>NC_090265.1:266899643-271719643 GCF_040414725.1 Anabrus simplex | reverse complement strand
TATTTTTTTATTTTTTTACCGCCAGTTGCTTAGGATGTGGCAAAGTTGCATACTTGACAGTTTTCACAGACTGATTTGCTTACGTGGCTAACGGGTGGATGGGCCGCGCGCTCGTACTGGATGGTCTACCTTACAAGGGTTGCACAAGACGACATTTTGCTGATGATGTTAAACTGCATAAAGCAGGGCCCCTCAAACGCCCAAAATCTCACGCGTGCAAACAGCGGCGCAGAGTTGCTGTGCACAGTGCATCGGTCCCGCTCGGCTAGGCTCGGCTCGGACCAACGCTTCGTCTCTGGGTTACTCGGCTAAGCTCGGCTCAACTCGGCTCGGATTTGGAGCGTTACGGAGCAAGTGAGGAAGAGGGAGACAGGGGGAGCGAACGAGACAGGCGTGGGGAAAGAGAGAGACAGCGCTATTGCCCCAAATCGAGGAGTGGTGGTCTGCACTCTGGTCAACCAAGCGAAGTCGTCTTTTGCACCGTGCATAGTGCATGCACCCTTAGAGGCCCTGGCATAGAGTAATAAGCAAGTTGCAGGTTTGTGAGCGACAGAAAAGGGACCTCGACAATGGTGTGAGGTGGGCAATAGACAGTAAACCAGCTGAATAGGGAATCGAGGTTTTACCAAAAAGAAAATGTTTAATTATTACAGCGTTGATAGAAAGAAAGAACCTCATGGGAATCAACGTAAGTACCTAGGTGTTAATATACCGAACGGTTTTCTTTGGGGTATTCACATAAACGGGTTTTTAAAAATAAAAGGTTACAGATCTCTCCATATGGGAATGAGGGCATTTATTGGTTATAGTAAAAATGTAAAGGAGAGGGCGTATAAGTCACTGGTAAGACCCTAATTAGAGTATGGTTTTCAGTGTATGGGGCCCTCACAATGATTTCCCCCTGTGGGTGGGGGCGGTAAAGTAACACCCACGGTATCTCCTGCCTGTCGTAAGAGGCGACTAAAAGGGGCTCCAGGGACTCTGAACTTTGGAGCGTGGGTTGTCGACCACGGGGTCCTGAGTCCTGGCATTGCTTCCACTTACTTGTGCCAGGCTCCTCACTTTCATCAATCCTATCCGACCTCTCTTGGTCAACACTTGTTCTTTTCCGAGCCCGACGCTATTAGGTTTGTGAGGGCTAGGGAGTTTTTCATTTTCACGCCCTTCGTGGCCCTTGTATTTCTTTGGCCGATACCTTCATTTTTCGAAGTGTCGGATCCCATCTTTCTCTCTGATTAGTGTTATATAGAGGATGGTTGCCTAGTTGTACTTCCTCTTAAAACAATAATCACCACCAACACCTCACAATGATTACTTTATTTGAGAATTGGAATGTATCTAATAGAAAGCAGTGCGATTTGTTCTGGGCGATTTCCGACAAGAGTAGTGTTACGAAAATGTTGCAGACTTTCTGTTGAGAGGACTTGGAAGTAAGAAGGCGATCAGCTCGACAAGGCGGTATGTCCCGAGCCGTCAGCGGAGAGATGGCTTGAGCGAAGTTTATACGAGAAGTAGGGAAAATCTTAATGTGAAGGTAAAATTGAAATTCAAGTTTTCAAACTGGGGCAATATTCGTTTATAGGATGAGGAATTAGGGATTGTAATAATTGACCAAGGCAGATGTTCGATAAATTTCCATTTTCTCTGAAATAATTAAAAAAACAGGCTAGGTAAAAAACTGATAGGGCAGCCGTTAATGCAGATCTTGATTTTGATTACAGATCCAGTTTTTGTTGTCTATAAGGAGAATCTTAAATCATTTTGGACAAATTCAGTAAGTGTGAGTAACTTTTTATTATATTATGTCTATCGATGAAGTGATCCTGTACAGATTATGCTTATGTCCGAGTATTCATGGTTTACTTTAAGTTAGTTAGGTTATTACAGAACCTAAATGCTGTTCCTCCATCTTTAATAGTTTACCGAGGGTTAGGTAAGGACGGTAGTGCATGTTCCAGTACAAGGCCTCGTATACACGCCCTGGTGGAAAAGAGAAAATTGTCATGTTCTATCTAAACTCGAGGGTTCCACTTTGGTGAACTCCGCCACAAACATTACGGACATTTCAATTTATTTATTTATTTATTTATTTATTTATTTATTTATTTATTTATTTATTTATTTATTTATTTGAAGTTCAAGTTAAACAATATTTCAAACATAACCTACTTTAGGGGCTACAGTTGGTTGAAGTTCCAAGGAACAAGAGCAACAGGACAAAAATTCAGTTTGCAACATTTGTGTCACCTCATTCCTTTCGGTGATCAAAGTTGGGCACCGATGCTGAACTTCAAACTGCCAGGTTTTCGTAGAATTGAGAAATTTATGGAATATTACAATAACATTTTTTGATTTTTTAAAAATTTTACTGCCTTATGGACTACATTTTGAATTTTGAATCTTAAGTATGAATTTAAATTAGGTCAGTCAGGGTATTTTGAAGAATTCACTGAATGCTCTCTTGAATGTCAGACTTGTATAAGTGTGTAATATATTATATATATGCTACTGAATCGATACCATGTAGAATTTTATTTCAACTGTTCAGTTATAGAGTATTATAAAAATTGAAATAAACTGTAAGATATTAAAATAAATAAATTTGATAGTAATCTCTGTACATGCTATGAAGAGCCTTGGAGGAGTGCAATGTACATGATGTCATTGATCGTAGGTGGGATAGAGTGGTCAGCTCTCTGACCGGCCGTCTTTACGCTCAAGAATTAAGGTCGTACTCGTTTTTGCGTAGGCTGTGAGGTAGGACCATCTGCCGCTCCTGGAATGGAAATCTAATTCCTGAACCGAACACGCCTTCACCACTTCGGCCGTGAACTTTCTGGGTATGTGAGTGGTGCGTGATAGATTATGTATTGTAAGGAATGTGAGCTGTGGTTTTTCCGACTTGTTGGCTGAATGGTCAGCGTACTGACCTTCGGTTCAGAGGATCCCGGGTTCGATTCTCGGCCTGGTCGGGGATTTTAATCGCTTCTGATTAATTCTTCCGGTTCGGGGACTGGGTGTTTGTGTCCGTCCTAACACTCTCCTCTTCATATTCACACAACACGCTACACTACCAACCACCACAGAAACACGTAATAGTGATTACATCCCTTCATATAGGGTTGGCGATAGGAAGGACATCCGGCCGTAAAACAGTGCAAAATTCACATGTGCGATGCAGTTCGCACTCGCGACTCCACCAGTGTGAGAAAATGCGGTAGTAAAAGAATAGGAAGAAGAAGTGTGAGTTCTGGTTTATGAGCAGGGCCCGGACTTGTATGTAACATCAACGTGCGCAATATGCACATAAAAATGTAGTATCAGTAAAATACAGTAGACAGCACAATTCCTCCTCCTCAACACCATCTTCGAGTGGTTTAACCTTGCTCGGCTATCCTCCTTAGTTATAGAGGTCAGCTTAATCCCTCCTCTGTCGAGGATTAGCCGCGTTCCTCCTCCTAACAGCGAGACGATACAGAAGACAGCACAGTCCCTCCTCCTCGTACAGCTCAATCCCTTCTCCTCTGTCGAGGATTAGCCGCGTTCCTCCTCCTAACAGCGAGACGATACAGAAGACAGCACAGTCCCTCCTCCTCGTACAGCTCAATCCCTTCTCCTCTGTCGAGGATTAGCCGCGTTCCTCCTCCTAACAGCGAGACGATACAGAAGACAGCACAGTCCCTCCTCCTCGTACAGCTTAATCCCTCCTCCTCTGTCAAGACATAGCCGCGTTCCTCCTCCTAACAGCGAGACGATACAGAAGACAGCACAGTCCCTCCTCCTCCTACAGCTCAAACACTCCTCCTCTGTCAAATTTTGCCGCGTTCCTCCTCCTAACAGCGAGACGATACAGAAGACAGCACAGTCCCTCCTCCTCCTACAGCTCAATCCCTTCTCCTCTGTCGAGGATTAGCCGCGTTCCTCCTCCTAACAGCGAGACGATACAGAAGACAGCACAATCTCCTCCTACAGCTCAATCCCTTCTCCTCTGTCGAGGATTAGCCGCGTTCCTCCTCCTAACAGCTAGACGATACAGAAGACAGCACAGTCCCTCCTCCTCCTCCTACAGATCTATATCCAACAGCGTAACGTTATAGAGGACATCAAAATTCCTCCTCCTCAACACCATCTTCGAGTGGTTTAACCTTGCTCGGCTATCCTCCTTAGTTATAGAGGTCAGCTTAATCCCTCCTCTGTCGAGGATTAGCCGCGTTCCTCCTCCTAACAGCGAGACGATACAGAAGACAGCACAGTCCCTCCTCCTCCTACAGCTCAATACCTCCTCCTCTGTCAAGACTTAGCGGCGTTCCTCCTCCTAACAGCGAGACGATACAGAGGGAAGCATAGTCACTTCTCCTTACAGTTATGGGGAATAGCACAGTCCCTCCTCACTGTTCTGTATCCGACAGCGTAGCGTTATACAGGACAGCACAATCTCTCACCGTACAGTTACGAGGTTACCTTAATCCCCTCTTCCTCAATCGTACTAAATATTCCACCAGGGCGCGCATCGATGCATAGACTAAACTTCTTTTCCACTAGAGCGTGCATCGATCGTCTGTCAATATGTATACACATCGACTATTGTACTAAACTTCTTCCGCCAGAGTGTACAACAATTGCATGTGTGCGCGCGGACCTCCCCTTCACCTATCGATATGTATACACATCGACTATCGTACTAAACTTCTTCCGCCAGAGTGTACAACGATCGCATGTATGCACGCGCACCTTCCCTTCACCCATCGATATGTTTACACATCGACTATCGTACTAAACTTCTTCCACCAGAGTGTGCAAACACCGCATATGCGCGCGCACCTCCCGCTATCCACTGCTCATTGATCTGCTATAATGCGCGCGCACTGCACGCTGATCTATGCATTCCCCCACCCGCTGAACGTAGGTATAAATACAGGTGCAAGTCAAAATTTTCCTCGATTGCCTCGTAAGAGGCGGCCGTGCCTTGGCCAGGGCAAAATTATTTTTGTAGAGGAGACATCGCTACGGCGGTGGACCTCTAGGGAGAGAGAGAACACATCTCTCACTCACCCGTCCGTTATTTTTGGTAAGGGGAGATAGAAGAAAGAGGACTACCTCTTTAAGCCCCCCTACCCCCTAGAATTCAAAAAAGCATAACCATTTACGTAGGTTAGCCTACTATGCCCACGTGGTTAAAGATGACAGCTGTCAAAACAAGCACGTGGAATTTCAAATTAACCGTCACCACGTGCATAAGTTGGCAGCCATGAAGTTTTAGCCCATGTCAAGGTGCTAGCACTGAAGTTAGTGATGTTCTCTTGTTTAAAGATGGCAGCTGTCACCTTGACAGCTGTCAAAAATCACGTGGATTTGTTTACAAACAAGAACACGTGGCTTTGTTTACAATCAAGTGCACATGGAATTAAAATTTCGCGCGCGTCGAATTCAAATTACCCGCGCTCTGACTCAGCAGTCACGTGATCCGCCCCACAGCGTCTGATTGGAGGGGGGATGAACTCTCACTGCCCTACTACTATGTTGCCATTGATGCTTTCACGGCCCGTATTTAAAGACATGATATCATATAGGCTTTTGGGCTTATGCCGTGTCAAGAAAATAAGGTGAAATTCTTTACCTTTTGCAGAGAACTGTGCTCCGCGTCATCAGAAAAATTCTCGACTGTCCACGAGAAAGGCTTCTTAAACAATGACACTTAAAATTAAGACGTTATAATAGAAGTGGAAATGGTACGTTCATTCGCCACCAGATGGCTCTCTAGACGTGGCACAGCGCTAGCGTTCGAAACTGAAGCTGGCCGAACCATCAGAATCTGTCTAAGAGGTTCACATAACATGCATAAGAAGTGTAGGTAACATATTACATTGACAGGTGTATGACATTGACATTCATTCCAGGTTTGTGTCAATGTCATATGTTACGTACACATGTTATGCATGGTACGTGAACTATTAGACTGATTCTGATGGTTCGGTCAGCTTCCGCTTCGAACGCTGGAGTTATGCCACGTCTGGGGAGCCATCTGGTGGCGGAAGAACCTACCATTTCAACTTCTATTATAACGTCTTAATTTAAAGAGTCAGTGTTTAAGAAGCCTTTCTCGTGGACAGTCGAGATTTTCTTCTGACGGCGCAGAGCACAGTTCTCTGCGAAACGTAAAGAACTTCACCTTATTTTCTTGACACGGCATAAGCTCAAAAGTCTATACGGTATCAATCTGCAATTAGAAAAATACCTAGATATGTACAAAAATGTTACATTCTTCACATAATACGTAAAAACTAGATGACGGACCCGTGCTTCACTACGGAATTCTCAGAAAGACTATCTTTGTGGTTTTCCCAACTGAAGACAACATAGGTCATTATAATGCCGTCAGTAGGAATGTCACGATTAAACGCAATATTATCATATACGATACTCGTTCAAATAAAAAATACGAATTCTCACTCTTAACGAACAGTACTACCCTCCCTATCTAACAGTCGAAAGTTCCAGATATGGAATGACCAGACCGCATATCCGCGAAAACTCCTCTACAATTATTCCGTTAAATGTGTACACTGCTCATTCCAATCAGTGCCACAGACTAGGGATCGAATAGCTGGAATGCTAAGATGAACTAGTGTGTTACGCACCGGTACCAGTGTATCAGAAAATGTATGAAATGGTAGGTTAGGGGAAGGTACCTAAAATGACTTAATTACCTATGTTATTGGTCCTATCGAAAAAACAAAAGTTATAGAGAACAGAATTTTCGAACATTTATGTCTTATTCAGTTTTACCGTATCGGCTATGATAAGTGGTGGTGATGGTGATTATGTTAAGCGGGAGTACAACTATGCAACTATCCTCTATAATACCAATCAGTGAGAAAGATGGAAGTGGTCTCACACTTCGAAGAATGAAGATATCGGCCAAAGACAGACAAGGGCCACGAAGGGCTTGAAAATGAAAGACTACGTAGGCCTCCAGACGTAATACTATCGGGGTCGGAAATGGACAGGAGTTGACCAAGGGAGTTCGGATAAGATAGATGAAAGTGAGGAGCCTGGCACAAGTAAATGAAAGCAATGCCAGGACTCAGCAAAGCACCCCTTGCTTGCCAACCCACCCTTCAGAGCCTGTGGGACCACATTTAGTCACCTCTTACAATAGGCAGAGGGTACCGTGGGTGTTATTTTACAGCCCTCACCCACAGGGGGACGACTATAATAATAATTCATGAATTTAGATGAATTTGCTTAGTCCATATCAACGCCGAGCACTGCTTACAGGGAAATATATTTCTATCGTGTTAACTGGCGATGTATTTTGTCATGATTTTCTTAAGGTGTGAAAACGCATGGTCATCGGTCCATATCGAGAAGAGAAATTGTGAAGATGACTGTAAAAATGAGAAAAAACCCATGAATCTCGATCGCTTGTAGAATAAGACAAGAGGGAGTCTTGAAGGAAATAGGACTTACTTTACATCAGATGCCCTAACATCACAGAGTCGGAAGAAAATTAAATGTGAAGGTCTACAATATATAAAGCTCATAGAAATGATCAATAATAACATTATATTGAGCACTGTTTGTTGAGATGTGCTTTGTGTCCTCTGTTGCCACTCATCTCCGATAGATGGGATTACTGCTGCTTACCGAGTATAACGGGCCGATGACCTTCGATGTTAGGCCCCTTAAAACAACAAGCAACAACAAGCAGCCGAGTATAACAGCCTGCTTGAATAATGGCGGGAAGCAATTAGGGAGTTAGATCTCTCTCTTCTTTAACTTCCCGTTTTGTTTTTTCGACAGGACCAATAACATAGGTAATTAAAAAGTAATTTTAGGTACCTTCCCCTAACCTACCATTTCAACCAGGGTGAATACAATTATTTATAGCGTGGACTGTAGTTCCTTATTCTCCAACTTTACATATCGATTTTCAATAAATACTTTTCACCCACTTTCTCGTGACTCGGCGCTGATAGGACTTAGCAACCAAATTACAAATTCATGAATATCTTATCATAGCCGGTATGGTAAAAATGTGTACGACATAGAGTAAATGATTGGATATTTAATGCTATATATGTTTAGTTATATAGTGTTTATCGATAGGAAGTTCTAATATCATAAATAATTGGGAATTAAATTTTAGTTCCTCACCTAAACTACCATTTCTCTCAACATGAATAAAATTATTAATGGCTAATATTCTAGTGGTCGGGCCCCGCGGTGTAGGAGGCAACGCGTCTGCCCCGGGTTCGATTCCCGGCCGGATTAAATGTTTTAATTGTAAATGATTAATATCCCTGGCCAGCGGACAGGGTGTGTGTATCGTCCTTAACGTTCCTTTCCTCACATTCAACACTCTACACTTCCGCAACTCCAATTACACGCAGTTTCATATCATAGGGTGCAAGTAGTGGCAAAAGATCTCTAGATGTCGACGCCACGAAAAAATATCATTAAAAAAAGTTTGTAGCGACTTATTCCCCGACTTTAAATACCGATTTTCATTAAATTCACTTGAGCCGTTTTCTCGTGATGAGCTTACATACATACATACACACATACATACATACATACATACATACATACATACATACATACATACATACATACATACATACATACATACATACATACATACATACATACATACATACATACATACATACATACATACATACATACATACATACTGTACCGAAATATAGTTGTTGGGCAAGAGCAAGGAAAGGATCTCAGGTTGTGTACTGTTGCTAATAGAGCAGGTACAGAGAAGGATGATTTCGCAAAGCGAATAATAGATGGTAATAGAATTTTGACAAGATTTTATTAATAATTTCAAGAAAATAACCCTGCTTCTCATTCATCAGAAATTAAATCTTCCATTGATCTCTTAAAAATGAAATGAAATTAAATGACTGAATCGTATGCGCTGTTACGATCGAACAAAATAGATTCTTTGTCCTACACATCCACTTGATATTTATATGAGATTCAGAATGAATACCAGCTTTCAATAATTTCAGCACACCCTACAGTTCATCTATGATTTTACACATAGATTCAGATTCCAAAATAATAACTTTGATCATGAGTCATTCAATAACTTTGTCAATAGACCAAGATTTTTAGAATTAAAAGAAAATTAAATCAATCACTTTTGGTGAAAGCCTAAAATCTGTTTAAAACCATTAAACATAATACCTAATTGCACTTACTTGAGCAACCTTACAGTCCAATTAATTATCTTCAATCACTTGTTTCAGACATCCTACAGTCCAGATAAATAAATTAAACTTAAATTATAAATTGTGCACTTGTCGTAGAACAACCATACAGTTCAATTAGGTTTTATGAAATGACTTCAGATTACATTCATTTCAAAAGAACATCCTAAAGTTCATTTAAAAATTGACCTCCAGTTGTACTTCTTCATTTAAATATCACCTAAAGTCTTGTTAAATGACCTCCCACAATTTAAACAAGTAGTAGGATTGGAATTCACACGATCACCAATTATTTTGTTAGACCAGGCACTTTTCACTTTCACTTTTCACTTGATATGCGTAGCACAGTTGAATATTGAGAATGATTGAGTGCCTAATTAATAAGTCAGTTAATGGTTAAGTGTAATTACTCACTCAAGAAAATGTCAAATACACTTATATCACCTAAGTTCTACTTATAAGAGTAGTTGAAGTATGGGTCTGCAGCTTGATGACTGGAACTTCTTCAGCGAGCAGCCTGGAGTCGAACATAGCACCAGCAGTGAACCACGTCTTAATCCCACGTAGTTACCACGTCTTAATTCTACAAAGATATCAAGAATAGTCCCTCGAATATACCACGAATAATCCCTCGAAGTCGCCTTCCTACGTTGCATACGACATTCAAAATAGTGTGAGATTACGATACTTCGCCAAGATTTCCGGTGTTTTAAAACGAAATGTAGGAACACGAGAAAGTTCAACTGGCACTATACTGCACGACGTAGCACTGTCATTTCTTAATAATGAGTTGCATTCCACGCAGAGATTTTATATGCACCGTTTGTACTTGCAATTTTATAATATGGCAGAGAATATGTGACTTGAAATTGCGCAGTCTATGTCACAGTTCGAACTACACGTCAAGTTTCAGTGGTAATAAAATGAGATCACTTACGAAGTAGAAAGCACTGTCTTTCACTACGCAGTTGGTATGACGTGAAATTAGACATTAGCACAGTTCATAATATCCACAAATTATGTCGTAAATTCAACATTAGAACGAGTGTCGCAGTCCATTAAATTTACGAGTAAATGAAAATAACACAACTTCTACAACAGTCTGTAGGATCCTAATATCCACTGCTTAAGTGGATTTTATGTGTGGCTTTTCATGATAAGGGTTCATATTACCTAATATAACCATAGAATGTCCTTAATATTCAGTCACTTTCTCACGACACTGATCGAATATTTCACGAAAATACGTGAAAATTGACTACACTCAGTCCTATTAATCACTGAATATTTGATTGGAATAATACTTAGAATAGTTCATGATCGTAATTTTATTATAGACGAGAAAAAGTTTCAAAACTCATGAAATTGTCACTAGTCGTATGTTTTAATTTATCACGCACAGTTTCCTAATATTTTTATTACCGTGCGTGATCGCGACGGCGTTCAAATGTACATCGAACTAACAAAGTCCATAAGGGCGTCAACTTGGCAAACTTAACACTCGTATTCTAAATTTTACTTTAATACACAGTCAATATCACGAGATCACTTGTTCAAGAAATTCGTAAGTCTTATACGACGAAACTCAATTTTATAGTACTTTATAATATCTCACACGTTCACGACGCGGTTGATGTTTTCCACTTATTACGATCTCGCACAATGAAATTCAAAGTCTTACAATATGACTTACTCGTATCTCGCGCAACGCGACGGAGCAGCATGACCTTCAGTCATTATTGAGTTGCACATTTCCACTAACTATCTCTCTCAAGTCGTAAACCTACATATACTGTACCCCGCTGGAAGCGAGTTCACCGTGTCAAGCGACAGATGATTGGTTACGTATGCCAAATTTCTACTTGCCATATCTTCTAAACTAATAGATGGATTTATCTAATATGTTTATTATAATGCATTTTACCCCGCTGGAAGCGAGTTCACCGTGTCAAGCGACAGATGATTGGTTACGTATGCCAAATTTCTACTTGCCATATCTTCTAAACTAATAGATGGATTTATCTAATATGTTTATTATAATGCATTTGAAATACGGACTTCACGTTGGTGTATGCCTTATCTTTATGTGTTAAGCCGTTTAAATGTTTCAAAATAATTTCTGGACTTTTCCATATGGGAGGTGAAAAACATGTGGCGCTGACGTCACTTGACCTTGTTTCCCTCTCTCGCTGTCTCCCTCACACTTGTACGGAGCAGTAGAGACTAGAACATTCCTTACCGTAGCTGTTTCCTCTGTTATAACTCAGCCGTTTTTAAATTATGAAAGATTTTATAAAAAGGATGTGCCAGGGCTTATGCATTTCTGGTATATGTTCCTGCCGATCTGAGCAAAAGAAAATTCGAAGGATTTTTTTCCAAAGTCTTACTCCTCTTGTGGGATGTATTCCTTCAGATTGGATGAGTTGTAGATTCCCTCGAAAGTACCATCCAGTCGTACTTTCTCGTAGGCTCCATTTCTTAATACAGTGTGGACACGATATGGACCCACAAACAATGGACACAATTTAGCATAGATTCTCCTCTCTGGATTTGAGGTAGCCAGTCTGCGAATAAAAACTAAGTCTCCTGGAATTAAGGGTCTTCTAAATTTCCTATTGCGCTGGCGCCGTTCACTAATAGCGGCTGCATGTCTCAGCCGGGCTAGTGCCCTGTCAATCCTGACTTGCTGAGGCACGATCACATCAGGCTTAGCTAGTATTACTCTATCCCACGGTCTTTCAGGTTTTATTCCTCGATGTTAGCTGAGGGGAATATCATTAGAGGACTCATGCACAGTAGAATTAACAATTCTTTGCATAATATGTAACACCTTAATCCACTTCCAATGGTGTTCACTACAATAAAATCTACAAAACTTTGCTAGTTCCATCATAATCCTCTCAGCAGGATTAGCTTCAGGGTATCTGATAGAGTTCATAATGTGACGGATGTTTAGTTCTTTCAGAGCTCGTTGAAATTATACGGATGTGAATTGTGTTCCGTGATCCGTTAGTAAATATTCAGGTTTACCCATCCCGGGAATTATGTCTCGTTTGAACCTCCTCAAAACGTTGCCGGCATTAGCTTTAAGTATGTGCAACAGCATGGTGTGTTTAGAAAATACATCCACTACAACGATAACATGTCTGTTGACCCTGTTCGCCTTGCGGAGTGGGCCATACAGGTCGATTGCCACGATTTATCCGGGCTTTTCCGGGATCAGCGGTTTAGGAAATTCCTTTAGTAAATAATTATTCGGCTTGACCCGCTGACAAAGGTCACAAGACCGCAAAATCCGTCTGTTATATCTTCTGAGGTACTCCCAAGTAAACCTCTCCTTAATGAGACTTACGACCTTGTCAGTACCAGCGTGACCAGAGATCGAATGACAACGCCATATGATGGTTTTCCTGATTTTCAACGGCGCATAAATCCTGTAATTGGTCGTAGCTGAATCAATATATTTCACGAGGAGTACGTTCTGTAGGCAGTAGTTCGAAGATACACCTTAAAGACGTAGATAATTGTCGTCGTCGGCTGGGATCGAACCCGTGAGAAATCTGATTATTTTCCTACATATAGCATCCCTTCGTTGCATTGGGGCTAAGTGGCACAGCTTACGAAGAATTTCTTCGTCATCGTCATTAATCACATCAACTTGATAGACCTGAATGACATCAGTAGGGTTGTGGCTAAGCGCATCTACTAGAATATTCTTATGACCAGGCCTGTGTACTACTGTCAAGTTAAATTGTTGGATGAAATGAGCCCATCGGGTAACTCTTTCATTTGTCATGTCGGACGACAGTATAAACGTCAGAGCTTTGTGATCTGTAAAAATGGTGATGGAGTATCTATAGATGATCTTTTTCCAATACTGGAGAGAAGAAACAATAGCCAAAGCTTCCAGTTCAGTAATGGTGTAGAACTTTTCATGAGGTCGCAATTTTCTACAACATTGAGATGAAAACTCGGTGATCAGGATCCTCAAACTATAACTGATAAAGTACCGCACCTATTCGCACAGAACTAGCATCACATTCTATAACGAATGGTAGGGAAAAATCTGGGTAGACAAGCGTGACTGAATATTTCAACATCTCCTTGGTGGCGATGAAAGCTTTTTCACACTTCTCGGTCAATTTCCACCTGTTATTTTTGGTGAGAAGCTTTTGAAGAGGCGCCACAGCCTTGGTGTAATCTGGGCAAAGTTGGAAAAGAATTGACAGAGTCCTAGAAACTGCCTTACGTTACGAATGATCCGAGGTCTAGGAAAGTCAATAATTCTTTTTATTTTAGCTGGACTGGGCTGTATTCCAGTACCATTGACTACGTGTCCCAGAAACAACACTGAAATCTGGAAAACTTGACTCTTATGAGCATTTATCTTAAAGTTTTTCTCTTTTAACTCCTTCAAGACCAGATTTACATCTTTTATGTGTTGCTCCAAGGTTTCTGACGCAATCAAAATCTCGTCTACATAAATCATGGTAACATCTTTACTTCATCAGACAGGTGTTTTTCCAATGCCCTAATCAGCACGGTTCCAGAGTTCTTAATACCGAAAGACATTCAGTTAAAACATACGTCCTATTCTCAAATAATAAGCCTGTGAAGAGTCTACTTTCGGCATCTAATTTGATGTGACAGGACGAAGAAGTCCCATCAAGACAACTGAAAAATTCATCCCGTGGGATCTTAGAATAATGTCTTTGAGTAATAGAGGACAGTCATACTCTAAGGTAAGTCGATCGTTGAGAGCACGACCATCAAGACAAATCCTAATATTGCCATTAGGCTTACGCACGATTGCCAGAAAATTTAGATACTTAGTCACACAAGGCAAAATAATTCATCATCAGTCATTTTATGTATTAAGTTCCTGGCTTCTTCCCTGTATATCTCCGGGATTGGATACGGCTTCTTCTGGTAAGGGGATAAGTCTGTCACATTTAAATGATATTCATAACCGGCTATATCGCCTGGTTTGTCATTGAAAACACTGGAAAATTTCTGCAGGACTTCTCGTTTAGCCTCCTCTAATTTACTTCTGATTTCCGGGTCTTCAACTACACTGGCTATAGAGAGCAAATAATCCGGACCTATAATGGAGTTCTCATCAAGCAAGGACTCTACTCTGTCCTCTTCCCGGTCACCCCCTCTACTATCAGCTACGGCTGGCGCTTCTTCGCTAGCAGCGGGCTCATTTTAGTCACCACCGGCTTCTTCGAAGTGGGCTCTAATTTCTTGAGTGTCCAGATCTTCTCTTCCTACCAGCTGCAGTTCTACGGAATCATTTTTCAATTTGACGAGGTTGGCAACATAGTCGATCGTCCCCTTGTACTTAATCACGAAATCCGAGCCAAGTAACAAATTGAAATTAAGGCGTGACACCACCAGGAAAATATGCTCAAATGACTGGTCGTTAATCTTAAATTCCAAGAATGCCTGTGACTTGCACTTAATAATTTTGTCAGGGACTATTCCCCTGATTTAATTTGCGCTACAGGTAATAATAGAATATTTCTCTGATTTTTTAAAGAATCAACAAGTCTGTCAGAAACCAGAGAAGCTTGAGCCCCTGAGTCAACGTGTGTAGTAATGTGCAAATTACCTGCGCGTACCGTAATAACTGGTAGCGGACGGAAAATAAACTACCTGGGAGTTGGTGCGTCTTCGAATAACATCTCTGAGTCGTCAACATCCCAATAGTTGATTATGGCCGCGCAGTTGCTTGATGTCTTGTCCTCTTCACCGTTTGTAGGCAATCTCCTTATTGCAAATTTCACGTTTTTTGATAGCTCCCGTAGATTTAGGGTCAGGTGATCGTCGCTCCTTGGGTTCAAACTGCCTTTGATATTCTAGAGATGTGACTCTGGGTTCCTCAGAATTACGATTCTTTTCTCTGACGTACTCCCGGTTATCTCACCATCTCATTACTAGTTCCTGCCTCCTGTAATCTCTATTCTCTTCAGGGGTTTTCTCCCGTTGCCTCCATGGATTTTGTGTGTGATAAGGATTCCTGTATTGATTTCTTTGTCGTCTGAAATTCCGAAATCGTGTAGTAGTCTGATTTATTCTACTTTCTTCTCTCTGCCTGGGTTCGTCTCTCTCCTGGGACTTTACTTCCAAGGAGTTCGCGCTCACTACCTTAGCTCTGCTACTTTTGGGAGCAGATTGGGTGTTAGCTGTATCCAACCTACGTAAGGTAGCATCAAGGTGCTCTAGCGTTTTTATGTTGGCAGCAACTAATATTTCTTGGACGTGAGGCGGATACTGTAGAGTTAAAATTTGGATGAGTTCAACATCGGGCAGAGGAGAATCCAAAAGCTGTCATTTTTTAGCTGTATTAAAAAGTATCCTGAATACCTTGAGGTGTTGACTGAGGTATTGTACTTCCTAGCATACAATATCATTTTAACAAGATGTTGAGTTTCGGCATCTCAGAACCTTTGGAATAGTACCTGTTTAAAGTCCTCATAATTTTTGAAGCCGTTCTAAAAGGCAAAAACCAGGATAAGGCTCGTCCTTCCAGAAGCTTCGAAACGACTCTAAGTTTCCTGTCATTTTCCACCCTGTTTCTTTGAAGGTAATCGTCAACGTTTAATAAGAATCCTCGGGCGATGTATTCATCACGTCCGGAAAACTTTACTGGTTTATCGTCTTGTACCTTAATAAGGGTAGTCGTGCTATATATTTCCCTTGAAGTACCGACACTTGTGACGTCAGTTATAGAACCCCTTGATTTAATCTAGTTAACTTCCTCGGATATGCTTTCAATTTTAGATTGAATTGAAGTGTCCAGATTTTTAATTTCGTTTCTCAAATCGGTTTTATTGACCTGCACGTCCTTATAGAAAGCAGCTATCTGCGTGTGAGTGCTATCTAGCTGTCCCTTAATACGTTTATCTAGCTCTCCTTGAGTGCTTTTGGTAAGTCCGTATTCGCTTCTCAATTTACCCACATCAGTTTTTAGAGCATCTCCAAGGTTTTCTTGTACCTGCGCCACTTTGACTTCAGCTTGCGAAATGTTGCCGTGTGATTCCTGAAACTCTGTTCGAAGCTCTTTGAGATCCACGGAGAATGCCTGAACTGAAGGAAGAACCGTTCGTACATCCTTGCCCAGAGATTTAATTACTTCCGTCTTAAAATCTTCCTTCTCAGATTCTAAATTTTCTACGAACTGATCCCTCATATTCTTCAAAGTTGCTTCGACTTTTGCTTGGAATCTGTGAACCTTTTTTCGAGGCGTTCTCCGGCTTCACGAAATCGTTGCTCCATTAATGCACTTGATTCTATGAGCCTTTTATTAATGACTTTATCAGCCTCTGCAAAGTTCGATTCTAAATTCTTGTCTATTTTAGAAGTCAAGTCTTCGACCTTGCCATTGGACTCTATCATCTGCGCCTGTAGTTGAGTGTTTGATTCTACCATTTGATTGTTAGGTGACTTCATTTGCGTGTTAAGCTGAGTATTAGAGTCGACTAACTGTTTCTGAAGTTGGAAGTTAGCATCTACCATTTGAGTATTCAATTTGTTCATCTGCGTTTGTAGTTGATTATTAGAATCTACCATTTGCGCCTCTATTTGTGCAATTTGACTGTTAGATCTGTCTATCTTAGCGCTTTGGTCGTTGATACTAAATCGAAGAGCTTCAATTTCTGCAATTAGATTATACATGTTGCAAACGAAATAATCAAAAAAGTGAATATGAAATAAAGTGAGTCCTCTCATTGCTGACTTTAATCGAGCCCTTCACGTTCGGGTTGTTATCTATTACATTTATCGTCGCGCCGATCATCTATTTTATATCTCATCGTGACTCTAAACGAAGCCCTAACGTTGCGCGCCATCTATTAATGAATAGCGTCTCTGTACGGGGAATTAGTTGTTGGGCAAGAGCATGGAAAGGATCTCAGGTTGTGTACGGTTGTTATTGGAGCAGGTACAGAGAAGGATGATTTCGCAAAGCGAATAATAGATGGTAAATTTTTTTGACAAAATTGTATTAATAATTTCAAGAAAATAACCCTGCTTCTCATTCATAAAATATTAAATATCCCATTGATCTCTTCAAAATGAAATTAAATGATTCAATCGTATGCGCTGTTACGATCGAACAAAAGAGAGTCTTTGTCCTACACATCCACTTGATGTTTATATGAGGTTCAGAATGAATATCACCTTTCAATAATTTCAGCACACCCTAGAGTTAATCTAAGATTTCACACATAGATTCAGATTCAACAATAAAAGTTTTGATCATAAATCTTCATTCAATCACTTTGTCAATTGACCAAGATGTTTAGAATACAAAGAAAATTAAATCAATCACTTTTGGTGCAAGCCTAAAGTCTGTTTAAAACCATTAAACATAATATCAAATTGCACTTACTTTAGCAACCCTAAAGTCCAATTAATGATCCTCAGTCACTTGTTTCAGACATCCTACAGTCCAGATAAATAAATTAAACATAAATTTTAAATTGTGCACTTGTCGTAGAACAAGCCCTACAGTTCAATTAGGTTGTTAAAAAATGACTTCAGATTACACTGATTTCAAAAAGAACATCCTAAAGTTCATTTAAAAATTGATCTCCAGTTGTACTTGTTTTGGAAAGAAACCTAAAGTTCATTCAAATATGACCTAAAGTCTCGTTAATAACCTTCCACAATTTAAACGAGAATTAGGATTGGAATTCACAGGATCAAACATTATTTTGTTAGACCAGGCACTTTTCACTTAATATGCGTAGCACAGTTGAATATTGAGATTGATTGTCTAATTAATAAGTCAGTTAATGCTTAAGTGTAATTACTCACTCAAGAAAATGTCAAATACACTTATATCACTTGAGTTCTTCTTATAAGAGTAGTTGAAGTACGGCTCTGGAGCTTGAAGACTGGAACTTCTGCAGCGTACAGCCTGGATTCGAACTTAACACCAGCAGTGAACCACGTCTTAATCCCACGAAGTTACCACGTCTTAATCCCACGAAGATACCACGAATAATCCCTCGAAGTCGCCAGTCCTACGCTGGATGCGACGTTCAAAATAGTGTGAGATTACGATACTTCGCCAAGATTTCCGGTGTTTTAAAACGAAATATAGGAACACGGGAAAGTACAGTTGGCACTATACTGCACGACGTAGCACTGTCATTTCTTAATAATGAGTTGCATTCCACACAGAGATAAGTTTAAATGCACCGTTTGTACTTGCACTTTTATAATATGGCAGTGAATATGGGACTTGAAATAGCACAGTCTATGTCACAGTTCGAACTACACGTCAAGTTTCAGTGGTAATAAAATGAGATCACTTATGAAGTCGAAAGCACAGTCTTTCGCTACACAGTCTGTATGACATGAAATTAGACATTAGAACAGTTCATAATATCCACAAATTATGACGTAAATTTAACATTAGAACGAGTGTCGCAGTCCATTAAATTTACGAGTAAATGAAAATAACACAACTTCTACAACAGTCTGTAGGATCCTAATATCCACTGCTTAAGTGGATTTTATGTGTGGCTTTTCATGATAAGGGTTCATATTACTTAATATCACCATAAAATATCCTTAATAGTCAGTCTTTTTCTCACGACACTGATCGAATGTTTCACGAAGATACGTGAAAATTGACTACACTCATTCCAATTAATCACTGAATATTCGATTGGAATAATACTTAGAATAGTTCGTAATTTTATTATGGACGGGAAACATGCCTCAAAACTCATGAAATTGTCACTAGTCGTATGTTTTAATTTATCACGCACGGTTTCCTAATATGCTTATTACCGTGCGTGATCGTGACAGAGTTCAAATAGACTTCGAACTAACCAAGTCCATAAGGTCGTCAACTTGGCAAATTCAACTCTCGTATTCTAAGTTTTACTTAAATACACAGTCAATATCACGAGATCACTTGTTCAAGAAATTCGTAAGTCTTATACGACGAAACTCATTTATAGGACTCTATCACTTCTGGTGCGACAGGTAATGACGGCATCTCGATAGAATTAATCAAAAATATAATCGGGGCCGTTCTAACAATACTGACTCACATACTCAACTACTGCCTGACCAATGGAGTATTCCCTAACGTTTGGAAAGACGCACTAATAAGGCCTACCCCGAAAAACAATACCTTGGATTCTCCATCAGCTTACCGCCCTGTGTCCATCATGCCACCCCTCGCAAAAACACTCGAACGTCTGATTCATTCACAAATCACTGTATATCTGACCCAAAATTCCCTCATTGGCCCGTTTCACTCCGGCTTTAAAAAGGACATAGTACCGCGACAGCATTACTGCGAGTTACGGACGATATCAGACAAGCGATAGACCAACGATATGTGACTGTAGCAACACTACTAGACCTAAGCAGCGCTTTTGACACAGTTAGCCCTGGGTTACTACTGCTGAAACTTCGTAGTCTCAACTTTAATATGACATCTCTTAAATTTTTTAGCTCCTACCTCACTGACCGTCGGCAACGAGTATCAGTGGGAACAATGTACTCAGGATGGCACAACAAGGCAATAGGTGTCCCGCAGGGGTTGGTTTTGGGCCCACTTTTATTTGTTGTTAGTGTGAACGACATAGGGGAAATATAGCAAGTAGCATATCTATGCAGATGATGTTCAGATTTATTATCACTCAAATCCACAAGTTATAGATGTAGCCATTGACAGAGTAAATTTTGACTCACGACGACTGAATGACTGTGCGAAAAATAACAGCTTGTTAATAAATCCTAACAAAACTCAGGCTATTATATTTGGTAGCATAAGAAACCTTAACTTGTTAAAAAGCAGACATGAACCCCCAATTATTTTAAATAATATTGTCGTGCCCTATTGTACGTCAGTAAGAAACTTAGGCGTTATAATGACTGAGACACTAAATTGGTCTGAACAAGTGACAAATACAGTACTTGCCGTAAAGTGCAGAAATCCCTTTCCCCTCTCAAACGCTACTCTACTATATTTCCAAAACATCTTAAAATACAACTGGTAAAGTCCCTAATCTTACCAATTCTAGACTACTGCGACACTGTACTTACGGACATATCTCAAGACAGTAACAAGATGCTTGAACGGAGATTAAACACCTGTATTCGATTCATATTTTAGCTGCGATATGGTTCTCACATTTCACCTTATTACAGGGAGTTGTCATGGCTTCGTGTTCATGAGAGTCGCAGTTTCCACATGTTGTCCCTTCTGCATGGAGTTCTAAACACGGGTGTACCGAATTATCTCTCATCAAAATTTAATTACCTCTCCTGCTATCATAACCACGATACACGATCTGTCTCCTGTTTAACAATATCTCTCAGTCACTCCAGGACCTACAACCGCTCCTTTGTAGTCACAGCCGCGAGGGATTTGCGTTCTCGTAGGAGATTTAAGATGGATTGCCGAAATCACTTTCTGAATACTTCTAGCTGACTTTTCGATGTGTGTAGTGTGAATGAGTGCGTGAATGAGCATATTTTCATAAAAATTAGAAATATATTTGCTAGTTATAGGTTTGTACTGTGTTTCCGTCTCTTATTATCACTAGTGTTAGTTTTATATTTATTATCATGTACATTTAGATTGTCATGTAGTACATTCTATAATAGTTTTTTATTACAATCTCCAAATTTTCTATTAGTACTATAGTACTTTAAAAAGATGTGTTGCATTTAAATATTATATGTATGTTAATTATTTTAAATATTTTAGTTAAGTGTAAGAGAGGACCTTGAGCCCTAACTTCGCCACGAATAAAGACGAATTACTTGCTATTTGCTTTACGTCGCACCGACGCAGATAGGTCTTATGGCGACGATGGTATAGGAAAAGCCTAGGAATGGGAAGGAAGCGTCCGTGCCCTTAATTGAGGTACAGCCACAGCATTTGCCTGGTGTGAAAATGGATAACCACGGAAAGCCATCTTCGGACCTGCCGCCAGTGGGGTTCGAACCCACTATCTGCCGGATGCAAGCTCACAGCTGCGCGCCCCTAACCACACGGCCAACTCGTCCGGTACATGTAGTTCTGGGTTTAATAATGTCCTAAGTTTTACTTTTCGTTATAAGCTGTATTCCATCTATTGGAAATATTTTCATGTATCCTTCAGATTGGGGGCATTATTGACGAGTAACCCGGTTAATGCATGTGGAATTTTTGAAATGAGATATCATATGCATGTTCCTCGCATTGTACGTGAAACTGGAGGATACGTGGGTCTAGTCACAATTTTGACAATCACATTAATCCAAAAGATTGGTTTTCTTTTAGAGCAATTCGTAGAACGATTGCAATATTTAATGGCATACATTTCGGCACGTTGTGCTGCTGATTGAATAATATCCTCGCTTGGCACACTGACTCTTTGCACATTGAGGATATCGGTAAAACCTCGCAACGTAGTACCTCCGGAGTCGGAATAAAAGAGGAGCAAGGAGGCTGGCACAATGCTAGTCTTGTTCCAGAAGTGAGATTCTACGCGTCGTGGTGACCTTAAAACATTCCTCTCCTTTCCTTTCCAATGGTCACTACGATGGAATTCTTTTAATCTGTAATTAATTTTAAGTGACATAAACATCGTTTTCAGTTTTGAATTTACTGTTTGACTTTCTTTTTTGTAGGTTAAAAGCTTGTAATCATGAGTTCCTGGGTGCCGTATCTCCAGCTCGGTCTCCTGGCTGTCACCTTTTGCTTAGTTCATGCAGGGTACAAGTCATTCGAAGGGTAAGAACTATACAATTACTGCTTTGCGATATTTGTCTTCTAAGTTCTGATAAATTTCTTTCTGGTTATGGAACAATAATGGAGCTCAACTGTTAGCAATGAGAGTGTAAGTTTATCAAGTTTGTTTCGGCAAACAATTTTATGTGAGGTTATTCAATGATATTAGCAGTAACGCTTACATCTAAAGGTGTACGTGAGCACGTTTGTCATAACTAAACTTGTAGATGCTGAGTTACACTAACACAATCAAGCGTTAATCATGGCGTACGGCCTCCGGAGAGACGTCCATAGTCAACCTGCAGCTCCGTGAGGATGGGGCCCTGCTTACGAGGTTATCTAATGTTGAAGAGAGAACAAAAATACAGTTCCCAAACCAGACGAATTAACCAATGAAGATTAAAATCTCCGCCCCTGTCAGGAATCGAACTCGGGATCCCTCGGACCAAAGTCTACCATGCTAATTTGCGACGGAACCAGGCAATCTGAAAATGAACTGAGTCGTAAAAACGTATCTGACATAGGTCATTCCTATAAAGTGGTTTATTTATGTTCTATAATATTTTGTATTAATAACTTTGTAAATATTATGCCATTCAGATCATATTTCTGCCAGAATACCACGAGACAATGTGTGTTTATTATATAGCGCCGAAAACAAACATTCACTGTCATTCTTGTCGTTCTTGTTCATTTCTTGTTTAGTTTTTAATAAATATGGGGTTGACACGTACCCCACATCGTACGGGCCTGGTGATTATACTAACACGTAGGTCGTTCGCTCAGCCCTCAAATTGTGCCGACTTTCCTTGAACAAGAATTCTTGTCAAAGTTTCTCATTCACGCGTGACATCAAGGGTCGCAATACAGTTCAAGAATTGACCAAATGAGTATATTCAAAAATTAGGAAAACTTATTCAACCAAGTATTCTTGATTAAAAGTTCTTAATGCCAATACTATATTTACTTTACAATGACTATGGTTTGTTCAAAAAGGCCGTAGTGAAGACTACATTCAGGAAGTGTCAATGCAAACAGGAACTGAGTGACCCATTCAGAGTTAGTGTCATGAGTTTTAAGCATGAAGGAGCTTTGAAAGTGAGCTTGGATTTTTTTAAAATTTCTGTCATTCGAAAGGAATGATCGACGGCACATGCAGTTCTACATAAAATCAGAACTGCTGGGACGAGATCTTTGTGCGAAGCTAGCAACGAATTCACTGAGCTATAACGCTCGCTAACAAAGCGTATTGATGTACAACATAATACAAGGAATACAGTACATTTCGCGGTGAAGTGAAAAGCGTATCTTGCTCTCACACCCTTTCACTCAACCATACTGGCGTTGCCATAGCAATTTCTCTACTGCTGTCATCCGTTTATTTCTGGTCTCTCTCACCTGGTGTTTATTTGCTTGTTTCTGTGGTCTAGTTTCCGTTGTTATTACAATTAAAACTAACAAGGAATTATTTTAATCTAAGAAGCATATATTGCTTTCCTTGCAAGTAGAGGATTGGGGCATATGGCATTGCAAATACAGCACGAATGCGGGATCTGCCAGACAAATGGAAATATACAGATGGGAAAGGGGAAGGGTGAGTGCTGTGGAATGTATTTATAATACCGAGTAGGTTTATCAGGTGTAGGATACAAAGTGAGGAAACTCTATGCCATGAAATTCTTGTGTTTATACTCAGAGTACAGTAATCTTTACGACAAACCATCAAAGTACTCCCCTAGATTATCGACAACACGTTCCCCGCGATGCGGGAGACATCGAATACCAATCACTTCATCATGAGTGAATTTTGAATTCTCATGCTTCACAGCGTTGGCAATGTCCTCTGCTATTCCAAACCTTTCCCCACGAACAGGTTTCCTTCGCTTTGTGGATGAGGTCAAAATCACACGGAGACAGATCCGGTGAGTATGGCGAGCGTTCCATTACAGCGCCGTCACACTCATTCTGCTCGAAAGTTGATTTTCTACTACACTCCTATCTCCCTGTGAGTGGTACCGCCAGCTTGTGCTGTGTCCATGTACTTCATGCTATCGTTGTATGGTGGCGCCGTGTAAGTGTGAGACTTATGCCACAACTCTCGTATTATCATATCTTTAGGGAGGTGTGATCAGTCTGCACATGACGTGTTGCTGATCACATTTCTGATGTTAACAATCTTATCTGCAGCAAACTGCACTGATTGATATCATGAATAAACATGGATCACAGGTAGAGTGTTGGCTTATGAATTATAAGCTCGTGGTTTGAAACCCGACAGAGCTAACTGGAGTTCAAAATAATATACGGCGTTCTATTCCGCACTCCATGCTGGGCGACGTGGGAATGTAAAAATTCTTGGAGATATTTTTGGTCTTTACCCGACTAAAATAGAAGACAGCAATTTGTTACTCAACAGAGTTTGGTATTTTCTGTCGTCTAGTGGAATAAAATGGAACGTCGAAAATTTCATTTCAATATAGGCACCTGAGCCAAGGCTCTTTTCGGTGCAATACAAATACATTACAATGGCAGGTATATTCACAATGTAGTTACAAAATAAAATACAGTAAGTATATAATTTAACATGATGTAATAAATAAGATAGGACAAAGCTTCCTAAACATAATTACCATACTACTTCAAGTATTTAGTTACATTACTCTTGAAGATAAATAAAGTTGGTAACATTTTTATATTTTTTGGAAGTGAGTTATACATAGTTATAGAAAAATGCCAAAGAGAATTTTGACCGTAACTAGTAGAATGAATCTGATTGTAGTGAATATTATAAATAATTCTTGTTTCATAATTATGAATCTGTGAATTGGTAATTACTGACGTGTTTGAGCGGACTAATTTGTTTTGAATTTTATAGATCATAATTATAGAAGCCTTTATGCGGAGGTTTGGAAGTGATAATATATTACAATGTTTATACAGATCTTCAGTCGGTGTCAGGTATCCTAAATGGCGTTGAATCAAAATTCCTGCACACAGTAATTGATTTCACATTATTGTTATTACTATTATTTTAATTTGACATACTTACTTGACCCGCCTCTTTACTTTCTCGTATTATTAATATTTCTTACAGTGATTAAATATTAATTTCTTGTTTATTCTGTTATAAATATTAATATTTTTGAGTGTTCTGGGCTACGAAGTACTCGCAGAATGTATTTTAAAGTCTAGTGTGTGTGTGTGTCGGTAGGTACAAGGTGTATCGGCTTGGTATCAAAGAAGATCAGAAGGATATCCTTGGGACATTCAGCGGCCGGCGGGGTTTTGACGTTTGGGCCAAGAAGCGCATACCAGAGCCCCAGTGGGATGTGATGGTCAGCCCCGCGCTTCAGGACGAGTTGGTTCCCTTCCTCGATAAGAACAACATATCGCACGATGTTATCTTTCCCGACGTTGGACAGTAAGTTACTACTGTGCTTTAAATTGCATGTCAGGTACTTTCATTTGATTAGCATTTCTGGAATAATTATAAATGGTACGGCCATTTCGAGCACATGTGACCCCACCTAGGGAATATGCAAAATGGTTCAAATCCTCGTTGACAGTGTCAAAGACTTTAATACACCATACATTTCATGTGAACTTAAAAGGTCTCCATCAAATCACTTATGAAGCCCCAGAACCAGGTTAAACTGCACCCACTCCCCCCCCCCTCCCGCCTAGCAAAAATTCCACATAAGCCAGGTGAGTATTTCTCCTCTGGACCCAAATCCATTCTCCTCAGAACTGACGTCTCTGAACTTCATTCTCCTTGGTAGACTCCCCCCGCCACCCCGCCCGCAGCTCCACCTGTTCTTCAGTAATACCAAGCCAATATCATGAGGTTATTATCGGAAAACTCAGACATTGACTACACTGAAGAATACAGATACCTTTTCATAAACATCAATTGTACTAAAACTACATTTATCTACACAATTAATAAGGTTCGAATACCAACCTCCATTACACCAGCACCACCTACCAATAGAAGACAAAGGACACTAGGTGCCATGTCCAAACTCGCACAAGAGCTATCTAGAATTACTACTCAAGATCCTGTGGAGACAGAGGTCAAATACTGTTCTACAGGACGTATTACATCTAAATCAGGCAAACTCCAGCACCAGATGGGGAGCCCTCGTATGCCAGGTCTAGTAACTATCCCTCTCCTCAGGGAAAGGGCGTACATAAGAGCATCCTTGTTCATCACCAACGTGTACTTCACTGGTGTCCGAGATAACGTATGCAACTGTCGTTACTGAGTCACTTACTTAAGAAATGTTGTTCCTGATGGGATTATGAAGAAATAATCGCTGGAAGAGTCCTAACCGGGGGAAGTAGACGCATTTTTTGTTCCCTGGTCCTTATTGCGAAACTTAGGTCTGTAGCAAACAAACTGTGTATAAGACGACCCACATAATTAAACATTTCGACCGAACTCTCAAGAGATATCGTATGTTTAACCAGGTGGAATTATAGATGAGAGCTGTATTAAGATGATACTAATGGTAGGAAACATGGTGATGGTCATTTTTATGAATAAAAGTGAGCTTAAGCCTTATGGAGACATGATCAAGAATCTTCCCGGATTTCTTTTACGATTGCGATTACGTTTTACAGAGATCGGCCACTTTCATGGGCCACGTTTATTTCGAAAGCTTGATTACACTCCTCCAACCAAGTAATACACCAGATTCTCCTGGCTTATGCAACTCAAATGCATGATAGCCATCGCCATTAACATAACTGTCAATATGAATTACACTTTTCTTCACTATAGGTCGAGGAAATCTATACATTGGATAACATGCACGTCTATAACGTAGCATGGCTCTCGCCGCAGTAAGCAAGTATTTTTTTTTCTTTCTTCGGGGAGCCCCCGAAGCCCTCTCCTCCCACGTGACCATCGACTCAATCTACATGGCCTCCGACATGCGATTAGTTTTTAGTAAGAAAGAGATAGCAGGGAAGAGTGGGAAATGATACAAGGAGTATCTGCCGGTTTCCGAGTTAGACTCGCTACCACGACAAGAGTTTGTGTTAGGTAAGGTGGTGTTGAAGTATGGTATTGAAGCGTCAGGGAAAAACCACATAGGCAGAAAAGAGAAATAGCCTATATGTAAAACCTGGCATCTTGTGATAGCACATGCAAGGATGTGGGCTGGAAAAGTCCAGAGGTAGTGTTAGTTGGGAACAGGTATCATGCACAAGTCACAAACCTATTCCTTGCCATTCCATCTGCCAGGGGATCAGTCCGTCTGGGCACTGCTGTGACTAGCGCGGGCATTGCCAGCTGCGGAGCCATGCGTCGAGTACCACTAGGGCCCGCCGCACAGCGCCGCCTCCTTGGGGTCCCTCGTACCCAGTCTCCGATCCCGGACAATGAGGCCAAGCCCGCCGAGGCGGGGGCCTCCTGAAGGGGGTGGGTCATGACACCGGGCCTCCTTCCTCTCTGCCCGCACCATGGCCCGGTAAACAGGCCAACTGCGATGGGAGGCCGGTTGGCCCCCGCGCAGTTGGCGCACACCGGCGTCTCCTTAAGTGCTGCGCAGGCCGTGTAGTGGTGATCACCACCACAGCGGTTGCACCTCACTTGGAGCCCACGCCTTTCCTGCCGGTGGCCCCACCTCAAACAGCGGAAACACTGCAAGAGCCGGTGAGGGGGGCGTTTCGATCTCACCTGATTGCCGCTACCCAGCGAGGTCCTCTCCTGGCTGGCTCCTCGGTCGGCTGCTGTCCTGGAAGCAGTCATGTGTTGCGGCTGGGTGGCCCTCTCCTGGTGGGCCGGCGTCTTCTTCCTCCTGGTCCTGGGGCGGCGTCTTCTTCCCGGGGATCTCTTCTCGGCTGTGGAAGGGGCCTCTCCGTAGTGGCTCTCCTCCCGGCCTGGTGACCCTGGGGTAGCGGGTGGCTCCACTGCGTCGCCATCTTCTTCCACCCGGCTGCCGGCGGTGGTGTCGATCGGTGCTAGCACTCGACTGCGTTCCCTGTTCTGTGGGGCGCACATTGAGGTCTGCAGCTCGACAGACTTGCTGGTAGGCTGGGCCTGGACAGCAGCCTCTGAACGCCAGGGAGCGTCTTCCTCCACTGCTGTACAGCCGTCCGCCGTCACGGGCGCTTTTCTGGATTGCGCCTGGGTAACAGGCCCTTCCTGGTAGGCCTGGGTCTGCGTCCACTTCGAGAAGGTGGTCCATGGTAGAGCGGTCTGCGTCCACTTCGCAGTACCGAGCCGCTCAGCCTGGGTCGCACAGTCGCTGCGCCAGGGGGCGGCATGCTCCACCTCCGTGGTGGTGTTGCTGGTCGCCGGCTGGGTGGCCAGGACTAGGTCGGTGTTAACCGCCCTATGCCTTAGCCTCCTCGGCGTCTGGGTGACGGCCTCCCTGGTCTCCGTCACGGGCCGCCTCCTGACTGCGCCGTCGTTCATTCCTGGCATGCCGTCCCTCCCTGGTAGATGGATGACCTGGAACAGAGTAGACGGCTCCTTCTCTGTGTCGCGCATCCGCTGCTGGTCGTGATGCCTGATGATGAGCCCTCCTGGTAGGAAGCTCTCGACGGACATGGTTGTCGATATGATCCTGCCTCCGTGGCGAGGGCGCCGCATTCTGTCCAGGACGAGGCCCCGTATACGAGCAGCGCCTCGTACTCCTGGTCGGTGTGGCCTTCGGGGAAGAAGAAGCCGTCAGGGGGGTCACACCCGTCCCCGTACGGCTCCGCCTCCATCTCGATCTCCGGCTCCCTCTGATGCAGCTCCGGCTCGGGTGCCGGCGTCTCGTTGTCCGCCGCTGTCCAGTAGTCCGATGCAAGCCACACGTCCGACTTCGTCCTGGTCCTCCTGAAAGAGAAAAGTGAAAAAGCGAGTACTGAGAAGTGCTCAGCTCTGACTAAAGCTCTTTCGAAGTTGTACTAATAAGTACAGCCGCCTGACTAGCACTTAAAAAGTACAGAGCGCCTGGCAAGGAGAGAGCAGAGTGAGAGGCACGTACGTCCTTCCGCTACAACAGTCAGCTCGTCCTTGTAAGCAAGTCACAGCTTGTCAGCTCGTATATACTGCAGCAGCCGCGCATGCGCAGTAGCATTGACAAAGACTTAGAATTCTGCCCGGCAAATCTTTCAACGTCCGCGCTTCCCGTAATATTACGGAGCGCGCCGCGGAAGCGGTTTAGAGATAAGGTTACAGGATGTGTGCGGGATGTAGCGAGGCAAGGAGAAAGTGTGTGTTCAGGCAAATGCATAAGAAAGAAAGTGCTTCAGTACCATTTCAGATATAGAGGCCCTTAAAAGGGCCTTTAACGTTCTTGTTGTTGTTGTTGTTGTTGCTGTTGCCAACTGTACTTTAAAGTATGTCTACGCTCGACAGCAGATGTTTAACATATCCTATGAGTTATTTTCTGGACCCACCCACGGTTGCTTGATCAGGTGTCTCCAGGCAAGTGTGCCAACAAGGGCGACAGATAACTTCCAGCCCGGCGATCTGCTGTTGCCGCTTGCCAGCGACTGAAAATATTTTCAAATGGAAGTTACTCAATCTTAGAACAATTTAGAATTTCTGTTAAACTCCAATGATTGTTTAGAACAAGATAGCAAGTGAAACGAATGCCCATTAACACGATATCTACAACAAGCTTCTCTGACTTGTTTCATAGCATCCCTTTACGTTGTCCATTTTTCTATTATTAGAGGTATTTTGTAACTAGTTTGGCAATCAGTTTTACGTCGCACTAACTTCTTACCGTTTTTCGCTAGGAGGGATAGGAGAGGAGTAGGACTAGGAAGGTAGCGGCCGCAGACTTAACACTCAAACACACGCGTTAGGGTGTAATCTACCCAGGTGTTTAAATTTCTGTTGGCAAAGGCACAAATATTTATTTATTGATCTACAAAAACCTGGTGTGCGATGTCTGCTTTTCTCTTATGTGAGAAAATCTCACTCAACTTTGCGTTCACACTCTAATTTCTTTTCAGAACGGGAATCACGCTGACAGGCTGGTATGGGAGGTTGCGCGACTGGCTACCACATCTAGTGTAGGATGCTCGCTCGCAGGAGCGGTCGGTGCGTAAGGACTCCTGGACGGTGTCATCCCTAGAGAACGAAAAGGGTTTTCTTATTTTCTCTCGATGTTTGGACTCGAATAACGCTAAGAAAATTACATTTCATCGTAGAACTGCAAATTCCCATCAATGTGGAAGACTGTTAGGTAATAGTAAGCTTAGGTGAGTGATTTTTAGCCCGCAGTTCGCTGGTAAATGTTTTCAGGTTGAAAGTAAGGCACGGCTTCCGTCCCAGGATACAGCGGGGTGTAGTGAAGGTGTGAGGAGAGATGTAAAGGGGAAGCACGTTGCTTGACGGTTTCGGAGGGACGAAGGGTGCGGGAAGATACTTTAAGCTCGTCAGAGTCTGGAGGAGTACAAGCATCTACACAAATCCCTCTACGTGCATGCACCAGCCCTGGCTGCATATAATGACATTAAATAATGATTCATGACCTTGTTTGCCCTATTTTTAATTATATTTGAAGACAAAAAACAATAATGAATGATAATGAAATGTAACATTTGGGACCAGCTATGTCGATTCAAATGGCAAAGGTGAAGTAACACAGGCCTCTGGCTTGAATCCCGCGTTTCGCGAGGGTTGGCAGCGGTGAGCAAGTTCGTTTTCGCGCGGAAAACTTGAATGAGTGCGGTGATACTGGTTCGTAGTTGTAGCCAGACCCTTTGTTTGTAATCTTCCTTGTGCTTCGTGGTGATTATTCTGTACGCTATCAAGCTTTGAAAGTAGTGTTTTAGTTTACGGGTGCGATTGTGGTTTTGAACCACTTGTGGTGATAGTGATATCCTCTTGATTACCTTATCTGTGTTTACTGATGATAATAATAATAATAATAATAATAATAATAATAATAATAATAATAATAATAATAATAATAATACTAATAATAATAATAATAATAATAATAATAATAATAATAATAATAATAATAATAATACTCTGCTCTAGAATTGAAACTGGTGAGTTGTGCTTTCCTTTTTAAATTTGATTCCTGTCATCTCTGTTCGTCGAACAATAATGGCTTTTTAAATAAAGATGGAGACATTGGTTTACGAGATGGGTTTCATCTCGTATAAATGGCTCTACAAAAAAGATTCAAACTTTATCTTGTATGGCTCTCTATGTTTAGAGTCAATGAATATGACTTCTCCAATCCCAAGGTATTTATCTTACTTATCCTTTCTTGGTTTGCCATAGTTGTGCTAGTTTGTTTTCTGAGATATCCCTGTTATGTGTATTATTCTTTTATTATTTTCCTGCAGACTTATTTCACTGTCCTTCCTTTCTTCATGTCTGCTCGTTATGTAATCGTTCCTACATAGAGCGAAAGGTAGAACCGATCCGATTATTCGTGTGTGTGTTTGTTTGTGGTTTTTGATTGGAGACCTTTTATTTCTATATGTTTTCGATGTTTGGCTCGAGCTTATATTCTGCATTGTGGTTTAACGCTGATACTGTACGATTCATGTTCGCCTTGATGTTCGATATGAATACGTGTTATGCGGGGTGTAAGTTATTTACTGTACGATAAGTGTTTTGACTGGGTGAGCCAGGCCTCTTTGCGGTGACCCAAGTATCTGATCTGTGCTCTCAGATCAAGCTCATGAGCCGTTGACTGATTTATGTCATGCTGTTACGATTCTTGTCTTAACGTGTTTGGATATTATATTTTTTATTCACTCTGCTTCGCATATTTGTTATCTCTCTGTGTGTGGGTGTGGAGTAGTTATCGGGCCTGTGTTACTTTTCAGTATCTTATGAATTCTTGCTCTTGTCATTATTCTTATTTTATCTCGTTATTGTTTCCTGCTTCTTCAGCCGATTAATATGTTTATTTCGGTATTTTGCTCTCATTTTACTTGCTTTATGACTCATGTTTATTTGTTTACGTAACTATAGCAACTCCTTTTCTTACCTCCTTGTGTTTTGTATTTGTTTACATTTCTGCCAGCCTTGATTCACTGGCGGCTTGATGCCTGGGGATGCAGTCTCTACGGAGATTGTTGGGAGCCATGTTTCTTTTTTTTTTTTACAAAGAACCTTAACTTTGTCTGAGGAGCCGTGATAATTTTATTGCGTGAAAGCCGTTTATTTCACCTCATGATTGCAAATAGTCCTTTAAAAAGAAATACTTTGGATAGCGTTTTAATTGCCACTGTCTGACAATAAATAAAAATAATTGTATCACAGTTCATGATACCTCTGTCGTGACGGTGTAAGATTCTATAAGATACAGATTGATAAGTCAAGCGATTTGATTGTGATTGGAGTATCTTCACAAACCATGTATGGGAGTATTTGACTCCCCATATTCCCCATTTGTTTGTTTTGTGCTTATTGTTACAGGGTTACCCGTGGAGCAGAGAGAGGTTAAAGAAGGTGCTATCTACAAAATAGAAATTAATTTAAAACTTGAACTGAAGGTTATATTTCTTTTAGAACTTCAAACTTAACTATTTTAGATAACGATGAAGATCAGGTACAAAAGCAATCTTGAAACAAGACTAGGAAGATCCAAGATCAGTTAATTTTACAGATTCCGATCTTCAAGCCCCTAGTTTTACAATTTCAGAGATACCGCATCCAGTTTACAAACACTTTAATTCAAGCTAAGGAATCATGTATTCAAGGACAGAAATCCCCTAATTCACGAGCACTTGCTCCCTATATACAATATCAAGCCTCCCAGAATCACTCGTTACTCTTATAAAATTCTGAAAAAGAGCTAACAATCTCTCAGTTTCTTACTGCTCACTCAAGGCTACATCAAAACTTACAGTCTCTGGCCTCTCAAGGCATCACTTACAAATTGAAAATAATTTTATACAGGGGTATCTAGTACCAAACCTACAGGGTCTTTGCGAAAAAGAACAGGTTAAATAAACGGCCCGAACACAAACAGAATGGACGCGAAAACTGCGCTCCGGGATAATGAAATATTAAAACCTATAGGGCTCTCGGCCGATGAAGCAGGGGCTAATCCCCAGCTTCTTGCTGTGGCACGCATGTAAATAACGGTAATACATTACAGAAAAAAGGTTGCTAAATCGCAGACACCTCAAATCAAGATGAAGGGGAGCTCGAGAGGGTAACTCACTCCCTATGCCCGATTTACAATTAAAGATTTTATGAAGTTTTTACATTAACCAAAAAAAGTTACATTTTAGAAAAGTGTGGTTACATAATTAAAGATTCGGACCTTCCCCTGAAATAAAACTGCGGAGGTAGCAAAAAAAATGAAGTTCGCCATTACCTTACAGATTTTCTGCTGAGCGAAGAAAGAGGTGGCCCCGCCTCCTGCCTAACACACACACACACACACACACACACACACACACACTTATCAAGACGGTGATCAATTGACCAGGAAACGTGAAAAGCCGCAGTTTATTAACCCTCAGGGAAGGTTCAAGATCATTCAAGACTAATCAGGACATACCCTCTTAATTTTTATTGGCAGATTCAAAGTGAACAAGAAATGTGGGATTGGTTGAAAATTAATTACCAAAATTTATGATTGGTCCGATTCAAAACTGGCGGAAAGAAAAGGAAGTGTTGCCAATCCAAAAATAAATGAACACCGATTCACGTATGGACAACCTAGAAATACAAAACTTCTCTAAATTAGAAGTTCTTTCACCTTGCACCAGGGTTTTTTGGTAGTGTCATCTGTGGAAAAATGTCCAAACTTCTTGATGTATAGCAAATCAAAACAAGGAGAAATTCAGTCAGTTTAGGAAACTTCACAACAAAACAATTACTTAATATTTCAATGGTGACATCTTCTGATTAAAGTTCCAAGTTCGTGTAGTTTCATTTTCACCTTTTGACCGGTAGAGGAGTTTATAAAGGCGTTCATTTTAAATGAGCGGTGTTGAGGTGTACCCCCCGGTACACTTATATTCAAACCTTTTTTCTCTAAGTTTATGTTAATAAACCTAATTCACACCTTTTGATCAGTGAGTTTTTGGTAACACTCACAGGCCACCAGAAGCGAGTTTTTTCTTGAAAATTTTCAATTATTAATTTTAAGTTATTTTCATTCTAACTTTTATCTATTAATACATTTACATAATTTACACTTATGGTGCATAACTTATACCATCAATTTAATTGAAATCAGAGGCGTAGAAAATATTTTTTCAAAATAATGACAGGAATAGTAAAATTGACCAAAATATAATGATTCTCTATATGTGATCAAGTTGGTACGCTTTACAACACACTGACTTTATTTTACAACAGATTCACCTATCAAAATATTTTTAGGATATAGTACTGACGCAGACAGTCGAGTTTTTCATTGTGTTCAACTTCTGTATCCTTTCCAGTACAAACAATAAACAAAACAATTGCCAGATAAACATAGAGAGTCTTCGGTTTTGCCTTGCCACTTATGTAAATTCGACTTTTCCTTTACGTCTGTATATTCCGTAACGAATAAGTAGTACTTGTTCATTTCTGACACTATGAAGTTCATAATATTAGGATCAACAATTTCTTTGAAAATCGACACTTCAAATCTTGAATTATTGTCATTATCATTCATATGAAGATTATCACTAACCCCTAAGTTTGATGAATCAAAATGAGCAGAAAGCGTAAGAAGTAAACTGCCTACATAACTCTACTTTCTTCCTTTGGTTTGAACAGATGACAGCTTAGCCTTCTTTGCGACAGCGGAGCGCTGCGCTTCGTCCTCAATTTCCGTGTCGTCGTCTTCCGAGGAATAACCAATTTCACTCTCATCGGACATAATACGATCACTATCACTATCATAAATATAAATTTCATCGTCAGACCCCTCGTTAGTCAAAATATCAGTTATATCTTGCGGAGCAAGCTCGCATCCTCGATTCGATCCCGCCATTAGGGCGTGTATTTGTTTACTATCAGAGAGTGGTTGTTTCTACGGAAACCGGGATGGGCGAAAAGGAAAATAATGTGTGTTGTCAAGGAATAGTTATGCAATGCGTTCAACGGAAACAACAATAGAAAACTGTTCACGGGTGTTCTCGTAATTTTTAGCACAATCGCGTAAGAATTTTGGTTACGTAACTACGGATGCTTCGACAGAACTTCATCACAGAACATACGAGATGTGATAAAATACGGAATACCGATCTCGATAGGTGCAGTCGCTTAAGTGCGGCCAGTATCCAGTATTCGGGAGATAGTAGGTTCGAACCCCACTGTCGGCAGCCCTGAAAATGGTTTTCCGTGGTTTCCCATTTTCACACCAGGAAAATGCTGGGGCTGTACCTTAATTAAGGCCACGGCCGCTTCCTTCCCACTCCTAGCCCTTTCCTGTCCCATCGTCGCTATAAGACCTATCTGTGTCGGTGCGACGTAAAGCAACTAGCAAAAAAAAAAAAAAAAAAAAGTACGGAATAATGTTCAATGAACATGTCAGACATACCCCGACTTTGTTCTAAAAACCCGCCAGTACGATATCACGAAATAATTTCAAAACATTCAACATGAAACGTGAATAGATGACGGTACTGTTCAGGCGCAAATTTTGTTAGACGGCAGTACTGCTCATTGGGTTAAATTGACCTCTGCTCTACGTTATTGTCTCTCTACTTTGGGGACATGCCTGTTACACTTTGTTCTATAGCCTAAGAAGCTCGCATTGAACTCCTGGCAGTTTTAACCACTTTCGACCGATCCAGAATAGGTAGGTGGTGTAAACTTCAGCGGTAGAATCTCTAACAGCAGTCGATATTGTTTTCCATCTGTATGCTATATAGTTTCGTATGTAGAGTAGAGTATTATTCAAAGGGTGCACATATTTTCGTAATGAAAAAAATACAAAAATCATAACACAATAAATCGAAAATCAATCCGGATAAACCGGAAATCCGGACTAATGAGGGCAGGATAAACCAGGTTATTGTGTACGTCACGTCAGCCCGGCCGTACTGGGCTAGCTTCAACGGGCGCCGAGCTAAACACCTCTGGGCTACACCAATTACTATGTGACCACAACACCCTATGACATTAAGTTTACGAAAGGAAAGGTTAAAAATTTCTCTCACGTCCACAACACTTAGACATACGAAAAACAAACGCCTGTGGAAAGATGCAAATATAATCCTGTTCTCTCAAGTGGTTAAAATTACAGAATTTTACAAATACTGATATGGGAAATGACTCTACACAATTAAGTTCCAAATTGTCACAAATCTAAGTTTTGGAACAAACAAAGTCTTCCTCACATTTTCTAACCAGACTCCAGAGAAACATTTACCCTGGCAATTCGGGCATAAAAGTAAATAAAATACAAGAAAAGCATACACCGTCTTGACGTGGATATAACCACAAACTCAGCGACACAAGTAGAACGCAAATATCGCTGACCCAGCGATAGTTATTCCACATGTAAATGAAACATTGCTGTTACACATATTTACATTATTGAAGAAAAAGGGGTCAAATACACCACACAAACAAAAATGGAACGGAGACCTAGTAAAGGAAAGCACATACTACGTAGTGGTGAGTCACAGACCTTCCTCCATCGTAGATCTGCTAGCTTTCTCTATTTGGGTTTAGACCGTCATCCTGACAATCGTACTCTCACGGAAATACATAATCTCCCTCATTCGGGATTTCATCTATGGATAATATTTCTTGCTTTGACATTAAAAACCTGAAAATAAGGACATTAACATTTAAAATTCACACGGATAATCTTCTATCTTGAAGTACGCACTCGTTTCAAACACGCGCACGAGCTATGTGCTTAGCGTAGCTACTGTAAGTTGCACAGCTTCCGCTATTCACCACAGTGTATACGCGTTAAATGAAATACACAGTATTTGTGATCGACAACGAAATTTTCCAACCTGGATTTTAGAATGTAATAAAGTCGACGTTAGATGCAACTATTCCCTGAATAGAAATATTCGTAGATGAACTACTTTTACTTAAAGACACAAGTTCATGTTACTGACACCTCCGTAGAGTTAGAGTTCTACATCACAACCTGAGTCTAAGATTATTGCGACTCGTTGGCTGAACGGTCAGCGTACTGGCCTTCGGTTCAGAGGGTCCCGGGTTCGATTCCCGGCCGGGTCGGGGATTTTAACCTTAATTGGTTAATTCCAATGGCCCGGGGGCTGGGTGTATGTGTTGTCTTCATCATCATGTCATCCTCATCACGACGCGCAGGTCGCCTACGGGAGTCAAATGGAAAGACCTGCACCTGGCGAGCCGAACCCGTCCTGGGATATCGCGGCACTAAAAGCCATACGACATTTTAATTTTTCAAGGCATTTTGCAGCTAAGTCCCTTTTACTATCCACCTCGCTCACAATCTAAGTCCCCAAAATTGGACTTATAGTCTGAAAATCGTTCTTTTCTTTTCTTGCGCTGAGATGCATGGTTTCGCTCTGAAATCCTTTGGAACACTCATAAAATCCAACATGGCCAATCCATTTTATTACTTCGGCTGCCTTCTCCAGGATTGTCTGTCGATGTAACAATTAGACACGGGACAGTTTTATTACTCAGACCTGTTCACGTGAAATTATATCTAATCGAGGGTGGAAAGACTTGGCCTTCATGGATCTGGTGTGGAAATAATTCTAGTTCTCTGATTTTAGCATGAAAATGCACGGTTTTAGTGGCACTAATTTCTGTCCTGCCATGACGGTGTCATAGATTCATGCTGGATTTGGCGTGTATTTCCAGATGTCCTTCTTCTCCTTCTGAAAATTTGGACATGAAATTTCACTGGTGAGATTGTAGATGTTTGCTTTACGTCGCACAGACACAGATAGGTCTTATGGCGACGAAACGGGATTGTAGCAGTATCATGTTCAATCCCAGAAATTTCCTACCTCTAGTTTTCGCAAGGGCTCAAAAGCTGTGGAAATAGTCCTTCCGTGTTGGTCTCTCCGGTCTACACGCGGGAATGACGTCATCACTCTCCCCGTGGGAACAGAGTTGAGATGACATCTGGTCACTGTAGTCTCACAGTCAAGAACTGTAGTCAAAATGGGGCTCCATCTGCCACTCTGCATCAAACTAGAACAGCTCATTCTGCATTGAAAATCACAAGAATTCTTGGCTGTAGCTCAATCTGCAGCAAAGGTTAGGGTTCAATATATTTTACTACTAGCCATACTCTACTCCGCCTGCGTCCAGGCTGACGTAAAGGATTCCCAGCCAGTTTCTCAGGGAATGTCCTAGTTTGATTCGATTTAACGTGCGATCCGAGAAAGATCAGCTTCCTCACGTATCGAATACAACATCATCCATTACAATCCTGCGGGTTGACGTCTCCATCCGACACACTTTGGCAATGAATCAAAACCGTATATGCGAAACCTTATTTCTATCTATCTTATGCTGTCATAATCCTTATAAATAATAGATCCAGTTAATCATAATTCCTACTTATTTATTAAAAATAATTCAAAGAAAAATAAAAATATATGGGAAGAGAACAATGTGGTCCTGTACAAGTCATTTTCTTTGATAAAGTAAACACTCATTGTAACGTTGGCTCTTCATTTGTATAATAATCCTGCGCATTTTACATTATATCTCCTTCATAATCATAACTGAAATAGGTTCTTTTCAATTTTTAACATTAGTTCATATGAGTTAACCTGGTCAGTTATCATCTAAACCTGACAATTCTGAACATTCTAACCTACTTTCCACGTTGAATCCTTGGTCTACTCTATCAAAAAATTGGAGTTTACATCATTAGCATAACGTACTACCTAAAATATAATCTGTTTGGATATACCTATCTGGACACGTTCTGATCTACATTATTTAGATCTGAAGTTTCTATCTGAATTTCACTATTTTACAGTTATATTATTTTGAATTTGGTTACATTGCGCATTCCTATCTACGAAATGTCACTGCAAAATTTGTCACAAATGGAACATAATAATTGCTTTTACTTAAATGAAGTGAAAAATCTGCGGTAAATTAAGAAATACCGTCGTTATTAGAGAAATATGAATACATACTTAAGGCCTGTATACAGGTCTCCTTTATGTCATATTTCGCTGCTGGTGCCGTCTTTTGTTAATTTCTTGAAGTCCAGGGCTAGCACCGAGAAATGCAATGGAGTCCATGTCTATGGACTCTCGGTATCTTTGTCCACATGACTAGAGCGGCCAGTTGAAACAGCAAAATGGAGGTCAATAGCATTCACGATAAGTAAAATAGCACGATCCCTGGACCAATATATATTTTTTTGTTCGAACGAAAATAGCATGATCCCTGGACCAATAAATCACTAGTCAACAGAATTCTTCTTATGTACATTGGCCATAGCTTTTTGTCGCCTATTAAATCTTGCATATCGCGATACAATTCAGGAAATGATGTCATTGACACCTGAAGCAATAAAACGAAAAGCAAAGAACTTCAGTGAACACAGACATCACACACAAAATTGTTGAAAGTGTAAGACAAACAAAAGACATACGTGTGTTACTGTGAGCGTAGCACCAAAAGTACTTGTAAAGTAGTAAAGTAGGTATATATAATATTCACCAAAAATAAAATATTTCTTAATTTACAGAAAATTTTAGACTTCAACTGTGTAAAAGCAATTATTATGTTCCATTTGTGACAAATTTTACAATGACATTTCGTAGATAGGAATGCGCGACGTAACCTTGTATTTTTATTACCTGTAATTATATATCTGGTATCTTAATTTTGAATCTTATTATTTGCAATCTCATTATCTGGAATCTTATAATGACCTCCGCTGACTTCTTGGGTTTCGGAATCCTCAATAAGTTTCTCGTATATCACCACTATTTGCTGTCACTAAATTATTATTGCGAAATGAAATATATTTACACCTACCCGTTAAATTGATATGTCACACTAGCAAACTTCAATATGCCAGATCTATCTCACATTAACCATAAATTAGCATTGGAATTGAAATATGTGCCAATATGTATTGTGATTTCTTCCTCGGTAATATTATAAACTGACCTATATAGGTATTCTGTTATGCCATTTACTGAATTGCATCATGACCTCGGTTTTAATTTGATTTGGAAAGGGGAAACCTAAATGTGTCAATTAATCCTATTATACTCATTTATTTCAACTACTATTTTCAGTAGGGAGGCTATCAGCTGACAATGGTACATTAATATGAGTTTTTATTTAAGATAGGAGCTGTGATCATACTTGTATGTTCTCTTCGGGACATAAACCTTGCAATACAATGATTATTCATTACGATCCTACCTCATGTACCATTTAATTTCACAATACCTTCTTCTTTCTTTGTAATTACCTACGCATGCACCCTCATATATTTTACATTCCCATAAATATCCAATTCAATTCTATCACTTCGTAATCACTTCTTTTCTTACTGTATTTCAAATCCTCTTAATAACCTCTCTTTAATCATATCATACAACTCCCTCGACGATATTGCTTCTGTATTTGCCCACAACTTACATAGGATTTACTTCTTTGCATTATATAGCCGTCGTCATATCTATCATTTTTATTACCTCCTAGAATCCATCTAAATTTCACACAGCATGTATTCCCAATACTCTTTGAATTACAACAACATAACCCTCCCGTATGATTTAGAATTTTATATCTATACGTAATACACTCCTCATGGCATTAATGAAACTATGGCTGAGGTTAGAATTAACCTAAAATGATGTTATTTCCTACACCAATATACATATCGACTAGTACAAATATCATTCGTCAGTTTACATGAAATAAATTAGTTCTGTTGGTCATGTTTGGCACTTGTGTTACATGTGAGTGGCAATTGAGCTGTAATAAAAATTCTCTATCTAATGATACTTAGAATTTTGAAATAAAGAAACTTAGCTCGCTTTCTCCCCCCCTCTAAGTTGGCTTCTTCTTCTCAGATGCTACATGAGATCCTTGCGGCCGATATCTGGTCCTCCGTACGTCATCTCTGGTATTGATGAGTCGTTACCTTGGGCCAAATTATGTAATTTCGGGCAATCCACTCCCACGTCGTGAAAAGACTCCATGGTGTCAAGCTCGTTCATGAAATCATAAAATTCTAACGACAGAATACATGTCTATACTATTCATTGAGCCTGTAATATTCTTATTTCTTGCGCTCATGATAACGAGTATTTGTATATAGCTTCTGACTATTAATTCCAATTCCTCTCGGCTAATGTAAATATTAAGTATTTAGTTCGGTTCTTTCTCTTCTTCAAGCGCATTACCTAGAGGTACGAAGAGACCTCTCGTTCCTTCCCGATGTCACGGTTCCGGTAGTTCCTTTTATTATTATTTCTTTTTGTAATATCGGATTTTCTTTCCGTATTTCTCACTGTTGATATTATATTTGGCATAGAATTCCTCTCCAATCCTCTTTTCAATCAGGCTTCTTGGTTGAAGCAGATGTTGAGGAAAGTAGAAAAGAAGGAAGAGGGAAAGGAGAAGGTGGTAGTGTTTCACGTTGGTACTAACAACGTAAGGCAAGCAGGTATCAGTACCAACATAGTTGGGGATGTGTGGGATCCGGTAAATGCAGCACGGATGAAGTTTAAGGAAGCGGAGATTGTTATCAGTGGAATACTGTGTAGAAGGGATACTGACTGGAAGGTGATTGGGGATTTAAATGAGACTATAGAGTGGGTATGTGGGAAACTGGGAGTGAGATTTCTGGATCCTAATGTGTGGGCAAGAGGCAGGGATCTGCGCCCAGATGGCCTTCACTTAAACCGCAGTGGTACATGTAAGCTAGGAAACTTGTTTAGAAGGGTTATAGGCAGGTACATTCAGGGAAACGGGGTGGCCTAGGGAGCGGTGTTAAGTGAACAGGGAACTGGAAATCAAGTAGGGATGACATAAAAATGTTAGTGCTCAATTATAGAATCATTGTAAACAAAGGAATCGAATTAATTTAATAGATATATACTTATCAAATATTGTAATAGGAGTTGAATCATGGCTGAGAAATTATATAATGGATGCAGAAATATTCTCACGGAACTGGAGTGTGTATCGTAGAGATAGGAGGGGGAATATTCATTCTGGTGAAAGAAGAATTTGTAGGCTACGAAAATGTTAAGGATGAAAAACATGAAATTCTGGGTGTAAGGCTCATCTCTAAAGATAATAGGCAACTTGATGTCTTTGGAGTGTACAGACCGGGAAAGGTTAGCGCTGACGCTGATTCAGAATTAGTTGATAAGATAATCAACTATGTGGGAAACGATAAGGAAAGGAACGTGATTGTAGCGGGTGATCTCAATCTACCAAATGTCAATTGGGAAGGTAATGCGAACGACAGGAAGCATGAACAACAAATGGCAAATAAGTTAATATGGGAAGAGCACCTGATTCAGAAAGTGATGGAACCAACTAGAGGGAAGAATATTTTGGATGTGGTGCTGATAAAAACCAGATGAGCTCTATAGAGAAACCGAAGTAATAGATGGTATTACTGATCACGAAGCTGTTTTTGTCGTAGTTAAAAATAAATAAGAAAGGAAGGTATTAAAATTAGGACTATTAGACAGGTGAGCTTATCAGAAACCTTATATGAGGCACAATCTGATACCTGCATACGGGAGATATATCTCCACAATGGAATTATTGCCCGCCTAGCAATTCCGAATGGAAAATTCACCTGCATACACCCAGCGTCAGTGGGTAGGGTCTGACACATCCCACTCTGACGAGTCTAGTGTCAGACCTAAGACGAAACGCTGGTTAATAGAGCAAACGCCTGAAAAACCTTACATCTGATATGCTTTTGACATGCTCTATTGGTGAAAAGTATCTAATTCCCTCTATGGGAATTTAGAATTTTCCATCTTTAAAAGCATTCCAAAAAGTGTCTTTCCCTCCTTGTAATGGTTGCTGGAATGCAAACGTACGTCTGGCAATTACTTACAGAGTAGGCAGACTGATTTAATTCTCCTTCTACCAGTGCAGTATGTCGTCATCATCTTCACCAACATTCATAACGCAGTACGTCCCTACTTCGTCGCGTTGTCGCGTGTCCACTCGCAATAAACATGGACGTTTGTGCCGCATAGCTGGACGCAGATGTCGCTCCAGAAATCGGCAATAGTAGTCAATTTTGGTCTTAATATCGGATCTTAATTCTTGATATCATCCTTTATTATAGTATGGAAAATACTATCGCTTTCTATAATATCCTATCTCTTTAAGTTTTTGTCTTATTTTGGAAGAGAAACAGAGAGTTTATCTTGTCCCTTAGGGACGGCATGCGTAAGAGTAGTCACAATCAGCATAAGCTTCACGCGACTGGGTTGCTGTACAAATTTCTGTATACGTGGAAAATCGGGGTGATGCATTCGATTGACGGAGGCTCGTAGCCTCGTGCCCACGTCTTAGTAGTTACGACAATACGCTGCAGAAAGGCATCTAATTCGTTGCGGTATCTGTCCAGGTGAGTGCCAGCCAGTGCATACCTGTACCATTGCTGTACGTCGGTGAATATGTGGAACCCAACCGGACGCAATTTTCGTCATGGTTTTCATCAGTATGTGACACTCCGTTTGGTGACTGAGACCAACCGCTACAGATACTTCCCGTAGAGTCCATCCATGGTCTACAGAAACGAGACCACTCACGATGTAATCTGATCTTGAGGCATGGACGGCCGACCTGTGCGGTGCAAATCTGCACTCTCATTCCGACTCGCGCGAAACGCCGTGACCCATCGAGCAACTGTCCTATATGGTAATGCATTCTCGTCACAGGCTTCAGATAATTCCCGATAACATACTGATGCATTTTTGCCATGGACCTCGATTTTAATTCGCGAACGCTGGTCACCTTTTGCAAACATGCTTTAGAGTGGTAAAATAGACACTCTTCACTTCAACGCCACACATATCCTGTGAATGGCTTGACTACGTTGCCACTACTGTACCTACAGCCCTCGTATTCTAAAATCTATCTCGTGCTACATCTACATCAGAGCATCCGTAAGCCGATTCCCAGTTAAAGTCTCTGAATCCACAGTAAGGTTCTTCAACGTTTGCTCTCTTAAAATTAAATGATCTTGATAGTAAATTGGTCTTAGCACGTGGACACGGTGGGATGGTGAGGATCTTGTGGCAGTAACGGATCCATACCTCTTGTTATACAAAGGGCACTAGGAAAGTTTTGCAATACGCAAAAACGGTTGGCTGGACACCTCTGTTATGGTGAGGGATGAAAAGAGGGGTGAAAACCGGTCTAGAAGGCAGCAAGGCACAAACTTCACACCAGTTGTTACCAAAAAGTGGGATTGAAAGCAAGTTAAGATGTCAGTGTGGTCTAAAGGTGAATATCGCGCAATTGTCCGCTGTAATTTTGCTCGTGGATTAACAGTTGACCAGTGTCTGGAGAAATGACTCCTGTGCTGGGGAAAGACTGTCCACATCGGAGAACAATTTTCCGCTGGTACAAAGAGTTCCATAGGGAAAATTTTGGGGTTGAAGACGATCCACCTTCTGGGCGACCGTCGGAATCAGTGACTGAGGAAAACATTGAAGCTGTGAAGAAAATGTTGCAGCAAAAGAGGCGGTTGGCATATCGGCAGGTAGAAGAGACTGTCCACATCCCTGCACCAGCTATTCATTCAATTCTACACCACCATCTCCATGTTAGAAAGGTTTTTTTTTTTTTTTTTTTTTTTTTTTTTTTGCTAGGGGCTTTACGTCGCACCGACACAGATAGGTCTTATGGCGACGATTAGAAAGGTTTGTTCCCTTTGGGTGCCCCATTCACTTTCAGAGGAACGAAGGGCACATCGAGTGAAATGGGGCCGAAAAGTGCTAAAACGTTTTGAAAATGGGATTTCGCGTAACGTCAATAGCATTGTTACAGGTGACGAAACTTGTCTTTATTATTACGACTAGCAGAAGTACCCATTCTTCGTATGGGTTATCAGAACCTGGCTTTAGTTACTCATACTATCGGTGTGACTGACTTCATTAGATATTTATATCACTAGTGTATTTACTTAAGTACGTAGAGATTATTTGCCATGTTTGGAATTATAGTGTGTCTTCTTCTCCTTTTATTCATGGGGGCCTCTAAATATTAGTTCCTAATTAGCGTCGACCTCTAAGATCTTTTGCTACCATGTTTTTCCTTCATTCCCACCTAGGTATACCTGCTCCCTTCACAAAGCTGCAGGTTTAGTGTATGTATACCTCCGCTAGATAGTACCACAAATATAAATATTATTGAATGTATTTGTTTGATCCGACATTTCGTAACTATTACAAATGATCAAGGAAATACGCGATGCATAAAAGAAGGTACTATAATTATCGAGAATTATAATTCTCAGGGCTTGTCACTTATGTCGCACATCATATGATGAATCTGAGTATAAATGTTGAGACATTTTTTTCAAGTCATGGGCGCACCATCTTGACAATTATCGAGAATTATAATTCTCAGGGCTTGTCACTTATGTCGCACATCATATGATGAATCTGAGTATAAATGTTGAGACATTTTTTTCAAGTCATGGGCGCACAATCTTGACAATTGTGTACAATATATAGATTGTTTTCATGGTTATAATGAACGTTAAATTGGACCAAAATATCGGCACTAATAACATCAGTGATCCTACTACCCCATGATTTGATAGAAAATATTTTAAACTATAGGTAACAGACTCCGCAAAATGCTGAAACCTAAGCCAGTACATAAAAACGGAGGCCCGTCGGCAACCGCTGGTCGCTGTACTACGGAGATCTCCGGGACTATTACTTTTATACTTCACTCCCTATCCATCCCCGCCCAAAGGAGTGCTATGAGCGTCTAACACAACAATTTATATTTTCCAGATAGTATGTCATATATGTATCAATTTTGGTTGGCATCTATGCCCAAACGTACATGCAAAATCTAGCTGCTATAGAATCCTGGAGCTGACGTTGCCATGGTTACAGCCGTTCGTTTCTTTATCCGATTCCTAGAGCAGGGGTAGTGTGGTTTCAATATCTCCATAACGATTGGTTTTAGGGCCTTAAAACATGGTTTTCGGGCCCGAAGTGTTCACCGAGTTGTGTTTTTTGCGTCAAGAGGCTTAAAATGAGCTTTGTCTCGTCCTTGTACAACAAATTCGATTTCGCCTACTTTAGCCTATTATTTTAATATTTTTATATCTCCCCCTTCAGCCCCGCTCGAATTGTTTTGAAAATAAAATACAGCCCATGTTACTCACTGGCAATGCAGCTTTCTATAGGTGAAGTAATTTTTAAAACCGGTTCAGTAGTTTTTGAGTCTATCCGTTACAAATATACAAATTTTTCCCCCATATAATATTAGTTTAGAAGTATAGATTACATCTCTACACAGACGGTTACCGTCAGGAAGGGCATCCAGCCGTAAAACAGGGTCAAATCCACATTTTTCGACAGTTCGCACCCGCAACCCCTCAGGTGTGGGTAAAGCGATAGAAGAAGAAGATACTAATTTTAAAAATTCACCCGCTTTCTTATTCTTTTCGCCCCCTTAAGCGGATTTTCCTAAAAGAGTGTGTTAATTTTTAAGGTAATTCCAAGTACCAATTTTAGAGTCTGTAACATCTTCATTTTTTGAGATATATGTATCCTCGTATCAATAATTCAACTCCTTCCTCACTTCTTTTCACACCCCCCCCTTAAGTAGATTATCTGAAAACGAATATTTGTGTTCTTTTATTTTTAAAGGGGATTCCGAATATCAATTTTTCATGTCTGTAACATGTTAGGTTTGGTGATTTATTGTAGATAATTTCGCTGCTGTCGAATTTTGGAGCTGACGTTGCCATGGTTACGGCAGTTCATTACTTTATCCGATTCCTGGAGCAGGGGTAGTGTGGTGCCAATATCTCCGTAACGGTTGGTTTTAGGGCCTTGAAACATGGTTTTCGGGCCCGTTGGGCCTTCCGAGTTTTGTTCTTTGCGTCAAGAGGAGTAAATTGAGCTTTGTCTCGTCCTTATACGACAAATTCGATATTTTGCCTATATTGGCCTATTATTTATATATCTCCCCCTCGTGCCCCCCACCTCGAATTGTTTTGAAAATAAAATACAGCCCATGTTACTCACTGGCAATGTAGCTTTCTATAGGTGAAGTAATTTTTAAAACCGGTTCTGTAGTTTTTGAGCCTATTCGTTACAAACAAACAAATTTTTGCTCTTTATAATATTAGTATAGATGTCCCAACAAAATCGCAGAACAAGGTGTGGCTGTTTGAAAATGAGGGTACTACTGTGACCGTGCGAAAGTCAAGATCGGTGAAGAAAAGGATGATTGCAGTATTCTTCGGTAAAGGGGGCATCCTGACACTCGGGTTGTGCTAGAAACACAAAGAACAGTTACTGCGAAGTGGTAGAGTGAGACTTGTCCGTCTCAGGTCTTCCAGCCTCTCAAGCAGTCCCGTCCAAGGTGACGGCTCAACACTTGGCTTTTGCATCACGACAATGCTCCAGCACATCGTGCTAATGTAACAATGTATTTTCTTGCCAGATCAGGGTTGACTGTGCTTGATCACCCTCCATACAGTCTTTATCTTGTTCCATGTGACTTCGCACTCTTCCCAGAAGTGAAGATGAAGCTGAAAGGGCAGTGTTTTGCATCCGACGAGGAGCTTCTGGCAGCATGGGATCAAAAGTGTGAAAATGTAACCGAAGAAAAGTGGCAGAATTGGTTCAGTGACTGGTTTCGACGTATGGAGAAGTGTGTTGAGTGTGATAGAAATTATTTTGAAAATGTCTAAAGTTTTTACTCACATAGCAAAACTTTCCTAGTGCCGTTTGTACTTCAATTATTTTGATTAACACCAGGTTGAGAGGTCTTCCGTTGCTATTACAGACTTGTTTCTTTTGCTAGGGGCTTTACGTCACACCGACACCGATAGGTCTTATGGCGACGATGGGATAGGAAAGGCCTAGGAGTTGGAAGGAAGCGGCCGTGGCCTTAGTTAAGGTACAGCCCCAGCATTTGCCTGGTGTGAAAATGGGAAAACACGGAAAACCATCTTCAGGGCTGCCGATAGTGGGATTCGAACCTACTATCTCCCGGATGCAAGCTCACAGCCGCGCGCCTCTACGCGGTACAGACTTGTTTGTATGAAGTAAGATTAAAAGGACTTATAAAATAACCAAGTTCTTTGCTGTTCTTTTATATTAAAGTTTATAAACGTATTTTAAATAGAGAAAATATTCAAATCTCCAGGTATTATTAAGCTTTAATCAACAATTTACATTGCGGCTTGAAGCATTGGAACAGTTCAACGTAAACATTTATTTCAGATGCGGGAGCTATACATTGTATAGTATTGCACCATCCTGCGGGGAATCATTTTCTTGCACCATCGTGGGCGACCTATCAAATGCTCCGGCTATTTTCCCCTCCTCCGACTATCATCTCTTCGGATCAGTAGAATGGATCAATGCATTTATGAAAACCATGCTTAGTGTCGGTAGCTATACTTGCTTCTATTAATCAATGAATAAATCAGTGACCGCGCCATAAAGAAAATTTAAGCAACGCTGCAATTTTCATTTCACATGTCACATTTGTCATCGAAATAGTTTTCAAATTGCCACGCGACACCTCTCAGGGATAATTAAAATGCATCTGTAAATAGTATTTTTAACGTGAGGTCAACTGGGAACCCGCATTTCCTTTTAATAATTTACCAGCAATACCATCTATCCGTCGGAATCGATGTTAAGTTGTTCATGTCCATTCATCCAAGAAAAATTTTTTTTTAAATTAATTCAAAATCATCTTATCTACCATAATTATATCAGCCTATTTTCAATAATAACCTCTTAATTGTATAAATCTACAATTTTGTTCATGATTCTAGAATCATAAAAGAAAATATGATAACAGTCATTTACATCAATCGCCTTTCTCTTCTTTCTGTTGAAAAATATAAACCTAAACTATCTACGATCTGATCTTGCTAAATACTTAATATCCGCATCAAAAAACAAAGAAAAATTCTCATAATCACATAAGTCGTAAGTACCAGTCATATTTGATGAGGATGTAGTCAGATATTCTTTGAAATTAAGTATCTCAAATTAAAAATGACAATGAATTGATAAGCAGATAAGTTAACATTGGTTAAAAAATCCAAGTCCCTAAGCCTTAGAAAAATGCAAAATAAATATGCTTAATTAGAGTCCCTCAGCTCTTGTTTTTTAAAAAATGCCTATTTTCGTTGATATTGAATTCATATTTTTTCACTAAACAAAATGTATATCTTCCAAAGTTGTAACGTCAGCAGTTGCAAGTAAGTTCCAAATATATAATAGCTCAAAATGGCTATTTCGAACATATATCGATCATTAAATGAAAAATATTGGTCAGTTTGACCATGTCATTTGGTAAAAATAATCATATTACATCCTAAAATTAAATGTAGGTATCGTATAATGATCAGTTATCATTGTAGTTCTATCAGAAATTATACCTATCATGATTTATGGTTGCACCTATGTCCAATCAAGTACCATAAAATTCGTAGGAATATATTTAGTAACATTATTTATTTAATAGTGGTAGAGATTCAAATTATGAAGTCGCTTTATCCATTAAAATATAGCCTTGAGATCAAACATCAAATAACATTCATTTCAACGTTGACATATTCTCCATGAAGACAACAAGTTTACCCTTATTTATTCCTTATTTGGAGATTTAATCTGAAGACAATTTACGGTAACCAACATACGAATTCTGCGACGTATTTCATTGTATACATGCATCATTAACCCAATATATCTTGCATTACTATTTAAAATCATGCCGCATACGTTAAATAACATTATTGGTTAGTAACACATCGTATTTACTACCAAAAATTCATAAGTATATCTATCTCTCCATATACCAATATTAAACATTATAATATCGCGTCATTCATAACCATAAATATATCTCAACGAAATATTATACGTATAACCTCATCAACACGTCGTTCAAGACTTTACGTTCCTACATAAACATTAATCACTTCCATCTAGGCGGCAAATCATCTCAACATATCGTTAATATACTACAGCGGTGCATTTCTGGGTTAAATTTCACTTGTAATGTACATGGTCACGTTATTCTGTAAAAGAAACACATGTATAATCAAAATAAGTTAATATTTACTCACATGTAGTCGCAGCGTAAACGTAACCAAGTCTAAACACTCAGAAATTAATTATCTTCCTTAAAACGTTACGTTGGAATATATCACATTGAGTACGTCGTTTTATTTCCATAATGGTTGAAAACATCATTTGAAATCTCTCCTTGTTTAACTTTAAGCATTCCTACATCATGACATTGATTATATACACTTGAAGAATACCTACTCCCGTAATGATAAATCAACTAGGATAATCTCATTGCGAAGATAGTATCGACTGAGATTTCATCATGAAGAACTTCGTAACAATCTACACACCAAAGTTTACTGCAAGTATTATATACTACGTCTACGACACATAAATAACAAGATTATAAAATAATTCTTTGGACTTAACTTGCAACTGCCGATGTTAAATGACTGGGTTGGGCTCCGATGTTGTCATCTTAGGGCTGCGTAGATAGTCTCCAACATCCGTTACGTCATCATCAGGCGGTAGAATCAAGACTTGGGCAGGCAGGAACAGTTGGGCGGTCTACGTCGGAGAGTCAGCCCCATCTCCGATTTAGCCTCTCATGTTGTAGCCGTTAGTCACATGTGAAAGAATGATTTCCAGCATCGTAATTAATGTCACGAACATAGCCTTCAAAATATACTACAAAGAAGCTAGATTATAGTTTTGTAGCAGGTTATTATAGCAGAAATTCGATGTTAATTTCTCGTAACAGACTTTAACAAGTAAATTATCGAATTAGCTCTTACTTTTTCATTCAGACATTCAGCATATGAGAGGTCTAATTTGTTTTGGTATTTCGCGACGACCTTCAGTTTGTATTCCGACTACTGTCCAAATATTATTCAATTTCTTCTGCTTATCCACCTCGATATTAGGTTGGATATCGGCGTAACTTTAAAAATTCTTCAATGCGCTGGATCGTTAGCTCTTGCTCTGTATATTTCTCCCTTCTTCTTCCCGCGAGGACTATTTTCTTCGTGGATGAACTTGCTTCGAAGTTTTGCGTAAATTTTTTTATTGTTCACTCACTTCTTTTTTTAACAATTTTAAAAAACTTTCTATAATTTTTTATCACGGCCGCATGGATCCTTTATGACTAATTTCGTGACCTAGGAATACTTGATTCGCCAGATGAACATCTTTGCCGTCACATTCATGGGCTCCTTGATTTTGTGCGTCCGTATTTTATATATTCTGAAATCACGGCCTATTTAACCAGATATCCGTTCCTTTTTTTAGATGTATGGCTCAATTAAATAATCTCTGTGATATCATTACCGTGCATGGCAAACGTAAATATTGTAACACCTTCGTTTTTTCTCGTTATCAGGACGATGAAAACGGTACATTTTATCCTCCCGCCATGGATGAATAAATATGCTGCTCGCAGTATATTTATTTCATTTTTTACATTGATGTAGCTTTTCATCGGCCTGATTTCGTTCGTCCGTACTGTATATTTTGGATTTTTTATTTGTACTTTACTCTTGATCTTCTTCATAATATCGTTTCATGTTTGAAGCATTGTATATATTCTTGTATGTTCCGTCTAAATTTTCAATCATATATGCGTTGTTTCCAAACACCTTCTCTACCAAATATGGACCATCATATAAATGAATGAATTTGGTGAATATCCGCTCCGAAACGCTAGAAATTGGTACTTTTCTTATCATTACCATATCATCAACCCGGAATGGTGGGTGGAACTTCTTGTTTCGGACTCTTCTTCGTCGTTTGTTCGCTTGTTCTTTCAATTTGGCGCTTACTATTTGATTGATCTCCATGCAACTAGGTTTTGGTTCTTCGTTTTTCGCTATGATATCATCCCATCGTCGAGCTGGTCGTTCATCCAGATGTACGAGTCTCGGTATCTGGCTAGTTGATTCATGGATGGTGTTGTTTATACATGCCTCAATTATCTTTATTACTTCAATCCATCTCCAGTGATTTTGGGAACAATATATCCTCCAATATTTAGAGATCTCTCGCATACAGCGCTCCACTGGATTGGGTGACGGATGCCGTACTGAACAATATACATGTTTGATTCCGAAATTTGCATTGCTTCCTGGAACTCACTCGATGTAAACTGAGTTCCTCTATCAGTCAAGATTTTCTTCGGTTTTCCCATCTTAGGTATTACATTTTTGTTTATGGCTCTCAGTACTTGTTTTATTGTAGCTCTCTGTATTGGCTGTAAGACTGTGAATTTCGAAAAGATGTCCATTGTAACAACTATGTATTTATTCCCTTTAGCAGCCGTTGGTAATCTTCCATAAATATCTATTGCAAAAATCTCACGAGGGGTCGTTGGTAATATTGCAATTGGTTCTTGCTTGGTTAGGAAAGGGCTATATTTTGTCCTTTGACATGTATCACATGTCTTGATCACATCTCTGATGGTTCGTCTCATTCCTTCCCACGTGAATCTCTCCATTATTGTCCTTACCACCTTCTCCATACCCCCATGTCCAATTATTCTATGGACGTGCCAAATTATCCCTTTTTGTAAAGATCTGGGTACCACAATTCTCATCCTATTCAAATACTTAGCGTCATATTGCATTAATATTCCATGTTCCAATGTATGTTTGCTATTTTTATTTTGTTGCCTCTTGCCATCAGAGTCAACGTGTTCAACCTTTAAAATTTCTAGCATTAGTTCCTCATCTGCTCTTTGCCATGCCGATATATCCCTTAGTTTTTCCAAAAATTCTTCGTCTCACCTTACTAATTCAATTTGATATATATTTTCCTCCTTTGCTACAGAATTTCTACTTAATGCATCAGCGAGGACATTATCTTTCCCGCTACAATACTCAATTCTGATATTAAACTGCTGGGCAAATAGGATTCATCGTGTAATTCTTTCACTTAGCATTGCTGCCTTAAGACCGAATTCCAGAGCCTTATGGACAGTACGGATGGTAACTGGGAATCCGTATACAATCTTTTTCCACTGTTGCAGGGCATAAACAATTGCTAGCAACTCCTGCTCAGTCGTTGTATAATTTATCTCATGGCTGCATAACTTTCGTCTTGCAAATGCTAAATATCCTCGATTTTTACCATCTTCTGGTGCCTCTTGGTACAAATATGCACCTATACCAATATTAGATGCATCCGTTTGTATAATAAATTCTCGAGTATAGTCCGGACACCCCAACTTGATGCTATTTGCCAGTAACCTTTTCATCGCCACGAAAGCTTCCTCTGTTTGATCATTCCATTTCCATTTGTTGTTTGATTTTAATAAATCCTGTAATGGCGCTGCGACTTCCGTGTACCCTTTACAGTGATTCGCAAAGAACTGAGTCATCCCCAGAAACTGTCTGACCTGCTTTATTCGCGTTGGTCTAGGAAATCCGCAAATGGCTTGAATTTTAACCGGATTAGGTTTCACCCCATCTCAGTCAATCACATGTCCAACAAATAATATTTCATCTTGACAAAATTTCGATTTGGCCAGGTTGATTTTGAAGCCTGTGTTTTCCAAATTTTCTAACAATTGATTCAGTTTGATACAATGGTTGTCGAATGTCTCCGTTGCAAATACTATGTCATCTACATAACATATCACATACTCTTTCACCTCAGGTAACAGGTTCCTATCTAATGCCCTTATTAATACTGCGCAGCTGTTCTTTAATCCGAAAGGCAACCTTCAGTATGCATAGGTTTGGTTATCAAACATGAATCCTGTTAGAAGTCTAGATTTCTCTTCTAGTAGTATGTGATGAAACGAAGATGTAAAGTCTAAACTTGGAAAATACTTCATGCCCTTAATTTTTTTTATTATTTCCTTAATTTTTGGAAACTGGTCATACTCCGGTATAATTTTTCATTAAGCTTTCTGACATCGAGACAAATTCTTAATTTTCCGTTATTTTTTACAACGACTATTGGATTCAAATAAGTGTGGTAGTTTTTATGATTATACCATCAGCTACCATTTCTTGGATGATCTTCCTCACTTCCTGGAAATATTTTTCAGGTATGTCATATAATCTTCCTCTGTATGGTGTCCAGTCATTCACGATGATTTTATATTTAAAGTTCGGTATTTGTCCCGGTTTATCTTTAAATATTCCTGAATATTTTTCTATGATCGAATATAGTTTCTGCTTTTCTTTAGGACCCAGCTTTGTTTCTGCGATTTTTCTCTGAATGTCTGACTCTTCTTTCTCATCATCATTCATCAAGATCTTCTCCAAACTATGTATAATTTCTTCCATTTCCTCAGTCTCATTTAACGGTGTTTCTTCTCCCATTTGCTTTTGTGTCTCAACACCTTCAAATTTCGTATGTTCCGTCTCTTCTGCCTTTTCCTCTAATTTTATCCTTTCTTTGGTTATCTTCCCATTGTCCCTAATAATTTGGAATATTATTTCAGGTCTATTGTCATTTCTGTAGTTATTATAAAATCTACCCCAAGAATCACATTATATTTTATTTAGTTCATAACCATGAATGGGTGCTCAAATATAAACCTGCCAATCCTGATATTTAAATAAGTTTGTATTTTACACTCGACAGATTTATCTGGTACAGTTCCTCTTGTTTTCATTTGTGCGGCTGGTATAATTGGCAATTTTCCTTCCTGATTGACTTCAACAAATAGCGCTTTTGATATTACACTTATACTCGCCCCCGAAATCAATCAAGCAATGTGTCTTTAAGCCATTTATCTGCGCAGTAATAATGGGTAAGTGCAATTTGTTTTCTTTTTTATTCTTTTGCGGTTCGTCCAGTAAATCATCCGGATCGATATCCCAGGCCTCAATTTGCAGTATATACCAACTTTTAATTTTGCTACCCAATTTTTCCGAAATATCATTTCTCTTGATCTCTGAATTGAAATCGGCGTCTTTTTATTCCGGGAATCCGTTTGATACGATTGGGCTTCTGGATTCAATTCCTGCTCCTCACTATCTTTTCTTTTATATTCCTGAAGCTCTAAACTCTCGGCTCCCTCTATATCTCCATTGATGTCTCGATCTCCGATCGCTTCTTCCCATCTCTTATTTCTCTGGTTTCTTTTCTCAATTCCTGAACATACTGCCTGTTCCTATTCTCCCTGTTATAATCTCTGTGATCTCATTACCGTGCATGGCAAACGTAAATATTGTAACACCTTCGTTTTTTTCACGTTATCAGGACGATGAAAACGGTACAGTATACACTACAGATGTACAGTTTATATTTTATTCAAAGTTTTAGTGGTAGAATGAGAACTGTAATATCAATATTGATTTTCTCCAGGTTGATGAAAGCCGAGAAAGAAAGCCACCAGACAGTAACAGCAAGATCAGGAAGCGACCTTTTCAAAAACTACTTGGACTTTGATTCGGTAAGGCCAAGTTTATAACACTGGTTTCTACTGTTTGTTATGTTGAAGATAATTATGTTCCATTGTATCCTCGTTACAAAACTGAAGAATATAATTGTAAACACGTTTATGATAATAATAATGATAATATTATTATTAATTAGGATTCATAACAATAATAATAATAATAATAATAATAACATAGCTCAGAAATATGTGCTTTTAATATGTGTTTTTGAGATTATTCACAGACATATTTTTGAACTAGCACATCATTATTTTGTGAACAGTGATTTTATTTTTCCATCTAATGAGATGCGGGAGAATACGAAATACTTCAATTATTTCTGAGGTCACTTCATCCACATTAGGTAATTTTGGCTTCTGGCTGTATGTCTTAAGGCCGGATACGCTTCCTGACGGTTGAAGAATACCTAAATTAAAACCTGGAGAATATGAAATTAAATATTGCAGTGTCCAGTGACTGAATGACAAATATTAAAGAAAATTATCAAATCTCTCTTTTCAACTGGAGTTGTTACGAATAAAACACTGACTCTTTGACTGAACAAATTTAATCGAGGGTAACGCAAATAATATATACCCGACAATGAATGACAACCTTTCGCTAATTACTGGCTATTTACACAACTCTTGTCTTCACAGCGAGTCTTCGGCTGGCAGTATTTGCCTTCCGTAATCTTGACTTTCAAGTTTCAACTTTCACTTCACTTCGCTCGCACAGCAGTCAATTTACACAGCAGCTTCAGGTAGTCAGGTTAGAACACATGAAGGCCGGCTATCAGAACGTACGAGTACGAGAGGATATAACCATTTGTGTATATGATTTCTTTCTTGTTCATGGGATGACAGCGTCGCCTTTATACTATCTGGTCAATTTAATCTGGACATCCCAAACTGAATTCTACGCGTTACTAACACCGCGTTGCTGCTAGGAAAAGAGGGAGGGTGCTCGATGTTGTTCAGTGCTACGACATAAAGTCAGATTCGGTGGAGTAACTGAGTTTAGTGACTTCAAACATGGAATGGTTATTGGTCTGGTTATGTTCTGTCAGAACCATTTCCGCCCATCTCACCCTGCACAAGATGGCTGTTGTGGATGTGATCGTGAAGTGAAAACGGGAAGAAACAGTCACAAAATATTCCACGACCTGGTACGCAACGTGTGCTGGCCGTCAGGGATCGTGGAGCATTACGAATTTGGTATAGAAAAATAGCATGATATCGTGAGATAGAATTCCGCAGTACCACTAATTGTGCATGTACCATTATGACCGTGCGGAGAGAGAAGGATTTAGGTGCTTGAACCGCACATTTCACCGGTAAACGCTAAGCGTCACCGTAGACGGTGCCAAGAATGCCACCACTGATCCGTGGACGACCGGAGACACAAGATTGGAGTGATGAATCACGTTGTAACATTTGAAAGCCAGTGTGGGGAATGCTAGGTGAATGATACAATACCCACAATGAAATTTTTTCGATGTAGAGATCAAAGGGTCTTGATCCTCTCGTAATACTATAGAACGCGCTGACGGTGGACGGATATAATGACACATCGACCAGTTCGGTGATGCGGTGATGATCACTGCGCGTTTCATGTGGATAATGCTACCTGCCATAAAGCGTGTCTGTTTGTGAATAGTTTATGGACAATAAGGTTTGTGAAATGAACTGGGTGGCCCAGAGCTCCGACCTGAATTCTATTGAACATTCCTGGGGTGAATAAGAACGGTGAGTTCGATCCAGACCTCAGTAACCCACATCACTAACTACGTTTGCTACAGCAATGGTCGGCCGTTCCCTTAGGGACGTTCTGAGACCTGGTAGGCAGTCTCCCTCATAGGGTTCGAGCCGTAATAAAAGCCAAGTATTGGTTTACCCCGTACTAATGTCCATTACTGGACTGTGGGCGAATATCCAAAGAACACTTTGAGGAGAGTTTCCTGTATCCGGATACTTTTGGTCAGATGGTTTTCTTGGAGGCAGTCTAGGCATTTATTTCATATTTATGTTTGTCTTAGATGTTATGTGAACAACGTTGGCAGCCGGAAGCATAAATCCTTCTTAATAGGAGGACCAAAATATTTCTGTTAATGCTCCCAATTCTAAACCAAAAAATGTCTTGTTTTAGGCCAATACGCATAGGCTATAGTTTTATCAATTATGTTGTTGTTAAACTGTCGTTTCGTAACCATTTAACTATATATAATGTGGGGTATTAGTATTTTCGCTTCATTTTATTCTGAATTGTGAACAGTTCTACGTGATGATGCCGGATTATGTTCTAATATCTCAACAATGTTGACGATTTGAGAAGCAACTTACGAAAGTTTCCGTTGCTAAATGTTTGCGAAATTGTGTGGTGATTGATAACATTACAAATTACAGTACTCCACGATTTTCTGGAATTAAAGGTGACATCTGATATTTTAGATTGGATACAATAAGGGGATAGAACTTGCTGATGACACAGTCCGATGATCTGCCTGCTCAGAGGAAATCTGTATTTTCTTACAGTACATACACTTGAGAGCCTCCGTGGCTCAGGCGGCAGCGTGCCAGCCTCGATTTCCGTGGTTTAAATCCCAGTCACTCCATGTGAGATTTGTACTGTACAAAGCGGAGGTGAGACAGGATTTTCTCTGGGTACTCCGGTTTTCCCTGTCATATTTCATTCCAGCAATACTCTCCAGTATCATTTCATTTCATCTATCATTCATTAATCGTTGCCGTAGACGAGTGCGACAGGCTTCGGCATCGGGCACAATTTCTGTCCTAGCCGCTAGATAGGGGCTTCCTTCATTCCATTCCTGACCCCGTCGAATGACTGGAAACAGACTGTGGATTTTCATTTTCATTTTTCATGTTTTAATATCCACTTGCATCAGCGTGCCTTTCAAGACTAAATCTCTTATTTATCAGGGCTTGGGAAATACTAGGATGTACTGTTCCTCTGCTAGAGGTAGAATACCAGTCGGTATAACTAGCTGCCGTGTCCGCCACTCGCAGATAATTTCGATGAAGTAAGGTATTATTTGTGTCAATTCGTTAATGCGGCAAGTACTTTTCTCTCCGGAATTCCAAACTTAGTATCTGACGATCTCTGAAAGGACGGATGCCATCGTTAGACGCGATATAGTCGGCGTCACTTAACCTTCGCTCTTAAGGGTAGCGGTACTACAGAATCTAGTATTTCTTCATCATATCTAGATACTTCTATGGTCTCCGCAGCCACCTAGGATTATTCTAGTTTCGACCAAACTGCCCTTCCTGTTGCCACGTGATTTTCCAGGTGAAAATTCTATCCCAGAACCGACTGGGGTTCGAACCTCGGCCGTCCGGGCGTAAAACCAGCATATATTCAACTTCATTAATCTTGCCCCTCTTCTACAGAATCTAATGGTTGTACCAATTTTCTAATTGTTGGGTTGCATTATGTTAGTCACTAATACAGTGAAGAGAACTTTCTCGCCGATACAGCGTCTTAGAGGTTCTTTAATTCTCATGTTGGCAGCATATTCCTAATTTGCGAAGAGTTGAACCATTGCCAGCTTTCGTATTGTTCACGTACTACTGGTTCTTGTTAAAGTGTAATTAATTTATTATATTCTTTTAGAACTAAAAGCTGTTAGGATAATATTAATAAGTACGTAGAACAGTGGGACGTGAGAATTATGTATTTCGTAACCTAGTTGGTGTAGGTTTCAACTTAATTTCCATTATTAATATACTCCGGTAACTGAGTCTTTAGTATTGCTACTTGCATTGAAATTCTGTTTCGTTCTTTTCATAAGTAACAATTCAGGATCATTTAATTTGCCTCTTAGGAACAAGCCTTACATGATTTCAACTATAATTCGGGTTAGTACAAATATTTCAGCCAATGATTCAATAACCTAATAACACACATTAAAGCATTTATCATCAGAAATATAAAATATCCACGACAGTGTTCATAGGGAATAAGTAAGGTGTTCGTTCTTCTGAGCTGAGTGATGATACATGTAGTGTCCTGCGGGATATACAAAATATTATCCGTATCCGTTCCGCATCCGCACGCGAATCCGCGAATGATTATCCGCATCCGCGATTGGATATCCGCGGATATAGTAGATATTTAACTACAGTATATTACACGCAAGATATTGGAACGGATAGATGTGTTAACATATTACAATAGGGCTGGTACCTGACACCAGAACCCCTACAGTCACAGGTTAATGAGACATTTACTCTTGCAACATCTACTGACGTACTGACCTTTGTTCCTTTCATTAACTCTGGGCAGGAGCCAGTTAAGCTTAGGTCAGATTTACGGCTTTATGGTTTCAAAGCTCTTTCTATATCACCATTCTTCCATGCCACTGTCAAGGGTCGCCTAACCACAAGCAAAAATAACAGAGTACCTGAGTGAAAAATCGATAAACTTCATTATTTCGAAATTATCAGCAAAATTGTCCACACTGTCGTACAGTTTGCATCTGCCAAGATCCGCGGATATCCGCATCCGTGCAGGCCTCTAGCTACAGGTCCCTGTCCTCACAATTCGACATGTATTCTTGGCGTTTTCGTAACATCAATTAGAGCAAAATTAACCTAGATAATTTAGAAATTAATTACCCGCACATTTATCTAAACTTGCTACAACAAAGCATTTTAGAAAATCTGAAAGATAACTGCCTTCGTCATTATCAGCCGTTCAACAGCAGACATGCAATATAAAACATCAAAAGTTATTCCTCCCCTTATAGTACCTACAATTTTTAGATACGACTTATAAAATGGAACCTAGATATCTGAGAATTCTTATTAGTCCTCCAAAACATTCTTTCTGCACGCATTGATAGAAAAAGGAAATGTTTACCTCCTTTAAGTCGTCCCTGTTATCTAGAGCCTTCCTTTTACTCGGCGGCTCGGGTTTGATTCCCCAACGGATCAGGTTTTAAAAGAATCTGGATCTGAGGGCTAGCTCGAGGTACACTCAGCCTAAGTGAGAACACTGGTGACTGGTGACGGTGAGATAGGCGGTGCCAAACTAGATAGCCAATAATAACAACAACCGAATTCGTCACGCCGAACACTCGTCACCTCGTATTCTCCTAGAATGTCACTTAACAGATCAAGACCCATCGTGGATGTAGTGCCACGAGGTTTGTTTGTTTATATATTCCCTTTCCCTCAGCTATAATACTGAGTTTATTAGACTTACACTCTGGCACCTCGTGATATAACAAATTCACGAACAATAATACAAGTTAACTCTTAATTTTTTGACTTATATACAGTATATACCAAAATACTGTATGAAGAATAATAGTTTAAAGGTATACTTCAATGTAATGAGTAATAAATTATACATCTATTTTTGAAATACATAACCTTACGAAGAGTTGTTCACTTTTTTGTTGCAGATCGTGAAGTACTTGAATTCCCTGGCTAAAAAATACAAAGATCTCGTTACTGTAGACAAGATAGGCCAAACTACCGAGGGTCGTGACTTGAAGATAATTAAGATCTCCGGTGGAGGTGGTGGTAAGAACCCAATCATCCTGGTGGATGCAGGGATCCACGCTCGCGAGTGGGTCGCTCCAGCAATGGCTCTCTACATCATCAACCAGCTAGTGGAGAACTCGACCAACAAAGAACTCTCAGAGAAGGTCGACTGGCACATCATCCCAGTCCTGAACCCTGATGGGTACCAGTACTCGCGGTCACATGTGAGTATTCATTTCCGTGTGTTATACCGTATATTGAGTAGGTAGCAAACAGTTACCACAATTTTACGTACGTTTTTGTATTGATGACAAGCTATCCTTTATTGCTGTTCTTCTTCATACCTTCCCACTCTGTCTACCTCAACTTTCCAATTATACTTTGTCTCGTTTACACTCGACATGTTGAACGCTTCCTCACATGCCGTATCCTATTTTCAGTGCTTGTTCTTCTTCGGAAGACCTTCTGAAGTGCAACCGTGTTGGTGTAGGCTGGATAGTGGTACGCAAAATATCCGCAGATGCCTAAAAATTGCTGGACGTGTTTAACGCTTGTAGGTTTAGGAGAGTTCTGAATGGCTTTAATTTTGAAAGGGTTCGGGGAAATGATGTGCCCCAAGAACAAAATATTTCGTTGGCAGAAGTGCGACTTCTCGAGGTTAATTTTGAAGTTATTTCTATTAAGTTCTTCCAGAACGAGGTGCATGTGCTCTGAACTTTCCTCCAGAGTTTGCGTCGCTATTAGGATGTCATCCACATATCGGACCATATTTCTTGACCTTCTCGCTCAGGTTTTGGTCTAACGCCCTAATCAAGGCCGACTTAGCATTTCTGATCCCAAATTTCAACCGATAGTATACATACGTCTGTTGGTCGAACATGAATCTGGTGAGAATTTTTGATTCGCTGGACAATTCTACATGATGATAACATGCACTTAGATCAACGTTGGAGACGATTTGCACATGTTGAAATCTCTTCAGTGTATCTTAGATGTTGGGTGCCCTGTCGTATTCTGGCACTAACCTTACATTGATGGCCTTGCATCCAAGCATTCCCTCAAAGATGCTTTCGGTTTCGCCACAATAACCAGCGGATTTAGAAATGGTGTCGGAGTCCTTGGAATTAGACCTTGTTTTTCCATCTCTTTAACGATGGTTCACACCTTAGCATGCTGCTTCTCAGGAATAGGGTAAGGGTTTTCCTAAATGGTTCCCGACTGTTGACCACGGGATTATATTTGAAATTTAGAATTTTGCCAGGCTGTGACCCAAAAACGGTTCGATGTGTTTCCATGCCTTTCAATTTAGATCGAACTTCCTCGTTGATTTTGGCTCCCTGAATCTTGGTTTCTACCACGCCCTGATATGTTCGTTCTTCTTCCTCTTTCTTTTCCAAATTAGCCACCATTCTTTCGAATTTGTTCCGAATTTCCTCCATCTCTTGCTGTTCCCAATGTCTCGGCATCCTCTTCCATGTTACGGCGAACATGAGTTGTCCAAATTCTCTCGTGACATTCTGGCTACATTTACTTGGGTCTTCTAATAAGTCCTCTGGTTGAACTACCCAAGAGTCTGTGGTTACTGTCGTCCAGACTTATTCGTTCGGATGGTAGCTATTGGCGAGAAATTCTACCTCCTCGCTACCTAGTTGGAATTCTTTTAGAGCTCTGTCCCCTGCGAAGTACTCGGTTGCTTGAGGATTTAGAATCCCTTGGTTTTGTGCAGGTTGGGCTTGGAATTGAAGGCTCTCGGCTCCTCTACACTCCCCTGACGTGGCCACCTCCTGAATGGGCCTCTGGCATTGGCATTTGTCTGTGCCTGCTGGTTGATTCCTTAATTGTTCTAGGTACCGTCAAAACTCGGGTTGTCCCTTCCATACCTGGCCGTCCTGAGTCCTCGGTCTTGACCATAACAGCTTGCTCTCGTCCTTCCATCGGGAGTACGGTCTTCTGAACTGACTGTATTGGCTGTATCTTGGTCCAGTTTTTCTATCTGGGTGGCTTCGATAGTCATAATTTCGGGAACTCCACCCTTCTTGGTATCGCTCTCTCGGCCTGTCCCACGTCGGAAGGTTCAATTCGTCCCTACGCTTTCGTGAACGATTGTCTCGATTTTCTTCCGTACTTGTCCTTTGGTTCCGATGTATTGGCTGTCCTTCGTCTCGAACCACATCCATCGTATGAATCGCCTCATGTTTACGCTGTCGTGAGTGTCCTCCGTTCGCCGTCTAGTCCAATTGACGCAGGATGTGTTCGGCTTCAATGGGCGTCTTCACATTTTCCGAAATGAGAATTTTCTGGACTTCGGGCGACAGTTGCCTCCTTATTGCGGAGATTAGTTCTAGTTCGGATGGCGGGCTGTCTAGTTCTTTCATCCGCAATGACTGGTGGACGAAGTACTCACAAAATTGCGTTTGCCCTGCGGCGGAATATTGTCTCGAATACTGCTCCAGGCGTAGGTTCTGCTGCGGTTCCATTCCCCAGTACTTCTCTGGGAATCGATGCCTGAACTCTTCATAGCTATCGAAGCAGTACTTGAATTCCTTAAACCAAATTAGAGGCTGTTCGATTAGATAGAGCTCAACTAACCTAAAACGCTTGTCCATGGGAAGTACTGATCTACTTCGGCAAGAAACCCCTTGGAGTCATGTGAGCATCAGACCCGAATTTCTTGGGTTCGTCGTTAGCTATCCGTACAAATTTGTAGATCTGCAGCGAGCCCATGTCGTGCGGAGTCGAACTGAGACCTGGCAGAAGACGTGTTGGAATCTCCCCGCCCATCTGCGATGACTCCACATTACTCCATATCTAAACTAGCAGCTTGGATTTCATGTTCACGGCTCCCTTGTTTCTTGAGGATTGACGTCAGTACGGCCTCTCACTTCATTTCCAGGAGTTTGAAGTTCTCCACATCTTCTCTGAGCTCCTTAATCAGCTCCTCATGCATGTCAGTCTTGATGCTTACTTTATGAATCTTCTGTCTCCACTTGTCTTTCTGCTTGGCAAATTCTGGCAACTGGTCTCGGATTTCCCGTTGTTTTCCGCCTAGGTTCGTGGTAACATCTTCTTTCATCTGGTCTAATCGTCTGTCAGTTAAGGCGTGTACTGCTTGAATTTAACCTCATTGTCCTCCGTGGCCTATACCAGTCATCCCTCGATGTCCTCGGATTTTATTGATAGTTCCTTTAATTTAATCTGTAGGGTTTCGACGTCCTTCGTTACTGCAACCGTTTTAGCTTCAAGGTTCTCAACCTTACCCTCCTGGGTGGTCATCTTAGTTTCTGTTTCTCCCATTCCGTCGCTCAAACGAATTTCTACTTGCCCTAATTGGGTACTCACGGACTCTATCACCTTTGTTAATGTTGTGATGTGTGTGTATTTAAAAGTTCCTCGTACCTTGCGGCCTGGGTTTTACATAACGCTTCCTGATCGTCTAGACGTTTAGTGAGACGCCCTACCTGTTCAGTATGTTGGTCGAGACGCTTGGCTAGATTGTCATACTGTTTCTTAGTGTTCCAAGCCCTTCTTATTATCTTTATCTAGCTGATTCAGACGCTCCGAATGCTGATTGAGACATTTGCCTACATTATTAATTGTTCCTACATGTCTGCATTTGCCTGATCATGCCTATCGAAACGCTGTTCGGCCGTCATTTTGACCATCATTTCCTGTAGCCCCTTCACCGCTTCCGGATCCGTAACAACATCATCTGAGAAATCGGTACCCCCAAAATCAAGCATGACTACACTGTCTCAATACCATGACTTAGATTTGCATATTTTAGTTAGGCGCGTCTTTGAAAATATTGAAAATAATAAATCGCAATATGCTTCAAAACAGCTGTATCACGCCTCCTAATAATGATTAGTGACTCTCTCAGGTCGTATGTAGATATCCGTTATTACTATCCCGATATATTAATTAATGAGTTTAATTTGGTGATTCGTAAAATGCCGAAATTCGCGACATACAATGGGTTCGATATTTACGTATACCGGAAACATGGTGTTTTTAATAAATATTGGATGTCAGCAGCCTTGAAATTGGCAAGATGCTTACTCGTCTCTGAACTGATAACATTGCAATGTTTATCATATGAAAATTGAGAGTAAGGAGTTGAGGCTCCCCCTCTTAACCTCGATGTCTAATTCATTTAATATGGGACACGTCCTCTAAACTCCCTAACCTACCAAGACTTGCTACAAATGTATCACATTTCGCCGAGACCCGTAACTAGTAGAATTTGAAGAATTCTTCCCAGTCACTTTATCCTCAATATTGAGAGAATCATTTCATTGCCTCCCTGAGATTTCACAACTCCATAATTTTCTCGGGTCTGCTATAAATCTTGAGTGACTGTTGTGTACATTTCCATTTAATCTGGATACACAACCTTTCCTTTCTTCTCCATACTATATGACTTAAGTTTAATCTATTTCTGTCACCCATTTGGATATCATTACGTGTTAAGATAATTATCTATGGTTGTGGCTTAAGCACACCATCCGACATATTCGTCTATCGTAAGTACTGTACTGACACGCTTTGATTCCTTACATCTGAATTCGTCTTTCCTAACAAAAATAATATTCGGAATAAGTTCAATATTTCCATCCGCTCAGTTTTTAACCTTACCAATTCGGTAATACTACTTTACTTGGGGTATCCCCATTTACAATAGCGGTATTCAAAACTCATACCTCAATATCTGGATATATATTTGTGAAACACATTTATCGTTACTCAGTCATCAAATATGCAAATATGAATGTAGTCATTGAAAAGCCATTTAATAGACTTTGCCGTGGATATAACGTTTGCCCACATAACAAATTGCACCACGTTGGCCGCGCCATTTTATGCACCTCTCCCGGAATCGGCAGGGCTTAATTTAAACAACTGAGTTTCAACTTCGGAAATCACTCCCGGGCATCGAAATCCTATCCTCCTCCCTTTCACTGCCACAACGGCTAAGATCAAGAACATACGCGTTAATGGACGGTTCTAAATAGTTGGCACTTTAATTATATTGAAACTAGGGTGTTCTATACTCTGAGAGGAATATGCTATACTATTGGAATGAGAAGAATGTTTTGTTCCCAATTCAAAACATAACTTTAACGAAACTGATAGTCACAAGAGATCAATGTACACGAGAAATACCATGTTATTACATAAAAGGAAGATCAATTATATGGGAAATGCCTGTATGCCCATTTCAGTCCTATTACTTCTGAATTATCATTTTGGCACTACGAAATCAATTTGATGAAACACATACTTGTATATCGCACTTTGTACTATCCAGGGATATGTCCCTGTGACCTGATGTCGTCACCCGCAGGTATCCGTTATATTATTGCACAACACATAATTATAAACATATGGATTGCATATCTCGTGAAGAACATTATTAATTAAAAACACTCATGGTTTTGAGACGTTCGGATAAGTAACAGTTTCGCACACCTCCCTAACCATGAAAATCATGTCGCCACTTACCGCACATAATGTTTACTTAATTACATTAATTATATATTACATTATCGCTTATACGTGTTTCTCCGGGGTAATATCTTACCCTACTATATTACAAACTAGACCCCATACAACGTTGGTATCCTGTAAATCACCGCACAACAATACGATACATAAACATATGAAAAGGAAGCACTCCTGTAAACGCATACAATATAATTCAAACACACAAACATGACCTTAGAGATTGTGACCTTTTCATGTCTCCTGGTGTTGATCCAAGGACGTCGATACGCACGGTATCGAACGCGTGTTATTTGACCTCGAGGTGCGAGCTGAAAACCGCACTTCGACCTCATGTGAATTATAAATTTGGAGGATCACTTCATCTATCGAATCATAGAACCTACAACGCTGGTGGTAATACATTATCAGCATGTGAATAATCAAACAGTGTTAAGGCGAGGCAGACTTCTTATATGAATGTCACAAACATTGACAAGCGAGTGAACCCACCGCAAGGACCTGGCCTTCTTCGCGTTAAGTATCATAAATCTTTCTCTGAGTGGTAACCTCTATCCGCCAGGTGGGAAAGTTTTACTTTCACTTCGTCCGCACAACATACGTACGAAAAATCTATTCTCGATTCCCTCTTTCGCCTTATCCAGGCACATATTGATTCATGGCTACCAAATATTATTTCTCCATGCTCCGGCGATATTCAGCCTTATTCATCATATCGCTCTGATTATAATTATTCTCGTTCTAATTTTTTCAATCTAACATTGCCACATATTCCGTCTCATTCCTCCCCTACACACGTGTATTTTAAACCCACATTATTTACGCATTAAGAAGATTCTCATTGAACAGGTAATACAATTAACACAGATTCACCCGCGTAACTATAAATCATGGTTTGTACCTCGAGTCATTATCTCCGTCTTCTTCCGATGGCCACATCCTTAAGATTTAAGGGAAGTAACTGGACGCATGCATTAAATTATGAAGCATTTAAATATCTTGTATTTGAAATATTTTGAAGACCCATATCAATTTATGAACTATGAATGAATTATAACTTCTGTCGAAGCATTAATTCCACCCTTAAAATGCGTCACACAAAAATAAACACTATGGGACCTTACAAACTAATTCATGCAAGAAAAATACACGGAATAACTTTGCGATCCTTAATCACGGAATAAAACCCAAATTAAAATCAAATTAATAAAAAGTTCTAACCCCTTGAAACACCCGTATAACGTTCACCTAAACTTAAAAAACGTACATGCTAGAAAAGTTATATATACAAGTTCTAAATTTTTTGTGCTTTGATGATTTTCATGCATAGAAAAACTGAAGTGTACTAAACATTACTGTGTGTAGTCGTGATGTCATTAGGGGATACGCCTATGGGTTTAAGCCTCCATCACGGACGACTCGTTAGCTGATAGTCCTCGGTTCGTCTTCTTCTGGGTCACGTACATGATGTCTCGAACTATTGTCTCCTGTGGTCGGAAGTTCTGGACGGTCCCTGAAGAGATGATAGCAGGTACACTGGCGCGTTTCTGGTTGATTACCCTCTGCAACTAATGGCACAATGGCGCGTTCTGGTCGATTCCAATCCTGGGTTCCATGATCGCTCACTTACATATGGGCAAATGGGAAATGGTTAATGAAGTACTGTCTATGCGTCTTCAAACATCATACTATGGCTAGACCTACTTATGAACTTGAATGGACTACCCGAGTAGCGGTTAAGACACGGAGGTCGCTACTCAATTCACTTTATTGTCACACGACACAATATTAATGATTGCCGTCATTGCAATAATTATATATTACAATGGACGTAATACCATGAGCGACACTGGTTCAATCAGGCATCCTTTCCTGGCTAATCTAACACGTTTCTGTTAGCTCTATTAACGTCTCCCACTAATGCATCTGCCTTAATCTCAGCCAATAATTATCATTAGAATATAATCAGCATCTCACTGCATCTGAGCGATTATCAGGAATTTATCCGCTCTTTAAATATTATTCCTATGAGCCGTCACTGATTTCACGAATATGCCTTCCCTTAATAAATTTCTATGGAAATTAAAAACACCTCTATTCAAACACCACAATAATTATTTCACACCGTAAGGTCTGATTACGTTTGACATGTATCAATCTGATACATTTATTCAACACTGAATAACACACAATATTCTTCAGTAGCACTGAATCACAGTAACTGAGCACAAGGTTCACAGTGGCAGACGAAGTTTCACAACGAACGCGTAAAGACTGCGGTTGAATACATCAGAGTGTATACTGGGGCTGGTTGGCGATTTCTTTCATAGAGAGCCGACTTGCCGGCTGCCCACAAGCAAAAATTAGCTCCGTTAGCAATGATCTCCCATATTCGCGTGAATAGTCATTTTGTAGCTCTTGAATTCTACTTTACACTGATCTAAGTTCATGTATATCGCATTGCTGAATCTCTAGTAATCTTGCAAGCTTTCTCTTGAGAATTTGCGCGCCAGACATTATCTGAGGTGGGACTCCCTCACTTCTGTCAGGCTACGGGCGTTCAAGATCTGGTTTCCATTAGGCGCGTCTGACTAAGGTGCGTCATTACCGATACTTTCATTAAGTATTACATCTTGTGACATAATTAAAAAGTAGAAATTACGCTGATTCCAATGAGTCCTCACTCGTAAATTTCAGAAGCTCGTATCAAAAATTTTACTATCATAATCATTATTTACGCGCGTGAATTTTGAGTTGGTATTCATGAAAATACAGGAAAATTGCTGAGAATCTCCAGTTTTTAGGTTAAACACTGTACAAACAGCCTTTGCCTTCTGACCTAGATGTTCTCCGCTCTTGGCTTGCTATTTCCTTCATTCTTGGCCTATAGAGAGCGCGATTTCATGGTTCCGCTGCAATGAGCTCTTTCTCCCTCTGTACGCGTAACTAGACCTGCATCCTCCGAGCTAACGCAACGCCGCTCGTATCCCGGGCTGGGCGAAAAATGCTCATTGCGACAAAATATGTCGTAGAATGACGCGGAAAACGGCATATATTTCATGTTGGACCTCATGATATGCCTATTGACATAGTCGTGATCGGCTACAATATGTAAACCTAAAATACTATCATTTCTAATTTTAGACAGGTCTGTGAATAGTTTGTTTATGAACTACTATTTAACTTGAGAAAGCGTCAAAAATTACAATAATTTATTTACAGTTTAAGCCTAGCGTACAGAATAGAAAGTGGCGCGACTCCCGTGTTAGCCGTACCTTTAGTATGGGTAGCTGCTCCACCTCCCGACAGGCTGCGCAGCGGCAGACTGTTGCTGATCGATTTCTAAACGCTAGTGGGTTTGTTGCTTACTTTAGTCCTTATTTCTTGGTTTTGAAGAATGTATGCGACCCAAAAAACGATACTGAAATAATATATACAAGTATGTGTTCCGATAATCCGTGGTGATGTGGTCAAAATTTATAAGCCTTTACAGAATTTCTAATGTTTGTGCTGTGTAGTGAATTATAACCTTGTAAGTTCTGTCAAAAATGTGTAAGTAAATATGCAGAGTGGTTTTGTTCTCGGATGTCAATCTGGACACAACAAGCCATTTACAGCAGGTAGACAATTAGACCTCGAAAAGCCAAGGATGCTTTATTTAAATGGGCTAAAGTCATTCCGAGAAAATATATTAGTAGAGCTTTGGGACTCCTGAATATGAGCCAATCAGAGGCCGCGGAACGGCTCACGTGACTGCTGACGTCAGCAGCGCGGAAAATTTGAATTCTACGGGAGGTCATTGTCCCCTAGTAGTCTACCTAGGCCGACTCCAAATCCGCACTCATTAACCTGAGGTCATTTACCCCTAGTAGAGTAGTAGAGCAATGACGATTTGCGGGTTTTTGCATAAGAGAGCGAGCCTAATCTCACAGTCGCCATCTTGAAGGGGCTATCCTTAGTTTTACGGCTGGATGCTCTTCCTAACGCCAATTGCACAAGATCGTGGCTATACACAGCTCCTTACGAGACGGCCTAGGGGCGCTTGCGCAAGATGGCGGCTGCTCTTATGAGACGGCCTCGGGGCGCTTGAGCGAGATGGCTGCTATACATTGGATCTTAAGGAGAAAATGCCGGCAATGGGTGGTTGCGCAAGATGGCTGCTATACATAGGCTCTTTTGGAGAAAGATGCCGGCCATGGCCGATTGCAAGAGATAGCGGCTATACATGGGCTCTAATGGAGAAAGATGACTGCTATGGGCAATTGCTCAAAATGGCTGCTATACATAGGCTCTTATGGAGAAAGGTGCCGGCCATGGGCGATTGCACAGGATGGCGACCATACACAGCTTTTTATGAGATGGCTTAGGGGCTATTACACAAGATGGCTGCTATACATAGGCTCTTATTGAGAAAGATACCTGCTATGGGCGATTGCACAAGATGGCGGCTATACACAGGCTCTTATGGAGAAAGCTAGCTTAGAGGATACTCTGCAAGATGGCGGCTGCTCTTATGGAGAAAGCTGGTTGAGGGGAATTACTGCACAAGATGGCGGCTATACAGAGGCTCTTATGAAGAAAGCTAGCTTAGAGGCTTCTGCACAAGTTGGCGGCTGTACATAGGCTCTTATGAAGAAAGCTAGCTTAGAGGCTACTGCAAAAGATGGCGGCTATATATAGGCGCAAGATGGCAGCAGCTCCAATGAGACGGCTTAAGGGCACTTGCGCTAGATGGCGGCTGCTCTTATGTAGAAACCTGGCTGAGGGTGCCTAGTGCACAAGATGGCGACTATACACTGGCTCTTATGAAGAAAGCTAGCTTAGAGGCTACTGCACAATATGGCGGCTGTATATAGTCTGTTATGAAGAATGCTAGCTTAGAGTCTACTGCACAAGATGGCATCTATACATAGGCTGTTACGACCTCCTCCTCCTCCTCTTCCTCTGTTAAGGCATAACTTTATGTCTCTATCGAAGAAGTTTAAACATGCATTTACTATAATGATGCGATCTTATGCATAAGGCTAGAGTGAGCACGTGCTATTATTCTGTTTTCATCCTGCAGCGATGACGTCATCATAGTTATGCATATTTAGCCTTGTTCGTTATCAAGGTGACTCAATCAAGCCTTTATGGGTAGAATTAGTATGTGTAAGGGGGCAAAGGAATGCAATAAGTACAACATTTTGAATGAAATAAAAGATTTATTTACAATGAACTACAACAGTGTTCGTTTTGATGCTGACAAGGTTGTTTTGCTCCTTAACAGCGTTTTGCAAGGAGGGAACATGCTTCCGAAATTGTTATGAATCCTGCAACATTCAAATTAAACAAAATATTTATAAATACATATACAAGGTATGCTATGCTTTACAAAGAAGATAATGCAGTTCTTACCTTGTTGTTATTCATGTGTATTTTCCTTTTCTGAATCATCGTCATGATGTACTTAAATAAGTGGAAAAAGTCCATCCATGCACTGTATACAGTATTCAATCCTCGGATTTGGTCCATCACAATCATCATCACCATTTTCACCTCGATCCTTGTAATGACGTTGACAGGTTCTACATAAAGCTGTGTAGAGGAAGGATGTCCCAAAAAATCATGTACGTAAGGGTAAATATTGAATGAGATAGTTTGGGATCTCATATAAGGTTCTTACTCATGTGATAGTTTGGCATCTCATATAAGGTTCATGTGATATAAATAAGATGTTGCATATGAGCATGCGAACAGGATGCACATTGACAGTTTTGTTTGTTTTCAACCGTGTACTCTTTCTGTTCCATAGCGTACGATATCGAAGCACACACTAATGTTGATGATAAAGGTCTATTCTTATTTGTAGTCTTGTAACAATATTCGTTAGCGGATGGTAAGAAACATCACTCATATGAATAATAAGGCAATAGGCTACTGTGTTGCAGGAATGTTTTCAGATGTTTCAAATTCTAAACCAATATCGACAGGAGATTATTTTATAGATTCCTCGTGATAAGAGCAGTCCATGACTACATGGTGCTTTATTTTTAAATTATAGAGGCGAAAATAGCGGACGATTTCTTTCTGATAATACGATAATTGGAATTTACAAAACATATCATTGAGCATCCCAAATTTGTTTTTCTCAAAGTTAATGTCTATGTTTTTGTAGAGATACGTAATTCCGTTGAGATATAGTCTAATATTTCTTATTTTACAGTGATCAAACAGTGAGCTATCTTTTTCGTGATTGAATTTAATGATGGGTTTGGTATCCAAAAATAATATACAAAGGTTTTTCAGTAAAACGTGACGTTTTAAGAGCCCAGCTATGCTTGTTTGTAGGTAGTAAAACAGTATATACATGCAGCTCCCAACTTAGAAAACGTATAGGTATTGGTGTATCATTTTCTACAATCTTGAGCAATCGAAACAGATAATGTTACATGTGGAATCATCCACAATATATGATGAAGTGTAATTTTCGAGTCCACTGGTGTTTCTGCTGCTTTAAGTGAATTGCAGTCACTTCGATCACGGATCAGAATAAGCTCCTGTTTTGTGTTGATTATAATACGTGTAAAGTCTTATGTGAAGCCAAGAATAGATGAGAACATACCTGTAAAAGTTCCATCCTCATTAATTATCCAGTTGTTAGTAGCTTTTGGACACCATCTTGCCATTCGCCAAAATTACTCTCTTCATCACAAAAAGAAGGGTAGAGTTTCATTGCACTTGTAATACCAACATTCTTCGTTCTATCTATTTCGACATTATTCACTTCATATCACTCTTCAGAAAAGAGAAAAGCCAGAGCATGGTTGTTTAGTTGCGATGTGTTTGGTCCACTTCATTCTGACTTACATACTCTTCCTTCAGTATGAAGGTAGCTTTCGTATGGTAGGGTGTATATATTTGCTGATTAATGATGAAGCGAACTTCATCATTGTTATTAAATCCAAACGTAAAAGTTTGATAAGAATGAAGCTCACTTCGTACATAAAAGCCATGCTCGAAACAATATTCGACGGAAATTTAAAGAGCTTAAACGTATTCAAGCAGATTTATTTTTAAAAACGCAACTAGGTACACCACTCAAAGTAAATTTTAATTCTACTTAATTGCTGCAGTCTACTTCATGTTTTGTTTCTATGCAAACAGCATATGATAAAGAGAAGCATGAAGAAGAAGAGAAGCATAAACAAGAAAGGCATAAAGAAGAAGAGACGCAAGATTAGGAAGAGGGGTAGCAAGATATAGATCAAGAAGAGGATAAGGAAGAAGGTCTTAACGATACTTCACCATCTAAGTGTGTTGAGTTTTTAACTACTCATGTTATTTCTGAAACACCTACTACATCAACACAAGATTTACCATCTTTGTCTGAGGTTATGATCACGCCAGAGTATCTAATCAGTTTAACACTTTTATTCAAGATACCTATGGATCTCTCTTTGCACCTTACATAGAAAAACTCTTTACAGGACAAACTGACACCACCTACGGTATTCGCTTCAAAGTCGACATTTTCTGGGTAGGAAATTCAAATGTTAAGATCAATAGCAACAAACTAGTCGTAAAAGGTGTTACTTATAAACTTGGGAAAGGACTCTTAGAACTTCTTTTCTCACGAATACCTGACAAGGGTATAATTTTACAAGATGATCTTAAAAATATAAAGCAATAGTTTTTGCTACTGACGCAACACAACGTAATTACAAGAGAACAGAAACTGTAAATGCAAATAAGAGTTACAAGTATCGTGAGTTTATTTCTAAGCTGTTTCCGACTGCACGTGGTCTTTGCCGTATGTAGACGTAAGATACTGGAATGACCCAAACTTACTCGTTGAATGATTATAACTTCTAAGATCATCGAAAGATGCCGGTCACACAGGACACGCATCAGAAATTCTAGAAATAGAGAGAGAATTACAACATGCTGCTATTATTTTGTTATGGCTCGTCAAGATAAGAACTCACCTGTAAAGGTAAGCTTCGCACATGAGTTACATTACCCAGCACGTCGCACCTGCTGTCTCAGACGCGTTATTACACGAGGAAAAGATGATCTCTGGCAAGAAGACTTACTAGAAATGATTTTATATGCCTCCAGCAATAAGGGGTATAAGTATCTACTTACTGTTATCGGTGTATACTCGAATTTTGCTTTTGCACAACCTGTGCGTTCTAAGACAGCAGCTCAAGTCAAACACGCATTGAAACATATTGTTGAAGAATTGAAACGCTGCCCAAGGTTTCTTCAAATTGATCAAGGTAAAGAGTTTTACAAAAAGGATTTTTCTTCTTACCTCAAGTTACTTGGCATTCAGCACTACTCTACGTTCAGCAATCTCAAGGCAAGTGTTTTAGAACGCTTTAATCGTACACTCAAAACAATGATGTGGCGAAAATTTACAGCACAAGGTTCATATCGTTGGATTGATCTGCTACCTAGACTTGTATCACCTACAACGATACACCTCATCGCACTATCGGAACAAAGCCGCGTCTTGTTACAAGGAATACACCACGCCTAGATGCTATTCATCTTGTAATTTAAACACCTGATCCGCGCCACGATCACTTTAAAGAAGGTGATTTTGTTCGCATCAGCAAACACAAGTCTATCTTTGCAAAAGGATACACTTCCAGCTGGAGCACTGGAATATTTCAAATCAGGAGTGTTAAGCTTACTAATCCAGTTACATATTTACTTCGCGATCTCAAAGGACAGCCTATTGAAGGAGGATTCTACATCGAGGAAGCGCAGAAAACAAAATATCCTGATCACTATTTAATTGAACGTGTTATTCGACGTCGTGGCTGTATGTTAAATGGCTTGGTTTTAATAACAGCTTTAATTCATGAATTAATAAAGAGGATGTACTTTAAATCTTGTGTATTTTAAATTCTCGATCCTCTACCTCTCCTTTCTACTAAGTTAATACACAACAACATTATTACTACTAGATCATTTAGGACATGCTGTAGGATGGGATTAATATTATACAACACCTGCAATATGTTTTGACAATTCATATTTATTATAGCATATAAACATTGTTTTATTCAAGTAAATCTGTTTAATCCTTTATTTTACTGTCTTTGCCACTACCTAGTAACAGTTTTACTTTTATTGCACCGGCAACGACAAGTGCTGCTATCTTCTCAGCAACTGAAGCACTAGGCAACGACACACGCAGCATAGCTTTATGAAGCAGATTTTGATCAGCTACACGTCTTAGTTCAGAATTGTTTAGTCGATAAGCAAGGTCATGCTCTCTGCAGGCAGCATCTTACATATTAATACGACGAACACCACGTGCCAAGCGAACGTCAAGTCGTGTTCTAGGGCCGCAGTACTCGTAACTAGGAAGATGAAGGTCGAAGCGAAGAAGATCAATCTTTTTATTGATGAGCCCATGCCCAGCATGCTTCCTCACCTTTCTCCCAGCACGTTTCTTCAATTTTTTCTGCGACAACTTGTTTACTCTTTTCACAGCCATGATAAGTGTTTATAAGCGATGACAACTCGTTAGTTTTCGGTCCGTGATACAGTTTAATCAGTTGACATGTACGACACTGTCTCACAGAAGGTCTCCTACCTAAACTCACTTGTTCATGACGTAAACGACACGTTTGAAGCTCTGACAAAACAGGATCTTGAGTCACTCACGAGGCACCTTATCCCTAATATTCGTGCATTCGCAGCTACATTAACCAAAAATGCCTTTGGTAATGCATTTAACTCATCTTCAGTAAAAGTGTTTAGTTTCTTTTTCCATGCATAAATCTTTAGGATTGCCTTTTCAACTACTGTGTTACAATTAGTATCATTTAGAAATTACAGGATGTCTTTACTCTACAAATGCTTTTCTTTCCAATAACGTTATTTCGATACTGCAATTCGCATATGTTGTTCACCTCCCGGCATGCACTGCAACACAATCAGTTAAACAGCATGTTGTAAAGACTGTTTACTTCTTTCTCAACTATGCTCCTTAACAAGAGTTTTAAATGATGGACACACTAATTCGTGCATGTCGATAATTTCATACGATGATGGTAGATACTCACGCAACCATTCCTTCTTTTCACAACCCTTTAAGAAAACAAGATGTGCTCTTGAAAAATGTGCGTTCATCATTAAAGGTAGAAATCGATAAGGTATTCTTTTTTCTTCCCACTGCAAACCTAAATTTTTCGATCCATTGAGTACATTTTATATCTTCATCTGTTTGCAAACAGTAAGGGAAAGGTGGACTAAATACTAAACTGACAAGTTTTGGTGGCCACAACACACTGAAATCCAACACAGCCACCTCTTTAAACACAAATTTGTTGCCGTTTACTTTGAAGCCTTGTACATCTACTATTAATGTTCTCGTCATGTTCAAATAAAGCGCTCTACTCTCTATCATTGTATCTCGGAGACTAAAGACATATTCTTACTGATATTATCTATAAAGCTTTCAGTCAATAAGCAACCTTCATAGCGAACAAGGCTAAACATGCATAACTATGATGACGTCATGCTGTAGCATGAAAACCGAATAATAGCACGTGTCGATATGCATAAAATCGTGTCGTTATAGTAATGCATGTTTAAACTTGTTCGATAGAGACATAAAGCTATGCCTTAACAGAGGAAGAGGAGGAGGAGGAGGAGGTCGTAACAGCCTATGTATAGACGCCATCTTGTGCAGTAGACTCTAAGCTACCATTCTTCATAACAGACTATATATAGCCGCCATATTGTGCAGTAGCCTCTAAGCTAGCTTTCTTCATAAGAGCCAGTGTATAGTCTCCATCTTGTGCACTAGGCACCCTCAGCCAGGTTTCTACATAAGAGCAGCCGCCATCTAGCGCAATTGCCCTTAAGCCGTCTCATAGGAGCAGCTGCCATCTTGCGCAATAGCCTCTAGCTAGCTTTCTCCATAAGAGCCTGTGTATAGCCGCCATCTTGTGCAATTGCCCATATCCGGCATCTTTATCCATAAGAGCCTATGTATAGCAGCCATCTTGCGCAATCACCCCTAAGCTGTCTCATAAAAAGCTGTGTATAGTCGCGATCTTGTGCAATAGCCCATTGTCGGCATCCTTCTCCATAAGAGCCTGTGTATAGACCCCATCTTGCGCATTCGCCCATAGTCGTCATCTTTCTCCATAAGAGCCCATGTATAGCCGCCATCTTTTGCAATCGCCCATGGTCGGCCTCTTTCTCCATAAGTCCGGCTCCATGGCTAAATAGTTAGCGTGCTGGCCTTTGGTTACAGGGGTTCTGGGTTCAATTCACGACAGGGTCGGTAATTTTAACCATCATTGGTTAATTTCTCCAGCACGGGGGCTGTGTGTATGTGTCGTTTTCATCATTATGTCATCCTCATCACGGTCGTCAAATGAAAAGACCTGCAGCTGGCGAGCCGAACATTTCCTCGGACACTCTCGGCACTGAAAGCCATACGTCATTTCATGTTTTCTCCATAAGAGCCTATATATAGCAGCCATCTTGCGCAATCGCCCAAAGCCGTCATCTTTCTCTACAAGAGCCCATGTATAGCCACCATCTGTCGCAAGCACCCATAGCCGGCATCTTTCTCCACACGAGCCTATGCCATCTTGCGCAATCGCCCATAGCCGTCATCTTTTTCCATAAGAAGCCGTATATAAGTGCCATCTTGCGCAAGCGCCCGTGGTCGGCCTCTTTATCTATAAGAAGCCGTGTATAGCCGCCATCTTGCACAAGCGCCCCTAGGCCGTCTTATGACGAGCTGTGTATAGCCGCCATCTTGTGCAAGTGGCGTTAGGAAGGGCACCCAGCCGTAAAACTAAGGATAGTCCCCTTCAAGATGGCGGATGTGAGGTTAGGCTCGCTCTCTTAGGCGTCGGGAAGGGCAGTTAGGCGATAAAGTGAAGTTACGCCCCTCAAAATGGCGACTGGATGTTAGGCTCGTTCTCTTATGCAAAATCCGCAAATCGTCATTGCTCTACTACTAAACTAATTATCAATGACCTCGGGTTAATGATCGCAGAGTTCAAAACGGCCTAGGTACACTACTAGGGGTCAATGACCTCCCGTAGAATTCGAATTTCCCGCGCTGCTGACGTCAGCAGTCACGTGACCCGCTCCGCGGCTTCTGAGTGGCTCGTATTCAGGAGCTCCGTAGCCTTATTACTGACATTAAACTAACAAATAAGTCATATGTGTGTGACAAACATTTCTCCGATAATTTCCTAGTTAAAAACAGACTCATACGTATGGAAGGAAAGAAAGTTGAAACGGCGAGAACAAGATGGACTTTGAAGCCTGGAGCAGTCCCACATATTTTTACAAACTTTTCTAGATATTTCACCACGCAACAGTCAACCAGATTCATCACGCTGACCACTCGTCACCTCGTAATCTCCTGGTCTTCGGGCTGAGTAGCCGTCACTTAATGAATCAAGACCCATCATAGATATAGCGCCATGAGGTTTGTTTGTTTATACACATCCTTTCGCTCAGATAATCTATTGAGTTTATTAGACTTACATTCAGTCACAAGTGATATAATGAACGATAGAGAGCTGTTAAGAAAGAGACATACAAAATCGTGTACCGCAATTTCTTTAGTTCGTTCACCAGTTATATTACCTGGTACTTCCTATGATGTGGATAGAGAGATCGATGCCAGCAAAGTTTTTCATTTCATCAAGTGGCGCTTTTTCTTTCGCACGAAAGAAATTAGGAAAGAGCAGTCATTTGCGAAGTTAGCAAAATCGACGCGTAAGCTTTCTAAAGTTTCGGACAATCGACAGCTCTAAGTTACATGGGTGAGTTTATATTATATTATATTATATTATATTATATTATATTATATTATATTATATTATATTATATTATATTATATTATATTATATTATATTATATTATATTATATTATATTATATTATATTATATTATATTTAATGTTTATTTACTGTATGTGTGCAGTAGTGAATTGTCTGTAGCATGGTGATTTTTACACATTCAATTGTATTTTGATTCTCGTCAGAATGTTTCATTTCCCTGTTATATGAACCTTGTAGTTTAATATATGATTATGAACTCAGCGGAAGTCAGCATTGTATATACACAGTGTAGAGTATTTTACATCTGACTCATCTTGCCTCATACATCGTTGTGGAAACTGATAAGTAACATTTGGCTGCTGGTATTGATACTGTCCGCACTCAACGCCAGCCGACGCTAGAGCCTCCTAGAATGCTAGAAATGCTTAAATGGCATTTTTCAGGCAAAGTGTTTATGATTAAGATAATATGCAAAATTTGCTTTCAATTATAATACATTTTTGTAAATGGAATTGCCATGGTTTATCAGCGTGTTATGACACTTTTATGAGTCCTAAACATCTCCATTATCAAGATGCAATGGGAAAAATCCTATCCGCTTTTCGTGATAAGATATTTCACTCATAAGGAACTTTCCTTATGAACGATATATTCGTGATTATAGGATATTTCACTCATAAGGAAATTTCTTTATGAACGATATGAAAATATATAATGAAGAAGTGGCCTACGGATAAGTAATACGTCCTCCAAACACGTCGTTATCACTTGTAAACGTAAGAACCTATGTGTAGGAAATTACAATCGAAATAAGCTGTCACAGAAATATGTTTGTAATCTAAACACACGAGGATCTTCGAACCCATCCGTGCACGATAATCGACATCAATGGTAACTATTGTCCCTTCTTTGTAGAGGAGCAGGTTAAGTTGTATGGTATCTAATAACCATGATTCCCACAGGTATTTTAAGGATCTAACATTTCTTATTTTTTTAATTCAATTTTTAAGTTGTATTTTATACATTAAGTGATTTTGTATATTCTTTAAGATTTCTCAAAATTGCACTTCTAAATCATCTGGTAATTACCCAAAGAAACAAAGTCCTACAGTAAATGCAGCTCTTTGAGAGCCTTGGTCTGCCCCAAGTCCGCCGCCCAGTCAAATGGTCTGCACGTACTGAAGTGCCACATAGTAAGAATGACAACATTTCACTTTAACCACATAACGCGCAACAAAATTGCTGCGCACATTGTTAAAAGATATAAAAGGAACAAATCACCGAGGGACAACAAACCGCATAAAACGGGAACTAAAAATGCTTGAAGCAGCAGCTGATGTAACACTGAATATTTGCGTGATATCACTCCTGAAGAAGTTGCAGCAGCAATAACGGACATAAAAAACCCGGGAAAGCTCCTGGTTTTGATGGTATACCGCCAGAGTTTCTTATAAAGTCTGTAAGTATATGAAGACATGGCTAGCAAAATTCTTCACCTCACTATTAAAAACAGGACACATACCTCAAGAGCTTAAACTCCCCAAGATAATTGCTCTCCTAAAACTAGACAAACCTGTAGATCCACCGCAAAGTTTTCGTCCCATTGCATTACTTAGTGCGATTTATAAACTTCTGGAACGAGTACTAATAGGATTGAACAAACAATACTTTCGGCAGTACCTGCAGAACAAGCCGGCTTTCGTCCCAATCGAAGCTGTGTAGACCAAATCCTGGCACTCACATCACACATTGAAGCGGGCTTTCAGAAGATATGAGAACATCTGTGGCTTTTATAGATCTATCAGCAGCCTGTGATACTGTATGGAGACAAGGCTTTCTGTATAAGCGGATGAAGATAAGTTCATGCCAAAAAATTACAGTGACAACATGATTGGTAACAGAGGATTCCAAGTTACCGTAGAAAACAATGTTAGCAGGCAGAAGTTCCTCCTAAATGGCTTACCCCAAGGATAAGTATTATCCCCTCTGCTATTTAGCCTCTGCATTGCTGAAATGCTAGAAACAGCCTGTAAGAAATTTGGCTATGCTGACGACTGGGCCATAGCAACAAGGTGAATTCTGTTTGAAACCATGGAAGAAGTACTGACACCTGATCTGTCTGTACTAAAAGAATACTTCCGAAAATGGAGACTCAGTCCTAATGCGGCTAAAACTGAAGTGTCTTGTTTTCATTTTAATTGTAGAGAATCCAATAGAACACTGGAAGTGTATATGGTTGGTACACGTCTTACCCAAATCACGAACCGCCATTCTTGGGTGTTGCGCTAGAAGGAACCCTGTCTTATAAATGACACCTCATAAAACTGCCAAGAAGCCGAGAACAAGAAATAGCATCATTCAAAAACTCTGTGGAACCACGTGTGGATCATCTGCGACAATTCTGCGGACCTCTGCATTGAGCTTGGTATACTCTGTGGCCGAATATTGTGCACCAGTATGGTTGAACAGTGTCCATGTAAACAAAATTGACGTCCAACTTAATAATACTATGCGTATTATTTCAGGAACAATTAGGTCTACACCCACCATCTGGATGCCTGTCCTAAGTCGCATGTCACCCCGAAATCTTCGAAGGAAAGAAAACATTGGTTTGGGAATGCATTAAGGTCTTAGCAAACCCTGGGCTATAACTACATTATGATATTCCTGACCTCAGAATCAACAGATTTCGTTCAAGACATCCTCCTCTTCCACTTGAAAATAATGCCACCAGATTTAATATCATTGATTCTTGGAGAAGGGAATGGCTTCAAAATGCTCCAGAAACATATTAGCTGTTACCTTGCATATCTGAGACGGTCCCTGGATTTGATCTACCTCGCATGGTATGGAGAATACTCAGTCGATTGAAAACAGGGCATCGAAGATGTGGAGACTCACTATTCAAGTGGGGAGTGCAATTCTCGCCAGCACGTGACTGCGGCGCACCACGGCAAACATTCAACATATTAGGGAAGACTGCAGAAATAGAGCTTACGGAGGAGAGTATGAGGAATTAATAATGGCAACTCCGAGTTCCTTCAGATACATCCAAGAACTAGATGTTTGTTTATAGTGGTGAATGTAATTATTTTTCTCGGCATGTATCCAAAAAGCCATCCACTAAATAAATTGACCTTAGTGCTTGCGCTTCTTGACTGGGTTTAATGTTTTTAAATACACACGTCTGGCGACTGTTCCAACCCTCAGCCCAGAACTGAAATCCTTGAACCAAGTGGGAAAAGTACCCGAGTATTCTACGTAAAAGGTAAACACGTTACCCTACACCTACGGGATGGCTAATTATCCAAGGAGCTTTCCGGAATTCTCCTCATTATTCGGTGTTCAAGAACGTTGCAGCGATTGCAAAGATTATAGCACCAACGATCATTGCATTTACAGGCCTCGACCCAGCATGCCGGTCTTTATGTGACGAAAACAATGTTATTTACGAATATCGTATTTGTGATAGTTTAAACATTATGTCTATGTTCAGGGAAGATGCGCGGTTTAGACGTGTTCTTGTTTGATACGTGTGCTCTTACGGAACGGCTACAGGTGATTAGTATACCAGTGACACATGTTTACTAATGAAAATTGCTTCTTATAAAGCACAAGTGCACTAGGCCTGTTTTACGAGTCATTATCCATTTTATTATGGATATCAGAGCTCTACTCAGTACAATATCATAAAGAAATTGAATACTTCAATGAAGAAAGGAGATACAGTAAACTCTCGATTTAACGGACATAAACCGAGAAATAAATAGATAATGAAAATTATTTTAAAATGAATTATTATTGAATGGAAGTTAACTAGAATACGATTTTACTTGTTTCGTAGATCTTTAAAGCAAGCTGATGGAAACTGCAGCGAGAATGACATTGAGCAATGGCTAGGCATCGACGAAGGTGGCGCAGAGTAAAGGAGATTGTTCTACGAGGAGACCAGAAAGCTGACAGTGACGAAAAGAAGATAGCGGTGGTGTTGATGATAAAAAAGCAGTTTCAGCTGGTCCGACACTATCGCTGGTTATAGAACAAGTGGACAGGTGCCCCATTACGGATCCAGAGGTGACTGCTTTTTACAAACATTTTCAGCAATTTCAATCAATAATTATCAAGGAACGGTATACAAGTCTAAAACAACTGGAACCTAATACGTTTCTAAGTCGAATCGACTACAGAACGGTACGCATATAAATTTGTTCTCAATAAAGTATGTAAGTACCACTGAAAGTCTTTTATTGTCAATACAATTCGTAAGATTCGCGATTTCACGGATTTTCGATTTTACGCACAAAGCTCCAGATTATCCGTTAAATAGAGAATGTACTGTAACTTCAGTTTTCAGAATAATAGTTTTTCTGAAGGCATTTTGAAATACACAATGTTTCAGTTTATTTTTATTATTTTGTACAAGAAGTGGATAGCTCCGTCCTTCCGGCTATATAGCTTCTACAACCTTTCGAATGATATCCCCAACATAATTTTGGTGTGAAAAGATGGTAGGTTTTGGATATATCACTTTTATGCACTCCATATATTTTGGAATATGTCCACTAGAGTGCAGCACATATTCGATTATCTAATAAACGTGTATGGTCAATCAGCTAAAACAGTATCAGTTTGAGTGTAGAACATTTGTATTTGTTTAGCAAACATACAACCTTTCTGACTTTACCGACTTTGATGAATTGGGGAGTAAATACAAACATGTTATAGAGAATAGTGATTCAGACCAAGACAATAATCCGAAAAGTAAGAAAACCCGAATGATTTGGAAAGAAATGTAACTGTGCAGCAAATTAGAACGTGCACATAATAAAGCCCCAGTGGGATACAGAGTATTGTTAAAATAAAATGAAAAGATAACCTTGTTAGTCTACAAATGAGGACAATCTTGAATTTATTTATTTATTTATGTTAACTACTTTAGTTCAATATTAAGTCCGTACACTTTTATGTTGTGACGAAATGTATGCTCATCTGTGATGTTCCAGGATCGTATGTGGCGGAAGACGCGGTCCAAAGTTCCAAACTCCAAATGCCGAGGAGTCGATCCTAACAGGAACTTCGATATTAAATGGGGAGGTTTGTACCATATACCGCTACAATAGTTACTTTAAACCGTGCGTTGTTTATCGTAACAAGCTCATGTCGTTGCTTTACCCTTCCAAAACAACAATCACCATCACAAAAAATTAGATTTAAGGGAAATCTTGTCAATATAGGACTTATACATTCAAATTATCCTCACACAAGACCATGGAAATAATGTACAGTCACTTGAAGAAAGAAAGAACGCATGATGTTGTGGCGATTGTTTACTTTATGTTTCATACATGGTACATAATCATCACCGTTGATTGGAAAACAGGATGTTTCAAAAGCAATGGTAATACGTCATCGATTCCTCTTACATAGGTAATCACACCAATATTTTATGTAAACAAAATTTGAAACGAGCAGAGGGACAGGAAGCTACACTGGGAGAGAGGGAGAGATCCGTGGTAGGCACACAATAAAAAAGATGACCATTTGATAACGCAGATAAAGAACTGTATTAGATAAATATCTTTGCACGGTACACACATAATATAGGATCAGAAAATATCGGGGATAAGCATGGATGAAGACCATTATTAATGTTCCTATTTTCTTTTAAGAGAAAAAAGTTACACTATTCACCTTGAAGGTGGGAATACAATAAGAGGGCAGTAAAAGAACAACTAGCCAAGAATTTTTCAATTTTCAAAATTGTACACACATTATCACGACATATAGTATTCTTTTCAGGAAAGCAGACGGAAACTTTTTGAAAAATGACATTTTACCATAACAGCATAATATTTGGCCACGTTTTAAATATATCACCTCCAGGGTGTTTTATAAAACCTAACAGTCGAGGTAAAAACATCAACGTGAAATAAGGGGGGAAGGTAAAGGAGGATAGTAATAGCAGGGATAAGAGAGGAGAGTAAAGTGCGAGTCCGACTACGTAAACTTAAGAAAGTTCATCCACCCGTTACTGCCCTTATTAAATGAATTGAGCAAATTATGTCGTCGATGGCCACTCTTAGTCCACATTAAAACTTTTCAAAACACACGGCGTGAAAATTAAAATCAGCAGCAGATAGTAACAGTTGAGGCACAGATTAAGACCTCCAAAAAACTGGAGAATATAAATATACAGCACGCCTGAGGTGTTAATTTAGATTTCCAAAGAATAGCATGGGAATTTTTAGCTCACTCAGTTCCGAAGACAACGATATTAGAGTTCCAGTTGGACGGAAAAAGAACACGCATCGCACGGACAAGCCGCACGAGGTCAGTAGCCCTTCCACTCACATACACTGTACAAAAGTCGATGCCAGGCTAACCAGATGAGCGAGGCTGTCCGTTATATATCCGTAAGGAAGCGGAGACTAGAAGTTTTGGTGACGTACCAGATGACGTAGGTAGTAGAAGGTAGACGCAGAGAGACAGTCAGTATGCAGAAAGTTACAGGAGCGGAGAGACGGGTGAGCAGAAAATGTTTAGTCAATCACATCAAATAATTAATACGTAGAAGCGTAGATGGCAAAAGCAGGTTAGAATATTAAGGTAGAAAGTAGATGATGCTGTAGAAATGTAGATACGAAGATATGGCAGGAGCACGTAGAAACGTAGATGCGAGAATACGAAGATTATCGCAGGAACGCATAGAAACCTAGATACGAAGATTATGGCAGCAGCATGTTACAGTGTTGTGTATGTTCCTCGCAGGTGCGCTACCTGACCAAAAACATCCGGACACCCCTATGTAATGCGTAATTGAACCGTAGGTGTACGAGAAGAGAACCCGCCAGTATGTCAGTAGAGAGGCAGTAACAGCAGAACTGGTCGGTCAGGACAGCTCAGTGACTTCGAACGTGGCTGTCACTTGAGTAACAAACATTTCAACTCTTCTAAAGCTGCCCAAAGTCGACTGTAAGTGATGTTATTTTAAATTGCAACCGCAAATGAACAACGGCAGCTAAACCAAACACCAGGCAGACCTCATTTAATGACGGGCAGGGATCTTCGAGCATTGCGGACGGTGGTTGTAAAAAATGGTAAGAAATCAGCGGAGGGAATCACTCGTGAGTTCCAAGTTCTGTCAGTAGTCCAGTCAGTACAATGACTGCGCGTCAGGAGTTCGACAAAATGGGGTCCAATGGTCGAGCTGCTGTTGATAAACCAAACATTTCTGTAGCCAGTGGTAAAGGATAGTGGATGACTGGAAACAAGCGATGTTGAGTGATTAATCACTCTATACCCTTGGCAATCCGATGGAAGTGTTTGTATTTGGCGAATGCCTGAAGAACGGTACCTGCAATCATTTGTAGTGCCAGCAGTGAAGTATGGAGGAGGTGGTGATATGCTTTGGGGGTGTTTTCTATGGTCAGGTCCCCTTATTCTGCCTAAGAAAACTCTTCATGTGGAAGGATATGAAAACATTTTAAATCATTGTGTACTGCGTACAGTAGAGGACCAGTTCGGAGACAACGATTGTAAGAGCATGACAGTGCATCCTGTCACAAAGCTGCATCTGTGAGGAAAAGGTTTGTGGACAATAACATTCCTGAAATGGACTGGCCTGCCCAGAGTCCCAACCGGAGCCAATTGGAACACCTTTGGGATGAGTAAGAACGTCGACTTCGCTCCAGACCCCAGCGTCCAGCATTACTACATTCTCTGGTTTCGGTGCCCTTTAGGAATAATGGGCTGCCATTCCTCCACAGATATTCGGACACACCATTGAAAGTGTTCCCAGCTGAGTTAAAGACCCCAAAAAGGCGAATTGTGGACCCACCCAACATTAATGTCCAATAATAGGGAACGTGATACATGTAAATTCTAAGTGCAATTTCAGATTGGTGTCCGGATACTTTTGATCAAGTTGTGCGCACTTTTCTCAGACATAATTGAACCTATAAATAGAACATTTGTTCTGGGTATCCACCGAATTTATGTCCGGCTCCATGGCTAAATGGTTAGCGTGCTGGTATTTGGGCACAGGGGTCCCGGGTTCGATTCCTGGCAGGGTCGGGAATTTTAACCTTAATTGGTTAATTTCACTGGCATGGGGGCTGGGTGTATGTGTCGTCTTCATCACCATTTCATCCTCATCAGGACGCGCAGGTCGTCTACGGGTATCACATCAAAAGACCTGCACCTGGCGAGCCGAACTTGTCCTCGGACACTCCCGGCACTAAAAGCCATACGCCATTTCATTTAATTTCTTTACGGATTGATATGTATGGATGTATGTATGTATGTATGTATGTATGTATGGGAGATTAAACATATTGGGACCATAAGCCATATCGCTATAACATATGGGACCTTTTCGGTCAGGATTCAAATGTCACCTCATCTGGAAAAGAATATAAGAAGTATAATTCCAAACTGATGGGTGAACAAATGCTCCTCTGACCATGTGAGAATAGACCGCACAATGCTCCGTTCCTGTAGTTTCAACATCCGTACTCACGGAGCCGCGGTGCGTTCGCGGCAAAGTACTTTTTTAATACTAACTTACAGACATATCAAAACGGGGGGGAAACAACGATGCTAACAAGACGGCGTCAGATGGCAATGGCACAAAAATATTTGTGAACATACAGTATTTAATCACTAATAAAGTGAAATGAAATGAAATGGCGTATGGCTTTTAGTGCCGGGAGTATCCGAGGACAAGTTCGGCTCGCCAGATGCAGGTCTTTTGATTTAACTCCCGTAGGCGACCTGCGCGTCATGATGAGGATGAAATGATGATGAAGACGACACATACACCCAGCCCCCATGCCGGCGAAATTAACCAATTAAGGTTAAAATTCCCGACCCTGCCGGGAATCGAACCCGGGACCCCTGTGGCCAAAGGCCAGCACGCTAACTATTTAGCCATGGAGCCGGACACTCATAAAGTAATAACCCTGAATATGATAATACAGTAATATACATGTCGGCCAAAATACCTATAAAATCGGAGGTAAAACTCCGCTCACTTTTCAAATCCACGTTCGATGAATGATCTTTCTTTTACTTCTGGACCATACGATGAGCACATCGACTCCTTTAATACTAATTTGAAATATTCCTCAATACGAGTATTTATTTGCAAATGTGATGGTTAATCGTTAATCTATTTCTTCGACATTGGAAGAACTCCTGAATTCTGGAGCCAACTTTGAGTGGTCGCCTAGCGAAATCCTAAATAGCGCCATATAATGCGAATACACATGGACAGGACGCAACAGATAATACAAACGAACAAATGTTACGCCCGGCACTCGAACCCACATCGCACAGACCAACAACCCAAACTGCGGGACAGAACCCGGATTCAAATTCTGACACACACACACACACACACACACACACACACACACACACACACACACACACACACCTGTTAAGGAACATCGTAAAATGAATCATATATTCACAATAAACAACTCCTCTGGTGAATATATATATATGGCTGTATTTCATGGTAAACTGGTTGTGACGATAATCCTGGGTTTGCTTTGGGACTAGAGCCGATACTCTTCTGCACGTCACCAGGAGTCCCTATCTAGTATTTTTATAAGACAAAAAGCTATCTTTTTTGTTGCTATTTTGCTTTAAGTCGCACCGACACAGATAGGTCTTGTGGCGACGACGAGATAGGAAAGACCTAGGAATGGTAAGGAAGCGGCCGTGGCCTTAATTAAGGTACAGCCCCAGCATTTGCCTGAGGTGAAAATATGAAATCACGGAAAACCATCTGCAGGGCTGCCGACAGTGGGATTCGAACCCACTATCTCCCGGATGCAAGCTCATAGCTGAAAGCTATCAGTTAATCTGGTGTTCAAATAAGGCATATTCCCATACTGAAACGTATATTACTAAATAGGGAAGACAAATACAGATCTCACTCTGTTAACCTACGGGCTCCTTTCCTTCCATGGTAAGATTTGATATCGTTATTCCTTTCTGCGGTTAATGGAAAATTTGTTTGTAGTAGCCAGTTCCAGTAGATACCAACTTCAGTAGATACCAACTCGCAGATGGAGGTCGCAAGATGAAACTTCGAACCAGTGATCCGTGCAATTAACATGTAGTCGTAAACCATCCACCAGGGGCCTTTTTATGGCTCAAACCATGGGTATCCTACTATTACGATTACAGTGATTTTAATTATAATTTAGTATTGTAAATACGGGATTTAATTGATAGGGAGCTCCCTAGTTCCAACTATCCATTTTTCTGTCACAACTCTGTCCTACATTATTTACATATTTACATAGTTCCACGCTCTCCGTTCGCGAATAATACGCGTACAAGATTATCTAAGAGACACATTGGTTCTTCGTACTACTTCACGACACTTCGAGTACAACTCATTATCACTTCCGCACAAAGGAAATACAGTACATATCTGCAGACAAGCGACACGGCCGGACGTCTGCTTCTCTCGAACACTGGTTAGTGACTCTCCCCTTCTGCTAGATGACGATTCCTTAAGTAAATTACCCCCAACTAGCTGTGCGTGGGTTCAATCGTCTCCAATCCAATCTGGTGTTCTAATGGTATTCTGACATTGGTGATGCGGTCAAAACGGGTAGTTCATAATTCCATGACAGATTATTTCGATCGTTGATAAAATTATTAATATCTTCGTTAAAACAAGGACGCCTCTTCTGGGATTTTCATTTCTGCTTTCGGTTCCACAGCTAGCATTGCTACTCCACTGATGCGCACCTTATCCTCCGTGGAGCACTTTGAATATTACTGAATTTTAATAAATCTTTATAATATTATCAGAAGCGTATGACTTGCCGATCTTTTACGTAGTAATTAATGCAGTGATCCAGAAATATCCTGTCTCAAATAAGTTATCAAATTATTATTAATCACATTATTTCGGCCATTTTCGTGGGCGGGGAAAATATATTTTTTTCTTTCTCTTTGTTCTCTTCTGATCTAGCTTTAGCTCATCGGGGATTTTGAAGTCACAAAGTACCTGAGACGAAGACACAACGTCGGGGTTTTGCGCAGTCGGATGCAACACAACTTCCCATATGACCAAACGAGGGTTGTGGCAAACGTCATGGCAGCTATTTTTTTCTTGAAGATACCAGTCCGGTCGGAAAATGTGACATATACAGACGAAAGGACAAGGTGTTAACTACATGTGTGGATAATGAATAGCACTGAAATATCGTAACACACTAATGTATTTCGGTAGTATACAGGGCAAAAGATGCAAAAGAATGACAACACAGTACACATAAAGTTGACATGACAAATCTGGGCCTAAAGACCCTCAAAGTAGTCCCCTGCTACTGACACCACACGCTGCCAACGATGTGGGAGGCGCTGAATACCATCTGCCTCAGCATTTGCCGCACCATGTGTGAATCGGCTCACCTGTTGGCGCACAGCATTAGCAATGTCCTCCCGAATTGCAAACCGCCTACCACGTAGTGGTTCCTTAATCTTTCGAATGAGATCAAAGTCACAGGGCGAAATGTCGGGAGAGTACGGTGGGTGCTCCAATTCTTTCCATCCCCAACGTCTCAGTAGCTGACCTACACACTTTGGTTTATGTAGTTTTGCATTGTCGTCCAGGATTATTGCACTGTCCACAAGATCCGGACAATTCTCCCGAACGCCACGTCGTACCTGTCGCACCAGGAAGTCCCTGTAGTACTGTATGGTCACTGTTCTGCTATGTGGAACAAAGTGGCAAACAATGACACCCCTGACGTCATACGGGACGATCACCATCAATTTGACTGGGAAAGGATTTTGACGGACCTTCTGCCTCCTTGGTGATCCAGCATGTCACCACTCCACGGACTGATGTTTCAGTTCTGGTTCGTATGCCCTGGCCCAAAATTCATCGATGGCGATTATTCGTGGAAAAGCTGAAACACGTCTTGATTGCCTGAATCAATTACCGATACTGTTACAATTATTTGTTAATAATTTAAATGAAGTATAATAAAATATGATGCGAGGAAAGTAGAAAGCCATGCGTTAATTCTTCTTTTGAGTGACTGTACGTTCGGGCCATAGGTTGGTGCGAAGTAAAGAACTGTTAGCGAGCTATCAACAACCTTAACATGTATAAGATGGTGTTTATGTGTCGTTGACGGGTTAGTTTTTCAAATTGCAGCAGTAATGTCATTCAACGGAAATGAGTGACAACAGTTTAGGCAAAGCATACCTGAACTTACAACACAAGTCAGCCAGTGTGATGCTGTTGTTCTTTAAGAGATTAGGACATTGCAGGCTCTCACATTTTGATTTATTCTGCCTCGACGATATTAGAGCGTTCTAGGCTAGTTTTCTAACATCTTCCCGCTTCTATAGCTTCTTACAGTTTTTCCTTCCAGTTTGAAAGCCATACCCATTATGTTTCTCATTAAGAGGGGCTAGTGACCCACATGGTAAAAATATCCAGACATCAACATAACCACCAATTGGTTCGTTACCATGACAAGTGAACAATTCCACGCCAGCGATGCTCGCCGTTGATGAACATAGCATGAAGTATCTTCATTATTTTAGTTCGTACGATAAGCAAGTGTCAGATCTAGGAGAATTGAAATTGGATGTTACTATAATTGTTGGTAATTACACATATTACATAGGACTAACATTTCCGAATCTGGAAGTTTGCGAGAAATATAATGATTGAGAACATTTCCTTCATTAGTCCTCATATAGTAAAAGCGCATGAATTTTTAAGTTTTGTATATTCATTTTTGCACAACTTTTTTCATGTACAGTTTTCCGATATGATATATTATCGGAGAAAATTGACATTTCCTGTTTTGGTTCCCCTAATATTGCTACACCATTGTACATAAATCGTTCGTTCGTTCGTAATCTGTTTTCCCTCCAGGGTTGGTTTTTCCCTCGGACTCAGCGAGGGATCCCACCTCTACCGCCTCGAGGGCAGTGTCCTGGAGCTTCAGACTCTGGGTCGGGGGATACAACTGGAGAGGATGACCAGTAGCTCGCCCAGGCGGCCTCACCTACTATGCTGAACAGGGGCCTTGTGGAGGGATGGGAAGATTGGATGGGAGAGGCAAGGAAGAGGGAAGGAAGCGGCCGTGGCCTTAAGTTAGGTACCATCCCGGCATTTGCCTGGAGGAGAAGTGGGAAACCACGGAAAACCACTTCCAGGACGGCTGAGGTGGGAATCGAACCCACCTCTACTCAGTTGACCTCCCGAGGCTAAGTGGACCCCGTTCCAGCCCTCGTACCACTTTTCAAATTTCGTGGCAGAGCCGGGAATCGAACCCGGACCTCCGGGGGTGGCAGCTAATCACGCTAACCACTACACCACAGAGGCGGACTGTACATAAATCACGTGATATAAAACTGTAGCGTAGAATACAACCAAGCAAAAATCAGAACTTTAATACCCGTTTCAAGAAAATCTGTTAAGACGTTTTTCCTGATGGTGAAGCAAGCAAGCAAGCAAACAAGTGAAGACACAAACAAACAAACAAACAAACAAACAAACAAACAAATAGAAATAAATTGAACTGAACATCCTTTTGACTTAGGAATACGTAATCTGAGTTTAAAACGAAGTATGGGGCAAAAAATTGAAGTGTACACATGCCATTATCCTTTTATTCATCTATTATACATACATTGAGATTTTCCATTTCTTTTACAATGTATACGACAGTAATTGTTTATGATGAACGGCATATGCTATACAGATGACACTGCATCTTATTCTCTCCCAGCATTTGTCTAATTACATGGGGTCTCTGCCTTTCTGCTACGTCTTTTCCACAGGACTCTCTTGTGGACGTCATCGGGGTTGAAATCCATATCGTGCATCTCATCCCTGATGTTACTCTTTCACACACCTCTTTAGCGGTCTACCACTAGGTCGACGTCCTCCAGAAATGAGTTGGAGTGCAATTTTCGCCTCAGGATCTTCGTCTTTTCTCATGACGTGACCTTACCATCGGAGTAGGACCTCTCCTGTTTTTTCCATAACTGAGGAGACACAAAATATTTGATGCGTTTGTTGCGTGGTCGTAGCAAGTCAATCCAAGGGACCATCACAACATTTTCACCTCCATTGCGTGTTTTCTTTCCAAAGGTCGGTGTTACATCTCCTAGAGAGCTACTGGGTGCACCACTGTTTTATAAATTTATGTCATCAGATATTCAGGCATCGTGTTGTCACAGCGAACACCAGTAATTTGTCTCCACTTCAGCCATGCTGCATTGACTTTAATCCGGGTGTCCAGGGTGGAGTCGTTGTACAATGTAATTAGAGATCCAAGGGTTTTGAACTCTATGGTTTTCTTCACTGTGAGCTTGCATTCGAGAGATAATGGGTTCGAATCCCATTGTCGGCAGCCTTAAAGGTGGTTTTCCGTAGTTTCTAATTTTCACACCGTAATTAAGGCCACGACCGCTTCCTTCCCACACCTAGCCCTTTCCTATCCCATCGTCGCCGTAAACCTTTCTGTGTCCGTGTGACGTAAAGAAACTTGTAAAATATTATAATGGTTTCCTTCAAATTCTCGTCATTGACGATGCGAAGTGTGACGAGTGTGAGCATGTGACGCTCTGAGTTAACTAGATATTCATCATTTATTTCAGAATTAACAATTGAAAATTGAGAACTACAGACGCAATTTGGCGTAGCAGTATCAGTATCATACAATCTAAACGAAATAGTTGGAAACTCAGTGGAAATAATTACAAAAGAAAAAATTTCCTTAGGGCCACGTAGACGATTTAGTGGATGGTACAAGGGACAAACAAAGGAGAATATTTGAGTGACAAGGTTTCGATCACACCACCATCGAAAGGGATGAAGAAGGGTAATATCAAACAGGCAACAATATACATTAAAAAAATATTTCGTATAAGAATTACAATGATTCGTCACTACAACATAATTTAAAGTATTTAGGGTTCCAAACCATAATACAATATGTGAACGTTTTATTTTTCAATAGTATATCAAATACTCTCACTAAATGGATTTAATGACCCGACAGTGTTCGACCCATTTACAACGAAATAGTGTAATACCAAGAACATGGAAGATTTCCGGAATACTAGAACGCTACCACAACATCCGATTAATAATATCAAAATGGTCGCCGAGGTGGTCATTTCATTACAATGTACACAAACAATGTTTACCAACACACACAAGTCTTAAAACTGCCTAGGCCTTCGTCAGTTAACGAAGACAATACAGTAGCATGGTTTCAGCAAAAATACAAGCATGAATGGAATACATAGGCTATATCTTTATTATAGACGGTTATGCCCTTCACAGTTCAGTCTATAATTCTCTGTGAGTTAACTATGTCTCTTCAAAGCTCTATTTTCGCAACTAGCTAACTAGCTCTGTGGTTTCGTTTAGTTCTAAATCTCTGACCTTTAAGTGGTGGTGTGCTGATTATTAGTTTAAGAAGAAGTACAACTGGGCAGCCATCCTCTATATAACACTAATCAGCGATAAAAAATGGAAGGGATCCGACACTTCGAATAATGAAGATACTGGCCAAAGGAAGACAAGGGCCATGAATGGCGTGAAAATAAATGACTCCCTAGGATTCGCAAACTAGTACCACTGGGGTTGAAAAGAACAAGAGTTGACCAAGGGAGATCGGATGGGATAGATGAAAGTGAGGAGCCTGGCACAAGTAAGCAGACACAATACCAGGACTCAGCTAAGAGCCTCGTGGTCGCCAACTAGGATTACTTGATTCAAGAACTGGAAAAATCCAAAGAAAAGCAGCTCGATTTGTTCTGGGTGATTTCGTACAAAAGAGTAGCGTTACAAAAATGTTGAAAAGTTTGGGCTGGGAAGAACTGGGAGAAAGAAGATGAGCTGCTCGACTAAGTGGTATGTTCCGAGCTGTACGCGGAGAAATGGAGTGGAATGACATTAGTAGATGAATAAGTTTGAGTGGCGTAAAATGTAGACTAGTCTTTACATAACTCAGGGAAAAATAGAGTCAATACAGTTCAGATCAAGAATCCGTGGCTTATGAAACAGTATTACATAGAACGGGTCTCAAACTCAGAAGCATAATTTACAACTAACACATTTATGGGCCCAGGAGATGGAGATAACATTAATATTTAGTGTTAAACCACTAACACGTAGAGAAGAGAACACTTCGTGCTCTTAAGAACATAAAGCAACTATTACACTTACCACCCTAATATAATGAGGGAGGTACATACATAGATAGGATCGAAAGAGCCAGAAAGTTTGCTGAGGCCGAAGCCCACACTACACTACCATAAACAGGAGAACATCGGTTAATGAGAAAGGCCGAAAACAAAATTTGAAAAATTGAGGCTGAAAACACATAAGCACTCCTACTTTCAAGTACACAGGAAATATCTGACAGGGCATAAGGCCCGATAACACAGTGGCTAAGCCATACTACTAGGAAACTAAGGTAAGTCATTTTTCAAGTCCGAAGAAAAAGGTAGATCAATTTAGAAAAAGTCACCCAAAATAAAATTTGAAGAAGGGAAAAGAGGGTATATACTCACATTTTACAAAATCCCCATTAGAGGATTAGTCCGAAGACAGCCTAGAAAACCTATATTTAAAGTAAAGTCAAAAGGGAAAGCCCTACATAGAAATTAAAGTAAATGCAGGTTGACCTAACCATTACCTGCTAAGGGGAAACGCTGTAATCTTACCTTTCTTCACACGCAGATAAAATTCGCTTAGTTAGGCTAACATTCTGCCTGTACCTAGTTATGCCGACTTATCTCGCTAGCACTCCGCCCCAACATCTCCCGAGGGAGATCTCCTCAGTGACGTGGAACACTCAAATATACATTGCAGCAAGACATCTTAGCTCAAAAACTAACACCTTTTCTAGGGAGCTGGCAGATAGTTCTAGAATAATAATGTCTTCAATAATTTTATTTGTTGAATTGAATTTAGGAAGGATGTTAAATCCAAAATAGCAAATAAACAATTGAAGGGTGATTAGGGTACCAAATATCCAAACACAAACATTCTCAGTAATTATAATCTCCCGACACAAGGTAGCACTAGAAAATTGCTGCTAGGGACATCTGGGCTCCAAGGTAAAACTTCTATGATATACCAAAATTGACCAGTCTCTGGTAGATTACACTACACTCATACGGAATAGCGGGCATTCAAACTCAAAGATGAGCCTAACAACAACAATAATAATAATAATAATAATAATAATAATAATAATAATAATAATAATAATAATAATAATAATAATAATAATAATAATAATACGGGGGCCTGATATTCGAGTGCATCACTACTGATTCCTCTGATTTCTAATGAATGTGGTTGTGGTTCGAATCTCGCCTAATGCAAGCGATAGCATTCCTTGTCGCTCGAACCCTCCCTACTTTGCTCGATATCGCGCCAGATTCTATCAACCGTTCTTCAGGTCCATTGCAGCAAGTTCTATTGAGGTTCTCTCCATTTTCTGCTAGATTCTCCACGGCTGTGGGGCTTGAGTATGCCCTCCGCCTCTCTAGACCTTCTTCCTCATTGCCCGATCGATGCTCATTGTCTCCACGTTTCCTCTCCATTGAAATCGCTTGCCATGGATTTCCTGCGAGAGAGACTTTAGCATTGCTTCGCACTCTCTACTCTCCGTTGATATGGACAGAACCCCTCTCTTTTCGAAAGGCTGTCAGATGGTGTCAGTACATTTGGTGATGGAATCTCATATGGCTGAGACAACTGGTTGCCTGCTTTAACTCTACTGTTGGAGCCTACAACGTACATTATTGCCATGTGGCTTAGTTCGTTTCTCTGGGATTCCAAACCCATCCATGACGTTTCAAATCGTACCTCGGATGACACTGTCTTATGCTTTGTTAAAATCAATGAGGACATTGTGGAATTCGATTTCAGAACTAGGCGCAGATTGAAGATTCGGTCAGCTGTGAATGTGTTGAATCGGAAAGCAGTCAGATAGTCTCTGATAATATATTCGAAGCACAATACAGTCTGTCTCACCATACTTGAGAGACGGAGTACACATTTTCGAGGTTTGGTTTTAGTGACACACTACCTATATGAACAAACGTACAAAAATTAACGTTACTGAACTTACATAGTTTAGAAAGAAATGTAATAAGCCTGGCATGTGATGCTCTTGCTTATTATTAGCAGTATGATTTGAGTATTCCTTATTGTTTCCACATATATATACAAGAATGTAACGTCTCCCAGACACAGGGTGGCAAATTACTTGACGGAAGAGCTTGCAGGAGACGACTATCCGTTCCACAAACATGACCCTTGAGCCCAGCAGCTCAGTGACTGCTGATCCAAAGCAGTGTCCATTTTGTTTGCTTGTTCTAAGTTGATTGTGAATAAAAATAATACACAACGTTTATCAAGTATACTGTTTAATTACTTGGAGGTGGAAACGTCCGTTCAGTATATGTGTGTGCGAGAAAGTGTCGTACTTGTAAACCATTTGTGAACCAGACCAGTCTGTGATTAAACACGAAAAAGGAAAACCACTAACGAGTGGCGAGAAGACGTGTGTGTTAAATGTGTTTTCCAAATTTCATGAAGAAAATCCTGGATGTACTTTGGATGAAGTAACACGTGCAGTGGCCGATGTAACTGGCATTTACAAGGCAAACATTTACCGTACTAGGAAAGCACTTAACTGGTTACTCCTAAGAAAACCCATAAAGCGACAAAGCTGAGTGAAAAATACGGCAGTTTTACAAAAGACGCTATCCGTAAAAAATCAAATTAAATACCAACTCTGAATAAAATATTAGCTTCAGTTAATAGTGACGATTTATTACCTAACTTTTCACATGCAACTCTTCACAGACTTTTAGAAATGATGAACTTCACTTCTGTATCGCGAAATCGCCAGTGTGCTCTTACTGAAAAGGATGACATTGTGGAGACGAAAGTATTTACGCCGACCTCTGGAAATTCTGTATTAAACACGGTATCGATGAGGAGGAAGTTAATGTGTGGAAGCTGGATGGCATTGCGGAGGATGTCATTGAACGGTTTGTTATCAGCTTGGCTGATGACACGGATACCGATGACATGGAAAGAATAGAGCAACTGCAAGATAGCGAGTAAACCGTGAGTCTTATTGCTACCCATTAATGCATCATCAATTTTCCTTTGTGGATTTGTTGTACGTATTATGTTTCTGTTTAAACAGGCAGCTGTTATTTCAATGAGTTTGCATACCTTATAGGAGCGCATTTTGGCTGGCGTGATATTTATGTATGACTAAACGTTAGGTTGTCCTTACCTTCAGTCTCTCTACTATAAACCTTACAGTGGAAAATCGAATTGTTCTAAATCCTATATGATTAAAGAAGTCTTAGTAATGAGTATTGTTGTTCAGGCGAAAGAGTAAATGAACGAAAGATAATTTTTTTTTTGGACCGAGCTCGATAGCTGCAGTCGCTTAAGTGCGGCCAGTATCCAGTATTCGGGAGATAGTAGGTTCGAACCCCACTGTCGGCAGCCCTGAAAATGGTTTTCCGTGGTTTCCCATTTTCACACCAGGCAAATGCTGGGGCTGTACCTTAATTAAGGCCACGGCCGCTTCCTTCCAACTCCTAGCCCTTTCCTGTCCCATCGTCGCCGTAAGACTTATCTGTGTCGGTGCGACGTTAAACAACTAGCATGTTTTTTTTTTTTGGAACAAGTAGTATTTCAAAATACACGTGCTTGCGGTTGTTTCCTCGATTCTCAAACATGGTGAGACAGACTGTAGTAGGATACTGGAAAGGATCTGATACACATTGCAAAGCAAAGAGGTACCCCGGTAGTTCAATCAGTGCGTTTTGCCCTCCTCCTTGAAAATTGAGCAGACCACTGCCACTTTCCAGTCCTCCGAAAGCTTTTTAACTTGCTACAGCCTAAGAATGAGTAGAATTACCTCATGAAACTTGTCTCCACCCGTCATACGAAGTTCGCTGGGAGTACTCTGTCTAGTCAGGGACAGAAGGCTCTATGGAGAAGTTGTAGGTATTCGTAAGTCGGATGGAGTGGTTAGTTGTTTACCCGGCGGCCATTTCTCCCAGAATCAGACTGGTGTTAGACATTTCCACGACTGAAGTACAATTCTTGATGAAAATATTGAGCTGATTATATATTTTTAATACAGGAAGCTACCGCGATTAAGTTGCAAATATGCTTTTGGGCGCGTGATTCTCCATCCATTAGTAATGGTCCATATGAAAGAAATTATTCACAATAACAAACAAATCACATACACTGCATTACATATTTTAAAGTGAACTCGTGTGCTCGTCTCGAGGTGGTGCAACTCTTTTCAGGCTCACCCCGAAAGGAGGTGAATTGCCTGTTCCAATTTAACCACATCCCAGCCCTCCTTCCATTCTTACATATCTGTGAGTACCAGGAATTGAACCCAGGCCATCTAGGAAGGTAGCTAGTAGTATTAATCATTACACTACTGAGAAGTACTATTCTAAAGTAATGGAATAAAATGAAGGTAAGTAGCTCAGTTACGAGCTGGCATAATACCTGAATATATTGTAAAAGAGTATTAAGTCTTCAGCCTGAGGTTGGTTGTGTCCTCAAACAGCACCACCAAAGTTTATGCAGTTATGGGAAAAACGCAAAAACCGATGGTATCACCATTATGAGGCGTACTATACAGGTTGAGGAGAGAGGTGATTTGTTATTGCTTTCCTCGCTTGGCCAGGCGCACCGCAACTGGCCCTCAGTGTAGCGGCTTTCATAACATCCAGATGTACTGCCGTGTTCCGAATATCATACTGTCACAGCCATAAATTACACTGGGACTACGGTGGAAGCTATATTTTATCCTGGCCTGTTCCAAGAGACAGATGCAGTGTGGAAGGTATCGTCATTGAGCCACCTGTACACCTTTGAAAAGAGGAGTTCTGCAAAATTTTCAAAATCTTCAGGGTCCACATACTCCACGAGCAGGGAAATCATGTGAAGCAATCTGTACTACCACATATTCGGATATAACTGATCATGAAAGGAAGGCGTGCACGTGGGACACAAAACCTCTGACAGACGTTCAACATCTACGGCACGGCAACTCTGATACGGAAAAAAAGAAAAAAAAAAGGAAAAAATTACTCTATGGTGGTCACCAAAGGTCGGCAATATTCTGTGAGGAGACGGCATACGTTTAGCTCTATACCCGGCCACCTTGTGTCTAGAAATGTCCAGTTACTCATTTTTAGTGTAGGCTGAGTAAATTCCAGGCGTATGGGAAGATACAGGGAGTCTCGTTTCTAAATGTTTTCGACTTCCAGGCGGGGAATGGAACCCATGTCCTTCAGGGTGAATCAAGGACGCTGTCGCAACCGCTCTCTGTATGAATCCGCTTGAGGGTGGCTTTGGTAGAATACATTTACGATTTATCCTGCCTGTCCAAATATGCAACTAAAGAGGATCTCAGGGGCAGAGTTGGCGACCATGGTTCACCTAGCTGAGTCTGGTATTGCTCCTCACTTTCATCTACCCTATCAGACCTCCCTGACGGTATTAGGTTTGCGAGGCCGAGGAAAGATTTAATTTTCACGCGCTCCGTAGGCCTATCACGTTTTACTTTTAAAATAGGATTATTGCCACGCTTTATAACCTCTTAAAACAATAACCACCACTCTCTGTTTGAATCAGTGGATTCACACTCTTACTGTACTTGCCCTGCATCGTTTCTCTCACCGCTTGGAGAACTGCCATCACTGTGGTTTTGAATGCTGTTCCTTAATCAATGATTATCTTATTCTGTCTCCTTGGCCGAATGATCAACGTTGACGCCTATGGTTTAGAGGGCTCCGGCTTCGATTCCAGATCAGGTAGGTGATTCTAATCCTGTCTGCTTAAATGCTCTGATTCGTGAGCTGGGTGTTGGTGTATTTTTCTCAACACATTCCTCTTCACATTCACACAGTACACCACACTACCAATCACCTAGTGAATACACCCCTCCTCATAGTGTTGGCGTTAAGAAGGTCATCCGGCCATAGAACACAGTTCGAACACACAACCCCACTAAGTTGTGCGAAAGAGCGGCATCAGAACTTAATCAACGTATATATTGCAGCTATTGGAGTCAGCAAACATCCGTGCAGTGAAATATACCTGGGGCCAACTGCGTTCTCCGAGCCTGAAACTGTAGCACTGCGGGACTACGCCTTGCATAACAAAGATCGTGTGAAATTCTACCTGACGATACACAGCTATGCTGGGGTGAGTATGCCTAGCACTCTCTACTCTTGTAAGTAACAGTCTTCATGCTTATTGATGGTTGTTTGGGTTATCATACCATGGACTGAGTTGATAAAGCTGTCCATGCCATCCTTTCCTGCACTAACCATTTCATTTTTTTCGTTACTGCATCGTATATATTTTAATCTAATCTGTTTGTCGTATCCATGCCTAGGTCTATCCCTGCTGGCTGTTCTTGCGTCCTGCGCTTCCTTCAAAAACTAACTGGGTATCTCAAGACGTGTCCCATTAATCTCTCTCTCTCTCCCTTCTGGTCAGATTTCACTAAATCAATCTCCTCTCACTAATTATCTTAATTTGTGATCCAATATATCTATCTTACCTCAGCATTCTTCTATAACCCACGCTGCAAAAGCCTCTATTGTTTCTTTCTTTCTTTCTTTCTTTCTTTCTGTAGGTGTTATTGTCCATGTTACACTTCCATGCAATATCAAGCTCGACGCATATTATTATTATTATTATTATTATTATTATTATTATTATTATTATTATTATTAAATAACAATAATTTGTCTGTACGGGTAATTCGGCAATATTTTACGCTTTAATTTATTTCCAATCTTCCCGGCCCATTTTGTATGTTTGAAGTATGTACTAATATAGCACAGTAGTCTATCTCTCAAACACCGTAGGTCTTTTTATTTGCGAAGCGTTCCGAGAACTATAGTGGCTGTTTGGGTACCTAGTAGGCTGAAAGCAAAATTGGTGTTTGTAATATTTGTGTGATTTTTGAAATAGTAGTGCTGCTAGCAGCTTTGCAGAAGTGATTTATACATCATTTTGGAGATTACACATCTGATACAAAGTAAAATCAAAATATTTGTAGATTAATAATTGTGCCTGAGAGAAATAAGAGCCTCACATAAATATGACTTGTCTTAAGAGCGTGGTGCACTTCTGTCTGTGTGCTCCAAGACCATATTTATGCAGTCTGTTATTACCTGCCACCTACGGGCCAGAACACGTGCTGTAAGGGATTAATACTTTGGTTGTTGTAAACATAACACATCTTAATGGCTATTGTGGTGTATGATGTGCGGCAGATATGCCAGACGAACGCAAGTCATGCTGCTCTAAATATTCTCAGGCAGATAAAATCTGCCGTCGGAAACGTGGCAGCTGATGGTTGGTCAGTCTACTGATAGTCAAAAGAGCACAATATTACTTTGAACACCTTAAAGAAATATCTGACTGTTCCTTCCTGACCACACAATGTCCCAGAAATAAAGAAGGATTTTTTTTTCATTTACGTCGCACCGACACAGATATGTCTTATGGCGACGATGGGGTAGGGAAGGCCTAGGAATTGGAAGGAAGCGGCCGTGGCCTTAATTAAGGTACAGCCCCGGCATTTGCCTGGTGTGAAAATGGGAAACCACGGAAAACCATCTTCAGGGCTGCCGACAGTGAGGCTCGAATCCACTATCTCCCGATTACTGGTTACTGGCCGCACTTAAGCGACTGTAGCCATCGAGCTCGGTAAGAAGGGTTCTTACTTCAACCAAAGAACAGCAAGGTACTGGCTTTGGATTGTCCGCTCCTGACGACCGAAAAGAATCCTGTGACTTGGTCACCAAAGAGACGGTAAGAATCCATTCAACGCTGAAGAATAATTTGCAGGATGGAGTTAATGGGTAGCTTTCAAGCAACGCTACGACTCGCTTTTCAGTAATTATAGATCCAGCTAGCAAAGGAAAACTACTGGGAAATTTTATGACATGTTAGAGAAAATATTAGTGAAGCTTAAGTTTTAAGAACCAGTGAAGTCGGCTGTGGAACCTGGATTAGACAGGATTTTCTTTCGTGGCGAATCCTGAATTCAGTGTACACTATATCTTCACTGGTATCATGACATTTGTCTAGGGGTCAAACGATTCCGATGGATTTTCAACTGCAATGAGTACAAGAAGAAATTAATAAACAAAAACATAAATCAATATCAACAGATTCTTAGTTTAAATGTGGTCAAGATAAAATAACAATGCTATTGTCAAATTAATCGAATACTATTGCCGAACTTCCCAAGACACTTTGCCTATTTGGTTTAATTAATGAGTCTTGTTTTCTATTTACCTTTGTCTGAAAACCTTGATTGTTATGAGGATATGTTGAATGGAGGTGACAAATATTTAAGTTTACGTAAGTGCAAAACCAACATAATTGTTACATTACTGCCAAATTGTCCACTTCTCTCTATTATTATTATTATTATTATTATTATTATTATTATTATTATTATTATTATTATCATTATTTATGCCACAGATGATTCCTTCCACTTCCTTACCAAATGTCATTCACTATCATTCATTTCATCTTCATTAGCTCCTCAACTGAAGTTGGGGTCAGGAAGGACATCCGGCGGTAAAAACATGCTGCATAATTTCATCTTATCTCACTCCCCCCACCCCGTATCAGAAAACGGGACTAAAGGTTTGTCAAACATTATTGATGATGATGATGATGATGATGATGATGATGATGATGATGATGATGATGCTTGTTGTTTTAAGGAGCCTAACATCGAAGGTCATCGGCCCCTACAAACATTATTATTATTAATTTTATTATTATTATTATTATTATTATTATTATTATTATTATTATCGAATTGTATTTGAAAGATTCTATCACGTGCTTAATTTCAACCCCTGTTTATGGGGATTAATACCAGTCAGTTGAATATTTTCACTTATGGTTGTGGGATCGAGTCTCAGTACCGTGAGATATTTGGAAGTATTTAATTGAGAAATAAATGATAGATGTGTTCTAGGTACATTCATAAAATCCTTTCAGACAAAATTACAGTATTGTATACAGTATACACATTAACGGGACATTAATATTTTGTTATTATTGTTAAGGCGGACCACAGGTGGTGGGGAAAGAGGTGTCAGGGCCGTAGGAATGAACAAATAAAATGACCACATAAAGCAAAACTCTAATATATTTATTATTTCTCTCCTGTTTTCTTTCTGTCTTTTGTTTCTATTTTTTTCCTTCCTATTGACAAAAAGTGAAATTAGATAACAATGGTGAGTGATCGATCACTTTACCTAACACACTGAACACGTTTTGCACACTTTATAACAGGTTTAGTGCTGTCAGAGCCTCACTAATCACCAGAGAAATTCCAGTTTCCATTTTTGAAGGCCTACGCACCTAAAATACCAGTATAGAAACAGTTGAATACTTGCTGCACTTTTATTTGCAAAGGAACGTAACAAAATGCCATTACAAGAACGGGGTGAGAAATCCTAAGTAAACACGAGCTAAGTTCATACTACAGTGTAGGTCAAGAGTAAATGAAACTCTGAAGAAAGACCAGTAATGAAATTTAGAAAATGGGCCAACACAAAAGAGAAAGGAGATGCTGAAACCAACGAAGCGATCCCATGACATTACTTTATTGTAATACCTAATGGGGCACGAGGCCCAGAGAAATAGAACATAACCCCATACTACTTTGTGACAATTAGTATAACAGCCGAGAAGAGGAAAGAAACAGTTAAACTTAGAAATCATAGCCACAAGAAACACGACTGCGGAAAGGTGAACGAGGGTCCAGAATCATGGTTCCTTTAAGACATCCACCCATTAGGGATGCTACATACGTTGGTTGAAAAACTACATGATGCCAAAATAATCAAATTTGCAAATCCCTACATTAAAATCGGACAAGGTAACCCTAAACTTTACATGCTGGAGAATAAGTATTTTCGTCAGCCACTGGAAGTTTCTGGAGCTACATATTTGGGGTGCAGAAGCCCATCTTACCGGTTGCCCCAGTGCACCAGCTGCCTTAAATACGAGATGCGAAACTCAGCCGAGGATCCAAGAGTCAAGAAAATCTTTAGCAGGCATTAGCCAGTCCCTTCTATAATGGTAGTCAGGCTTTTGACTGGTTATAGAAAAAAGTATGGGAAAACCTTAGCAGTGACATAACAAGAAGTGCTAACCTTTAACCCCATTACATTTCTCTCTAAGGGAAGTTCCAGTATAGACTCCTAGGTGGCAACCTCAAACAAGTCAGTGATACCTATGGGTAGGCTTCAGAACTGCCCCCCACCCGCCTTGGCTAGGTCAATGACACGCTGTAGTGTCTTACTTTTAGTGCTCTCCTAAACGTACAACGATAGAAACTTTATTTACGATAATAATAAAAATAAGAAGAAGAAGAATTAGGGGGCGCCAAAAATAAAACACCTATGAGTAAACTTCAGCGTGTCATTGACCTAGCCAGGGCGGAGGGCGCGGCATGGCGGAAGGTCAACGGACTGACTAGACAGCTGCAATCACGCCAATGGCAGAGTAACAGTATTGCAACCACTGCCATTCTATGCTAGAGTGTAGAGCAGTGAGGATTTCATTAGGATAGATTCCAAAATTTAAGTTTTTAAGGATTTAAATAGTAAATCATAAATGATGTATATTTCTAAATATATTTGAGTGTGGTTTGACAGAACCGGCCCCGTGGTGTAGGGGTAGCGTGCCTGCCTCTTACCCGGAGGCTCCGGGTTCGATTCCCGGCCATGTCTGGGATTTTCACCTGGACCTGAGGGCTGGTTCGAGGTCCACTCAGCCTACGTGATTAGAATTGAGGAGCTATCTGACGGTGAGATAGCGGCGCCGGTCTAGAAAGCCAAGAATAACGGCTGAGAGGATGCGTCCTGCTGACCACACGGCACCTCGTAATCTGCAGGGCTTCGGGCTGAGCAGCGGTCGCTTGGTAGGCCAAGGCCCTTCAAGGGCTGTAGTGCCAAGGGGTTTGGTTTTTTGGTGTGATTTGACAGAATCTGATGATGCTCTTTCAGGAATTAAACATGTCATTCTATTTTAATTAATTTGATTCTTTTTCAGGAATAATTTTGCTACCATATGTTTCGTTTTTCAGATTCAAAATTAGTTTTGGCAAACTGAGGAACCTAAGAGTTATAAACTTCTCTTTTATACACGATAACCCTCCCATTTTAAATTAACTTGTATTCTTTCGATAGGGAGCCTTTTCTTAAACTCTCTGTAAGAAGTGGGCGGGAGGAATTAGAGGGAATGCTGGACCTGACGTGATCGGTTACCGTTGACCGGCAAACCACGTACTTCCATGTACAAACTGCGCCCGGAATTTCGCAGGGTTTGAGCAATGACGCTGCGTGTTTGGTGATGTCTGGTATTGAGCATAACCTGAGTTAATAGGCTATATGTGTCTGAGGATTCTTTCTTTCAGATTCGCCGAGCAAATAGTACATGTAATAATATACGCACAAATCTGATATTTGTTGACAGGCATTCATCTACCCTTGGGGCTATACAAAGGAATCTGCTTCTGATGCTGCAGAAATGGTGAGCAATCCTAACAGTTTTTTTAAGAACTACATATACAAATCTAACGTTTAAGTTTTCTTTCAGATATTAGCATACAGTGCGAATAAACTGATGTTTTAATATTACACCGTAGTATTGAAAACACCAGTAAAATAATTAACACTTAGAATGGTTTTAAAACATACAAACATTTTGGGTAGTATCCTTGATCGCATATGAGTCACGTAGATTTTTCTCAAGGTATTTAAGCACAATCAATAGCATTTACGGCTGAGCCAGATTTCTCAACAAACTAACAAAGTCAAAGACAAAGGTAGAACGGGAACAAATACACAATAAAAGAAAGAAATTTGGATGGAACTACCGTGTCATCTAAATAGCTGCTACTGCACTATAGGATGGTTGGCCTCAAACGTCTACGTCGAGTCCACTTGAATTCCAGCTTTATCTTCATATTGTGATCATTACTGCTTTTAAAGACACCATTCAAACGTATTCGTCTATTAATGTCATTCCACGTCATCTCTCCACTGACAGCTCGGAACATACCACTTTGTCGAGCAGCTCGTCTCCTTTCCCCCAAGTCTGCCCAGCCCAAACTTTGCAACATTTTTGTAATGCTACTCTTCTGTCGGAAATCACCCAGAACGAATCGAGCTGCTCTTATTTCAATTTGTTTTCCAGTTCATGAATCAAATTATCCTGGTGAGGGTTCCAAACACTGGAACTATACTCTAGATGGCGTCTTACCAGAGACTTAGATGCCCTCTGAGTTACATCCTTAGTACAACCCCTACATACCCCCACAACCATGTGCAGAGATCTGTACCCTTTAATTACAATCATATTTATGTTATTAGCCCAATGAAGATCTTTCCTTATATTAACAACTAGCTACTTAAATGATCCCGAAAACGAACTTATAACTCCATCAACGCAGTAATTAAAACTAAGGGTTTTCCCTATTTGTGAAGCTCACAACCTGACTTTTAACCCCGTTTATCATCATATCATTACCTAATGTCCATCTCACAACATTATCGAGGTCATTTTGCAGTTGCTCACAATCTTGTAACATTTAGTTCTCTGTACAGAATAACATCATCTGCAAAAAGCCTTAATCTGATTTCACTTCGTTTCTCGTATCATTGATATATACCAGGTGGCTCCCGAACGCCGTACTTTCTACTTATAAATGACCCGCATGCATAAATGGTGAATGGGATGTCTACCAACTGATTTTCACAGGGGAGCTACTGCCAGCGGGCAGGTTACGTCAGAATATGATATAAGAACCGGAATGTCGATCGCAGCGTGTTACTCAGCGCTACCGATCTAATGCATCCCTTGCATTAGTAAACATCGTTTTCGACCGCATAGTTCTACGCTGGTGTATGGTACAGCCACACTGTATTTGCTGTCTGCATATCGGCAATGGCTAGTGTGTTCAGCAGCGACGAATGCACAGACGTTATTTTAATCTGGTTAATCTGATCGGAATGCAACAGAAGCTATAAACAGATATATGCCTTCTACACACGTACTTCACCGAACAGTATTAGTTTCTGTTTCATACAAGCAACTCTTTTATCGAGTGGAATGTCTACACGTGTATAAATTAATAAGTTATTAGATTTCCTTTTCTGCATCTTTGGCGTGTCTACAAACAGTAGTGGCGATTTGTGGAGTAAACATTACAAATTTATTCCAGTTTAGCCAGCTAGAACTAGGAATTATTTTAGAAAATCGGTTTGTACAAACCTTGTTATCTTATCTGCTTATTTCTTCGTTAATTTTCTTTAATTATTAACATAATTATTGACGGAAATACGCACAAAATGCTGTTCGTCGCGGCTAATCAATTTGTATAGCACTGCGACAAGTAGTGGAGATTTTGCATATGCTGTGAGGAAGGGTAGTAAGGGTACGTATTACTTTGCCAAGGTCGTGGCCACGGAGTTATAATTCGCCCGCTTGACGCGCGCATTCATCAGTCTGGCAGTCTCTTTAGTGTCCGTTAGTTTCTTAGTGTGTATTTAAATACTAAATGACTTTTTATTTATTTATCATGCCATACTTCTATTTGATTGTACCGGGCGAGGTGGCCGTGGGGTTACGGGCGCGCAGCTGTGAGCTTGCACTTGGGAGATAGTGGTATCGAATCCCACTGTCGGCAGCCTTGAAGATGGTTTCCGTGGTTTCCCATTTTCACACCAGGCAAGTGCTGGGACTGTACCTTATTTAATGCCACGGTCGCTTCCTATCCACGCGTAGCCCTTTCCTGTCTCATCGTCGCCATAAATACTATATATGTCGGTGCGACATAAAGCCAATTAAAAATATTCAGTTGTAATTGTACTTCAACGGGAGATAATACCAACGTTCCTTTCATTGGACTAAATTATTTCTTTGTGTTATGTTATTTATTAAGTAAATGTATTTAACCTTCCCCGTAGTATGTTTGTGAGACCTGGTGAATCCACATCTCAAAAAAAAAAAAATATATATATTACTACGAATAACCCACGGGGAAGGTTAATTAGATTTACATATAAAATAACATAATACAAACGAAAGAATTTAGTCCAGTGAAAGTAAAGTTGGTATTCTCTCGCGCTGAAATTACAATTATAATTAAATATATCTATTTTTACAATTGACTTTAAGTCGCACCGACACAGATAAAACTTATGGGAAGGAAGTGGCCGTGGCCTTAATTAAGGTACAGCCCCAGCATTTGCCTGGTATGAAAACTGGAAACCACGGAAAACCATTTTCAGGGCTGCCGACAGTGGGATTCGAAGCCACTATCTCCCGAGTGCAAGCTCACAGCTGTGCGCCCGTAACCCCACGGCCAGTTCGCCCGGTACAATTACATAGAAGTACGGCATGATTATGCAATTAAAATCATTTAGTATTTGAATACACACTAAGAAACTAATAGACACTAAAGAGACTGCCAGACTGACGAATGCGCGCGGCAAGCGGGTGAATTATAACTCACTGGCCACGACCTTGGCAAACAAATATGTACCCCTACTACCCTTCCTCACAGCACGTGCAAAGTCTCCACTACTTGCCGTAGCGCTATGCAAATCGGTTAGCCGCGACAAACGGCGTTTTGTGCGTATTTCCGCCAATAATTATGTTAATTAAAGAAAATAAAGGAAAGATTTAGCATATAAGAGAACAAGGCTTGTACAACGAGGTTTTTTAAATGATTCCTAGTTCCAGCTGGCTGAAGTGGAATAAAAATTTAATGTTTACTCTACATAGTGGGTGGGGGCGACTGTCCCTTCTCGCCCCACCGCCTCATCGCCGCTACTGTTTGTAGACGCGCCAAAGATGCAGTAAAAGAAATTTAAAAACTTATTAATTTATACACGTGTAGACATTCCACTCGATAAAAGAGTTGATTGTATGAAACAAAACCACTGTTCGGCGAAATACTTGTGTAGAAGGCCTACGTCTGTTTGGAGCTTCTGTTCCATTCCGACCAAGTTGTCCAGTTTAAAATAATCTCTGTTTATTCATCGCTGCTGAACACACTAGTCAGTATCGATATGCAGACAGCAAATGTAGTGCGGCTGTACCACACAACAGCCTAGAAGTATGCAGTGGAAAACGAAGTTTACTAATGCAAGGAGTGCATTAGACCGGTGGCGCTGAGTAACGTGCAGCGAGCGACACTCCGTTTCTTATCTCTTCATATTCTGACGTAACCTGTCCGCTGGCAGTAGTTCCCCTGTGAAAATCAGTTGGTAGATATCCCATTCATCATTTGTGCATGCGGGACATTTATATGTAGGAAGTACGGCGTTCGGGAGCCACCTGGTATGTAAGAAAACACAAAGGTCTAATAATACTGCCTTGAGGAATTCCCCTCTTAATTATTACAGGGTCAGATAAAGCTTCGCCTACTCTAATTATCTGAGTTCTATTTTCTAGAAATGTCGCCACACATTTAAACCGATTTATTTTTGGAAAATTCCATTCCTTAGAGCGTTTTAATTAGTTTATCAGGTGAATATCAACATACTTGTGTTCTTTCCCATTTAAGAGCATTGTGTAGGTCAGCCCATAAAGATGACATCTAGCGGCGTATTTTGAAACTCTCCGCGATCCCATCATCTGGCCAGCATTTCCAGGCCTTGTATGTCATGTAGGCAACGTGTTGACTGTCTTTGTAGGTTTCTTGGGAGGCCTTAGATTCACCACCATCTAGCACCATTTTTGACTTCACGCACAGCCGAACATAGCCGACTCCTTTTCCGACCCGAAACAGTATCTTACTCTAGCACCCGATAGAGGCCAGCGGCTGCGCGCGCGCACTGGGACACGCATTAACGCCATAATTTAATAAAATACTGAAATATACACTTCCAGTGTAGTGCTCATTTTATAAATGATGACATGAGATCACCCCCCTTCCCCCATTAGTCATAATCATTGAAAATAACTGGAAGTGTATTTTAAGAGTCCAAGTTTTTTCGGAAATTTAAATACAAATACAGAAACACTTTGTTATTAAATATCAATTTGTCACTAACATAAGAAATATACCATCAAATAATTTTATTCATAACTGTTGTGTTTGTTGTGTCTTTAATCAGAATCCTTGGTAAACTCTCTTTAAATAAAGAATATTTATTCAATCACGCAAAAAAATCATAACAGCACGCGATACGTTTACAATTAAGTGTCATTTTATTATTAAAGTAAAATGAAGATTCGTTTAGATACTAGTTCTCATAAAATATAATATACACAAATTTTATTCATTAATAGCTAGTTATCTCCCTAGATATTACGCCTCAACCGGAACTTATTATCCAGAGGTTCCTTCACCACAACAACAACTTCGTAGTTATTTTCCATGTTTTTTACTCGGCTGACAGTGCATCAAGCAGTTTTTGAATCTTCCAAGCGCCGAAGGACACTCTTCGAGCCCGCACGTTCTCCGGTCGTGCTGCTCTTCTATCAGCAGATTTTCGGTGGTGATGACAGACCCCTATAGAATCCTTGCAGCAGCTGCCGGTATACAGCTGCACACTATGCAGGGTAACAGACGTTTCAGAGTTTTGGTGCAAGTAGGAGGCCTTTGAACTTGAAAAGTACTGGTAATATAGGATATTCAAATAAATAAATAAATGGATAAATGTTCTTACACAAGTTTCTATTGATGGGACTGAGGCATGGGCCGATGACCTTAGATGTTAGGCCCCTTTAAACAACAAACATCATCACCATCATCATAATCATCAGGAACTGAGGTACATTTCATTTGATTGGTAACGTGTTTCTTGTTTCAGAAAAAACTGGCTGAAGCTGCAAGTGCTGCCAACGTCGCCGCTGGTGGTTCTCGTCTAGAGGCGGGCAATTGTCATGAGATACTAGGTGGGTGACATATTATAATCTTCAGATACATATGAATTTCAAAATTAATGTTAAAGAGATATTCACTCTGTAAGGATAGGTATTGTAAATTAATGACATTCATCAGGGCCATTCCTGGCATTTGGAGCTCAACACATTTTTCCAGATAACAATCAGAAATATTTTCCTTCCAATTATTTCTACGAAAGGTCCTCAATCTCCCCCAAACCAAGAATCTTACGATCTTGTTGTTTTAGTAACTTACTGACAAGTTTGCATGATAAACTCGATGTATTATCATATGAACACAGCTAATGTATACGTTAGGTACATAAACGAACAAACAAATAGCATACATACATCTTTAAGGACTATTATGCCTTTCAGCTTTCTGTCCACAAGCCCCTATGGATTAACTAAGCGACTCTACAATAATCCAATTTACAACTAGCTCTGAATCCTCGTTTACTTCCACAACTCTTTCAATTTAAATTCGTGTTTAATCATCGTCGTCGTGCTTCCCTTATCTTCCATTATTCTACCAGACAACCTATCCTCTTCCATTCGCTTCACATGGCCGCACCGCCGAAGCCTTAACTAAACCTTAATTCCGAGCAGCCTTCTGTCATTGTTTTCACGTGTTTGTACCAGCGATCCTTCTCGCTACTTTTATGTCAGTTGGTTACTTCTAACGTACGAGTAACATAGCCTGAGTTCATCCAGACTTTACTCCCGTACTGCAAAGTCGATCTGAAAGCAGATCGATGTAAGGATAGTTTCTTCCCAGAAATTACATCTTGCTTAAGATTTCCGTTGACCGCAGCTGGGAGCTCACTACAATAGCTTTACTGAACCTTGACTCAGATTCCATTACCAGTGAACATTCTCACTTCGGGTTCGGAATTGCAAGAAACCAGTGATACCAACAAAAGCACTGCTTGATATTTACGTTCATTTATCGTACCGCAGGGCGGTTAACTCTAGGACGAGGGCCGCCGGAAGGTGATGCTCCTTCGTTGTTACTTCATGTGAGCCACGGTCGACTTGATACGTCGCTCTAGCTAGCTCCTTACTGGCCCTGACAATCGGGTCCACGCACTGTAATCGGAGTGGTTTTACAGCTCAACACGTGGCGCTGACGGCCTAAGTTTGCAGTAGAAATGCATAGGGCCTACTTCTCTATGGAAAATATATTGACTTCGATTGCCGATGTTACATAGGTTAATACTGTTAAACATGATTAATCTTAAAGGCTACTTTCATTGATATTTTCCAAAATAATGTCCTGAAATGAAACTACGGAGAGATGGAGTAGACCAGCCGACGTTCTGATATTGACTCTTATTGCCAATTTATCTTAATTTAGAGGAATGAAGCAGTATGTTACATTGACTAATACTGTTAAGATGATTAACATTAAAGGCTAATTTCGTTGTTATTTGCCAAAATAACGTCGTGAAGTGAAACTGCGGAGAGATGGAGTAGTCCAACTGACGTTCCTTAACTGTGAGGAATTCACTTTTATTATCCATAGCATTGATAAACATTGCAGAACTTACCACAGTACTTGTGTCTTCTGATGTTAATCTTAAGATTAAGAGCCATTGTTCAGTTAGAGTTTAAAATTCTTCATGTGCCGCTGTCAGGAAGAAGGCGTGGTCAAAACATAAAGGTCTTATTTTTTCTACCTAAATATTAGATGTATGGATAACATAAATATTTTGACTCGAACGTGTTTAAATTTTAATTTATATCTATATATATATATATATATATATATATATATATATATATATAGAGAGAGAGAGAGAGAGAGAGAGAGAGAGAGAGAGAGAGAGTTTCAGAATGAATTTCATTCATACATTGCACTAGAATTTTCAATAAAAATTCAGTGAGAGGGAAGTATTTTAAGTAAATACTTGGTAAACTGTTTTTTGCCCAGATAATACTTAACTTCATATGTTGGCCTTACTGCCACAGCAGTAATGATTCCTACTTATCAGTTTTTAAATGTTAAAGTTCAGATTCCCTTGGATAAAAATGTGTTGTGTTGCTGTCATGTGGCAAATATGACTCCACCTAAAGGATTGTTCAATGAAAGAAAATTTACGGGTAATTAATGCCCGAAAATAGAACGGAAAACTAAGATGAAAATGATAATTCAAGGGTGCTGTAGGAAGCTATAATATAAACTTAGGTGTTTCAGTCATACTTGTACTTGTAATGTCATTTCTGCTTCAGGCATATCTTCACTTTATGCTAGTTGTTCTACAGTGGCATTTGAAAAATTTCCTTTACATTCGTTATTAGCTGTTGAACAGCTTGCATCAGAATTTTGAAAAAGGTGAGCAGTTTCAACTCTTCTGCGTTTCTTGAGTGAGGGTAGTGCGGTTCTAGTAATTTGTCTTCTAGGACTCTTTGTACTAGTCACCTTATAACTTCGGTTCATTCCACGTTAAGAAAACAATATTGCTCTTATGACAACAGAGTTGCCATATTGAACGATTCTGCGCAACACTATCACGGGGTAACGGCGGCACATACATCCGTGAAAGTCAATATTTAACTTCAAGATAACAAGCGGAATAAACTAAGCTGCGAATTATTTGTATGAACTAAAGGGGACGGTGAATTTACAGGGGCTATTTATGGTTTGTACAGAATCAGAGGTTAACTATGGCACATAAAAAACCTTAGCATTGAAGTGTAAGGTAAATCGGCGGAGAAAATATACAAATAATATTTTTATGGCCTCGAAGGGTGAAGGATGCATTTAACTGCATTTCATAAATTTCCTCAGACGGGCTGAGTGGCTCAGACTGTTGAAGCGCTGGCCTTCTGACTCCAATCAGGCAGGTTCGACCCTGGCTCAGTCCGGTGGTATTTGAAGGTGCTCAAATACGTTAGCCTCGTATCGGTAGATTTACTGGCACGTAAAAGAACTCCTGCGGGACTAAATTTCGGCACCTTGGCGTCTCCAAAATCCGTAAAAGTAGTTAATGGGACGTAAAGCAGCAATTATTATTAAATTTCCCCAGGCAACGCGGGGTTCTACTGTGCTGTCGTATCGCTTAACAAAAGACAATAGTAAAAATTAACTGCGGTCTTAAAGAAAACAGAGGTAATTAAAATGCGCTTAAGAAAGAACAGCTAAATAACAAAACCAAGCACATACAAAACAATGGCAAATTTTTGTATCGGCACAAGTTATGCCACGACATATTGCTGCACACCACAGCATCAAAATCTTCAGTAAGAACTTCTGTACAGTACGAAAATAACAGAACACACACAAATACTATGCAATATACAACCAAAGTAAAATATCTGCCATTAGACAACAACTTTATGGTACTCACCGAATGTTACTTCCTTGCCGCTGCAGGCTGAAGTCCTCTATCATTCTGAATCGGACGAAGATTCACTGCCGACAGCAATGATGAAGGGCTCCATTTCGTCCTGAATCAAATCAGATTTCCACATGTCCGCTTCAGTATTTTTCACGTGTTTCACGTAGTTCGCCCAGTTTTCAATAGACACGCGTAGGAAACCTTCATCGATTAGTCTTTCCATCTCCTTTGTTTTGAACGTGGTGTTGTTCATAGCAACATAGTGCTTCACTTGCGCCCAAACAAGTTCAATAGGGTCCAGCTCACAATGGTATGGTGGTAAGCGAAGAAACGTGACACCACTTTCTCTTGCCATTTCATCGATTCTGTGACGATCGTATTTCCATCGCACACTGTTTACGAGGGCCATCAAGTTTGCTTTCAGCATGTTCTCATCATGCACTACACCACGTTCTCGAAGCCATGACCGCAGGTTCTCTTTTTTCCATGTCTTCGTAGGCAGAGCTTCTTTCTTGCGGCTATGATAGGAGACATTGTCAAGAACAATGACAGAGTTTGGCGGCAGGTTCGGTAGTAGACGTTCTTTAAAATACTCCTCATAACAATCACCGTCCATTTCGTCGTGAGCATCTTCATGCACTGAAATACGTACTTCGCCCCTGGCACGAACCCATTCTCATTACCGGCATGAACTACAGCGAACCGTGGACCACGACCTGTAGGTGACTTCAGACCGCAAGAGAGTCCTAACAGAAAAGCATCTCGTGGAGTTGAAATGTTCTTATCTTTCCATTCTTTCCCAACAGCGTGCCCTGTGTTAACCCATGACTCATCAGTGTAAAAGATGTTCCTTCCCTCGTCTCGATATTTCTTAACTGTTGACAGATACTTGTGACGCCAAGATATAATGTCCTCTCTTTCCGTCAACCGAGCCGAATTTCCTTTCTTTTCGTACTGGAAACCCATGTCTCTCAACAAACGATACAAAGTTGTTCTTTTGAACTCGGGAAGGTCTTTATCATTCTTCACAGACTGTAGGACTTGCTGCAAGGTTGGAGGTTGCTTTTTAAGGAAAATATCCTGCACCTTACGCCTTACACCACTGTGAACAAAATTGAACATGGCTGACCTGCTGTCTTTCTGTGGTGCTTTACGTTCTCTTGTTTTAATCGGAGAAACCAAAGGTCCTGTAGTGGCTGCTGATCGCACTTTATAAACAGTCCTCTAAGAAATTCCTGTTAGTTCAGCAGTTTCTTTAACCACCCAGCTGAGACTTTTATCTGGATTCTTTCGAGAAAGGTAATTTAGTACGTTAAGCATGGTTTGCTTTTGTTTCTTCCTAAGTATCTCTCCCTGTTTATTGTTATGGACGTTCTTACCCATAACGCAAATAAATCACTATTAATGTTAAAAGAAAGAAATCACATACGTAGGCTAATCACATGAAACTCACTCACCAGATTACAATTAGGCCTCTACACTGATATAAAGGCTAAAAAACACACGCAACAAATAAGTACCGTAAACGACATCTGTACAAAAGAAATCACGGTATTAATTTTAAAAGAAAGAAATCACACAAGTAGGCTAATTAATCACATAACACTCACTCAACATAAGACAAGTACGCACTGATATAAAGGCCAGAAAACAGGCACAACAAATGAATACCGTAGATGACTCTACAAAAGACCACAGTATTACTGTTAAAGAAAGAAATTACACACATAGGCTTATCTCATAACTATCACTCAACACAAGACAAGAACGCACTGATATACAGCCTAAAAACACGCATGCAATAAGTAAACATTCTACGTGACTTCACTACAGAAGTGAACTGCCCGCGGTTCACAGATGCTTGTACCAGAGCAACATAGAAGGCAAATGAAGCGAGGCAACGAAGCGATGGCTGTTCCCGCCATTGTACTTCATCCCTACGATGTTATATAGTTATTTTAATATCTCACGGGCAAAACTGCCTCATCCTTTTTATCTATCTTTCATAATGCATTACAAAGTACAGTATACTATCCTTTAATCGCGAGGAATTATGGGTGTCTCAGAGGGGGCATGTTCACTCGTTGTAGGTCCGGAAGAGCAATACTGTTTTCTTAACATGGAATGAGCCATAGGATAGTTAGGCAACACTGATGGTACAGAAACTTTCTTCAATACTCTTGTACTTTTTCCTACTGATGAATAATCATGCTATTTAAAATGAAGGCTACAGACAACAGAAGAAACAGAACATAACAGCAAAACAGAAACAGAACAAATTTATCGCTAGAAATGGCTTTGAGCCACTCCTTAGTTTTGTCCTGGGCAACAGGGAATTCGTGAAATAATAGTTTTCCTTTGCTCTTTTTCCTGTTTGAAGTACAAAAAGGTACACAGAAATCCATGTTCGAATATTTGCAAATACACTTAAAGAAATATAAATCACTACACTACATAATTAAAATAGACGAACTAGCGCATAAATTAGAATTCTTGATTAGGACGAAGTTACGGCAAAAATCACTTTGAGCCACTCATTATTTCTTCTTGTTTACAAATTTCTGTTCGAAGGCCAAAAAGGCGCACAACAATATCACATATTCCAAGATTTGTAAAACATTAAAAAAAATCAAATCGCTTCACTACACGATAAAAAATACACTAATTTGCGCATAACTATCAACTCTCAATAACAAGCCAACAAACACCTAATTACGAACACATTATCAACACTTACAACAGCAAAATAATATAAAATGAAACTGGAAATGTGATTATTTGCGGTATACAGCTTCCTGTCGGTGACTTAGGTCGCCAACGCTCCAGCGGCCTTATAAAGAAACTTCCCAATTATAGCTTTTTGCTGAACTTCACAAGCGATTGTCAAGGCCTGTATAAGGAGCGCAGCGAGGGATTCAGTCGGCCGTATCGGAGCGTAGTTAATTCAGCAGAATGCCGATAGGTAGTGTCGTTGTGTGCTACGAACTGCTGAAGTAAATGCATGTTTATTCACGGCCGACTGGATCCCTCGCTGCGTTCCCTACCTAGAGCGACGCATCAAATCGGCTGTGGTTTATTGTATTTGTTTACAGCTTTTCTTGACTGGTTTTGCGCACGTCCTGGATAGTAACGAAAACCACAGGTCTAACATATCAGGGATGTTAAAAAAAGAAAATGTGCCGAAGGGAGTGACCCTATCATAACATGAGCTCTGTTCCATGTCAGTCATCAGCACACATTATTGGCTCACGTGACGGTTAACTTTGACTAAATTAGCGATGCGAAGTTGGCTATTACGTGTAGAGGCCGTACTGTGGAAAGTGCGTCAAGCCCATCAGGTGAGGTGAATTAAACGAATGTTACGACTTGTACTTGTGAATTTGATAGATAAGATTTGGAAGCATTCTTTGGGTAACTATGGCTGTTGAACGACAAACCTTTATTTTAAAATAAATTGCATGCTTGTTCTCTAAATTTATATAATCAGGATTTAGGTAAACATCTGTTTAAGTTAGGTTAGGTATGTTACCTTCAATTGATAAGTAAGGTAAATTCAGCAGACATAATTCTTCTCGTGAAATTTATTCACTGAATTGTAACCTTATAGCACGTTTTGGGGGGATATCAAATGTGTTGTGAGTGTAAATACAGTGTGTGTGAAAGTTCGCAATTGTCACAATAATAAGAAGTTGTGTGTACCGCGACTAAAATACAACTATACAGGAAACTACACACTAATGTTTTCATTTCCTTTGAATGACGGCAGGGTATATTTACGTAAGATAAAAATCCCAACCTGTAACATTAATGGAACATTTGTGAATATTTCGTAACTACAAGGCACAGACGTATCATTTCTTTGCATTGTTCTGGTCGGACGGAGGAAACAGTTTGCCTCTTTGCGTGACGTCATCTGAACTGCAAGGTGACCTGTGCCACTGGCTTCGTGATGTACAGGCCGTACTGTAGCGAGCGCGGGAAAGCAATCAGCTTATCGTTAGGGGCGAAGTTCAGCAAGTGAGTTAGTTGAGTTACATGCCAAATCTTCGTTTTTTTATTGACTTTAAACTTTGTCCGCATGTTTACTCAGATATATATGACGCTGAGTCGTCATCGACTGCATTATTAAGTGAAAAGTCCTTAATTAATGAAGAAAACTTAGCGTGAGTGTGTATTCATGTGAGGCTATAGGTTAAGGATATCGCTCTGCAGTATTCTAGTTTTTGTAGTTTATTTGTGTAATGTTATATCCACAGTGTAAAAATCATTGAGTTAGTGCATTCAGTGTCTTATAATCAACCTCGATGTGTATATAATCGAGCTGATGTTATCAGTGAGAGAAATCATGATGCTAAGAGTTGCTGTGTGCCTGTTGCAAAGCTAATTATAGACGAGGAAAGTGAATTCCAGTATTTGTATTTCCTTCTGATGAAGAGAGAGTTAGGTTATGGAAGAAGGCTATTCCTAGGAAGAAATTCACAGTTAATTACCTCACAGTTCCGTGTATCAACCACTTTCCTGAAGATTAAATCCTGCGGGAAATAAGAGTATCTCGCCCAAATGGGGAATTGACATTTATTATTATGTCGAAACATGGGTAATATTAGGTAAATTTTTATGTAATCAGACTTACAGCTTATTTAAATTCTATTTATTTGAACATTCAAGTCCAATTTATGAAATTTAGAAATGTATTGTGAAATGAGTCTGCTGAGATTTTTCTGATCAACATATCATAGGCAATGGAACAGGAGTATTTCATGAAAATTTAACAAAAAAATAATTGTATAGGCATTATTTGATGTTTGAAAATCTATTTTTTTAACAATAACTGAATTTTATGATGTAGGTAGTGAATTGGTGGTACAGACATATTGTACATTTGTAGTATATCGTATTGGTAATTGGTTGCAGGTTTTCTCTCACTGTGTATGATGTCAGTGTTCCAGTTGACTAGAAAATGGATAGAAATCGGAAGAATATGTCTCAAAGTGTTAGCCTGTAGTCACGGAAACGAACGGATATACGCGGAAAATAGAACGTTACGGGGAAGGATATGCACTGTATGTAAGAATCAACAAACATTTATGAATAGCTTTGGCTTTATAAGGTTTAAACAGTTTCTTAAGTGATTTAAACGAGTGTGTTATTCAAGCGAAGCGGATGCGTTTCGCTATCAAGTCCCACCCAAAGCGTGACATCATCAGAGCTACAGTACGGCCTGTATATCACGAAGGCAGTACCTGTACATTCAGGAGGCAGAGTTACGTGTAACGGCATTGAATTATGGGAGCGCGCCATGTTCATAAAATGTATCCAATGGTAGTAAGTATTCAGAGGAAATTTGTGGGTATTGCCGGAATATTTCAGTGTTTGGTTATGAAAGTAACTTTCTTCTACGGGCGGGGTGATGGGATTCCAGCATTGATGATGAACATATCTCTCCTCTACAAGCATTTTCAAGTAACATTCACTTAGAGCGCTACTTGAACTTGGTATAAGAGATATTTATTAAACCATCAACTTTCCGAATGTACGGGGTGCCAACAATGGGCAGAGTGTACAATAGTCAAATTAAACATGTAAAAGCTATAAAGCTCAGAACTGATATGCGTTACCAGTGGGCTGATGGAAGTCAAGCTAAAAATCAAGAATGTAGATTAAAAATGAATGACGTTAAAAATAAGCTGAATTAGATGAGATTTCCTCAGCGAATATGCAGGTCAAAACTCTACGTGACAGCGGTTAGTTTTCTGCAGAAAGATTTGTTTCTGAAAATCTCTAAATTATGAATATATATATAAAAGAAACACACCGGTGGTATTCTACACACCTTCAGAACATAAATAAACCTCTACATTGTGACACTGTTCATATCTTGCTGTTATTACGAAGATATGTGGAGTACGATTCTACATATAAACAGTTTCTTTGTTTTTTTTTTCAGATGATATTGCTTCTGGAGGCAGTGATGACTGGATGAAGGCAACGTTAAATCTTACATACGCCTATACCCTTGAGATGCCAGGCACCGACTTCACAATGCCAAAAGAGAAAATTGCAAAACTCGTTGTACCCATCTTCGAAGCCATCCGTGTCTTTGGGCAACACGTCGCGAAGCAATACGGATAAAACTTCTCAGATTTCATTTTATTCCTTGATGAACTATGGACTAAAGTCGATTCCTTCTATGTATTTGTCAGTCGACATTACTGGTTGTCCATTGAATTTAAATTGAACAGACTTGCCGATCTTCTTTAATAATTTAAACTATGTGTTCGGCAATTCCACGCAATACACGAGTTACAATTGTGGTCATCCCCTTGATACTTTATCTTGAAGGGACATATTTTATTGGTTATTAGTGTCGTGTATTGCTGGAAATTACCAGTCTGTTTCAAAGTGAAGCATATGGAACTTTGATACAGGAGATACTACCAATGAATTAGAAATGAAAAGTGGGCAGTTTCGTTGTTGAGCATTGCTATTTCTCCCAATTACTTGTAGGTTATGTAGAACTGTATCATTACTTCAATTTTTGTTTCGTGACCTGTGTAAGTCCTGTCCCGATGAATGATTCTGGTCTCAAGCTGCTGATAATAGAACATTTGTATTAAATTAAAGATATATATATCCAGCATTACAACGTTGTGTACAATGATTACTAGTGTAGCTTATTCTTCGCACTATAAATGTATACAGGGCTTTAGTCACGCTATTGGAACATTAGTCACTACAATATCCTTACTATAAATGAAACCAATTAAATTGGAAGAAAGCAAGGAACTAATCAGACTTACCATTTTTCCTCTCCTAATGATGATGATGACAATTATTATTATTAGTTTTATTATTCACAACACTTGCAACCTTATGAGTAAACTCTCAAGCTATTTTAGAGTAAATACAGGACCAGGAATACCAAAAAAGGATATGAAATTAAATTATACCAACGGCAACATTTGTACGGACGTAAAATTTAAGCATCATTTCTGCAAGTCTTGTAGTTTTAAGTGACGTTTGGTAGTCACTGGATCTCCATTTTTACAGGAATTCGGACTGCAAGGACATTTTTACTTTATTTTGGAAATCCCACGAGTATTGGCCGAAATTCGAACCATGGGCGTTTACTCCACCTGCGTCCAGGCCGACGTAAAGGATTCCCAGCCATATTCTCAGGGAATATCCTACTTTGATTCGATTTCACGTGGGATCCGAGAAAGATCAACTTCCTGACGTATCGAATACAACATCATCAATCACAATCCTGCCGTTGGACGTCTCCATCTGGCACACGTTGGGAATGATCAAAACCATACATGCAAAACCTTATTTCTATCTATCTTATTCTATCATAATTCTTATAAAATAATAGATCCAGTTAATCATTATTTCTACTTATTTATTAAACATAATAATTCGAAGAAAAAATATATAGGAAGAGATCAATGTAGTCCTGTACAAGTCAGTTTCTTTGATAATATAAACAATCATTGAAACGCTGGCTGTTCATCTCTACAATAATCCTACGTATTTTACATTCTATCTCCTTCATAATCATAATTGAAATAGGTTCTTTTTAATTTAATATTCGTTCATATCAGTTAAACTGGTTAGTTATCATTTAAACCTGACAATTCTCAACTCTCTAAACCTATTTTCCACATTCAATCTTTGGTCTACTCCTCTATCGGAAAAATTGGAGTTTAACATCATTAGAATATCGTCCTACCTAAGGTATAAACTGTTTGGATTGACCAATCTGAACACAATCTGATCTACATTATCTAGATTGAAGTTTACTGCTGAATTTCAATATTTTACATTTTTATTATCTGACAATTTTGTTATCTGGTATCCTATTATTTTGAATTTTATTATTTGGAATCTCATAATCTGGAATCTTATTATTTGGAATCTTATTATGATCTCCGTTGACTTCTTGGGTTTCGGAATGCTCAATAAGTTCCTCGTATACAACCACTATTTACTGTCATCAAATTATTATTGGCAAATGAAATATATTTACACCTATCATTTATATGTTAAATTAATATGTCACACTAGTAAACTCCAATATACCAGACCTATCTTACATTAATAGAATTAAAATATGTACTAATATGTACTGTGCTTTCTTCCTTGGTTATGTTATAAACTGACCTATATGGGTATTCTGTTATGCCATTTACTGAATTGCATCATGACCTCAGTCTTAACTTGATTTGGGAAGGGGAAACTACATGTGTCGATTAATCCTATTACACTCCCTTATATCAACATCTGTTTCCAAATGGAAGCTATCAGCTGACTATGGTACATCACTATGAGTTTTTATCTAAGATGGGAATACGCTGTGATCATACTTGTATATTCTCTTCTGGACATAAACCTTGCCATACAATTATTATTCAATACGATCCTATCTCATGTGCCATTTAATTTCACAATACCTTGTTCTTTCTTAGTAATTCCCGACGCATGCACCTTCATATCTTTTATATTCCCATAAATATTCAATTCAATTCTATAACCGCGTAATCGCTGCTTATTTCATATCCTCTTAATAACCTCTTTTTCATCATATAATACAACTCCCTCGACGTAATTGCTTCTGCATTTGCCCATAACTTACATAGGATCTATGTCTTCTTTACATTATATAGCCGTCATCATGTCTATCGTTATTATGCATTCTTCCCAATACTCTTTGAATTATAACAACATAGCCCTTCCGTGTGATTTGGAATCTTATATCTATACGTAATACTCTCTCTTATGGCATTAACAAAACTATCGCTGAGGTTATAATTCACTCAAAACAATGTCACTTCCTACACAAATATATTTAGACTAGCACAAATATCATTCGTCAGTTTATATGAAATAAATCAGTTCTGTCGGTCATGTTTGGCACTTGGTTTATATGTGACTGACAATTGAGCTGTAATAAATATTCTCTACATTCTTCCCTCTGAGTTGGCTTCTTCTTCTACTTAGCTGCTACATGCGATCCTTGCGGTCTGTATCTGGTCCTCCGTATGTCATCTTTGGTAATGATGAGTCGTCATATTGAGCCAAATTATGCAATTGTGGGCAATCCACTCCCACGTCTTAAAAATAAAACTCCATGGTGTCAAGCTTGCTTATAAAATCATAAAACAAAATTCTAATGACAAAATACATGATTTTACTGTTCATTTAGCATGTAATATTCTTATTTATTGAGTTATTTATAACGAGTATATACTGTAACAGGAACGCCGGTACTTTAGCTTAGTGGAGAACATAGATTGATGCCAGGGCGTGTACGGTCCATGCTCAGAGAGTTGAAGAGAGAAGGGTAGTGCAATTTCTTTTTAATTGGAACTTGCAGCTTATTCAAGAAAAACAGGTAAATAATATCACCTTTACAGACGAATGGTTGGAGTTTGAATGTCCAGAAATATGTAGAGAAGGTTTCGTCCGTCGACGTCGGCATCGTCGTCCCTCAGCGTCGGCGTCGTCCCGCGTCGCAGGTCTCCTTCCCCTCACCATCGCACCACGTCATCCCACGGCGGTTGTCGACCCTCGATGTTTGAAAGAGACGCGAACCTGAAGTCTGACGTCTGGTGATAGTGCAGCGTGGAACAGTTGATTAGCTCTGGTTTCCACTAAAGTCCCATGAAGGGAGTAATGAAATGCATGGGCTTCGCATAGAATGTAAAACTCCTCTACCGCATTGCACTGAAGGTTGTGGCCCGACAATGCACCAGTTCCACTGCCAATAGTGTTGGACTCAAACTACTTCGGAAAAATAAATTCAGAATCACAGTTCCGTGATGATAATGAAAGTTAACACTGTTCACTAAATGGAATAGTCACTGACGAACTTGAAATGATAAGCGACACAAAATCTGGAACCTTCTGAGGTTTAACCGTATGCAATTTCACTTAATCTCACTTCAAAGAAAAGACATGAATTAAGTCCCTCGGACACAGTCTTTCGCACTGTTTGTAGTGAAATGAAATGCAGGCACAGTCCTTTACGAAGTGAATAAACACAGAAATTAATTTTCATTGAGGCAGAGTTTTTACAAGTAACTTAACACAGTCTCTCGAAGTGAAATGCAGGCACAGTCCTTTTCGAAGAGAACACAGTCTCTCGAAAAGAAATGTAGTCACAGTCTTGTACGAAGTGAATGAACACAGTCTTTCGAAAAGAAATGTAGACACAGTCTTTTACGAAGTAAATAAGCACATAAATTAATTTTCCCTTGAGCCACAGTTTTTACAAGTACAAAGGGCACTAGGAAAGTTTTTCAATGTGAGTGAACGCTTTAGACTTTTGCATAATTTCCACCACACTCAATACACTCCTCCATACGTCGAAACCAGTCAGTGAACCAACTCTGCCACTTTTCTTCGGTTACATTTTCACACTCTTGATCCCATGATGCCAGAAGCTCCTCGTCGGATGCAAAACGTTGCCCTTTCAGCTTCATCTTCACTTCTGGGAAAAGTGCGAAGTCACGTGGGGCAAGATCAGGACTGTGTGGAGGGTGATCAAGCACAGTCAACCCTGAAGTGGCAAGAAAATCCATTGTCACATTAGCACGATGTGCTGGAGCATTGTCTTGATGCAAGAGCCAGGTGTTGAGCCGTGACCTTTGACGGAGCTGCTTGAGAGCCTGGATGACCTAAGGCAGACAAGTTTCACTGTACCACTTCGCAGTAACTGTCCTTTGTGTTTCTAGCACAACCCGAGTCAGGATGCCCCCTTTAGTGAAGAATACTGCAATCATCCTTTTCTTCACTGACCTTGACTTTCGCACAGCCACAGGAGTACCCTCATTTTCAAACAGCCGCACCTTGTTCTGGGATTTTGTTGGGACATCGTAATAATAAAGCCAAGTTTCGTCACCAGTAACAATGCTGTTGACATTACGCGAGGTCCCATTTTAAAACTGTTTTAACATTTTTCGGCACAATTTCAGTCGATGTGCCATTTGTTCCTCTGAAAGTCAATGGGGCATCCAAAGGGTACAAACCTTTCTAACATGGAGATGGTCGTGTAGAACTGAATGGATATCTGGTGGAGGGATGTGCAGGGTCTTTTCTACCTACCGATATGTCAACCACCTCTCTTGCTGCAAAATTTTCCTCACAGCTTCAAAGTTTTCCTCAGTCACTGATTCAGACGGTCGCCCAGAACGAGGGTCGTCTTCAACTCCAAAAATTCCCCTCTGGAACTCTTTGTACCAGCGGAAAATTGTTGTCCAATGTGGACAGTTTTTCCCCAGCACAGGAGTCATTTCCCCTAGGCACTAGTCAACTGTTAATCCACGAGCAAAATTGTAGCGGATAATTGCGCGATATTCACCTTTAGACCACACTGACATCTTAACTTGCTTTCAGTCCCACTGCTTGGTAACAACTGCTGTGAAGGTCGCGTCTTGCTGTCTTCTAGACCATTTTGCACCCCTCGTTTAATCCCTCGCCATAATAGGGGTTTCCAGCCAACCGTTCTTGCGTATTACAAAACTTTCCTAGTGCCCTTTGCAACTTAACACAGTTCTCATAAAGAAATGTATTTTCACTAAGACCCAGTCTTTATGCACCAAGTTAATCACACTCTTTATAAAAGCAATGTCTACGTGACAGCAATTAATGTGTAGTCTCTGCAGGACGAAATTCACAAGTCAAAAGAATGTTAATCAGCTAAACCGATTCTGTCACTTGTATTATTATTGTACAAGTCTTTTGAGCCAACTTATTTCCTTCACACGAAGATAAAGTCCTGCGAGTACACGTTCGACACTAGACACTCGAACCGTATCGCGTATCATCCACCATCGGCCCTTAGCCGGACAGAATAACAGATTATACTCCCGCAGCTGGCCCGTACGTCGTGGCAGCTGGGACACGACGAAACACACACTGCTTTCTACGCTTTTTTATTCGGGGGGCCCCCGAAGCCCGAACCCCCCGCGTGACCATCGACTCAATCTACATGGCCTCCGACATGCTATTAATTTCTAAGAAGAAAGAGATAGCAGAGAAGAGTGGGAAGTGATACAAAGTGTATCTGCCGGTTTCCGAGTTAGACTCGCTACCATGGCAAGAGTTTGTGTTGGTAAGGTAGTGTTAAGGTGTGGTATTGAAGGGTCAGGGAAAAACCACATAGGAAGAAAAGAGGAAGAGCCTACATGTAAAACCTGACATCTTGTAATAGCACATGCAAGGATGTAGGCTGGATAGGTCCAGTGGTAGTGTTAGTTAAGAAGAGATATCATGCACCAACCATGATCTATCGTCTCGCCGTTCCATCTGTCAGGGGGTCAGTCCGTCCGGGCACTGCCGTGACTAGCGCGGGCCTTGCCGTTGTGGAGCCATGCGTCTAGTACCACTAGGGCCCGCCTCCTTAAGTGCTGCGCAGGCCGTGTAGTAGTGATCACCCCCACAACGGTTGCACCTCACTTGGAGCCCACACCTCTCCTGCCGGTGGCCCCACCTCAAACAGCGGAAACACTGCAAGAGCTGTTGAGGGGGACGTTTCAATCTCAACTGATTGCCGCTACCAATTGCGGTCCTCTCCTGATTGGCTCCTCGGTCGGCTGCTGTCCTGGGGACAGACCTGGGTTGCAGCTGGGCGGCCCTATCCTGGTGGGCCGACGTCTTCTTCTTCCTCCTGCTCCAGGGACGGCGTCTTCTTCCCGGGGATCTTTTCTTTTCAGGGGAAGAGGCCTCTTCCTGGTTGCCCTCCTCCTGGTCTGATGACCCCGGGGTAACGGGTGGTTCCGCTGCGTCGCCGTCTTCTTCCTCCTCCAGGCTGCCGGGGTGGCGTCGGTCGGTGCTAACACTCGGCTGGAACTGTTCGGACGCCAGCTCCTCATAGATCTTGAAGCGGCTTGCGTCCTTAGGGCGGATAATGACCGCCCAGTAAGAGATCACCTCACCTATGGTCTCGAAGACCGACTCTCCGATGTACTCCGCGATGGCATTAAGGAGTTCAACAATGCGGAACGTCTCCCGGTAGGTGGACTTCCCCCATCGGTTGAACACCAACAGCGCCGGGAGTCTGAAATCGGGGGCATCCGCCGTTCTGAGCACCGCTTGTAGGTTGTCGACGGCTCCCTTGCAGTCGTAGTTGTCCGGCCTCTCTGAGATGGTTAGCTTCTCCATCCTGGCCCTCCTTAAATGAAATCCTGAAAAAGAAAGAGAAAGCGAGCACTGAGAAGTGCCCAGCTCTGACAAAAGCTCTTTCGGAATTGTACTAATAAGTACAGCTGCCTGACTAGGACTTAGAAAGTACAGAGCGCCTGGCGAGAGGCACCTACGTCCTTCCGCTTCAACAGACAAGCTCGTCCTCAAACGAACACTTTTTTATGGGGGCCCCCGTAGCACGCTTCCCCGTAGTGGCAATCAACTCAATCTACATTGCCCACGACATGCTATTAATTTGTAAGTAGAAAGAGATAGCTGGGAAGGGGGGGGAGTGATACAAGGAGTATGTGCCTGTTTACATGTTAGACACTTTACCAGGCAGGTTTGTGTTGGTAGGATGGTGTTAAGGTGTGGTATTGAAAGGTCAGGGAATGATTACATAGTCAGAAAAGAGAAAGAGCCTACATGTAAAACCTGTCATCTTTTGATAGCACATTTAATGATGTGGCCTGGGAAAGTCCAGATGTTGTGTTAGTTAGGAGTATGTGGCATGCAGTCATAACCATTTTCCTTGCTTTTGTCAATTATTATGGGAATCAGTCCTCCTTGTCACTGCCTGGTACGGCTCGGGTCCGCTAGCGTCTGGGCTTTGGGCCATAGGTTAGTCCCTTGATCCAGCAGCCAGCTTTCCCTGGTGCCAAGGAGAAGGGAAGTAGAGCCAAGCCTTACTTAAGGTAAGGGGCTTCTTCTTTCTCGCCTGATGACGTCCTTTCTTTGCGGTGTTGGTGGCACACACTTGTCTCTGCAACCTGTAACTATACTATATACATACATCATCATATATACATTTATATGTTTCTCGGTAGAGTGCGGGCCACTCTTCCGCTCTCATATCCTGTAAGGCAGACCATTAAATAATTAAATGATTAAATAATAATAGCTGCAGTGGTGGGTTTTCTGTCCACTCCGTTGTCACTGGCGGGAGTTGGTGGTGGATTGGGTAGTCTCTTATTATGGCTGTGTTGCCTTCGTCATGGTGTGTTTCTTCTCTCCATCCTCCCTCGCTTGGTTCCCTGTGGTAGTTAGATCTGTAACATAGCGTAACATAACATAATCAGGATAAAGACACAGATAGGCATGTACATATACACAGGTGTTTGCAGTGTGGCGTGTGTGCGTAATATTAAATGGAGCGGTGTAGTGAGTTGGTGTCAGCTTAGGAGGGGGGCGTTTTTGGACCGCCGTCCTCCTTACCCTGTGGCTGAACAGAATGTGTTTCGGCGTGGGGTATTTGGTGTAAAGATCGATGTCGTAGCGTCCTATTCCACTGACTAGCCGGTTGATCTTATTACCCCATGACTTCGTGTACATTCAGAGGGTTTGTTTTCGTATGTGTTGCCTTGTCGAGCTGACTTTCGCTTTTTCGCGTAGGTGGCGTACTGGTGTGTCAGACGGGAGTCTAGCCGCTGCTCGAATGCATTTATTTTGTATTAGTTCCAGCTTATTCAGGTTCGTCATACCAGTGTGGCCCCAGGCGGGGGCTGCGTACGTTGTTGTTGGCCTAATTAAGGCCTTGTACATGTTGATGCTACTCTCTTGTTAATACTGGATTTTTTATTCAGTATAGGATAGAGCTGCGACAGTCGTGCGTGTGTTTTCCGCTGGATGTCTTTAATGTGATGTAGCATGGTAAATTTCCTACCTAGGACTACTCCTAGATATTTGACCTTGTCGTGCCAGACTATATCTTGATTAAATAGTTTGAGCGGTTTGATATTGGCTGGCCTGTGTGTCCGTCTGTTCTTCCTAGTGAACAACACAGCTTGGCATTTGTCAACATTGACCTTGTTACGCCATTTGGTTAGTCAGGGCTCAAGGGTTCACAGTGCTGCTTGTAGTCTCTTTCGGGTGTATGCTAGCTGAGGGTGTTGTACTGTGATAGCAGTGTCCTCCGCGTAGAGGTGCGTGGTAGTGAGTTCCGCTGTCGGCATGTCATTCGTAAATAGGATGAACAGGATTGGGCCTATTTGTGACCCTTGGGCTACGCCAGCCCTAATCGGTTGCGTGCTAGACAGTGTGTTGTGGACATCTACTTGCAACTCTCGGCTTTCTACGTATGATTTGATTAATCTTATGTACCCTGGGTGGAATTCGAGGTCTATTAATTTCGCTGGTAGGCCTTCGTGCCGCACTTTATCGAATGCCTTCTGGATATCAAGGAATGCCGTGCCTGTGTCCCTCCGCTTGTTTAGTCCGATTGTCGCTTGTTCCATGACCCGGGTAAGCAGTTGCTGGGTGGAGTGGCCGTTCCTAAAACCGAATTGTTGATTTCGAATGATCCCTTTCTCTTTGATATGTGCTATTAGCCTTTTCAGCAGTATTTTCTCGAATACTTTGCTGAGGGCGTCCAGGAGGCTGATAGGCCTGTAATTATTGGGGTCAGATTTGTCTTTGCCTGGTTTACCAAACACAAGGATTCTCGCCTTTTCCCACTGTTTTGGGTAATACTGCAATTTTAACATTGCATTGTATATTTTGGTGAGTAGTGTGAGGGCTTTCTGAGTTAGCTTCTTGATTATTATGTTCTGAATCTCATCAGGGCCGGGTCCCTTCTTAGGGTTAAGGTGATCTATTGTCCACTTAATTTCGTGGATATTAGTCCTCTTAACCTCGGGCTTAGGTGCGTTTGCTAGGAATTCCGCTACCTTGGCCTCTGTTTGTCTAGTGAAGGCGGGATCGCACGGTTCGTCGTTGGGTGTAAAAGCCGCTTCCAGTGAGTCAGCTATAATCTCAGCTTGATCTTGGTTTTCGTATACAGGTCTGTTAGGTCCCTTAATTGTTGGGATCACGTGTTGTTCTCGCGTGAAACATCTCGCTAAATTCCACACCGGTCTGGTATTTGTGTCAAACGTACTCAGTTTGTTATTCCAGATCCGCGACCTGTATTCCATTAGTTCGGTTTCGATTTCAGTTCTGAGTTGGTTTTTAGATTTCGTGTCTTCATCGCGGTGCTATCGGGCCCAGTTGCATTTGTGTTGGTTGCGCTTGTGTATTAGTTCTTTAATGTGGGTCGGTATCTCGATGTTAGTCTGGTGTCTAGGTTGGTGTACCGGGATGCTCGCTGTTGTGGCTACCTGGATCGCATTTATGAGCGATTTTACTGATTCTTCCATTTGGGCTGGGTTTTCTATTTGAATGTCCTCAGTTCCTTGTAGGAGTGAATCGAGTTTTCTTTCGAATTTACCCCATTTGGCTGTTTTATAGTTGAGTCTGCTCTTGGGGTTATTCTCATATACGTCTGGGTTCGTATCCAGTGTAAATATCACTGATTGGTGCCTCGATCCGAGGTCGTTTATGTCTTTTATGCTGTGTCTTTGAGGAATATATCGTAGTAGGGCTATGTCTAGGATATCGGAGACCTGATCGTTTGGCGCTAGGAACTTGTGTTCGATGAGGGCTGTTACCACATAGTCCTGGGATAGCATGTGGTTGTACAGCCTTGTGCCTGCTGAGTTAGGTCTCAGGCAGCCCCATCTGGCGTGTTTCGAGTTTAGGTGTCCTCCTAGAATCGTGTTCCGATTTAGCCTAAGTACCACTTCAATGTCTTGTGTGTTTACGCTTTTCGGTCTGGAATATGCCGATATGACATTTATGAATGTTCCTCGCACTGGCATGGCAATTCCGCATGCCTCCAGTTCGACCAGCTCTGGTAAGTCCAGTTCCATATGTTTAATGCCTTTCCTTGCCAGAACTGCCACCCCTCCGACTTCTGTGTAATTTGTAGCCTCTCATGGTAAACTTCTTCCCCGGTCGGAGGAACGTTTCTGGTAGGAGTGCGACGTGTATGGTATTCGCGGCTAGGAAGGCTTCGAGTTCGAATTTTCTGGACCTGACGCTCTGGCAGTTCCATATTAATACTCGAAGCCCCTGCGTGTTATTGTAAGTATTATTATTATCCTCGTTGGGTTGTTCAGTCATCTTGGGTCAGGAGGTCAGAGATCGCATTAACCAGGTCCCTTAGCCAGGGGAATGGCAGCAAGGTAGCAATCATAACTCCAGTGGTTATGACTACAGTGAGGTTCAAGTTCGGGAAGATGGTTTTCAGGATTTCTTCTCTCCTTTCCTTGAAATCCCCTCCCGCCATGTTCCCTTCTGGTTGCTGTTCCTGTTTCTGTCTCGATGGTCGGGTTGGTGTGGTGCGTGAGGCGGGCGTTGGGGCGGTGGTGTAGATGCCAGTTTGTTAGTGGCAGGTTCTCTGCGGGGGGTGGAGCTAGCCTGGGGCGGGCCCTGTGGCAGCTCGGGGGGAGCTTGCGGGGACTTAACCTGCCTTTGGTTCTTTACATGGGGCTGGTTGCTGGATATCTTGGCTTAGACGGTGGTAGGGAATGGTTGGGCTGAGGGCCCGGGTTTGTGTTCACCCTCCGTGCGTTTAGGTTTAAAATTTAGGATGCCTCCGCCTGATGGGCGCTGGGTGCCTGAAGGGCCTGCGGGACCTGAAGGGTCCTTTTTTGCCTGAGGGACCTGATTTCTTCTTGCGTGAGGTGCCTGTGCCTGAAGGACCTGCTTGAGCTTTAGGGTCACCACGCTTGTCACACTTTGGCCCTTTGCCTTGATAGGCAGTCCCTGCGGCTGGGACAGTCCTTAAAATTAGCCGACCGAGCTCGATTGATGCAGTCGCTTAAGTGCGGCCGGTATCCAGTAATCGGGAGATAGTGGGTTCGAATCCCACTGTCGGCAGCCCTGAAGATGGGTTTCCGTGGTTTCCCATTTTCACACCAGGCAAATACTGGAGCTGTACCTTAATTAAGGCCACGGCCGCTTCCTTCCCATTTCGAGGCCTTTCCTATCCCATCGTCGCCATAAGACCTATCTGGGTCGTGCGACGTAAAGCAAATAGCAAAAAAATAGCCGTGTGTTTCCCCCCGCAGTTAGCGTACTTAGAGTACGCGGGGTCGCTGCCGTGGTGGCAGTCGCGGGGCAAGTGGGAGGCGGCATATTTGCGGCATCTGGGCCCCAGTCGGCAGGCCGTCCCTGGATGGCCATGCCTCTGACACACTCCACATTGGGGGCCAGTAGCTGGGGGCGGTACGGCTCGACCGACACCAGCATGTTCGCGAGAATCCGCATTTTCCGCAGATTGAGGCTCCTGAGGTATCCGCCACGGCAACTAGGAATAGGTTGCCTTTGGTTGGCCTCTTCCCTGTTCGCACCCGTACTACGGAGAATGCGGGGATATCCTGCGCTTTCATAGCTAGCTGGATTTCGTACGCATTACTTTCGTTTAGGGGGGTCCTCACTAAGATCCGCTTTATGGTGCTGTTGGGCAATGAAAACCTACAACCTGTTTTCCAGTCATTTGACCGGGTCAGAGATGTAATGAATGAAGCATATATAGGCTGTTATTACAATGGGGTCGCCACTCCCAAGGTGATTCATTAATGAGTGATAAATGCTATGAAATGATAATGGAGTGTGTTGCTGGAATGAAAGATGACAGGGAAAACCGGAGTACCCGGAGAAAAACCTGTCCCGCCTCCGCTTTGTCCAGCACAAATTTGAACCACGGTATCCAGCGGTGAGAGGCCGACGCGCTGTCGTCTGAGCCACGGAGACTCAATACAAAATTAATATTCAGCCATTTTAGCACTTCGATAGCGATTTCGTAGCTCTCAAAGCTCGTCATGCGCAGCGCGTCTACTCTCGGCCTAGAGAAGTAATATTTTCTCTGCTCATGCGGTACCTTTTTGAGGAGCTCCATTTCGAGTGTCTTCGTTTTCTTGGTATAGACCGTAAGGGGTGGGGAGTCGACCCCTTACGGGTGGCTGGTTTTGTTTGTTGGGGTGGTTGGGGCGATTTTTGATGTGTCTACCTCGTGATTGTGTTTTAGTGATGTTGGTAGTGGCATAATCGTGTTGATTGTCGTGTCTGTGTAGCTTTCGGCTCGGGTTCTCGGGTTTCAACCCTTGCTGGACTTTGCGGTTCAGAGGCTTGAGGTCTTTGTCTTTCCCCTCTCCTTTTCTCCTTCTCCCCCTCTTGGCCTTCCTGAAACCGTCATCCTGGTTTCCCGGCTGGGTGGCGGGGTCCGAGGTTTCGGTCACCCTTTGCTCGCACAGCTCCTCTCCCTCTGACCTTCAGAGTTGGCATCCTGGGATGTACTTGATACGTCAATCACCAGTCTAGCTTCATCCGAGTAAGAGTCTGATTTGCCGGCTTGTTTTTTGGGGGGTGTAGGACTTTGGTTGGCGCCATCCGCCGAGTCCGTCTTTTCTTGCCCTCTTTCCTTCTCTGTGGAACCGGCTCTTCGCTCGGGCCTGTGGGACTGTGTCCCTCTTTCCCGGCTTCCGGCTGATCGACTACAAAGTTGAGTAGGAGGGGGTGGATTGTGTTGGCGTGGGGGAGAGGTAGCCTCCTGTTTGTGTTGCTCCTCAGTCACTGGCTCAGTGGAGTCATGTGACTGTTCCTTCCCAAGTGCGAGTTCCGGCACTTCGGAGGCTAGCCCCTGTTCTCGTTCACTCGCACATAGCGTCATGCTCTCTGATTCGTTCTCCCGGCGCTGCGCGCTCCTGCTTCGGAGCTCGGTTCGAGAGCCGGTCCGCCGAGTGGGCAGCTGCTGCACCGGTATGTGCTTACCAGTGGCTATTGACGGGGTGGTTATAGGAGTTGTCCTGGTTGTGGCGGTGGTGAGCGCAAAGCGCCTCATCCGTACCCCGATACGTAAACTTCCTGCGTCAGGTTTACTTGCAGAGGATCAGGGGTGAAGTCTGATCTCTGCTCCTCTGACGCATTTCGTTTACTGCTCACGGACTGCGCGCGGCGGCGAGTTGCTAGCGATCCTCCCTCGGCCGGGTCATTGGCCGTAGTGGGAGCCGTTAGCGATAGGCTATGCGCTTGTGTGGGGCTCCTCGGGCGCATTTTAAGGAAATTTTCCTTAAAGATAACCCGGAAAGATGGTATGGGGCTGGTGAGCCCTACCTTAAGGGGTGTTGTTGGCGGGAGGGGGGCACTGTGAGAACTGCGCTGTGCCCTCCGCTGTTGGGTTGACGGCCGTTGAGTAGCCAGAGTGCCGTGAAAACGGCAGCTCCTCACTCTCCGTCAGTTCTCAAAGTTCTTCAACTGTGTCTGTGGTGGTTCCAGGCTCTTTCCGAAGCGCATTATTCCTCTTTCTGGAATTGCGAGCCTGGTTCCGTGTGTGTAGGTGTGGGGACATTATAGAGCGAGTTAGTGGGCGTAGGATGATCCGTTGTTAAGCGGGTCCCTGGACCACAGAGTTCCCTAATTAACCCTAGGTACCGAAAGGCGGTAACCGGTTGGGGCCGGTAGTGTAGTCTCTAGAACAGGGATGGCGAACCTTTTCCAACTAGCGTGCCATTTTAAGTCTGGTTTATCATTCTCAACTATTCACTGTGCCACTTGTTACTTTCTTTTAAGGAATGGCTACAAGCCCCTCCCCCCACCGACTTCCTTTCTTAATTCCCAATTATGTTTCATAATATGTTATTTATTCATTTAGTGATTTATTTATTTACTTATTTATTCAGTACATATATCTTGTAAATACATTTGATTGCATATTTCGTGGTTGTATTTTGCAAATACATCAAAAGCACATTTTTAAGTATGTAAGTTTGGAGAATACCTAACATCACCTGTAAAAATATATATAATAAGCTCTCACTGTAGCACACTTCGTCATTAAATATTATAAGATATAATAATTAAAAACACTAATATTGCTAAGTGAAATATCATTCTCACATTTAGTACCCATGTCATTCATATCAGGATCATAACTTCTTGTCTTCATTAAACACAAGGAACACTTAGGTCTGAACCAAAAGGGCTTTTAACTGTTGACTTCACAACGTTCATTGTAGAAAATAGCTATTCGTAGGCATATGATGACCCAAACAAAGTAAGCAATGCTGTAGCAAGTTTCTTCATCACCGAAAACATCTGTGGGAGGCTATCCCATTGTTCACGTATTAAGTTGTCTGGCTTCTAGAGAGAGTATTCACCATCAACAGCACAGTTTATTTTCACCCATGCTTTACCAAGTTGTACGAATTTGTTCACCCACGTACTGCTTTCTTCACATTCAATCAACTCCACTTCTAAATGGTCAGTAAAAAATTGACCTTAATGTCACTCATTTGTGCAATATGAGGTTTTGCAATAAAGTGAAATGTTTTCTTCAAATCTCGAAATTGGGAAAATCTCTTGGAAATTATTTGTTTTGAATTTTGTGAGACGTCCACATACTTCTTACAAATACTTCTTGTGCCTACAATAGTTAATTGATTTTCAAACTTTCACATCAGTTCAAGGAAAGTACTTAAAATTCTTTGTTTCCACATCCCTGACGAACACACGTTTTCTCTGGAATGATTTTATGATCTCAAACAATCTATCTGCAGTATGCCCCTTTCTTTGCAGTTCCTGACTCATATCATTGTATACTGTTGTAAAGTCGCGGAGAAACACGCATTTGCACAGCCAAACGGGGTCCGTGAGTTCTGGGAATTCGTGCTTTTCTATCATGAAGAAGCGAATTTTGTCCAAGAGCTCGACAAGCCTCTGAAGATCTTGCCCACGACTCAGCCAGCGAACATTATTGTACATTTCAAGTACGCCACAGTGAGATTCCACTTCTTATAACATTTTCAAGAACTGGCGAATATTTAGAGCACGTGCAGGTATGAAGTTCACAATTGTAGTTACCACCGAGAGTACTCTTTCAAATAACTGCATTCCTTCTTTCGCTCATAGGGCTTCCTGGTGTAACATACGATGGAACTGTAAAATACGATGTTTAACTATTTCTTTAAGGAATTGCACAAACCCATTATAAATACCCATCATACTTGAGGCAATATTCTGTAAATCAAACACCATTTTTAATATAAGTTCTTGCATCACATCCTTCATTATATCTTTACCTATTGTCGTATTTCGTAAACTCAACAATTTAATTAATTCCTCCCTCATCACATTTCCACAAGGAAATCAGAAAAAAACCCAGAAATCCTTTCTTGTAAGGTCACATGCGTGCTTTCAACAAGATATTCTGAATATATCTGGGAGTTATCCGAATCAGCTTTCAATTGTTCCGAAACATCTTCACTCATTCTTATTATTCTACCTTTGACCGTATTTCGCCTGGCTAGTATTTATTTAATTCTGTTAATTATATGTTGTTTATTAGTAAAATCTTCAAATTAATGTATCGGACGTCTCTTTCAAGAACTCACCGTCAGAAAAAAATCGGTTCCCTATGCTTTAATATGCAGTGAGACAGATGGAAACAACCGCACTGATATTATTCCTTGGCCTGAAAGATGATACAAAACAACTAGTTTGTTTTGTATATTGTTCGATTTTCTGTGAAACGAGCTTTCTTTTTTATTAATTTGGCATGGAACGAACATTTAAATGGTTCGTCTCGAAATGACGCTTTAGGCCTACGTTAAATGTGAGAGACACGATGGTTTTCAAGCACAGGCAACACACAGCTCTATTGCTTCTTTCTATCACTCTGAAATTACGCGCTACTGGCTATCACACACAAGTCAAACTTCACTCACTGACTGACTGACTTCCATATTTATTTCTTACACGTGAAACACTACAACTATACGATCCATGAGATATGTATAGTCTGTAGCACAAGACGTATATAAAAACGTTAATATGTTCATGTGGCGTGCTATCCATGCTCTAGAAGGTCTCAGTGAAAGGAGAAGGACAGCGGAGCGAGAGGCACGTAAGTCCTTCCGCTTCGACAGTCAAGTTGCTGACGGGGCTAGCGAGCTCCTTTTATCCCCACAGGTCGGCTGGTCAGACTGAAAATATAAGGTTCCTTAATTTTTCATAACTCGGCCATTCTTCCACCGATTTGCTTGAGATTTTGTACAGTTATATTTATTATTTAGGCCTACAAGGTGACGTGCTTCAAATTACGATCGGACATCCCATTCTGGCTATAATGACATCGAACGAACGGAACATTCGATCGTGACGTCACTCGGCTTGGTTGGTACCCTGCAGCGAGCGATTACCTGACTGCGCTGTCACACATGATGCCTGCGCACTCGGCGCTCGTTTCAAATCTTCACAGACGGGTGATAGCGTGTTTTACACAAGACATGGCATTCTCGTTTCAATATATATTCTGACTATTAATTCTGATTTCTCTCGGCTAATGTAAATTTTAAGTATTTGTTCAGTTCTTTCTCTTCTTGAAGCGGATTACCTAGAGGTACGATAAGCCCTCTGATTTCTTCCTGATGTCACGATTGCGGTAGCTTTATTATTATTTATTTTTCTAATATCGGGGTTTCTTTCCGTATTTCTCTCTATTGATATTCTGTTTGGCATAGAATTCCTCCTTAATCTTCTTTTCAATCAGTCATCTTGGTTTACCGCGATGATTTGCTTCGTTACTTTTTCCGAAGTTGTTATACATGGCCCTCGCGATTCCATCTCTTCTACTATTAAGTAACTCTGGGTTTCAATGACATATTACGTTCATAGACTCTGTTTGAAGTCACCGTCGGCCATTTCGTCTGTCCCGATCTCCTTTTTATTTTGACTTTAACTATAGCGTAATGATACAGATGTTTTTTTGGGAAATCAGTGACTGTACCACTCGGCTATTACGCCTCTACCTTAGTTTCTTCATCATTCGACGAAGTTGGATAGGTATTTTATGACTACAGAGTAGTTCCTTTAAGTCAGCGGTTCTCAACCTTTGATATGAGGGTCCGATCCCAACAAATTTACTGGTAAATATGTTTCCAAAAACATGTTATTTCCTTCGGGTTTTAGAGCAGAGTATTCACCACACATTGCCTTCTAGGAAATTTGTATAACCGATCAAAAACAACTGCATTCTCTTTCCCAAACCTTGAAAGATTTCTATGTCTGAACATTTCCTATCATTCAAAAATAAATGGCATTGTCATTGACATTTGCTACACACATATTAGATTTTAGAGTTTAGAGACAATTTGAGACTGCCTATTCTACACAGTCTTGAATAGTGCTTAGAAAAGTAAAATGTCAAATTCCAGAAAAATATATCGCTGCCCGGTATAACTGATCTCAGGGCTCGGTACCGGGCTGCGACCCGGTATTTATCACTTACATTGCTAGAGACCAAAGCAGTTACTGTTTGTAACCACAAGGCTTGCAATGGTTAACTGACCATGAGGTACATACCGCTGTAACCCTCGAAATTGTAACAATGTCAGAAGGCTGTAAAAACAGTACAAGAGTCCCGATTATATAGACTTCGGTTATCCGACCTTCCGTGTTATCCGTACTGCTCTGTTTTTTACTTTAAGTGTTTTTATGTACCGTGGTACTTTATACAATGTTATGCCGTGTTGAAATGTGAGATAAATAGTGGATTATTGTGCTTAGATAATGATAACATGTTCACCTAGAAAAATAAAGTCGTCTACTTGTAGACGGAAATCGCTCCCTGCTTTTCTTTACAAGGGATTCATTATAATCACTACGCAGGAATGTAAAAACATAATGGTACATACGAACTCTGCATTCTGTGTTTCTGAGTCGAACCGTAATTTTTCTAAGCTGAAGAGTAAGTATCTCGTCAAAAAAGAAATCGATTACCGTGGGAAAACGACATAGAAAGCTCAAAGGCAAATAGATGCAGGGAAATCGGGAATACTTCCTTCTAAAGAATTAGAGGTGGGGACAAGCATCATCGGGGACTGGGAAAGGAATGTTTAGAAAACGAGAAGTGGTGTTCTGCTCAGACTTCAACTAAGACATTAAAACAAGTCGACATATGGGGAATGCATTTATTTTGGTCCTCATAGCATAGATGAATTGGTGTCTATAACAGGAGTGTTTGTGTAGTAAATGGACCTTGAATGTTACGCAAAATTTTGGGATAACGCAATGTCCAATGAAGACAGCTTCACATCAAGTGCTGGGTGCCTCGATCGCTAGACAAAAAGGTATGGCGTAAGGCAACTCAACTTTTTAGGAGAGAAATTGTTAGCGCAGCCAGAAGCAGCCAATCAATTCAAGGTAAATGTTAATAAATTGTTTGAAGATGCGGGGTTGACAGGGGACTAATTGTTTAATTGTGATGAGACTGGGCTGAACTTTAAAATGCACTATAGACAATCTGCTATTTCCAGTGAAAAAATGATCAACTTCACTAGCATGCAAGTAGAACACTCAAACTTCCGCTCACTCTAATTGAGAAATCAAAACACCCGTCAGCCTTTAAGAAAGGAGACAAAAATTCCCTCCCAGTATGTACACAAGCCAATTATGGGATGAACTCGCATATATTTTGCTATATCTATTTCAAATCAGAGTTTACCATGACTTTGTGACTAAAATTCTGCCCAGGTAAGCTCTACTCATTCTCGGTAATGCAGAATCACATCCGGAACAAAAGGTCTATGAGTCGGCAAGATACGTACAGTGTTCTTCCTACCCAATATACACCTTAGTAGCGTAAAGGTGAGTGCTATTGGCTGCCGTCCATGGAAGCCCAGGTTCGATTCTTGGTACTCCCAGAGATTTTAAAAATAGCAGGAGGGCAGGTTTGTGGCTTAAAGTGTACCTGCTCCTCAGACGAAAGATACGATCATACTTTATTGTTCAATCAATAAATCAATCAATCAATCAATCAATCAATCAATCAATCAATACTGATCTGCATTTAGGACGGTCGCTCAGGTGGAAGATTCTCCAGCTGTTGTTTTCCTAGACTTTTCTTAAATGATTTCAAAGAAATTGGATATTTATTGAACATCTCCCTTGGTAAGTTGTTCCTATGCCTAACTCCGTTTCCTAAAAACGAATATTTGCCCCAATTTGTCCCCTTGAATTCAAAACTTATCTTCATATTGTGATTTTTCTTACTTTTAAAGACACCACGCAAACGTATTCGTCAATCAATCAGTCACTACTGATCTGCATTTAGGGCAGTCGCTCAGGTGGCAGATTCCCTATCTGTTGTTTTCCTAGCCTTTTCTTAAATGATCGCAAAGAAATTGGAAAATTATTGATCATTTCCCTTGGTAAGTTATTCCAATCCCTAACTCCCCTTCCTATAAACGAATATTTTCCCCAATTTGTCCTCTTGAATTCCAAATTTATCTTCATATTGTAATCTTTCCTACTTTTAAAGACACCACTCAAATTCGTCTACTGATGTCCTCGCACGCCATTTCTCCACTGATAGCTCGGAACATACCACTTAATCGAGCAACTCGTCTCCTTTCTCCCAAGTCTTCCCAGCCCAAACTTTGCAAAACTTTTTCAACGCTACTCTTTTGTCGGAAATCACTCAGAACAAATCGAGCTGCTTTTCTTTGGATTTCTTACAGTTCTTGAATCAAGTAATCCTGGTGAGGGTCCCATACACTGGAACCATACTCTAGTTGGGGTCTTACCAGAGACTTATATACCCTCTCCTTTACATCTTTTCTACAACCCCTAAACACGCTCAAAACCATGTGCAGAGATATGTACCTACCCTTTATTTACAATCATACTTATTTGATTACCCCAAAGAAAATCTTTCCTTATATTAACACCTAGACACGTACAGTGAACCCCATAAGGATCCCATAACGCACTAATTAAAACTGAGAGGCCTTTTCCTATTTGTGAAATTCACAACCTGACTTTAACTCCGGTTATCATCATACCATTGCCTGCTGTTGCTCACAATCTCGTAACTTATTTATTACTCTATACAGAATAATATCATTTGCAAAGAGCCTTATCTCTGATACCACTTCTTTACTTATATCTTTTATATTTATATAAGAATACATAAAGGTCCAATAATAGTGTCTTGAGGAATTGCCCTCTTAATTATTACAGGGTCAGATAAAGCTTCGCCTACTCTAATTCTCTATTTTCTAGAAATATAGCAACCCATTCAGTCACTTCCTTGTCTAGTCTAATTGCACTGATTGTTGCCAGTAGTCTCCCATGATCCATTCCATCAAATGCTTTAGACCGGTCAATCTCGATACAGTCTATTTAACCTCCTGAATCCAAGATATCTGCCATATCTTGCTGGAATCCTTCAAGTTGAGCTAAACCCGAACTGCCTTCTATCGAACCAGTCATTGATTTGGCAAACATGTATAATATAATCAGAATGAATGCCTTCCCAAAGGTTGCATGCATTGAATGTCAAACAGACTACAGTAGCCTGTAATTTTTAGATTTATGTCTATCACCCTTTCCTTTATACACAGGCTCTATTATAGCAACTCTTCATTCATTTGGTATAGATCCTTCATGCAAACAATAATCAAATAAGTACTTCAGATACGGTACTATATCTCAGCCCATTGCCTTTAGTACATCCCCGGAAATTTTATCAATTCCAGCCGCTTTCCTAGTTTTAAACTTTTGTATCTTATTGTTAATGTCTTTTTATCATATGTAAATTTTAATTTAATACTCCTTTATCATTAGTCACCTCCTCTATCTGGACATTATCCTTGTAACCAACAATCTTTACATACTGCTGGGTGAATACTTCTGCCTTTTGAAGATCCTCACATACACACTCCTATTGTTCATTGACTATTCCTTAAATGTCTTTCTTGGAGCCTGTTTCTGCCTTAAAGTGCCTATACGTACCCTTCCATTTTTCACTAAAATTTGTATGACGACCAATTATGCTTGGCATCATGTTATCCTTACCTGATTTCTTTGCTCGAGTCAGTTTCCTAGTAAGTTCCTTTAATTTCTCCTTACTTCCACAGCCATTTCTAACTCTATTTCTTTCCAATCTGCACCTCCTTTTTAGTCTTTTTATTTCTCTACTATATTAAGCTGGGTCTTTACCATTCCTTAACACCTTTAGAGGTACAAACCTATTTTCACATTCCTCACAATTGCTTTAAACGCATCCCAGAGGCTGTTTACATTTTATTTGCCGTTCTCCACCGATACTATTTACCTTTCAACAAACTCCCTTATGCCTACCTTATCAGCCATATGGTACTGCCTAATAGTTCTACTTCTAAGGCCTTCCTTTCGACCACATTTACCTTTAACTACGACAAAAACAGCTTCGTGATCACTGATACCATCTATTAATTCGGTTTCTCTATAGAGCTCATCTGGTTTTATCAGCACCACATCCAAAATATTCTTCCCTCTAGTTGGTCCCATTACCTACTGAATCAGCTGTCTTTCCCATATTAACTTATTGCCATTTGTTGGTAATGCTTCCTGTCGTTCGCATTACTTTCCTAGTTGACATTTGGTAAATTAAGATCTCCTGCTACAATGACATTTCTTTCCATGTCTTTTCCACATAGCTGATTATCTTATCAATTAATTCTGAATCAGCGTCAGTGCTACCCTTTCCCCGTCTGTTCACTCCAAAGACATCAAGTTGCTTATTATCTTTAGAAATGATCCTTACACCTAGAATTTCATGTTTATCATCTTTAACTTTTTCGTAGCTTACAAATTCTTCTTTTACCAGAATGAATACGCCCCCTCCTACCATTCCTATCCCATCTCTACGATACACACTGCGGTTGCATGAGAATGTTTGTGCATCCGTTATATCATTTCTCAGCCATGATTCAACTCCTATTACAATATCAGGTAAGTATACATTTTTTTAATTTCTTAGTTCTTTACAATGCTTCTACAGTTCAACATTAACATTTTTCTGTCATCCCTACTTGACTTCCATGTCCCTGTAACCTTTTCACCGCTCCTTAGACCACCTCGTTTCCCTGAATGTACCTCCCTATAACCCTTACCAACAAATTTCCTAAATTATATGTACCACTGTGGTTTAAGTGGTTTCCATCTGAGCGCAGATCCCTATCTCCTACCCACCCATTAGGATCTAGAAATCTCACTCCCAGTTTCCCACATACCCACTCTATAGTCTCATTTAAATCCCCAATCACCCTCCAGTCAGTATCCCTCCTACACAGTATTCCACTGATAACAATCGCTGCTTCCTTAAACGTCACCCGTGCTGCATTTACCACATCCCACACATCCCCAACTATGTTGGTTCTTATACCAGCTTGCTTTACGTTGTTGGTACCAACGTAAAACACTATCACCCTCTCCTTCCCTTCCTCCTTCACTTCTACTTTCTTCACCATCTGCCTCAACCTAATTCCTGGATAACGCTCTTCCCTGGTTCCCTTTCCTCCAGACATTTTCCCGACATGTCTTACAATGGAATCCCCCATGACCAGAGCCCCAACCCTACCCACCTCAACTGATCCCCTCCCCTCCTGGTCAGCCCTGTCTTTACTGACAGCTGCAGAAGCTACTTCCTCCTCCCTTTTATCCCTCCCATGACCCTGTTCCACCTGACTTTTCCTATGCTCTACTCTACATTCCCCTTTCCTACTATTTCCGTTCCTCCTACTTCCACACTTCTCAACAACAGTTCCCTGTTCCTCATCTTCCCTCTGTTGTTCTACCTACAGTAACTCGTACCGATTTCTCACAGACACCTGTCCTGAATTCTGATCCTGAATGGAGCCCTTAGCCTGCAGTCTCCTTCCCCTTAAAACATTAGACCTCCTGTCTTTTTTTAATACCCCCTTTCTTTCCCATCCCTCTTTTACACCTACTATATCCTGTACAATTTTGAGGGAAGCCTACCTTTCTTCCTGTCTTCTAAGAGAATCCTAATTATCTCCCTCAAACTCTCCAACTCCTCCCTCATACTCCTTAATGCCTGGCCACACCCACAGTTCCTACACTTGCACTCCTTAGCCATTCCTTACGGAAGAAATGTAATGAAAATAAAAAATAAAATAATTATTATATACAAAAAATGAAAAGGACGAAATCTTGTCTAGGATAGTACACAAAGATTACACGACAATAAGGTAATTATTATACTAGTACACTACAATACTACTTAGGTGTACTCTATTTTTATCCTAACAGGATAAAAGAAGACCGTCAATTACTGAGTACCGAAAGGAATACACAAGAATTACACAATTCTAAACTGCAGTTAAGCCTATCCTTATTACAACAACAGAATTCTAGTAAGATATTTTCTACGGATATCTCTGCTATAGGCCTACTACACAAATATTTTAGAATAATGGGATAAGCACGCTAATTTCTAATAGATATTACTCGTATACTACATTACACTACAATAATTTTGAACTACGTTCAGATATATCCTAATTAAAATACCGTATGTTACTACTAAGCACAGACAGATATGAAAATTAAATTAAATTAATTTTCTACCTAGTATTTTTTATTTGTGTCAGCCAATGAACCAAGGAGCCTTATAATCTCCCTAGAGGAAGTGTCGACAGAAGTTATTAACCATTCTGATCACGGTCATAGACGAAATATGAAGATTGGTTGAAACATTGAACCAAGTGGATATGCTGGATGTGGTTTCGTGAATTTCAGAGATATGGGGCGATATTTAATCGAATAACTCTGGTTAGATAATGGAAAGATCTCCTAGACCACAAGGAAAAAAAAATTTGGGTGAGATTTGGGTTAGTGAAAGTCAATACCAGGGCAATGAAAACTGTAAAATGAGCATTGTTGAAAAAATCGCCATGAACAGATACAGTAGAATTGGAAATGAAGACGTTGATGAGCGGATGGCAATGGATGGAATGCGTGAGCTGAAAGGTGGCGACGTTATTGATGTGGTTTCAAACAATGAAAATCAATGTTATCATGAAACGGAAGAAGAAAGGAAGCCTGTCGGGACTTAGTACTTCTGGAAGGAGCTCTTGCAGACAATGAACCAAGGAGCCTTATAATCTCTCAAGAGAAAGTATCGACATAAATTATGAACCATTTTGATCACGGTCATAGTTGAAGGATGAAGATCGCTCGAAACTTTGAAACAAGTGGGTATGTTGGATGTGGATTTCAGAGAGATGGGACGAGATTTCACCCAATAATTGATGCCATCTCGCTGTGAGAACCATGTGAAGAATGCCTTTTGATATTCCAAAGAGAGAACTTACGCAGTGTTGCCAACTATTTGAGAAAGGTTTCGGCTAGCTAGTATTTAAATCAGGTGAAATTAGTGTGAAATCAGCCAGAATATATTCTTACTTACAAAATGAAAATACCATAGAACTCCGTTTATCTGCCTCAAAAGGACCGCGTCCGATTGAATGATCGGAAATCCAGATAATTCAGAAAGTTCATCAACGACATAAGAAACACAGTTATATTATTGCACATTTTTATGATTTCACCACACTATTAGTAGAAGAAAGGGAAAAAACTGTATCTAAAGTTAATTGTTAGTACAGTGCATAAATTCCCTTCAGTTAGAATACTGTACATTATTTAAATTAATAAAGAGGTGACGAATGGGAATTCTTGCCTACACCCATGCAATATTTCCACTAACAGAAGCCGACTGAGTCAAAATGGTTTGCCTCAAAAGGAAATATTATTTCGCTTCAAGGTAAATTCAAGTTCACGCACCTACGCCTACTGTATTTTTCATAGACAAGCATAACAATTTAGCACCTTTAAAGTGGTTATTTTACGTCACGAGTATTTCATCAACTAAATAAAAGTATTTCATTCTGAGATGATCCATTTCAATTATAACTGTCAATCATGTCAGAACAGTTTCGAGTAACCGTCTTAGAATTGAAGTATTTTCATTTCGTCAATGAGAATCTTTGAATATAAAAATATTTGACGTAATTGAGCACCTTCTACTACCACTTTACTGAGCTGGGATCGAAACCCCTTTCTTAGGTTCAGACAACCAGCCCTCTACCATCTTATCGACTTGGCCGTGTGGTTAGGGGCGTGCATCCGTGAGTGCATTCGAGAGCTCTGAAGATGGCTTATCGTGGTTTCCTATTGTGCCATTTCACAGTTCTTTATATGGATCATACGGAACAAAAATGGAGTTCAAGTTGACAAAACGTCGATGTTAAAACGTCAAGCGTTAATACGAGCCGAAATAGTAATCTTTTCACCAAGCGCTCACCGAAGGGACCGTACATAGAAGGCGGTGATAAGAAAAATGACGCATGGAGATTATTAAAAGCTATTATTAAAAAAGAATTTTTTTTCTGACATTCATTCTTTCAGCTGGATTACAAGAAGAACGTTGAAATCAACTACGGGAAGAGGACATCATATTATCTGGATTTAAGTCTGAAGATTGACAGGGATTTTTATTCACGGTAGTACGCTATAACATTAGCGATATAAATTATTTCACTGCGCGAAATTAAATCGCCCGTGGAAAGAGATATAGGGGTTCCACAGCGATAGTTGCGACATTCCTCAGACGACGGATTTGCCAATACTGTCTATTTAAAGCAGCTGAGAGACTGCCCAGTCGACAAGAACACTGAGAATAAGAGAGATATAGAGAATTAATTTCTGCATTTAAACGAGAATACTTACTGCTACCTATCCTAAACTGTCAAAGGAAATATTTTTAAGATAAACTCTTCCAAGAACAATACTTAGATATTGCAGGCACACAGTGACAGAATATAATCATAAAATGACGACATGGAATGCAATTATGTGTTATTCTGTTCCAAATGCTTAAGCCTCCACCATGATGCTTTAAGAAGGAAAAGGCGAACTACCCAGATGACAGCAGCGCGAGACGATGTTGGCAGCACAGGAGGGCAGCACTGAGACGGCCACATATGTTCCCAAATACCTAAGGGAGATCCATGATGTGATGTCCGCATGTCCATCAACCAAATGCAAGACGGCTGCAGGAGGCGTTAAGCAAAGTTAAGTCCACTTTAAGTCGTAAATGCAAGTAAGAATTTATTTATCTTTGGTTATGTGATATTTTAACTTGTGTCAGTATGGTCACGTGCGAAATTGTTTATCAAAGTGAGGTTACAGGACGTAGGTATTCTTCTATCTCAAACGTCAAACCCACATGTAGGTGTAGTCAACCAGTGATAATTGAATCGTTCGTAATGTTGTCAATACGAGGTGAGAGAACGTTATTTATATATATATATATATATATATATTGTGATTGTCAGGGAAGTGCACGATGGTGTGATAGAAGTTATGTGCATATAAGTAGTAATGTTACCAGACTAATACGGAAAGGAGATCGTATGTAGGTAGTGCTTACTATATAGAAATATGAGAAAATATTTCTCAGAATTATGAAAAGTTTATGGAACTATGACAGAAGGAATAATTTTATGATCCAAGGAGATCGTAATACGTACGTCGAGATTAATATGAGGTAATCGGTATATTGTGAAATGTTGGTTTACGTGAAGTATGAAATGATGGTTGATAAATATGAGTAATGAGGTAGGATTATGATAATTAGTAATGGTGATAGTTATTATTCTTCGAGAGTTTGGTCATAGTTGTGTTGTTCAAGGTGATATTAATTTTGAGTTATGCGTTCTGAGATAGTTAATGGAATTACGCTACTTTCAATTGATAATCTAATCCAAAGTAAGCTTAAGGTAGGTTAGAATACGATCTCAACACCATCCGCGTATTGATAAATTTATTAGGGATCATCAAACGAGTCATGATGATTGCAATGGTATTAAATTAGCCTTCACTTGAATATATCTATGGTTATAGGAAACTTCCTCACATGATAAGCTAACTTCAGAATTTATTCAGGCACTTTGCCCTATCACTGGTGACTTAGTAGCACAAATGTGAATTATTAGTTGGAATTAGAGTCTTCTGGCAGGGCAGACCATCTGTTTATGGTATATTTTTGATGGAGATATAGTAAAGTATGTACATTAATGCAACATTTAGTAAGAATACGCACTTGAACTAATTGATGATCGTGAAGTAAGATAATAACTTATAGAATTTGCCAGATATGCTATTAGACCATGTTATTATATGGTAAATATTGACTTAAAGAGGAGTTAACTAAGCTTAATCGAAAAAGGGACACCAAGAAACAGGAAACGTGAATTGGATCTAGAAGTCTTTATCTACCAAAGGCTATAAGAAATATGAGAATGATTTTTCATGTTAATTCAGTTGTATATTTGGACACTAAGCATTAAGCTCAGTACAAGATAATATTTCTCGTTGAACTAATGTGAATTGAATGGCAGAGGACAGAACTTTTGGGTAACTTTTAGCAATTTTATACAGAAAGGAGTGATTCCAACTCTTAAAGGACTTTATTGTCAAATACCCAAACTGCGTTCTACATTTTCTAAGAGGACCTCAACCTGAAATAATGTACATAATGATGTGATGTAATTTTTATTTATCTTCTTTCTTATTAGATGCATCTAATATTTCAATCATTATCTAATATTTCAATCGTTAGGTATTTTTTCAATCATCCAATATTTTAATTGTTTGTTATCATTATGACTCAAGAATTTATCACTTGATAACATTTTCTTGAATTTAATTTTTCTTTTATTTCAATTGGACATTAATAGCCTACGGAGTACTGAATTGAGATCTGTCAAGGTCAGAATTATTTAATTTCGAGCAAGCTAACTAGATGGAAATGAACTACAAGAGTTAGATGAGACTCACCGCTCATTACTATTGATTTTAATGAGGAATCAGGAAAATATTTCATCACTATTTGAGTTAAGTTTTTAATAAATGATGCATGGTGAAACCTTATACTTCTTTTAATGTCTTTCTAGAATAGTCATTAGTTGTATTTGCATTTTTTTTATTTCGTTGGCGATGGGTGGATTCTAGCTAGTAACGTGTAGGAGACGTCCTTCGACGTAAGTTAGAAATTACCACGGATAAATCAGTACGCGTTTCTCTATCGGAATTCATAACCCGTAAACTTCGAATAGCAATTATTATTCACAATTTGAGCTAGTCTGGATCTTGTGCGTCCTTACCTGGACGCGGGAACGGCGCACTATATTCACCCGAGGCAAACGTTTGGAGGCTGTACCTTAATTAAGGCCACGGTCTATTCCTTTCCAATCCTAGCCCTTTTTTGACCCATCGTTGGCATAAGACATTTTTGTGTTGGTGTGACGTAAAGCATTTTCTTAACAAAAATCTGACCAACTCAGCTCGAAAAGGCTGTAGAAAGTTTGACCAGCTCTTCCTAATCAGTTGATGTCACGATCGGCCATCAACGAGGGAAGTTCTCAAACATATAAGAGGGAATAAGTGATGTGATTCCAGCACGCATTCGTTTCGTGAAGACAGGTAGTGTTGAAGACTCGCCTTGCGCACGTGGTCCACAGGCTACTGTTGTAGCCATTGACTAATATCTGCGGTGTATTCTTTCTGTGAGAACTTACAATGCTTACTGTATATCTTTCAGTTAGAAATGATCCACTTTATTATATAACTGCATCAATCTTTGTAGCCAAGTGGGACAACATACTCCATTTCTCAATGGAATCACCGCCGGCATTTCGGGAAAGAATTCCTGATGAACGACAACTCGTATTTTCGTTGCAGTGGTAGCTCATGTTGAATTATTTTGGTGGTTCTACAGTAATCCCCAGTCCTTTGCAGTGATAGACACATCTAAATTCGTATGACATACGAGAAGTGCCAAGTTAGCTCGAGTGAATCCGTTCTTGCTAGTGGCTTTACGTCGCACCGACACAGATAGGTCAACCTTTCCAGAATTCAAGTTTCACATGAAAATTTTTAAAATCTTCAGAGCTGCCGAAGTAGGAGTTTGAACTCACTATCTCCCAAATGCGAGCTGACAGCTACGTGACCCAAACCGCAAAGCCACTCGCTCGGTAAGGAACACAACATGGCGTAAGACTGTGACAGCGTCTTGTTGACGGTAGGCTATAAGTAAGGCCGAAATTTCACTTAGCTTCCAGACTTAGAACGTAGTTGAAGTTCACAGTAGCAGAAGAAATACTTCTAGAACAACCTGATAGTCCATTAAGATGTGCGCGAGAGTGTCTAGTGGATGGTGTGAGCGCTGAACGGACCAATGACCAAACCGAATGTTAGTGAGGCTAGTGACCAACTTAATGTGCTGCAGCCCAGCATACCTTCTAAAATGTTTCAGAAAAGTATATAAGGGTTTGAATTGCAACCCAAGGGCTTTCCGTCATGTGATCCTTGATTAAATATGTGGCCTTGCGCTTGTGTATTATAAAGGATTTTCTTGCCATGAACAGTTAGGAAGTGAAGATGTGGTCTTCGCCGTGTGTATAACAGGGGATTTTCTTGCCGAGAACAGTTAGGAAGTGAAGATGTGGTCTTCGCCGTGTGTATAACAGGGGCTTTTCTTGCCATGAACAGTTAGAACGTGAAGATGTGGTCTTCGCCGTGTGTTTTACAGAGGCTTTCCTTGCCGAGAAAAGTTAGGAAGTGAAGATGTGGTCTTCGCCGTGTGTATAACAGGGGCTTTTCTTGCCGAGAACAGTTAGAAAGTGAAGATGTGGTCTTCGCCGTGTGTATAACAGGGGCTTTTCTTGCCATGGACAGTTAGAACGTGAAGATGTGGTCTTCGCCGTGTGTATTACAGAGGCTTTCCTTGCCGAGAACAGTTAGGAAGTGAAGATGTGGTCTTCGCCGTGTGTATAACAGAGGCTTTCCTTGCCGAGAACAGTTAGGAAGTGAAGATGTAGTCTTCGCCGTGTGTATAACAGGGGCTTTTCTTGCCGAGAACAGTTGGGAAGTGAAGATATGGTCTTCGCCGTGTGTATAACAGAGGCTTTCCTTGCCGAGAACAGTTAGGAAGTGAAGATGTAGTCTTCGCCGTGTGTATAACAGAGGCTTTACTTGCCGAGAACAGTTAGGAAGTGAAGATGTGGTCTTCGCCGTGTGTATAACAGGGGCTTTTCTTGCCGAGAACAGTTAGGAAGTGAAGATGTGGTCTTCGCCGTGTGTATAACAGGGGCTTTTCTTGCCATGAACAGTTAGAACGTGAAGATGTGGTCTTCGCCGTGTGTATTACAGAGGCTTTCCTTGCCATGAACAGTTAGGAAGTGAAGATGTAGTCTTCGCCGTGTGTATTACAGAGGCTTTCCTTGCCGAGAACAGTTAGGAAGTGAAGATGTGGTCTTCGCCGTGTGTATTACGGAGGCTTTCCTTGCCGAGAACAGTTAGGAAGTGAAGATGTAGTCTTCGCCGTGTGTATAACAGAGGCTTTCCTTGCCGAGAACAGTTAGGAAGTGAAGATGTGGTCTTCGCCGTGTGTATAACAGGGGCTTTTCTTGCCATGAACAGTTAGAACGTGAAGATGTGGTCTTCGCCGTGTGTATTACAGAGGCTTTCCTTGCCGAGAAAAGTTAGAAAGTGAAGATGTGGTCTTCGCCGTGTGTATAACAGGGGCTTTTCTTGCCGAGAACAGTTAGGAAGTGAAGATGTGGTCTTCGCCGTGTGTATAACAGGGGCTTTTCTTGCCGAGAACAGTTAGGAAGTGAAGATGTGGTCTTCGCCGTGTGTATTACAGAGGCTTTCCTTGCCGAGAACAGTTAGGAAGTGAAGATGTGGTCTTCGCCGTGTGTATAACAGGGGCTTTTCTTGCCGAGAACAGTTAGGAAGTGAAGATGTGGTCTTCGCCGTGTGTATAACAGGGGCTTTTCTTGCCGAGAACAGTTAGGAAGTGAAGATGTGGTCTTCGCCGTGTGTATAACAGAGGCTTTCCTTGCCGAGAACAGTTAGGAAGTGAAGATGTTGTCTTCGCCGTGTGTATTACAGAGGCTTTCCTTGCCGAGAAAAGTTAGAAAGTGAAGATGTGGTCTTCGAGTTGTGTATAACAAAGGCTTTTCTTGCCGTGAACAGTTAGAAAAAAAAGATGTGGTCTTCGCCGTGTGTATTACAGAGGCTTTTCTTGCCGTGAACAGTTAGAAAGTGATGTGATCTTCGCCGTGTGTAGAGGCTTTTCGCCATGTGATGTTTGGGAGTGGTCAAGGGCCATTTGTTAAGTGATCCAGAAGACTTTCTTGTCGTGAATAGTCTGAAAGTAAAAGAATGTATGTTGCCATGTGTCTTCTACCAAAATGTTATGGCGAAATTTAAGTTTTGTTGCAAGGAGTTTACAGGTGGAAAACGTTGCCCGTTCTGTTATTGTAGAGATATGGGTGGCTTTTCAGAGTCTTTTTCATGGGTTAGGAGAGTAGAGGTTCGGTTATTGTACGTTAGCAGGTGTACAGTACTTGATTATTTAGTAAAAAAGAGAGCAGTGGACTTTAGTAAGGACTTTTTGTTTCTTCAGGGAGAGCCAGGTCTATACAACTTGAGTTCACTTTCGAAGGACTGCACAATATGAACAAGAGGATACACGAAAGCATAAGTATCAGACGAATGAAGCCTCAAAATCCGAGCTAATTTGTATACAATTATAGTAACTAGTGTGCGAATGTCTTAATTTTGATAGTTTAATTAAACTATATATCAAGTTTGTAAATGGTATCAGAAATAATACTTCACGCTCCCACGTCCCAAACCTATCGTTATCCTTAGGATCACGGCAAGTATGGAAAATTTTCTTCTGGTATATTTTTTGTTGTTGTACTGTCTGTTAGGTCGTCAGCCCAGAGGCTGGTTGGATCCTCAAATAGCACCACCAAAAGTTATGCGGTTATGAGGAAACCGCAAAAACCAATGGCAGCACCAAAATGAGGCCTAATGTTGCTAACAGTGCATATATTATTTGAAGAAAGCTATTTATTCTGTTCCGAGAGTTAGGTGACCCGGAGAGGATATTCTGATGCCATCTGTTGTGTGAACTGTGCCGTTAGACTCGTTCAGAATTTTGGTGGTGGTGGTGATTATTATTTTAAGAGGAAGCTTAAGTAGGCAACTGTCCTCTTTAACTCTAACCTGAAAGGGAAAACGAAGAGGTCTGACACTTCAAAAAAGTAACGTAATGGCAAAAAGAAGGGAAGGATGGCGAGGGGCACAAATGTCAGACTACTTGGACCTCGCACACCGGAGACCTTTGTGATAAGAAGAGAACGTGAATTTGCCAAGGAAGCTCAGTTAGGAAGGACGAAATCCAGAAGTCTGGTACTCGTTCAAAATCGAACGGAGTCATCAGTCCTTGTAACAAAAAGGTCGGATCAGGAATATTTACACATACAGTATACTGAATTTACTCATGTATGCGTGTGTACTAAGGTCGTCCGGTGATGGAGCTTGAAATGAAAGCTCCCTTGATCTGACATATATTGCATGTGAAGGTATCTGTCACCCCTCTTCGTGAGTTGTTATATAGGCTGACTTTACTGCCTCAATATTCATAAAAATGTTTTCCCAGAACTGATCGCTCTGGCTTAACATAATTTGATAAATATAGAAAGAGACAGATATTTCGCTCTCTGGAAAACATCGCTTGTCACATTGCTTCCACGCCAGAAACACGACTACCATCTCCTTTATGGGCTGGTTAGAAAGGCCACAATGATATTCTTGTGGATCCAGCATGACTTCTAGCCATCTTCAGGTCCTTCACATGCGGGCATCCAGTGATTTGGAATGCCCAGTTTTGTATAATCTCACAGACAGAAGGTTACGATTAAAGTTGGCATGTACCCCTTTTGGTAGAGAAATTTGAGATTCTGATGAATCAACCTTGGGATCCAATTAATTTCGGAACAAGAATATGTCTGGTTTCAGTTGAGAGTTTGCTTAATTTTCTAACATTTTCAAGTTTTGATCTTTCTACTTTTAAGAGTTTTTCTTCATCAAAGGTCTCTGATCTGGCTGAGCTGGGTGTCTTTACTATTTATGCTGAACAAACTGTATATCATTTGAAGACGTATGGCTAATTCGTCGTTTTGCTAACGCCAGCAAATATTCCTGAGTATTAGAGTTGTCTCGTCTAAATGAAATGGCCATTCTTCCAGTTTTATCGGATTCATCCAACGATGTTTCAGTTAAACGGTACTATCTGATCATCTGAGAGCAGAACTTGGTTTACAATTAGCATCATACACTGAATATCGATCAGCGCTGTTCTTAAATCTGTTGGGAGAGATCGTGATCTGAAGCAGTCTTGCTGTGCTAAATGTGAGATAGTAGAGCGTTGGCTAGCTGTCCGCCAGTTTGATGGTATGTGAAGGTGTCGCTAGTGGAAAGCTGCAAAAGTCGTGTCGGTAGACCTATCTGTAAACAAATTAACTCTTGTGGCACAAAATATCTGGCTCCTCGTCGTCCTTCGAAATCTTGGGACGGAAAACAGCACTGTTAAAAGCAGCCCCAGACTCCCTAGATTTACAATGACGTTCCCTCTGCGAGCTGAACCTGGCCTGCTATCAGCATCGCTTGGAAGGGCACTCTTTCCCTCGGTTTGTGCTCAACCGCGACTGGGAGTGGGTCATGTTCGATGCCCTCGTCCATTCGTATAAAGTATGATAATGATGTATGATATGTATGGGGTATGCAACATATACTAACTACTAGCATTATTTAACTTTTAACGAATTGGCATACCTTTGTAATTTTTTCTTGTTTTTTGTTTGTTTGTTTGTTTGTTTGTTTGTTTGTTTGTTTGTTTATTTGTTTGTTTGTAGTACGTTCAAATCTAACTGCATGAAATGTTTCAGATTACAATAAGCGAATAAGCTCTCCCCAGCTAGTGGTCACCCGTGACTGGGAGATAAGTGTATTCATTCATTCATTCATTCATTCATTCATTCATTCATTCATTCATTCATTCATTCATTCATTCATTCAATTATTCATTCATTCATTTATTCATTCATTCATTCATTCATTCATATCAACATCGCTGTGTAAATGTCTTCCTAAATCTATCCGCATTCAAACTGGCTTAAAGTTCAGAAGCATTTTCAGACTCCCCAGACGTGGGCCGGTGTATTTTTCACCTTTCAATGATTATTTTAGAATGGACAGCTCTTTCTTTGGTGGCCATATTAAAAGTCATCAACCATAAAAAGTTTTACAATTTACCCGTCGACTCTAAATACGTTCCAGTTAACGATACGTTATACGACTTAATCAGCGAAATAATAGACAGCGAAGGAAAAATGCACAAAACAAATAGTGCATAATATGAAATGCAACCAAGTCTGGTTGAGAGGTGTGCTAGAACATACACACATACGTCCTTAAACTCGGTCTCTTAGGAAATTACCTTTTCTTCGCCCATTTTCACACCCCTGCCGATTGGGACAACATGTTATCTTAAACAGCATCCAGATTGTCACAGTCCATCTCAACGACCCCGGAAACTGTGGATTAAACACAAATAACGATTGTTTTGGTTAATTTTTACATTTCGCCCCTACTTTAGGGGCTAGGAGTCTCTTACCCTTACGGTATTTTTTCCAGGTACTGAATCTTGTAGTTATTGATGATGTTTTATGTACTTAAATGAACACACAACTTCATAATTATTATGCAAAATGCAAATAATGCAAAAATCAAACACCATTGCACTGTCATCCGGCCAGAGGTTCTATATGCATTGGAATGTCTCGCCATGAACAGAAAAGGCATGATGGAGAAATTCGAGGCTAAGGAAAGGAAGATTTTGAGGAAAATCTTAGGTCCAGTCAAAGACAATGGCGAGTTTAGGAGATGGCACAACCAGGAGCTGTACTCGCATGTGGACAGCGACACAGAAAACTATTTTCGATTATTTTTATATCTCATCCCTTCCAACACCTACACCTGGGGGTGCTAAGGTTGCCATACCCCTACTCAGTTTATCTTCTGATAGTAAGTCATAAGTGTACCAGGTTTGGTTTGAATCGCTCTAGTAGTTCCGAAAACTATTCTTTCGACACTATTATAGCTCCCCTTTAGTTATGTATATATACAGTGTGATTCATCAGCCCCTTCCAATATTGTTTACTGCAGCCCAAACTAACGTGCCACAAGGTTAAAGAGGTGCTATTCCCCGGCAGGCGTACTGTATGGTACTAATGCTCAGTGAGCACATTTTGCACAAGTTTCTGAACCCTAGCGAAATGTTATATCATCCGTTCGCAAAACATGACGTCTTGAAATCATGTACTTACCATGTAACTACGATAATTGTCGTGCCTCGTGACCGAGTGTAACGAAGAGGGGAATCAATGCACAAAACTAGGTAACAGTGCAGTAATTAATGTCTTAAACACCGAACCGGATGGCGTATGTGCGCTTCTCTCGTCGTAATACCAGCATGGTTCCAGCAGTGTAGCGTAGTGGATGTGGTTAGCCGTTCGCCTACCAATCAACGGAATGTGCCAGGGGCGGTTTTAATCCTGCATTGTTCATCTATTTTTGCATCGGTATGATGTTTGAATTCGTAAACACAGGCACACGTCTACCACATCAAGCAGTAGAATGACACTTTTAATCACCTTGTGCCCAGCGCATACTCCACTGATTAGAACCTGAATGTACTGTAATCTCTGCTGTCATTCGGCATGTTTTACGCAGAGGAATAAGTTGACATGCTCCTTATTTATGAGGAAGAAAGATAAAACGCGTGCGAGGCACTAGGTATGTACAGGCAACGGTATCTCGATAGGCGACACCCGGCTGCTACGACATTCCGCCGTGTTGAAAGACGCCTAAGGATAACAGGCGTGTTTTCCAACCAGCTACCAGTCCGCGATAGGCCCTTTACATGGGGTGAAAGAGAAGAGACCGCTCTGGAGGCAGCTCGTAATAATCCACACAACAGTACAAGGACGATTGCATGACAGGTGAACACCAGCCAGCCCTCCGTCTGGCGAATACTGCATGGACATAAATTTCACCCATACCATCTTGAGCTACACAAAGAGATCCATGGGCGGGATTTCGAAACTCGAATGGAGTTCTGTCGGTGGCTGTTAGGCAGGCTGGACAATGATGCAGCATTCGTATCGCATATCTTCTTCTCGGATGAATCGCGGTTCATCTCAGTGACCCCGAAAACTATGGATTTGACACTTTCTTTGATTATCTTTATATATCACTCCCTCCTCGTCCCCCACCACAAAGGGGCTGAACTTGGACTTATAAAAATTGCGGAGTTTAAACATTATCTTAGCATCTCCAAAAACTACCGATTCAAAACTATTTTCAATTATTTTTATATATCACTCTCCCCTCGCCCTCACCCCAAACTTGGACTTTCAGACAATTCGGAGTATCACTATTCATCTCAGCTACCCCGAAAAATATGGATTCAACACTATATTCGACTATATGTATATCTCACATCTCGCCCATCCCCGGCCCTAAGCCCCATCCCTAAGGGTGCTTGGGATGTAGTATCCCCACGCGGTTTATCTCCTGATACTAATTCATAAGTGTACCAAGTTTGGTTGATATCACTCCAGTGGTTTAAGAAGAGATGTAATAATACATACATACATACATACATACATACATACATACATACATACATACATACATACATACATACATACATACATACATACATACATACATACATACATACATACATACATACATACATACATACATACTATACCCGTAACATGGTTCTCGTTAAAAGTCCCGATGAATGCGGAGTTATCCTACCCGCTAAACTCGTTCCCTTGCGGCCATGTCAGCTGCGCGTAGCGGAAGTCAAACGTTACGACTGAGTGACATGTTCTAGAGTTCTAGAGTCGTGTTACGTCATTCCTTTCATCATTAATTTCTTTCAGACAGATTAATGGTATAAAAATGACCAACACCACTGCATAGCCTGATTTTTATAGTTATAACCCCTAAATTTTATGGAAATTCTTTTAACGATTCGACAGATATTGGCATTCACGACGCCCAGGGAACACTGGATAAATAGGCGAGCATTTCGCTCGTCAGATCAGTGTACCTTGTACCACAGTCGAGGCCGGTCGATCGGCTGTTGGTTCTGCTGTCACCGTGATGCTCGTCGCCAGTTCGACTTTCCGATGGGAGTTCAAGTTCGCGCATCAGTGGACTTTGATTCTACGAACGCATCTCCAAGACTTAGAAAAAATTACAGTGTGATTTGCGTGTGGTAATAGGAGTTGTGTACAAGTTAAGACGCGAACAATTTAGGCGTGTAACTCTTAATAGGAACAGTGCAATTTGAATTAGTACGATACTACGTCACCAAGTACTTAAATGTAATTTAAAGTTTAAATTACCAGTGATAAACCTGTGTCGATAGTAAGACGTAATTCAGTACGGGTGATTGAATTTAGTGACAGTATTTAAACTTCACATTGACTGCTAATGGTGAGAGAACCTTGTCGTTCGAGAAACTTCGACTGTACATAATTTTGTCTTTGGTCCTAACGAGTGATAAACCTGTGCCGATAGTAAGACATAATTCAGTACAGGTGATTGAATTTAGTGACAGTGATACTATACGTTTTCTACAAGCTACTGACACAGGTGGTTGAAATTAACAATGCCATTGAATTTAAGATTTATTTCCAGCATTAAGACTGTGGTTAAATGACTGATATAGTTAATATTTCTCGTATCGAACCCAGGACGGTTCTAAAAAAGACAGTTATCGAGAGCGGGAGTAAATTCCTCCCAGAATAAATTCTTTGATTTCATTTGTTTTTAATTCGGACTTGAACTGTGTGGAATGTTGTGTTTCCTACGTCACGATTCCACCGAAATTTTCATCTTTAAGTTTGATAAAGTGACTTATTTATTTCCGTGGTTGAGACCTTACAGATGTAATTTTGAGTTCAGTTCATCAGCATTAACTGTGTTTATTAGTGGATCCCACCGTGAAGTCAAATGTGCAGACCACTACTAACCATTATCTACTCTGTGCAGGCCAGTTTCTTAGGGTCTATTTCCTGTCCAGTGCCACATTACAACTAAAACTTCAGTTGCTCCTCGACCATCCGGACTTCGAGACACTCAGGTCCTTCCAGAGGTTCAAGACCAGCTCGGAAGATGGTGGCACCATAAGTAGACTTTCTGACCCACAATGCATCAGAGTCAATTCCGCCCCAGGGATAGGTATCCATTACAACTGAAGAGCTGAGGTGATGTTGAAACCTGATTTTCTTTCATGAATAAACTTAAAAAAACAGTTATTGCTCCATTATACTTATTTGCTTCCCTCTCACGTGTAACCATTCAGATAGTGACCGGTCACCACCTGGGCCGAGTCTTATGTAGAGCTAGTCGTCAAATTAAGCTTTTACGGTTACAGAGAGGGAAGATAAGTATAAATGGCGCCCAACGTGGGACTCGATCTGAATTATCTACAGCGTACAAGTATAACATAAGAAACACTTAGATGAAGATCAGACTTTCAGAACTTGACCTGAATAGATCTTACAATCATGTTAAAGTACAGAAACTTTAATTTTCAGATCATACTAATTTTAGTGAAGTGCTGTGATAGAAATATTAACATGGATCGTCTGCTGTATAATGAGAGCAATCTTAAATTAACGGACTAATTTTGAACTTAGTTGGATTCATTCAAAAGTCAATACTTGGTTATATTCGGTCACTGAACTACCACAAATATTTTTTTCTCTCTCTTCAAAGTGTGATTTTGATGTTGTATGTGAAATATTTGCCTCAGTGATTATTTTACAAACTGTCTACCATTGAACATTAATGGTGATATTTGCAAATTTTATAAGTGCTTATTTATTACTTGTCTATGGTACTTGATCAAATATAATATTGTCAAAATGGAAAGTAGTTTAGCAGCTATTAAAGCTTTAAAAATTAGCGTGAATGAAAAGATTTCGGAATCTAACACCAATTTATCACGACGTATTCAGGAGTCCAATGCAAACTTAGAAGCTCGCCTAGGTGCTCGCAGTAATGAGTCAAACACTAACTTGGAAGCTCGCATTAATGAAGCAAACGCGGCTACTACTCAACTCGGCGTTAACTTGGAAGCACGTATTAACGAGTCTAATACCAATTTTGAAACTCGTATTACTCAAATGACGAAAAATGTAGATAGTAAATTTTCTGAGATAAATACAAACCTTGAACGTAGACTCGCCAAGGCTGGTTCAGAGATCGAAAAGAGATTCTCTGATACCAATGCTAAAATTAATTCTCAATTTACAGAGATTAATGAACGCCTGACCCGTGAGTTAGACACAGTAAAAGAGGACATAAAAACAAGTTGTCGCGGATTTAAAGACTGCTTTTCCTACATCCCAACAATTAATTGATCAAGTAGGGAGTTTAAAAGCGGAATTCCAAGAATCGCATGCACATCTTTCGCAAGCGCAAGCTAAGATTGCGTCAATACAGGATAATATTCGTGAGTCTTTTAAGAGTGGTATTCACAAGCTAACTAGTGAAGTAGACTTGTTGAAAACTAAACAAGAAGAAACTGACAAACATGTTAAAACCCAATTAAATAACGCACACACACAGATCACCTGCATAAGTCTTGACGTGGTCGAAGTCAAAAAGGATCTCGAAAAAGAAGTTAAAAATGTAGAAACTTCCATTAGTAGTCAGGTCAAAGTCATTAAACAAGATCTGCAAGGTAAAACTGAAACACTCAGTAATGGAGTTTCTCAAGTGGAAAAGGACGGGACAGCACCAAGCAATCTCGACACTAGCGGAAGCACTTCTCACATTTCCCAAATTATACGAATGTCTGATGACAAACCTGCGAGGTTCTCCGGAAGGGAAGAATATACCGCAAAGGAATTTCTCCTCAATCTTGATGAATATTTTTTAGATAATCAAGTAAGATCTGATCGTAAGTTAAGAATAGCTTCCCGATTACTCGAAGGAAGAGCGCTAACATGGTACTCGGCATTCAAGTTTAATATTAAAAATTACGATGATTTTAAAGAAGCACTTTTGAAAAGATTTTGGAATTCAGAGATTCAACATTTAATTAAATTACAACTATATTCAAGAAAGTACAACACAGCAATTAATTCCTCACGCTATTCCGAATTTTTACTATCACAATTAAAAAAGATGCAATTTTTTGATCCACCACTACCCGAACATGAATTAATTCAAGTAGTAATACTTCAATTTCCTACGCATGTTCAAGAGATTCATGTTGGGACTAATGTCCAACATTTAGAACAGCTTGACGATGTTCTTAGGAGGTTGGACACCGCTCACACGCAGAATCCCATTAAGACTAACAAACAGAAAGAAATCACGAATAACCACGTGGAAATAAGGTCACAACAGAGGCCGAGTCTCGAACCGCCCATGGACACGGAACAGAGGAGAGATACACCCTCTCGTTTCCGTGGATTCCGAAGACGCTCATATGGGGATAAAATACCTTACGGGCGTAATCAAAATTGGAAGAAGCCAACTGAATCAGCTCTCCAAGACCGAAATACACATGGGGCTGAACTCGATAAAAGAAGGAGGGACACACGTGAATATATCCAACGTAGAAATCAGGACGATGGATTACCAGGCGCCGCTTCATTAGAATACGAAGAGAATGTTGGTAGACGAAATGAGACGTCCGAGCCAAATACTGAATCGAAAGGCGCGATAAAAAAACTTCATTTTCCCAGCAATAAGTTTGCCTGAAAACCAGTATGAAGAAGCAATTCCTTGCACCGCTAACATTAATTATTGGCACTTAGATGATAGTGAATTATTGTACGAAGAGCCTACTATTGCCAACCCCAGGATAGAACGTAGTCTCCCAGTCATTAGCATTAAGCTAGGCCATCTCATTACATCTGCTTTGGTAGACTCCGGAGCTCAGGCCTCACTAGTTTCCGACAGATTAATTGATGAGTTAACAAGGAATGAGGAGGTACCCTTAATGCCAGTCGCCCAACTTAAAGTTAAAGGGATTGTACCTGACAAATTCGTCAAATGTAAGACACAGGCATTCTTGAAAATCGAAATCGAAGGAGTCTACTTTGAACACGTATTCCTTGTAATTACTCCAATGAAGTTTAATATTATTATAGGGTCTGATTTTCTAATTAAGTATAGTGGTGTTATTGATTATTCTGCCAATACGTTAAAATTTTCAAATACTAACTCTGTAGAGTTACAGCTGTTAAATAGTGAAGATATGAATTGCCAGGGTCTAAATGCCCCTATAGTTAATTCCGAAGGCAATAAGAGCGATGCTCCGCCTATCGAGGAAGAGGGTAGACCCGATGAAGTGGGACCCGTCGAAGGCTAAGAAATACCCATCATTCAGGATGATTTCGACTTGGGTAGCAATGACTTCGTATTTTTCAACAGTGTAACTGAAAGCCCAGAGTTCAGTTCTCAGGTGGCAGAGGCGACCCAAAAATTGTTCGAGAGTACGCAGATGACTTCAATGATAAGCCTGGTGTAATCGAGAATTTTCAATACAGTTTGAAAGTCAGGGATGCTTCACCATATAAAAAGCGACCGTATCCTGTTCCCGAAAAATATCGAGAAGAAGCTAGGACTTTGATCCGGAAGATGGAGAACGATGGCATTATTTCTAAGTGTATCACTCCTTATTTAAACCCTTTGGCGATCGTAAGGAAACCAAATGGCAGTTTGCGCCTGTGTCTCGACGCGCGTGCATTACATGAGAGCCTAGTAGTAGAATACGACCGTCCACCATTGCTCCGGGACGTCCTTAGGAAGTTCCAAGGAATGAAGATATTTTCTGCAATGGATATGACCTCATCATACTTTCATATTTTGCTAGTAGAAAGTTGTCGAAAGTTCACTGGATTTATTTTTGAAAACATCACGTATGCCTTCAACCGGCTTCCGTTTGGAATTAAGAACTCGGGGGCCGTGCTTATAAGAGCGTTGGAGAGTCAACTATCTGACAAAGTCAAACATATTGCTACCATTTATGTTGATGATATTCTCATAGCATCAGAGTCATTTGAGAAGCATATTGAGGATGTTAGTACTGTCTTAAGTGAACTTCAAGCAAAGAACTTCAAAATCAACATGAGTAAAAGTCAATTCTTTAAGACTGAGGTGTTATTCTTGGGTCATCTCCTCAGTGGAGAAGGGAGTAAACCTAATCCAGCCAAGATCAATAGTATTATAGATTTTCCTAAACCGACCAGAGTCAAGCACGTGCGACAATTCCTCGGATTGTGCCAATTCTTTTCACAACATTGCTACAATTATACAGAAACCGTAGCACCGTTGCAATCACTGTTACAGAAAAATAATAGATGGAAATGGTCGGAAGCGTGTGATGAAGCATTTCATAAAACAAAGTTAATGCTCCGGGATAGTGTGCAACTTTCCTATACAAATTTTGAATGGCCATTCTACATTGAATGCGACGCCAGCTCCGTGGGAGTAGGTGCCGTCCTCTATCAAGTGAACCCGGGAAAGCCTGATGTCAGAATATTCTTGTCATTTATGAGTCGAAAGTTGAGACCACACGAAAGAGCCTACACAGTAACGGAACTTGAAACACTTGCCGTAGTTCAGTCCCTACTGTATTGGAGAAAAATAATCTTCGGCTACCCTGTGATCATTTACACCGATCATAAAGCGCTTACTTTCATCATGTCTTCTGACATTACCAGTGATCGAGTAACCCGTTGGGCACTCTTCATCCAACAATTTAATATCACTGTCGTTCATCGAACTGGAAAGAAAAATATCCTCGCCGACGCCCTAAGTCGCAACCCAGTCAGTACTATTACTGTTCATCCAATTGAAATCTTAGACAGGGAAGATGAAGAGCTTCTTCGAAGACTCCAATATTTACCAAAAGCCCAAGCGCGAGATGTCAAAATCCGAGAACTCCTTAGATTCTTCAAGGGTTTGATTCCCATTGATGATTATGATTATGACCGAATCTCCCGCCTCGCGCGATCTTTTTGCTATAAAGATGGACTGATTTATAAGTACTTGGATCCAGCAAAGAGTAAGCGTAGAATTTACGCCCCTCCTAAACTTAGACCAGACATCGTGCGGCACTGTCATTCTCTATCTTTACATTCCGGCACTGATAAAGTGGTTGCTCTCATTGGAGAAAAATTTGTATGGGAGTACATGAGGCGAGATGTTAGAGATGTAATTCGCACGTGTGACGTTTGCCAACGAATCAAACCTAACAATGGGTTAATGAGAGAATTTCCTAGACCATTGACACCGGAGAGACCTAAGGAAATACTGGCTTTGGACTTGTATGGCCCTTCGCCCAAGGCAACCCGTGGCAACCGACACATTGTTGTAGTGGTAGATGTATTCTCCAAGTACACCATGCTAGTTCCAATACAAAAAGCGAAGGCTAAGAATATTCTCCGCAGAATCAAACGGAATATTATTCCGGAAATGGGCAAACCGGAATATTTACTTACAGATCATGGTACTCAATTCACGTCTGTCGAATTTCAAGTAGCATTAGAGGACATGAACATCAAACATGTCATGAACTCGATCCGTCATCCTGAAGCTAACCCGGCCGAAAGGATCATGAGGGAAATCGCCAGATTCTGCAGACTCTACTGTGGGACTCAACACTGGAAGTGGGTCGAGGTGCTACCCATAATGCAGCAGGTAATAAACTCAACAGTCCATGAATCTATTCGTGATATTCCTGTGAAGGTCCATAAAGATATCACACCTGATAGGCCATGGGATCAACTGTTACCGCCTCTTCAGGACATGGTAATCACTCACGAGGCGCGCGTGGAAGCTACAAAGGAACAACTTTGACATGCAGCTCAAATCCGAGAGAGGAGGATGAGAAACAGAACATTTCGACCACCACTTCGAGTAAATGACATGGTTTTAATTAGGAAACCCGCTGTCTCACGACCAGAACTTCGTGTGTACGGTAAATTTTGTCCCCTCTACAAAGGACCTTACAGGATTACAGCAGTCTTTGATAATGGGGCTTATGAAGTGAGTAAATTAAATGGGGACTTGGAAGGAATTCACATCTCCGCCAATTTGAAGAAATATTATCATCGAGACCATTAGAGAAAAAAGAAAAGAAAAACATGATCGGATTTTCTTTTCCTTGGAGAGAGGGGAATATATACCCGTAACATGGTTCTCGTTAGAAGTCCCGATGAATGCGGAGTTATGCTACCCACCAAACTCGTTCTCCTGCGGCCATGTCAGCTGCGCGTAGCGGAAGTGAAACGTCACTACTGAGTAACATGTTCTAGAGTCGTGTTACGTCAGGTGGAATGTTCCATTTCCTTCCATCATTAATTTCTTTCAGACAGATTAATGGTATTAAAAAATGAACAACATCACTGCATAGCCTGTTTTTTATAGTTATAACCCCTAAATCTTATGGAAATCCGTTTAACGATTCGACAGATATTGGCATTCACGACGCCCAAGGAACACTGGATAAATAGGCGAGCATTTCGCTCGTCAGATCAGTGTACCTTGTACCACAGTCGAGGCCGGTTGATCGGCTGTTGGTTCTGCTGTCACCGTGATGCTCGTCGCCATTTCGACTTTCCGATGGGAGTTCAAGTTCGCGCATCAGTGGACTTTGATTCTACGAACGCATCTCCAAGACTTAGAAAAAAATACAGTGTGATTTGCGTGTGGTAATAGGAGTTGTGTACAAGTTAAGACGCGAACAATTTAGGCGTGTAACTCTTAATAGGAACAGTGCAATTTGAATTAGTACGATACTACGTCACCAAGTACTTAAATGTAATTTAAAGTTTAAATTACCAGTGATAAACCTGTGCCGATAGTAAGACGTAATTCAGTACAGGTGATTGAATTTAGTGACAGTATTTAAACTTCACATTGACTGCTAATGGTGAGAGAACCTTGTCGTTCGAGAAACTTCGACTGTACATAATTTTGTCTTTGGTCCTAACGAGTGATAAACCTGTGCCGATAGTAAGACGTAATTCAGAACAGGTGATTGAATTTAGTGACGGATTTTATTTTCCTTGGAGGGAGGGGAATATATACCCGTAACATATATACGTTTTTTTTACAAGCTACTGACACAGGTGGTTGAAATTAACAATGCCATTGAACTTAAGATTTATTTCCAGCCTTAAGACTGTGGTTAAATAACTGATATAGTTAATATTTCTCGTATCGAACCCAGGACGGTTCTAGAAAAGACAGTTATCGAGAGCGGGAGTAAATTCCTCCCAGAATAAATTCTTTGATTTCATTTGTTTCTAATTCGGACTTGAACTGTGTGGAATGTTGTATTTCCTACGTCACGATTCCACCGAAATTTTCATCTTTAAGTTTGATAAAGTGAATTATTTATTTCCGTGGTTGAGACCTTACAGATGTAATTTTGAGTTCAGTTCATCAGCAATAACTGTGTTTATTAATGGATCCCATCGTGAAATCAAATGTGCAGACCACTACTAACCATTATCTACTCTATGCAGGCCAGTTTCTTAGGGTCTATTTCCTGTCCAGTGCCACATTACAACTAAAACTTTAGTTGCTCCTCGACCATCCGGACTTCGAGACACTCAGGTCCTTCCAGAGGTTCAAGACCAGCTCGGAAGATGGTGGCACCATAAGTAGACTTTCTGACCCACAATGCATCAGAGTCAATTCTACCCCAGGGAGAGGTATCCATTACAACTGAAGAGCTGAGGTGATGTTGAAACCTGATTTTCTTTCATGAATAAACTTAAAAAAACAGTTATTGCTCCATTATACGTATTTGCTTCCCTCTCACGTGTAACCATTCAGATAGTGACCGGTCACCACCTGGGCCGAGTCTTATGTAGAGCTAGTCGTCAAATTAAGCTTTTACGGTTACAATACATACATACATACATACATACATACATACATACATACATACATACATACATACATACATACATACATACATACATACTGCGCCCGTAACTAGGTCTAGCCGGTGAAGAAGAGGCACCCCAGGGGTGCTCAGTTCGACAAGATTACTGACTGGATAAATACAAATGATAGGATTTAACATGACGTTCGGAAATAAGAATATTTGATATTTAATGAATATTATAACATAATTTATTCAAAATAAAATAAAACTTTTGCCATCCTGAATATATATGATTATGGGAACGATCGCTACGTTAAATTAAATTACTGATGATTCTTGACGTGACATAAAAATAATTCTAACAAATGGGGTGGTACACGTGACTCTTTTCCCTACAATTCTAACAGAGTCATTTTCAGTATTTTGCATATTTCGTTTGGAATCAGATAATTTAATTATTTTAAATTTTTGAATCTTGATAAATGAGGGTGGGGTATCAAATTCCTCGAACAATCTGAAAAATACATTATATTTTAATAGAGTGTATGAGATGAAACAAATATTCAAATTTACAAAATCGATTACTTCTCACATCAAAATGTTAGTGAAGTTACGTTTCTTAAATATTTGTTATCACTAAATTCATCTTGAAAATGCTTTAAGTAAAAATTAACTCGAGACGTCGAGTATATCTGCTCAAAGTCTTTCTCACATATCTCCTCGTGAGAACTAAAATCTAACGCTATTATTACGTGGCCATTAATAAATCGAAATTATTGCTCCTCAAATAAATCATTAAACCAAATTAATTCATGGACGTGGGAATTTTGTCCAAAATTGTAAATTAAATGCCACTAAAATGTCACAGATTATCCCCTCTGTTAACACATCGATCTGAAATACACAAGATATAATTTATAACTAGAACATTTGACTAATTCTACCAACTATCTACAAGAAAAATTTCTAAAGAAGAACTATTTACAATATCTACATCACGTCTTTGTGCTAATAACATTATCACTTTCCATTAGGTTTGTACCGGGTGGTACACCTCCACGCCGCTAATTCAAATATTGCGCCAGTGAAACTTCTCTACAGGAGAAAGCCTGAACTTTAACAAACTGTATTAACTCAACGGTTTCTCGGAAGATGTCACTATTGTAAATTTGGTAATTTTGAAATGTTCTGAACTGTGTCTATTTTGATTTGTGTTTGTTTGCTCCGTATCAAGAAGTTTGAACATTCGCTAACAGATGTCGCTACCCAAAACTATGGTAACACACTCTGGTGCAATAGAATGAACTTTCTTGAAGAAATATTGTATTCCTAAGTTTTATTTTTACTAAATTTTATTCTGTGGTTTGTGGGTTGGCAATATAAATCCTTTCTTTCCGCCCGTTTTGAATGTAACCAATCATGAATTTACGTAATTAATTTTCCACCAATAAGGTGCTTCTTCTTCGTCTTGTGTATTAGTTTTTGCTGTTGGCCAATAAAAGTTTGTGGGCGGGTTGTTATCATTCATGAAAGGTCTCGAATTCTCCACGAGGGTATAAAAACTGCTGATTTTCTTGTCTCGGGGCCACTTCAGTAACATCTCTCTTAGTGTGTGAATATGTAGCAGGGGGCGGGAAGCGCCTCTTTCTTCAAGCAGCAGTTCATCTACAAGGTAATGGCCTGTTAACATCTTCATTTCTTGCTAGCTCAGCAGTTTAACTCTCGGGGAGAGTTCGAAACCTTTAGTATGTAACCTACCTTTTTAAAATGTAAATTCTTTTCTGTCTATCTATAAATTACAAATCTGTAAAGCGGGGATAGAGAGTGCTTCACCCTCTCGAACTCCCCTTCATTTTTGAAACAGGAGGTGACTACGTTTTCATAACCGTTCTTCTCTTATTTAATGTAGTAAAGTTTTCTCATACGTGTCACCTCCCTAGCTTGGGATTAGCCCCTGTATGATCGGCCTTGCGCCATATAGGTTTTAGACAAAACTTGGTGTAGGAGTGCAAGCTATCGCCTTCATTCAATTTCGTATTTTGGGCCATTTACTTAACCCGTGTGTTTTCCTTCCCGCGAAGGCTCAGTAGATTGGGTACGATATACCCCTGTTTCTTTATTATGCCTTGATGGCAGGTTGTGTAAGAGTCCGTTATTGCCTTTATAGGCTTGAAAGATCGAGAACGGGACAGCTCTTTATAGTGTTGTGGTAAAAGTGCCTTAGAGAGGCTTGAGATGTAAAGTTGGGAGCTAATGCTCCATGTAATTAAGGGTGTTCTGCCCTTTGGTATCTTGTTATTGTGAGCTGAGAGCTCAGAAATTATATTTGGGGCTCGAAGCCCAGATCTTGTAATAACCCCCTAAATCATTGAATTCTTTGTACCTGATTTTGGCTTGTTGTTGTCTTGTTAAGTTTACAAATTCTATGTCATAATTGCTAAGTTTTGAAAATATAACCTTTGTTAAAGTTTTAAATTGACTTTAATTTTGTAGTTGAGACCTATTCCCGCCCGCACCTTCTTTCACCTCTAACTACTACGGATATCTCCGTAACAAGGTCCATTTAGAAGTGTCATTGAAAATGCCAAGTTTCCACGTGAGCACGAATTCTGGCGATAAAAGTGAGCTCGCGAGGTATCGAACTACAATTAAAAATCTGGATATTATTTGAGAATCTACTTTCCAAGTTTAAATCCCTTCCAGTAAAACATTCGAAGCTTTAAATTAATGACTTCCAGAAGTTACAAAAGGATAAGCTTACTCCAAAATATTAAGACAGAATTCTGGAGTACATCGATCGACATATACTTATTATTATCATCATCAGAAGACTTATCACAGTGAGTACGCCTTATATAATCTCGAAGAACAATTATCTACTTCCTATAATGATCAAAACCCTGTATTAAAAATAACGTCGCACAAACACGTGACAATTCGCTATCATAAGACTCATATCACATGTACTAATTCCACATAAATTCCACGTACAATAACAACATTATAACGACGACTAATATTCATCACAACTACGCATCACACAACGTGTAGTCAGAAAATTACGTAAGAACATATTATCATCCAAGAAACAATCCTTACTCCCATTAAATTCGTCTTGATGATTAAATATACCACTGCTCACGTACTCCTAATAAATCCATAATCTCATTACGGAATTCACATCCCGATGACATACTACAATTACCACGAGGTACGAAGTTCTACAGTTCTACAGTGCTGAGACACCAGAAGGGACACGGTTCGATTGTAGCGATTGTAACAAGAAATTATTTGTGCAGTTAGACGTTTTGTATAGGTGCTACCAGATATAACAACGCATTTTCATGCAGGGCAGTGATATCAGTTATCGTGACCAGAAATAGTTCATATAACAATCCGCTTTTTCTTGTGTACTCCGACAATTGAATTAACTTCACCTATTAAAAAAGTTCAAGTTCACGTGAATACATAGGCCTACTCATTTTGGGACCTCTCTTTGCACTTTTGGTGTTTTTGTATTCTCGCACGCATCCTAATACTACCATACTTTGCTTCGTTTTACTGTTTCAGTACTTCCCATAAAATTTGTATTAATTAAAGCACATTGCTATTTGCCTCCTTGCCAGTGTAACATCTTCTGTTTATCTGAAATACATTAATGACGTATTTACACAGATATATTGAATAGGGGACAACGAGCTGAATCATGACAATGTGCTTACGTTTACTTGGCAACACGCACTGTTTTCCATGGTTACCAATCTAGATACTTGTTCAATCAACCTAAAAACTAAGATGTCAGCTAAAACATGATTGCGAGCGATTTGAAGGCTTTTCAGGAACAAGCGTTGTGACTAGATATACCCGATGGAAGATGTTGACTTAATTAGGAATGTGTTTAGCCAGCTGTGCAGGCAATGTGCAATCTTATTTAATCTTTCACCTTTACAAAAGCAGCTTTGAGTTTATCATAGATACATTGATTATAATCTCTGGAAATAACGTATAGTAAGGAGGTAGTTTATTCCACCTAGATCCTCTTTTTAAAATCGTCAGTTCTCAAAAGCACGATGTGCAATTGTGATCCGATTTCTTTTCAGTATGGTTACATCAGGGACCATCTTGACCCATTTAAAACACCGGTGGAGTATAGCTTCTAATATGAATTGACCTAAATTTTCGAGAAACTTGTGGCCAACGAGTCTGCATCTGGTTCACACTATGAGAAAGGTACGGTATATTGACTGTTTCTGGCCAACAATTCTCTTGTATAAGCAAAGTATTTGTTATCTCACTTTTAGACATTAGCCTTCGCAAATAATCGAATGGTTTCATAAATTTTCATGAATTTGCTTTGTACTAGCTGCAGTTCCATTTTAACGTTTAAAACCCACCTCTCCTGTCGTTGTAGTCCATAGGTGCTAAATATTTTTGTGGTGGCCATAAGTTACATTCTTCCCTGCCGAATACAACTAATTTACGGTATAATGGATACCATTGCTCAGAATAGAATTTGATTGATAGGATAGAATCAGATTGCTCGGAATTTGTTATTAGCCGTAAGTGGGAGGATAAGAAGAATGGCGATTGATATAACTATGGCGATTACACCTCCTAGCTTATTAGAGATTGATCTTAGAATGGCGAAAGCGAAAAGAAAATATCGTTCTGGCTGAATGTGTACAGGTGTAACTAGGACATTGGCAGGAGTGAATTTGTCTGGATTTTCTAGTTTATAATGTTCAAATAAAGTTAATAATAAAATAGCTACTACGACGATAAACATGAAGGTGTCCTTAAAATCGAAGTAAAGGTGGAAGGGCATTCTGTCTGAATTTACTACTTAAACCTAAGGGGTTTCTTAATTCAGTCTTTCCCCTGTGGGTGGGGGCAGTAGAATAACACCCACGTAACCTCTGTCTGTCGTAAGAGGCGACTAGGAAAGATCCTAAGTGCTCCTAACTCTGCAACGTGAGTTGGTGACCACGGGGCTCTTAGCTGAATCCTGACATTGCTTCCACTTACTTGTGCCAGGCTCTTCATTTCCATCTCTCCTATCAGACCTCTTTTAGTCAATCTTGTTCTTTTCCGACCCTGACGGTATTAGGTTGCGAGGTCTAGGGAGTCTTTCATCTTCACGCCCTTCGTGGCCCTTGTCTTTCTTTGGCCGATACTTTCATTTTCGAAGTGTTGGAACCCTTCGATTTTTCTTTCTGATTAGTTTTATATAGAGGATGGTTGCCTAGTTGTACTTCCTCTGAAAACAATAATCACCACCACTACCACCTGTCCCTGTTCGGTGAAGGAATAGAAGTTGGATTATTACTATAACGGATATAATACATGGTAAGACAAAGTAAAATGTAAAAACACCGCGTGAGTTGTCGACAGCGAATCCTCCTCACACTCATTGTACTAGGTCGATACCTAGATATTAAACGTTCAGTGTTTTTATATGAATTTTTAATTTAACTGTGTCATAGTATTAAAGCAAGTGGACTGGTATATAATTATCCTCTTCTGATTATTGTGTCAGTTCAGGAGAGAGATCCGGTGATCTTGCTGGCCAGGGCAGTTGTTGTACACCTCACAGAGCACGTTGCGTTTCAGCAGCTGTATGTGAACGTACATTGCCCTGCTGAAAAAGCACATCACCTTCCTGTCCAAGACGTGTCAGTATTACCGGGCAAGAACCTGTGCAATGTAGCGGTCACTGGTTACGTTATCCTGCAGAAACACCAACTGTTACCACGAGATGTAACACACATACACACCATGAAGCCTGGAGGGACCTGGGTATCGTGGGCGAATGCACTCTGGAATAGACCGCTCACCTGGTCTACGCCGTACGCGGTTACGTCTCTCCCTTGCATACAGACAGAACCTCCCCTTGTCACTGAAGACAACAGTCCCATTCCTCTCTCCAGCCAACTCTTTCATGACACCAGAGTAGCCATGCTTGGCGGTGTCATAGTGTCTTTGGTAGCCTAGGCAGTGGCACGCATGATCGCGTTCCTGCTGCAATCAGACGGTTAGCAATGGCCCTTGGTGACACACCAGGTGCAACATGTGACCGGATTTCGTTCCTGGATGATGTTCATCGGCCACCGCTGCTCGCACACTGTGTCGATCTCGATGAGCGCCTGTACTACGCGGACATCCGGAACCTGGTCTACGGGTGTGGCAATATTCCACAGACCACTCCTGAAAGCAGCGACACACCACCGATACATTGTGCCCAACATGTGTAGCAATCCGTCGATTAAGTCCATCCAGCATCCCGCAGGCCCACAATGTTATCCCGTTCAAATGGCTGCAGGTGTGCAACAGGAGCATGTACTTGTCGGCGGAGCTTGGTTGTACTCTAGAATGAATGATGCAAACACAGTTCACCTGAAACCTCAGCACAATTACTACGTGAAAAGCCAAACAGAGTGCACACGGACATGCCTCCTGAACGCCATATGATCGCCGATGTCCGTGACAAATGAATTACTAACACAACAACCCCTCACTATGAACTTATTATACTCTGGTGCCACTGAACATAGTCCTTGAGGATGTTGCATGTTTTTTTCCGGTAGTGTATTAACTAGCTTAATGTAATTATAATTAGTATAATCTATCCTGTTATTACGGGCTTGGCTTACAAGACATTATTCCAAAATAGCTTAATATACTGCACATACAGTGCTTAATCATACAATTATTTTCTGTAAATGATAGCCGTGACTTTTTAAAAATATTGTCGTGTTTGCACTGAAATCGGGACCTTTACTTTCCCGAAATGCACTATTATAGATACTGCACTGGATAGCTGTCATTAGATATGGAATGTTCCAAATTATAAAAGAAGTTTTAGTCAGCAGTTTCTAAATAAAGCTGACGATTTCCAAAATATCTGAAAGAAATCATTCAACCCTGCATTTAGCTCCCTTTTTTACTTTGAACATCGTAATAATTATCAGGCCAATATCTAGGTTAACATAATTCCAAAACATATGCCGAGTTTCATAAGCCTAGGTCTGGAAATGTTCACATGATACTCAAACAAGGAACGAAAGAAGGAAAAAAAGAAAGAAAGAAAGAAAAGAAAGAAAGAAAGGAAGAAAAAACAAATAGAAGTACATAAACTCAGGAATAAAGATATAAATTGTACCGGTAGTCTCCAAAGTCTATTTATGGCATGGAAAGGATTTTGTAGTGAAAACTAAATTATCATTTTCGATTCGTCGCGCTGACCACGCGTCACCTCATGATCTGCAGAACTATCGATTATTTTAAGCAACCAATTCCAATGCATTCAAATGACTTTGCAGCATTAGACCAATGATATATTTGTAACTATTAACAACGGAAGAATACATTAAATTAATTCGGTGAATGTAGGTTAAGGTACGCATGTTTTCACCTGATTATTCCATTCTAAACACTAAATTTCAAACTTAACATGAATTTCAGGGTGAGTTTTCTGCTTTGAGTGGTTTTTAAAGTGTTTTTAGACGATATCTAGCATCTAGGGCTTTTAATTTTATAATCTGTTTTGTTATCAGTGTGATTATTATTTAGAGATATACAGAAGCGTCACCTAATATTTAATTATGAAAATCAATCAAACCGTCATATATTAGAGGATTGGATTCAAACTGAGCTCTATTATTATCCAGTGTTTGAGACCACTACATAATAGAATAATTCTCTATCAGTATTTAATACTAACCATAGCTGAAATCTCTTCACCGTGATTCATGAACTCTAATTTATACTGCAAAAAATAATTATAGGCTACACACTTACTATTAAATTTAGATCAGTTACCATCAAACCGTCTAAAGGCGATAGTTCTTTTAAAATATATTTGACGCTATTTTACAGAGGATCTGAACTGCATGCAATGATTACTCATAAAATGTTGTTCCCTGTGATTTTCAAGTTCTGGACTCTAGTAGATGCCGAGGAATAAAGTTCCTGAGAGCCGGTCGACTCAACCAGGCAAAGTCGGCCACTACTTTAAAGTGCGCGGAAATGAGGTTTACCTTATATCCTTTATTCGATAGTTCGTATTTTTAATCGTTCAGTAAGGTATCTCAGATAGAAAAGTGTGAGGTAATGTAATTTTTAACGTTCAATAAAGTACTTTTATACATTCATACATTACATTGAATCAGGCTCCATTCATTAGTAGCATATCGTCACTGCGCGAAAAATACCGCCTGTTTGACAATACACTTTCTGTCCTAAGATTCGTCACGCCTCACGCCTCCCTGCCACATATGGATATGTAGTCCATTGGAGCAATTTTCGTCGTGTTCATTTTCCTATGCTAATGTGTAAAGCAAAATGAACCTTAAATACATTACTTTTTAGGAGTACGTAAATATGTCTTGCAAACATAAATACCTACAGTGCGGTACGGTAAGGTTCAACAAAGTCGGCTTGAGAACAGAACGATATGAGGATAATTTCGCCAGCAAACACACTTCGTTGATACAAAGTAAACTTGATCATAACAATTCATTACATTAACTTTTCCCCATCTGAACTGACTTCCTTACTGTGCCACCGCCCTGGAAGAATACATATCGCAAGCCTTTGTTTTAAACGGAGTTCATTAGTTGCATTCGCGATGAAATAATACCTGTAGGTTGGGTAGGCTTAGGACTAACGAGACGAGATGCTCGAATAAGTGGTATTTTCCGAGCTGTCAGTACAGCGATGACGAGGAATGGCATCAATAGAAGAATAAACTTCAGTGGAGCTTTTAAAAAGTTGGGATTCAAGGGGACAAATGGGTGAAAATATGCATTTATAGGACGAGGAGCGAGGGATCGGAATAATGTATCAACGGAAATGTTTGAACAATTTACAAGTTCTTGGAGAATATTTAAGAACAGGTTAGACAAACAACTGATTGGGAATCTGCCACCTGGGCGACAGCACTAAACGCAGTTCAATGGTGACAGATTGATCAGAACGCATCTGTTGCACTCGTTGGTCAAATCTGGGCATAGACTGCATCAGTTGCGTCCGGTGATCATATTCCACGCGGCAGCATTTTCTATCACATTTTGTAGGGACTCCGTGGAGCAGTTTACTATGAATATGCGTGGTTGAACGTGTTGTTTAAAATAATCATACCAGTAAATTGGCACTCGTCAAATTCCTTAAAATAATTATACCGGTAACTTGGTACTCGTCAAAGGTTATAAAATATTTGGGAAAGAAATGATTGATGATGATGCTTGGTGTTTTAAGGGGCCTAACATCGAAGGTCATCGGCCCCTATGGGGAGGGGGAAAGAAATAATACATTTCTTTATGTAATAACAATTTATGTTTTTGAGAAATGTCGTACTAATATCCCCTTGTCTAGGTTGAGAAATAAGCTCTTCAAGGTACAATTTAGGGTTTTTATACTTTAGTGCGACTCTATTAGCATTTTTCGACGTTATTCATATGTTTCTGAATAACAGCCTCTATAAGATGGTGAGTTTTTGGATGTACACGGTTGAAACTAACTGAAAAATCTGTATGAAACGCCTCACATGCATTTGTAGTCCTTTGAGACTTTGTATTTAAAGCCCAAATTTCGAAAGAAAATAATGCATTAGATGATATGCAGTTTTTAACGAAATAATCGGCGAAGTCTGAGTCTTGAATCTACTAGTTGAATACTAATCAGTTCAGTGGAAACATCTCCAGCGTCTGCAAGACCAAATAATGTCCAACAAGCGTCAACTGTAACTACATTCGAAGGTCAGTGAGCTTCTTATATTAAGACAAAACACTCAGTGAATAAATATTATTGGGGATAAATATACTCCTAGGGCAACTGATGTACACTCACTCCAAGTTCATATTCCTTGCGTGCCATACTACCTTCTTTAAAATTAGTCCCAATGGAGAATATTTTAGTTTTGGAAATGTAATTTAATTGAATTCAATCAGCATTCTTTGGTCTACTAAGTAAAATTACAAATAATTATTAGTTAAAATACCACATATCCTAACGTAATTACATCTAACATAAAGTAATATAATTAATTGAATCTATCCTGTTATTATGGACTTGGGCATATAATAATTCCTTCCAAAATGGTTTAATATATTCTACATAATTGGTTGTATCGTAACTGTTGTCTGTCAAAGCTAGCGGTGAATTCTTTTTAAAATATTGTCATATTTGTACTGAAATCACGAGCATTTTTTATCCAAAACGCACTGCTGTAGATACTGCATAGTCTGTATAGTGGTGAATTTCGAAGAGGGTGGGTGCTTTACTTCTAATGAACAACGAGGATACACATTTTAGAATGTTTAGATAATACACATTTTATAATGTTCATATAAAATGTATTTTCTGTCGTCCAGTCCGTATATTATTCAGGTCTAATTGAAAAGTTCATAGTCGTCAATGGTTGAAATGGCTTTGAATACTTTGAAGTCATCGGCATATAGTGAACAATCAGAACAATTTACTCGATCAAGTAGATCATTTATAAATGCGAGAGATATTAAAGGCCCCAAATTAGACCCTGATTTTACCGGGTAATCCATACGATACACATTGTTGCCTTTCACTCACGTAGGAACAGAAGGAACGTTAATGAATGAGAAAACCCTATCTCACATAATTTATTTCTAAATTATGTCATACCGGGCGAGTTGGTCGTGCGCGTAGAGGCGCGCGGCTGTGAGCTTGCATCCGGGAGATAGTAGGTTCGAATCCCACTATCGGCAGCCCTGAAGATGGTTTTCCGTGGTTTCACACCAGGCAAATGCTGGGGCTGTACCTTAATTAAGGCCACGGCCGCTTCCTTCCAACTCCTAGGCCTTTCCTATCCCATCGTCGCCATAAGACCTATCTGTGTCGGTGCGACGTAAAGCCCTTAGCAAAAAAAAAATCATGTCATGAATAATTTTATCGTCCATCTGATCATCGCTGTTTAGTGAAATTAACCAAATTTGTAACTGTAGATCATTTTGAAAGAAATCCATGCTGTTCATCTGAAATTAAAATTTTTACGTGGTTTGATATTCTAAGATATAGTACAAATTCAAATATCATTACCACTGCTGAAAGTATGGATACCGGCCAATAATTATTAATTAGCGTAGGGTCCCTATGTTTAAAAATTGGGCTGACTCAATACACTTTCCATGAGGATGGAAATTCCGACGCTTTAAAAGTTAAATTGTAAATGAAGATAAGGGGGTACTTAAGGACGTCCATGCAACCTTTAAATTAGGTCTACACAATGTGGTATCTGGTCTAGCCTCATGGATGACATCGGTTTAAGTTTCTTCAACACGATTATTTGTGGTTATAGTGCTGAGAGTAAATTGTTTGTATTTACACATGGATTGCTCGGACAAACATATCGCACTGTATCTGGGGCATGTGCCAAATAGAAAATAAATCTGCAAACCTTTCTGCAATATTTTAGTCGTTATCTAATATTTTATCAAGGTATTTGAATGAATTGCAATTGCCATTATTTCTTTTTTTTTTTATTTTCTCTGCTGAATCTAATTGGCGACTGACTCAAAGAGTACATTATCGTTTTTAAATAACCTCAATAATTACAATAATCACGGCCGAGTTGACGCGCTTCTCTGGTTAGCTCCTTTACCAGCGTCTACAAACGGGTCCCCGCATTGAGGTAGATTCATTTCACAGCACTACATATGGCGCTGTCCACCAAGCATTCTGCGGTAGAAATGAATATTCCTCTGGGATAGTGTCAATTTAATTTTATTTAGAGCTACGAAGATTGTTATACGGGTTAATATTTTAAAATGTTTAATTCCAAAGGCTATTTTAATTTATATAACCCATAATAACGTCATGTCGAACTGATAAAAGATAGGGAATATAGAAGACTAGCTTATATCCCTTAAGTATGAATAATAATGGCAATCACTTTTATTATCTATATTACTTATTTAGATAAATAGTAGAACTTTCTACAAGGATACTTTTCCCACTTGATGATACTGAGATAAAGCTTCACTGTTCAATAATAGTTTCAAAATTCTTCAAGAGTTGCAGAAGGTTAAAAGTTTCTAGATCATTTTTACATTCGTGCTACAGAACCTGATAATGACATACCACTTAAAGTGCTAGGGTACTGTTATAATAGCTCCCACTGTGGATCAGCGGTAGAATGTCGGCTACTGGATCATAAGATCGTGGATTGAAACCCGGCAGAGGCAGAATGACTATTGAAGGGCTGATAAAGTCCCTCCGATACTCTGTGTCGTACAATGCTGGCATCTGAAAGATCTCTAGCGAAACTTTTAATGTTCACCAGACAAAATGAGAGAGATGTGCTTTACCCTGCCATCTTGTGGAGTAAAAGGGTATGTCGACATTGATTTGCAGGCAGCCAAGGTGGCGCCATGTCAGACTGCCTACATGGCAAGGTCGATGATGATGATGATGATGATGATGATGATGATGATGATGATGATGATTATTATTATTATTATTATTATTATTATTATTATTATTATTATTATTATTATTATTATTATTATTATTATTTCGTTTCGGCCAACCAAGGACCACGTCGTTTCAATTTTTTCCTTTGAGCTTTAATGTTGGTCCAGTATTCCATAATTCGTAGACGGTGTTACTCCTTTCGCTCTTTCGTCCATGGCTGTCAGTTTTCAGCTTCGGCTTTGGTTCGATACTCTGATGTTCTTGGGAGTTTTTTCTTAAGTGGGTCACGCTCCTGGATATATTCCTGTACCACACTAAACCATGCCCCCTTTGTCTTTTCCTCTTCGAGGAAAGTGAAAATGTGCTTGGTTAACCGTGTTGACTTCATTCGGCACATGTGTCCATAAAAATAATCCTCCTTTTCCGCATCACGTTGGTTATTTTCTCCACATGCTAGTACAACTCCTGGTTGTGCCGTCTCAAACTTGCCATTGTCTTTGACTGGACCTACGATTTTCCTCAAACTCTTCCTTTCCTTACCCTCCAATTTCTCCATCATGCCTTTTTCTTTGTTCATGGTGCGACTTTCCGCTGCATATAGAGGATCTTGCTGGATGACAGTACAATAGTGTTCGATTTTTTCATTCAGGGATAGGTATAGATCTTTTGTTATATGCATTTTTTTCAGATGGTAAGCCATTTCAATTTTATTCATGCGTGATGCAAAGGATTCTCTTTCGGACATGTTAGGTTCTATCCATTCACCAAGATACTTGAATTTGTCATCCCGCTTGACTTTTCCGTGAGTCCTTTCTAGCTCACTTGGCGCCAGAGTGATGTTTGTAATGAATTTCGTTTTCTCAAAGCAGATCTGGAGGCCCGCCTTTGCAGCTTGTGTTTGAAGCTGGTTGATCTGCTTCGTGGCCACGTCCAAAGAATCAGCGAAAACTGCAAGATTGTCTGCAAATGCTAGACAGTCAATTGAAAGGTTCTTGTTCTTGTGGCCTGGCCTGACTCCGCTTTCAACTCCTTCAAAATATATTTCTCTGCGCCATTCCCGGATCACTTTCTCAAGCACGCACTTGATCAACAGAGGTGAGATACCATCTCCCTGTCTAACTCCTGTCCGTATTTCAAAGTCATCTGAAGTCTCTCCTCTTTTTGAGGTGGTGTTGGTGAGAGTCTGTAGGTTGAACGCTCTTGTTTTACCGTCCAAGCAAAATTCCTTTAAGATATGAATTAAGGTAGTTCTGTCAATTGAATCATAGGCCTTCTTAAAGTCGATGAACGTTACCACGAAAGGCTTGCTCCTTAGTTTGAAAGGACAGATTTCAGATCCATAATATGCTCCACGTATGGCCGTCCTTTCCTGAAACCTCCTTGGTAATCATCCAGCTCTGGATCTAGCTGTTCTTCTGTCCTGATTTGAAGAGCTTTCGAGAGAATTTTGTTGGTTATGAGTAGGACGGAGATGCCGCGATAGTTGTTAACATCCGACTTGTCGCCTTTCTTATGAAGTGGGTGGTATAGGGTAGATGTCCAGTCACTTAGAAGTCTTTCAGTATTCCGGATTTTATGTATGACGTCCGTTAATTTGTCCACTGCATTGTCACTAGCAAACTTTCGCAATTCAGCTATTATCGAATCTTCACCGAGCGCTTTTTTGTTCTTCAAGGATTGGATAATCTATTTGATTTCCTCTTTCGTTTGTGAGTCTGAATCTGGGTGGACTAGTGTTTTATTTTCAAATGTGAATCTGGATATCGGGGCCTCGCAGTTAAGAAGGGATTCAAGGTATTTTGCAAAGACACAGCAGTTTTCCTTGTAGTTACGGGCTAGTTTTCCATGGGAATCTGTGAACTGTAGGCTCAGTGGGTCGTATTTCAAGTTGCTTTTGAATGCTTTATAAACGTTGCATGTGTTGTTGTTCTTGAAATCCTGTTCAATTTGAGCCAGCTGTTGTTTATCAAAAGCACGTTTAACGCTGCGGATGGTTTTTGCTGCACACTTTCTCTTATTCAAGTAGTTTGTCCAGTTGGCTTGGTCCTTTAGCGAGTTCCATTTCTGCCAGGCGGACTGTCTTTGCCTTATCGCTGCATCGCATTCACTGTTTCACTAAGTACGCTTCCTGGGCTTAGTAAGCTGAACCGTCTCTTTAGCTGTTTCGACCAGGGCCTCGCGGAATTGTTCCCAGTTCTCTGCATCCACGGATTGTAGTTTCTGCGTGAACTCGTGATTAGATACTATTTTTTCTCTATCAAATCTTTCAAACGTTTTGGCTCGAACTCTCCTTGTATTTCTCAGGTGCAGTTTGATTTTTATCTTGGATAGATAGTGATATGAGTCCAGTTTTGTATTTCTTAGAACTTTCAAATTCTGAATTTCTCTTTGAGCCTTCCGTGCGATCGCGACATGATCAATCTGGAATTCACCAAGGTGGGGATTTGGGGATTTCCAGGTCGTCTTTTCCCTGGGCAGGTGTTGAAAACAGTAGACTTCATTACGAGGTTAAATGCCTTACACAGCTCTGGTGGCCTTTCTCTATTACGATTTGTTCTCTGGTGAGCAGGATAGTTTCCAACGATGTTTCAGAGCTTTCTCTCTTTGCCTACCTTGGCAGTGAAATCACCAAGCAATAAGATGGTATGTTTGTTTGGAATCTTGGATGAAATATCCTCAAGTTCTTTCCAGAATCTATCAGTTCCCTCCGGGTCTCTCTTGTTCGCTTCGTTGATCGGCGCATAAACGTTCACAATAGTATACATTTTGTTTGTGCTTCGAAAGGACAGAGTTGAGACTCTGCTATTCACAGAGGCGAAATTTGTGATTGAGTCCAGAATCTCTTTGTTGACTTTAAATCCTGTGCCGAGGTGGGGGACAGTTTGTATGACACGTTTACTAGGTTTACCCTTGAAGACCCTCTAACCTTCAGATTCAAGGGCCTGCTCATCTGTAAATCTCATTTTCTGAATTGCTGCAATCAGAATTTGCTGTTAAGATAGGATATCTGTGAGATGTTTCAGTTTTACAACCTTCTGGAGAGAATTGGGGTTAAAGGTAGCAAAGAAATTATTGGCTCTATGTCTGATATTTTGTGGAGTCTCCGATACCTCCGAGCATGTCGGTGCAGGCTCCCCAGAATCTGAAGGCCCGTTAGCATCTTACAAGACGACGGTGGATTGGTTACCACCTGGGGATAATGGCTGTAGGTGAAATTTTCTCCGTGATTGTCACAGTTGAAAACTGTAGACTGGGGTCGGTACTACTAAGGTTTTGAGTCTTGGAGCCCCCAGCACTGATCGGTTTACCGACGCAGGTTCCCGCTGGAATTGGTTACCCAACCTTCCACTGGGTTGCTCGGGTTAACAGGGGCAACTCTTGTAGGTTACATGCTGGAGTTGAAGTGAAAGAGTCTAGTTGGATTCTCTTACTCACTCCAATACTTCATTGTTGCAGATGGTTGCAAGGACGCATTTCAGGACCGAAAATACCCCTCCTAGGTTGATTCCTAGTATTTAAAATAATAGTTATTCTTATAAAATACCAATAAAAAGAATTGCACTTATCTATCAAACTGAGGATTTTCCTGCAAAGTGGTTTGTGCGAAATATATTTTGACGCAGGTAATATTTCAGTCAATGTTTTCGCCATATTGTTAAAATGTGGTCTGACAAATTTCTTAACAATAATGTTGTCAAGCCTCCTGTCACAAATTGCACCGACCAAGGCACTACCAAGGTTGTGAGCCGAGACAAGGACAGTGTGAAAGCATGCGATTTCCAGCATATTTTCACTTGGAACGTATGGCACTACTTTTTCTTTAAAAGGGTGAATAGTAGATAATGTACGTTTAAAATGAGGTTAATTAAAATGGAACTGTTGGATATTGGGAAATGCAATACAAACATTTCATAAAATAACTTGCTCCTCTAACGTCCACACTATGTAGTCACCAATATAAGCTAGACTTTCAGTCTTCCTGGTTGGCAATGGGGATGCTGAAAATGACACAAAATGTTTATAAATAATGTGCAAGTGTGATTGAAGTTATTATAACTTATTATTATATAGTTTAATATATCAAGATCTTCAGCTACCAGTTACTGTTAGCACATTGGCAAGAATAGTAATTGAAATTAAGGTCTTCATAATGTGCTTCACTTAACATACACCAAGTTTTTCATCTCCAGTTACTGTTAACATGCCGCCAACAATTGTCATTAAAACTTGGGTTTTCATTCTGTACTTCTCGTAAGAGATAAGCGCTTACCGTGTTTCTGTATCCTTGGCGGCCAGCGCCCCAGCGGCAAAACGCAGGGACTTTCCACTTTCAGCTCAGCAACAGGCTTCACAAGCGATTGTCAAGGCCAATATGAAGAGGGTAGCGTAGATCTAGCTGGCCACGCAATACATGCGAGACTTTTGATGAGGTGACCAGAGTCCCCTGGAATATTCCTCTGCAGGCGGTTCTGTCAGTCGAAGGTAATTAGGGGGACAGACACCATGTCGTAAATTTAATCGTCACGTAATGAAAGCGGGTCAAAAATAAAGTTACTGTGGGAAGGTTACTTAACTGGTGGCACCTTGGTAATAACGGGAATTCCTGTATGTAGGTAAATAAGTAAGCCGGAAGTGGTAAGCGACAGACTGTCCTAACTGGTATTCGACCTGAAGGTGGATCGATAGTGCACTAATAAGGAACTGTGACGTGCCGCTCTGACTGATGAGGCACTTAGACAAGTCATTAAACCAGAAACTTAAATAGAAATCTAGTAGTGGATCCTCTTTCTTACACTGAAGATGTGGCGTGTCTTGGTGCTGGTGTTGCTGCTGGGGGAGCTAGAGGCTGAGCGGAAGAACTACTCTGGGTATGTTCATTTCATTCTTTATTAAATTACCTACTTCTTGACTTCGCAATTGAGATGCCTTCGAATTTGTGTTATTCATCAAGAGCAATACTAACGAATGTTTGTGACAATGAGTGAAAATAAGGCAGTGGGTGTCTGAAATAATAAGGCTAACATTTTAAAATACTATTATTCATTAATTTTATTTATTTTCTTTAAATTTTACGGTATCTGTACAATCCAAGGGTGGTAGATGAAAAAGGCGTGCCCCTCATACTCGGAAGTACCTTTATCCCCACATATGTATGTTTACATAAACTCTAAGGGGCTGCCTGGCCGAGGCGGTAAAGGCGTGCTCGGTTCGCCCGGAAGGACGTGGGTTTGAATCCCCGTCAGGAAGTCGTAAAATTTAAGAAACGAGCTTTCCACTTCCGGAGATGCATACGGCCCTGAGGTTTACTCAGCCTACACCAAAAATGAGTACCAGGTTAATTCCTGGGGGCAAAAGCGGCCGGGCGTAAAGCTAACCACTGTACCCCATCACGTGCCGAGGTTAACTGGTGGAAGCCTTTACCTTCCACTCCTCCAAGGGCCTTCATGGCCTGTACGGAGGCGACATTGCTTTGCTTTGCTTACATAAACTCTATTGAATATTAAGCTCTATGTACGTCTTTACACTCCAAACACAGTAATCTTAGAAAAAGTCTTAATTTACTTCCTGTGGGTGGGAGCGGTAGAATAACACCCAAGGTATCCCCTGCCTGTCGTAAGAGGCGACCAAACATAACCCCAGGGGCTTTCAACTTGAGAGTGGGGGTTGGCGACTACGGGGCGTTTGCTGAGTCATGCCATTGCTTCCACTTACTTGTGAAAAGCTCCTCATTTTCATCTATCCTATCCGATCTCTCATGGTCAACACTATGTCCTTCATTTTCACGCCCTTCGTGGCCCTTGTCTTTCTTCGACCAATACCTTCATTTTTCGAAGAGTTGGATCCATTCCGGGTCTTCCCCTCTGATTAGTGTTAATAGAGAGCGGTTGCCTAGTTGTACTTCTTCTTCAAACAGTAACCACCACCATCACCACCACCACCACCACCACCACCACCACCACTATCTTCATTTCTGATATACATAAGACTAAAAAGACCTAGTCATTCCTACCCTCGCTCATACTCCTTTATACACTCTTCCGAGCCCATACTCGTGCATAACCACTCCCACATTCGTCCACATTAAGTTGTACAGTAGTTGCACACACCATTTTAGAAATACTAATTTATATAAGTTATATGCAACACACATGGGTTTCTTCTTCTTCTTCTTCATCATCTCCTTATCCTCCAGCGTTGGTTTTTCCCTCAGACTCAGCGAGGGATCCCACCTCTACCGCCTCAAGGGCAGTGTCCTGGAGCGTGCGACAGTGGGTCTGGGGATTCAACCGGGAAGGATGGTCAGTACCTCGTCCGTGCGGTCTCACCTGCTATGCCGAACAGGGGGCTTGGTGGGAGATGGGAAGATTGGAAGGGATAGACAAGGAAGAGGGAAGGAAGAGGCCGTGGCCTTAAGTTAGGTACCATCCTGGCATTTGGCTGGTGGAGAAGTGGGAAACCACATGTTATTGCGGCGGAGGATGGTATTGTGTGCGGCCAGACTGAGTGGCCGAGGCGCTGGCCTTCTGACCACAACTTGGCAGGTTCGATCCTGGCTCAGTCTGGTGGTATTTGAAGGGGCTCAAGTACGTGAGCCTCGTGTTGGTAGATTTATTGGTACGTAAAAGAACTCCTGCTGGATAAAATGAAGGCACCTCGGCGTCTCCGAAAACCGTAAAAGTAGTTAGTGGGACGCAAAGCAAATAAAATTATTATTATTATTATTATTATTATTATTATTATTATTTATTATTATTATTATTATTATTATTATTGTATGTGCTGGATGAGTGGTAGAGATCTTGGGACAGCACAAACACCGAGTTTCCAAGCCAAGGGAATTAACTGACTAAAATTAAAATCCGTCGACCTAGTCAAGAAACGAGCAAATAACACAAATATAGGCAGACTGGCGACTTACTGCATAATGCTGTTAACACGAGAGAACAGCAGAAGAGCGGGTTAACGATCACAGGGCTCCTATCTGAGTTTGGCATTGCTTCCACGTACTTGTGTTAGGCTCGTTACTTTCATCTTTCTTATCCAACCTTCCTTAGTCATCCCCCTGTGGGTGGGGGCGGTAGAATAACACCCACGGTATCCACTGCCTGTCGTAAGAGGCGACTAAAAGGGACCCCAGGGGCTCTGAACTTTGAAGCGTGGGTTGGCGACCACGGAGCCCTCAGCTGAGTCCTGACATTGCTTCCACTTACTTGTGCCAGGTTCCTCACTTTCATCTATGCTATCCGAACTCCCTTGGTCAACTCTTGTTCTTTTCCGACCCCGACGCTATTAGGTTTGCCAAAGACTTTAATATTACTTATCTAGACTCACAGAGCGCGCTGATGCTAAGCGGAATATTGAACACTTTCGCGCATCGCCATGTTGCGGGCGCTTCAGCTTCGAATGCAGGGCTGGCACGTGGTAATGTTTACAGACCCTTGCATATTTTCGATTTGAATCATGCCTGTTAGTGGATCTGGTTTGGTATTATATGTGACAGAGTGATAATATATTGTCAAATATTTTCAAGGAATGTGAGAGCTGATACTTTACGTTAGTTAAATTGATCGGCTATATTAGGCCTAAAGTTAGGCATTACCTATGGAATGGAAAGATATTCACGAGGGTGAATTCGTGTGCAGCCTTCATTTGTACAGACTGCTATCAGAAGGGATCTGGTATTTCTTTTCACATGTGAGTAGAAACTGAACTGTTAAAAAATAACTTTCATTTACCATAATCGAGAACTAAGCAGGTTATAGGGTGGTTGATTCAGAGAACGCATGGACATGAAATTTAGCATATTTAGGCTTCTTTTTCTTGTTTGCCTTTTTCCAATTCAACGGGGATAATTCTTTAGAACTAAAAAGCTGTTCTGAAAAAGACTACATATTTTTCATACAAACTGTGTAGCGGTATTACAAATTTGGTAAACCTGGGCATAGAATCTGTAAGATATGGTTGATACAACTTGATAAAACCTTCTAATATTAGGTAGGGTAAGGTATTGCTTCAAATTATCAATTACTTGAAAAATGATTAATAGTATCATATGTCTTATTTTTTCCAGTTCTTCCCCGCTTGCTTTATAATAAAAGAATACAATTGTTAATACGCTATTCCAGAAAAATCTGACAATATAAAGTCTAAACAAAGCTCATTACAATCTTGTCAATCCTAGTCTGCATTAGAAAACGCTAATCAAATTAACTTTTCACTATGAAATTAATCTTTTTTGTTTGCAAGTGCTTCACTTTCAATTTTATTTTATTTTCTTTTTGGTGTAAACCATGGTGCTCATATTAGAGAAAAATTAGAACGCACTTTCAAGTTGTATGTGCTCAGATTATGTTAATTCAGAATGAGTTTGTAAAAGCAGTAATATTTAAGAAGATAATATTATGAGGAGGATTTTACATCATAAATGATAACATTCTTACTTAAGCCTAACCGGGCGAGTTGGCCGTGCGGTAAGGACCGCACACCTTTGAGCTTGCATCCGGGATATAGTGGGTTCGAAGCCCACTGTCGGCATCCCTGAATATGGTTTTCCGTGGTTTTCCATTTTCACACCAGGCAAATGCTGGGGCTGTACTTTTAATTAAGGCCACGGGCTCTTCCTTCCCATTCCTAGGCCTTTACTATCTCATCGTCGCCATAAGACCTATCAGTGCGGGTGCGACGTAAAGCAAATTGTAAAAAATAAAACTTAAGCCTAAACCTCGCAGAGAAACTCAAACTAACCCTAGACATTAATTTCACTTTAAGAAATACACAACAGAAGACTAGCACCAGTGTAACGAATGTCAGGCAGCATTTACCTAAATCCAAATCACACAAACATGATAATTTAACGTCTACTCATCCAATTACGTTATTTCATATCCAAACAAACCGCATGGCACAACAGGCCCGAAAGGCCATGGCCTACAAAGCGACCGCTGCTCACCTTGAAGGCCTGCAGATTACGAGGTGGCATGTGGTCAGCACGGCGAATCCTCTCGGCCGTTATGTCACCGTCAGATAGCTCCACAATTGTAATCACGTATGCTGAGTGGACCTCGAACCAGCACTCAGATCCAGGTATAAATCTCTGACCTGGCTGGGGATTGAACCCGGAGACTTCGGGTAAGAAGTAGACTCGCTACCCCTACACCGCAGAGCCGGTATTTCATATTCAGAAAATGATAAAACATGTATCTGATTGTTTTAGAAATATTTCTGCAGTCATGTACTTTTTAAACAATCTCTTCAGATAATTGAGTAAAATTTGCTGTTCGGCTGAGCGGTTAGGGGCGCGCGGCTGTGAGCTTGCATCCGGGAGATAGTGGGTTCGAATCCCACTGTCGGCAGCCCTGAAGATGGTTTTCCGTGGTTTCGCATTTTCACACCAGGCACATGCTGGAGCTGTACCTTAATTAAGGCCACGGCCGCTTCCTTCAAACTCTTAGGCCTATCCTATCCCATCGTCGCCGTAAGACCTATCTGTGCCGGTGCGACGTAAATCCACTAGCAAAAACTTGTCTGAGAGGAATCATAAGCTATTTACCTTTCATAGAAAGATTTTATTTCACAGGTTTCCTTTTTTTGTTGATATTGAAGATTATTATTATCGGTACCGGTACAGGAGTTTGTCAATATTTAATTTATGTGTTCGCCAGTCTGCTGAGAGACAGGTAATTTTTATCTCACGATATGTAATCATACTTAAGTTGTAGACCGCTTTTTGAACATGTCTTCATATAAGTTATTCAATAAAGCTAAATAATTGTTGATCCTAGGTTTCTCAAGAGACAGATTGCCACGTGATTCTCGTCCTTTGAGTCTGGCCTTCTTGCCATACGTACAATGTTCAAGCACATCAGTTACAAACATGACTCTTATATTAAAGTGAGCGACATGATCATTTTCGAGGTACCGCTAGTGTACTTTTGTAGTAGTGTATTTTTCAGTCTTCTTATTCAGTCTGCTAAAGGTTTCTTATTTTAGGTGCGCCACCTATAGGCTATGCAAAGGATTTGTGTAGATTGTTCAGTTTTTTATACAGAAGTATATTTTAATATTACCACAGTCTTGATATTATGTATATTTATTGCGTGTGTACACGGTAGTCGGTGTAGGCTGTCATTAATTTTATAAGGCGAATGTTTTCATGTGTGCAAAATGCAAGTTAAAGCATGAATTCCATACGATTCCTGCGTCAAGCTGAGGAGCGCCCGCAACATGGCGGTACGCGCATGGCCATGTCTTCCCCAGTCACAGGCTTCTGCGCAGCCAGCGGTGTAGGGCCTTGAGGTTTGCGAGGGCTAGGGAGTCTTTCATTTTCACGTCCTTCACGGCCCTTGTCTTCCTTTGGCCGATACCTTCATTTTTCGAAGTGTCGGACCCTTTCCATTTTTTCTCTCTGATTAGTGTTAAACAGAGGATGGTTGCCTAGTTGTACTTCCTCTTATAACAATAATCACGACCACCACCTTCCTTAGTCAAATATTGTCTTCCAACACCGACGGTATTATGCGAGGCCTAGGGTAACTTTTACCCACATTGTGGCCTTTTGCTTTCATTCGCCGATACCTCATTCTCTAAGGAACGAATACGATAAAAGAACTGGAGCTATTAAAGAAATATTTCCCTTTAGCCAACCTTGGGTGTCACCATGAAATGAAGCATTCAGCAAAACAAATATTATGCATTTCCATTAATAAACTGTAACGTCCATCACAGCTTTTATCCGCAATGCAAAGCAAATTAACCCTTTCATGCATTGTGCGAACAGCAGCGGACGGCTATTATTATTAGGCTCAGTAGTACATTTTCCCTATCATCTACTCAACTTCACAGTCACTCTAACACACATACCAGTGATGCCTTATTTCCCTTCTTTCTTTGTACATATCAGGCGACAAAACAGCCCTGCGTCCTTCCGCCCCGTCAACATCCACGCGTACTAATCACCTTTATTTTCCGTGGGCCGTCCCCATCCACACACCACAGGCTTCAGGAGTACCTCTGGCTCAACCTCAAAGACGTTACAGACGTTATTCTCAGTAGTCGTAAGAGACGACAAAGCGGAACTCGCTGGAATTCTCACCTTAGGAGATTAAGTTGGCGACCACGGGACCCATAACTGAGCTCGGTAGTGTTTCCAATTTCTTGTGACAGTGTGATATATCTAAATAACAATTAATAAACATTGGCCTACTGTTGGGTGACAGTTGACGTATGATTGAAAATAATAAAATATGAATAAAATAAAATGCTAAATCGCCTCACGCTTGGGCGTCATTTGTAATATATATAAGACATCTGAATAAATAAAATAACTCAAGTAAATTAATAAAATAATTGAAACAAAACAAATTAATAAAAATAATTAATCGAAATGTCCAAACTGTTTACCCGTCCGTTTGTACAAACAAATTACTCATATCACGTATGGAGACTTTCGAGCTTAAAAAAATATTAAGAATAAATACACAAATGAAATAATAATAATAATAGTAATAATAATTACAATAATAATAATATCTCTTAGTTGCGAATAAAGTGCGAGAATGTGATATATCACAACACGTACCTGTTTCCTATCTGACTTCTCTTGGTCAACTCTTATTCTCTTCCGACTCCGACAGTGTTAGGTTTGCGACGCCTAGAGAGTCTTTTATTCTCACACCGTTCGTGGCTCTTCCTTTTCTTTTGCCGATAGCCTACCTTAATCCTTCGTAGTTTCGAACCTGTTCGTTTTTCTCTTGTGATTCATGTTAACAGAAGATGATTGCTCGGTTGTACTTTCTCTTTAACGAACATCACCTCATATGACAGTCAGTAGGTCCTGGCACGAAAGCTAAGCAATACGCCAAGGGAAATTGCACACTGATCAGGTGACACTATTTTAATTTAGGGCCATCTGTCACAAGGTCTGGTTTATCAGTTTGTCAACAAGACTACTGTTAGTCAAATGGCTGAGATACTTGGATGAGTATTTAATTCTATTGTTTGGAATTCATAGGCAGTTTTGCTATCTATTACTTCACTTCAGTGGTTCTTGTTCTGCGTTACTGCCACAGACACCAAAGACAAGAGCTGAAACCCGACGAAGGTAGATCGATTTTTGAAGAGCAGAAAGATGACGGTGGTGGTGATTATCGTTTTAAAAAGTACAACTGGACAACAACCCCCTCTTAACACTAATCAGAAATGAAAAAGGAAAGGGTCCGATATTTTGAAAAATGGAAGTCTTGGCATGAGGAAGGGAAGGTGGTGGTGGTGGTGATTAATGTTTTAAGAGGAAGTACAACTAGGCAAACATCCTCTATATAACACTAATCAGAGGGAAAATATGGAAGGGGTCCAACACTTCAAAAAATGAGGATATCGGCCAAAGGAAGGCAAGGGCCACGAGGGGCGTGAAAATGAAAGACTCCCTAGCCCTCGCAAACCTACTAGCGTCGGGGTCTGAAAAGAGCAAGATTTGACCAAGGGAGGTCGGATAGGATAGATGAAAGTGAGGAGCCTGGTGAGGAAGGGAAGGTCCACTAAGTGTGAGGAAATCCTCGTAAGCCTAATACCGTCGTTGTCGGAAGAGAAGAGATCGGCAAAAAGAAAGCGAGGACCCTACCATAAGTAAGTGGAAGCTATGCCAGACTGAGCCAGGGCCAACCCAAGCTCATGGGGTCCCTTTGTAGTCCCCTCTTACGACAGGCGTACAGCTTAGTCGAGCAGCTCGTCTCCTTTCTCCCACGCGCGCACACAGCGATTGAAGACCAGAAAATAAACCTTCCAAGTCCTAAGATGTCAGCATTTAGAAGATGTCTGGCTACACATTCGGAGTCTCAAGGTGTGTCCAGTCAATCTTCTTCTGGTCAAATTTCACCAAATAATTCTCACTCTAAAGCGATTCACTGTCTCTTCATTTGTGATCCGGAATTAATAATAATTTTTACACATTCTGTCGCACCGACACAGATAGATCTTATAGCGGTGATGGGATAGGAAAGGGCAAGGAGTGGGAAGGAAGCAGCCGTGGCCTTAATTAAGGTAGATCCGCAGCACTTGCTTTGTGTGAAAAAGGGGAAACCACCGAAAACCACCTCCACGGCTGCCGGCAGTTGGGTTCGAACCCACTATTGCCCGAATGCAAGCTCACAGCTGTACGCACCTACCATCACAGCCACTTTCTCGGTAATAATAATAATAATAATAATAATAATAATAATAATAATAATAATAATAATAATAATAATAATAATAATAAAGAAATGAAAATCTACAGCCTGTTTCCAGTCATTCGACCGGGTCAGGAATGGAATGAATGAAGCCCCCATCTAGCGGCGAGGAAAGGAATTGTGCCGGTTTACGAAGCCTGTCGCACTACTCTGGGGCTATGATTAATGAGTGACAAATGAAGTGAAATCATATTGGAGAGTGTTGCTGGAATGAAATATGACAGGGAAAACCAGAGTACTCGGAATAAAACCTGTCCCGCCTCCACTTTGTCCAGCACAAACCTTACATGGAGTGACCTGGATTTGAACCACGGAACGCAGCGGTGAGAGGCCGGGGCGCTGCTGCCTGAGCCACGGAGGCTCAATAATAATAATAATAATAATAATAATAATAATAATAATAATAATAATAATAATAATAATAATAATAATAATAAATTTGTCCAACTCGTTGGCTGAATGGTCAGCGTACTGGCCTTCGGTTCAGAGGGTCCCGGGTTCGATTCCCGGCCGGGTCGGGGATTTTAACCTTCAATGGTTAATTCCAGTGGCTCGGGGGCTGGGTGTTTGTGCTGTCCCCAACATCCCTGCAACTCACACACCACACACAACTCTATCCTCCACCACAATAACACGCAGTCGCCTACACATGGCAGACGCCGCTCACCCTCATCGGAGGGTCTGCCTTACAAGGGCTGCACTCGGCTAGAAATAGCCACACGAAATTATTATTATTATTATTATAAATTTTATGTTTCTTTCCGTTGCTATGGATTCTGAACAGTTTCCTCTTTCCATCAGTGGCCGTCCTCGAGATCCGAAGATCACGGGTTCAAATCCGGCAGAGGTATTCGGATTTTTTAAGTTCGGGGAAGTATACGTTCGACACTCCAAGCCGTGTGATATCATTAGTGAAAGATCTCTGATGACACATTTGGTGTTTACCTGCCAAAAATTGAAACTCAGCTTAGATCACCTAACAGAGATCCATTTTTCCGCGATCTAGTGGAGTAAAACGGGCTAGATAGCGATTTGTTGGTTTTATAATTATGTCTCTGAATGGTTATTTAGTTTATTGTCTTTGTCCGTTTTTATTTTATTTTCTTAAACATCGCGGGTGGGGAGACAGTAACCCACCCCAGTCTACGCCCCTGACACCTGTACAGTGTAATTGAAACCATAGATATTATTATTATTATTATTATTATTATTATTGTGTATTTTAATGAAAAAAATGAAATGGCGTATGGCTTTTAGTGCCGGGAGTGTCCGAGGACAAGTTCGGCTCGCCCGATGCAGGTATGTTTATTTGACACGTATAGGTGACCTGCGCGTCATGATGAGGATGAAATGATGATGAAAACTACACATACATCCAGCCCCTGTGTCAGCGAAATTAACCAATTATGGTTAAAATTGCCGGCCCTGCCGGGAATCGAATCCGGGAGCCCTGTGACCAAAGGCCAGCACGCTGACCATTTAACCATGGAGCGGGACATTGTATGTTATAAACTAGTCCCAAGGTGCAGGAGGAGCTTGTCCGTGTCCTGCCCAGAGGTCCTGGGTTCGATTCCTGTCCAGTCCAAGGATTTCAGTTTCGGACTGAAGGCTGGAACAGAGGTTTTGAAACGAGCTGAATACTGTGGCTGCCTATATGACGAATGATAAACCCAGTCGTAAAAGTCAAGCAATATGGCTAAGGATGTAAACACTTTGATCATGTGAGCCTTCAGTATCTGAAGGCCATTTTGATGGGTAGAAGTCGTCTTAGCGGCCAAGACCCTTAAAGGGCTGTGCACGACTGGTTTATTTGTTTATTGTTATTATTAACCAATACCATATTATTACTATTACTAGCTGATGTACCCGTGCTTCGCTGCGGAATTCTACATTGTGTGCAGAATTCTAGGTTAGGTAGTGTACACGTTGTGAGCAAAATTGTATTCAATTGCATAGCTCATGACGCTACCCTAGAAACGCGACGGGGAAGTCTTTCCTCATATGAAGACCAGGTTAGGGAATTTTCATTTTAATGGTAGGCCCGCTTGCGTACCATCAGTCAAAATCAGGTTGGGGAGTTTTCATTATAATTGCAGATACTCACTCTCCACCAACCTTTTAACATCCTCAGAAAGACTGTCGTAGTGGTTTTCCCAACTGAAATGAACATAGGTCATTACAATGACATCAGCAGTAATGGCGTGATTAAAAGCAATGCTTTCATATGAAATACCCGTTCAAATGACAAGCCACATATTTTCTCACTTTTAACGAACAGTAGGCTACTACGCTGCCGATCTAACAGTCCAAAGTTCGAGAGCTGGAATGACCAAGCCGTAGACAGCCGTGATCCGTGAACACTCTTCGTCTTTTTTGGCGGGGGGAGTCGAAGAGTGGAAAGTCCCAGGGCAAAAACTATGCCCTTTTATAATCTGTTTCCTAGGAGTATCCGATGAGTCGGAAAATTTTAATTCACTACACTGGCGGCGGAAAAATCTATCTGACTTGGAGGCAAATATTTCCTCCAAACCAGGGCAGAAAACCCCTCTTCACTGCTAATATGGAATAAAATTAATGTAGAATTTAATAAAAGTGAGGAAGAGAAAGAAGCTTTTCTTAAGAAACGGCTCTTTATGGGTTGAATTTTGAGTTATTTGGTGAATTGTGGTGCTATAATTTGGAACAGACCTAAAGTGTAATTCTAGAAGAGGTCATACTACTACTATTACTACTGCTACTAAGTGAGCCTCTACCTTAAGTGTGCACACCGCTCATTCAAAACAGCGCGTCAGAGTGGGAATCAAATAGCCGGAATACTATGATGAACCAGTGTGTTACATACCAGCAGTATCAGGAAATATTTAAACCAGAGGAATGGCACGCTAAAGAAGAAAGTTTTCTAATTCCCCGGCTATTTCCCGCCAATATTCAGTCAGGCTATTATACTCGGTACGCAGCAGTAATCCCATCTATCGGAGTTGAGGGGCAGCATAAGAGACAAAGAACATCACAACAAACAATGATCAACGTAATGTTATTGTTGATCAATGTTATGCGCTTTCGATATTGTAGGCCTTCACATTTAGTTTTCTTCCGACTCTGAAATACCACTCTTATCACAGTCGGTACGGTAAAACTGAATAAAACATAAATTATCGGAAATTGTACTCTCTATAACTTCTGTTAGGTAGTACTTTTCGATAGGACCAATAACATACAGTAGGTATTAAAAATTACATTTTAGGCGCCTTCCCCTAAACTACACTTTCATCCAGGGTGAATAAAACTGTTTATATCTTAGACTGTAGTTTCTTATTCCCCGACTCTGTATACCGGTTTTCATTAAATTCTGTTAACCCATTTTCTCGTGACTCGGCGTTGATATGGACTTAGCAATAAAAATACAAATTCATGAATATCTGTGTTATCATTGCCGGTACGGTAAGAATGTATGACATAAATGATCGGAAACTTAATTCTATATAACTTTAATTATGTAGTATTTATTGATTGAGTACCACTAATAATATAAATATTTAAGAATTACATTTTAGGGTTTCCCCTAAACTACCATATCACTCAGCGTGAATCAAATGATTTATAGCCTAGGTTGTAGTGGCTCATCCCCTGACTTTACATACCAATTTTCATTAAATTATCTTCAGCCGTTTTCTCGTGATGCGTGTACAGACAGACAGACAGACAGACAGACAGACAGACAGACAGACAGACAGACAGACAGACAGACAGACAGACAGACAGACAGACAGACAGACAGACAGACAGACAGACAGACAGACAGACAGACAGACAGACGGACATGATGGAAAAGTAAAAAGTGGATTTCCTTGTTACTGCGGACATGACCGATACAGAAATACCATTTTTTTTTTCAAATTCTGAGCAATGTACAGATATATTTGTTTTTGTAATAGTTCCACAGCTTAACAAACAAGCAGATTTATAGTTTTACATGATTGTTGAGATATGATGGTCATAGGAACAGGACCTCGAATGGTAGGGACATGACTTTTCATTTAAAAAATTCACACGTGCAGTTATTGTTGCTTTGGAGTAAGGCAGAGATAATATCGATCAGCCACTACAATCCCCAATGCACATAACATGACAAAACAAAAATGGTGTCAAATATCCCTTTGGGAAAACAGATGATCATAACTATACCTTACAGTATATTATGTTTCTCAGTCATGGCCCGGCTGCTAGGTAACATCCCGCCGCACAATTCGTGTCGCTGATTTCAGATCATTTCCTGACATAAGACTTAGCCTGCACGGTTGCTAGGTAACATCGTCTTAAACATCTCATATCGCTAATTTCAGATGACTCCCAGTCGTAGGACATATTTATGCCAAATGATAGTTTCTTTCCATTACTGGGTTATCAAGTAGTCTTGGTCACCTAAACAATGGGATTATTCATGGGAGTGAATTAATAAACTATACGGGAGGTAAGCAGTAAGGTACCTACGAGTCGAAGTCGATTTTCCGCCCGAACGACATCGAAGACTGGCAATAGATTTTTAGACTGGTCAATTATCTTTCCGTCACGCACTGAATATCTTGTTTTCTTCATTTCCACCTTCTGCTTAATAAAAATTAGAGTTTCAGTGATATTATGTTTGTTGCTTTGAAACGTTTGAAAGCGTTGTTTAAACTATTCTTTTACTTACTTCCCTACGGTGGTAATTTAACTTCACTCCTGTCATCAAAGCAACCAAAATACGATGGTAAAACATACGTATTTCCCTAGAAACGATGTGATAACCATTATACTTATTATGATGGAATAATACAGTTTTCTAATCATTGATAACATTTTAATTCACTCTTAAAACGATTAAAATTTAAGCGAAATACGTGTACTTTTTTATTAACATATCTACTCATTTATGAAATTAAATGTAAAATTACATTTATAAAACACATTTTTGTACAGATTTAAAAAAATAAGTTTTACAACTTCCATTTCCGACGTCTACACGTCCACAAATAGATAAGTTTTAATTTTTTTTTATATCTCCTTGTCAACAAACACTACTCCCACCGATAAGAACAGAACCCTGTTTATGCAATGATCGATGACAAGAGGCTCCGTTTCACGCACTGAGCAACACAAACAATAATATTAAATACGTTATATACACATTAATAGGATAAAAGAAACTTTGTATGTCACACGAGATTAACAATACATTTTACTGTCGTGGAAAGTACCCTTTCATGAGTAAATTTACAGGTGAGTCCTCTATTTGCAAAACCGGCCATCTCCAAGTGTTTCAGTTTTTTAAGAAACCCAACAGACGTATAAAATCTGAATAACGAGATTTAGAATAATTTTTATTTGCTTAAGCGGTTATAAATGGCATTGTAATGAATATTACAGAATATCAATGATTTATTTGTATAATTATTTGGAATATTTAAATTTCAAACTTGGAGATGGCCGGGTTTGCACCAAACGAAAGAAACTGAAGGAATGAAAATGTACAAAAAATGCTTTATTTAAAAGTTAACTAAAAAAGATCAGTACAGTGTAAACAACCACACAAAATGAACCACAATTAAATATTAATTAATGACATTGTCTACACTGTACTCACATGCATCTTCCCTATATTCTGGGTTGTTTTGTGGAAGGTTATTATTATCATCAATGCATTCTGTAAAACTTTAGCACTTCTGTATTTCACCAATGAGTCCCAAAGTATTTAGTTACTAGAAATTGAACATATTTTATCTAACTCTAATTTTCGATGAAGAAAATATGCTGGTTAGAGGCCGAGTTTACAGATAACAGTTTGCTGTCTTGTGTAGAAGTGGACAGAGGACACATTCAGCACAGAAAGTTGATTTTATCATTTTTGAGATAGCTGCTCTTGCGAATAGACGACACAATTTACCCTTTTATAACAGAAATAAATAACTATTCTACACCAACAAGGTTATTTCGACATGCCTCATTGCTTTTCAGTTTAGTAAATACCCATGTCTCGGAAGGAGATAGTAGTTTGGTTAATCAACAGCATTCAAACTGGTCTTCAGTTGTCTTCCATTTCGACATCAGGAAACTACAGACATGATGCCTTTCTCAAGACTGCGACGGCTTCTCTAACAGTCGGAGCTCCTATCAATTACTAATCCCTCTACCTGATATAATGTCGAAGGAGTTCAACCAGCGTTACCATGAAATTGGCCACTTAGAAGAAATAGAGATTCAAAGACTGGTAATTGGTGGAAAGATAGATAAACAGTCTTGGTCATTGCATACTTTTGTTGATGCCAGTCAACATGCCTACGGAGCAGTAGTGTATCTCAGAACCGAGGATGAGAAGGGTGTATCAGTTCAGTTAGTGCTGGCAAAAGCTCGAATAGCACCTCACAAAAGTGTCACTATTCCTCGACTAGAATTGTTAGGTTGTCTTATAGGAAGTCGTCTTGCTTCGTTAGTCAGATCACCATTTCTTTAGAAAATGTGAAAGGTTACTTTTGGAGTGATTTCACGACTGCGCTTGCATGGATTAGAAGAAATGAACCTTGGTGTCCGTTTGTCGGCAACCGAATCAAGGAAATAAGAAAACTTACTGACCCACAACAATGGTGGAATGTACCTGGAGTTTATAATCCTGCAGACCTACTATCAAGAGAGTGCTATCCACCAGAATTGGCGAGATCCCACCGGTGTGAGGGACCCCTCTGACTGAGAGGCCCTGAAGAGAAGTGGCCTGTTTATCACGCTGATGAAGGCAAATATGATGAGGACATCATTGTTTCAGAGAGAAAGAAAAACACAGACGAACCTGTAACAATGATGGGCATTGATCTAAAACATTATTTCACCTATTCTCAAAGAGTAAGAGTAATGGGATGGGTATTAAGGTTCTACAACAACGCTCGATGTAGTAGAGAGAGGCAAAATGGCCCACTAACATTTTCAGAATTAAGATAAGCAGAATTAGTTACTATAAAGTGTGTACAAGAGGAGTTATTTCCTCAAAAAGGTGACACAGTCAGCGGATTGAAGTAATTCGAGACAGTAAAGGACTGGTCAGGGTGAAGACAAAGATCACAATGAGAAATGACCTCTTTAATTTCCGATTCCCCTTGTTATTACCCAGGAATCATGATGTAGTTGATGCCTTGATCAAAGAACAACATAAAGTTCACTGTCACGCTGGCATACAATTTCTCCTTGTACATATGACGAAAAAGTTTTGGATTATTCGAAGTAGGAGAGCCATTAGAAATGTGATTTCCAAGTGCATACAGTACAAGCGACACAGAGCTCAGCACGCAGAATCAGAGAGTACTCAGCTACCACAAGATCGTATCAAGAATGCTGCAATATTTGAAGATATTGGAATTGATCTTGCTGAACCATTGATTTTAAAGAATTATTCGAAGGTGTGGATTGCATTGTATATGAGTGCAATTTATAGGGCTGTACACTTAGAACTCGTATCTTCACTCAGCACTGAAGTATTTTTTCTGTCGTTAAGGAAATTCATTGCAAGAAGAGGACGTCCATCCATTGTATATTGTGACAACGGAACTAATTTTATTGGAGCTGCAAATATCCTTAAAAAAAGTCTGTCTGGAAAATCCTAAATGAATCTCAGCTACAAGAAATCGAGTGGAAGTTCAGTCCTACCACAGCTTGTTGGTGGGGAGGTTGGTGGGAGCGCCTGGTTCGCTCTGCCAAGGAGGTGCTGAAGAGGATGCTCGGGAAGTCTGCTCTGACTTATGAAGAACTGTCAACTTGACTGTGTGATATGGAATCGATGATTAATGTCCGACCACCAACATACGTATCAGAGGATCCAGAAGACTTAACCCCATTAACTTCAAGTATGTTTCTACATGAGATCAATGCATATCATATATCAGATCTAGATGAATTAGAGGAAGAAAAGTTCCGTTCTCGCTTACGTTTCAGACAGTACAATTCAAGAACTGAAACAGCGCTTCAGGAAATAATATCTCTCACAGTTGGTACAACGTCCCAAAGGAAGGAAGGCAACATCTTTCAAGGAAGGTGACATGGTATTACTCGGTTCTGAGAAACTGGAAAGGGTAGAATGGCAAGAATTTTAACGCTCTTCCCTGGTCGCGATGGTGCAGCGCGTGTGGCTAAAGTGAAAACGAAAGATGGAGTTCTCTTTCGCCCAATTGAAAGACTTTACCCTCCGGAGGTAGAGAGTGACCAAACAACTTTTAAAAGAAAACTGAGCTTAGGGGCAACATCAGGACAGAGTTCTTATACGACAAAAAGTGGTCGTCTAGTGCAAGTACTGTGACTCAAGTGGGGTGGGTTGGAGGACCCCATAGAAGAGTACAGTTTTGAAATTGTTCTCACAGTTCCAAGGTGGGAGGATGTTATAAATACTTCTTTTATACTTGAGCTGTTGATTGAGAGTTCCTAGGAGTAAGTAACTATCATGGGCTAATATGCTAATAATGTGGTTGTTGTTCTTGTTTTATTTTTATAAAAATGTCAGAAGGTGAATTTCAATATAGTTTGCACGAGAGAAAATAAAGTATGTTTTAATATAAATATGGAGTCAGATAAAGAATTTCTAACAGGTTGTATGGGTGACTACATTTCTAGAAAATAGAGTAGGTGAAGTGTCAACTGGGAGATGGGAGTCGCAGAGCGCAGGATTATTAGACCTTTTTATTTTATTATACATTATATATATATATATGATAATGAACTTGAATCACAGATAAGGCTATTTGCAGATGATGTTATTCTGTATAGAGTAGTAAATGAGTTTCAGGATTATGAGCGACTGCAGGGAGATCTAGACAATGTTGTGAGATAAACAGCGGACAATGGCATGATGGAAAACGGGATTAAAAGTCAGGTTGTAAATTTTACCAAGAGGAGAAGTCCTCTCAGTTTTAATTACTGTGTTCATGGAGTGATAGTACCTCATGGGGATCACCATAAGTCTTATGAAGGTGATATTCATTGGGGTAATAATATTAAAGAGGTTGTAAAGAAAGATTACAGGTCTCTGCACGTGGTTATGAGGGTATTTAGGGGCTAGAGTAAGGATGTAAAGGAGAGGACTTAAGTTCCTAGTAAGACTCCATTTAGAGTATGGTTCCTGTGTATGGTATCAACACCAAGAGTGCTTGATACGATAACTAGAAAATAATTTTAAAATGTAGCACGATATGCTCTGGATGATTTCCGACAAAGTAGTAGCGGTACAAAAATGTTCTAAACGTGTGGGCTGCACAGCCTTGAGAATAAGGAGGCGAGATGTTCAACTGAGTGGTACGTTCCAAGCTGTCAGTAAGAAAATGGTGTGGACTCTCATTGGTAGACGAATAGGCTTGAGCGGAGCATTTAAAAGTAGGAAAGGTCATAATATTGCACCCGTACAGTCGGAGGGATGGGTCTCTGCACTCAGGGCCTTCCACGCGTCCTTTTACCAACGAGAACAGTTTGAAATTTATGAACACCACAGCTAGTCAATGGTGCAACGATGCTGATTGAATGATGTCCCATATGAAGCCATATTGACAAGAATCGAAGATGACGTGGAAACGTGGCTGTAGTTGGAATCCTATTGGTCGATCAATTTTCAACATCGTAGATTTAGTCTAATAGAATGGATAATTACGATGATTTTACATTCGTTTACCTATTGTGAACTTATTCTGGTACCATTTTGGTGTATCAGATGATTGTATCTAATCATTCCCGTCGTTCCCAATTTTACATATTCATTATATTCAGGACATATTATATACTAATGGATGAAATAATAGTATACATAATCATGGATCTAATCTACACAGATAACAAATGAGATATTCAGGTCTGTCATATTTTTAATCAATAAATCCTTATGCTGTCTCTTTGACGAAACGAACGAATATTATTAAGTTGAAGGCTAAAAGAGAAAAATAATATGAATATGAATTAATTACTCTGACAATATCCAAACCCGTAATTGAAATTATCATTCAAGTTACTCCCGTAAAATAAGGGTAATTATTTATTATATAAACTTTGGCTACATCAGATTTTGAAATTATCCTGTTATATATATCATTTACCAAGTCACATAACTTTCCATTATTCAGATTTGTTTCCATAACAAGAGCCTACCTAATGACGTTCTTTCCGCAGTAAAATAAGTGAAACTGAATCTAATCTAATCTACTATAAACAAAGGATGCCGACACCCATGAGAGACCAAACACATAATAAAGTGCGCACATACCTCTAACGATATATCTCCCTAATGAAGCAATTAAAATAACATAAAACGAAAGATAAAAACACATTACACAAATGATACAAATAAAACAACACAACAGCACATCTCTGAGGCACACTACAACTTAACCCAGAAGTAACTACAGTATTAAACTATAATTCAATGAATGGCAGATGTCCTCATAGATATACACACCGTTTAATTAATTAGTAATGATGCCATTCAAACCTCATCTCAGTATTAAATAATGTGGCCCAAAACTTAGCGGTACTAGTCAAATAATGTTGGCATCTTCAGCCGAGACGCGGGATTAACAAGTAAATGACCCTACAGTTGGGCTGGTCGAGGCTTGTAAATGATAATTAATGACCACGGCTCCGTCAACATGTTACTCAATGTGTCCAGAATTGAGGAATATAGGTTTTGGAGGTCTCTATTATATAGGACATGAGACATGAACGCGGCTAACTCCTGCCGTTAGGTGTGTATGTACGCGTCAGAATACGTATACCATAACACTGGGACTGGAATGAGGAACATCAAACACTCAGTCTTAAACTAAAATATGTCATAAACTCAAGAACGTCTCGCATACCGTACTTCATTACTAAATGCACTCAAACGAAGACCAACAAATATATATGTACCAATCATAAATCTAACACTTCGCATGTAACTTACCAATGTAATATATTCCGAAGACAATTCAACAAGGAACACTCGACATAGTTATGACATACATGATTATAACCTGAATTATAATAAACTGACATGTTCTAGGCTCGGATCCATTAATATGTGTCCGGACTAACACGTACCATCAAATGTCGCTACCGACCAGCTTCTTCCATGTTACTGCCACATTCCAAATTAGGCCTACGTAGATAATAGGTAAAGTAATTCACAGCGCACTCGAAAATCATAACACGGTTCACCAATAACTCATGACGTTACCTATTATTCAAACTACCAAGATCGAAATAACACCATAGAACAATCACACTCACGACAATCGAAATAGCAAATTTAGAAAGGACACAAAGAAATATGTCATTAACAACAAAACTACTGCGTCAGACTGAACTCGGAAGTGGAGAAGTGCACATTGTTTGAAATCCGAGTAAACTCATATTTGGGACAGCGGGAGACATCTTGACATCCGAGTTCACTCGGGCAAGGGACGGAAAGGTTAATACACTTTCCTTCACCTTCACACAACATATTAGACTGTCAACTACCACAGAAACACGTAATAAGGAACGCATCCCTTCACATACGGTTAGTGTCGGGAAGGACATCTGGCCATAAAACAGGAACCGTCCCGAACAAAAGTCGGAAAAAGGACACAACGAAATATATTCTTTAAAAAATGTATCCTAATTAGGAGCACTAATGAGTATTCTTAGTTTCCCAGCATTCACTTGGAAAGTTGATTGTTTTCTGAGTGTTTAACTCATTGGTTTCTTTGCTGATGCTGTTCAAATTAAAACTATGTTTAACAGACTCGAAAACTAATAACCCGTAAGTACATTGGTTTAAGCCGTGGTAAAATATATGTATGAATGAACGTATTTTCAACTTTTACACATATTTCTTAAAGATATATAACGAAATCTGTTACTTTATGTTCCAGTTGCAAGGTGTTCCGTCTCTCTCCATCAAGGTCACAGCGAACTCTTCTTGATCAGTTCTACGATCGTAGAGGTTATGATGTATGGTGCAATGCAAATCAGACCGACATTATGGTGTTCCCGGACCAGAGGGAGAAATTCATGGAGTTCCTCAGTGACTACAGAATGCCCTACACTGAACTTATTTCAGACGTCGAGAGGTAAATTGAAACAAGTTCTAGATACTTACCTCGAATAAAATTACGATCTACTTCGTTATAAACGGTAGCAATCTGTCATTAAAATTACTCCTCTGCAGTAATAGGCCGATAAAGGCAACACCACCTTCCGCTGTCTCGGACGTAAAATCTTGGGGATCTTTAAGGGGATTTCAGTACAATTTGATTTGGTCTACCAATGCACTTTGTCCGCCCATAGAAAATCCAGGAGCAGTCAGTGGCGAGGATTTTGACACTTCATTTACGAAAGCTACAATCAATCAATCAATCAATCAATCAATCAATCAATCAATCAATCAATCAATCAATCAATCAATCAATCAATCAATCAATCAATCAATCAATCAATCAATCAATCAATCAATCAATCAATCAATCAATCAATCAATCAATCAATCAATCAATCAATCAATCAGTCAATCAATCAGTCAATCAATCAATCAATCAATCAATCAATCAATCAATCAATCAATACTGATCTGCATTTAGGGCAGTCGCCCAGGTGGCAGATTCCCTATCTGTTGCTTTCCTAGCCTTTTCCGAAATGATTTCAAACAAATTGGAAATTTATTGAACATCTCCCTTGGTAAGTTATTCCAATCCCTAACTCCCCTTCCTATAAATGAATATTTGCCCCAGTTTGTCCTCTTGAATTCCAACTGTATCTTCATATTGTGATCTTTCCTACTTTTATAAACGCCATTCAAACCTATTCGTCTACTAATGTCATTCCACGCCATCTCTCCGCTGACAGCTCGGAACATACCACTTAGTCGAGCAGCTCTTCTTCTTTCTCTCAATTCTTCCCAACCCAAACATCGCAACATTTTTGTAACGCTACTCTTTTGTCGGAAATCACCCAGAACAAATCGAGCTGCTTTTCTTTGGATTTTCTCCAGTTCTTGAATCAGGTAATCCTGGTGAGGGTCCCATCCACTGGAACCATACTCTAGTTGGGGTCTTACCAGAGACTTATATGCCCTCTCCTTTACATCCTTACTACAACCCCTAAACACCCTCATAACCATGTGCAGAGATCGGTACCCTTTATTTACAATCCCATTTATGTGATTACCCCAGTGAAGATCTTTCCTTATATTAACACCTAGATACTTACAATGATCCCCAAAAGGAACTTTCACCCCATCAACGCAGTAATTAAAACTGAGAGGACTTTTCCTATTTGTGAAACTCACAACCTGACTTTTAGCCCCGTTTATCAACATACCATTGCCTGCTGTCCATCTCACAACATTTTCGAGGTCACGTTGCAGTTGCTCACAATCTTGTAACTTATTTATCACTCTATAGAGTGACGAGAGATTTTATCATATTCTAGCGCACAATCGACAGTGTGAAGTAATACTGGTCTCCAGCAGTGAAAGTGATAGAGCGAGTTCAAAAGAGGGGCACGACAGGTGGGGCCAGTATTCTTCAGCAAAGAGACAGGTGACAACGCGAATCTCTGTCGTGCAAACTGAACAGAGCACATCACTCTGTTAGTGTTGCTGAACAATGTCTTATTAAATAATGTTATTCGTTTTACATTCCACTAACTACTTTTACTGTTTTCGTAGAAGCCAAGGTGCTGGAACACTCCTTCATTTGCCAGTAAATCTATCGAGACGAGGCTCGTGTATTTGAGCAGCTTCAAAAATAAGATGGGACTGAACCGAGATTCACCCATTCCAGTACACAAGCTTATGTCTGAGGACATACTACGAAACATAGTGCCTTGTTCTACAGAGCACTTCAGCTATATTTTAAAATAATTTTCATTTATCATATCGGTGATATACAAACCACTCCAAGACCAAAGGTCCTATATTCATCTTAAATTGTAGCGACTTATTCCCCGAATTTGTATACCGATTTTTATTAGGATAGGGCCATTAATAACATAAATATTTGAGAATTAAATTCGAAGTCTTTCCCTAAACTACCATTATTCTACGCGTGAATAAAATTATTCATAGCGCAGATTGTAGCGACTATTTCCCGACTTTGCCTACCAATTTTTATTAAAATACGACCAATAATAGCATAAATGTCTGATTATTAAGTTTTAGGCCTTCCCCTAAACCACCATTTTACTCAGGCTGAATACAATTATTTATGGTCTAGCTTATAGCGACTTATTGCCCGACTTTGTATACTGATTTTCATTAAGATATGACCACAAATAACATAAATATTCGGAAATTAAATTTTAGGCCTTCCCCTTAACTACAATTTCACTCAGCGTGAATAAAATTATTGATGGCCCTGATTGTAGCTACTTATTCCCCAACTTTGCATACCGATTTTCATTAAATTTTCATCAGCCGTTTTCTCGTGCTGCGTTTACAGACAGACAGACAGACAGACAGACAGACAGACAGACAGACAGACAGACAGACAGACAGACAGACAGACAGACAGACAGACAGACAGACAGACAGACAGACAGACAGACAGACAGACAGACAGACAGACAGACAGACAGACAGACATTACGGAAAATTTAGAAAGTGCATTTCCTTGTTACTATGGACACGAATGATACAGAAATACCATCCTTTTTAAATTCTGAGCAATGTACAGACAAAACCCTTATGTTATATATATAGATGAATAAGAAACTTGATTAGTTTTGGTTGTGGTGTGTTGAAAAAGTAGAACATTTCGCTCAAATGGTGGGATTTCTGCGGGCTGTATGACATAAGCACCTATCCGTGTCTTTGAATCAGGAGTGTGTTATCACACAATCATTAAGTATACGGGAAGCAATGCCAACGGCCGTTAGCCTTAAAGATCTCATGTTGTTAAAAGGTAATTTAGTAAAATGATGCGAGTGATGCAACAGAAAGATGTGTCATCGTTATTTGGGCACCTGCAGCATAGATAACTCCCATATTCTTATGGCTCACAGATGGACCGAGTGTAGAATATCTAAGCACCAAGGGTGGTCTGGCAGTTCTTTCGTTGTGGTGGTGATTATTGTTTGAAATGGAAGTGCAACTGGGAAACCACTCTCCCTTAACACTGATGAGAGGAAAAATGCAAGAGTTCTGAACCTTCGAAGAATGAAGTTGGCAAGAAAATGAAAAGGGCCACGAAGGGCGTGAAAATGAAATACTCCCTTGGCCTCGCAAACCTAATACTGTCTGGATCGAAACAGACAAGAAGTGAACAACGGAGATCAGATAGCAAAGACAGACTTACACGAGTAAGTCAAAGGAATGCTAGGCTCCACTAGGGATCCCTTGGTTGCAACTCATACTGATAAGTCGAAAGCCTCTGGAGCCTTTTTTTGTCACCTCTAATGACAGGCAGTGTATACCTTGGATGTATTCTATCATCCCCATCAACAGCAGGAACTATTTCTCCTCACTTTATTACAAAGTAACATTAACAACCGTAGGACACAGGAAAAAAGTAAAAATTATAAATCGTAAATATCTCCCGCATTTCAATGCGTAGATTTTCCAGACATAATAATACATAATTTGGGGATATTAGGTCGCTTAATGTTAATAATCTGCTGACGCTTTTGATGTTATTTCTCTGTTCACTAGGGTTCCAACAATGGACACCTAGCCTCTACTGGATAAAATCTTTCCTGGTGACATTGTTAATCTGTTTCAGTTTGTCCTCACCACCACATATTTGAGTTTTCATGGTACAATATATGAACAAATGGATGGTGTTGCCATGGGATCGTCATTGGCACCAGTCATCGCTTATTTATATATGTACGATTTTGAAAAGCGTTGTCTTCAAACTTGCACGTTCAAGCCTTCCACCTGGTTGACATATTGTATTTAGATGATACATTTTTTATTTGGTCCCATGAAATGAAATGTCGTATGGCTTTTAGTGCCGGGATATCCCAGGACGGGTTCGGCTCGCCAGGTGCAGGTCTTCCTATCTGACGCCCGTAGGCGACCATTTGGTCCCATGATGAACACGAATTATTCTTATTTTGAATCACTTCAACAGCATACATCTAAACATTAAATTTAACCATGGAGACTGTACGTGGAGGATGTTTGCCATTCTTGGATGTTTTGATTTCTAGGAAATCAGATCGAACTCAAGGTCATTCGGTTTACCGTAAACCCATCCTCTCATCATCATACTTGCCCAAAGCGTGATGTGCTTAAACACCCTTATCAGCCGAGCAAGGGCTGAAAAGGATACATTAAACGGAACCGGGTGAGTTGGCCGTGCGGTTAGGGGTGCGCGACTGTGAGCTTGCATACAGGAGATAGTGGGTTCGAATCCCACTGCGGACAGCCCTGAAGATGGTTTTCCGTAGTATCCATTTTCATACCAGGCTGTACTTAATTAAGGCCACGGCCCCTTCCTTCCAACTCCTAGCCCTTTCCTATCCCATCGTCGCCATAAGACCTGTCTGTGTTGGTGCGATGTAAAGCCATCAGCAAAAAAAAAAAAAATTAAACAGTGAACAAGAGTTCCTAACCAAGGGAAGAGATTGACGAAGTGGTACATCCTAAGTCAAACGGCAGATTGTCACGTGATTCTCGTCCTTTTAGTCTGGATTTCTTGCGATACGAACAATATACTCAGAAGGCACAATATTAAGACCATATTTAAGCCTAATATATCATCATAGGCAATTGCTTGCTGTCTTTCAAAGATCATATTGGTTTAATCTGTGCTAGAATATTTAGCCTACTATTCCTTCATCCTGCGGATAGGTTTATTTTGCCCAAACATGTAGGAAGGTAGCAACGAGGGTTGAAGAACATCGCAGGAACCGTCTTTGCCAGCCAGAGAAATCTTCTGTGGCAGAACATGCCATATAAATAATGACCATCAAATAATTTTTATGCAACTTCCATGATTTATAAAGAGAAGCTTTTTATGCCTAGAATCATTCGTGAGGCGATATAATGTGCCCTATAATCCTCAAGACTGGCCCCTAAGTACGGGCGACACTCTTATGTACCCTACGGGGCACATTAATACTGCAGGATGATACTTACCTGCTCTTCTGTTCTTGCATACGGGCACCAGCTCAGCTGCAGTCGGCAGAAATGGTCGATAATTGGGTTCTTATGACGAGAGGATCGCGGGGAACTCATATACTACATTAAACTACGAAATGAGGAACACTTTCGCTGTGATCAGAATTTTGAGCATAAGTTTGTATTCACAACACAAGTTAATTACAAGGATTGCACCTGTAGTGCCAAAATAAGTGCGCCAAAGGCTCACATCTACAAATTAAATGGAAAACAAAGAAAATACAATCTGGATGATGACGTAATGCTGAAGTTTATCGATCTGTGAACCAGGAAAGAACGGATGTGTCCCCACATGGAGACCACATCCCTATGCCTGCGACATAAAATGATATAATGGTAGAATTAAGGATACCCGCAGAGATTATCGCTATTATGAAAGTTTCCTCCCATACCGGGATATTGATATACACAAAAATAGCAGCACAATAAGTAATAAAAATAATCTCAGATAACCTACTCTATCGCCCTCAACTTCCTATTTACACGGACGTGAACCCACGTCCACCAGGCAGAACTTTGTGTCAACAGGGCAATCATAACAGTAGCATAGTGCCAAGATCACATTAGTAGAATACACAACCCTAAGAATGCGAATCAAACAAGAAAGGAATACGAGGTAAAAAGGGTAAAATAAATGACGCACAGTGTTTGCAAAAGACTTCCCTGTCAAAGGAGAATGACCGACCTCCAGAGCGATTTAAAAATGGCCGAGCTCACCCCAATACAGAGCAGGCGAACATTGACCTGCAGTCGGGTCTGGAGCCCCCTCCCACATCAAAAAAAATCTTGTAAACAAACTACCGCTAGACGTCTTACCCTACATTCTTTCACAAAGGGACTTTCAAGCTTCTACACATTGCAGCAAATGGCCACAAAATAAGTGAGGAAAAACACATCTCACATACGCACCAGACTTCATTTAATCACCCACACGGGTCGCAGTTAAATCACATAACATGTTCTACCATATTATCACCTCAAACCATCACCGTCAATATGCGGCGTGTCAACAGTAACCTTGGGGGCCAGAGGTTCAAACCCAACGTTTGACAGAGTAGCACAGAGTCGAATAGCGTTAAAACCTGCGCCTCCGCTATAGTTTACGCTCGTCTAAGGCACGTAAATAGAGCCCCTTAACTAAATAAATATCATCAGCATGTATACCTTACATTACGCAGGTATTTCTGCCCTTCCCCTGGAATATAATGGGAATTACACATAGTGATCCTGATCCTACAAGTAAAATGTATTTCACGACCGACCCAAAGGAAAATATCCGGTCTATCGTACTCAAACAAATATGTATCACTAGGCACACTACCTCTCGCCGCGATAACAAATATTACCTCATTGTCTGCTTTACACAAAGATACAAAAAAAAATCTAACTACTCTTACCCTTAGATATATCAAAACAATCTTAACACGCAAGCTGATGGGCCACAATCAAATCCTATATTAATATTTACACGTTTAATTCTACTATCTCTGCGTGACACCTTAACTCTACCATATGTCTAATAATTCATGGTCCACTTATCTCATTTGATCTCCTCCTCTCTCCCTCCGGGTAGGCTACCATGATTTAGCCCATCATGGTAGAGGTCTCAGCCAGGGTCGTTTCTTGGAGTCCGGTCTTCCTGCCCAGCTGGCCCATGGTGCTGTCTTCTTCTTGAGGGATGCCTCGTTCCAGGTAGCGTCTTCGAAGCCACGTTCTGAAGTTCTTGCACCTTACTCCCCTCGGAATATCTCGCCTTCTTACTACAATGAAATATTCACTTTAAACACTACGCCACATTCTGGACATTTATTTAGGTTGAACTAGCACACCGCGCTAACACTTTGCAGTACACACTCCTCGTCCTCCATTCTCATATAACTGCATACTCGCTAACTTGTGTACTGTGCCATAAACTATTTTCTGCTCTATAGACTATCCACTCGGTTATTGTGTTTTTATGCCCGCTTAACTTGGATTCAACAGTCTATCAGAGGATAAATATAGACCTCCTTAGCCTATTGTCCACACTTCCTCGGCACCTCGGGAGCTTCGCCCCTACCGCTATTTATCCGAGTCTACAAGTACGGCTTTCTATTGTTACTGATACCGTTAAGCACACGCGATCTCATTGATAGGTATCTGAACATCGCGCCACTTACAAATCCACCACCTGTAACTCCGTAAGTCTCCTATCCACTGGATCAAAGTTATCGCACTGTAATAATTACACACTGTCTTTGTTCTGAACAAAAGGTTTCTGGCGCAATCTAGGCAGACGTGCGATGCGTGCCGGCAGCAATATGATAGTCAACTGGATGATCTCCCCCCATATCACTCAGCTTTTATATGAGGCAACACACCAAAGGACGCCAGGGAAAGCCCCGAGAAACAACTTGAGTCTGGAATGTGGCCACTACAGAGCTTCCCACGGTGGTTCTGCTTGGTACATATTTATTGATCTAATCATATGTTAATAAACCTAGAGGTATCTACAGCTTCGTAAAATTCTAGCAATCATTTCCATCTTTTTATTTACCTGAGAAACCTTCAATTACGGGAATTACGACCCAATTTCCGTAATGTGGTGGGCCTGTCTGCTCCCGCTAAAAATCTCTGTTAAGATGGTAGGTCTCTCCCCCAGACAAAATCCCATATCTCTTTCTCTCTTCCTCACATATTCTTTCTTCGTCACACATGACCACGCCTTGCCTCGGGAAATCACCTTCTCGCTTCCCGCTCTCTATATAGCATCACGCCCTCACAAGCGGCGTCCTACTGCAAAATTTTTACTGCGTTAAATATCCATACTCGCAGTCAGATATAATGGTACAATAAATTGCTACCTGGCGAGTTGGCCGTGCGGTTAGGGGCGCGCGGCTGTGAGCTTGCATCCGGGAGGTGGTGGGTAGTGGGTTTTCGGTGGTTTCCCGTTTTCACACCAGGCAAATTCTGGGCCTGTACCTCAATTAAGACTACGGCCGCTTCCTTCCAACTTCCAGGCCTTTTCTATTCCTTCGTCGCCATAGGACCTACCTGTGTCGGTGCGACGTAAAGCCACTAGCAACAAAAAATAGAAATTGCTTAACGCCCGAATAATTTTAACAAAAGTGACGGCTATATACTGAGTAGATCAGGGCTACCCTCTAAAGTTAAGTCATTAACATCTTTCTCCTCGACTCTGGAAGCACTGGAATGAACTATATTTCTAACAGGGTCTCTCTATCTTGAGTCTGTCAACTATGGAGTGACAGTTGCCATTACATTATTGCTCTGAAGACGATCCTGGTCGCAGGATCGAAACGCGCCAGCAGATTATTAACATTACGCGACCTAATATCCCCAAGTTAAGTATTATTATTTCCCGTATTGTTCGTAATAGGATCAGCTTGTACTGCCTACAAGATCGGAAAATGTATTTTCTACAATTTTCGTTGCGTAGCACTTATTCATAGGACCAGTATTAACGGATATAATTGAGTTTATTTTTGCTGTGGGTTTAACGTCGCACCGACTGAGGGTGTTATGGTGACGATGCGATAGCTTAGGGCTAAGAACTGGAAGGAAACGACCATGATCTTAATTAAGGTACCGCCCCGGCATTTGCCTGTTGTGAATTAGAAACCACTGAAAACGATATTCAGAGCTGCCAACAGTGGGCTTCGAGCCCAGCATCTCCCGAATGCAAGCTCACAGCCACATGACCCATACCGCACTGCCAACTCGCTCGGTTTTTAATTTTTAGATCATCCCCTAAACCACTATGTCAGCCAGCGTAAATAAAATTACTTACAGCTTAGATTATAACGCCTTTTCTTTGACTTTAAAAAAAATTGTCATTAAATTCTTGTCTGTCGTTTTCTGGCAATGCGCGAAAATACAGACATGATAGAAATGTAAAAATTGTATTTTCTTTTCATTCCGGACACGATCGATACAGAAATACCAATATTTAGAAATATGACTATTATTTTTATGCCAGGGCTGTAAGTAACGTAGTCCAGACACTCGCAGGAGATCGGGCATGCGCAAATAGGGTATGGGAGCTGTCAGGTGGAGCTGTTGTCGATGTGTAGTGTGCATCTGACGAGCATCCAGTTGGGAGTGGTGTTGCTGTGTGGTGTTGAAGTGAAGAGTGTCGATTTCACCGCTCTAAAGCATGTTTTAAAAAGGTGATTAGCGTTCGTGAGTTAAAATCGAAGTTGCTCGTGGTAAAAATGCACCAACCTGTCATCGAGGATTACGTGAAGCCTGTGGCGAGGGCGGTTGCACGATGGGTCAAGGCATTCCCTGCGGGCCGGAATGAGACTGCGGATTTGCACCGCAAATGTCGGCCGTTTATTCCTCAACATTAGATTGACATCGTGAGTGGCGTCATTTCCGTCTAATGAACTGTCCGAAAATTATCTGTAGAGGTTGGTCTCAGTCATTAAACGGTGTGTCACATACTGGCGACTGCTGTGCCTGAGGGACAAACCGTCAACGTTGACTACTATTGCCGATTTCTGGAGAGACATCTGCGTCTGGCTATGCGGCACAATCGACCACGTTTATTGCGAGACGATCGCCCTATCGTGATGCATGTCGCAAGCAATGTTGAGCTCTTAGTGCAACGGGGGCATTGGGAGGTACTCACCAGACATGAGTCCTTGTGACTTCGACCTGTTTGCGAAGTTGAAGGACCCCCTCCCCCACGAGGCCACCGATTTCCTGACGTGACAATGCACTCCGCTCAGTAGGGCGCCCCGTCGCTCTCATCAATAACGAACGCTTTGCTAACTGTCCCCAACGGCTTCCGGATATTTGGCAAAAGGTAGTAGACTCTGCGGGTGACTACATTGAAGGAATGCGGTTGTACTTGTTAGTTCATTAAATACTGCGTTCTGTCAATATTGTCAGTACTTTATTTACACATTCGGAAGATAGTGGGTTGGCAGCCCTGAAGGTGGTTTTCCGTGGTTTCACATTTTCACACCAGGCAAATGCTGGGACTGTACCTTAATTAAGGCCACGGCCGCTTCCTTTCCACTTCTAGCCCTTTCGTCGCCATATGACCTATCTGTATCGGTGCGACGTAAAGGAAGTTCTAAAAAAAATTATTTACAGACCTCTTAGATGGTTCTGTAACATAGTATTTTTAAACTTCCCTTATCGGTCAATATTTTTGGAAAAGTTGCAGATTGTAAGTGGAGGTGGTGATTTTTTTTAGGGGAAGTACAATTGGGGAGATATTCTCTTTTAACACCAATGAGAGGGGAAATAGATGAGCACCAATCCTTCGTACAATGAAGTTTCAGCAAAGGAAAGGGCGTGAAAATGAAACTCTCTAAACCTCTAGGAAAGATTAAAGTGAGGAGAATAGCTCAAGTAATTGTCAACAATGTTAGAGTCAGCTAGGACCCCGTGTTTGCCACCTACGCTCCTCACATCTCGAAAACTGAAGATGTTACATACGTGAAGATTGGTATTTGGAATCTCATTTCAAAATAAAGGAACATGTATTTTTCTTTTCCGAAAAGCCACTGATGGGGGGTGAACAGAAGTGAAAAAGGAGTCGAATGTTCTTATCAGGATACGTATACCTCAAAACTGAAAGTGTTACATACGTGAAAATTGGAATTTGGAATCTCCTTTCAAAATAAAGAAATACGTAAATTTTATTTTTAGAAAATCCACTTAGGTGTAGGAGGGAGTAAGCACTGATTAAGGACTGATAAAGGGTTTTAATGTTTTTGGGACACTTATACTCACAACTAAAAATGTTACAGACAAGGAAATAGATATTTGGAATCTCCTTTAAAAATAAAGAAAGACTTATTTTTCGACTTGAGAGAGAATTGTTTCTACCATGTACAGTTCTATGTCGCATGTTCCAGAGTTAGCTCATCCATTAACCTGGTCATCTTAACTCCAAAAGGCAATCCCACAAACGTGGTTTACAAAGAGGTTCTGGGGTAAATGAACAGCATTTTTCGGTGAGTTTTTATACCTTAGATAATGTCTCGGTGCAGTGCCGAGGAACGATTACTTTTATCAAATTACGAAATCCATGCCAGCTAAGCCACGGGTAACAGCCGGTAATTATTACTATAATTATTATTATAAACCGCCTTTAAAAGACTAAATTTATTTTGATGAGGGCACTTAATGGTAATGAAATTTTCGGAACAGAATTTTCATAATCAAAATCCACCCTCGTATTTTTAATCAGCTAACTTCATCCAAATATCAATCAGTTCTTCGCTATGCCTGACAATCACCAGGTCTTATTTCTATTTCTCCTCGTGTTTGATATTCAAATATTCTAGACATTAATTTCATGTATTAGGAAGCTGCAGTGTGGATACCTGTGATGTAAATGCTTTCAGGGTCCTGGCGCAATAATAAACTGTGCATCGAATACTGTGTTCTACAACATTACCGTAAAGTGCATCCACCACATTAAATTTTCGACTTACAGGTTTTTCATACTATTGTTATTGTTTTGTTCAAATAAGGTGCATGTTCCGATGGGAAATGAGGTTAGATAACGTTAATTTCTGTTTGATATTTTACCAAAATATGCTTTCAGATTGCCTAACGGCTGGGATGAGTTCAAATATTTCCTTTCATTATCTCGAGATAGAAAGAACTCCAAAACAAACTACTTCACGGATGGAACTTCTACCGCTATGCACGTATTATTTTGAAGTTCACGAAGTGAGTTGGCAACGTGGTTAAGATAACTTATCGATGAGCTTTATTCTACCTACCTTTTCTGGATCGGTCAAAACTGGCTAAGAACTGCCAGGAGATGAAACCGGGTCTCTTAGACTAATGGACAAAGTGTCAACAAAGTGTCAAAGGCATGTTCCCAAAACAGAGAGACAACGTAGAGCAGAGGTCAATTTAAATGAATTTTTATTAAAATAAAACTAAAGGGAAACTCTCTGAAGATTAGCATTAACACAAATTAATGGAGACACAGGGAGTCAAACACTCACATACATAATGTGTAACGATACTCCAACCACAGTAAAAATCACTTGACTTATCAGTCTGTTTTCTTTGTATCTGATCCAAAGTATTTCTTTCTTAAAAGGAGGCCATTCATTATTTTGAGGTAAAAGTAACAGCCTTCACACAATAGAATCCAACAGCTCGCCAGATAACGTCAATGTTTTATAAAAAGTGGCTTCCAACAATCCTTATAGAGATTACATCCTCATAAATCAAAAACGCCAGTGGATCAAGACTGGCAGAAAGCTAAACTAATATGGAATACAAGAGGTTAAGAAAGGAGTTGGCATAGTTACAGAAACAAATAAACGTGAGTGAGAGAGCAAGTACAATGGGAGCAAAATCCCGAATTAAACATATTAACCGGCTAAGGAAGCCGGAAACAATAGCAAGATAAAAGAAAAATAATTAAAAGTAACAAAAAGCCACAAGACACTGGAAAGTAGCACAGGTCCGATAACCACTCCACACCCACGCACACTCAGAGACAAACCATGTGAAGCAGGGGTATAAAAATATAATAGGCCCTAGCAAGACACGTTACGACAAAAATTGTAACAACATGACATGACTCAGTCAACGGCTCATGACCTTGACCTGAGTGCAGAAATCAAAAACCTGGATCGCCGCAAAGAGGCCAGGCCCACCCAGTCAAAACACATAACGTAAATAACTTGCACGCCACTAACACGTATTCATATCGCACATCTAGGCTAACATGAATAGTGCGGTATCAGCGTTAAACCACAACGCAGAACATTAGCTTGAGCTAAAACATCGAAGATACAGAGAATTAAAAGGTCTCTAATTAAAACAACAATCAAGCTCATCACACGCACAAAATAATCGGTTCGGTGCCACCTTTCGCTCCATTGCAGGAACAAGTACACAAAAGCAGACAAAAGGTAGGGCAGTGAAATAAGTCTGCAGCAAAATTGTAAAGAATAATACATTAAACTAGGGATCTCTCAGTAAACAAACTGGCATAACTATAGCAAGCCAATAAAGGGTAAATAATATATATACCTCGAAAGTGAAATAGTCGTATTCACGACTCTAAACTTAGATAGCCATTTGCAGGAAAACGCCTCAATCTTTTTCCTTCAAATTATTGTCAGACGACCAGAGACAACTCAAATCAAAGGTAAGCTACAAAGAAATGCTTTGGCAATTCTTTGTTACATGAGGTGCCATCTCTTTAATCTCGACGAACTACTTGTCAAGTCTGGCATAGGGAATACTAAGCAGCCATAACAGACTGACCTATAATATCGTAAAGAATGTGATATCTCTAAAATACAAAAGAAATATATAGAGGTAAAGAGGTGCGGAACAGCTTACTTTCGGAAGGTAGTGGGTTCTAATCCCACTGTCGGCGGCACTGAAGATGGATTTTTCCGTGGTTTCCCATTTTCACGCGCCATCCCATTCATAGCTCTCTTCCATCATTGCGCCACCAAAAACCTTCTACATATTAGTGTGACGTTCAACTACTAGCACCGGACGAGTTGGCTGTGTGGTTGGAGTCACGCAGCTGTCAGCTTGCATTCGGGAAACAGTGGGTTCATATCCCACTTTCGGCAGCCCTGAAGATGGTTTTCAGTGGTTTCCCATTTTCACACCAGGCAAATGCTGGGGCTGTACCTTAATTAAGACCACGGCCGCTTCCTTTCCACTCCTAGGCCTTCCCTATCCCATCATCAACATAAGATCCATCTGCGTCGATGCGACACAAAGCAAATAGCAAAAAATTAAAATTAAAAATAAATTATCAGCAAAAATTAAATTACAAGGTTTACAAAAAGCAGAAGTGGGGAAGTCGTGGGATTTCCATTGTTGTTAATGCTGACCCCCTCTAATCCTTTGTTATCCTGATTTTGAAACACACTCGAGTACCTGACAAACAAAATGAAGCATGACCTGTTGTAAGGAATTCTGAGAATAAGTAAAATATCAGTGAGATTATGGAGGGTCAATTCAAGAACCTTCTAAATTATGGAACTGGGATTCCCTCGAAAGCACTACATCATTCAATTGCCATTACACAAAGCAATGAAATGCAAAGTTAGGTAGTTTATCTTGCCACAACATACAATTCACTTTGTAAAAATAATGACTGGGGAAGTTTTTGAAATCACCATTTGATTTCTACCTGTAGTCTAAAACCGATTAATATTACTACTCTGCCGGTGTACATCTTAGTGTGATGCAAAACGCACTGTATGCTCGGTTCATATTTGTCGAGTATCTCCATGACCGAAGTTGGCTTATAAAAGGTGAAGCGAGCTATGTTCGTTCGACCTTGCCCCATGATATTTGCTCGTTCACGCACTCTCAGTCACAGATACATTTGCTCACCTCCCTCCGTCCTGGTTTCTACTAATGATGGAAGGATGTGGTAACACATCGACAATATCGCTTTGTTAAAATTAGCACCGATATTAATCAGTTCTAGCCCTAATTCTTTAAAACTTTCTCTGACAACAGTGTTCAACAGTGGGAAATTTTTGGCACACATGAAAGCACATAGGCAATGCTTGACGATAAGCTCTAGAATTAAAGTTGCACACGTGTTTTTCTTTAGTAAGTTGTTCCGGATTTGTACATTAAGAGTGCACCGCACGTATCACAGGAGACATACTCTTTCTGCTGACCACAAGCATGATCTTCTTCCAAACATCAGAACTGAGTCCATCTCTCTTGGTTAGTTTATATGATGCACTGTCGTGAATTTTATCCATACCGCTGTCCTTCAATTCATGTGGGATGATCAACTTCGGGTCAAAACTAATGGTTAACTCAATTGCCGGCCTTTTCTCTTTGTAAACAAGGACTCGCTATCTCTGGATGAACCACATTGCTTGCAACGTCAGTAAAGCAGGCAAAGTCATTCTCCCTAGTCAGCAAACTTCGCTTCGAACATGCCCTGTCGAACGACCTGGAGCAAACCCGGGCATTTTAGATTACCCTCTCAACTCATGCGTGATGGTGGTTGCACATCAAACAAGGCACATCTTGCTCCGTCTTGGTTACCCGTCTCAAATTTGAACAATGCACGCCACTAGTACGTACATCATTAGCATATTGAGTAATATCACAATGTACTTGCATATTTATTTTTACTTGTGTTCTTGAGGCGTTTTCTGAGAATTAACGCGCTTTTACTTAACTGGCAGCATTAAAATGTTGTAAACTTCATCAACCCATATTTATATGCATATTCAACCCATGAGACAAGCGACGAAATAAGCTGTTTACCATTAATGATTTCTCTACATTGTCTGAAGTTCAGAGAATATCTCTTCCACCGAGGTTATTGTCGGGTATATTCAACCCTTAATTTTTATTAGTAACGATTATGCGATGGAGTGACAAGTGGTGGTGAATATTAACACTGATGAGGAGAAAAGTGAAGACGTCTGATACTTAAGTTATAGGCTAAAGGAAGGGTATGATCAAGAAGTGCGTGAAAATGAATCACTCCGTTGACCTGGCTAAGCTGATACTGTCGGGGTCGGAAGAGATCAAGAGTTGACCAAGAGAGGCCATACAATAAATATGACAGTAAGGAACCTGACAGAGTGGAATCAATGCCAGACTCAGCTGGGGGAACTACGGTTGCCAGACTACACTCCGTAGCTGGGAGCCCTTGGTCCACGTTTTAGTCGCGTCTTACGACAGGCAGGGGATACCATCGATGTATTCTACCGTCCCCACCCACAGGGGGAACGGTGATAACAAGGAATGTAAATGCTTTCATGAATTTTCTAGATGTCGTCTTGGTAGCCGTGGTGATTACTGCAGGTTTCCCAAGAGAAGTAGTAAGTTCTCTATCGATGATCATGAATGAATGTTGTCTGTTTAGGATGCGTGAGTTACTGAACCATAATCTAATAATCACTTCTAATTTTCCAGGGTACTCGATGCCGAGCAACAGAATCAAAGGGCGTTCTCGAATACATCAGGAAGAATAACCTTTGATCGCTACTACAGGCATGATGAAGTAAGTCAACCAATTCATTGAACAGCGTAAAATATAATTTGTGTACTTAACTCGATTTACTGAAAATGTTAGCAAATTTGGTCATACTCTAGAATGGTGGATGTCAGAGAGTACTTACTCATTTCATTCCTAGGTCGAGAAATTCTCATGCACAATGAGTTATGTTTGGCAACCTAGTTATTTTAGATTATGGCATCGGTAAAAGAACGGTAAGTTTCACGAAGATGGTAGTGAATATGGTATTAAGAGGAAGCACAACTGGTCACCTATCCTCTCCTGACACAAATCAGAAGGAAAATTTAAGAAATCTGAAATTAAAGAAATTAAGTTATCAAACAAAGAAAGCGAAAGGCCACAAAGGGCTTTGAAATGAGACTCTCCAAGGTCTCGCAAAGCCAATACCGGCGGGGACGGTAAATTACAATTTTGATTTACGTCGCACCGACACAGAGAGGTCTAATAGCGACAATGGGATAGGAAAGGGCTAGGAGTGCGAAGGAAGCGGCCGCGGCCTTAATTAAGGTACAGCCCCAGCATTTGCCTGGTGTAAAAATAGGAAACTACGGGAAACCATCTTCAGGATTACCAACAGTGGGGTTCGAACACACTATGGGGACGGTAAAAGACAAGAGTTGACCAAGTGGGGTCGCACAGGAAAGGTGAACGAGGAGAGTCTGGGAGGAGTGCGTGGAAGCGAAAGCAATGCCGGGCTGAGGTGGAAGCCATAGTCGCCAACCCACGGTGTGAGTCCTTAGTCCCCCCTTTTAGTGGCGTCCTACGACAGGTAGGGTATACTGTGAATGTATTTTACCATCCCCAGCCTCAGGGAATTGTTGGCTCCATTAGGAGTAATACTGTTGTTGAAAAGATGGTAGCGAATTCCGAAATACACTGTGACATTTATTGGCCTCCTTACAATACTGCAGTACATAGGGGGTCAGGGTTTGTTTAGGTATGTGTCCATGTTCTGCTTTTGCAATCAGTCTGCTTTAGTGAGTAACAGATTGTGTGTCAGTAGCTCCAAACTCGGTTTGGGTGTTGAAATCAAGGGCGGATCCAGGGAGGTGGGAAGACTTTGACGGTCAGCCCTAGAGGGTATAAAATTTGGCTGGAGGAGCGGTTCGGGCAATCCCACAGTATAATGAATTTTACATTTTGAAAGTGATAGAAAGTGCTTCTAGACAATAATTCAAGTTAATCAATCAAAATGATTTATTTGTAAATATGGGTGTTAGCCCTAGTAACAAATTTCAAGTAAAATAATAATTGAATGGTCTCAGCCACCAGGTGCTGACGTATTGGGGTAACGCCACCTAGGCTCCCTGCATGTCAATTTTGATGTTCCGTTTACTCCGCCAGATGGCAATTAGGGAACCAAAACTCTATTGAGTAGCCTATGGCTAAATTTTTAATAAATTTCGTCGGGTGGACACCAAATGTGCCACCAGAGATCTTTTACATGCTGACATCATACGACTTGGAGTGCTGAAGATTCCTTTTTTTGTAGACTTCTGAAATTTGATGCCACCTGATCTGAATGTGAAATGTGTGAGTGCTAAGGTTGAAGAAGTTAAGCCAAATTGCCCGATTTGCGAAGATCAGTACTGTGTCAATGACTGGACGCAGATGCGAGTTGGCTGAATCGCTCAAGCTACGACGGATAGACATTGCCTGAATCCAGTGGACTAAGTGAAATGGTGTGAAAGTCTGTGACATTGGAGAAGTATACAAGGTCTTGCATTACGGCACAATATCTTGATGAAATTGCGTGGCAATTGTAAGGTAACATCACCTACGTAGACCTTATATATGATCGTTTGATTGGTATCCGAGTTATCACCGGGTTAACAATAGTACGCTTCGTCGCTTGTTTTGCACCACAAGTAGGCGGCGCAGTAGAGGAACAAGATGGATTTTCGACAGAACTGGAGTCATACGCCCCCTCTATTTCTTTGTTAGTTGTTTAACATCGCACTAACATATCAAAGGTTTTTGGTGACGGAAGGATGGGAAATGGCTAGGATTGTTGATGTAGTGGCCGTGGCTGGTGTGGAAATGGGAAAACATGGAAGACCATATTCAGGACTGCTGACGATGGGATTCGAAACCACCATCTGCGGAATACAAGCTCACAGCTACGCGACTCTAAACGCACGGCCAACTCGTTCAGTAACTCTCTATTGATGGCAGTGAACATCTGTCAATCGGTGAAGACCTCAACAGTCAAGTGATGGTTTCGAACGAGTGCATGGTGGATTCGGGTTTGGCGTGCGTAACGAAGCTCATGAACGCACTTTGGAATGCGACTTGGAAAATACGTTCTTCAAGAAATGCCTGTCCCACATTATCACATATAGCAGTGGTCTTCGCATGTCGCAAACCGATTAGTGGATGGTTAAGAGGATGGATCTGCGGCTAGTAATGTACTGAAAAGAAATACCATCAGACATCTCCTTTCAGCGTTTCGTGGACAAACAGGTTTACGAGATCTAGCGTGCAGTGAAGTCCAAAAATTCGCCAACAAGAACCGGTTGTCTTTTCAAAAACCAGTTTGAAAAAGTTGGAAATAAATCGAACATCTTCCTCGGTAAATTACTCCAGTCTCTATTTCTTCTTATATTTGCTTCAATATTTTCCCTCTTGATTTGCAACTTTATTTGCAGTAGGCATGGACTTTTAGCTGATTTTTACATTGCCTCCACTCACTTGAGGGAGGCTTCTCAAGTTCATCCTTCTTATTCGACATTCTTTAAACACTTGGTCTCTCCAATAGTATTAAGTTAGGCCTAGGGAGAATTTCATGTTCATTCCATCCTACTTTTAAAAACTCCATTCAAGTTCATCTACCTACTAATGCCCTTCGATGTCATCTCTCCAAGGTAGCTTGTCACCTTATTTCAAACTCTTTCCAGCACAAAATTTGCAACATTTATGTAAAACTACTTTGTTTTAAATCACCCATTGTGCTACTTGCCTTTGGATCTTTTCCGGTTATCGAATCAAGGAACCCCGGAAAGAATCCAATGCACTGGATCCTCGACACTATCAACTATAAAAATGAGTATTCTGCATTATCCTGCATATGGCCAAGAACTTTCTTTAAGTAGTGATTTACAACTCCAAACACACGCTCCCACTATCCTAAAGTGTTCCAGTGATTGAAAGTTAGGAAGTATTAAAACAAGAGATGAACAATGTACTGAAACATTCATGTTGTTCAAAGCAATCACACTATACAGAGAATCGACAAATACATACACAAAGATTTGTCCCATTTTTCTACGAGGTCGGGTATGAATTGAGATGAATATTCTCAGCGAGTTTTTAAGAGTGGATGCTCTTCCTGACGTCAACTTCACCAGAGGAGTTAATGAGATGAAATGCATGACGTGATATATGATAGTAGGAATGGAGAGGGTGAAACCTGGTGCCTACTCCTGTCAACTAACGCCAAGGGGTCTGCTCGAGGCTTAACGTATCCATCCGACGGACGAATCACCACCAACAGCGTCAAATGACCTCACTCCATGTGAGCACTGCGGAGAGGTTTGGAAATGAATCCAGGCTTTTGGCACGCAATCTAGTGATATGAACTAAATATTATAGAGTTCTTCTTCCTCTCTTTGTCGTCACTGTATATTAATTGATAACGTCCTGGTTGTGGAGCTCCTGCTGAAGATGCTCCAGCGTTAGCACTCTGTTTGACTTCAGTGGAGCCATAAACTTATTGTTGTCGCCTAATTGCTGGGACAAGCCTTCCTCTTCTTCGTACCCCGGACTCTTCGGGCTACATAGCTTTCGTCCAGTGCTTTTACCTTCTCGAACCATGTCAGCCGCTCACACTGAACTTTCTCCAAAGGTGTCTCCTTCACTTGTAATGCTCTTGTTTCAGATGTGGCCATTTTTCGAAACTTCCGCTGACATTTTCAGAATCTTCGTTTTCATGGCATTTAAACGACGCTTGTGGTATTTATAAAATGTCTAGCATTTCGAAGCATAAGTCTGTGGAAGCCTCATCACAGTCATGTAGAACTTTGCACTAAGCTTCATTGACATCGCCCTATCATAGAACACATGCGAATTTTTCTTCTGCTTCAGCCAAGGGCTGACCCTACTGAATTTTTTAACCAAAACGACCCAAAAACCGAAACAGAAGATTTTGTTCCGAAAATTATCCCATTCGTTGGTACACATGGCTATTTATTACTTTTTCGTGCTCGGCCATTTCTAAATGTCCTCCTGAAGTATTTAAACATCCCTTCGAAGTGCTACGCCCACTTCCTCGATGAATACCTACGGAATTTCATTGTGGTTCATATTTCCGCTTTTGAATTTCTGGTGATTTCTGGCGTACTGGTCTGTGTTGTGATCTGTGGGCAGTTTTCGTAGTTGTGTGCACAGAGGAACATTATAAATAATCAAATTAACCTATGGATGACAAAGTGTCTACCGCACTACTTTTTATTTTTGTTTGCGTTTGCTTCAAAATTCGGCTTGGGTTCGGCATGTTAGATTTATCAATAATTCTTAACACTCGTATGTGATGTGGCTTAGCACAATGAAATATATCAACAAGTTTTAGTGAAAAACTATTGTATCTTTCAAGAATCAAAGATCATCATTACTGCCAGGGGTACCTACTTTTATATATAAGAGCTTAATAAGTAGACTAGAATGTTAAAACCTCTTACTGAGAAGAGGAAAAGGGCCGAGGCAAGAAAAATATAGCGCAGGGAAGCTCTGAAGCATCTACTGTAATCTACAATACAAAATGTATGTATGTATGTAAATGCTACATCTCCTCCAAAACTACTGGAGCAATTTCAACCAAACTAGGTACACCTATGACTTACTATCTGGTGACTAGCACTATGGGAGTATAAGCCAACCCAGGAAGCTCTAGGGGTGAGGGTGGAGAGGGGTGACATACAAATAATAGTAAATAGTGTCGAATTCATAGTTTTCGGAGTCTCTGAGATGAACAGTGACACTCCGTATGCGGTTTAAATGAAAGTTCATCCTCCATAGCCATAGGGAGTGAGAAGGGGTGAAAAATATAATGTCTATAAATGACCGAGTGTATGGATATATGTGTGTGTATATTCCAGCATAGCTCTCGATCAAACTTGGTACAAATATGACTTACCATCTGTAAAATAAACTGTGGGGGCAAGACACCACTAGCACCCCTATGGGAGGGATTGAAATACAAAAATAATAAATTGAAAACGACCGATATGAGTGTCGCCATGTTTTCAGGGTCGCTGACCTGAACTGTGACATTCTGGGTGCCGTTTAGTTAAAGTAAAGACCCCAAAGCCATGGGGTGAGAAGGGGTTTCAAAGGAAACGTCCACAATTACCGAGGTTATGGATGTGCTGCATGGCTCTCTACCAACCTGGTACATATATTACTTAATATCTGGAAAAAATACTATGGGGTTAAGGCACTCCTTGAACCACTAGGAGTGCGGGTGAAAAGGGGCTGAAATATAAAAAATGATAGAGAACGTTCAATATTAATGTAACCTAGAAGCCATAAGTTTCGGGGTCACTGAGATGAATAGTGACACGTTTAAGTTCAATTTCAGCCCCAATAGCTCTCAACCAGACTTGGTATAATTACTACCTGAAACAATAGGGGATGGATGATAGGGGTTGAAAAAAGGGTGACATGTAAAAATAATCGAAAGTGACCAATAATAGTGTCGAACTCATTGTTTCCTGGGTTGCTGAGATGAATAGTGGCACTGTGAATGCAGTTTAAGCCAAGTTCAGTCTTGGGGTTGAGAAGAGATGAAAAAAGAATGTCTAAATTGATCGGGATTATAGATGAATGTGTGTATGTTCCAACATAGCACTCAATGAAACTTGGTACACATTATGACTTACTATCTACAAAGACAAAGACACCTCCGTACAGGCCATTAAGGCCTTTGGAAGAGTGGAAGGTAAAGGCTTCCACCATTGTTAACCGCGGCAAGTAATGGGGTAGAGTGGTTAGCTCTACGCCCGGCCGCCTTTGCCCCCAGGAATTAACCTGGAACTCATTTTTGGTGTAGGCTGAGTAAACCTCAGGGCCATATGCACTTCCGGGAGTGGAAATCTCGTTTCTTAAATTTTAAGACTTTCTGACGGGGATTCGAACCCACGTCCTTCCGGGCGAACCGACTACGTCTTTACCGCCTCGGCCAGCCAGCCCCTATGACTTACTATCTGAACAAGAAAAAAAAAAGAATTATGTGGGTATGATACTCGTAGCACCCGTAGGGGAGGAACTAACATGTAAAAATAATAAAAAATGATCTACTGTACCTAAGTTTCGAATCCGAGTTTTTCGGGGTCGTTGAGATGAATTTTGACATTCCTAATGCCGTTTAAGTCCACGTCAGCCCCCATCCGCATGGAGTTGAGAAGGGTTGAAAAAGAAAATGTCCAATATGACGTATATGCTGAATCCTATGTTTTCAGAGTCGGTAGGCTGTTTGGTTACAGTCCCAGTGCCAGATGGAATCGTGTACATCATATTATCTATAGCGCAACACGTAAATATATTTAGGTATAACTTACCTTCATTATTTATTGGAAAGGGTCACCTACTTTCCAGTCTATCTCGGTGCCACAAAGACAAAGTTTAATGCGAAACTAAATGATCTGAAAATAAAACTTAGAATTAAACACATACGAATAACTATAAATCTACAAAAGATTTCGTAAAACATCCATCGACTTCACAATAAAAATCTACTAATATTCACTTCAAACAGGAAAAACAAATCCAAAAACTAAACATTCAGAAAGGTGCCCTAGCAGAGCCGGGTACTACAGCTAGTTTTATATACAAAATTAGTTTTTCTCAAAAACTGATCTTTCGATCACAGAACAAAGGCAAATTTTGTTTCGACGTTAGCCAGCCTACAATGATGCTGCGATTTACATGCCCATCATATCCACATAGTGTTTCCATTAAGATTATGACGTCAGTGTTTTAAGTATTAAATAATGGTAAGAAACCAAGATTAAGTTTTTGACGCAGAATACCTCAACCGTTTCTTTCAACAACTGGGTCTCTCGGCAATATTCTGTGCGTCTCAGAAAGTTGTATATCAGACTTCTTCAAATAATTTCAAAAGTATAAGTGCTTGGAAATATATATTTAAAAAAAGACTTGAAAAGAGGAGGGTCTAAAGAATGTACCTAAATACATTTCAAGGGAATATGGCTGAATAGTGAGTAATGCGCGCATCCACCATGTGGTGAAATCGGGAGCTGGGAGCATGCGTTGAAATTACGTAGTAAACACGGTACCGCGAGGCCTATCCATGTCTGTAATCATATTTGTGAGAAAACTTGGCTACGTGAGGGAAAAAATTGTTATACTGATCAAAATTTAGTGAAAAACTGCGATATATCCAAATGTCGTAATTTAAAGGAAGTCCAAACCTACCGCAGATGGAAACAAGTAGAAATAATGAGTGAAATATGATATACAAACCCATAATTTACACGACTGCGAGCAAAGGATCGTATAGACGAGGTGAAAAAGTGGAGCGGCCGAGCTGAGCTCATGAAGATACAGTAAATGAGTTCGAAAACTCCCAGACGATGTAATCTAGTTGATGCAAATAGTGTCATTTCACATTAGTTGCAGGAGGAGAGGCCAGACAGATATAAAGAAAATCTCTCTAACCTTAAATCTACGCTTACCGAGCTCGATAGCTCAAGTCGCTTACGTGCGGCCAGTATCCAGTGTTTGGGAGAGAAGGGTTCGAACCCCACTATTGGCAGCCTTGAAGATGGTTTTCGGTGTTTTCCCAATTTAACACCAGACAAATGGTGGGGCTGTACCTTAATTAAGGCCATGGCCGCTTTCTTCCCACTTCTGGCACTTTTCTCTCCCTCGTCGGCATAAGAGCCATATATCGGTGCGACATAAAGCAACTTGCAAAACAAGAAAAATCCACGCATTCGCTTCATCCTAATACCCACCCAAACATTTTATTTTATTCTACGCTCAAAAGACGTATGGTCGTGACTTCGACACAGAACGCACACATTTTTTTCTTCTGGCAATGGGGTGGAATGAGAATAGCCATAGACCATGTAGTTAGCATCACAGTGCAACTTAAGTTTCTTCTAACATTAGAAATTTGGTCCTTTCTTTTGTTTATTATTCCATTTAATTACTTATAATTAGGGCTCGGATGTTTAAGACATAAAAATTGCCCAAATAAGCAAGCAAATATGACCTCAAAAGTGACGAAATATGACCTCAAAATTGACGAAATATGACCTAAATATTACAAAATATGACCCAAAAAATCAATCTAAATATGGTCATTTAAAAATTAAGCAGATGTCTTTCGAAAGATTATGGTAGGGCGGCAGGGCAAATAGTGCAAACTCACATAACTTTTTCATTCTTCTCCGCGGGTGGTATTGAAGTGTACGACAAGATTCATCTTCAAAGCATCAGGCACGAAAGATTTCCGATTATCACTTAACACATTCTTGTAAGAAGAGAAGCTCCTTTATACGTCACAAGACGTTATTGGTGGATATTTAAATAATTTCAGGGAAAAATACAGTATAATAACTGAGCCTCTTTACTACTGAAATACACTATACGAGAAATCCTTCCTGGTGAAATCGTACATCCTTAGAAGCATGCTCATCTCCCTTACATCTAACGTGTTGATATTCTTCCTGAGAGGTACTGTTTCAGTAGCGTACAACATTGCACGGCTGTCCTGAAAACATTTTCTTCAAACCTTACCGACACCTTCTTATCGCAGGATACCTCTGACATCTCTCCAGTTTCTAAAAGCTGCTTGGATTCTAGAATACACTTCCATTTGCAACATCTCCATCCTATTCTCTGAACGACCTCAAGTAATGAAACTCGGTAACCATACTGTTGGCATCACCTTGCAATTCTAGAAGAAAGCGAGAGAGGCACTGATCTATAAAACGAAGATTGAAGAGACTTCTGGGTAAAGAAGAAGAAGGGACATGAAAGGTGGAAGAATGGAAGACCACCTTGACCTTGTAAATATACTGTCAGAATAGAGAAAGGACTAAGAAAATGCTCATGAAAATAATGTGTTGTCGGAGGGAGATCGGATTTGGGGGACAAAAGATGAGGAGAAACAGTCATTTTTCTATCCATCCATCCATAGATCTAGAATTGAAAAAGCTGAAACCTTGAGTTAAACATCTGCTTTCTTTTACAGATAAACAACTATTTGGATAAATTAGCGTACTCCCACGCTGATCTGGTCAAAATCGAGACCATAGGAGCCAGCTACGAGGGTCGCAGTATCAAGATGGTGAAGCTTTCAGAAAGCACTCACGAAGACCAGAGTCGTCCCGCGATCCTGATTGACGCTGGTGTCCACGCACGAGAATGGATCAGTCCAGCTATGGCCCTCTTTATCATCGACCAGCTGACCGAGGACAAGCGAAACAGACACCTGCTGAACAACGTAGACTGGTACATCATCCCCGTGCTAAACCCGGATGGTTACGAGTACACACACACCACAGTAAGTAGAACACGTACGGTACACGTACTATAGAACTAGATACTCCATGCACCTGATGCGTATTAATCTTCTGTAATATATACAAATTAATGTTTGTTTGTTCGTCTCATGTAGAGTAAAAAAACTACTTGAGCGATTTCACTGAAAATTTCACGATTTGTTCTTATTACTGTAACGTGCTACTGCCATAACCTCTTCATCGACGTTCTACGAGTTTCTGCAAACTTCGTCGCATGTACATCTCCACATACTCTACAATTTTATGTTTCTACAGGACTATATGCTATTATTATTATCTGTTCTGGCTATCAATACTTCTTCCTATCATCGGAATTACCTTACTTTCTGCTCACCTGTCGTTACCCTCCGACATTTCTCGACACACTGACTGCTGTCTTTCTGTCTGCCTCGCACCTACTACGTCATCTGCCACGTCACATGATCTTTCTCGAATGAACTGGTCTTCGCTTCCGGGCGGGTATATATTGGACTGCTTGGCCCGTCTTAGGCAGACTGGCGTCATCTTCAGTAAATAGTGTGTGTGTGTGGAGGGGCTACGGACCTCGCACGGCTTGCCGTGTGCTGCGCCATTTTCTTCCCTACCAGCTGATGGAGTTATTCTGAAAGGACTTTGGTGAGCTAAACATATCATTTACTAAACTTGTTTTGGAAACTTTAAACACGGCCTGTTCGGCATTTTGAGTGATGGCATGCTATGAAAACTTTCAAGGCCTTGGTTCGAATCTAACTCTTTGCCACCTTCAAACTGATTAAGATTAATTGATTTTTAGTGCTGAATACTTGGTGATGTGGACTGAACCTAAACATCGTCAAACAGAACTTTCTCAACCTTAGATGATTCTGGAAAACATCTGTTGGCAGATCAAACATTCTCCAGCATTACGCAGTCGGAGTTTCCTTTCTTTTCATCCTCACTTATCCTTATTGTACTGATCCTCCTTTTTACCCTACCCTTTTCTCTTTTTTTAGGTGTATATGCTTTTTATATTAGGGCGCCCTGGAGGCGTATTCGGTTTTTTAGTCTGGCCAAATATTTCTTGATCTTCATGGTAAAGGTGTACTTGTTCCCTCCAAATTTGATTAGATAATAATATTAATAATTATCATTTGAGGTGATTGTGTGTGTGACACCTCTCTTAAAAAAATAATAATTGAGAAAACTGGTTTTGTGATCTAGTTCCATTATATGGTCGAGACTCACGCTGACACAGTGTTCTATGTAACGATTTTTGTAATTTTGTCAAAACTTATTTGTGGGTTAGTCCCCTTTCGAAAACTTTTCCTTTAAACGAGGACCCGAACTATTTTGCCTTTGTAATCAATGTCTGGAATTGTTGCTCGGACTATATCTTCTTGGTTAACAAGGTGTATATTGTGATACACTTTTTTCACCAATTTTATTGACAAAAAAAAGAGTTGTTCTTTCAAAGGTTAAGAAACTCTACTTAAGAAATATATCATCTGAGATGATTATCTGTATAACTCTGAAAAAGCTGTTAAAGCGCGGATCTTGCATGGCAGTTCCTTTTTAATCTCTTATATATATATATATATATTGGTCAATTTAATTTTGTAGGGTTTAGCTTAATTATCCCTTTGCTACTATTCCTAAAATGTCCAGGGTATATTTGAGGATCTATTTTCTCCAAAAATGTTAGTGTGTACTGTATTCTCGTTAAAGCTGCTGTTCCAACACACTTGGTCACCTAAATTTTTTTTTGAAAGGTGGTGTTCTTTTTTGATGTTTGGTACCTACCACGGTAAACCTCTCCTACTATCCTCCCCCCCCCCCGTACTGCTTCCCCTCGATCTGCTCCTTTCTTGTTTGATGTGATCGACTCCTCGGTGCAGTGTTGCCTATGCACAGACATCGTTTGATAGTTTTTTCTTACAGCCGGGATGGAAAGATGAGTTTTGGGGAAAGCTCTCAAGATATCTTAACTCTATTGCACAATACGTCACATTACTCATGAGAGGGTTTAGGAAGTAGTTTAAACGAAATCCGATGGGTAGTTTCTTATGATGAGTAATTTTATGTAATTAGTGTAATCGCAAATTCGTGCTAAGATTGGATCGACTTAATGAAAAGGTCGTCGCCAGGCGACAGCGAATTACTCTGTATCATGATAGTCAGGTAAGAAATGCTTTATATAGGGGGATGGGAACACGCCGCCATGTTTTATGAAGTACCTTTCCACATCTCTCCCTGAACAATTGGAGCAATTTAGATTTACTATCTGAAGACAAACACTGTGGGGAAAAGTTACGCTTAGCGCCCCGAGGGGTGAGAGTGAACTTAATCTAAAATAGTGACGAAGGGGGGGGGGTGAAATGTAAAATTAAGCGAAAAAGATCGATGTTAGTCTCTACTCCATGGCTTTCCGGGTCGCTGAGATGAATGGTGACAATCTGGATGCCATTTAATTCGAAGTTCAGACTCTATCGACATGGTTGAGAAGGAGTGAACGAGAATATGTCCAAAATGACCTACGTTTGTGTTGAGTGCACAGTTTTTGGGGTCTCTAGCCTGATTGGTGATAGTGCCAGTCACACCTGGAATCGTATACACCATAACTTACTTATAACTTACTTTTAATTTTTGGTTGAAAGGATCAGCTACTTCCCTAACCTTCTGGACTGCCACAGGGAAATAATTTAATAATTGAATCTCAAACTAAAACTTGAAATTAAACACATGGCAATAACTGTAAATTTAAAAAAGAGTCCGTAAACTCTCAGGCAACGGCACAATAAAGAAATCTACAAAAAAAGAAACACTTCAAACAGTTAATACTAATCCTAAAATTAAACATTAAAAAAGTATGCCCGAGCAGAGCCGGGTACAACAGCTGGTAATAATAATTTCGTGTGGCTATTTTTAGCCGAGTGCAGCCCTTGTAAGGCAGACCCTCCGATGAGGGCGGGCGGCATCTGCCATGTGTAGGTAACTGCGTGTTATTGTGATGGAGGATAGTGTGTTGTGTGGTGTGCGAGTTGCAGGTATGTTGCCCCCGGTCCATTTGAATTAACCAATAAGGTTTAAAATCCCCGTCCCGGCCGGGAATCGAACCAGGGACCCTCTGAACCGAAGGCCTGTACGCTGACCATTCAGCCAACGAGTCGGACACAACAGCTGGTGATAGATGTAAAATCTCGAGTCATTACAGTGTTTTAAGGTATCGTTGAAGATTTTCGTATGGTAGTTCGGACAAATCGTAAAATTGTAAACACAAAAGAGTAACAAACATTTTATGCCTCAAGTCGTAAAAGCGCTTTCATATTGGCAATATAGATCTAACATTAATAAGGCAATAAGGATTGCTCGTGTATACTGTACAGGATGAGCTTAGCACAGGTATACTCGGTTCACTCAGAAGGGCGTGGATTCGATGCCCCGTCAGCAAGCCGACAAATTTAAAAAGTGAAATTCTCACTCGGAGTGGAAATTGGTCCCAATATTCATTCAGGCTACGCCAAAACTGAGTAATAGGTTAATTCATGGACTTCAAGGCGACCAGACGTAGAGCTAACCACTCTGTTCCAGTTATTCGATTCGGGAGCCTACCTTATGGCCTATTATGCCTGTTGTACACGATCAAATGGTTGTCAAATTTAAAACTTAAAAAGTCTTCACAACAACTTTCACTAATTCACACGTTTACTTGTAAAATCGCTTGCAGTACTTGACAAGTCTTGAAAAGTCTTCAAAAGTCTTGAAAATGAATTAGAACATGTTATAATCGATCAAAGAATTGCCAAGTGTTCGACAGAATTCATCAATGAAATTCGAGTATTATTGGTGCGCGCTATGCCGCTAGGCATGCTGGGATTGCCGGGACGGGAATCAAGACAACAAACATGGCTTCTTCTTTGACCGAGGGATGTTGCGTGTGTATTAATTGCTAAGTTTATGGCACATCACTGCCTATATTCAGCGGATTTTGTGAAGGACCCCAATGACATGAATAAAATGGCAGCGTACGAGAGATTACAGGAGAAATATCTCAAGAAAGTGGACACCTTTTATGTCTATTACTGTATGGAACCTGCAGTATAATTAAACACTGTCAGCAATGATCTATTTAAGACGATTTTCGATTATTATTGTTATTTTTGTTATTATTGTTTCATGGTTGATCACAGGGGCGCGGCTTCGATTCCCGACAGGATTGGGAATTTTAACCATAATTGGTTAATTTCTCTGGCACGGGGGCTAGTTTTTTGTGACGTCTTCATCATCATGTCATCCTCATCACTACGAGCAGGTCGCCTACGGGGGTCAACTCAACAGACCTGCATCTGGCGAGCTGAACTTGTCCTCGGACACTCCCGGCACTGAAAGCCATACGCCATTTTATTATTATTATTATTATTATTATTATTATTATTATTATTATTATTATTATTATTATTATTATTGAATCCCTAATATGTTTTCATGTAATTAGATATGAATTTCTGTTGCTTGATATCGTTTTTATTTAATTAGTGTAAAATAACATAACCTCTGCATATTATATTATGACAGCAAATACATTGCAAAAATTATGTTGAAGATAACCACATTAATATATCCTCCTTGTAAATTATGATTTATTGCGATTTTTTCTTCTTTTTAAGAATGTATCCCACCGCTAGTCAAAGACCCACAACTGCTGTGTGCCCTTCCTGCATGTTGAAACAAACTGCTATCAGATCGTGCCAAATCTTTTCAAATCTTGTCAAACCTTCAGCAATGTTGAACAATCTTTGACAAGATTTGACAACTTTTCTTGCGAAGTATTGACATCAAAGAAAAAAATGATAGTGTACGACAGGTAGGAAATTCTAACAGACTGGCCACTGAGAAGGACATAAAGTTCTCTTTCAGAAGACGGGTTTAAAAAACTCACAAGATCATTTCAGTAATCCCTCTAATTGACCCTCCAATAATGAACTTTCAGAGACTGGAAAACAATGTTTCCTGAATTCCTCTCCTTCTGAATTCTGGTTATGTTGTTTCAGGATCTCTCCATAAACCGTAACAGTTGTTAGTGGGACGTAGAGCAAATAACATTATTATTCTTGTTTCAGGATCGTATGTGGAGGAATACTCGCTCCAGGAGTCGTTCTAATTGTTACGGCGTGGATATCAACAGAAACTTCGACTTCCATTGGGGAGGTCAGTAGTGTTGCTTCTAACGCATGAAACCTCCAATATTGTATGAAACAAAGGTCATTTTAAGTGAACCCATCCATTCCGTATCATGACAGTTCGTCAATATTTCACTGAATAGTTCATGTTGATATAGGCCTATCTCTTTCTTATATTTTGGAGATTTTAATACCAATCTCTTACTATATCCCAATAAATTAAATCAAAAACGCAGATTGTTCACCGAGACACAACAGCCGATGGGATGCCGCAGGACGAGACATGCAGCAGCGTTAATGAATGAATGAATGAACGAATGAATGAATTAATTAATTTATTTATTTATTTATTCATTCAGTCATTTATTTATTTATTTATTTATTTATTTATTTATTTATTTATTTATTTATTTATTCTGATATTCTGTCCGACCATACATACACCTACATGAAGAATTAAATATACACTAAATTATTTACATTTTATTATCTTAAGGTATCAATTTTTTTAATTAACCTAAGAACTTAGTTATAATCTAATCCTAGGTACCAGGTTTGACAAAGTTTCTTAAAGCGGGGGTGATTTGAAACGCTCCTAATTTCAGCAGGTAGGGAATTCCAAATTGGACTGGCGGCGACTACAAAATGATCTACTGTAGCCAGTTTAGCGGTGATTGGGAATGCTTAGTACTGAGGTGGATGATGATCTGGTAGGAATACTATGTGATTCTAGGGAATGGAATTGTGTGGCAAGATATTTACGTGTGTTAAGGTTCAGTATACGTTGTCACAGAGAAACAGTGTGTAAATTTCGTCGCTCTCTTCAGCGGAGCCATGAAAGTCAATCAAATACAGGAGAAATATGGTTAAACCTTGGTATATATGAAATAAATCAGACACATGCGTTATGAGCCTTTCGGAGCTTGATGGAAAGTGAGGCGTTCAGGCTACTGAATCCCTATACATTTTCGGGGAGGTAAATCTCTGAATTTCTTACAGGAATGTAAGGAATAAAACACTTACTGACATATACTCATTACATTGGTTTGTTGCTAGTGCAAGACGAAATATTGGGCCTATTTTTTTCGAGACGACAGTAAATGCAGAGCTGTACCAAGATGGTCGACGAGATTTAATAATATCCCTCTACGTTTAAGATTCTTTCTCATATACACCAAGTTCAAAACTAATTAAGTAACCAACTCTATTTTGTTGATTGTCATCATGGATCCATAATATGGTTTAACATATCACTCTATTTGAACCCATTTGCCTTTTAACCTAAGGATAATCTTAAGTAGTAGTGTATGAAGTATTTCCATATTTGAAGAAAATAAAAATAAAATCTTTCCGTGATAATGTCCATCGGGAGAGGGATAAAAACCAGCATACAAGTTTTCAGATCAACACTTCTAGTATATTGTATAACTATTGAATTACATTTCCACTGACATAATTAACTGTTATAATATGCAGTAACTAATCAGTCATATAAACTAAGGCCGTCGAAGTGGCATTTTTACACTGCAGTACGGGAGACGCGTGCATAGCATCCTACACGTGTTCGACCTGGCAAGCATCAGTCGCCAGTCTGAATCTCAGACAATTATCATTGCAACACCAAATGTTCTATGTGGAAGTTCTGGTTTCATCTTAATGCTCGTGTGGACAGTCATAACTCTCCCTATTGGTGTGCAGAAAATCCTAATGGTGTTTATAAAGTCCCTGATTATGACAGTAAGATTGGACTTAGGTGTGCTGCTAGTGCAAAACGAATAATTCAGGCCTATTTTATCAAGACGACACCAAATGCAGAGAGGTACCAAGAAGACATTTTGACGCCGTTCTTCCATTAGTTAATGGAGGAAGAAAAATCGCGTGGACGGTTGATTCAGCTCCTACTTACACAACAGAAGATTCCCTTCTTACCATCTCGGAAGTGTTTGCAGACAGAGCGATCAGTGCTGGTCTATTTCCCCCTCGTTCTACAGAACTAACGGTGTGTGGTTTTTACTTGTGCAGTAAACTGAAAGAAAAATGTATCAAACAATTCTCACACATTGGTGGAACTGAAAGAAAACATTACGAATGAAATGGGAAACATTACAGCGGCAGAACTCAGTCTCGTCAGCCTGAATGTGGTTACCAAGTACAGTGTCTGTATAACCCAGGAAGGACGACACTCCCAGCACCTTTTATAAGGCAAGGTTTCATATAAAATTGTATACACACTTAAAAGTAGGGCGGCCGCACGCGACATAAGTTCGGCTGAGGCAGCTGCCATAGCACAGAGTAGAAGCACCGTGCGTTCGGTCTGAGTTTATAAGAGAGACCCTGTACTGTCGCGGCTGACTTTCAAACTTGTGGGAGCTGAACTCCCGCTTATCACGAGAATTTCTCTCCAGCGGGTTGCGTTTCCCAGCGAATTCTACAGTTAAGAGTTTACGTACTTAATAATAACTATTTCATTTTGGATACGTTGCAGAAATATTCTAATACGAAATGCCATGATTTAACTGCACCTTTGAACCGTTAACAAGAATTGTGCTCAAAACTATGCCGTGTAATGATCGAATTTAGTAGTGAACTGCTAGTATCGGCTGTTTCATGACGGAGAATGGTTGTACCTAACGTGTATCACATGACACAATTGTTGTTCTATTGATTGTGCTCACTGCTCTTTACGAAGAAGTGTTTAATAATATATTACTGCTAATTTTCCTGTAGAGGAAGGCGCCAGCAAACATCCCTGCTCGGAAATCTACGCCGGATCTCAGCCGTTCTCTGAAGCTGAAACGAGGGCTCTTCGAGACCTGTCCCTTTCTCTCCAAGGTCGTATCCAGCTCTACCTGTCACTGCACAGTTATGGGAATGTAAGTATTCCTGCTGGCTTCATTTTCTGTCTTTAAATTAGATTAAACAAAGCACGGAGTATACGAAACACATTACAACGAACGAAACTAGCAAATCTCTGTGTTTCAGTGTATCAATGATTAAACCTAGAAGTTGAAATTTTAGCCTTAAAAAATGGGACATGCAATATAGTAACAGTTCTGTTATTGATAAAGTGAGATTTACTTCAGTAGACGAAACTGAGGCATTCGTTCTGAGATATATGAAATATGTACTATAGACTTTAAAGTATTATAGCACTCATGAAAATATTAAACAATGCTGAGGGATGTGATTACCATCAAATGGTAAAGCCATTAAGAGAGTAGATAATTTAATTATTTAAAGAAATTTATAAATCATGTGCTCTCGTCTTTGTTAGAAGAAAATACATCCTCTGAATTTTTGTACTCGATTCTACAGATATTTTTTCGGTTTGACGGCTCATTATAACAATCCGTTTACACTTTCTCACTTCTATTATCCATCTTATACCTCTATACATCCTTCATTCTACAAACAAACAAACAAACAAACAAACAAACAAACAAACACCATATCGCTACTGCCCTGATAGGCACAACCACTGGTCAGCTCGAAGGTCACCAATTTACGAGGTGACACATGGTCAGCGTAACGAATCCTCTCGGCCGTTATTCTCGACGTTCTAGACCGGGTTTGCGATCTCGTCATCAGATAGCTCGTCAATTGTAATCACGTAGACTGAACCAGCCCTCAGATCCAGGTAAAGAGTCCCTGGCCTGGTCGGGAATCGAACCCGTGGCCTGCATGCCCTCCATTGTACTACTATATATAATTTTTCACAGCATATTTAATAATTTTCATATTATAGCCAGGTGGTAAGTGTGCTTTTCGAAAGGGCAATATGGCCAGTAGTGAAGTATACGGAAGTTAGCAACGCTGTACATCGTAGTCGTCAACGAGGGGGCCACGAGTTGAGGTTTTATCCGCAATCCTGCGTGGCGGTCAACAAAAGCTTCACCACCCCGACATGCTGTTGTTTCTAAGAAGAGAACGATACAGCTGAGACGATTGGAAATGTGATACATAGGGAAGTATCGGCCTGTTCTCATGTTCGGCACGCTACCGGGCAGACAGTGTGATGTGGTAAATATGATGGTGGCATCAGATAGTAAATGACAGGGAAAAGCCACAGAGGCTCAAGTAGAAAGCTGCCTACTTGTAAAGCCTGGCATTTTGTATATAGCACATGCAAGGATGTGCGCTGGATGTCCCAGAGGTTCTGTTAGTACCGAATTGTGTATCTAGCACAAGACATATCCATATTCCGTTTTCGTGGTTGTCTCAGGGGATCAATCCGCCTCGGTACTGGCCTTGCCAACTGCCAAGCTATGTCGCAAGAAGTCCTCGGACCTGCGACACTATCTGGTCTCCATGGGGCACCTAGTTTGAATTTCCACTCGCGGAGAATGAGGCCCTAATGGCGGTAGGTCTCCTTCCTCTTGCACTATGGTCTGGTAGACGGGGCAAGATTTTATTAAATTGAATAGTTCTTGGCGTTCCTCCATAAACACAACGGAGAGGTCGCCGTATGTCGTTCCCCATGTGAGGATAGGTAACGGAGTTTTAATTGTAATGGCAGGCACCCTTGCATACTGCCACTTAAATAAAGTTGGGGAGTTTTCATTATGAAGACAGACCTCCTTGCCTACAGCCAGTCGCCGTCGAGTTGGATGGTCGTTACGATGGCAGAAATTCACTCTCAACCTGCCATTTTATATCTTCTCACGATATTGCGGGGTGAAACATAGACTAGGCTATGTTACCTGGAATAATATCTATTAAATGGTGAAAGAAATTTCAACATCGGTCCAGTAGTTTCTGAGATTACACGTTACATACTATCAAACTCGCAGGATATTTTAATATATTAGTACAGATATTATTATGATAAAGAATTGTAGATGTAGTCGAAGAATTGTCCGACTCGTTGGCTGAACGGTCAGCGTACTGGCCTTCGGTTCATAGGGTCCCGGGTTCGATTCCCGGCCGGGTCGGGGATTTTAATCGTCTCTGATTAATTCTTCTAGCCCGGGGACTGGGTGTTTGTGTTTGTCCCAACACTTTCCTCTTCGTGTTCACACAACACACTACACTACCAACCACCACAGAAACACGCAATAGTGCTTACATCCCTTCATATAGGGTTGGCGTCAGGAAGGGCATCCGGCCGTGAAACAGGGCCAAATCCACATGTGCGACACAGTTCGCACCCGCGACCCCACAGGTGTGGGATAAGCGGTAGAAAAAGAAGAAGAAGAAGTCGAAGAATTACACTGAGGTAGTGGTCATAGCAACTTCCTAGTGAAGTCACAGCTCTCGGTAGCAGGCTTCTACATCAAGGTGGCCATGGGCAGACACGTCTGAAGCAGATCTCGAAATCACCTGTAGCCGAACTTATATCACCTTATAGATATCCCATCCTGTTCAATGAAACTAAACAACTAGCCTGTAACTCTTAGAGGAGAAGAATCAGAGGCCATAGAAATTCAAAAATAACCGGATAATAACGATGAAGAAGGTCTAGAATCTAGCACTAAAAGGACAAGGAGAACCCCGCACGACAACAGCGAGCCGTACTTTCACTGCGCATTCTTACCGTCAAGTATAGATACTCCTGCCCTTCTCTCTTAATAATTATATCTAATTAAGTATTCCATCTCTACAAAATAATTTGATCAACATTCAATTCCTTTAAACACCCATTCCAAAACTATATGATTGGGTGAGCCGAAAGGACCGCGACTCCGCCAGGGAAAGCACGTAGTACTGTATTTTTCTGGCTTCTTTTAAGTCGGGTGTTGCGACCTCAAGGACTACTTTGCTGCCGTGTGGCCTCCGGAGAGGCCTGGTGCGGGTCTTTCTAGTTGACACCAAGGGCGACCTGCGCGTCTGAGGTTGTGATGATGGTGGTAATGAGATAGAGGGAGGGTAAAACGGTATCAGCAAATGGCCTTGTTCTGTCTAATAATACCGAGGGTTCTACTGAAGGCTTAAATTCACCTTCAACAGCGTCGTAAGCCCTCATGCCATATGAACACTGTGAAGAAGTTTTGAAATGCAGTCTTTTGACACACAATGTAGTGATTAAAAATTGTCCTACACTGTTGGGGCGTCTCCAAAAGCTATAAAAATGTGTAGTTAGTAGGACATAAAACAATTATTATTATTATTATTATTATTATTATTATTATTATTATTATTATTATTATTAACCTGCTGTCCAACGTTTTGATGATGAATATTTTTTTCGATCAACGGCACTCGAACAGCCTAACTACGGTGACAGACCACATGGACTTGCCACCTGATGGGCTTAATAATTTCGTGCGGCTATCACTAGCCTGCTGCAACCCTTTTCTGGCCATGAAGTCCTTTGTTCCTGCAGTTCTTACGCACCGCGTAAGTGGAGCATTCGTGATGTGTTTTATCTGACCTACTTATCTAGACGGAGTTCTACCCCGATTTCTTCGTCATTCAACGATCCCTTGAATGATCCCGTTTTCCCTATAACATGCACTAAGTATTTGATAAAGAGCTGCCACGTTATTGCACTTATACGTACATTCAGTTTGAGCTGGTTTATTATTGATCAATTGGTTCTCATATTAGTCGACAGGACTCTCGGAATCCGCCTCTAACAGTACACTTTGAAGGCATCAGTGCGCTTCAGGTCTATCTTTCGGAGGTTCCAGCATTCTGATGCATTATACAATACAGAGAACACCGGCGTCTTAACCAAACATATTTGGACGTCGTCAATGATATCGTTGTTTATAATGATCTGTGTCAGCTGCGTTGTCACAGTTTTAGCTACCAGTTCTCCTTTTTATATCTACAGTACAGCCACCCACAGTTGTTATTGACGATCGCAGGTGCATTATGTGATCAACATCCTGCAAGTTGTTCATGTTTCTTGTGGTATTATTTACGATCTGTTTGTCGATGATAATTTAATTTTAATTTTAGTCAAATTACGTTAATGCTGTTTTCAACTCTGTTCAATATACACGGGTTATTCATAAATCAGTGTAACATTTCTGAAATTTATTGTGGAATAAGTACTTTACATATTGGTGTAAATGATATACCAGAAGAGGCATCATCTCCAAGTTTGTTTGATGTACAGTGCCTTACAGGTGTTCTATGTGTGTGCCTTTGGATACACGACAGACATCCAGGCGACAGTCCAACTCAGTTCACACCCGCACCAGCATGTTACGGTCGATCGTTGCTGTCGCTGCTATAATACAATCTCGGAGGTCACTCAAGTTAGCACAGAAAGAAATCACACCGGGTTAGTTCTGGGGAACAGGGAGGCCACTGCAACAATGTGACTTCATTGTCAGCAGTTCGTCCAGTCCAACGTTGTGGTAGTTTTTCGTTCAGGTACGCGTGCGCGAGTCGATGGAAGTGGGGCGGAGCCCCGTCCTGTTGGAAAACGAAGTCGCAACTGTCTGTACACAGTTACGGCATAAGGCGTCCTGATAAATGATGCCAGTCACTGTGGATTCTGGGAAAAAATAGGGCCCGTAAAGCTTGTCCTTTGACAGGGCGCAGAACACGTTGATTTTCGGGAGGTCATGCACATGCTCGATTGTCTCTTGTGGGCATTCTGTCCCCCAAATGCGCACGTTGTAACGGTTCACTTTTCCCGACACGTGAATCGTTGCTTCGTCGCTGAAGACGAATCTGTCACCAAAATCATCATTAGCTGCCTGCACGTCGGTGGCAAAATGTGTGCGAACCTCCTTGTCACCATCTGTGAGCGCCTGCGAGTTGCTGTCTGTACGTTCTCACCTTCAGTGGCTTGCGAAGAACCCGCCACACAGTCGGTTGTGACATTCCCAGCTGCAGACTACCACGAGTTATCGATTTCTGAGGGCTGCGCAGAAACAACTCACGAACACCTGACACAGTGGTGGCTTCTGACGGTCCCAGGCTTCCGAGTCGTTTGGGCGAACACAGACAACCCGTGCGCTCGAACGTTCGATACTACTTTATGATCGTCCTGCGATCTGGCGCGGCCTTGCGAACTCACACAGTAGGCTCTGTTTTCGCGAATTCTATCACACAAAACGTCTTCTCGTTGCCTGTGAATGCCATTATGAACACTTCTACACTACTGCCGCCTTGCGGCCAACGGCGTGCGCTTTATTTGGCAACAATTTGGAGAGTTTCTGTTTCCAAACGTACATGATTCGGACTCGCATGTCTTATACAGCAACATCAAGACATTATCCAAATATGACACCGATTTATGAATAACTCTGTATATATAAAGTTTTCTCTTCCGCAAGAGAAAGTAATGTAGCGTCATCATTATACTGCATCTCAGATTGTTAATTAATTTTCCTCATTTCTTGATGTCGCATTCCATCCATCTATGGTTCTCCTCATTACCTACTTACGTTGTCAAAGGTGACTAAGAGGGGCATCATGGGCTCACAACTTGGGAGTATGGGTTGGTTATTATAGGGCCCTTAGCAGAGTCCTGGTATTACCTCCACTTACTTGTGTCAAGCTCCTCACTTTCATATATCCTGACCGACCTTCCTTGGTCAACTTGATTCTTTTCCTACCCCGATGGTATTATGTTTCAAGGCCTGGGGAGTCTTTCATTTCATGCCTTTCACGGCCTTTGTCTTTCTTTGGCCAATATATTCATTCTTCGAAGTGTCGAACCCTTTCCATCTTTATTTATGATCAGTGTTAGATAGAGGATGGTTGCCTAGTTGTACTTCCTCTTAAAACAATAATCACCACCACCACCACCTACTTACCGTTGATGTTGAAAAGCATAAGATTCAGTACACGGCTTTGTCGTTTGTCTTTTCTTTCTTTCTAAGCTATGCATTCGCTTGTTCCTTGGACCTTATTGTCAGGGAAAATTCGACCATTTTCATTAACAAAACTTGAAAAAATACGATCTATAAAATGACCAAAAAGTTGAACGAATCGAGCACAACTAGTAATAACTTTCAGGGACTACCCCTTGACAACCTCTACAGCATATCAAACTCTCATACCCTTTCCTACAAGAAGATTCTAATGTAATGCACCCTTGAGGGCCAAAAAATAAATTATATCTCGAACATCACAAGTTGATCAGAGTGAATGTCCAGAAAGTGATTCAATAACAAATAATAAAGGCTCAAGCTGTCACCGATAGTTCTGCTTACACGTTTAAGGTATTCTTCCTTGCTTTTCCCTTATCCTTAATTGCATATTAATATGTTGTGGTTTGTACAGTATCCTTGAAGCCTGCTGTGTTGTATCATTTCAGTTCATACTCTATCCGTGGGGATTTACCGTCGACTTGGCTGACGATGCAGACATCTTGGTAAGTCGCTGTGTTTATTGCAATAAGTAAATAAGAGAGTCAGTGACACGCCTTGATAGCTATGATAGGATGTCATGAAAATTCGTCATTGAATTGAATAAGTATCTGGTGGTGTGCGATTTATTTTGACAGCAAGAACCCCATCACCTGCAGAATAGAATGTAGTTATTCGGAAAGAAAAAATGTCCCTATATCAACTCCTGATCATACTGTAGCTTTATAGTTATTAACTATATAACATGTCCTCAGTGACACAATACCTATTCTACTTAATGGTCTGAGAGTTTCATCTCACATTTGAGAGATTTTAGAATGTGTCGCGTAAAGTTTTCAGCAATTCCGAAAAATATTCCGTCAATAATATTGTATCAATAACTCAGAAATCGAATGCAATATAATTCTGAATTCTGCACCGATCATAATCTGTGTTTGTTGTGTTTGAGTCATCAGTCCATAGACTGGTTTGATGCAGCTCTCCATGCCACCCTATCCTGTGCTAACCTTTTCATTTCTACGTAACTATTGCATCCTACATCTGCTCTAATCTGTTTGTCATATTCATACCTTGGTCTACCCCTACCGTTCTTGCCACCTACACTTCCTTCAAAAACCAACTGAAAAAGTCCTGGGTGTCTTAAGATGTGTCCTATCATTCTATCTCTTCTTCTCGTCAAATTTAGCCAAATCGATCTCCTCTCACCAATTCGATTCAGTATCTCTTCATTCGTGATTCGATCTATCCATCTCACCTTCAGCATTCTTCTGTAACACCACATTTCAAAAGCTTCTATTCTCTTTCTTTCTGAGCTAGTTATCGTCCATGTTTCACTTCCATACAATGCCACGCTCCACACAAAAGTCTTCAAAAACATCTTTCTAATTCCGATATCAATGTTTGAAGTGAGCAAATTCCTTTTCTTAAGAAAGCTCTTCCTTGCTTGTGCTAGTCTGCATTTTATGTCCTCCTTACTTCTGCCATCGTTGGTTATTTTACTACCCAAGTAACAATATTCATCTACTTCCTTTAAGACTTCGTTTCCTAATCTAATATTTCCTACATCACCTGCCTTCGTTCGACTGCACTCCATTACTTTTGTTTTGGACTTATTTATTTTCATCTTGTACTCCTTACCTAAGACTTCATCCATACCATTCAGCAACTTCTCGAGATCTTCAGCAGTCTCAGATAAAATAACAATATCATCCGCAAATCTCAAGGTTTTGATTTCCTCTCCTTGGACTGTGATTCCCTTTCCAAATTTCTCTTTGATTTCATTTACTGCCTGTTCTATGTAAACATTGAAAAGGAGAGGGGACAAACTGCAGCCTTGCCTCACTCCTTTCTGGATTGCTGCTTCTTTTTCAAAGCCCTCGATTCTTATCACTGCAGACTGATTTGTATACAGGTTGTAGATAATTCTTCGTTCTCGGTATCTGATCCCTATCATCTTCAGAATCATAAATAGCCTGGTCCAATCAACATTATCGAATGCCTTTTCTAGATCTACGAATGCCATGTACGTGGGCTTGTCCTTCTTGATTCGATCCTCTAATATCAGACGTAAAGTCAGGATTGCTTCACGTGTTCCTACATTTCTTCTGAAGCCAAATTGATCTTCCCCCAACTCAGCTTCAACTTGTTTTTCCATTCTTCTGTAAATAATACGTGTTAAAATTTTGCAGGCATGAGATACTAAACTAATAGTGCGGTAGTTTTCACACCTGTCAGCGCCGGCTTTCTTGGGAATAGGTATAACAACATTCTGCCGAAAATCGGATGGGACTTCTCCTGTCTCATACATCTTGCACATTAAATGAAATAACCTTACCATGCTGGTTTCTCCTAAGGCAGTCAGTAATTCAGAGGGAATATCATCAATTCCAGGTGCCTTGTTCCTATTTAGGTCACTCACAGCTCTGTCAAACTCTGACCTCAAAATTCGGTCTCCCATTTCATCAGCATCAACAGCCCCTTCATGTTCCAGAACGAAATTATCTACATCGTTACCTTGATACAACTGTTGGATATGCTCCTGCCATCTTTCTGCTTTGTCTTCTTTCCCTAGAAGTGGCTTTCCATCTGAGCTCTTAATATTCATTCACCTAGATTTCCTTTCTCCAAAGGTTTCCTTGATTTTCCTGTATGCAGCATCTACCTTTCCCAGGACCATACAGCCTTCGACATCCTTGCACTTCTCCTTCAGCTATTCTTCCTTAGCTACCTTACACTTTCTATCCACTTCATTCTTTAATCGCCTGTATTCTTTTCTGCCCTCTTCATTTCTAGCATTCTTGTATTTTCGTCGTTCATCAATCAGCTCTAGTATCTCCTGAGTTATCCACTGATTCTTAGTTGATCTTTTCTTCCTTCCTAACATTTCTTCAGCAGCCCTACTGACTTCATTTTTCATGACTCTCCACTCTTCCTCTACTGTGTTTCCTTCGGCCTTTTCATTTAGTCCTTGTGCAACATGTTCCTTGAAACAATCCATCACACTCTTTTCTTTCAACTTGTCTAGACCCCATCTTTTTGCATTCTTTCCTTTCTTCAATTTCTTCAACTTCAGATGGCATTTCATGACCAACAAGTTGTGGTCAGAGTCCACGTCTGCTCCTGGGAAAGTTTTGCAATCCAACACCTGGTTTCTGAATCTCTGCCTAATCATAATGAAGTCTATTTGATACCTTCCAGTGTCTCCAGGTCTCGTCCACGTATACAGCCGTCGTTTGTGGTGTCTGAACCAAGTATTGGCGAGGACTAAATTATGGTCAGTGCAGAATTCAACCAGCCGACTTCCTCTTTCGTTCCTTTGTCCCAATCCAAATTCTCCTACTGTGCTACCTTCTCTTCCTTGGCCTACCACTGCGTTCCAGTCTCCCATCACAATTAGATTCTCGTCACCTTTGACATATTGTATTAAATCTTCTATCTCCTCATATATTCTTTCAATTTCTTCATCATCCGCTGAACTAGTAGGCATATAGACCTGCACTATTGTGGTGGGCATTGGTTTGGTGTCTATCTTGGCGACAATAATTCTTTCACTATGCTGGTCGTAGTAGCTTATCCGCTCCCCTATTTTCTTATTCATTATTAAACCAACTCCTGCATTACCCCTGTTTGATTTCGTGTTGATAATTCGGTAGTCGCCTGACCAAAAATCCTGTTCTTCCTGCCAACGTACTTCACTTATACCAACTACATCTAACTTTAGCATATCCATCTCCCTTTTCAGATTCTCTAACCTACCACAACGATTCAAACTTCTAACATTCCACGCTCCGACTCGCAGAATGTCAGTATCCATCTTCCTGATGATCGCCCCCTCTCGTGTAGTCCCCACCCGGAGATCCGAACGGGGGACTAGTTTACCTCCGGAATATTTTACCCGGGAGGAAGCCATCATCAGTACATCATTCATACAGAGAGAGCTGCATGTCCTCGGGAGGTGGTTACGGCTGTAGTTTCCCGTTGCTTTCAGCCGTGTAGCAGTATCAACACAGCTAAGCCATGTTGAGTATTATTACAAGGCCGTATCAGTCAATCATCTAGACTGCCGCCCTTGCAACTACCGAAAGGCTGCTACCCCCCTTTCGATGAACCATTCGTTCGTCTGGTCTCTCAACAGATACTCATCCGATATGGTTGCACCTGCGGCTCGGCTATCTGCATCATTGGGACACGCAAGCCTCCCCACCGCGGCAAGGTCACATGGTTCGTAGAGGAGGGATAATCTAGTCCTCGCTAATTCCTGGTTCAGACACCAGAAACGACGGCTATGTGGACGAGACCTGGAGACACTGGAAGGTATCAAATAGTCTTCATTATGATAAGACACAGGTTCAGAAGCCAGGTGTTGGATTGCAAGACTTTCCCAGGAGCCGACATGGACTCTGACCACAATTCGTTGAACATGAAATGCATTCTGAAGTTGAAGAAATTGAAGAAAGGAAGGAATGCAAGGAGATGGAATCTAGACAAGTTGAAAGACATGAAGTTGATGGACTGTTTTAAAGAACATGTTACACAATGACTAAGTGGAATGGCTGAAGGAAACACAACAGAAGAAGAATGGTCAGTCGTGAAAAATGAGGTTTCTAGCGCTGCTGAAGAAATGGAAGGAAGAAAGGAGAGATCAACTAAGAATCAATCTATAACTCAAGGGATACTAAACCTGAATGACGATCGACTAATGTATAAGAATGCAAAAAATGAGAAGGGAAGAAAAGAATGCAGATGATTCAAGAATGAATCAGATAGAATGAGCAAGACAGCTAAAGAAGAATGGATGAAAGATAAGTGCAAGGATGTTGAAGGTTGTATGGTTGTAGGGAAGGTAGGTGCTGCATACAGGAAAATCAAGGAAATCTTTATGAAAAGGAAAATTAGAAGTATGAATACTACGAATTGAGGTGGAAAACCACTTCTAGGGAAGGAAGACGAGGCAGAAAGGTGTCAGGAATATATCCAACAGTTGTATCAAGCTAAAGAAGTAGATGACATGGTTCTGAATAAGAAGAGGTTGTTGATGCTGATGAAATGGGAGACCCAATTTTGAGGTCCGAATTCGATAGAGCTTTGAGGGAACTGAATAGGAACAAGGCACCTGGAATTGATGATATTCCCTCTAAATTACTGACTGCCTTAGGAGAAACCGGAATTTACTGTCTAACATCCATGATGCAGGAGAAGGGCCATCCGATTTTAGGTAGAGTGTTGTTATAGCGATTCCCAAGAAAGCCCGTGTTGACAAGTGTGAAAACTACCACACCATTAGTTTAGTATCTCATGCCTGAAAAAAATTAACACGCAATATTTACAGAAGAATGGGAAGACAAGTTGAGACTGACATAGGAAGGATCACTTTGGCTTCAGAATAAATGCTTGAACATGTTAAGCAATCCTGAATTTACTTCTAATCTTAGAGGACTGAATTAAGAAGGACAAGCCTACGTACAAAACATCCGTAGATCAAAATAAGATATTCGACAGTGTTGATTGGACCAAGCTATTTTAGATTCTGAAGGTGATCGCTATCAGATACCGAGAAAGAAGAATGATCTACAATCTGTACAAATATAATTCTGTAGTGATATGAATCGAGAATTTCAGAAAAAGGAACAACAATCCTGAAATGGGAGAGGCAAGGTTGCAGTTTTCCTCTCCCCTTTTTCAATGATAATATAGAACAGTCGGCGAAGGACATCAAAGAGGAATTTGAAAGGGAACCACAATCTAAGGAGAAGAAATACAACACCCTGAGATTTGCCGATGATGTTGATGTTTTATCTGAATCTGCAGAAGATCTGAAGAAATTGATGAATGGTATGGACGGAGTCTTGGGGAATGAATACAAGATGAAAATAAATAAGTCCAAAACGAAAGTAAAAGAGCGCAGTTGAAGAAGTCATTTGATGCAGGAAATATTGGTCTTAACGGAAGTACATGGATATTGTTACTTGGGTAGTAAAATACGGCAGAAGTAAGGAATTAGAAAGGTGTTTTTGAAGACGTTCGTCTAGAGCTTGGCAGTGTGCGGAAGTGAAACATGGACGATAACTAGCTCAGAAAGATAATATAATTTTGTTAAATGTGGTATTACAAATGAATGCTGAAGGCGAGATGGATAGATCGAATCATAAATTAAGAGATACGGAATCGAATTGTTGAGAGGAGATTGATTTGGCTAAACGTGACGATAAGAAGAGATAGAATGTTAGGACACACCTTAAGACTCCCAGGACTTGTTCAGTTTTTTTGGGGGGAAATGTAGATGGTGAGAACGGTAGGGGTAAACCAAGGTAAGAATAATAAAAGCAAATTGAAACAGATGTACGTTGTAGTAGTTACGTTGACATTCGAAGATCAGCACAGGATAGGGTGGCACGAAGAGCTTCATCACCAGTCTATGGACTGATAACTCAAATAACAAAAACACTGTAAAGAGCTGTTGGGGAATCTGCCTCCTGGGCGACGGCACTAAAATCACATCAGTGGTGATTGATTGATTGATTGATTGATTGATTGATTGATTGATTGATTGATTGATTGATTGATTGATTGATTGATTGATTGATTGATTGATTGATTGATTGATTGATTGATTGATTGATTGATTGATTGATTGATTGATTGAAACTGTAACTGTTCCGTGCACTAATATTCCTGATGAACTGTCCTGCTCTACACTCTGCCCTTCCCTATTTAATATGAGGTGTGGAACGGGGTCCACTCAGCCTCGGGAGGTCAAGTGAGTAGAGGGAGTTCGATTCCCGCCTCAGCAATCCTCGAAGTGGTTTTCCGTTGTTTCCCACTTCTTCTTCTCCTGGTAAATGTCGAGATCGTACCTAACATAAGCCCACGGCCGCCTCCTTCCATCTTCCAATCTTCCCACCCCCACAAGCCCCCTGTTTGGCATAGCTGGTGAGGCCTCCTGGGCGTCCTCCTCAGTTGTATCCCCGACCAAATGTCTCACTTCCCTTGAGGTGCTAGAGGTGCGATCCTTCGCTGAGTCGGAGGGAATAACCAACCCTGGAGGGTAAACTGATCAAATGATGATTATGAGGATGATAGTGATAATTACTCTGTAAGTAATGGTCTATTGTAGTAACTATTTATTTATATTGTAGAACTAGCGAATGTACCCGTGCTTCGCTACGGTATTCTACATTGTATTCGAATATCGAAGTAAATAGTGTACATGCAGTAAATAAGATAGTTTTAAAATTGCATGTCTCTTAGCGTTATCCGAGAAAGAGCATGGGGAGGTCCCCGTACGTTTCCAATGTAAAGTGTTTGTTACGGATTTGTGATATAACGGCAGGCTCACTTGCCTACTGGCATTCACAATCAGGTTGGGAAGTTTACATTATAATTGCAGGCCCCATTGCCTACTATGCGGACAGAATCGATTTGGGGAGTTTTCGTTAAAATGGCAGCCCCCCTTTCCTACCTCCAGACAGATTACAGTTTTTATTATAATGGCAGGCAATTACCCAACTATCACTCGAAATTGAGTTGTGCAGTTATCATTATAATGACAGGCCCCTTTTCCTACTGCCAGCCAGCGTACTGCCAGTCACACCAAGTTGGTGAGTTTCCATCAAAATAGCAGGCCACTATGCCTAATGCCAGTCACATTTTAGATGAGTACATTTCTTTATAATGGCGGGCACCCTTGCCTACTGCCAAACACAATCGGGTAGGGGAGTTTTAAACAAAACTGCATGCTCACTTACCTTCTGCAAGTCAAATCGAGAAGGGAACTATTCATTACAATTGTAGGCCTTCCTTACTAATGACAGTTACACAGGAGTTGGAGAAGGAACCCTTTCCTACTGCCAGTCAAAGTCGGTGTGGGGAGTACTGATTACAATAGCAGACCGACCCTTTCTCGATCGCTAAATCGACATCAGTGAATATATATAGATCGACATACGAAAGTATATGCGTGTTTACAATATTGAAGACCTTCATTTACAGATTAACTGCTACTAAACGTACGTCATATCGACAAAGGATTATACCATAAGACACGCCGGATTTAGTGGCCTAAATGGCTGGTCCAATGATATGTCATCTATTCTTGGGTCAGATTTAGAAACGTGGAACAGGGTAAAGGTTTTGTAAGATCATCTCACATTACATTACTTTTCGGATAATAATGTGACAGCTACATACGTAGCATTTGGCTCACATATGGCTACTGAGTGGGCCAATTTTCGTGAAGAGTTTGATGATTCTGTATTTCATATAAGTAATTGAAAGTATGAATAATGCATGTGAAAATTCCAAATTGACTTAACATCGATTAATAGAGAAAAATCAAACGTAAAAGGGATACAGATACGGCATAAAGTCATAAGACCAAGGTTGTAGATCATTCCAAATTGAACGGAGATTGTGCAATCCGTTACGTGATAGGAATTTCCGAAGGTCTGCACCATCATTAAAATTGCCTGCATATTTCGATATTCTTCGGGGATAAAAAATGAAAAATTTAATGATATAGGATTTTTCATTCGTTACGGGCTAAAACGTATAATTTTGTCAAATTTCAATTATCTTCTTATTCTTCTGGCAGATTATGCCACAATGTGGATTTTGGGCGAGGCGGGTAAAAATTAGGACTTTCAGGAAATCAAAAATTATGGAGATTGTTATTATTACCCCTTAAACGGAAAGCTGTACGAAAATTTCGCCAAAATAGTCAGTGTAGAGGTACACAGTCGTTACGATTTGATTTATATAGATAAGGAATCTGCTCCATGTAAAACACCTTTTGGGCTATGTCCGCTGGACTTAACCTGCAAAAGTGACCATTCATGATATCTCCCTTATTAATCCTCCTGACGAAAAAATGCACATGAAAAAAAAGGTTTAGAGGTGGAATTCCATCAGGTTTGGTCGATTTCCAGTCAGGTTGGTCTTGTTCTGTATATATTGTGGAAGAGTAAAATCACCATTTCGGTTCCTTATAAACCGCCAGTCCATTCCGGAACATGAAATGTTATTTACGTTTAAAACCTACCTTTGGACAGGTGGATGCTAAATATAAATTTTGTTTCGAATGTCTTCAGTAGTTTTCAAGTTGTAAGGAATACGCTTTACACGCACCCGCTCGTGAGTTAAGTCCGATGGGACTTGTACAGAAAAACGGTCCTTTAATGATATCTCCCTTATTGATCCTCGTATCGAAATGATGCACATGAGAAAAAAAGGTTTAGACATTAATTTCTACCAAGGTAGGTAGACTTCCATAAACTTTTGTTGTGTATATTTTTTGGAAGTGCAAAATCACTGTTTCGGTTTCGTATAAACCCCCAGTTAGTTCAGGGATTTAGAAACAATATTTGCCCTGAAACCTATCAAGGACAGGTGTATTCTAAATACGAATCTTGGTGGAAATGCATCCAGTAGTTTCTAGCATTCACGTACATACGGCGTAATTAAGGAAGAAAATAATACAGTTAAGAATGTTGAAACTAATAGAAAATGGATTATAACTGAGGACAGCCGGATAACGACAAATAAATAAATGCCGTGAGTTATGGATATAATAAAGCGCTAACAGAGGAGAAATTTAGGTTCAGTGATTCTTAGGTAAACAAATATGAAGATGACTAATGGTGTTATTACTTAATCTATTCGAGGGCGGTTATAACCTCCAACGATATTCCGCCAATATCCCGCAGATGAGCCGATTGATGCCTCTCTTGCCATCTACCCAAGGAACAACCACGAATTTAAAAGCATGATGAGGAAAATGGCAATACGTTACTTCCCTACTGGCATGCAGTCAGAGACGTTGCCATGGTAACCTGTAGGTTCGTTGTCGGTCTGTCGGTCACTAAATGCAGAGCATGATACCAGCAGAAAATTGTAAATTTCTCCGTCATGTGAAGAGTAAGGTAAATTATGAACATAACGAAAGTTGTTTATAATGAAGAGACGTTTCACGTACGGTAAACGAAGTTTACAGAAAATCAATAGTATAAGAGAAAATAGAGGAAAACCACTGTGGTTTTCCTATAAACACCCCGTCTATTCAAAGATTTTAAAATTATATGCATATCGGAACCTTTCCTGGGATGAGTATACTCTAAATATGAAGTTTGGCTGAGATCTATCCAGCCGTTTCGACGTGATGGTGGGAAAACCACTCTGGTTTTCCTATAAACCCCCCGTCTATTCAAGGATTTTAAAATGATATGCATATCTAAACCTTCCCCGGGATTAGTATACTCTAAATACAATGTTTGGTTGAGATCCATCCAGCCGTTTCGACGTGATGGTGGAAAAACCATTCTGATTTTCCTATAAACCCCCCATATATTCAAATATTTTAAAATGATATGCATATGGAAAACTTCCCCGCGATGAGTATCCTCTAAATATGAAGTTTGGTTGAGATCTATCCAGCCGTTTCGACGTGATGGTGGAAAAACCATTCTGGTTTTCCTATAAACCCCCTGTCTATTCAAGGATTTTAAAATGATATGCATATCAAAACCTTCTCCGGGATGAGTATACCCTAAATATGAAGTTTGGTTGAGATCTATCCAGCCGTTTCGACGTGATGGTGGAACAGACAAACAGACAGACAAACAGAAACAATTTTATTTATATAGATAGATTTTTACACTCGTTCTTCACCCCCTTTCCATCCCCGCCCAAAGGAGTCCTACGAGTGCCTTACACAACAGTATATTTTTTTCCCAGATATTAAGTCTTATTTGTACCTATTTTGGTTGACAGCTATGCCCAAACGTACATGCATAATCTCACTGCTCTAGAATCCTGGAGCTGACGTTGCCATGGTTACGGCAGTTCATTTCTTTATCCGATTCCTAGAGCAGGGGTAGTGTGGTGCCAATATCTCCGTAACGGTTGGTTTTAGGGCCTTAAAACATGGTTTTCGGGCCCGTAGGGCTTACCGAGTTTTGTTCTTTGCGTCAAGAGGATTAAATTGAGCTTTGTCTCGTCCTTATACGACAAATTCGATATTTTGCCTATAATAGTATAAGAGAAAATGGAGGAAAACCGTTTTTCCTATAAAACCCCCGTCTTTTCAAAGATTTTAAAATGATATGCATATCGAAACCTTCCCCGGGGTCAGTATACTCTAAATATGAAGTTTGGTTGAGATCTATCCAGCCGTTTCGACGTGATGGTGGAACAGACAAACAGACAGACAAACAGACAAACAGAAACAATTTTATTTATATAGAAGATGGATAATTAGTCTTGAGCAATAAAGACATATCTGAGATCCTAGCAAGCTATTTTGATGAACTGTTGAAGTGCGATGAACCCGGGCGTAAATTACCAAAAATTTTTCCAGAACAAAGAATTAAAGATTCAGTCCCACCAAACAAAGATGAAATTCGGAAGATAAGTCATTGAACTGAAGAACAACAAAGCTGCAGCGGATTATTCAATAACAGCGGAGATACTGAAACGTGGTGGAGAAATAACCATCCATGAATTGGTAAAGATTTGGGAGACTGAAAAGTTCCCCGATGAGTGGAAAATGGTACTGATGAACCCATTGCAAAAATATTTTTAAAAAGTTAAAAAAATGTGTAAGCAGATGTCAACAATTATCGTGGCATCTCCATTTTACCCATAGCATATAAGTACTCTCAAAAGCCCTTCAGGCCAGACTAGCGGAATCAATAGATCACCAACTTGGTGAATACAAAGGTGGTTTCAGAAAAGGTAGATCATGATTGAGCAGATATGGAGTTTGGAGAAAGTCATGGTAAATTACACCTCAAACGGTCTGGTAGTCACTTTGTAGATTTCCAGAAAGCGTACGATTCAGTCAACCGCGAAGTGTTAATTGACATCTTGTGTGAATTTGGAGGGGATGACAAAACGACAGAATTTATCAAGCGGACGCTTACTCTCACCCGCTCTAAATTTAAATTCATGCGTGAATTTTCCAAGGAGTTTAAAATTAAAACAGGGGTAAGGCAGGGCGATGGACTATCACCGACTCTCTTTAATTGCGTGTTGAAGGTTGTCCGTGAATGGGAAAAAGAACTTAACAAGAAAGGTTTACTGAACCAAGTATACGTTGGAGGTTCAAAGAACAGATAGATCTCTTGAAACAACAACCTGAACAGGCTTGACTTAGGATCTCCTTTGAAAAAACAAAGTAATTGAATATTGTCCCACAGCTCCCCAACAGCTATATTCAAGGTATGGTGAGACTAAAAGAGTTAACAGCTTCAAATATCTCGGTGATATTGTGAAGATGGGATCTAATGAAAGGGAATCTAACAACAGTAGGCAAGATAGGATGCCGCAGCGTTCCGCAGAACACACGACCTCTACAAGGAAAGACAATTTCAATGGAAGCTAAACTCAGACATTACAACGCGGTGATTAAATCCGATGTACCTATGGAAGTGAATCCCCCCGAGTTACTTGGGAAGGCTGGTCTGAGAGAAGCTGAGAAGTTTGAGAGGAAGATCTTTTGGAAGATAATGAGCCCAAAGATCGTGACTAGACAGTATAGGTTGCGTGGCCGAGAGGAACTATATCAGAAAACCGAACAACTGATGGAATCCATCAAGAAGCGACGACTCAAGATCTATGGCTACCTATTTAGAATGGGTTGACAATGACATGTTTACCATACTTGATAGCAGACCTAACACATGTGATAAATAGTTCAGGGAGATCAGGAAGAAAACTTGGACTAAACCGTTAAGATATTGTTGACAGAACCAAGAAGTACCGACACCAGATAAGTAACTTCAAGGGCTTTCGTGACGAAGAACAGCAGAACAGCGGATGGACAGCAGAAAGGAGACAGGCTGGCAGAGAAAGAATGCAACGATACTGGGAAGCAAAGACAGCTTCTAAACATGTGTAATTGTTGCTTATTGTGCTATCTAATGGCCGTAAACGCCTACAAATAATAATAATAATAATAATAATAATAATAATAATAATAATAATAATAATAATAATAATAATAATAATAATAATAATAACAATAATAATAATAATAATAATAATAATTGCATTCTGATATATGGAAGAAAGCACATTCCGAAAAGATAAACACTTGATGGGCCCGCAAGAAGACAAACAGTTGAGATCTCACGGTCCTTAGTGCCCATAACGATGAATAATAATAATGATAATAATATGATTATTAATAAGAATAATAATAATAATTTAGTTACCTACCAACCTTATCTTCTTTTTTGTTACTAAAGAAGAAGAAAGCCAAAGTTTGTGTTGTTTATTTTTTCAGGATTCCCTCGCTCGTACAGCCGACGCCGCCCAGGTGAAAGCTGGAGGGCAACCTTACAGAGTGGGCCCCTCAGCACGCGTACTGTGTAAGTAGTGGTCTATTGTAGTAACTATTCATTTCTGTTGGAGCATTAATTTTCTTATCACTAGCGAAGAGCCTCAGATCTTCCACACTGTGACTTTGTCTAGAATGCGGGAGATTAAGTCTACCATGCTATGTTAAATTCTCCATAAGCAACTGTAAATTACCGAGGCGAGTGGATGCACGGGTTTGGTCACGTAGCTGTGACACTGCATTGTGAGATAGTTTGAACCCAACTGTAGGCATCCCTAAAGATGATTTTCCGTGGTTATCCATTTCCACCGAGGCAAATGCTAGAGTTGTACCATAATAAAGGATACTGCCGCTGCCTTTCCAGTCCTACCCTACCTCGCCATAAGCCATGCCTAAATCGGTGCACTTTAAACCAAGAGCATACATCGTTTAGGCGGCCTTTTATATCTAGTAAAAAGGTCAGTACCTGTACCCATGACGGGTCCTTTTGAAGGGACACAACCTCACGTTTCATTTCTAAGATTTGTACTATTTTTTCCGAAAGTAAATAAAGCTTCTTTAGTGCTTTGCGGCAAGACAACGAGTGAACCAAGCAAATTCACCACTCTCTGAATGGAATGAACCTCACAGTGTAGCAAGCAATCTTAATCACGTAGCAGCCGGGCTGAGTGGCTCAGACGGTCGAGGTGCTGGCCTTCTGACCCCAACTTGGTAGGTTAGATCCTGGCTCAGGCCGATCACTATCGATTTCGTCCACTTGATTTGAGTCACACGTTTCGCATAACACTCGTGCTTTAAAATGTTCTTCAGAAATGAACTTTCTACAGGTTTCACACTACAAATTTTCTTTCCCGTGTTTTTTTTCCTGGACAGTACTTACATTTCCTTTTCTTTACAAATTGAGTACAGTATAGTATAGAATATAGAATACTCCCGTCTCCCAGTTCCGAATCGCCTGAAGCTGGGGAGAGAGCATTCGTTTATTGCAATTCATTAAATTCGATACATGCCTTACATTTCCCTCTCACAATTATTACCGTCTATTAATATACTACGAGGGCAGATCAGAAAATAAGTTGCACTTCCCAGTTATGGCCATTTATTACACCACATATACAACAGCAACACGACTATAACGACATACACTGGAACGTCAATTTTCCACATAGTTTCCAAGAGACTCCAAACATTTCTGCGAACGCACAACCAACTTGTCGATGCCGGATGCATAGAAATTTCCTCCGCGTTCTGCAACCACTCGGAGACAGCGACCTTCACCTCCTCATCGGTCTGGAAACATCGACAACCGAGCTCCGTTTTAATCTTACCAAACAGATGAAAGTCACATGACGCTACGTCGGGACTGTGTGCGCTCAATTTCCCCCGGTGCTTCTCTTTAATCGCTTTACGCAACCGGTGCAACGTTTGACAATACGACGCTGCATTGATCGTCATTCCTTTCGGCATGAATTCCACGTGCAGCAAACCCTCCATGTCAAAGAACACTGTCGCCATAACCTTACCGGCTGAAGGTTGAACCTTGGTCTTCTTTCGTTGTGGTGATGAGGGGTGCACCCATTCCATTGATGTTCGCTTCGTTTCGAGAGTGAAGTGGTCGACCCACGTTTCGTCACCTGTGAAGATTCGCCGCAGAAACCCGTTGCCGTCTGCGGCATAGCGTTGCAAAAATGCCAGGGAGGATTGGAAACGTTGTTCCTTGCGCTCATCGGTGAGAAGACGTGGGACCCATCTTTGACACAGCTTACGATATCCAAGGTCCTCGTGAACAATGGCGAACACACTGTCATACGAAATGTTCAGCTGCGTCGCGATTTCTCTCAGTTTAATGCGCCGGTTCTGTCTAATGATCGCATTCACACTGTTGACCTTTGCACGGGTCCTGGACGTTGCGGGCCTGCCTTCGCGATGGTTGTCCGTGATATCCGTGCGTCCGGCTTCGAATTTCTGACACCATTTTACGATACCTTGCCGAGAAATGGCCCGCTCCCCATACACAACACTAATTTCACGATGAATGTCCGTGTAATTCTTCCTTTTGATCCATAGGAATCGGACTGTCGCACGCACCTCATATTTGGAGTGAACTTTCAGTTGACGCGCCATTGCATTTGGCCGCTATTCACACAATTCTAGACGAGACACCACAGCGACCTGCCTAACAGACGTGTGGGCAGTGTCTGTCCCTTTATCCGCTGTGCCTACGTTTGCGACACACAGCGCGCTGCTGTGGCGCGTTAGTGAAACTAAACTTTTGATCCACCTACGTAAATATAATTTATTTTGTCCTAGACGTTAACAATATTATATAGTCTAGGACAACATGTATCTTTCCTTACTACAAATTGAGTATCTTCCTCATTCTGGTTTTCACTGACCAGATTCCTTATTCACTCATTGTAATTTGTAATGCCATGTCGCAGTGCACAATTGAAGCAAAATTTAATAACTACAACTTTTTAAAATTAAAAAGTTAACGAGAATGGAAATATAAACAGTTTGAATAAATCAGCAATGCTGTTTCAGCTGTAACACTTGAAGACAAAACAAACGCTTATTTTGTCTCATGTACCATAGACAGGATCTGGATAAATTTCCTTGTATGTCATTTAAAGGTAGCGGTGTCTCTACACACGTGAATTACTGCCGTGTAACATCTCTCTAGTACTTGACTTTAACGTTAGTGTATGATGCAGAATTATCCATCCTTCTACATTATTAGTTCTTCATATAACCACTAAACAAATGCCTGCCAGATTTACTGCTCTTATTACAGAATAACTTTAATGACTATTAATGTTAGATTGTTTACAAAATGTTACGCTTCTTTTAAATACATCTTATTTTTGCAGCAAAATATAATGATATCAATTGATCATACGACTAAGTTTCAGAAGACAAAAATGTCAAAGCTACGAAGTGGTGGCCAATAGGGCAATTACAGGCAACACACAGTTCTCTGAGTTTCAACCAGCGGCACTGTAAGAAGTATGTTTCATGCCGCTGGCGACCGCAATATTTCTTTTTCAAGAATGAAATGTGCCTGATCGATCTCTGCAGCGTGATCTATTGCATATATTTCGTATCGGGTTGCTGAACCAAGAATATCAACTATATGAGAGTTCCTCCCGACAGCAACAATGTTAACACTGCTGCTTTCACAGCCCCCACTGGTAGACATGATATGGGCTTTTGGGCTTATGTCGTGTCAAGAAAACAAGGTAAAACTCTTTACATTTCGCAAAGAACTTTGTCTCGCGTCTTCAGATGAAAATCTCGACTGTTCACGAAGAAATCTTTTACACTAATGAGGGTTTAAATTTAAGAATGCTTTACCGTTGGAGAACTGTAGTGGTACGTTCGTTACTCACCAGATGGCTTGCTGTATGATGGCACCGCGATCCAAGGAGCACAAACTGTGTGAGAGCTTAATGTTGTCGTCAGTTCATCATTCAATGCTCGTCCTAGGTATTTTATAGTTTCATTTTCTGATATCGATGAAATTATTTCCCCCATTTCTAATTGTAGATTCTATTTCAAGTGATTAATTAGGATGATTTAATACGACTGCAGAACTTCAGCTTGCATTAATTTCTTGGCGTATAGATGACAAGAGAGGTCAATCTCCAGCAGTTATCCGATTCGCGGAATTGATGTTTCAGGCAGTCACAGCCTGAAATCCTGTTAGACAAACAACTTAAGTGCCACCACTTAAAATATAACCATGTTTACCAGCAAAGTTTGAATCACAAATGCCATCCTTAATAAAGTAATGACCAGGGTGAATAATGCGATTGGCAGTGGTCTACCTTGTGGCATACCGCACCGAACAGCAATCCCCTCGGTGCGCGGATTTTCAATTCCCATCTGAATAATGTGTTCTTTAAGTAGGAAGATAATTACATTTGAATGCCAGGTTATATTCCTTGTGCATTTTTCAATATGTTATACCAGGAAAACTTGATTTCAACGAGCATGAGGTTGTTCTGAGGGCTGCCTAATCCTTTGGAGAAGGTACAGAGAGGGAGGATCGCAAGGCGAATTAATAAATGTTATAGCTTTCCTCCATTTATTCAATCTATGAAAGGTTACCCTATTATATCGCTGAATTGTAGTGATCATAGACATTTATTGGAAAATACACCCCAATTCCAACAACAAAATATCGAGAAAAAATATGTTAATCGTATAAAATCCAACTGAATAATGTTCTTTTCAATTAGTTATGTCCATCATGACTTTCTTGATGTAAATAATAATAAAACATGTTGTAAGTAAGAAACGTAAGTAAGAAGTCCTAAAGTCCTTTCTATTATCACTTGTGATTTCAGAGTGTATTTTCTACGTAAATCAAATAAAGTAAATTTTGTGATTTCTCCTTGTGAACACATCAAACTATTTATACTCAAATACGAAACACTTGAAATTAAATCCGATCTTCTGGTAGAAAGTTCTGAGTATTGTCCTATTTTAGGTAACTTGTTATACACTTTATATGAATATTGCAAATTAAGAGTTTATGGTACGCTTTCACTATGGATGAAGCACTGAATTGAAATTCTGAGAACATAGGATATTACGAGAGCACACTGTCTTCTAAAAAGTCTGTCTTTATTTTAAGTATTGTAAAGCGTTAATTTTCCAAGTTTATAAAAATATTAAGTAGGTGAGCTTTTGAACTGAGTTAATGTTCTTTGTCAGCAATGACACTGTCTATAAGAATTCTGTTAAAAGTCAGAATTATGCTTCTAAATGAAAATACACTTATATCACCGGAAATATGTCTTCTTGTTGAGCTCGAACTGTTTAATACTGCTCTGCAAGCTGCAATCTGGAACTCTAGCTAACAGCAAGCACCACGATGTTCCATAGTACCACGTCCCTGGAACTGTCCCTCGTAGTACCAAGTCCACGTTCCGCGTTGATCTGCATCAAATCTCCGTCGATCTCAGTCGGTCTCCGCCAATCTCCGTCGGTCTCCGTCGATCTACGTCGTTCTCCGTCGATCTATGTCGTTCTCCGTCGTCGATCTCCGTCGTCTCGAGTCAGTATTTCTCACGTTAATAAAAGAGTGGCTTTAACACGAGAGAGTCCATCTGACTAGGCCACTGATAGAGTGTCCTATGTTGAAACGTGCACCATTTGATTTGTGCTATTAGAACTGATTATAACTGTCTCAGAAATAATCACCATTCAGTAGATGAGAAATGTGTTGAAGCACTGTTTCTTCTCGTAAGTTGCGATAATTGGAAAATGAGAAAACACACTTCCATTCATAGTTCATCTTTACACTTACTGCACACCGTTCGTAATGTCAGAAATAACTCTCATTCGAAGCACAGTTTATCATGACTCATTTTCACAGCAAATAAATAAATAAATAAATAAATAAATAAATAAATAAATAAATAAATAAATAAATAAATAAATAAATAAATAAATAAATAAATAAATAAATAAATAAATAAATAAATAAATAGGGTCCTGGGAATCAACCTGGGAGGAGTCATTATGACTCTGGCAAATGGGAGTGAAATGCGTTGTTGCCAATCATCTGCAACATGAAGATATTGGATTCAGCAAGAGAATCCAACTAGCCTCTTTCACTCCAACTCCAGCACATAACCTGCAAGAGGTGCCCCTGCTAAGCCGAGCAACCCAGTGGAAGGTTGGGTACCAATCCCAGCGGGAAGTTGGGTCGGCGAACAGATCAGTGCTGGGGGCTTCAAGGCTTACAACCTTGACAGTTAACAAATTGTTACCTGCGGGTAACCACCCTAAACTTTTTTCTTAACTCTCGCAACATGGAGAAAACGACCAACGGAAAAACTACCCCAGGTGGTATAAAATCCACCCCCAGTTTTGTTGGGGCAAGCAAGCCTTTGGATTCTGAGGAGCTTGCACCTTCATGTGAGAAGAAGAAACGTTTTAAGTTCTTGGCGACCATCAACATCAACTCCCTCCTAGAGACAGGAAAACTAAAACATACGCTAGATGTTTTAACTGAACACAACATCCTGATAACAGCTGTGCAAGAGACGAGATTCCTCGATCAAGAAGTGATAGAATCACAAGGTTATCGGATCTACAAAGGGCAACCCGGTGAAAGAGTGATGAAGAATGTGCCTCACTTGGGGACAGGCTTCATAGTCAGCAGCAGAATGATCAACTCCATCATCTCCTTTTCATCTCCAAATGGAAGAACGTCCACTATAGCTTTTAAAACTCTCAACAAAGCATACACAGTTGTTAACTTCCATGCACCTACTAATGACACCAACAGGAAAGATATTGAAAATGTGGAAACCTTTTGGAGGGTACTCGAAGAGACAATGGACCGGATCCCAAAACACCACATAACTATTTTAATGGGAGACTTTAACGCCCAGATTGGCAAAGAGAGAAAATTCAAGAACATAGTTGGAGATTACCCAGCCCACAAGAGGACCAACAGGAATGGAGAAAGGCTGATTGACCTGTGCAGAAATTACAACTTAGTCCTCAAATCTACAGCTTTCAAACGCCTTCCTAGGAAAGCCATGACTTGGAGATGTCCTAACCCAATGCTTGGGGAATTCCAGCTGGACCACGTAGCGATCAGTAGAAGCAACAGCAAAGAAGTGCTGAATGTCAAAGTATTGAGAAGCGCAAACATTGATTCAGACCACTATCTTTCTTTGATCAAAACAAATTTCATCCCTCTTAAAAGCAGCAGGGAAAACCACTGCATCAAGTCGCGAATTCCAAGGTTCAATCCAGCCAGGCTGAAAGATAACAATAACTTCACCGAGACCCTGGCTAAAAACAAAGACAAAAAAGATTGGCCCCAACTACAGAAGGCACTAATAGATGCAGCGACAACCACCATCCCGGCAATCAGAAAGAACAAACATCTATGGTGGACAACTACTTGTGACAAAGCAATAGAAGAGAGAAAGCAAGCATGGCTAAAATGGAACCGTAACAAAAGTCTGGAAAACCATAAAAACTTCTTAGAAGTTAGGAAAACTGCTACTAAAATTATCAGGAACACCAAGAGGCAGTACAATAAAAATATCATTGAACAAGCAGAGAGGGATTTTCAAAGAAACAACACTAGAGACTTCTACCAAACTTTTAAATCTCTAATAACACCCTACTCAGCCCCTACACTTCACCTTCGGGGAGCTGACGGAAATCTGAAAATGAACAATGAAAAGTGCACCACAGTTCTAGCAGAGTATTTCAACAACCTTCTAAATTCAAGGGAACCCAAGGAGAAACTGCATTTCGAACCTCAGAATGTTACTAATTCGGACTCTCTCCCACCAACAAAGGGGGAGATCAAGAAAGCCATTTCAGAATTGAAATGTAACAAAGCAGCGGGCGAGGATGGAATCATAGCAGAGCTCTGGAAATACGCTGATGAGGAGTCAATCCAAAGTATCCATGAAATCATATCAAACATCTGGGTGACAGAAGCGTTACCTAGCGACTGGACCTCAGCTATCATCCACCCGTTACACAAAAAAGGCGACAAATCAGATCTCAACAACTACAGAGGGATTTCCCTTGTATCAGTGACGTATAAGATACTCTCCAAAGTATTACTCACAAGAGTAGAGGCTCAACTAGACTCCTGCATCGGAGAGTACCAGGCTGGGTTTCGCAAGTCAAGGTCATGCGCCGAACAAATCTTGAACCTCAAAACCATCATCACTTACAAAAACCTAAGCGCCTCACCCTACGTGGCAACATTTGTTGACTTTCAGAAGGCCTACGATTCAGTAGATAGAGATTCACTCTTCCAGGCACTCGCTGAACTGGGACTAGATAAGAAAACCTTGAATCTAGTGAAAGCAACTCTTACCAACACTACTGCCAGAATCAAATTCAGAGGGGAACTGTCCCAGAGATTTGAGATCAAAACAGGTGTTAGACAAGGGGATGGCCTATCTCCAATCCTCTTTAATTGCCTACTTGAAAAAGTCATTCGTGAGTGGACGAAAATGCTACAGGATGACTCTGGATTGAGAATTGGCTACAAGAAAGACAAGTTAACAGTCAACTGTTTAGCCTTCGCAGACGACCTTACACTCCTGGCATCCAGTGTGGAGGAAGCTATCCATCAACTATCCTCTCTCGACCACATAGCAGCTAAAGTAGGGCTGAAGATCGCCATCAACAAAACACAGTTTATCACCAACATCAAAGATGCACCCAAATCAATCCCACTGGGGGACAAAACAGTACAAAGGACTAACTCCTTCAAATACCTAGGAGAATGGATAACCCCAAACATGAATGAAGATCAGGCCATGAACAGCAGATGCATCAAATTGGAAAATGCCTACCACCTATGTAAGAGTATGTACAAATCCAAATCCCTCTCCCTTAACCTCAAAATCAGGCATTACACTACTGTAGTGAGACCGTCAGTACTATACGCCTCAGAATGCCTAAACATGGTAAGAAAAGGGTAACTTAGAAAACTGGAGCTGAAGGAAAGGAAGATCCTGAGAAAAATCATGGGCCCCATTAAAGAAGAAGGCAAGTACAGAATCAGGCACAACAACGAACTGTACCAACAATTGGAGAGCATTACAACATCTATGAGGAAGAGGAGATTGAACTTCTACGGTCATGTCATGAGAATGGACAATCAGAGGCTCACCTCCAGAATCTTCCACACCATCTCTAGAGGGAAAGCGACTAATGCCAAGTGGGCAAGACTCGTCAGAAAAGACCTTCAAGAATTGGACATTGCTCCCAGTGAAATTTATGACAGGAATAGGTACAGAACGTTGATCAGAACGTCAAACTCTCTCCAGTCACTAACAGAAAAAACAGTACGTCCGGGAGGAGGTGTGAAATGGACTCAGGAGCGAAAAGACATTCACAGTGCAAGAATGAAGGAGTACTGGTCAGAGAAGAAAGCTGCTAGAGATAAGAACCACGTGGTCCATAGCAGGCCCAAACGGAACTAAAATAAATAAATAAATAAATAAATAAATAAATAAATAAATAAATAAATAAATAAATAAATAAATAAATAAATAAATAAATAAATAAATAAATAAATAAATAAATAAATAAATAAATAAATAAATAAAGCTCTCTCTCGTAATATATCGTAATGTTACTTCTCACTATCATAGTTCCTCAAGTATTCGTGTACGAATCCTATAATTCACAATGTCACAGAATTTAGAAGTATGCGTAATGTATTACAGCATATTCACAGATCATTATACAGTCTATTCACACGGGTTGTTTCAAATGGTACAATCTGTTACGATGATTAGCGAACAGTCTTTATGCACAAGTTAAAGTGTTTTAGGCTTTTGATAATACTCAAAATAGTCAATGTGTTCCAAACCTACACTCACGATGTTCTAGGTTGAAACAGTTCAAGACCATTACAGTTTAAACTTCAAGTTTGTTAAAGTTATTCACACGAAAATCGATATATTTGGTGAGTTCAAATATTGGCGAAATATTACAAGTCTTATGACTTCGATGTTGTAAACACGTTAATTTCCAAAGTTTGAATGTCCCTGACGAATTGTAAGTCCAACAGTTTATAGGTTCCTCACTGGTATTCACATAACTAAGTGTCAGCTTGCTGTCGAAATTTATATAAGTATTACGACGTTCCGGCAGAATGAACACTGAGTTCGACTTCACTCGTCGCGAACAGTATGACAAGCGAGCCAGCTGTGAAGGATTTGAACTGGTTCGCTACTTTTTTTTTTTTTACGGGGCGCCCCCGTAACCCGCTCCCCCGCCGTGACCATCGACTCAATCTACATGGCCTGCGACATGCTATTAATTTCTAAGAATAAAAGAGATAGCTGGGTAGAGTGGGAAGTGATACAAGGAGTATATGCATGTTTCCATGTCAGACACGCTACCAGGCGAGATTGTGTTAGGTATACGGTGTTGAAGTATGGTATTGAAGGGTCAGGGAAAAACCACATAGGCAGAAAGAAGAAAGAGCCTACATGTAAAACCTGATATCTTTTGGATAGCACATGCAAGGACGTGGGCTGGAAAAAGACCAGAAGTTGTGTCAGTTAGGAACAGGTAAGATGCACAATAACAAAACGAATTCCTCGCCATTCCATCGCCTGGGGATCAGTCCGTCAGGGCACTGCTGTGACTAGCGCGGTCCTTGCCGGCTGCGGAGCCATGCGTCGGGTACCACTTGGGCCTGTCGCACGGCTCCACCTCCTTGGGGTACCTCGTACCCAGTCTTCGATCCCGGAGAATGAGGCCAAGCCCGCCGAGGCGGGGGCCTCCTGGAAGGGGGTGGGTTATGGCGCCGGGCCTCGTTCCTCTCTGCCCGCGCCATGGCCCTGTAGACTGGGCAACTGCGGTGGGAGGCCGGGTGGCCCCCCCGCGCAATTGGCGCACACCGGCGCTCCTTAAGTGTTGCGCAGGCCGTGTAGTGGTGATCACCACCACAGCGGTTGCACCTCACTTGGAGTCCACAGCTAACCTGACGGTGGCCCCACCTCAGACAGCGGAAACACTGCAAGAGCTGCTGAGGGGGACGTCTTACTCTCACCTGCCTGCCGGTACCCACTGAGGTCCTCTCCTGGTTGGTTCCTCGGTCGGCTGCTGTCCTGGGAGCAGTCCTGGGTTGCGGCTGTTCGGGCCTCTCCTGATGGGCCAGCGTCGCCTTCTGTTTACTGGTGCGGTGTCGTCTTCTTCTTCTTCCCTGCGGATGCTTCTCGGCTGGGGAGGGGGCCTCGTCCTGGTGGCCCTCCTCCTGGCCTGGTGACACCGGAGTGGCTGGTGGCTCCTCTGCGCTGCCATCTGCTTCTTCCTCCCGGCTGGCGGCGGCGGCGTCGGTCAGTGCTAACACTCGACTGCGTTCCCTGTCCTGTGGGGCGCACATCGAGGTCTGCATCTCGAACGACATGTTGGCTGGCAGGGCCTGGACGGCGGCCTCAGGACGCCAAGGGGCGTCCTTGTCCACTGCCGTACTGCCATCTACCATCACGGGCGCTCTCCTGGTCTGCGCCCGGGTTACAGGCCCCTCCTGGTAGGCCTGCGTCTGTGACCACTTCGCCTTGGTAGGTGGTCGGCGATCCTGGTTGGCGGCCTTGTTGGTCTGCGTGTACTTCGTAAAGTACAGCTTTCCAACTGGGGTTGCGCCGTCGCGGCGTTCGGGAGCGCCGGCGTCGTCCTCGGTCCTTGGCTCCGTCTGTGTGGCTGCCTCCTGGTAGCCCGAGATGTCCAGGTGCTCCCTGAGTCCTGGTAGCCTGGCAACCTGGAACTGCTGGGACGCCTGCTCCCCGAAGATCCGGAAGCAGGCTGCGTCCCTGGGGCGGAGGATGACGGCCCAGCCAGGTATTACCTCGCTGATGGTCTCTTAGAACTCGTCTCCGATGGACGAAGCGATGCTCTCGATGGTAAGGGTCAGGTAAGCCGTCTCCTGGTAGGCGGGCTCCCCCCACCGGTTGAACACCACCTGCGCCGGAAGTCTGACGTCGGGGGTAGTCACTGATCTGAGCACCTCTTGTGCTGCCTCTACAGCTACCTTGTAGTCGAAGTTGTCCGGTATCGGTATCGCTATGCCGGCTAGTTCCTCCATCCTGGTCCTCTTGAAAGAAATCCTGAAACAGAAGAAAAGAAAGAGCGAGCACTGAGAAGTGCTACAGCTCAGACAATGCTCCTTCGAAAATGTACTAATAAGTACAAGTGCCTGGCTGATACTTGAAAAGTACAGACAGAGTGCCTGACAAGGAGAGATATAGCGCAGCGAGAGGCATGTACGTCCTTTCACTACGACTCAGCTCGTCCTTTACGGTCTGGTCCGCTGCTTGTATTCCGTAAGGCCAAGGTTACTCGCCACGTCACGAGGAGAAATGCGGTTTCTTTCTCGCTTATATCTCTTGAACTCCTTGATGGAATTTATTGAGATTGACATATGTTTGCCTTCAAAATACTAGCTACACGATAAGGTATGTCTCATTTCTGTATGTTCATCGGTTAAAATGTTAGAAATGTTTTCCAATACATTCGAGAGAAAGGCATACAACATGTGGCACGGACGTCACCCGCAGGTTCATCGCTCGTGACGTGTCCTGCTTGCCACAGTGAACTTCATATCGAGCTCACATAAGATGTCGGGCACATTAACACATATTACTGCCGTCCTTTTCCAAATATTTCGGCAACTTTAAAATAATGTACCTGGCTAAAACAGTTCCTGGTACAATGTGCTTGAACTTTTCTATAAAAAACCCGAAAAACTTCTATGAAGTTATATGACAAACTGTTAAACCGGAATCATATCCGCGGTTGATAGTATTCGGAACTATTTGTGCTCTCAGTTAATGATCCAAATTATCTCAATTATTCTTCTACTTACAGAATAATTAGCTTTTGGGCGCGAGGAAGATATACTGTTAAGGCATCTTTTTTTCTTGTAAATTAGGACTGCTCAAGCTTCTCTCTTCTAGGCATCAAATGTGTAGAAAGCACTATAATAATTATTACTGCTACAATTCCAATTCTTTTTAGCTCTTTTACTGTTCTCAAAAGTACATAAGGTGTCTACATAATGTGTCTATGGACATATTTTTATTAGTTTTTAACGTAGATTTCAAAGCTATTTTCTCATATCACTTTTAGGGAAATTTGAGCTGAAAAATGTCTTCACAAAGTCAACTATATTCTGGAAACTATTTTAATGTCAATGGAATGGAGTAATTCTCAGGATTATCAGAGTTTATAATAGTTGAGACCGCTGCTGTACTACTGAGCAAGGTAATACTCGTATCTCAGGTTCTGTTCAGACGAGCTTGAGATGACCTTTGAGCAGTAAGGAAACTCTTATCATTAATACAGTACGCTGTTTACATTGCTTTCTCATCCGATAGAAACGGGTAGGAAAGTGTTCAATTTAGAGTCGGCTTTATAAAATGAGGTCAGAAAACAAGCAATTTCACTATCAAAATCTGCCGAATCAAAAGATACAAGGGTTACAATGAATTTCAGAAAACACTTTATGGAAAATCTTTCGTTTGAAGTTAAGATCTTAGCTTTGTATTGTGTTTCTGAGGATTGACCAAATTCATGTCTTCGTGGATATTATGAACGTGGGCTTTTAAAATGGTTTCAGTGACATTTTTGTTTGAGAATTGGGCATTTTACTTTGATGTATGAATACCGTGAGAATCGTTTAAGCAGAAATCACACAGAGGATAACTGTGAATAATTCAATGCTATATAGTTATCAACAGAAACTATGCGGTTATAATGAACGACTCTAGAATTAATAATGATATTGGAAAGAGTTGTCGATTCTGGCAATGTGCACATTCATTCCCCTCTTAGTACATATATTCCCACAAAACCAACCAAACAAACCCCATGGCACTACAGCCCTTGAAGGGCCTTGGCCTACCAAGTGACCGCTGCTCAGCACGAAGGCCTGCAGATTGTGAGGTATCGTGTGGTCAGCAGGGTGAATCCTCTCGGCCGTTATTCTTGGCTGCTATCTCACAGTTAGATAGCTCCTCAATTCTAATCACGTAGGCTGAGTGGACCACGAATCAGCCCTCAAGTCCAGGTAAAAATCCATGACCTGGCCGGGAATCGAACCCGGAGCCTCCGAGTAAGAGGCAGGCAAGCTACCCCTACACCACGGGGCCGGGGATACATTCCCACATATGGCACAATTCCGAAACCAGGTAGACTGTTGGCTGATTTGGATGGATCTCCAACGCCATTAGAATTCATTAGTTATTTCCACTTAATTTACTAAAGAGTAACTATCCATAAAGTGGATTTGTCTATTTAAGCTCTCAAAAATGTTTGTGTGCTTTCGTTGTCAACATCACAATCGTAACGTTTGTGATATACTCGTCTTTATCTTTCTTTATCCAGTTATCATGCTGTATACAGAACTGAAAAAGTTTGCATGTTCATTTTTCCGCACCTTTCTTTACAGAGGTATCATATTGAATAGCTTCAACGTAAAATTTGATTGTCCTAGTAACCGTGCCTAACGTGTAACTATGTAACTTCCAGAGGTACAGCATTAAAACCTTCAGAAGAAGCAAACAATAACACACATGCTCAAGAAGACAAAGAAAAATTCCATGACAGTCGGTACGCTTAGCAGATTAACGTGTAAAACCTTCATAAAATCTCTGCATACATAAAAGGTATGTCCGGTTGTAACTCGAAAACCACTGGCTGGATTTTGATGCGGTTTTCCCTGTTCCCTAGAAGATCTTCATAATATTGAACTGTAATGAAAAACAGAGGATTAACGATTTTTCCGAAACATCTCGAGGAAAACAACGCAAGGTGATAACATTTATATTCTTACGCTGCCTAAACCATTAATGTTCACCACGAAATATATAATCATACGAATTGTAAAACATAAAGTGCACTACTAAAAACCACATATCTATCTTTAAAAGTTTGGCCGCAATTACGTTTTTTAACAATATAAATCCTGCCCTAGGTACGGGAATAGCACTTCATAACTGGAGAACCAGCGAATAGATTTTTATGCGGTTTTAACTGTTGCCTGGAGGATTTCTAGAGGAAGGTTTCCATGCGTTAAGTATTGACCTGCGATGAAGGAAACCGAGCAGTGACGGTTTGTGCGGAAAAACCGGAAGAAACTTATGCCACGCCATACAATTTCTCGGCATACTCTGCCTAAACCATTAAAGGTGTCAACGACCTGCATGCATAAGAATTGAAAGTGTAAACAGTTCCACAAAGATGTCCTGGAGATCACATATCTATGTTTAAAAGGTTTCCCACAGAAACATTTAATTTTTTTACCAGGTGAAAATCCGTTCTAGGTATGTAAAGAACATTGGTAAGGCTTGGCTTAGAATTCCCCAAACCATTATAACTCAAGAACCGCTCAACAGATGTTTGTACGGTTTCCATGTTTGCCGAGGAAATACTCCCGAAAAGGTTTTCCTGTATTGAACATTGAACTGTGTTGAAAGGAAGCTGAGAAGTAACTCGAAGAAAGCGGCGGCACACGTGTAGTTCTCGGCTTACACGGTCTAAGCCATTAAAGATATCCAAAAATTATGTGTAATGATTGTAGAGCATAAAAGTTCTACAAAAAGATCCTGGATACCCAATATTGATCGTTAACAGTTCGATTACAATTACATATTTTATATTAACAATATGAATCCAGCACAAGTTACGGGAAGAGTAGCCTATTCTATAACTTTTATGGTTTTCACTGGTACTTAGAGGATTTTCCGAGGAATTTACTTGTATAAAATATTGAACTATGACGAAAAGAAGGTGATCACTAACGAATTCTGCGAAACACCTGCAAGAAAGTAACGCCACAAGAACACGTTCTTGGTTTGCGCTATCTGAACCTAGTTGGGCAGGAACTATAGAGCATAAAAGGTTTTACAAAAGATATCTCGCAGGCCACATTTCTATCCTTAAAAGGTCTCGCAGTATAACAGCTTTTATGTTTAACAGTAAAACCCGTGCAAGGTACGAGAACAGCATTCCTGATGCGTGGCTAGACGTTACTTGAACCATTAATCATAACTCGGTAACCGCTGGACAGATTTTTATGCCTAGATAAGTGGTATTCAAACTTTTTGGTTAGCATACCCCCAAAATCCTATTTTTTTCACCTTCGTACGCCCGGATTACGAGTAGGCTATATTGCGATTATACCAGAAATAACAAATGGTTGTTGCTGGATGCCAAATAATACTAACCATCTGCACCATCCCGCGTCCAGGTTGACTACACGAGTTTCCAGACTAGCTCTTGATAATACTTTCATCTGCCGAATATTCTTGGGTTGTGAGTTCCGCGTGAGAAAGAAACACCGACGGCCTACGGTAAATACCAACCTACGTAAATGAACGTCTTCAACACGCTATTAGTCGGTTACCGTATATTTTTGATACCAAAATTTATCGCAAAAATCAGATTATCGTGGCTTGCCAAGAACACCGTACATGATGTCATCATGATCGCAATGAAAATTAATCATTCCAAGCCTATATCTAGTACTTACTCTAAGCAGACATTGAAAGAATCCAATATTACTCTACTCAACTTTTATTCATAAATTGATTTATGGATGAATTGGAATAAACGTTGATTACCTTGAAAATCATTTATACAGTATAGCAGGTTTCCTATTCAATCAGTTTCTCAATAAATATATTGATGTTGTCTTGAAGAAATAGGTTTGGGAAAACCTCTGATAAATAAATAAAATAATGAACTTAGGCCTTATTCATCTGAATCATAATCTTAGCCTCTCGAAAAATTGTATTATAACTAAGTAGTTTCCAAGGAATTCAAATGAAAGAAAAAAATAATTAAATTACATAATAAGTAAAATTACTCAACATAATTGAAAAAGTTGGATAATTGCAATAATTATAATTATTATAATGTTTGTAATGAATGAATTATTTGGATGCATCCGAAAGTTCTAAGTAAAATAAACTATATTCCTACTATATACAATTCAAATTAAAGTTCAATTGGAAAATGAGGAAAACGCAAAGAAAATGGCCAATAATTAATGACTCAATTAATTAATTAATTAATTAAGATCTGGAATCTCTGAAAATTAAGTTAAGTTGCTTCTCGAAACCATCAAAATTCAATTGCCTGAATTAAATTCGCATACAATTACAGAAATGTATATCACTCGGTTGAAAACAGTTCATCTCAATGTCCACGCACAGTAGAAAAATCGTGTGAAAAGATTACTGTCTGATTCTTAGGTATCTACTCTATTCGAAGTTTCAATTTGTTCAATGTTTCATACTTTGTACCAATTAGCCTCCATATAAGCAAAACTAAGTTCACTTTAAGTCGTAAGCATTTTCAAATTATTTCCATCGTAAGGATTACATTGCTAAATTATTCAATTATTCCTTTAATTCATGGTTAAATTTCAGCTAAAGTGCGTATATGACTTACCATAACATTTCCAAGTATATCACGATTAATAATCCAACGAAATACCATGTATGGAAAAACTGACACATAGGAAGACTCTATCCTCATCTAAAATCCACATATGAAAGTCTAAGTTACCAGTGATGACTAATATTGCTCCAAGAGAAAATAAATAAATCGTAAGCTGACTTGCCGTAAGTGAGAATATATGAAAACAGTCGTAGTTATGTCAGTGAAGGTCTAAATGTTTATGTAAGTGATCTCTCGGCTCTTCGAAGATCCTACTTATTCAATTAATTATTTAGTGATGGCATTAAGATCGTATTCTAAACTGTATCATATATATATTAGGGAATAAAATAGCAATCAGAAACAGTACGTTTCACCTCCGACACCTTAGCATGTGCAACCCACACATACTACCATTTCTCGAAGAAATACTATGACCGACACCTTAAATAACAGTAACTATCACCATCAAAATACACTAGCAATTCATATGCTAACTATATTCATTATTTAACACTTCCATTATCGCGTAGCATTTATAATTGAAGCACTCATTCCATCAAAACACAACATATGTACTATCACCTGCACATATATATATTCATTACCATTACTGTCATAGTATCAAATAAATAGTACACTGTAACCTTAAAATTGTGCCATCAAATTTCCTTGTAATACTCCCTAAATACGATCTTTACGCTTGCTATTAGTCAAAACCATCATGCATATAAATATTAGGTTCCTCATAATACTCTAATATTTCACTGACAACAAATTATGAAAAAAAAATATCAATCACTTCTCCACTCTCATATTGACAGATTTACGAACGGCATTTCACTGGTACTTTAACGCCTATGTTTGGAATTTACGGTAACTTTGGATGAATACCTATTTCCTTGTGAACACACACACGTATATTAATTACGCACACAAAATGTTACTACATATATTATACATTAACCCAAAGAATAAGGTTTTCTACTTACGATACGACTTAAATGGGGACTTATCTTTGCTTATTGGATCTGGCTTCCATCTCGCTGTTGATCGTCATGGGATGGTAGGTCTTGCTCCCTGGTTCGGCTTAAGTAACAAGGAATCATCTCGTCATCACAGCTGACTACTATCCTCCTGGATCATCCATCTCGTCAAGCGTTACCATAGCCAGAGTAGTCCTCGCCTCAGCTTCTTAGAACATCATGACGGCCTCCATTGCATCAAGGACAGAATAATACAAGGCATTAGTGGATTTATACATGGTAATCTGCTTAGTAATGCTAATGTGGTCAGTATATTTGTTTTCTGTTCCGCTTAATTTGCCTATAAGACTCTAAATATCGTCTTGTTTCAAACTGCCTTGCTCGCCGAAACGTTATGAATTTTATGTGCTTTAAGGATTGCACTCTGTTCCGTCTACTTCAGTTCTCTTGATGTTATGCAGTATCGGGCAAATAAAATGTTCCGAGCCCAACCGTGACGTAGTGAAGCTCCAACTTGACGTTTCTTATCAGCTGGTCTTTTATCTCACGTATATGTCAAATACAGCTGGTGTTCGGCGGGTTATCGTTGACTTGATCTTATCTCTAACAGTAGACTAAACTCTCCAATTATTACTGGGTTTCTTTACGCGATTCCGTCTTTCTTGGTGTAGTGCTCAATTAAGAATCCTTTCTCTAATGGAAGATTTTTTTTCAATAATGGATTTAAATAATCCGCTCTCGTCATTCTTTCGCACTGCCTTCTAAAAAAAAGAATTCCTTCTGTGATTGCCGGTTGAATTTATCATCTCTTCAGTTCATACAGCTGTTAATTGTTTTTATTCTGACCCGCTAATAGCCGAAGCGCCATTTTTGTTCCAAATATAGTAACTATAGAACGGTGAAATGGCACATTTACTCCTCCCACGTTGACTTAAATATATTGCTTGCTATATATTTATCCTATATATTTCTAAGATCATAATGGGACTTTTCACTGTTCATAGTTAAAATTTTGAGAGCATTACTGTAAGTTTTTTTTTTAATTGGATTAGTTCGTTCTTCTCATAAGCCATTCCACTTCTCATTCCTTATTTAACTACGTCATTTGATGGATCCTAATTCCTTTGTTCCTTGTGATATAACTTAATATTTGCCGCATTGTGTATTCCTTTACTTCTACCATTCAGATCGTGAACTTCATAAGCGTTGTTTCCAAATGACCGATGTATAACAAATGGTCCATCGAATAAATGTATGAACTTTGCAAATATCTTAGTGGATACGTTTGAGATTGCTGGCTTCTTTACTAATATAAGGATTGATTTCCCACGAGTCTACTCGTGTAATAACTATGAATTTTGGAATTTTTCATTGCGTTTTCAACATTCTCCTTGTCTTTCTATAGATAAGTTAACATTCTTCTCCTTCCGTCTGGTAATCTTGACGTCCACTTTCGTTCGTCTTCTTCTCTTCTTGCTTTCGTTTTCACCTTTGAACATGGTTCTTTCTCTTCATACGTATTTGCTTGCCATTTCTTTGAAGTAACCTTCGGTTTTCTTATGAATCGTTTGGTCAGTACTGTGCTAGCCTCAAGTAAATGAATTTCTTTCTCTTCTTCTTGCAAATCTGCCTTATGCATGTTTACATGATTCTGCATCTGCCAAATTTCTGCTTGAACTATCTTGGTTTCCATTTTTCTTCTTTTTCTTTGTCTCTCCTCCATTCTCGCAATTTGCTTCATCTGCTTTCGTTGCCATTCTTCTCGTATGTCTGGTTTTTCTGGTTTTTCTCTTCTTATTTCTTCTCTGAATAGTTCTCGTTGTTTCTCCTTCGGTTGTTCAATTATTTTCAGTAGTTTTTCTTCTCGGTTTTCAACATCTTCTTCTTTCTTCTCCTCCGGTTTCCCAGCTTCTTCTTGTGATGATCTTCGTTGATTTTCATGTTCTTCTTTCTTCTCCATTCCTCCTTTAATTTCGGCTCTCCATTCATCTATAGTGTTAATGATCTCGTTTGCAGTTGATCGTACTTTCAAGATTTCTTCCTTTATCTCCATTACCATTATTCTGTGTTTTCTTTCTCGTTCCCTAGTTATCTCTTCCATCTTTTCCTGATATTTACCCAATTCTTCCTTCTGCTCCTGACGACCTTTCTTCATCTCTTCCCTCATCTCCTGCTTCATTTCTTGCTTCATCTCCTCCATCATCTGCTTATGTTTCTCTTCCTGTTTACTACTGATTTCTTCCATGAATCTCTTATATCTCTCTTCTTGCTTCCTCTCCTTTTCTTCCTGTTCTTCCTTCTGCTTTCTCTCTTTCTCCCCTTGTTCTTCCTTCTGTTTTCTCTCCTTCTCTTCCTGCCTCTTCTCCTTTTTTTCCTGTTCCTCCTTATCACGCTTTCGGTTTTCTTCCATCATTTGCAGTTGCTTTTCCATCATTCCTATTAAGATTTCGAACATTCCCTGTTGTTCTTCTTTCTGTCTCCTCTCCTTCTCTTCCTGTCTCTTCTCCTTTTCTTCCTGTTCCTCCTTTTGTATTCTCTGGTATTCTTCAAATTGTGCTTTTAATTGACTCAATGTTGACATCTTGACTTTTACGTATTATCTCCGAATTCTCTATTACTTCAGAAAATACTCTAACTCTGCCCTACTTTCTCTATAGTTCAATATTCACAAATATTCTTATCCTTACTCACTCAACTGTACTGATACAATGCTTAAATATAGGCTTAACTACTCTGACTAGGCTTTGCTTACGAGGATGACCCAATTACTCCACAAAATATGAAACATTTACCTTAATGACTAAGATTCCAAATCCTAATTCTGGCCTAAATAATTAAAAAAAGGTTCAAATAACTCAACTTATCATCTACTTCCTATATCTAAGTTATTTCATAATAAATGGTGACCAACATGTTAGTAACATCCCTTACATTCACTTACAATGTTTTATATTTACAATTATAAAGTCCTCATATTCTACTTTAGCTTCCTCTGGACAGAAATTCGATTTTTTTCTAGCCATCCTGAAATATTTTCTTCCTCTCATCCATCCGTTTCTCTCCCCTTTTACTTCTGATTATTATTATTATTGGGCATCTATTCGATTTCACAGTCCACTGTTCTGCTGTGCTTCCTTCGATCCCAATATAATATCTGGTCAAACGACAATTTTTTTTTATCAGATATGACTAAATTTTGCATGATACCTCCATTTTCACTCCATTATCTGGTCCATACATTCAAAATCCTCTGAGAATCAACTCCTAAAATATACCTTTCCTTCTTATCAAGGCTCTCTCAGTAAAATTTGAAATTGCCACATGTTTGTGTAATTCTACAATACTCAACAACTCCACTTCTTGACCTTAATATCTTTCTCTTCATTCTGAATATGACGTAACATCATATGAATATGGTTTGATAACCAACATCTATCTCCCACGGTGTTTTTCTCTTGAATTATTCCACTATTGCGGCATCAATTACTACATGTTTTAGCCACATTTTGGCCCACAGTGTCCTCCTATATTTGCTACAGATTACTCCCACGGTGTCTTTCTCTTGAATTGCTACACGTATGGACGACAATTTATCTACAATTGGCGACCATTCGTGTACACCTTTTCCTTATTTCGCATGGCACCAATTTAACTACAAGTTTTGGCGACCCTTTACTGCCACGGTGTCTTTCTCTTGAATTGCCCCGCAGTTGGGCAGCCAATTAACTACATGCACCATCCCGCGTCCAGGTTGACTACACGAGTTTCCAGACTAGCTCTTGATAATACTTTCATCTGCCGAATATTCTTGGGTTGTGAGTTCCGCGTGAGAAAGAAACACCGACGGCCTACGGTAAATACCAACCTACGTAAATGAACGTCTTCAACACGCTATTAGTCGGTTACCGTATATTTTTGATACCAAAATTTATCGCAAAAATCAGATTATCGTGGCTTGCCAAGAACACCGTACATGATGTCATCAGGATCGCAATGAAAATTAATCATTCCAAGCCTATATCTAGTACTTACTCTAAGCAGACATTGAAAGAATCCAATATTACTCTACTCAACTTTTATTCATAAATTGATTTATGGATGAATTGGAATAAACGTTGATTACCTTGAAAATCATTTATACAGTATAGCAGGTTTCCTATTCAATCAGTTTCTCAATAAATATATTGATGTTGTCTTGAAGAAATAGGTTTGGGAAAACCTCTGATAAATAAATAAAATAATGAACTTAGGCCTTATTCATCTGAATCATAATCTTAGCCTCTCGAAAAATTGTATTATAACTAAGTAGTTTCCAAGGAATTCAAATGAAAGAAAAAAATAATTAAATTACATAATAAGTAAAATTACTCAACATAATTGAAAAAGTTGGATAATTGCAATAATTATAATTATTATAATGTTTGTAATGAATGAATTATTTGGATGCATCCGAAAGTTCTAAGTAAAATAAACTATATTCCTACTATATACAATTCAAATTAAAGTTCAATTGGAAAATGAGGAAAACGCAAAGAAAATGGCCAATAATTAATGACTCAATTAATTAATTAATTAATTAAGATCTGGAATCTCTGAAAATTAAGTTAAGTTGCTTCTCGAAACCATCAAAATTCAATTGCCTGAATTAAATTCGCATACAATTACAGAAATGTATATCACTCGGTTGAAAACAGTTCATCTCAATGTCCACGCACAGTAGAAAAATCGTGTGAAAAGATTACTGTCTGATTCTTAGGTATCTACTCTATTCGAAGTTTCAATTTGTTCAATGTTTCATACTTTGTACCAATTAGCCTCCATATAAGCAAAACTAAGTCCACTTTAAGTCGTAAGCATTTTCAAATTATTTCCATCGTAAGGATTACATTGCTAAATTATTCAATTATTCCTTTAATTCATGGTTAAATTTCAGCTAAAGTGCGTATATGACTTACCATAACATTTCCAAGTATATCACGATTAATAATCCAACGAAATACCATGTATGGAAAAACTGACACATAGGAAGACTCTATCCTCATCTAAAATCCACATATGAAAGTCTAAGTTACCAGTGATGACTAATATTGCTCCAAGAGAAAATAAATAAATCGTAAGCTGACTTGCCGTAAGTGAGAATATATGAAAACAGTCGTAGTTATGTCAGTGAAGGTCTAAATGTTTATGTAAGTGATCTCTCGGCTCTTCGAAGATCCTACTTATTCAATTAATTATTTAGTGATGGCATTAAGATCGTATTCTAAACTGTATCATATATATATTAGGGAATAAAATAGCAATCAGAAACAGTACGTTTCACCTCCGACACCTTAGCATGTGCAACCCACACATACTACCATTTCTCGAAGAAATACTATGACCGACACCTTAAATAACAGTAACTATCACCATCAAAATACACTAGCAATTCATATGCTAACTATATTCATTATTTAACACTTCCATTATCGCGTAGCATTTATAATTGAAGCACTCATTCCATCAAAACACAACATATGTACTATCACCTGCACATATATATATTCATTACCATTACTGTCATAGTATCAAATAAATAGTACACTGTAACCTTAAAATTGTGCCATCAAATTTCCTTGTAATACTCCCTAAATACGATCTTTACGCTTGCTATTAGTCAAAACCATCATGCATATAAATATTAGGTTCCTCATAATACTCTAATATTTCACTGACAACAAATTATGAAAAAAAAATATCAATCACTTCTCCACTCTCATATTGACAGATTTACGAACGGCATTTCACTGGTACTTTAACGCCTATGTTTGGAATTTACGGTAACTTTGGATGAATACCTATTTCCTTGTGAACACACACACGTATATTAATTACGCACACAAAATGTTACTACATATATTATACATTAACCCAAAGAATAAGGTTTTCTACTTACGATACGACTTAAATGGGGACTTATCTTTGCTTATTGGATCTGGCTTCCATCTCGCTGTTGATCGTCATGGGATGGTAGGTCTTGCTCCCTGGTTCGGCTTAAGTAACAAGGAATCATCTCGTCATCACAGCTGACTACTATCCTCCTGGATCATCCATCTCGTCAAGCGTTACCATAGCCAGAGTAGTCCTCGCCTCAGCTTCTTAGAACATCATGACGGCCTCCATTGCATCAAGGACAGAATAATACAAGGCATTAGTGGATTTATACATGGTAATCTGCTTAGTAATGCTAATGTGGTCAGTATATTTGTTTTCTGTTCCGCTTAATTTGCCTATAAGACTCTAAATATCGTCTTGTTTCAAACTGCCTTGCTCGCCGAAACGTTATGAATTTTATGTGCTTTAAGGATTGCACTCTGTTCCGTCTACTTCAGTTCTCTTGATGTTATGCAGTATCGGGCAAATAAAATGTTCCGAGCCCAACCGTGACGTAGTGAAGCTCCAACTTGACGTTTCTTATCAGCTGGTCTTTTATCTCACGTATATGTCAAATACAGCTGGTGTTCGGCGGGTTATCGTTGACTTGATCTTATCTCTAACAGTAGACTAAACTCTCCAATTATTACTGGGTTTCTTTACGCGATTCCGTCTTTCTTGGTGTAGTGCTCAATTAAGAATCCTTTCTCTAATGGAAGATTTTTTTTCAATAATGGATTTAAATAATCCGCTCTCGTCATTCTTTCGCACTGCCTTCTAAAAAAAAGAATTCCTTCTGTGATTGCCGGTTGAATTTATCATCTCTTCAGTTCATACAGCTGTTAATTGTTTTTATTCTGACCCGCTAATAGCCGAAGCGCCATTTTTGTTCCAAATATAGTAACTATAGAACGGTGAAATGGCACACATCCTTATCATAATCGCCAACGGCCGTAGCCGTGTTGAAACACCGGATCCGAAGTTAAGCAACATTGGGCTTGATCAAGATTTGGATGGGTTGCCACGCGCTGTTGGTGGGGTAAGGGAATGGAGGAACAGAAAGGAACTGGCCACCCTACCGTACGTAAAATCCGGCTCAGGCACACCTGTGCGGAGGTTCGGACCTGCCTTCGGGCAGAATACACCCACAGATTATCCCACTTAATCAGGGCCTCTGCACGCACTGAGGCATGAAGGAGCTGTGGTCGCATGTCCTTCCTGACACCATGGCATTTTCAACTGAAAATCACATCTCAGCACATCGGGAATCAAACCGAGGTCGCCAGGATAACAGGCTAGCAGCTAAGCCGCTACACCACCCTGTTCCCCAATAATAACAATACTGTATTAGATATATGTATATCGTCGTTGGTCAAAGGAAAACTCGTAACTCCTCCTGAGTGAAGTTTACAGAAGAAGTCCATAACTGAGCTGTTAGCAATGGCCGGAAAACTGTTCCTGGCATTTTCTCTGCTGAACCTCTTGGTCTCTCAAGCAACGCGGCAAGCCTTCACAAGACAGATGGAGAAACGTGGTTTCCTCGTGAATGGAATTACGAGGATTTTATTGCCCAGTAACGATAAATATACACGTTATGTGAACCGCTTAGTCTGATTTTGATAGTTCGGTCAGTTTCCACTTCGAACGCTAGCGTTCGGCCACATCCTGGGGGCCATCTGGTGGTGAATGAACTTCTACTTCTATTATAACGTTCCAAATTCAAAAGTGCCATTGTTTAAGAAGCCTTTCTCGTCGACAGTCGAGGATTCTTCTGAGGACGCAGAACAGAGTTTTGTACGAAACGTTAAGAATTTTACCTTATTTTCTTGACACGGTACAAGCCCAAAATCCTATACAATATCATGTCTATACGAGTATAGTTATTAATGCAAAAATTACTACTGTACTATGTACTTTGCTGCTGAAGAGACTGAAGTGAGTGAGTAGATTTCGAAACAAAAGAATTAAAAAGAACAATGCAGCATGGATAAGCATTTTTACATACCTAGTCAATGAGAGCTACAAACTGGCACATATTTTGAAATGAATAGTTCGAAAGGGGACTTTGTGTACTGGTAGACAAAAACACTAAATCAAAACAAAATTTTATTGAAAATGAGCAGACTCGACTCTTTTCTGAACCGCTCACTGAAATTGGTTGGAAGCTACAATAAATTTGCATACTCCTGTGTACCACACTTTGAATATCACTGCTCTAGAGGAAGGTGAGGTTATCATGCATTAAATATCGAACTGTGATGAAAGGGAAATGAGCTGTAACGGTTTCTGTGAAAGAACTCAGAGGAAGTGACGGCATGCGAACATTTTCTCGACTTAGGTTGACAAAACCACAAACTACTAGTGTAAGAATTTTGGAGCGTAAAGCGTTCTACAGTGGGGGCTCACAGTAACAGCTTTTACATAGGTTAATAGTAGAAATACTCTCAGGGTTCGACAAGAGCATTCGTGAGGTTCAGCTTAATTACGAGTAGCAAAACTGGAGAATCACTGGACAGATTTTCGTGTGGGTTTTACTGTTTCCTAGAGGATCACGGAAATGTTTACATGTCATTAAATACTGATCTGTGGTGAAAGGAAGTAACGGTTTCGGCGAAACTGCTCGATAGAAAGTGACGACTAGCCAACATTTTCTCGGCTTAGGCTGCAGAAAGCATTTAAGATATCCACAAAATGTGTAGGAATTGTAGAGCATAAAGCGTTCTATAAAGCAGTCCGGACCGAGAGAGTTGGCCGTGCGGGTAGGAGCGTGCAGCTGTGAGCTTGCATTCGGTAGATGGTGAGTTCGAATCTTACCGTCGGCAGTCATGAATATAGTTTTACGTAGTTTCCAATTTTCACACCAGGCGAATGACCGGCTGCATGGCTAAATGGTTAGCGTGCTGGTCTTTGGTCTCAGGGATCGCGGGTTTGATTAGTTAATTCCCCTAGCATGGGGACTGGGTGTGTGTGTCGTCCTCATCATCATTTCATCCTCATCACGACGCGCCGGTCGCCTACTGGAGTGAAATCAAAAGACCTGCACCTGCCGAGCCGAAGTCCTCGGACACATTCCGGCACTACAGTAAAAGCCATACGCCATTTCATTTCATTTCATACCAGGAGAATGCTGGGACTGTATCTTATAAGACCACTATTTTTAATGAAACAGTGTGGAAAATATGGTAAAGTGTCATTTTTTTAGTATGGGAAGAGGGCATTTATGTCACAGTATGAAATCAAAATTTTCTTCACTTCAGCTTTCATGAATTTAAATGGAACTTAGGTTTGAGTTTATTCATGTAGCCAGTCACTTCATATTTTATTCCCCGTTTATCTTCAAGTACTCAATTTTCTACAAATTCTTTAATACAAGCGGATTTTTCTTTTCTCTCATTTCTGACATTCTCACCTAGTTCAAAAGTGACAAAAATAATGTACAATTCAGCATATTTTTTCACGAATAACCCACATACAATATTATTCTGGAGTTCACTGTGAAACACGTATAGGTTCAAAATTCTGAGTTATTCTAGGTTTAGAATGAACGGGGTAAAAGGTGACCCCAGGTGTGCTGTGAGGGTTAAGGAGGGTAAATAATACAGTTGTATTCTTTGTACTTGACAGATCCCTCGGCCGGCGCCAGCGATGACTGGGAGAAGGCGGTGATAGGAGTGAAGTTGTCCTATACAGTGGAACTTCCAGGAGGAGGTAGACGTGGATTTGATATCCCACCCAAAGAACTCAAGAAAAATGTGGCACCTTTCTTTGAGGCCATCAGAGTCTTCGGCAGCCACATTTCTTCCTATGGTCAGCAGAACGAGGAGAACATAACCTCAGCTTCGAAAGATCAAGCAACATTTTCTGAATATGACTGGTATTATCTCGACGATCCCTACGGCAGATGAAGTGACGTTTCGTCGTAAGGAACTGACTGGCTGCATATTTCCGTGTGCATCGTTTCTTATTGGAAATTTGTCACGAATCCCAATAATGCAGCTGGCAATGTGTTGATTTAAACTGACGAGAACTGGTCTGTTTTACTACTGGTTGGAGTTACAGGAATATCGGATTTCAGAGAACGTGTAAATTGATTTTTAACACTTTTTATTCAAGGGCTGAGCTGTGTGATTTTTTCGACTCTGCTGTTCTGCTGTTTATATCTTCCCTTAGAACGCTACACGAAAAAGAAAACCAAACTGCATGCGCTTGTTTTATTTATATGTGTCTCCACCTTCCTATTTACAGTACTTAAATTTGTTCTGGCTCCTAACGAAGATGTTAATAGATTGAATAATCTTAGTGATAACGGGAATCAGTGCGCATGTGGTGTATTTCTCACGTGTAAATGTTCATTCCACGGGGCTGAAGCCCGTTGTGTGCCATTGTTGGTTGTTAGTCGATAAAATAAATGCTATTATTTTAAAACAATTGTTTGTGATTTATAAAATGCATATCATCGTAATTCCCGATCTAGGAAACCAAGAATAACGGCCGAGAGGCTTCGTCATGCTGACCACACTACAACCCGTAATCTGCAGGCCTTCGGGCTGGACAGCGGCCACGGGGCTGTTGCGCCATGGGTTTTGGTTTTATAGCATCGTAATTAACTGCAGCAGCGTTATCACTCTCACACTTGATTTAATACTGACAAACAACTCTGACAGAGTAATGGACCACCGACAGACGACAGCCCCCAGATTTTCAGCTCAAGACTTTATTTTCATACCCTACTCCCCTACAACAAAGCCCAAGTGCATTAGCATACGAGAGTACAACAACGCAAACAGTGATGCGTTAATGGCCAAGGTATTCAAGATCTTGGCATGATATTACACACATGACGAATATTGATGACATGGTTCACATTTTTAATGATCTAGGGTTACAGAGTTTTGATAGTCATCCCCTTTATACATAATAAGAAGTAAGAAAGGAAAATCCCCATGGACAAAATAAAGTCATTAAAAGTTTATTGACAAAACGGGATACAGCTCGCAGAAAATACAAACTTGACCCAACGGAGGACTAATTTAATGACTGTTGGAAACTTTGTAATAAGACAAAACAGGAAATAAGAAACGCGCGACTGCGATATGCACATAGTTTGATTAGACAAGGCGCACAACCCGACAATTAATGGAAAAAATATTCAAAAACGTTAGTATAAATACACACGAAAATAATGAACACCCGGATATATCACTGGAAGAACTGAACGATTATTTCGTAACATCACGCGATGCATTGTATCAAAGTGCAAAACAAAACTTTATTGTTGAGAACTAAAACAATGAGGTATTAAACGAAGAAAAGTTTTATTTCAGTAACATCTCACAAATGCAAGTTAGAAATGCCCTCTAGAAAATAAAACCAAATGCAATTGTATTTTATACCATTGCTAGAGTAATGCTGAGGAAAATATTAGACGCAACCATCCCCCTCCCCCCAACAAATCTACATATATAATTACTCCTCACAGAATGGTGTGTACAATGGAAAATGGCCCTGGTACATCCAATGCCAAAGATTGAGACCCCCAATACACACCGGTGATTACTAATCCATTAACATAATTTCGACAGTAGAGTTAAAGGACTAAATTACATTGTTTACAATCAAATTAAAGAAATTTATAAGGGTGAAAATCATACTCTAGACACATGTCAATCAGGTTTTTGTAGCAATCGTAGCACGTGTACTTCCTTGATTAGAGTCACTGATGACATAAGTTAAGCGATGGACGAAAGACAGACGGCACTAATGTTCCTCCCCGACTTCAGCAAGGCATTCGATTCTGTAGACTACGATTTATTACTGTCAAAACTTTATCTAATAGGTTTTTCAAACAACACCCTGAACTGGGACCACTCCATTTTACATGTTCGTTAGCAATGTGTTAGCAACAAAGGTGACCAATGCTCCTCGTGGCGGACCATGGAAACAGGAGCTCCTCAAGGTTCTTCACTAGCACCTCTTCTATTTTTCACTGTATACCAATGATCTATATAAATATCTTAGGTGGAGAAGACATCACATTAACCTAGACGACATGCAACTGTACATTCATTGTAGACCGGATGACATTTTAGAAAGAACGGAAAAATTAAATTTAGATTTCGAATCTGTAAACGACTAGGCGGTAAAGAATGGGCTCCCTCCTAACCTTGACAAATCCCAAACAATCCAAGACTATTATTGAAAGCAGATCGCGCAACTCTCCCAGTGTTACTAATACAGACCAAAGTCATACCTTTCAGTAAAACTGTAAATAAATCTTGGAATCATTCTAGATGAACACCTATCCTGGTTCACACATACGGCATCAATTTTCAGGTGAGTATTTGCGTCACTGGATGCCCTAAGCGTTTAAATTTACATTTATCTTTAAACCCAAACAGATTTTACTTGAAACTTCACTCATGCCAATTCTTGATTACTGTGATATAGTTTACAACTGTACTGATAAATCACTACTGAAGTTACAGCGCTCGAAAAATACATTTGTGAGGTCCATCTGCAAACTTAAATACACAGACCATGTCGCATCGTCCTACACCAAACTAGGCTGGCTCCGTCTACAACACAGACGCAAGTTAGACAATGAAGATTACGTCTTTACAGAACGAGAAAACATAAGAGCACAGACTATTCATATTATTACAATAACCAATTTCAAGTCCCCAGTATATGGCAATTCCTTCACAGCGAATGAAACAATCTGCCGCAAGGCGTCAGAGAGAAATCAGTGACCAAAATATTTAATCATGCATGTACAAAATATCAGATGGAAAGAGACAAACGCTAAGGCAGCAAGGCATAATCTTTTTCGTACTTACTGATTCCCTTTCTCTTTAATTCCTCTCCCCTTTCCTTGTCTAGTTTATCCTTCCCCTGTATCTTTCTCAACATGGGTGGGAATCACAGTATAAGACTAAATTTTATTTTAGAGATAATTCTATTTTGTTTCGTAGTTCTCTTTTTATTTTTATAACTTAAGTGTTTATGTATAACGCCGAAACTCTATTCATTTCCTCTAAAACTGTGCTGTTTCCCTTCAACTTTCATAACTTTTAATGTACAAGTAGTTACTATTGACTGCAGCTCAGTAGTTCTACATAGTTTTTACGTTTGAGATAGGTTGCTTTTAATGATTTGTTATGTTGAATATGTTACTGGTTAAGTGTACGGCAGGGACAACTTCCCTAACTTCACCAGGACAAATAAATTATCTGCCTGTGTATAATAATAGTAATGTTATCGGCTTTGCGTTGCACTAACTACTATTACGGTTTTCTTAGTTTCGGAGACGCTGACGTGGATTTTGTCCCTTAGGAGTTTTTTACAAGCCAGTAAATCTACCGACATGAGGCTGACGTATTTGAGCACCTTCAAGTACCACCGGACTGAGCCAGGATCGAACATGCCACGTTCGATTCAGAAAGCTACTCAGTCTGGCTCAATGTAAGTATTTATTGAACCCTTACATAATAATTTACCTCGGCTTGGTCGGTGGCGTTCTTATTCGATTCTTCTTTACAGGGTCGCTAAAGGGCTCTTCATCACTTATGGGAATTAAAGGTTGATATGAGCTAACCGAATTATTTATAAAAAGAACTCATGAAAAAATATCACTGACAATTTTATAATAACAAACTTGACGGTGTTAGTAACATAATAAATTCTAACAATTGTCCGGCTCCATGGTTAGCGTGCTGGCCTTTGGTCAAAGGGGTCTCGGGTTCGATTCCCGCCAGGATCGGGAATTTTAACCATCATTGGTTAATTTCTCTGGCACGGGGGCTGGGTGTATGTGTCGTCTTCATCATCATTTCATCCTCATCATGACGTGCAGGTCACCTAAGGGAGTCAAATTGAAAGACCTGCACCTGGCGAGCCGAACATGTCCTCGGACACTCCCGACACTAAAAGCCATTGGCCATTTCATTTCATTTCAATTCTAACAATTAACAGACAGAAATGAAATGAAATCGCACGCTTTTGGGATACGTGACTTTATTTTTTGCCTGAAGGGATACAGGTATTTACATTGAAAACTATTCATTTAAGTTTGGTATGATCAATACAAACATTTTGGAAGTCCTTATTATTCGGCTTCTATGTGAGATCTCATGTTTAACGATTTTGACTCGTTGTAGTCCAGCTCTCATGAACCGAACTCGGGACTCTTGATATAATTAGGGTTCTCCATCGGCGTGATATCAGTGCAGGATACCTGTTACGGGGTATGGACAGTTAATTAATTCGGAATGACGTGCATCCGTGCCAGGGACCGATAACTACCAAGAATTGTGTTACAGATTCAAGTTACTAAGGCTCATGGCCAACATGGCGCCCAAACTTGGAACATGATGTGTGCAGATCACATAATAAATCCCTGCAGCACTTGAGCTAAAAAAATTCAAACATAAAAACTGAAACAAATGTTCAACATTACATTTTGCGCAACTATGTACTTTCATTTCGAAGAATCCCCTTTACTTTAAGTTACTGAATTTATTTCCACACAACAGCATAATTTGCTTCCAGGTTAACTCTCAATATAATTACTAGGATTAAATTTATCACTCGAATCGATATTTTATTTAATGAACTAGCTGATGTACCCGTGCTTCGCTACGGGATTCTCAGGAAGACTGGCTTGGTGGTTTTCTTAACTGAATTCAACATGGGTCATTACAAAAACGTCAGTAGGAATGTAGCGATTGAAAGCAATGTTATCATATAAAATACTCGATCAAATGAAAAACTGCACACTTTCTCACTTTCAACGAACAGTACTACGGTGCCGATCTAACAGTCCAAAGTTCCAGAGCTGGATTAACCAGGTCGCAGACTGCCGTGAACACTCCTCTGTCATTATTCCGTTAAATATGCACACTACTCATTCCAACCAGTGCCTCAGAGTAGGGATTGAATAGCTCGAATGGTATGATGAACCAGTGTATTACGTACCAGTAATATCAGAAAATGTATGAACCAGAGGAATGGCATGCTAAAGAAGAAAGTTATCTAACTCCCCAGCTACTTCCCGCCAATATACAGGCAGGCTGTTACAAACGGTACGACCAGGCGAGTTGGCCGAGTGGTTAGAGGCGCGCAGCTGTGAGCTTGCATCCGGGAGTTAGTGGATTCGAACCCCACTGCCGGCATCCCTGAAGATGGTATTCCGTGGTTTCCCATTTCACACCAGTCACACCAGACTGTACATTAATTAAAGCCTAGGCCGCTTCCTTCACACCCCTATTCCTTTCCTATCCCATAAAGCTTTCTATATTGCAGGCCTTCACATTAGTTTTCTTTCGACTCTGTGATATTAGGGCGTCTAACAAAATTATTTATATCGTAGACTGTAGTTACTTATTCTCATACTTTACATACCTATTTTCACTAAATTCTGTTTACCCATTTTCTCGTGACTCGGCGCTGATATGACTTAGTAACAAAAAACCAAATTCATTAAATATCTCTGTGATTATATGCGGTACGGTAACAATGTATAAGACATAAGTGATCGGAAATTTAATAACTTCTTACATAACTACTACTAAACTACGACATAACTAAAATTATGTTAGTTATGTAGTATTTATCCATACCTTCCTACCAGGTATCCCTTGAGAACCTTATTTGAGAAATAAATAAATAACTTATTTGAGAATTACATTTCAGGCCTTCCCCTAAACTACCATTTCACTCAGCGTGAATAAAATAATTTATACCCTAGATTGTAGTAGTTCATCGCCCAACTTTACATACAGATTTTCACTAAATTCTCTTCAGCCGTTTTCTCGTGATGCGTGTACATACACACAGACGGGCAGACAGACAGAAATTACGGAAAAGTAAAAATGCATTTCATTGTTACTGCAGACATGACAGATACAGAAATACCATTATTTTCAATTTCTTAGCAATGTACAGACAAAACTCTTATTTTATATATAGATTACATTTCAGGCCTTCCCCTAAACTACCATTTCAATCAGAGTGAATAAAATTATTGATGGCCTAGATTATAGCGACTTATTCCCCAACTTTGCAGACCAATTTTCGTGAAGATACGACCACTAATATAATAAATATTTGAGAATTAAATTTTAGGCCTTCCCCTAAACTACCAGTTTTCTCAGCGTGAATACAATTATTTATGGCCTAGATTATATAGACTTATTACTCCGACCTTGCATACCGATTTTCATTAAGACACGGCCACTAATAACATAAATATTTGAGAATTAAATTTCAGGCCTTCCCCTAAACTACCATTTCACTCGGTGTGAATAAAATAATTTATAGCCTAGATTGTAGCGGTTCATCACCCGACTTTACATTCCGATTTTCATTAAATTCTCTTCAGCCGTTTTCTCGTGATGCGTGTACAGACAGACAGACAGACAGACAGACAGACAGACAGACAGACAGACAGACAGACAGACAGACAGACAGACAGACAGACAGACAGACAGACAGACAGACAGACAGACAGACAGACAGACAGACAGACAGACAGACAGACAGACAGAAATTACGGAAAAGAAAAAATGCATTTCCTTGTTACTGTGGACATGACCGATACAGAAATACCATTCTTTTCAAATTCTGAGCAATGTACAGACAAAACTCTTATTTTATATATAGATTGTCAATGAAGAGCCTCCGTGGCTCAGACGGCAGCGCGTCGGCCTCTCACCGCTGGATACCGTGGTTCAAATCCCGGTCACTCCATGTGAGATTTGTGCTGGACAAAGCGGAGGCGGGACAGGTTTTTCTCCGGGTACTCCGGTTTTCCCTGTCATCATTCATTCCAGCAACACTCTCCATTATCATTTCATAGCATTTATCAGTCATTAATATCACCTTGGGAGTGGCGACCCCATTGTAATAATAGCCTAAATCTGGTTCATTCATTACATCCCTGACCCGGTCAAAGACTGGAAAACAGGCTGTAGATTTTCATTTCATTTCAGATTATCAATGAAATCATCTGAATATATCACACGTAGGTTAAAAGAAAACTATTACATGAATGAATGAATGAATGAATGAATGAATCAATCAATCAATCAATCAATCAATCGATCAATCTATCTATCTGTCTATCTATCTACCTATCTATCTATCTATCTATCTATCTATCTTTGCATTTAGGACAGTCGCCCAGGTGGCAGATTCTGTATCTGTTGTGTTCCTAACCTTTCCTTAAATGATTGCAAAGAAATTGGAAATTTATTGAACATCTCCCTTGATACGTCATTTCAATCCCTAACTCCCCTTCCTATAAACGAATGTTTGCCCCAGTTTGTTTCCTTGAATTCCAACTTTATCTTGATATTGTGATCTTTCCTACTTTTAAACACCCCACTCAAACTTATTCGTCTACTGATGTCATTGCAGGCCATCTCTCCACTGACAGCTCGGAACATACCACTTAGTCGAGCACCTCGTCTCCTTGCTCCCAAGTCTTACCAGCCCAAACTTCGCAACATTTTTGTAACGCTACTCTTTTGTCGGAAAACACCCAGAACAAATCGAGCTGAGTTTCTTTGGACTTGTTCCAGTTCCTGAATCAAACAATCCTGGTAAGGGTCCCATACACTGGAATCATACTCTAGTTGGGGTGTTACCAGAGACTTCTATACCCTCTCCTTTACATCCTTACTAAACCCCTAAATACCCTCTTAACCATGTGAAGAGATCTTTACCCTTTATTTAAAATCCCATTTTTGTGATTACCACAATGAAGATATCTCCTCATATTAACACCTAGGTACTTACAATGATCCCCAATACGAACTTTCACCCCATCAACGCAATATTGTTTCGTCGAGATTGAAGAATTAGATATTTTTATTGACGATGCTAATTAGTTGACGCATTTCAAGGTTGATAATAGTTATATTTGATTCTATCACGCATATTAATCCTTCAGTATTCCATATATAACACGAAATACGATTTCTGAAACGCAATAATTAAACTGAGAGGACTTTTCCTATTTGTGAAACTCACAACCTTTGTGGATTTGATGATCTATAGATATTTAAGTAACATATGCACGTAACATCACTTTCTTTGAATATAGTTCACGATAGAACTCCATATATATATTTTACAAGAATAGAAGGTGACATTTCTTAAAAACATGATATTTAAAATACTTACATAATCTAGATTTCAATGAACTTATCTTTTCTTCCTGTTTCTCTTCGTTGCTGTGTATGTCCAAATGGTTCGGACATGCTGTCAATGCGACTGCGACATCGTATCAGCTTTCGGGAACATCTGGGAAGGTCTTTGCTCCAACTCGGTCATCAGGGAATAGGTTTGTCTGCTTCAAGTCCCCATCTCCACCTCAGTCTTCTTAGCACATGACGTAGGCCACATCCTGCGCAGTTGAAACAAAAATATATATTAAGATGGTCAGTTTCGTCATCTTGGAGTACAAAGCCTTCTATGATTTAGGAATGTACTTGCTACTAATGCTTCTTGTAATTTAATAGTGCTAAAACTTTGCAGATTACTAATATGGCTATCGAAACTTCAATTAAAAGGAAATTTAATTTCCTATAGCTCGTTTCTTATCGCTGATTCATTATTGATTTCATTACGAACGCATGCCCATCGCTTCACCAATGACATATTTAGAATTAAATACAAGTCACCAAATCCACATAGGGAAGATAATGCGAACTTCGCTGATATTGTCCTGAATTTCTAACCACAAATATTTTTACTCAAATAAATGGAGTTAGGAGGCTTGTTTAATTACATTAAATGGTATCACTGGAAAGGTCATCTGCAATTGAATGTTGTTGACATTGATTAGTGGAGTCTTTATAAATGTCTGACTACTGAATATCCAAAAGAATGACATTAAATAGATGTCAGATGTAACTAATAGCATAATGGCAGATCACATATGATAATTATATATTGGCACTTAATTTAATTTTTGAAATTGATATTTATGTTTGATGAATAACTTAAGTAACCAATAGTAATGGTAACTTTGGTTATTTTATAGAGCAACATGATGATTTAATGAATTATCTCATCTTTTCTTCCTGAAGTGTGATTGGTAGGAATGTGAACTTTGAAATACTCGAGAATTTTACATGAATGATGAGTCTGATTTAAATGAATGAGAAGATCAGTGTACTTCTTTTATGATAATTAACAAGTATGATGATTGTGATAATGAAATATACAGACAGGCGCAGGAAAAGCAAACTTAAATCCTGTGAATTTTTTGCTATTAGCTTTACGTCGCACCGACACAGATAGGTCTTACGGCGACGATGGGCCGTGGTGTGAAAATGGGAAACCACGGAAAACCATCTTCAGGGCTGCCGACAGTGGGGTTCGAACCCACTATCTCCCGAATACTGGATACTGGCCGCACTTAAGCGACTGCAGCTATCGAGCTCGGTAAATCCTGTGAATTGAAACTAAGTCGAACGTTTAAGACACTAGGTTCGGTAAAGATAAAAGCAAGAATGCAAAACGTGATTTTATATTTGAGGAACTATATCGAATAATGTGCATCTGAAACATTTTCTGTATCCCAAGGAAAACATGTATATAACATGAATTTATTTTTTAAATTAAGACAAAAAGCCTTTCGAATGTTTTAATGAATAATAAGTAGATTCAAAGTTAGGTGATCTTTTCATGATATTAATTTTTATCAAATCATTTTTCAACATTTTTTAATAAAGTAATGTTAGATAAAATTTATCCATTATTTTAATGACTTATTAGGTTAATCATGTAGTTATAAGTGAACCTAGGCTAAGAATTGTAGGAATTCTTTTCACAAAATAAACCGAATCGCGAGTTGGAGACGTCCAACGCGTATAGGTAATGTAAATTCAGCCGTTTATCTCGTTCGGCTACTCTCAATCAGGATTCACGTCCCCGATTCGACATTGACTAAAACTTAACGATAATTACGAGCTAGTCTGGATCTTATTGCGACTCGACCTGGACGCGGGAACGGCGCATAAAGTATAGGCACTCTCCGTCCACGTAGTTTCATGCGGTACCGGTACAAGTATCTTACGCATGCCAGATGACTCGTCACAAATCTAGGGTGAGAGTATCCTCTGCATCATTCATATGCCCTACTATGACCTGGAAACTGCATGAACCAACATCCGTGCCATTATCTGACGACTAGTCCAACGCAACATCAATTGACAAGCACCTCCAACACTAACCTCAAAAAGAAATAAATTAAATCTCTACATCAAAATTGAACAGATACACCATACTTGAACATATATGTAATACAGTAATACAAGAACATCGTCGATCACTAAAACTTCACTGCGTTTGTTCTCCAGCACTACTGAAAGAGTGAACTCTGGGCCGTCGAAGTTACCATCTCCCGTGAAATATTAACAACATAGGCTGCCCATCACTCCACCAATGACATATTTAGAACTAAATACGAGTCAATTTTTCTCTGATATAATGAATAGACTCGTAAATAAATATACATGTAGATGACCTCAATTCCTCAATGGCTATAAAAACACTATCAGCTATCAGCTGTTCGTATGTGAGGTTCTTTGGTTACGTCATCTTTATTACCCAAGCGAACGAACTGTTTTATTCAGAATGCAAACTTTCTCCCACTGGCAATGTGGACACACAATAATTTCTAAAATATTCCAACTACGCCTGTTGCCATATCATTACGACCATGTCATAACGAGATATACCAGGATATCGGATATGTAAAACACTTCACTTCGAACTATTAGATAGAATGACTGCCATGACTTAGACAAACGACCACATCACCAAACTGTTCCAATACCGTTCAGCACAAATCATCTGTCTTTCCCCACAAGATCCCCGCAAAACTATCGCAACAATAGCATCAGAATTCGCGGGTCTGTAATGACAAATACTACCATAAGGTTCTCAGGACTTATATGCCTGGAACTAACTTACAACAACTCCTCTACGCAAACCACCTAAACCGTAACGAACTTTACTTCTCCATACAATCCACTACAGGAAATACAACATCTTGCAGCAGAAAATACGCGTTTCCCAACATATCCACCATATTCTCGACCAGATCAACGAACGAATCCTGGACCACCACTTCCTTCACAAGAATCCCCATTACCTTTCTTGAATCAAAATTTCTGACACTGTCTTCCAAAATATTTTGCTACACCATTAGTTACATGATGGCTATGACCTTTAACATTGGGTTTGACGAAAGAAACATCAAAACTTTCCGTCATATCTACAGAACACTTGGAAAATGAAAGTCCACGGCCTGTTTTCAGTCATTCGACCGGGTCAGGAATGAAATGAATGAAGCCCCCATCTAGCAGCGAGGATAGGAATTATCCCGGCTGTTGAAGCCTGTCGCACTCCTCTGGGGCAATGATTAATGAATGACATATGAAAATGAAATGATATTGGAGAGTGTTCCTGGAATGACATATGACAGGGAAAACCGGAGTACCCGGAGAAAAACCTGTCCCACCTCCGCTTTGTCCAGCACAAATCTCACATGGAATGACCGGGATTTGAATCATCACGGTATCCAGCAGTGGTGGACCGGCGCGCTGCCGCCTGAGCCACGGAGGCTCTAAGTTACATATATATTCTTTTAAAATTTGCTTTACATCTTGTACTCCTTTATAAACGGGATATTTGGGAGAGACCACTTAGTTACGTGAAGACAAATGCGGAGCAATCTTTTCAGAAGTTAGATTGTCGGGAATCGTAGAAAAAGCCCATGAACACTTTCACTGGTGAAAGCCAACGGTCAAAGTAAAATCCCATCCATTCACTTTGTGATAATATTGACCAAACTAGTCAACAGAGGCAGGTAAACGTCGCGTCCAGCGCAGCAGAGGGTAGAAGGTTTAAACTGCCGGCCGGCAGCCGCGACATATACAAGGACAGACCAGCTCGAGCGCTGATTTCTGAATTGGGCAGCCGTTAAAACGGACCTTTCTACCGAAACTGCGGCTAGAACAAGTAATTAGGGAAAGTGATAAATACGAGTGTAAAGTAATAGAAATAATTTTATCATTGAATAATTATCGTAAATAAATTCGTATCGTATTAATTGTATTCAACATCAAATGTATAACCTCTGGATTAACCTGAATCCAGCCATCAGCAATATGGCGTAACTCAATGGCGGGTGTCAGTGGGCGGAGATGGAGAACCAGGCGTTATAACGTGAGTAATATGCTAACGATGTTGTTTTAGCTTATCCCTTTGAAAATATTTAGAAAAAAAATGCCAGCCGTCTTCCGGAAGTAATGATAATAATAAACATGTCTTTGTGAAAGAGAAGAGGTAAGATCCATAAGATCAGGAGATTTCAGGTAATATTGAGTTACTTGTTGTACATGAGTCTTAAGTTGCCGGCTGAGAATTTAAAGTTTTTGACTAACAGTAAACAGTAGTTACTTCTGTTTAATTTCGGATCATTTTGACTCTTTGTTTAGCTTCGATTAGAGACGTCTAAATCCATCGTTGGCAGCTTTTGGTTGGGAATAATAATAATAATAATAATAATAATAATAATAATAATGACGAATTGCATAGCATTCAAATTAATAATCAGGATATCTCCGAACTAAAAGGTAACAGAACAGTGACAGCAGTAAAGTGATATGCTTAAAAATGATCATTTTAAAAATTGAGATCAGTATTAAAAATGAAGAGACTCGTGAACCAGAGCAAACATAAGAGGTGTGAGACCAAATTCGCACAGGATGTACGCCAGAATAATCATAGTGGATGTAATGGTCTAGATGATAAAAGTATTTGATAAATGTCTATGTCCATGAAATGAAGAGTCGTCATGACCGGCTCGTGACGACTGGAGATGTTCCCAGGTAAAATGGATGAATACTATATGTCAGCCTCAAAGTTGAGTGCAGTATTGGCTACGAAATAAAGAAATGAATGAAGTCAAAGGTCCTCAATGTTAAGGTGAAGTTGAAATCGGACAAAGATTTGGACATGAAGACAGATGCGATTTCGATGAAACGATCTACAGTATAAGCACCAATGAAGTAAAAATATATTGAAGTGCCACAACCTATGCAACTTTTATTCGCAAATCGATGTGATTTTCTTAGCTCAAATAAATAATATCAACGTGTTCATTTAGGCACAAGGAGCAATAAGGTAATAACGTGATACCCAGTTTTAATCACGGGAAATTTTGATGAGAATCAGGGATAGTTGACATGATGCTAACTATGTGAATTATTTAAAAAAATCTTAATTTTCTGACGAAGTTGTACAAAATTATTAATGAGGTTAGTTACTACTTGAATGTGAGATACTCCAGAATGTAAATTCATGCTGGGAGATTTTTAAATTCATGTGTGAAGGAAAGTAATGGTAGATTATTTTATGGCATTTAATCATCTGACCATGATGTCCGACTCGTTGGCTGAATGGTCAGCGTACTGGCCTTCGGTTCAGAGGGTCCCGGGTTCGATTCCCGGCCGGGTCGGGGATTTTAACCTTAATTGGTTAATTCCAATGGCCCAGGGGCTGGGTGTTTGTGCTGTCCCCAACATCCCTGCAACTCACACACCACACATAACACTATCCTCCACCACAATAACACGCAGTTACCTACACATGGCAGATGCCGCCCACCCTCGTCGGAGGGTCTGCCTTACAAGGGCTGCACTCGGCTAGTAATAGCCACACGAAATTATTATTATCTGACCATGATAAATAATTGTGAGACGTGGCCAGTGGCCACCTCAGTGAAACGATTCTTGTAGTCACTGAGGTATGTGGTCAAAATTATAACGCGTGATCAAAATGTTTCCGTTTGAGAGCGTTGCTGCAGCGCACTTCGATGTGGCTGTATAAGCACGGGTGTGTAGGCAAAGGGATTATTGTGGCAGTCGTGTGGTGTCGAGGTGCGTGCGTTAAACGCGGCCACGTGAACTATGGCAACGTTACTACCAAGTGCGTCCAAACAGGACCAGGATGTTATTCTGTTCTTGCTGCCGAAGGACAAACACCGGTGGATATCCATCGGAGAATGAAGACTGTGTATGGGGCAGCATGTCTGTCGAAAACCACCGTTGTGAAATGGTGCAGCAGGTTCCGTGCGAGACGCCGGTAGGTCTGGAGGAACGCCAACTCAAGTGGAAGACACTAGAGCACCTGCCTTATAGTTCAGTCCCCTCAGAAAGGCCTCGAAGTGTCGACGATGAGGGTGTGCAGCAGGACACTGTGTTCAATCTGGTGTGTTGGTGGGATGAGTGCCACATTGCCCACGGCGATTTTGGCATCCCGTCTGAGGACAGTACGACCGTCGAACGGAAACTATTTGATCGCACCTTATATTAGTAAACGCGATGTTCTTTGCATGCTGTTCCCGCGCGATTAAGAAGACCAACTAATAATCAGAGTACTCATTTGGAACCTAAATCATTTAATAATCAAGTACGTGTGAGAAGGTGCTAGCATTAGGGCCTAGGAAAATAGAAACATGCCCAGAGAGGAAGCTAGGTGGACCGAGGTTAGGGAGCTTTCCATCTATAAATCCATTTGTCTTTTATTCACTGACAACAACATTATGTATAGCATTATAGCTGAAACACTCTTTAAAGGTAAACCAATAAACTTCTATTGGCCTCTTACGTATAAGACAGAACAGGAGATCTGTTATCCCCCAAAAATATAATAGAGACAAGTAGTTAACATTAAAGAAAAGAAACGGCCTTCAACTGGCCATAGGCCCCTGGACTACGAACCCGGCCCATCCAAACAGCACAGCACACACAGAAGCACAACTCAAATCCACTTACACACACCCATTCGCGGCCACAAGCATTAACCTTTCACTCAATACACACACATACAACATTCACTCACGACTTACGCTCCAATGTTCGCAGCCCAGAAGCCTTGGGTTCGAAAGGAAACTCCGAGTAGTTGCTCAAGAGAGCGACAAATAATTAGTGAGAGTCTAACGCTGGATGCAACCAGCCACCAAGACTACGTTTGAGAAGGGAAGGGAAAGGGACAGGAGGGGGAACAACCAATGTAGAAACTCACTCATAGCGCAGGCGCACTTCAAGTGTCTGTAAGAGTCTTGTGAGAGAGCGTAATAGAAGTTTCTCGTAACACAATTTCTTAAATATAAAATGAAAATATTTCTTAAATGAAAATATCTGTGATACGTGAAACCTCCTTTATTTGTAAATACTGTAATTAGTGTATTTTCTTGTGTTTTTATTTCACAGCGTTGCGGGTTGTTTCTTTTTCACGTCTTTATTTTAAGGTCTCCTTGGTTTTGATTTATGTACAGTTGAATATATTAGTGTTTTGTCGTTGAAGAAAGGCAATGTTGTGAATACTATAGATAACTGACCCGCGATGATTCATTTTTGTAATGTTATGCTAGTGTACAGGAAGACCGCTAATTTGTGAGTTAAGTAAAAGTAACGTTCACAAAATATGACACATTGTTACAGTGTTACATTGTTAATACAGTTTCAAGTCGCTGAACAGAGATATATTTTAAACTAGCCAATGTACCCGTGCTTCGCTACGCTATTCTACATTGTATTCGAATATCGAAGTAAACACTGTACATGCAGTAAATAAGATTGTTTTAAAATTGCATTTAAATTGCTTCTTTAATCGTTCTGCTCGGCTGTGGAATGAACTCCCACCACAGATGAAAGAAAGAACTATCTCCAGAGAAATTTTGTAAAGAGGTAAAAATGATGTGTATATAATGAAACCTTCCGTACATAATATAATTTTTCTACTGTGTGAATTTTCAGTATGAGTGAGAGGACGGATGAAAGTTTATATGATCCTGAGTGAGTGAGACTGTACTGTATGTGGGTATGAGTGAGCCGGCCTAGCTAAAGTATATGTGGGGATTCGAGAGAGAGAGAGAGAGAGAGAGAGAGAGAGAGAGAGAGAGCGTGTGCGTGTGCGTGTGTGTGTGTGTCGAATTACTTGAATGTTGGCCATGTCTTGTGAGTAGTATGTAAATATGCCTGTAAATACGGTAACTGTATATTATCACACTATGTAGAATGTAATATTGAATGTTTTAATATTGTAATTTTAAGTGGTGATGGGGGCACTTTCGTGTATGTGGGGCTATGCCCTTTCTCCATTCATCATCCATAAATTGTACCTACAATTGGTGGAAATATAATAATAATAATAATAATAATAATAATAATAATAATAATAATAATAATAATAATAATAATAATCCGAAAAACAGCATGGGGATGTCCCCATACGTTGTTTCCAATGTAAAGTGTTTGTTATGGCTTTGTGATAATAACGGCAGGCGCACCTGCATACCACTATTAACAATCGAGTTGGAAAGTTTACATTATAATTGCAGGCCACATTGCATGCTGCGCGGTCACAATTGATTTGGGGAGTTTTCGTTACAATGGCAGGCCCACTTTGCTACTTCCAGAAAGATTGCGGTTGAGGAGTATTTGGCTGACAAATTCCCTACTATCAGTCGAAATTGAGCTGTGCAGTTATCATTATAATGACAGGCCCCTTTACTTACTGCTAGTCACACCAAGTTGGTGAGTTTCCATCAAAATAGCAGGCCACTATGCCTAATGCCAGTCACATTTTAGATGAGTACATTTGTTTATAATGGCAGGCACCCTTGCATACAGCCAAACACAATCGGCTAGGGGAGTTTTAAACAAAACTGTATGCTCCCTTGCCTTCTACAAGTCAAATCGAGAAGTGAATTATTCATTACAAAGGTAATCCTTCCTTACTAATGCCAGTAAAACAGGAGTTGGAGAAGGACCCCATTCCTACTGCTAGTCAAAGTCGGTGTGAGGAGTACTGATTACAATAGCAAACATACCCTTTCTCGATCGCTACAATTCGACATCAGTGAATATAAATATATATATATATAGATCGACCATACGAAAGTATACGCATGTTTACAATATTGCAGACCTTCATTTACAGATTAACTGATACTAAACGGTACGTCATATCGACAAAGGATTGTACCATAAGACGCCGTATTTAGCGGCCTAAATGGCTGGTCTTATAATATCTCATCTATTCGTGGGTCAGATTGCGTTAGAAACGTTGAATAGGGTAAAATGTATGTAAGATTGTCTCACATTGCATTACTTTTCGGATAATTATGTGACAGCTACGTGCATAGCATTTGATTCACATATGTGGGTCAATTTTCGTATAGAGTTTTATGATTCTATCTTTCCTGTAAGTGATCGAAAGTATCAATTATGCATGTGAAAAGAACAAAATTACTTAACATCGAGTAACAGAGAAAAATCGAACGCAAAAGGGATACAGATACGATAAAAGGTCATGAGACCAAGGTTGTAGAACACTCCAAATTGAACGGAGATTGTGACATCCGTCATGTGATAGTACTACGCGTTTATCCTACGAAATACCTCGAAACGAAGATCTGCACCATCATTAAAATTGCCTCCGTATTTCGATATTCTTCGAGGATAAAAAGTGAGAAATTTAAAGATCTTGGAAGCTTTCCGTCCGTCACAGGCTAAAACGTATAATTTTTCCAAATTTCAATTTTTCTTGTTCGTTTGGAAGATTATGCCACAATTTGGATTTTGGGCGAGGAGGATAAAAATTAGGACTTTCAGGAAACTAAACCAAAAATATTCAAATGGTCGTTATTACCCCTTAAACGGTTAGCTGTACGAAAATTTCGCTAAAATAGTCGATGTACAGGCACACAGTGGTTACGATTTTATTTAGATAGATACATAAGGAATCTGCTCCACGTACAAAACCTTTAGGGCTATGTCCGCTGGACTTAACCTGCAAAACCGACCGTTCATGATATCTCTCTTATTAATCCTCCTGTCGAAAAAATACACATGAAAAAAGTTTTAGAAATGGATTCCCATCAATTTTGGTCGATTTCCAGTTAGGTTGGTCTCATACTGTGTATATTGTGGAAGAGAAAAATCACCATTTCGGTTCCCTATAAAACTCCAGTCCATTCCGGGAACATGAAATAATATTGACCTTTAAAACCTACCTTTGGACAGGTGGATGCTAAATATAAAGTTTGGTCCAAATACCTTCAGTAGTTTCCAAGTTGTAAGGAATAAGCTTTACACGCATCCGCTCTTGAGTTAAGTCCGGTGGGACTTGTACCGAAAAACGGTCCGTTACTGATATCTCCCTTATTAATCCTCGTATCGAAATAATGCATATGTGAAAAAAGGTTTAGATTTTAATTTTCTTTAAGGCAGGTAGATTTCCATTAAGTCTGATTGTGTATAATTTGTGTTGGTGCATAATCACGGTTTCGGTTTCGTATAACCCCCAGTCAGTTTAGGAATTTAGAAACAATATTTGCTCTAAAACCTATTCAAGGACAGGTGGATTCTAAATATGATGTTTGGTGGCAATATATCCAGTAGTTTCCAAGTTATAGACAAACAAACAGACAAACAAATAGACACCAAAGCTAAAATATGCAGATGGTCATTATTACACCATTATTACACCTGAAACGGATAACTGTACGGAAATTTCGCCAAAATAGTCAATGTACAGACACACTCTAGAAGTGCAGACCTTTATTTTGAGAGTTACTGCTTTGAAACTGTACGACATATCTACAAACGGACTTCACCATCAGTCGCCTCTTTCAGTGTTCTACATGGCTTGTCCTATGATATCCTCTCGTATCTCCTATGTTTATGGGTTAGACTGAGTTAGAGTCATTGAATGGTGTGAAATTTTGTACAGTTTTCACATACTATATTTTTGATACTAATGTGACAGCTAGAATCATAAAATTTGGCTATCACATGGCCACTGGTTATGTCAAAGTGCATGTCGAATGTCATGATTCCATCTGTCCTATAAGTGTGCCAAATGATAACATACACGTGTAAAAGTACAAAATTAACTTGAAATCGAGAAATACAGCTCTATTTAACGTATAAGAGATAGAAATACGATAAAAATTCATAGGACCAAAGTTGTAGATCTCTCCAAAATGAAAGGCAATTTTGCTTTCTGATTTGTGGTACCGATTAGCCACCAATTATCCCGAAACGACGGTCTGCACCGTCGTTAAAATTGTATCCATATTTCGACATTTTCCGGGGCCAAAAGTTATACAATTGCATAGATTAGAATATTTCCTCAAAGAAAGGAGTGTTTAGATTTCGGGATTAGCACTCGCATACATACGGAGTAAATGGAGGAAAACCGTTCTGGTTTGCCTGTTGAAAGGTTTTAAAATGATATGCATATCGCAACCTTTCTCGGTATAAGTATACTCTAAATATGAAGTTTGGTTGAGATCTATCCAGCCGTTCCGCCGTGATGGTGGAACAAATAGACAAACAGGCAAACAAACAGACGCGAAAAATAAAAACCACCGATTCGGTCTTGAGTTGACCTAAAACGGATAAATATCTGAAAAATTTGCAAAACAAACGAAATTACAGACAGCGGACCCCCTTCAGCTTTATTTATATACATTTGATTGTGAGCTTCCTCGATGGTATGGATTGAAATTCTAGACGAAATTGTATGCTGGAATGGTAATTGAGAAATGTTTGTAGGATAACGTTCACGGCGTGTGTTCAGCCGACAGATTTATTTTCAAACCTTAGACGAGGTGAAATGCCCCAGATGAGTATGAAGCTCCCAATTATTGTAAAATTCTTTGTGTACTAGTGTTGTTCATCCATGGCAAAATTACCTTTTTATATGAGAGCTCCGATGGAGACATTTAGCCATGGCGTTTGTAAAGACACGATTTGTTAATTATAATAATGTGGTAACGACAAGGACTTGTCAAATAAATTTGTGTGTTTCGTTATTTTAATGTGTTGGATATGTAAATCAGCCGTGTGGCTATGATCCATTTTGATTCAAGTTCAGTTGCTTATTTATCCTTTATCGTTTGATCCCTTCATGGATCATCTTAAAACAAATTGCAGGGAGCGTTATTATCGAGTAAATGTTTTAAGAAGTGGTAAGGAGGCATATTGGATAAGATTAACCACATTTATCATACCGTTTGTAATTTAATTTCGCTGTGGTATTTGATTTCCTTTTTAATTTATTTTAGTTCATTTTAGGACCAGTTTTATTGTCATTTCAAGGTAGAATTTAACTTCATTCTGTCATTTTTATTCTTTTGACTTCAGTTCAGACAGGAAATTTATTTAATTATTATTTAATTTACTTTCCTTGTTCTAATAAATTAAGTAATTTTTTAAATCAGTCTGTTCTCCTTTATCTGAGTAGCCTAGCTTGTAGAATATAACCTGCTATATACCCAAAGAAGACGAATACAACGGTCGGTCTACGGCCCTGAGGTAAGAGAAAAATACCGTAGGTGTTCAATCAGCACCGAGGCCAAATCAAGAATCCCAGAGAGAGCCTAGCCATGCAGAGAAGAAGATATCAAAGGGTACAAGACGCTGTCCCGGACATTTTTGTAGGAACATTATGCTGAACAATTCTTACCCACATGATTTAGATGTACCTTCAACGGTTTAGCTATCGTAGGCTAAAATGGCGCACGAACGACCGATTTTTCAACTTGCTTCACTGAAATCGTCACTGCTCGGCTTCCTTTGGTCATATGTGAATGTTCCTATTCATACTGTAAATCTTTCTCGAGAAATGCTTAATATAAAGGTGAAAACCGCATCAAAATCCATCGAATGACAGACAGACAGACAGACAGACAGACAGACAGACAGACAGACAGACAGACAGACAGACAGACAGACAGACAGACAGACAGACAGACAGACAGACAGACAGACAGACAGACAGACAGACAGACAGACAGACAGGCTCGAGGGCTTTATTTTATAATAAGTAGAGATTAGCAGTAGTAGTAATAGTAGGCTATTGTTCAGTTTTCTCCCTCTCTTACAGTCCTTGGCCAGATGAGCTGCACCAAAAAGGTTAATCTCAGTTATACACTTGATAATGTTTGAGCATCAACTTATTATGGCACTGAACCCGCTTTCTTGGAAGTAGAAGGTCAATGACAAACCGACTGCTATTCGCCGGACATTAAGTGATCAATAAGCGTTTTGCCCACAATATACATCGTAAAATGTTGTGAGTGTTGTAATAGGTACTGTAGCTAATTTCTGGGTTCGAGTTAATTATACGAATCATTGAAGAAACGTAATTGCAGTACTTATGATTGTGCAAGTTTATGAGGGTAGTAATGCGACCTATAGATTATGATGATCCACCTCGTAAACCTACAATGTAAATAAGAGCATTATCGTCACTGTTTCAGATCTAAACTGCTTAACAATTTACCGTAAACAGGACTAGGATTACACATCATGCAATTTTATTAGCCTGAAACTTGCCGAGGCTGATATTGGAAAGGACATGAACTGGAGATGTATCAAATTTGAACTTGATTGCAGTAAGGCCACGACATTAGCTCGATGCTGAAAAACGAGAACTACGGAAACTAATTTCAGGACTACCAAAGGTAGTATTCAAACCCTACATCTCGGGAGAGTAATTTTACAACAACAGGGCCATCGTTAAACTTACATTTTACTGATCCTATTATTTTAAAAATAACTTTTGCCAGCGGCGTAACATACGTGGTCCTTTTTTTTTTTTTTGCTATTTGTTTCACATCGCACCGACACAGATAGGTCTTATGGCGACGATGGGAGAAGAAAGGGTTAGGAAGTGGAAGGAAGCGGCCGTGGCCTTAATTAAGATACAGCCCCGACATTAGCCTGGTGTGAAAATGGGAAACTACGGAAAACTAACTTAAGGGCTGCCGACTGTGGGGCTCGAACACACTATCTCCCGATTACTGGATACTGGCCGCATTTAAGCGACTGCAGCTATCGAGCTCGGTACGTGGAAATTAGGACTCGGAGAATTAGAGCAGGTGAAGCCCTATCTGACCCTGTGATAATTAAGAGGAGAATTCCTCAAGGCAGTATTATTGGATCCTTATGTTTTCTTATATATAAATGATATGAGAAAGGAAGTGGAATTAGAGGTAAGGCATTTTTGTGGATGATGTTATTCTGTATAGAGTAATAAATTAGTTAAAAGATTGTGGGCAACTGAAAAATGACCTCGATAATATTGTGAGATAGACAGTAGGCAATGGTATGATGATAAACTGGTTTAAAAGTCAGGTTGTGAGTTTCACAAATAAGAAAAGTCCTCTCGATTTTAATTACTGCGTTGATGGGGTGAACGTTCCTTTCGGGGGTCATTGTAATTACATACAGGTAGGTGTTAATATGAGGAAAGATCTTCATTGAGGTAATGACATAAATGGGATTGTAAATAAAGGATACAGATCTCTACACATGGTTATGAGGGTGTTTAGGGGTTGTAGTAAGGATGTAAAGGAGAGGGCATATGTCTCTGGTAAGACCCCAAGTAGAATATGGTTCCAGTGTATGGGACCCTCACCAGGAAAAAGTCCAAAGAGAAGCAGCTCGATTTGTTCTGGGTGATTTCTGGCAAAGGAGTAGCGTTACAAAAACGTTGCAAAGTTTAGGCTGGGAATACTTGGGAAAAAGGAGAGGAGCTACTCGACTAAGTGGTGTGTTACGAGCTGTCAATGGAGAGATGGCGTGGAATGACATTAATAAAGAAATAAATTTGAGTGGTGTGTTTAAAAGTAGGAAATGTCACAATAAGTTGAAATTCAAGAGGGAAAATTGGGCCTGCCTGCCTTCGACTGCAATGCTGCGAGCCTCTGCACACCCAGTGTTCATGCTCATATGCGGCGCTCAGTAATGTTGGTAACCGCTCGCCCTTGCTCGGGCGTGAAAATGTAGTATCGCACGCCCCTCGTACGGTCCTGCCGACCTCGGCAGCGGTCGAAGTGGAGATGTGACGATGGATGGTGAAGGGACCCGATCCCTAGTGAGGGCACGCCCGGCCGGGTGAGAGCCCGTGCTCGGCGGCCTATGAAATTTTAGTTGGCGGCCACTCGGTCGGCCAACGGAGCAAAGCAAGTCTGTGTCCCGCAGGCCACACTCGGCGGCGGCGGGCTACGACGCTCGGTTTCGGCTCTCGAGCCAGCCAGCTCCCTGGTTGATCCTGCCAGTAGTCATATGCTTGTCTCAAAGATTAAGCCATGCATGTCTCAGTGCAAGCCAAATTAAGGTGAAACCGCGAATGGCTCATTAAATCAGTTATGGTTCCTTAGATCGTACCACTTTACTTGGATAACTGTGGTAATTCTAGAGCTAATACATGCAAACAGAGTCCCGACCAGAAGTGGAAGGGACGCTTTTATTAGATCAAAATCAATCGGTCGGCTCGTCCGGTCCGTTTGCCTTGGTGACTCTGAATAACTTTGGGCTGATCGCACGGTCCTCGTACCGGCGACGCATCTTTCAAATGTCTGCCTTATCAACTGTCGATGGTAGGTTCTGCGCCTACCATGGTTGTAACGGGTAACGGGGAATCAGGGTTCGATTCCGGAGAGGGAGCCTGAGAAACGGCTACCACATCCAAGGAAGGCAACAGGCGCGCAAATTACCCACTCCCGGCACGGGGAGGTAGTGACGAAAAATAACGATACGGGACTCATCCGAGGCCCCGTAATCGGAATGAGTACACTTTAAATCCTTTAACGAGTATCCATTGGAGGGCAAGTCTGGTGCCAGCAGCCGCGGTAATTCCAGCTCCAATAGCGTATATTAAAGTTGTTGCGGTTAAAAAGCTCGTGGTTAGATTTATAGGAAAGGAACTTAGGGATTGGAATAACTTACCAAGAGGGACGTTCAATAAAATTCCAGTTTCTTTGCGATCTTTTAAGAAAAGGCTAGGAAAACAACAGATAGAGAATCTACCACCTGACCGACTGCCCTAAATGCAGATCAGTATTGACTGATTTTGATTGTGATTGATTCAATTAATTTCATGGACATATTTTAAAATGATGAACACTAGAAATTTTAAAAAAAATGTCGATATATTTAATAGTAATAGAACATATTGGTTTCTGTTGAATTTTTGAGGAAGTGTAATATTTTGAGAAGGAAATGTAGAGAAATCATCAACCCAGAGGGAATCGTTGGAAGTGGGCGTACAGAACCACGATAGGGAAGAAACTGTAGTGTTGGCTCCTCCAAGCGGTACACCGCTATAACTGAGGTGTACAGACAACGTGTGTAGTGCTAGATTAATGTACTTTGTCTTCCCGGCAGCGAGTGGAAATCAAGAGAGTACCAAACACAACCGCTGTCACCTGAGAGTGGTACTGGTGGCAGGCGAGCGACGTCACTGATTCGTTGTTCGCTTCTGACTGGTTGAAAGGTGTTATTCTTGAGGTCAAAAATGTATTGTTCAACTCCTACTTAATGGATTGAGATAAAACCAAGTTCAGGAAAACCTTGGATATATCTACTTTAATGCTGGTAAGATTAATGTTAAAGTGGGTTAGCATTCATATGTTCATTCAGTCTAATCAGACAGACAGACAGACAGACAGACAGACAGACAGACAGACAGACAGACAGACAGACAGACAGACAGACAGACAGACAGACAGACAGACAGACAGACAGACAGACAGACAGACAGACAGACAGACAGACAGACGTGTATAATATCAACCCTCTCAATATTGCTAGAAGAAACTCACGTACGTGCAGAAATTACCTCCTTCTTCTTCTTCTATTTCTTTACAATTCAACGTCGCACCGACACAGCTAGGTCCTATGGTTACCTTGCGATAGGAAAGGGCTAGGAGTGTTAAGGAAGCGACCGTGGCCTGAATAAGGTTGTGAAAATGGGAATCTACGGAAAACCATATTTATGGCTGCCGACAGTGGTGTTCGAACCCACTATATTTCCAATGCTAGCTGATAGATACCTAAATCAAACCGCGCAGCTACTAACTCGGTAAACTACCTTCTTATTATAAAAGAGTTGCTTAAATGAAATTGAGACTTTTGTAGTTTTCTGTAATAATTTATTTTCTGGGATCCGTGCAGGAAGTAAGAAGTGATGTGTGGGTGATATATCTGCCTAAATGTAGTAGCTTTGCTGATTCAATCAAGTGTCCCAGAGGTCCAGTTCATGGTGCATATCCCGAGCGAACTTCTGCAGTTGGCGGTGGAACCATTATTCAGAGGCGTCTCGGACCCAATATTTCTTGCAAACTTACAACTCTTCAATATTTTTTCATTTTTTGCGCTGTACCAGGCCTGCTTTTGGTGTGACCTTACTCGTCCATGATGAAATTTTCAATAAGTACTTATTCGCATCCATGTCCTTCATAATGAACATTGAACAGACGGTAAATGTCGGCTCCGTTAACACAGTCTGGCACCATAAACATGATAGCCGACGCTGGGAAATTCCGAATTAATTCATTGTACAACCATGCCTACTCTCTTTCGGCAGGCACAAACAGTACACTAACACTTTCCGACGAAATCAAAATCTTTCTGAAATACGTTGCTATCCACCGACGCAGGCGCAGTGTTCTCTTTCATCGAATCAGGACAATTCTACTAAACTCTTAGTTTCATTTGGCCAACCCTTGTACAGTATTTTAATGAGGGAAGTAGACCAGCAACCAGGCTGGACGTTATACGCCAGTATGACAGAGTAAAATCGATCTTAGAGAAATTAAACAAGAGCCGACTCAGATGGTTCGATTACATTGAAAGACGACGAGATAATAGCATTAAGGTGCGAACCAGTGCTGGAACGACCAAGAATGAGATAGCGAGCTCGAATTATGAAGGACTTGGAACGTTTCAATGCTGACTCTGCCATCGTCCAAGACAAGATGCACTGGAGGAGATCGACCAGGAAAACCGATCCCATTTAAACAGGCTAGGAAAACAACGGATAGAGAATCTACCACCTGAGCGACTGCCCTAAATGCAGGTCAGTAGTGACTGATTTTGATTGTGACTGATTGAATTAATTTCATGGTCAAATTTTAAAATGATGAACATTAGAAATTTAAAACGTTTTCGATATATTTAATAGTAATTTAACATATCGCAACGTAACCATAGGACCTAGCTGTGTCGGTGCGACGTTGAATTGTAAAAAATAACGAGCAGAAGAAGAAGAAGGAGGTAATTTCTGCACGTACGTGAGTTTCTTCTAGCAATATTGAGAGGGTTGATATTATACATGTCTGTCTGTCTGTCTGTCTGTCTGTCTGTCTGTCTGTCTGTCTGTCTGTCTGTCTGTCTGTCTGTCTGTCTGTCTGTCTGTCTGTCTGTCTGTCTGTCTGTCTGTCTGTCTGTTTAGCAGATGTCGGAGTATCATGCATGTAGCTTTAAATGGAGCTAAAAATAATCCTTATTGCGAAGAGTACATCATGGCCTAGGAACTAAGAATAAACAATCCTTGAATGCATTGTGATGGGTTCTAAAACTCATGACAGGGAAAGATCTCCGATTTCTTTGTGGTTCGAAACTATGTCCATCAAATGATTCATGGCACTACAGCCCTGAAGGGCGTTCGCCTACCAAGCGACCCCCTACTCAGCACGAAGGCCTGCAGATTACGAGGTTTCGTGTGACAGCTCGACGAATACCCTCGGCTGTTATTCTTCGCTTTCTAGACCGGACCCGCTATCTCACCGTCAGATAGCTCCTCAATTCTAATCACGTAGGCTGAGTGGACCTCGAAGCAGCCCTCACATCCAGTTGAAACTCCCTGACCTGGTCGGGAATCGAACCCGGGGCCTCCGGGTAAGAGGCAGTCTTGCTACCCCTACACCACAGGGCCGGCCACGAACCTACTAATCCTTTATAAATTAAAAAACAGACATCTCCATTCAGGCTGTTAAGACACCTGCAATATTAAAGACAACCGCTGTTCGTCGTCTCGACACTTGGATAGACTAGTTAGCTCAACGCCTGGTTACCTGGAACTGACCTACAACCAGGGCTCGACAAATTTTCTTCTGACCTAGGCGCCGGTTTTGAAAAATAGGCGGCACAGTAATACAAAATACAGTGTGATGCATCGGTCTACAAGATTTGGGATTAAATATAGCTACTAATATAAAAAGCACGAACTGAACTTAGTGTACAGGGTATCCCTCGAAAGTTAGAGCAAATGAAGGTAATATAAATCTTTATCAACGGCGAAGTTAGGATTCCTGGCCCACTCCTACACTTATCCATAACATAAAAATATAATTATAATGTTGAACCCTTGGACCTGGATATTCAGCGATAAAAATATAGTATGATCATGAGTTGACATCGGATTTGCCATGTGTATGCATAAGTTTTGCCGGGTTTTGTGGTATAGTAAACACGAAATTTTCAAGGGAAATTCATTTTTTTATTCGAAATATTGGCCTTCGGATTCTACATACTTCGCCCATCTTTCAGGTAAGTTATGAATATCATGCCAGAAAAACTGCTTGTTTTTTGCGGCAAACCATTCGTCAAGGCATTTTCCATCTTCCTCGAAATTGCTGAAGAGCTGCTCTGCTGATGCGAAGAGGTGATAGTCAGATGGAGCCAGGTCGGGAGAGTACGGCGGGTGCGAAAGAATGTCCCACCCAAGCGATTTCAGGGTGTTTTTTCACTGTTTTTGCTGTGTGAGACTGCGCATTGTCGTGTAACAAAATCACTTTGCCATGTCCTCTGGCCCATTCCAGTCGTCTTTCTATCAATGCGTAATTTAAATTAATCATTTGTTGGCGATAGTTCTGTGCATTAACGGCTTTATGCAGTCTCGTCTTCACACTTTTGTGGTCTACCAGAGCAACGGGCAGTATTTCACATTTAAATCACCATGTTTAAATTTTCGAAACCATGTCTCACATGTTCTAATCGACGGAGCGTGTTCACCATATGTTTCTACCAGCAAACGATGATTTTTTTCTTTTGATTAAATAAGAAAAGCAATGCGTGCCGCAAATTTTATTTTTCGGACACAAACATCGACATGATCACTGAACGATGCAACGCAGACGTTAGTGTTTGGGGGCTCCACTTGAGTGTGTTGGTTGGTTAATATCAGACGAAAAACTGACGTATGTGTCGAATTCATACTCTGCGCCATCTCTTAGTGAGAGTGGAAAAATGGTATGCATACACCTGGCATATGCTGTATAAATCATCAATATAATCATGCAACTATATGCAAGATGCTTTACGTCGCACCGACACAGATAGGTCTTATGGCGACGATGGGACAGGAAAGGCCTGGGAGTGGAAAGGAAGCGGCCGTGGCCTTAATTAAGGTACAGCCCTAGCATTTGCCTGGTGTGAAAATGGGAAACCACGGAAAACCATCTTCGGGGTTGCCGACAGTGCGGTTCGAACCTACTATCTCCCGAATACTGGATACTGGCCGCACTTAAGCGACTGCAGCTATCGAGCTCGGTAATCATGCAACTATGCTCAAAAAGTGGTGAAACATGCATTTCAGTACCCACTCATTTTCATTCTAACAAACACTTTTATGAAATACAAACGTAAGATACCTTTACTAGACAAAGGTGATTTACCCACAACACATAAAATCACGATCATGAATGAACAAGTGAATGAAAACAAACTATTACACTGTACTTATGGCTGTGATTGTTTTACCAGTGCATAGTGCATGGTTCGCGAGACGTATGAATACAACTCAGTCTATCACTGTTCACTGTTAAATCATATGCACACGTCTCCTAGGTCAGACGTCATCACGTAGTTGCTCTAGGGAGCCGGTGCTACTTGCTCCGCTCGGGACGGGTGTTTGTCACGTGACAAGAGAGCAGCAGTCAGGGGGGTTGCACACCGTGGCCGTACTGTACTTGCACCACTGGCCTTCAGTACATTCTACGTCATGCACTTCCCCTACTTGCTCGCTAAGCTGCTCTCGTTCCTCAAGAGCGGGGAGCAAACTGGCTCCGAAGGCTTTTCGCTCTCAATAGACGATGCCTGTCCTAGATAAGATACAGTGTGTTATTCAATACACATGATAAATCACTATTGACAAGGTTTTAATAAAACCGTGTAAAAATATAAACGTGAAGAAACATACCTAAATGCACATTCCTCTTTCATGTAATAGTGCACACCCTACTTTTGATGTCCATAATATACTTTGTAGTACTCTACAACAATATTCTACAAGTTTTCTGTCGCGTTTGTCTGTTAATATGAGCGTCAGTGTCAGCGGATGTGACAGGATAGTAGTACATGTATTCCGGAGCGAGTAGAGGTTTTGAACATTGTAGTAGATCCACATTATCAGTACCAGCCACATCTGTTTTATACGTACCATGGTGTCGTAGCTCGGTTTTCGTTTCAGGATATCACGATATTTTGTTTGCAGACGGAGTCCGAGGTTTCCAGTTATACGTTCCAGTTTACGCTTCACTTTCTCCATAATGTCCAGCGAATCACTAAGACGCAACCAGCGTGCTTCTAACTTCTTGATTTTTCCTTGAAATCTTACTACAGCTGTAATGTTCATTCAGAACAAGGCCACTCATTCCGAACGAGTTCATGGCATTAATTACTTCACATTTTCCTGAGGAAGGCTTGCAAAACGTTGATATGTGCATCATAAAATTCGAAAACATGCACAATAAAGCCTAAATTTGAAATATATGTAATAATCCCAAATATATGCACTATTAAACTTAATAATTCGTCCAATTTCGCCTTCAAACACATTTCCTTGTAATTTTGTAGGTCTACACATCGGCAAACAAAACATGCATTTGCAACAAATCCAATGTATAATCATTAGATTCCCCTCTACAGGGTCGCTTAAGGATTCTTGATCACTTGCTGATATATCCTATGGGTGTTCAAGATTTCCTAACTATTTGGAATTAAAGGGTGGAATAGAATTGTTTCTTAAATGCAAGGAAGGAAAATGAATTATTTTAATACTCACACACAGGGATGCTGTAGTAGAAACAGTAAGGGACTACCTACGAACAACTGTGTTTAAAGATAAGAAAAAGCGAACATCTTGGTGGAACGATGAAGTGGGAGCAGCTTGTAAACATAAAAAGAAGGCTCATCAGAAATGGCTCCAAACAAAGACTGATGCAGACGTAGATGAACGAAACAGAGCGAAACAAATAGATATTTAATCCGAAAAGAAGTCGCGGGAAGATTTTGGTAATAACCTGGCAATGCAAGATCAATCAGCAGGGAAACCTTTCTGGACAGTAATAATCTTAGGAGGTGAGGGGAAAAGAAAATGAACAGTGTTTTGGGTAATTCAGGTGAACACATAACAGATCCCAGGGAATCACTGGACAGGTGGAGGGAATATTTTGAAAATCTTCTCAACGTAAACGGAAATCTCCATGGTGGTGTCGCGAACAACCGAGCTCGTAGGAAGGAGCAAAATGGTGTTGGTGAAATTACGCTTGAGGAAGTGGGAAGGGTGGTAAATAAATTCCGTTGTCATAAAGCAGTAGGAATAGATGAAATTAGACCAGAATTGGTGAAGTATAGTGGGAAGGCAGGGATGGTTGGTAAGGTACCTTCAGATTGGACAAAAGCGGTAATTGCACCTACCTATAAAAAGGGAATAGGGAGGATTGCAACAACTATCGATTTATCTCATTGATTAGTATACCAGGCAAAGTATTCAATGAAATCTGGGAAGGGAGGGTGCGATCAGTGGTTGAGATGAAGTTGGATGAAAACCGGTGTAGTTTCAGACCACAGAGCGTCTGTCAGGATCAGATTTTCAGTATGCGCCAGGTAATTTTAAAATGTTACGAGAAGAACAGAAAGTTGTAGATCTAGAGAAAGCATACGACAGGTTACCGAAGGAAAAGGTGTTCACCATGCTGGGGGACTGTGGGATTATGTGTCGATTATTAAAATCAATCAAAGTCATTTATGTTAACAATTGGGCTTCAGTGGGAATTCATGGTAGAATGAGTTCTTGGTTCAGGGTACTTAAAGGGCTGCAATCTTTCACCTTTGTTGTTCGTAGTTTACATGGATCATCTGCTGAAAGGTATACATTGGTAGGGATTCAGTTAGGTGGAAATATAGTGAGCAGTCTGGCCTATGCTGACGACTTGGTCTTAACGGCAGATTTTCCCGAAAGCCAGCAGTCTAATATCTTGGAAGTTCAAAATAGATGCAATGGATATGGTGTAAAAATTAGCCTCTCGAAGACTAAACTGATGTCAGTAAGTAACAAATTCAGCAGAACTTAATATCAGATTGGTGATACAAAACTGGAAGAGGTAGATAATTTCAAGTATTTAGGATGCGTGTTCTCCCAGGATGGTAATATAGTAAATGAGGTTGAATCAAGGTGCGTTAAAGCTAATGCAGTGAGCTTGCAGTTGCGATAAACAGTATTCTTTAAGAAGGAAGTCAGCTCCGGGACGAAAATATCTTTACATCGGTCTGTTTTCAGCCCAACTGTGCTTTACGGGAACGAAAGCTGGGTGGATTCAGGATATCTTATTCAGTAACAGACCTGAACGTAGCGAGAATGATTGCTCGTATAAACAAGTGGGAACAATGGCAGGAGAGTACTCAGAATGAGGAGATAAAAAGGTAAGTTAGGAATGAACGTGATGGATGAAGCTGTACGCATAAACCGGCTTGGGTGTTGGGGTCATGTGAGGCGAATGGAGGAAGATCGGTTACGTAGAAAGTAATGGACACCGCATTAGTGGGTAAGAGAAGTACAGGGCGACCGAGACGACGATGATTAGACTCAGTTTTTAACGATTTTAAGGTAAGAGGCATATAACTAAATGAGGCCACAGCATTATTTGCAAAGAGAGGATGGTGGCGGCGATTAATAAATTCGTAGAAGCTTGCAGACTGAACGCTGAAAAGCGTCGTCCCCATGCAGTCTCTATTTTTATCTTGCAAGGGGCAGACGTGTGTCGGTATCGGGCATACATTTTCTTTGTGTGTGAGCCTGTAACGCAGAGAACAGTCGACACGACTTAATTCAAGGGGTGTATGAGTAGAACTAAAAAGGGGGGATATAATTAAGTACTCGGTGGAATTATTCTGACAATTTTTGAACAATGGAATTATTATTATTATTACCTCCGTCGCCCGAGACAAAGAAGGGAGGCGGGTAATAGAATAAGCATCACTATAATGAGCAGTGATACAGGAGTTAATTCGGAGTCGTGCTATCAATAAGATGTATGATACGATTAAAAATACCCTGTATTAATATATTTGATTTCGGGGCCTTGATTTAAAGATCGGTTCGATTAGTACGTTGTGACGCAGACGAACGGAACGTGTATTAACTGTGTGTCTATCTGTGTCGTAGATACTGAAGATTTCCAATGCCTAGGACTATGGAGTTTTGCAGCAGCATTCGCAGCCAGCAGATGGAATCTACAACTACCAACATGGACATGAGTCAATACTAAAACCAAGATGGACGCCCCGTAGCTAACCGAGGTGTCATTGAGGGACAATAAGGCTGAGTAATAGCATTCTATTATGCATGACGCGAGGGGTACGGAGAATTCATTTTAAATGTTGTAGCTAATAATTGATAGAGATTCTTAGTTTGTTAAATTGTATGTGTGCAAAGGCATGGCACAGAGTGTATTTTAGTAACAAGTCTGAGTGACTTAATTTTTAGATATGAGAAAATTTGTTTGTGGGAAAGTTTTCCTTTTTCCTTTTATTTGGAGATTACTGCTAGTATCCCTTAGAGTTACTTTTCTGTGTAGTTTATTTGGAATCGGTTGTGTAAGGGGGCTGGTACTCAACCGACTGACTTATCATGAATGCCAAGTAATATTAGTGTAGATTATCCTGCGTGAAAGAAGGAATGTTGCAGTGAGTCACACAGAGAGCCAAAGCGGTGACCTGTAATGAAATATGTAGTTAGGTCCAATTTTGTCATTGTGAACGACTATAACGTGTGTTTTCGATAACGGTAGGATCCTAATTACACTTTGAGTTGTGTGCAGTTACAATAATGTGCTTGTTTGTAAATAACGTGCGAATTTCTATCCTCATGAAGCAAGTGTAAATGAAGGAATTGGAGATCATGTAAGCCACGTAGGCCCTCCAGGTAGAGATTATGCCCATTTTAAAGATTAATAATACAGTAATAATAATAATAATAATAATAATAATAATAATAATAATAATAATAATAATAATAATAATAATAGAAGCCGGTGTTTAATTATTTAGACGTCTGTGTCTGCTGGGTTACTACCGGTCCAATTGTGTAGAAAAAGGAAATAATCTGCTGAAAATACGCCAGGCGACGATGCTAGAATGGAATTGAAATCAGGACTTACGGTGCGAATTTTGGAAGTCAGAATACGGGTGGACATATGTGAATGCTTTTTGAATTGAGAAATAAAAAATGAACTATGAATCACCTCGCTGAAATGAGTATGTTATTATGTGAAGTGAATTGACGGTTGAAAGTGATATTGAAAGGGACGAAATGGTCTTCCCTTGACAGCGTAATGTTATGTTTCGTTTGCCACGCCTCCGACCGAGAGGGTGAGTGAAGGAAGGCTCGTCTCTAAGAGTGTGCTTTGCGTATTTTTTTGTGTATCTGCGGTCCCACGCCGTGAAATCGTGGTCCGTATTGTGACATATAAAATGTTTCTAATATTGTTCCTGTGTGGAATGCTAACTGATAAATTTCCTCAGCCGACTTCAATAAATATCAGAAATCAATAACCCGGTTCCTTTTTCTTAATTGTCTTCATGGATCTAAATTATTAGTTGGGATTTTAGAACCTTGCGAATGTTGAATATCCTGGGTTTGGTTCTGGGTATGTAACTGGCTGACCCACAAATGTTGGGACCGGTGGTTAGCGTCCATCTGTGTTGTGTATATAATTTCTTTATCTCTTGCGTGTTTATGTATTTATTGTATTGTGATGTCATTCGGGGTCGACATTGGTTTCAACCAATGGTGTGACGTGTTCGTGTATATATGGGTGGGGTCAGATTAGGATCCAGTGCATCTGAAGTTTGTGTTTGCTTACGTTATATTACTTAAGGTTATTCCAGTGGGAAATTTGTCAATATTAGATTAGGTGTCACTCAGATTTGTTTATATTTGAGTATCATGGTTTTGTGTGCCCAGTAAAATTGGGAGTAGCTTCAGTGATTAATACTTAATATTTTGTAAACGCGAAGTCATGAAATAGATCCTTCTTGAATGGTTATGCTCGGTGTTATTCTCCAAGCTTGAACAATGCTCAACATATCCAAAGTTTAATTTTGTGAAATTCGAATATGTATTCGCCATGTATATTTGCGTCATTTTTCAACATCGCCAGGAGTACAATAAGCCCTTTGATTTTAATATTTTAAAATATTGTTCTCATTCGATTGTAGTTATATGAAACCCGTATTCTCATACTCTTTATACCGCTAAGTTATTCTGATATATATCTATGATGCCCACTTGATTTATACCCAGTTAACGACCCTGTTGATTTATCGCTGGAGAGCCTATAGGTAGGGGCGGGTACAATATATCAAGTGGGATAAATATATTTGTTTAATACATTTAATTTTTGACCAGGTTTCAATAGTGAGGAGTTAACTAGCTTATTTATATTGGAATTTAATTTAACACAAATCCTTTACGTAATAAAATTTCATCATTAAGAGTAACACCTATATATTTAATTATATTCCTTCTCATCAATTGAAGACATTGATATACCACGGACTGTAGCAAGTGTTGTCTTTGTCAGTTTTCCGCCCTTAATTACTATTGTGCTCAAGTATTGTGGATTCAAATTGAGGCCAATTTGCATAAGATATTGATTGATCATATCTATCATAATTACACCGGAGTCTTCATCTTTAGGTACCAGTGCGATACCATCGGCGAATTTTGGAGATCATCCACAAATTCAAGTCCAGAGACAATTTCATTATAATTCGTATCCCTTAATATAAAATCAACGCAATCATTGAATAACCGAGGCGATGAGGGTGAACCCTGAGCTACTCCTCTACGATTTTGAATGTCCTTTCTTCGTGTCACTGCATCAATTTCGACATTGGCTGTGTTGTTGGTAGTAAGTTTTAGCACTAAGGATCGTAGACGCCGAGGATTTTTCAAATCGTTGGGATATGTCGCGAGCATCCTGCTGTTGGCTTGCATTCGGGAGGTAGTGGGTTCGAACCCAAGCTATCTTAATTACGTACATAGGCGCATATTTCATTTCATTCCTATTTTAGGACAATCTGTTTCACCCCCTAATTCTTCTTCACCGTCCACTTTCTAATCTACCTAGTAGATAAGATAGATACAATGCAATTTAAACTATCCAGGTACTGGCTCTTAGACGTCATTGTAAGTATTTATAATAATAATAATAATAATAATAATAATAACAACAATCATCATCATCATCATCATGTAAGTCTAATGTCACTTCAACTTCTATACATGTTTAAGAGACCTCACTTTGACGAAATCTTGCCCTGCAAAATGGTTCTTTAATGTTAGACCTGCAAGGACATACCGAAAAACACATTGGGTAGGTTGTGTGAGAAGAATATTGAAAGATCTCAGAAGAGATAGCTGAATGGCACTAATAGGTAGTTACGACGCGTTGGTATCAAGTGGTGTATGATAGAAACACTTGGAAAAGTGTTTTAAAGGTGTACATTTACCAGTGGATTATCAAAGGCTAAATGATAAAAAGAAGAAGGAGAAGAAGAAAAATGTGCCAGTAAATTCTTCGCATCTAATCCCTGTAAAACGTTAACCGAGTTAAATTCCACAACATTGAGTATAAAGCACGGCCGCCTAGCAGAATAGAACTAGTGGTAAGTGAAAAAGCTCAAAGGGATATGCAAAAGTCACCTCGTACTAACAACTTCTATCCTTACTATAACATCCTTTTTTCAGGGTACTCACCATGGATATGTAGAACACAAAACGGCGGATAAAACGTACTGATATTTCCTTTATAAGCCATTCAGAAGTCCTTTATTTTGACTTGTTCCAAGATTTGACGGTTCCTTTTTTTTTTTTTTTTTGCATGCATATATCTCAAATAACAAGTTAACAGCCACCGAGGAACTCAAAAGTAATATCAGAAATACAATTAATGCGTCACAGCAGAAACACTTGAGAAAGTAACGAATGTTGACTTGAAGAAAGCCCATCTTTTAAGCTTAACTGTCTGAATTAATTTCTTACCAGTTTTGGTTTCTCGGTTAGAAAATGCTCATCAAAACGATCAGAGATTATTAAGAAAAACTTTAAAATTGATTCCCACGTCAAAAACTAACACAGGAAGTGGAAGTTGTCCATAGCCTTCTGGGCACACTAGGCAGATACGTTAAGGGATGTAATTTTTTTGCATACCGTAATTCATGTTTTGTTCACTTTTACATGTACATATCTTGCTAAATAACTAAAACATAATAATAATAATGACAAGAGGCTAGGCTCATGTACAGAGATATATAAATACCGTAGCTGTTTGAATCAACAAAAGTAACAATAAACAAATATACTAAATGATGTTCTAAAACAAAAGCATCAAAAACTTCACATACAGTAATTAGAAATTTTGTCTGTTCCTCCTATCTGACACGTATGAAAGCAAGTAATAAAGGATTAGCATCACACCTGTGGAATTTTCTCACCTTTAATTAGTTACGCAGCTCGTACCCGCATACTGATTTTCCAGGCTGTTCATTTTATGTGAGAGATTAGGATGCATCCCTTGACCAGTGCCCTAAGCCATAAAAAAGTTGTACGTCATGAGCAGTTACCGACACTGGCATTCCTGCACCCTGTGATGCAACCCCAAACTCCAATAAGTAACTTCATACAATCTGCCTGCGGAGTTCAAGTTGACACGTTTGCTCTTTATGAGCCACGCGTTCTGCACTGTCGTGTCCAGTAGGCACGTGAAGATTCGCTACAATCATTATTTTCATTCCAACAACACAAGTGTGGTAGAATCAACAAAAGTACCAATAAACAAATATACTTAATTATGTACTAGATAGAAACAAAAGCATCACAAACCTCACATACATTAAGTAGAAATTTTGTCTGTTCTTCTTATCTCACTCATCTGAAAGCGAGTAATAAAGGATTAGCATCACACCTGACACTTCCATCACTTCTGTATACAACAGCTATAAACTCACTCAATTCTTTGTTTCTCTCAGACTGACCCCAACGAGAAACGCAACTTGTGGGCGTTGAATTGTAAGCCTAGGAAGCCACTTACTACCACGTTATCTTATCATCTGCTAACCACAGTCTTCGTTTCATTGTGCAGGCCACCTCAAATGACCACGATTCTTAATGAATTGTTTAATTGGTGTTCGTGGAACAACTCTTGGATCATGATTCTCTTGTATGGTACCAATTCTTAAATATCCCATGTCAATGAACATTTTGATAAGCTGCAAGGAAGTGAATAGATTGTCGAAGTAAATTGATTAGTGTAATTTACTTATCTTCTGAAAATCCTTTAATAACTTCATATATTTCCTGTCCTTTGTACCGACTAGACTCAGGGTTCGGTAAAGCGGTGGTCCTGTTCGTTGAATATTAGCGACTCAAAAACTAATCTAAACTTAGACTAATGAGTATATTGACAGGAAGAATTGACATATACCTTGACATGAGAAACATTTATGGGGTGAAATGAGTTTATTAATCCCGAAAAACATAGAAATGGTCTATGTTAAATGCAGTTGTATAAAATATCAGAAATCGACCTCAAATTAGTCGTTGAAATAAAATAAATTACGAAAACGCTTACAAAGAGATGTTACAGTTATAAATAAGCAAAACAAAGTCGGGTTATGGCCCCTTAAATTACAGTAAATATATCGTGGGTATACAGGGGATCAGTCGTCAACATTATTACGCTGAGTAATTTAAGGTTGAACCATTATAAGTTAATTACAAACTGACGATTCCACAGCTGACTTATTAATACTTGACGCCTTGAAATTGAAGACTATAAAATAATTGACAACTAAACAATTGCCAACAAAAATTGACAACAAAAAATTTACGACTAAAAACTTTGACCCGTAGTATTTGAATGATTGATTGTTACTGACGAGTACAACAAATCCATCATTATTGTCCGTAGGCATTATCGTAAACAACGTCTCTATGATGAACAGGCAGGACTAATACATTCGTAAAATAGCTAAGGCAAAATATTTACAATCCGCTTAATTGCGAATACAAACCTATAAAAAACTTTATGGCATAGGGTGGTTCCTTAATTATCATTTATATACTAACACAGACTCGACAATGAGCTCGCGGGCTCACACACAGTCCAGGCGGAACTGGGTGACAACACAGTCAGCTGACGAGCTGACATACCCAAATTAGCACAACAGGAGACAGCAATAGTCAAAACATACAAAATAGATCACACCTGTGGGAAGGAACACACACAAATTTATATACACAATCGAGGATATGTGGGGAATCCAACTCGTTGTCTGAGGGTTGCGTCAGATTGCGTCTTTAGAGACACAAATTTGTCAGTATTCTCGGCTCTTTAAACTATCAGCTGTAAGGAAATACACAAATACTCGTCTGGCGAGGGAAGATGACCTCAGGGTAACTTTCACTTTCACTGAGAGGGGGAAACATGTTCTCTGCCAGTCGGTTCATTACTGGCGGGACAGCAAATTGCCAGGCCTTCAGCCGTTTACAATACCTTCCTCTAGGTAAACGAATGAACAACTCAAATTCTCTATTCAGCGGATGAATTCCTCGCATCTCTCAGCTGTAAAATTAGCCCTCAAATACAGGCTCCCTCAATTAATAACGGCATATCTTGCCTTAACACCAATATTAGGCCTCATTCCATCCCTCTGGCATATCAAGCCTCTCACTTCAAATACCATGGGTTCATTTCCCAGCTGAACCCTGACTCGTCTTCTCGCTAAATAAAAAACGAAACTAAACTTTCTCAACAAAGGACAGGTTCCCACAGCAACTTCCCTAACATCTGAAATAATATTAATATTGCATTCATTGAAATATCTGACTAACATTATGCTGCTAATTACGTGAAATTAACCAACGCTGATGGTGGGTGGCCTGTGTTCATAACGAAGACCCTCATCCCCAAATAACTACAGAAAAACACGGAATAACATATAATACACACAAGCAAAAATGAAACAAACAGACTACATAATCCTATGGCGTGATCCACTATTCCCTCCAACTAAAATAAATATATACTAATGGCCTGGGCTCACAACATGCACCCCGCCCATCTACCAAACATTTATCGTTACGTGAAAACACAAACTGCAGCCATAATGGCTGACATATAACATTACCAGAAAGATAATAAATTCCTTAACCTGAATGCATTAGTCTACTATACGTTCATGCCATTTAATTTGGATTTTTGTACTCATCGTTCGCAATCAGTAGTCATTCATCCCGGATTCCTCAGCCACATGTCTTAGGCTGTTTAGCTGCTCATAGCTCCAGGAATGAACATTGGCTGGCAGATCCTGGCGTTGATACCACGTCCATCCATAATGTCTCTTTTTTTCTGGGATTCTGCAGAAAGGAAGTAGATTAGAACGAGCTTCTTCACCGCTTTATGTGCACAATTACACAACGCCGATCCTCATGTTAGGCTGTAACTGGCTCAACCTACACACAAATTTTAGTTCGAAATGTGTGCCATCAGGTCAAGGGTTCAAACCCAATCGGCATCAGTTTATATAGCGGCTAATATGCGTACGTGATGCACACGATTCACCTATAACCCGTACGTGAACCGTAGTGAGATACCGGTCTCATTTCGAATGCACATCAATCTCAAGCGCAACTCTCGAGCTAATTAGTTAATTAAAATTTACAGTCAAATTATTCGAGTGATCAGATCGTGGTATATCAAATTACAGCGAATGAAAATCAGGACATGATATTTATCCAGCAATTGTCTTGCTCGAGGTAAATATAGAAATAAATATAAACGCGCACAGGCGTATAACGGTTTTTGTTAACACAAAGAGAGTTTCACATCCGCGCACTACGTGCTACTCGCACCAACAACTACAGAAGAATGAGAAAGCTTCCTCCCTCCGGGGTCCTTAAATGAACTGTCTGTCCCTTTGTAGCACGAGGTAATTCCCCGTCTAACACTGGCCTCGTGACGATTAACGGGCTCTCACCTTCCCAACGACTTTTCATTCAAATAAAATTGTTAAATAAGGACTCAGGTAAACATTATTGTAATCCAGGAGTGAATAATAATTATATCTGCCGGTGATATTTAGTTTGGTTCTGTGGAATTCTAGCTCAGTGGCGAAATTGTCGTTATAAATCCCGAGATGCGTTACTGCGAATTCAAAATTGGTCATCCTGAAATCTTGTTGTGGAGTTCCCTTCGTTTAAATCTGATCACTCCCACACACAAATCAATTGAACTTGAAAGTTGAAGTGCGGGTGGCGTGCCTAGTAACCATGGCAACGACTCGCTTTGAATTCAAACTGGCTAGCTACCCTCTGGAAAATTCTATGCCGTACTGCGTCTAGCACGACTATAACGGACCTTCATAGTCCGTACCCTGCTTCTTGCATGCGATTAATGGATGCGTTGATATGGTTACTGTATTATTTATATTGAGGCATCTAGGGGATGGTTCACTACGGACTTACACATTTTAACCGAAGCGAATGGGCTTATCACGGATAAATTGTTTACAGGCATGTATTACGTAATATACTATCTTAACATTGTCATGACATAAATGCTGCTCTGGAAGAAAGTGCTTCAGAAACCTTTTATGACCGGGCGAGTTGGCCGTGCGCGTAGAGGCGCGCGGCTGTGCGCTTGCATCCGGGAGATAGTAGGTTCGAATCCCACAATCGACAGGCCTGAAGATGGTTTTCCGTGGTTTCCCATTTTCACACCAGGCAAATGCTGGGGCTGTACCTTCATTAAGGCCACGGCCGCTTCCTTCCAACTCCTAGGCCTTTCATATCCTATCGTCGCCATAAGACCTATCTGTGTCGGTGCGACGTAAAGCTCCTAGCAAAAAAAAAACCACCTTTTATGCTGGAGTTGAATGAATGGCCTGAGCTTTCACATCACATTTTGAACATTCCGAGAATTGTTACCTGTAAAGTGGAGAATAGACAGATTTTTTTCATTTATCTCTACGCATGAACTGACGAACAGCAAAATTTCTCGTGTTATTATTTAGATCCCAGTAGTAGTTGTCAGAAATAAAAATGACATGAATGATTGCATTTCCGCAGCACATATTTCAGGATGGGATGGATATTTGAAGGCCGCGTATTTCCTATTCTTTCAGAGTCAATTCTAGCACCTCAGTATCTACGACCAGGTCAAAGAGTTCCCGTGGAGTAGACTTCCTACAAGAGGAATAATAGTCAGTGGGAAACAGAGGCATACTCAGCTTATCATTGTTTTCCACTGAGAATTGGCTAAACATGAAATATTTCGTGGGTATACTGCAAAAAGTGACCTAGTTAAAAATTGACAAAAATAAATTAGATTAAAAGACTATCCGCTTAACTGAGGGTAGAACTATGGCTATAAAATGTCCAAGTCAGTATCTGAATCAGTAGACTAGGAATAACCTGTCGCTATTATGACCAAGTATGAATAGCCAAAATATTATTCAATAAAATTTGACTGAATCAACGTAGTCACTTTTACATGATAGATCAAACTGCAAGCCGGGCTGAGTGGCTCGGACGTTTAAGACACTGGCCTTCTGGTAGGTTCGATTCTAGCTCACTTCGGTGGTATTTGAAGGTACCAAAATACGTTAGCCTTGCGTTGGTAGATTTTCTGGTACATAAAAGAGCTCCTGGGGGAAAAAATTCCGGCACTTCGTCGTCTCCGAAAACCGTAAACTAGTTAGTCGGAAGCAAAGCCTAATAATATTATTCAGCCTGCAAGTAGTTTTGACCAGGTCAGAAATGCTTCAGTTTCAACGTGGCTTGGTCATTATTAGCAGATCTGTAATGAAGTGTTGATGTCGCAGTATGTGACGTTTAATGGGCTGTTATTGTAAGCTTCTGTAAGATTTTATTTGGTTAATTGTAAGTGTTTGAAATAAAGTTAAAAGTAATAGAAATTGAAGAAAATCTCAGACGATTCTGCTGAATGAATGTTCTGATTAAAAGTGTTCTTTCATAATGTTGAGTGCTTCACGTTTGTAGTAGTAAAATTAAAAACAATCTTAAGGAGAACTATATTTTGACAGTTATGTTGGTTTAAACTTGACCGAACTTGTATATTATTCAGTTGCGTTACGCCTTACCGCTTGTTTTAGTAACGAGCTCTTTTTATTTTAGGAAAAAAGAAGAATTGCTGAAAAGTTGTTTATACAGAGTTATTCATAAATCAGTGTCACATTTGGGTAACATCTTGATGTTTCTGTATGAGATATTCGAGTCCAAATAATGCACGTATGGAAACAGAAACTCTCCAAGTTTGTGTCAAATAAAGCGCACGCATATTGTGATGATTCCGTTCGCCACTAGGTGGCAGAAGTGTAGAAGTGTTCAAAATAGCTTTCGCAGGCAACGAGAAGGCGTTTTGTGTGATAGAATTTGCGAAGACAGAGGCTACTCTGACTGTTCAGCGGCGATTTCGTATCTGTTTTCACAAGGACGCCCCAGGTCGCAGAACGACCATAAAGTGGTATCAAACGTTCGAGCACACGGGTTGTCTGTGTCCACCCAAGCGACTCGGAAGATCGAGACAGTCAGAAGTCTCTGCCTTACGTGTTCGTGAGTTGTTTCAGCGCAGCCCTCAATATTCGACAACTCGTGATAGCCTGCAGCTGGGAATGTCACAGGCAGCTGTGTGGGGGATTCTTCGCAAACAACTGAGGATGAAACCGTATAGACAGCAAATCCTGCATGTGCTCACAGATGGTGACAAGGAGGTTCCTACACTATTTGCCACCGACGTGCAGGCTGCAACGGCAGCTAATGATGATTTTGGTGACAGACTCGTCTTCAGCGACTATGCAACGATTCACGTGTCGGGAAACGTGAACCGTTACAACGTGCGCATTTGGAGGACAGAACGCCCAGAAGGGATAATCGAGCATGTGCTTGAACCCCCCAAAGATCAACGTGTTCTGTGCCCTGACAGGGGACATGATTTACGGGCCCTATTTCTTCCCCGAATCCACAGTGACTGGCATTATTTATCAGGACATGTCAGAACAATGGCTTATGCCGTAACTGTGCACAGACAGTGACGACTTCGCTTTCCAAGAGGACGTGGCCCGCCCCACTTCCATCGACTCGTGCACGCGTACCTGAACGAGAACTTACCGCAATGTTGGATTGGGCGAAATGCTGACAGTGACGTCGCATTGTTGCGGTGGCCGCCCCGTTCCCCATACCTAAACCCGTATGATGTCTTTCTCTGGTGATATGTGAGGGACACGGTCTACATTTCACCATTTCCTGCTGACTTGAATGACCTTCGAGATCTCATTACATGAGCGATAGCAACGATCGACCGTAACATGCTGGCGCGAGTGTGGGCTGAGATGGACTATCGCCTCGATGTCTACCGTGTATCCAAAGGCACACACATGGAAACTTGTACAGTGTGTCAAACAAAGTTGGAGAGATTTCTCCTCTTTCGGTATATCATTTATACAGATATGTAAAGTACTTATTTCACAATAAATTTGAGAAATCTGACACTGATTTATGACTAACCCTGTACATAGAAAATTAAACTAAATACGGAAATATTTGCGCCAATATGATTGTATTTTCTATTTGTCATTTGTATTATACCAATATATTCAAACACTTTAAATTATTTTGATTAGCAAGTACTTAAGGAGTAAAATGTGACCAAGTCACATTACCTGAAAAGATACTGGTGACCGTTCTCATCCTTACACCCATCGTCGTACGAAACTTTTTATTCTTCAGTCTTGAAAAGTATATTATACACTGATAAATTAGAAGCAAATGTTTAAAAGCCGATTTTTTACATCCTGTGGAAGATTCAAAAATATATAGGAAATGCATTATTTGACTTGGCCACTTCCTGCAGTACACCCACGATTTCTCGATGTGTTCCACTTTTGCTCTTCGTATCTATTCCTTATGACTGGGCAGTTGTTATACACTATTTGCCGTACTAGTTCTGTAATCCAATGTTTTGAAGAGGTTCCTAACTCAGCCAGCTCCTACTGTTCTATCCCAGGTAAGTCCTCGGGGCATTCTTCTTCATCCTCCTACGCATCATCTTCATTAGACAGAATCCCACAATCTGAAGGCTCCATAAATATATCACAAGCATCAGAAATGCAATTTTCTTCGATGATACCCAATATATCGTTCAGAAAAAGAGATGTGAAATGCATATCACGCTAAACAGGAATATGTAGTTTTCTGTTATCACAACTGCCTAGGAAGCTAATGGTGAGTAAATATTTCTCATGTAATGCGCGGTATTTACAAAGCATATACTTAAGTTTTGTGGCTGAAACATTGTCATTTTTGTCAAAGCAAAATATAGTTACAAATGATTCAAACCCATGCGAGAATACTGCGCCTTTCTTTACAAGGTATGTAAGTGCGTACAGGCGGTTCTAATAAATGCGGGAGGAAATCAGGTTGTGAATATTACACTCCAAAGAACCGCAAAACTTCTTATGGTCTATTTTTTACGAGTTACGGAAATTTCAATGCTCTATTGGAATTATTGATAACAGCTTCTTTTTACCTGGTGGATCCCATTTCGAGTAGCTGTAATCATGTTTATGTGCAAGAAGTGCTCAAGATATTTCACAAGGCTGATGACATATCGGCTACTAAGAAGCTTATTTTCGAGTGCTGTTGGGAATCGTTCATCGTTATGAGTGCTAGAATCTCCAGTTATTTTGGTCATGGAGGAAGGACAGGCACCATCGGACTCGAAACTAATATATGGAAAATTAAACGATGTGAGTTCTTAAGACAGAATTCCTCACTACAACATGAATATGAAATATCCCCTCCTTTCCAGCTGATAACACAGACAGGCTTATCTCGTAAACGACAGATAATAGGACGTATGCTCAGGTAGTAGCGGCGATTGGGAATTAGAAGTGGGGGGGGGGGGATACCCGGGTTTCTAGGATATAGCACCCACTTCCCAGCCCCACCCAAAGCAGTCCTATGAGTGCCTTACACAACAGTATATTTTTTACAGATAGTAAGTCTTATGTGTACCAATTTTGGTTGGCAGCTATGCCCAAACGTACATGCATAATCTCGCTGCTCTAGAATTCTGGAGCTGACGTTGGCATGGTTACAGCAGTTCATTTCTTTTATCCGATTCCTAGAGCAGGGGTAGTGTGGTGCCAATAACTCCGTAACGGTTGGTTTTAGAGCCGTAAAAGACGATTTTTGGGCCCGAAGGGCTTACCGAGTTTTGTTCTTTGCGTCAAGAGGATTAAATTGAGCTTTATCTCGTCCTAATACGACAAATTTGATATTTTACCTATATTAGCCTATTATTTTTATACCTTCCCCCCCCCCCCCGTGGCCCCCACCACGAATTGTTTTGAAAATAAAATACAGCCCATGTTACTCACTGGAAATGTAGCTTTCTATAGGTGGAGACATTTTTGAAATCGGTTCAGAAGTTTTTGAGTCTATCCGTTACAAACAAACATACACATTTTTCCTCTTTATAATATTAGTATAGTATAGACAAAATAAAAGAAAGAATTAGCTGATAAAATAACAGGGGTTGTACAAATTGCTTTTTCTAATAATTCCTAGTTTCAACCGCGTAAAATGGAATAACATGTAATGTTTTCTCCAGAAAGTGGGTGGGGGTGGACTGACCCCCCTCGCCCCTCCCCCCATCTAATCGCCGGTACTGTGCTCAGGGACGTTGCGTGTTGTACTGCCGGTGTAGGCTTACTGACCACGACCTCATTATCTCCAAATGTTTGGAAGTACTGTATCCTGTATTAGCTTTGAAACTGATGTTTTTCTTATTATTATTCCCGGTCTTTTCCAAACTACATGGGGTCCGTACTAATGTGAATTAAACTTAGTTTTATGTCTTTCCTGACACCAACCTTATGTGGAAGGATTCACTACTGTGTCTTTATGTGTTGGTTTGCAATGTGATGTGGTGAATGCAAATCAACTTGTGTATTAAGACGAACACAGTCAGCTCCGTCCTGGTAAAAAAACACTCATGTCCTCATCCCGAAGTGGTGCAGCTCTTTTCAGGCACACCCCCATTGGAGGTGAGCTGCATGTACCATTTCGATCACATACCAGCCCTCCTGCCGTTCTTAAATTTCCGGCAGTACCGGGAATCGAACCCGGGCCCCCGAGGACGGCAGCTAATCACACTAACCGTTACGCTACAGAGGCTGACTCCGCGCTGGTGGAATTAATCAAGTATTCTTAAAATCCATGGTCCGGGTGGGAATGGTACCCAAGTCTGTCTGAACCTTAAACATTAAATCAGGAACCGCAAATTAGCTTTGAAACTGATATTACATATAAATAGCAATACAACAACGACATACAAATACCCAGTTGTTCTTGCATTTTAACCTCACAAACTCGTGCCTGTCTTAGGACGGTGTTTATTGAGGAAATCGCTCCCTTCTTACGACTAGGCATATCCTACTCCAAGTCATATTCTTATCGTTCAACAAGCCAGTCCTAGCTTTCTTTTATCACCTAATTAAAATTTCAATCCGGGAGAACCAGGATGTATATATGTAGTTACATTCACACCTTAATGTTCAGTGTTACGCCATGGACGGGAACAGAAGTTTTTTACCACTCACCTTCCTTGCACTTAGTTTTGTGCTGATAATTGCATCGAATTACAAAGGGTAAGTTTTACAACACGCATGAAAGCTTCCACGTGAACCACTCACACCGTACCGAACATTAAAATTCATTACGGTGGTCAGCGAATAGTTTCTGAACTCCAGAGAAAAATCTATATAATTGCTTGAGCATGAGTAAAATGCAGGAGCGCTCTGGGCCAGTTTTAAAGAAGAGTGAACCACGTTATATCAGAGCAGTGACGTATGCACTACAGTCAAATCTCCACTAAATGAAAGGTGATTGTTCTGCTTCTTTGTTCATGCCGGACAGAGTGGCTCAGACCCTTTGAAGCCGAATTGGAGAATCCGAACTTGACACAGTCTGGCTTACAAATACGTAAGCTCTTGTCGGTAGTGGCACGTTAACGAACCCCTGCAGGGCAAAATTAAGGAACCTGGCTGTCTCCAAAAACCGTGAAGTAGTAAGTAGGGCGTACAGTAAAACCGATAACATTAAAAATTATGATGTATTTTCCTGTTCATGAACCTTGCAAGAGGAAGTGTTGACGATATGTCGTGCAGTAAACTAGAGCTTCCGCATGTACACCTCTACAATGTGCCATTTCCATTTTGCTATAGAATTTGAGCAGGTTCTATTCTAGGATCTACCACGAAATTTAGATAAATGGAACATAATGAAATTCAAATAACTGTTTGTGTCACTAGACCACAGACTGTTTTGATGCAGCTCTTCATGCTACCCTATCATATACTGCGTATTTCATTCTATACTTACTTACTACTGTCTACAGCTACTCTAATATATTTCCCATATTCATGTAATAGCCCCCGTCTACTGTACTAAGACCTTGCACTTCCTTACAAAAGCAATCGTACAAACTGTATATGTCTCGGTCTGGCCAACTCAATCCATTTATCGATCAAGACTCACGAAATCATTCTCCTCTCACTGCCCTGATTCATTACGTATTACTTTGTGATCTAATGCTACCTATCTCACAATCGACCTTCTCCTGAAATATCGCACTTCAAGGTCTTTAAATATCTTCTCAAAATACTACTCTACACAACTTAGACATCGATCCTTTCTTCTTTATGACAATTAATACAGTTACCATAATCTCACTGGTTGCCAGACAGTACCACAAAAAATAGTTACACAGGAATATTGAGTTTGGTCTCCCGACATAATTTGTGAAGTAACTGCAACAAATTCTCTATGACAGATATTTAAGGAATGAACAACACTTAACCTTCCGGAGATCACTCGTGTGCTTGGCATGTTTTAAAATTCAGGGCTCTCATTTTATGAGGAAGCCTCTTTTCACCGGCCGACTTCCCTGCAGCGTGGAAAGCCAGCTGTACAAAACATTCTAGCAGTTAGTTGACCGGAACGTGCATTGACTGTACCTTGTGTATTATTGTGTATCTTTCCTATGTATTAAGTAATCGATTCGGAAATGAAGTATGGTACATGTTGAACAGTGAACTTATTTCATGCAATGTTACGTGAGAAAAAGATAGCTGTAGAAGGTGCGTTCGAGGATGAGCTCGTAATTATTCTGGTTGTAGTATTCCTACAAAATCTTGCGTTTCAAATTTGATGAAAAAGTTGCGTGCAATAGGCTCAGTTTGTGATATCACCCGATTAATCTTCAGTAAAACCTTATGGTGCACCTCACCTGCCTCTAAAACAACGGCCAGGTTTCGTAAGCCACAGCAAAAACGGCTCAATTTCAAGGCAGTTGGGATCCAGGGAGGGAGGAGAGATAATTTAACATTTTGCTAAAGCACGCATAAGAGAACCCCAGGACTTAGAACATCATACGCAATTTCAGGACAAGGAAGGGAGGTGACTATTGGAGAAACACGAAATCTCGAAACGCTGGTGTGAACACTTAGACGAGATCTCGAATACAGAATTCACACATCCTCCAGTTACAGCAGAGTAGGTCGCTCAAACTAATTACAACTATCAGCACACAGGAGATTGAAGAAGCAGTTAATAAGATGAAGTCCCTGAAAGCTCCTGGACCCGGCAGATCTACGGAAGAACGACGAATAAACTATTTGCACAGTAGATTCGTAGATTCCTTAACGGCAATGCTTATCACACACACACACATACTGGACAACAAGTCTCACAATCCCAGTTTTCAATAACAAGGGTGATCCAGCTGTGTCCTCTAGTTATCGTGGCATTAGCCTCCAGCTACACATAATGAAAATTTTTGAAAGACCGAGCGATAGCTGCAGTCGCTTAAGTGCGGCCGTTATCCAGTACTCGGGAGATAGTAGGTTCGAACCCCACTGTCGGCAGCCCTGAAAATGGATTTCCGTGGTTTCCATTTTCACACCAGGCAAATGCTGGGGCTGTACCTTAATTAAAGCTACAGCCGATTCCCTCTCACTCCTAGCCCTTCTCTGTCTTCTCTGCCCCATCGTCGCCATAAGACCTATCTGTGTCGGTGCGACGTAAAGCAACTAGCAAATAAATAAAAATTCGAAAGGATTATCGATAAATGATTGAGTGACATTTCACATTTCAGCCGAAATCACTGAAGCTTCGTCAAAGGATATGCAACCACTGATGCTATATTATTGCAGCTCGAAAAACTGAGAAGCATTGTGAAAAGTGAGAGTTCAATCACATTGCCTTTATTTGTCTTCAGAAGAAATACAACGCCATCTAATTTGATATGCATTGTGAGATAATGGAGTTCTGGAACAACTCATTAATTGGATTAAAATGCTCAATGCTAACACCAGAAGGGTCGAAATGGTTGAATTCGGATCACTTAAGTGATGGCTAATAGAAATTGATCGGAGTTGCCCCAGCACATAGATAATTCCGATCACCTATTTAAAATCATACGAAAAACACACAAATAAATACATAACAAAATAAATCAAATAAATGAATTAAGTACTAATTTATCAGCCACTTAACACGATAACCATAATCACACTTGTTAGTGTGTCATAGCCACTGCAAACTGCACCAGTCTGTGCATGGAGTGCGCCTGTTGTCGTGGCCTTCATCACCTCAGAGGATGTACATGTCTTTCTCGTGGAATTTTGTGGGCTCTGTGTCATCGTACTTTTCATCCTCACAGAGATCGAAAAATGCGACGAACTACCACTTACCCCACCTTGCCTTATTGAAAATTACTCATCGCCACCGTTTAACGAAGTTAAATATCAACACGGTAATAAGTAAACTTACATTGTTACTTTCCCTGACATCATATTCAGTCAAATTATTATAATAATTCATAAAATTATGTAGCTTACCAGGCTGTTATCTACTCAGCTTCCTAATAAGAAAATATAACAAAACAAAGAACATCCACAACATTGCAAACAAGCTGCCCTCCTGTCAGAGCTGCTCTACGGGAGACTTCAAACGCTTCTTCTTGATGTCAGAACTAAACAGAACACTTTTCTCATACTCGTTTCCGAATAAAAGGTGTGATCGAATTTATCTCCTTGTTCGGAATTCACCCAATTTACCCCTAGTAAAATACGATGCACCGCTGGTAAATCAGACAACTTTCCGATCAAATATGTGTCCATCAAGGATCAGCCTTGTAATTTGTGACTTTGTATTTGTTTAATGGACGGATAACTCATAACCTAAAGGGCGGAATTCCATGGAACTTACTATTTTTGTTATACACTCATTTGCATAAAAAACAGAACACACCGAAAGACATTTTTTTTGTTGCTATTTTGCTTTACGTCGCACCGACAGAGATAGGTCTTATGGCGACGAATGGAAAGGCCTAGGAATTGGAAGGAAGCGGCCGTGGCCTTAATTCAGGTTCAGCCCTAGCATTTGACTGGTGTGAAAATGGGAAACCACGGAAAACCATCTTCAGGGCTGCCGACAGTGGCGCTCGAACCCACTATCTCCCGATTACTGGATACTGGCCGCACTTAAGCGACTGCAGCTATCGAGCTCGGTATATCGAAAGACTAGAGATAGCAAGTTCATATTCACAGGAAATGTTCATTCGTATGTTCTGCAGAAACGATTAGCATTTCAGTCACCTAGGTTCAGCATGTGTCTTGTTGCCTAGTAGGGACTGGATCCTCCATGGGCACTGATAACTTGTTCTATGCCTGATGGCAACGACGCATATAAGGCGCGAATGGCGTCCTCGGGCACAGCCATCCATGCTGCATTCAGCTGGTTCCACAGTTCATCTTTGGTAGTTGGCATTGGGTCATAGCGCTGCAGACTCGTTGGCTGAACGGTCAGCGTACTGGCCTTCGGTTCAGAGGGTCCCGATTTCGATTCCCGGCCGGGTCGTGGGTTTTAACCTTAATTGGTTAATTCCAATGCCACGGGGGCTGGGTGTATGTGTAGTCTTCATCATCATTTCATCCTCATCACGACACGCAGGTCACCTACGGGTGTCAAATAGAAAGACCTGCACCTGGCGAGCCGAACCCGTCCTGGGATATCCCGGCACTAAAAGCCATACGACATTTCAATAGCGCTGCAGCCGTCGTTTCACCATATCCCACACATTTCCGATTGGTGACAAGTCCGGTGATCGGGCGGGCCAGGGCAACAGTCTGACATCCTGTGGCAACAAGGTACGTGTTCGTGCAGCAACATGTGGTCGCACGTTGTTCTGCTGTAATATGGCGTCTGGGGTGTCGTGCAGAAAGGGTATGGCTACGGGTCGCAGAATGCCATTCACGTAGATAAAACTGATTATCGTGTCCTGGACACGCACCAACTGCGATTTGTTGTTGTACCCAATAGCACCCCACACCATGAGGGCTTGAATTGGCGCTGTATATCTTGTGCGAATGCAGTCAATGTGATGCCTCTCCCCCTGTCTGCGGCGAAACAAAATGCGGCCATCATTTTCAAACAAACAGAACATGGATTCGTCTGTAAACAATATCTGCTGCCATTCCTGTCCTCAGTGACGTATTTCCATACATCATTGTCGTCGAGTATGTTTATTCACATTAGTCAATGGTAGGTGGAGAAGTGGACGACGCGCCCGTAACCCAGACCATAATAAACGTCGACGGAGTGTCACTCCTGATAGTGAATGATGTGTTACACTGTTCCACTGTTGCTGCAGAGCCGAGGAGGACGCAGATCTGTCCTTCAGTGCCATTCGGATGAGGTGTCGATCTTCTCGGGGGTGAAATGGGTGGTGCGACCAGATCCATCTCGTGTTATACTGCCTTCTGTGAACCATTCTGCACACACCCGTCGCACTGCCAACTCACTTCGTCCCACACGAGCAGCAATTTCCCGGATGGATGCATCACGTTCTCTTATGCCAATTTTTTAAAATTTAATTTCGTGTGGCTATTTCTAGCCGAGTGCATCCCTTGTAAGGCAGACCCTCCGATGAGGGTGGACGGCATCTGCCGTGTGTAGGTAACTGCGTGTTATTGTGGTGGAGGATAGTGTTACGTGTGGTGTGTGAGTTGCAGGGATGTTGGAGACAGCACAAACAACCAGCCCCGAGCCATCGGAATTAACCAATGGAGGTTAAAATCCCCGACCCGGTCCGGAATCGAACCTGGGACCCTGTGAACCGAAGGCTAGTACGCTGACCATTCAGCCAACGAGTCGGACACTTATGCCAAAAATGTGCCCTCTTTCAAACTCACTCATTTGATGGTTCGGTTCTCGCGTACGCCTGCGAGGCATCCTGCACGTCTGCTTAAGTCACACTGATCCGTTACCTTCGGTTTATAGCGACAATGAGAGCCACAGGCACATTTTACCAGTCAGTGGTGGTGCGCCGAGATATCGATGTGGACCTTAAATGCTAATAATTTCCTCAGAACATACTAATGCACATGTCCTGTGATAATAAAATTCCTATCTCTAGTCTCTCAAGGCGTTCTTGTTTTCATGAACATTAGTGTAAAAGTGCGAACGGCCGTAACCATGTTGAAACGCAGGATCCCGTGGGATTTCCGAAATTAAGCAACATCGGGGGGTGGTCAAGATGTGGTAATTTCTTTTTTCTTTTTTTTTTTTTTTTTTTTTTTTTTTGCTACTTGCTTTACGTCGCACCGACACAGATAGGTCTTATGGCGACGACGGGAAAGGAGTGGGAAGGAAGCGGCCGTGGCCTTATTTAGTGTAGAGCCCCAGCATTTGTGTGGTGTGAAAATGGGAAAATATGGAAAACCATCCTCAGGGCTGCGGACAATAGAGTTCGAACCCACTCTCTACCGAATACTGATGGAACCTTCTCTATGCGAAAGATGTCATGCGTGCCATCACCGAAAACATACTCTGTCACACCAGATCCAAACATGGAATAACGCCATGAGCAGATTTAGTCTTAACATAAAAAGATAGAATACCTAAAAGAAAAGTCCAGAATGACGGCGATATCGTAGTCTGTGCTGGAATACCTACTGAAGACCGATATCTTCCATTACGTGGGGTATAACTCCCTTTGTAGTTCAGTGGTAGAGTGTTGGTGACCGGATCCCAAGGTAGCGGGTTCAAACCCGGCAGAGGTAGTCGGATATTTTAAGGGCGGAAAGAAGTCTTATGATGTCGGCATGTAAAAGATCTCTGGTGACACATTTGGTGTTTACCCGACAAAATTAATGAATTCGCAGCCACAGACGCCCAAGAGAGTTTCGGTTTACCCGGTCTGCCATCTAGCAGGCGTAGAGTAAAACAAAACGTCGAAATTGACGAGCAGACAGCCAGATAGCAACAAATTGATATGTCTGCACACAGTAGCTGAGACCATACGATTCATTTTCTTCTTCTTCTTCTTCTTCTTACTACTTGGGGTACACCTAAAGTCAAAACATACCATACAATTTTTATCCCAGCCGCTATCTATGGCGCTGAGTGGTGGCCAATTACAAGATGAATAATGCAGTAACTTAGCATTACGGAGATGCGTATGTTACGCTGGTCAGTGGGAATCTCTCGCCTTGACCACGTTACAAACGACACTATTCGGCGGGAGATTAGTATCGTCCCAATAAATAAGAAAATGCCTGAGAGATTTCTCAGCATCGCCACATCACGCACGTTGCACCTAACCTAACACAGTAGCCAATACCGCTTACCACATTACAGCCAAGGAAACTCCATCAATTGGAAAACCAAAACAAGGATGGCAGGATGCCATCAACGCCGACATAAGAGCTTCCCACCTACAACGCAATGATCTTTACGACCGTAGGAAATGGCGTTGCATGATCCCTCAACCGGACTCTACACCAGTAGGATAAAAGTTTGAAAGAAAAGGGGAAGAATATATAACGTATTTATTGCTAATATTTAGGATTAGCTGACTCGTGAAGGAAATGGCCTTTCAAGTTTTGAGCTATTCACAACAATCAATCAATCAATCAATCAATCAATCAATCAATCAATCAATCAATCAATCAATCAATCAATCAATCAATCAATCAATCAATCAATCAATCAATCAATCAATCAATCAATCAATCAATCACTGATCTGCATTTAAGGCAGCCACCAAGGTGGCAGATTCCCTCTCTGATGTTTACCTAGTCCTTTCCTAAATATATGCAAGGAGTTTTAAAATTTATTGAACATGTCCCTTGGTAAATTATTCCAATCCCTAACACGTCTTCCTCTAAAAGAACATTTGCCCGAATTTGTTATCTTGAATTCCAACTTTTCCTACTTTCAAAGACACCAATAAACATATTCGTGTATTGATGTCATTTCACGCCATCTCTCCACTGACAGCTCGGAATATATCGCTTAGTCGAGCAGCTCGTTTCGTAACTCCTAAATCTTCCGAGTACAAACTCCGCAACATTTTCGTAACGTTACAATTTCGTGCGATATCACTCTGAACAAATCAAGCTGATTTCCTTCGAATGTTTTCCAGTTCTCGAATCAAGTCTACCATAGTCTAGTTGGGGTCTTAGCAGAGACTTTTATGTCCCCTTCTTTACATCCTTACTACAACCCCTAAATACCCTCATATAATCATGTGAAGAGATCTGTACCCTTTAATTACAATCCCGTTTATGTGATTACTTCAATGAAGATCTTTCCTTTTATTAACACCAAGGTACTTACAGTGATCCCCATGGTAAACTATCAGTAGTTATCGTAAAATATCATTACTGCAGACATATATTTGTAAGCCATTGGAGGAAGGCCTTCCAACAAGGCTTATGGTATTCCCAATATTATTGTGTTCGTCAGAACTGCAAAGCTTCTCGTACTTTACTGCAGAATGGTTCAGAATTAAATAAAAATACACTTAAGAAAATGGAAATTGCAACACCATGAAAGCACTGGTCGTTTGTGTGGATTTTCAAGATATGGAACGATGCCATGTAGGTATGTAAACGACCAAAGTTTCAGACCCATTGGATTGTTGCTACAGGTCTCCCCACGTGATTGGTCGCGGAGGAATCAACTCCAGTATACGGACTCTGGTGTACCGTAGTTGACTTGCAGTCTGTGCAGTGAAGTGTTCCCCGACAAACATACCTCGACGACAGAGAAGAGCACGCTATCAACAACTGTCGCCGTTTGAGAGGGCTCGAAAAATTGGGCTGTGTAAAGGCTGGATTATCGCTAAGGACTGTCGCTGCACGTGTTGGCCGACAGGCATCTACGGTACAACGTGTATGGCAGCAGTGGTCAAATGTAGGTATCCACACTCGTAGACCTGGCACAGGCCCAGCGTGACAGAAAACTGTGAGAGAGGATCGCCGCATCATTCGGATGGCCCGGATGGAACCCCATGCAACAGCAGCGCAAATTCGAGCAGCTGTGGCATCCCACGTTACACAACAAACAGTTGGTAATCACCTGCGTGCAGCTGGCTTACGAGTCCGTGTCCCTGCAGAAGGTGTTCCATTGACCCCACAACAGCGACGTGTAAGGCTGGTCTGGTGTCGAGAAAGATCGACGTGGGTCGACGAATAGCATAGGGTCGTCTTTAGTGATGAATCGCGCTTCTGTCTTTCCCGCAGTGATCGCCGGAATCGTGTGCGCCGACGTACCGGGGAGAGGGGCCGCCCAGTCCTTATTGTCGAGAGGCACACAGGGCCAACACCAACAATTATGGTCTGGGGAGCTATTGGCTTTATTGTGAAATCACAATTAGTGCTTGTTGAGGGCAGTATGACTGCTCGACAGTACGTTGATAGGGTACTCAATCCAGTGGTTGTCCCTATGATGGCGAACAGTGCTAATGGGATGTTTCAGCAGGACAATGCCCGGGTTTACACTGCACCATCTCCAGAGAAGCTCTCCATGACATCACAATCTTAGAATGGCCCGCCAGATCCCCGGATCTCAGTCCTATTGAGCAGGTGTGGGACATGATGGGTCGACAACTGGCCAACCGCCCTCAGCCACCCACAACTCTGGAACAACTGACCCGTGCAGTGCAGCAAGCATGGGCCACAAATCCTCAGGAAGCGATCCAGGGCCTTATTGACTCTATGCCTCGACGATTTCATCAATGTATTGCAGGTCGTGGTGGGCACATCCTGTATTGATTGTTGTCCAAACTTGTGGTCAGAGGGACCTGAAAGTGTAATCATCGAAGCATAACCGAACACTCGTCCTGCATGTTCAATTGCAGCAATGTAGCACCACTCCTTCTGGGTGTTGCAATTTCCATTTTCTTCAGTGTATATACCAAAGATAGTAGCATGATTGTGGAACATGAGTGTGATGCAATATCTACCTAAATAATAGGCTGAGAAGTAATACAGGGCGCTTGCAGGGGAAAAGATACCCACTTAGAGTAGCAGCTAGAGAGGCTTGCTCGCAGCGAGTAACGGACTGGTTTTCCAAAGAAGTTTGGCTCCTAGACTCGACAATATTTAAAAGTAATTGTACATTACTCCTCGCGGGTATGAATACAAAAAAGTAAATACTGTGTTATGCGATTCATCAGAGTATTAAAGGTATCCCGAACAGATTTGCCAGGTACTATGCATTTCGTTTTCATCGAGTAATCGTTCAGGAAGATAGAAAGGAGTTATTGCTTCGGAGTGATATCAAGTTTAAACAACACAAGTTATTTCGCTTTCCGCTGTGTTTTCCTAGCTTTAGTTGCATCTGATTTAATAGCATAATTCAATTTTTATGAGTTTCATATCCAGTTTGAATGACCGTAATTTATTTTATATATTTTATACCGTATAATGAGTATCCATCTCTGGTTCATTAAGATATAAATCTTACTAGTGCTAAATTTTACTCGTACGCTGATGTATACTTGTCGACACAGAAAGTGGGCGTCCCCTGGAAGGTAGGGTTGCCCGCATCACGTACAGGAGGCAGGATAGGCCATGCAACAAGGCCTTGCAAAGTTATATTTCATTTATCTCTTCTTATTCGGCCAGGGGACACGCCTTGTTACGTCTCTCGGCCAGATACATAATATATATCTGTACAGTGGTCACATCAGTCGTCATATCGTAGTGCATGAACTTTATTTTGTCCGGCGGTCATGTCGTAAGTTGTGAAAAGTGCCTCCGAACGTGTAAGCTCTGTCCTCCAAGACGGTGGCTGTGCGTGCTAAATAGTAAGTTCTGGTGCTTGCCTCTTGTGTCAAGAGTTTGAATCTCCGGTAGGTTAAAATATTTGCATGTTTATTTTTATTCCTACGCTCATTTATATGGTGAGTCATATAACTTCCTTCGTTTTATCATGCCACTATTTATAGTGAATGGGCTTATTTGTGGCCCTGAAGAGGGCCGGTTGGTGATCCCATCGGTAAGAGAAAGACGCATCGCCATTTTGAACGATTTCTAAGCATGTGACCAAATAGTGCAGAAGGATACACATCGTTATCACCCGCCGTATTGATTGTATTGGGATCCTTGCTCGATTCTGTGCAACATTCCTGTCCCGCGAGAGCTCATCCAACCCCAACCCGCAACAGATAAACGGCCAGAGCACCGATGCTCGGCCGCGTATACTGGATTGTGTTGGGTGCCGAAAGGGCGAAACACAAGTAACAGCGACTCATTCGTCGAGAGAACTGTGCTCTCGTCGGAGAATATGACATTCGAACAATCACCCAGCACTTTTTCCACGCTAAACGTAATGTGATACACCTTATGCTCATCAGTGAGCTTTAGTTCCTTAGCCGCTCCCCATGATTATAAACTTGCCTCAATCAGGCGTTTCTAGGTCGGCATCAAAGTGCCGGAAAATCGCGCAGCTTCACGGCGTTCATCATTTAGGTTGAATGAGTCTTGCCGACCAAGCGATTGTCCTGTTCCCGCCACGCACTCGAGCCAACATGTCGGCTTACTTCTCCCGATTCTCGATAACGTCTTATCCAATGGGTCCCTGCCGTACTCTGTGGGATGCCGTTGTGGCGTCCAGCCTCTGTTACGGTTAGATTCCGTGTTCAGTGAGAGCAACTACCCGCTCATGAATGTTAAGTCCTTTGTGCGTCACAGTTGCCAGTAGAACGACGCACCTGTGTGTAATAAGTGTGGTGGGGTCATCTTTCGATCTGATTTTTTTGCCAGCGGAGTAAAAGAACATTCCAACAGGCTTCGAATCCTCCATCTTCCCACTGCGAACCTAAGTACGTACCGACTGAGCTACAGAGCTTCGCAAACAGACACTTATTAATCTGCCTGCTGGGGGTCTACGTTGATTCACGTCCGTAGGTTTAACCACTACACTGACCTACACGTGTCCCCCGGGTGGCGCTAAGAAAGCAACAGTGATGAGACCGAACTGTCGGAAACGACCTCTCGGTCAAAGAGCGAACAAGAAGATGTGTGGTCCTTTTCAGAACATTCAAGTTCGTAGAATTGGACCATCGCTGCGCATTATTCAATTGAACATCGAAGGGATTAGTCGAGCGAAATGTATCTTTCCAGGATTGCACTGAAATATGCAGTTAATGGCATCGTGCTTCAGAAAACACACACAACAGACGAACTACAGTTACAGAACTGGGGGAAAATTCCAGGCTTTAAATTGGTAGCGTCTAACTATCATCAAATTTATGGCCTTTCAACTTATGTCAGGAATTATTTAACAAATTACCAATTACTATCAGTAAACTCTAAAAATGACATTTTTACTACTACAGTTAACATTGAAAACTTGACAATAGTTAATGTGTACAAGCCACCAGATATTACTTGGCCTAATCCTCCTTTACCTTCTCTGCAGTATCCTGCTATATATCTCGGTGATTTCAAGAGTCATCATCATCTTTGGGGATATAAGAAGGATGACTATAATGGTGAAGTTCTTGTGGACTCGATGGAATCTGAAAATCTGAATCTGATTTTTGATGCTAAGGACCTGCCTACCTTTCAATCAGCTCGCTGGTCTCAAGACTACACCCCAGATCTTTGTTTCACAAATCCGCTTTATAATTCACACAATCAAGTTCGACGTACAGCGCTCAACGATTTCCCACATAGTCAACATGGGCCTGTTCTCTTGGAGGGTGGGATGTCTTTACCGGTTGTTCGTTCACACCCTAAACCGAGGTGGAACTTCAAGAAAGCCAACTGGACTGAATTTGCAAAGCAAACAGACTCCAGTGTACGATGGATCAAACCAACATACATAAAACAACTACAGCAGATTTATAGGGGTTATAAAAGGTGCATCCAGACGATGCAAACCTAGAGGATATCGTAAGGAGTATATCCCTGGCTGGAGTTCGGAGAGTGAGAAATTACTAAGAGAATATGAAGAACATCCTAATTCCAACAATGCAGCTGGTCTCCTCCAATTCTTGGATGAGAGTCGAAGAAGGATCTGGCATGAAACAGTGGAATCCCCAGGTTACACCCATTCAAGCAGGAAGGCCTGGTCTATAATTCGGAAATTGGATTCTTCACACCCTGCAACTAAGAGATCAAAAACAGCCATCAATCTGAATGATTTTGCTAATCATCTAATATCAGTTTCCAAAGCACAAAAGACAAGCGAACCAAAAAGGTTATCTAATTAAAGTTGAACATCAAGAAAAGGGAAGCGCTGCAGTCCCCTGAATTCTCTACTCCATTCAAAGAAGAGAGAAACTAAAGCCGCAATAAAAAGTATGGAACTTGGAAAAGCTGCAGGATTTGATGGAATTTATCCTGAATTTTTGGTTCATTGCGAACCAGCCACAATAAAATGATTAACCAACTTCTTCACTAATATTCTGCAAACTGGAAACATCCCACATCTGTTGAAGAAAACAAAGATAATAGTCGTACTGAAAACAAATAATGATCCATCTAAAGTGGAAAGCTACCGTCCAATAGCACTTCTAAGTGTCACGTATAAACTCCTTGAGCGACTGATCTACAATGGAATTTATGAAACAATCAACAGCTATATTCCTATAGAGCAAGCAGGATTTACAGCCGGAAGAAGTTGTAATGATCAAGTACTGTCTCTCGCCACGTATATCGAAAATGGGTATGGGAGGAAATCAGTAAGCGTGGCTGCCTTTCTAGATCTATCAGCTGCCTATGATACTGTCTGTTGAGAAGGACTCCTAAAATTTTTGAGTGAAATCCCATGTCGTAAACTTACGGCCTTATTTAGGAATATGCTTAGTAATAGGTACTTCCAGATCTACGCTGATTATGACAGAAGTAGTGTGTTTAAATTAAACGATGGTTTACCTAAAGGATCAGTCCTCGTCCCCCTTCTTTTCAGTCTGTACATATACGATTTCCCGGACACATCATCAACAAAATTCATTTATGCTGATGACATTTGTTTGGTGACTCAGTGCTCCAACTTTTATTACGCTAAAACTACTTTAGCCACTGAACTGGAAGCCTTGGATGTATACTTCAAGAAATGATGCCTTCACCTAAATCCTCCAAAAACGTTATATCTACATTCCACTTACGCAACAGAAGTCGAATTACAAACCAAAAATAAGATTCAGAGGTCAAATGTTGCTGTTCTGCAGTACGCCAAAATACTTGGAAATAACAATTGATCGAACTTTGATTTTCAAGTAACATCTCTCAAACGTAGCTGCTAAAGTAAAAACTAGAAATAATGTTCTTCAGAAACTTGCTGGTACATCATGGGGAGCCAATACTCATGTTCCTAGATCAACAGCATTAGCCTTATCATATTCTGTTTCTGAATACTGCAACCCCTCTTGGATCAATAGTGTTCACACAAAGAAGATCGATGTGCAACTCAATTAGGCAATGCGCATAATCACGGGTTGCATTCAGATCACGAACACACTATGGCTTACTGTTCACAGCAATATTCCACCTCCAGCCCTGAGACGATCAGAAGCTCTCCTAAAGGTTTGGAAAAACATTCAACAGAACCCCCAACTACCCATCCATCAAGATATTACACACACCGAACACAACGACTGAAACCAAGGAAACCACCCTGTCGTACAGCAACTGTTTTCATGATAACGGTTCATGGAAAGCCCAGTAGGATCAGTCTTCAGTAGTAAACACACATATAGTTGAGAATCCTTCTAAACGCGTACAAGTATTTGATCTTCCAAGACGACAGTGGAGAATCATCAATCGGATAAGAACTGGACAAGGCAGATGTGGTTACCTGTTGTGCAAATGGGGTTGGACTAGCTCTGCAGTTTGTGATTGTGGTGTCTCTTCTCAGTCAATCCACCACATTGTTGCTGACTACCCAATTCTAGCTTTCAAAGGAACGCTAATGGACATTCACCGCACATCGGATGAAACAGTTGATTGGGTCAAAATACTAGATCTAGAGTTGTAGTATTGTACGGACTTGTAACTACGCTCATTTATCCTGGAACTATATACATATCAAACACTACTGATCTGCATTAAGGGCAGTCGCCCAGGTTGCAGATTCCCTATCTGTTGTTCTCCTAGCCTTTTCTTAAATGATTGCAAAGAAATTGGAAATTTATTGAACATCTCCCTTAGTAAACTATTACAATCCCTAACTTCCCTTCCTAGAAACGAATATTTGCCAGCATTTGTCCTCTTGAATTCCAACTTTATCTTCATATTGTGATATTTCCTACTTTTAAAGACACCATCCAAACTTATTCGTCTACTGATGTTCTCCCACGCCATCTCTCCACTGACAGCTCGGAACATACCACTTAGTCGAGCAGCTAGTCTCCTTTCTCCCAAGCCTTCCCAGCCCAAACTTTGCAACATTTTTGTAACGCTACCCTTTTGTCGGAAATCGCCCAGAACAAAGAGAGCTGCTTTTCTGTGGATTTTTTCCTGTTCCTGAATCACGAAATCCCGGTAAGGGTCCCATACACTGGAACCATACTCTACTTGGGATCTCACCAGAGACAAATATGCTCTCTCCTTTACATCCTTACTACAACCCCTAAATACTCTCGTAACTATGTGCAGAGGTCTGTACCCGTTATTTACAATTCCATTTATGTGATTACCCCAACGAAGATCTTTCCTTATATTAATACCCTGGTATTTACAATGATCCCCAAAGGGAACTTTCATCCTATCAACACAGTCATTAAAACTGAGGAGACTTTTCCTATTTGTGAAACTCACAACCTGACTTTTATCCCCGTTTATCATCATACCATTTCCTACGGTCCATATCACAACATTATCGAAGTCATTTTGCAGTTGTTCACAATTTTGTAATTTATTACTCTGTATAGAATAACATCATCTGCGAAAAGCCTTATCTCTGATTCAACTTCTTTACACATATCTTTGATATATACCGTATAAGAATACATAAAGGTCCAATGATACTGCCTTGAGGAATTCCCCTCTTAATTATTACAGGGACAGATAAAGCTTCACCTACTCTAATCTGAGTTCTGTTTTCTAGAAACAGAGCCACCCATTCAGTCACTCTTTTGTCAAGTCCAATTGCACTCATTTTTGCCTGTATTCTCCCATGATCTACCCTATCAAATGCCTTAGACAGGTCAATCGCGATACAGTCCAATTGACCTCCTGAAGCCAGGATATCTGCTATATCCTGCTGGAATCCTACAAGTTGGGCTTCAGTGGAATAACCTCTCCTAAACCCAAACTGCCTTCTATCAAACCGGTCAAAAATTTTGCAAACATGTCTAATATAATCAGAAAGAATGCTTTCCCAAAGCTTACATACAATGCATGTCAAACTGACTGGGCTGTAATTTTCCGCTTTATGTCTATCTCCCTTTCCTTTATATACAGGGGCTACTATAGCAACTCTCCATTCATTTGGTAACGTTCCTTCATGCAAACAATAATCAAATTTCTGATATGGTACTATATCCCAACCCATTGTCTTTAGTATATCCCCCGAAACTTTATCAATTCCAGCTGCTTTTCTAGTTTTCAACTTTTGTATCTTACTGTAAATATCATTGCTGTCATAGGTAAACTTTAATACTTCTTTAGTATTAGTCACCTCATCTATCTGGACATTGTCCTTGTAACCAACAATCTTTACATACTGCTGGCTGAATACTTCTGCCTTTTGAAGATCCTCGCATACACACTCCCCTTGTTCATTAATGATTCCTGGAATGTCCTTCTTGGAACCTGTTTCTGCCTTAAAGTATACATACTCTTTCATTTTTCACTAAAACTAGTATGGCCACCAATTATGCTTGCCATCATGTTATCCTTAGCTGACTTCTTTCCTATATTCAATTTCCTAGTAAGTTCCTTCAATTTCTCCTTACTTCCACAGCCATTTCTATACTCTATTTCTTTCAAACCAACATATGTGTACATACATTCATAATTCGATAAATAAATAAATAAATAAATAAGTAAATCTGCCTGTTACCTTCCACCTCGTTAGTATTTAAGGATGTATACAGGAAAAGGTACTATCTAATTACTTCACACATACGCTGATACTCCAGGTATGACGGCAACTTCTATGTAATATTGCACTGCCCCTGAGTATCGAATTAGGAACCACAGCATCATGGCTGCATGTGACAAAGCTCGTCACTGTAAGTTGGACTTAGAATTATCAGTGAGCTCACTTACTGTGTCGGCAAGTGTATCTTAAAGAAAGAAGGGTTGTTGTTGATCTTTTAATGTGACATAGCATCAGTAAAAGAGTAGATGGGTTGAGTTTTCCAGCACAAGTCTTGAATATAATTACACATAAGAGGCTCACTATGTAAGTTAAGAGATCGTATTTTGTTCTTTTGTGTTCTTTTCCTACAGAGATAAAGTGTTCCTGCTGCAGCCGACCTTGTACAACCACAAGTTGCTATTAGATTTGTTCGTTGACGAAGGGTTCAAGTTTAACGCACCATATCCAGTACCCAACAAGCCCCTTCTGGTGCTGGTCCCGAAGAAGAAACTAAGAACCTTTCACAGATTCATGAGGAAGAATGATATTCCCATGGAGACAGTGGTCAATGATCTTCAGTCGTAAGTTCTGGAATGTTATTGATATCTTAGTTCTGTAAGATACAACCGCTGATGTCCTCAACTGACAACACTAGAGAGATTTTAGAAAAGTAATGTCACTTTCTAATAGTTCATATTCCACGTGAATCTGTATGTCACGTTGCTTATAATTTAAGATTAATAGTCACACAATACATCATTGTTACTTGCTATGTCGGTCGCTCACTCCCTTCTTCAGTATCTGGTAAACTGGGTCTTCATTCATAACAAGGAAGAAAAGGAAATATTTCCCTGGATTGCCTGTTTAAGAGATTTATAGACTGAACACATTCGCCACGATTTAGTGTTATTCAACGAACGACACCCTAGTTATATCAGTATTTTGTAAAGGACTTGGGACATCTCGATCAGTATCCCGAAATATTTAGTACGAGTTAAATGTGATAAGCTTTGTGGTGATGATGAATTTTACATTAGGTATAGGAATGGAAACGAAGTGATCGCCAATTAGATGTAAGGCACCCATTATCACACGAAAACTGTCGTATAAGTGATCGATACTAATGAAAACAAATTTAGATCCATGCATATTCACCTGCTATTGTAGATGAGCAAGGGTTGTCTCCGATGTCAATACGACGTCTGGCGACATCCAGTACATTCCCTCAGGTGTTTGTGGGGGTAGTGCTGGTGTTCGTGCTGACCTCGGAAGTTGACGAAGACCTTGGAGAGCGTGTTGGGTTGAACGAGTGAAGCCATTGTCTTGTTAGATTAGCGTCACTCCCTCTCATTGCACAAATGGATAGGTGTTAGATGATCATCTATGTGTTCTATCAATAGTTATATGTTGCCTACACAAATACCAGAGGAAAATGAAATGGCGTATGGCTTTTCGTGCCGGGAGTGTCCGAGGTGCAGGTCTTTTGATCTGACTCCCGTAGGCGACCTGCGCGTCGTGATGAGGATGAAATGATGATGAAGACGACACATACACCAGTCCCCGTGCCAGCGAAATTAACCAATGATGTTAAAATTCCCGACCCTGTCGGGAATCGAACACGGGACCCCTGTGACCAAAGGTCAGCACACTAACCATTTAGCCATGGAGCCGGACACCAGAGGAGAATAAACGCCATGTTTTCAGGCACTGGTGCTGTGTGTCGCTGCGGTAAATACAGCCACACAGGCAAATCCTCTTTAGCACCGAGACATAAAATGCTGCCAACATAAGGCCCAAGATTTCACCATTCATCCCTTCTGGGGCCATATTCACTGTAAGCTGGCTGCACGGTGGTGAGGTATGAGTAGAAGCTTTTTAATCAGGGGAAAAGGACGTAGTTTCGAGCAAACATATAGAATTGACTTAGCTGGCAACGTTGACAATTTTCAGTCGTTGTATAGGCTTCCACGGTTCCACGTATTATGAATCAATTGGCGAACATTTCAGGTGTCCATAACTAGCTACACGATTATGTGGACTTTTCATCAACCTTATCGCCGATGATGTTCTTATCAAGCGTGTTGTGCAAATCTATACTAAGGCTATCGGTCACGACGAAACTGTCTTCACAACCTCGTTCGAATTTCATTTATTACCCGAACAGCACACACGTATGCGATTCTAAACCTACATGTCAAAAGAATTCACTACACATTTACAGACTGTAACAGTAGCTTCCTAGGCTTGGAGGTTGTGGTCCAGTGGGGTTCGAGGCTCTCATCGAAGACTGTGTTCACCGTTTTCAAGAGTCTTTTCTATGATATACACTGCCTGCTCAAAAAAAGTTAAGCACCGAGAAGGAGTGAATGAAACACCATATGCTTGAAACTGCAACGCCGAAGGACATATACAACACAGAATACATTGAAATGTCAATATCAACATAAATCACAGAATGACTTACCTTGGGGCAGTGGCATTAAATATTAGACGTGGTGGGCCCAGAAAATTAAGGAATAAAAGGACTTGACCTTAAATTAATACTTGAGGAGGTGCCAGGTCACAGCAACTAAAGCTACCAAATAAGAGTCGAAATTAAAGTTAAATTAAATATTTACTTAAGGAATGAAGAATTCATTAGTACATACAATTGAATTATCCTTCAAAATAATAAATTCAAGGAGAAATTAAAGTTGCTTTAAAAATGACTCAATAAGTGAATAAAAAATTAAAGTTCAAAAATATTTACAGTTGAAAGGTTCCCACCATTAAAAATTAATAAAATCAAGGAACCAAATGAAATTTGAGGAACCGATGTTAATAATTAAGTTACTAAATAAAATTAAGTTGAATAATTTGCTTAACAAGAATACAGAAAAGGTTAACACGCGTGATACCCCCTAAAGAAAATTAAATTTTAATTTTAAGATATATCTTTGGAACTTGGAATATTGGCCAGTGAAAATCAATCTGGTTAAACTCAAATTTGTGTGCAACCATTCTTAAGTGAATCTTAAGCAGTTACGAAATCTCTGACGCACACACACAAACACAAAACATGTCAGGATAGTAGTTAAATTTAACCAATAAATAATAAAATTAAATGATAATTAGCAATTAGTTGAAAACATTCACCAAACCAATTATAAATTTACAAAGGGAAGAGAAAATAATTGTTATGTTCCACAATGAAAACAGAACAACGACACACAAACTTAGCATGCAGCTACCCAAGCCAAGCTATCTTTCATACTAATAACAGGCAAAGCTTTCCAAAATTTTAGCGTCCACAAGATAAGGGATAACTAGACCAGAGACGCAAAAAGATAAAGAAAAAACAAACACTGGTGAGAATAACATGTGTAAGCGTTGATCACCACATAATTTAAGAACCGGGCAAAGAAATCTCCATTTTCTACAACGGAGGAGTTACCAAAAATTAATAATAATACTAATAATAATACATAAATGGTAAGAATGAAATTAATACAATTTGACATTTCATACAAGAAATCATTTAACAGAAGACCAAGACGGTCGTTATTAAGTTAAATGTGAGGTGGCCTTGGAACCACGACAATTGGCTTATGAGATAAGACCGAAGCACGACGATACCGACAAGAAAAGGATTACATTACAAGTCACGTAAGGTAGAATATCATAATACATTTACGGTACAATAAGACACATTAAAAGATCAGGGAAAATAGATAGAAACAAAAAATGCAAAAATAGTAATAAACCCAAAAACCAAAAAGATATGCATACCGAGTATGGCGCAGCAAACTAAACACATACAATAATATCAATAATACCAAAAGTTAGAATGACATAACTACGCATATGCTCGCATCGCACTTTTCCAATTTACCTCGTAATTAAATTGACGTTTCACTAACATGAGAAAACCTTAACAATACAGATTTAACTTTTCGGAGTCTCTTACAAAATGTTGACAATACCGGATAGAGAGTTTTGATTCTATTTTGACAATATTTGCGAAAACGCAACATAGGCCTCAAATTCTATTAGGTTGCCAAGGTTGGCACGTAAACAGTCTAGTCAACATTGCTGAAAACTCCATGAAGACGGTTGTAAACAATGTCTCCTCCAAATAATCCACTGAAGTAGATGATTTTCCAAGACAATTTTGAAATGAATATTTACTTACATGCCGATGGTTTCGTATCCAATTTAGCGTATTCCAATATCACCAAACTTACATCAAAATTACAATTTCAGTGGCAGGACGCCTGCCTGTACCGCAGGCAGTGGTAAACACGCTCACATTCACTAAAATATAAAATTACAGTGATTAGAAAAACATAACAAGTAGAAAATGTATTAAGGCATAGCCTTAGTTGATATCCAGCTTATCCAGGAGTGTTTAACTCCATCTTGCAAGCTTTCCAACATGTCTTCAAACGAATATGTCTTCTTCCGTCCATCTTGGAACTCGGCTACAATGCAACTCAACTCGCCGAGAAGGCACAAGCACAGCGCACAGTTCAAAAGTGAGTCTTACGCACGCGCCCACTTAAGGATTCGCTTACTGAGCGAATGGGGAAGATAGAAGCTATTGTCGTAACAAACGCAGATAACAGTTTTAGGTACACGGCAATTCAAAAAAAGGTCGATAAGGGTAGATAAAATCTCCATACACAAATGAATATGACCAAATAATTAGGGTTGCTTAAATTCATGTCACAGATTCTCCCCTGCAGAAGCCAGAACATGGGGAGGCGAAAACTTTGAAACGGTGAAGGCTAGATTATAAGGTACAATTTCAATGTCCAAACCAAATCTTCATATGTTGATTATAGATGTTGACAGTCCAAAATTTCAAATATAATAAACATGGAATTGTTTTGTTGGTGAGAAGGAAGGAAGATCACCATATAAACACGTTAAGTGTGACCAGAAGGAGATGCAACGTGGCCAGCGTTCAATCACACACCACAAAAGTTGACAGTATATATCGCCGTAGTTTTATCATACCAGTACAGAGTGCAGTAAACAACCATAGTTATCACACACATTCTTGCGCTTCGGATATAGTTGCATGGATGGAAAATCGTGCGAAAATATCTGCAACAGAAACATCTGGGAGCACAGAATATTGTTCAACAAGACCGATAATAATTTTGCAGGCCGGAACACACAAACACATAGGGGCATGACACATGACTAGTCACTCGAACTGTCAAATCGAAACAGCACCGGAAAGTGTTCAAAGGACCATGATAACGAGCCTGCTAATTTTGCAGAAAATTTATTTTAGCCTTACTACTGGGGTAAGACTTGACGAAAACAGTGTCACCCACAGACAGATTAGTAGATCTGCGACCTCTATCATACTTCTTTTGCACGTTAGCGTAGGAAACATCTAGTTTAGATCTCGCTCTGTCCCACACTTTGCGAATCTCTTCCGGATATGGATTGTCGGGAAGAAGAGAATCAATGTCAAACACATTAGGGATGTGGGAGAAAGGGGGGTAAATCCAAGCATTAAAGACATTTTTGTTTGGCCATGTGATCCGTGAACAGAAGAATTAAAGGCATAAGTAAGCCAATGAATGCAAAAATCCCATTTAGATTGTTGGTTATGATGGTATGCAATGAGAGCAGCACATATGTTGTGGTTAACTCTTTCAGCAAAACTTAGGTTCGGATAGTAAGGTGTGGTGGTAACATGAGGTATAGATAGATCGGAGCAGAATTTCCTAAATTGGTTGCAGGCGAAAGATCTAGCGTTGTCGGAAAAAATAAACTTAGGAGGACCAAATATAGAAGAGATCGAATTGAGATAGTATATAGTGGTCCGAGCATCCATTTTTCTCGTAGGGAAAATCCATGTAAAGCGGGTAAAACCGTCAACACACACTAGTGCAAATCGATTTCCTTTAGAGCTTAAGGTAGAGTGCTCAACATACATGCGAACTTTTCAAGGGAAAAAATAACAGCTAAGCATTCAAGCTCGTATATTGAATATTTCATCTAATCAGAATTCAGGGTATTAGAGGCATAAGCAATGGGTCTCCTACCTAACTTATCTTCTTGATGAAGGACACCAGCAACGGCAGAATCAGAAGCATCAATTTGAATAATAAAAGGTTTTGAGAAATTAGGAATCTCCAAAACAGGTGCGTTTGCCAGAGAAGATTTAAGTTTATCAAAGGCAATTTGTTCAGGTTCCATCCAAACGAATTTAACATCCTTACGCCGAAGGGCATTAAGGGGGCAGCAATTATGGCGAAATTCGGGATAAATTTTTCGTGGGGTGGAGGGAAAATCACAGATGACTTGGGTTCTACTTTGGTACACAGCTACACCATTAGGCGATACGATGTGTCCGAGGAAAGACGTACGGGGCTGTGCAAAGGAAACCTTAGAAAGTTTAACAATGAGACCAGCTTGCTTACAGCAACGAACCACTTCCCTAATATGAGAGAGATGTTCTTCGAAGGTTTCGGAATACACCAGAACATCGTCGATATAATTATACACAAACCTAAATTTGATGTCAGATAGTATGGAATCTAATAGTCTGGTGATTACAGCTGCGCCCATTGCTAAGGGTAAACGGAATCCTCTCGTATTCATGTAAGTTCCAGTCCATGATAAAGGCAGTTAAATGTTCACTCTCTTCAGCTAGAGGAATTTGGTGATAAGCTTGATTGAGGTGAAATAGAATAGAATTTAGCACCATAGAAAAATGAGAAAATATGCAAGTCAGGCAATGGGATTGATTGTAATATAATCTTATTGTGGGACCTGTAATCAACGACGGGCCTGGAGCCACCTTGAAACTTAGCAACTAGTAAGATGGGGAAATCATAAGCAGAATTTGAAGGCCTGATAACTCCTTCTTGAGGCATCTCATCTATAATAATCTTTAGAACCTTCATACGTGGGGGAGACAGACGATAGGGAGGTGAACGAACATGAATGCTGTCACTTATATCAATTTTACTGTATATTAAAGGACATTAGTTACTCCTAGCTTATCAGTGAATACTTCAGGGAATTCATCACAGAATTCACGTATCTGCTAAGCTTGTTCACTAGTCAAATGGTTCAGGTCACACTTTTCCTCAGCTACTTGGTCATGCGCATCAATATAACAGAGAAGTTTACCAGAACAAGGGCGATAATCAACTAGTGGAAGAGTATAGTCAGTACAAAATTTGAAGGACAGACAGTGGTAATGAGCATCTAGTATTAATCCTTCGTGAACTGCAAAGTAATATCCAAGAATAGCATGCGATATCCCTTCAGCTACAATAAAATTAAATTTCCAGGTGAAGCGATTGATGCGAGTTTTGACCTTCACATAACCCTTAACATTCAAGACAGAGCCGTTAGCGGCATGAAACATTGTTGAAACTGGTACAATGTCAGGAAATTTAAAAGCAGATTTATTTTTAGAAAACCAAGACCAATTAATAGCAGAGGTAACACTGCCGGAATCCAGCAGCGCAAATGCAGGTTCATCATTGATTTTCACAGGTATAATCGGAATATTAGAATGCACACTCCCTGAACTACATTTGCAGTCACCAGGACAAACAGCATCGTTATCATTGAAATAGGTATTGTCACACCTAACCAAATTATTGACACAGTGGCCCGCATCATCAGTAGCTTCTTCTAGTCAGATGCGTTGGTTAGTATTGCTCAGATTGAAATTAGTAAGGGGAGGAGGATAATTAGGAACAGGATAACAAAACTCTGAAATTAGGGAATAGGATAATTACTAGTAGATGGACTCCTTTTGTTCACTACTGGGCATTTGTTTCTGAAATGGTCTTTAGACCCACAAGCAAAACAGTTTTTGAAGTAGCACCAAGATTACAATCATTCAGACCAGAGGGCCGGCCAGAAGAAAGACCTTTTGGAGGGGGTACATTAACTGGTCTACAACTATAACTATGCTTAGCCTCTTCAGCCTTAATACATGCAATTTTTAATTCGCTAAAAGACTCAGGGCATTTTCTAAAGGACAGGTATGAACGGTACTAGGCGATATTCCACTCATTATACTATCTACCATATTAGCCCCATCAATCGATAGCCTAAACAGGTTGCAATAGAGTTTTAGGTCACTAACATAATTAAATAGATTTTCGGAATGCAACTGAACTCGAAAACAATGTTTCGCCATCAAATCCTTGAGTGCTCTGAAAGGAATAAACTTCCTTAAAATTCCGTCATGAAATTAATCCATTGTAGTTTCACTCGGAAAAGTTTCCAAAATCTCAGTTTTAAGACACCGACACAATGCGAAAACAATGTTTGGAAAACACTGGAAGAGCTTAAGTTAAAGCAGTTTACAGTCTTCTTCATTTCGACCATTAATCTCAAAAAGGACACATTGTCATGAATTGAATCAATAGACAATAACTCTTATAAGCAACTCACTACCAGGGTTTATATTGTTGCACCGTAGCATGCTAGGATTATCAACAAAGAATACAGCTTGGCCATGAAAAGAAGCTAATGACTGATTACCCAAAAGAAAACTAGACATGAGCTGGTTAAATTCAGGATTAACTGAAACATTTGGGTCATTATCTTGAGACCAGCATTAATTTTAATATTCCTCAATTTACAGTAAGAGTTTGCATGATGACATTCAAATATGTGGATATAGTGACAGCCTTAGTTAGCAACACAATACATTGATTTAAGGTGGACTGATCCATTTTTAACGAGAACAGATCCTGGAGGCGATTCGTGTAATGAGTTACACGAGCTATTTGTCTCTGTACTTGGTATTCGGAAGGTTGCGATGTTTTGAAGGCTTCAGCTAAGTCATCAATTTCATCAAGAGCATCATTTATAAGCAAAACAGACTCACAAATCTCTACTTTCGAAAATGTCAGGTACAACAATAGGTTGATCAGCAATTTCAGAAAGTAATTGTCACACCGGATAGTGCCGGATGACTTTCACGAATCTCCACCTAATAACATAACTCCAGCTTCCGCAGTACTCTAGGAACTGGCAAGGAGCGAGACTCCATCATAGACATGAAACAAAGAAAATGTCAATTAGCCATTACACACTTGGGCTTAAACATTTAAGTTTAAATACTTGTCCTATTTGGAAGCTAGCAACGTAGACCCAGGCAAATTACCAAGTTCATCAGTATTCACAATAGCAACAACAACTTATGTACCAACACCGTGATAACTACCCCATACTACTCAAACGCCCAAGGACACATAACAATGAATACACTGACATGGCAATATCATCATAAATCACAAAATGACTTACCTTATGGCAGTAGCATTAAATATCAGACGTGGAGGGCCCAGAAAATTAAGGAATAAAAGAACTGGATCTTAAATTAATACTTGAGGGTTTGCCAGGTCAAAGCAACTAAAGCTACCTAATAAGAGTCGAAGTTAAAGTTAAATTTAAATATTTACTTAAGGAATGAAGAATTCATTATTATATACAATTGATTTATCCTTCAAAATAATAAAGTCAAGGAAAAATTAAAATTGCTTTAAAATTACTCAATAAATAAAATTAAAGTTCATAAATATTTGCAGTTGAAAGGTTCCCACCTCTAAAAATTAATAAAATCAAGGAACCAAATAAAATTTGAGAAAAAGATATCAATAAGTTAGTTTTAAATAAAATTAAGTTGAATAATTTGCTTAACAACTAAGAATAAAGAAAAGGTTGGCAGGCGTGTAGATGATAATTATGAACTGATACCCTTTTTAAGAAAATTAAATTTTAATCTTAAGGTATATCTTTCGAACTTAGAATACTGGCCAGTGAAAATCAATCAGGATAATTGGAATTTGTTTGCAACCATTCTTAAGTGAATCTTAAGCAGTTACGAAAAGTCTGACGCACACACGCAAACACAAAACATGTCAGGATGCTACTTAAATTTACTCAATAAATAACAAAATTAAATGATAACTAACAATTAGTAGAAAATATTCCCCAAACCAATTATAAATTTACAAAGGGAGAGAAAAGGAATAGTTATGTTCCATAATGAAATCAGAACAACGACACACAAAAACTTAGTCTGCAGTTACCCAAGCGAAGCTATCTTTCATACTAATAAAAGGCAAAGCTTTCCAAAATTTTAGCGCCCACATGATAATAGATAAGTAGACTAGTGACGCAACAAAATATAAAGAAAAATCAAACACAGGTGAGAATAAGATATGTGAGTGTTGATCACCACAAAATTCAAGAACCGGGCAAAAACATCTCAATTTTTACAACCGAGGAGTTACCAAAATGAATAATAATAATAATAATAAAAATATAAATGATAAGACTGAAATTCATAGAATTTGACATTTCATATAATAAATCACTTTACAGAAGACCAAGATGGTCGTTATTAAATTAAATGCGAGGTGGCCTTGGAACCACGACAATGGGCATATAAGACTGAAGCGCGTAAGATATCGACAAGAAAAGGATTTCATTACAACAAGTCACCCAAGGTAGAATGTCACACTAAATTTACGGTAAAATATGACGCATTACAAGATCAGGGAAAATAGACAGAAAGAAAAACACCCAAAAAATAATAATAAACCTCAAAACCAAAAAGATATGCATGCCGAATATTGCGCAGGAAACTAAACACATACAATAATATCAATAATACCAAAAGTTAGAATGGCATAACTACGCATATGCTCGCAGCACACTTTTCCGACTTACCTCGTAATTAAATTGACACTTCACATACATGAGAAAATCTTAACAATACAGATTTAACGTTTCGGAATCTCTTACAAAATTTTGACAATACCGGATAGAGAGTTTTGATTCAATCTTGACAATATTGGCGAAAATTCTATATAGGCCTAAAATTCTATTCCGCTGCCAAGGTTGGCTCGTAAACAGTCTAGTCAATTTTGTTGAAAATTCCATGACGACGGTTGTAAAAAATGTCTCCTCCAAATAATCGTCTAAAGTAGATGATCCTCCAAGACAATTTTTAAATGAATATTTACTTACATGCCGATGGTTTCGTGTCCAATTCAGTGTAATCCAATACCACCAAAATTACATCAGAATTACCATTTCAATGGTAGGATGCTGCCCGAAATATAAAATTACAGTAATTAGAAAACATAACGAATAGAAAATGTACACTGACTGACAGAGCAAATGCAACACCAAGAAGGAGTGGTTCGAAAAGAATGAAAGTTGGGGAAAAAACAGAGACGGCACGGACGAATAATTGATGTTTATTTCAAACCGATATGCAGGTTACACAATGCGCACGGCATCGACTCAGTAGGATGTAGGACCACCGCGAGCGGCGATGCACGCAGAAACACGTCGAGGTACAGAGTCAATAAGAGTGCGGATGGTGTCCTGAGGGATGGTTCTCCATTCTCTGTCAACCATTTGCCACAGTTGGTCGTCCGTACGAGGCTGGGGCAGAGTTTGCAAACGGCGTCCAATGAGATCCCACACGTGTTCGATTGGTGAGAGATCCGGCGAGTACGCTGGCCACGGAAGCATCTGTACACCTCGTAGAGCCTGTTGGGAGATGCGAGCAGTGTGTGGGCGGGCATTATCCTGCTGAAACAGAGCATTGGGCAGCCCCTGAAGGTACGGGTACGGGAGTGCCACCGGCCGCAGCACATGCTGCACGTAGCGGTCGGCATTTAACGTGCCTTGAATACGCACTAGAGGTGACGTGGAATCATACGCAATAGCGCCCCAAACCATGATGCCGCGTTGTCTAGCGGTAGGGCGCTCCACAGTTACTGCCGGATTTGACCTTTCTCCACGCCGACGCCACACTCGTCTGCGGTGACTATCACTGACAGAACAGAAGCGTGACTCATCGGAGAACACGACGTTCCGCCATTCCCTCATCCAAGTCGCTCTAGCCCGGCACCATGCCAGGCGTACATGTTTATGCTGTGGAATCAATGGTAGTCTTCTGAGCGGACGCTGGGAGTGCAGGCCTCCTTCAACCAATCGACGGGAAATTGTTCTGGTCGATATTGGAACAGCCAGGGTGTCTTGCACATGCTGAAGAATGGCGGTTGACGTGGCGTGCGGGGTTGCCACCGCTTGGCGGCGGATGCGCCGATCCTCGCGTGCTGACGTCACTCGGGCTGCGCCTGGACCCCTCGCACGTGCCACATGTCCCTGCGCCAACCATCTTCGCCACAGGCGCTGCACCGTGGACACATCCCTATGGGTATCGGCTGCGATTTGACGAAGCGACCAACCTGCCCTTCTCAGCCCGATCACCATACCCCTCGTAAAGTCGTCTGTCTGCTGGAAATGCCTCCGTTGACGGCGGCCTGGCATTCTTAGCTATACACGTGTCCTGTGGCACACGACAACACGTTCTACAATGACTGTCGGCTGAGAAATCACGGTACGAAGTGGGCCATTCGCCAAGGCCGTGTCCCATTTATCGTTCGCTACGTGCGCAGCACAGCGGCGCATTTCAGATCAGGAGCATACCTCAGTGACGTCAGTCTACCCTGCAATTGGCATAAAGTTCTGACCACTCCTTCTTGGTGTTGCATTTGCTCTGTCAGTCAGTATATATAGGCATGGCCTTAGTTGATATCCAGCTTACCTGGGGCTGTTTATCTCCATATTGAAAGCTTTTCAACATGTCTTCCAACGAATACGACTTCTTCCGCCCATCTTGGAACTCGGCTACAACGCAACTCAACTCGCCGAGAAGGCAGAAGCACAGCGCACAGTTCAAAAGTGAGTCCTGCGCACGTGCGCGTTTATGCATACGCTTGTTGAACGAATGGGGAAGATCGAAGCTATTGACGTAATAATCTCAGATAACAGTTTTAGATATACAGACATGCACGGTCACACAAATTAACTGCAATTCAAACTATGGACGATACAGGTAGATAAAATCTCCACACACAAATAAGTATGTCCAAATAATTAGGGTTGCGTAATGTCAGAAAGACCGTGCGCCTTTATTAAACATTACATTACGGGATGAGAGGGACAAGGCCATTGGCAGTTACAGGTGGATTGATGGCGCCAGATAAGTAGGATGTCGCACCCGCACCCTAGCCATAAAACATGCCCTCATGCGGTTACGAATGGTGTCAAACAGTCTGTGGATCCTCTCCTGAGGCAAGTTTCGTCCACAGTTGTTGCTGCTGTCCGTCCATATACCGCAGGTGATACTTGGACGGAGCCCCTTCCTAAATTATCCAATATGTGTTTGTGATGGAGAGGTCCGGGGTACTTGCTGGCCACGGGAGGACCTCAACATACTCTAGGCAATCCATTGACACACGTACTGTGTGTGGACGTGCGTTATATTGTTGGAAAACTGCTCCAGGGTGTTGTGTCATAAGGGGTAGGACGTGCGAACGCAGAATGTCTGTGATGTATCACTGTGCCGTCAAATTCTACCGAATCACTATTAGTTTTTTTGCTAGAGGCTTTACGTCGCACCGACACAGATAGGTCTTATGGCGACGATGGGATAGGAAAGGCCTAGGAGTTGGAAGGAAGCGGCCGTGGCCTTAATTAAGGTACAGCCCCAGCATTTGCCTGGTGTGAAAATGGGAAACCACGGAAAACCATTTTCAGGGCTGCCGATAGTGGGATTCGAACCTACTATCTCCCGGATGCAAGCTCACAGCCGCGCGCCTCTACGCGCACGGCCAACTCGCCCGGTAATCACTATTAGAGGTGACCTGAACGCATAATCTATGGCTCCCCGAAACACGATGTCAGGGATTACGCCTGTGTGTATTTCTAAAATATGGGCAGGATCTGCCCTCTGCCATCGACGCCACCAAACTCGCACGCGATGGTCATGGGAGATTGTGCAGAAGCAGGAGTCGTCACTGAACATGATGCGGCGCCAGTCGCCCTGTGTCCCTGTCTACCGGGCAATGCACCACTCCAAACGCTGGCTTTAGTGTTCTGGTGTCAATGGCAACCGACGCATGGGGCGGTATAACCCCAATCAGGTGGATGCGAGTCGTCGAGACTGTACGGGACCTCATAGGATGTTGTGGAGTCACCAGTACATGTTCGCGGATGACGAGTGCTGAGTTTATGGTACCTCGAAAGGTTTGGCGCACCACACGACGGTCAAATGAAATAATCATCAATACTGATCTGCATTTAGGGCAGTCGCCCAGGTGGCAGATCCCCTATCTGTTGTTTTCCTAGCATTTTCTTAAATGATTTCAAAGAAATTGGAAATTCATTGAACATCTCCCTTGGTAAGTTATTCCAATCCCTAACTCCCCTTCCTATAAATGAATATTTGCTCATTTTGTCCTCTTGAATTCTAACTTTTCCTTCCTATTGTGATCCTTCCTACCTTTAAAGACGCCACTCAAACTTATTCGTCTACTAATGACATTCCACTCCGACAGCTCGGAACATACCACTTAGTCAAGAAGCTTCTCTTCTTTCTTACAATTCTTCCCAGCCCAAACTTTGCAACATTGTTGTAATGCTACTCTTTTGTCGGAAATCACCCAGAAAAAGTCGGGCTGCTTTACTTTGGATTTTTCCAGTTCTTGAATCAAGTGTTCCTTGTGAGGGTCCCATACACTGGAACCACACTCTAGTTGGGGTCTTACTAGAGACTTATATAACCTCTCCTTTACATCCTTACTACAATCACTAAACACCCTCAAAACAGTGTGCAGAGATCTGTACCGTTTATTTACAATCCCACTTACGTAATTACCCCAAGGAAGATCTTTCGTTATATTAACACCTAGATACTTACAATGATACACAAAAGGAAGTTTCACCCTACCAACGCAGTAATAAAAACTGAGAGGACTTTTTCTATTTGTGAAACTCGCAACCTGACATTTAACTCCGTTTATCAATATACCGTTGCCTGCTGTCCATCTCACAACATTATCGAGGTCACGATGCAGTTGCTCACAATCTTGTAACTTATTTATTACTCTATACAAAATAACATCATCCGCAAAAAGCCTTACCTCTGATTCCACTTCTTTACTCAAATCATTTATATATATAAGAAAATATATAGGTCCAATAATACTGCCTTGAAGAATTCCCCTCTTAATTATTACAGGGTCAGATAGTTTCGCCTACTCTAATTGTCTGAAATATATTTTCTAAAAATATAGCAAGCGATTCATTCACTCTTTTGTCTACTCCAATTGCACTCATTTTTGCCAGTAGTCTCCCATGATCCACAGACAAGTAAATCGCGATACAGTTCATTTGACCTCCTGAATCCAAGATATCTGCTATATCTTGCTGGAATCCGACAAGTTGAGCTTCAGTGGAATAATCTTTCCTAAAATCGAACTGCCTTCTGTCGAACCAGTTTTGAATTTCGCAAACATGTCTAATATAATCAGAAAGAATGCCTTCCCAAAGCTTACTTGCAACGCATGTCAGACCTACTGGCCTGCAATTTTCAGCTTTATGTCCATCGCCCTTTCCTTTATGCACAGGGTCTACTATAGCAACTCTCCATTCATTTAGTATAGCTCCTTCAACCAAACAATAATCAAATAAGTACTTCAGATATGGTACTATATCCCAACCAATTGTCTTTAGTATATCCCCAGAAATCTTATCAATTCCAGCCGCTTCTCTAGTTTTCAACTTTTGTATGTTATTGTAAATGGCATTGTTATCATACATACATTTTAATACTTCTTTAGCATTAGTCTCCTCCTCTATCTGATCATCATCCTTGCAACCAACATTCTTTATATACTGCTGATTGAATACTTCTGCCTTTTGAGAATCCTCACATACACACTCCCCTTGTTCATTAATTGTTCACCGGGCGAGTTTGCCGTGCGGTTAGGGGCGCGCAGCTCTGAGCTCGCATACGGGAGATAGTGGGTTCGAATCCCACTGTCGGCAGCCCTGAAGATGGTTTCCCTGGATTGTGCCTTTAATTAAGGCCATGGCCCTTTACTTCCCATTCCTAGGCCTTTCCTCTCCCATCGTCGCCATAAGATCTATCTGTGTCGGTGCGACGTAAAGCAAATGGCATTAATTATTCCTGACAAAAAATGTTAAGCTCTCAGAAGGGGTGGTTCAATGTGAATGAAACTACATATGCTGAAAAATCATGTGCCTTTATTGACCTGATTGAAATATGGGATGAAGGAGACAAGGCCGCTGGCAGATACAAGTGGAATGTTGGGGCCGGGTCAGTAGGGTGTCGCACCCACCTTACCTCCCCACCCCGGCCGCAATGCATGCCCTTATGCGGTTCGGAATGGTGTCAAACAGCCTTTCGTTCCTCTCCTGAGACAAGTTCGTCCACAGTTGATGCAGCTGTTCATCCAGATCCCGCTGGTTGGTATTGTGATGGAGTCACCTTCTAATACCATCCCACACGTGTTCAATGATGGAGAGGTCGCAGACCTTGCTGGCTATGGGAGGACCTCGACATCCTTTAGGCAATCCATAGACCCACATGCTGTGTGTGGACGTGCATTATCTGTCCTAGGTTGCTGTGTCATAAGGGGTAAGACGTGCTAACGCAGAACGTCTGTAACGTATCGCTGTGCCGTCGAAGTCTGCCGAAGCACTGCTAGAGGTGACCTGAACGCATATCCTATGGCTCCCCACACCATGATGCCACGGATTACGCCTGTGTGTCTTACCACAATATGGGCAAGATCTGCCCTCTGCTGTCGACGCCGCCAAACACAAACACGATGGTCATCGGAGGTTATGGAGAAGCGGAACTCAACACTGAACATTATTCGACGCCAGTCGTCCTCTGTCTATGCATCTCGGGCAAGGCACCACTCCAAACGCAGGCGCTGGTGTTCTGGTGTCAATAGAAACCGACGAATGGGGCGGTAGGACACCAATCCGGCGGATACGAGTCGTCGAGACATTGTGTGGGAACTCACAAGGTGTTGTAGAGTCTTAAGTACATGTTCGCGGATGGCGGATGTGGAAGTTATGGGATCCCGCAATGCTTGGCGAACCATACGACGGTCCTCCCTCGGGGTGGTGTTTCTCGGTCGACCCGAACCTGCACGACGTGACTGGGTGCTCTCATGTACCCACTGAGTTAACGTCGGGCAACTGCGACATGTGACTGACCCACATGCCTGGCAATTACAGGATACGACCAACCACCCTCATTGAGTCTCACAATGCGGCCTCTGTCAAACGCTGTCAATTGGTGGATAGGCTGACTAACGCGTCTGCGACGCATCGTGGGTGCTTCGTACCGTACATAGGCCTCACTGGCGCGTGTTGTTTAACAGTCTGACCACACAGCAATTGACTGGTAACAAATTATCAGGAACAGGACGGTGCTATCACGAATGCACTCTGGTGGGCGTTCTACATACACTGACTGACAGAGTAAATGCAACACCAAGAAGGAGTGGTTCGAAAGGGATGAAAGTTGGGGGAAAAACAGAGACGGCACGGACGAATAATTGATGTTTATTTCAAACCGATATGCAGGTTACATAATGCGCACGGCATCGACTCAGTAGGATGTAGGACCACCGCGAGCGGCGATGCACGCACAAATACGTCGAGGTACAGAGTCAATAAGAGTGCGGATGGTGTCCTGAGGGATGGTTCTCCATTCTCTGTCAACCATTTGCCACAGTTGGTCGTCCGTACGAGGCTGGGGCAGAGTTTGCAAACGGCGTCCAATGAGATCCCACACGTGTTCGATTGGTGAGAGATCCGGAGAGTACGCTGGCCACGGAAGCATCTGTACACCTCGTAGAGCCTGTTGGGAGATGCGAGCAGTGTGTGGGCGGGCATTATCCTGCTGAAACAGAGCATTGGGCAGCCCCTGAAGGTACGGGTACGGGAGTGCCACCGGCCGCAGCACATGCTGCACGTAGCGGTGGGCATTTAACGTGCCTTGAATACGCACTAGAGGTGACGTGGAATCATACGCAATAGCGCCCCAAACCATGATGCCGCGTTGTCTAGCGGTAGGGCGCTCTACAGTTACTGCCGGATTTGACCTTTCTCCACGCCGACGCCACACTCGTCTGCGGTGACTATCACTGACAGAACAGAAGCGTGACTCATCGGAGAACACGACGTTCCGCCATTCCCTCATCCAAGTCGCTCTAGCCCGGCACCATGCCAGGCGTGCACGTCTATGCTGTGGAGTCAATGGTAGTCTTTTGAGCGGACGCCGGGAGTGCAGGCCTCCTTCAACCAATCGACGGGAAATTGTTCTGGTCGATATTGGAACAGCCAGGGTGTCTTGCACATGCTGAAGAATGGCGGTTGACGTGGCGTGCGGGGCTGCCACTGCTTGGCGGCGGATGCGCCGATCCTCGCGTGCTGACGTCACTCGGGCTGCGCCTGGACCCCTCGCACGTGCCACATGTCCCTGCGCCAACCATCTTCGCCACAGGCGCTACACCATGGACACATCCCTATGGGTATCGGCTGCGATTTGACGAAGCGACCAACCTGCCCTTCTCAGCCCGATCACCATACCCCTCGTAAAGTCGTCTGTCTGCTGGAAATGCCTCCGTTGACGGCGGCCTGGCATTCTTAGCTATACACGTGTCCTGTGGCACACGACAACACGTTCTACAATGACTGTCGGCTGAGAAATCACGGTACGAAGTGGGCCATTCGCCAACGCCGTGTCCCATTTATCGTTCGCTACGTGCGCAGCACAGCGGCGCATTTCATACCTCAGTGACGTCAGTCTGCCCTGCAATTATTCATAAAGTTCTGACCACTCCTTCTTGGTGTTGCATTTGCTCTGTCAGTCAGTGTATAATATATCCCTGTAAATTTAATCACTTACTCACACATCAATGGTATGCATGCGTATAGAAATGGGATACTATTGGACCACTCCTTCTGATTTCTTAACTTTCCGAAGATCAGATGTAGAGCACAACACCGCGTTGGGAACTACAGGGTACTCTCTAGAGCAGCCAATATGCCTCTGACATTCGGCGGAGAATACTCTATTATTAAATCTTTCTCATGCCAAATTTCGTCTAACTCATTCACTTGGTTGTCGTTTTTCTTTCACTTTGCGTTGGAGTGAGAGTTGTTCTTAAATATTACTGTACAGGAAACTGACAAGGGAACTTCCCGAAAATGATGTTTGCAGTTTAAAGCAACACCAGTCACAATAAAGTGACAGTCCTCATTTAGAAAATATTAGCGCTCCACTGCAATTAGGGAGGGTAGACAAGACCGTGCTCAAGGTGATGTGAAGACGAGCACATTCATGGAAGAGGGGGAAGGGACCACTTTGACTTGTGCATTCATTTTTCACTTCTTATACGAATGGCTGTGAAACGTTGTTGGATAATGCTATGGTAATGTAAGGGTGTGTTCTGCCTGAAGACAGGTCCGAACCTCCGCAGAGGTGTGCCTGAGCCGGAATTTACATACGATAGTGCACCCATAAGCGAATTTGCCTAATTAATTTACAATTAAATGTTGAATATTTCGCATATGGGATATTACAGTGAGGCTGTGAATCTAGCAGTCACAAAGGAACTTTCTGGCGCCAGTCAGACGGCAAGAAGTATCCATGAAACTCTTCTCTAAGCACGACCAACTTGTAAACCAACCTAAGGGTTCCTTCCAATAAATTTTATGACACCGCGTAGGAGTGGCGATTTGCAGTTTGGTTCTCACGAGAAAAGCACGCGTTGAGGCCTGACCTACTTAGCTAGGACAGAAGGGACAACGACAATAACCGCCAATCCTTGGGAGGAAGTGGAAGTACCCACGTTTGGAAGAGCGCGAAAGTCTCAGCCAATCAGAAAATTCTAAATTTGAATGAACTGTCACAGCGGGAAATCTACAGTCAGTATTTCGCGATCTGAAGCCCGGTGTGGTGGTGAGAAACAGTGTCCTGATTTCTTTATAATATTTGGTGAATTATCAGTGCGAATCTGTGGTTAATTAGTGCCTAATTAATAAAATTTAACTTCACACGGAGGAGTAAGAGGACCTAGAAGAATGAGCTGTCATGGCGGGATGGAGCCATCCACCGGAAGAAAATAACACCAGTGACGCGCGCCGTCGTGTGGATTATCCTGTGATCATTTCCCGCGGCGCAATATCACATGTGAGTCAGCCAAAATTTAGGAAGTTCTGCATATAAATTTTGAAAACTATAACCTACGGATGTACGATAAAGCGCTCCCGAGGACTAGATTATTACGCCACATCCCTTCCACGGAACTATTTTCCAGGTGGTGGGAGGACTCTTTACAAAACCCAGCGACCAGAGGGTTGAACTCTCAGTGTGTGTTTCTTGAACTCTCAGTTGTTGTCTTGAGTATTCTCAGTGTTTTTTTGAATTTTCGCAGTGATTCTGTAATAGTCTCAGTGTATCTACGTTTGACAGAGTGACAGAGTGTGTCAGCAAATTCATTTAGTCAGCTTTACTTTTGGCTGGTAAGAAAGCGATTAGACACTTGTAGGCATTTTGAGAAAGCCTTGTATTATTTACTTGGGAGAGTAGCATTTCAGAAAATGAACACTTTAACAGACTTTTACTGTAAATGCAGAGAGAACAGGGAAGGGCTACACTTTCAACTTAATTAAACTCACATTACGAGTAGAGAGGAACAAGTCCATGTTTTCAGCATATTTACATAAAAACATCTCTACCCAGCGGGTAGTGTTACATGTGATATCAGCATAAAATTTTCTCCACAACATAAACTGTATTTTAGCTTGTTTCTACCATTCAATAAACTGTTTTAACAAGCGAGATATTTACGGCCAGAAACTAGTAAAGACAGACAGGGAGGAGATTGACTTTCTTCAATGAAGGCCGCAATAGTAAACCTTGAGGAAACAGTTATGTCCCGGTGGGGTTAATGTTCTGTAAGCTGCAGTGTAAACAAAGCTGAGAGACCGGCGAGCAGACCAGCAGGTGATTTCCAGGTAGATAGCGAGGCGACCGTCCAACACAACAGGAGTCTGCAGTGGTATCTTCTAACTTTCACTGGAGTGAGAGAAATGCGAGTGTTTTATGCTAATATAAGCGTGTGTCACGGCATGGCAAAAATGTGTCAAATTTGCGTGTGTAAAAATCTGGAATACCACATCAGCTTGAAGATGGAATTCTAATTTCACCATGACCGAGGCCGGAAGGTGAGCCAGCCTGCCTCCATCACACAGGTATGAGCATCGATAAATAATGTAAATAAATATGTAGGACCGTGGCTAATCGATGATCAATGTAGTTTAGAGTATTAGGTAGGATTGTAAATAATTCACGGTTGATTTGTAACTATAAATATTATTAATAATAATAATAATAATAATAATAATAATAATAATAATATAATAATAATAGTAATAATAATAATAATGTTAATCTTGCACTTTCAGCTAGGATTATTTGTGCACTTTGTTTAGGTAGATGTTTGTTTGCGTGTTGTTGGTTTATTTCTGTAGTATGTCACTTAGACAGTTAGGTAGCTATGATATTTGATCTATTGAGTGTAATGCCGTTTTATTATTATTTTCATCATGTTATTAGATCGTTGTTTTTTTTTTGAGTCACATTTTGTTGGAGTTTTGATCTTGTAGATGCCGCCGCGATGATTTCAATGTTTATTTTTGCTATGTTTGCGCATTTCAGTTTGTTTTATTTGTGGAGTCATCCTTCAGATGACCGGTTGTTATTGTACCTATCCCGTGTATTTTGCGACGATTTTTGGTAGACGCGAGTATTTATTTCTGTGTAGTTGCGGTTACGCATGTTTCAATATCTGTGTTTTGAGAGGCAATCTCGTCACTTTTTTTTTAAGAAACAGTGAGTGCCATTGATGAGTCAGCTCTGAGATTTTTGTGATCTACGTTGGTAATGGAAATATGATATTTGGACCATGTCATGAATTGTCGTAAGAAGTCGTAATGCGCACGACAGATATTTTGCCCGCCGGATACGAGCGAGGCCGTATTGTGAGAATGATGAATAATAATGACGTCGAGAATTAATGAGTAAATAGAAATGTGAAATGAAGAATTTAACCACGAGTGTTAAAGGTGTTACGACATGGGTTATGATAGTAGGCAGAAGCCTGTATTTGTTTAAATAATTCCAGGGAAAGTAGATGCTCGGCAAATAATGCTAGCCAGTGTACAATGTGAGCAGAGCGACGAGTCAATGTGTTTTGAATAATCATGTAGAGTCATGGATGCCATGAAATAACAGTAATTTGTCTGTAAAGGTTAAATGGTATCATGTCCAGACATTTATCGTCTGAGGTTACAGATTGCCGTCAAATTCACAATGTTCATATTTTTTGCTGCTCGCAGCGGGGTATATTTTCTGGAGACTCCGATTTTATTTTGCGCACTTCCATCCTTATTAATTTCCAGTAGGCCGCGATGGTGGGATCTAGTTTTGTTTATTTGTTTTTCATTTTGATCGTACTTTTGACCGTTTATTTGTAGGACGTAAGCGTATGTGAATTATTTATATTTGATTTGATGTAAATAGATAGGTGTAGATAGGCTAGTTTTGATTTCTGTATTCTCTTTGTCGGAGCAGTGTTCCTCCGTTAATTAAATGTAATGATGTAAATAAGATTTCAGATGTTAGGTTTATGGATCGTCGATTATGTCACAGTCGAAACTAGAGTAGTGGTATACTCATACCAGGCATTTAAGTAATTACCAAACTTTCCTTTTAAAATCCACTACATTTTATTTTGAAATGAAGCGATCCTTAAATAAATAAATTGTATAAACTGCCGCAATGAACGAGATAAACAAGATGGCATCTGCCTCCATCTAGTGATGGTACCACAAATGTGAGTTGATAATGAAATGCAGTCAGCGGCAAATTCAATAGAAATTGTAATGTACAAGGATCGCTATCATTTGAAATGTTAATATCAGGCGTTTGGCCTAAATTTCTGTTTAGTTTAAGAAGTCCAGTCTATCACAGGTATGCAAGTGAAGTTTAAAATTTAGATGAGTGGTTGGATACACTCAGAGTGATGTTTCAATAATTTATTTGTTTAATCATGAGGTGGTGAATAAGACAAAGGTTATGTAGGAAATGAAGTGTGATGTTCATGGCTGTTTTTCTTCGAATTATTCCTTATGTGGTACACTTGCTTAGTGCAGTCCATGATTTATTTAAATTTGGGTATTTTACCAAATGAGCCACATGTGTTTAATATTTGACAACTCCTATGAGTCAGTGGATTGATGATGTAACAAATTTAATTAACTTTATTATGATTCAATGACTTTAAAAGTTATTTTGAGAGATATTATTTTCTCCGTAATATAATTCTGTATTTCAAGAAGGTGGTCTTTCTGACCAGAGTTTTAAACTGAGTCATGTTATTTAACTTGAGGACAGTGTCAGCTGAGTTTGGAATAATTTTAATTAAGGTGTTTGACCTTCAGTCAGTTTATTAGGCAGATTACGATTGTTTTATTTAGGCAGATCCTCAATCTTTAATTTTATTAGTCTCACTTATTTCATTTTGTTTACATTTTCACTAGTTCAGTTACGTTCATTTTAGCATTTTGCATTTTATTCAATAAATTAGTCTTTTATTTAAATTTTAATTCAGTCTTGGGTACCGTCATTTTAGTTAGTTTACCCCCTCTTTTCATTTCCTCACTCCCTAATCAGCGGGTGGCCTCTCCGGGGATAACGGACGGGCACGACTGAGGAAGAAGAGTCTACATGCAGCGGTGAGTATTATTTACATGTCATCTATTACAGGAGCAGCCGGCGCACAGAAGAAGGAAGAGATCATCGCAGTTGTTGCCTTGAAAAGGGCACAGGGGCCGGAGTGAGGAGTGAAAAGCGTGTCGCCCACCTTTGGGGCCAGATTTGCCTATCCCCGGGACTTTGCACTTTACATTTAATTTATTTTGTACCCAGACTGACAGCCATGAACATAGATTTACTGAGTGTTGATAAATATGAATACTGTGATAGTACTGTTTGACAAGTAGTGGTATTAATTATAAATGATATGTTTTGTATAATTTTATCCAAATTTAGGATAAAATTGTTTTGTATTGGTGATTACTGTGTCTTGCATGTGTTGGAAGTACTGTTGGGGAGCCTGAAGGTCTCAGTCGTTTTCTCTCAGCATGTAAAATGTCGATTAGTCAGGAGCAGTGGGACATGTTAATTAAAACCATCAGTGATTTAAGCGTAACAACTAATGAACTGAAATCCAGTCAGGCAGAACTAGCTAATGAACTAAAATCTAGTCAGGCCGAACTATCGAATAAAATAGAAAATAGCCAGGCAGAATTAGCTATTGAACTTAAAGTAAATCAAGATGAGTTAAAATCCAGTCAGGCCGAACTGGTAAACAAGGTAGAAAGTAGCCAGGCCGAATTAGCTAACGAATTAAAAACCACACAAGGCGAATTAAAATCCAGCCAGGTAGAGTTAGCCAACGAGTTAAAAGCCACACAAAGCGAATTGAAATCTAGTCAGGCTGAACTTGCAAATAAGATTGAGAATAGCCAAGCCGAACTTGCAAATAAAGTAGAGGCAGTACGAGGACAGGTTTTAGAAGAATTCAAGCAGTGCGAAGTAAAGCTCGAGGAGAAATTTATAAAGAGCCAGGTTGAGTTGAAGAAAGAGTTACGGGGAAACCAGGATAAACTCATGCAGGCGTGTAATGCTAACAGGCAGGAGACAATGGAGGAAATAAAGAAGTTAGCCGATGCACAAGCTCAAATACAAGAACAGTTAGACAACCACAGCGCGACTGTTGAGGAAAGTATGAGGGAAACCAGGGAGATGGTACATGATCAGGGCAAGGATTTAGCTCGAGGTATCATACTCTTGGAAGAACGGATAGATAAAATTGAAGATGAGACTAGGAAAGAAATGAATAAAGTATGCGTACAGGTTGGAGAGACTCAGGAGAAAACGAGTCACGAAATCATGACCTTAAATTCGGAAACCCAGGATATTACAAAGAGGTTAACAGAACTGTCAGAAAAGATAGCAGAGACTGAGGGTGCGATTACACTCAGTGAGCAGTCAGTAAGACAGGAATTTAACGAGGTCATAGAGGGAAAAATCCAGGCAATTAAGACCCAGGGCGAAAACCTGTCGACTTTAGTCAAGCTGCTAGTAGACAAGCAAGCAACCGAGTCGCAAGTAGCAAAAGAAATTAGGATACAGCCGCAGGGTGAGCAAACAGAGAGCGAGCCGATAACACAAATATTTAACGTGGAAAGGACAATGCCGGAAAGTACACAAAGAGCTGAAGCTTCCACCCAGATCATAAACATTGTGCGTACGAGTGACGACCAACCGAAGAAATTTAGTGGAACGTCACAAATTACCCCAAAAGTATATCTTAGGGAATTGAAACAATATTTCCAAGATATAAAGGCCCCAGAAGACAAGAAACTACGTATTGTAGAAAAATATCTCGAAGGACAGGCAAAGACCTGGTACTATGGTTTCGTAGATACCTTTAAGACGTTCGAGGATTTCGAAAAGGCTTTCCTCGAAAGGTACTGGTCCTTGTCAACACAACAAGCACTCAGAATGGACTTGTACACTCGCAAGTACATGTCGACACAGCCCACACGATACCTAGACTTCTTCTTAACACAGCTCGTGAAACTTAGACAATTAGACTCCCCTGTGTCTGACGCAGAAATCGTGCAGACAATAATCAGGAAATTTCCGTCGGACGTGCAGAGAATGCTCATTACGGCGAGGGTAGATGATCCAGCTCAAGTTGAGGCTATTTTAAGGGAGCTAGACGCCACATCCACTAGTAATGTACCGCAGAGAGTGACTAGGCAGACACAGGAACATAGGGCTTACCTAGCTAATGCCACAAGTGAGAATGCACGAGGCAACGCGCAGGTAAACGGCCCGAATTCAGGTGCTGTACCGCGGCGGGATACGAACACGAGACGCCAGGAGGAAGAAACCCAACGTCCGTGGTTTAGAAAACCTAACTATCCAGACAGGCGACCGCGATACCAGGACAGGCAGCCATACCAAAGGAGGTACCTCTCACGAGATAGAAGGCGATGGGAAGATCGAGGAAGAGATAGGCCTTATTATCGCGACCCTGAAAGAAGGTGGAACGAGAGAAGAAATTACCAGCGAGATAGGAACTCGGACCCGAGGTACCAAGAGGGGCGCCGATACATTAATGACCTGAATAATAAACAGCAGCGCGATCCGTGGAAACAGGCAATCGAATCCCAAGACATGAACCCGGATATCACGGGAGCCGAAAGCCTCGAGTTCCAGCAGACAAGAAGGAGAGGAAGCGAGGACCGCAGACCACTCAACCCTAATGCACCAACGTACGAGGGGACCGGTGCTAGAAAAAAAACACTTCAATTTCGAATTAGTAACTCCATTAGACACTGACTCAACCACACATTTAACCATTGAGAATGAAGAGTGGGAAGTAGCAAAAGTAGATTCATGGATAGCGCAGCCTGAGGACTTATTAAATGATGAATTTAAGCAGGAGAGCCCACAAATTTTACCTCTACCTGTGATTAAAATCAAAATTTATGGAACAAGTATTTTAGGACTTTTAGATACTGGTGCGATTATCAGCATTATTTCGAGGACTCTGTTTAATGATTTGAAAGAGAGAATGAGCCTGCCTGAGATCCCGGTCTCGACAGTGAAAATAAAAGGGATCGTGCCAGACAAGGTGACTACCTGCAAGTCCCAGACATACCTGGAGATGACAATAGGGAGCTCAACCTACAGTCATACATTTATCATAATGGCCAGAGTTAACTACAACGTAATTCTCGGAGCCGATTTTCTAAGGGAAACACATGCCGTCATTGACCTTGCAGGGGGCGTTGTGAGATTCCGAAGGAATGGAGGTCATGACAGGGTTGCAATAAATCCGGAAACTGATGAGGACGAAGCAGATAACAGTACTGACGGAGAGTTCCACGACATCTTAGGAACCGAGCATGCGGATGAACAATTAAATATTTTGGACCATGAGGGGATTTTTACAGACATTTTTATGGCTGATACTGCAGAAGATATTGAAAAATTAATCAATGACAAGGTTGCAGAGTTTAAAGGGACAAAAGAACAGAAAGATCAATTAAGAGCCTTCTTAATTGAGCATCAGGCCGTATTCGATTCCAAAGTAGGCCTCATCCCTAATTTTACATACGTTTTCAATGTTTTGGACTGGGAACCATACAAACGAAAGCCGTACCCAGTGCCAGAGAAATACCACGAGGAGGTCAAACAAATTATCAAACAAATGGAAGAAAACGGGATTATCTCGAAGCGACCCACTCCGTACGTGAACAGCCTTGTCATAGTAAAGAAAGCCGACAATTCCCTGAGGCTGTGCTTAGATGCTCGCCAATTAAATTCCAAATTAATCCCAGAGAATGATCAAGCCATGCCTATTAAGGACGCAATTCGTCGATTTAGAGACATGGAAGTTTTCACAGGTGTGGACCTGACCAGTTCTTTTCACCATATCCTTCTGCATGATAAGTCGAAATTACTAACAGGGTTTATGTTTGATCAACAGACCTATGTGTTTGAAAGACTCCCGTTCGGAACCCGCAATTCTAGTAGCGCTCTCATACGGGCACTTGACAGGAACCTAACAGACGAAGTCAAAGCAGTTACTACTTTGTACATCGATGACATGATAATTGCAACTAAAACCTTTGAAGAAAACCTCCAAAATTTAGGCAAACTGTTCAAAAACCTTATAGAAACTGGATTCAAGGTGAATATCAAGAAATCACACTTTTGTCAGCCGGAAATCTTATTCCTAGGACACGTGATAGACGGCAAGGGAATCCGACCAAACCCGGTAAAGTTAGAAGCGATAAGTAACTTCCCTAGGCCTACCAAGGTGAAACATGTCCGACAATTCCTTGGTATGTGTCAATTCTTTCGAGAACACTGTAAAAATTTCACCGAAGTCGTTGCACCACTACAAGACCTGCTATGTAAGAATAACAGATGGAAATGGACACAGGAAGCAGAAACAGCGTTCACATGTACTAAAGAATTGTTAGCCAGGAGTATACAATTAGCATATCCTGATTTCAACAGACCATTCATCCTCCAAACAGACGCATCTAAAGTGGGCGTAGGTGCAGTCTTATTCCAGGAACAGGACGGTGAATGTAAAACCAAGGACTATTTAGGCTTTTATAGTAGAAAACTGAGGTCGCACGAACGGAATTACACAACTACAGAGCTGGAAATGCTAGCTATAGTCCAAGCCCTACAGCACTGGCGGAAAGTTATTTATGGATTTCCAATCGTCATAAGAACCGACCACAAAGCTTTAACGTTCATGTTAAAATCAGCTGTTTCATCTGACAGAATTACTAGATGGTCACTGTTCGTGCAGCAATTTAATTTTACCATTGAACACTGTACCGGCAAGGCAAACATTTTAGCAGACGCTTTAAGCAGGAACCCAAATAAACATGAAGAGCAGGTAAATTATGTGGACTTAACACAGGAAGACCGAAATGTACTGCTCCGACTGAGCCAGTTACCAACCTTTCAACAGGCTGATCCAACCTTACAGCCGATTATTCAGTATTTCTAGGGAGCAATTCAACAAGGGGACCCTCATTATGACGAAATTCACAAGGCCGCACATGAATACAGGTTGTTAAATAATCAGTTGTTAAAATATGCAGATAAGGATCATACTAAATTAAAGATTGTCGTCCCGAAAGAATTACAGGAAGAGCTGATATGGCATGTACACCGTGTTATTGGGCACGGAGGTATTGATAAGACCGTCGCCACAATTCAGGAAACTTTCACCTGGAAAGACCTAAGGAAAACTGTCAGGGATGCAATAATTACATGCGACACTTGCCAGCGTGTCAAGGCGAACTCCTACCTTGTAAAACAGAAGCCAATTCCCATTCTACCGTCAAAGCCCCGTGAGTTATTCGCGATGGATATTTATGGAAAAATCCCGAAATCACGGAGAGGCAATCAGTTCATATTAGTCACGATGGATGTATTTTCAAAATTTACAAATCTTTCTCCAATGCAAAAGGCCAATACTAGGTCAGTTTTAAGATGCATTAATAGGGAAATAATTCCGGCCATGGGAAAACCGGAGAAATTATTAACAGATCACGGAACACAGTTCACTTCCGCAGAGTTCAAAACAGGTTTACGGCAACTAGGAATACAGCACGTTTTGAGTTCAACACGTCACCCAGAGTCGAACCCGGCGGAAAGAGTAATGAAAGTCATCGCAAAATTCAGCAGAATTTATATCCCAGAACAGCATTGGCGATGGGTTGATATTCTCCCATTGATCACTGACTGCATAAATAATACTTTCCATGAAGCAACAACGAAAATCCCGGCCACAGTGCATAATGGCTTACAACCGGCCAGGCCGTGGAATCCAGTCGTCAATTGTCCGCCTGAACCCCTATTATCTCCGGAAGTGTGTACACAACAGGTACAGGGGCGTTTAAGAGAGCAAGCTGACCGCAGGCTGAGAAGGGTTCGAAGAAAAAAATATCACAGGCCATTAAGAGTAGGTGAAATGGTATTGATCCGTAGACCAGCCATCTCCGATCCTGAAAGGAAGTATTACGCAAAATTCGCACCATTGTACATCGGTCCTTACCGCATTGTTCAAGATATGCAAAACAATGCATATAAAATTAGAAGTTTAGATGGAGAAAATGAAATGGTTATGAATGCATCTAATCTTAAAATATATAGAGTAGCACCAGGCGCAGCTCAAGTGAATCTCGTGGAAAAACCAAGGAGCTCAAACGCAGGAGAAGACACAAGTTCCGGCACGGAAGAAGAAGATGATGATGATGACCCGTGTACCGAAGCAGAAGAAGAAGATGACCAGGAAACCCTATCAACGAACCCAGGAGACGACAGTCATTTCGAGATTGAGACAGGCCAGCAAACAGAAGAGGATTGTCCGGAATGCGAACAGAACTCAGCCGAGATACTGGCAGTCATGAAACAAATTGCAGATGACCTCGAGAAAGAGAACAAGAGTTTAGAGAGAGAAATCAGAGAAAAACTCAGACATAAGCAGAAGTATACTTCATAGTCAGGAGTATACATTCGCTTATGGCTGCAAGTATGAGTAATCATTGGTTGAATTTAGAAATCTTCCACTACCGCGTAAGATTTCTAACGTCGTAAGGGAGCATTGCACCCATAAGCGAATTTGCCTAATTAATTTACAATTAAATGTTGAATATTTCGCATATGGGATATTACAGTGAGGCTGTGAATCTAGCAGTCACAAAGGAAATTTCTAGCGCCAGTCAGACGGCAAGAAGTATCCATGAAACTCTTCTCTAAGCACGACCAACTTGTAAACCAACCTAAGGGTTCCTTCCAATAAATTTTATGACACCGCGTAGGAGTGGCGATTTGCAGTTTGGTTCTCACGAGAAAAGCACGCGTTGAGGCCTGACCTACTTAGCTAGGACAGAAGGGACAACGACAATAACCGCCAATCCTTGGGAGGAAGTGGAAGTACCCACGTTTGGAAGAGCGCGAAAGTCTCAGCCAATCAGAAAATTCTAAATTTGAATGAACTGTCACAGCGGGAAATCTACAGTCAGTATTTCGCGATCTGAAGCCCGGTGTGGTGGTGAGAAACAGTGTCCTGATTTCTTTATAATATTTGGTGAATTATCAGTGCGAATCTGTGGTTAATTAGTGCCTAATTAATAAAATTTAACTTCACACGGAGGAGTAAGAGGACCTAGAAGAATGAGCTGTCATGGCGGGATGGAGCCATCCACCGGAAGAAAATAACACCAGTGACGCGCGCCGTCGTGTGGATTATCCTGTGATCATTTCCCGCGGCGCAATATCACATGTGAGTCAGCCAAAATTTAGGAAGTTCTGCATATAAATTTTGAAAACTATAACCTACGGATGTACGATAAAGCGCTCCCGAGGACTAGATTATTACGCCACATCCCTTCCACGGAACTATTTTCCAGGTGGTGGGAGGACTCTTTACAAAACCCAGCGACCAGAGGGTTGAACTCTCAGTGTGTGTTTCTTGAACTCTCAGTTGTTGTCTTGAGTATTCTCAGTGTTTTTTGAATTTTCACAGTGATTCTGTAATAGTCTCAGTGTATCTACGTTTGACAGAGTGACAGAGTGTGTCAGCAAATTCATTTAGTCAGCTTTACTTTTGGCTGGTAAGAAAGCGATTAGACACTTGTAGGCATTTTGAGAAAGCCTTGTATTATTTACTTGGGAGAGTAGCATTTCAGAAAATGAACACTTTAACAGACTTTTACTGTAAATGCAGAGAGAACAGGCAAGGGCTACACTTTCAACTTAATTAAACTCACATTACGAGTAGAGAGGAACAAGTCCATGTTTTCAGCATATTTACATAAAAACATCTCTACCCAGCGGGTAGTGTTACATGTGATATCAGCATAAAATTTTCTCCACAACATAAACTGTATTTTAGCTTGTTTCTACCATTCAATAAACTGTTTTAACAAGCGAGATATTTACGGCCAGAAACTAGTAAAGACAGACAGGGAGGAGATTGACTTTCTTCAATGAAGGCCGCAATAGTAAACCTTGAGGAAACAGTTATGTCCCGGTGGGGTTAATGTTCTGTAAGCTGCAGTGTAAACAAAGCTGAGAGACCGGCGAGCAGACCAGCAGGTGATTTCCAGGTAGATAGCGAGGCGACCGTCCAACACAACAGGAGTCTGCAGTGGTATCTTCTAACTTTCACTGGAGTGAGAGAAATGCGAATGTTTTATGCTAATATAAGCGTGTGTCACGCCATGGCAAAAATGTGTCAAATTTGCGTGTGTAAAAATCTGGAATACCACATCAGCTTGAAGATGGAATTCTAATTTCACCATGATCGAGGCCGGAAGGTGAGCCAGCCTGCCTCCATCACACAGGTATGAGCATCGATAAATAATGTAAATAAATATGTAGGACCGTGGCTAATCGATGATCAATGTAGTTTAGAGTATTAGGTAGGATTGTAAATAATTCACGGTTGATTTGTAACTATAAATATTAATAATAATAATAATAATAATAATAATAATAATATAATAATAATAGTAATAATAATAATAATGTTAATGTTGCACTTTCAGCTAGGATTATTTGTGCACTTTGTTTAGGTAGATGTTTGTTTGCGTGTTGTTGGTTTATTTCTGTAGTATGTCACTTAGACAGTTAGGCAGCTATGATATTTGATCTATTGAGTGTAATGCCGTTTTATTATTATTTTCATCATGTTATTAGATCGTTGTTTTTTTTTTGAGTCACATTTTGTTGGAGTTTTGATCTTGTAGATGCCGCCGCGATGATTTCAATGTTTATTTTTGCTATGTTTGCGCATTTCAGTTTGTTTTATTTGTGGAGTCATCCTTCAGATGACCGGTTGTGATTGTACCTATCCCGTGTATTTTGCGACGATTTTTGGTAGACGCGAGTATTTATTTCTGTGTAGTTGCGGTTACGCATGTTTCAATATCTGTGTTTTGAGAGGCAATCTCGTCACTTTTTTTTTAAGAAACAGTGAGTGCCATTGATGAGTCAGCTCTGAGATTTTTGTGATCTACGTTGGTAATGGAAATATGATATTTGGACCATGTCATGAATTGTCGTAAGAAGTCGTAATGCGCACGACAGATATTTTGCCCGCCGGATACGAGCGAGGCCGTATTGTGAGAATGATGAATAATAATGACGTCGAGAATTAATGAGTAAATAGAAATGTGAAATGAAGAATTTAACCACGAGTGTTAAAGGTGTTACGACATGGGTTATGATAGTAGGCAGAAGCCTGTATTTGTTTAAATAATTCCAGGGAAAGTAGATGCTCGGCAAATAATGCTAGCCAGTGTACAATGTGAGCAGAGCGACGAGTCAATGTGTTTTGAATAATCATGTAGAGTCATGGATGCCATGAAATAACAGAAATTTGTCTGTAAAGGTTAAATGGTATCATGTCCAGACATTTATCGTCTGAGGTTACAGATTGCCGTCAAATTCACAATGTTTATATTTTTTGCTGCTCGCAGCGGGGTATATTTTCTGGAGACTCCGATTTTATTTTGCGCACTTCCATCCTTATTAATTTCCAGTAGGCCGCGATGGTGGGATCTAGTTTTGTTTATTTGTTTTTCATTTTGATCGTACTTTTGACCGTTTATTTGTAGGACGTAAGCGTATGTGAATTATTTATATTTGATTTGATGTAAATAGATAGGTGTAGATAGGCTAGTTTTGATTTCTGTATTCTCTTTGTCGGAGCAGTGTTCCTCCGTTAATTAAATGTAATGATGTAAATAAGATTTCAGATGTTAGGTTTATGGATCGTCGATTATGTCACAGTCGAAACTAGAGTAGTGGTATGCTCATACCAGGCATTTAAGTAATTACCAAACTTTCCTTTTAAAATCCACTACATTTTATTTTGAAATGAAGCGATCCTTAAATAAATAAATTGTATAAACTGCCGCAATGAACGAGATAAACAAGATGGCATCTGCCTCCATCTAGTGATGGTACCACAAATGTGAGTTGATAATGAAATGCAGTCAGCGGCAAATTCAATAGAAATTGTAATGTACAAGGATCGCTATCATTTGAAATGTTAATATCAGGCGTTTGGCCTAAATTTCTGTTTAGTTTAAGAAGTCCAGTCTATCACAGGTATGCAAGTGAAGTTTAAAATTTAGATGAGTGGTTGGATACACTCAGAGTGATGTTTCAATAATTTATTTGTTTAATCATGAGGTGGTAAATAAGACAAAGGTTATGTAGGAAATGAAGTGTGATGTTCATGGCTGTTTTTCTTCGAATTATTCCTTATGTGGTACACTTGCTTAGTGCAGTCCATGATTTATTTAAATTTGGGTATTTTACCAAATGAGCCACATGTGTTTAATATTTGACAACTCCTATGAGTCAGTGGATTGATGATGTAACAAATTTAATTAACTTTATTATGATTCAATGACTTTAAAAGTTATTTTGAGAGATATTATTTTCTCCGTAATATAATTCTGTATTTCAAGAAGGTGGTCTTTCTGACCAGAGTTTTAAACTGAGTCATGTTATTTAACTTGAGGACAGTGTCAGCTGAGTTTGGAATAATTTTAATTAAGGTGTTTGACCTTCAGTCAGTTTATTAGGCAGATTACGATTGTTTTATTTAGGCAGATCCTCAATCTTTAATTTTATTAGTCTCACTTATTTCATTTTGTTTACATTTTCACTAGTTCAGTTACGTTCATTTTAGCATTTTGCATTTTATTCAATAAATTAGTCTTTTATTTAAATTTTAATTCAGTCTTGGGTACCGTCATTTTAGTTAGTTTACCCCCTCTTTTCATTTCCTCACTCCTTAATCAGCGGGTGGCCTCTCCGGGGATAACGGACGGGCACGACTGAGGAAGAAGAGTCTACATGCAGCGGTGAGTATTATTTACATGTCATCTATTACAGGAGCAGCCGGCGCACAGAAGAAGGAAGAGATCACCGCAGTTGTTGCCTTGAAAAGGGCACAATAGGGTGGCCAGTTCCTTTCCGCTCCTCCATTCCCTTATACCCCACCAAAAGCTGGTTGTAACCCATCCAAATCTTGACCACGCCAAATGTTGCTTAACTTCGGAGATCTCACGAGATCCGGTGTTTCAATACGGCTATGGCCGTTGGCGATAATGCTATAGATATAATATAAACTGTGCTATGTTCCCTCTATTATCTGCGTACGACGAGAAGTCGTGGCAGCTTGTAGATACGGCTGGAGTAACAAATACTACACTCTTAGTTACAAACATCAGTCACGACAGACAATGCGAGCTCTCTGAATAAATGCGTATTCTTTATCAAACTCTTCATAATACAGTACATACAGTAAATGTGTAACTAATGCAGAATGGCACTACCTGTTTGAAAGAACACGACAGGACCTCATTTCGCAAGAGCCACCGCGAGTGGAACAGATCTTTATTGTCAGGCCTTGAGACTTGAGATAGGCGCATGCGCAGCATCCAAGCTTACCCCTCACACCCCAAACCCCGCATCCAAGCGACATTTCGTCAGACGACCATAGTACAAATACCACAGGGTTTGTTTTGCGGTTATGAAGTAGAGTACGCTTTACGTCGCACCGGCACAGACAGGTCTTATGACGACGATGGAATAGGCCTAGGAGTGGGAAGGAAGCAACTGTGGCTTTAATTAAGGCACATTCCCAGCATTTGCCTGGTGTGGAATTGGAAAACCACGGAAAATCATCTTCAGGGCTGCTGACAGTGGGGTTCGAACCCACTATCTCCCCAATGCAAGCTTATAGCTACGTGACCCAAACCGCGCGCCACTTACCCGGTTTGATGTTATGAAGGTGAGCAAACGACACTTTTGAAGTCACGTTGAATCCTATAATTAGCAGTACAGACCAGGAACGCTTATTTTGTTCTAGTTTTTCCAGGAAAGAATCCTAAAGTCATTATTACTCTACTGGTAACACAGTTTGCTACATGTTCCAGATTGATAAATTTCTAACAGAATTAAAGCAAATGTTGATGATGTTTTTGACAAATACCAATCACTTCTTTGTCTTGGAACTGATAGTTTTGGAGGCTGTAGTGCGAGCTTTGGACGTGGTATATCAGATATAATTAAGTCACAGTCAAGCACTTTAAAAACGTGCACTCTCTGATTTATGCCAAGTTCTTTGGCTTTCATCATCGTCTAGCAAACAGTATTGGTAATATTTAGGTAGTTCTTCCTATGAACCATCTACCAAAAGTTGGACGACCAGCAGGAATAAATCAGATATCTTAATTATTAGGCAAAAGGACAACGACTTTGATAGATGTTAAGCGCACTCGTTGCTACATTAAATGAACTTATGCACGTTGTTTACACCCGTATACTTCTTGAACGTGTCGTATGGGCACCTAGAATTTTCAGAAAATTTATATGTAGTCTATAGTACTTCCTCCAAATGCAGTCGGTTACATTTTGCACAGCGAGCTACAATTTTAGAAGGTCCCTAGTGAGTATTTTCCTTCCCTAGTGCTTACCGTATTTTTGAATTTTTGCAGGAATTTGATAAACATTCATAAACTTTGATACTGACCATAAGGAAACTTTAATTTAATGTTTCTGATTGAGAACATCAAATATCTTTAGGTAGCTCAATCGTAAGAGTAGCGGTGTTTCGTCTCGGTATGGCTTGAGCTTATCAGCGGGAAACCTCGCCTCTCCAAAACACTGGCCAATACACCACTGCAGGTCACCCGACTTCGGGTAATTGTTGAGGGGGTGGCATAACTAACATGAACACAGGCGTGTGAAGTGGGGAACAACTCTTAATGGAAACATTCCTATTTCATAACAATATTCACAAACATAAAAGCGAGAACAATAACAGAGGTTGTTTCTCAAATACATTTTGAACGAGTCTTATGTACGGAGTTTTCAAGACGGTAATATTCACAAGTAAACAGAAAAATAAAACTTGATTCATAAATAAATATTTTGAACGAATGTTTTATGTACGAATGGATGTCCGTTTTTAATCTAATTTCTTTATATAAAACCGTCTACCACCTTCTCCAAATTTTACGCCTTAACAGAATATAAAAACTACCAAACTCCACATTTTAAGGGGACTTAACATCTGGGAAGAGAATTTTAGGAGGGTCAAAATGACACTCTGCCCCCTAAGATAGTTCTTGGTGGGGATTGAAAATGCCTTGCCACCCCCTCCCTTTTCCTTCCCTAGTGTTTACCATAAATTCGAAGCTTTTCAGGGATTTGATAAACTTTGATAAACTTTGATACTGACAAAAAATTAAGTTCCCATAAGGAAAATTTAATTGATTGTTTAAGAAAATTCAATAACTTTAGGTAGCTCAATCGTAAAAGTACCAGTGTTTCGCTCCAGTGTGGTTTGAGCTCATCAATGGGAAACCACGCCTCTCCAAGACTCTGGCTAGTACACCATTGTGAAACTACTTCAAGTACAATGCAGTGCCGATGAACTATGGGATATATGTTTGACACCGTTAGTAAAGTAACAATGATCTTATTAGTTATTTAAGTTAAGTTGCTTTTTAAAGTCGGATATCTCCTTTCTTGAAAGGAGAGCAATGTTTCCCTCCTAAGAGTAACTGGCTTGTATTTATTTGTCTTCTCAGGTTTCGAATTGTGCTTCGCAGCGTGACGTTCGAGAATTTTACCCGCAAAGGGTACCCTCTTCAGAAATCTGACCCCTTCTTCAATGTGTTTACGAATCATACATATAAATCAGTAAGTATTACTTGTATTGTGATACGTTTCGCTGCCAACACCACATATTCATTTTCTATTTAAATTGAAATATTTGTTTGTGTATTTCTTTGGCATTGTTTCCATTCTTAAATTATTTAAATTCATTCGCTAACTGTTTAAATGATCACATTTTTATTTCTCTTAACCTACAGTGTCTTGGAAATAACACTTAATATCCTATATGTAATGGGGGAGTATGGACAGTTAAATAGTTAAGACAGTGTCATCCACTGTATGGGAAGGAAGACAAGTAGCAATTAATCGAGTATCTCATGGTCAGTTGGCTGTGAATCTCTAGTCTATCTTCCAACCCGCAGGTATGAACTGAAATTGCCCGGCTTGTGCACTCTGGGATCTCTGTAAGGCAAACATTACTCTGTAGTTGACGATGAAATATTAACTGTACATTCACAGAGCAAACAACAGCTCAGTTCACTATATAGTGATTTAAATGAGCTTATCTTAGGAATAATCCGTTTCTGTCTAAACAATTTCAAGCAGAAATTCACGGAATTAATGACTACTTCTACCACAGTAGTTTATAACCGTTGCTGTGGTTACAGTAGGAGTTCGAGTGCCTTGTCGTCTGATTTCGATTGTGGCTGTCCCTCTGAATTTCAACGTGAGAACGATATAAAAGTAGTGGCTTGTAAGCTGTCTGAAACGACAATTGGATGAGGGACACTCACTCACTCCGTGGTACCCGGCCTTGTCTCTGTCGAGCAGTTGGCCAAGACCTCGGGAAGTCTTTATTTCCCGACAATTTACTCTCTTTCTGATGAGAAAATTTTAAAGCTGATATGTCATTAAAAAGGATAACTAATCTGCCTCCCACAGAAGAATAGAAAGAAATGATTCTTACTCTTAGTAAACTCGACTTTAAGGCGACACTCCGGAGATAAAAGTCGATATTTTGGTGAATTTTTTAATGACTGAAATTTAAAACATTTTGATTTTTTTTTCACGAAGTTATTCCGATGAATTCAAACAATTTATCACTGCAATGATGCTTTGTTTGCAATTGCAATTTTACATTTAAATCCCATTTTCTCCCATGAAATTCTGCCAAATGTAACAGAATTTGTATGGTATGTGTCACAGCTATAATAAGAAACCTGCGTATGACCGGGCGAGTTGGTCGTACGGTAGGGAGCGCGCGGCTGTGAGCTTGCATCCGGGAGATAGTGGATCGGCAGTCCTCAAGATGGTTTTCCGTGGTTTTCCATTTTCACACCAGTCAAATGCTGGGGCTGTACCTTAATTGAGGCCACGGACGCTTCCTTCCAATTCCTAGGCCTTTCCTATCCCATCCTCGCCATAAGACCTATCTGTGTCGGTGCGACGTAAAGCCATTAGCAAACAAAAAAACCTGCATATGGAATTTTTGATTGCAGAATATTTTCAAGTAGTAAGGAATTTTAAGTACAAAATTTTAGAACTTAAAAATTACACAAACTTTAGTACGATATGCTTCCTTATATAAACTATGTACAGAAAAGTCGATACCTGTGTTGTGTTTGAGTCATCAGTCCATAGAGTGGTTTGATGCAGCTCTCCATGCCACCCTATCCTGTGCTAACCTTTTCATTTCTACGTAACTATTGCATCCTACATCTGCTCTACTTTGCTTGTCATATTCATACCTTGGTCTACCCCTACCGTTCTTACCACCTACACTTCCTTCAAAAACCAACTGAACAAGTCCTGGGTGTCTCAAGATGTGTCCTATCATTCTCTCTCTTCTTCTCGTCAAATTTAGCCAAATCGATCTCCTCTCACCAGTTCGATTCAGTATCTCTTCATTCGTGATTCGATCTATCCATCTCACGTTCAGCATTCTTCTGTAACACCACATTTCAAAAGCTTCTATTCACTTTCTTTATGAGCTAGTTATCGTCCATGTTTCACTTCTATACAATGCCACGCTCCACACGAAAGTCTTCAAAAACATATTTCTAATTCCGATATGAATGTTTGAAGTGAGCAAATTTCGTTTCTTAAAAAAGCTCTTCCTTGCTTGTGCTAGTCTGCATTTTATGTCCTCCTTACTTCTGCCATCGTTAGTTATTTTACTACCCAAGTAACAATATTCATCTACTGTACTTCCTTTAAGACTTCATTTCCTAATCTAATATTTCCTACATCACCTGCCTTCGTTCGACTGCACTCCATTACATTGGTTTTGGAATTATTTATTTTCATCTTGTACTCCTTACCCAAGACTTCATCCATACCATTCAGCAACTTCTCGAGGTATTCTGCAGTCTCAGATAAAATAATATCATCGGCAAATCTCAACGTTTTGATTTCCTCTCCTTGGACTGTGATTCCCTTTCCAAATTTCTCTTTGATTTCCTTTACTGCCTGTTCTATGTAAACATTGAAAAGGAGAGGGGAAAAACTGCAGCCTTGCCTCACTCCTTTCTGGATTGCTGTTTCTTTTTCAAAGCATTCGATTCTTATCACTACAGACTGATTTTGATACAGATTGTAGATGATTCTTCGTTCTCGGTATCTGATCCCTATCATCTTCAGAATCATAAATAGCTTGGTCCAATCAACATTATCGAATGCCTTTTCTAGATCTACGAATGCCATGTACGTGGGCTTGTCCTTCTAAATTCGATCCTCTAAGATCAGACGTAATGTCAGGATTGCTTCACGTGTTCCTGCATTTCTTCTGAAGCCAAATTGATCTTCTCCCAACTCGGCTTCAACTTGTTCTTCCATTCTTCTGTAAATAATACGTGTTAAAATTTTGCAGGCATGAGATACTAAACTAATGGTGCGGTAGTTTTCACACCTGTCAGCACCGGCTTTCTTGGGAATTGGTATAACAACATTCTGCCGAAAATCGGATGGGACTTCTCCTGTCTCATACATCTTGCACACTAAATGAAGTAACCTTGCCATGCTGGTTTCTCCTAAGGCAGTCAGTAATTCAGAGGGAATGTCATCAATTCCAGGTGCCTTGTTCCTATTTAGGTCACTCACAGCTCTGTAAAACTCTGACCTCAAAATTGGTTCTATATGCTGCGGAATGTCTCGCCATGAACAAAAAGGGCATGATGGAGAAATTGGAGGCCAAGGAAAGAAAGATTTTGAGAAAAATCTTAGGTCCAGTCAAAGACAGCGGCGAGTTTAGGAGACGGCACAACCAGGAGTTGTACTCGCATGTGGAGAAAATAACTGATGTGATGCGAAAAAGGAGGATTACTTTTTATGGACACATGGCCCGAATGAATTCAACACGGTTAACCAATCGCATTTTCACTTTCCTCCAAGAGAAAAAGGCAAAGGGGGCATGGTTCAGTAAGGTACAGAAAGATCTACAGGAGATTGGGATCTCATTTGAAGATATCCAGGAGCGTGTCCCACTTAAGAAAAAACTCCAAGAACATCAGAGTTTCCTACCAAAGCCGATGAAAACTGGAAAAGCATGGACGGAAGAACGAAAGGAGCAACACCGTATACGAATGAAGGAGTACTGGACCAACATTAAAGCTCAAGGGAAACAGTTGAAATGACGTGGTCCCTAGTTGGCCGAAACGAAACAAGAAGAAGAACTACTCAGTCTCATATTAGGTGACGACCGCTGCACGAGGGAGAGAATCAAACACTGTCGCAGAGTTTCTTAGGTGTATTGCTGCGCCGTGATCCTTCTCGATGGGGAGGTATGACGCTCTGTAATGAAATGTAGATCACTCTGGTAGCCAGGATGTCTCCAGAATCGAATTCGGCGGTGGTCTTTATCCACATAAAACCATGATTCGTCACTGAAAATCACTCGTCACCAATCCATACGCTGTCATTCTGCCTGTTCCTAGAAAAGTTTAAGCGTGCTCAGAGGAGCTCAGGTAATGATAGATATCGTAAGAGATGCCGTGGTGGCTGATCCTGTTCTATTAGCCGCTTGGATATGGCACTTGAGAACACAGGATTACCTCCTGCTCCCGTGACATGTCTTTGGTTGATTCACAGCGACGCCTGTGGACTGATTTTAGCCTGCCGCACGGTGAAATGATCGTCCCTTCTAGTGGTCCGCCGGGCTTGCCGTATCTTCCAAACTGAGAACTAAACTTCAGTTTTGCATGTTTAATTATTCTCCATTCAATTGTTAGGACATAGTAGCTCAACAAGATCTCAGGGATGACCACGAACAAACCACACACGCAAAAGGAGATTTAGAGAGAGAGGTAACATATTATCAGTACATCGCTATCATATGACTTCGCTTGCCAAATACAATTCATCTGAGATGAGAGTTGCATCAATTACGTCATTTTGTTCTCTCCGCCAGCTGCACTAACATAGTGTATCCTTGTATTTGAGAAAGTATCCACATATCTCGATTTATCATTTAAAATAGAAGCAGTGTGGAAACTACACATAAAGTCATAGTGTGCAACGATATTATCACAGCAGCCTTAAACAGGTTAGTCTGTGCTTTATCTACATAAATATAGAAGAAAAGCCACTATTCCCATGTCACGTCGTCTTCAGCTTACTTGTATGTATCCTCAGAGATAAAGGTAAGGGTTATTCTGCCCGAAGGCAGGTCCGAACCTCCGCAGAGGTGTTCCTGAGCCGGAGTTTACATGCGGTAAACTGGCCAGTTCCTTTCCGCTCCTCCATTCCCTTACCCCCACCCCCCACCAACAGCGCGTGGGAACCCATCCAACTCCTGACCAAGCCCAATGTTGCTTAACTTCGGAGATCTCACGGGATCCGATGTTTCAACACGGCTACGGCCGTTGGCTCCTCAGAGATAGAAAAGACATAAATACGAAACTAAATAATCATTAACCGCAAATTAATTTGTTTCATTGGTCTTTAAATTTTTTTTGAATACTGAAAACTTATGGTAGCATTGGAAAACACAGAGGGAACTGAATAGTTACACGATAATGTACTCATTTAGTGCATATTAAAGAAGTGGAAATGTAAAATTATATATACTACTACCTGATGTACCTGTGCTTCGCTACGGGATTCTCAGAAGACTAACTTTGTGGTTTTCCTAACCGAAGTTAACATAGGTCATTACAAAAACGTCAGTAGGAATGTAGCGATTAAAAGCAATGTTATCATGTATAAAATACTCGATCAAATGAAAAACTGCACATTTTCTCACTTTTAACGAACAGTACTACGGTGCCGATCTAACAGTCCAAAGATCCAGAGCTGGAATGATTAGGCCGCAGACAGTCGTGAACACTCCTCTGTCATTATTCAGTTAAATATGCACACTACTCATTCCAATAACTGCCTCAGAGTAGGGATTTAATGCTATGATGAACCAGTGTGTTACGTACCAGTAGTATAAGAAAATTTATGAACTAGAGGAATGGCATGCTAAAGAAGAAAGTTATCTAACTCGCTAACTACTTCCCGGCAATATTCACGCAGGCTGTTACACTCGGTACGACCGGGCAAATTGGCGGTGTGATTAGGGGTGCGCAGCTGTGAGCTTGCATCCGGGGAATAGTGGGTTCGAACCCGACTTTCAGCAGCCCTGAAAATGGTATTCGGCGGTTTCCTATTTTTACACCAGGCATATGCTGGGATGTACCTCAATTAAGGCCAAGGCCGCTTCCTTCACCCTCCTAGCACTTTCCTATCCCATCGTTCACCTTGGGCCTATCTGTGTCGGTGCGAAGTAAAGCAAATTTAAAAAAAAAGTACTCGGTAAGCAGCAGCAATCCAATCCATCGGAGATGAGTGGCAACAGAAGACACAAAGCACATAACAACAAACAATGATCAATGTAGTGTTATTGTTGATCAATTATGAGCTTTCTAAATTGTAGGCCTTCACACTTTGCTTTCTTTCGACCGTGATAATAGGGCACTTTATAAAATTACTTACATCGTGGACTCTAGTTCCTTATTCTCCGACTTTACATACCGATTTTCATTAAATTATGTGTACCAATTTTCTCGTGACTCGGCGCTGATGTGAACTTTGTAACAAATATCCAAATTCATGAATATCTCTGTGATCATAGCCGGTAAGGTAACAATGTATAAGACATAAATGATCGGCAATTTAATACTATATAACTTAAGTTATGTAGTATTAAAAATACGACCAATAATAGCATAAATATTTGAGAATTATATTTTAGTCCCTCTCCTAAACTACCATTTTACTCAGCGTGAATACAATTATTTATATCCTAGATTGTAGGAACTTATTCCCCACATTGCGTACCGATTTTCATTCAATTCTCTTTAGCCGTTTTCTCGTGGTCCGTGTACATACATACATACATACATACATACATACATACATACATACATACGTACGTACATAATACATACATACAGACAGACAGACAGGCAGACAGACAGACAGACATTACGGAAAATTAAAAACTGCATTTCCTTGTTACTGTATACATAACTGATACAGAAATACCATTCTTTTTTAAAATTCTGAGCACTGTACAGATAAAATTTTTATTATATATATAGATGTTTACTGGAGTTTTATATGTGTTACCTGAGGTGATAAAGATGTGGAGTAGGTGGGTGCCTTACCCTTTCAGGAAGATGGTATGTTTAAAAACGAGACTAGCAACTAGCAGATATATATACGGCCCTGCGAGTCACTCAGCGTACACCAAATGTGTGTCAGATTCGTTCCTGACGCTAAAGAGGCTAGATATAGAAGAAACCATTCTATCCCACCGAGCATAAGTCTCGCTGGACGGAATCCGCTATCTTGCTATGCCTTCTCCATTTTACTCGGTAATGAACGTAGCTTAGGTCTGTAATCCGCATGTCTTCTGTGATGGAGTCCATCCACAGTTTCATTCGTCTTCCACCAGGGTCGAACTGGAGGGCTACTTCTGCCGAAGAACTGCTGAGTTGACGCATGACATGACCATACCATTGGAGCCCTGCCTCTCTCACTTCTTCTACAATTGGGACCACACCTAGAATTCGTCGCACCTCTTCGTTTGTCACATGGTCGTAACGTGTTATGCCGAGGGTACATCGGAGCATTTTCATCTCCATGGTGTGGATGATTTGGTCTTCCTTCCTCGTTATAGGGCGACATTCTGATCCACAGAGAGATACAGGGCGCACAACTTTCTTATACACTTTCGCCTTGGGATATTCGGGAATGTGCTTGTCACAGAAAACGCCGGTAACTTGCCACCACTTGAGCCACGTTACATTTACTCTTCATCTGACATCGTTGGTGGCGTCACTTGCAGATGTTACGTGTGACCAAAGGTGTTTAAACTGCGTGGCCTTCTTCAACTCATGATTGCCAATTCTGATGCTGACATCGGCTTGGAGGCCATGTTCCAGATACTGTACTTTTTTGTATGTGAACCGTAGCCCGTTTTCGGCCAGTATTTCCTTCCAATTCTGTGTCTTGTGTTCTATCTCGAGGCGGGTCTGCAGCAAGAGCATCACATCGTCTGCATATACAAGTAGTAGAGACCAGGAAGGTGGTGCCTGTATATCGACAGTCACCGTATCCATACGGAGTATGAACAGTAGAGACGATAGTTCTGAACCTTGTTGGACGCCGACTGTGGTGTTGAAAGGTGGTAAGATTCCGGCTGGACATCGCACCGCGCTTGTGACGTTGTAGTAGAGTAATTGGACCCAGCTCACAAACACCTTTGGAACTCCATGGCAACGTAGGGCAGCCCAGATGAATTGATGTGGAACACTATGAAAAGGCTTTTCCATGTCTAAAATGCCAAATACAACGTATTCTGCTTTTCTCCGTGCCTTTCCATCATCAAGCGCGTTGGATTGATTGCATTAATCCTGTAACAAAGCCACATTGGTTTGAATAAATGGTAGCAATAATTCTGGTCCCAATGTTCAACACTAGCTCGAATATCTTCAGAGTATGGTATAAAAATCGAATCGGCCAACAGTTGTTACAGTCGCGGACATCTTCCTTACCTTTAGAGACTGTTATAGTGGTATTGGTTGTAAACATATTGGAAGGCTTGTTTCAGATATCATCTGGACGAGGAGAGCGACAAAGAACTCCACTTCACACTCACCAAGGATCTCCCAAATTTCAGGGGCCGGTATATAATCCGGGCCAGTGGCTTTCCCATCCTTCATCATCTTGATGGCTTCCATTACCTCTTCTAGGGCAATTAATGGCGCAGGTCCGCGAATGGGCTCCACCTTGCAGGTGCCAGCATAATAGTCTGACCATCGTTCAAAGATGGCTAGTGGGTGTCGTATAAACGGTTTTGTGATGTTTCTTGATATGCACGACATGCGCTATGCCCTAAGATGAACGATTTCTGTATTGGGCAAGGAGATAAATATTTGTTGCTTCTTCTGACCCACTCAGCTGACTGTAAGAGTCTCTGTCGTGGTGACATCTTGCGGTGGCTACTGCTCTCTTCGCAGACTGTTTCAGTGAGCGATATCGATGAAAATCCAATTCAAGCCGTATGCTCTACAAAGTATTCTCTTTGACTGAATGCTGCTCTTCTTCGTCCCACCACCATGTTTCTTTATCGATGAATTTCCTTTCTCTGCCCCAAAATGTTGGAGGCTACATGGTGTATATGGTTGACAGCATCTTTCCACTGATCTTCCACAGTTTGATTTGGCCTCGCTGTGAATTGGCCAATGCAGATTTCAGTTCGTCCTTATGCACATATACTGTATTTTTCACCATTGGATTCGCTCGGGTTCAGTTCTGGAAGGCATGGTCTCTTTCTTCTTGCTCATTTGTAGGCCAAATACAAGCAAGAAATATTGGAGGTCAATGCTATCATATGGAATCGCTTTGGTATCTCATGTTCTCGACTACCAGAAGTCAATCTGAGTTGCGCAGCCGCCATTGGTAGCTAAATGGTTTGGTCTCTTTTTGAAGAATGTTTTGACCGCAGCCAGATCGTGGGACTGTGCGGAATCTAGTATGCGACATCCATCTTCATCTCGCACACCAGATCCATGACATCCGTGACATCGTAGAGTAGTTATGAAGTTAAAATTAGTAGAAGCCTTTACCTTTTACTTCTATCGGGACGTTCATTTCCTGCACGAGGAAGGCCGCGTTATACTGGTATATCACATGGTGTGAAGAGAGAGAGAGATCGCATTACAAGGACTGCAGCAAAGGTCTATACGAACAATCTACACCCAGTCCTGTCTGCAAAATCTTCAGCCCAGAGGCTGGTTGGGTCCTAAAATTATTATTATTAGAAAGGGCACCCGAATGGGCATTAGGGTTTGCAATATTCACTTATCGACATGGTTCTCTTGTTGCAAGTCTTGATGTGATACCTGTCACACTGTTTGCCACATAAAAAGCAAATACAGTTAACATCTGGATTATGAAAAGACTTCACTGTGCATATCTTGTGGTGAAAACCATGAATGGAAAGACGTGTTATGATATGTCTTTGATCTTGATTTTCTTTGGTCCAGTTTCTCACCAACATGGCATCTGAGGTATAGAAGTCGGGGTCGATTTCCTTTTTCTTTTCTTCCCTTCTGCGTAGGAGTTCATTGTAAGCTCCAGTAGATGGCAGATGGAGCCTCATTCTGAGGTCCTGGATGTAAAAAGTTTCTTTGGCCAGTTCATATACTAGACGTGATGGGGCCGATTTTCCAACTCGTAGAGTACATTTAAGAAAGCGTGCTTTTACTTTCTCTATCCTTTCGAGATCTCTGAGTTTGAGATGGTCCCAAATTAGTTCCAATCCGTAAGACAAGACAGGTGATATTACTGTGTGGAATAACATTATTGCAGTGGATAAAGTGGATAAAGTGGGTCCTAAAATAATACGCCAAAGACTATGTGATTATGAGAAAACCGTGAAAACCAAGGCTATGCCATAATGAGGCGTACAAAACATGATGAGCAGTGAGGCAGTTTTCCGCTTTTTCCTCATGCACTCCATAATACTATCTTTTATGAAAATCGTGGTGCCAAATCCAATTAGGGCCTTGGTCGGTCAAGGCGACTCTTGTCCAGTCAGGTGGACTGTCACGTTGTCAGCTTGACGACAACCTCACCCATATTGCTTAGCTAGCATGAACAAGACTAGGTCTCTACCCCTAGCATCAGACAGCTCTTCAGCTGGTCTCACAAGGCTGAGTAAACCATATTGCAATCGAGAGTTCAAATTTAAAATCCACACGCTGCCTCTATGCCACAGAACTGGCCATAATACCTTGTGCAAGTCTTTTAAAATTAATTTTTAGACGGAGTGATGACATTAGCCTGCTAATCTGTCTTTCATTTTATAGTGCTGCAACGAGTTTGCAATTGTAGAGATACATTTTTATGTGATGTAATTTGTATATCTTATTAGACCGATATGAGGACTTGATTGGATGAAACATAATACTCTATAGTTTATAGCATTCTTTTGTTCAATATTCGAGACTTAATTTGTATTTATGAATTGTTCTCGACCAGCCAGGATGATTTCACTTCTCCACTGTTAGAATGTAGACACTTAAAAATATGGCTAGTCTACAATCCGATATCATCATATGTAGAATGTTTTTCCTTAGGACTTAATGATTTAGAATTTGGTGTTTCACTGATACAATTTAAATCTCAAATATAAAAGAAAAAACTATAAGGAACAACTACAGTACATATGTATTCCTCTTCGTCTTCCACTATCATAACAGTGCATGTTCCGTACTCGAAAATAATTTGCAATACACTGGCGGAAAAAGTATCCAAAAAGCAAGAAATAAGGAATGTAGAATACAGCAATTTCGGCAATATGTTTGTCGAGGTAACGTATTTAATTGATTAAAGGTACAATAATACAGGTTAACATCCGCATGAGAAAAGCCATCGAAAATTTGCCATGCTGGTCCTTTAATAACTGGTGTAATCGCCTGACTGCGAACGTGCATGCTTTGTGTCGTACAGGTGCCGGATATCAGCTTGTGGGATGGAGTCCCATGCCTGTTGCTCTGGGTCGGTGAATACAGGGACGGTTAATGCCGGTGGTGGATGTCGCTGCAGTTATCGTCCAATGGACGTCCCACACGTGCTCTATTGGGGACACATCGGGGGATCGAACAGGCCAAGGCAACTTGTCGACACTCTCTACTGTAGAGTACGTTGAGTTACAACAGCGGCATTGGAACGTGCATTATCCTGTTGGAAAACACCCCCGGGAATGCTGTTCGTGAATGGCAGCACAACAGGTCGAATCACCAGAGGGTTATGCACATCTACAGTCAGGGTGTGTGAGAGAACAGCAAGCGCTGTCATAGAAAGTTGCTCCCCAGGCCAGAACTCCCAGTGTAGGTCCAATGTGTCGACGCCGCAGACAGCTGGAATGCAGGCGCTGACCTGGCCTCCTTCTAACCAACACAGGGCCATCACTGTTACCGAGGAAGAACCGGCTTTCATTGAAAAACACAATGGACCTCTACTGCATCCTCCAATGAGCTCTCGCTTGACACCACTGAAGTCGCAGACGGCGGTGGTTTGAGGTAAGTGGAATGCACGCCGCAGAGCGTCTGGCCCGAAGCTGTTATTCAAGTAACCGATTTCGAACAGTTCGTTGCGTCACTGTGGTTCCAACTGCCGCTCGAATTGCTTCTGCAGACGCAGTCCGCTGCGTCACAGCCACGGCGGTCCTCCCTCTCGGTGGTGCCACGGGGACGTGCGGAGCCTCGTCTTCTTGCGAGCGTACCTTCTCGTGACCACTGCTGCCAGCACGCATGCAAATTGGAGACATTCCTGCCAAGTCGTTCTGCAATAGCATGGAAGGAATATCCACCTTCACATAGTCCTATTATACGGCCTCGTTCAACCGCAGTGAGCTGTTGATACTGGCCTCTTCGTCGTCGAGAAGGCATTCCCGACCCACTCACAGTCACTCCGTCCAATCTCACAGGTAACTAATGCTCTCGCAAAGTACAGGCTGTACTTAAAGCAAACCTGATGTGCAACATCATGGGGCCGCTACTAGTGACACGCTAATGCGATCTGCCGGAAATTTGGACCAACGTCATCTTTCAGATGTGTAAAAATGCCTACCAACGTTCATTAATTTAGCGCAACCCCTTCTCGGTGTTTGGATATTTTTTGCGCCAGTGTAATAGAAAATGTAGATAAAATGCGTTTTGATTTACAATAATGAATAATCCTTCATCAGGGCTCATCCTATGATGCCATGTGGTGTCGACTGAATGAACTTCAAAAAATAAATGCTGCTGATTTCTTGACGCATAGATTAGTCATTAAAGGAAGTAACATTTCTACTAGATACTTTACAAATTATCCCTTTTATGCTAGGTGCTGGAGTTTCTCAAGAAGGAAGGTTACTTGGATGACCAGTCTTCGACCAGTTCAACAAACATTGAAAACCACACGACTCCGGAGTTTCTCGAGACTGATCAGACTTCGACCAGCAGTTCAACAGACACCGAAAACCTCACAACTCTGAAGTTTTTCGGGAATGATCAGACTTCGACCAGCAATTCAACAGTCACCGAAAACCACACGACTCCTGGGTTTTTCGGGACTGATCAGACTTCGACCAGCAATTCAACAGTCACCGAAAACCACACGACTCCTGGGATTTTCGGGACTGATCAGACTTCGACCAACAATTCAGCTAACGCCACGGTTCCACCATGGCTAAAAGGCGTTGAGAACAGAGCCTGCCGATGCTGTAGTACTTAGAAAAAATGCAATAAATTTATTGTGAATAAACTTTCAAGCAGACGTATTTATGCAGTACTGTTATCCTTGCTTCCTTCCCTCTCTATTATGGACTTAAATGAAAGTAAAATGTTGATTATTTAACTGTGATTTTAACAATTTTCGAATTAATCTAGAAACATTTTTCATTGGCTTCCCAAATACCAAGTTGTTTAATGCAGGAACCTCAATAATATTGTTATTTTTGGATCTGAATAGGTAAGGTAAGAATATATCTTAGGCTACATGTATAATGTCATCTCTTTCGAAAAGTAGCCCTCATATCATTCACAATGACTCAACATCAAACTGTAAGATTTCAGAGTAATAATTTCTCAAACATAGGAGAGCAAAAACTGATGTGAATAAGTACTGGGCAATGTATGAGAATGATATGTATCAAGCATTTTTCTAATACATCTTTTCCGCACAGTTTAAGGAAATAGACTTAGACCTATGGGTATCTTGATAATATCCATCCTTTCTCCATTAAAGAATGAGGATTTGAGGTAAAAATACCTTTTAACTAACCACCCTCATGGCACTACAGCCCTTGAAGGGCCTTGGTCTACCAACCGACCGCTGCTCAGCCCGAAGGCCTGCAGATTACGAGGCGTCGTTAGGTCAGCACGACGAATATTATCTGCCATTATTCTTGGCTTTCTAGACCGGGGCCGCTATCTCACCGTCAGACAGCTCCTCAATTCCAATCACGTAGGCTGAGTGGACCTCGAACCAGCCCTCAGGTCCAGGTAAAAATTCCTGATCTGGCCGGAGATCGAACCCGGGGCCGCCGAGTAAGAAGCAGGCACGCTAACTCTACATTATGGGGCCGGCACAACTTATAACTAGCACACGATTAAATTGGACACTAGAAGATCCGCTCTACTCTGCGGCATTGTTATTAATAGGCCAGATAACGTGTCCTGAGATAAAATTTCTCCATGCTCTTTTTGAACTTTATTTTTAGGTTTAGTACTACCTATTAAGTCCTCGTCTGTGGTGTAGTGGTTAGTGTGATTATCTGCCACCCCCGGAGGCCAGGGTTCAATTCCCGGCTCTGTCACGAAATTTGAAAAGTGGTACGAGGGCTGGATCGGGGTCCACTCAGCCTCGGGAGGTCAACTGAGTAGAGGCGGGTTCGATTCCCACCTCAGCCATCCTGGATGTGGTTTTCCGTTGTTTCCCACTTCTCTCCAGGTAAATGCCGGGATGGTACCTAACTTAAGGCCACGGCCGACTCCTTCCCTCTTCCTTGTCTATCCCTTTCAATCTTCCCATCCTCCCGCAAGGCCCCTGTTCAACATATAAGCTGAAGCCGTCTGGGCGAGGTGCTGGTCATTCCTCGCAGTTGTATCCCCCGACCCAATGTCTCACCCTCCAGCACACTACCCTTGAGGGCTTGCTGAGTCCGAGGGAAAAACCAACCCTGGAGGGTAAGCTGATTAAGAAAGAAAGATTACCTATTAATTATCTATGAGGTGAAATTTTGTATGTTTCGTAATTGTGACGTTGGTTGATATTTCACGAACAGTTTTTTAAAATTATTTTACGTCCCATCGCACCGACACATTATGGCGACGATGGGAAAATGCTAACAGTGGGAAGTAAGCGCCCGTGGCATTAATTAAAGCTACAGTCTGGCGTGAAAATAGGAAACCATGGGAAAACCACCTTCATAGCTGCCGACAGTGGGGTTGGAACCCACTATCTCCAGAATACAAGCTGACAGCTACGTGGCCCAAAATCGCGCAGCCACTCGAACAATTTTTAAGCTTTAGAGTTTTTATTGTGTGTTTATTTTAAAGTTTTAGTTCTAGATTGTTTTGTTTCACGTGAAACTTTGTCCTTGTGGCAGCCAAAATTGCCTGGGAAGTCACTGATCCTTTCAAATAATAAAAATAGGTGATAACTTTATGGTTCACATCTATGGTGTAGTGGTTGGTGTGATTAGGTGCCACCCCTGGAGGCCCGGGTTCGATTCCCGGCTCTGCCACGAAATTTGAAAACTGGAACGAGGGCTGGAAAGGGGTCCACTCAGCCTCGGCAGGTCAACTGAGTAGAGGTGGATTCGATTCCCACCTCAGCCATTCTGGAAGTGGTTTTCCGTGGTTTCCCACTTCTCCTCCTGGCAAATGTCGGGATGGTACCTAACTTAAGGCCACGGCCGCTTCCTTCCCATCCCTCCCACAAGGCCCCTGTTCAGCGTAGCAGGTGAGGCCGCCTGAGCGAGGTACTGGTCATTCTCCTCAGTTGTATCCCCAGACCCAATGTCTCACGCTCCAGGACACTGCCCTTGAGGCGGTAGAGGTGGGATCCCTCGCTGAGTCCGAGGGAAAAACCAACCCTGGAGGGTAAACGGATTAAGAAAGGAAGAAGATAACTCTATTTATGTATTTATACATCGCGCCATAGATATGATGTACATGATTCCAGCTCTCATTGGGACTATCCTAATCAGCCTATAGGACCAAAAAACTGTGGATTTAGTTCTGATCTCGGTCATTTTGGACATTTCTATTTACACCACTTACGAACCGCATGCCGATGGAGGCTGGATGTCAATAGACGGTCCATAAACAAGTACAAGAAGCCGGGCTCTATTTCAGAAAAGCTGCAGCCAAAGAGTTTCTCTCCGATGATCAGACGGTCCATCGGTGCGCCTTTAACGACATGGAGTTAAATCGTAAATGGGATCATGTGATTTTCTCTGACGAGAATACTTTCAGTTTAGCGAAGGCCGTGCCTGTTCATTTTTAGAGGCCCGGGGGAGCCCAATAAAACAAAGATATAGCCTAGTACTCACGCAGTATCCGCGTATACGTGTCGTGTTGGGATTGGATACCGTCTGATGGAGTTGGAGTGCTTCATCGGATAGATGACCGTCTCACATAGGGCCAATATTCTGAAGAACATTATTGTTCCGAGTGTGGGAGGTAATATAGACAACTCCTCAATGCGTCGTTTCAAGAGCTGGTTTTCTGACCAGCGCTCCATTGAACTGCTCAAATGGGTCCTATGAGCTCCTCACTTAAACCCCATTGAATATGTACGGGCAAGGTGGAAACGCTATGTAAAGAAACGCTGGCCTCACCCTCTCCAGCGTTCGCATGCTGCTTTGCGGGGCTTTACTTTGGACTTTTGGGAGGGAATCGCCCTCGACGAGGAATACTTTAGGAAGCTTGTTGAGTAACAGCCACCTCGGCTCGGACAAGTTGTTCCAGCCGATGGATACTGGACGAGGTATTGAGTCATGTCTAAAGTAGCCGGGCTAAGTGGCTCGGGCGGTTGAAGCGCTGGCCTTCTGAACCCAACTAGATAAGTTCGATCCTGGCTCAGTCCTGCGGTATATTGAGGTGAAAAACTCCTGAGGGAAAAAATTCCGGCACCTCGGCATTTCCACAATCCATAAGAGTATATAGTGGGACCTAAAGCAAGCAACATTGATTGATCTTTTTTCAGGATTAACATAATTGAAAGCAAAATACCATACTTGGTAATGAATAGAAATACTCGCTAAAAACACGTTAAAAGTTAGAAAAAGTAAGTAGTGCGTAGAGTAGAACTCCAATCGTAGGTTTTGCCTCGACAGACAGGTACGGTTCCTCGGAGGTACCTGGCACTCGCATGAATAGGTTAAATGTTGTAAGGCTACATTGTGCATGCACCTCTTTAACACTCCTTCAAGAGGCCATTGATAATAAACTACGTCCCCATTGCAAGCATTCGGAGTGGAAATGCTAAGCCTGTGAGTAAGATGGAGTTATAGTCAAGTAAAGTAAGATCCGGTGTTTCTATTAGAACCCCGGATCTCCAGATTGATAAGCAAGGACTTTTCTCCTATTCTATGACGGGCACGCCGTGAAGTGCTTCACTTGCCAGGCCTGTCCCTCACTTCTCTTATGTATTAACAGTTATAACAGTTCCTCGTCCAATCCATTGTATTATGTTACTATGATATGTGGACAGTTGCATGGTGTACTGACAGAGTCGTACTCCGTCAGGAACCTTCCCTTTAACAGTAAGTGTGTTGCATCGCTGACCGCCTTAACAGAGGAGGATGATACCCGATACAGGACTTTAAAAGTCCTCATGCGTCAATTGCCTATTGTTCAACTGCACATCACGCACTCATACATGCATCTTGCGTACTGACAATTATGCCTTTCAGTGTTCAGTCTGCAATCGTCTTTCAATTAACTAAGAAACTCCACAATCGTCTATTTGCAACAAGCTCTCTGACCTCATTCATTTTCATATCTCTTACCTTTAGCTCATAAAAAATTCAGTCTAACCATCGTCGGCTTGATCTCCCTCCATGGCTGAGTCCACTATTATCCGAGGTAACCTATCCTTCTGCATTTGTCTCATATGATCCACCACCGACACCGGCTTATACGTACAACTTCAGCTATTTACTATTGTAGACCAGTTGTCACTCGAAAATGAAATTCAATTCAAATACAAATGTAAATAGAAATCCTTGCACCTTCAAAAGTATCCTCTCATAAATGTCTAAAATTGTATGGCAAGAAAAGTAATTGATTGGAATAGGGGAGAGTCCTACAGTACCCGCCATTGCTGGTTCTCGTTTTAGGTGCTATATGGCAGTAGCTTACAGGTGGCATGTGAAGGATGCTCCATTCCCATGTGCCACACTTTGGGGGGTTTCGTTTAGCGTTAAGTCTTGTGTGAGATGTGAGTGTTGTACGTTGGCCAGCTTGCGACTGCGCGTGAAAAGTTATTTTCAAGCCCCGGGTACTCCATTTCTAGGTAAGTTGTTGATTTTGTTTTTACTTATATATTATATACTTTCTTTGAGGATACCATAGCTGGTAAGAGTTTTACGACATCGTCTATTAAACAATATCCAGTTGGTGAAGTTCCTTCACGTGAGTTTCGTACAGTACCGGCCAACCATATGTCTTCCAGTACCGGCCAATAGGACCTTTAAAGAAATAAAATTATACCCACTTATCACTTTCCAGTGTGAAATGACCGAGAAAAAAGGTAAAAGAAAGTGAAAGTGGACCGAGGACGGTATGAAGATAGCACTAAACTAAATTATTTCTTATCAGATGTAAGGCTTTCCAGACGTTTGCTCTATTAACCAGCGTTTCGTCTTAGGTCTGACACTAGCAGTGGTTAATAGAGCAAACGCCTGAAAAGCCTTACATCTGATATGTTTTGACATGCTCTATTGGTGAAAAATATCTAATTCCCTCCATAGGAATTTAGAATTTTCAATTCGGAATTGCTAGGCGGGCAATAATTCCATTGTGGAGATTTATCTTCCGTATGCAGTTATCAAACCGTGCCTCTTATATAGGCTTCTGATAAGCTCACTTGCATACACTCAGCGTCAGTGGGTAGGGTCTGACACATCCCACTCTGACGGGTCTAGTGTCAGACCTAAGACGAAACGCTGGTTAATAGAGTAAACGCCTGAAAAGCCTTACATCTGATATGTTTTGACATGCTCTATTGGTGAAAAATATCTAATTCCCACCATGGGAATTTAGAATTTTCCATTTTAAATTATTTCTAACAAAATGACTGCATGGCAGACTACTGAGGCTTTTGTGCGCCAAGAAGTACGGTAGGAGATCGTCTGAGAGCACTTAAGAGTTGGTGTGGCTGTGGATCTAACTCCTTAGATGAGAAGAATTAAAAAATCCTTTGATTGCGATATGTAAAAATCAGTTGGTTACTTATATGAAGTACCTAGATAATCTTCATGTCCCTGAGCATGAAAAAATAATTACAATTAGCATTCGCTTTGGTCGAGCATTCAAAAGTACCTCACCAGTTCAACAAGTGAAACAAAACTGCTGGAAAGCAGTTTTACTATGATTATTATGTAAATACCAAGGAGTTGGAAGAAAACACATTATGCATTATTTGTTGTGAGTCATTGGATAAAGAATGGGTGCAGTGTCAAATGCAAGGACTGGGCGCATGTTGGATGTGTAGACCAAGGGAATATTTTGTAATTTATTTGTAATTATTGCAAAACATAAACCAAACTTGAAGTTAGTTGATGTCAATTCCAATAATTATGTGCTGTCGAGTTCATTCTGTATTTGTTTGATGTTAGTAATTTATTACACTTATATATCTTAGAAAATCGTAACTGGCCGGTACTGGAAGAAGATTTTTGCAGTCTTTGGAAATTAAGCTTTGTTGTATTTTTAAATATTATAAACTTCTGGTAAGATTTTATAGAAATCACAACCTGACGTTGCAAAAACATTTAATCAAGTACAAGATTATTGTATGAAAATCTCATACCGCACAGCATTTTATTTTTTATAAGGGAAAACATAAAGGTGGCCGGTACTGTAGGACTCTCCCCTAAACTATGGACCTTGGATATTGAAATATTTTATTTAAACATCTTAATCCTTTGTATGGCTGGTCTGTCCTTTCAAAGTCCCATTATACACCTTAGAAGCAGTATAATTTACTGATGGTCGGGCTGAGTGGCTCAGACGGTTGAGGCGCTGGCCTTCTGATTCCAACTTGGCAGGTTCGATCCTGGCTCAGTCCGGTGGTATTTGAAGGATCCCAATACGTCAGCCTCGTGTCGGTAGATTTACTGGCACGTAAAAGAACTTCTGCGGGACTAAATTCCGGCACCTCGGAGTCTCGGAAAATCGTAAAAGTAGTTAGTGGGACGTAAGGCCAATAGCGTTATTATTATTAATTTACTGATGAAAGAAGTATTGGACATTTTTTGAATACCATGAAAGAGACCATCTTTTCTGTCATTTACTGAGAGAGTTGGCCTTGCGGTTTGGGTCGCACAGCTGTGAGCTGTCATTCGGGAGATAGTGGGTTCGAACCCCACTGTTGGCATCCCTGAAGATGGTTTTCTGTTATATACCATTTTCATACTATGCAAATGCTGGGGCGTACCTTAATTAAGGCCTTGGCCGCTTCCTTACCACTCCTAGCCCTTTCCTATCTCACAGTCGCCATAAGACCTATTGTCTCATTGCGACATAAAGTAAATTATAAAAAATAAAGACCTTCTGCCATACAGCAAATCCCATTAAATGAATGGAGAAAGGGTACGTGTCTACTGGAGTCTTCAAAGTCATTTCTTGACATAAACAACTATCACGCGATCAAATAATCAGCTTCGATGTGTACCGCATCCAGTTGGAGAAACTACACCGAAGGATTCAAGAGAAGAACGCAGAGTTAGTAAACAGAAAATGTTGAAGACAATATAAGGTCTCACATACCTTTCGTCACTCGCAGTAAATTGCATGAAAGTGGCTGTAATGTCTCATAACATCCGTCATATTATTTAGAATAAAACACTGTCTGTTTTATCGATGTAGGCTGGCCTAAGTTAATGCACACGATTGTACTCAGCAATGAACGACCACACTCCTCATAGCAGGAAGCCCGACTCTCCGGATTGACAGCCGTCCTCACTTATACGTTGTCTTGCAAGTCCAGTCACTCTGCACAGCAGCTGCAAGCAGACAGGTACGAACACAGGGCTAGTGTCCCACACAACGCATGACCGTTCCTTGGCTCAGCTCCAGAGAAAGTCCATTCTCACGTTTAACACAGTGAACTGCTTAACACTGCCAGTCACATAACAGCAACAACTCAACAGTGCTAGCCAGCACTACAATGTTCCTCAAAACAACGACAATTAACACTGTTCTAATTACTCACCCAGACTGTACCCCGATCAGTACACCACGATACTCTGACTCCGGTGGAACACTGACAACAGCCAGGACTTTTACTACCGTCCGAGTCCAGCTACTCAATCGACACACTGACACAACAACGGCTCTCCGACGATAGCCAACACTATTGCTGTCCAACTCCTAACCTCATTGCCTGTTCGCCACTAGCTTCTTTTTTGTATCCTGAGGATTGAGTACTAGATTATTCAGGGATGGGCTAGAGAAAGAATGTTCTCTTTCCCCATTCCAAGAGAACTACGGGGATACCAGACGAAAGCACAATACACGAAAATGTCGGCCATGTCCTCCAGGCTGGCTAGGAGCTCCCCGGTCTGACTCTCTAATCCTTTCCAGGAAGTACCGAAAGGCGCTACGGCAGGTTCGGTACGAAACATTGCCCCACGTCGAGAGCTCTTGTCCGGATCAGTTCAATCTCAGCTGTTCCTCAGTACGACGCCAATCGGTCCAGGTACACCACCTTCATCTTGCAACTTGGACTCTGTCGTACTCGATAGCTGACGTCATTTATTCCTCTCTGGACGCGGTAGAGTCATTCCACGTTTTCTGGAGCTTGAGAAACAAACCTTTCGTCCTACAGCCACCCTAGGCCGTTCTCACGATCTCCGGTAGTTTACTACCGTTCCTTCCTTTGGTCGCTTTTTGTGCTGGAACCCTTCCACACATCGGTATGTTCATCCTCCTGCAAATTTCTTTGCTATTTATTTTACGTCGCACCGACACAGATAGATCTTATGGCGACGAGGGGATAGGAAAGGCCTAGGAGTGGGAAGGAAGCGGCCGTGGCCTTAATTAAGGTACAGCTCCAGCATTCGCCTGGTGTGAAAATGGGAAACCACGTTAAACCATCTTCAGGGCTGCCGACAGTGGGGTTCGAACCCACTATCTCCCGGATGCAAGCTCATAGCTGCGCGCTCCTAACCGCACGGCCAACTCGCTCGGTGTGTACATCCTCCAGTCGCCTAGTCAGATCCCGGCAGTACCAGTCGGTCAGGGCAGGACGGCAGAACGTTACATCTAACGGGAGGCGCCGCTCCAAACGGCTGCCATGACCGTGGGTCATAACGCGCCCTTCTGTCCTTTACTGTGATGAAAATGAGCCTCGAACTCGCGACCTCTTGTAAATTATAATCAAATTTATGGAAAGTGTATTCCAACAAAATCAAGAAATAGTGCTTCAAGTGTTGGTGTAGTGAACAAGTGTGTGGCACAAATATTCTGCATAAACCAAAGCCTCAGTGTAAATAGACGTCCAGTGTTGTGGGTAACGTGATGAAATATTGTGAGAGCGTCTAGCTGACTCCACCTTCCAGCTAGAGCAGAGTTTGTTACGTAGACCTGGGAGTAGAAACGCAATGTTATAACGTTGTAGAAACTCTTTTTTCTAGAACAATCCACACCCTTAAACGGTGGGGTAATCACTAGATCTCTACACATCAGTCACGTGTAGGGATGGGTTATTTATTTTAGAAAAATAGTGGTAATTTCGAGAAGGAACGGAAGCTCACATAAAAAAATTAATTCGGGGGCGCGCCGGGAGAGAAGCTCCGTAAGAATTGTCAGAGAGTCAAGCACGGAAGTTTTAGTAATATATTTTCTGTGACAGAGTCAAGTCCACAGAGGAGAAGCTGCGTAAGAAGTATCGGAGTAAAGACCACGCCATAGGGCTGCTGAGGGCCGCTTCAGCAGGGCCACACTACCTGTTAGAACTTAGGTATCGAGAGAGCGCTTTTAGGCAAAATCTGTTGGCAGAGAAATAACATTCTTCAACTTTGAGAACATTGGAGGTAGTGAAAGAACCAGTAGGAAAGTGCTCAGTTAGTAAGCAGGAATAGACTCAGTGAAGAAAGGAACTTTGTTAAAGGACAGCCTTAACCTTTAAACTTGAGCTTATTAGTCCACACAAGGAGAGATTCCGAGTTCGAGTTTGTGGGACTGCATTAATATTCTTGGGAGTCAACTGGACGTCAACTAGCTTTCCCGTACAGAAGAGAGAAAAGAAAGAAACGTCCTCCTAGCTACTTATTTACTGTACTTCGTGGATTTAATGTTTCCGATTATCGTGCTTCAAGAGATTTCAATTGGAACTGAAAAATACTGTCTTAATACAGAGATTTTTGAGAGTTTAGGAGTTTCCTCAAACTAAGTACAGTTTAGAAGGTAAGTCTTGCATGTTGTACTATAATTTTAAATATTGATGAATAACTGGTAATATAAAGTGGTTTTAACTGGTGTCAGATCAATCTGATTATCCTTAACTTAACCTAGAATTGAACCCAAGTCATTAGCCTGTCCAGTCCTTAGAATCACGTCATGGCGTCCTCACGGTCCCGTGGCCTCGTGGTCTTGTGAAGTACATACCGGTAAGCTAGGAGGACCAGGGAAAGATCTTGATCCTCATTTAGAACATGCCTTATCTCGTGGAGACCCTCCTCGATCGTTCTCTTCCCATCTGCCACCTCCTTCTAGTCGCCCTCACTTCCTTTATCAACTCCTCCCTTCTTTCTATTATACTCCTCTGGCTTTCTTCCACCTTCTTAAAGCCTTCTTCCAACTTCTCCATCGTTATTTTGTGGTTTGGTTTTTTATTCTGGACCATCTTTCTTTCATGCCCTTATTACCATCTTCATCTTCTTCATCATCCCGAAGAACGCATTTAATTGGGCCTTCATTTCGTGTGGCTTCTCATCTCAACCGCATGCAGTAAATTACCGCAAGGGAAAACCGAACTATTTATATGCGCGTGTACTCACTATACACAGAATGGTCCTGACGTAAGTCGAAATTTGAAGTGTCTGGTCCGCTGATTCACGTCGCTTACAATAATATGTCACACATGAGGTCCAATCCGTCTTCTGACATCTCTTTTGGTACGAATAGAACACTGACTGCATTATCATATTTAATTCTGGAAAGGCCTAAATTAATACACACAATTGTACTCAGCTGTGAATGACCGCACTTCGCTAATCGCTGTCTCTTTACAACGCTTATCTCCTCCACACAGCAATAAACCCGGCTCTCCGGTATTACCTGAAAGGTGGTAATCCTGACTGACTGCTCTCCTCACTTTCACTTCATCTCACAAATCCAGTCACTCAGCACAGCAGCTGCAGACGGACAGATACGAACACAGGACTATTAGCCACCACCATGCACGACTGTTTCTTAGCTCAAATGCAGAGAAAGTCCACCGTTCTCACGTTCAGCATTTTGAAGTACAGAAGAGGGCTACGACAGGGTTGGCACATAAACAATATTGACTGCGCAAGCAGACTTTCATATATTTTGGTTTCAACACTTGCAGTATCTGGTGGCTGATTCATTTCGCTTACGACGTAATCTCGGTACGGAAAATGTTGTGATGATTTCAAAGTGTCCAGAAAGAAACTGGACAGTTGCGATTAAAGTCCATTTAAGTTCTGTGTAAAGAAACGGAGAATGTATTGATGAATAATCTTTTTCTTAAGTGCATGAAGACACTCAAATTGTACTGAAAATACAATAGCTTCTCAAGACAAAACGTCTATGTTATAATTTTCCCACGTAGTTACTGGTTTTTAACCCTCCATGGCAATAGAATTCGAACGATTATAAAACGTAATTTCATGTCAGTTTACTGGCGCGGGCTAATAGCAAAGTTGATCCCAGAGAACACATCTCTTTACATCCGGTAGTCTGATATTTAGTGGAACGCGTAAACTGAGTAATAAAATTCAATGAGATGGCCTAAGAAGTTTAACCGTTGAAATATTTACTACTTTCCTAATTACACATTAGTCATGCAATACTGAACAGTGTGCATATGATGATACTGGAAGGTAAATCTACCTTACGTAATGTGATATTGCTGCTAAGATAGTACACTTCTTTGTCATTTAACCATGATTTTGTACACGTTTCTGCTGGGTTCACTTCTTGCGAGGGGTTTTGTGCGAGGAAATCAAGAAGAAAATGTTTATAAAGGGTAAGCTCTTCAAATAATCAATTCGAAACGAATTTATACTGAGGATTTAGTATACGATTTTCTTTCTGATATTTTATCAGTCAAAGAAGGAAATTATCTTAGAGTTTTAGTGACTCTTAATCATAAGTCGTAAGCCCAGGGACCTACAGTTTTACGAGAAATATAAACCACTGAAACTTGACCTTATATTTCGAAAATCTAATTTGTATTGCTGGCCAAATTAATTAAAAGAATTAAGCAGTCATAATTTCTCTCGGTGATCAGATGTTTGTTTGAAATCAAATTCGAAATCACTGGGGTCGATTGATTAAGGAAAAGTCTACGTCCTATAAGACATTGGTGTACGCAGGAGCTGCCCCGAAGCTTGGCTCAGGGCATGGACACATGAAGAGGGGTAGGTGGGTGAGTGAACGCAGTGACGGATTCATTAGTATTCTGTAATGCATTTTAATACTGAATACGTTCTTCCAAGAACTACACGACAAATTATCTTTCACAATAGCTTATTATGAAATATAATTACTTAAATAAAAATATTACTTCTCTTAACAAAACGTTCTTCTAGTGGTTTAACGTCGCGCCAACACATAGAACGTTTTCGGCAACGCAAGGGCGGCAATGTGCTAAGATTGGGAAGGTAGGGTCCTTGGCCTTAATTAAGGTACAGACTCGAGTGAAAATGAGGCCTCACCGGAAACGATCTCCAGGTATGCCGATGGTGGGATTCGAACCCACAATCTCCCGAACGCAAACTCACAGCTACGCGTCCCTAACCGCACGGCCAATACGCTAGGTCTTTCAGCAAAATATAAGCTAATAATTATACCAAGATGTTAAATCTGGTGTAATTTATCTTTGCACAGGAATTAATAGTAATAATAATTAAAAGGCACATTTTTCTTATAACGGTACATTTCATTCTAAAACAATGACTGATATTGTTGCCACAAATCGTCAGTCAGGCAAAACAATGGTACTAGACCGAACCATAAGATCTGAAAGAGGCTGACGTCCATTTACGAACCGTGTCTACAATACCTATCTAAGCACTATAACATACGGCATGACAAATGGATATATTGTTTGGAAGCAGAAGATACATCCCAAGGATATTGAGATTATCCCATACTATTTAAAGAGACTGTCATGGGAACTATCAAATATCCTATCGGTATACTATGAAACCATCTTTATTTCAGCCGAAGCGAATAAACTTCCGAACTTCGTAGGAATTTTGGGAATTTCCAATATTCTTAACTATTGTTTCGTTCCACTATTGCAAATACATTCTTGTTATTTCTTTACCTAGGTTAAGAAACTACTATATTTCCTTTAGGATCCCTATGTCACCCATTTTGTATGATCTAATGCTATTTAAGTGGACAAATAAAAGAAATGTGTCTGTGCTTTTAGGCGTGAAATGTCTGGACAGATCGACGTACGTGAACGCATTCGAATTACAGTTGTCAAGTGACAGTCATTAAGTTTTGATCTATGGCTCACCTTACATATTTTGTGAGCATAGAAAACGTGCTCAAATAGATATGTGTTATCTAACATACTCATTAATTTTTATAGTGCCATTTCCCGGTATGACAACATCACGTGTCAAACATCTCGAAATGTCACTCATTTGTCGAAAGAAATTCCTTTCAGCCTATGTCCAGAGTTAAGCTTCCTGAGTCTCTCCCTTCGCACTTGTCGGCTTCGTCCGTGTCCATATTGTGAGGTTAAGGAACTTAAATCCATAACTCCCACATTATGTGCGTCGTCATGAGGTGGTCAGTCTGAGACTTGTTTGCCCCTGGTCTTCAGCTGCACGTTTTGCACCTTTATAGCTTCGCTATCCGGTATTTTCGAGTAATGTCTACAGTACATGTTGGTTTCCCTTGGTCTTCCTCCGAGGCGCTTGATTGGTATTTTGCCTTGAATAACCTCAGTTGTCAAACTGCAATGCCGAATCCTATGACCTATTACCTGAATTTTCGCTTCGTAATTTGTTTAAGCAGCTGCCTCCTCTGCTGTACTTTGTCCAACATCTCAGCATTGACTTTCTTCTTTGTCCAATTTCTTTTCTGTATTTGACGTCATCAATATCTGCAACGTCACAAAACTCTATTCGGTAGTCGCAACAATATGCCCCCTGCCCTGCTCCGAGCCGAAAACTAGCCCTCGGTACGAGTTACCCTCCTTGGGCACGCCTACTGTAATAGGCTACAACCACGTACCAAACGTTCTCAGATAGTTTGAACTCCAAAGTCCTGTGACCCAAAGGCCGATGACCTTCGATGTTAGGCCCCTTAAAACAACAAGCAAGATGGAAGCAAAGCAGGTCCCCTTGACACTACTGTACTGATTGAACGGTACGTACACAGTGTTATTGTGGAGACAGGCAGCGTTTTCCTTGTTTCAGCGACAGACGAACGTAAAGCGGAACTGAATTCTATTGATTGAATTACTAAAGCACTATTTTCTTGACACAATTCACGTGATAGTCGAAATTACCATCTTCTTCCTCTTCCGCCACTTTTACTACAACCTGGTGGGGTTGAAGGTACGAATTGTGTCACATCCGAGTTCCTTTACATTTCCGCTTTTTATGTCCTACTCCATGGCTAAATGCTTAGCGTGCTGGCCTTTGGTCACAGGGGTCCCGGGTTCGATTCCCGGCAGGGTCGGGAATTTTAACCATGATTGGTTAATTTCGCTGGCATAGGGGCTGGGTGTATGTGTCGACTTCATCATCATTTCATCCTCATCATGACGCGCAGGTCGCCTACGGGAGTCAAATCAAAAGATCTGTATCTGGCGAGCCGAACTTGTCCTCGGACACTCCCGGCACTAAAAGCCATACGCCATTTCATTTTTCATTTCGGCTTTGTATTTTTATGAAACATGTGTAAGGTATCTGATGGACAGGCTGACCACAAGTGTTCTCTCTCCACTGATCTGTAAAGTTAATGTCCTCACAGGCTGTCAATATCTGTGCTATTCGAAGATTAAGAGATTTTCCGTGTCGAATGACCTGCGTTTTTGATATCGTCATCCTAGCGTTCAGTCGCTGGGAGTATAACAATTCCCTTCTGGCCCCTAAGTCTTCTGCCCGGACGCTGGCTGGATTTTCAAATAGCAATACCAAAAACTACGGCGGTGCCATAATGAGGCGTACTGGTCATCATGAGGTGTGAGATAATCTGTCATTGCTTTCATCACTTGGCCAGAAACTGTTATAGATAGCATAGCATCTGTAAAAACATCTAGACGCATTAGTCGTGCCCTTGGTAACATTACCAAATTCCTACTTGTTCCTGTAACTGCTAAACCGGTCAGGTAAAGTCAATAATCCACTTTAGGTCAAATTATGACGAATAAGAGTTGTTTGTTAGTGCCTATAAGTGACTAATTGAACTTGGCTCTTATATTATGATAAACGGTACTTTCGTTTTTACATTTTTCTTCTTTTTTTCTTTTTCCTTTGATATGTCTCGTTCGTCGGTCTAGAGTAAAGCCTGATCGTATGTTGTGAGGTTGAGATGGCATTCTTTCGATTTAGGAATGGCCTGACTGAAACTAAAACACAGAAATCAACCGCAATGTGCTGAACAGTAAATTATTTCAGAATTATCAGTGCAGCTTCATTCCATGTTCACGGAAATGATATCACTAACAACCTAGTCATTTTCTCATTATCTAGGGATTATCTGGGGATTTAAATGAGACTATGGAGTGGGTATGTGGGAAACTGGGAGTGAAATTTCTAGATCCAAATGGGTGGGTAGGAGAAAGGGATCTGCGCTCAGATGGCCTTCATTTAAACCGCAGTGGTACGTATAAGTTAGGAAATTTGTTTGGAAGGGTAATAGGGAGGTACATTCAGGGAAACGGGATGGCCTAGGGAGCAGTGATAAGGGAACAGGGAACTGGAAATCAAGTAGGGATGACATAAAATTATTAGTGTTGAACTGTAGAAGTATTGTAAGGAAAGGAATAGAATTAAGTAATTTAATAGATATATATTCACCAGATATTGTAATAGGAGTTGAATCATGGCTGAGAAATGATATAATGGATGCAGAAATTTTCTCACGGCACTGGAGTGTGTATCGTAGAAATAGGATAGGAAGGGTGGGAGGCGGAGTGTTCATTCTGGTGAAAGAAGAATTTGTAAGCTACGAAAAAGTTAAAGATGAGACACATGAAATTCTAGTTGTAAGGCTCATTTCTAAAGATAATAGGCAACTTGATATATTTGGAGTGTACAGATCGGGAAAGGGTAGCACTGACGCGGATTCAGAATTATTTGATAGGATAGTCAGCTATGTGGGAAACGACATGGAAAGAAATGTGATTGTAGCGGGAGATCTGAATTTGCCAGATGTCAATTGGGAAGGAAATGCGAACGACAGAAAGCATGACCAACAAATGGCAAATAAGTTAATATGGGAAGGACAGCTGATTCAGAAAGTGATGGAACCAACCAGAGGGAAAAATATCCTGGATGTCGTGCTAATAAAACCAGATGAGCTCTATAGGGAAACTGAAGTAATAGATGGTATTAGTGATCATGAAGCTGTTTTTGTGGTAGTTAAAAATAAATGTGATAGAAAGGAAGGTCTTAAAAGTAGGACTGTTAGGCAGTACCACATGGCTGATAAAGCAGGCATGAGGCAGATTCTAAAAAGTAACTATGATCGGTGGAAAACGGTAAATATAAATGTAAACAGACTCTGGGATGGGTTTAAAGAAATTGTTGAGGAATGCGAAAACAGGTTTGTACCATTAAGGGTGGTAAGGAATGGTAAAGACCCACCTTATTATAATAGAGAAATAAAGAGACTAAGAACGAGGTGCAGACTGGAAAGAAATAGAGTTAGAAATGGCTGTGGAAGTAAGGAGAAATTGAAGGAACTTACTAGAAAATTGAATCTAGCAAAGAAGGCAGCTAAGGATAATATGATGGCAAGCATAATTGGCAGTCATACAAATTTTAGTGAAAAATGGAAGGGTATGTATATGTATTTTAAGGCAGAAACAGGTTCCAAGAAGGACATTCCAGGAATAATTAATGAACAAGGGGAGTGTGTATGTGAGGATCTTCAAAAGGCAGAAGTATTCAGTCAGCAGTATGTAAAGATTGTTGGTTACAAGGATAATGTCGAGATAGTGGAGGAGACTAAGGCCAAAGAAGTAATAAAATTTACATATGATAACAATGACATTTACAATAAGATACAAAAGTTAAAAACTAGAAAAGCGACTGGAATTGATCAGATTTCTGGGGATATACTAAAGACAATGGGTTGGGATATAGTACCATATCTGAAGTACTTATTTGATTATTGTTTGGTCGGAGGAGCTATACCAGATGAACGGAGAGTTGCTATAGTTGCCCCTGTGTATAAGGGAAAGGGTGATAGACATAAAGCTGAAAATTACAGGCCAGTAAGTTTGACATGCATTGTATGTAAGCTTTGGGAAGGCATTCTTTCTGATTATATTAGACATGTTTGTGAAATTAATAACTGGTTCGATAGAAGGCAATTCGGTTTTAGGAAAGGTTATTCCACTGAAGCTCAACTTGTAGGATTCCAGCAAGATATAGCAGATACCTTGGATTCAGGAGGTCAAATGGACTGTATCGCGATTGACCTGTCTAAAGCATTTGATAGGGTGGATCATGGGAGACTACTGGCAAAAATGAGTGCAATTGGACTAGACAAAAGAGTGACTGAATGGGTTGCTATATTTCTAGAAAATAGATCTCAGAGAATTAGAGTAGGTGAAGCTTTATCCGACCCTGTAATAATTAAGAGGGGAATTCCTCAAGGCAGTATTATCAGACCTTTATGTTTTCTTATATATATAAATGATATGAGTAAAGGAGTGGAATCGGAGGTAAGGCTTTTTGCGGATGATGTTATTCTCTATAGAGTGATAAATGTTACAAGATTGTGAGCAACTGCAACGTGACCTCGAAAATGCTGTGAGATGGACAGCAGGCAATGGTATGTTGATAAACGGGGTTAAAAGTCAGGTTGTGAGTTTTACAAGTAGGAAAAGTCCTCTCAGTTTTAATTACTGTGTTGATGGGGTGAAAGTTCCTTTTGGGGATCATTGTAAGTATCTAGGTGTTAATATAAGGAAAGATCTTCATTGGGGTAATCACATAAATGGGATTGTAAATAAAGGGTACAGATCTCTGCACATGGTTATGAGGGTGTTTAGGGGTTGTAGTAAGGATGTAAAGGAGAGGGCATATAAGTCTCTGGTAAGACCCCAACTAGAGTATGGTTCCAGTGTATGGGACCCTCACCAGGATTACCTGATTCAAGAACTGGAAAAAATCCAAAGAAAAGCAGCTCGATTTGTTCTGGGCGATTTCCGACAAAAGAGTAGCGTTACAAAAATGTTGCAATGTTTGGGTTGGGAAGAATTGAGAGAAAGAAGAAGAGCTGCTCGACTAAGTGGTATGTTTCGGGCTGTCAGCGGAGAGATGGCGTGGAATGACATTAGTAGACGAATAAGTTTGAATGGCGTTTATAAAAGTAGGAAAGATCACAGTATGAAGATAAAGTTAGAATTCAAGAGGACAAACTGGGGCAAATATTCATTTATAGGAAGGGGAGTTAGGGATTGGAATAACTTACCAAGAGGGATGTTCAATAAATTTCCAATTTCTTTGAAATCATTTAGGAAAAGGCTAGGAAAACAACAAATAGGGAATCTGCCACCTGGGCGACTGCCCTAAATGCAGATCAGTATTGATTGATTGATTGATTGATTGATAGGGTCGGCACTAACGTGATACAGCCGCAGCATTTGCCTGGTTTGAAAGTGGGAAACCACAGGAAACCTTCCTTAGGGCTACCGACAGTGGAGTTCGAAGCCTCAACGCCAGCTCATAGCTACGTGACCCAAAATAAGCAGTCAACTCGCTCGGTGAATTATTATTGTTTAATAATAATAATAATAATAATAATAATAATAATAATAATAATAATAATAATAAGGGCCTATGACCTGCGATTTTAGTCCCCTTAAAACAACAAGCATCATCATCATCATCATCAATAATAATAATAATAATAATAATAATAATAATAATAATAATAATAATAATAATAATAATAATAATAATGTGATGTGTGCTTTGGTCTCTCTAATGGTTTCATAGATTTAAGCATTTTAAAATGCAAATAAACTGTCTCAGGTTTCGATTCCACAGATTTGAGCGCAGAATGTGAGAGTTTAAAAAGAGACAAAAAAGAAGTGAACGACTATAATTAGGGATTTGTTCTCGTTTACTTTTCTCATACGAAAAAGGAATCTGTGAATTTGGACGATATAGGATACGTACAACAGTTCCATTAGCACGGGATCAATATCTTAAATGTTTATGAAATTCGTATCCGAGTTGCGAAAATTTGAATTTTGAAGTGGGAAGGCTAGGCAGTGTACAGAAGCACATCAAGAAAATTTAAATTTGGAAGGATATTTTCAAGGTTATATTTCCTTTTCCTTCGGAAATATTTTCAGGGCAGCAATAATTTAAGAAAGAGAAAAAGAAAACACTTCAACAAGTAAAATTTGGAAGGATATTTACAACATCATAACTTAATACCAAGGATAATTTACAACACATGACTTTGTCTTCACAAGATCAATAGGTTTTACACGCGTCTTTGGGAAGAGGAAGAGAGCAGATTAAAGAAGTTCCCATGCAGGGGGAACTGAACCTTACTTTGTTTAAAATAGAGAAAGAAGCCAAAGCTCCCAAAACAAAGTTATCAAGAGGGGAAACTAACCCTCAACTTAAAGGTTACATTTCAGAAAATTCTCGAACACTGAACCATATTTCAAGTTTCAACGCCCGAATGGTTCAAAAATGTACATTAGTCACCTCAAATAATTTCTCGAGATCACACCAGAACACATCTTATTATTTTTAAAAGCTATCAACCTTCACAATCACTAACTTTACTCATTAATGAAGGCACGCACAAATTGCGGATCGGAGAATTGAGGAACACAGGAGCCGAAGCTCACTATACGGCCAAGAAGTGAGAAACAAGGGTATTTTAAAAGACGATAACAAAATGAAAGGGATGCTGAACCTCTAGAAATTCCATGTTATGACTTGTCATTAAACCTAGTAGGGCAGAAGGTGCGGTCACACAGAGGATATACCATAAAATATGGTGACTAAGACCAGAAGGAATTTAAAAGTCCGAAACACAGGTTGAAAATTTAGAATTTAAAAACTTTAGTCACCAAAAAGCAAAGTGAATAAAGGAAACTAGGGTACACACTCGCATGTCCTTAAAATAATAGGGTTATTACAAATGATTGAAGCGATTTCATAAATTTACTGTAGCTCCATGAATTGACATATGGTCACGAAACTCAACAGTCATGTAGAAAAACTCAAAAAGATTTTGTCTGCTGAAGTCGCACTTCAGATTTCTGCCACGAGACCGCAGCAGCAGTGAGCAGTGCGCAATGAGACAAGATGGCGACACGAGCCGAAAAAGCGTTTGTTGTGCTTGAAATGCATTCACATCAGTGTGTCATAACAGTGCAAGGACACTTCATGACGAAGTACAAGAAAGATCCACCAGCTACTAACTCTATTCAGTCTTTGTTATTCGGCGATAGTGTGTGCAGTTTAAAGCTTCGGGGGAATTCAACGGGTCGGCCTGCAGTGACTGAAGAAGCAGTTGATCGCTTGGGGGTGAGTTTCACGCTTAGCCAATAGAATTCGACGGAGAGAGAAAGCAGAGAGCTGAACATACCGCAACTGACCGGAAACGACTGAATTCGAGAACAATCTGGCTGTGTATACGGACGTTCTGTTCTGTTCTCTCTGCTTCTGTGACTTTGTGCGAGCTTCTCGACTTGGTGCGAGCTTGTATACTATTGAGTATATATTCAGAGTGGTGCTGAAGTGGATTTAAACAATCCTTTTAGCCTCTACTCTGGAAATTGCTGTGGATACAAGCTGGTAAGTGAGCACATCGACTTGCTTAGTTGCTTGCTTGGTGTACTTGCTTGTAAGTGCCTGTAGTTATTAGATGATGGCTAGCTCTCCGCCACCGGGAGGGGGTGGAAATGATTTTCCGCCACTACCGTCCACGGTTAACCGTGTTAATAGTGTAAATTCGGGCCTGTCGGCTCTCCAAGCTGCCTCGACTATCAATATGCCACTTACTCTCTCGGATGTTGTTGCCAACTACAATAGAACGGGAGAGATCCCTCCTAGCGTAGCCTCTAGTTCGACCTCCTCTAATAACGAGACAGGGCAGAGCTCTTCCCAAGGAGAGCAGGGCGAGGCCATGGATATTACGCCCCCCCATAGTGGTCGCTGATAAGTCGGAGTATCAGCGCCACTACAACTATTTGAAATCGCGCTGCACTGGGAATATCAGAGTTATAAACACCAGGGATGCTCTGAAATTCCACTCAGAAAATGAGCACGACTATCAGCTCATTAAACAATATTTCGAAGATATCAATAAGAGCTTCTACACGCACCAGCTCGCGAGTAAGAGGCTCTTGAAAGTTATTATTCGGAACATTGTCGCTACAGTTAGCGTGGACTGGGTTCGAGAAGAACTCATGGCACTTGGGTACCAGCCTGAGGACGTGTATCAGTACACGAGGCGTTATGCTACGACCAAGAAACTGATACCTCTAAGTGTCATAATATACCTGTCCAAGGCTTCAGTATATAACCAATTTACCGTGGTTCATAAATACGATATTATAATGGAGCACCTCCGGTGAGCTTTGAACTCTGCCCGGTTATCGAAGTATCACCCTTCCCTACAAGAATAAGTCGCTAGCTGAGTCGGTATAGCATTTTCGGGTCTGTCTGGACCGTCCGATGGGGTGATAATTTTCTAATAATCTCTATAGTAGGGGAATATTAATTATGAGAGGAACACTAGTTCACTACTAATGAGAAGAGAAACTATATCTTATATAACAACTTTACTATACTAGTGAAACACACCTTATTCACATGGATATGCCATGCAAACACTTTACACGTGGTATTTAAAGTTATCTTGACGTTTAAATGTTCGGTAGTCTCTCTCTACACATCATTCTACGTTCAATTATTTCAAAATTAAGAGGAGTTCCCTCTCGAACTATTTAAACTATTTCAGACTTAGAGGGGCGTTTCCTCTCGAATTATTTGCACTCTACACTTACGCTTATCACTTTGCGCACACATGTAATTATTATGGGCATACCCTGCTATAATTCTGTTTACTTGTCGAGAATCAATATATTCAAATTATATCAAGTTACGATATCCTATGATCGGATGAACTGAAGTAGACGCATGTTACTTACGTATATATTCCCAAATCTTTGAAAGTCGAATCACAACACTTCCCTAAATTAATCATTGCTGAATATGCAATATAATACACACGCTCGTTTCATTAAGATTTTTATCAATACACATTACACGATATTATTTACACAGCGTTGCTACCTGTGGACAATCATAAAGCGACCCAAACATCATAAACACTTCCTGTAAGAGATGGGCAAGAACAAACACACACGATGAGTCACAGATTGCACAAGTCATCTGCTACTGGTGACAGTGAGTATAAGCTTTCACACTCTCCTGGAATGAACTCAGGATCTTCTGAGACAGGGTATATTTAACATGGAATTCCATGCACGCTGTAAATAATTAAGGAAAGAACTTGGAGGGATCCTTCCTTTACTGCACATTGGAATCTATGCGACGTTGGTAATATTTAAAATGACGCACGTAATCGCTGTGCCGAGAGGAATGAACCAGCTACATGTATTTTGTTCCCTTTCAATGGAGCAAACACTTTACTTCGCCCCTTTTGACGGGCTCGTAAATCACCCAGTTGTGAGTCGCCCACGACCCACTTCCAAATAGCGCCACTGGGTCCTCTCATACTCTTGCTTCACAGCAAATAATTTCACTTCTTTCCTGGCCACAATGGCAGCACATTAAATATTGGCTCTATATCCGGCCGTAATCGTCATCTTCGTAGCATGGTATCCACTTCACGCATATTAATAACAGATTCCAGAGGGGGGAACTTTATATTTTTTTACAATATACATTAGGGCTACAGCCTGCCTAGCCATCCGGTTCCTCCTCTCGGTACCTCGAATACAATGCTATTTAATGATGAACCCCTGCCACACGGGTCCAAATTAGCTCACGCACTCACGAGCTAAATAATTCAACGATATATACCCCAATGTCTTGCCTGCATCCATTGTTTCAACAGCCTTAATTACTAGTTAGGAGGACTCCCTACCAGGTGTGAAGTGCAAAAAAGTCAATTACTGAGAGATCTTTGATGACTCATATTTGCTCTAGAGAAGATGATAACTGGAGTAACTTTTACAGAATATTTAAGCCCTGTTTACTCGACAGCGCTTCACACTTAATTTATCTGAGGTCCTTAGAATTACGTCATGCATTACAAAAACCCTTATAAAAACGGAAGTAAAATATGGTTGTTCCAAACCATGATGAAGGTATTCCATAAAAGACCCAAAATAAAATGAAATTATTATTATCCCTTTGAAATAGCATATTGGCGATCTACGTTACATCTACATGCAAATTTACTCTATACTAGCAAGATACCCGTGCTTCGCTACGATATTATACTGAAATTTATAATTTAATGCTTATTGTTTTATATGTAATCCGCCGAAATTCGCGATCTGACTCTTTTTCTGAGAGAGTCCGCCAAAATTCACGATCTGACTCGCTTTCTAATAGATTACGGCAACTTTCCTTCCAGTTTTCAATCTTTATCTACAGCAATCGATTTCGTACTTACCGGGCTAGGTCTAGGTATTCCACCCGGTCAGTTGGGTCCCTAAATCTTTGCCATATTTTCCTATAAGCATTTTTAATATGGATGAAATCCTTCAGGAGATCCGGCGTGGTGTCGTCTCGGGTGCCTTGACAGTACTGAACCCGCGGCCGGACTACATTCTTAGTCATTACACGCCCAGGACCAGTTTAAAGCGCGGTCCGCACATTTGACGACGGTCCAGAACATTATTATTATTATTATTATTATTATTATTATTATTATTATTATTATTATTATCATTATTATTATTATTATTATTATTATTATTATTATAGATGTTCTGGATCCCACAGCAAGATGCAAGACCGCTACTTGGCGGTAAATTACATCTGATGCCATTGCCATTGTTGATAATGTCACCAGCACCATTGTCGCGCGTAGGCAAGTGTGCGGGATTTCTGCCGATACGAATGACATACTTCCGTGCATTATTGACCTTATGATAGAGGTGAATAATTGGACGGTCATTCCCATTCATCGTTTATTTCAAATGTGTTTAAATTTTTATTTATATGCCAGGAGAATCTACTGTAATCTAAGAACGTTCTACGAAGGAAAAGATGGCTCTTGAAAACGAACCCAGGAAAGATTTGAAATGATGTGTTTATGATCAGAATAAGTACATCGAAAATCTACAGCCTGTTTCCAGTCATTCGACAGGGTCAAGAATGGATTGAATAAAGCCCCATCTAGCGGCGACAATAGGAATTGTGCCGGCTGCCGAAGCCTGAAGCACTCCTCCGGGGCAATGATTAATGAATAACAAATGAAAGGAAATGATATTGGACAGTGTTGGTGGAATGAATGATGACAGGAAAAACGGGAGTATCTGGAGAAAACCCTGTTCCCCCTCCGTTTTGTCCAGCAAGAATGTCACATGGAGTGACCGGGATTTGAACCACTGAACACAGCTGTGAGAGCCGAGCGCGCTGCCGCCTGAGCAACGAAGGCTCCTTATAAGTAGATTATGAACAGTAAATTCAATTGGTCTCACTTTCTTTTACACCTCACCGCCGTTAAGTATATTTGCCCCACCCCCCAAAAAAATTAAAAGAAGGCGTGTTTCTTTATGTTTAAAGGAGATTCCAAACACCAATGTTCACGTCTATTACCTTCAGTTTTGAGATATAAGTATCCCCATAAAAATAATTCACGTTTTTCACTTCCTTTCACACTCCCCCCCCCCTCCTAAGTGAATTTTCCGGCAAAAAATACTTGTTTCCTTAATAGTAAAGGATCTTCTAAATACCAATTATCATGACTATAACTTCAGTTTTTGATTTATGTGTCCTCATGAAAGGAATTCAACTCCTTTTCACTCCCGCTCCCCAAGATGACTTCTCCCCAAAACGCGTTTTTCTGTCCGTAACGTCTTCATTTTGAGATATTAGTAGCCCAATGAAAATAATTCAACACAGTTTTAAGTCACTTTTACCCCCCCCCCCGCTCCACCCAAGTGGTATTTCCGAAAATTAAAAATACACGTTTCTTTATTTTTAATAGACATAAAAATATCATTTTTCATTTCTGTTAACACGTTAAGTTTTTTTGAGATATACTGTAGAAATTCTAATTTTAAAACTTCACCCCTTTTTTAGTTCCCCTTAAGTAGAATTTCCAGAAACACATCACGTATGTTTCTTTACATTTACAGGAGATTCAAATACCACTTTTTACGTCTGTAACAATTTACGTTTCTGAGATATTCTGTAGAAGTCTTTCAAAAAATTCACCCCAATTTGTCACTCCTGTTAATTGAATTTTCCAAAAACAAAAAATACGTTTTTTTATTTTTAAAGAAGATCCCATATACAAATTTTTAGTTCTGTAATACCTTAAGTTTCTGAGATATAAGTATCCTCATTAAAGGCATTCAACCCCTTTTTCACCCCTCCTATTGGGATTTCCGAAAACATAGATACATGTTTTTTTAAAGGAGATTCTAAATACCAACTTTTACATCTGTGAACTTTTAAAGTTTTAAGATGTATATACACTCATTTTAAAAATTAACCCCCTTTTCACCCTCCGTTATTTGGACTTATCAAAAAAGAAAAAATACCTATTTATTTATTTTTAAAGTAGATCCCAAATACCAATTTTCAGGTCTGTAATATATTCAGGGTCTGAAACATAAGTAGCCTCATTAAAGGCATTCAACCCATTTTTCACCCTTTTCCGCCCTTCCTATTGGGATTTTCCGTAAACAAAAAATACGCGTTCCTTTATTTTTAAAGGAGATTCCAAATACCAATTTTTACATCTATAAACTTTAAAAGTTTTTGACATATACATACACTCATTTTAAAAATTTACCCTATTTTCATCCCCCATTAATTGGATTTTCCAAAAGCAAAAAATTATGTGTTTCTTTATTTTTAAAAGATCAAAAGTACTAATTTTCAGGTCTGTAATATCTTCAGTTTCTGAGATATAAGTACCGGTATCCTGATTAAAGGCATTCAACCCATTTTTCACACTTTTTCACCCTTCCTATTGGGATTTTCTGAAAACAAAAATACGCATTTCCTTATTTTTAAAGAAGATTCCAAATACCAATTTTTACGTCTGTAAACTTTTAATGTTTTGAGATATAGCATACACTCATTTTAAAATTTCACCCCCCTTTTCTCCCGCTTAGCGACGGAATATCCAAAAATCCTCTCATTTGTTTATGTCCAGTAGGTTTGTCACGGCGTTGATGAATCAGTCAGTCAGTCAGTCAGTCAGTCAGTCAGTCAGTCAGTCAGGACAAGTTATTTTATATATATATAGATTTACAGTAGGAGACGACTTTCAAAGCTACAAATAGTTGGAAATGAACTCATCCTTCAGGTAACCACGAACACAGCTTTACAGGAGGGCACACCCATGTGTTTATTCGGTCTGCATGACGCCTTCAGCGATGTGAAGTCCTTTAGTGACCAACTGGCAAGTCACGAACATGACGGCTTGATCTCGTGCGAAGTTCCAGACGATCTCTGCTACACCAGGCGAAATTCAGGCAGGCAGCTAGATGTCTCGTTCTCTCTGCTACACAAGGCGAAATTCCGGCAAGCAGCTAGATATTTCGTTCACTCCGACGTTCTTGTAGATTCCTTATGTAAATGAGGGGAAGTTATCTCATGTGAATGCGTTAGTTTATATTACCCATCACAGATTTAATATATGGTTGGGTCTGGTCAATGACATTAGCACCCCAACTTAATGTCGGTTGTGTCCCTGAAGCCCGAAATTATTCCCTTCTCACTTACCTTTCCTTTTTATTGACAGCTATTCTAGGTCCTGAAGCTCCACTGGTTCACTTAGAAACGTCACTGGTTAGGCCATTAATGTGTTAGCACTCTCGTATTACAAAACAATAATTCAGGAATACTGTATTGCACTTAGCCATACGTAAGTCGAGCTATTACTGCGTTAGGGATCGATCTAACGTGGCACTGCCCTTAATCATGCCGACAATGAGCCGTTCATTCACTTTCCTTATATTTCACATTCATAACGAACTAACTTTGAACTGAAAATGAACTGGTGGTTTCCGTTCCTCAGTTCCTTACTATATAGGCGACATGCCCTGGTGCTGGCAGTGGGGGAAGAACACAACCCCTTCTCAAAATGCGCTCTGGTAATACGCAACGTAGAGTGACGAACAGGATATCAAATTGTATCTCCTGTATTCCCATTTTCACTGAGTTAATATTATTAAAATAGCTTCGTGGATTCTCAAGCAATCTTAAAAGCGTCCTTTTGTCTCTGTTAGTGAAGGATGACGAGTGCTAGGGAAATCCTTGAGCTTGTTGCCACGGTTGGGACCCAACATCTGGTAACCATTTAGACGCACCCTTCTTACGGCGAAGTTACCGTTCTTTCTATTATGTAGAGCACTTCTCGGTCTCATAAGTATGTGTAAAATTCCCTGATTCCAATGAATGTTTGCACGTGACTCTCCGTTGAGTATTTCGCAATTTATAATAATTATCAGGGGGAAAACAATCGTACTCGATGAGTTAGCAGTGGTGAATGAATGAGGGAAAAACGGTATAATGTTAGTTCTCACGTTGGATGTACTCCATGAGCTCTGCTAGTGACCTAGATTCTCTGTCACGTGATAACGCGTCTCTTTCCATCTTGCTCGTGGTTGGAGTGAGGAAACTTCAAGCACCAGCGCTCCTGCAATGCCTCGCTGCTAATTACCAACAACTAGGGTTGGGTCGGGCGAGCCGGCATACTGCCAATCGCATTCGGAGCGGGTGGATAAATCCTAACTTGGACAGTTTTTACCGCAGAATGACGAGGAAAACGGCATATCTCCTGGGTATCATGATATACTATATGTGACGTTGTGAACGGTTACAATAAATTCTTCATGACAAGAGCAGTCTATAACTACAATCGATGCTTTATTTTTAATTTTTTCAGGCGAAAATAGCGGACGATCTTCTTCCTGATAATACGACGATTGAAATTTACAAAACATATCGTAGAGCAGCCCAAATTTATTTTCCTCAAAATTAATGCCCATGTTTTCATAGGGACACGTAATTTCGGGTTGAGATATAGTTTAAATTTCTTAATTTGCAGTGATCAAACTCTGAGCTGTTCTTTTCATGGTTGAATTTACGTTGGGTTTGAAATCCACAAATAATATACAAAACTTTTCAGTAAAACGTGACGTTTAACTGCCCAGCTATGCTTGTTTGTGGGTGGTAACACGGGATACTCATGCAGCTCCCAACTTCGAAAACGTATAGGTAATGGTGTATTATATTGTAAAATCTTGGGCAATCGAAGTTTTCTCGATCAGACAATGTTACATGTTCTATCCTCCACAATATTCGATGAAGAGCAATTTTCGAATCTACTGGTTATTCTGCTGCTTTAAGAGAATTATTGAAATCACTTCGATCACGGATCAGAATTAGCTCTTATTTTGCGTCTAAAATCATCAGGAAAGCTGATAACATACCAGAAAAGGTACTGTCCTGATTAATCATCCAATTGTTATTAGCTTTCAGACACCATAGTGCCATCCGTAAAAGATTCATTTCTTCATCACTATAAGAAGGGTATAATTTCATTGCACTTGTAATACCAAATTAGCTCGATCTATCTATTTCCACATTATTTAATTCATAGCATGCTTCAGAAAGTAGAAACGCTAGACCATAGTTGTTTAGTTGAGATATGCTTGGTCCACTTTCATCCGCCTTTTCTAGGCGACCTCCAATATAGAGGTAGCTTTCGTGTGGCAGGGTGTATACATCTTGCTGATTAAAAATAAAGCGAATTTCATCATTGTTATTTAATCCAAACGTAAAAGGTTGATAAAAATGGAGCTCACTTCGTACTATATCATCATGCGTTTATACTGTATTCATAACGTCTAGCACTTTTTCCATTTTGCTGTAGTATCGTATAACTGAAGTCTTGGAGAACCTCATAATGGTCATCTGTTAATTCATTGAGTCTTCGCAAACACGCAGTATGTATCCTGAATGTACACTGTGTTTTATAGATTTTCCATATTGGTTTAAGATGAAGTTTGTACGCTACGTACTTGTGTCGATCTAAATGAATGAGCTGATTATGTTTATTTACAAGCCTAAGAGTGATGTTACTAATGCCTTTTACAGACACGGGATGATAAAGGACTACTCACGAACAGAGTTTTCCTCTGTAATAATAATGTCGTGGAGGACGTGTGGAGTTCGTTGATCACGATACAATTCTGTAATAATATTACAAGTGGTGTTTTCATGGTGAATATCGAAGCGTGGTATTGGCTGATCAGACTCATAACGTACTTTCGGAATGAGCTCTCTTGGTGAAAATCCAAGCAATTTTCGAGTCGAATCAGATTGTGATTTGAAGTCAACCTTGAAGACTCAATAACTCATTTATGTGTGATATTGCTCACAGTAATTGAGAACTTGTAATTATCATTACTAAAACTCTCATCACTAAACTGTTCTATTAACGTACCTTCAATGTAGTCATGAATATTATCTACTGAATAACTGCCTGAGGGTAGCGTTAGCACATACTCATAGTGATAGAACTTGTTTACGCCATCACGCACATTATAGATTTGATTGTAGCTTTCAAACGACAGAAGTCGAGGACTATGTAGCTGATGACAGAGTTCAATTGGTGGATTAAAGTAGACGGTTGTTTCAGGTTCTCTGCCCACAGCCAACGTTCTTTCACCGTTGGTCATCACATACGCACTGAGGCTCATTGTCTACTGTGAAGACATAATCTTCCGCACATACGCGTATTGAATTTTTGCACACAGTTTTTATTGTAAGTAATGTCTGCACTGCTTCCAAAATAACGTGTGAGCACAAATGGAGGAGGCGAGTCTTCTTAGCTATCGAAATACCACATTTTTATTTCCGTTTTGCTTAGGCAACGTAATGAGTTCAAGAACCGTGACGGTTATTCAAGTTATTTCTTAGCACTCACGTTCACGTGGGCATGCTGGTAGTTGATTGCGCATATACACACAGCAAAAATAATGTTCCTAGTTGTTAAGCCAACGTAAAAACTTCTTCGTGGGTTAGAGCTCGATGTGGCAGTGCATTCTGTAGACGGGTTTTGCTGACATGTAGATGCCAAGCCCATTTTTGTATGGCGCTAGCTCATATGTACGAATTTGCCTCGTAATGTAGTTGCCTCCATTGTCTTTTTATGGCGTTCACTCTCTTTCAACAGTTGCTTCACTTCTTCTGCAGCCTGAATAGTTTTGACTACAGCACTAGCACCTCCCAGAGAAGACTCTAAAACTGCTAGTCCAGCAAGAAGCGCAGGAAAACTTCTCGTTTTGGTACAAGAATAATTCGTGCACGTTTACAAAACACTGCTCTATTCTTTGGAGAAAATCTCGCTCTTGCTGCGCGTAGTTACTTAGCAATGGCTACTCGCGGATTGTATTCCCCTCGAGTAGATTTCGGTGCAGCCTTTACAACTTATTTCCATACAAAAGTTTTGTTTTCTTCCTCATAACATTTGGATATCGTTGTTTCACCATTCTGTAAACGACTTCACTCGTCAAGGGTGATTTATGAACTGACAGTTACCTGTTATTTCATTTGATATATATATTACTATGGTCTACTTTATTATTCAGTTACTATGAAGATTATGAAGTAGCAAGACTCACTACCTGTTAGTGACATCGTGCCACATATCTACAACTGCTACAACTACACGAAGATGTCTTGGAACATTGTTTACTTTTACTACTCGATGTATTATGAGTGGCCCAACGGGATGTGGGAAGACAAATAAATTCACAATTATTACCTCTTTAAATGTCATAAGCTTCGATAATATTTACGTTTTCTCAGAATCACTCTTTAAGCCACGATATACTAATCTACAGATTGTAATGCACGATCTGGTTAAAGCTGGTATGAAGTTATTTCTATTTAATGCACGTGAGCAAGTACCATCATCGGATAATGTGCTTCCAAATTCTCTTACGATGTTTGATAATGTCGCTACAGAACAGCAAATCGTTATTCGCGCATATATTAGTATGGGACGACATGAATATGTAGATTGCTTCCATTTATGTCAAACCAATTGTCGTGTGCCTGAGCAGTTGATACTGGACAACGCAAATGTTATTGTGCTTTTATGGCAAGATGAGCGCAACAAGTGACATGTGTTTGATCATATTAACACTGATATGACATTCAATGACTTTAAACGTATGTGTGCTACATTCTGGTCATCACATCGTTACGGCTTTTAGTTACTGATAATGGAAGTGATGTTAATTATGGACGGTATCGCATGGGTTTAGATCATTTTATATGCATGTACACAGAGTTACATACTCCACTAGATCAATAACCGTAATCATGACAACAACCAGTAAAGGGATTACACAACATAAAATGCTTGCTCGAAACAATATTCGACCAACATTTATAGAGCTTAAACGTACTGAAGCAGACAGTGATTTATTTTGGAATACTCAAGTGAAATAAATTTTTAATGTTAGTTCATTAATCAAGTCTACTACAAGAGTTATGTTTCTATGCAAACATCTCATGATAAAGAAAATCAACAACAAGAAAAGCCTGAAAAAGAAGAATAAGAGAAGCAGGATGAAGACGAGAAGAAGCAGGATCGGGGTGAAGAAGAGGAGGAAGAAGATGATCTTAACGATACTTCACCATCCAAGCGAGTTAAATTTGTAACTACAGTGTTACTGCTGGAACACCTACTACATCAACACAAGATCTACCTTATTGCCATTGATGTTTTTACGGCCCGTACTTATAGACATGATAATGTATAGGCTTTTGGGCTTATGCTGTGTCAAGAAAATAAGGTGAAATTCTTTACGTTTCGCAGAGAACTGTGTTCTGCGTCATCAGAAGAAAATCTCGACTGTCCACGAGAAAGGCTTCTTAACAATGACTCTTTAAATTTAAACGTTAAAGTATAACCGCGTAATCAAAACGGTTGATCCGCGCAGCCACTGCTTTAAAAAAAGGCGATTTCGTTTGCACCAACAAACACAAGTCTAGACTGTTATAGTATAACGTCTAAATTTGTTGTTTAAGAAGCTCTCGTGGGCAGTCGAAATTCTTTTCTGATGACGCAGAGCACAGTTCTCTGCGAAACGTAAAGAATTCACCTTATTCTCTTGACACGGCATAAGCCCAAAAGCCTATACAGCGTCATGTCTAGAAGATCTAACTTCTTTGTCTGAGCTTATGATCACAGCAGGGTATTGTAATAAGTTTAAGATTTTCTTCAGAATACCTATGGATCACACTTTGCTCCTAATATAGAAAAACCTTTACAGGAAAAACTGACACAACCTGCGGTGTTCGCTATGAAGACGACACTTTCTGGGCAGGTAATGCATATGTTAACATTACTGGCAACAGTCCCATTGTAAAAGGTCTTATCTATAAACCTACTAAACGGCCGTTAGAACTTCTTTTCTCACCTGACAAAAATATAATTTCACAAGATGATCTTCAAAAATATAAAGAAATTCTTTTTGCTACTGATGCAACACGACGTAATTACAAGAGAAAAGAAGCTGTAAATGTAAATAAGATTCGGAAGTATCGAGAATTTATTTCTAAGCTGTTTCCTTCATATCAACCGACTGCATGTGATCTTAATGTTACCTACAAGCCTTTGTTGCCGTATGTAGACATAAGATACTGGAATTAACCTAATTTACTCGCAGAACGACTATAATTTCTAAGAGCTTCGCAAGATGCTGCTCACAAAGGTCACGAATCAGAAATTCTAGAAATAGAGAGAGAATTGCGTCATGTGGATGTTATTCAGTAATTCCTAGTCAAGATAAGACCTCACCGTAAAGATAAGCATCGGAGACGATTTACATAAAGCAGCTCGTTGGACCAACTATCACAGACGCGTTATTACACGCGGAAAAGGTGATCTCTGGCAAACAGACTTAGTAGAAATGATTCCACATGCCTCTAGCAATAAGGGGTATAAGTATCTACTTATTGTCATCGACGTGTACTCTAAGTTTGCTTTCGCACAACCTATGGGTTCTAAGACAGCAGCTCAAATCAAAGACGCATTTAAACATATTGTTGAACAATCAAAACAATCTTCAAACTCATCAATTAAAGAGTTTTACAACAGGGATTTTTCTTCATACCTCAAGTTACTTCGCATTCATCACTACTCTACGTATAGCAATCTCAAAGCAAGTGTTGTAGAACGCTTTAATCGTACACTCAAAACAATGATATGACGAGAATTTACAGCAAAAACTTCTTATCGTTAGATTGAACTGCTACCTAGACTCGTGTCCACCTACAATGATGCCATGCTTGTTGCAGGCAGCATCTAGCATAATAATTCGGACTTTCTGCACAAAGCCACGTCTTGTTACTAAGAATACACCATGCTCGCTTAGATGCAATTCACCGCGTAATCAAAACTGCTGATCCGCGCCACCATTGCTTTAAAAAATGTGATTTCGTTCGCATCAGCAAACACTAGTCCATCTTTGCAAAAGGATACACACCTAAGTGGACCACAGACATTTTAAAAATCACTAACGTTAGGCTTAGTAATCCAGTTACCTATTTACTTCGCGGTCTTTTAGGACAGCCTACTGAAGGAGGATCCTGTATCGAAGAACTGCAGAAAACAAAATATCCTGACCACTATTTAATCGAACGTGTTTTTCGTCGTTATGGAAATAAACTGTATGTCAAATGGCTTGGTTTTAATAACAACTTCAAATAATGGATAAATAAAGATGATGTACTTTGAAACTTGAACTTTTTTATTCTAGGAGCTCTACCTCTCCTTCCTTCTATTGCATAAGATAAGTTTAAACTTGAAAGTCAACATTATTACTACAAGTTAATTTAGGACATTATGTAGGGTAGTATTAACATTGAAAAATCAAACATTATCTGCATTATGTTTCACAAATCGTATATATTTTAATATATATACATTTTTCTTCCTTCAAGTCAATCTGTTCTGTACTTTTTCTTCATAGATTAATTCTGCTGTCTTCGCTGTTTAATGCCAACACGCAGTAACAGTTTTCCTTTCATTGCATCGGCAATGACAAGTTCTGCTATCTTCTCAGCAGGGGTAGCATTAGGTGACGTCACACACTGCATAGTTTTACGAAGCAGATTGTCATCAGCTAAACGTTCTAGTTCAGGTTTGTTTTGACGATAAGCAATGCCAAGCTTGTTGCAGGCAGCGCCTAGCATAATAATTCGAGGATCACCGCGTGCCAAGCGGACGTCAAGTCGAGTTCCAGGGGCACAGTACTTGTAACTAGGAAGATGAAGCTTAAAAGGAGATCAATCCCTTTATTGGTCAGTCCATACCCAGCATGTTTCCTCGCCTTTCTCCCAGCACGTTTCTTCAGCTTTTTCTGCGACAGCTTGCTTACTCATTTCGCAGCCATGAGAAGTGTTTATAAGCGAAGTCTACTCGTTAGTTTAGGTCCGTGATGCAGTTTAATGAGTTGACATGTACGGCACTGTCTCACTGAAGGTCTCATAGCTAAACGCACTTGTTCGTGACGTAAACTACACGTCTGAAGCTCTGACAAAAGGGAATCTTGAATCCACTCACGGGGTACCTTATCCCAGATCTTTCTTACAGGTTTCGCAGATACATTGACCAAAAGTGCCTTTGGTAATGCATTCAACTCTTCTTCAATAAAGGCGTTACGTGTTTTGCAAGCATAAAAGTTTACGATTGTCTTTTCAACTGCGTTACACTTAGTATCAGCTAGAAATGATATGAAGTCTTTACACTGCCGTCATTTCGACACTGCAATTTACATATGTTTTTCACCTCACAGCATGCACTGCGACACAACCAATCAGGGAGCATGCACACATGGCATGAAGACTGTTTAATTGTTACTCAACTATGCTCTTTGAGAAGAGTTTTAAATGATGGACATCGTAATTCATGCATGTCAGTAATTTCACATGTTGATGGTAGATACTCGCGCAACCATTCTTTCTATTCACAACCCTTTAAAAACAAGATCTGCTCTTGAAAAATAGGCGTTCATGATCATAGCCAGAAAGCGATAAGATATTCCTTTTTCTTCCCTCTGCGAACGTAATTTTTTTCTAACCGTTGTGTCTGCTTTTTTCTTCAACTGTTTGCAAACAGTAAGGGAAAGGTGGGCTAAATACTAAACTGACGTTTTTTGGTGTCCAAAACGCAGTAAAGTCCAACACGGCCTCCTCTTTCAACATACATTTGTTCCCGTTCACTTTAAAGTCTTATACATCAACTATTAATATCCTTGTCATTGTGGAATTATGGAATGAAGCGCTCTAGTCTTAATCACAGTGTCTTATAGACTAGATAAAATATTCTCACTTATAGCATATAAAATGGCTTGAGTTTAAGAGAAAGTGACCTTGATAATCAACAATTCTAAACACACATAACTATGTCGACGTTATTGTGGCATGTTAAAACAGCGTGACCTTAGTATGGCAAATGCTTAATCCTGCTATAATTATTATTATAGGAGTGTGCATAAATTACGTACAATGTGTTTGATTTGCAGCTCTGTTATGAAATTTGAAAAGTGGTACAACGCCTGAAATGGAGTCAACTCTGGCACAGCTCCTCAACTCAGTAGAGACGCGTTTTAGGAGGAGGACTATAGGCAGGAAGTCTAAGTGTTTGATGAGGAGGAGGATGAGGAGGTAGTTATAAGCTACTAGTTCTATAACAATGATAGAATTATCTCTGTTAGGAGGAGGATATTCAGATTGATAATATAAGGCAGTAAAAGGAAATACGTAATATGAAGAGCGTTAAGTGCAATGGTTACTTGTATATCTTGCATAAAAAGGGTAGATTTCAAAAGGAATGCGTTAACACACATAGTCACGTGACACTCAGTTCTACTTAAATAGAGGGTCAGTTGTTGTTATTCTACTACCTCACTAGAATAATGCTTGACACATCCATTGTTCATCTCTTACCACGCTCCTATCCAACCACCCTTAGTCATCTCTTGTTCTTTTCGAGACGACTGCACAGTATCCACTTCCCTCCAAACACATACATATAAAAGTTTAAAATTAGTTCCTATGTCATCCGTCATGCATAAATAAGTATGCGACACCTATCCAACGGATGGAGAAATGGTTGTTTTTTCTTTAGATAGATAGCGCCCCCCCCCCCCCACCAGCATTCCTATTTTCTCCCACGGCTAACAAATTGCGTGTGCAATCCGTTTTACAGCAATTTGCAAACTCGCCGTCAGAGTGTACCTCAAGCTGATGTACATGCGCACATGCGCACTAGCTATCCCGCCTGTTATGTCTCTAGCGGGATCTAATAATAATTTGTTTACTGTAACTAAGGAAGTCGCGGCGAGTGTACACTGTTATGTCTCTAGCGGGATCTGATAGTCTTTTGATTTTAGTAACTCACGAAGTCGCCGCGAGAGAGCACTGATATGTATCTAGCGGGATCTGAGAGTTATTCGTTTGCAGTCGTCATAAGAGCGCACTGTTATGCCTCCAGCGAGATATTTGTTTACATTAACTCACGAAGACACCACGATAGTGCGCTGATATGTCTCCCCTTCCCACACAGAGCTGAGCCAGGAGCGAACCTGCAACAGAAAGCCAGCGGTACAACAATTGAGCCACTCAACCTAGCAGGGTAAGGGAGGTGGTGGTATACAATTTCTAATCAATAGATTCTGTGCCAAAAATCCTCGATTAAATTCCAATCCTCTCCGCAGTGCTCATTGGGAGTGAGGGTATATAACACCTTTGATGGTGATTTGTGCGTCAGATGGAGGCATAAAGCTTTGAACAGACCTCTCGATGCTATTCGACAGGAGAAGACTACTTGCCACTACCGGGCATTACCCTCTCTCTTCCTTATATAATATATAATGTCATTCATTTCATCTTATTATCTTCCTCGATGAGGTTAACGTCAGAAAGGGCATCCGGTTATAAAAAATCCATCTTGAGGGATTCATCTCACAACAAAACCGACATCGTAGAGAGACGGGACAGGGAACGGACACACGTTAGGTTACAACGTCATGCACCCTTAGCCAGTAGGCCGTATTTCAATCCTCCCTCGCTGTGACGTCATAGCTCTGTAAGGAGAAGGCATTGAAAATTTGTGAGAACCTACGTAGCTTTACTACTAGGTGAATGACCTGGAACCTACATAGCTTTACTACCCAGAAAATCGTGCGAAAATGGCGACTCAGTACCCATTGTTTTAGAACACTCTTTGTCCTTTTACTATTTCAACCAAATTTGGAACACATACGACGTACTATCTGAAACAAAAAATACTGTGGTGGCAAGAAACCCCTGGCACCGAGATATTAATATTGAATCCATAGCTTTCAATGTCCCGGAGAGAAAATGTGACAATCTGGATGCCGTTGAAGTCATAGTTCAGCCCCAGTCGGAATGTCGAATATGATCAAGATTATGGATGTATGCGTGGATACACAAGTATACGTTTTTCATCAATGGGTACTCTCATCACCATCCTTGCCAAAAGCGTGCTGTGCTTAACATCCTAATCAGCCGAGCAAGGGAGGTTTGTGAGGAGGATAAATTAAACTGTGAACTTGAGTTCCTAACCAGAACATTTCTGAGCAATGTCTACTCAAAGGAAACAGGTTGACGAAGTGCTACATCCTTAGCCAAAGGACAGATTGTCGCGTGATTTCTTCCTTCCAGTCCGCGAAGGAATGTATGTGATTCCTTGCTCCTGGGGATCGGTTTATGTTGGCCTAACCTGTAGGAAGGTAGCAACAAGTGTTAAAAACATTGCGGGCATTTACGTCTTTGCCAGCCAGAGGAGTCTGCTGTGGCAGAATATACCATGCATAATGACCATAAAATAATTTGATGCAACTTCTGTAATTCATAAATTTATAAAGAGAAACATTTTGTTCCTAGAATCATTCGTTAGGCGATAAAAATTGCTAAACTCCCGAATAATTTTAACAAAGGTGAGGCTATATACTGTTTAGATCATGCCTACCCTCCACTATTAACTCGTCAACATCCTTCTTCGTGACTCTGGAGGCCCTGGAATGAACTATACTTCTAACAGGGTCTTTCTCTTTTGAGTCTGGTTACTATGGAGTGACAGTTGCCATCATGCTTTTTTACTGCCATGAAGACGATCCTGGTCACAGGATCGAAACGCGTCAGCTGATAGTTAATATACACGACCTAATATCCCCAGATAATTATCATAAAATTAAATACCATTGAAACCTCTAGAACATTAAAGGAATGTCTACTAAGTTATCATTTACTCATTGTTAAAATGTAAGTTCACTTATTTATAACTAGCAAATGTACCCGTGCTTCGCTACGGTTTCTATATTGTATACTTATGTCGAAGTAAATTACTGTACATGAAGTTAATAAGAATTTTCAATTGCATGTCTCTTCGTCTTATCCGAGAAAAAGCATAGCGAGGTCCGCAGACGTTGTTTCCAATGTAAAGTGGAGTTGCGGAGTTGTGACGATAACCACAGGTCCACTTGTCTACCGCAATTCACTACGCGTAATGTCAGTCACATTTTCATTGGTAGATTTGTTTATAATCGTGGACACCCATGCAAGGGGGCACCTATACCTACTGATAAAGAGAATCAAGTTAAAGAGTTTTGAAAAAATTGCACGCTCCCTTGCCTTCTGCTAGTCAAATCGAGAAGGGAATTATTCATTACAATGGAACACAGGCGTTGGAGGAGGATCCCATTCCTACTACCAGTTAAAGTCGATGTGGAGAGTACTGATTACAACAGCAGACGCCCTCCTGCTGACAGTCACTATTGATTTGTAAAGTATTAAATGCAATGTCAGACAGACCCCTTCCAGATCGCTAGAAATCGACTTAAATTAAGAAATGTAGATCCACATACGGAAGTATAAGCATGTTCACCTTCATTTACAAAATAACTGCTGCTAAACGGTGCATCATATCGAAAAACTTTTTGTACGAAAAAACGCCTCTGCCCTCATTTAGTGAGCTAAATAGCTGGCCCTATGATATTTCCTCGTATCTCATCTATTTAAAGTTAAGATTGTTTTAGAAACGTTGAATAGGGTGAAATTTGTGTAAGGTTTTCACACAGTGAATTACTTTTCAGATACTTATGCGACAGGCTCAAATATGGGTACTGGGTGGGCCAGTATTCGTGTAGAATTTGATGATCCCATCTTTCCTATAAGTGAACCAAACCATCCATTATACGTGTACAAAGTATAAAATTTAGGTAAATCCAGAAATAGAGCCAAATTTAACGTATAAGGGATAGAGATACGACAAAAAGCCATAGGACCAAAGTTATAAATCACTCCAAATTGAGCCGAGATTGTGCCATCCGTTTTGTGATACTACTTACCGTTTAGCCATGAAATACCTCGAAAGGGAGGTCTGCACATCATTAAAATTGCCTCCATATGTCAATGTTTTTCGTGGATAAAGAATAAAATTTGTAAACAACTCGTAAATTTCCGTTGGTTACAGGCTAAAAGCTATAATTTTGCCAAATTTCAATTTCCTAACTCGTCTGGGAGATCGTGCTGCCTTCTTGATATGGGGAGTGGGTTAAAAATTAGGACTTTCAGAAAACTTTTAAGCCCATGAAACCTATAGGTTATCGTTCTGGATAAATATCACCGACTGTGTTCTCATGCAGCGTGTTCCCCCTCACAGAATTTTGAGAATTTTAGACCTTTCTAGGGATCCTGAAGTCATCAGCTTGTCGGGTTCCAAGATTTAATTTTCTAAGGTGTCTAGAATAGTCTCATTAATTCACGTCTGTTTTCATTTTTTTCCCTTAATTTATATATATATAGGTCGCGCCAAACTGACTTCCATTTATGGGTTATATTTCACCCGCTTCGCTAATGGTTCAAGGGGCGTCTTACTCCCACAGTAAGTTTTCCAGGTAGTAAGTCATACTTGAAAGCCATCCTGGAACATACACACTTCCATTATCTCGGTCATTTTTGACAATTCAATTTTTCAACCTTTCTCGCCCCCTATGCCAAAGGGGGCTGGACTTTAAAAATCCGGAATGTTACTATTCATCTCAGCGACTCGGAAAACTATGTATTCGGCAGTATATTCGATTATTATTATATCTAACTCCCCATTCCACTACCCTAAAGGGGGCCAAACTTTCAGTTTAAAAAATTGGGAGTGTTACTATTCATCTCAGCGACCCCGAAAACTATGGATTCGACACTATTTTCGATTATTTTTATATCTCAATCCCCCTCGCAACCCACCACAAATGCGGATGAATTTGGACTTATAAAATATTCGGAGTCTCAATATTCATCTCAGCTACCCCGACAATTATGGATTTGACACTATTTTCGATTATTTTTATATATCACTCTCCCATCGCCCCCTCCACTTGTACTTAAAAAATTCCGGAGTGTTTCTATCATCTCAGCGACCCCGAAAAGTATGGATTCGACTTTACTTTCGATGATTCGTTTATCTAAGCCCTCCCCCCCCCCGACCCTAAGCGCTCCTGGGGTGCCCTACCCCCACGTGGATTGTCTCCTGATACTAAAAATCCGAAATGTAGGATTCACCTCGGCGACCCCGAAAACTATGCATTCGACACTATTTTCGATTAATTTTATATATCACTCCCCTTCACCCTCCACCCCAAACGGGGATGAACATGGACTTATAAAATATCCGGAGTCTCACTATTCATCTCAGCGACCCCGATAACTATGGATTCGACAATATTTTCAATTATTTTTATATATCAATCTCCCATCACCCCCCCACCACATAGGGGGCTGAACTTGGACTTAAAGAAATTCCGGAGTGTCACTATTCATTTAAGCGACCCGGAAAAGCGTGGATTCCACACTACTTTCGATGATTTTTATATCTCAGCTCCCTCGCTCCCCCTGCCCCTAAGGGTTCCAGGGGAGTATTACCCCCATGTGGTTTGTCTCCTAATACCAAAAATGTGGAGTGTCACTATTCATCTCAGCGACACCGAAAACTATGGATTTGAAACTATTTTCTATAATTTTATATATTACTCCCCCATCGTGCCCACCCCGAAGGGGGCTGAACTTTGACATTAAAAATTCCGGAATGTCACTATTCATTTTGGCGAGCCCGAAAAGTATGGGTTCGACACTACTTTCGATGATTTTAATATCCCACCCCCTTGCCCTCCGCCGCTCCCGCCCCTAAGTGTTCCTGGGTTGTCTTACCCCCACGTGGTTTGTCTCCTGATGCTAAAAATTCGGAGTGTACAATTCACCTTGGTGACCCCGAAAACTATGTATTCGACTCCATTTCCTTTTAATTTTATTTATCACTCCCTCTCCCCCCACCCCAACGGGGGCTGAACTCTGACTTCAAAAAGTCCGGAGTGTAACTGTTCATCTCAGCGATCCCCAAAAGTATGGATTAGACACAATTTTCGTTAGTTTGTATATCTGACACCCCTGCCCCCCGTCTCTAAGGGTTCCTGAGCTTTCTTACTCCCACGTGGTTTGTCTTCTGATTCTAAAAATCCGGAGTGTACAATTCACGTCGGCGACCCCAAAATCTATGTATTCGACACTATTTTCGTTTAATTTTATATACCACTCCCCCTCCCCCAACACGAAAGGGGGCTGAACTTGGACTTTAAAAAATCCGGAGTGTCACTCTGGATTCGATTATTTTTATACCTTGCACCCCCTGACCCCCACCCCTAATGGAGCTACAGATGGCTTACCCCCCATGGTGCGCGTCCACAGATAGTAAGTCGTAGGTGTACCGAGTTTGGTTGAAACTGTTCCAGTGGTATAAGAGGAGATGTGTCATTTACACACATGCATACGTACATCAATTTTTATATATAGTAAGTTGTTACTTCAAATTTTACGGAATAACCAGTAAGGTTGTTGGCAAAAAATGCCTTGTTCAAGTGTTGCTTTTCGGGATCTTTCCGAAACCTTAAATATAACATAAATCAGGTGACTTCTTACTGTTATGTAAAAACAGTTAACTGCACTACTCACCTTTCCTCTCGTGTTCGTTTTGTTGAAACAACGGGCTTGTAAAATATTACGTCACTTTTCATGAAGTTATCATATGCGAACTCCATTTCACCTAGCAGTATTAGCTTGATGGTCATGAGGCTGTGCAGCAACTGGGCGATTGAAAACAAGCCTTGCAACTATTTATATTAGATCGGACTATTACTAGTAACATACATTTATAATAATAATAATAATAATAATAATAATAATAATAATAATAATAATAATAATATTGTGAAGGAAAAGAAGAAGAAGAAGAAGAAGTATAACAACAGTATTAATCAAATAATCCACCCTCAGTGTAACAACGTAAATGATACTATTGCTAAAATGACTTAATCTAATAGATGTAAACCTATTTTTTATTATTATTGTTATTATTGTTTTTGTTGTTTAATCCGTTTAAGATCTAGGGTATTCATTCTTGTATTCAATCATAAGTATTTAGGTACCTATTGAATCCGTATTCTACATGGTCAAGGATAACGCTTTAGAAGTCACCGTACTTGTGTGCGCTGGAGAACGAGCCTCCATAGTTATTTTAGAGCGAGCAAAAATCGATATTTTAGGTCCTTATATGTGAATTATTTTGGCTGCGCGTCACGTGACCCGAATCATCGATGAAGACGGAACGAATTCGGGTGGCATAAATCGTTGGTAACTGGTAAACTTGAGATATTTTGGCCTGCACTACAAGAGAAGTTACTAGAGAAGTTATTACAACATTTAAGTTCAAAAAGTCGTAATCTGTTAAGATATTCATAAAGGAGCATCATCGGTCAAACAACAGGAGGTGATCAGCGCGTGCCATGATTGCATAATCAAGTTGCGGGAACATTGACAAGTGAAAATGGAATGGCGTATGGCTTTTAGTGCCGGGAGTGTTCGAGGACAAGTTCGGCTCACCAGATGCAGATCTTTTGATCTGACGACCTGCGCGTCGTGATGAGGATGAAATGATGATGAAGACGACACATACACCCAGCCCCGTTTCGGTGAAATTAACCAATTTCGGTTAAAATTCCCGAGCCGGCCGGGAATCAAATCCGGAACGCATCTGACCAAAGGTCAACACGCTATCCATTTAACCATGGAGCGGGACAATTTGACAAGTGAGTAACAAGAAAAATAGGAGACTATCCCCGCTGTAAATGACAGTTTTTAAGGAATCCAATGAGATAAAAATGTCTGTGAAATTCCTATTGGTATAGAAATTAATTAGAAGGTGCAATCATTACTATCTTCCGAAGACTGAACCTTCGTTTGACTATGTAAAAATAATATGGTATTCGAAAACTTACATATTTTCTGTAATAAATGTGAAACATTTAGACGTATTCTTTGAGGTGAACTTTCGATACTGGTACTTAAAATATTTGAAGCAGAGGATCGTAACTTTAAATGAGAACTGAAAGAGCTCATTCGAACTGTGTAAATTTTGTAATATCGAAGTGTTAAGACTAAATTACGAACAGTTTGACAATACATCGAATAATTTTCAGGTAATAGAGTACGGTGTGTAAGGAGCTATTTACAGCTAACAAAATGTTTTGTAAGAAGAAGCGGTGAATTTTAAATTTTAAATTTGGTCTGACTGGAGAGGATTCTTGACCCAGGTTTTACCTGCCACTTTGATATCTGTCCCGTTCCATTAGTTGTGAGCGAAGAAACGGTGTTATCCCAGGCTGAGATGAGCCATATGTCGCCGATAACGGTTAACTTCATAGAAAGGTTTGAAGGCTTTGTAAAGTGATTCCGAGTGGGGACGCGAATTGTTCGTGTGGAAAATAATTATTGGTTGTGGCGTTGATGCAACTTAGTATAAACATGTAAACTTGTGTTAGTGAAATAAGTAAATGAAACCATCCAGAGGCAAATCATAGTAGGAAGCTGTAATTTGGAAACTGTGGTAATCATTGTGATGGAGTAAGCTACGAGCTCGCTGGCTTTGTAATGTGTCCAGGGATAAATTTACGGCAATATAGAAGGTTTGTAAGATGATTTTACTGTATGTAATTATGTGTACAAATTTGTCAGCTAAATGCTTGAAGTGGCCAGTGTCACCGTCCGTCTGCGTGTGCCAATACGTCAGGAAGTGGCATAGTAAATTTTTAAAATGCGTATGTACATTTTTGCACGTATTTTCATGTGTGACTCAGGTTACATTGTCTATGTCCACGTTTCCTGATAAACAAGATTATTTAGAGTTCATTTTTGTAAAGTATGCAGTAACAGTGGGTATTCTGCATATTATTTGTGCTAACTCAGTCATTATAATACGTATACAAATAATTAACGATAATAATAACAATCAACATCAATATAATAATAACATTAGTAATCATCATCAGGGAATTAATTCCTGACGTAAATAAATAAAACTGAGGAAGTAAAACTGGATTTTTATAATATTTTTGTTATGGAAGAGCATGTGGTAGAAAGAAGTGTCTGTGTCATTCTCTTGAGATCAGTAGTTATATGTTTGTTCTTGAAAATTTTGTGTTGGAAAAATAAGTTTTGTGACACGTTATGAAATCACTTGTTGGGCTACATCAAACGCGCCCTGATATGTTTTGAGGAATTTGGAATGCCTTCTAGATGATTATGATAATGAGGAGGCGGAAGTTTGGGGTATATGCTAAGAAACGCCCCTGTAGTTATGGTGACGAACTTTTGGGACAGGTCATGCTTGAAAAGTCCCTGCAATAAATAATAAATGCTGCTTGAAATTTTGGAACAGGCAATGCGAACAATGTTCCTGTGACGTGAAAAATTTGTTATACAGAGCCAGTTTACGAGTTAAGAAATGCTCACGGAAATAAAAGTCTGATGTGCTATTTAGCAAGAGTGATGCCGGTCTATGTAAAGTTACGTCCATCCAGCATGTTTTTAAAACGCACTTAAGGAGCAGTTTGTTAATCGATCTCAAATAACTGAATAGTGTATTCATCGCAGTAATAATATAATAGTAAACATTAAACATTAAAAAATGCATATATTGCATGTTTCCATCCACACTTAAGATTTGGAGCAATATTTTAGGGTATGTCGCCAGTTGTTGTAAGTACGTTTAGGATTAAAAGGAGAGCACTAAGAATTATGATGAATGTTGATTCCATTAACCTGTGTGCTGCACATATCTTACTTTACTGATATCGCATTCTTTACGATGGCATAGATCAGTCAGTTGTGACTGGTTAGTATTCTCTATGCCGAACTTCACGTGTAATTCATCTCGATTAGACAGATGGAAGCTCATGTAACGGATGATTGCAAAAGCATTTCTTTCTAGCTTATCTTTAATTCGTGTGGTCTCTGATCTGGCGACAATAATGCCTTGGATAAAAAGGATGGAGGCGTTAGTCTACGAGATGATTTTCATATCATATAAATGGCATTTCAAAAAGATTAATTCTTTACCTTGTATGGCTCTCTCAGTCTAGAGTCAATTAATATGATTACTTAGAATCAATGCAGGTATGTATCCTATTTATCCTTCCTTGGCTTGCCGTAATTATGCTGGTTTTGTTCTGTGTATTATTCTTCTATTTATTTGCTATAGACTTCTTTCAGTGTCCTTCATTTTTCCTTCATGTCTGCTTATTAGGTTATCGTTGTGTGTACTAATTTATTATGTTTGGTATAGAACAATTCTGGAAGTTCATCTAGCTTGTATTCAATACCGAAATTATCTCATTCTTCCAAGAAATTAAACGCCATTTACGTAGATAAAATGAGCTATATTGAGAGGTGGTAAATCACAACCCCTAAGCCCCAAAACAATCAACATAAGTATATTCGTTTTCAGTCTTGAAATATAAATCAATAATGTGTTCTCTCTTCCCGACAATAATTTCCTAACCATCATAATATTCATGTTGAGTTACTGCATCTTCAAATTTTGAAAATGTAATTCTGTCAACGTTGTCGATATGAAGGATGTGCGTCATAAATACGGTACCAATACTGAAGAATACTTTTGCTTGTTCATTCAACTTGTAGTTGATATTGAAGTGTTCCTCCAATATAGTGTACAGTATCATTTATATAGCTATAAATTAGTCTGAATCAATCGGTTATAAATGCATATAATCCCGGAATAAATTTATTTCCATCCTATCGTATACCAGTTAGAAATAAATCTTCTACTGTATAACCATATACTTTCAGCGTTCCTTGCTTGGACTCGGACATATTAAGTTTTGTCGAAGGTTGAGTCTTTTGATGATTTATAAATTTGTTTTAAGCCATCTCTAACTGCTAGCAAAACCTCTAGTAAAGTAAATCCTCTGTGGTTCCAACGACCATCTTCTTTTTCAAAAGTCAAAGTTTTAGGTTTGCTGAAACGGGAGTCGAATTGTATCTCAGTTTTATTTTCTCTAGTATATTATAAATTATTTTTAGACACTTACATGTTTTATCTTTAATGTCGAGTAATTCATCCATAGAATTAATATGAATATCTACTGGGAAGATATAATCTGTCTTAGTAATTTATATATCAAAATTCAATCGTCTGAAAGGTATTTTGATTTAAAAAAGTTCATAAATAAATGGAAAAATCGATAGCAATATTTATATTAGTTTGAACTATTCCAATACGAAAACTGCTACGCTGTTACAATAATCCGCAGCTTCGAGTGGTTGTTAGAAATGAAATAGAAAGACGCATAGTCGATAGGGAGTATATTTATATAGCTCAAGATTTATTAGAGAATTTCGGGATAAAGTTCATTGGTCCTATTTTTCGCAGACAAAAATTATCAGAAAATAATTTTAAAGAATTTGAAGATAAAGTTGATTGGTATTGCATTTCTAAACATCAAAATTTATCAGAAGATTTCATCCGACAATTTCAAAATAAAGTTAATTGGAATTATGTATCTGAATATCGAAAATTATCAGAAAATTTTATACGTGAATTCCGAGATAAGGTTAATTGGTTATGTATTTCGGAATACAAAAATTTATCAGAAGATTTTATACGTGAATTCCAAGATAAAGTTCATTGGATATGAATTTCGCAAATTCAAAAAATATCAGAAGATTTTCTTAGATAATTTAAAGATAAAGTTGATTGATATTATATTTCTGGATATCGAAATTTATCAGAAATGTTAAAGAATTTAAAGATAAAATTGATAGGTCTTATATTTTTGAGGCTTAAAAACTGTCAGTAGATATTATTAGACAATTTAAAAGTAAAGTTAATTGGTTATGGACTTTGAAATATCAACAGCTATCAGAAAATTGTATTAAATAATTTGAAGATAAAGTTGTTTGGTATTGCATTTCGGAATATCAAAAGTTAACAGAAGGTTTCATCCGAGAATTTCAAGAATATAAAAAGTATCAGATATTATTCGTGAATTTCAAGATAAAGTTAATTGGAATTCGATTTTGAAAAGACAAAGATTATCCATCGAGTTTATACAAGAGATAAAATATTGCCGTCAGATATCGCTTCAAAACTAGAGTGTTGTAAATGTTTAATAAAACAGAGCCATAAGTTTTTAAAAACAAAATGCTATTATGTTTTTCATAAAAAATACAATGACGAATGGTTAAAAGCCCACGATTCTTGCCCATTGCGTAGGCGTACTATAAAATGAAAAAATATAGAGTAGATAATAATATAGGTAATTACACACATGAAGAATTAGTGAAAATAATACGGTTAATTAGGCAGATGAAGAATTAGCGAATGCAATTAATTATGCGAGACAATCCTTTTAAATTAGTTATGATTTCTATAAAGGAAGATATCGTTTTCGGACAATATATTCCATAAAATGATAAATCGATTTTTTCTGCTTTAACTAGAGATTCGAAAAAGTCATTACATGTATATACAACCTTATTCTTAAAAATATATCGGTCGCAATACAACACTATCTTCTCTATGTCCAACGCAATTTCAAACTTTATTCATTATGGTAATTCAGTGTCCGTGACGCCGGATACTGAGAAATTAATAACAATTATTTTTATGAAATGGAAGCAGTTATCTATACCAAATACAACCAGGTAATTTACAATGTCAAAGTTTTTATAATTTTTGATAAAAATAATAATCCATGTGTTTTTAAAAATCAAGTAGATGATATTCTAGTATATGAACGACCTAATAAAGCTGTTTACAGTCTTCATCGAGTAAGCAGTGTGAGCGGATGTGCTGAGTGAGTGCTAGAACTTTATCGAGTGAGGATTGGAAGTTGGCAGTGCAGGAGGAAGAAGAACTCGGAACTGAGTATGAGGATAAAGGGTGAGAAAATAGGGAAGATGGCGGGTTGCTGGTGGCGGGGGGGGGGGGCTGGTAGCGCTGATTATAATAGGTGGAGTAGAGATAAACCCAGGGCCAGGCCCAATTGGTGCCCTACGGTGGGAAGCTACCGAGGCGTTAAAAGAAGTGGTGAAGGACGCGTGTCAGATAGACCAATTAAAGGAAATGATAAGAGATTATTCCAAAGAGTTAAAGGACTTAATGCAGTGCGTTAAGAATGAAATGGATGGGGTGAAGGAAAAAGTGGGGAGAAATGAAGCGGAGATGAAGGAAATGAGGAATAAAGTTCAGATGCTGGATGGGAAGGTGGCGAAACTCAAGATAGAAGTTGTTAATGGGAACAAGGAACGGAGGAGGAAGAACATTTTTAAATACGGTGTTGAAGAAGCTGCGAAAGAAGATAAAGTGACACTATTTTATAAGGTGGTGGAGGTGGTACAGAATAGAATGAAGATCAATTTCAGTGAGGTGGATATTGATGTGGTTCAGAGAATGGGAAGAATGAAAGGTAAAGTTCGGAGACCAATTAAGCCTACATTGACATCTACCCTGATGGCTGATCTTGTCCTAAGGCACACAGGGAACTTAAAGGAAGAGAAGATAAGAAGGATGTACGTAGTGAAGACAGCAGAAAATTTAAAGTGATAAGAAGCCGCATGTGGAGAGCGAGGCAACACGGGATGAGAGCGCTCATTAGGAGCAATAAGTTGGTGGTTTGGAATGGTATTTGGGTAAGAGAATGGTCGGTGGAAAAGTTGCAGCAAATGGACCAGAATTATCTGCAGGTGATTAATGCAAACGAGAGTGGCCGGTGCGACAAGGGAAGAGGAGGATTCGGCTGGTTATGACGGAGTAAGGGCTGTTGGCGAGGAGAGGAGCAATGTCCAGTCCGAAGAAAGAAGAGGAGACAACAGTGAAGAGCACCGGGTAGAAGAAGAGGCTGTTCAACTTACGGAGAGAGGTGGGGGCAGTCGTGCACCACAGGCAAGTGCTGTAGAGGTGGAGGAGGCGAGTAGCCGGAGAGAGGTAATGAGCAGGGTTAGAATTGTAAGCCTAAAAGATTTGTGGGAGAAGAAAAGCAAAGGGCAGAAGAAGAGAGGGGGGAAGAATCTGCTAAGATGTCGAAGAAGGTAGAGAGCAGAGAGGAAAGAGAAGGAATGCGTAAATAGAAGTAAATCGAATAACGCAGCTGATGTAAATAGAAATAAGGGTGATAAGGAGGGGGCAGTAGTGTAGTAGATATCTAGGGTGTAAGATAGGCTTTGTAAATATTGAAGGGGTAGGAAGTTGGGTAATGTAGAAGTCAGTAAGATGGTGGAGAGTATTGGTATAGTGGCCCTCATAGAGACATGGCTAAAAGAAGGGATAAATCTAACCTGGAAGGGGTTCGTGGTAAGGAATAAAACGAGTAAAAAGTAGGGAAAGAGGGGAAGGAGTCCATGGGATATTTAATTATTAGTTAGAGAAGAGTTAAGTGATCAATTTATAGATATATAAAATGAAATATAAAAAGTAATGTGGGTTAGGCTTAAGCTGGAGAGAGATGAGAGGAAGAGTGTGTGCTTGGATTTTATATACAACCCACCAAGAGGCTCGATATATGCAAATGAATACTTTTTTGATAGTCTGATAGAGGAAATAAATATTATTAGCGGAAAGTACGAAGAGGATGGGTTGATTTTGTTAGGGGATTTGAACGCGAGAATTGGGTGCTCCAGCCCAGAGTATGGTAAAGAGGGAAAGGGTGTAAAGATGGAAGGTAGGAGGAGTGAAGGTAAAGCTAGGAACGTTTACGGGCAGAAGTTGTTAGAATGATGTGGGGTGAGCAACTTGTACATTCTGAATGGTGATGGAAGGGGGATAGGGAAGGAAAAATTACATATATTAAAAAAGAGGGAGGAAGTGTTATTAATTTGGTAATTAGTTCGAAAGGTATGTTAGATAGAATCAACAGGATGGAGGTGGTTGATTGTGTGGAATCACAGGATGGAGGTGGTTGATTGTGTGGAATCACACCATTCCCCGGTAAATGTAATCGTGAATAGGAGTGGAAGAGTTGAAGAGAGGAGATATATTTACAAATCCGACAAGTACCGGTATCATTTCATTTTCCGATCTAAAAGCGCGCGAATTTTATGATATTTTTGGTAAAGGAAACTTTAAAATAGACGTTACCAATTACTTCCATTCTATGGAGTTTGATCAGCCTTTATTTATGATTGTGGCGTTCCAAGTCAACAGAAAAGGTAATCAAATGCTTGGTTCATCTCGGTTTGATTACGTCCAACTTCAAAACATATATGTAAAAAACGCTCGAGATGAGATATTTCCAGAAGAATCTTGGAATCTTGATCCTCCGACAAAAATTCCTAAAAGCTTATGATGGTTTCATAGATTTCAAGAGAATAACTCAACTAAATTCAGACGTGGGTATTAGTCGTCGACAGTTTATTCAATCGCATCCTATTTATGTCAACATGAGTAAGCATAGGAATATTATAACTGCAGCAAAGACGGGTATGAAGTTGCGCGCTACATTTAATGCTCCCGCACCCGATAACACACAGATGTATGTGATAATGTATGGACAGAAAAACCTTATCTTTGACGCTCAGCTTAAACTTGTTACGGAGAAATTTTGATCACTATAAATGAACAAAAACCTACTAAGCATTCTTTATTACTATATGTTTTGCTTCTTTCATAGAGTTCCTTAGAAGACGCAAGAAAGAAAGTAATGCTAGGATTTAACCAAACCAGGTATAATGGGGTGTTTATTTATTCTTCCCACTATATGGTGCATTTGCAAGAGTAACTAAATTGTTTTTTGATATATTCTTCGAGACCTTTTTTCATTTTAGTTGTTCGAGGGGATTCGTAGCCATAAATTCTCTCCATAGTTCGTTATTCCTTTTCAAATATTGAAATTTTAATTTTCTGTTCAATGTTCAATAGCTCGGCTATTATTACAATAAAAATTGTTTATGGTGGAGCCTTGTCTTTACAATAGTTACTAAAAACCTCGAGCACCTGTTCAATTTTATTTAAACTTCTAGGCTGAGTTTTAACATCGGAAACAACTACGCGAAGGAATGTTCGTCTCTACTGCTCCGGGCAAGTGTGAGGGAGACTGTGAGAGAGGGGAACAAGGTCAAGTGACGTCAGCGCCACATGTTTTTACCTCCCATATGGAGAAGTTCAGTAATTAGTTTGTAACTTCTAAACGGTTTAACGCATAAAAATAAGACATATACCAACGTGAAGCCTATATTTCAAATGCATAATAACAACAATTTGAGATAAATCCAGCCATTCATTTAGATGATATGACAAGTAGAATTTTATCTTACATAACCACTCATCTGTCGTTTGAACACTGAACTCGCCTCCAGCGAGGTATATATAGGTCAACGACGTGAGAGGGATAGTAAGTTGAAATGTGCAACTCAATCATGACTGAAGGTCATACTGCTTCGTTTCGTTGCGCGAGATACGAGTAAGTCGTAGTGTAAGATTTTGAATTTCATTGTGCGAGATCGTAATAAGTGGAAAGCTTCAACCGCGTCGTGAACGTGTGGAATATTATAAAGTGTTATGAAATTGAGTATCGTCGTAAAAGACTTACGAATTTCTTGAATAAATAGTGACCTCGTGATATTAACTGTGTATTAAAGTAGAACTTAGAATACAAGTGTTAAATTTGCCAAGTTGACAGCCTTATGGACTTTGTAAGTTCGACGTATATTTGAACTCTTTCGGATCACGTACGGTAATAAGCATATTAGGAAAATGTACGTGATAAATAAACTTTCAACTAGTGACAAATTCATGAGTTCTGAGACATTTTTCTCGTCTATAATTACGATTATGAACTATTTTAAGTATTATTCCAATCGAATATTCAGTGATTGATAGAACTGAGTGTAGTCAATTTTCTTGAATTTTCGACCAGTGTCGTGAGAAAAGGACTGAATATTAAGGATATTTTTGGCGATATTAGGTAATACGAGCCCTTATAATGAAAACTCACACATAAAATCCACTTAAGCAGTGAATGCCAGAATTCTAGAGACTGTTGTAGAAGTTGTGTTAATTGCATTTACTAGTGAATTTAATGGACTGTGACACTCGTTCTAATGCTGAATTTACGACATAATTTGTGGATATTATGAATGCTAATGTCTCATTTCATGTCATACCAACCGTGCAGTGAAAGACTGTGCTTTCGACTTCAGAAGTGATCTCATTTTATTACCACAGAAACTTGACGTGTAGTTCGAACTGTGACATAGACTGTGCTATTTCAAGTTACATATTCACTGCCATATTATAAAAGTGTAAGTACAAGCTGTGCATTTAAACTTATCCCTGTGTGGAATGCAACTCATTATTAAGAACTGATAGTACTACGTCGTGCAGTATAGTGCCAATTGGACTTTCCCGTGTTTCTACATTTCGTTTTAAAGCACCGGAAATCTTGGCGAAGTATCGTAATCTCATACTACTTTGAACGTCGTAAAGGACAAGCGACTTCGAGGGATAATTCGTGGTACCTTCGAGGGATTATTCGTTTTATCCTCGTGGGATTAAGGCGTGGTAACTTCGTGGGATAGAACGTGGTTCAGTGCTGGTGCTAAGTTCGACTCCTGGCTGTTCCCTGCAGAAATTCTAGTCATCAAGCTGCAGAGCCGTACTTCAACTACTCTTATAAGCAGAACTCAGGTGACATAAGTGTATTTTACATTTTCTTGAGTGAGTAATTACACTTAAACATTAACTGATTAATTAGGCACTCAACCATTCTCAGTATTCAACAGTGCTACGCATATTAAGTGAAAAGTGCCTGGTCTAACAAAATAATTTTTGATCGAGTGAATTCTAATCCTACTACTTGTAGAAATTGTAGGAGGTCATTTAACAAGACTTTAGTTCATATTTAAATGAACCTTATGTTTCTCTCCAAAACAAGCATAACTGGAGATCAATTTTAAAATTAACTTTAAAAGTACTTTTTTAAGTCAATGTAATATGAAGTCATTTCATAACAACGTAATTGAACTGTAGGGCTTATTCTGCGACAAGTGCACAATTTAAAATTTATGTTTAAATTATTTACCAGGACTGTAGGATTTAGAAAGCAAGTGAAATTTGATATTATGTTTAATGATTTTAAACAGACTTTAGGCTTGCACCAAAAGTGATTGATTTAATTTTCTTTGAATTCTAAAAATCTTGGTCAATTGACAAAGTGATTGAATGAAGGTTTATGATCAAAGTTTTTATTTTTGAATCTATGTGTGAAATCTTAGATGAACTGTACGGTGTGCTGAAGTTATTGAAAGCTGGTATTCATTCTGAACATCATGTTATGAACATCAAGTGGATGTGTAGGACAAAGATTCTGTTTTGTTTAGTCATAACAGCGTATACAATTCAGTCATTTAATTTCATTTTGAAGAAATCAATGGAAGATTTAATTTTTGATCAATGAGAAGCAGGGTTATTTTCTTGAAATTATTAATAAAATCTTGTCAAAATTTTATTACCATCTATTATTCGCTCTGCGAAATCATCCTTCCCTGTACCTGCTACAATAGTAACCGCACACAACCTGAGATCCTTCCCATGCTCTTGCCCAACAACTATTTCCTGGTACAATACATAAAGCCGATTCCAGCGAACTTTGGCGAATTTCAAAAGAAGATTTAAATATTATGGACACTGTTGTTATTCCGTGCGCGTTCGTTTTTCTTGAAAATTGCGCTAAAGAGTCCGTGCGCGTCATTTTCACTTTTTAGGGAAATTTTGAAGGAGATTAGCATAAAATGTATGTTTTTATCATTTTAATATAAAAATGGAGATCATTCAAAATTGCGCTAGAGTGCACTATAATAGACGTTTATTATCCACTCACGATAGTAGGAGTAGTCTCAAATGAAAGAGTATGTCCTGATATAAAGGAGACAATGAGCGCGGTACGTGCATCCAACGTAAAACGACGAAGTTATTAGCATTTGAAATCTTTCATTAAATCGTGAAATACATTTACCGCCGGAAGAGACGTATTCCATTCAAATGCCTAATAAGTTAATTACCTTGCCAATCGTGGCTATTAGTTGTAGGGAGTCGATTGGTCAGCTGTAACCAAGCGATTGCTTAAAACCCTGGACGTCTTAGAAGTATCGCCCTTGCATTTACAAAGCCATGTTTGGATTGAATCAAGTAGTTACAACTGGTCTGTATGTATATTATGCACCTCCTTTTTGCAGTTGTGCTAAATTTACTCCATTCTTTTTACACAGGTACAAGGTATATCTGTTACGGCCGGCCGCGAGTAAATTGAAGGATCTCCGCGAACTGCAAGAGCTACACCCGGAATATGAGTTCATGACTCGACCCCCTGTCGCAGATGTGGATCTGTTAGTGGCCGTACCAACTACCAAAGAGTACCCCTTCATCAAGTTCTTGGATAAATATGATATTGACTATATCGTCTTCGTCAGGGATCTGAGCAGGTGAGGTACTGTACGACATGGAGTGTGAAGTACAAAGACTGACTTCATCGACCACTGGAATTCCTCACATTTTTCTCCTTTAACTTATAACAATGAAAGTTTGAAGTAGGCTGTACTGATGTCCAATTCTTACCTTTCTTCATTTTCTTCTTCTTCTTGTTATTATTAAATTACTTTACAGTTTGGAAATATTCTGACGACAGTGCTCGCGCACAGAAGATAAAATTAAAGTCTTCTAAAGGAAGAATATCTTAGTTTTTATTCTCAGAGCTATTACGGAGTGTAAGTTGAAATATTCAAAATACGTTAATACTACGGACAAAGTATTATAGAGAATGCATCAGAAGGAAAATCTGTTACAATGATATTAAGCTAAAATACACGTGTACAAGTTGCTGTGCATTAAGCATTGCTGGGACTTACACCCAGATTAGCTTGGAAATGACTACGCTATTGAATAAATTATGTACATTTCAGCTAGCTTTCCATTTTAGAAAAAGATTTTGAGAGTGCTGCAGATAACACAATCCGGTTTACAAACGAGTATCTGCCATAGTTTGGTTTCCCTTGTTTACAGTACGTAATCAGTCCGTCTTGCGTGTTATACTACGACAGCCAGATAAAAGCGCAGTATAAATTTATATAACAGTTTGCAAATTTATCTAGAGGTTCTGTTGAAAATACGTACTACGACTTACGTTTGTGTGCTGTCTGTGATGATATTCTCCAGTTTAGCTATGCCGTAGTTGGAGAGGGAGTTAGGTCTCATATCTGGGACTATGCTCCTATCTGTGACTCTATTGTAACAATCAAGGTGGTTGCACATCTTGATGAATCTGCATCTACAAGATGCTATAAGAAAAATAAGTTGTTATAATTTAATGTTTGTTGTTTGTCCAACCCTTGTCCCATTTCCCTACGGGGTCGGGTATGAGGTGAGATGAATTTGTCTTGGCGGTTTTTTATGACCGGATGCCCTTCCTGACGTCAACCTCATCAGAGGAGTTAATGAGAGATGAAATGAATGACGTGATATATGATAGTAGGGAGAGGGTGAAACCCGGTGCCGGCACATAGCCTACTCCTGTCGAATAGCACCAAGGGGTCTGCTCAAGGCTTAACGTCGCCATCCGACGGACGAATCACCATCAACAGCGTCATATGCCCTCACTCCATATGAGCACTGCGGAGAGGTTTGGAATTTAATCTAGTGATTAGAAATTGTATACCACCACCTCCCCTACCCTGCCGGCCAACATTCTGATGGTGAAAATTTTTTCGACCAACGGGACTCGAACAGGCTAACCTCGGTGTTAGACCGTTTTTAGACTTCAGCGCCTTAACGATCATGGCCACCCGGCGGGCTAGGTTGTTATAATTTAATATATGTATATATTTATAAAATATACAACGATTCTTGTCTAGCTATCACGAAGTTTTAAAGACTTCCAGAGGTAGCAGTTTGTTGCCTCTAACTACATTTGTTGCACTCAAGCGACGGAACGACAAGCTTACTTGGTAGTCATGGTCATTACGGCGTCATCGGTTGATGCTGCCACGCCCTTATTTTTTGGTTCGAGTCGGTTGGGTACTAGGGGTAATGGCATACATTTCTTAATCAGTAGAGGGCGTGCCAAAAGCTAGGGTTCTATTCCCAACCTCTCCGCGGCGCTCATATGGAGTAAGGGAATATGACGTTTTACATAGTGATTCGTCCCTCGAGTGAGGTAAGGAGGTTATATTTCTTGACTCCATAACAGCTTACTGATAAGTATTTACATTAAATTGAGATAAATGCTTACCACTTACTATTCTTACATTGTCTTAGAAGAAAATACATTAAAATTTATCAAATTAACGGTAATAAATTGAATAAATCTTAACAAAATTACTGATTCTCCGCTGCATGCATGCCGCCTACTATTGATATCCAGGATTCCAAATTTACACTGACTGACAGAGCAAATGCAACACCAAGGAGGAGTGGTTCGAAAGGGATGAAAGTTGGGGAAAAAACAGAGTCGACACGGAAGAATAATTGATGTTTATTTCAAACTGATATGCAGGTTACACAATGCGCACGGCATCGACTCAGTAGGATGTAGGACCACCGCGAGCGGCGATGCACGCAGAAACACGTCGAGGTACAGAGTCAATAAGAGTGCGGATGGTGTCCTGAGGGATGGTTCTCCATTCTCTGTCAACCATTTGCCACAGTTGGTCGTCCGTACGAGGCTGGGGCAAAGTTTGCAAACGGCGTCCAATGAGATCCCACACGTGTTCGATTGGTGAGAGATCCGGAGAGTAGGCTGGCCACGGAAGCATCTGTACACCTCGTAGAGCCTGTTGGGAGATGCGAGCAGTGTGTGGGCGGGCATTATCCTGCTGAAACAGAGCATTGGGCAGCCCCTGAAGGTACGGGAGTGCCACCGGCCGCAGCACATGCTGCACGTAGCGGTGGGCATTTAACGTGCCTTGAATACGCACTAGAGGTGCCGTGGAATCATACGCAATAGCGCCCCAAACCATGATGCCGCGTTGTCTAGCGGTAGGGCGCTCCACAGTTACTGCCGGATTTGACCTTTCTCCACGCCGACGCCACACTCGTCTGCGGTGACTATCACTGACAGAACAGAAGCGTGACTCATCGGAAAACACGACGTTTCGCCATTCCCTCATCCAAGTCGCTCTAGCCCGGCACCATGTCAGGCGTGCACGTCTCTGCTGTGGAGTCAATGGTAGTCTTCTGAGCGGACGCCGGGAGTGCAGGCCTCCTTCAACCATCGACGGGAAATTGTTCTGGTCGATTTTGGAACAGCCAGGGTGTCTTGCACATGCTGAAGAACGGCGGTTGACGTGGCGTGCGGGTCTGCCACCGCTTGGCGGCGGATGCGCCGATCCTCGCGTGCTGACGTCACTCGGGCTGCGCCTGGACCCCTCGCACGTGCCACATGTCCCTGCGCCAACCATCTTCGCCACAGGCGCTGCACCGTGGACACATCCCTATGGGTATCGGCTGCGATTTGACGAAGCGACCAACCTGCCCTTCTCAGCCCGATCACCATACCCCTCGTAAAGTCGTCTGTCTGCTGGAAATGCCTCCGTTGACGGCGGCCTGGCATTCTTAGCTATACACGTGTCCTGTGGCACACGACAACACGTTCTACAATGACTGTCGGCTGAGAAATCACGGTACGAAGTGGGCCATTCGCCAACGCCGTGTCCCATTTATCGTTCGCTACGTGCGCAGCACAGCGGCGCATTTCACATCATGAGCATACCTCAGTGACGTCAGTCTACCCTGCAATTGGCATAAAGTTCTGACCACTCCTTCTTGGTGTTGCATTTGCTCTGTCAGTCAGTGTATTTTTTGTCTCAAAAAATTGGTAGCATCGGTTACGAATATGAACTCCGCATTCACCGTAACGGGCATCCTCGTTATTAGTATTAAAGAAAATATGATATCGGGTGATAAAAATTATTTGACACGATACATAACTTGAATATTGCCTTCAGTGTCCACGTAACGTTTTCAGCCTTTTTATTTCCTACAACAATTTTTATGTTTTGTTACATGTTTAATTTTAAAATGTTTTCATATATATATATATATATTTAGTCCTAATTATTTTCTGGAACACTTATGTCTAATATATTGGACTCCAGCAATGCGATTTCAAAAGAAATGACGCCAAATAAACGAAAACACCTGGGAACAGGTGTACCACCGAGCCAAATTCTACTACATTTTCATTTATATCATTGTCAGTGCAATAAAAATGTTACTACACCTTCCGCATAACAATATCTTAGTAAAAATCCGTTGGTAGTACGCAAGAAAATATTTCACTTCTAGGTTACAAAACTGCAGCCTACGTGTCTGACAGTCGTGGTACAGGCCTTAAATGAATAATGTTTGCCTAGCCAGTTTTTTAAACTTTACCTATGTTAGCTTATTCATGTAGACATGGTACTCGTTCTCGTATATAGTGCACATATTTTCTACTGTCCTCCAGTGATACCCACGAAAGTTCCTCTATCACTCTTATCACTCTACTTTCAGAATTAGAATCATTAAGCACATCTTAGGGTGTATCACCTTTAGTTCAACGATAAAACCTATTAGATAGAGGTCACAAATGGTTGCTCCTTATTGTCGATTATACCCGGTACTTTTCTTAATATCCATAAACGTTTTGCCGTATATTTCATATCTCACAAGATTTCATCAATTACGACTCAGTCGATTATTCTTCCGTTATATTTTTCCAGGGATATGTTCAATGGGGAGATAATCCGGATATCAGCCTGCACACTAGTATGGACATCATAGGCCAAACAGTTCAATCAATCAATCAATCAATCAATCAATCAATCAATCAATCAATCAATCAATCAATCAATCAATCAATCAATCAATCAATCAATCAATCAATCAATCAATCAATCAATCAATCAATCAATCAATCAATCAATCAATCAATCAATCAATCAATCAATCTCCACAGATCAGTATTTAGGGCTGTCGCCCAGATGGCAGATACCTGTCAGTTGTTCACATAGCCTTTTCTTCATAGACATAAAGGAATTTCTCAATAGGTAAATTATCGCCTTTGGTAAACGTTCCCAATCCATCTTTCCTCTTTCTATAAATGAATATTTCCCCCAGTTTCCTACTTTTTGTAACATTACTCAAGCTTTGGCGTCTAATAATATCTTTCCAAGCCATCTTTCCAATGACAGCTCGGAACTTCCACTTAGTCAAGCTATTTGTCTCTTAATTTCCAAGCTTTCCTACACCAAAATTTTCAACATTTTCATAACACTACCCTTTCGTTAGAAATCACACAGAATAAATGGCGCTGCTTTCCCTCGTGTTTTCTTTCAGTTCTCGAATAGAGTAATCATGGTATGGATTCCGTACAATGGAACAATACTCTAACTGTGGTCTTTCCTGTGACTTACACGCCCTCTCTTGTACATCCTTACTAAAACCGCTAAATAATCTCATAACCATATGAGGAGAACTATAACCTTTATTTATGATCTCATTAATGTGCTTACCCCAATGGAGACCTTTCCTTGTAAAGAACCTAGTTACATACAGTGATTTGCTCGTGCTACTCTCACCCAATCAACAGAGTAATTAACACCGAGAATGACTTCTCCTCTTGGTGAAACATACAATCACATTGTGCGTAGTATCAACATTTTCTATAACTGATTACAGTACTATGGTGGAAGTTTGATTAATCCTTTATCTGTCTTCATTTAGGTACGTGAAAGGCATGGCAACCAAAGAAGAGATGATCAAAAAGCTGGAAAACCGCTCGACTAACTCTTTGTATCCTGGCTCCAGTTCACTGCGTGCTACAGTAAGTTGCGAAATCTGATTGGTTAGCAGACATATTTTTTTAGTGTCGACTTGTTAACAGTCAGAATGTGAAAAACTCTACAGTAAGTGGCATATATTGAACAAAGACAAATTTGGTGACACTGAAGATTCTGCTAAACGCATAATCATATGCTTCATCCAATCAAGTGGACATCCTCAGAAACTCCAAATCAGAATTTGAGAAAATTAAAAATCTCATCGGAAATGTATACAGGGTATCTCATATATACGCAGACCGAACGAACGGTGTATGTACTCTACCCGACGGCAGCTGCCGCAGCCGAACTTATGTCGGGTGGGCCGCCCTGCTTTAAGCGTGTATAGAATCTTATATGAAATATTGCCTTATAAAAGATTCTGGAAGTATTATCCTCCTGGGTCATACAGGCGTTGTATCCTGTAACCACATTCTGGCTGACGAGAGTGAATTCTGCCATTGTAATGTTTCTGATTTCATCCGCAATATCTTCTCTCTGTTTCTCCAATACGTGAGGATTTGTTCGATACAACTTTTCTTTCAGTTTAGTCCACAAATAAAAATCAAACACTGTTAGATCTGGAGAACGAGGGGGAAACAGGCCAGCACTGATCACTCTGTCTGCAAACACTTCCGAGGTTGTAAGAAAGGAATCTTCTGCTGTGTAAGCAGGGGCTGAATCTAGCTGAAACTACCCATGCGATTTTTCTTCTTCCGTTAACTGATGGAAGAACGATTTCAGAACGTAATCTTGGTACTTCTCCGCATTCACTATCGTCTTGGAAAAATATGTCCAATTATTCGTCTTGTACTAACAGCATACAAAACACCAATCTTCCTATCATAATGGGGGACCATTATGATTTTCTGCACACCAATGCCGAGAGTTATGACTGTTCACTCGACCATTAACATGAAACCAGAACTTTTACATACGAAAATACGGCGTTTCAATGATAAATGACTAACCATGTTAACAGCTGAGAATCAGACTGGCGGCTGATGCTTGATAGGTCGAACACGTGCAAGTTGCTTGCAAGATCAAGAACTATGCGCGCTGCTCCCATACTGCAGCTGCCAATGGCGCAGAGTAAAAACACCGCACGTTCGGTCTGCAGTTATACCAGAGACCCTGTATATGGGCGTTATATAAACATGCAATATAGACCGTATACTTGTTAATGTGCTCGAAAAGGAAACAGGTTTAGAGATTGTTGGTTATAAAAGTGCGAGATTTTTGAAGTAGCTTATGCTACAGCTGTTGTCTAGCACATGAACAAGTTCACATTTCTTAAACCTGTGTATTTATAATTCTTGTACATGTTTTCCAATGCTATTTGTTACTCTTAATGTACACTTTTTCGATAGGAGAATTAATAAGTTCTAGCAGACATAGCCGAAAAGCGGCTGCGCGTAGAGCTGATTTTCTAAAACTGGAAAACTACTGGACGTATGTTATTCAAACTTTAGGATCCATCTATCCAATTTAGGTTTAGCGTCAATTCCAATTCAAAATCCCTGAATGAACTGGGGGTTTATAGAAAGACCAATCAAGTGATTATACTCTTCCAAAGAATACATGTGGCCAACCTTAATGGAAATCTATCAACATTAAGGGAAATATAGTTCTACAACTTTTTGTTCATGCACACTTTTTCGACAGTAGGATTAATCATAATCATTAACGGAATATTTTACAAACTTAGTCTCAGCAGACGTAGCCCAAAAGCAGATACGCGAAGAGCTGATTTCCTATAACTGGAAAACTACTGGACACGTTCTAAACAAACTTCATATTTAGAATCCGTCTATCCAAAGGTACGTTTTAGGGTCCATACTATTTTGAAATCCTTGAATGGACTGGGGGTCATAGGAAGACAAAAACAGTGAATTTAGTCTCTCACAGAACAGACATGATCAACATTAATGGACATCTACCATGGGAATATATTTCTAAAACCTTTTCCTTATGTATACTTTTTCGATAGGTGGTTTAGTAAAGGGAGATAATAAAAAAATAAAAGTAATTATAATAATAATTATTATTATTGTTCTTATTATTATCGTTATTAACAAATACATAGAATATGGGAAAGCCCGGTCGCAATGGTCACTTACAAAGGTGTAATAATAGATTAAAGTTAACATAATTACCCAACAAGCAAACAAACAAACAAACAAACAAACAAACAAACAAATAACAAGAGTACAACAAGCAATTCCATGCAAAGAAAAATATTACTATAAATACTACTAGTTTAACATTCTAAATCCAGCATCATTATAAAAAATTTCGCACACAACTTAAGTATTTCCAGTGCTTTACACTACGGCTTACAACAATATAGGTTGAGCTTACTACTAACTTAACATTATAAGGGATAATAAACTGAAGTTAAAGTATATTTACCCTACAACAACACCTACAACAACAACAAGAGCACAACAAGCAGCAATTCCATGGAAGGAACGTATTACAAGAAATACTACTAGTTTAACTTTCAAAATCCAGCATCATTATATAAAATTTCACACACAATTTAAGTATTTCCAGTACTTAATACTACGGCTTACAATACTATAAGTTGAACTTACAACGAAATTAACACTGCAAGTGACAATAAAGTAAATTTAAAAATATAACTACCCAACAACTACAACAACACGAGTACAAGAAGCAGTTCCATGGAAAATACTCGCATAGCCTCAGGCAATGTGTGCAGACTTTTTAATGACATGCTGTCTGGCTGTCTGCTCGTCAATGTCGACGTTCCGTTTTACTCTAGGCGGCAGAGTAAACTGAATCTATTTTGGGCGTCTATGACTGAATTTGAATTAATTTTGTCGGGTAAACACCGAACGTGTCGCCATAGTACATGCCGACGTAGTATGACATGGACTGTCGAATGGGCTTACTTCCACCCTTCAAAAATCCCTCTACTTCCACCAGGTTTGAACCCGCTATCTTGAGATACGGTGGCCGACACTCTACTACTGATCCACACAGGCAGCTAAAGAGATAATATTAGTTCTCCTATTATTAGATATTATTATATGATAATGGCGAGCAGCGGATGGGTGTAGCGCTAATTTATTATAACTAGAAAACTACTGAGCATTTTCCCTTACTTCTTTTATTCACCATAGTGTTCGATGGCATAGATTTCCAATCTCATCGCCTAAACAAGCCTTTGTCACTCTTGTAATTCCACGAAAACCCAGGGAAATGTTTTGGTAGTGCCTCATTTCGAGTACCAATGTACCTACCGCAGCCCTTCGCCTAAGTAATAACAGCAGCCCAATCTTCCACACATACGACAATAACATGGGTTTCCTGTCAGTTACCGTTTGCTGTTCCCCGTCAGTCCGTGCGACTATATACAAGTCAAAGGGTCAGACTCTGAGAGTTACAGGAGATGACCTCAGGTCGTGCTGCATCTGACCCGGCTAACTGTACATCGCACATTCCCGTCTTCATTTATATTCAGGATAACAGAAGAACAAATGTGGTTTACAATCAAACATGGAGAGGTGGAGGGAATATTGTGAACATCTTCTCATCGTTCATCGTAAATGGAAATCTTCCTCCTAGTGTTGCTAACAACCAAACTCGTGGGGATGAGGAAAAGGATGTTGGTGAAATTACGCTTGAGGAAATGGAAAGGATGGTAAAGAAACTCCATTATCGTAAAGCAGCAGGAATAGATGAAATTAGACATGAAATGGTGTAGAATAGTGGGAAAGCAGGGATGAAATGGCTTCATTGAGTAAGAAGATTAGCATGGAGTGTTGGTAAGGTACCTTCAGATTGGATAAAAGCAGTAATTGCACATTTCTATAAGCAAGGAAACAGGAAGGATTGCAACAAGTATCGAGGTATATCATTGATTAGTATACCAGGTACAGTATTCACTTGCATCTTGGAAGGGAGGGTGCGATCAGTAGTTGAGAAGAAGTTGGATGAAAACCAGTGTGGTTTCAGACCACGGAGAGGCTGTGGGGATCAGATTTTCAGTATGCGCCAGGTACCAATGAAAAATGCTACTAGAGGAATAGACACTTGTGCATATGACAGGGAACCGAGGGAAAAGATATTCAGCATATTGGGGGATTATGGAATTAAAGCTAGATTATTAAAATCAATCAAAGGCATTTATGTTGACAATAGGGGTTCAGTGAGAATTGATGGTAGAATGAGTTCTTGGTTCAGGGTACTTACAGGGGTTAGACAAAGCTGTAATCTTTCACCTTTGCCGTTCGTAGTTCACATGGATCATCTGATGAAAGGTTAGGAGGGATTCAGTTAGGTGGAAATGTAGTAAGCAGTCTGGCCTATGCTGACGACTTGGTCTTTAAAGCAGATTGTGCCGAAAGACTGCAGTCTAATATCTTGCAACTTGAAAATAGGTGCAATGAGTATGGTGTGAAAATTAGCCTTTCGAAGACTAAATCAATGTCATTAGGTAAGAAATTCAACAGTATCGAATGTAAGATTGGTGATACAAAGCTGGAACAGGTAGATAATTTCAAGTATTTCGTTTGTGTGTTCTCCCAGTATAGTAATATAGCAAGTGAGATTAAAACAAGGTGTAGTAAAGCAAATGCAGTGAGCTCGCAGTTGCGATCAACAGTATTCTGTAAGATAGAAGTCAGCTCCCGGACGAAACTATCCTTACATCGGACTGTTCTCAGACCAACTTTACTTTACGGGAGCGAAAGCTGGGTGGACTGAGGATATCTTATTCATAAGTTAGAAGTAACGGACAAGAAAGTAGCGAGAATGATGGCTGGTACAAATAGGTAGGAACAATGGCAGGAGGGCACTCGGAATGAGAAAATAAAGGCTAAGTTAGCAATTAATTCGATGGATGAAGCTGTACGCATAAACCGGTTTGGTGGTGGGGTCATGTGAGGCAAATGGAGGAGAATTACTTAGGATAATAATGGACTCTTTTACGGATCGTAAGAGAAGTAGAGGCAGACCAAGACGACGATAGTTAGACTCAGTTTCTAACGATTTAAGAGGTAGAGAACTAAATGAGGCCACAGCATTAGTTGCAATTAGTGGATTGCGGCGTCGTTTAGTAAATCCACAGAGGCTTGCAGACTGAATGCCAAAAGGCATAACGGTCTATAACGATAATGGAATGTATGTATGTATGTATGTATGTATGAATGTATGTATGTATGTATGTATGTATGTATGTATGTATGTATGTATGTATGTATGTATGTATGTATGTATGTTGGGGTTGTACTCGTTCATCTTCTCGGCACTGTAGATGAGAGTGTCAGCCTTCGAACCCGGCCCGCGGCAGTGTACCATGCTGGCGCGACTCTTCCAACTGCTCAAACTCTTGAAGTAATCCATCTGATATCAGCTCCAGCAGTCGTCGCACGTTCCTTTCTGACCCTTTATGGCTGAAACGACACATACACAGTATTTAACACAGGAGTTTCCCTTATGGAGACCGGTCACTCTAGTCAAGACTGGCAGACAGTAAGAGTACGAGTAGGGTGACTCATATGCCTTGAGACACCCTTACTCCGACTAGTGAAATTACCCTTGTCCACGCTATTCTACTGCCGAATTTTATTGCTCTCAGTTTGATACCTCTAAATGATTGATATCGGATCGTATCGGATATTTCTAGCAGCCTACTTAATTATGCACAAAATCTGAGACCTTTGCCTAGGCTCGATTGGCTATTGTTGATGTTACAATACACAGTTCACAGTATGCACCCTCGGGTTATAAGGTTTACGATCGTGACGGACAATAACTTCGTCCCTTGTTAGCTGTCACGAGACTGCTCTGCGTCGGCCACCGGGCTTTCCTTTCATTGACAAGTGACCTGCACTTGCGGTTTGAGGCTCTGTCACGCTGAATTAAGGAAATCGGCTCCGCTAATAACTGAAGTTCGAAACATTTAAAGGGTGCGGATTACAGAACTTGAGTCCCTCTTTCACGTGAAGCAAGTGCTGTCGCAATTCGATCGGCAGTTTTTAGGTAATCAAGCCCCGCGTTTAATTAGAGCAGTAGCCCCCCCCGTGTGGGAGGAGCTATCTTTTGGGCGCAATACTCAGCTATGTGACGTGATGTATTAACACATGTTAACAATACATTACAGCTGAACATCTGGTGACCTCAGTTCATCCCGTGAATAAAGTATTACATATTTACAATCTGGAATGCACAGAAAAATCAGCTGTATTCATTGACCTATCGTACATATTTTTCCTATGTCTTCAACCGGCTGCCCTCTGGCATTAAGAGCTCGGGAGCCGTTCTAATAAGAGTATTGGAAAACCAGTTGTCTGATGAAGTGAAAGCCATCGCCACTATTTATGTCGACGATATCTTGATAGCATCTGATACATGGGAGCAGCATTTGGAAGATGTACACACTGTACTTAAGGAGTTAAGGGAAAAGAACTTTAAAATTAATTTGCAGAAGAGTCAATTTTTCAAGACGGAAGTTCTTTTTCTTGGGCATGTGATTAGCGGAGAGGGCATCCGCCCAAATCCTGCTAAAATTCAATGTATTACAGATTTTCCTAGACCTTGCAGGATTAAGCAAGTACGGCAATTCCTGGGACTTTCCCAATTCTTTTCACAACATTGCCCTCAGTACACCGAAACTGTAGCGCCTCTCCAGGAATTATTGAAGAAAAACAATCGCTGGAAGTGGACTACTGAATGTGAGCAATCTTTCACTGCTACTAAAAGGATGCTCAAAAATTATGTGCAGCTCTGCTATCCTAACTACGAATGGCCCTTCCATATTGAATGTGACGCCAGTAAGATAGGAATTGGAGCCGTCCTCTACCAAGTCGACCCTAATAGGCCCGATGTCAAGTTGTTCATTTCATTTGTGAGTCGTAAGCTTAGGGCTCATGAAAAGGCATACACCAGTACGGAGCTAGAAGCCCTAGCGATTGTGTACTCACTTTTGTATTGGAAAAAGGTTGTCTTTGGATTTCCAATCACGGTTTGCACTGACCACAAGGCACTTACCTTCATTCTGTCTTCCGACCTTACGAGTGAACGAGTCACCAGATGGGCATTATCCATCCAACAATTCAATGTCTCTATTGTGCATCGATCTGGAAAGAACAACATATTAGCCGACGCTCTCAGTCGGAATCCTTCCGATGCAGCTGTAGCTTGTCCAATTTCAGTCACTAATAGTGACGAAGAAGAATTTCTGAGAAAACTTCGATATCTAGCCCAAGCCCAGCGGAGAGACCACAGGCTACGAGAGATAATTCGTTTCTATGAAGGTTCAATTCCGCAACATGATCTAGACTATGCTAGGATCGAGCAGGCAGCCCAATCTTTTTCTTGGGACAATAACCTACTCTACAAGTACATTAATACAGCCAAGACTGCTAAAAGGATTTATGCCCCAGCTAAATTTCGGGAATCCATCATCTGGCATTGCCACTTCATCACTGGACATGCTGGAGTAGACAAAGTGGCTAGTGTGATTAAGGAGAGGTTCATCTGGGAATACCTCCGTAATGATATCAGAATGACCATAAAAACCTGTGACTTGTGTCAACGGATTAAACCAAATAATTACCTTATGAGGGAATATCCAAGGCCCATCATTCCGAAGAAGCCACGGGAGGTGATGACGATCGATCTGTACGGCCCACTTCCAAAGGCGACCAGGGGTAACAAACACGTCTTAGTTATTGTTGATGTATTTTCAAAATTCACCATGTTGTTACCTATCCAGAAGGCTAACACTGGAAACATTTTAAGGAGACTCCGCAGGAACGTCTTTCCTGAGATGGGGAAGCCTACATTTCTACTAACTGATCATGGAAGCCAGTTCACGTCTGCAGAATTCCAGACTGCGATAGAAGAGTTGGAGATTCACCATATAATGAATTCCATTCGTCATCCCGAAGCCAACCCTGCTGAGCGACTGATGAGAGAAATTGCCAGATTCTGTCGAGTCTACTGCCAACAGGAACATTGGAGATGGATTGAAGTACTTCCAGTGATGCAGAAAATAGTCAATTCCACCGTCCATTAATCCACTGGGGATATTCCGATGTTGGTGCATCATGGGCATATTCCTCATCGCCATTGGGATGCTATTCTTCCTGCTCCGCCTGATGCAGCCATCGGTCAAGAAGCAAGAATTGCTAAGGCACTGGGAAAATTGAGACACGCTGCAGATATCAGACAGCGGAGAAATTGAAACCGAAAGTTCAGACCACTCTTGCAAGTGGGAGACAAGGTGTTGATTCGCAAACCTGCGACGTCTCGTCCAGAATTGAGGATCTATGCTAAATTTTGTCCCTTATACTTTGGACCTTTCAAGATTTCTAGATCTTTGGACAACGGTGCTTATGAGATCACAAGATTAGATGGCAACCTTGAAGGCATTTACAATGCTTCTATTCTCAAAAAATACTTTGAATAAGGCTCATTAAAGAAAATCCTCATCGTATTTTCTTTTTCCCTGAGAGGGAGGGATATGTACCGGTTACGACCTGTACACAAGTATTTTTTGAGCATAAGTTACGTTTATTTACCACGCGTAATGTTCCGAGCGCGTCTGGTTTGTTTACCAGCAGCGAGGACCAGCTAGCGAGTGTGTGACGACTGTGAGCTGTGACGTAGCCACAGGGGCTAGCTAGACCGCCCGCTCGTCTCAACACGTGTTACCAGCCTTGACTGGTATTTTCTGGATTCCACGTCACTTGTTCTAGAGAGTTCGATTGAGAAAATTTTGAAATTTCTATAATAATTGTGCTAGCGAGTCGAGCGACATGTCATCTTGTTTGGGATCACCTAAACGTCCCAATGCTCGAGTTTCAAGCAAATCCATCGAGGGATTCGGGAGATATTCAATCAAACCGTATTATGCCGTAGACATCCCGGATTGAATAAAAAGGGGACCTACTGTTGCCTATTCACACAGTCTCAGCTGAGTAGTCAGCGGGGACACTCTTGCTGCTACTATCATCGTGGAACTCTGTCATTATATAAGTGTGGGAGGACGATTCTTCCAAGTTTTATAAAGTGGACTCATAAGACTTCGAGTGTTGTAGAAATTTTTCTAAGTCTTCGTAATTGAACTTAGAATATTTACAAGTGTTCATTGAATGGACTTGTATTATTTACGCGTCTTCGAAGCTGGAATTTTTCTAAGTGTTCACTAAATGGACTTGTATTATTTACGCGTCTTCGAAGCTGGAATTTTTCTAAGTGTTCACTAAATGAACTTGTATTATTTACGAGTATTCGAGATTTTCTAAGTGTTCGTAAAATGGACTTATGTTATTTACGTGGAATATTTGCAACTGTTGATGAACTCATTCTTCTAATAGACAGTGATTGATTAACATTGCTAGTGATGAACTTTAACTTTCCAACGGCTTTGAACAAAGTTAGGAGTTCATTTGCATTTACTGAAAGACTTGTACATTTGCCAGTGTTGGTTTAAAAGACTTATAAATTTCGTCAACGAATTTATTTATGTGAATGGACTTGTGTTTTCGTCAGTGGTCACTCAAAGACTTCATGAATTTCACCAGTGATTAAATATATTCAGACTTCCAAGTGAATGGACTTTTTTTTCGTTCGAGTTTAGGCAAAGACTTGCACCTTCGCCAGTAATGAACTTTGAGTTTAACTATAATTTCACAAGAAGGGACTTGTATTTTTCGTTGCCAAACGTTATTCAGAGACGAAGATTTTCCTAGTGATGAACTCTAAAATTAGTAATACCACTCATATCATTTTAGGAGTGTTGGAAGTCTTGATGTACAATTATCAAGATCTCTGCTTATAAGCTGATCATCCAAGGTGTTCATGGACTCAGTGCTACTATTGACCTTGGGAACATCAATCCTCTCAGTCTCATTGGGCTGAGGTAGTACATGACTATCTACAACATCGCCTGGATCATCGGGGTTCAACCCGGGCCTCGGAGTTCGAGACATCTCTACTTGCCGTCAATCCAGACAGTCCAGCTGCCTCTGTCTGGAGTATCTGGAGTCCCTGGAATCCCTGGAGTCTTCTGGAACGTGCTTTAACCAGCTTGGCTTGGTGAGCTGGAGAACCCAAGCCATACTATTGGAATACGAGGAAGACAGTCCATTTCTACTTAGAGGTGATGTGCAAACTCATGACTTATTTGAATAAACTCTTATACATTCAGAGTCAAAGTTTTTCTGTAGATAGGACCCTACCTCCTGTACCGAGCCCTATCTACAATTAATCCAGTTTTTCGCCCTGAGAACTCTATTTCATGCTACTTTAAAATTTAATCTGAGAGTCGGGCATTTTTACTGGTACAGTACTTGTATACATAAATGAGTTTTAAATAATCTTTGAGATATAAAATGCAGAAATCATCCAGGACGTGATGTCATTTAGTGCCATTTATGCTCTATGATCAGTTACCACGTTTTTACAGATTTAGATATAGCTTTCTGGATATGATGAAAATATTCACAAAATTGAAAATCAGTGGAAAAACTAAATTCACGAAATAGGTCATATATAACAAGAAATTAATCAATATAAGGATGCTGCTGGGGAAAATACTTTTTGTGTATCAATGTCACAAATTGTCTGTTGTAAGGTCGTCACGTTCAAATGGGAAATCGGAACGCCATTCTTGCGATTTAGATATTTAATAAAATTCGTTCAGCTGGATTGAAATCGGAATGTCGTATGGAAGTTAACACATGTTGGATGTTACGTTCGTCTAACGCTCTTTCAAACTACACAGATGTAAATTGTTCCTTTTCTCATAAAATCATATTTTCGAAACTTCCTATTATTTGAGACGAGTTTGCTTTTTGCAAGAGGCATAAACCTACATATTCAGCAAATAATTCAATATTAACTAAAATGTGTCGATTGATACTTTTCGATTTTGGTAACGGTCCATACAAATCCACTGCGAATAACGCTAATATATTATTTCGCATTGTGGGTACGGGTTGTTGTTCTATTAATTGCGCACAATACTTTGATCTTTGACAGCTGTCACAAGCCTTGATTGTTTTATACGCCATGCATATTTCTTGATTACATGAATATTTCTTTCAGTGTTGCCCCTAAGATTAACTAAATAATTCTTTTCCGTAATTTAGTTGGTAATACTATCCGTTGAGTTTCGTATTCAGTTTCTTTCTCCGTTATCATATACAATATCCTTACATATGATCATCTTTTGATCCGTATTGATCAGTTCCTCTTCAAAAGTGGGTTTAAATCCTATTTTAAATATACGTTGCCCCATCAATATATTTATGTAAATATGTCATATTTCATTATACAGAGAATGATTCCTATCTACTTCATTTGTAATATGATTAATGATTTCTGCTATTACTTGGTCTTCCAACTGGAATTCGTGTAAACGGAGTAACATAGGTAGGTGTTCCTGATCTTCTGGAAGCAATTCTGTGTTGTGCATATATTTCTCATTCCTCATATTCCTAGTGAAAATATTAGCAAGTACGTTATTCTTACCGCAGCAATGTTCAGTTCGTATGTCGTACTGTTTCATGTGCAAAATCCATCTCAAAACATCTTCGCTTGCCATCGATATCTTTAATGCAAGTGTAAAAGGCTTTATGTTCAGACCTAAGAATAACTGGATAAAAATATATAATTTTCCTCCATTGCTGAAGTGCTCATATTGTAGCTAACATCTGAATTTCAGTCGCTGTGTAGTTCATAAAATGCTATCTTAATTTCTTTGAGATGAAGGGTGAATATTTCCCCCTGAAAGTGTTTGACTCATCCTCCTCGTGCAGTATGGCTCCTAAACCTATTCTTGATGCATCTGATTGTATTATGAATGGCATATTTGAATCTGGCTACCTCAGTTTAATGTAACTTGTCACCATCTCCTTGACATGCATGAATGCTTTCTGACAATATTGATCACATTTCCAGCAGTCATCATTTATTGAAAATTCTTGGAGTGTTGCAATGGTCTTACGGCGACGATGGGACAGGAAAGGGGTAGGAGTGGGAAGGAAGCGGCCGTGGCCCTAATTAAGGTACAGCCCCAGCATATTCCTGGTGTAAAAATGGGAAACCACGGAAAACCATTTTCAGGGCTGCCGACAGTGGTGTTCGAACCTACTATCTCCCGAATACTGGATACTGGCCGCACTTAAGCGACTGCAGCTATCGAGCTCGGTCATATAAGTCTCTATTACCACAATATCGCTCTACAAGGAGTACATAATTACAATCATTCATTTCTGACGCGCGGTCCATCTATGACGTAGTCCATGAATACATTCTATGCAAGATTTATCGATATCCTACAACATATGTTAGCTCTTAGCGATCAGCTGTTATGTCAAGTCATTTCAGATTGTATTCTCGACTACTTCACTGATTTAATTGCCCAGTTACGGTAATCCGTTCGCGAAATATATATATATATATAGCACTACACTGCCTTAATATAGCATTAATATCTTAAATATCTCACACTTCACTGCATATTATCACTTGCGCACTTAAATATAATGGTTTCAAACATCTATTCAACTCCAAAGCATATGCCAACTAATCATATAATTTAAGAATTATGATACTAATTGTAAAGACTTAGCTCGTTTTCGTTACTCTGATGTCAGTTGTTCCTCTTTGACCGTCACATGGTTAGTTTTGCGGTCTGGATCTAGGGTTGAGCAGGACTCCTTCTCCCGTTCATAACTGGTCTTGGTAGGCAATAACCATCTCTCATCATGGGCTGGTCATCTGGCTGGATAATACCTCTCTCGTCACGGGCTGGTTATCTGGGTGAATGATACCTCTCTCCAGGTCGGTCCATCTTAAGAGTCTAGCAATTCATCATCTTCTTCGTAAGGCTGCCAACAAAGTTAAAGATTCCCGACGAGAACATGGTTGTAATAACATTCATATTAGAATAATATTTTTCTTACGTTACTCTTCTTATCCTTCTTATGCGATATATATTGCTAACACTTTAAAATTGCGTATAATATATTTTATCTTTTTTGGGGAGAAAATCTTCAGAATTAGCTTAAATAATCTTCAGAACTATTTTTCCTCTTAGCCTCCGCGCCAATAAAATAACCTTCCTTCAATTCTTATCTCTCTTGTGCAGTTCGTATAATTCTTCCCTGCGATAATGTTGGACTTGCTCTTCGGGTTCCAATAAGCGTATTTAATCCGAGCTCGCTTATCTGTAGTATTTTAGCTATTCACAGTATATTTTTGGATTGATTATCCCGTTTTCTTCTTAATGAATGTAGTCTTTCTTCAAGAATTTTACCGAAATCTCGTAGAATTCCGTCCTATACGTAGCACGTTCGCAATTCACGTCCTGACTCTGCCAATTCAATTTTTCAAGTATTTTTTAATAATCTCTTCTGTTCTATTTTTTCTTTAAAACGATCTACTTGACTTTTAGTTATTCTGCAACGCCTTTGGTATACATCCGTTCCCAGTTATACACGGCCTTCTGTTATACCACGATATCACGTCTTCATTGTGTATTCTTTTAAGTTGAGTGGGCCATACCTTCCTTCGGCGCCATTTTGTAAACGTCTAGGAAATGCAACGGGCACAACCGTAATTAAGGAGACGGGCGCTTCCTTCTAACTCCTAGCCCTTTCCTGCCCCAACGTCGCTACAAGACCTATCTGTGTCGGTGCGATGTAAAGCAACGTGTGATAGAAAGGAAAATGTGTGAGATGATCAAGGATCAACATTCAATATATAAACATATTCAAAAGTTGCGTTTTACCGTTTCATTTGGGATAGACAGTTTTATTCCTACTTGCGATATTGACATTGCTGGTACGCCTGTTCTTGATTTAATTTCAGAATACAACGTCCTTGATATCACACTTATTGTCACCCCTATTTCAACCAAGGGTTTAAGTCGTAGTACAACAATTCCAATTATTGATTGATAGTCCGTAAATTATCCTATTGTTTTGATTCTGTTCCTCTTCCATTGACCCAACGATTAACTATTCGCGGGCGGGAACATATATATGGTTGACTTTTCTTACGCTCCAGGCGGAAATATGAATATATGCTCCGTTCGAAAATCGCGGGTTTATTAGCCGAGGATGTACCCAAATATGCTCAGAGATATCAGGAGCTGTTCTCTCAGCTCTTCCGGTGAGGGATATTCCCTCAATATCTTGCTGAGTTTATCCTCCTGTTTGAGTTGCGTGACGGAGTTTTCTCGTGTGCGTACTTCATACGTATTTTCGCGGTTCTCCGGTAAAATGGCATCGCGAAAATGGATCAGTGATACGGACTTAGTGTCAATATTGGATGATAGGTCGAAGAAGTGTCTGATTGTAGTTAATGCGAGTCTGAGGACGAAAATTATTTCTCCAGTTCGTCTGAGTGCTTCAACGACACAAGTGACGCTGACACAGATAGCGACAGAGCGAATGACTGGACGGACGTGTGTAATAGCGATCCTGGTCCAACAAATATTATTTGTTCGTAATATTGATCAAGGCCCAATATTACCATCACACTTTGACATTTTCGTCAATTTTTGATTACGAAATATTTGATGATATTCTCAGTGATACTAAATTACATGCCAGTAGTATAATACAACCAGTGCTCTATAATATTTTGGGAAACCTGCACTTCAAAGCCTTATCTGCAGCCAGATAAGTGCTTCAATGTATACCACACTCAACATGAGTTTTGGGGATCCATCATCTTGACACATACGAATTCAGGGTATTCTTTGTGTACAGCGTAAATTCAATTGCTATGACTATTTTCTGACAGAGTTTTTCACCTTTTGATGGACAAAGGCAGAAAATTAAATCAAAATATCATTGAAAGTAGTTTTTGTACATATATTTCATAATAGCGGACTACAGTGTACTTCAAGTTAACCACTATCACACCATAAAGTGGAGTGTGCCTTGTGCTGTTCTTCCAATGATAAATTGATTTGACGATATTTTGCCTTCAAACCACTTCATATTTGGATTTCCACTCTCAAACAAGTATGTGGTATATTTAGGCATGTTTCCATGGTTTTAGTAAATTTCCCAAAAATTTTGCATGCATTTTTATTTTTTAATTTCTTTGCCAGCTACCGCCATAAATGACTGCCGCCCGCAAAGTGTAATTCTTGACTATAGTCCAGGTCAGTGATATTCCGTTGTGAGATTCAATAACTACTTTCCAGTTGACGTTTTCTTCACATTTTATTATTATTATTGATATATACAGTCGTATCAGCACACACGTTTTTAAAACATAACCGGTTTTCGGACACTAAGGTCCATCATCAGTGTTAATATTTAAATTTAATTTCACATAAGTGTGTCGTCAAAATGAGTTAAAAATGAGTTTAAATTTGTAGCCCTGTTGACATCAACTGTAAAATGAGAAAAAAGAAACCAAGTGTTAAAATTATGAAATCAATACATGTAAACTTACAATGTTGTTGTAAAAATTATGGACATACCATGTTAAGGCTGGCTTTCCTTCGTGCTCAGGCTCAGTGTCCGAAAACCGGTTATGTTTTAAAAACGTGTGTGCTGATACGACTGTATATATCAATAATAATAATAAAATAATTATATCAGCACTGTCAAAATGGCTTTGATATTTTATAATGATTATAATTCGTTTTCTTCACACCCATTATTTATTCGTATGATCTCGCATTAGGATCCAAACTTTTGTAACACAACTTGCCGTTGAGTCCCCAAAATCCTCAAAACGAAGGTCTGCACCATCAGTTAAATTCCCTCCACACTTCGATATTTTTGGGGGGTAAAGAGTTAAAACATTTGAGCATCTTGGAGTGTTTCCATCAGTCAGACATCTATATGGCTTTTTATAATATATAGAGAGACTGGATGTTCAATTTTACGATGTGTATTGAGAGTGAAGTGAATTTTTGAATATTTCTTTATTGTGACGTTGATTGATATTTTAGAACTATTTTGTATTTTTAGAGTTATTGCTGTGTGCTTAATTTGTGATTATTATTTCGCGTTAAACTATTTCCTTGTGAGAGCCCAGATTTTCTGAGTAGTAGATCCTTTCAAACAAACAATAAAAGTTATAACTCTACAGTATGTATTTAAGCCTTGCTCTATAGATATAGTGAACACAATTCCAACTGTGACAGGGACTGTCACCAAACAGGCAAGGGACCACGAAAACTGTGGTCACAACAGAAATATCCGACATTTTCTTTTTCACCCCTTCTCAACTCGCGTTTCGATGGAGGATCAACTTGGACTTAAATGGCATCCAGAGTGTCACAACTCATCTCAGGGATCCCAAAATCATGGATTCGACAAATATATCAGTCTTTCTTGCTTATTGTTAATATCGCGTATTTTCGAAGAGGTATAGCACAATAGTATTTGCACGACCAGGGACAGTAAGAACAAGTATATTAAATAAATGTAATACACTTACCAAGATTATCCAAACATAAAGTTTTTACAACGCGTGGAATTACTTAAGTCCACCAAGGTCAGGTAGATTAAAGAATAAATAAATTACTACTGAGTAAAAATAAGCTACAACTCACAAAAATAAAAACAACGACTTTAAAGGCAATTAGAAATTTAATAGAAAATGAAATCTTAAAAGAACTTCACTAATATTACCCTTTTTAATTAGCTAATGAAAAGACAATCATTAAAGGAACTTAAAATGTGCGAGATTTCATTAAAAGGAAAGAAACCTTTCTTTCAGACCTTTGGATCCCAGACTAAATTAAGGAAATTCACAATTACAGTAAGTTATTGAATCAGGAAATAAAGCTTGACTGTAGCACAAGAGTAGAAAACGGTTTCTTAAGGACTATCTCCGGTTACTTGAAAAGGTAACCCCCACACTATATTTCACCAGAACAAGTTCCGTAAGGGATAATACCAAGAAATTAAATACATTCGGAAATTAAGAAACAGAAAGAAGGAAACTTTCAAGGAAATAATCTGTAAATCCTAAACTCAAATGTCTCGGTTGACCAAACTCTTCATCCAATCTGCATAACAAATCAACATCATATCCCAGACAACCACATTCAACTCTCACAACAGAGAGAACGTACGTCAGTTGTCAGCTCTTAACAGAGAGCCCACATCACAGAAAAGTTTACAAGTTGCTGTCATGATAACGGGATCACGTGACCCGAGAAATAAAATGGCTACACATAAGCAACCGAGTTAGTCAAGAAACTGTTTTCAACTCACCAACTAACTCACCAAGTGAACCTTTGACACATTAAAAAAATTGATGCATTAAGAATGAAACCCACCCAAGATATACTGATCGAATATACCATTTAGTTGCCACAGTCAATGATTTATACCGTTTATTACAGTTATACCCAATCTTAATTTTTACATGTAAAGCACAACATTACGTGTTTGGAATTAATTGGTAAACTTAAACATTGTCAAAAGTCTTACATGAAAGAAACCCCGATGAATTTAATCATGACATTATCAGGAAGTGGTAATCTGTAACACAGTGTCGAAACATATTCAGATACAAATCGTGTGATTCAAGAAAGATCAAATATCATGCAAAATTTAATTCAGAATAATGTTTGGGCTTCAAACGATCAAAGAACAGTTCCACTTTCAGCTTACGTGCATTTCTTCAAGTTAATACTGAGCCGTATCCTACCGGCCCATAATAATAATTGGAATATTATTTGACCAAACATGTGAAATTTATTCAGAAAAGTTACAGTCTAATATGTGAAAGCATCGTATCCTAAGATAGTTAATACCGGATGTTGAGCAAGACAGTGGTTCGCTGGATGTTGCTTCATATTTCCGTATGACCGTGAGAAAGGATAGCGTACCCAAGCGTTGGCAAAGATCGACACGTGTATTAGATGCTGACCAAGCAAGATATTTCAGCCAATGGGAACTTACGGATTTGGCAAACCGGGAGGCTACACTGCGCCAAATATTAATTCCATGATGACCAACGTGCTCTGTGGATAAAGTTAGTTTCTGTAAGAGATCGGTTTTCCACAGTTTCTGAAGTCAGATATATTTGGAAATGTATTATAGAAATTGGTGGAAGAGATTTGCTAGTGTTTGAGCTGTGTTTGGTAAATATATTACAATAAGTATTATGTCATCATACATGACTAACTCTCTGATTGGTGGTTGGTTCAGACACCCGCGAACCCCAACATTATTGGCGTCACCGAAGCCTCCTCAGTAACCCTTAGCTCTGGAGAGCGTCACTCTGTAGTAAAAGTTTGCACAGTGCGGATGTATTAACTTTGTGACTGGCGTTATTTCAGTAATAGTAACTGGTTATCATTGATACTGTAAATTGTGCAGTCGCAATATTTACTGTACTTCAGTAAATGAAATAGTACAATTTTGGCAGAGTTTACTTTCAAGTGATAAAGACGGTGTTCAGTAACCGCTGAGTAACAAGTGTGGTGGAAACATGCTATTGTTTTACTATTTCGCGACGGGCGCGTATTCGCGTGGAACTTCCGTACCGAACCGTGGGCTGCTTTAAAAACTGTGTTTTTACCCTTTAAGTGAAGTGTGTTATATATATGTGAATCAGTGTGTTAGCTGATCTGGTAAAAGAAAGGGTATTCGGCTCGCAGCATTAAGCAGTGAAGAGGTTATCAATAATAGTCTTCTGTGTTCCAGTGAATTGTTTTCCAGCAAGATGATGGATACACCTGCAGAGGAAGGAAGTGCATTCCCACATGTTAATGCTGTGATTAACATGGAGTAAACACAAAAGCAGTGGGGATGTAAGCTGCTATCCTGGTTTCCCGAGAGTCACGTAGAATGTAAAGTAAGACGCATGCATTATTTACCGCATGATATGTAAGTTATGTTAAGGTACTAGGGCAGTGTAGATAGAATTTTAATTTTCATATAAAGTAAGCCTGACGGCATGTGTTTGTTTAATTTTGTTACTATGGTAGATTCGGATACGAGGTTAATGCATATTTATTTTATTTTCATTTTGCTTTATGAGTAGATGTTTGGGAAAATGAGGGATTGATAGGATCAGTTATTGCTGTAAATATAGTACTTAATGTAGGATATTCCGAGTTTTCCTTAAATATATAGGCTAGAAGGGCTAGATCGACAGGTTCATTTTTATATTACGTCAAACACGTATCAATTCATTTTATTTCGGTTATTCAGAGAGACAGGTATAGCTATTTTGCATGATGCATGGTTTTACAGAAGCTGCCAGAAGGAGCTGCAGAACGTCGTTGTTAAATTAAGATCTTTGAAGTTAAGTTGGATTCGGTTTGCCTGATGGTCTGCCACGGACTCGAACTGCGTCTCGTTATGTGGAAAGGCCAGTGGGATTCATGAGGAATAATGAGATAATAATTGCATGCTGAATTATAATGTATTGGTGCAGGCTGATGGTATGCCTGACAAGATAAAGAATATTATGCAGATGTGTGTGCCTGCTTAGTGTCTTCTGAGTGTATATTGTGATCAGAATGGACAGTGTTAATTCCAGACTATTGAGTCTGATGTTGTTAAATGGCCCAAGCATGCTAAGAAGCAATGAATATACGGGAGTTTCCGTGTAGTTGATGATGGGCGTTATCTCATGGCAAGCTGATTCCTGGCTGTGTTATCGCTATGTGTGAAAGAGACAGTATTTCCTTGTGGCGGCCATGGGAGACAAAATCCAATTTTTAGCATAGTGGAGTTCTATATTTCTTTACAGCTCGTAATCTACCCGGAAGTACGTGACGGATGACCGCGCTGTTGAGCGCTCAAACACAGCAGAAGGAGGCAATGTTGCCCATTGCTTTCTTCATGATATCAAGGATTATTTATATGTTTTTCCCTTACAGGATGGTTTTACCTTATTATTTATGATTGTATACCCTGTCTCGTTGTTTTTTAAAAGGAACAGCCCGAGTGCTGAAGTATTGTTGGTTTATCTAGTTCTGTCTAGATCTTTTGTAGTGAACCGGGATTCGCATTAGAAGCAGTGTAGCATTTAAGACTTTACTCGATATCCGATGTATATATATGTTTAGTTTGATTATTTGATTTGCTGTAAATATAGTGTAAGATTTGCCCCTAGTATTTTGCATACCTTACATAGCGTCCGGTGCGTCTTAATTATTTTTCTTTCCGTTGTAATTTTTCTTATAATGTAACTTTTATTTTACGGAAATAGTTTGACGACTCTCGGGAGTAATTTAAATTTGAAACCGTATCGTTGGGATGCGATAGTGTGAAACTCCATACGGAAATAACACATGGCAGTGTTTGCGTACACTTGTTGCCATATAACATAAACATTGGACTATAAGAAGAAACTCAATCTTGATTTATATTAATGTTCTTTGTTGAACTTGTTTTTCTTTTAATGTCAAATTTGTACAATTATTCAATTAACGTTTCTAATTTCGAATTATTTTTACACTTTGAGTTTATTTTTCTTTTACAAAATTTTTATTTTTGTTGATTTAATTATTTTCGTGTGATTTGATCGGGGATATTTGTTAATAAATCCACCTTACCCCCTATGATTGTTTCTCATTCGTGTTATACCTCCATTTCCTGTTATTGATTGCTATTTTAGTGTAGAACTTCGACTTTTTATCCTGACCCAATCGACAACCAACCCACACTCTGCCCAACCCTGAGTTAGTCGCATGTTCATACAGGAATGGAGGCATCGTCCTAGAGGGTATTTACCCCTGGGTACGGTACAATACAGTACCCAGATCAAAATTTAGGCCTATTAACAATCTCGCTGAAAACAAATTAAGAGGAAAAATGTAATCCAAAGTATTTAGGCTCTCACCAGTTGGCGAGTATATCACTCGGTATCGAAGACCATCGCTCTTACTTCTTCATTCAATTTTTAATTTAATTTCCAACAGCACCGAAGAGGACGAATATTTTCACGCTCGCAACCTTCGACAATTCGGATAATCAAAACAAAAGACCGTCGGCTTATTGTCATCTGCCTGGAGATCATAAGAACAAGTTGAGTACAGTGAATGCCGCTAGATGGCAGTCCAGTGCAAATAGCAAAGTTCACACAAGACTGGGGCTCACGTGAATCATGCAAACTACTAGGAGCTTGCAGGTATATGCAATATCTTAAGTGATATTCTGATACAGTCAACGGAGAATGACATTGTTTGGTAGTTGATTTTGATATATGGTGTTGATCGCCGGTACTCAGATACTTTTAAACTCTTCAAATTCCGTCAGAGTTAATATGAAACTCTCCTTTAGGGGTGCCAGTGGTGTTTTAGCCCATAATTTTAATTTTCCAGCCAGTAAGTCATGTGTGTACCAAGTTTGGTTGAGAGCTATGCTGGAATATACACCAATATTCTCGACCATTTTGGACATTTTACTTTTCCACCCCGTTTCAGTCTCCATGCAGACAGTTATTGGAGTTGGACTTAAACGGCAAAGTGTCACTATTCATATCAGGGACCCCGAATATTATGGTTAATAGATTAAGATTGATCGGTTTCTATTATTATATTACATCCCCTGTCCACCCCCGAACCTAGGGCTGTTAGTAGTGTCTCACAGCAGCAATATTTTTATTCAGGTAGTGAGCCATATGTGAACTAAGTTTGGTTGAGAGCTACGCTGGAGTATGCCACATACAACCATAATTTACCATTTTGGACATAATTTTTCTCCTTGGATCAACTCCCATGCTGATGGGTACTTAACTTAAAGGACAACCGGAGTGTAGCTATTCATCTCAGCAACCCAGAAGTTATGAATTCGAAATTAACATTCGTCGTTTTCGAATATTTTTACATGTTAACCCCCCTCTCCCCCGCGACAAGGGGTGCAAGGGATGTGTTACCCCACAGTATTTTTTCCAGATAGCAAGTCATATTTGTACCATGTATGGTTAAGTGTTATATTGCAACACACGTGCATCCATAATCTTAGTCAATTTCGACTTCGTTATTCTACCATTCTCAACCTCCATTTCGATTGGGGCTGTACTATTATTTAAAAGGCATCTAGAATGTAACAGTTCATCACAAAGACCCCGAAAACTATGGATTCGACACGGATATCTGTCATTTTCGAATATTTTATATTCCCCACCACCTAGGATTGCTAGGGATGTCTTAAACCTTTCAGATAATAGTGTCATATATGCAACAAGTATGGTTGAGAACTATGCTGGAACATACATATACACCCATAACCTCGGTCATTTTATATTCATTTTCAGCCCTTCTCACCCCTTGCGGATCGGGTCTTAACATCGACTTAAACGGCATTCAGAGTTTTAATATTCATTTCAGCAACCCCGGAAAGTATGGGTTCGACACTATGTTCGATTAGTATTATAAACCACCCGCTCTTCACCCATACTGCTACGGATGTTTGGGTGGCTGATCTCCACGATGTTTGTCTCTAGATTGTAAGTCGTAATTGGACAAAGTTTGGTTAAAATTGCACCGTTGGTTAAGGAGTAGATTTGAAATTTATATACACACGTGCATCTATTATTATACCACTTGACCCGCCAGCCCCGTACTCTCTACTTATAAGTGTCCTGCATGCAATAGTGGTAAATGGGTTGCCTAATAACCAGTTTCACAGGGGTACTATTGTCTGAAGGTACGTTTCGTCGGAATACGATGATATATCTACTGGGAAACCGTCCTGTGTATGGCCCTCAGCGCTGCCTGTCTAATGCGCCACCTCTTGTTAGTGATCCCGGTTGGCAAAGGCATAGTAGTAGGCTGGTATTTGGTACAGTAACAACACAGTTGCCGTCAAAACATCGACAACGGCTGGTATGTTTAGTGTTCTAATATATTTTAAAGTGTCCCATTACAATAGACATTATCAATAAATTGGCAGTGTGTGTATATGTTTCATGTAAATCAGAATAATGTTAGATAATGAGATGTAGGGAATGTTGATATTGATATGCCCAGGCAGAAATCGCTAATGAAGGGAGTTCAGGCTCCCGAAACATGTACGTGTAAAACATTGTAAAAAATCATATTTTGATAATATATTGACAAGGTGGACCAAACAATCACCCGTTGTACATCATATAAGAAATTATATCACAAAAGGACATTGTTATCACACAACAAACGTTTTTCAAAATTAGACCAGGAAAACAAGAATCCATATTAAAAAATAAATTACACCAAAACAAAATATTATATCAATACAGTTATCCGCATCACAAAAGTAAACTACATCACAAAAGAATTTAGTCCGCCTCTGTAGTGTCGTGGTTAGTGTGATTAGCTGCCTCCCCAGGAGGCCCGGGTTCGATTTCCGGCCCTGCCACGAAATTTTAAATGTGTTACGAGGGCTGGAACGGGGTCCACTCAGCCTCGGGTGGTCAACTGAGTAGAGGTGGGTTCGATTCTCACCTCAGCCATCCTGGAAGTGGTTTTCCGTGTTTCCCACTTCTCCTCCAGGCAAATGCGGGATGGTACCTAACTTAAGGTCACGGTTACTTCCTTCCCTCTTCCTTGTCTCTCCCTTCCAGTCCTCCCATCCCCGACAAGCCCCCTGTTCAGCATAGCATGTGAGGCCGCGTGGGCGAGGTACTAGTCATCCTCCCCAGTTGTATCCCCGAGCCTGAGTCTAAAGCTCCAGGACACAGCATTTGAGCCGGTATAGGTGGGGTTCCTCGCTGAGTCCGATGGGAAAACCCACCCTGGAGGGTAAACAGAAAAAGAAGAAAAGACATAAAAAATATACCAATACAAGAAATGTCATGATGTTGAAATTAGGATAATAAAGACATTAAAAGAAGAAGTGAAATTACATAAAATGTAAAGATTTCTTTCGGGTAGTGTAGCATAATGACTGAGAGCAATCTCTTAGAAATTAATATGGAATTTGCAAGAAATCACTTAGAATATTCCTCTGCATGAAGTAGAGCATAACTAACGTGCAGTCACTCTGAAATTAGCTTAATATTTATAAGATATAACTCAATATAACCACCATGAGCAATTGGGCATGATCAGAACAACATAGAAATTAACCGAACGTGTTTGCTATGCAGTTCGAAGCCCACCGTCGGCAGTCCTAAAAGCGGTTGTTTATGGTTTCCCATTTTCATGCCAGGCAAATTATGTTGCTGACATTAGTTTAAACAACGGTGGCCCGAAGCATCTGATAGTTTTATGCCCATCACTCGGTAGTGATTACATCATAACCCCAGAGACAGGCACTCCATCATATGATGCGAAACAAAGCCCTTTACTTTAATCCAAGACGAAACGTGAAATCATAACACAAATGGATGTTTCAGCATACATACTGCATCTGTTGCACGTCGAGCATGTTTGATCACCACAGTTGTCAACCAAATGAACTTAGGCCTACACTCCAACCAAACATTGTAACAAAACACCTTCACAACTACTATTCACAAAATTTTTAAACACTCATAAATGGGACGTCCATCAGATTCATAAAGGCGATTTGGCAGTGTCGTTAGGGGCACGTAGCTGTCACCTCAAATTCGGTAGATAGTGTATTCGAATCCCACTATTGGAGCTTCGAAATTGGTTTTCCGCCCCCTCTTTCCCACTCACAGCCCTTGCTGCGATAAAACCTGTACGTACGAAGGTACGTATGGTATTTATTGTACCCATGGAACTGGCGGCAATTTGGATGCAGTATATATGTATGTATTGTTACGGTCTCCTCTACATGCAACGTATATTTCCTACCTTCGCATGCTGCTATTTACTCGACCACGTCGCCGCTGTTACACTCACTCTACTGCTCTGCTCACTTGCTGCCTGCCTACTTCGTTCATCACGTGACTGTGACGTCATCTTCTCCAAGAATCTCCTTCTGCGCTTGTGTGTGCCTGTGTTAACCTATATTGGACACGCGATTATGACGTTCTTACTTCTGGAACATTCTGGATTTCATCTTCACTATTCTTCTCGACGCGTCTATACCGCTATATATTCTCCGGTTCCGCCGCTCTAAAATTGAGTCTGCCTTCGTCTCGGAGTGGTAGAGCACCAAACAACTGCGCTACGTTTATATAGTCAATACCATCTGGACTATAATTCTTCGGATCAATTGGTGAGCAAGACCCGTCATAATGATATTTTTACATTGGATCCTTCATTGGGCCATCTGCCCCGGTTCAACTTTGCTTTCACCCGCTTATTCCGGCATCGAACTTAAATATGCAATACTTCATTTCTACTTAAATTCTTCAAACACGAAGTGTACTTCAGACAATGGAACTTTGATCTCATATTATCTGCTTCCCAGGACCAATGCTACTTTCTGCAATATAAACATCTTGCAGCGTAACTAAACCCGGCGAAGAGAATCCTTTCCCCAGTTTGATCCCTACTTACATTCCCCTTTGGTTTCTTTTTTCATCTTCTTTTCTTTTCACCTTTAGGTTGCTTCCCTTTATTCAAATTTATCACTCTTTATTGTACAATTAATGCTTATTCATAGAGTTCTTGGTGTATTTATGATAATTTATATTGTAAATGTGGCACTTTTTCTTGTCTTCTGAGGTTTCCTCCATGTATTTTATTGTCTAGCAGACTCATGTCTGGCATTTACTATCTTGTTGAGAAATGTTTAATCACTCTTTTATTCATCGTTAAATATATATGTTACTTACGTTGTTAACCTTTGGTTTTTGTCTTGTCCCTATATTTTCATCTTAGCCTAATTCCTTCTCACTGCGCGTTTCTGTTGTTCTTATTCAATTATCATTATGATTATTATTTTTATTATTATTAACATTATTATTATTATTTTTATTGTGCTTCTTCTTCTATCACTTGTATGCTTAATCTATCTATCCACTATCACTATAACTATAAATTCTCATTACCCTACTAATTACGATAGTAGGGTAACAGTATGTATGTATGTATGTATGTATGTATGTATGTATGTATGTGTGTATGTATGTACGTATGTATGTATTGTACCTTGTCACCAGTTTGCAATTGCGTCTGGCTAGTTCAGCGGTAGACACCGCAGTCGGTTCGAAAAATGGGTCAACTAAGATATTTGAACAGCTGCATAAAGGTGTAAGCAAGACAGGAAGCAAAATATAAATTCTTGAATGAGAAACGAAAGATTGGGTAAAACAAGTTTATTGATCAGTAAGGAATAAAAATTGGACGAAAATTCTCCAGTTAAATAAACACAAATCTACAAAATACACAAACAAATCACAAAGTGATCCCGGGTCTTCAGCCCATGAACAAAATACAAATCAATTAAAAGGCGTGGGTTAACTTCCCAGACTCAAAAATAGAATCTTACTAAGTCTGAACAGATTTTACTATGTCATGGTTAAATGTTCTAGCCCACGATATTAAGAATAGAAATGAACTGAGGGACACAAATAAAAAGTAACACATGTTCAGAACCAACCAATATTGTCCCCAAAATTGCACTGCTTGTAATATGGACGCGGTTCCATCAGAGAAACCCTCATCCTTCAAGGAAGCATTCGGGCTTCTCTCCATTAAACAACAGACAATACACAGACAAAAAAGTCAAAGCCAGACAAACACATGTAAAATATTCCACTGCACCTGAAGTGACTGGTTGGTAGTATGTGGAGCACCTTGTCAAACCTCCGAGAAACGTCATTGGCCTGAGTGAACCAACAGATAAGCAAGGCCGTCAAGTGTCGGCCATCATTCCAAACGTGGCTTTTTAACTGGCTGTAAATACGAAACAAAAATTCCTGACTCCTAGCACGGCGGTGCTTCTGCACAGCTTGTTTTCGTATGACATAAGGCCTACGGGCCACTTCTTCGCTCTTGAAACACAAATATTCATTTTATCTGGGCGAACCTTCCCATCCCTTCACAATCTCGGCAATCAGAGCCTCTCAAAGAACTCTTCAAATATCACATTGGTCTGGTGCAATTGTCCCCAAACTCTCAAATCACGTCAGAAAGGCCTCGATGTGAAACCTAACGTCGGACTATCACGAATATATTCAGTATTTCTCTATTTGACATTTATTAGACCCCGGTTGGAGTCGCACACACAGCTGTTAAAACTGTTCAGACATATATGTTCCATTATGTTATCGGCTCCATCATCCGGCTCGGCTGCGTGGTTTAGTGCGACATCACACTCTCATTGTCCATGGTTCCAGGTCCTTAACTCAACTCAGGTCAACGGTCCGTGATTGTATGTTTGCTTGAAAATTCAGTAGAAAATTCTCGTATACTTCGGTATGCACCTACTCAGGATGGTTGCAATCAGCGTGAATCTGAACTTGGAAGGTCTTGTGTACTTCGAAAATCACGTACTAGGGATTGATACAATAAGCGCAGGTTGTCAATCTGATTATCTATGTACTCACTACACTGGGCTTGAATGTGGCGTACTTTAGGTAATTGGAAAATTGTCCTCTGTTTCCACTCTCTGGGCTCGTCCTTCCATCCTACCTCCTAATTACGTACAAGTCTGTAGAGCCGCTTCTCAATTAAATCTTTCGTCCTCTTCTCTCCGACTATAACATGATTAAAAGCAGTTTCTTTTCTTGAGAAGATTTTTTTTTTACAATTCAAGGTAAGTCCGACGGATGATATATACTGTCTTAAAGACACCTGCCCTATAATGTTTTTGTACTGATACCGTGCATTGCAAAACATTTTGTCTTCTTCTCCAAGCAGCTAACGCAAAACAGAGAGAGCTATGCCCGGTCCATCCACTTTTTATAAGTTATCAGAAGTGACGCCAAGCTATAGAAAGCACCCACAAACAGACGCTTCTTCTTTGCGCGGAATTCTATCTGCGTTCCCACGGCAATTCAGAACATGAATAAATGTAATCTAAAGCGCAGTTAGAGCATCAGGCCAATCCGAGGCACTCAGTAAATTAACTCATTATTTCTCCTTCATATCTGCGGAATTCGGTTCCTTGGCGCAATTAAACACCAATTTTCATACCATACCAGCCCTGCGTTTTCCCGCATTTCCTTTCTGTGGTTGGCAGTAAGTGTATCAGCTAGCAGAGTTTGAAACTACTATCTAGCTTCCTCTCACTTTGCATGGATCACGCCCTGACTGCTTCGAGGGTGGTCTGTGCTCGCTCCTCAACTCGCGCTGTGCGCCCTTTCCTCTGTTCACATCTCGGCGCTAGTTCATAAAGTACACCTGGGGTTAAATAATGACCCTATCACCAGGATACAGAACGCTTCAGTATGTATGTATGTACTACCAGACTAAAATAAGTTTTTAAAGGACGAAATACAGTAAACTGACCAGACCTTCCGGTCTAAAGTCGCTTACCGGGGAATTAGCCCTACTTCCAATTTAGCCGATCCTCTCCCGCATGCTGATCTTAGTTGGCATAATATCCGTATTTTTAATACATCGGCTGTTGATACATCCTACTCTACCGCAAACCTGTTATTCGTATTAATCATATCTGGTATTTATACTTTATACTTTATTATTATTATTTCTCTCAAGATCACAGTACACAAATACCCAATCGATCCGTTGAATGAGAAAAATAACATCGTTCATCTTAAGCCACACTCACAAACTACTACTAACTTTAAAACCAAACAGACATAGTTAATATACCTAAAAGAAATAAAAGGACACCACAGTTTATGAACAAAAAAGAAAACAAAAAGAAAATAACACCACATAATAACCTACCGTCCGGCCAAGTCATCACTCCTGGTGAGAAGAAGGCCACCCTCCCAGTGATGACTCGACCGGCCCTTCCCGTGGAGACCTCCTGAAGGCCCCAAGATCTAACCAGATGACAATTTTTCCTTCTCACCATTCCACTCCTAATCGTACTCCTTGGACATGCCGTGAGGTCCGTCAGATACTCCGGATATGTGACCCTCTCAGATAGGGCCACCCAGTAGCCATCCTGTGTCTTCATGTCATGTCCAGCATAGGTATATTGGTCTTGGGCCCTTCCCACCCCGACTTCTTACGGGTGAGTCCATCTCACCCTTTCCCAATATCTGGTATTTAATATTTCGTTTTCGTTTTCTTTTGCAGCTCCAGAACTACATCAGACGGAAAACCAAAAATAATGTGACAGGTTCCAAGCGCACGGCACGATTGTACGAAGGTGAGGATTTTAAGCCATCCTCTAACACTGGGAAGAACCCATCTTATGGAACGAATTGGTTTAACTGGGAAGATTACGGCCTTCACTTCAAGCCGACTGATCTACTGAGGCCATACTATCAGCAACCAATATGTGATTGTTCTCAAAACACGCCTTTTCGTTCTGGACTATATCCTGTAGAGAAACCTGGAGTTTCTTATGAATCTCAATACAAGTACCCTTTAATTCGACAAAACCCACTTACGTACTGGACTGCTGGTAGTATCCCGTACATACAATAGTAACAATGATTGTCTAAATTAATGACTGTTCAATTTTATTACGCAGCAAGAAATGGATAATACATAATATTTGTTATGCAATTGAAACTATATTTCAGATACTGAGCTGTATCCCAGAAAATTTACAAATATTTGAAATATTACCTGGTGTAATCCTGATATCTTCAGCTTCTAATTATGACTGTGCTGCAGATATCTCAACCTCCTCTCTTTCCTTTTGTTGTTGCAGAAATATAAGAAATACGTTAACACCATTCCACGTGCTTGTTGGGAGAGAGATATTCTCTCGTTGCTATTTTGCTGTTGAAACTGACTTCACACCGCATTACAAAATTGTTCACGTCGACAATTCCTGGATATTAATGTGGCCATTACAGAATTATTTTGGATTTTCCAAAAATGTGAATTCAGCTTGTTTAGTGTATAATTGCTGACAGATCACAGTTCACCTAACAGCGTGGCATGGGGAAGATATTTGCTGTCATAGAGAGAGTTGGCTTCGCTGCTTGGGCCGTGAGGGAGCTATTAGCTTGACGTGGGATATGGTAGGTTCGATCCTCACTCACGGCAATCCTGCATATTGTTTTCTATAGTTTGCCTATTTCACACCAGGTAAATGCGGCGGAGCTGCACGTAAATTAAGGCCAAGGCCATTACTTTCCCCCTATAGTGGACGTTAACTATCCCGTAGCCACTAAAATGCTTGTCTAAATCGATGCGACGTTCAACCACTAACAAAAGAAACGGATATGTAGTCAATGAGATTTTCTTGTTGAAATGTAGAGAAAGTATATTTTTACGTCGCACCGGCACAGGTAGGTCTTATGGCAACGATGGGATAGGAAAGGCCTAGGAGTAGGAAGGAAGCGACGGTGGCCTCAAGTAAACAACCGATATTAGGACTGCCGACGGTGGGATTCAAACCCATAATCTCCCGAATGCAAACTCAGCTATGCGACTCGACCCCATAGACAGCTTGCTCGGTTAATTTTTATGTAGTTGTGACCGTGGCGCACCACTAATGCTGGAATATGTTTAGTTAAATTGAATAAATATTCAGTTAATTTCGGAGTGACTGCTTAGTAATTATTCACCGCTGCATGCAGAGGAATATTCTAAGTGTTTTTCTTTTCTTTCAATGTCATGGTACTTGTAGTGTACCTGTAAGCTTGCATTCGGAAGATTGTAGGTTTTCACCCATTATCTGAAATGAAGGTTTTGCGTGGTTTTCTATTCTTTATGCCAGGAAAATGCTGGGACATAGCCTCCACCTTCCCAATCATAGCTCTCTCTCCTATTCGATCGTCGGAAACTTGCCTCTGTCGGTGCGAAGTTAAAAACTGCTACAATACTGAACTGGCTAGCTTATAAATGATCATATGACTGACACCTGCTATTATCATTTATTGTACTTACCAACGTGGTGTACTGAATTCTGAAATATTTATGATGAGAGAAGGAGTGTTTCAAGACGATCATGCATTCTGATATCCAGCATGTCTTGTACGAAAATATTTCAGGGGTGATAGTACAGTATGTTTCACGTCCAACATGAAATAGTAGGCCAGAAAACTAAAGAATAATCCGTTTCATGAAGACACACCCCCAAATAAATTTAAATTCGAAATTAAAATAAGATGACCTGATATCATAATGAAAGTTAATTATCTCAGAATGTGTATGTAAATCATATTGGTGATGTAGGCATATGCCTTACCGACTTCTGTATAGGTGCCATTTAGGATAAGTTGAAAATTGTTACAATACGATATTTAAAAACAGCTTATGTAAAACTTAACTAAACGAATAGGTTGCATCAAATTAGCTAATATTCCACAATAATAATTGTGGGCTGTAAATGGTTTTAAGGTAAGGTACATATAGTGAACAATATGAGTGTGAAATGTCTTTATTTTTTTCTCACGGTAACACGAAATATCTTCTTGAAAAAGTCTTGAAGATGTTGCCTAGAAATTTTTAGTAACTTGACATATAGCTTGGTTGTAGTTCTTCCTGCACTTGACGACCTTGTTGCTTTGAAGATGGTGAAAAATATATTAAATATTTATGTCACTACTCAACTTGTACAACTTGTAAATGTATGCGCAAGACAAAGAAGCACACGAGAAGTCGTACTAAAATTAAAACAAACTATATTTCCACGCACTTGAAATAAGAACAGACTGTTCAAGTGTTCTAGAGTCCAGACACTTATATACGAGTTCACAGGCTGTGATGATGGGCAGTTTGCGATCTTCATTTATTTTTTGAGCACTATGCTTGGTCATGGAGTTTGATAATCGAAGCCCAGTAAACTGTGTCCTGTGTGATGAACTCCTGTTATGTGTTGTATGTGATAGTAATAATGATAGGTAGGGAGGGGGTGAAATCTGGTGTTAGCTCAAGGCCCACTCATTTCGAGTAACACTAAGGGATAACCTTAAGGCTGTCCAGTTCCATGGCTAAATGGTTAGCGTGCTGGCCTTTGGTCACAGGGTTCCCGGGTTCGATTCCCGGCAAGGTCGGGAATTTTAACCATCATTGGTTAATTTCGCTGGTACGGGGCTGGATGTATGTGTCGTCTTCAGTAGAGAAGCTGTGGGGCTTCAACAGCGGGCCAAACAGAGGCCGCGGAGCGGTTCACGTGATGCTGACGTCAGCAGTGCGGGAAATTTGAAAGTAGGAGGGAAATATGAATTTTGGCGGGTGATTTGAATTTTGGCGCAAGATCTGAATTTGTAAACAAAGCCACGTGCTTTTTGACAGCTGTCATCCGCCATCTTTAAACAACAATGCGTCGCTAACCTCAGTGCTGCCATCTTAACGGTACTAAACCTCAACAACAAGCATCGCTAACCTCAGTGCTGCCATCGTGACGGCACTAAACCTCATAGTTGACACCTTAGGCACGTAGTGGCGGGGAATTTGAAAAATTCCGGTTGCTCTTGTTTGTAAACAAAGCCACGTGCTTTTTGACAGCTGTCAACCGCCATCTTGCATCGCTAATCTCACTGCTGCCATCTTAACGACACTAAACCTCATGGGTGCCACCTTTGGCATACGGTAGTGGGTAAATTGAAAAATTCCACGTGCTCTTGTTTGTAAACAAAGCCATGTGATTTTGACAGCTGTCATCTTTAAACAAGATCGCATCACTAACCTCAGTGCTGTCATCTTTACGCTACGAAACATGATAGCTACCACCTTTGGCATGTGGAAGCTGGCAATTTGAAATTCCACGTGCTTTTTGACAGCTGTCAGCGGCTACCTTTAACAAACAGTGCATCGTGCTGCCATCTTTACGGCACTAAACCTTATATCTACTTAGTAGCGGGCAATTTGAAATTCCACGTGCTCTTGTTTGTGAAGAAATCCACGTACTTTTTGACAGCTGACAAGCTGACAGTTGCCATTTTAAATAAAAATGAGCACCGTGCTGCCATCTTTACGGCACTAAACCTTATATCTAATTAGTAGCGGGCAATTTGAAATTCCACGTGCTCTTGTTTGTAAACAAAGCCACGTGCTTTTTTGACAAGCTGACAGCTGCCATCTTTAATCAACAGAGCACCCTGCTGCCATCTTTAAGGAACTAAACCTCATCTTTAGGAACGTAGTGGCCGGCAATTTGAAATTCCACGTTGTTTTTTTGACAGCTGTCATCCGCCACCTTTAACCAACAAAGCATCGTGCTGCCATCTTTACAGCACTAAATCTCATCGTTATGCACGTGGTGGCGGGCTGACGGAAGTAAACTTTATAGCGCGGGACTTAGCCACTCCGTAAGCAAGCAAGCAAGCTGCCCTTCACAACTTACTACGATCTTATAGTAAGCTGCCCTGCTCAACATACTTACCGAGCTGACCTTCTCAATATATTATTATCTTAGTTTTTTAAACCAAGTTGCTGTTAGAGATGCCAGCCATGGGTGATTGCAAAAGATGACGGCTATACGCAAGCTCTTATGGAGAAAGCTAGCTTTGAGGCTACTGCACATGATGGTGGCTATACATAGGCTGTTATGGCCTCCTCCTCTTCCCCTTCTGTTAAGATATATCTTAATCGAACAAATTTTTAAACATGCATCGCGAAGGCAAGTGTGTGCACGTGTTTTTGACCTGCAGCGATGACGTCGTCAGAGTTATATATGTTTAGACTTGTTCGTTGACTGAGAACAAGTCTTCGGTCTTCGAGATATAGTGACAGAGTGTAGAGTGCAAACATGACGAGAACATTAATAGTTGATATACAAGGCTTTGAACTAAACGGCAACAAATTTGTGTTTAAGGAGGTGGCTGTGTTGGATTGCAGTGTGTTGTGGGCACCAAAACTCGTTAGTTTAATATTTAGTCCACCTTTCCCTTACTGTTTGCAAACTGATGAAGATAAAAAGCAGACTCAATGGATTGAAAAATATTTAGGTTTGCAGTGAGAGGAAAAAGGAATAGCTTATCATTTTCTATCTTAACTGATGAACGCACATTTGTCAAGAGCAGATCTTGTTTCTCAAAGGGTTGTGAAAAAAGGATTATTTGCTTATCTACCATCATCACATGAAATTATGGACATACATGAATCGGGGTGCCCATCATTTAAAACTCTCCCGAAGGAGCGAAGTGGAGAAACAAGTAAACAGTCTTTACAACATGTGTGCATGCTCTTTAATTGGTTGTGTTGCAGTGCGTGCAGGAGGTGAATAACATATGTAAACTTCAGTGTAGGAATAACGTTAGTGTGAAAGAAACTTTTGTACAGACATCATGTTATTTCTAACAGATACGAAGTGTAACGCAGTTGAAAAGGTAATCGTAAAGTTTTATGCATGTAAAAAGAAACTAAACACTTACTGAAGAAGAGTTAAATGCACTACCAAAGGCATTTTTTGTTAATGTAGCTGCGTATGCTGTAAAGAAGATCTGGGATAAGGTGCCTCGTCAGTGGACTCCAGATCCTGTCTTGTCAGAGCTTCAAACGTGTAGTTTACATCATGAACACGTGAGTTTAGGTAGGAGACCTTCTGTGAGACAGTGTCGTACACGTCAACTGATAAAGCATTTTCACTGACCTAATACTAACGAGTTGTCTTTGCTTATAAACACTTATCATGGCTGCGAAGAGAGTAAACAAGAAAAAGGTGATGAAACGTGCTGAGAGACAGGTGAGGAAGCATGCTGGGCATAGGATCATCAATAAAGTGATTGATCTTCTCCACTTCGAGCTCCATCTTCCTAGTTACGAGTACTGCGGCCCTAGAACACGACTGGACGTTCGCTTGGCACGTGGTGTTTCTATTATCAATATGATAGATGCTGCCTGCAAAGAGCATGTCATTGCTTATCGACAAAACAATCCTGAACTAAGACGTGCAAATGCTGGGGCTGTACCTTAATTAAGGCCACGGCCGCTTCCTTCCAACTCCTAGGCCTTTCCTATTCTATCGTCGCCATAAGACCTATCTGTGTCGGTGCGACGTAAAGCCCCTTGAAAACACTAAGACGTGCAGCGGATAAAAATCTGCTTCGTAAAGCTATGCTGCGTAGGTCGTCACCTAGTGCTTCATTTGCTGAGAAGATAGCAGCACTTGTTGTTGTCGGTGTAATCAAAGGAAAACTGTTACTAGTCAGTGGCAAAGACAGTAAAATAAAAAGGATAAAACCGATTTACTTGAAGAAAAAATGTATGTATATATTCTAAAATAAATATGAATTGACAATACATAATAAAGTTGTTGTTTAATATTAATCCTACAGCATGTCCTAATAATAACGTTAACTTATAAGAAAAGAGAGGTAGAGGATCGAGAATTAAAAAACACATCCAGGATTTAAAGTTGTGCCCGCTGTCAGGCGGTCAGCACACTATGCTCCCGGTAGCTCTATTTCTTCTCAGGGTATTCTATCTATCGCTCATGAAATCTGAGATTTTCCATATGTTTGTTTTAACGTCGTTTCGGAAGAGACTCGGTCTGCTGAGACACGTATCACTGGGGAACCTATTCGCTCGAGTAAGTACCAACGGCCGAAAACCTCAAAAAGAATCTCTTTCATTTATCAAATCCTACAGTTACTTATGTCTACTTAACTTAACAGCTAACTTATAAACTAGGTGTTACCAAAAATAATTCATAACACAGACACTTTCTAGAAAAATAATATAACAAGATTTTTTGGAATAAAATAACGTTCAATGAAAAGTTGATGTGGATTCTGGGTAGTATAAGCTTGATAACCTGTAGGCATAAGGGATCAGAGTCAGCGCTGGTTCAAATAAAAGTAAAATAATTGAGATTTTAAAATTATTTACACTCATTCTCATTCAATGTTCAAGTTCATATTCATTATTTATGTCTATATTCGTAATCATGTTCCGAAATGAGTTTAAATTACTCTAATTATATTCAATGGATCACTGCGAACCACAGTCTCCATATAAAAACTTCTGTCTGTTGATGTGAATACTGTCACGATAATTACATTAATTATTCTCACCACATTTAAGTCAATTCTGTGTGATAAAAACGGTTAGTTTGCTAGAATGAAGCGTAATAATAATTAAATGAAATAAAATCAGATTGTGAATATAAATCTGAGCATATCTTTGCTTATATGTCTCCCAAATAAACCCTAGCGTAAGTATGAAATCATAAAACTGCTCTCTTAAGCTTGCATTCATAAATATGAACTCTGATTATTTGGTCCTTCTTCTTGAATACGCTTAAATAACAACTCACGGGCTAAGACAATACCTCCCTAAAGCCTACGACATACAGCTCCTAGCTTACCATTTTCCTACTCATTATATTCTTGAAGAACTTCAACTCAAATCATCTCTGCGTTAAAAGAAATAAATCATTTATCTAACGGTTTAGGTAGTTTCCGATCTACACACACCTCCACCATCGGCTCCATGTGCTTTAGCTATCTCCTATTACTCAATATCTCTCATGTATGCGAGCTACCCAACTCATATGGTCAGTACAGAATGAAATTAATATGCATTCATATTGAAATATGTCACCGCACCAAAGAATGTCATATGTAGATTTAGCCATGAGGATAGTTAAACCGTATGCTAAAGAACTCTCTCGTATATGCTACACAGCATTTACCAATGTCAGATAAAACTGTCACGATTCACAATTCTACCATAGTACATGTCAATCTTACCTTAAAATGGGTCATCTGCGCGATGTGCACTCTTTTAACGTACTCTTTCTATGTGACACAGAACTCACCTCATGTTAATCTAACGTAACGTTTCCTCAGCAAATAGCAATTCTTTTTCATACCGCAGCACATAAACAAACTCTACATTTCAAATACTCCTTAATATACTCCGAGAAATAACCATATTATAACACAATTTCAATATACATTATCACACCACTGGCATACTTATTACCGTTCGCATATCGCCGATTACTCTTAAAGCTCTATGCCAAACATCTAAGAATTGCTTTATTATAAACGCATTTCAATAACCTCTTATATTTTAACAGCAATCGAAGTTCAATGCCCTCTTTCTATAAAGTAAGGAGTACGTAACTTAAATATATTCATGTCTGCCGCGCAGGTAAATCGTGACGTAATCATTGTACAACTAATACGAGATCAATCGAAGTTTCACGTCTTGTATAGACTCATTGCTATCAGATCTTCAAAAGAAACACTTCTTTCATTTACTCATGCTAGTTTCTACTATTTGTGTGCAAGTGCGGTAGCATGTTTATGATATAATAGAACTCTAATTCTACACTGCCATCTTATGTTATAGCCTTAAATATCCCACACTTCACTTTATAATTCACACACGTTCTTAATTAATTCATAAATATCACCAATTAATCAGCACATGCCGAAGTTAGAGTGAGGGTGTAGATTGAAAGAAACTACTCTACTAGAAAATGTATAAAGACTTAGCTCGTTAGATGTTATGTTTGGTCTGGTTGTCGCTCCATTGCTTGGATGTGGTTAGACCCTCTGTTAGGATCTGGATCTCAGGTTGGACATCGCCTTCCCGGTCATCGGCTGGTCGTCTGGTTGGCCGTTGCCTTCCCATCATCGGCTGGTCGTCTGGTTGGGAAGGTACCTTTCCCCAGTTCAGTCCATCTTGTAGATTTAGCAAGCAGTCATCATTCCAATTCTGCAGACAGCAAAGAAAATTCTTTCTGCGGAGAAATCAGTCATGATATATTCTATTTCTTTGATGATCTATCCCAATCGATTGTTCTATTTCTTATTCTTAGGGATGAAATTTTCTTCGGTCGGAAATAAGTTCTCCGAATATATATTAATTTATGTAACAGCCTTTTTCTCCAGAATTCGAAATGTACTTTAGTTCTTCTTTAAATTCAACAGGGATAATTTTCTGCCCGTACGAAGTTATCGGTCCTCTGATACAGTGAGTCCTTCTTTGCCAATCGCAGAATGGTTGCTCACGGGATCCAAGTCAGATGTAGCTCACCATACTTTACTTATTTTTGTAATATCTCGGCTCTTCTTATACTGTGCGCCGGTGAATTATTTCGTCTGTTTTGAACGTCGATCATAAAATAGTCAATATCTTCTTCGGAAATCTTGAATAATCTTCAGATGTGAAGCTTGGCTTGGAGTTGCGTCCTTCCTCTACCGATGAAAATTTTTTAGAGTGAAGTTTTTTAACAATTACTCCGCTGCTATATTTTTTCGTAAAACAATCCAATTGACCCTCTACTGTCCTGTAGTGGCTTCCAAATTGGTCCATTGCGAGACGTGCATGGTCTTCTATATACCGCATTAATGAGAAGTTCATTGCCTCTAATAGATCGCATGGGCCATACATTCCTACGCCGCCATTTTGTAAATGGTCTACGAGATGCGAACGGGCACAAAGTACATCCTCTTTATTAATCCATGACATAAAGTTGTTATTAAAACCAAACCATTTAACATGCAGCTTATTCCCACGACGTCGAATAACACGTTCAACTAAATAGTGATCAGGATATTTTGTTTTTTGCAGTTCCTCAATTTGAATCCTCCTTCAATAGGCTGACCTCTTAGATCGCGAAGTAAATACGTAACAGGATTATTGAGCTCAACACTCCTGATTTGAAAAATTTCAGTGTTCCAGTTGGGAGTGTATCCTTTTGCAAAGATAGACTTGTGTTTGCTGATGCGAACAAAATTACCTTCTTTAGAGCGATAGCGGCGTGGATGAGCAGTTTTAATTACAAGATCAAGAGCATCTAGGCGTGGTGTATTCCTTGTAACAAGACGTGGCCTTGTTTCGATAGTGTGGTGAGGTGTATCGTTGTAGGTAGATACAAGTCTAGGTAGTAGATCAATCCAACGACATGAACCTGGTGCTGTGAATTCTCGCCACATCATTGTTTTCGGTGACCGATTAAAGAGATCTACAACACTTGCCTTGAGATTGCTGAACGTAGAGTAGTGTTGAATGCGAAGTAACTTGAGGTAAGAAGAAAAATCTATGTTGTAAAACTCTTTACCTTGATCAGTTCGAAGAAGCCTTGGGCAGCGTTTCGATTCTTCAGCAATATGTTTAAATGCTTCTTTGACTTGTGCTGCTGCCTTAAAACGTACAGGTTGTGCAATAGCAAACTTCGAGTACACATCCATAACAGTAAGTAGATACTTATACCCCTTATTGCTAGAGGCATATGTAATCATTTATACTAAGTCTGCTTGCCAGAGATCATCTTTTCCTCATGTAACAACGCATCTGCAATAGGAGGTGCGATGTGTTGGTTTATGTAACTCGTATACGATGTTTACCTTTACAGATGAGATCTTCTCTTGACGAGCCATTACAAAATAATACCGGCGTGATGTAATTCTCTCTATATTGCTAGAATTTCTGATTCATGACCTGTGTGACCAGCATCTTGCGATGCTCTTAAAAGATGTAATCGTTCAACGAGTAAGTGTGGGTCATTCCATTATTTTACGTCTACATACGGTAAGAAAGGCTTGTAGATAACATTAAGACCACGTGCAGTCGGAAACAGCTTAGAAATAAATTTACGATACGTATAACTCTTATTTGCATTTACAGCTTCTGTCCTCTTGTAATTACGTCGTGTTGCGCCAGTAGCAAAAAGTATTGCTTTATATTTTTAGATCATCTTGTAAAATTATATCCTTGTCAGGTATTCATGAGAAAAGAAGTTTGAAAAGTCCTTTCGTAGGTTTATAGGTAACACCTTTGACAATAAGTTTATTGCTATTAATCTTAACATTTGAATTTCCTATCCAGTCGTCTTCGTAGCGAATACCGTAGGTAGTGTCAGTTTGTCCTTTAAAATGTTTTTCTGTATAAGGTGCAAAGGGAGATCCATAGGTACCTTGAATGAAAGTTCTAAACTGATTACGATACTCTGGCGTGATCATAACCTCAGACAAAATTGGTAGATCTTGTGTCGATGTAGTACGTGTTTCAGCAATAACATCTGTAGTTAAAAACTCAACACGCTTAGATGGAGAAGTGTCGTTAAGATGTTCTTCCTTATCCTCTTCTTGATCTATATCTTGCTTCTCCTCTTCCTCATCTTGCTTGTCTTGTTTATGCTTCTCTTTTTCTTCTTCGTGCTTCTCTTTATCATATGATGTCTGCATAGAAACAAAAATTCAAGTAGACTGCAGCAATGAAGTAGAATTAAAATTTCAGTGAGTGGTGTACCTTGTTGCGTTTTAAAAAATTAATCCGTGTCTGCTTGAATACGTTTACGCTCTTTAAATATTCGTCGAATATTGTTTTGAGTTTGGATGATATGTTTTGTAATCTCCTTGCTAGATGTTAACATGATGATGGTTTTTGATCAAGTAGTCACTGTAATTCTGTGTTCATGCATATAAAATGATCGAAACCCATGCGATATCGTCCATGCTGAACATCACTATCCTTATCAATAACTAAAGAGCTGTAACGATGTGATGACCAACATGTAACACACACACATTTAAAGTTATTGAATGTCGTATCTGTGTTATCATGATCTTCATACACATGACGCATGTTGCGCTCATATTGCCGAAAAAGCACAATAACTTTTGCGTTGTCACGTATCAACTGCTTTGACACAAGAGAATATGTTTGGCATAAACAGATGCAATCAACATATTTATGTCGTCCCATGCTAAATAATGCACGAATAACGTTTTGCTGTTCTGTTGCGACATCGTTAAGGATCATCACAGAATTAGGAAGTATATCGTCCGTTGATGGTTTTTCCTCATGTGAATTAAATTCAAAATATTTTATTCAATCTTTAACCAGATCGTGCATTACAGTTTGTAGAAGAGTATATAGCGGTTGATAGAGTGACTTTGAGAAAACGTAAATATTCTCGAAGCGTACACCATTTAAAGAAGTAATGGTTGTACGTAAAAGAGTTGTTTTCCCACATGCTGATGGGCCTGATATAATACATCGAAGAGTAAAAGGAAACAACATTCCATGACGTTTTTTTTTGTAGTTGTGCTAGAAATAGGTAAGAGTTGTGGCACAATGTCACTAACAGGTAGTGTGTCTTGCTGCTTTATAATCTTCATCATAACTGAATCATAAAGTAGGCAATAGTAATATATATTAAACGAAACAAGAGGTAACGGTTAGTTTATCATTTGCTCTTGACGAATGGCGAAACAACGATATCCAAATGACACGAAGAAGAAGAGAGCAAAAACTGTCGGATGGAAAGATGTTATAAATGCTGCACAGAAAGCTATTCGAGGGGAATATAATCCTTGTGTAGCTATTACTAAGGCATTACGCGCAGGAAGAGCAAGAATGTATCCAAAGTGCAGAGCAATGTTTAGTAAACTTGCGCGAATTATTCATGTACGAAAACGAGGAGGGTTTCTTCCTGCCCTGTTTGCTGGACTAGCAGCTTTAGGGTCATTGCTCGGTGGTTCTAGTGCAGTAGCAAGAACTGTTAAGGCTGTCGATGAAGCGGAACAACTGTTGGAGGAGAGTGAACGTCATAACAAGAAGATGCAGGTAAATGCATTACGAGGCAAAGGTGTACACACGAAGCTAGCACCACACACACAAAAAAAGGGCTTGGCATCTACATTTCTCCAAAAGAAGTCTACTGAATGCACTGCCACACTGAGCTCTGACGCATGAAATCGTTTTTAGGTTTGCTAAACTACTAGAAATTCGTTATTTTCGAGGTGTGTATATGCGCGATCAACTGCCAGCGTGCCCACGTAAACGTGAAAGTGCCGTAATTAACTTGGTCAACAGTCGCGGACCTGGAACTCATTACGTTGCTTATGAAAAACGTAAATGTAGAGTATGGCATTTCGATAGCTATGGTGACTTACCTCCTCCCATTCAACTCATACGTTATTTCGGAAGCAGTGCAGGCATTGTTTATAATATAAACCGTGTGCAAAAATTCAATACACGCATGTGCGGACGATTATGTCTTATGTTCTTATATCAAACCCAGACAGTAGAGAAAAAGCATTAGTGTGCACGTGATTTCTAACGGTGAAAGAACATTTGCTGTACCTGGAGAAAGACCTGAAACAACTGTCTATTTTAATCCACCGATCGAACTTGGCTATAAGCTACATAGTCTTGGGCTAGTATCGTTTGAATGCTACAATAAAATCTATAGTGTGCGTGATGGTGTAAACAAGTTCTGTTACGATGAGTATGTGCTAACGCTACCCTCAGGCACTTATTCAGTAGACGATATTCAAGACTACATTGAAGGTACGTTAATTGATCAGTTTGCAGAAGAGAGTTTTAGTAATCATAATTACAAGTTCTGAATTACTTTAAGCAACATTAACATAAATGTGTTATTAAATCATCATTTAAGATTGACTTCAAATCACAACCTGATTCGATTGGACCATTGCTTGGATTTTCACCAAGGGAACTCCTACCGAACGTACGTTACGAGTCTGATCAACCTATAACAACCTTCGATGATTATCATGTGAACATTACTTGTAATATTATTACAGACTTGAATAGTAATCTACAACCTTCGCACATTCTGCACGACTTTATTATTACAGAGGAACGTCAAAATACTATTCGTAAATACCAGCAGTATTTCTTTATCATCCTGTGTCTGTAAAACACATTAGTAACATCACTCTTAGGCTTGTAAATAAACATAATCAGTTTATTCATTTAGATAGACACTCCTACGCAGCTTACAAACTTCATCTTAAACCAGTATGAAAAACATCTATAAAACACGGTGTACATTCCGATTACATACTACATGTTTGCGAAGACTCATCGAGTTAACAGATAACCATAAGCAGATACTCCAAGATTTAGGTTATACGCTACAACAACAAAATGGAGGAAATACTAGACATTAAGAATAGAAACTCGTGAAGGTGTAGTACGAAGTAGGCTTCATTCCTATCAATCTTTTACGTTTGGATTAAATAACATTGATGAAATTCACTTTATTATTAATCAGCAAGATGTATACACCTTACCACACGAAAGCTACCCCTATATTAAAGGACGACTAGATAAGTCAGATGGAAGTGGACCAAGCACATCACAACTAAACAACCATGCTCTAGATTTTCTCTTTTCTGAAGCGCGATATGAAGTAAATAATGCCGAAATAGATAGAACGAAGAATGTTGGTAACACAAGTGCAATGAAACTCTCCCCTTCTTTTTGTGATGATGAAAGAAATATTTTTAGGATGGCAGAATGATGTCCAAAAGCTACTAACAACTGGATTATTAATGAGGATGGAAATTTTACAGGTATATTATCACGAAAACATATTTTTCGCTTCGCAGAATACTTTACACGTATTATAATCAACGCAAAACAAGAGCTTATTCTGACCCGTGATCGAAGTGATTACAATTCTCTTAAAGCAGCAGAAACATCAGTAGACTCGAAAATTACACTTCATCGTATATTGTGAAGGATTCCACATGTAACCTTATCTGATCGTGAGAAACTTCGAATGCTGAAGATTGTAGAAAATGATACACCATAAATCTGGGATGCTCCATGACATGTTTTGTAAATTCCAATCATCATATTATCAGAAAGAAGATCGTCCGCAATTTTCACCCCAAGAATTTAAAAATAAAGCACCGATTGTAGTTATAGACTGCTCTTATCATGAAGAATCTATAAAAGAATCTCCTCTCCATATTCGTTTAGAATTTGATACATCTGAAAACATTCCTGCTAACACAGTAGCCTATTGTCTTATTATTCATATGAATAATGTTACTTACCATCCGCTAACGAATATTGTTACCAGACTATAAATAAAGATAGCCGTTTATCACCAATATCAGTGTGTGCTTCGACATCGTACGCTATGGAACAGAACAACAAACAAAACTGTAAATGTGCATACGCAACATCTTATTTATCTCACACAAGTAAGGGAGGCTATTAAGATATTCTTTAAATATAGGACCTCAATGCCAAAACATCTTATTCAATACTTACCGCTAGGATGTTTGTCTAGGTACGCTGCCCCTTACGTACACGATTTTTGGGACATCCTTCCTTTACACAGTAAGATGTCAATCGATATAGCTTCATGCAGAACCTGTCAACGTCATTACAAGCATCGAGAGGAAAATGGTGATGATGATTGGGATGGACCAAATCTGAGGACTTGAACACTGTGCATAGTGTATGGATGAACTTTTTCCAGTACCTGATGACGATGATTCAGAAAAGGAATAAACCACATTAATAACAACAAGGTAGGAACTGCATTATCTGCTTTGTAAAGCGTAGCATAGTTAGTAATATATATATATCTAAATGTTTTGTTTAATTTGAATGTTGCAGGAGGCATTACAAATTCGTAAGCATGCTACCTCTTCGCAGAAAGCTGTTAAGAAGCATAGCAACCTTGTCAGCAGCAAAACGAACACTATTGTAGTACATTGTAAATAAATATTTTATCGCATTCAAAATGTTGTACTTACTGCATTCCTTTGCCTCCTTGCACCTACTCATTGTTGAGAAAAACGAACAAGTCTAAACATCCACAACTATGATGACGTCATCGCTGTAGGTTAAAACATGTGCACACTCCTGCCTTCGCGATGCATGTTTAAATTTGTTCGATAGAGACATAAAACTATGCCTTGACAGAGGAGGAAGAGAAGGAGGCCATATCAGCCTATGTATAGCCGCCATCTTGTACTGTAGCCTCTAAGCTAGCTTTCTTCATAAGAGCCTGTGTATAGCCACCATCTTGAGCAATCGCCCATAGCTGGCATCTCTAACAGCATCTTGGTTTAAAAACTAAGGTAATAGTATGTTGCGAAGGGCAGCTCCGTAAGTATGCTGAGAAGAGCAGCTTGCTATAAGATCGTAGTAAGTTGTGAAGGACAGCTTGCTTGCTTGCGACGTGGATAATTCCCGCGCTATAAAGTTTACTTCCGTCAAGATAGCAGTAAGCCACGTGCATGTAGTTAAAGATAGTGGCTGACAGCGGTCAAAAATCAAATGGAATTTTTCAAATTGCCCGCCACCACGTGCATGAGGATGAAGTTTAGTGCTGTAAATATGGCAGCACGATGCGTTGTTGTTCAAAGATGGCAGATCACAGCTATCAAAAAATCACGTGGAATTTCAAATTGCTCGCCACCACGTCCCTAAGTATGAAGTTTAGTGCCTTAAAGATGGCAGCTGACAGCTTGTCAGAAAGCACGTGGCTTTGTTTACAAACAAGAGCACGTGGAATTTCAAATTGCCCGCTTCTAAGTATGTATAAGGTTTAATGCCGTAAAGATGGTAGCACGGTGCTCTGTTGATTAAAGATGGCAGCTGTCAGCTTGTCAAAAAGCACGTGGCTTTGTTTCAAAACAAGAGCAGGTGGAATTTCAAATTGCCAGCTACTAAGTAGATATAAGGTTTAGTGCAGTAGAGGTAGCAGCACGCTGCTCTTTTTATTAAAGATGGCAGCAGACAGCTGTCAAAAAAGCACGTGGAATTTCAAATTGCCCGCCACCACATGCCAAAACTGGTAGCTATGAAGTTTAGTAGTGTGAAGATGGCAGCACAGAGGTTAGCGATGCATTCTTGTTTAAAGATGACAGCTGTCAAAAGCACATGGCTTTGTTTAGAAACAAGAGGACGTGGAAAATTTCAAATTGTCCGCTACCACATGCCAAAGGTGGCACCCATGAGGTTTAGTGACGTTAAGATGGCAGCACTGAGGTTAGCGATGCAAGATTGCGGATGACAGCTGTCAAAAACACGTGGCTTTGTATACAAACAAGAGCACGTGGATTTTTTAAATTGCCCGCCACAACGTGCCTAAGGTGGCAACTATGATGTTTAGTGCCGTCAAGATGGCAGCCGTAAGGTTAGCGATGCGTTATTTCTGAGGTTTAGTGCCAAAATTCAAATTTCCCGCCAAAAATTCAAATTTCCCGCGCTGCTGACGTCAGCATCTAGTGACCCGCTCCGCGGCCTCTGATTGGCCCGCTGTTGAACTCCCATAGCTCCTCTACTGTCTTCATTATCATTTCATTCGGATCATGATGTGGAGGTCACCTACGGTCGTCAAATCAAAAGACCTGCACTTGGCGAGCCGAACATGTCCTCGGACACTCCCGGCACAAAAAGCCATTCGCCATTTCATTTCATCCTTAGGGCTTAATATCCGCATCTGAAGGATGAATCACCATCAACAGCCTCAAAACCCTCACTCCATACGAGCACTGCGGAGAGGTTTGGAATTGAACCCGGGCTTTTGGCATACAGTCGTTAGTGAAACTACGGTATTTTAACAAATAGACTCGAACTGGCTGATCACGGTGTCATGCCACAAACCTTGGTAGTGTACCATTCACGGCTCGCTGGCGGAATGAACATTATTCTCTGATTACCCAACTAGTGAGGATGTTCCAGTCGTAGATTTAAACTATTTACGAAACTTAACCCCAGATAAGTATGCATAATGAAATTTTTCGGGTTGCCCCTCTTTTGAAGTGTGACTACAGTTCTGCGGGTATGAGGTATACGTGGTACAAAACGGGTATTATTAGTAGAGCTCGTGGTAAAGCATTGATCCACTAATATTTCAGTAGATTGATAGTGGGGAATATCTTCATTCCGCGCAACTATGAATATATGCTTGATGAAGTTGCAACCAACTACACTAGTGTCCAAAATTGAGCAAAATCACTAAATGAAGCCATGCCGCCTAATAGGAATGTCAGGCGATTCCCTGAATAAACGGAAGCTGAATCACACACCACGTCACACAACTTCTCGAAAAAACAGTGTCAGAAAGGTTCCGATAGCTAAGGTACACCTTTAACAACAACTAACAAAACTTGGCCATGTTTCCATAACAAAATATGCTGTTAATAGGGTGTATGGTTACCCCTAACGGCCACACATGCTTCGCAGCTACGTGGCATGCTCTCTATCAGATGGTCCAAGAGCTCTTGTGGCAGTCGATCCCATTCCTCCGAAAGGGTCCCTGGTGGAGGCTGACGGAATGCAATTCACCTCCCCAGTGTGAGGCTGGCGGGATGCAATTCGCCTCCCCAATGTATCACAGGCCTATTCTATAGGATTCAGATCCACAGAACTCGCGGGCCAGTCCACACGATGAATGTCTTCCCAAGCCAGAAATCCATTCATGAGAGCAGCGCGGTGCGGTCGGGCTTTATCGCCCATAAAGAGGAAGTCTGGACCAACCACACCTCTGAAGAGTCGAACATGTGGTCTCAGTACCTAATTCCCGTATCTTCGAGAGTTAACAGTATTGATCATTTGATTATTCCGAAACTTTAGTAATATCAAGCAAACAAGCTTGCAGTGTGGTATAATTTTTAAACTTTCCTGTTATATATCGTGTCGTCTACCTCTTACGTGAAACAGAAATAAGGCTAATGATTTACATTTCTAGAACTGCAGCTTCCTTATATCTTCGAAAACCGTAAAAATAGAAGGACGCAAAATCATTATTATTATTATTATTATTATTATTATTATTATTATTATTATTATTATTATTATTATTATTATTTCAGTTGGCGATATCTTTAATATGCTATCTCTTTTCCTAGAAACTGGTGTAAATTACTACGGTAACGAGCACGTGTGTGGCAGTAGACAGATGCTTACGACATGTCGGATCAATCGTTGGGGCGATCTCGGCAACTTCTCAAACTGGGCTGTACAGCGGGTTTGCAGCATCATTAGGCGAATATTCTTGGTTACTCTCAACGAACTTTTGCCTCCTCCCAATATTTATGTATTTAGCCTATGGCTTCTAGTGCCGGGAGTGCCCAAGGTCATGTTCTGCTCGCCTGGTGCAGGTCTTTTGAATTGACGTCCGTAGGCGACCTGCACGTCGTGCCAGCGGAATTAACATATGATGGTTAAATTTTCCGACCGAACCGAAAATGGAACCCGAGACCCCTGTGACCAAACGCCAGCACGCTAACCATTTATCCATGGATCCGGACATGATGATAATGATGAGGTACGAAGAGAATATAACGTGGTCTCGGCAGGTAGCCACTCCTGTCGAATAACAGCAATGGTGTACTCAAAACTTAACGTCGCTATCCGAAACAAAGCAATGGATAACTCAGGATATATTTAATGGATTGATGAGTGAAGGAAGCTCCATAACCGAGCAGTAGAGGTACAGGAGGAAAAGTAGTTATGGCTAAAGAACGAGGTAGACAGGACGTGTGAAGCGACGAAAGAGGAATGTTTGAAAGGGAAATGCGAAGCTATTGAAGATCACATGAATATAGGCAGTTTAAATGCTGCTTGAAGAAAGGTCAGAGAGTACTTTGGAGAAAGGATGAACAGGGACTTGAACATTAAGAGCTCAGATGGAAAACCACTCTTCGGGTAAAGGCATAAATATGGATGGAATAGAGGGAAAGTTTCTACAAGGGACACGGGTTTGACGAGCAGGTGCTGGGAAGATTAGCGGCGATGAGATCTAATTCTGAGATCAGAAAGTCTATAGAGGATGTAAATGAAAAAGCTCCAGGAACTGATTTACCTTCAGTCATAGATACTGTTGGCATTGGGAGGAACAGAAATGTCCTGAATATTTTGTGTACTATGCAAAATGTATGGAACATTCCAAGACAACGTTATTTTGTGAGGAACATAATTATTCTGACATCAAAGAAAGTAGAAACCGACAAGCGCAAAGACTACCGCACCAATAGCCTTGAATCTTAGGCATTTAAGATCTTAACGATAATTATTGTAGCGTTTGCAAGTTTAGAAACTATTTAGATAACGTAGACTGGACTAAACGCCTTTATTCTTTAAAGAGAATGGAATTAAGTACAGGAAACGAATATTAATTCATAATATGCACGAAAAAATAAACTGCCAATCAATCAATCAATCAATCAATCGATCGATCAATCAATCAATCAATCAATAGATCAATCGATCAATCAATCAATCAATCAGTCACTACTGGTCTGCAGTTAGGGTAGACGCCCAGGTGGCAAATTCCCTGTCTCTTATTTTCCTAACCTTTTCTTAAACGATTGCAAAGAAATTGGAAATTTATTGAACATCTCCCTCGGTAAGTTGTTCTAATCCCTAACTCCCGCTCCTATAAACGAATATTTTGCCGGAATTTGTCCTCTTGAATTCCAACTTAATCTTCATATTGTGATCTATCCTACTTTAAAAGACACCACTCAAAACTGTTCGTCTACTAATGTCATTCCACGCCATCTCTCCACTGACAGCACGGAACATACGCCTTGGTCGAGCAGCTAGTCCCCTTCTCCCAAATCTTCCCAGCCGAAACTTAGAAACATTTTTAACGCTACTCATTTTGTCGGAAATCCTCCAGAACAAATCGCGCTGCTTTCCTTTGGATTTCTTCCAGATCGTGAATCAAGTAATTCTGATGAGGGTCCCATACACTGGAACCATACTCTAATTGGGATCATACCAGAGTATTAAATGCCCTCTCCTTTGCATCCTTACTACAATCCCTAAACACCCTCATAACCATGTGCAGAGATCTGTATCCTTTTTTAAAAATCCCATTTATGTGATTACCCCAATGAAGATCTTTCCTTATAATAACAGCAAAAAGGAACTTCCACCTCATCAACGCAGTAATTAAAACTGAGAGAACTTTTCCTATTTGTGAAGCCCACAACCTGACTTTTAACTCCGTTTATTATCACACCATTGCCTACTGTCCATCTCACAACATTATCGAGGTCATTTTTCAGTTTCTCACAACCTTGTGACTTCTTTAATACTCTATACAGAATAACATAATCCGCAGAATGCCTTATATCTGATTGCAGTTCTTCACTCACATCATTTATATGTAAGAAAATATAAAGGTCCAATAATATTGCCTTGAGGAATTCCCTTCTTAATTATTACAGGGTGAGATAATGCTTCGCCTCTCTAATTCCTTGAGATGTATTTTCTAGAAATACAGCCGCCCATTCAGTCACCCTCTTGTCTAGTCCAATTGCACTTATTCTTTCCAGTAGTCTCCAATAATCTGCCCTATCAAATGCCTTAGACAGGTCAAACGGGATACAGTCCATTAGGCCTCCTGAATCCAAGATAACCGTAAGCTTGTATCCGGGAGATAGTGGGTTCGAATCCCACTGTCGGCAGCCCTGAAGATGTTTTTCCGTGGTTTCCCATTTTCACAATAGGCAAATGCTGGGGATATACCTTAATTGAGAACACGGTCATTTCTTTCCAACTCCTAGGCCTTTCCTATCCCATCGTCGCCATAACACCTATCTGTGTCGGTGCGATGTAAAGCCACTAGCAATAAAAATCCAAGATATCTGCTATATCTTGCTGGAATCCTACAAGTTGAGCTTCACTTGAATATCCTTTCCTTAACTCGAACTGTCTTCTATCGAACCAGTTATTAATTTCGCAGTAACTGCAGTAATGATAGTAGAAGGATATGAAAGGGAAGCAACATTCCACTTGGGAGTGAAGCAAGGGTAAACCGCTTACTGTATATATAGAGCAGGCAACGTAGAAAATAAAGGAGGAATGTGGAAAAGGAATCAATCAAAACTCTCAACTTTGCTAATGATATAATTATCTTATCCCAATTGGCAGAAGAATCGGATGAGATACTGAATTAAACGGATGCTGTTTTAAAAACCGAGCAAAAAATCAAAATAAACAACTCCAAAACAAAAATTATGGAATGTAGTGGAGTAAGATCAGGAGAAGCACGTAACAGACTAGGATATGGAATTATTAATGAATTAGATGAATTTTGCTATCTAGGAAGTTAAATAACCAATGACGGTTGAATCAAATAGGAAATGCTGTAAAATGTTGGTTATCATTAGCAAAGAAAGCCTTCGTAAAATAGCCTTATCACCGCAAACAAAAGTATACATGCCAGAATGTCGATTCTTAAAGTGTATGGGACTTGGAAATATGGGAATGAAAATGGACAATAACTGCTACAGCAGGAAAGAGAACAGAGGCCTTCGAAATGTGGTGTTATAGAAGAATGGGTCGATCTGATCACAGATATATTGAACACAGCAGTTGTCAAGAGAACGATTTGGCGATAGTTTGGTCAAGTTCTGAGGCATGCGGGACTTGTTTATTTATTGGAGGAAAGTGTAGCCTATATGATAAAAATAATTGAGAGGGTCCAAGGAGCCTGTTCGTAAACAGATTAGGAAGGATGTAGGATATCGATGGCTTACTTCTAAAACCTCGTAAGTCCCAAAGTTATTCCTAAAAATTATATTCCTTCAGACTGGTCACTTCTCCCAGTCATATATTTATATGCAGTCCTTCAGAATAATTGTCGTTGTGTTCATTTTCCTATCCTGATATGTAAAGGAAAATAGACCTTATCGTAGCGCATTGTAGGGATGTTGTTTGCAAGCGAATTTACACTCTCCTACAGTATAATGTATTTAAGGTTCATTTTCCTTTACAGTGAGCTATAGGAAAATGAACAAAAGGAAAATTGTTCTGATGGGCTGCATATCTATGTGGGCTGGGAGGCGTGACCAGTCTTAAGGTATATAATGGACAGGAAGATCATTGGGACATACGAGGTTTTAGAAGTAAGCCATCGATATGATAGATGAAGAGATCGGCCCGGGATGATAGAGTGGTGTGGAGTATTTATCAAACTACAACTGGGCAATACGATGTCTCCTAGTAGTGCTGTGATATGCGTGATGATCTACGTCAGCATGGAGAGCTAGCCTGATTCGCTTCAATCTATTAGCAGGTTGAATCTCGAAGTCACGCGGTCTGTAGCAGAAAGGTTAGTATGTATATTGATTAGAAGAGTGGCGAGAGACCGAGTAAGGTGAAGTGAATAAGGGAACTGCATCAGGATAGTGAAAAGGAATCACTTGTGGAATTCTATGTAAGATTCATCAGACTTTTGAACATACCACTCACCGCAGAATCAATACCGAAAGCCCCGTGATACACAGTCTAGTTGATCAGGCTTCCTTTCTTTGGCATATCCTATATAGGATAGTAAACGAGGACCTACACTTTATTAGATACTTAATAGTAACACTTAAAAAATTTTGTATTTACACACTGCTCTTGAAAAATTCATGTTCCTTATTTGGCGACACAAAAATTACACACCGTAGAAGAATGCATCTAAGTGCTTCACTGACTGCTCGCATACTAAACAGTTCTGAATATGGTTTGGAGATATGGTACTGTGCATTTCAGAAACATGCTCATGATTGACTCCAATTAATTTCGGCCCTTAGATCCTTACGTCTTGATGTAGATGTAAGTTATAGCTTTACGTCGCATTTAATACTCTAGCGGTTTTCGGAGAAGTCATACTGGCGTTACTGTGAACACCTTCTAACACTATCGGGCTGAGTGGAATCGACCCCAATAAGTTGGGACTCGAATGCCAGTACTCCGCCATCTAGCTACTCAGTTCGGCTGTGTTATAAGAGAGTGATACTTGCTTCACAACAAACTGATCTAGCGGTACATTTCCTCAACTGATGGAACTTATTTTCTTGCTAGTGGCTTTACGTAGCACCGACACAGATTAGTCTTACGGCGACGATGGGATAGGAAAGGCGTAGGAGTTGGAAGGAAGCGGTCGTGGCCTCAATTAAGGTACAGCCCCAGCATTTGCCTGGTGTGAAAATGGTAAACCACGCAAAACGATCTTCAGGGCTGCCCATAGTGGATTCGAACCCACTATCTCCCGGATGCAAGCTCACAGCCGTGCGCTCCTAACCGCACGGCCAACTGGCCCGGTAACTGATGGCATAACTCAGAAATTCGCTTATGGACTTCCGGCAGTCAATTGTTCCTGCACAAAGTATAAAATTTAGAAGAATCTAAGTCAATGAATTGAAAATGAAGTGGCGTAATGGCTTTTAGTGCCGGGAGTGTCCGAGGACATATTCGGCTCGCCAGGTGCAGGTCTTTGGATTTGAGTCCCGTAGGCCACCTGCGCGTCATGATGGGGATGAAATGATGATGAAGACGACACACACCCAGCCCCAGTGCCAGCGAAGTTAACCAATGATGGTTAAAATTCCCGACCCTGCCGGGAATCGAACCCGGGACCCCTGTGACCAAAGGCCAGCACGCTAACCATTTAGCCACGGAGCTGGACGTCAATGAATTATATCAGACTAATTCAACTACAGTAACTGTGTCTTTCTTACGCATACAGAAAATCCCCTGGCGCTACCCGCCCTGATGGTGCTTTGGCCTACCAAGCAAGCACTGCCCCACCTGAAGGTCTGTAGGAAAAGAAGTGACTCTTAGACAGCTCGACGTATCCTCCGGGATGTTATTCTTGGCTTACTAGACTGGGTCCGCCATCTTACCATCAGTCGTAATGCCATAGGCTGAGTGGACCAGCACGTTACCCCTACATCACGGGGCTGGCCTTTTCCTACGCATATATTGTGTATTCTTGATACTAAACATCCTGCGGTGTACCATAGGGTCAAACGCAGATTACAATTGCAGTTCAATGAATGCATGTATTATTATTATTATTATTATTATTATTATTATTATTATTATTATTATTATTATTATTATTATTATTATTATTATTATTATTATTATTATTATTATTATTATTATTATTATTATTATTATTGAGCGGAGTGGCCGCGCGCGTGAACGCACTGCGGCTATGGATCTCTATAAGAGGGTTGATTCAGAAGTAATGACAATAATGTCTTATTTTCGGAAAATATACGAACGCCAATATATAAGTTACATTCGATAGTACGTTACATGAACTTCGTATTGCCGACAGATGGGGTATGGGTGCATCGTTCTGGCAGTGAACACGCTCCCTATGTCAATTATCTGATGACAGCGGTGCATAATGGAAGTTACCAACGTCGAGTACCTTCGTACATCTTAGTCCGTGTGGCTTCGATGTTTTACGATCATTTCGACGAGAGGTAGTGCACATTGATGAATCTCATGCAGCCGATTGTATTTTCCATCTTCTTTATCGATGGAAACGAACCATGGACAACCTTGGAGACTACTATGAAGAATTTTAAACAGTTTGTTCGATACGTACAAATGATTGTGTATAGGTTGCACAACAAAAGAACAAATAAAACAATGACTTCAAAATGGCATGTTTATCCTTTTCTGTTACCTGATATTCCTGCATCCCTATCCCATGTGGTGTCAAATTTAAAAATTCTTCTTCGTACACTTTCAAATATATTTAGTACATTTCCTCTGCTGAAACTTTTTCGAGAGTGAAATTTCTGAATTTGCGAATTTCTTAATCAACCCTCGTATGTAAACATCATGACGGTCATGTGTAAATCAAAACTTTCACCAATGTTCATCATCAAGAAATATAAAGTTACCAATCACTGCATCCCAAGATACAAACCTAGAAGATAATTTTGCCATTGTCTTGGACGCTGAGATTTTCAATAAATTAAACGAGATTTGTTGTGTATATTTAATATGTAACGGGCAATTTAGCCGTGCGGTTAGGGGCGCGGATCTGTGAACTTGCATCAGGGAGATAGTGGGCTCGAGCCCCATTATCGGTTCTCCGTAGTTTCCCATTTTCACGCCAGGCAAATGCTGGGGCTGTACCTTAATTAAGGCCACGGCCGCTTCCTTCCCACTACTAGGCTTTTCCTATCCCATCGTCGCCATAAGACTTATCTATGTCGGTGCGACGTTAAGCCAATCGTATTCAATATGTACTCTGAACCGTACAGATGACTTCAAGTGGTAAAATTCTTCGTCCACCAGCTATCCACAGTTTACGAATATCCTCACGTTTCGAGGATGCATAAAATTAGATCTTTCTTTTTCGACCAATTTTTGTGCGGTGAATGGACATTTCCTAATATTTGAAATGATCAGCTGATAAGTTTGATGATAATTAGTCTTCCATATGAGTTCGCTCACTACTTCGGTCAGGAAATATACATAGGTGCCGCACTTGTTCCTAGAATTTCCATTTTCAGTGATAATTACAACAACAACAACGTCAGCAACAATTTAAGGTAATAATAATAATAATAATAAAAAATAATTGTATGTTTACTCCTTAATCTCATTTCTAGGTAAGGGATCGGGTATCGGGAGAGATGAAATGATATGGCAAGATTTTACAGTCGGGTGCCCTTCCTGGGGCCAACCTCAGTTAAGGAGATCATGAAGTTGAAATAAATGATGGTGAACGAAAACGGGTAAGGAGGAGAAAGGAATCAACTGTGTCTTATAAATAGGATAAATAGGAACTGTCCCAGCATTTACCTGGAAGTGGAAATGAGAAACCACAGAAAACCATTCTCAGGACAGACGACTGTGCTGTTCAAACCCACGCGTCTCCCGAATGCAGAGCTTCGCTCCATAGCCATTGCAAGTTAACACGTGCTCCATTCCGTTCAATAAGAGCAAGAAGAAGAAGAAGAAATGCATCTCATGGAATGCCGAAATAAAGCATTACAACACAGTAGTAAAAACAGAATGCCTGCATGCCAGCGAATGTCTCTCGATGAATTACAAGTTGGAGATTGCTGGAGATCGTAGAAAGAAGAATACTAGGGAAAATCTTGGGACCAATCCAGACTTAAACCTGCTGAAACAACAATAAAGTCTACAGAAATGTGGAGAAAATTTCAGTGACCGTGCAAAAGAGGAGGCTATTATTTCTCGGATATCTGTACCCAAGTGACAAGACCTGACTGATCAAAAAGTTATTCAAGTACCTGTTTAGCAAGAAAACAACGATGACATAGATTAAGGAAATTCGTAATGATCTAGAGAAGTCTAACATCCAGAAAGTTCAGATGTTAGACAGGAAAACATTTCGGACCATGATTCAAAATTTGGAAGGGCTTCAATTCCAAAAAAACTGTAAAAAGCCTGGACGGATGAACAGAAGAAACAGCATAACGCCCATATGAAGGAGAACTGGAGGAAAAAGAAACGTGAGACAAAGAAAATATGAAATTGTAGCGTGATCCTAAGTGGTCAATTTGCAAATAAATAAATAAATAAATAAATAAATAAATAAATAAATAAATAAAAATTAATTAATTCAATAATAATAATAATAATAATAATAATAATAATAATAATAATAATAATAATAATAGTAACAGAACGTTCACTGTGCAAGACCATAATCAATGAAAGGGAAGATGAGAAGGGCTGGAGCAAAGGTTGATCATGGTACGTGCAGTGAGGATGGTTGCCCAGTTACACTCAATCCTAATATCATCACTATCATCATCATGACGGGCGACAGAATTTTTTCAATTTGCTTTACGTCGCACCGACACAGATAGATCTTATGGCGACGATGGGATAGGAAAGGGCTAGGAAATGGAAGGAAGTGGCCGTGGCCTTAATTAAGGTGTGAAAATGGGAAACCACGGAAAATCATCTTCAGGAGTGCCGACAGTGGGATTCGAACCCACCAACTCTCGGATGCAAGCTCACAGCTGCGCGACCCTTAACGCACAGCCAACTCGCCCGGTAGCGAAAGAAAAAGTAACTGGAATAATAGGTCAGAATAAGCGGCGGAAATACCTGACTCTCACTTTAACAAGTTGTAAACCACCAGTAATATGTACGCTATCACGTTCTGTATATTTTGGATCCAAGCTTGGATGAGTTCCCATGTTAGAAGTCTAAGTAGTGCATCACTCCATCATTTATTTCGAATGGCTGGAAGAAATGCACTCGTTTTGGTTCTAAATGCACTAAGATTTAGACTTCGATCTTCAAACTGTACAGTTTCCCAGTGTTATTGTGAAGAGTGGCTCTACCGCTCAACTACGCTATGGTCCGGTAATAAATATAATTAAGTTTTTGACTCCTCGTAGATGAAGTACATTTTTTCTCCTCAACAAAATCCTTCAAGAAACATTTCCCGAAATGTTATGCTTTTTGTTGTAGGCCTCGCAGGAAAAGTTTAAAATCGAGCCGTGAAGTTAATGTTTGCAATCAATGCACGTCTCCTCCGGTAGATGTCTCTACCTGATGGCTTTGTTCTCCACGCCATCGCACGAGAGCAGTCTGAACTTAGTGCTTCACTCGCGGTCTTGATCTTTATCCAATCCAGCTCTGTGATGTAAAATAATGATGAATCTAAATTACTCTACTCCCACATTTAAACAAGACCCTATCTCTTCTTCTCACGACACTACACAAAGTGATAAAGACAACTGTTGTTATCCCAGTGAATGACGAAGGACTCTTCTAAAAGAATCCTCTTAAGCTAAGTACCGTATAGTACAAGCGAGCCGTGATAAGAAATAAGCTACCGGGCGAGTTGGCCGTGCGCGTAGAGGCGTGCGGCTGTGAGCTTGCATCCGGGAGATAGTAGGTTCGAATCCCACTATCGGCAGCCCTGAAGATGGTTTTCCGTGGTTTCCCATTTTCACACCAGGCAAATGCTGGGGCTGTACCTTAATTAAGGCCACGGCCGCTTCCTTCCAACTCCTAGACCTTTCCTATCCCATCGTCGCCATAAGACCTATCTGTGTCGGTGCGACGTAAAGCCCCTAGCAAAAAAAAAAAGAAAAGAAATAAGCTAGTGATTATTAGTTAAATTAAGTGCATGATTAAAAACTGAAGAAAACAATATTTACATTTTATGGTCTGAAATTTATTGTTTCAAAGAAGTAATAATAATGTTATTGGCTTTACGCCCCACTAACTACAGTACTTTTACGGTTTTTTCGAAATCGCTGAGGTGCCGGAATTTAGTTCTGCAGGGGTTCTTTTACGTGCCAGTAAATCTAATGACACGAGGCTGACGTATTTGAGCACCTTCAAATATCAGGAACGAATTTACCAAAGTGGGTCAGAAGGCCAACGCCTCAACCGTCTGAGCCACTCAGCCCGGCTCAAAGCAGAAGAAAAAGTAGAAGAAGATAGACAAATTAGTAGCAAACATGATAAATCATCTGGTGGCATAAGAAAATATCGACAAATGCTTTCACTGTCGGGAATACTAGACATTGCAGTAGTTTCAAGTAATAAATCTCATTTTAGACCGTATTAGACATCAGATATGAACATTAAAACAAGAATAATAGTTGACACCACATTTCCAATACTTATCTTTCCTTATATTTAGGAAATAAACATTACAACAGGCGCTGTAAGATGGGACATGTTTCGCTTAACAGTCGTAAGCATCATCAGCCGAAAATAAATCTTAGCCTAAAGTTAGGTCAGGGCCCTGAACCTAGTGTCCTTATAGAAATCGTTTGTTAACTATAAACTTCATAACCTATCGTCATAAAGGATGACATGCGAAATTACTATCGTGGACAGTCCGGATTTTCTTCTGATGACGCAGAGCACAGTTCTCTGATAAACGTAAAGAATTTCATCTTATTTTCTTGACACGGCATAAGCCCAACAGCCTATATCACGTCTATTGCAGTAATTTTCAAGCACGAAAGAGCGTACTTCTGAAATTGATGCTTCCGTAGTTATCACCTAGCATGCATTCCTCGTAATTACGTGATTCTCCATTTAATTTCGTTTTGTTTTGTAATTTCCTAGATCCTTTACTTTTCAGGCATTCATCTCTTTCAACATGTGGTTATTGCTCCCCTGATTCAGCCCTTGTAAGACAGATATCCACTTCTCCCTCCCCCTGATAAGGGTGTTTGGTATCTGGCACGTTAGTGTGGTGGATGATAGTATTATATGTGGTACGTGAGTTTCAGAAACTCTGGGTACGCCACAAACACTTTGTTCCAAAGCCAAGGGAATGAACCGTTTAAAATCCCATCATCCGGTCGGGAATGTAATCTGGAGCCATAAGAACCGAAGACGCTGACACTGGCCACGGAGCAATGGAAGCAAACACGTTGATAAATACACATGCCATATCACCAGACATCGGATATGTGTGCAAATGCATGTTTTGTTGTCCGATATATAAACCTCCAACACCGACAAGGAAGTGCCTTTGAAGGTGAAATTGGATGAATTATTAACTTTAATAGTGCATATATTTGAGATTAGTGCATACATTTGAAATTAATGATTTATTATGCATGTTTTTGACTTTTATTGGGCATATTTTAATATATTTTACGCAGTCTTCAAGAAAATAAAAAGTGTTGATACCCTGAACTCTTTTGGCAATGAAACTGTTCAAAGGAAACTGGCACTTATCAAGACACATCTCCAAATACATAAGAATCAATCAAGAAGTTAGAAACACGTAGTGATGCGCTGGACATTATGGAGAACGTGAAGCGTGAACTCGTAGGTATCCCAGAAAACCGCGGGCAAACGACAGGCGGGCTACGAAATCATTGTAGCTATAAACAAACATTCGGCTGGTACTGAAAATGTGGATCTACGAAAATGTTTAACACCTACACTCGCTCCCGAATTCAACTACTGCCCTGTCACTTCCATAGATGTAGAGAGATCATTCTTCGCATTGAAGCTAGTTTTCACGAACACCACAGATTTACACCAGAAAACTTGGAGAAGACGATTTTAGTACACTGGAAATAAAATTATGGACAGAAAAAATGGGATATGAAGTGTAATATGTAAGAGGAGTGTATATTTAAGTGCGTTTCTTTCCGTCTGTGTTTTTCCCACGGTTTTATTACAACCACACTAATTGATTTATCATGTGTATTAAATAACACACTGTGTCTTATGTTTTGACAATGAACACTATAATCTACGCACGGAGTGTTTGTACGAGTGGAACAACCGCAGCTGTAACTAGTGCGATTTTTGGTTTCCATTCAGTTCTTCATTGATGATAATAATTGTATGTTTTGGTGTGGGTAGATGGTGTTAGTTTCTTAAAGGAATGTTATGTTTGCACTTCATACAAGTGTTTAATAGCATGAAAATAAGTGCATATTTAAATGCATATTTCACAACTTTTTTGCATGGTTGCATGATTATATTGGGTGACTTATACAGCATATAAATCCGATATCTAGTTATCACTTAGGACGAGAAGTCTTAAAGACATCAATAAAACATAAATGTATACATTCAAGAAAATATCGGTCAGTTCTGTGCCCTCATCCAGTAGTCTATTAGCATTGGTCACGATATGTTTTCTGAAAGTTGTTCAATGTTTGATTTCAATTCGAATTGTGATGGTTATGTGAGGATTGCAAGCCATCCCGAATTCCCCGAAACCATCCCGAATGTGAGAAAAATTTCCAGCGTCCAGGATGATAGTTTCTAGGGACGCGGCAAGTCCAGAATTTGTTTTTTTTATCCACAAATTAAATATTAATTGCACCTAGGTATACCAAATAATGGATGTTGGTAGATTCCGTCGGCGGAAGAAAATAAGTGTGCCGGCAATGCTGCTTACTTTCTGCGATTATTACTAATTTACAGGGATAGGATTTCAGTGATATGTCATCTTTTAATTGGTTCATAACAGATACTGTTAACTTGTACAGAAATCCTGATCATAGTTCTCACATTGTAGAAAAGCTCATTTACTGGGTAGTTTTAGAAAATTTTTGCCATTTTGTATTTTAGGTTATCTCCTAAAATTATACGTCATAATTTGCTTTATGGAATTTATTAGACTATTTTATACCTTTTTGAGTCATTTTCTTAGATGTTTGAGGATCTTGAATCATTTACGCGTGTGGTATTGGACATTATCACAACTTACACCAGAAAACTTGGAGGATGAATGCGGAGACTTAAGAATATTCAGAACGCTTTGTCAATCTGGGGACTAAAGAAACGATGTTCACCATTTAAAATATCCACATTCCAGGAGAGACATCTCCTATTGGAGAAGTCTTGCTCGTGTAGAGTTGAGATTTTTTCTTAATACGCGTAGTAAATTGTCTGCGAATTGTAAATAATTCCACCTAGTTTTATTGACATGGCAAGAGCCTAAAAGCGTAGGCTATCTTAATGTTTATAACAAAAATATAGGCTATATCAACACGACTAATAAACTGACTGTGAAATTTCATTTAAAAGGTGTCATATTTTAAAGTTTCCGGATCATTTTACTGGATTTTCGCCGTCATTTTATTGATCATTGTTTAAACATTTTTAGGTCATCAAAATCCTGGCCCTGCTTATTGCGAGGTTGGTACAGCTGTTATGTAAACAGCCCGCTGCTATCTTCTGTCATTTGTTGAGTGTTGAATGTCAAATTAATAACTTAAAGAGTGTGCGTGGCATTGTTTTCGTATTTAATTTAAGTTTTCTTGCAAGGATGACTAAATTTTTTTAAAAAACAAGGAGGAAATGCTGATGGGCAAGGTAGTCAAGATTGTGAAGTGATGTGCATGAATATTCCAAGAAGAAATGCTAAAATACTCTGTAAGTTTCGTGAAGCTAGGGTGAGTAACTTTAAATGCAAAATGCCAGTTGAATGGTATAAACTAACAAATTTCATTTTTGTGTTTGTAGGTACTTCGGCAGTTTCAACAATACAGAATATTATTATTGGCCATATGCGGGTATTTGTGGTATTAGAGTTGGAAGGTCAACCTTCGAGCCTCAAATTTATTGTTAGCGCTATCAACTCACTATATCAGAACACACACTCACTTATATATTTATAATTCCAAGTCCAGAAACTTCACGGTTAAAAGGTGACAACCCTGGATTAAGCATCCACAATCATATGAGCAGTTGCAGAGAATGTTTCCCAGATAATGCCAATATAATGAATAATTGTAATAGTATTCTATGTGCCACTCCGTACATGTACAGGGACTTTCAGGGCGAAAACATACAGATAAAACTTGTAATTTTCATGACAATGCACGATTATATTTTCCAGTATATAGTGCTGTTTTTTTTACCAAACCTATTCGGTAGTACTCCTAAATTTTTACACAGATAATTGGCAATTCTGTACTTTTCGCAAATGTTTTAGGGGAAGCCACGAGACCCTTAAAGCAGGCACAGAACACGCCATGAATATATCATCCATCAATAAGAATTTGTTCTGGAGAAATGTTAAACTGAAAGTTAACAAGCATGCCACCACAACAACTCAGTTTAGAGTCTATGCTCTACGTAACAATGAACAACAACGTTTTTAAATGAAATCTCATTTCTCAGATGTTACTTTTTTAAACACCGTTATTCATAGTTATTTTAAGCTCAGTTGGAAAAAGTTCACTTGAAGTCACTTGTACGAATCCACCTTCTAAGTAAATATCCCATTACTGTCAATAGATGTGGGATTTTTGCGGTAATTAATTAATTTCGTGTGGCTATTTCTGGCAGAGTGCAGCAATTGTAAGGCAGACCCTGTGATGAGGGTGGGCGGCATCTGCCATGTGTAGGTAACTGCGTGTTATTGTGGTGGAGGATAGTGTTACTGTACCGTACTCAGGGGTAAGAACCCTCCAGGATGATGCCTCCATTTCCTGATTAAACATCCGACTAACTCAGGTTGGGTAGAGGTGTGGGTAAGTTGTCGCAGGTAAATCTAAATGTGGAAGTTTATAACATATCTCTAAGTATTGTGAGAGGAGTAATGGAGGTTTATCTCGAATGAGAAACACTGGCATGGGGTAAGATGAATTCATTACATAAAGTATCCCGAATCATACTACAACACAAATAAAAATCAATAAAACGTCAATGAGACTGGCATTAAAATGCAATATCCAATCAGCAAAATTTGTTGCACTTATTTGCAGATATGAACTCGTCGTTGAACGAAAGTTTTTTCAGTCAACGTATGACAGTAAACTTCTTACTGTAACCTTATTTTCAATACATTCACAAAAATCGAATGCACAAAGTACCATATTATTGTGCCGTGTAATAATTCCTGAAAAAAAAGGGAGATGCAAGTTTGGAAGATTTGATAGCCTATATGATTTTTACATAATGCTTCCATATAGGCCCGGTTCAGGTATTTACAATTGATGCCTTTAGACGACCTGCGAATCTGGAGAATATGGAGCTTCAAGGCTATCGCAGAACGCACAATCTCAAGAATGCAAGTACGCGGCTGATACCACGTAGCCACCTCACTCGGTAGACAAGAATACAATAGACAGATACCGTAGTCGAAAAGTCAAGTACCACTTAGTGAACCTGTACATCTTTGCCATCCCCTCCTATTCTCCATTATTTCATACAAATTGTAAAATTCCGAAGATATGGCCAGAGAAACTCGGGCTCGTTATGTTATTCTGAGTGAATGATCCCAGTGACAAAAACTGATACATTGCGGTCGGACAATCCCTGACTTGTGCTGTAAAAACCCCTGGCTGACTCCGCTACTCTTATAGTCCGTCGACTTAATTGTGCTACGTGGTTATTTATTCCCTGCTCTCACACAACAGTAATACTGAATTCAATATTGCTAATATAATTGTTATTTACAAAATTCAATTTCAGCTACCATGTGCAAACATTTAAATTTCACTACTAGATGGCAGAGTAAATCGAATCTCTCTTGGGCGTCAAAGGCTGAGTTTTAATGAAGTCGTCGGGTAAATTCCAAACGTGTTACTTGATATCTTTTGCATGCTGGCATCATACAACATGGAGTGTCGATTGGACTTCTCTCCGCCCTTCAAAAATCCGGCTACCTTTGCCGAGTTTAAAGCCACTATTTTGGGATCCGAAAGCCGACACTGATCTACAAAGGGAGTATAGTATCACCACTGACAATGAGTATCGCGCAGCGTGGCGACAGTAAAATATTTTGCTCGGTGGTGCTCTTCGGTTAAAACACAAGAAAGTGAAGCTGGCCCGTAGTGTAGTGGTTAGTGTGATTAGTTGCCACACCCGGAGGCCTCGGTTCGTTTCCCGGTTCTGCCACGAAATTTGAAAAGTGGTAGGAGGGCTGGAACGGCGTCCACTCAGCCTCGGGAGGTCAACTGAGTACAGGTGGGTTCGATTCACACCTCAGCCATCCTGGAAGTGGCTTTCCGTGGTTTCCCACTTCTCTTCCAGGCAAATGACGGGATGGTACCTAACTGAAGGCCACGGCCACTTCCTTACCTCTTCCTTGTCTGTCCCTTCCAATTTTCCCATCACCCCGCAAGGTCCCTCTGCAGCATTGCAGGTGAGGCCTCCCCAGTTGTATCCCACGACTCAGAGTCTGAAACTCTAGTACTATGCCCTTGAGGCGGTAGAGGTGGGATCCCTTGCTGAGTCCGAGGGAAAAACCAACCCTGGAGGATAAACAGATAAAGAAGAAGAAGAAGTGGTAAATGTGAATTAAAGGCAAAGCTTCAAAAGTTGATCAAAATTCGTGAGGGTGTTTTTGGACGTACGGAGAAGTAGTATTGTATTCAGTATGTGGGAAAAAGGTAAGTCAACGCGGACTTAACATTTTTAGACTTGGTCGCTTGAAAAAAGGAATATGTATTTACTGCAGATTAAAACAGCTGCGACCGAGCTCAATAGCTGCAATCGCTTAAGTGCGACCAGTATCCAGTATTCGGGAGATAGTAGGTTCGAACCCACTGTCGGTAGCCCTGAAAATGGTTTTCCGTGGTTTCCCATTTTCACACCAGGCAAATGCTGGAGCTGTACCTTAATTAAGGCCACGGCCGCTTCCTTCCCACTCCTAGCCCTTTCCTGTCCCATCGTCGCCATAAGACCTATCTGTGTCGGTGCGACGTAAAGCAACTAGCCAAAAGAAAAAAAACAGCTGCGCGTCAAATGCAAGTTTGCCTACTAAATTAATTCTGTCCGCCTCTGTGCTGGAGTAGTTAGTGTGATTAGCTGCCAACCCCGGAGACCTGAGTTCCCGGCTCTGCCACGAAATTACAAAATGGTACGAGAACTGGAACAGGGTCCACTCAGCTTCGGGAGGTCATATGAGTAGAGGGGTTCGATTCCTGTCTCAGTCATCCTCGCAGTTCTTATCCGTATTTTCCCACTTCTTCTGCAGGCAAATGCTGTGTTGGTACCTAAGTTAAGGCTGTTGCCGTTTCCTTCCCTCTTCTTTGCCCAACCCTTGCGATCTTAACATCCTCCCATAAGGCCCCTGTTCAGCATAGCAGGTGAGACGGCCTGGGCGAGATACTGATCTCCTCTCAAGTTGTATATGCGACCAAATGTCTCACGCTCCAAGAGACACTGTTGTACAAGCGGTAGAGGTGGGATCCCTAACTGAATTCAGGAGAGAAACTAACCCTGGAGGGTAAAAAGATATAATAATATTATTTAATTCTAAAAATTTAAGTGAATACAGAATTTTAAACTTTAATCAAAATTAAAATGTATTATGTTCCACAAATTAGACACATTGCTTACTGCATGCGAAGTGTGGGTAAATAGCGTTTCAGCTAACGGAGCATCCAGGTACTGTGGCACAGGCAGAGAACCCTCGTTTTTGAAAAACGTCTAGAATGAGTCAAGCCAATTAATAATGCAGATGTGGTAGACCTAGTGTTGATATCTGGTAAATTTCCTTAAATATGATAAATTCGTAGAATCTGACTGTTTATATATTTCTCATAATGAATATGCCTCACAAATCGTTTTTGTGCTTCCTCAATTTCTTGAACATAGAAGCTGCATCTTGGACTCCAAACTGTGCTGGCGTACTCTAGTATATAGTAAGTGTATTGTAAAGCGTGATCATTAACAGTGTCATTCCGATACTATCGGTTTATATTCCACATGAAGAAACCCAGCGGTTTGTACAACTCAGATATTATCATGAAACTGAGGAGACAACGCATAAAGTTATGAATTCTTGGGGAGTTCACATTGCCACAGTTTTTAAAATAAAATGTACAAAATAAATGGTTCTTGTTAGGCGGTGAGTAGCGCTTCCTTTCTTCCACCGCCACCACCAGCACCTCCTCCTGGTGACTGAATGTTTTTAAAGGCACAGTTTTGGCCTTGGATGACGGTTTTTAAGATTGAATACACTTGCTGCTGCTACACTCTGATTCTTGTGAAAATACTCTTGACTTAGCCGAGAAACCCGGGACTACACCACAACTCTTAACACAGTTCCGACATGGTTATGAGGATACTCACGTTACCAAAGATGCGGAAGGTGAGATAAAACTTATGCACTGGGCGAGTTGGCCATGTGGTTAGGAGCGCGCAGCTGTGAGCTCGCATCCGGCAGATAGTGGGTTCGAACCCTACTATGGGCAGCCCTGAAAATGGTTTTTCGTGGTTTCCCCATTTTCACACCAGGTAAATGCTGAGGTTGTACCTTAATTAAGGCCACTACTGCTTCCTTCCCATTCCTAGGCCTTTCCTATCCCAGCGTCGCCATAAGACCGATCTATGTCGGTGCGACGTAAAGCCACTAGCAAAAAAACTTTATATACCCCTGTATTGTCAGTGCATGGTCTCTGAAAGCTGCAGTATCGGCCTCTGAAAATGCCTCTGTGCCTGCGTAAACATCAGAGCAAGGTCCTGAACTGGCCCCTTCTTCTGTACCATTTTAATAACCTAATCGATAAAAACTGTGCTTCTTTTCAAAATATTGAGTCGAGTCAGGAATTCAAACTCGCCATTCCAGTGAAATCAACAGTTCCTGTTTTCATCCAGTCCACGACATTTGCCGGTGCTGGATTTGGAGCGGTCCTTTCTCCACAAACGTTTCCAAATCTTCAGGAATAGGTAACAATCTAAAATAATAAATTATATAATTTAACACAGGTAAATGATGCTAGTTTGGAGAATCGAAGGTAGCTTTTGTACTTTTACGTACACGACCACGTACGTAAAGTGGATTGTAAAGATTATCACACAACACCTTTGAAACCTCTGGTAAAAAATAAAAGAGATTGATGTACTGTAGTTGGCACAATACATCAACTGACAATTCTTACCAGAGCAATTTTGTTTATTTAAATTAGTGTTCGACCACAGATCAGATCAACTGGAAGCCAGAAGACAAGGAAGACAGCTAGCCGCTATCGGTGATCAATCTCTACTTTCCCAGTCAGTGGAGAGGGGCTGTCGTCTGTTTGCATGTTCACAAATGCCGTAGTACTCGACATACTCAGTATCCCTCTGACCGAAATGTTCATTCATAATAACAGAAACTTATCGGATCGCTTCATTTCAGTGGTTTGCAATTCGAAGTCTGATCAGATGCATGAAACGTCTCCAGGCTACCTGATTATGTGACATTGTCAGATTTCGAATCAGGATTGTTTGTATTTTTATCTCCCCCACGTTCATTAAGAATTGTACGATAGCGTCACATCATAACTCCTCAATGATGGTCTATGCTTATTTAGTGTTCATGTTTCAGGGGAATATTATGCAACTTTCAATACAACCGTGTGTAATATCCGCAGTCGAAGGGAAAGTATTTATTTATTTATTTGTTTATTTATTTATTTATTTATTTATTTATTTATTTATTTATTTATTTATTTATTTATTTATTTAATTTTTACCATCTGCTTCATGCCGCACAGACATAAATAGATCTTATGGCAACGATGGGCTAGAAAGAGCTAGGAGTAGGAAGAAAGCGACCGTGGACAGCATTTACTTGATGTGAAAATGAGAAACCACCGAAAACCATCTTCAGGGCTGCCGCCAGTGAGATTTGAACTTACTATCTCCCGTATGCATTCTGATAGCTAAGTGACTCAGACCGCGTGGTCACTTGCTTTATAAAGAGAAAGTGTTTCCGTTCAAATCAGGCGATTTTAGTTCTTAGAGTTCTTTAATAATTGCTGATTCGTTAACTCCGAACCACAACTGTATGGAGTGATGAAAGTAAAATAAGGACACTTAATCTTGTCATACCGAAATTGATACTACTAATATTTATTTTGTGAACTTATTTAGTCTTAATTAGATAACTAATGACATTGTTGAACAAAATAATTTCTCGTGAGAAATTCTTCAAATTTGTGACACAGTAATATAATTATAAAATTATTTATCAAAATACTACAGGTACTTCTACCACTTAGTTCCATTTCCTTGTAGACTACGGAGTCGCCGATGAGGTGAGATGAAATTATGTGACATGTTTCTAAGGCCGAAGGCTTTTGATGACTACAGCCTCAATTTAGGAGCTAGTGAAGATCAATGTGAATGACGGTGATTGAAATTCGGTAAGGAGGTGGAAGAAATCTGCCGTAGGCTGTGAATAGGAATTGTCCTGGCCTTTGCCTAGTAGTGAAAAAAGGATAACCACTAAAAAACATTGTCAGGACAGGCGATGGTGTGATTCGAAACCATTCGTCTCCAAATACAGAGCTTGGTGTGTTAACGCGCGCGGCCATTCCGCTGGATGGGTAGCGTAATATTCTTTGTAATTCATGTAACGGTGAGGATAAAAGGAATGGAGAAAATCTAGAATCAAAAGTCTATTTAACCTCTTTCTATTGTAGTTGCACAGAAACAGTAAGTACCAAAAGTGTAAGAGACGAATGTTAAGCCTACGAATTACTTATATTAAGTTACAATAGTGCTGCGTCCAGATCAGTGCACTTCACATGACAGTAACAGATTCTGCCTTCAGTGACGTTCAAAGTAACTACGATTATTCAGAAATAAATCATAATACATAGACGAAACAGAGTAGCTTTGACTTTATCGTGGCTTTACAGCTCTACATACGGGAGGTAGTGAGCTGGTCCCTTCCTCGGTTGTCCTGAGAATGATTTTCGGTGGTTTTCCATTTTCCTCACTAAGTAAAATGCCGGGACAGTCTCTTTTATAGGCCACGTACGCTCCCCTCTCACCTTCTCCGCTCCTTAAATCATCGCAACTCATATCTTGGCCTGAGAGAGGGCGTCAGGTGGCCCGCCGCACCCCACCGGGTTACGGAATGAAACCTTTTTTTTTTTACAATTTGCTTTATGTGGCACAGACACACATAGGCCTTATGGCGACGATGGGATAGAAACTCCTAGGAATGGGAAGAAAGCGTCTGTGGCCTTAATTAAGATACAGCCTGGTGTGAACATTGGAAACCACGGAAAACCATCTTCAGGACTGCCGACAGTGGGCTTCGAACCCACTATCTCCCGGATGCAAGCTCACAGCTGCGCGACATGGCCAACTCACCCGGTGAAACATTTTTAGTAGTAGTAACACATGTGTCGCATATGTGAACTTGTCCTTTTCTATGGCCAGATGTTTCTTCCAACACCAATCCTACACTTTGTGTGATGTATTCATCATTGGATGTTTCTGTGGTGGTTAATAATGTGATATGTTGTGCGTGTGTGAGCAAGTGTGTATTTAGACAAAATCAAACATGACTAAATTTCACGATCGAGCCAGGAATCGAACCCCAGAATTCTCTGAATGGAAGGCCGCAATGCTGAGCATTTAGCTAACAAGCTGGTGATAACGAAAGTCCTTTCGTACCGTCATTTAGAACGCCTGGAAGGTCTGCGTACTCACTTGACGGAGTGGAAGAACAAGTTGCCGACTTAACTCGTAGCTATTCCAGTGTAAAGACACTGTGTTTATGTTAGTGGGACAGAAGAAAGTAGGTTCACGAAGCAGCACCATCGGTCCAATGGGAGACATGGATAATCTAGAAAGGTGAACTTCATTTCAATCGACTCTCTGGGAAGCAGGTAAAAGAAAGCATAAATGCATTTGTTCAAATGTGCATCAGGGTTTAATCGAATTTATCTTAAATTCTCTAAATCTGCATTATCGCACAAGTTTTGTTTAGCACAGTAACGTCCATTATTATCAATAACATTTGTATTTCCCGGTTAGCTTAAAAGTACTAGTTTCGCAAAAGGTTGCCGTTTTTGTTGGGTGAACTGTTCGATGGTATTTCTGCAGTACTCCAACGAAACAAGGCATTTACAATTCATAAAATTCTGCAGAGGTAGAAATAGAAAATAACCTGATGGGTGATATCCGGAGAGTAAGGGCGGGTGAGGTAACACTTCTCAGCCAAAAGACAACAACTTCATTTGAATCGCAAGATATATGTACGGTCTCGTGTTATCATGATGGAACACCACTTCATTGTTTGTTAATTTTGGTCGTTTCTCTTCAACGGCTTTTTTCATATGGTCCAGCTGAGGACAATATCTCACTGAATTGATGTTAAAACCTTTAGGAAGCAATTCGTAGTAGAGAATGCCTTCCCAGTCCCACCAAATACAAAAGAGTACTTTTCTGGAATGGGGACCTATTTTAGCAACTGTGAGTAGATGTTCACCTTTCCTTCGCCATGACTGTCTCCTTACAGTGTTGTTATAAACAATTCACTTCTCATCACCCGTCACCATACGTTTCAGAAATGGATCATGTTCATCGTGTCTTAGTAAGGAGTCACAAATGAACACGCTCTGTACCAAATTCCGTTCACTGAGTTCATGTGACACCCAAATATCGCAATGACGTATTTAACCAAGCTTCTTCAGACGTTTCCTCACAATATGGGGCGATGTATTCAGCACTTGAGCTATTTCTCTCGCTCTCACCATTGAGTTACCAACGGGTCATTCTCAGGTTTGTCCTTCAACGAATGAAGTTCAGATCACAACCTAGAAAATCATTTCTGGCATTTTTGATCTGTTACCGCATCTTCACCATAAACAGCAAAAATCTTCCTCCTAGTTTATGAATCCTTTTTGCCCTTATGAAAATGTAGGTGTCTGAAATGCTCATATAACAGATCAAATGTAAGGCTTTTCAGGCGTTTGCTCCATTAACCAGCGTTTCATTTTAGGTCTGACACTAGACTCATCAGAGTGGGATGTGTCAGGCCCTACCCACTGACGCTGGGGTGTATGCAGGTGAACTTATCAGAAGCCCATTATAATAGGCACAGTCTGATAACTGCATACGGGAGATAAATCTCCACAATGGAATTATTGCCCGCCTAGCAATTCCGAATGGAAAATTCTAAGTTCCCATGGAGGGAATTAAATATTTTTCACCAACAGAGCTTGTCAAAAACAGATCAGATGTAAGGCTTTTCAGGCAATTTTCCGCATAAAAGAACACTAGCGTACACGAACCGCAGCAGATGCTAGCTATGTCACCGACGGTCTGGTACGCACGGAGAAGTTGAGTCATTCTTCACTGCCTTCGTGAATGAGTGATGCGGCAACTGCTCTGTCGTAGCCGTTGAACGGGTTGTGGCTTCCCTAGACTGAATATTCCTGCTGTATGAATTACAATGGAAACATACGTATGTCCCCATTATATTATTATTATTATTATTATTATTATTATTATTATTATTAATATTATTACCTGTGTTCAAGTTTGTGGGACTGAATCATGGTGAATTCGACTGATTTTTACAACAAAATCCTTGCATTATGATGTCCTTTAAAATGGACAATTGTTAATTAATATTTAATATTAAACACAATGTGTACATGTGATTTTAAAAGTATAGAAATCCACTGTCAGCACAAGGTTTCATCTTTTGCACAATGAGAAAGAGGAAGTAATCGTTGTCTGCAGCCGAACAGGTGGTATATTGAACAATGTGAGCGGCAGATTTCACAAACACATTCGCTGGATACCTGGTGTAAATCTTTCTTATTAGAAATACAGGGATGAAATCCGTGGATTTCTCCACTCGTGTTGAATTGGCGTAGCTCAAAATTGGCTGCTTTCCATTCATTTTTGTTCATGGCGGGGTTTTCAGGCAGTTTTCTGGAGCCGTTCGTCCAGGAAACGTTTGGAAGCTGGGGTTGGTTTCAGATTATAATTTGTTATCAAGTCTTCTCTGAAGGAAGATGTTCCTTCTAGCTGGTATATGGACATTAGTTGAAGATACGTTGAACACATTCTACAATAGCTAGATACAAACCAAAATTGGTCAAAGTAGCACTATGAACTCAAAATGTGAGTTAAATGGGTTTCATAAAAAATTCTAACATTTGTAACTCCTAAATGATTCCATTTCATCTCCCATTATGCTGTATGTGACAGAGCTGTAGTAACCCTGTGATAAAAGGGAACTGCTACAAGCACAGCAGTAGAACTTCTGGGCGACAGGTAACCTTAAGCTTTACTTAGGATTAACGTGAACTAAACATTCATCAACAAATTACTTAGAAGTATATTAGGCATGCACTGGCCGTACATAGTGTCTATGAAACTTTGGGAAAAGTCACACCATTTACCAAACGGCCAGCAGATCCATGGGAGGAATAAAAGTAGATCCGACATACATTGAGAAGCTCTGACAACAATAACAACAAACACACTCTTTAGTGGAATCCGCAGGGACAAACGAGGAGAAGAGGATGACTTAAGATTTCGTGGATGAGATCGGTGGAAGAGGAGAGTCAGCAACTAGGTTATGCTTGGTTTCAGTTGAATTCGTTAGCTCTGCATAGAACCAGGGAGTAAAACTTAATTTCAGCCCTATGTTCCTCCTCATGAAGGAGAAGAAGTGTGTCAACGCAAAGAGTACCATATGAAACAAGTAGAACAATCCACCCTAATGCATCATGTAAACTAAAAAATATAGTTTTATTTGGCAGTATGTGTTACTAGGACACGCCTAACATTAGGGAATGTGATTGAGTTTTCACTTACCTTATTGTGGTAACCGCCAGTGTTTATCAGAAGGATGATATGTCAGTCCACACTGACGAACAGGTCCTTGTGTTTACCCCTCTCCACCATTTGAGGGCAATAGCTGGACCGATCCCTTCACATGCATGGAAACCAGCATGAATCAAAACCACTGGACGGAAACTATTACCACCAGACGACACCTGGATCACATTTATCGGATGACCTTCGTAGGTGTTTTCAATGGAGTACATACTCACATCGAAAGAGGGGTAGCAGCCTTTCGGAAGTTACAAGGGCGGCAGTCTAGATGATTGAATGATATGGCCTTGTAATAATACTCAACATGGCTTAGCTATGTTGATACTGCTACGCGGTTGAAGGCAATGGAAAACTACAGCCGTAACTAACTCCTGAGGACATGCAGCTCTCTCTGTATGAATGATGTACTGATGAAGGCTTCCTCCCGGGTAAAATATTCCGGAGGTAAACTAGTCCCCCATTCGGATCTCCGGGTGGGGACTACGCGAGAGGAGGCGATCATCAGGAAGATGGATACTGACATTCTGCGAGTCGGAGCGTGGAATGTTAGAAGTTTAAATCGTTGTGGTTGGTTAGAGAATCTGAAAAGGGAGATGGATAGATTAAAGTTAGATGTAGTTGGTATAAGTGAAGTACGTTGGCAGCAAGAACAGGTTTTTTGGCCAGGCGACTATCAAATTATCAACACAAAATCAAACAGGAGAAATGCAGGAGTTGGTTTAATAATGAATAAGGAAATACGGCAGCGGTTAAGCTACTACGACCAGCATAGTGAAAGAATTATTGTCGTCAAGATAGACACCAAACCAATGCCCACCACAATAGTGCAGGTTAATATGCCTACTAGTTCAGCGGATGATGAGGAAATCTAAAGAATATATGAAGAGATAGAAGATTTAATACAATATGTAAAAGGTGACGAGAATCTAATTATGATGGGAGACTGGAATGCAGTGGTAGGCCAAGGAAGAGAAGGTAATACAGTTGGAGAATTCGGGTTGGGACAAAGGAACGAAAGAGGAAGTCGGCTGGCTGAATTCTGCACTGATAATAATTTAGTCCTTGCCAATACTTGGTTCAAACACTACAAATGACGGCTGTATACAGGGACGAGACCTAGAGACACTGAAAGTTATCAAATAGACTTCTTTATGATTAGGCAGAGTTTCAGAAACCAGGTGTTGGATTGCAAAACATTCCCAGGAGCAGACGTGGACTCTGACCACAACTTGTTGGTCATGAAATGCCATCTGTAGTTTAAGAAATTGAAGAAAGGAAAGAATGTAAAAGGATAGGATCTAGACAAGTTGAAAGAAAAGATTGTGAGGGATTGTTTCAAGGAACATGTTGTACAAGGGCTAAATGAAAAGGCTGAAATAAACACAGTAGAGGAAGAGTGGTTAGTCATGAAAAATGAAGTCAGTAGGCCTGCTGAAGAAATGTTAGGAAGGAAGAAAAGATCTTTTTTTTTTTTTTTTTTTTTTTTTTTGCTAGGGGCTTTACGTCGCACCGACACAGATAGGTCTTATGGCGACGCAAGAAAAGATCAACTAAGGGTCAGTGGATAACTCAGGTGATACTAGACCTGATTGATGAACGACGAAAATGCAAGAATGCTAGAAATGAAGAGTGCAGAAAAGAATTCAGGCGATTAAAGAAACAAGTGGATAGAAAGTGCAAGGTAGCTAAGGAAGAATGGCTGAAGGAGAAGTGCAAGGATGTCTAAGGTTGTATGGACCTGGGAAAGGTAGATGTTGCATACAGGAAAATCAAGGAAACCTTTGGAGAAAGGAAATCTTGGTGTATGAATAGTAAGAGCTCAGATGGAAAGCCACGTCTAGGGAAAGAAGACAAATCAGAAAGATGACAAGAACTTATCCAACAGTTGTATCAAGGTAAAGATGTAGATAATTTGGTTCTGGAACAAGAAGAGGCTGTTGATGCTGATGAAATGGGAGACCCAATTTTGAGGTCAGAGTTTGACAGAGCTGTGAGCGAACTAAATAGGAACAAGGCACTTGGAATTGATGACGTTCCCTCTGAATTACTGACTGCCTTAGGAGAAACCAGCATGGCAGGGTTATTCCAATCAGCGTGTAAGATGTATGAGATAGGAGAAGTTCCATCGGATTTTCGGCAGAATGTTGTTATACCTATTCCCAAGAAAGCCGGTGCTGACAGGTATGAAAACTACCGCACCATTAGTTTAGTATCTGATGCCTGCAATATGTTTACACGTATTATTTACAGAAGAATGGAAAAGCAAGTTGAAGCTGAGTTAGGAGGAGATCAATTTCAGAAGAAATGTAGGAACACGTGAAGTAATCCTGGCCTTACGTCTGATCTTAGGGGATCGAATCAAGATGGACAAGACCACGTACATGGCATTTGTAGATCTTGAACAGGCATTCGATAATGTTCATTGGACCAAGCTATTTAAGATTCTGAAGGTGATGAGGATCAGATTCCGAGAACGAAGAATTATCTATGTTCTGTATAAAAATCAGTCTGCAGTGATAAGAATCGAGGGCTTTGAAAAAGAAGCAGCAATCCTGAAAGGAGTGAGGCAAAGTTGCAGTTTGTCCCTCCTGCTTTTCAATGTTTACATAGAACGGGTAGTAATGGAAATCAAAGAGGAATTTGGAAAGGGAATCACAATCCAAGGGGAGGAAATCAAAACCTTGAGATTTTCCGATGATATTTTTATTTGATCTGAGACAGCCGAAGATCTCGAGTAGCTTTTGAATGGTGTGGACGAAGTCTTTGTTAAGGAGTTCAAGATGAAAATAAATAAGTCCAAAACAAAAGTAATGGAGTGCAGTCGAAAGAATGATGCAGAAAATATTAGATTAGGAAATGAAGTCTTAAAGGAAGTAGATTAATATTAAAATCACAGGAATAGAACCAGCTTTTGGGTGGTTAGGCCGTGTGCATTATGCAGAGTTTCGTCCAGACGTGCCATTTGGACTCATCAGCTGGAATGGCACGCCCCTCCAGGACTCTGCTTAGCAGTGGCAGACCAAACTGTGTGGCCCCGCTGTGTTAGCAAATCAAGTTTGCTAACCTGCTAAAGGAGAAATGACTTCTCCGTTTAAAAAATGCTCCCCCATTGGAGATTTGAATTTGTATCTCCAATGGGGGAGCATTTTTTAAACGGAGAAGTCATTTCTCCTTTAGCAGGTTAGCAAACTTGATTTGCTAATACGGCGGGGCCACACAGTTTGGTCTGCCACTGCTAAGCAGAGTCCTGGAGGGGCGTGCCATTCCAGCTGATGAGTCCAAATGGCACGTCTGGACGAAACTCTGCATAATGCACACGGCCTAACCACCCAAAAGCTGGTTCTATTCCTGTGATTTTACGATCTGCGGCCGTGAAAGCCTTTTTTGAATTAGATTAATATTGTTACTTGGGTAGTAAAATAACTAACGGTGGCAGAAGTAAGGAGGACATAAAATGCAGATTAGCACAAGCAAGGAAGAGCTTTCTTAAGAAAATAAATTTGCTCACCTTCAAATATTGATATAGGAATTAGAAAGATGTTTGTCAAGACTTTCGTGTGGAGTGTGGCATTGTATGACAGCTAGTTGAAACATGGACGATAAGTAGCTCAGGAATAGAAGCTTTTGAAATGTAGTGTTGCAGAAGAATTCTGAAGGTAAGATGGATAAATCGAATCATGAATGAAGAGATACTGAATCGAATTGGTGAGAGGAGATCGATTTGGCTAAATGTGACGATAAGAACAGATAGAGTGATAGAACACATCTTAAGACACCCAGGATTAGTTCAGTTGGTTTTAGAAGGACGTTTAGGTGGTATGAACGGTAGGGGTAGACCAAGGTATGAATATGACAAGCAGATTAGAGCAGATTTAGGATGCAATAGTTACGTAGAAAAGAAAAGGTTATCACAGGATATGGTGGCATGGACAGCTGCATCAAACCAGTCTATGGACTGATGACTCAAATAACATCAACACACTGACTAACCTGGAGTAGCGGGTAGCCAGGCTCACTAAGTAGTTGTTGATTAGAATGAAAGGTTCGTCATAATATAATGCAGTAGTTTGCGCAGCTTTTGTATAATGAGGCGATGCGCATCGTACACAATCATGTGTAATACTGAGAGAAAATGGTCTATGCATTGTATTATACGCTCATGCTGCATTCAAATACACATGCGTATAATTTTTTGCTAGCTAGTGGTGAAACATTTCATAAACTAAAGGGGGGCTATGTTTAGACTTACTATAAACTGATTTTTTACGTGGAGAAACTAACTATGAACCCCGTTTAATCATATTATAAATACATTTCTTACAAAATCTGCTATTTATATCGTGCTGTGACTCAATTCCGTCCCCCTAAAAGCTAAGTGTATATACATTTCGGGTAACCTAAATGGCCAGGTTGAATATCTGTTTGCACATTGTAATGAAAATTAGCCTCTTGCATCACATTTTGTCACGCGAATTTTTAACATTTTGTAAGATATGGTGATAATATTTTTGATCCTAATTAATCCAAAGGTAAATTCAATAAAAATAACATGGCCAAAACAAACAAAAATTACGTAAAGAATGCAAATGGTCAAAGCTTTGAGGAGTTGCTTATTCATTCTATCTCACCCCTACTCCATTGTTGATTCCAGCCCTCTTCGAAATGCACTGGCGGAAAATGAAATCCCAACACCAAGAAGATGTTAGTGTAAAAGAATTCAGTTTAGGCTAAGCGATTGTCTAGGTAACATATTTATTTGATTGAAGCTTCGGCCACAGTTGCAAGGATGGACGAGGAATGGTACAATTATCACCTGTGTAGTGACCACAGTTTTGAATGCAAGCATGCAATTGTACATGCAATGTGTCGTACATGTGCCGTATGTCATTTTGTGGGATGGAGTTCCACGCCTGGTACACTTGGTCAGTTAAATCAGCAACGGTTAATACTGGTATAGGATGAAGCTATATTTGCCGCCCAGTAATATCCCATACGTGTGGTCTCGTAGGCTGAGAGCATGCTGGGTGACAGCAGCAGTACAAGGATGACCGTTATCCTGTTGGAAAACAGCCCCTTGAATACTGCGAAGTGCGAATGAATGGCAGTACATCTGGTTCAGTCACCAGTCTGACGTACAGATCCCCTCTCAGGGTTCTTGGGATAACGACGAGTGTGCTCCTACCGTCAAAGAAAGTCACTCCCCAGACTGTTGTATGTCCGTCGCTCCCTTCTCGATCCGCCAGCCAGCTACACGCGTGCCAGTGTGTTATTCTTCGAGCCTCGACGCGCAGCCCTCAGTGCGCGTGCCTGGAACGTCGTGTGTGCTATAAAAAGGAGCTCCTAGCCTGTCCAGATGCCCACTGACCCCGGTGTCCAGCTCCAGAATACACCCTACGTCGAACACGGAGGCTACTCCTCTTGAAAATGTGCTTCGGCCAGGTGGACTGAATTTCTGGCAGTAAGAGGTCTCACCTCGGGTCACCGCTCCTCTTGCCTGTTCCGCTGTCCATGCCCAGTCTTACCATTATATGCCACTATCATTCCCTAGCTAATGCAAGCTCCCATTATCAACTTATTTTCGCTAAGTAGGAACTCTTCAGTCATTGAACTTACGTTAATGAACTCAGGCACTTCAACAAGGAAGGACTCTCTGAGATATTTACGTCAGTGCTTCTGATAGTTTTCGACTATCAAGAACTTTTCATGTCACAAGGACTATCTTTTCGAAATAGTAGTGAACGTGAATACTCCAACGTGTATATAGTGTACAAAGACAGACTCTTTCTCCAAATTCATAGTTCAATTTGCTTCGAGATAACTTTCAGTTTTGTTAGTGTAAATATTGTAATTTTACATGTGAAGCAAATAAAGAAGTTGTGTTTTTTGTAAACCCAACCTTGTTTACAACACAGACCATAACTGCTGGTGTCAATAGAGTGAGTAGACGCCGTAGATAACTTGGTTCCAAACGATCAGCTGGCTTCCTTCTTACCAACCTACAGCTATCGCTGGCACTAAGACACACACGGCTATCATCTGAACAAAGCAAAAGCTGATGAAATTTGCAATAAGGGACAGAATCAGGACTGCTGCTCAGCACAGCTCAACACATGCACCTTTCGGGTATAGGTGTACCGTGTTTTTGACGAAGGAAGATAATCAGAGTGGTAACATAGAGATTGTAATAAATATGTTAGTATTTATTTGCATATAAATGTACAAAAGTCAAAGTGAGCAATTGTTTAGTAGTTCTTGGTGACGTATTCCCCGAAGACTCGTACAGCCGGGAAGAACTCTTTGACGGTACTGCTGATGGACGAGGCGGGCAGATCAAAACCATACCACCCGCCACCGGGAAGCTCGATGGTGTATGAGAGAGACACTCCGCCAACACCCTTTACCCAGTCGTCACTGCCTCCAGCCGCGGCGTCTGAAATGCAAACAGTATCTCACAGTGGTTGTGGACTTCCCTGAAAGTTCAGTCATCAAACAACAGAAAATCGCATCTGGTCGGCTGCCCTGTTTTCAAGGTTGAGGGTTCAATTCCCAGGACTGTCAGATAGCAATTAAGAGTGTTTATGTGCGAGAGGTGTGTCAATGGATTTATTGACTCGTAAAAGAATACCTTTGCAGGCTAAAATTCCAGCATGTGAGTATCAGATGGAGGAACATTATTATTATTATTATTATTATTATTATTATTATTATTATTATTATTATTATTATTATTATTATTATTATTATTATTATTATGATTAAAACAGAGGCTGATATAAAGATCAGAAATTTAAACACTAAGCAGATAACCCAGTTTTGCTGACTTGGATGCATCGTCACCAGTGACAGCTGAAGTACCTTTGATGTGAAGAAAATAATACCTATGTCCACTGCTGCTCACGTCCGCAGAATTTACTTATTCATTACTCCACATGTGTTCCCCGGGTGGTGCTAAGCGAGCAACAATAATCAAGATGAGACCGAACTGTCTTAAACGACCTCTCGGTCAAAGATTAAGGAGAAATAATACCCGAACAGGTCCATCTCAGGGCCCTCAAGTTCGTAAGATTGGACCATCAATACAAATTTACCAACTCAACGTAGAGGGTATAGGCAGAGCAAAATGTGAATATTTATCCAAAAGCTTGAAGAATCATCAAATTGACGTCATCTTACTCCAAGAAACCCATGCTAAAGATGACTTACAGCTTTACACCAGAGGAAGGATTCCAGGGTTTAAACTTGTGGCTACGAACAATCATCCCAAATATGGATTAGCAACCTATATAAGAAATAACATCAGCAACTACGAAGTCCTGCCATGAACTTCAGATGACAATGTCTTTACAGCAACAGTTAAGGTGGGTAACCTGACGATAATCAACTTATACAAACCACCAGGATTCATCTGGCCTTCTCCACTCCTACCCTCACTGCAACATCCAAGCATCATCGTTGGAGACTTCAATAGCCATCATACTCTCTGGGGATACCAGAAGTATGATAAAAATGGACAAAAACTTGTTGACTGGATGGTTACAGAAAACCTCAAACTCGTTTATGATGCTAAAGACAAGGCAACTTTTATCTCTGCACGATGGAATCTTGGCTATACACCTGACCTGTGCTTCACTACACTGTCTCCAAACGTTCACAATGAGGTACATCGCACAGTACTAGCCAGGTTCTCTCACAGCCAGCACCGGCCAGTAATTCTCCAGACAGGTCTGTTCATACCCATTATCCTGTCCTACCCGAGACCACGATGGAACTTCAAGAAAGCAAACTGGACAGAATTTTCAAAGCAGACTGACTCTAATATGAGATGGATAAACCCCACTTTCAACAACTACAACAGATTTATTGGTATACTAAAAGGTGCAGCAAAATGATGCATACCAAGAGGTTACCGCAAAGAGTACATCCCTGGCTGGAATGAAGACAGTGAAAAGCTTCTCAAGGAATATGAAGACAAGGGTGACCCAGCAACTGCCTCTGTCCTTCTACAATCACTAAATGAAAGTAGACGAAATAAATGGCAACAAACTGTAGAATCCTTGGACCACACTCACTCCAGCAGAAAGGCCTGGTCCTTAATACGGAAACTGGATACAGCAACAAATACTATCAGGCAAAAATGTAACATAAACTTCGATGATATGGCCAAACACATGATCACTACCTCCAAGTCAAGAAAGGAAAAACATATCATAAGAGAAGTCGGACATCAATTGGCTAAAAGGAAAAGGTCAGCTCCACAATCATCTGAGCTCTGCCCCATTTAAACTAGAAGAGACTATAGAAGCTATGAAGTGCATGAAACCTGGAAAGGCAGCTGGTGCTGATGGTATTTACCCCGAATTTCTATTACACTGTGGTCCAGCTACTGTTAGATGGTTGAACACCTTCTTTTCCAATATTGTAAAAACAGGTCATCTGCCTCCACTATTCAAGAAAACCAAGATCATTTCTATACTAAAGCCAAACAAAGACCCTTCAAAAGTTGAAAACTACCGCCCTATTTCATTCCTTTGTGTCACATTCAAGCTGCTAGAGAGACTGATCCACAATAGAATCTCCTCAGCCATCAACAAGGTTGTTCCTATAGAACAAGCTGGATTTAGACCAGGAAGAGGATGTGAGGAACAGGTGCTAGCAGTAGCAACTCATATCGCAAATGGCTTTGAGAAGAAGCTGATAAGCACGGGTATCTTCTTAGATCTAACTGCTGCTTATGATACCGTTTGGCATGACAAACTGTTACTCAAATTCATTAGTGTCATCCCTTATCGGAAACTAACCACTCTAATAGGCAATATGCTGAGCAATAGGTATTTTCAAGTGTTTTCAGAAAACTCTACAAGTAGGGTGCACACAATAAATGAGGGCTCCCACAGGGGTCTGTGCTGTCTCCACTCCTTTTTAATTTGTACACATACGATCTTCCAAATACCAAGTCCAAGAAATGTACTTACGCTGATGATTTTGCCTTGATAGCCCAGGACCAAAGCTTTCCCGAAGCTGAAGCAACATTAACAGCAGATCTGAAGATATTGGATGAATACTTCAAACATAATTCTCTTCGACCGAATCCTCAAAAGACAGTTGTATCAACTTTTCACCCGCGGAACAAACATGCAAATTAAAATCCTACAGTCAGTTTCAGAGATGAGATTCTCTAATACTGCAGTAACTTTAAATACCTGGGGGTGACCCTGGACAGATCACTGACATACAAAATGCATCTCGAGAATGTATCAGCTAAAATTAAAACCCGGAACAACATATTACAGAAGTTAACAGGGACCACCTGGGGTGCCAATGCATCAGTCCTTAAATCCACAGCTCTGGCTCTTTCGTACTCAGTTGCAGAATACTGCTGTTCTACATGGTTAAACAATGCTCACACCAAAATAATTGACACGCAGCTCAATCAAGCAATGCGCCTCATCACAGGATGTATTCAATCTACTACTGGCTATCGGTTCTAAGTAACATTCCACTCCCACCCCTAAGAAGATCTGAGTCACTGCTGAACACATGGAAGAAAATTGAAAACAACCCACTGCTACCAATACATTCAGATTGTCCAGCATCATTATCGCAGCGATTAAAGTCCAGAAAACCATCGTGGCGAACAGCAATCAACCTGCAAGACAATAACTTCAAAATACTAGATGCATGGAACAATCAGTGGCAGCGCCAAAACTCCCTGACACATCACTACTTATTTAAAACTCCTTGGGAGCAGCCCGCAGGCTTTCATTCACCTCGACGACAGTGGTGTGTACTGAATAGTATAAGGACTGGCCAAAGAAGATGAGGAGCAATACTGTACAAGTGGGGATGGAAGTCTTCTCCTCATTACGACTGCGGCGAAGAACAGCAAACCATGCATCACATAGTGCTCGAATGTCCCCTCAGAGCGTTTAGAGTCTCATGAAGGATCCCCACAACCGAACACAAGAAGCTGTTGAGTGGATTAACCATCTGGACATAGTATTGTGAATAATTTTATGAACTTGAGAGTGTGTGTATATGTGTATATTTTGTACATATTTTGTAAATAGGTGATATTTATCCTTTCATCATACGATAAATAATAATAAATATGGCTTAAGACACCTTTCAGCGCAATATACATAAATATATATGTATGTGTGTGTGTGTGTTTGTGTGCTAACCAGTTAGTACATAAATATTGAAAAAAGATGGTATAGACCTATATGAAGAGCTTTGCCTGGAGTATATACTTTTACATATATGGACGTGCAATTCCGACAGTGGGAAAATGCGAAATACAAACGTGGCCATTACATTGTTTGCATTTGAGTAGATGTAATATTTACGGCTCTGAGGCTCTTTGTACCATGAGCAATACACACAGCGCTCATGCGGTGTTTCAGAAAATTGAGTTTTCATTTAGTCTGCAGCCTCCGCAACATTTAACTACTTCCCCGACCTAACCTCATCGCTTGTAAGCCTTCGTGCATCACAGCGAACTAAAACGCCTACACCATACCAGACATACCACCCGTTCTGCTGTAGAATATACGTTGGAATTCTTTACATGCAAACATGAACGAAAATTATCTAACCTTGGATGTCACTGAACGCTCAATATTGAGCACAAAAGTGTAAATAAAATAGTTTAATAGTTTATTGATCACCGAATGCTACCTTTAACAAAAAGATCTTCAGTAATGATAATGAAAGTATATCTTTGAGTCCATACTTACATAGTACATTGGTTGAAGATCCAATGGTGTAGCGATCACCTCCAGCAGCTACCTGAGCACTGTTGGCGGCTTTAGCCAGGTCATCCTAGGAACAAACGTACCGTACAGAATTTGTAGATATCGAACATTGGTGATAAGAAACGGAATTAGGATAGAGTAAACCTGCGAGGGAAACTTACCAGAGTCTTCCAGTCTGATGGAAGAGTTGAAGTGTAGCCCCATGGGTATAGCAAGTACTGTGAAGAGAAAAATGTCTTACTCAGGAGATCATACTGATAAAATTACCGCACATCATGAATTTCAGTGAAGAATATCAAATCATATTAGTAACTCAAAGTTTCTACGACAAGGTAGTTTCTGATTTTGAGAGAATCAACTTCAGGCATGCAAAAGTACATGTCACCTCCAAAATTGGGCACACACTTATTAAGTATCGTGGAAGGATTTACGTAATTTTCAGTGTTATCAATGGAGATACCTAATAGAGACGATAAATAAATGCGTGTTTCATCTGCGAGGATCTGAGTTCGATTCCTCGACAAGAGAGATATTTTGAAATAAGAAGATCTCCCCTCTTGAAGAAACACGAGGCTCTGAAATTTACTGTTCTGATAACAATTAATTAATTGCTGGGGACGTTGGTGTCCGAAAACAAAACTAAACCAACTCTCTCCCTCATGCACTCATACCGAGGTAAGTAATGATGAAAGCCTTCACCATTCACTCGTTCAGGGATTTCTCAGTTCAGCGACGGATGTAGTATTGTTTCGTCCTTATCTGCTTTGTGAAACATGTAGCTACACTCAACCGCATACAACTTGCCTGTCGATGAATATGGCTTTCTTTCAAATTCCTCTTGTTCGGAATAGGATGAACATATTGTTCCGGGGATAGGATTCCAAATATCATCTCTTCGGCCGCCGGATATCCAAAGTTTACGAATTTATAAAATTAAATACTATATTTCGTCGCCGCCCACATTTCTGTGAATTCGAGTTAAGACGTTTGTTATTACACCTTCTCCTACATTTCTCTACATACCTAAAGCGATGAAGTATTAATCGTTTTATTGTCATGTAAAGATTGGCAACCGAACGTTAGTCGGTCTGAAATGATGTTCAAGAGTCATTATATATTTATGCCAGAAAGGTTTTGTGCATACAAAAGTATGGGAGCATCTACATAGCATTATATACGCCTTTACGTGACTTTTATAGACACTTGAGGTACCCCAATGACACGAAACACGGTCATAGTTTGCTTATTTCTGATTTTATCTGGCTGGCCCTAGACCTCATATACATTAAAAAGTTTAGCTTTGTAGCCTACACAAGTAGCGGTGATTAATTGTCGCTTAGGAACATACTTTCATAAGAAGTTTATCTCAATTCCACATTCAATTGCCTACACTTCTAGAGCAGAATTATTTACGTGACGAATACTTCATGAAACTTTTTCGATTTACATGCTGAATTGAAAGGAAGAAACCTTGTGGCATAAGAGCTGTAGTCTCCCCACACGACTACTGCCCTGACAGATGACCCGTGGACGTTAGATTACCACATGGTGAGCCTCAATATCTTCAGTTCAGAGGGTCCTAGTTTCGATTCCTGACCAACCGGTCCGAGGATTTTAACCTAGTCTAGTTACTTCCTCTGGTTCGGGGACTATTTGTGTTTATTATTATTCTTATTCTTATTATTATTATTATTATTATTATTATTATTATTATTATTATTATTATTATTATTACTATTACTATTATCGTCTGCCTCTGTATTGTAGTGCCTAGTGTGATTAGCTGCCACCCCCGGAGGCCCGGGTTCGATTCCCAGCTCTGCCACGAAATTTGAAAATTGGTACGAGGTCTGGAACGGGGTCCACTCAGTCTCGGGAGGTCAGCTGAGTAGAGGGGGGTTCGATTCCCTCCTCACCATCCTCTAAGTGGTTTTCCGTGGTTTGTCACTTCCCTTCGAGGCAAATGCCGGGATGGTACCTAACTTAAGGCCACGGCCGCTTCCTTCTTTCCTCCTTGTCTATCCCTTCCAATCTTCCCATCTCCCACCAAGGCTTCAGCATAGCTGGTGCGGCAGCATGGGCGAGGTTCTGGTCCTCCTCCCCGGTTGTATCCCCACCCTTGAGGCGGTAGAGGTGGGATCCCTCGCTGAGTCCGCGAGAAAAACCAAGGTAAACGGATTAAGAATGAAGAAAGATTATTATTATTATTTCAGTTATTATACTGTACTCACATTGCCATAGCTGTGGAAGGTGAGGTACAGCTTTATGCGGTTCTTGTTAGCCAGTGTGTAACTCTGGAGAGCAGCAGTCTCGGGTTCAGAGAAGGCCTTACTGCCGGCGAACGTCTCATCGCAAGGGCTGGAGCTGGCTCCAACCTCTGAAAGATTCCAACGTTCATTCAGTAAAACTACAAACTGCTACATGGTAACGGACAGGCTTATGAAAGTGAACTCACCCATCCAGTGGAAGCCAAAGTTCCTGTTTGCATCAACTCCAGGACAGCGGCTGTTGCTGGTCTGTGAACGGGTCTTCCTCCACAAACGAGTCTGAAAGAGAGGGGAGAAGTGTTTGAAGTACCTCTTAAAATGTAATAATACGAATGACACGTGTGAAATATTATTTCTTTGAGTGTCGCTGACTGTAGCAAAAGAATCTCCTTTTCCAATGTGTTTGCCAGAGTGTACAATGTCAGTGCAATTAATATTTTCGATAATTTGTGAGCTTTACTACAGTACTTTTTTACATAATTGATTATGAAGAAGCTTTTGACAACAAATATGACAACTAAAGCATAATGAGATTGAAAATAAAGATGTAATAATCATCACAAAGCCGTACTGGAACAAGACAGCTTACATCAAAATTGGAGACCACGTTACAGAAGAGATTGAGATACGAAACTTTGTGACATACTATTGTAACCTTTCTACAGCACATTTTAGCACATTCTAAAGCTTTTTTGCAACTGTTCTTGATTAATTTGATAAAGGAATCAAGACCAAAGGGAAGCAAATAAACACTGTCTGCTCTGCAGATAACACCATGATGTTTGATGGCAATTTAGAAGACCTTCAATTTCTTTTCAACAGAAGCAATGAAGTGAGTAAGGGTTTTGGTCTTAAAATAATCATTCAGAAAAACAAACTGCATGGTAATCAGCAAGTATTAAATTACTGACGCTGTTACTACCCTGGAAGGAAACAAATACTCAGATGCTGACAAAGGAACGCATATGATCCAGATGTAAAACATTAAATTCAGAATTGGTATTGCAAGAAAAATAACTTGTGTGCAACCGTGATCTTCATTTGGCATTAGTGAAGTTCTATGATTGTTCAGAAGAAAGTAGTTTTTTCATTGGCGATACGGTTCGTAGAACTTATAAGCTTTTTAGTCTATTCAAGCATGAAATATAACACATAGAACATATCTGTTCAATTGCCGCTTTTTACAGGTATGTTATGGTGGTTTAATTGTTGAATTCGTGTTTCAACAGCCCTATCAGCTCTGTTAAGTGTTCCGTCTTACTGGTGTTACTTTCGGTGTCGAAGGCTGAACGCCGAAGGCCTTTGAATTGAAATGTAGCGCAGCGTTGAAGATAACATGGGGAGAAGAGAAGCTACTCAGTCGTGTCTGGAAATCATGCGAAGCTTTAATTCTCTAGAAAGTAGAAAAGCAGGATAATTCGGGCACAAATTCTGAAATGACAAACAGTCTGTTACAACTGAACGTAGAAGTGAAACGTAGGGGCGGGCGGAGGAGATTATACTAGACGCAGACTTGTGACAGTGGTTCGACACCTGCGATACGAGAACCCTGATAATAGAACACAAACTTGCACCAAGATGGCTACCAACCTTATGTGAGAAGAAAGCGCCAGAGGAAGAAGAAGATACTGCAATCTTACGGGAAGGTCACAATCTCAGTAACCTTATTCAAAAAACAATTAATTCATGAACCTTTTACACCACGACAAAAGTGTGCTGGAAGAAATCCCGAGCAAGTTCAAAATTGAGCCATGGAGCACTGGTGACCACATTCGAAACTTGGAAAGTGATATTGAAGACAAAAATACATGACATGGAGAGTGGGGAGGGGGAACTGATTATTTTGAACAAATTCATAATTACTGACTGAGCAGCTCTGAATAGTATTGCTTCTAAACGAAGTCTATTGTAGTCGCACACGTCTCTGAAGTTTGAGCACTGAAGATCTGACGCCGAGATGAAGAAACCGTAACTATCTAATGACTCAGATACTACATACAGTGTCCTTATTTTAAATCCGTGCAAGGTGGGTGCACGGTGGTGTCACCCTGTGTAGCCGCGGTTGTAATCTTAATACTCAGTCCAACAGCCGAGCATGATGATGTAATTTTAGTACGATCAGCTGATTAATGAAGACGTATTTTACTTTCGCCAGCGTTTCATGTTCTTGCTATCGTTCTAGTGTTCGCTTTGGCATAGTTTCAGAAAGAATGTTTATTTAATACACTCTATTGTTTACATTAGAACAAGGTGTTTTTATTGCGGTATTCGTCTGTCAAAGACTGCCGGTTTCAATTTACTCGCAGATGTCGTGGCACGCGTCTCTCAAGTTGGAAGGGTGCGTAATAAAGTGAGGAACTTCCGCACTACTGGATTTCCTCTATTAAAAGAAACTGGGGACGAACAGTGATAACAGAGGGGAAAGCTCGACGAAACAGGAGTTCTCTAAATTTTTTATCACCTGACAGGTTTTCGACTTAAAACCCCGTGATTATCACATGTGGAGGGTTTTAGAAGAAAAACTGGACGCTAACATTTCTTGCATAAGAGAAGACCTATAGGAGAATATTTGGCAAGTTATATCGAATATCTCACGACTTAGATTAGTTGAGCGTCTGGAAATCTGTTTAAGAGCTGAGGGACGTAACTTTTTGTATCTCATTTAAACCCAGGTAAATTCTTAGCCTGTTAGTAGTTTCACCAGAAATAGCTATTACTATTACATGATATTAAGTAGCGTGCAAATACGGCAGCAGACCAGTGTCAGTGCAGCAACGTGTCCGGGCTTGAGTGATGCTGGAGCACAATGATCCTGTGTTGGGGTTATCTCTGTGTTTGGATAGAGACTTACCGTGCTGTGGGAGTAGGCGTAGCCGTCGGGGTTGATCACGGGGATGATGTGCCAGTCCACGCTAGCGTACAGGTCCTTGTGGTTACCACTCTCTACCAGCTGATTGATGACGTACAGTGCCATGGCAGGAGCGATCCACTCCCTGGCGTGGATACCAGCGTCGATGAGGATCACTGGACGGGAACCACCACCGCCAGAAGAGATCTTGATCATGTTGAGAGGACGACCTTCGTAAGACCTGCCAATGGACTCGACAGACACTATGCTGGGATAGCTTGAAGCCAGGCTCGTCAAGTAGCTGTTGATCTGTAATCAAACAAGGTTCATCTATTGTAGGAATATGTTTGTGACCAAAATTAAACTAATAACTGGTTCGATAGAAGGCAGTTCAGGTTTCGGAAAGGTTATTCCACCCAAGCTCAATTTGTAGGATTCCAGCAAGATATCTTAGATTCAGGAGGTCAAATGGATTGTGCCCCGATTGACCTGTCTAAGGCATTTGATAGGGTGGATCATGGGAGACTACTGGCAAAAGTGAGTGCAATTGGACTAGACGAAACAGTGGCTGAATGGGTGGCTGTGTTTCTACAAAATAGAACTCAGAGAATTTGAGTAGATGAAGCTTTACCTGACCCTGTAATAATTAAGAAGGGAATTCCTCAAGGCAGTATTATTGGACCTTTACGTTTTCTTATAATATATATATATATATATATATATATATATATATTATACGAGTAAGGAAGTGGAATCCTGGATAAAACTTTTTGCGGATGACGTTATTCTGCATAGAGTAATAAATAAGTGAGCAACTGCAAAATGACCTCGATAATGTTGTGAGATGGACAGTAGGCAATGATAAACGGGGTTAAAAGTCACAAATAGGAAACGTCCTCTCAGTTATAATTACTGCGTTGATGGGGTGAAAGATCTCTTATAGGGATCACTGTCAGTACCTAGGTGTTAATATAAGGAAAGATCTTCATTGGGGTAACCATATAAATGGGATTGTAAATAAAGGGTACAGATCTCTGCACACGATTATGAGGGAATTTAGGGGTTGTAGTAAGTACCCGTATGTAAAAGAGAGGATATATACTGTTATTCTCTGGTAAGATTCCAACTAGAATATGGTTCCACCAGGATTACTTGATTCAAGAACTGGAAAAAATCCAAAGAAAAGCAGCTCGATTTTTTCTGGGTGATTTCCGACAAAAGAGTATCGTTACAAAAATGTTGCCAAGTTTGGGCTGGGAAGACTTGGGAGAAAGTAGACGACTAAGTAGTATGATCCGAGCTGTCAGCAGAGAGATGGCTTGGAATAACATTAGTAGACGAATATGTTTGAGTGGTGTCTTTAAAAACTAGTAAAGATCACAATCTATATATATATATATAAAATAAGAGTTTTGTCTGTACATTGCTCAGAATGTGAAAATAATGGTATTTCTGTATCGGTCATGTCAGCAGTAACAAGGAAATGTACATTTTACTTTTCCGTAATTTATGTCTGTCTGTCTGTCTGTCTGTCTGTCTGTCTGTCTGTCTGTCTGTCTGTCTGTCTGTCTGTCTGTCTGTCTGTCTGTCTGTCTGTCTGTCTGTCTGTCTGTCTGTCTGTCTGTCTGTCTGTCTGTCTGTCTGTCTGTCTGTCTGTACAGTAGTCTATGTATGTACACGCATCACAAGAAAACGGCTGAGGAGAATATCATGAAAATCCGTATATAAAGTCGAAGGATGAGCCACTACAATCTAGGCTATAAATCATTTTTATTACGCCGAGTGAAATGGTAGTTTAGGGGAAGGCCTGAAATGTCATTCTCAAATATTTATATCATTAGTGGTCCTATCAGTAAATACTACATAACTGCGGTAAAGTTATATAGAATTCAATTTCCGATCATTTATGTCTTATACATTTTCATCGTGCCGGCTATGATAACACAGATATTCATGAATTTGTATTCTTGTTGCTAAATCCATATCAATGGGTTAACGGAATTTAATGAAAATCGGTATATAGAGTCGGGGAATAAGAAACTACAGTCTAAGCTATAAACAGTTTTATTCACCCTGGATGAAATTGTAGTTTTGGGGAAAGCACATAAAATTTAATTTTTACATACGTACGTAATTGGTCGTATCGAAAAGTACTACATAACAAAAGTTACAATTTGCGATCATTTATGTTGTATTCAGTTTTACCGTACCGACTCTGATAAGGGTAGTATTTCAGAGTCAGAAGATAACTAAATGTGAAGGCCTACAATATCGAAAGTGCATAACATTGATCAACAATAACATTACATTGACCATTGTTTGTTGTGATATTGTTTGTCTCTTATGGTGCCACTCAACTCCGATAGATGGGATTACTGCTGCGTACCGAGTATAACAGCCTGACTGAATATTAGTGGGAAATAGCTGGGGAGTTGGAAAACTTTCTTCTTTAACATACCATTCCTCTGGTTCATACATTTCCTGATACTGCTGGTATGTAATACACTGGTTCATCATGCTATTTCAGCTATTCGATCCCTTCTCTGACAAGCTGTTTTGAATGAGCAGTGTGTACATTTACGGCAGAGACTCTTAGTAGTAATAGTATGCCCTGGTCTAGAATTACAATTTACCGGGCGAGTTGGCCGTGCGGTTAGGAGTGCAAGGTTGTGAGCTTGCATCCAGGAGATAGTGGGTTCGAATCCCATTCTTGGCAGCCCTGAAGATGGTTTTCCGTGGTTTCCCATTTTCACACCACGCAAATGCTGGGGCTCTACCTTAAATAAGGCCACGACCACATCCTTCCAACTCCTAGGCCTTTCCTATCCCATCGTAGCCATAAGACCTACAGTATCTGAGTCGGTGCGACGTACAGTCACTAGCAAAAAAGAATTACAATTTAGGCCTACTCCAAATTATAGCACCACAATTCACTAAATAACTCAAAATTAATCCCTGAAAAGAGCCGTTTCTTAAGAAAAGCTTCTTCCTATTCAGATTTATAAAATTCTACATTAATTTCATTCCAAATTTAGCAGTGAAGAGGGAGAAATTTGCCTCCAAGTCTGATTGTTTTTTTTCCCGCCACCATTGTAAGAATTAAGATTATCCAACTCATCGGGTACTCCTTGGAAACAGATTAGTAAAAGGGCATATTTTTTGCCCTGGGACTCTCCGCTATTTGACCCCCTCCCTCCGTTCTCACCCCCTACCCCCCCCCCCCATCCCGCCGAGAAAAGACGAAGAATGTTCACGGATCACGGCTGTCCCGCGGCTTGGTTATCCAGCTCTGGAACTTTGAACTGTTAGATCGGCGGCGTAGAACTGTGACCTATGTTCATTTCAGATGGGAAAACTACTAAGACAGTCTTTCTGAGGATGTAAAAGGCAGGTGGAGAGCGAGTGTCTGCTATTATAATGAAAAGCTTGCCTACCATTATAATGAACATTCCCTAACCCAGTCTTCATATGAGAAAAGACGTTTGGTGACTTCTCCGCCGCGTTTCTAGGGTAACGTTAAGAGCTATGCAATTGAATACAGTATTGCTCACAACGTGTACACTATCTAATCTAGAATTCTGTTTACAATGTACAGTATAATTCCGTAGCGAAGCACGGGTACATCAGCTAGTATGAAAATAAAGTTGGAATTCATGAGGACAATTTGGGGCAAATATTTGTTTATAGGAAGGGGAGTTACGGATTGGAATATCTTACAAAGAAGATGTTCAATAAACTTCCAATTTGTTTGCAATCATTTAAGAAAAGACCAGGAAAAAACAAATAAGGAATCTTCCACCTGGGCGACTGCCCTAAATGCAGATCAGTAGTGAATGATTGAGTGATTGAACCAATTTTAGGGTTCAAAGTTAGGTAACCTTATTGTAAACTTCGAAACACATTTGAAGGATAACTTTTCTGCACTTAGAATAAAGAAGTTCTTTCACCTTATTCAAACAAATTAGTCACTTCCTCGAAAGCAGTCAATTCAACGGCTATGGTAACAAGGACCTCTCACGCCACGTATTTACTGATCTCCTAAGAGCACGTAAGATAAAGAGCACCGTCTGAACTGGGTACATTGTTGTCGTAAGGATTATTATCATACTTTTCGTCATTAATGTATCATATTATTTTTAGTTTATTTAATTAATTTATATATAAATTTAAGAAATTGAAGACACTGAAATTATACAACGTAGTATGTATAATTTGGCTTGGAATAACGGCAAGTTTCATGGCCTGAGATACTCTTTGTGAAATAAGTCAATACGTTAATACTAATAATACTAATAATAATAATAAATAATAATAAAAATAATGATAATAATAATAATAATAATAATTTAAGCATTTTAATAATACAACTAAGCATTGTCTGGGCATAGAAAAATGTCAGAGTCGGAAGAAGAAAGAGTTTCGCTGGACTTTTCCTTTAGTTTCTAGTCTAAATACCTCTATTATTGACCACAAGTACCCGTGTTAAGATGGACATGATAATCCAGTACCTCCCGATGTTCTTTTTATTACTTTTTTCTTTACGTTACGCCGACACAGATATGTCTTATGGCGACGATGGGATAGGAAAAAGCTAGGATTGGGAAGGAAGCGACCGTGGTCTTAATTAAGGTACAGCCCCAACATTTGCCTAGTGTGAAAATGGGAAAAACCTGAAAAATCATCTTAAGGGTTGCTAACGGAAGGGTTCGAACCCACTATCTCCCGAATGCAACCTGACAGCTAAATGACCCAAATCAAGCAGCCACTCGCTCGGTCAAATGTTATTAGTTGTAGCAGTTCACGTGTGGGGCTTGTTGAATATAACCAGGTCATGTCGTGCAGCAATATGACACCTTTCCACACAGAATCGGGCCGTTCTCTACAGCACCTGTTCACCTAAAATATATTAGATAAACTTAATCCTAGCCTTAACCTCGGATGATTCATCAATAGTATAATACATATAGAACTATACCAGCAATCTTACAAGTTACCAAATTGAGGATTCCAGTTTCTTCCCTGATTAATGAATTGTTTAAGACATGGTAATTTTTAGTTTTGTTTACTGAAATAAATCATTCTTTCTTAATCTGGTGATTTATTTGTAAGTTGCGCATACAACTTTCCTGAACAATTCTTGTGTACATTTTGATTAGTTTGCAGTTGGTGATATGTCATTTGGACGTAGAAATTGGTTCACACTAAGTGCCTCATAGTTTGGTCATTTTTACGCAAGCCTCGACATCTTACTGAAGATCCACAGCCCGTTTCCAGTCATTCGATCCGGTCAGGAACGGAATGAATGAAGCCCCCATCTAGTGGCTAGGGATAGGAATTGTGCCGGCTGCCGAAACCTGTCGCACTCCTCTGATTAATGACTGACAGGTGAAATGAAATGATACTGGAGAATGCTGCTGGCATGAAAGATGACAGGGAAAATCGGAGTACCAGGAGAAAATCCTGTTCTGCATCCGCTTTGTCCAGCACAAATCTCACATGGAGAGACCGGGATTTGAACCACGACCCAGCGATGAGAGGCCGGCGTACTGTCGCCTGGGCTATGGAGGCACACTCGACATCTTACTAATGATCTAATAATAATTATATCACCATCGTGGAATTTCGACTACCATGCTCGGGTGTTTTGATCGGGCTTCATTTATATTACCTTCATATAAAAATAATCTAATGAAACTCCAGATATCGTTTGCATATCAACTTCGTACCACACACCGTAGATTTATTTCCACCTTTCAGAAATCCCACTACTACATTCGGACTCGGAATCTGTGAACTTGGGATCGGGCATATTACTCAACAACAGAGCTAATACGAGATTCTGTCTAATGGCTGTGAACAGAAGTGGTATATTTGCTCAAATTTGGTCGGAAAGTGGGATGAAATAAGGAATAATACATGTATGATTGATCTTGTTCCCTTAAGCATTGCAAAGTCAGGGAAACTTACCTCATCGACAGTCAGGTACTTCGAGAAGGAGATTGCACGAGCAGTGGCGTTTGTAGGTGTCATCTGACGCAAGCGCTCAGCGTCAAAAACCCTATAAAAATAGAATACCATTACTTTCTAAGTACTAAACTGCGAGCATTGACTACAGGTTACAGCGATATTCTAAGTAATTTATTTCTGGTCACAGGAAATCTATATAAATAAAATTGTTTCTGTTTGTCTGTCTGTTTGTCTGTTCCACCATCACGTCGAAACGGCTGGATAGATCTCAACCAAACTTCATATTTAGAGTATACTGACCCCGGGGAAGGTTTCGATATGCATATCATTTTAAAATCTTTGAAAAGACGGGGGTTTTATAGGAAAAACGGTTTTCCTCCATTTTCTCTTATACTATTATAGGCAAAATATCGAATTTGTCGTATAAGGACGAGACAAAGCTCAATGTAATCCTCTTGACGCAAAGAACAAAACTCGGTAAGCCCTACGGGCCCGAAAACCATGTTTTAAGGCCCTAAAACCAACCGTTACGGAGATATTGGCACCACACTACCCCTGCTCTAGGAATCGGATAAAGAAATGAACTGCCGTAACCATGGCAACGTCAGCTCCAGGATTCTAGAGCAGTGAGATTATGCATGTACGTTTGGGCATAGCTGTCAACCAAAATAGGTACAAATAAGACTTAATATCTGGGAAAAAAATATACTGTTGTGTAAGGCACTCATAGGACTCCTTTGGGCGGGGATGGAAAGGGGGTGAAGAACGAGTGTAAAAATCTTACTATATATAGAAATGGAAGTGTGTGTGTAAATGACACATCTCCAACTAAACCACTGGAGCAATTTCAACCAAACTTGGTACACGAATCACTTACTATCGGGAGACGATCACTGTGGGGGGTAAGCCATCCCTAGCGCCCTTAAGGGAGAGGGTCAGGGGGGTGGTAGTTACAATAATAATCGAGAATAGTGTCGAATTCATAGTTTTCGGGGTCGCTGAGTTGAAAAGTGATACTCTAGAATTTTTTTAAAATCCAGCCCCCTTTTAGGTTGGGAGCAAAGGGTGGGGGGGGGGGGTGGGGTGAGATATAGAAATAATTAAAAACAGTTTCGAATCCATAGATTTCAGGGTCTCTGAGATGAATAGTATTACTCCGGATTTTTTGCAAATCCAAGTGGGGAGCGAAGGGGGTGAGATATAAAATTAATCGAAAAACTACATATAAAAATATTATCTTCTTCTTCTTACTATATATAAAAATTGATGTATGTGTGTGCGTGGGTGTGTGGGTGTGGGTGTGTATATGACACATCTCCTCCTAAACCACTGGAGCAATTTCACCAAACGTGGTACACTTATCAATTAGTATCAGGAGACAAACCGCGTGAGGGTAAGACACCCCTAGCACCCTTTTGGCAGGGGGCGAGGGGAGTGGTATAAAAATAATCTTATAAATAAAGTTGTTCGTTTCTGTTTGTTTGTTTGTTTGTTTGTTTGTTTGTTTGTTTGTTTGTTTGTTTGTTTGTTTGTTTGTTTGGCTTAAGTGCGGCCAATATCCAGTATTCGGGAGATAGTAGGTTCGAACCCCACTGTCGGCAGCTCTGAAAATGGTTTTCCGTGGTTTCCCATTTTCACACCAGGCAAATGCTGGGGCTGTACCTTAATTAAGGCCACGGCCGATTCCTTCCAACTCCTATCCCTTCCCTGTCCCATCGTCGCCATAAGACCTATCTGTGTCGGTGCGACGTAAAGCAACTAGCAAAATAAAAAGAATAAAAATGTTTGTTTGTTCCACCATCACGTCGAAAGGGCTGGATAGATCTCAACCAAACTTCATATTTAGAGTATACTCACCCCGGGGAAGGTTTCGATATGCATATCATTTTAAAATCTTTGAAAAGACGGGGGTCTATAGGAAAACCACAACGGTCTTCCTCCATTTTCTCTTATACTATTGATTTTCTGCAAACTCTGTGGACCGTATGTGAAAGGTCTCTTCATCACAAACAACTTTCGTTGTGTTCATAATTTACCTTACTCTTCAAATGACGGAGAAATTTACTATTTTCTGCCGATACCATGCTCGGCATTGAGGGACCGACAGAGCGATAACGAATATATGGGTTACCATGGCAACCTCTCTGACTGCTTGCCAGCAGGGAAGTAACGTATTGTCATTTTCCTCATCATTCCTTTAAATTCGTGGTTGTTCCTTGGGTAGAAAGCAAGAGAGTCGTCAATCGGCCATTCTGCGGGATATTGGCGGAATATCATTGGAGGTTATAACCGTCCTCGAATAGCATAAGTAATAACACAAATATTCATCTTCTTATCTGATTACCTAAGAATCCCTGCGCCTAAATTTCTCTCCGATTACCGCTTTCTTATATCCATAACTCACTCCGGCATAATTTATTGAGGAGCATTTGATTTTCCAATACATTCACTTGGTATTTATATATTTGTCGTCATCCGGATGTCCTCTGTTATAATCTATTTTCTATTAATTTCAACTTACTAAACTGTATTACTTTCTTCCTTAATTACCACGTATGTATGCGAGTGCTAATCCCGAATGCTGTACACTCTTTCCTTTGAGGAAATATTCTAAGCTATGCAAATGTATAACTTCTGGCCCAGGAAAATTCCGAAATATGGATGCAATTTTAACGGCGGTGCAGACCTTCGTTTCGGGGTAATTGGTGGCTAATCAGTAAGTCGTATCAAAAGTCACAAAGCAAATTGCGTTTCATTTTGGAGAGATCTACAACTTTTGTCCTGTGACTTTTCGTCGTATTTCTATCCCTAATACATTAAACACAAGTTGATTTTGTACTTTTACACGTATATGTTATCATTTGGCACACTTATAGGAAAGGTAGAATCATGACATTCGGCACGCACATTGACATGACCATTGGCAATGTTATAGCCAAATTTTATGATTCTAGCTGTCACATGAGAATCAAAAATATAAAGTAGCATTCAAAAACTGTACAAGATTTCACCCCATTCAATGACTCTAACTCAATCTAACTCATAAATAAAGGAGATACGAGAAGATGTCATAGGACCAACCATGTAGAGCACTGAAAGGGGCGTCTGATGGTGAAGTCCGTTTGTAGATACGTCGTACAGTTGCAAAGCAGTAACTATCGAAATAAAGGTCTACACTTCTAGAGTATGTCTGTACATTGACAATTTTGGCGAAATTTCCGTACAGTTATCCGTTTCAGGTGTAATAATGACCATCTGCATATATTCTGTTTTGGTGTCTGTCTGTTTGTTTGTTTGTCTGTTTGTCTAAAACTTGGAAACTACTGGATATATTTCCACCAAACTTGATATTTAGAATCCATCTGTCCTTTGGTAGGTTTTAGGGCAAGTATTGTTTCTGAATCCCTGAATTGACTGGGGGATTATACGAAACCGAAACCGTCATTTTGCAACCAAACTTAATGTAAATTTAGCTGCCGTAATGGAAATTCATTTCTAGGCCTTTTTCCTCATGTGCATCATTTCAATACGAGGATTAATAAGGGAGATATCATTAACGGACCGTTTTCCGGTACAAGTCCCACCGGACTTAACTCAAGAGCGGGTGCGTGTAAAGCGTATGTTTTACAACTTGAAAACTACTGAAGATATTTGAGTCAAACTTTATATTAACATCCACCTGTCCAACGGTAGGTGTTAATCGTCAATAACATTTCATGTTCCCGGAATGGACTGGCGGTTTATAGGGAACCGAAATGGTGATTTTACTCTTCCAGAATATATACAGTACAAGACCAACCTGACTGGAAATCGACCAAACATGATGGAATTCCATCTCTAAAACTTTTTTTCATGTGCATTTTTTCGACAGGAGGATTAATAAGGGAGATATCATAAACGGTCCGTTTTTCCGGTTAAGTCCAGCTGATATAGCCCAAAAGGTGTTGTACGTGGAGCAGGTTCCTTATTTATCTATGTAAATAAAATCGTAACTACTGTGTGCCTGTACATAGACTATTTTGTCGAAATTTTCGTACAGCTACACGCTTAAGGGGTAATAATGATCATCTGCATATTTTTTGGTTTAGTATCTTGAAAGTTCTACTTTTTACACTTCTCACTGAAAACCCAGATTGCGGCATAATCTGCCAGTCGAGAAAGAAAACTGAAATTTGGCAAAATTTTACGACTTAGCCTGTAACGGGCGGAAAACTTCCAAGAGCTTTAAATTTTTCCCTTTCTATCCCGAAGAATATCGAAATATGGAGGCAATTTTAATGATGGTGCAGACCTTCGGGAAGTATCATCACATAACGGATGGCACAATCCCCGTTCAATTTGGAGTGATCTACAACCTTGGTCGTACGACTTTTTGTCGTATTTATATCCATTTTACGTTTGACTTTTCTCTATTTCTCGATCTTAAGTAAAGTAGTACTTTTCACATACATAATTCATACCTTCCATCACTTAGAGGAAAGATAGAATCATCATACTCTACACGAAAATTGGTCCACCCAGTAGCCATATGTGAGCCAAATGCTATGTATGTAGCTGTCACTTAATTATCCGAAAAGCAATGCAATGTGAGATAATCTTACACAAATTTTACCCAAGTTTCTAACTCAATCTGACCCATGAATAGATGAGATATCATATGACCAGCAATTTAGGCCGCTAAATCCGGCGTCTTATGGTACAATCTTTTCTCGATATGATGTACCGTTTAGAAGCAGTTAATCTGTAAATGAAGGTCTGCAATATTGTAAACAAGCACATACTTTCGTATGTCGAACTATATATATTCACTGATGTCGATTTTGTAGCGATCGAGAAAGGGTGTGTCTGCTATTGTAATCAGTACTCCGCACACCGACTATGACTGGCAGTAGGAATGGAGTCCTTCTCCAATTCCTGTGTAACTGGCATTAATGAGGCAGGCCTACCATTGTAATGAATAATTCACTTCTCGATTTGACTTTCAGAAGGCAAGGGAGCATGCAGCATACAGTCTTTGGCTGTAGGCAAGCGTTCCCGCAGTTATAAACAGATGTACCCATCTAAAATGTGACTGGCATTATGCATACTGGCCTGCTATTTTGATGGAAACTCATCAACTTGGTGTGACTGGCAGGAAGCTGGCTGGCAGTTGGAAAAGGGGCCTATCATTATAATGATAACTGCACAACTCAATTTTGACTGGTTGTAGGGAAGTTTCCTGCCATTATAATAAAAACTCTTCAATTTGTAATATGTCTGGAGGTAGGAAAGGGGGCCTGCAATTGTAACGGAAACTCCCCAAATAGATTGTGACCGCGCAGTAGGCAATGGGGCCTGCAATTATAATGTAAACTTCCCAACTCGATTGTGAATCGCAGTAGGGAAGTGAGCCTGTCGTTATCATCACAAATCCGTAACAAGCACTTTACACTGGAAACAACGTATGGGGACCTCTGCATATTGTTTCTCGGATAACGCTAAGAGACATGCTATTTTAAAACAATCTTATTTACTGCATGTACAGTATTTACTTCAATATTCGTATACAATGCAGAATACCGTAGCGAAGCACGGGTACATTTGCTAGTCAACAATATTTCTCAAACCAAATCAAGTGAATCTTACTTTGTACTGCAACAGAACCTCACTTACTAAGAACATGCAGTTCTTCAATGGTTATTGTTTCCGATCAAATTGTTCCGGGATGTTCCAAATCAGCTATTTATGTAAAAAGTACCGAAGTGTGCGTATTATACCCACGCGACAAGCGTAATATGCATTTATTGGACAGGTTCCACACAATGTGTTTTAGACAGCCTAACTATAATGATTTCAACAAAGAAAAGTAAATATCACTTTTTGCTTAGACATTATTAAAATATTGATATTTCTAACCTAAACTTATTGTTATTGACTTGTTTTTCGCAGGCTGTTGTGTTCGACGCCATTACTGTTAAAGACGTTATTCACACTTATGTTCATACAAGAGAAAGGTATCAAAATTATGAAGAAGGAAAATGGTATGTTACATCTCCAAATTTTCAAACCGAGCTCGATAGCTGCAGTCGCTTAAGTGCGGCCAGTATCCAGTATTCGGGAGATGGTGGGTTTGAACCCCACTGTCGGCAGCCCTCAAGATGGTTTTCCGTGGTTTCCCATTTTCACACCAGGCAAATGCTGGGGCTATACCTTAATTAAGACGACGGTCGCTTACTTCCAATTCCTAGGCCTTTCCTGTCCCATCGTCGCCATAAGATCTATCTGTGTCGGTGCGACGTAAAGCAATTAGCAAAGAAAAAAAGTAGCAAATTTTCAACTTTATGACCTTACTATGTTTTTAATAAGAGATTAAGAGTCTTTATCAACACTTCCCATTTAAGCAACTGGAACTTTGGCCATTTGGAAACTGTAATTAGTATTGTTAAGTCATTATTATAACTCGACTGCATAAAATAAAAATGTATCGATAGTTCGGAGGAATACGAGGCCACGATGGAGAATACTCTTCTTGACTATGTAAAATGTGTTTGGAAGCTACAAGAATATTAATACTGCTTTAAGAAACAAAACAAATTCGGATTTGCGCCTTCGAGTACTCACATCTGCACGTCGTGGATGATGATCTGGTAGGTCATTTTGTTTCTGACGAGGTATTCTTCGAAGATGTCCACGTAGGTGGGGCTCACCATGATGTCGACAGGGTGACCTGCATGTCGGCTCCTGCTCCAGAAGTCATATCCTGGGTGGTTCTGGAACGGATCCAGTAGGCTTAGTTGCTCCTCGGTGGGTAGCACGTGGAACACCTTGTACCTGCAGCGAGAAACACCATATCATCACATACAAAGTTGTCCAGTAATTAAAGGTTAATGTACAGCTCATTCATAACAATGCATTCAGTTTCGCACCGTAATGGTGCAGACAGGTAGTCGTTGACATTCTCTTCAGAAGAGACTGAGGTCGGTTGTATTTGACAGGGTCTTAAATCTGTGTCAATGATTTTCGGCACGTTAAAGAACTCCTATGGGACAAAACTCCGATATACTAGTGTATCATGAAATCTATAGCATTCGAAGGGGCGTTAAACTAATAGCGTATCATTATTATCATTACGTTAAGTGAATTACGTCGTTAAAGTGTTTTTCAGCCGCTTTTTTTGGCTGCCATCCACAGCAGCTCGTAACACAGAGTGTAATTAACTAGAGTGTTACAGACAACGGAACGTCGAAATTAACAAGCAAGTCACTGCAGTCTTTTTAACTCACAAGACTTACATTTTGACAGGCGATGTCATACTACATTATTACTACTATGATACCCTGTTTTCGACAATCAAAATTAGTATATAAAGTATAATTAGAAAATTGAAATCCATGTTAATGTTTTTAAGTTAAGGAAAGAGCTTTACATACATGTCAGTTGTACAGAATCATAACAGGTGTAATGAAATTTCTTAATGAACCATGTTGAGTGCAGTTGTAGATGGAAGTTGTACTACGACTCTAGAAAAATCTACATTGCTAAACACCGAAATGGAGAGATTTATCCCAACTGAATCCCTATGGCTTGTTGATTGTGACAGAGAAGACTGAATTTAGAGAAAATTACCTTCGTTTAATAATTGATACATCAGAATTTCCTAATATAAATGAAGCACGTTCTTCCTGCTGAGTCCATTAGAATTTCTGCATCAATTTTTAAAACCTTTATCTCAGTCATTATAGCTCGCTTGCAGATAACAATATTCGTATTTAGATTATGATAAATAATATTATGACGTACCCAACTTTTATATCTAAATTGTGAGGTGGCATGCCTGAAGGATGAAGATAGTTCAGAAACTCAACAGGATGATGCAGGCTACTACTTCATAAACGTCATCGCATGCATTATAACGTGTAGTTGCCCAAACAAAGAAGAAGATGAGTTATGAACGCATGTAATTGTATGTTCCTGGCATCTCATCGAACTTAAAGTTAATTAGTATAAAAATATTGCACATACAAACTCTGTGGATATCCACAATAAACTTGTCCATAGTTTTAATTGTTTCTGATAAATGTGTACCTGCGAGGAAGTTATAAAATATCATGCTCTCATTTTTGGCGTTATTTTATCACCTTTCAAAATGTTAAGAACTTGATGGTTGATGACGTTAATTTGTTGTGTACTTTCGACAAAATAACTGAAATCTTATTTGGTTTGGAATAAACCCAAAAATTTCTTTCTGAAATCTGCTTTTGTGAAACCTAATAAATGGACTGGTTCTCCATTCTTGAGTTTTAGAAGAAATTTACATTTCTTCTTTTAATTTTAAAATCATTTGGGGGCCAGTGAGTAGAAGATTTTAAACTTTACTAAACAGGGGTCTGGAACAGCCTGCGTAGTTATAAAATCCTGTCGGCATTGACATTTGAAGACATTACTTGTGGTTCTGCAGGTAGTTAGTTAGTGGGACTTCTGGTTTTATTTTTTTAGCACAAACCTGCCTTCTTTTGCAACTCCTTTCAACACCTCAATAAACTCAAATCATAATACGGGCTCAAAACTCGGTTTCAGTGAGAGAATGTATTGCATTATGTACTCGTAGGCAACCACCCAAAACAAAGCTTCATCCCTCATTTCTTAGATACCGAGCTCGATAGCTGCAGTCGCTTAAGTGCGGCCAGTATCCAGTATTCGGGAGATAGTAGGTTCAAACCCTACTGTCGGCAGCCCTGAAGATGGTTTTCCGTGGTTTCCCATTTTCACACCAGGCAAATGCTGGAGCTGTACCTTAATTAAGGCCACGGCCGCTTCCTTCCCACTCCTAGCCCTTCCCTGCCCCATCGTCGCAATGAGACCTATCTGTGTCGGTGCGACGTAAAGCAACTAGCGTTTCTTAGATATCGTACTCCGGACGTGACAACTTCAAAACAAGCAGTAGGGCTTCGTTCAGTCTTGTGACAGTAGATGATTGCCATGTGTAACAAAATTATTACAAATCCATATCCCCGAACGTGGGATATTCTGTCTAGAAAGAACGAAGTGTGCGAAGAATTCCCAAATTATATCTTTATCATGGAAAAACCTATAACGATCAAATGTATTTAGATGTGACTCCCCAGCCTCAGAGATAAGTCTTCTTATAGACGGAGGTTAGTACCGTTGCAGTCCGCCTCTGTAGCGTAACGGTTAGTGTGATTAGCTGCCATCCTCTGGGGCCCGGGTTCAATTCCCGGTACTGCCAGAAATTTAAGAATGGCAGGAGGGCTGGTATGTGGTCGAAATGGTACATGCAGCTCACCTCCAAGGGGGGTGTGCCTGAAAAGAGCTGCAGCACCTCGGGATGAGGACACGAGTTTACTTTACTTAGTATCGTTGCATAAGCCATAATGGTGGAGATGGTTCATTTACTTCACTTCAAATATGTTTCATCCTTGTAATATATCTTGTACCAATTTCAACCTTCCAAACATCCCGGATTTCTCAGAATCGCTCGGTGGAGAGTGGCATAACACAAGGATGGACATAATTCAACCTTACGTCAATAGGTGAAGATGTGCGCGTCAGCATGACGAATAGGGCAAAATCACTTCACACAAAGAGATGTCATTTGCTTTAAAATTTGCCATAGTGATTTTTCTCGTAAAAGGGAGATAAATTTTATTGGGTGCCAATATCAGCTGTTGAAATATTCTCATGTTCTCAATACTGCTGAGAAAGACAGAGAGAATAGAAATTTTGTATGTATACACTATTATTATTATTATTACTATTATTATTATTATTATTACTGTATTATTATTATTATTATTATTATTATTATTATTATTATTATTATTATTATTATTATTATTATGATTATTATTATTATTATTATTATTATTATTGTCCGAATCGTTGGCTGAATGGTCAGCGTACTGGCCTTCGGTTCAGAGGGTCCCGTGTTCGATTCCCGGCCGGGTCGGGGATTTTAATCGCTTCTGCTTAATTCTTCTGGCTCGGTGACTGTGTGTATGCGTCCGTCTCAACACTCTCATCATACTCAGACAACACACTACACTACCAACCACCACAGCAAACACGCAATAGTTATTAAATCCCTCCATATAGGGTTGCGTCAGGAAGGGCATCCGGCCATAAAACAGGGCCGAATCCAGATGTGCTACGAAGTTCTCACCCGCGACCCCACAGGTGTGGAAAGAAGCGGTAGCAAAAGATTATTATTATTATTATTATTATTATTATTATTATTATTATTATTATTATTATTATTATTATTATTATTATTATTATTGTCCGACTCGTTGGCTGAATGGTCAGAGTACTGGTCTTCGGTTCAGAGTGTCCCGGGTTCGATTCCCGGCCGGGTCGTAGATTTTAACCTCCATTGGTTAATTCCACTGGCCCGGGGGCTGGGTGTTCGTGCTGTCCCCAACATCCCTGCAATTCGCACACCACACATAACACTATCTTCCACCACAATAACACGCGGTTACCAACAAATGGCAGATGTCGCCCACCCTCATAGGAGGGTCTGCCTTATAAGGGCTGCACTCGGCTAGAAATAGCCACACGAAATTCTTCTTCTCCTCCTTCTTCTTCTTCTTATTATTGTTGTTATTATTATTATTATTATTATTATTATTATTATTACCCTGTATTGGAGTTTCCTTTTTATAACCGCATTATCTGCCTTGACGTATATTACGCAAATGAGTGGACTAATCCACGTAACTCCACCGCACTTCAAACTTGTCTCCAGATCATCCATCAGAACATCAAAGTTAGTGAAGTGTGTCACATAGTGTCACTCACCCATCGTATCTCGTCTGCTCAGCGAGGGCTATAGCCACCAGCGCAGCTGCTAGGATCAATCGCCGTATCATGTTGTGTTGTTAGTATCGAGAAGGACCGATATTCCCTTTTTATATAGTCCCTAAATGACACAGCATATCTTCAGAGAGGCTTGTCGAATATCGGTCATTAAAAAATCTTACCCAATCAAAGACTCCGCTCTTGAGAGAGCGTATTTTCCCAGGCACTTCAGATCACACTTCGAGCTTTCTCATCAGTAACGTGACCTTGCTGGGTACTTATCACCCTGATTGAGTGATAACGTGTTGTTCAGTTTTTCAAGTTCCAGTTTTCAGCTAGCAGGTCATGGATCTGCAGGGAGCGTTCTCCAATCCGCCGCCATGGTGTAAGAGTTTCTGTAGTAGTTTGTTGTTACCCATCTGGCCTGGGTTCTATTTCCAGCTTAACCATGGGTTTAAAACTTCGATGGGAACTGACCATCTAATGTAATACAAGAGAAGAAATTAGTTGGTTATAATCTCACTCTCAATCATATTGTACTGTATCCCACAGAGCTTGAGACATGGTGAAGTGTAAAAGTGAGAATGAGTGTCAGAGAACTTGTTGCAACTGAAATACTGGTACATACCCTACCCATCAAGTCAGAAAAGTATAGAAGTTAGTCTCACCTCAATGTAGTTGGCACTACGTGCAAATAAGGTGCACGCAGAATATTTTTCGCTTTTATTAATAATCATCATGTTATATTTAATTCAAACAAATTCGAACTTATGAAGAAATGTATAAAAATAATTACAAAACTCCATAAGACGGGGGATTTAAAACAGTCTCGGTGTAAGTACTGTCCTAGATACATAACAGTTCCACGTAGCTGAACAGTTTCTGTGCATGTGTCTCCATGAAACCAACAGAATCTAGAATTAAGGAGTGTATATCTGTTACGATTATATTTTCAAAGTAATCTTGTAAAGTGAAATTTAATGTTATGTAGTGCAGTATGAGGTAGTGAATGTTTTCTAAAAGGTCAGCAGCACTATACACACGTGGTTAGGCTGTATTTATGTTAAGCCTTAAGCTCTGATTTCCCATTTCAAATTCAGGTGAATACTAATTAAGTACTCTACTAAGTTCACACATCATTACGGACGTTACATTCACGGAGCTTGTTAGTAAGAAAACACCACAAGACATTAGTGAAGGAAAAAGCTTAAATGGAGTCCTTAAAAATAGGAAAGATAATATGATGGTACAGTTGGAACAAGAGGAAAAATTGGAGCAAATATTCGTTTATAGGAACAGGGATTAGGGAATGGAATAATTAACCAAGGAAGATGTTCGGTGAATTACCAACTGCTTTGAAATCATTTAAGAAAATACTAATTGACTGATAGATAATCTATCACCTAGGTGAGAATCTTAAATGCAGACCAGTGGTGACTGATGAGCAAGCAGAGTGGACTCTGGATTGGCAGTGGCCACCGCTTTACATCTCTGAATGCGGAAGCTGGTGGGGGGTGGTCCCATCGTCGGCTGTCCTGAGAAAGGTTTTCCGCGGATTTCCATTCTCCTCACTAAGGTGATTGCCGTGAAAGTTCATTTTATAGGGCACGGCCGCTTCCCTATCACCTTCTCCGCACCTCAAATCACAGCAACACATCTCCTGACCCGACAGAGTGCTTTACCCTCTAGGAGGCCCACCGTACGAAATGAACGGAAAGAACACATTTTAGCAGTAGTAGTGATTGGTGATGATGATGATTCTATTTTTTTTTTTTTTTTGCTATTTGCTTTACGTCGCACCGACACAGATACGTCTTATGGCGACGAAAGGATAGGAAACGCCTAGGAATGAGAAGGAAGCGGCCGTGGCCTTAATTAAGGTACAGCCCCGGCATTTGCCTGGTGTGAAAATGGGAAACCACGGAAAACCATCTTCTGGGCTGCCGACAGTGGGGCTCGAAGCCACTATCTCCCGATTACTGGATACTGGCCGCACTTAAGCGACTGCAGCTAGCGAGCTCGGTATGATTGTATTTAACTCAGACTGTTGAACAAGTTGTACTGAGCAAGTTTTGTTAAAGAACACCAGCGACAACAGTTAAATTATTAACGGCCGAGAGAGAGCTGAAACTCTTTAGTTCGTGAAACATACAATGTGTTATTGTATACGACGTTAAATCTCTTTAATTGAAATACTATTGAATCATTATGCTCAGTTCAGGACCCACTGTTCAAAAGTCAGCGCCACCCATGAAAGAAAGTTTCATTTATTCTTTTTAGAAGATCATATAAAAATTGTCCTTAATAAAAACACATTTGCATTTCAATATCATTCCTTTATTTTTTTGCCACAATTACCAACATTATTCAAGCATTGTTGATAGCGTAAAATAAGTTGCTCCATTCTCTGACGATAGAAAATAGTGCCCTGCTCGATAAACTATTTCACCAGTTCGACTTTCACGCTATAGTCTCCCGCCACATGGTCAGGATCACGATATTCTCCAGCCATATTGCTAGGATTTCTTGATCACGTCTGCTGTCTCTCGTATCAGATCAACTTTCCGAATCGAACTTTTTAGAAGAAAGCTTTTCAGAAAGTCAAAATTGCCTACATCAAGTACACCGAATACAAATTTTCCGAAAGTTATTTTTCCTGAAACTCAAATCCGATTTAAAAAAAATTCAATTCCTATAAAATTACTCCTGTCGATTTAGATAAGTGGTTGAATAATAATGACGGAAAAATAATAATAATGTGAAGTTGTAGCCAAGCTGGCGAAATATATCAAGACGGCGCCTTTCTTCATTGTAAGCCCTGTGCTCCATAACAATACTTTTATTCTCCTCTGAAGAATTTTCCACAATTTTCTTGGTATTGCCTTGAACATCCGTCCCATTCCGAACTCATTTACCATACATTCGTGAACTCCTTGTAATTACTGTAATTCTGACTGTAGAGTAGAAGTCTGGATGACGCCTCCTCATCACTATATTCGTAACATTTAAAGAAGCATTCTGACATATAGGGTTGGAGGGAGGAGCATTGCACGTGCCATTGCACGTTGTTGCCACATCCTTGAATTCCGTTCTCCTGGGCCTCGTTTCCAGCTCACTTGTTCGTTCACACCGCTCAGTAGAGTGAGGTTTGGCAACTCCAAGCAACTCGAGCCGGCCAGCAGGCTTATCTCCATGGCAACCGCAGTGGACCCGCCCACGTTTCCATGACAACCATACCCTCTACTCCTTTCTTCCCACCTACGTAGGCAGTAAACGGACCTCCCTTTAAGAACTGTCAGAATGAATCTTTCAAAATTACAACCATAGTTGAAATTTGTAATGCAACCCATTACTAGTGTTGTTGGTCCATTGCTTATTGTCAATCAATCAATCAATCAATCAATCAATCAATCAATCAATCAATCAATCAATCAATCAATCAATCAATCAATCAATCAATCAATCAATCAATCAATCAATCAATCAATCATTGCTTTGCATATAGGGCTGTCACACAGGTGGCAGATTCCCTATCAATTGCTTATCTAGTCTTTTTTTAACTGACTTTAAAGGAAATTTATCGAGCATTTCCCTTGATTAATTATTTCAGTCCCTATTTTTTCCTGGAAATGAATATTTCCCCAATTTGTCCCCTTGAATTCCATCATTTTCTTCGTATTGAGACCTCTCCTATCATCGAAAGCTTCACTCAAGCTTATTCATCTACTAATTTCAACCGACGCCATCTCCCTCCTGACAGTTCGGAACATACCTCTTAGTAGAGCAACTCGTCTCCTTACTCCCAAGTCTTCCCAACCATAAGTTTGCAACATTTTCGTAACACTGCTCTTCTGTCGGAAATCACCAGAACAAATCGTGTTCCTTTCCTTTGAATCTTCTCCAGTTCCTGTAACAAGTAATTGTGGTGTGGTTCACTACACTGGAACCATAGTTTAATTGGGGGTCTTACCAGAGAATTATATTCCCTCTCACTTACATCGTTACTACCACCCGCATTGATAACGAGAAAATATTGAACGCTGTCCCTGCAATATAAAAAAAAAACCAAACCCCATGGCACTACAGCCCTTGAAGGGCCTTGGCCTACCAAGCGACCGCTGCTCAGCCCGAAGGCCTGCAGAGTACGAGGTGTCGTGTGGTCAGCACGACGAATCCTCTCGGCCGTTATTCTTGGCTTTCTAGACCGGGGCCGCTATCTCACCGTCAGATAGGTCCTCAATTCTAATCACGTACGCTGAGTGGACCTCGAACCAGCCCTCCAGGTGAAAATCCCTGACCTGGCCGGGAATCGAACCCGGGGCCTCCGGGTAAGAGGCAGGCACGCTACCCCTACACCACGGGGCCGGCGTCCCTGCAATATAGTTGGTGTAAAAGTAATCCAGAACAAGTGACAATTGGTCGCAACCGTGTTCACGCAATTCTAGAAAGTTGTCCGAAATATATTTTAGGGATATGGAAACGATTAAGGAAATCAGGTTTTTTAAAAATGAATAGGCCTATATTCGGAAAAATTGCTTCCGAAAATTGGACTTGGATAAATTTGGTCACGGAAAAGGAACAAGTTACATTTGGAAAAATGAATTGTCTGAAAACTGGATTCCGAAAACTTGGCCGCTAAGGGACAGGTTCACAGTTGGTCTCATGAGGCTGAGTGAACCCGGTTCATTCCTTAGTTCGCAATTAAAATCCCTGGAATAGCCTGGAATCGAACCCATGGTGTCCAGGTCAGAAACAGGCACGCTACCCGTACATCACAGGCTAGCATTACTTCCTAGGACCACACATAATTATTTTTCAGTCCAATTTAACTTAATATTATAATAATATGAAACATAAAAACACATCATCTGGATAGTTGTTCATCTTGTCGAATAAGTCGTTCATGTTTTTATTTCATCATAAAGACACAAAGGAACGCTCTGAAAGCATGACCTGGTTGATAAGAAGAGAACCTGGCGCATGAACTCTGTTAACTACAGTAGTTCTCACATAACACCATTTCGTGTCCACTTCACAGAAGTCATCAGATACCGACTATGCCATTCCTTTCACGTGACAGCCAAACTTTTTTTTTTCTATTTGCTTTACGTCGCACCGACGCAGATATTCTTATGGCGACGATGGGACAGGAAAGGCCTAGGAATGGGAAGGAAGCAGCCGTAGCCTTAATTAAGGTACAGCCCCAGCATTTGCCTGGTGTGAAAATGGGAAACCGCGGAAAACCATCTTCAGGGCTGCCCGATTACTGGATACTGGCCGCACTTAAGTGACTGCAGCTATAGAGAACGGTCCAGCCAAACTTAGCAGCAAATATGATCTCGTGACCCGATACAAATAAATGTATGAATTACATAAGAATGGTGGTAACAATTTACGGGTACTCTATGTAGAAAACGTCCGTCCGCCTAACACGATCCCACAAGTTCAAACGGACCATCTTCACAGCTGCCGACGGTATGATTCGAACCCATCATCTCCCGAATACAAGCTCACTATTGTGCGACCCTAACCGCGCAGCTAACTTCCACGTTACGCTTTATGCTAATTTTATTTTCATTTGAGGCCATGCTCATGTTGACGACGACAAATAAAGAGACTTTATTACAACTTCTTTGTTCAAACAAAGACTTTCATAAGGGTTAATGTAATTTTAAGATCTTTCTTTTCATTTAATGTAGTAATGTGTATAGGTATTTTATATCATTAGATGTGTGCCTGTATGAATCACAATAAATAAATAAATAAATAAATAAATAAATAAATAAATAAATAAATCACTAGAGATCTGCATTTAGGGCAGTTGCCCAGGTGGCAGATTCCCTATCTGTTATTTTCCTAGCCTTTTTTTAAATGATTTAAAAAAATTGGAAATGTATTCAACATATCCCTCAGTAAGTTATTCGATTCTCTAACTCCCTTTCCTATAAACGAATATTTGCCCCAGTTTGTTTTCTTGAATTCCAACTTTACCTTCATATTGTGAAATTTCCTACTTTTAAGGCTACCACTCAAACATTCGTCTACTGACGTCATTTCACGCCACTTCTCCACTGACAGCTCGGAACATACCACTTAGTCGAGCTGTTCGTCTCCTTTCTCCCAAGTCTTCCCAGCCCAAACTTTACAACATAATTTTAACGCTACTCTTTTGTCGGAAATCAACCAGTACAAATCGAACTGCTTTTCTTTGGGTGTTTTCCAGTTCTTGAATCAAATAATTCTGGTGAGGGTCCCACACACTGGAACCACACTCTATTTGAGGGCTAACCAGAGACTTGTATGCCCTCTATTTTATATTCTTACAATAACCTCTAAACACCTCATAACCATGTGCAAAGATCTGTACCCTTTATTCATAATCCCACTAATGTGAATAACCCAAAGAAGGTCTTTCCTTATATTAACACCCAGGTACTTACAGTGATCCCCATAAGAAACTGTCACCCCATCAATACAGTTGTTAAAACTGAGAGGACTTTTCCTATTTGTAAAACTTACGACTTGAAATTTAAGCCCGTTTATCATCATACCATTGCCTGCTCTTGCTCACAATCTTGTAACTTATTTATTACTCTATACAGGATAACATCATCCGAAAAACGCAGTATCTCTGATACCACTTCTTTACTCATATAATTTACATACCGTATATAAGAAAACATAAAGGTCCAATAATACTGCCTTGAGGAATTCCCCTCTTAACTACTACATGGCCAGACAAAGCTTCGCCTACTCTAATTCTCTGAGATCTATTTTCTAAAAATATAGCAACCCATTCAGTTACTCTTTTGTCAAGTCCAATTACACTTATTGTTGCCAGTAGTCTCCCATGATCCACCCTGTCAAATGGCTTAGACAGGTCAATCGCGATACAGACCATTTGACCTCCTGAATCCAAGATATCTGCTATACCTTGCTGGAATCCTACAAGTTGAGCTTCAGTGGAATAATCTTTCCTAAACCCGAACTGCCTCCTATCGAACCAGTTAACAATTTCGTTAAGATGTATAAATATCAGAAAGAATGCTTTCCCAAAACTTACATGCAATGCATGTCAAACTGACCAGCCTGTAATTTTCAGCTCTATGTATATCACCCTTTCCTTTCTACACAGGGGCTACTATAGCAACTCTCCATTCATTTGGTATAGCTCCTTCATGCAAACAATAAAGAAATAAGTACTTCAGATATTATGTTGCTTTATACCTACCCATTTAGTATATCCCCAGAAATCTTATAAATTCCGGCCGCTTTTAACGTTTTTGACTTCTGTATTTTATTGTAAATATCATTGTTAACATAGGTCAATTTTAATACTCCTTTAGCATTAGTCACCTCTTCTTTCTGGACATTATCCTTGTAACAAAAACTCTTCACATAATGCTGACTGAATATTTCTGCCTTTTGAAGATCTTAACAAACACACTCCCCTTGTTCATTAATAATACCTGGAAAGTCCTTTTTTTAATGCTATTTGTTCCGGGCGTTGACCTAGGAAGATCTTTTGCCCCTACTTGCACCATATGTGAGGAACGTGCGTGTATTGTGTAAATGGTGGTAGTGTAACGTGTAGAATGTGAGGATTGGAATATTAAGAACGACAAAAACACCCTGCCCCACGCCAGGGATATTAATCATATACAATTAAAAACCCTGACCCGACCGTGAATCGAACCCGGGGCCGCCGGCTGACAGGCGAACTCATTGCCCCCTATACCGTGGGGCCGGACCTGGAATGTCCTTCTTGGAAAGATTTTCTGCTTTAAAGTATCTATGCATACCCTTCCATTTTTCACTTAAATTTGTATGACAGCCGAATTACGCTTGCCATCATGTTATCCTTAGCTGACGTCGTTCCTGAATTCAATTTCCTAGTAAGTTCCTTCAATTTCCCCTTACTTCCACAACCATTTCTAACTCTATTAATTTCCAGTCTGCACCTCCGTCTTCTCTATTTCTCTGTTATAATAAGGTGGCTCTTTGCCATTCCTTACCACCTCTAAGTCCGACTTGTTGGCTGAATGGACAGCGTACTGGCCTTCGGTTCACAGGGTCCCGTGCTCGATTCCCGGCCGGGTCTGGAAGTTTAACCTTCATTGGTTAATTCCAATGGCCCGGGGGCTGGGTTTTTGTGCTGTCCTCAACATCCCCGTAACTCACACACCACACACAACTCTATCCTCCACCACAATAACTCACAGTTACGTACACATGACAGATGCCGCCCACTCTCATCGGAGGGTCTGCCTTACAACGGCTGCACTCGCCTAGAAATAGCCACACGAAAATATTACCACCTCTGTAGGTACAAACCTGTTTTCACATTCCTCAATAATTGCTTTAAACCCATCCCAGTATCTGTTTACATTTTTATTTACCGCTTCCCACCGATCATAGTTACTTTCTATAAACTCCCTCATGCCTGCTTTATCAGCCATATGGTACTGCCTAACAGTCCTTCTTTTAATAACTTCCTTTGTATAAAATGTATTTTTAACAACGACGAAAACAGATTTTTGATCACAATACCATATATTATTCGGTTTCTCTATAGAGCTCATGTGGTTTTATCAGCACCACATCCAGAATATTCTTCCCTCTAGTTAGTTCCATCACTTTCTCAATCAGCTGTCCTTCCCATACAAACTTATTTGCCACTTTTGTCATGTTTTCTGCCGTTCGCATTACCTTCCCAATTGACATTTGGTAAATTGGTATCTCCAGGTACAATATCATTCCTTTCCATGTCGTTTCCTACATAGCTGATTATCTTATCAAATAATTCTGAATCAGCGTCAGCATTACTCTTTCCCGGTCTGTACACTCCAAAGACATTAAGTTGCCCATAATTTTTAGAAATGAGCCTTGCAGCTAGAATTTCATGTTCGTCATCTTATAACTTTTTCGTAATTTACGAATTCTTCTTTCGCCAGAATGAATACTCCCCCTCCTACCAATCATATCCTATCTCTACGTTACACACTCCAGTTCCGTGAGAAAAATTCTGCATCCATTATGTAATTTCTCAGCCATGATTCAACTCATATTACAATAACTAGTAAGTATATATTTATAAAATTACTTAATTCTATCCTTTCTTTACAATACTTCTACAGTTCACCACTAACAATTTTATTTCATCCCTACCTGACTTCCTCCTTCACCCTTATCGCCGCTCCCTAGACCATCCCATTTCCCTGAATGTGCCTCCCTATAACCGTTTGTAAACACATTTCCTTATACGTACCATTGCTGTTTAAGTGAAGGCCATCTGAGTGCAGATCCCTAAGTCCTACCACCCATTAGGATCTAGAAATGTCACTCCCAGTTTCCCACATACCTACTCCAAAGTCTCATTTAAATCCCCAATCACCGTCCAGTCAGTAACCCTGCTACACAGTATTCCACTGATAACAATCTCCGCTTCCTTAAGCTTCACCCGTCCTGCATTTACCAGATCCGGCACATCCCAAACTATGTTGATACTTATACCTGGTTGCCTAACGTTGTTGGTACCAAACCTTCCCTCCTCCTTCTCTTCTACTTTTCTCAACACCTGCCTTAACTTAATTCCTGGATAATACCCTAACCTGGTTCCCGTTTCTCCATACACTTTCCCCACATGTCTACCAATGGAATCCCCTATGACCAGAGCCCCAACCCCACTCACCTCTTTTGATCCCCTCCTCTCTTTGTCATTCCTATCTTTCCTGACAGCTGCAGAAGCTACTTCCTCCTCCCTTTTTTTCCTTACCATGACCCTGTTCCACCTGTCTTTTTCTATCTTCTACTATACATTTCCCTTTCCTATCTTTTCCCTTCCTCCTACTTCCACATTCTCAGCAACAGTTCCCTCTTCCTCATCTTCCCTCTGTTGTTCTACCTGCAGTGACTCGTACCGATTTCTCACAGACACCTGTCCTGTTAAGCCTATCGTGATTACAGTAACAGAATTCTAGTAAGACAGTTTCTACAAATACTTCTACTATACTACAGAAATATTTTGCAATAAGAGAATAAACACACTAATTTCCCAAAAGATACTACAATATACTACAATAATTTTTAACAAGGTTCAGACGTATCCTAATTACAATTATGTTACTATTAAGCACAGACAGAAATGAAAATTTCAAGTTTGAAATTCGAAAGAACTGCTCAAAGATTACCAACAAAGCTAAATGCGTAGGCAGATTATTATTAGTACTATTTTATACTACTACGCTCCAATAGGTACACACGAAAGGTACTCACACAAAGATACATGCGAATATAGCAGGCAGGATACTACTTAAATATACCGTATCTACACTACAATTTTCAAGTGAAATGTGGTTATATAATTTTTACAGCTGGTGATTACTATTATTGGCCCTACTACGCGAGACGGAGAATAAAAGTGTCCTTAAATACTGACAGATAAGAGGTTGTCTACATTAATCTCTGTCAAATCTACTCCGGGGACTTGAACTGCAGTTATGCAGTGAAATACCGTGTATTGTATTTAACTTCTTTTTTAAATCGAAGTTTACTAGCGTATCGTGTTATTTAATTGAATACATTATTACCTTCTTAATGGTTTGAACGGATATCTATAAGAAATACCGGAAAAGCTGCGGAAGTTAACTCACTATGATAATCTGCCTTTGTAAGTATTATACCAACGAACCTACAGATATTTTTACAGGTAATTTTAAAATAAAGTTTGTATTATTGCCTATATTATTTCCTAAACCTAGATTCGAAAGAAAGTATACGTAGTTAGACTACTTAACCTAGAAAATTTAATATACTGAACACCAACTGAACTACTTGTTTTAAAATTCAAATAAATATCACTACTCCCAATTGCTACCAACAAACACTGCACTAAATACCAATGTATAAATAGCACTAAATGGAACACACACAAAAAAAATAATGAATCAATTCATTCATCTGTCATTCATTAATCATTGCCTCAGAGACGTGCGACAGGCTTCAGCAGCCGGTACGATTCCTATCCTAGCCGCTAGGTGGGGGCTTCATTCATTCCATTCCTTACCCGGTCGAATGACTGGAAATAGGCTGTGGGTTTCAATTTTCATTTTCAATATGTTTGAACTACTTTATCACTACGATAATGCAAGAGCACTCTCAACATCTGACCATTCTCAAGGGCATCCAACAATGGAATCCAACAATATAATTCTCGTATAAGAAGTAATTGATGTGCACACGTTTTATCCCTTAAAATTCTTCCCCTTTATAGTTGTTTTCAGTCACTGCATCTTCTTTAGAGGAGGAAAGGGACGGACTATTGTACTACGTCCAATTCTTTTCACGACATCCTTCCATACTATCTTGTAACGTCCAAAGCGCACAATTAACGTGGAAAGCAATGCCTGAATTTTAATTCTGTTTCTTAGTTTTGTCTTCATTAAATTTACCTGCTTGAAAACTCTCGACATCAGCATTTTCATGCGGAAGAAAAGTAAGGGTATTCCGTTATCCCGTATTTAGGCAAAGGAGTTCTCCCTCTTTACATCCCTGCATTATACCACCTCGGTCCAAAATTTCACATCATATCTCACTTTGATCTATTCATCGTAGTGAAGTTTTTTCAACTGACGGTCCATTACTTCAATGGAAATGAGGCACTGGACAAGTAACTGTATATGACTTCATCGAAAAAAACACTAAATGTTAGACATGGCACTAAATCTACAATATCGGACAGCATATTAGGTTCAAAAACATGAGGTCTGGCGGCAAAAGTGTCAATAATAATAATAATAATGTTATTGGCTTTACGTCCCACTAGTTTTTCGGTTTTCGGAGACGCCGATGTGCCGGAATATTGTCCCGCAGGTGTTCTTTTACGTGCCAGTAAATCTACTGACACGAGGTTGACCTATTTGGAGCGCCTTCATATATAACCGTAGTGAGCCAGGATCGAACCTGCCAAGTTGGAGTCAGAAGGCCATCGCCTCAAAACGTCTGGCAAAAATACCAAATTGGCAACACAGTACACGACAATACCATTGAAACTATATTTATAACCCCGAAATTGGTAGCGGACATAAAATAAAAAGATGCTGTGGGTGACCGTGTAAAAGCATTTCCAATGATGTAGTTCATTTACCGTCATCAGAGAGTAATGCAGTCGGTTTATTTCTGTAACTTGTATATATATGTAATGGACATCATCATTTAAGATTTATTACCGTAGAATACTCAGTCAAAGGTCAGCGTTATCCAGAGCCGTATAGCGCATGCATGTCCTCTGCTGTGATCATAGTCACCGTAAACCATTCGCTCCTTTCTTTCCATTCACCCGTATGGTCACATGGCAGCATTATTATTGCCCACTTCTAGTACGGCTTTATATAGGCTTAGATCAGTTGATCGAACCATCGTGCAGGTCTCTGTCCTCTCCGACACTTCCCAATTCACAATACAATATCGTTCGTTCAGCACATGAGATAACTTCATCTAGTAATTGTGGCCTGTGTTCGATTCATAGTTGTTGTAAGATCAGTGCGATGGTACGATGTTCTGTGCAAGTTTTCTCCGCATCCTTCTGTATGCCCACATATCCAACGAGTTGACTTCCTTCCAGTCATTTGATTTGAGCATCCTGGTCTCAGCGGCATAGGCTGCTGCCGGAGAAAATAGGGTCGGCATTAGTTTGAATTTGGAGTTATGAGTGAGCACTGAATCTTTCCGTACAGTTCTAGCGTGATAATAGAGCTCCCGGCCAATTTATTTCATATTCACAGCCACCATGGTCATTAATTACATAACCGAGATAGATGAAATTCGCAACAACCTCATAGCCTCAAATTTTGCAAGATTGGTTCTATCCACAATCATCACTTTTGTTTTACAGATCTGCACCGTACTTTTAGTTCAATTTTCTAGCTTCTGCACCACTTTCTCAAGGCGTACCATCAGCGTAACTGAGATTGTTGATCTTCCTACCACCTATAGGGATACCGTGTTCCCAACTATCAAGGATAGCGGCCACATAAGTTAATCCTGCTCAACTTCTACCCCGACATTGAAACTACCTCAATATGCACCATACGCTCTGTTGCTGTGTTGTCGTATATTGTCTTTACCAGACCTATCGGATGTTTTGATACACCTATACTCTTGAAAATATCCCACAGTTAGGTCCATTTGAATGAATCGAAAGTTTTGGAGTAGTCCACAAAGCACAAATACAGCGCTGCAATAAACTCTCTAGCTTCATTTCATTTGCTGGCGCATCTTCACTTATTGCCCTAATCCGAAATAAAACCTGATTCTTTTTTTCTGAAATCTGTGGGAGAAGCTAAGATTTTAGTCTTTCATTTATGGTTGATGGCAGAATCTTACTATCTTGAGGACTATTTTTAACTACCACAGTCCCGTGGAGATCCCTTTTTATGCAGTGGTATACATGCAGAGTGGCACCAATCTTTTGGATACAGTTCGAGCCCATATAGCAATTAATTGAGTACAGAAGTGAAGAAATATATCCACGTGCTTGTTTCCAATTGCCTCGATCATTTCTGCTGTCGTCATGTCTGCTCCTTCTGCCTTACAGTTTTCAGGTTCTTTATCGCCTCTCTGACTTCCCCTTATTATTTCATGTTATCTGTCATCTATAATCGATTAATTTATGGTTAACCCTTTAAGTGGAAAGTGTAGGCCTACTGTAATCGTTTTTCCATTCCATCATGATTTCTGGAACATCACAGATGGTTTCTCCATCCTTATTCCGGACCATCTGAAATGTAAGTTTGAATTTTCTGGCATGTAGTTCTTTCAAACTTTTGCTGTCCATATGTCGCTCTATCTCTAGACGGATATTGTTTACATGCATATTATTTTATTTCTTGCAAGATATTTTATTCTTGCCGCTAATAGTTCTAAGCTGGTGAACATCAGAAGAAGTACGCCATTCAGAGTGTGAAAAATAATCATACTTACACATTACATGTTCCGTCCATCTATTTGTGCATTTTCAACACTTGTAGGCCAATAATGATCTGTTATAATAAAATATAGATGGTTGTAATAATTATAAACACATTGTGAATAGTTATGTAATGTCAATAAAACTTTAACGTCCGAACTTTTGAATTAGATACATGGGATAAGTGAAAGTTCCTCTAATAAAGGAAATTCGGAAAATGAAAATATAAAAATAAAACTGTCCATTTATATTCGTATACTTGTATAGTTTAATTGCTTAAAAATAAATGTAGCCTATTCTACGTATGGTCGTTGTGCCTCGAAATACCGTTATGCGACAAAGTTGTCGGAAAATTACCGACCCGCAGCACAGGTATCACTTAAAGAAAATTCCTTGATATAGTTCATGCAATACTGAACCTTAGATGATAGATCTGGTCAGAGTTCTAAGCTAAAATATTGTCACATAGCGGTTTTTCTAGCCTTTGGGCTGAGGACTAAACATACATACATTAGATTTCGATTGATGTGTTCCGCCAACGTTAGCATAAATAATAATGTACTGTTTTGAATCGAAATAGTTTCTGCAATAAAATTGCATATCGATCAAGAATATTCGGTTAAATTCCATGAATTATTATACGAAGGAGTCAGGTATATTGAAAGACCAAACACTCTCAACTGGCTTGTAATCTCTACAAGACGAATACATATTTCTTCATGAATGTTTTAAAAATCAATCAAGGTCTTCTTAGCCATTTCCAAATTCATTGGGGAACCACTCGATCTAGTTTTGCCCCAGTTTTATGGTCGGATGGCTCTGCTGACGCCAGTAGTATAATTGGACAGTTCGGCGGCCGCCTCCGCCGCACGCCTCCTCCTCCGCCGCCGCCGCCGCCGCCCGCGGGAAATTTCAATTTTGGCGGGAAATTTGAATTTTGGCGGGAGATTTGAATTTGTAAACAAAGCCACGTGCTTTTTGACAGACAACAACGCATCGCTAACCTCAGTACTGCCATCTTGACGGGCCTAAACCTTAGTGGTACCAACTTAACCTAACTAGCATGAGGTAAACAAAGCCACGTGCTTTTTGACAGCCACGTGTTTTTTGACAGCCACGTGCTTTTTGACAGACAACAACGCATCGCTAACCTCAGTACTGCCATCTTGACGGGCCTAAACCTTAGTGGTACCAACTTAACCTAACTAGCATGAGGTAAACAAAGCCACGTGTTTTTTGACAGCCACGTGCTTTTTTGACAGCTGTCATCCGCCATCTTTAATCCAGAGAGCACCGTGCTGCCCTCTTTAGATGTAAATTCGTCACCTGTCACCCGCAGTGCTGCCATCTCGGCGGGCCTAAACCTTAGTGCTACCAACTTAACCTCACTAGCGTGAGATAAACAAAGCCACGTGCAGCTGTCATCCGCCATCTTTAATCTATAGAGCACAGTGCTGCCCTCTTTAGCTACTTACCTTTGAAATGTGGTGGCGGATAATTTGAAAAGTGCTTTTTTGACAGCAGCCATCTTGCATCGCAAACCTCAGTGCTGCCCTCTTTAGCTAGATACCTGTGGTGGCAGACAATTCCACGTGACAGCAGCCATCTTTAATCAAGAGAGCACCGTGCTGCCCTCTATGTGGTGGCGGCAAATTCCACGTGCTCTTGTTTGGAAACAAACTCACGTGCTTTTTTGACAGCTACTACCCACCATCTTTAATCAACAGAGTATAGTGCTGCCCTCTATGTGGTGGCGGTAAATTCCACGTGCTCTTGTTTGGTAAACAAAGCCACGTGCTTTTTTGACAGCTGTCATCCGCCATCTTTGAGCACCGTGCTGCGGGCAATTTCATCACCTATCACCCGCCTTTTTGACAGCCGTCATCCACCATCTTTGAGCACAGTGCTGCACTCTATGTGGTGGCGGCAATTTGAAAAAATGTATGTGCTCTTGTTGGGAAACAAAGCCACGTGCTTTTTTGACAGCTGTCATTCGCCATCTTTGAGCACTGTGCTGCGGGCAATTTCGTCAGCTGTCATCCGCCATCTTTAATCCAGAGAGAACAGTGCTGCACTCTATGTGGTGGTGGTAAATTCCACGTGCTTTACAAACCTATGCGCTTTTCTGACAGCCGTCATCCGCCATCTTTGAGAACAGTGCTGCCCTCTATGTAGCGGTGGCAAATTCCACGTGCTCTTGTTTGGTAAACATAGCTATGTGCAGCTGTCATCCGTCATCTTTGAGCACCGTGCTGCCCTCTTTAGATGTAAATTCGTCACCTGTCATCCGCAGTGCTGCCATCTTTAGCTAGATACCTTTGAAATGTGGTGGCGGATAATTTAAAAAGAAAATTCTACAGCAGCCCTCTCTCGACACTAATTGCATAAGATGGCGGCTATACATGACTCCTTAAGGGTGCTTACGCAAGATGGCTGCTATACACAGGTTCTTATGAGACGCCCTTGGGATGCTTGCTCAAGATGGTAGTTATACATGGCTCCTTATGAGATGCCCTAGGGATGCTTGCTCAAGATAGCGACTGCTCTTATGGGACGGCTTAAGTGTCCTTGGCTAGAGACGCCCTAAGGATGCTTGCGCAAGATGGCGGACACAAGATGGCGGCTATACATAACTCCTTATGAGACGCTTTAAGGGTGCTTGCGCAAGATGGTTGCTACTCTTAGCTTAGAGGCTAACGTGTCGTGATAGTTCGATTCATTAAATTTAGGGCTTAAATGCAAAATGTTAAATATATCGAAAACGGTGCACCGTAGAGCAAAACGGACAACATTTTTCTGCTTAATACCTAGGTTCGCAGTATGAGGAACAAGAAAATCATAGTCTAATGATGGGATCAACGGTTCGGTTCCTACTTAGGCCCTTTGGCATTTGCTCTGTTTTAGCTTGTATTGAAGCGAGTCTTCGTAACATGATCAGGTCTAGCTATGGTAGAGAGTATAACGTACCGTGCAGGTTCGATTCATTAAATTTGGAGGCTTAAATGCAAAATGTTAAATATCTCGAAAACGATGCATCGTAGAGCAAAACGGGCAAAATTTTTCCGCCTAATACGTAGCTTCGTAGTTTGCATCAGGAAGGGCAACTCAACAAATTCTTGCGATATTTCATGTAGCTATTTCTAGCTAAGTGTAGTCTAAAAAATAAATCCTAGTCTTGTTACATCAGGAAGGTAACAGGCTCTAGAACGAGGAAAAATATATTCTGGGATAGCATGCCCACACACACACACGCGCACGCAAGCTGCATCCGGCTCGCTAGCTCCTCGCTGGAATGCGTTTACCTCAGCAGGGTACAGAGTCCACTACACGTGTACAGTTCGCATTAAAATTATTAGCAGCTTCTCGAGTTGAGCTCAAACCTCCCCCAGTTCAATCATAGTACAAGTACGTCAGCTTGTAGAACTTGTATATTTCGGTACCTCAGCGTTTCGTGTTATTGCTAGCAGGTAGGGGGTACGGTAGATGTAGACTTAGCTTAGTAAAACTCACGACAATGTCCGACCTCAGTAGGCTGAAACTTGGTTTCTTCCGAACATTACAACATAGCCTACTCCTACCGGAGAAGCCAGCTTAACGCCTCCATCTGACAAATGAATCACCCTCAACACTCTTCAATCATTCTCGCTACTTCGGAAGATAGCGGGTTCGAACTGGAAGCCGCAAATGCTAGGTGAGGGACCTGCGTGATCGTCATTGCATGATCTAGCTGGATGCCCTTCCCGACGGTATAAGTTGCCAGGATTTGAATCGCGTACCCCGACTAGAAGAAGCCTGCACATAGCTTAACGCCTCCATCCGACAAATGAATCACCCTCAACATTCTTCAATCATTCTCGCTACTTCGGTAGATAGCGGGTTCGAACTAGAAGCCGTAAATGCTAGGCGAGGGGGCCTGCGCGATCGTCATTACATGATCTAGCTTTAGCTCGATACCTACAGGTAAGGAATACCGCGTATGTACCCTCGAGAAGTCGAGGATCACATGCTAACTTTCCAAGGCTCGAACTCTTAAATTCTGACACCTCGGCATCAACAGGAGGTTCGAATATGTCAGCTTGCAGGAGTACAGGGAGGGCTCTTGTTGCATTCGTTCTGACTGTACCCGCAGTTTGTCAGCGATTTTTTCACATCCGCTCGGTAACAAGCAGAATATTTAGCCGCTGCAGTCTGCGCGAAGTGCTCACAGTTCTCTGTATGCGTTTATTACGTACACACACACATCTCCCGTCTGCTGTGAATATTATTCTTCAGCCTTTATCTTAAGGTAAGGTAGAACTGTTAGTTACTTTTCGCAAAGCAACTTCTACGCTAGACATCTACATTCATATATGTTTATTCTTTTTTTTAGGTACCGTTCGAAAGTACGCAATTTTATTCATCCCAGTAACAGCCTGCAGCACGTGCATTTTTTTTAAAGGTATGTTTTCGAACTTTGAGTTGTAAAGATAATTAGGTTAGATGATGCACCCTACACTACATTCATATATGTTTCTTCTTTTTTTTTTAGGTACGACCAGAATATTATCATTCGAGTTTCAGGCTTGAACGCACGCATTTTATACATCCGAGTAACAGTTTGCAGCGCGAATCTTTTAAGGTATGTCTGACCTCTATTCGTTGAAACTTGGTTTCTTCTAAAACATCGTAACTTTAGTCTATTGAAAAATAGTTGTTCTCTTTAATCCTCACGCGGGGTACGTACATAGCTATGTCTGCCCTCAACAGGTTGAAACTTGGTTTCTTCTAAAACATCGTAACTTTAAGCTATTCATAAACAGTTGTTCTCTTCAACCCGCATACTATAGACGTGGTGCGCACATAGCTATGTCTGCCCTCAACAGGCTGAAAATTGGTTTCTTCTAAAACTTTGTAACTTTAGAGTATTGATAAATAGTTGTTCTCTTTAATCCTCACGCTATAGACGGGGTATAATTTCAAACAGGCACACATGGTTATGCCTGACCTCAACGGGTTGAAACTTGGTTTCTTCTAAAACATTGTAACTTTAAGCTAATCATAAATAGTTGTTCTCTTCAACCCGCATCCTATAGACGTGGTATAATTTCAAACACGCACACATAGCTATGTCTGACCTCAACGGGTTGAAAGTTGGTTTCTTCCGAACATCGTAACTTTAGTCTATTGATAAACAGTTGTTCTCTTCAATCATCATGCTATAGACGTGGTATAATTTCAAACACGCACACATAGCTATGTCTGACCTCAATGGGTTGAAAGTTGGTTTCTTCCGAACATCGTAACTTTAGTCTATTGATAAATAGTTGTTCTCTTCAATCATCATGCTATAGACGTGGTATAATTTCAAACACGCACACATAGCTATGTCTGACCTCAACGGGTTGAAAGTTGGTTTCTTCCGAACATCGTAACTTTAGTCTATTGATAAATAGTTGTTCTCTTCAATCATCATGCTATAGACGTGGTATAATTTCAAACACGTACACATAGCTATGTCTGACCTCAACGGGTTGAAACTTGGTTTCTTCTAAAACATCGTTACTTTAGTCTATTGATAAATAGTTGTTCTCTTTAATCCTCACGCTATAGACGAGGTGTGCACATAGCTATGTCTATCCTCAACAGGCTGAAAGTTGGTTTCTTCTAAAACATCGTAACTTTAAGCTAATCATAAATAGTTGTTCTCTTCAATCCTCATACTATAGACGTGGTATAATTTCAACCACGCACACATAGCTATGTCTGACCTCAACAGGCTGAAAATTGGTTTCTTCTAAAAATTTGTAACTTTAGAGTATTGATAAATAGTTGTTCTCTTTAATCCTCACGCTATAGAGGGGTATAATTTCAAACAGGCATACATGGCTATGTCTGACCTCAACGGGTTGAAACTTGGTTTCTTCTAAAACATTATAACTTTAAGCTAATCATAAATAGTTGTTCTCTTTAATCCTCACGCTATAGACGGGGTATAATTTCAAACAGGCACACATGGCTATGTCTGACCTCAACGGGTTGAAACTTGGTTTCTTCTAAAACATTATAACTTTAAGCTAATCATAAATAGTTGTTCTCTTCAACCCGCATCCTATAGACGTGGTATAATTTCAAACACGCACACATAGCTATGTCTGACCTCAACGGGTTGAAACTTGGTTTCTTCTAAAACATTATAACTTTAGTCTATTGATAAATAGTTGTTCTTGCATGCTATAGACGTGGTATAATTTCAAACACGCACACATAGCTATGTCTGACCTCAACGGGTTGAAAGTTGGTTTCTTCCGAACATCGTAACTTTAGTCTATTGATAAATAGTTGTTCTTGCATACTATAGACGAGGTATAATTTCAAACACGTACACATAGCTATGTCTGACCTCAACGGGTTGAAACTTGGTTTCTTCTAAAACATCGTTACTTTAGTCTATTGATAAATAGTTGTTCTCTTTAATCCTCACGCTATAGACGAGGTGTGCACATAGCTATGTCTATCCTCAACAGGCTGAAAGTTGGTTTCTTCTAAAACATCATAACTTTAGTCTATTGATAAATAGTTGTTCTCTTCAATCCTCATACTATAGACGTGGTATAATTTCAAACACGTACACATAGCTATGTCTGCCCTCAACAGGCTGAAAATTGGTTTCTTCTAAAACATTGTAACTTTAGAGTATTGATAAATAGTTGTTCTCTTTAATCCTCACGCTATAGACGGGGTATAATTTCAAACACATGCACATAGCTATGTCTGCCCTCAACGGGTTGAAACTTGGTTTCTTCCGTAACTCTAAGCAATTGATAAATAGTTGTTCTCTTCAATCCTCGCGCTATAGACGTGGTATAATTTCAAACACGTACACATAGCTATGTCTGTCCTCAACGGGCTGAAACTTGGTTTCTTCCGAACATCGTAATTTTAGTCGTTCTCTTCAATCCTCATGCTATAGGCCTAACTCACAGCCATGTCCAACCTCTATACGCTGAAACTTGGTTTCTTCCGTAACTTTCACCTAATCTCTATCGGTCGTTCTCTTTTCAGATGTTCCCCTGCTGCGAGGAATGTAATGTAACGTTTGCAAGGCGTGATAACTTCATACGCCATATGAAATCAAAACACCCTAGCATAACATCTGCTTTATGTAAAGTTTGTAGTGTGTATTTCGCTAACGTAGAGCGATATGAGGATCACTTAGCAGAGGTACATCAAATATCTACTCGCCCTCAGGTAGTAGTAGGGAAAAAGCGTGCAGCTACTGATGTGGCTGTAGAAAGTAGTAGTAGTAAAAAACCTAGAAAAAATCATGAACAGATGTCCCCCTGCTGCGAGGAATGTAATGTAACGTTTGCAAGGCGTGATAACTTCACGCGCCATATGAAATCAAAACACCCTAGCATAACATCTGCTTTATGTAAAGTTTGTAGTGTGTATTTCGCTAACGTAGAGCGATATGAGGATCACTTAGCAGAGGTACATCAAATATCTACTTGCCCTCAGGTAGTAGTAGGGGAAAAGCGTGCAGCTACTGATGTAGCTGTAGAAAGTACTAGTAGTAAAAAACCTAGAAAAATCATGAACTTCAAACTATTCACTGCGAGCACTGTAACACTGATGTACCATCTTCGCATTTTCAGGGGCACTTACGGAGTAATGCGCATAAAAATAATGCGTGTAGAAGTGGTAGTAACGCAAACATCGAGGAAATTAATACAGCATTTAAAAGTAGGATTGCTAGTTACCGAATTCGCACCAGTCAAAAGTTTCAGAGCACTTCAAACTTTTTAAATTGCGTTCAACCGGATGTACAACAGCTTCTTGCTAAATCTTTGTCCAATCATAGTTTATTTAAAGTTAATTTTGAACTTTTCGCCTTGTACATTAAAAGCACGGATGAATCCGAAATAACGGACATTAAATCATTTAATACGAAGAATTTTGTCATAAGTCAGTCGACTAATTTTGGTGATGTACTTAGGGATGTCTCTAACATTATTTCAACTAAGAGCGAGGAATTTCAGGAAAAGGAATCAGGGTGGGCTTTAGTTGAGATAATGTATCTAGAAGTTAACATCAATAAGTACAATCCCATGCGAGGTTCATCGTACATCGAGCTGCCGACATGGATTCAGCGAAAAGAAGCTGTTGTAAACATCCAAAACAATGACGAAGCATGTTTTGCATGGGCGGTGATGTCAGCTTTAAATCCTGCGAAATCAGACGTAGCTAAGAGAACATCATCGTATCCACACTATTCAACGCAGCTAAATTTCGATAGTATAGAATTTCCTGTACAGATAAAGGATATTAAGCACTTTGAGGAACTAAATAACATTAGTATCAATGTGTATGGTGTAGAGAAAAAGTCTGTAGTAGGTCCTCTGTATTATACATGTCATAAGAAGAGTACTCACGTTAATTTACTCTATATTGAAAACAGTGAGAATAGCCACTTTTGCTGGATTAAAAATCTGAGTAGACTTGTTGGCAGTCAGTTGTCAAAACATGATGGTAAAAAGTGGCTATGTGATGGATGCTTGCAGTATTTCAGAAATGAAGATCAGTTAACGAAGCATTCCAAGAATGACTGCAATCATGTACGTACAGAGATACCTACTACAGGCAATAATGTTTTAAAATTTACAAATTTTCACAAGCAGATGTGGGTACCGTTCGTGATTTATGCAGACTTTGAAGCCATCCTCACGCCATGCAACACATGCTCACCTAATCCTGACAACTCTTTCACTAATACTACGCACATGCATGTCCCGTATAGCTTCGCGTATTACATCAAGTGTAGTTACGATAGTACGCTTAACAAGTTAGAGCTGTATCGAGGACATGATGCTGCTAAAGTATTTTTAGAAAGACTTGAAAGTGATGCAGTTCGTCTCGGTCGTATTCTGAATAGTAATATTCCTATGAAGCCACTCACTGACATTCAGTTAAATGATCATGAACGTGCTACAAAGTGTAGCATTTGTGATGGGGAATTTTCCGAAAATGACCCTAAAGTTTTTGGTCATGATCATTTAACTGGTTTCTACAGATGTGCCGCTCATTATAGCTGTAATCTTAAGTATAGAGTTCCTAAATTCATCCCTGTAATTTTTCATAACTTATCTGGTTACGACTCTCATTTCATCATTTCACAATTTGGAGCTTCAGATGAAAAAGTAGATATAATCCCTCAGAATAAAGAGCGGTACATTGCGTTTGCAAAGTCTGTAAAAGTAGATGCTGAGCATTCTATAAAACTGAGATTCCTTGACTCGTTTCGCTTTATGGCGAGTAGCCTCGATAAACTTTCTAGTCATTTACAGCCTGAACAATTTACGGAAATTCGACGCGTTTCCCCCGAAGAAGCGCAGTTTAATTTACTTCGGCGTAAGGGTGTTTTTTGTTATGAATATCTCGACTGCTTAGACCGCCTCGAAGAACGTGCCTTACCATCGAAACAATCCTTTTACAGCTCGCTGAATTCAGCAGATATTAGTGATGATGACTATTTACATGCACAACATATCTGGGAGCAGTTCCACATTCAAACGCTGGGTGAATACTCCGATTTATATTTAAAGACAGATGTACTTTTGTTAGCTGATGTTTTTGAAAATTTTCGCTGTGTTTGCATGAACACCTACAGCCTTGACCCATGTCAGTATTTTACTTGGGTTAAGTTGGGACGCGATGTTAAAATACACGCGTGTGAATTTGGAACTGCTAACCGATATCGATATGGTGCACTTTATAAAAGCATCCATTCGAGGCGGTCTGAGTCAGTGCAGCGGCCGACATTCGAGGGCTAATAATAAGTACATGCCGAGTTTCGATTCTAGTCAGGAATCTCGGTATATCGTTTACCTCGATGCTAATAATCAGTATGGGTGGGCGATGAGTCAGCATCTACCGGTGAGTGGTTTCCGCTGGCTGACGCAGTGCGAAATTGATGCTTTACAGCTACACGCCCTAGGTGATGAAGCTGATAAAGGTTATTTCCTCGAAGTTGACTTACAGTATCCTAAAGAGTTACACACTTCTCATAATGACCTACCGTTCTGCCCTGAAAATATGAAGCCCCCGTACATTGCATCAACGACGAAAATGCTCATCGCTAATTTATGCGATAAATCTAAGTATATCATTCATTACCGAAATTTAAAACAGTGTTTGCAGCATGGTTTGAAGTTATCCAAAATTCATCGCGTACTAGAATTTAATCAGTCACCGTGGCTAAAGCCATATATCGATCTGAACAATAATTTAAGAACGAATGCGGTTAATGAGTTTGAAAAAGATTTCTACAAGCTCATGAATAACAGTGTGTTTGGTAAGACTATGGAGAATGTTGACAAACGCGTTGATGTAAAATTGATTACAAACTGGGATAATATTAAGAAAAGGTATGGTGCTAACTATTTAATAAGTAAACCAAATTTCCACAGCTGTACCATCATACATGAGAATTTAGTTATTATACAGATGAATCGTGTCAAGGTTAAGTATGACAAACCTACCTACGTCGGCTTTGCAGTACTTGAATTGGCTAAAACACTCATGTATGAATTCCATTACGATTATATGATGAAGAAGTACGCGCATAATGCGCAATTGCTCTACACAGATACCGATTCGTTTACTTATCAAATCAAAACTGATGACTATTACAATGATATAAAGCCAGACTTGGGTAGGTTTGATACAAGTAACTATCCTGCAGATAATCAATATCATCTACCGCTAGTGAACAAAAAGGTTCTAGGTAAAATGAAAGATGAATGTGCTGGGAATATTATCGATTCATTTGTAGGTACTAAATCCAAGTCATATTGCATAAAACTCTTAAATGAATTACAAATAAAGAGATTGAAGGGGGTTAAAAAGAATGTCGTTCAGAATCAGCTAAGTTTTGAAAACTATAACAATTGCATTAAAAGTAATCCACCTGTTTTGCATAAGCAAATGTCTGTCATTAGAAGCAAGAAGCACCAGTTGTACACTCATTTAATTAGTAAGGTAGCCCTTAATAGCGATGATTGTAAACGGTTTGTCATCCCAAATTCTACCAACACGCTAGCCTGGGGGCATAGTAGTATTGATAGGTACTACTTTACATAAACATTATGCTAGAGGTGTGTGTACTCACGTTACGCTGTCTTACATCACAATTCGGGGGAGGTACGCTGAGAGCGTAGTACAGCAAGTTTAAACTTGTACATTCAAGAATTGCATCGAGAAGTACGCAAAACATCACTAGGGTAAAATGATTCGAGATAAAACGTGTACATACAAGATGTAAATAAATAATGTAGAATTGGCATATTCTTTTATTTTAGGTTAGGTATTACCTTCCTCCCACTCCTTATTTGCAAGATAGAGTTTTTGTTTATTACTCATAGAAGAAGAAAGAAGGTGATGAGCAGTTTCGTAAGTATAGTATCGTCTTGTTCGGTAAGTATCTCGAGAGCAGAATTTTTTTTTGTCAAAAAAGCACATAGCTTTGTAAAGCACGTAGAATTTGCCGCCACCGGGGCAGCACTGTTCTCTCTGGATTAAAAGCTTTGTTTCCAAACAAGAGCACGTAGAATTTACCGCCGCCACATAGAGTGCAGCACGGTGATTAAAGATGGCGGATGACGGCTGTCAGAAAAGCGCATAGGTTTGTAAAGCACGTGGAATTTGCCACCGCTACATAGAGGGCAGCACTGTTCTCAAAGATGGCGGATGACGGCTGTCAGAAAAGCGCATAGGTTTGTAAAGCACGTGGAATTTACCACCACCACATAGAGTGCAGCACTGTTCTCTCTGGATTAAAGATGGCGGATGACAGCTGACGAAATTGCCCGCAGCACAGTGCTCAAAGATGGCGAATGACAGCTGTCAAAAAAGCACGTGGCTTTGTTTCCCAACAAGAGCACATACATTTTTTCAAATTGCCGCCACCACATAGAGTGCAGCACTGTGCTCAAAGATGGTGGATGACGGCTGTCAAAAAGGCGGGTGATAGGTGATGAAATTGCCCGCAGCACGGTGCTCAAAGATGGCGGATGACAGCTGTCAAAAAAGCACGTGGCTTTGTTTACCAAACAAGAGCACGTGGAATTTACCGCCACCACATAGAGGGCAGCACTATACTCTGTTGATTAAAGATGGTGGGTAGTAGCTGTCAAAAAAGCACGTGAGTTTGTTTCCAAACAAGAGCACGTGGAATTTGCCGCCACCACATAGAGGGCAGCACGGTGCTCTCTTGATTAAAGATGGCTGCTGTCACGTGGAATTGTCTGCCACCACAGGTATCTAGCTAAAGAGGGCAGCACTGAGGTTTGCGATGCAAGATGGCTGCTGTCAAAAAAGCATTTTTCAAATTATCCGCCACCACATTTCAAAGGTAAGTAGCTAAAGAGGGCAGCACTGTGCTCTATAGATTAAAGATGGCGGATGACAGCTGCACGTGGCTTTGTTTATCTCACGCTAGTGAGGTTAAGTTGGTAGCACTAAGGTTTAGGCCCGCCGAGATGGCAGCACTGCGGGTGACAGGTGACGAATTTACATCTAAAGAGGGCAGCACGGTGCTCTCTGGATTAAAGATGGCGGATGACAGCTGTCAAAAAAGCACGTGGCTGTCAAAAAACACGTGGCTTTGTTTACCTCATGCTAGTTAGGTTAAGTTGGTACCACTAAGGTTTAGGCCCGTCAAGATGGCAGTACTGAGGTTAGCGATGCGTTGTTGTCTGTCAAAAAGCACGTGGCTGTCAAAAAACACGTGGCTGTCAAAAAGCACGTGGCTTTGTTTACCTCATGCTAGTTAGGTTAAGTTGGTACCACTAAGGTTTAGGCCCGTCAAGATGGCAGTACTGAGGTTAGCGATGCGTTGTTGTCTGTCAAAAAGCACGTGGCTTTGTTTACAAATCTGTCAAAAAGCACGTGGCTGTCAAAAAGCACGTGGCTTTGTTTACCTCGCGCTAGTGAGGTTAAGTTGGCACTACTGAGGTTTAGGCCCGTCAAGATGGTAGTACTGAGGTTAGCGATGCGTTGTTGTCTGTCAAAAAGCACGTGGCTGTCAAAAAGCACGTGGCTTTGTTTACCTCACGCTAGTTAGGTTAAGTTGGCACTAGTGAGGTTTAGGCCCGTCAAGATGGCAGCAGTGAGGTTAGCGATGCGTTGTTGTCGATGACAGCTGTCAAAAAGCACGTGGCTTTGTTTACAAATTCAAATCTCCCGCCAAAATTCAAATTTCCCGCCAAAATTCAAATTTCCCGCGGGCGGCGGCGGCGGCGGAGGAGGAGGCGTGCGGCGGCGGCGGCCACCGAACTGTCCAATTATACTACTGACGCCAATCCAATGTCGAGGAATTAATTCACTATTGAGTGTTTTTGTGGTTGCTAGTGTAGTGTTTTATGGGTAAATGAAGAGAAGTGTGTCAGAACGAACAGAGACGCTCAGTCCCCGAGCCAGAGGAATTAACTCTACGAAGCTGGAGCCAAATGAACAGAAGGCCAGTACGCTCAACATAACCATGAAAGAACCGCACTCTCTCATACTCACAATTTGGGAATTTATTTTATCATATTATTAGATTTCGATGCCTTTGCTGGCAGGACGTAGTATTTACAGTGCACTACGTCTTCTGGTATGGGCTAGAGCAATATTGTTACTTTCATTGATCTGTCTCAGCTTTATCCTTCGCTTTGACAAGACGAAAGGGACTGAGGTATGAGCGATGCTAGCAATGCCATTCCTTATGCAGCCAGTCCCTGCTATGAATGGTGTGAAAATGTTGCTCATAGGGTCATTTGGTGCATGCATTTCAGTGGGCTTGGCAGGCTGATATGTAATAGCAACTTCTGGCTCGGTGAGCAAAGCAACGGGAAACTACCTCACTTCTCATTTCCTTAGTACGCCTCTTCAGTGATGCCTAGGCCATTTATGACAGCTGATGGCGGAGCTGTTGAGGATCCAACCAGCCTTTGGGCTGAGGACTAAACATACATACATTAGATTTCGATTGATGTGTTCCGCCAACGTTAGCATAAATAATAATGTACTGTTTTGAATCGAAATAGTTTCTGCAATAAAATTGCATATCGATCAAGAATATTCGGTTAAATTCCATGAATTATTATACGAAGGAGTCAGGTATATTGAAAGACCAAACACTCTCAACTGGCTTGTAATCTCTACAAGACGAATACATATTTACATGCTTTTACTTATCTCGTGTTTGACGCCACCGACGAGGTTCGAGAGCGCAGTGGAACAACGTCATACACACACTATGCTGACGATATGCGATCTAACCCTTTACTGAACGTTCGCCCTTATAATGCCGTTTCCTGACATGATTTCCCCTAATAATTTGATGACTTGGACTTGATGGTAGACTGTGAACTAATATCACGGAGCTTGAAGAGGAATGCATAGAATGTCACATTAATATAGCACTTCCAAGGCTAAAGTGGAAGGAACCCTAAGGCGATCGAATGCCCATTGAAAATACGAAGTTGGTGGACGTCAAATACCTAAGATGTGTAATGTGCCAGAATTAATAGCATAGTACGTGAAATGGAATCTAGACTTAACCAGGCTCAGGCAGTGACTTAATTGTTGTAAACACCGGAACTGTGTAAGAAAGAAGTGAGTATGCATACGAAATTATCCCAAAATTGCCCTAATCTAGATCTATTTCACTGTACGGGAGTGAAAGTTGGATGGACTCAAGATATCTGATACATACGCTGGAGGCGCCCTCAATGTAGTTACGATAGAAAACGTTGGGTATACTTTGACTCTGATTTTTATTTACTTTTTAGTACCGTAGTTACTGCTGACGGTAGAGAAATGTGATTTAATGTAGAAAAAGAAAAAAACCTGCATCATTTTTGTCTGCAATGATCCTCATTTTCATATTTCTTCACAAACACACAATAATTTTACTTACTTTGTTATAAAATGTAACTACTTTTTAAAAATTGAGCATTTGGCTGGGCGGTTTGTGTCACATAGCTATCTGCTTGCATTGGGGAGAGAGTAGATTCGACCCCCACGGTCGGCAGCCATGAAGATGGTTTTCCGCGGTTTCCCATTTTCAAGCCAGGTAAATGCTGGGTATTTACCTGAATTAAGGCCACGGTTGCTTCCTTCTTTACTCATAGCCCTTGCCTAATCCCACCATCGCTGTAAGATCTATCTGTGTCGGTGCGATGCGATGTGATGCAAACTACATTCACTGCATGCTTGAATTTTAACAAATATGAGTAACTGCATTATCTATTATTATTGAATAAACAGTACAGCATGGAGCCTATTTCACAAAAGTGCATTAGGGCTGTAATTTAGAATCACAAAATATTTCAAAACGGAAGATTAAGAGTTCAGTTTGTTATAGATGTGCTGAATGAAGGTACCAACGACGACAACTCTGTCAGCAGAGCAATACTGAGATAATAGTTATCTGATTTCATATAACAGATGCACGAATTCGCTCTCTAGGCGCATAATTTCTCGTTGTATAAATGTGAAAGTCTAGTCCAAAGCCTACCACTTTCTTCTTTCTAAGATTTGGTTCTTATATACATAAAATTAATCTTCCATTAAGATCATAATTTAAGTTCCTATTATGATGCTTTTACTTTCACTAATTCGGACCTGTATGAGAAACAAACGGTTCCCCCGGAAGGACGTGGGTTCGAATCCCCGTCAGGAAGTCGTAAAATTTAAGAAACGAGATTTCCACTTCCGGAGGTGCATATGGCCCTGAGGTTCACTCAGCCTACACCAAAAATGAGTACCAGGTTCATTCCTGGGGGCAAAGGGGCCGGGCGTAGAGGTAACAACTCTACCCCATCTAGTGCTGAGGTTACGAAGAGTGGAAGCCTTTACCTTCCAACCTTCCAAGGGCCTTCATGCCCTGTACGGAGATGACTTTGCTTTGCTTTGCTTTGCTTTGCTTTTATGAGAAAAAAAAGGTTTGCTGTTGTAGCTGAGACCATGGAAACTATTTCAAGAATCGAGGAGTTGACATGGGAAAGGTAGTAAGTCAACCCATGCCTCTGGAGTAATTAGGTATAACCTTTGCCACTTGTTGGCAGACAACTGCATGTAAACCTCGTTTATAGCTATTAACATTTGTCGTAGTGATATTTCAGTTGCCAGAATGCCTCCAAAACCTCTTACATTCAAAACGGTATGTCGTTATTGCCATTCTCTTGACATGACGTTCATACTAGTTCTTAATTTTTCATAAATAAGTACTACACGTGCCCAACAATAGTTTCAGAGGAAGCTGTGAAAATGATCAGACAGGCTAAACATTTTCGACCATTTCATGTAATCATGATGGTGTTTGGGAATATTTGTGGCTTCGCCATGTAAAGCAAGAGATATTTAAATATCCCACACATTAAGATTACACTGTGAGGTGGATAAGAACTTGCGTCAATCAAGAGAATGGAATCATTCAATGTGTTAGAACTGTGGAAGGAGCGCAACGTCCTATCAACCAATCAACAACATGCAGTTCTTACAACCACTTGGAAACGAACAAACCATCGGCGAGGACTAATTCACCATGCTGCATTTCTTGGGTCAAAAGCGTCATGCATTTTATCGTGGAAGCTGTGTTTGAAACATACATGCCACCTGACAAATTGATTAGATTGTGATTTTTGATAATGTGTTTTATCGCACAATTTGGGCCTGAAATATAATTAGCATAATTTTACATGTTAAAAAAGGGTTACTCCTTGAATTTACATTATTTTTTTCAATAACATATTTTTCAGAATATTGGCAATACCACTTTTTTGCTGTAAAATTCACATTTTATGACTTACTACCTTTCCAATTGTTGGCTAGAAGATTGCCATCCAATCAGGAGGTATTCACTGCACCTGTAAGGTCTAAAATATTCTGAGCTATCGAAATCGGAGAGTGAAGAGATTTTGTACAGTAGAGTATCGCAATTTAATCATTCAACAATGGAATTTCCCTAGTGCCTATTAGAACAATATGCTATCAGTTAATTTGCGAATGATATGTATCAGATATGGAGAGAGAGAGAGAGAGAGAGAGAGATCGCTGATGGGCTAACTCTATATGAAGTGAGATAAAGCCCAACTTCCAAGTAGTGTTTATCAGAATAAATGACGACCATCGTACAGAAGGTATTAAAACCAAACCAAACTACATGGCACTACAGCCCTTGAAGGGTCTTGGCCTACCAAGCGACCACTGTTCAGCCCGAAGGCCTGCAGATTAGGAGGTGTCGTGTGGTCAGCACGACGAATCCTCTCGGCCGTTATTCTTGGCTTTCTAGACCGGGGCCGCTATCTCACCGTCAGATAGCTCCTCAATTCTAATCACGTAGGCTGAGTGGACCTCGAACCTGCCCTCAGGTCCAGGTAAATTCGCTGGCCTGGCCGGGAATCGGGTAAGAGGCAGGCACGCTACCCCTGCACCACGGGGCCGGCACGCAGAAGGAATTGTAGACAAAAAAATGGGAAGGTTTGTTTATATGAGAGAGGAAATCCTGCAATGTCGAATTCCTGTTTGTCGGGGCCTAAACTATCCTTGTAGTTTTATATAAAATGTCTTTGTAATCAATATGTTAGTGGTTATACGGAAACCTGTATTGATGTGGTGTCCGTTTTGGCGTAATTATTTGTCATTAATTGGGGATAGGACTAGGAAAGTAATAGTGTGGTATGGGAAAGAAAAGGGTCACTGCACTAGCTGAAACCAAGAAAACTATTTCAAGAATATTATTGACTGGAACAGTGCCACCCAAGTAGAATGTACTCAAAGTATCTATCAAGGAACCCCATTGTCAAACTATGCAGCATTGTACAATATTAACTGTGTCACCGATCACGGTAGAGCAGTAAGTATGTTGACTCTCTGGTTTAAATAACCCCTTCCCCGACACCACACCTGACGTTCTTGAAAGAGTGTAACGTCAAGAAAGGGAAAGATTATGAAAGGCTGGAGAATGAGACGTTCATTCTTGACTCAGTCCGATAGTAGGCCTACTTAGCCTAAATATGCTCAAACACCAGCGTCCAGTCATTAAATTTACTGGCACGTGAAATAAGAGAGAAACTTCAGGCACACCGTTATCTCCGAAAACCGTAAAAAATAATTAGTGTAACGTAAAACCACTCTTCTTCTTCTTCTTCTTTCTAAAAACCCATTTGGAGGATACGATGAATCAACTTTAGTTACTTTTCATTGTGCTCGATTTCCTTTGCTTCCAAATTTCCTTCATCCTTCGAGAGTGCCTTTCTTCTCTTCTTGAGTCCACTTTCTTCTAGTTGTTGCTTTCTTCCACTCCTGAAACGCTTCCTTTTAAACTGCTTCTCTAAAAAGTGTTCTTTTTTTATTGTATCTGTTTTAATTCCAGCATTTTTCACGTCTTTCTCAATTTCATTGAACCATGTGGGTTTAGATTTGTAACTATTCAGAAGGTTGAAGATGCGCTTGGTTAGTCTGTTGTCATCCATTCCGTAAACGTGTCCAAAAAATTGTAGTCTTCTTTTCCTCATTACGTCAGTTAGTTTTTCAATTTTGAAATATAGCTCCCTGTTTGGTCTTGACCTGTATTCTGCATTATTATTTCGTTTAGCTCCCAGTATTTTTCTCAAAATTCTTCTTTCAACCTTTTCTAGTTTTTCGAGATCTCCAGTTCTTGTTAGTTTAAGTGTTTCTGCCGCATATCAATTTTCAGGTCTGACTACTGTTTGGTATTGTCTCAGTTTTGTGTTCCAGGATAAGGATTTTTTGTTATATACATTTTTTGTCATGTGAAACATTCATTCCATTTCGTGCACTCTAGTTTCTATAGCTGTTTTTTTCTTTTGTGTCATTCGTTTTCCACTCTCCTAAAGTATTTAAAGCAATTTGTTTTACATATTGTGTTGTCAGGCATGTCATATTTTGCGGGGCATTATGAAGATTCAAGGGGACAAATTGGGGCAAATATTATTTTATAGGAAGGGGAGTTAGGGATTGGAATAACTTACCAGGGGAGATGTTCAATAAATTTCCAATTTCTTTGCAATCATTTAAGAAAAGGCTAGGAAAACAACAGATATGGAATCTGCCACCTGGGCGACAGTTCTAATGCAGATCAGTAGTGATTGATTGATTGATTGATTGATTGAGTGATTGATTGATTGATTGATTGATTGATTGATTGATTGATTGATTGATTGATTGATTGATTGATTGATTGATTGATTGATTGATTGATTGATTGATTGATTGATTGATTGATTGATTGATTGATTGATTGATTGATTGATTGATTGATGTTTGTCATGAACTTTGTTTTTTTCAAATGATATTTGTACTCCTATTTTAGCTACTTGTTTTTGTAATTCTCTGATTTGCTCTTGAGCATTATCCAGTGAGTCAGTAATTAACGCCACGTCATCCCCAAAAGCTAGACAATCTACAGTGATTTTATTTGGATTTCTTCCTATTTGAATACCTTAACTATTGATGGCTTTCCTCCATTTTCCAACTATCTTCTCTAATGCGCAGTTGAAAAGCAGAGGTGATAAACCGTCTCCCTGTCTTACTTTATTTCAAAAGGTTTTGAGAGTTCGCCCCCAAATTTTACTTTGGATATTGTGTTTGTTAACGTTGCTTTAATTATTTCAGTTCTTTTATTATCGAGTCCTAATTCCTTCATAATTTCAATTATTATTATTATTATTATTATTATTATTATTATTATTATTATTATTATTATTATTATTGTTTTCGAATGGGTCTACTATGGACCACGTTAAGCATCATTCATTTACGGTTCTTCCTCTTTCGATCGGCCCAGTACTTCTTCATCCTTTCGGAGTGGGCTTCTTTACGTTCTCGTGACCAGTTGTTGCCGGTCCGTTTTTTGCTACTTTGATCTTGGAATCCCTTAATTTTGTTGATGATTTTTCTGTATTCCTGTCTGTTGTATAATGCCTGCTGTGATATATTATTTTCCTCCATATCCTCCTTGACCCCTTTAAGCCAGCTAGTTTGTGTCTTCCTGTTCTCCAAGTATTCCAGAATTCGCTTAGCTGTTCTCTCTGGTGGCATTCTTTTAATGTGTCCGTAGAAGCAGAGTCTTCTCTTCTTGAAGGATGTTGTGATTTTTTCGGTCCTTTTGTATAGTTCCTCATTTGGTCGCAGTCTAAATTCTTGACCCACTTTCCTGGGCCCTAGTATCTTCCTTAAGATCTTCCTTTCTGTCTTTTCAATGTTTTCTAGTAAGCCCTTCCTGTTCAATGGAATACATTCGATCGCATATAGACTTTCTGGTTTGATGACAGTGTTGTAATGTCTGATTTTTGCAGTGAATGAAACTGATTTTTTATTGTAGACATTTCGACATAACTGGTATGCTGCTTCCATCTTTCTTGCCCTTTCCTGTAATGCTATTCCTGGTAGTCCTGTTGGGGTTATCCATTCCCCTAGATATTTAAACTTCTGTACTCTTTTAATTGTTCCATATTTGGTGAAAATATTTTGTGTCGGATCCTTTTTGTCCTGAATCATTAGTTCCGTCTTTTCGAAGGATATCTGAAGTCCCGTCTTTACAGCAGTCTCTTGAAGTGTTTCAATTTGTACCTTGGCTGTTTCAGTGTCTTCTGCCAGTATTGCCATATCATCTGCGAATGCTAGACAGTCAATTTTGACTCCAGATCTTCCCAGTGATATTCCATTTTTCACCCCTAATTCCGTCAGTCTCTTCCTCCACTCTCTGACCACTTTTTCAAGTATAACATTAAACAGGAGTGGTGACATCCCGTCCCCTTGTCGGACACCTGTTTCGATCTTGAATGGTTTTGCCAATATACCCATAAACTTAACCTGTGATGTAGTGTCAGTGATGGTTTCTTTGATTAAATTTCTAGTTTTTTTATCTATCCCAAACTCTTCTAACGTACTTATCAAGGTTGCTCTGTCGACTGAATCATAGGCTTTCTTAAAATCCACAAATACAATCACTAGATTTTTGGCTGTGAGTGCACGTAGTTGTAGTATGGAAATTAGGTTGAAAATTTGCTCGCTGCATGATCTCCCTTTCCGGAATCCTGCCTGGTATTCACCGAGTTCTTTTTCTATTATCTCTTCAGTCCTGTTTTGTAGTGCCTTGGATAGAATTTTAGAGGCAACTGGTGGCAATGATATTCCTCTGTAATTGTTAACGTTTGTTCTGTCTCCTCTTTTGTGCAGCGGGTGTATTAATGATGTCTTCCATTCCTTTGGGATGCTCTCTGTCTGCCAAATCTCCTCAAACAGTGCTTCTAGCTGAGTCACTAAGTGTTCAATAACTCTGCAACTATTGAATCTTCACCTGACGTCTTATTGTTCTTCAGTCCTGTTATTATTCCCCTGATTTCTTCTTTATTAGGTGGTTCTGAGTCCGGTGTCTGGTTCTTGGGTTTCTTAAACATTAGAGTTTCCTCAGGTTTTTTACAGTTCAGTAGTTTCTGGAAATAATTTGCAAGATGTCGGCAATTCTGTTCATTTCCAGTGATTAGATTTCCTTGATCATCTTTGAAGCATAGGGTTGGCGGTTTGTATCTTGTTAAGTTCCTCCAGAATGTCTGGTAAAAATTACGTGTATTGTTTTTCACATCTTCTTCTAGTTTCTTTAGTTGCTGTGTGTCATAATGTTTCCGTTCACCTCGTATGGTTTTAGCTGTTGTTTTCCTTTGTGCTTTGAATGCCTCCCAGTCTTCTGGTTTCTTAGTTGAGTTCCATTTCTTCCATGTCTGAGCCCTTCTTTGCAGTGCTTCTTCGCAAACTTCATTATTATTATTATTATTATTATTATTATTATTATTATTATTATTATTATTATTATTATTATTATTATTATTGCCACACAAGCACATCCAAGAGTTTTGGCGTCGCAAGGATGTGGAAGAGCTGGTATTAGCAAGGAAGTGGTCGTGCCCTCATTAAGGTACTAGATGTTCAATATGCCTCCCCCCCCCCCCCCTCCCTCTACTACTTCGATGCACAGTTCACAGTGGTGTAGTAGTGACCTTTGGACTCTGTTCAAGATGTGTGGTGTGTCGCACATTACCTCTGTCTCCCACCTTCCCTCATCGTTTGGCTGGAGTGAGAATAGGAAACCACGGAAAATATCTTCAGGGCTATCGGCAGTGGAGTTCGAACCTATCAGCTCCTCAATCAAACTTCACATCCACGTGACTCGAACCGCTCGGCCAATGCAATCACTCGGATTTCTTCTTCTTCTTCTCCTTATTATTCTTCCTCTTATTATTATTATTATTAATTCGACTACTAATATTAATCAGACCGTGTAGGTGCAGTGGTTCAGTCACTTGATGTCCAGCCCAAGTGCCCCACGTTCGAGTCACGAGGACTTCAAGTGGGATTTTCAATCCCACCACCGCGTGGTGCTAGGAAGGGCTTTCGGTTTTAAAACTGACCAAGCCTCAGACTGAGCTTGAGTACTCCACCTACTCTACTGAGATGTTAATACCAATACCGAGTGGGTTGGCCGTGCGGCTACAGTGGCATAGCCGTGGGTCTACATTAGGGAGATGGTTGGTTCGAATCCCACAGTTCGCAGCTCTGAAGATGGTTTTCCGTGTTTTCTCATTTTCACACCAGGCAGACGCTGGGGCAATAACTTAATTAAGGTCACGACCGCTACCTTCCCTTTCCCATCCTTGCATCGCCGAAAATCTCCGATGTGTTAGTGTGTCGTTAAAAAACTAGAAAAAAATAAAATAAAATAATAATATTAATAATTTCGTGAGACTGTTCTTAGCCTGGTGCAGCCCTTGTAAGGGAGATCCTCCTACGAGGGTGGTGGCTTCTATCGTGTATGGGAAACTGCGTGTTATTGTGCTGGAGGATAGTGTCTCGTGAGGGGAATGCGTTGTAGAGATGTTGAAAATAGCACAAAGATCCAGTCCCCGAGCCAAGGTAATTAACCATTTAAGAATGAAATCCTGGATCCGGCAGATAATTGAACCTGTGGCTCTCTGAACCGAACATCACTGCGCTGATTATTCAGCTAATAATATTTTTAACGTTTCTTTAACCACCATCAGCCTTTTAAAGACAATAATAATGTTAGTTGCTTTTAAGTTCCACTAACTACCCTTTTCCTGTTTTTGGAGACGGCGAGGTGGCAGAATTTAGTCCCGCAGGAGTTCTTTTATGTGCCAGACACGAGGCTGACGTATTTGAATACCTTCAAAAAACACCGGACTGGTCCAGAATTGAACCTGCCAAGTTGGAGTTAGAAGGTCAGCGCCTCAACCGTCTGAGCCACTCAGCCCGCCGTTCTTAAGACAAACGAGATACCTTATTCTACATATGCCAATGAGCAACTTATGCAAGTTGATTATTTCGCGATAAAATTGATAAATTGTAGCCATTCTTTAAAACTCTACAATACGGCAATCACTTGACAGATCTGCTTATCAGCTGAAGTGGTGCGATTACCGAGCTCCAAGTGCACACGTGTGACCTCGAAAATATCTCCAAGTGTGAGATAAAATTATTAAAAACATTTCTGAAAGAATCACTGTTCATACTCGATTGCGAACAAGGTTAGACGAAAAGGAGGTCATTGCTGCCTTCCCTGTCTTAGGAACCTGGGAGATGCTTTAGTGGACAGGGAGTGCAATGGAGTCGAATATGGTAGTTCAGAATATATTTCAGTGTCAAAAGCGTGGTTCGAAATCCGGTCGCGAGCGTTCCTTAACCAGTCGCTAGCTCTGAGGCAACAACAGCTCTCCATTTCGATCTAGAAGGACATCTGCCATGCGAGAGTCCTGAGAAGTGCTGAAGAGATAACATCAGGGGGTCTGCAGTTTGAGGACGTCAGTAAGAGGATGAAATCCAGATGGTAAACTAGAGTAACGGAACCCGTGCTACGAAAGTGAAAAATGCTAGATAGGCATATATTTCTAGTACATAAATTTTAATAATTATTTATTTCACAGATCTTTCACTATAGGTCTAAAGCGAAAACAAAGCTTAACGAAGAAACAATTAAAATAATGTTCAAATCAACTCTTAAATAAGCGAGTGAATTCCTCGGTACGGGTCGTGTAGCTGTACAGTTACATTCGGAAGCTGGCGAATTCCTATCATACGAGGCAAATACCGGGGCTATACCTTAATTAAAGTTGTGATGGTTCATACATTTACCACAGCCCCGAACTGTACTTATCACAACGTATTATTATTATTATTATTATTATTATTATTATTATTATTATTATTATTATTATTATTATTATTATTATTATTATCTTCTTCTTCTTCTTCTTCTTCTTCTTAATCTGTTTACCCTCCAGGGTCGGTTTTTCCCTCGGACTTAGCGAGGGATCCCACCTCTACCGCCTCAAGGGCTGTGTCCTGGAGTTTCAGACTTTGGGTCGGGCGATACAACTGGGGAGAATGACCAGTACCTCGCCCAGGCGGCCGCACCTGCTATGCTGAACAGGGGCCTTGTGGAGGGATGGGAAGATTGGATGGGACAGGCAAGGAAGAGGGAAGGAAGCGGCCGTGGCCGGAAGTTAGGTACCATCCCGGCATTTGCTTGGAGAAGTGGGAAACCACGGAAAACCACTTCTAGGATGGCTGAGGTGGGAATCGAACCCACCTCTACTCTGTTGACCTCCCGAAGCTGAGTGGACCCCGTTTCAGCCCTCGTACCACTTTTCAAATTTCGTGGCAGAGCCGGGAATCGAACCCGGACCTCTGGGGGTGGCAGCTAATCACACTAACCACTACACCACAGAGGCGGACTTTATTATTGCTATTATTATTATTATTATTACTATTATTATTATTATTATTATTATTATTATTTCGTGTGGATATGTCTAGCTGGGTGCAGCCCTTGTAAGGCAGACCCTCCTGTGGGGCTGGGCGGCATATGTCATGCGTAGGTAGCTGCGTGTTATTGTGGTGGAGGATAGTGTTTTGGTGTGTTAGTTGCAGGGATGTTATTGGAATTAACCAATGAAGGTTAAAATCCCCGACCCGGCCGGTAATCGAACCCGGGACCATATGGGCCGAAGATCAATACGCTGACCATTCAGTCAACAAGACGGACATTATTATTATTTTATTAAAAAATATGTATCGCAGTAAAATAGCCACACATTAGTGAGGGGTGTTATAACAGTTTAACACTTGCAACATTGGTCGCATAGTCTCTGATTGATCTAGTCCTCTTGTTGCAGAGTTCTAAGTGATATCGTTCACATAACTTTTCACATAATGTACACTTGCATGAGTTTGACGGTTAGTGGTATGTTGTGTTTTCGCAGATGACATGGTGGAATCCATGTACTGCAAGTTTTGTAAACACGTGCCTCGTCTCAAAATTTGCTGCTGTCCATGTACGATCGATCATGGCCCCAGTTCCATAGAATTCCGTGGGTACTTCTTCTCTTTTCCTTATTAGTGTTCTTAGTAGGTTCTCCGATGGCGTTGTGTTAGGTAGGGGGTACATTGTCCTTAAATCCTCTATGAGGAAAGTTTCCCGCGCGAGAAGGTAGACTAATCTGGATCTTGTTGTTTTTGCCACTCCGATTGCTCTTTTGATGTATGTTGCTTTAACTCTTTCCAGTCTTGCTAAGTTCTTTTCATTCAGGTGTGTCCATATAATTTCAATCCCATGCGTAAGTATTGGAACGATTTTTGATTTGCTGTGTCAAGACTTAGTGTTCTGATGAAGCTTATTTCGTTCATCGCTCTAATTGCTTGTGTCGCTTTTCTCTATTGTGTGCGTAGTGAAGCATTTCGCAGATAGCTGGAGTGTTATCCCTAGATATTTGTATTCTTTGGTGATAGATATTATTTTCCCTTCTAAGGTGATTCTTGTCGATTTTGGTATTTGCCCTCCTGATCTGAACACCTACGAACTTGTGTTCAATGCACTATTTTCCCACTTCGTCTATAATGTTCTGCAGTTTCTTTAAGCTTTTTGAGCCAATCACAATATCATCCGCATAGGCGTATGCTGCTACATCTTCATTTTGTGCAATTTCCATAATGTCCTTCGCTGCCAGGATGAACAGCAGAGGGCTTAGTGGGTCCCCTTGGAGTACACCATTTGTTTGAATTATTGGTTCTGAAAGGTCTAGGCTGTCCGAGATTCCTATCTTGTTCCATTCATTTATGAAGTTTATGATTCTTGTCCAGACGCTGTCTCTTCCTAGAGTTTCCTCGAGCTTCCTTTGTACTAATGCTCGGTACAGGAGATCAAAGGCTTTTGTGAAGTCTATAAAGATTGTATAGCAGTAGCGTAGCCAGGATTTCAGTTTGGGGGGGGGGGCATTCATCCAGAATTTTATTTTGATAGGTGTCCAAACTTCCGTAGTTTAGGTGGTGTAGAATACCGAAAAAGGAAATAGGTGTCCTTGGATCCAAGTAAGAGTGGTGGATTCGTGCGGATTCCGGAAGCTAATAGTAATTTTCTTATTCTTCTTCTTCTGCCCCCGCTTTTCCCACATCTGTGGAGTCGCGGGTGCGAACTGTGTCGCACATGTGGATTTGGCCCTGTTTTACGGACGGATGCCCTTCCCGACGCCAACCCTATATAGAGGGATGTAATCAGTGTTGTGTGTTTCTTTGGTGGTTGGTAGCGTAGTATGTTCTCTGAATATGAATATGTTGGGACAAACACCTAGTCCCCAGTCAGAAGAATTAATCAGACGCGATTAAAATCCCCGACCCGGCCGGGAATCGAACCCGGGACCGTCTTAACCGAAGGCCTCAACACTGATCATTCAGCCAATGAGTCTGACTCCGTAAGCTTATATTAATGTACATTATATATAAAATGATAAATAAAAGTACATTCGTTAAAACTCCTGGGGTGTCTGGACTTCTTGGACGACAACTCCCCGTCTCCCGGCTACCTCTGTTACTCCCATCCCAACATAACTGCAGCATTTCTTATATTCCGAGTACAAGTGAAGTGAATTCAAGAATAAACAGTTTGAGTAAGGATGCAATATTCTGGTTTAGAATAAATACGGTAAAGTTATTATAATAATGGTCATGTGATAAGCAATAAAGAAGTGACATTTTATAAAAATAATGCGGCAAAGATATACACACACACGCGTCGAATACAGGTTTCACGCCCATCTTGTCCGTGGCTAGATGATGAAGGCAAGAGAATGATGGCCCACCGTGACTCGTTATTTCGACATTATAAACAAACCCTAGATGACACAGACTTTGAATCTAACCGCATCTTAAGAAATCGCACAAAGCAGTTAATCAGAAATTTAAAAAAGTGTATATATTTTCGGAATTTAGTTAACAACTTAAATTCTAATCGCGCACGGGACAAGTTTAGAGCTCTGGGAATAGGAAAACATCACCAGAGACAGACAACTCCTGACATTCCACTTGACAAACTGAACGATTACTTTAGTAGTTTAAATAATCAACCTACCCAAATTAACTGCACCGACTCACCGCCCTCTACTCCAGCCAATCCACCATTCACATTTCACAGTGTCACAGCAAAATCAGGTTAAAAGGCTTTGTACTCGATTAAATCAAAGACTACAGGTGTAGATGATATTCCTATTACTTTTATACATAACATTATGGGTGCTATCTCGCCTATGCTGACGCACATACTGAACTACTGTTTACTAAACGGAACTTTCCCTACTGTCTGGAAAACAGCCAATATTGTATCGGTACCTAAGAGTTTAGACCCACAATCGCACTCTGACTATCGTCCTATGTCCGCACTCCCTGCGCTTTCTAAAGGCTTTGAACGTTTAGTATACGAGCAAGTTCTGGAATACCTCAATAAAAATGCTCTTTTGGACCCTTTACAATCTGGATTTGAGAAGGGTCACAGTACCGCGACAGCACTTTTGAAGGTTACTGAAGACATTACAAACGCTATGGACAAACGACTGCTCACTATAAGTATCCTTCTTGACTTCAGTAGCGCCTTTGACACTATAGTAATTTCGACTATAATAAAGAAAATGGAACTGCTAAATTTCGACCTGGCTGTGCTTAAGGTTTTTAGTTCTTAATTGAGTAACTGTTAACAGCGTGTAACAGTAAACAACAAGGCCTCTAAATGGAAAATGAAACTTAGTGTTGCCCCACAGGGCAGTATTCTACGGCCCCTAATTTTCTGTATTTTTATCAATAACATACCATCTGTGACAGGAAATAACACACATGACCTCTGTGCTGACGATCTTTATATATCGACACTGCAAGACAAGATATTAACAGGGATCTCCGACGACTCAGTGTCATGTATATGCACAACGAAGCTCTCTTATACTACACTGCAAAAAAACCTCAGACAATTATAATTGGATTACGAAAATTAGTGAGCTGCTCAAACAATGTCGCAATCCCGCCTATCCTACTGAATTATTCCCTACAGTAAAACAGTTTAAAATCCCGGCGTAATGATGAATGAAGCAGTTGATTGGTCTGATCACACGAAACAAATACCGGTACGTAAAAAGATTTTTGGAGTTCTTCACCCTCTTAAACGGCAGAGGGATGTATTTCCACTACAGGCCAAACGAATACAGACACTCATTCTCCCTATTCTTGGATATTGTGACGTTGTTTTAGTTGACATGACGAGAGAAGAAACACTTAAACTTCAACGAGCACTGAATTCCTGCCTGCGATTTATTTACAATATCGTGTACGATGTTCATATCATCCCACACTATCAGGCTGTCTCATGGCTGATGTCTGATAAACGTCGGCAGCTACACACTTTAACGATGGTGATCAGAGTGGTAGCTGAATGTCAGCCAATGTATATTTCTTCTAAATTCATCTTTTTATCATCATTTCACAACTTAAATACACGTTCTAGATTCATTCTTTCTATTTCACTGCACCGCACAAATAAAATTAATAGATAATTTGTGGTGACTGTCGCCAGATTATGTAATTCCCTGCCAGTTCAGGTCAGAGAAACTAGCTTTTTTAAATCACGATTTAAGATCACCTGCCGAGACTACCTGCTGAGGACAGCTGACTGAATGGTTGAAGTATGAATGTGTGCGTTCCTGAGGATTAGCCATTTTTAACAGTTTTTAATATTAATTAGTTCTAATATTAATTTAGTAAGTAATTTATTTAAATTTATTTTCGATTCTATTAATTTATGTATTTTTAAGTATTTTTAAGTATCTCAGTATTTTATTTAAGATTCTGATTAGTATGTGGTTAAGTGTACGAGAGGGCCTGGAGCCCTAACTTCGCCACTGTACTGAGGGCACTAATAAATAAATAAATAAATAAATAAATAAATAAATAAATAAATAAATAAATAAATAAATAAATAAATAAATAAATAAATAAATAAATAAATAATGTAAAGCATATGGGTATAGATATTTTGTTAGTTGGTAAAGAAAAATACGCGTTACAACATATGCTATGTAGGGTTTACCTTGTCCTATTAGTTTCCAACGCGGTTAGGGTCACGCAGCTGTGAGCTTGCATCCGGGAGATAGTGGATTCGAACCCTATTGTCGGCAGCCCTGAAAATGTTTTCCCGTGGTTTCCAATTTTCACACCAAGCAAATGCTGGAACTGTATCTTTATTAAGGCCACGGCCGCTTCCTTCCCACTCCTATTCCTATCCCACCGTCGCCATAAGACCTATCTGTGTCGGTGCGACGTAAAGCAAATTGTTAATTACTTTCCTCGCAAGCCTGGGATACAGAATATAGTAGTATAAGGTTAGAGTTTTGTGACGCTAATATTCGTATGTATAATTTTTTTTAACGTGTCAGAAACCAACGACACTGAGCTGTTGCCATTTCAACACCGTTTTAAGGGTTACCGATCCAAGCCGGGATTTGAAACTGCGAACTCGGACTCAGAAGGACAGAGACACAACCAACTGAGCCACATGAAAAGAAGGCGTTTGTGATTATTGTCATAAATAGATGCAGTTAGTATTTTTACAAAGGTTTTATGAGGAGCATTTATTAAGTCTTACGTTTTCTTACTGTCCTAAATGCACGAGGCCGGACAGAAGAACTAGCTGGAAGCTAAGGAGCCTTGCAGGGGTGTCGCTTCCTTCTCTGTTCACTTTTCCAAACCAAACACCATGACGTAACAGACCCCAAGCGCCATCGCCTACCAAGCGACGGCTGTTCAGCCCGGAGGCCTGCAGATTACGAGGTGTCGTGTGCTCAGCACGACGAATCCTCTCCACCGTTATTCTTGGCTTTATAGACCGGGGCCGCCATCTCACCGTCAGATATCTCCTCAATTATAAACACATGGGTTGAGTGTACCTCGAACCAGCCCTCAGATCCAGGTAAAAGTCCTTGAGTTGGCCGGGAATCGAACCCGGGACCTCCGGTAAGAGGCAGGCAAGTTACCCCTACACCGTGGGGCCGGCTGGTTACTTTTAGGTCTCCTTATTTTCGAATTTGACTTAAGGCATCCTGCATTCGATTCCCGGCATTGACAGAGTTAAGAAAGGCATGGGATGGGAAGGATACAACCTTGTTTTTGGTTGCAGTAGAGTTTTCCTCGAGTCTCCCGTAATCGAAATATGTACGGCCTGGAAGGTAGTCACCTTCACGGAGTGTAGTACCAAAGTGGTTCCTTTTTTAAGAAGACAAATTAAATAAAGATTCTACTTCCTCACAAACGAAGAACGATATTATCAATTTTACGACCAGTTTCAATAATGCAGCCGGTGTATGTTAAGAGTACAGAAGGTATGATTGTACATGGTAACAATCAAAACCAACAATATCTACTGAAGATCCGTCACCGCACTCGGTACGTCCGGCTTTCTTTTTATATCCACCGGGCGAGTTGGCCGTGCGGTTAGGCGCGCACGGCTGTGTGCTTGCATCCGGAAGATAGTGGGTTCAAACACCACTATCAGCAGCCCTAAAGATGGTTTTCTGTGGGTTCCCATTTTCACACCAGGCAAATGCTGGGGCTGTACCTTAATTAAGGCCAAGGCCGCTTCTTCCCACTCTCAGTCCTTTCCTTTCCCATCGTCGCCATAAGACCTACGGTGCGCCGTAAAGCAAATTCTAAATAAAAAATTTAAAAAAATCTTTTCACAGCCCCTTCCAAGGAAAAGTATTATCCACACTACCGGCCTGGACTTACACCCCACCCACTGAAATTATTTTGTGGGTACGCCACTGCATCCACTCACCATTGAAGGTACAAGGTAAGTCCGAAGAATGGTTGGATACTCAAAATACGCCACCATAAATGATACGGTTCTGGCTCAAAAGTGTAAGGAAACGTAAGGGACGGGATCTAGTGTTTTAAGTAGAATCCGTATCAATAGAACGTGACTTCCCATTTTAAAAATGTTTCATGTATCGACTGCGATTCAAGCCTGGGCCGTCCTGATGAGAAGATAGAACCATTGGAACTGAGTTATCACGCCCGCCAGTTACAAAATTGTTACCCGCACTTTTGATGGTGCCATTTGAGGTTCCAATCAGCCCCCGGACATTTGACAAAATATATAGGCCTTCCTATCCAACTTAGGCACGACTCCGCGATTGTCTTGCTATTTTAAAAGTTAAAAAACTTTTTCATAATTTACCGAGGATGCACATAGTGTTGGCTTCTCAGTGACAAAACGGTCCCTCTTCAAAAAAGGTTACTTATATGGCGCAAAATGAGGAACAAACGTGCAGCTCATAATCCTGTCGCAGTCTTCCCAACACTGCAACTTAAACACAGCACATCTCTCAAACACGGTACAACCCGAGGATCCCTAGGACATTGTTGTTTCCTGGAACCGATATGCAAACGCTGACACGATGTTGTAAGCCTGCAACTGTTTCTGGACGTGGCCACCCCGTTATCTCGGTGGTCACGTTCCGGCCCCCTACTGAGTAATCCCCTGCTAATTGCCCCTTTCTTCATGTCTTGACATTTGTAAACACACGGTTACATTCTCAATACTGAGGCCTCTACAGGGAAATATCCCCGCGCATCACAATCCTAAGTGTCTTCCTTTCATTCAAGCAGTACAAATATGGAGAATTATGTATGACCCTATTGAGCCCTCGCTAGTAGATTCTTGTCGCTACATTAACATAACATTTCGGCGTACGTTTTTAAGTTGTTCGTACCGCACGTAAAACAACGGCTGATCTTCGCTCTAGGTTCAGGAAATATTTTGGGGGGGGGGGGGGCCGGCCCCACTGGGCCCCCCCCTTGGCTACGCCAGTGTTGTATAGTATTTTTCCTTCTTTTCGATGGCTTCCCATATGTTATTTAGCAGTAGTTCCACCGCTGCGAGAGTGGATCTTCCTGTCCTAAACCCGAATTGAGATTCTGGGAGGTGATCTTCTACTGTGTCCCTTATTCTTTCTGTGATTAGTTTTGTGAATACCTTAAAAGGATTGTTTTCCAGGACTATTCCTCTGTATTTATTTGTGTCCTTCGGGTCTCCTTTCCCATTCTTATTTTATTGGTATATTAATATAGTAATATTTGAAGATGAAAGGACTCCATGTTAGATACTAGTAGTTTATTTTGTACAGGCAGTTGGGAAATGTAGATATATTTCCAGGTTTGGAAGAACATCCAGGGAAAACGTTAGGGGGATGGATACGGAGAATCCAAGCCTCGGACATGCAAATCTTGAAGTCAGCCCCGTAGCTAGCTACGGAACAAAAAGTAATAGGTTCGGGTGTAGTCGGTGAACAGCCGCGTGGGTACCATAGTGCGGGAAATCTTTCGCTCATGATTGGACCTACGCGCCGAACGAGCTTGGACGTATCTAGTCGAAGTGGGGATTAGGAAGTCTATATAAGCGTGTGTAGGACGCGGTCCAGCTAGCAATTTATTTCTGAAGAATTTACTCTTCTGCTAGTATTGGTTTTCTATGTTTCATGGCAACTTGCAGTAATGTATGGCCTGGTTTGAAGGCAGAAACAACAGCGTGTTAGTGCAAGTGAAAGTGTCTGTACAAACAAGAGTTATTGTCATTTTATAAATATCCAAGTAGCATAAATACCATTTGTTGATGGTGAGAGCCGGCAGTTTGTGTTGATACACATAAACAGTTTAGGTCATATACTGTACATTGCATTGTAACTATTGGTCATCTGGCTCACTACAAATGGGAGTGCAGTCGTAGCTGTCGTTTCCCATTGCTTTTGTTCTAGAATTATTCAATGTACATAGGGAGTTCTGTGCAGTTGTTAATGTTTTGAACGTGTAGTGTATATTTTTGTGTGTTGATGAAGTGTTTATGCACTGATACAAGTCAGAATATGGGTAGTTATTTTAGGATCAGTGGAGAAGTTATTTATCCTCCGTAGCTCAGGCGGCAGCGCGCCGGCCTTTCACCACTGGCTTCCGAGGTTGAAATCCCGGTCACTCCAGGTGAGATTTGAGCTAGACAGGGCGGAGGTGGGATAGGATTTTCTCCGGGTACTCCGGTTTTCCCTGCCATTCATCTGTCATTCATTAATCATTGCCTTAGAGGAGTGCGACAGGCTTCGGCAGCCGGCACAATTCCCATCCTCACCGCTAGATGGGGGCTTCATTTATTCCATCCCTAATCCGGTCGAATGACTAGAAACAGGCTGTGGATTTTCATTTTGGAGAAGTTATTGGAGAACCTGGGTGCAGTTTCTACCAGTTTAATAATTTTCAGAGGGTTAGGTAAGGCCCGAAGCAGATGTACTATTGCACAGATTTATGTACACGCCCTGAAAAATAGGATTAACACGCATTATCAAAATTCGATAGATCAATTTTGGTGGACTCTGGCACTCAAATGTCAGTTAATAATTCCATTTCCTTGTTTGTTACACGCAAGTGTATTAATAATTCAATTAAAGCTCAAGAGTAGAGCATATTTATATATTTTTAATAATATTACAATATCACGGCTGATTTCTTTCCCTTTTCCATCCAGTCTGTGTTACTGGGATGTTATACCAGCAGAAAGTAAATAATACTAAAGATCATAAAATCTAAGATACCATTGTTGGAACATGACTCTATTGAACGGACCTTGGTGGTGATGTTTGAGCTATCCGTGTCATCAGCTCCGATACAGATTCCTCAGTCTTGCAACTGTACCTATGCCAGCTGTATAGTAGCTCGTATCTTCAAATGCGTTGACCAAGTCGTACAGTTCATATGTGTACAGTTCTACTGTTGTAAACCTATGAAGGCACAAATATTTACTCTATAACTGCCAGTATCCAGTATTCGGGAGGTAGTGGGTTCGAAATGCAAATGCTGGGGCTGTGCCTTAATTAAGGCCACAGCCTCTTCCTTCCCACTCCTAGGCCTTTCCTATCCCATCGTCGCCGTAAGACCTATCTGTGTCGGTGCGACGTAAAACAAATTATAAGAAAGAAAGAACTGTAATTGTAATATTTAGAGGAACATACCAGTACGGACAGAAATACATTTATTGTATTATTCATGTTAGAAGGTACAAATTACGCTATTCTGTTGATGAGACGATTTATATAATAGAAGGGCATGGTTCTCCCTGAACATAACAACTTTTCTGCTCCTTTTTTTTACAAGTTGCTTTACGTCGCGCCGACACAGATAGGTCTTATGGCGACAATGGGATAGGTAAGTGCTACGAGTAGGAGGAAAGCGACCGTGGCCTTAATTACGGTACAGTCCCAACATTTTTATAGTGTGAAAATGGGAAACAACGGAAGACCATGCTCAGGGCTGCCGACAGTGGGGTTCGAACCTACTATCTCCCGAGTACTACATACTGGCCTCACTTAAGTGACTGCACCTATCGAGCTTGGTAATTTCTACTGCTAGAAAATGTCATAGATACACTGCCTGACAAAAAAGTTGAAGCTTTCAGAAGAAATGGGCGATGTCAATGTAACCTCGTACATGTGAACAGTGTCAGTTGTTGAATGATCACCGTGAAGGACACGGAGATGTTCCGTACTCCTGTGAAACACTTGACACAGTTTGAAAGGGGAGTCATTGTGCGTCTCCATTTGGCCAGCTGGTCGAATCGCGCAATATCCAGATTTCTGCGGCATTCGAATTAGACAGTCACCCGATGTTGTAATTCATAGGAACGTGAGGGCATGCATACCCGTCGTCAAGGTCCCTGTCAACCACAAGGGATAATCACCGTGTTGTGCACCAAGCACATCGCAAGGCCTTCACACCTGCATCTGTCATCCGGGAACAAGCAATGGACTCCCTGCAACATTCCGTGTCATCCCCCAGCATTTGTCGGAGACTAGCAGCACCCGGACTAGGAAATTACCGTCCCATGCGTAGGTTGCGTTTGGAGTGGTGCCGTGACCGGGAAGCATGGATTGCTAATGAATGTCGTCGCATTGTGTTCAGTGATGAATTGCGATTTTGCACTACTCCGGATGACCATCGTATGCGAGTTTGTTGGCGACCTGGGAGAGGTCCCTTTATTCCAATGTTTTGGAGAGGCACAGTGGGTAACCATCGGGTATGACTTCAGATCACGGCGGTAGTGATTGAAGGAACTCTGACGGCACAACGGTACGTCATGGACATCCTGCGACCTCATGAGATACCTCTCAAGCGACAGGATCGTGGTGCCATTTTTCAAAAGGACAATACTTTTCCACACACGGCACGTGTCCCTTTGAACTGTCTGCGTGATGTTGAGGTAGTCAGGAAGGTCCCCAGATCTGTCTCCGATAAACTGTGCGTGGGACCACTTTTTCTGTCAGAATGTGTATAATAAAGGAATCAACCTGTTGATGAGCTTATTTTAAATTCATTGGCACATCCAACACCAAGTCTTCCTGGTTTATGCGATTTAGTAACGAATACACTAATATAGACATGGACATTATTTTAAAATCAGATTAAACTACTATCCTCTAGGAAGAACATGGGGATTTAATAGATTAGTATGTTCCATTCAAAGAAAATAAAACGACACAAATCTTAAGAAAAGCATTTTGAAGAAAGTACGAAGGAAAGAAAAATAATCAGCTGCGCTAAGATTCTTCCTAGGAGATCTGAAGCCTCACCTACCTCCCTCTGAGTATGGCACGACCCCAAGGCGCTCAGTGCGACACGATTCAAATACAAGAATTGTGGTCATGTGTAAACATTCAACCATGCGAGTTGGTTGAGCAGTTAGGGTATGTTAGTTGTGAGCTTGTATTTGGGATATAGTGGATTCGAACCCCACCATCGGCAACCCTAAATCTGGTGTTCCGTGGTTTCCCATTTTCACACTAGGAAAATCTATACTAAAATGGCCACGGTCACTACCTTCCTTATGTGACCGAAAACATTCCGTGTGTTAGTACTACGTTAAACCACATTCAAGAAAAGATGAGTATTTTTTTCCCCCCTCTATCCTGCGATAAAAGCCCTACGCTGTGGATCAGACCTCCCTCTACTTGTGATCGAGGTTGCCTTGCTGTATGACTGTACAAGGCTAACTCACTCTGCGTGTTGTATTTTATCTGGATGGTCTAATAATTAATAACTGTTGGTGGCTATTATTTGGCTTGCCTTTCAACTCCAATCTTTGTCGGGATGATTAGTTACCTTTTGTGCAGAGCGAGTCAGTAAGTGGCCGCGGTAGCCTGCGGAAAGCATGGAGGATCATTTGTTCTCGTTGTGGCCCATTCACTTCCACTCCATATCGTGTATCACTTCATTACACAACACTATCACTGCCAAGTATTGATAAAATGGGTCTTTAATTGAGCACTGCTGCCTGGGGGATATGATACCATCACCCGCCAACAGTCGGATAATTATTGAATAGCATTTCTCTCCGCTAGGTGGCATTTATCTCGCCAGCCACGTCCCGGCAGTCCCGAGTTTGATTCCCGGTTCATCCAAGGATGTTAATCCTGATCTGACGTTTAGACCGGTGTTTGTGTTTGTCAAGAAAATGAAATGAAAAAGTATGGCGCTGGATATCTTGGCCATCTTGGCAGGACTGTTTAGTAGGTTGTATGGGTCTAGCTGTAGTATTTTTAAGGTTGCATTTACAGCTGCTGACGAGAATTCACTCTTCCCTCTTTTTACAGGAAGTAGGAGGATTGCCACCATGGAGTCTTTTTTTCTTTTTGCTATTTGCTTTACGTCGCACCGACATAGATAGGTCTTATGGCGACGATGGCATAGGAAAGGCTTAGGAGTGGAAAGGAAACGGCCGTGGCCTTAATTAAGGTACATCCCCAACATTTGCCTGGAGTGAAAATAGGAAATAGATAAAAGAAATATCATGTACTCGCATTCCTCGAAGTGGTGCAGCTTATTTCATGATCGCGCCCAATGGAGATGAGATACATGTACATCCCCTACCATATACCGGTCCTTCTCCAACCTTGACAACACCTGAAATCGTGGACAACAGGAAATAGCACCAATCGTTACACTGCACAGGTGGACAGTCTGACATAAGATTTGGCATAAGATTACTTAATGCAAGATTGTAATGTACAGTATATAGCAAAACATCCTTATGTATTCTTCCTGTTCTAGACTCTCATCAGTTTATGAGTCATTTTTTTCATCCATCTCAATCATTTATGCCTTGCACGTTAGTTTTTGTCGGTTCTTTAAACAAACGACGTTGTTATATTTTTGTCTTAAGAGTAGTTTTCTTCACATTTTTTTAAAAATTGATCCCTCCTCAAGTTAGTGGCACTAGTGGTGGTGATAATTGTTTCAAGAGGATGCAGAATGGGCATCCAGTCCTTCTTAAAACTAAACAGAAAGAAAAAAGGAAGAGGTGCAACGCTTCGAAGAATGAATGGAGGGAAGGAAGACGAAGGGCTTGAGAATGAAAGACTCGCTCGGCCCTGAAAATCTAATAAGAGGAGCTCGGAAGAGGACCAAGGCGTGTCAGGTAGGTACTGTATGTTGGAAATGCGAGGCCTTGCACAAGTAAGTGAAAACAATGCCAGACTCAGCCTTTGTCGCCAACTCACCGAAGATAACAATACTTGGAGGTTCCCTCTTCAGTCGCCTTTTACGAGGAGCAGTGGATACCGTGAGTGTATCCTTCCCCCTCCCACAGGGATCCATTGAAATGAATTTGGAAAGTTACCACGTGTTGGCTAACTACAGTAAATAACTCATGTTATTTTGAATGCATTTTATTCCGCTTTCCCCATAATTGGAGGTTTCCTAGATCGACAAAGTTTACATAAAAATAAGATTGAGGTATGAAATTTAAAATAAAAAATCATAATACATTAAACTGAAAATAACAAGCTCAAAACATCATTACATAGGATTAATTTAGGTGATAACGAATGTTTTTTTTTTTTTGCTAGTTGTTTTACGTCGCACCGACACAGATAGGTCTTACGGCGACAATGGGACAGGAAAGGGCTAGGAGTGGGAAGGAAGCGGCCGTGGCCTTAATTAAGGTACAGCCCCAGCATTTGCCTGGTGTGAAAATGGGAAACCACGGAAAACCATTTTCAGGACTGCCGACAGTGGGGTTCGAACCTACTATCTCCCGAATACTGGATACTGGCCGCACTTAAGCGACTGCAGCTATCGAGCTCGGTCGAACGAATGTTATTAAAGATACAACCAATTTCTTTAAATTTCATTTGTAGACCAGAGCTCTCAATTAGCCATATGAGTCATTGATTACGTTTTTGAGAGTTTTAAATTGTTTAATCTCTATCTTGACACCGGTCTGTTTACAGACTAGCTTTGTTCGACCATGAATGGCAAGAGAAGTAGAGCCAGACTAAGGTGTCGATGATTAGACTCAAATTTTGATCGTACTGTATGCGATCTAATTAGTGACAGTGTCATGATCAACTATGAGAATCAATTTCGTTTTCTTCACTGTATGGGTTGTTTGTACAGTAGACCGTGAAACAACGAAGCACTGTCAATGACGAGTATGCACAACCAAAAACGTCCAGCAATCTGAGGACAATCTGACTGAAATATGCTTCATGCATACTTGTTGTACTCAGAATATAAAAGAACAAAGTCGTATATTTCGAAAATTTTGTTTCAGAAAGGTGTTTATACATTTTAAAAAATCTGTTTTTAATTATGAAATGAACTTTTAGCTTCAAATTAGAAATATAAATGGCAGATGTATATGTTTCGTGATATTAAAATGGATGTACAGAATGTACGCACTCTTCAAGTAAAATAGCTCGGCGATTTCTGTAGGGGAATCTGCGATCACACAGTGCAGAAGGCTGCCATGTTGTGAACTTGGGAACTAGGAAGAAGATCATTGAGGGGTTCTGGTGGCCCCAAAGGGGCCACTGTTCTCATTTCAGAGACTGGCCTGGATGTGCAAAGATAGGCTACAGCTAGGGCTCGGAAGTTGAATATCTATAAATTACCTAAACGAAGACTTAGAAAAAGACCTATAATTATCCACAAAAGGACCTAAAATTGGAAAAAAAAAGGGCATAAAATTGCGATCCAAATTCATTTATAATTTTAGTTTAAATTATTTAATGAAGGAATATAATGTATAAACATGCAAAATACTTATGGTATGAAACATACAGTGGAACAATAGATGAGTGAAATAATACTTTTTTCAGACATTATATACAGCACATTTAGATTTACATAATTTAAAAAAGAAATTCCGTGCTTCTTAAAAAAAGTACTTGCAGAATTTAGAAAAATATCTTTTCCACCTAGAATGAATTCAGTGAAACCTCAAGGGATATCCTTGAGAAAGAAATTCAAATTAGCATAACTGGAATCATATTTAGCTTAACCACACTTCGGTTTCAGTAATTGGAATTCGGAAACCTTACCTCAGTTGACTTAGCACTGTATCACATCAGTCATCTCCAGGTTCTTAGCTGTGAAGGATCATCGGTTTTCAGACAGCATATTGCAAAACACTTCTCTCCACACCGACGGATTGAAGGTTTCTTACCTGAAGCGAGTGAGATCTTCCCCTTCAAAAACACTCACATCAACTTTTTGCTAGTGGCTTTACGTCGCACCGACACAGATATGTCTTATGGCGATGATGGGGTAGGAAAGGCCTAGGAGTTGGAAGGAAGCGGCCGTAGCCTTAATTAAGGTACAGCTCCAGCACTTGCCTGGTGTGAAAATGGGAAACCACGGAAAACCAAAGGCTACCGACAGTGGGATTCGAGCCCACTATCTCCCTGATGCAAGCTTACAGCCGCGCACCTCTAACCGTACGTCCAACTCGCCCGATAATATATGTATTTACTAGGGAAAAGATGTTTAAGAGGTGATGGACGAACTAATGATCATTCGAATTGAGAATGAGCAGCAATAATATAGCGGACAGAAGGTGAATTTGCAAATAAAACCGTTAAGACTTAAAAGGCTAAAATGGCCCAATAATTAGACAAAAACGACGGAAAAGGCATAAAAGGACAAATAAAACCCACAATTTACTGGTCTACAATGACCCAGAATAACGATATATTATGTTGGGTCTCGTCTTCGGACACTCGAGAAGAAAAGGATTTTCCCTCAACTTCCGAGTTCTGGTTACCGCTAATAAATGACCTCCCTTCTTGCTGTGCGGACAGTATGCGCTGCGCCCATAGAAAAAAGCCTCTCGAAGGGATTGTGGCTCTCTGCTCTCATGACAAGAGAGGCCTCTAGCATTCTATGGGAGATAGCGGTGAAAAGCGAAGTTAAGGTTGTTTCCTTTACAGGTTGCACTTACTTGCGCTTTTGTTGTGCGCGGGTTGGTAACTGAATGTATTTGTTGTGATTGCTGGGAATGATGTGATATCCGATTATATCTCAGCCAATGGAAATGCTAGTGCCTGCTTGAGCCATGCGACGCACTGTAACGTCTTCCAGGAGAAACAACCAAAACACCGTCATACCATTACTTATCTAGACTCACAGAGCGCGCTGATGTTATGAGGAATATTGAACACATTCGCGCATCGCCATGTTGTGGGAACTTCAGCTTTGAATACATGGTTATCACGTAATAATGTTTAAAGCTTCTTACCTGCTTTCATATTGAATCGTGTCGGTTAGTGGATCTGTTATATGTAAAGGAATGATAATACATTGCCAAATGTTTTTTAGTGAATAAGGGCTTTTGCAGTAGTTGTATCTATGGGAAATATTAAAGGAGAGTTAAGTTACGTGTGGGGTGGAAAATTATTCAAGGATGGTTAATTCTTGTGCAGCTTTTAATTGGACAGATCCCTCTCAGAAGGAATCCGGTGTATCTTCTCATAAGTGAATGGAAATTGAACTGTTATGAAATTATTTTCAATTACCATAATCGTAAATGAAGCAGACTATAGGACGGTGGATTCAGAGAACGTGTGAACATGGAATTTTGAATGTGTGGGCTTCTCATTCTTGGAAATTTTTCAATTTATTGACGGATAATTGTTAAGAAATACACAGCTATTCTCAAAAGGAAAAAGAAACATGTTGGGCAGCGTACAGTAAAAGCAAGCTGTTTTTCTTACAGACTATGTACCGGTACTAATAATTGAAAAACAAAAAAAACATGGTCCTAGAATCCGGAAAATGTGGTTGATAAAACTTGATAAACCTGTTTAGTTTTAGGGTAAACTATTGCTTCAAATTATTAAACACGATCTGAAAAATTGTTCACGTCGCAGTTTTACCTCGTATAACTTCCCTGTATACAACTTCTGCCTGGCATGTGATTTTTAAATTGGTAATACAGTGTTTTCGGTTTGCGAGCTACCGATCTCGATAGCTGCAGTCGCTAAAGTGCGGCCAGTATCCAGTATTCGGGAGATCGCGGGTTCGAGCCCCACTGCCGACAGCCCTGAAGATGGTTTTACGTGGTTTCCCATTTTTACACCAGGCAAATGTGTCGGTGCGAAGTAAAACAACTTGTAAAAGAAAAGTTTGCGAACTGACGATTTTCTGTTTCCTGTTGCTGTCCCAAAAATATTTTCTATGCACATAATTAATATTCGTTGTTACCATGCTCAGGAGTGCCCTCAACATGGTGGTACTCGCATGGACATCTCTTTCCCAGTCACACGCTACTGCGCAGCCGCCGCGGCGGTGTGGGGTCTTGATCATACCACGCCTGGATAACCTGCGTTGCAAGTGGTCATTGCTAGTGCTAATGTTGGGCAGTGTACATTGAAAGTTTGCCAGTTGAAGAAGTTCGATGTTGAACAAGACGCTGTTAGTAGTATTGCATCAGCTGCCTTGTTTACTATAACATTCCGGTATGTCACATTACGGTGACATAATCAGCCTTCACGGATTTGTAATTATAGCCTATTCTTCTTATTATTAGTAATAGTAGTATCATATTAAGTTGTTTTGATTTATTTATTGAATGTTTAACGAGTAGTAGTGAACTAATGAGTTATATACCGTACGGAATTTAATGGCCTCAGTGGTGTAGTGGTTAGTGTGATTAGCTGCCACCCCCGGGGGTCCGGGTTCAATTCCCGGCTCTGCCATGAAATTTGAAAAGTGGAACGAGGGCTGGAACGGGGTCCACTCAGCCTTGGGAGGTCAACTGAGTAGAGGTGGGTTCGATTCCCACCTCAGCCATCCTCGAAGTGGTTTTCCGTGGCTTCTCACTTCTCCTCCAGGCAAATGCCGGGATGGTACCTAACTTAAGGCCACGGCCAATTCCTTCCCTCTTTCTTGTCTATCCCTTCCAATCATCCCATCCCCCCGCAAGGCCCCTGTTCAGCATAGCAGGTGGGGCCGCCTGGGCGAGGTCCTGGTCATCCTCCCAGTTGTATCCCGCGACCCAGAGTCTGAAGCTCCAGGACACTGCCCTTGAAGCGGTAGAGGTGGGATCCCTCGCTGAGTCCGAGGGTACAGCCAACCCTGGAGGGTAAGCAGATTAAGGAGAAGAAGACGGAATTTAATGGAGTTTTTCTTGATATTGTGCCCTACTGCACTTTAGAGTTCCGTCCAGGCGAAGGCCGGTCTCGAACCCAGAGTACAGTAGTGAACGAACTCTCACGGACGTGAGCTGGTGCACATAGTCTTACCTGAACACAGTCCTCTTCATTCAGCCGGTACAGCGCTCTTCTCAGGGATAACATGGGTATAACGGGGCCACATAAAGATAAAATACTAGGACATGTGCCTACTCAGGTAAGAATTCGCTAAATCAAAATAAAATTAAAAAAATCTAACAGAAAACTCGCTGCATTCATAGTTTAACAAATAGGGATTTATTACACAAAATTGAATTATTTACAAATAAAAGATCATTTCAATATAATATGGTCAAATGACGCTGAGCTGATGACTACCAGTTCACTGCCTTCACGAACTGCAGTACTGCAACAAGCATGTTACAATAGGGTAAGTAACGAAGTTTAGAAAGATGGTTATCTGCTTGATTACACAAAATAATGATTCCCCTAAAAATATACAATGCCTCGCGTCGTCGAACCCCGGTGCAAACAAAAATCACCACCAAATTTACAATGACCTGACTTGGTCACGAACCCTAGTCCTATGACAGATAAGGTGTCCAAGATACCTATGCAAACAATATGAAAGAATCCAATCAACCCGTACAAGGGTGTCAGTATAAAACGGGCCAGTGTTAAAATATTACGTAAAACAAATAGGACATAAAAAGATCACTCCCTGCTTTCAAAACATGAAGGTCGTTTCTTCCCCAGGCACCCTTGACAAGCTGCAGACGACAATAACCAACTCACTAGCCTGTGACGTCAAGCTCAACGACCTCCACCCTCTTCACTTTGCTTGCGGCAGCCCCTAATTTATGAGCACAAATGGTTGACAGGCTAAATTCTTGCCTTTCAAAAGAACTCTTCACGTAGTCAGCTGCTAAAGCCCTCATTTAAATATACCTGGGCTATCTGCCCCTGTCTCAATACCTCCAGCGATATAACTCATCTTATTTCCGCCTCCCATGGGCTCAACCTTGATACGACAAAGACACAAATCAATATGCGATAAACACATGGCCATACTAGGCCTCTCCAATACGTACTCTCAACTGCGCTGGGCTCTCTCATATCAATCGCTAATCTTATTTCGGCCTCTCATGGGCTCATATCTCTCAATATTCGGACTCGCTCGCTCTATTAGTGAATCTGGGTGAATTACTGGTCATGTCTTGGTCACCACAACACATATTTACGTCTGCAGAAACAAATGCCTAAATGCGATCAAATAAAAGTACCTATCTGTAGACTAACCTCCTATGCCCAAATGAGTTCAATCAGACCCTTACAAAAACACGTACATTAAAATAACGCAATTACAATGAACCATAACTTCGCTAACAAGGACTATACAAATAACATCTACCTTAAAGTACGGGGTTCGAGTTTGAGGCCTAGCTCTATATTACAAGGGAACTTCTCCTATTACCCCAAATCAGTTGACTGACGGCCCCCATATTCCTATCTAAATTTAAATGACATGCTTGAAACAGAATTGGAAAGCTCTGACCTTAATTTAGAAGACATAGCGGAGCGGCCATCCCTGTGGACCACTGGATCTACCACATTCTGATAGACTGCCGAGCTTGCATCAGGTACTGTTGACCACTTGGAGACATTCTTGCTGGTGTGGTGTCTTCGTACAGCTCCCTCTGTAGTCGGAAGGTGTCCTCTTCGATGTTGTGCTGGTCAGGTGCTCCCAACGTTCCTGGATCGATGCCCGTTGTTGTGTTGGCTTCAGCTCCTGGTTGTGGCTTCTTTGCAATGATGCTGTCAGACACTCGTTCTGACTTGATGCTGGGGTAACTGAAAATAAATTCATATATTACAGACTGTCCAAACTCGATGCCTGTCTTCACTGTTAGCGTGTCTCACACGTCACACTGACCAAGTCTCGTTCAGAGTTTTAACCTGGTACACAATCGTTTCTTCACTACTCTCAGTCACTGTTCTATCACCCTATCACATGGACAACATATAGTTTTAGAATTCCTAACCTGAGCCAATAATAATTCTAGCATTTCGTCTGCAATCCCTTGACCTCACAGAAATATGGAGCTACTAGTTCATTAGTCTCTTATAAGCAGTACCTCATCTCCCCATAGCATAATCTCACAGGTAAAATCTTCAACTCCTCTGAATATTCCAGTTGATTACTTACATCTTTGCAGAAATAGCAGTACAGGTAGTCGGTGTAGCTTGAAGACAAAGCGTTGTTCTCAGCACCAACACGCAGTATGACGATTCGTTCCCGCAGCCTCTCGGTCCACGAATGACTCTGATATGCCCTGGCGGCCTTAATTTATAATTCCGGGTCGCGTCATCAAGCCGCTTGGCTGCGTGCAATCTTAGCGTGCCCGGGAAACTTTCCCGCATTAATTATATCATGGGCTCAAATTAACGAATGCATTAACTAATGCAGCCCTAATGCCTATCAAAATAAAGCGGAAATAATACAGGTTGCAATTCTTGTCTCAAATCCAATGCAACTCTTCTGTAACCACAGATATTAATTTATTTCATTCTTCCCTCCTAGAATAAGTTTAGCCGCGAACTGGAAAGCGTCCCCAAACTTCATCAAGAGGCTTGGCTTGGGACATAACTTCTTTTAATGAGTTCTGGAGATTTCTCATAATGACGCTCGCGCTCACTTCACATAAGAACGCTTCTTCTGGACCCCTTTATGACATATACTGTAAGACATCGGCTTCGTGGGTGGCCTAGTATTATTCCAATATCCACTACTCAAATTAATACAATTGCTCTAATGAACAGAATGGTTCATAGCCCCCCGTGAACGACAAAATAAAATTTTGTCAAGAATTTTATTTTCCCAAAATCCAAGATCATTTTCTCATTGCAATCATATCTGCTGTCAATATTCAAAACTTCAGGGCATGGGACTATCTTCAGCTACAGACATGATAGCCTCCCTATCCTTCCTAACTTGGTAATAGGCATCCAGCAGAGTTAGAAATCTCCGGTGGTTACTCTCGCAGTCTTGACACTCCGTTTCTTTGCGCTGCTCAGATAGCTGTTTCTGGTCGCCTGGAGAAATCATATTCACTTCTTCTTCTTCTTCTTCTTCTTCTTCTTCTTCTTCACCATTGGGTACCTCTGGTTGTTCTTCTTCGCTGTCATTTTCATCTTCTTCCGGAATGATAACCTCCTCTCTGGCAATATTTTCGGTCTCTTCGTCCTCATGTTCTTCTTCCTCTTCTTCGCCTCCTTCTTCTTCTTCTTCTTCCAGATTATCTAATTGATATTGGCCGGGTTGGAAAAAGGGCTTAAGGTTTGATGAGTTACAGACCTTAGTCACTGTAGCGTCCAAGCTTTGTACCTTGTATGAGTTATTTTCATAACTATGAATTATTCTATACGGTCCAGTGTATAGCTCAGCGAACTTATGGTAGTATCTCTCCGTAGGGTTAGAGACAGTGGGTGTCTTAACTAACACTAACTCGTGATCTAGTTGCGGATCCCTGTTAAATTCATCTTAAATTCTCTTCATTCGTCATGATGTTCCATGAATATAATTCATACAATAAATTTATAACTACTGGTTATCATCAGTTTTCTATTTACAATACTACTTATATACAGTGGTGTTTATCTAAATGGCTCTTCTATTTGCCAAACTTACAGAAGTTCCCTGTCTCACGGCCATTTCGCAACTTTCTTCACACCCTGTCTCATTCATGCGGCCTTCTAGCCTGCAGAGGTTCCTGGCACTACGTGTTTGTTTCCTTCTGTAGTTAAAGAGGTTCCCTCTCTCTGTTCCGCTCTTTCTTTTGTGGAGTAAGAGACATTCCTTTCTCTCGGTTTTCCAGTCACTTTTCTTCCGCCTTATTTCACGACATGCGGAAAGCCACCTCTTCGCAACAGCACGTTTTCTCCTCAGCTGTTCCACGTAGCTTCTCGGTTCAAGCATTCGTCCCTCTTTCATATCTTCTTTTCGCCGCTTCTTCTTCCTCTTGATGGTTCCACTCTTCCACCTACGGCGTATTCTCACTTGTTTCCCGAACCAACCAAACTGGTATCGGTATTTTTGTTTCTTCTTGCGTCTCTTGTATGACTTAGTTCTCTTTCCTTCATTTTGCTTCGAATGCTGGTTATACCATTGATCGTCTCCTTCCTTTCCGGCTGCTATTTCTTGAAGATACTTTCCAATCGTTTCCCTTTGATTATTTTGTGCGTCCCCGGTCGGGTCTCGCATTTCTCGTCGTCCAGAAATCCCATTAACGTTGTTTGCTATTTTCCTTCTTATCTCATCTGCCTCGACCTTGGATACTGTTACCCATTCCAGACTCTTTTCTTCTACCGTAGAATTTACGAGGTCTTCGCCCTCAGACGTCGTCGCGTAGTACTTGAGCTCAGCCCCTTCTGACAGGACTATGTTGCCAGATCTCTGCACAATGTGATTCTTGAACTGCTCTTCTTTTCCTTCCTGTAGCCAAACCAAAGTTGCCATTTCCCCAGCTTCCTTGCTTCGGTCTGTCTCCACCTCCGTACTTTCCGTGTCATTCAATCCTTCTTCTGAGGCTACCGTAATATTCTCGTTTCCTGGTGTATCTTCCCTTTCTGCTTCTGTCTCCTGAACCATTGGACTGTTTGTATCAGATTGCTCCATTCGCATCACTTCATTTTCGGGCGGTTCACCCGGTGAATCAGACTGCTGAACTTCTTTGATAATTTCCTCCTCGGACACCTTATCGCTGACTTTACCTTCCTTATTCTCTTCCGTGGTTTGCTCTTTCCTCCCAACTCCTTCTCGAGTCCTCGCCTCCATACTGTCTTCGACTTTCTGCTCTACTTTTTCTAGCCTCTCTTGGGTATAATCTATGCGATCTATTGCTGCTACCAGTTCTTCTTTAACGGTTTTCAGTTCGGCCTGAGTCTCCTTATCTTTTTCTTCCATACGCTGTTCTATTCCCTCGATACTCTTCTTTACTTCCAGGATTTGCTTCTCTACCGTTCTGTACGATTCTTCCATCTGTTGACTCAACTTCTCGGTCGTGGTAACACAGCACAGCCGTACATTTTCTATTTTGGTATCTAATTCTGCTATGGTTTCCCTAGTCGCTTCATTTTCAGAGGCCAATTGCTCCAAACGAATGCTAGTGTGTTCCCTTAGCTCAGTTATTTGGTTAGCTACCCGTGTTTCGGTGCGTACTACTTGTTCGGTCACCTTTTCTTCGCACTCCGCGATTTTCTCCGTAAGTTGCTCGGTTACGTGTACTGTAAGTTCTTTTATCTGATCCGAGTTCCTAATTTCTTGTTCTTTAAATTGAGCACTGACTTGGTCGTTCAAACGTTCCCCCAGCGCCACAAACTGTACCTCGCTTTTGGCACACTGTTCCGTGAACAGCTCACTATTCCTATCCGTTTGTCCTTTAATAGCTCCTACATCCTCTCTAAGCGTAGTCTGTTGTCCTTTAATAATTCCTACCTCCTCTTTAAGCGCCACAAACTGTTCCTCGCTTTTTGCACATTGTTCTTTTATCTGCTCGCTGAGTTGCCTCAGCATCTCTCCTATGTCTACCGACATTCCACTCACTTGTTATAAAGTCCGGCGGGAAAAGCCGCTCCGTATGTCCTCGATTAAATTTCAAATACTATAAATTTCCTACACTTTCTAATTTATCAAAATGTTCCTACTGCTAAACTCTCGAACTTTCAAAGCCTAAATTTGCTACCTCAATCTAATATCATGTCATTCAAACATAGGGTAACCGTCAGTACAACACTATGATACAAAATCTATACAACACAAACATAAAATTCTCCCATAAAATGTCATAAACCAGCAAAAACTACCACATGCAAAAATCCAAGCTATACGGTTATACACCTGGAAAACACAACACCCTGCAGGTCAAATCCCCGCACGAATATCCTCCATCACCTCAAGGAAACCACAAAATCAGCACATCCTCGCTAAACACCATCAACAGCAAGATCCATATACTAATGGTAAGACCAAAGACATAACATCACAAAATACCTCTTTGAACTGGCAGTCATTCAACCTCACAAGTTTAACAACATCCTCCAAATATATCCTCAAGCTAACAGTACAGATCACAGACCAAGCTTGGTATACCTGCACAACACATAATTGAATGCAGCTGTCATAACATATGCCTGAAATCACGCCTTGCACGACCTTTATTTACCGAAATATCCGGTCCTGTTTTTATAGACACACATTATGACCTATAGCCCTATTTTATGGGGAAAATCAGTAAAATACCACTTGGCTATGTGAGCTCGTTTACACAAATATCAAGCATCACCTGACGGCATAATAAAATAAACTGTATGACCCTCCTTACTGCAATATCGGGTCCTCAGTTAGCCACACCAAGTTCACCATGTAGACAAAGGCGCTATGGTCCCTTTTACTGAAATATCGGGCCATTCGTTACTCGTCGTCATTAATACCGTGGCGCTATGGTTAGCCCTTTACGAAAATTCGGCCAACACGATGGCTAGTGCCATTTATACTATGGTGCTATGGCCCCTTTACGGAATTTCGGCCACCACGTTGCTCGGCGCCATAAATACTATGGTGCTATGGCCCCTTTACGGAATTTCGGCCACCACGTTGCTCGGCGCCATAAATACTATGTGCCCTACTGCACTTTAGAGTTCCGTCCAGGCGAAGGCCGGTCTCGAACCCAGAGTACAGTAGTGAACGAACTCTCACGGACGTGAGCTGGTGCACATAGTCTTACCTGAACACAGTCCTCTTCATTCAGCCGGTACAGCGCTCTTCTCAGGGATAACATGGGTATAACGGGGCCACATAAAGATAAAATACTAGGACATGTGCCTACTCAGGTAAGAATTCGCTAAATCAAAATAAAATTAAAAAAATCTAACAGAAAACTCGCTGCATTCATAGTTTAACAAATAGGGATTTATTACACAAAATTGAATTATTTACAAATAAAAGATCATTTCAATATAATATGGTCAAATGACGCTGAGCTGATGACTACCAGTTCACTGCCTTCACGAACTGCAGTACTGCAACAAGCATGTTACAATAGGGTAAGTAACGAAGTTTAGAAAGATGGTTATCTGCTTGATTACACAAAATAATGATTCCCCTAAAAATATACAATGCCTCGCGTCGTCGAACCCCGGTGCAAACAAAAATCACCACCAAATTTACAATGACCTGACTTGGTCACGAACCCTAGTCCTATGACAGATAAGGTGTCCAAGATACCTATGCAAACAATATGAAAGAATCCAATCAACCCGTACAAGGGTGTCAGTATAAAACGGGCCAGTGTTAAAATATTACGTAAAACAAATAGGACATAAAAAGATCACTCCCTGCTTTCAAAACATGAAGGTCGTTTCTTCCCCAGGCACCCTTGACAAGCTGCAGACGACAATAACCAACTCACTAGCCTGTGACGTCAAGCTCAACGACCTCCACCCTCTTCACTTTGCTTGCGGCAGCCCCTAATTTATGAGCACAAATGGTTGACAGGCTAAATTCTTGCCTTTCAAAAGAACTCTTCACGTAGTCAGCTGCTAAAGCCCTCATTTAAATATACCTGGGCTATCTGCCCCTGTCTCAATACCTCCAGCGATATAACTCATCTTATTTCCGCCTCCCATGGGCTCAACCTTGATACGACAAAGACACAAATCAATATGCGATAAACACATGGCCATACTAGGCCTCTCCAATACGTACTCTCAACTGCGCTGGGCTCTCTCATATCAATCGCTAATCTTATTTCGGCCTCTCATGGGCTCATATCTCTCAATATTCGGACTCGCTCGCTCTATTAGTGAATCTGGGTGAATTACTGGTCATGTCTTGGTCACCACAACACATATTTACGTCTGCAGAAACAAATGCCTAAATGCGATCAAATAAAAGTACCTATCTGTAGACTAACCTCCTATGCCCAAATGAGTTCAATCAGACCCTTACAAAAACACGTACATTAAAATAACGCAATTACAATGAACCATAACTTCGCTAACAAGGACTATACAAATAACATCTACCTTAAAGTACGGGGTTCGAGTTTGAGGCCTAGCTCTATATTACAAGGGAACTTCTCCTATTACCCCAAATCAGTTGACTGACGGCCCCCATATTCCTATCTAAATTTAAATGACATGCTTGAAACAGAATTGGAAAGCTCTGACCTTAATTTAGAAGACATAGCGGAGCGGCCATCCCTGTGGACCACTGGATCTACCACATTCTGATAGACTGCCGAGCTTGCATCAGGTACTGTTGACCACTTGGAGACATTCTTGCTGGTGTGGTGTCTTCGTACAGCTCCCTCTGTAGTCGGAAGGTGTCCTCTTCGATGTTGTGCTGGTCAGGTGCTCCCAACGTTCCTGGATCGATGCCCGTTGTTGTGTTGGCTTCAGCTCCTGGTTGTGGCTTCTTTGCAATGATGCTGTCAGACACTCGTTCTGACTTGATGCTGGGGTAACTGAAAATAAATTCATATATTACAGACTGTCCAAACTCGATGCCTGTCTTCACTGTTAGCGTGTCTCACACGTCACACTGACCAAGTCTCGTTCAGAGTTTTAACCTGGTACACAATCGTTTCTTCACTACTCTCAGTCACTGTTCTATCACCCTATCACATGGACAACATATAGTTTTAGAATTCCTAACCTGAGCCAATAATAATTCTAGCATTTCGTCTGCAATCCCTTGACCTCACAGAAATATGGAGCTACTAGTTCATTAGTCTCTTATAAGCAGTACCTCATCTCCCCATAGCATAATCTCACAGGTAAAATCTTCAACTCCTCTGAATATTCCAGTTGATTACTTACATCTTTGCAGAAATAGCAGTACAGGTAGTCGGTGTAGCTTGAAGACAAAGCGTTGTTCTCAGCACCAACACGCAGTATGACGATTCGTTCCCGCAGCCTCTCGGTCCACGAATGACTCTGATATGCCCTGGCGGCCTTAATTTATAATTCCGGGTCGCGTCATCAAGCCGCTTGGCTGCGTGCAATCTTAGCGTGCCCGGGAAACTTTCCCGCATTAATTATATCATGGGCTCAAATTAACGAATGCATTAACTAATGCAGCCCTAATGCCTATCAAAATAAAGCGGAAATAATACAGGTTGCAATTCTTGTCTCAAATCCAATGCAACTCTTCTGTAACCACAGATATTAATTTATTTCATTCTTCCCTCCTAGAATAAGTTTAGCCGCGAACTGGAAAGCGTCCCCAAACTTCATCAAGAGGCTTGGCTTGGGACATAACTTCTTTTAATGAGTTCTGGAGATTTCTCATAATGACGCTCGCGCTCACTTCACATAAGAACGCTTCTTCTGGACCCCTTTATGACATATACTGTAAGACATCGGCTTCGTGGGTGGCCTAGTATTATTCCAATATCCACTACTCAAATTAATACAATTGCTCTAATGAACAGAATGGTTCATAGCCCCCCGTGAACGACAAAATAAAATTTTGTCAAGAATTTTATTTTCCCAAAATCCAAGATCATTTTCTCATTGCAATCATATCTGCTGTCAATATTCAAAACTTCAGGGCATGGGACTATCTTCAGCTACAGACATGATAGCCTCCCTATCCTTCCTAACTTGGTAATAGGCATCCAGCAGAGTTAGAAATCTCCGGTGGTTACTCTCGCAGTCTTGACACTCCGTTTCTTTGCGCTGCTCAGATAGCTGTTTCTGGTCGCCTGGAGAAATCATATTCACTTCTTCTTCTTCTTCTTCTTCTTCTTCTTCACCATTGGGTACCTCTGGTTGTTCTTCTTCGCTGTCATTTTCATCTTCTTCCGGAATGATAACCTCCTCTCTGGCAATATTTTCGGTCTCTTCGTCCTCATGTTCTTCTTCCTCTTCTTCGCCTCCTTCTTCTTCTTCTTCTTCCAGATTATCTAATTGATATTGGCCGGGTTGGAAAAAGGGCTTAAGGTTTGATGAGTTACAGACCTTAGTCACTGTAGCGTCCAAGCTTTGTACCTTGTATGAGTTATTTTCATAACTATGAATTATTCTATACGGTCCAGTGTATAGCTCAGCGAACTTATGGTAGTATCTCTCCGTAGGGTTAGAGACAGTGGGTGTCTTAACTAACACTAACTCGTGATCTAGTTGCGGATCCCTGTTAAATTCATCTTAAATTCTCTTCATTCGTCATGATGTTCCATGAATATAATTCATACAATAAATTTATAACTACTGGTTATCATCAGTTTTCTATTTACAATACTACTTATATACAGTGGTGTTTATCTAAATGGCTCTTCTATTTGCCAAACTTACAGAAGTTCCCTGTCTCACGGCCATTTCGCAACTTTCTTCACACCCTGTCTCATTCATGCGGCCTTCTAGCCTGCAGAGGTTCCTGGCACTACGTGTTTGTTTCCTTCTGTAGTTAAAGAGGTTCCCTCTCTCTGTTCCGCTCTTTCTTTTGTGGAGTAAGAGACATTCCTTTCTCTCGGTTTTCCAGTCACTTTTCTTCCGCCTTATTTCACGACATGCGGAAAGCCACCTCTTCGCAACAGCACGTTTTCTCCTCAGCTGTTCCACGTAGCTTCTCGGTTCAAGCATTCGTCCCTCTTTCATATCTTCTTTTCGCCGCTTCTTCTTCCTCTTGATGGTTCCACTCTTCCACCTACGGCGTATTCTCACTTGTTTCCCGAACCAACCAAACTGGTATCGGTATTTTTGTTTCTTCTTGCGTCTCTTGTATGACTTAGTTCTCTTTCCTTCATTTTGCTTCGAATGCTGGTTATACCATTGATCGTCTCCTTCCTTTCCGGCTGCTATTTCTTGAAGATACTTTCCAATCGTTTCCCTTTGATTATTTTGTGCGTCCCCGGTCGGGTCTCGCATTTCTCGTCGTCCAGAAATCCCATTAACGTTGTTTGCTATTTTCCTTCTTATCTCATCTGCCTCGACCTTGGATACTGTTACCCATTCCAGACTCTTTTCTTCTACCGTAGAATTTACGAGGTCTTCGCCCTCAGACGTCGTCGCGTAGTACTTGAGCTCAGCCCCTTCTGACAGGACTATGTTGCCAGATCTCTGCACAATGTGATTCTTGAACTGCTCTTCTTTTCCTTCCTGTAGCCAAACCAAAGTTGCCATTTCCCCAGCTTCCTTGCTTCGGTCTGTCTCCACCTCCGTACTTTCCGTGTCATTCAATCCTTCTTCTGAGGCTACCGTAATATTCTCGTTTCCTGGTGTATCTTCCCTTTCTGCTTCTGTCTCCTGAACCATTGGACTGTTTGTATCAGATTGCTCCATTCGCATCACTTCATTTTCGGGCGGTTCACCCGGTGAATCAGACTGCTGAACTTCTTTGATAATTTCCTCCTCGGACACCTTATCGCTGACTTTACCTTCCTTATTCTCTTCCGTGGTTTGCTCTTTCCTCCCAACTCCTTCTCGAGTCCTCGCCTCCATACTGTCTTCGACTTTCTGCTCTACTTTTTCTAGCCTCTCTTGGGTATAATCTATGCGATCTATTGCTGCTACCAGTTCTTCTTTAACGGTTTTCAGTTCGGCCTGAGTCTCCTGATCTTTTTCTTCCATACGCTGTTCTATTCCCTCGATACTCTTCTTTACTTCCAGGATTTGCTTCTCTACCGTTCTGTACGATTCTTCCATCTGTTGACTCAACTTCTCGGTCGTGGTAACACAGCACAGCCGTACATTTTCTATTTTGGTATCTAATTCTGCTATGGTTTCCCTAGTCGCTTCATTTTCAGAGGCCAATTGCTCCAAACGAATGCTAGTGTGTTCCCTTAGCTCAGTTATTTGGTTAGCTACCCGTGTTTCGGTGCGTACTACTTGTTCGGTCACCTTTTCTTCGCACTCCGCGATTTTCTCCGTAAGTTGCTCGGTTACGTGTACTGTAAGTTCTTTTATCTGATCCGAGTTCCTAATTTCTTGTTCTTTAAATTGAGCACTGACTTGGTCGTTCAAACGTTCCCCCAGCGCCACAAACTGTACCTCGCTTTTGGCACACTGTTCCGTGAACAGCTCACTATTCCTATCCGTTTGTCCTTTAATAGCTCCTACATCCTCTCTAAGCGTAGTCTGTTGTCCTTTAATAATTCCTACCTCCTCTTTAAGCGCCACAAACTGTTCCTCGCTTTTTGCACATTGTTCTTTTATCTGCTCGCTGAGTTGCCTCAGCATCTCTCCTATGTCTACCGACATTCCACTCACTTGTTATAAAGTCCGGCGGGAAAAGCCGCTCCGTATGTCCTCGATTAAATTTCAAATACTATAAATTTCCTACACTTTCTAATTTATCAAAATGTTCCTACTGCTAAACTCTCGAACTTTCAAAGCCTAAATTTGCTACCTCAATCTAATATCATGTCATTCAAACATAGGGTAACCGTCAGTACAACACTATGATACAAAATCTATACAACACAAACATAAAATTCTCCCATAAAATGTCATAAACCAGCAAAAACTACCACATGCAAAAATCCAAGCTATACGGTTATACACCTGGAAAACACAACACCCTGCAGGTCAAATCCCCGCACGAATATCCTCCATCACCTCAAGGAAACCACAAAATCAGCACATCCTCGCTAAACACCATCAACAGCAAGATCCATATACTAATGGTAAGACCAAAGACATAACATCACAAAATACCTCTTTGAACTGGCAGTCATTCAACCTCACAAGTTTAACAACATCCTCCAAATATATCCTCAAGCTAACAGTACAGATCACAGACCAAACTTGGTATACCTGCACAACACATAATTGAATGCAGCTGTCATAACATATGCCTGAAATCACGCCTTGCACGACCTTTATTTACCGAAATATCCGGTCCTGTTTTTATAGACACACATTATGACCTATAGCCCTATTTTATGGGGAAAATCAGTAAAATACCACTTGGCTATGTGAGCTCGTTTACACAAATATCAAGCATCACCTGACGGCATAATAAAATAAACTGTATGACCCTCCTTACTGCAATATCGGGTCCTCAGTTAGCCACACCAAGTTCACCATGTAGACAAAGGCGCTATGGTCCCTTTTACTGAAATATCGGGCCATTCGTTACTCGTCGTCATTAATACCGTGGCGCTATGGTTAGCCCTTTACGAAAATTCGGCCAACACGATGGCTAGTGCCATTTATACTATGGTGCTATGGCCCCTTTACGGAATTTCGGCCACCACGTTGCTCGGCGCCATAAATACTATGGTGCTATGGCCCCTTTACGGAATTTCGGCCACCACGTTGCTCGGCGCCATAAATACTATGTGCCCTACTGCACTTTAGAGTTCCGTCCAGGCGAAGGCCGGTCTCGAACCCAGAGTACAGTAGTGAACGAACTCTCACGGACGTGAGCTGGTGCACATAGTCTTACCTGAACACAGTCCTCTTCATTCAGCCGGTACAGCGCTCTTCTCAGGGATAACATGGGTATAACGGGGCCACATAAAGATAAAATACTAGGACATGTGCCTACTCAGGTAAGAATTCGCTAAATCAAAATAAAATTAAAAAAATCTAACAGAAAACTCGCTGCATTCATAGTTTAACAAATAGGGATTTATTACACAAAATTGAATTATTTACAAATAAAAGATCATTTCAATATAATATGGTCAAATGACGCTGAGCTGATGACTACCAGTTCACTGCCTTCACGAACTGCAGTACTGCAACAAGCATGTTACAATAGGGTAAGTAACGAAGTTTAGAAAGATGGTTATCTGCTTGATTACACAAAATAATGATTCCCCTAAAAATATACAATGCCTCGCGTCGTCGAACCCCGGTGCAAACAAAAATCACCACCAAATTTACAATGACCTGACTTGGTCACGAACCCTAGTCCTATGACAGGTAAGGTGTCCAAGATACCTATGCAAACAATATGAAAGAATCCAATCAACCCGTACAAGGGTGTCAGTATAAAACGGGCCAGTGTTAAAATATTACGTAAAACAAATAGGACATAAAAAGATCACTCCCTGCTTTCAAAACATGAAGGTCGTTTCTTCCCCAGGCACCCTTGACAAGCTGCAGACGACAATAACCAACTCACTAGCCTGTGACGTCAAGCTCAACGACCTCCACCCTCTTCACTTTGCTTGCGGCAGCCCCTAATTTATGAGCACAAATGGTTGACAGGCTAAATTCTTGCCTTTCAAAAGAACTCTTCACGTAGTCAGCTGCTAAAGCCCTCATTTAAATATACCTGGGCTATCTGCCCCTGTCTCAATACCTCCAGCGATATAACTCATCTTATTTCCGCCTCCCATGGGCTCAACCTTGATACGACAAAGACACAAATCAATATGCGATAAACACATGGCCATACTAGGCCTCTCCAATACGTACTCTCAACTGCGCTGGGCTCTCTCATATCAATCGCTAATCTTATTTCGGCCTCTCATGGGCTCATATCTCTCAATATTCGGACTCGCTCGCTCTATTAGTGAATCTGGGTGAATTACTGGTCATGTCTTGGTCACCACAACACATATCTACGTCTGCAGAAACAAATGCCTAAATGCGATCAAATAAAAGTACCTATCTGTAGACTAACCTCCTATGCCCAAATGAGTTCAATCAGACCCTTACAAAAACACGTACATTAAAATAACGCAATTACAATGAACCATAACTTCGCTAACAAGGACTATACAAATAACATCTACCTTAAAGTACGGGGTTCGAGTTTGAGGCCTAGCTCTATATTACAAGGGAACTTCTCCTATTACCCCAAATCAGTTGACTGACGGCCCCCATATTCCTATCTAAATTTAAATGACATGCTTGAAACAGAATTGGAAAGCTCTGACCTTAATTTAGAAGACATAGCGGAGCGGCCATCCCTGTGGACCACTGGATCTACCACATTCTGATAGACTGCCGAGCTTGCATCAGGTACTGTTGACCACTTGGAGACATTCTTGCTGGTGTGGTGTCTTCGTACAGCTCCCTCTGTAGTCGGAAGGTGTCCTCTTCGATGTTGTGCTGGTCAGGTGCTCCCAACGTTCCTGGATCGATGCCCGTTGTTGTGTTGGCTTCAGCTCCTGGTTGTGGCTTCTTTGCAATGATGCTGTCAGACACTCGTTCTGACTTGATGCTGGGGTAACTGAAAATAAATTCATATATTACAGACTGTCCAAACTCGATGCCTGTCTTCACTGTTAGCGTGTCTCACACGTCACACTGACCAAGTCTCGTTCAGAGTTTTAACCTGGTACACAATCGTTTCTTCACTACTCTCAGTCACTGTTCTATCACCCTATCACATGGACAACATATAGTTTTAGAATTCCTAACCTGAGCCAATAATAATTCTAGCATTTCGTCTGCAATCCCTTGACCTCACAGAAATATGGAGCTACTAGTTCATTAGTCTCTTATAAGCAGTACCTCATCTCCCCATAGCATAATCTCACAGGTAAAATCTTCAACTCCTCTGAATATTCCAGTTGATTACTTACATCTTTGCAGAAATAGCAGTACAGGTAGTCGGTGTAGCTTGAAGACAAAGCGTTGTTCTCAGCACCAACACGCAGTATGACGATTCGTTCCCGCAGCCTCTCGGTCCACGAATGACTCTGATATGCCCTGGCGGCCTTAATTTATAATTCCGGGTCGCGTCATCAAGCCGCTTGGCTGCGTGCAATCTTAGCGTGCCCGGGAAACTTTCCCGCATTAATTATATCATGGGCTCAAATTAACGAATGCATTAACTAATGCAGCCCTAATGCCTATCAAAATAAAGCGGAAATAATACAGGTTGCAATTCTTGTCTCAAATCCAATGCAACTCTTCTGTAACCACAGATATTAATTTATTTCATTCTTCCCTCCTAGAATAAGTTTAGCCGCGAACTGGAAAGCGTCCCCAAACTTCATCAAGAGGCTTGGCTTGGGACATAACTTCTTTTAATGAGTTCTGGAGATTTCTCATAATGACGCTCGCGCTCACTTCACATAAGAACGCTTCTTCTGGACCCCTTTATGACATATACTGTAAGACATCGGCTTCGTGGGTGGCCTAGTATTATTCCAATATCCACTACTCAAATTAATACAATTGCTCTAATGAACAGAATGGTTCATAGCCCCCCGTGAACGACAAAATAAAATTTTGTCAAGAATTTTATTTTCCCAAAATCCAAGATCATTTTCTCATTGCAATCATATCTGCTGTCAATATTCAAAACTTCAGGGCATGGGACTATCTTCAGCTACAGACATGATAGCCTCCCTATCCTTCCTAACTTGGTAATAGGCATCCAGCAGAGTTAGAAATCTCCGGTGGTTACTCTCGCAGTCTTGACACTCCGTTTCTTTGCGCTGCTCAGATAGCTGTTTCTGGTCGCCTGGAGAAATCATATTCACTTCTTCTTCTTCTTCTTCTTCTTCTTCACCATTGGGTACCTCTGGTTGTTCTTCTTCGCTGTCATTTTCATCTTCTTCCGGAATGATAACCTCCTCTCTGGCAATATTTTCGGTCTCTTCGTCCTCATGTTCTTCTTCCTCTTCTTCGCCTCCTTCTTCTTCTTCTTCTTCCAGATTATCTAATTGATATTGGCCGGGTTGGAAAAAGGGCTTAAGGTTTGATGAGTTACAGACCTTAGTCACTGTAGCGTCCAAGCTTTGTACCTTGTATGAGTTATTTTCATAACTATGAATTATTCTATACGGTCCAGTGTATAGCTCAGCGAACTTATGGTAGTATCTCTCCGTAGGGTTAGAGACAGTGGGTGTCTTAACTAACACTAACTCGTGATCTAGTTGCGGATCCCTGTTAAATTCATCTTAAATTCTCTTCATTCGTCATGATGTTCCATGAATATAATTCATACAATAAATTTATAACTACTGGTTATCATCAGTTTTCTATTTACAATACTACTTATATACAGTGGTGTTTATCTAAATGGCTCTTCTATTTGCCAAACTTACAGAAGTTCCCTGTCTCACGGCCATTTCGCAACTTTCTTCACACCCTGTCTCATTCATGCGGCCTTCTAGCCTGCAGAGGTTCCTGGCACTACGTGTTTGTTTCCTTCTGTAGTTAAAGAGGTTCCCTCTCTCTGTTCCGCTCTTTCTTTTGTGGAGTAAGAGACATTCCTTTCTCTCGGTTTTCCAGTCACTTTTCTTCCGCCTTATTTCACGACATGCGGAAAGCCACCTCTTCGCAACAGCACGTTTTCTCCTCAGCTGTTCCACGTAGCTTCTCGGTTCAAGCATTCGTCCCTCTTTCATATCTTCTTTTCGCCGCTTCTTCTTCCTCTTGATGGTTCCACTCTTCCACCTACGGCGTATTCTCACTTGTTTCCCGAACCAACCAAACTGGTATCGGTATTTTTGTTTCTTCTTGCGTCTCTTGTATGACTTAGTTCTCTTTCCTTCATTTTGCTTCGAATGCTGGTTATACCATTGATCGTCTCCTTCCTTTCCGGCTGCTATTTCTTGAAGATACTTTCCAATCGTTTCCCTTTGATTATTTTGTGCGTCCCCGGTCGGGTCTCGCATTTCTCGTCGTCCAGAAATCCCATTAACGTTGTTTGCTATTTTCCTTCTTATCTCATCTGCCTCGACCTTGGATACTGTTACCCATTCCAGACTCTTTTCTTCTACCGTAGAATTTACGAGGTCTTCGCCCTCAGACGTCGTCGCGTAGTACTTGAGCTCAGCCCCTTCTGACAGGACTATGTTGCCAGATCTCTGCACAATGTGATTCTTGAACTGCTCTTCTTTTCCTTCCTGTAGCCAAACCAAAGTTGCCATTTCCCCAGCTTCCTTGCTTCGGTCTGTCTCCACCTCCGTACTTTCCGTGTCATTCAATCCTTCTTCTGAGGCTACCGTAATATTCTCGTTTCCTGGTGTATCTTCCCTTTCTGCTTCTGTCTCCTGAACCATTGGACTGTTTGTATCAGATTGCTCCATTCGCATCACTTCATTTTCGGGCGGTTCACCCGGTGAATCAGACTGCTGAACTTCTTTGATAATTTCCTCCTCGGACACCTTATCGCTGACTTTACCTTCCTTATTCTCTTCCGTGGTTTGCTCTTTCCTCCCAACTCCTTCTCGAGTCCTCGCCTCCATACTGTCTTCGACTTTCTGCTCTACTTTTTCTAGCCTCTCTTGGGTATAATCTATGCGATCTATTGCTGCTACCAGTTCTTCTTTAACGGTTTTCAGTTCGGCCTGAGTCTCCTTATCTTTTTCTTCCATACGCTGTTCTATTCCCTCGATACTCTTCTTTACTTCCAGGATTTGCTTCTCTACCGTTCTGTACGATTCTTCCATCTGTTGACTCAACTTCTCGGTCGTGGTAACACAGCACAGCCGTACATTTTCTATTTTGGTATCTAATTCTGCTATGGTTTCCCTAGTCGCTTCATTTTCAGAGGCCAATTGCTCCAAACGAATGCTAGTGTGTTCCCTTAGCTCAGTTATTTGGTTAGCTACCCGTGTTTCGGTGCGTACTACTTGTTCGGTCACCTTTTCTTCGCACTCCGCGATTTTCTCCGTAAGTTGCTCGGTTACGTGTACTGTAAGTTCTTTTATCTGATCCGAGTTCCTAATTTCTTGTTCTTTAAATTGAGCACTGACTTGGTCGTTCAAACGTTCCCCCAGCGCCACAAACTGTACCTCGCTTTTGGCACACTGTTCCGTGAACAGCTCACTATTCCTATCCGTTTGTCCTTTAATAGCTCCTACATCCTCTCTAAGCGTAGTCTGTTGTCCTTTAATAATTCCTACCTCCTCTTTAAGCGCCACAAACTGTTCCTCGCTTTTTGCACATTGTTCTTTTATCTGCTCGCTGAGTTGCCTCAGCATCTCTCCTATGTCTACCGACATTCCACTCACTTGTTATAAAGTCCGGCGGGAAAAGCCGCTCCGTATGTCCTCGATTAAATTTCAAATACTATAAATTTCCTACACTTTCTAATTTATCAAAATGTTCCTACTGCTAAACTCTCGAACTTTCAAAGCCTAAATTTGCTACCTCAATCTAATATCATGTCATTCAAACATAGGGTAACCGTCAGTACAACACTATGATACAAAATCTATACAACACAAACATAAAATTCTCCCATAAAATGTCATAAACCAGCAAAAACTACCACATGCAAAAATCCAAGCTATACGGTTATACACCTGGAAAACACAACACCCTGCAGGTCAAATCCCCGCACGAATATCCTCCATCACCTCAAGGAAACCACAAAATCAGCACATCCTCGCTAAACACCATCAACAGCAAGATCCATATACTAATGGTAAGACCAAAGACATAACATCACAAAATACCTCTTTGAACTGGCAGTCATTCAACCTCACAAGTTTAACAACATCCTCCAAATATATCCTCAAGCTAACAGTACAGATCACAGACCAAACTTGGTATACCTGCACAACACATAATTGAATGCAGCTGTCATAACATATGCCTGAAATCACGCCTTGCACGACCTTTATTTACCGAAATATCCGGTCCTGTTTTTATAGACACACATTATGACCTATAGCCCTATTTTATGGGGAAAATCAGTAAAATACCACTTGGCTATGTGAGCTCGTTTACACAAATATCAAGCATCACCTGACGGCATAATAAAATAAACTGTATGACCCTCCTTACTGCAATATCGGGTCCTCAGTTAGCCACACCAAGTTCACCATGTAGACAAAGGCGCTATGGTCCCTTTTACTGAAATATCGGGCCATTCGTTACTCGTCGTCATTAATACGGTGGCGCTATGGTTAGCCCTTTACGAAAATTCGGCCAACACGATGGCTAGTGCCATTTATACTATGGTGCTATGGCCCCTTTACGGAATTTCGGCCACCACGTTGCTCGGCGCCATAAATACTATGGTGCTATGGCCCCTTTACGGAATTTCGGCCACCACGTTGCTCGGCGCCATAAATACTATGTGCCCTACTGCACTTTAGAGTTCCGTCCAGGCGAAGGCCGGTCTCGAACCCAGAGTACAGTAGTGAACGAACTCTCACGGACGTGAGCTGGTGCACATAGTCTTACCTGAACACAGTCCTCTTCATTCAGCCGGTACAGCGCTCTTCTCAGGGATAACATGGGTATAACGGGGCCACATAAAGATAAAATACTAGGACATGTGCCTACTCAGGTAAGAATTCGCTAAATCAAAATAAAATTAAAAAAATCTAACAGAAAACTCGCTGCATTCATAGTTTAACAAATAGGGATTTATTACACAAAATTGAATTATTTACAAATAAAAGATCATTTCAATATAATATGGTCAAATGACGCTGAGCTGATGACTACCAGTTCACTGCCTTCACGAACTGCAGTACTGCAACAAGCATGTTACAATAGGGTAAGTAACGAAGTTTAGAAAGATGGTTATCTGCTTGATTACACAAAATAATGATTCCCCTAAAAATATACAATGCCTCGCGTCGTCGAACCCCGGTGCAAACAAAAATCACCACCAAATTTACAATGACCTGACTTGGTCACGAACCCTAGTCCTATGACAGATAAGGTGTCCAAGATACCTATGCAAACAATATGAAAGAATCCAATCAACCCGTACAAGGGTGTCAGTATAAAACGGGCCAGTGTTAAAATATTACGTAAAACAAATAGGACATAAAAAGATCACTCCCTGCTTTCAAAACATGAAGGTCGTTTCTTCCCCAGGCACCCTTGACAAGCTGCAGACGACAATAACCAACTCACTAGCCTGTGACGTCAAGCTCAACGACCTCCACCCTCTTCACTTTGCTTGCGGCAGCCCCTAATTTATGAGCACAAATGGTTGACAGGCTAAATTCTTGCCTTTCAAAAGAACTCTTCACGTAGTCAGCTGCTAAAGCCCTCATTTAAATATACCTGGGCTATCTGCCCCTGTCTCAATACCTCCAGCGATATAACTCATCTTATTTCCGCCTCCCATGGGCTCAACCTTGATACGACAAAGACACAAATCAATATGCGATAAACACATGGCCATACTAGGCCTCTCCAATACGTACTCTCAACTGCGCTGGGCTCTCTCATATCAATCGCTAATCTTATTTCGGCCTCTCATGGGCTCATATCTCTCAATATTCGGACTCGCTCGCTCTATTAGTGAATCTGGGTGAATTACTGGTCATGTCTTGGTCACCACAACACATATTTACGTCTGCAGAAACAAATGCCTAAATGCGATCAAATAAAAGTACCTATCTGTAGACTAACCTCCTATGCCCAAATGAGTTCAATCAGACCCTTACAAAAACACGTACATTAAAATAACGCAATTACAATGAACCATAACTTCGCTAACAAGGACTATACAAATAACATCTACCTTAAAGTACGGGGTTCGAGTTTGAGGCCTAGCTCTATATTACAAGGGAACTTCTCCTATTACCCCAAATCAGTTGACTGACGGCCCCCATATTCCTATCTAAATTTAAATGACATGCTTGAAACAGAATTGGAAAGCTCTGACCTTAATTTAGAAGACATAGCGGAGCGGCCATCCCTGTGGACCACTGGATCTACCACATTCTGATAGACTGCCGAGCTTGCATCAGGTACTGTTGACCACTTGGAGACATTCTTGCTGGTGTGGTGTCTTCGTACAGCTCCCTCTGTAGTCGGAAGGTGTCCTCTTCGATGTTGTGCTGGTCAGGTGCTCCCAACGTTCCTGGATCGATGCCCGTTGTTGTGTTGGCTTCAGCTCCTGGTTGTGGCTTCTTTGCAATGATGCTGTCAGACACTCGTTCTGACTTGATGCTGGGGTAACTGAAAATAAATTCATATATTACAGACTGTCCAAACTCGATGCCTGTCTTCACTGTTAGCGTGTCTCACACGTCACACTGACCAAGTCTCGTTCAGAGTTTTAACCTGGTACACAATCGTTTCTTCACTACTCTCAGTCACTGTTCTATCACCCTATCACATGGACAACATATAGTTTTAGAATTCCTAACCTGAGCCAATAATAATTCTAGCATTTCGTCTGCAATCCCTTGACCTCACAGAAATATGGAGCTACTAGTTCATTAGTCTCTTATAAGCAGTACCTCATCTCCCCATAGCATAATCTCACAGGTAAAATCTTCAACTCCTCTGAATATTCCAGTTGATTACTTACATCTTTGCAGAAATAGCAGTACAGGTAGTCGGTGTAGCTTGAAGACAAAGCGTTGTTCTCAGCACCAACACGCAGTATGACGATTCGTTCCCGCAGCCTCTCGGTCCACGAATGACTCTGATATGCCCTGGCGGCCTTAATTTATAATTCCGGGTCGCGTCATCAAGCCGCTTGGCTGCGTGCAATCTTAGCGTGCCCGGGAAACTTTCCCGCATTAATTATATCATGGGCTCAAATTAACGAATGCATTAACTAATGCAGCCCTAATGCCTATCAAAATAAAGCGGAAATAATACAGGTTGCAATTCTTGTCTCAAATCCAATGCAACTCTTCTGTAACCACAGATATTAATTTATTTCATTCTTCCCTCCTAGAATAAGTTTAGCCGCGAACTGGAAAGCGTCCCCAAACTTCATCAAGAGGCTTGGCTTGGGACATAACTTCTTTTAATGAGTTCTGGAGATTTCTCATAATGACGCTCGCGCTCACTTCACATAAGAACGCTTCTTCTGGACCCCTTTATGACATATACTGTAAGACATCGGCTTCGTGGGTGGCCTAGTATTATTCCAATATCCACTACTCAAATTAATACAATTGCTCTAATGAACAGAATGGTTCAATATGTGATTTTAATTTATTGTAATGAAGATAGGGAAATCTGTTAGTTGTGTGCGTTCGCTGAGATTTTTTTTCTTATGCCTTGCTCCGGTTATGCCATCGGCTTTTTTGTAACCGTAATTGTAGTCCGGTATTAGTATTATTATTGTTGTTATTATCATCACATTTGAAATATGTTAGCGGCGATTTAATGAGTATTTTATCAAATTAATGTGTTAATTTTTAATGAAGTTTGAATGCCGTGCTGTACTGATACGGTATGTGTTAATTTAGTAGAGTGAAGGCTGGAGAATCCCTTAGGTGTGTGTGATCGTTGAGGTTGTTCTGGTTGGCCTTTCCTTGCGATGTTAATTTCTATTGACTGCTTTACAGTTTTTATTATTTTCTATGTATAACATTTTAACAAGTCCCCTGTTCAGCATAGCAGGTGAGGCCGCCTGGGCGAGGTACTGGTCATCCTCCCCAATTGTATCCAACGACCCAGTGTTTGAAGCTCCAGGACACTGCCCTTGAGGCGGTAGAGGTGGGATCCCTCGCTGAGTCCGAGGGAAAAACCGACCCTGGAGGGTAAGCAAATTAAGGAGAAGAAGTAGAAGAAAATATTTTAAGCTGTATGCTGATGTCTGTGAAGTGGTAGACATTGTATGTGTTCGCAGAATGCTGAGGACTAACTTGTAATGCAGCTTACATCGGCCAAACGAAACATTAATTTCCATACCAGTTACTAACAAAACAACGTAGTTACACACAAGAAGAGGACAAATTGGGGCAAATATTTGTTTATAGGATGTGGAATTATGGATTGGAATAATTTAGCATGGAAGATGTTTGTCATATTTTCAACTAATTTGAAAATTTAAGAAAGGATTAGGTAAACAACTGATTGGAAATCTGTCACCTGGCTAACAGCCCTAAATGCAGAGCATTGATTGATTGATTGATTGATTGATTGATTGATTGATTTATTTATTGATTGATTGATTGATTGATTGATTGATTGATTGATTGATTGATTGATTGATTGATTGATTGATTGATTGATTGATTGATTGATTGATTGATTGATTGATTGATTGATTGATTGATTGATTGATTGATTGATTGATTGAAGATCAGCTGGAGTTCTACCGTCTGAAACAGTCGGAGAATTGGAACTATATATGGTATATATACGTAATACATTTATTTCCTTTAAATTTGCTTTACGTCGCACTGACATATATAGGTCTTAGTTGCACTTCTACGGAGCAATTGGCTGCTTGGTTTAGGTCACGTAGCTGTGAGCTTGGATTCGGGAGATGGTGGGTTCGAATCTCAACGTCCACAGTCCTGAAGATGGATTTCCGTGGTTTCCCATTTTCACACCATTAATACTCATTAAGGCCACGGCCGCTACGTTCTCAATCCTAGCCCTTCTCATCTTTGCTTCGCCGAAAACCTTCCACGTTTTAGTGCGATGTTAAGCAAAAGAAAAAAAAACAGAAATGGAACTAAATGGGGTCGCAGAGAATTGTGGATGTCCCGACTAATTCACAAAGGTTTGTAGAATGAACGCTGAAAGGCATAACATTCTCCGATGAAGATGTATCTATGTACGGTATTACCTAATTGTTTTGGGGTGAAGTTTCCCTTCGGAACAGTCCTACTTGAAAAGTAAAGACGGTGTAGGACTCCAGTCCCGAATACATCAGTCACATTTGCAATAATAATAATAATAATAATAATAATAATAATAATAATAATAATAATAATAATAATAATAATAATAATAATAATAATAATAATGGTTTGTCCCTCCTTGAACTACTTTTACGGTTTCTAAGACGCCGAGGTGCTGAATCTTTATCGTAGAGGAGTTCTTTTGCGTGCCGGTAAATCTGTCGACGCGGAGCTAGAGTATTTGAACATTTTCGAATACCACCGAACTGAGCCGAGCTCAGAAGGTCAGTGCTCTACCGAATGAACCACTCAACAGGGCAGTTAAATTTTCAGCTCTATGCTCCTAGTTCTCTATATCTGTATCAGAGAGTATTACTCCGCTGTTAGCCAAAAAGATCAAGCCGAAGGACTTTACCTTCTGAATGCCAAGCAGCTGATTATCTTTTGATTAATGGCAGTGTTCTGCTTGAATGATTCGCTTCATTCGTGTGGAGGACCTTAAGTATCATTAAGGAGTGAGCGAACCCTCCTGGCGTCCTCTAATAACAGAGTCTGTTACAAAATGACCCACGACGAAGGCAGTTATTTTGAAAGGAAGAGCAGTAATTAGTTCTGAAGTGGTTCTTCCAAACCACATAGAGCACCATGGTTTCAATTTGCGTTTCCCTTTTAAAAAAAGGAGATCAATTTTCTGGAACTGCATCTTATATAAATTAATTTACATTCATTTTCTCGTTTCCAAACTATGCTTATTAACCTAAATCGTGTCATCAGCGTGCTTTCCTTTTTTGCGATAGATACTCTAAAGGATTTTGTTGTCGAGGATCATCCTGTTCTCTGGTCAGTTTTACGAGTATTTGATTACAGGTGATAGTAATAGTTCAACACATCAGCTTTTGCCTATCAATTTAAGTATCAAATTATGCATCCTTTCTCTCTCACAGCCCAATTTTCAGATGTTTCTTATTTTTTAATAAGAGAGTAGCCTTGTAAACGGGATCTGGAGATTGCCCTGCTGGCTATTACAAGCTAAGTGACAGGTCTGAACATGCATTAATTTGACTTAATGGGGTATTTTGGAATCTGGTGCTATCATTACAGGAGCAAGTGTTTACAAAAACAACATAATCACCAGCCTGTACGGAACGTAGAGTCTTATGGCTTGGAACGACGACACACGATCTTAATTGGTTCACTTCAACACAGGAAACGAAATTCGTGACAACACGCCAAGGGAAGTAGCATTTAGAAAAGCAGAATGCTTTTGTAATAAGTAGTACCTTGGTCACGGTAATAATGAAGAGTATTTAGTGGGATCAAATGAAGTAAGTACTTGGGTGACTGAACGAGTGAAAGTACACTCCAATACGGCCCCATAGTTGACAATTAATGACTGTTATTAGAATAGAGCTACACTAATATAATATGTAAAGTTTACTGAGAAGAGGGGCAGTGAAGTCAAACTGCTCTACTCCAAGTAAATGAAATATTGTATGGCCATTTCTAGTGCATTTCAAAGGATTAGCGAGTCAGTTTTATTATGTGTTATATCCTTTCCCGAATGGAAGGAATATTCGTGTATAGCCACTCTCTCACTGTGTGTGTCTCTCTCATCGTTTTGCTCATGACTGAGTTTCGTAACCTCACACATGTTGTGTCAATATATTCTTGACCTAACCTGCTGCTTCCATTGTTCTCGATTTTCTGCCTGTTGGATGATCTTCCTTAAAGGCATCTGGGTGACCTCCTTCACCTGATCGACCTGTCTGTTTGGTACCCTTCCTCTTGGTCTTTTACCATTGACTGTTCCTTATCTAAGTTGTCCCCTGCCGTCTCGTAATATGGCTGAAAAATTGCAACATCTTCTGGTAACGTAGTAAAAAAAGAGGTCTTCTCATGCCTAGCTCACTCCTGATTGACACATCTGTTCTTCTGTGCACCCATGTTATTTTTATCTTTCTTTGCCTGCACCACATTTCAAAACTGTCAATACGTTGACGTTTTCTAGCATTGATAGTCCAGGTTTCACAGTTCAAGAAGATGGAAAACACGAGAGTGTGCACCAAGCGGATTCCTAGATATTCCTCTGTCACGCTAGACGATTTTCAACTTTTCCATTGCACAGCGTCCAAGACCTATTCTAATTTTAATTTCCTGCTCACAGCCACCATTAGTCATTTGCCTTGTTGTGATTTATCTCTTAACCAAGAAACTGACTTTCTAACTTCCACGTTCCAACAGGATATCAAACTCTTCCTCACTGATGGCGAATAGAGTACATTCATTATCAAAACGAAGATTATTTATCTTCCTTACAGAAATGGAGATCCACCATCCCATCCTCTAGAGTGTTTCTCATAATGTACTCTCCATAGACGTTGAGTAGCTGAAGAGACAATATACACCCTTACCTGAGCTCCTTACATAGCTCCCTGTCAACTCTGACTCTTGTTGTGTTGTTATTGTACAGCCCCTCAATTAGTTGATAAGATTAGGTGGAGTGTTCATTAATGAGAGAACCTTACACAGCTGTTTCCATATCAATGAGTCAAAAGCCTTATCGTAGTCCAAAAAGCAGATCGGCATTGGAATATTGAATTCCCGGGCCTTCTCCATGAGTTGTCTTATATTCAGCATTTGGATCTGAGTCCTTTGCCTTGTGCAAATCCAGCAAATCCAACTTTTTCTTGTGCGATCTGTTCCTGTATGAACGGCTTTAGGTCCTGACTGATGATGCGGAGAAGAACTTTACTGAGATGCAGGGTTGCCAGGTCTCCCGATATTTCAGATCTCCCGATTTTTTAGAACACTCCAGAAAAGCTCTAAAAACAAAAAATTCCCAGAAATGTCTTCCAATCCAAATTTGAGGAAAATGAATAATGATGATAAATGGTACATAATTGTGCTGAAAAACTCTTTCCTCGTCTCACTGCGTGATGTTTTATCGATAACATCATTCAATAGGTACTTTCCCGCATTCATTTTAGGCTGGAATTACTTAATCTCTCCCCTCTTATTGAACTCAAAACTCACGCGTGACTACGTCATTCGAAGGGAAATCCCCGACCCGCATATAGAATCAGATCAGGATATTGAGTGAGTCACGTCAGTTGTCGTTCAGATCAGTACATTTCTAGCTGGGTGTCAATCTGTGTCACAATTTCTAATAGATGGCTAGCTTTTTTTTTAGAAATACAAATTCTAGTTCGAGTTCCGATTCGGCGTCGGTGTCAAAATCAATAAAGAAAACGTGAGGTACAGTTGTAAGTATAATGCAGAATGGGAAAAAGATACAACTTTTCGTGGACGAATCAAAGAAGGGTACGATTTATGCATTCTGTAGTGCCTGTGATTGTGATTGTGACTTGAGTATAACATCTGGTAAAACTGACCTGGTGAAACAATCTAGGGGAAAGAAACATATGGGTAGGTGCATCAGTATTCAAAAACAAAAAACTTAGTAATATGCCATCCATTAGAGATAAAACAAAATTAAGTGAATCAGTTAAGGCCGGTGAAATTCGCCTTGCAAATCTTGTGGCAGAACATGATCTACCAATTCGAGTGATAGAGCATTTACCGAAACTCATCCAAGCTATAGGTCCCGATTCAGAGTTTGCGAAACCCATTCAATGTCGAAGAACAAAACTGTAAGCAATCATAAATCAGGTTACAGGGAAGGAAAGTCTCAACCGTATAATTGATGTGGTTAAAGTAAGTAAATTTAGTCTAATTGTTGATGAATCTACAGACAACGGGTGTACATGGCAGTGCGTGTGCTGGACGAGAGTAATGAAGTAACTGATAGTTTTCTTGGGTTAATTCCATTAACTGATGCCACTAGTGACATATTATATTAAAAAATATTCCAATTTTTGATGCTAATAATATCCCTTATAAGCAGCATATGATTAGTTTCGCAGCTGATGGTGCCAATTCCATGTTAATAGCAGGTCACTCGTCCACTTTGTTCAGGCAGGATATACCGGAACTTTTCGTAATTAAGTATATTTGCCATTCCTTTGCATTTGTGCCTCATATGCACGCCTAAAATTACCAAGGAGCGTAGAAGATCTTGCAAGGGATTTGTACTTTTACTGTGGTGGTAAAATAATATGTGAACTAAAAGAATTCCAAAATGTTGTGAAAGTAAAGCCCCATTAATTACTTCACCCTAGTTAGACACGCTGGCGTTCTCTGCATATGATTGTATCTAGGTTTCTAGACAATATGATGCACTGAAACTGTATTTTATCAATGCTGTCGGTAACGACAGGCTTCTGGCAAGAGATACTATTTTGTAGAAATTAAATAATGGTGGAACCAACATTTTTATTCTTTTTCTGGACTTTGTTCTACCTATATTCAACACTTTTAATCTCCAAATGCAATCATAAAGACCCCAGATCCATACCATGTACCGTGAGGTTGAGGTAATCTTGAGAACAATTCTAGAGTGCTGTATGAAAGAGGACAATCTAGAGAAAACGCCCTTGAGAGATGCTTATTATCGAAATCCCTCTCATTTTAAGCCTATTGATGAAATTTACTTAAGCGCAAAAGTTATTTTTTACATTGGAAGAAGTAAGGATCTTTCTCTTCAGCAAGCCAAGAACTTTTAACCGAGATGTTCAGAGTTGTTTATTGAGAGTGCCTTGCAGATATTCACAAGATTTCCTTTTACAGATAATACAATAATGGTTTAGAACTGCTTGATCCGAACTGTGTTAAAAGCAAGAGAATTCTATCTATAGTCAGTCTTGCATTAACATTTCCCACCTTAGTTAAAAATGATATTCAGGAACTTGACACTCAGTGGTGGATATTAAGAAATATGGAGGTGAATGTTGACAGTACAGAACCAATATGATTCTGGAATGCAGTATGTAAAGTAAAAAAAGGGAGATGGATCATTAATGTTTCCTAAGTTACAAACCCTGACGTTGTTACTCTTGTGTTTGCCTCATTCATCTGCCAGTGTTGAGAGAATTATTTTCTGCTATTAATCGAATGAAAACAAAAACCAGAAATGGACTAAGCACTCAAACGACGTCCGGACTTCCGCATTCATCCGGCTTCGACTTCAAAATTGGCACATAATTTATGCACCTGATGAATAACGACATCTACAGGAAGAGTGGGGAGAAAGAAAGACAATAAGAAGAATAAGAAGAATCAGATTGTCCTGAGAGTACCGGTGTATGAAATTGTATGTTTTTCTCATAATAACTTCATATTAATATTGCGTTATTTAATCTAGTTATAGAACTTCAGTGCTCGAGAAACTACCGAAATTTTCTTTAAAACTCCCGAAATTTTTAGGTACAATCTACCGATTTTTTAATTTGTAGAGCTGACGACACCGAGGGCGTGTGAAATTAACGGTATGGTCCGATCATTCTTGCAGTATCTCATTGATCCTTTCTTACGAAGTAGAACAAACACTGGAGTGTTGAGGTTGAAACGGACCACCCAGAGCGAGTATAAGCGAAGGCGCATAAACGTCGCAGGAATCAGAAACATACAGAGTAGCAAACGCAGTTGAAGAAAGGCCTCCGTTCAATGCTGCCTTCTTTCTTAAAAATGAGAGTGGCATCTTCTCCTAGGATTGACCATGAACTACGTTTGAAGTCGAGTGTTATGATCTTCATTTCCTTCACTAGAATCCGAGTCTGGTTCTTTTGGTTGTGGCTCTCAATGTCATCAGGTTTCATGTACCTGTTTCTCTTTATCCTCTCTGGAAATCTTCTGTATCTCACTACTTAGAAACTGATATCTCTCACTATGTGTGGCATGTCCATTTCCTTTTAAGTTGCTTCCTCTCTACAGTTAGGGAGAGACTCCTTCAGCTCAGCGAAGGTTTTCTTCTATTTGTATGACTTCTTTCTTTACAATTGTTTTTACGTCACATCGATACAGAGAGGTCTTATTGCGACGGTGGGATAAGAAAAGGCTGGGAGTGGGAAAGAAACGGCCGTGGGCCTTGATTAAGGTATATCCCGAGCATTTGCCTGATGTAAAAATGGGAAACGACGGAAAACCATGTTCAGGACTCCCGAATACAAGCTCACAGCTGCGCACCCCTAAGCGTATCAGAATATTATGAGCTGTGCTGGTAAATTTGGTTCATTCCATGTCTCATTTTCTCACTGATATTCTGATGTCCGAAACAGTTTTAGTTTCACCATGACTATAGTTCGTATTTGTTTTTTCAGAGATTTGCGTTCCATGTGAAATCTCATTTCTTCCTTGGCTGTCATCTTAAGCTTTAGATGAAAATCCACGACCAGCAATACATGATCACAGCCGTAGTCTGCTCCTGGGTAGGTTTTGGCATTCATTATCAACGATTTTCAACCACCCATTTTGGTTTCACGCTCTGTCACCAGGCGATACCCATTTGTAACGGCGCCTGTAATGATGCTGAAATAATGTATTTGCGACCTTTACAGAATTGTAATAGCGTTTCTCCTCCCTCGTTTTGTACTCCGAAACGTCCAATACAACTGATCACAATCCTTCGCTTCAGTTTTATTTCGTGTTATAGGATGTCGGCATATAAAAGATTTCTGGTCACACAGTTGGTGTTTACCAGACAAAATTTATTACAGTTAATTCATCCAGGCCGAAGAGAGATTGGGTTTGCTCTGCCATCTAGTAGCACTAGAGTAAAACTGAACGTCGAAATTGACGAGCAGACAGCCAGATGATGTCAGATTCAAATGTCTGTACACTCTACCCGAGGCCATGTTATTATTATTATTATTATTATTGTTACCGTGTTTTGGTGGTAGTTATGCATGAAAGAAGGTGCGGGGTGGTGAACGGGTCTCAAGCTACGAAAGTGAAATTAATTTTAAAATTTAACAAGGTTATATTTTCTTTTCAAAATTAGGTAACAACAAATAGAACAGGTACTTAGTAGCCGAAACACGATTGACAAATACATTTACATAGGTACCCCATTTGGGGCTTCAAAAGTCAGAAACATAATTCTTGAGCAATGAGCCCAACCTTACAATGAACACCATACAACAAAGGGGCCGAAAACCCCCAAACATGCCAGAAACATCTGCTTCCAATTACATCCAAAAGCCTCCTTGAGGCAGAAACACAATTTTCAACAAGGGCAACTTCCCCCTAAAATACAAGCCTATCATAGGCCACTCCGAACTCCACCTTTAAGCCGTCCTCAAAGGACATATACACAGGGGCAAAATACCCAACCTACTGAGGTCTGTTAAATAACAAGAAGATTAATACATGACCTCTAAAATAAAATTTGAGAGGAGGCGAACTTGCACTCATAATACACTTTGCTTAAGACCTACTTGGCACTAGGCCGTTAATACAAGGGCTAATCCCATACTACAGAGGTGACTTAATAGCAATTTACATTACATTACGGAAGAATTGGTTGAGAAAAATAAGTTCACCTCAGGACGATGTGAGTGGGAGCTCGAGAGGGTTAAGCACTCTCTATCCCGATATGTCGTTTTAAAAGAGAATATATGAAAAGAGTAGTTACATTTTAGGAAAAGGTTACATGGTTGAACGCTTAGAACCCGCCCCGAAAGTTAAACTGCTGAGCTAGCAAAGAAAGAAGATATTAATCGGCCATTACCTTGTGTTGAACGGCTGGAGAAGAAAGAGGCGCTTCCCGCCCCCTGCTATGTACTTAACACACTGAAAGATGGAACAGAAGTGGCCCGGAGACCCGAAAATCAGCAGTTTATATCCTCTCGCGGAAGGTTCTAGGCGTTAGGGGAAAGAAAACACCCTCCCACAAACTCTTTATTGGGTAGGACCCCGCAACAGATTCAAGTTGGGGGAAGATACACCAGATTGGTCAGAAATTAATAGAAGAAATTCGGGATTGGATACATTCATAACAAGGGGAAGAAAGGGGTAAATATTGCCAACTTAAACAATGACAGAAAGAAATTTAACAAAGAACAAACTCTTGAAATTAAATTTTCTCCAAAAAAATAGTTCTTTGACTCCGCACTAGGTTGCACTATTGTAGATCTTCAGTAGTGTCCTCTAGAAGAGAAAGTTCACACTTCTTACTTCAAGCGAAACAAAAACACATCAAAAGTGACACAGTTCTAAAACTCCAAAATTTACAGGTAGTGACATCTTCTGAGAAGGTAGAAAATTAATACCGTCAATAAAGTTCAGACTTCCTCCAGCAGAGGAGTTTTAACTGGCGCGCATTTAAATTAGCGGCGTGGAGGTGTACCACCCGGTACAATTATTATTATTATTATTATTATTATTATTATTATTATTATTATTATTATTATTATTATTATTATTATTATTATGATTATGATGATTATTATTATTATTATTATTATTATTATTATTATTATTATTATTATTATTATTATTATTATTATTATTATTATTATTATTGATTCGGAGTTTTGTGGTTTTGCAGAGGTGAAAGAAGGTGCGGGCTTGAATAGGTCTCAACTACAAAATTAAAGTTAATTTAAAACTTTAACAAAGGTTATATTTTCTTTTCAAAATCAACAGATAACAACAACAGAGTAACAGATACCAAGTAGCAGGAAAACAAGTTAAGAAATTACAATTGTTACAAGATTTGGGCTTCGAGCCCCAAGATTAATTTCTAAGCTCTCAGCTCACCACCACAATTGCTAAAGGGCAGAAAACCCCTAAGTACGAGGAGCGCTTGCTCCTAATTACAATGTCAAGAAAAAGTGCAAACCCGCTCTCAATTTTACAAGCCTATCGAAGGCTACAACAAACCTTCACTTCAGACTGCCCTCACGGCACACCAAGAAACAGGGATATTAGATACCCAACCTACAGGGCCTTTACATGAGGAAAACAAACATCAAGTTAAGTTACTGGCCCATAGTGCAAAGTAGAATGGAGGCGATGACTTGCACTCCAACACAACGTTTGTGTCAAAAAACCTATGTGGCGCTAGGCCGATAATACAGGGGCTAATCCCAATCTAGGAAGGTGACACGTATGAGAAAACTTACTATATTAAAGAAGAGAAGAACGGTTATGAAAACGTAGTCACCTCCTTTTTCAAAAATGAAGGGGAGTTCGAGAGGGTGAAGCACTCTCTATCCCCGCTTTACAGATTTGTAATTTATGGATAGACAGAAAAGAATTTACATTTTAAAAAGGTAGGTTACATACTAAAGGTTTCGAACCCTCCCCGAGAATTAAACTACTGAGCTAGCACGAAATGAAGATGTTAACAGGCCATTACCTTGTAGATGAACTGCTGCTTGAAGAAAGAGGCGCTTCCCGCCCCCTGCTATATATTCACACACTGAGAAAGATGTTACTGAAGTGGCCCCGAGACAAGAAAATCAGCAGTTTATATACCCTCGTGGAACATTCGAGACCATTCATGAATGATAACAACCCGCCCACAAACTTTTATTGACTACCAGCAAAAACTAATACACAAGACGGTGAAGAAACACCTTATTGGTGGGAAATTAATTACATAAATTTATGATTGGCTAATTTCAAAACTGGCGGAAGGGAAGGATTTATATTGCCAACCCACAAACCACAGAATAAAATTTAGTAAAAATAAAACTTAGGAATACAATATTTCTTCAAGAAAGTTCATTCCATTGCACCAGAGTGTGTTACCATAGTTTTGGGTAGCGACATCTGTTAGAGAATGTTCAAACTTCTTGATACGGAGCAAACAAACACAAATCAAAATAGACACAGTTCAGAACACTTCCAAATTACCAAATTTACCGTAGTGACATCTTCCGAGAAACCATTGAGTTAATACAGTTTGTTAAAGTTCAGGCTTTCTCCTGTAGAGAGGTTTCAACTGGCGCAATATATGAATTCGCGGCGTGGAGGTGTACCGCCCGGTACAATTATTATTATTATTATTATTATTATTATTATTATTATTATTATTATTATTATTATTATTATTATTATTATTATTATTATTATTATTATTCTCGGATGGGATAGGAAAGGGTTAGGAGTGAGAAGGGAGCAACCGTTGCCTTAATTAAGGAACAGCCTGGTGTGAAAATGGGAAACCAATGAACACCTTCAGGGCTGCTTCGAACCTTCTCTTTCCCGAATGCAAACTGATAGCTATGTGCCCAAACCGCGCAACCACTTCCCCGGTGAAGATGTTCAATGTACATGTCCTTGAATTAAATTTTAAGACCATAATCCTACCTTTAACAGGCCAATACGGCAAGATTCAGAGTTTTGGGAGTGACTACGGTCAAGCCATTACAAATTTTACAATGGTGACCGGAAAAATAAACAGTACTGATATGGTCGAAGTGACCACTGCCATGCCAATGAGTTTCAGGAAGTCCTAGAAGTGATGCCGTTGGAGGATTGTTAGCTGCTTGTCTGAAGCCCGTCCCCACCGAATATCCAAACTGGGGGCTAGAAACCCCGGAACATTTAAAATTGATCGATGTCATGATGATGTGAAATTAAATGAAATGAAATGAAATGGTGTATGACTTTTAGTGCTGGGAGTGTCCGAGGACAAGTTCGGCTCGCCAAATGCAGGTCTTTTGATTTAACGCCCGTAACCGATCTGCGCGTCGTGATGTGGATGAAATGATGGTGAAGACGACACATACACCCAGCCCCCGTGCCAGCGAAATTAACCAATTAAGGTTAATATTCCCGAGCCCGCCGCGAATGGAACCCGGGACTCCTGTGACCAAAGGCCAACACGCAAACCATTTAGCCATGGAGCCGGACATGATGAGGTTATAAGTTACAAATTTCCGTTTTGTTCCGTTTTGAAGTGACCGAGCTCGATAGCTGCAGTCGCTTAAGTGCGACCAGTATCCAGTAATCGGGAGATAGTGGGTTCGAATCCCACTGTCGGCAGCCCAGAAGATGGTTTTGTGTGGTTTCCCATTTTCACACCAGGCAAATGCTGGGACTGTACCTTAACTAAGGTCACGGCCGCTTCCTTCCTACTCCGAGGCCTTTCCTATCCCATCGTCGCCATAAGACATAACTGTGCCGGTGCGACGTAAAGCAAATAGCGTATTGAAGTGCAAATTATAAGAAAATAATTGTACTGAAATTGATTTCTTATCATGATGAGGGAAATGCTTCAGCAGTGGTTTTCCGTTGCTTTCCATTGTTCTCAATAGGCCATCCCTAACCTAGGAAATAGACGCTTTTGGTGGCCGCTACTAACATGGAAAACAAACGCTACTTTGTGGATTCCGGAGCCATTTCCCGCACTGAGAGTCCGCTGCCCTTCCAAGGAAAGCAGTTGACGCTCTTAGTTTGTCGAGTTATTTCCCGTCTCCCTATACTCAGCATTGAGTGGCTGGTTGTAAGGTCAATTCTATTAGCATAGCAGGATTAACTTAACCAGCAATGAATAGTCATCTGGAATTCTAAGTTATTGTATGAACAATCTGAGTGATCTTATATTTATATTCTTCAACATCCGCACAATAATAAAATGCCACTAGTGACTCATAAAAGGTTCGAAATATTAATTCATTTGGAAAACCACAGAACAGTGTATGTTCTTGCTTCCCTTCTTATTGTCCTTTTTATAGTTCCAACATGTTTCTGGAATTAAGTTATTTTTATATCAGTATCCATAGGACTACACAACGAAAACAATGGTATCATCAATCACGGTTTCTACTCGAATAGGATCTGTACTTTTAATAGCCAGGCAAGAATTGCATGGCCTCAGCTACAAGTTTGTAGACCTATTGAACTGAGACTGTTTAGTGGTCTTGCGTACCAATTCGATGCTCTGACTGACCTGGCGTCTGGTAACGGCTTGTAAGTTAAAGTTACAGTAATTCCCTCAGATGGACGCTAGTTGTTCACCATCAGAGTTCTTTAACGTGGTATGGGTGTGTTAAGCATCAGAAAGTCGATTCCCTCACCCGGGTCGAAATTAGGATCATGAGTCTGGTACCATACTTCTGACGTGCTGATGTAACTGCAATAAGAAGTAGAAGAAGAAGAATGACATAGTCCGGATACTTGAATGAATGGTCGGAGTACTTGCCTTCGGTTCAGTGAACCCAATTCCCGGCCGAGTCGGTGATTGTAACGAAATATAGTTAATTCCTGGAGCTCGGGGACAGGGCACGTGTATTTTTCATAGTACTCACCTTTAATTTCATACAACTCATCGCACTACAAACACTAGTGAATACATCCCTCTACATAGGGTTGAAAGGCATCCAGCTGTATAACTGGAATAATTCCAAGCAAAGGGCTAACCCAAAGTAATTGGGAAGCGCCAGGAAAAAATAAGATAACTAACATTGATGTTATATTACGGCGAAGTCCAGATAGTTGTGCCGTCGGCATCGTCGACATAAACGTCATCTTAATTATGTTACCACCGGGCGAATTGGCCGTGCGCGTAGAGGCGCGCGGCTGTGAGCTTGCATCCGGGAGATAGTAGGTTCGAATCCCACTATCGGCAGCCCTGAAGATGGTTTTCCGTGGTTTCCCATTCTCACACCAGGCAAATGCTGGGGCTGTACCTTAATTAAGGCCACGGCCGCTTCCTTCCAGTTCCTAGGCCTTTCCTATCCCATCGTCGCAATAAGACCTATCTGTGTCGGTGCGACGTATAGCCCCTAGCAAAAAAAATATGTTACCTTAGTTCGTCCATACATCGTAAGCATCTCTCTCTTAAACTTACAAAATCCTTATACAACCTGTGAAAATAAAGTTCGGTGAATGAAGTCAGAACGGTCGATCCGGCAACACTGGCGACACGCAACGCTGCACCTGCGTAGCAGCAGGTTTTTACCACATGCTCCCAACGTTGTTCAGTTGAGCATCGTGAGTGTGCCGTGTAAGACCTGGTTGACACAGTGCGTGTTTAGTGCGTTTGTTCTGAACTGCGAGGAGAAACATGAACAACCAAAAGATCAAGGCACAGTTTTGTTTAAAGCTTGCCAAGACACCGAAAGAAACGCATGCGATGCTGGTACGTGTTTATGAAGATCACGCACTGTCCTTAAAGTGTGTGTACGTGTGGTTCGCCCGTTTTCGAGGAGGCCGGGAAAGTGTTTCTGACAACCCCCGTAGCGGAAGACCGGCGACCGCCGTCAGTGACGAAAACATTGAGAAGGTGAGGACATTAATCACGAAAAATCGGCGATTAACTGTGCGCATGATAGCGGATGAACTGCAGATTAACCGTGAATCCGTGCGACAAATCGTCACCCAGAAGTTAGGGAAGAGGAAAACGTGTTCTCGTCTTGTGCCACATCACTTGACGGACGATCAGAAGCAGGCACGTTTAGAGGCTTCGCAGGATTTTGTCGAAACGGCCGATGCGACACCAAATTTCTTGAATATCGTCACTGAGGAAGAAACCTGGTGTCTCAGGTACGACCCTGAAACGAAACGGAAAAGCCTGGAATGGCGTTTTCCGGGATTCCCTCGTCGGGAAAAGGTCAGAGACGAAAAGTCACGCATCAAAACGATGCTCATCACCTTTTTCGATAGTCAAGGCATTATCCAAAATGAATTTCTACCTGAGGAAACGACGTTTTTAACACCATCCCAAAGGAAGCCTTCTTGCAAAGTTTCCGGGACATGTATCGCAGACATCAGCAGTGCAGAGTTATGGGACGGGACTATTTTGAAGGACAGCAAGGTCACTGTCGTGCATTGTTCATCTGTGTTGATAGTACAGGTTGTAGGTTTATACTAAATCGATACACAGTCACTTCATGGTATCGGCACCTCAGAAATTATTGTTTCGGCTTATGAGGCCAATCCGTATGACGTAATGGTTGCGATACCTAAGATGAAAGCTCCCTTTATACTGAATCTATCTATCTTCTATATAAATAAAATCGTAATGACGTGTGTCTGTACATTGGCTATTTTGGCGAAATTTCTGCACAGTTATTCGTTTCAGGTGTAATAATGACCATCTGCATAATTTTTAGCTTTGGTGTATGTTTGTCTGTTTGTTTGTTTGTTTGATTGTTTGTTTGTCTGTTTGTCTGTCCTTCTATAACTTGAAAACTTCATATTCAGAATCCACCTGTCCTTGGGTAGGTTTTAGGGCAAATGTTGTTTCTAAATCCCTAAAATGACTGGGGGTTTATACGAAACCGAAACCGTGATTTTACTCTCCCTCAAAATATACACGCCGAGCTCGATAGCTTCAGTCGCTTAAGTGCGGCCAGTATCCAGTATTCGGGAGATAGTAGGTTCGAACCCCACTGTCGGCAGCCCTGAAGATGGTTTTCCGTGGTTTCCCATTTTCACACCAGGCAAATGCTGGGGCTGTACCTTAATTAAGGCCACGGCTGCTTCCTTCCCGTTCCTAGGCTTTTCCTGTCCCATCGTCGCCATAAGACCTATCCGTGTCAGCGCGACGTAAAACAACTAGCAAAATATACACAACCAAACTTAATGGAAATCTACGTGCCGTAATGGAAATTAATTTCTAAACCTTTTTTCTCATGTACCGTACATCATGTCGATACCAGGATTATTAAGGGAGATATCATTAACGGACCGTTTTTTGGTGCAGGTCCCACCGGACTTAACGCAAGGGCGGGTGCGTGTAAAGCGTATTTCCTACAACTTGAAAATTACTGAAGATATTTGAACCAAACTTTATATTTAGCATCACCTGTCCAAGGGTAAGTTTTAAGGTCAACACCATTTCAAATTCCCGGAATGAACTGGGGTATAATAGGGAACAGAAATGGTGATTTTACTCTCCCGCAAGACCAACCTGACTGGAAATTGGTCAAACTTGATGGAAATACAATCCTGTTCTTTTCTCATGTGCACTTTTTCAACGGGAAGATTAAAAATGGAGATATCATGAAAGGTCGTTTTCTCAGGCTAAGTCCAGCTGACATAGCCCAGACGGTGTTAAACGTGGAGCAGATTCATTATCTATCTATATAAATCAAATTGTAACGACCGTGTGTCTGTGCATTCACTATTCTGGCGAAAATTTCGTACAGCTTTCGGTTTAAGGGGTAATAATGACCACCTGCACATTTTTTAGGTATAGTTTCCTAAAAGTCCTAAATTTTTACCCCCCTTCCCCCTCACCCAAAATCAAGGTTGCCTCACAATCTGACACACGAGCTGGAAAATTGGAATTAAGCAAAATTATACGTTTTAGCTGGTAACGTACGGAAAACTTCCAAGATCTTTACATTTTCACTTTTTATGCCGAAGAATATATAAATGTGGAGGTAATTTAATGACGGTGCAGACCTTCGTTTCGAGGTATTTCGCGGCTAAACGGCAAGTCCTATCACAAAACGGATGGCACAATCTCCGTTCAATTTGGAGTGATCTACAATTTTGAACCTGTGACATTTTGTCGTCCCTCCCTCTCCCTTATAGGGTAGATTTGGCTGTATATTTCGATTGTTCGTAAATGTTATGCTTTTTACACGTATGCTACTTCACGTCCGAGTTCTTGTTACTCGTTGTAATTTTTCAAACCTTATTGGCATCGTTGTTCAAACATCGTCCTTTGTACACTTGTTTCATGTGCTGTTTTCATATTTACGTTTTGCACATCTGATCGGGAAGTTAAGGAGAACGCGCTAACTATACGCTGCCTGCCTGCTGGCGCAGCTCGTTACAGCCTGGTTGCTTCACGTCCGCTGCTTCGCTCCTCTCTACCTCTCCGCCACACCCCGATACTCCCGCGGCACTTCAAAGTTTACGAATATTTATTTGTTCAATTTTGGCGTTTAAACTTACGCTGGGCACATGAAGTTTTCACCTTAGCATTCTACTGCCTCCCACTATTATTCCTACCAAATTTCAACCGAATCCGAGTGTAACACATGTATGTGTTCCCTCGTTAGTTTGACACACTTATAATAAAGAGTCATCGAATTTGGCACGCACATTGACACAACCAATGGCTATACGTGAGCCAAATTTCATGTTTCTAGCTTCCACATAAGTATGTAAAAAATTATGTAAAATGTTAAAATGTACCCAAATTTCACCCAATTCAAATATCGTAACGCAATCGAACCCATAAATATGGGAGATACGAGAAAATGTTTTAAGACCAAACACGTAGAGCGATAAAAGGGACGTCTAAGGGTGCAAACCGTTTGTTGGTATGATCTACCGTCTAGGAGCAGTAAATCACGAAATGAAGTTTTGCACCTACAAACGTACTCATGCTTATGTCATCCATATAAATATAATCGTAACGACCGTGTGTCTGTACGTTGACTATTTTGGCGTAATTTCCATACAGTTATCCGCTGCTGGTGTAATAATGACCATCTGCATATTTCTTAGCTTTGGTGTCTGTTGGACCGTTTGTCTGCTTGATTGCATGAGTTATTTTAACTTGAAAACTACTGAATATATTTCTACCAAACTTGATATTTAGAATCCACCTGTCCTTGAGTAGGTTTTAGGACCATTATTATTTCTTAACACCTAAATTTTCTGGGGAGTTATCCGAAACCGATACCATGATTTTGCACTGCCTCAAAATATGCACGTCTGAAATGAATGGAAATCTACAATCCTAAATTGGAAATCCATTTATAAAACTTTTTTCTCCTGTGCATTTTTCGACAGGAGGATTAATAAGTGAGATATCACGAACGGTCGGTTTTGTAGGTTAAGTCCAGCGGACATTGACCAAAAGGTGTACGTGGAGCAGATTCCTTATCTATCTATATAAATAAAATCGTAACGATTGTGTGTGCCTGTACATTGAATATTTTGGTGAAATTTTCGTACAGCTACCCGTTTGAGGGGTAATAATGATCACCTGCATACTTTTGGTGTACTTTCCTGAAGGTCGTAATTTTTACCCCCCTCACCCAAAATACAGATTGCGGCATAATCTGCCAGACGAGAAGGAAAATTGGAATTTGGCAAAATTGTACTTTTTAGTCTGTAACGGACAGAAAACTTCCAAGATCTTTACATGTTTTACTTTTCATGCCCGAGGAATATCGAAATATGGAGGCAATTTGAATGGTGGTGCAGACCTTCGTTTCTAGGTACTGTATTTCGTGGGATAAATGGGAAGTCCTATCACATAACGGGTGGAAATCTTCGTTCAGTTTAGAGTGATATTCAACCTTGGTCTTATGACTTTTTGTCGTATCTGTGTCCCTCATACCGTAGATTCGTCTCTATTTCTCGATTTTATGTAAATTTGGACTTTTTACATGCATAATTCATACTTTCAATCACATACAGGAAAGATAGAATCATCAAACTCTACACGAACATATGTGAGCAAAATGCTATGTCACATAATTATCCGAAAAGTAATGCAATGTAAGATAATCATACACAAATTTCATCCTATTCAACGTTTCTAAGTTAATCTGACCCATGAATAGATGATATGTGAGAAAATATCATAGGAACAGCCATTTAGTCCGCTAAATACTGGGTCATATGGTACAATCCTTTGTCGATATGACGTACCGTTTAGCAGCAGTTAATCTGTAAATGAAGGTATGCAATATTGTAAACATGCATATACTTTCGTATGTTGATCTATATAATATATTCATTGATATCGATTTGTAGCGATCGAGAAAGGGTGTGTCTGCCATTGTAATCAGTACTCCCCACCCCGACTTTGACTGGCAGTAAGAATGGGGTCCTTCTCCAACTCCTGTGTAACTGGCATTAGAAAGGAGGGCCTACCATTGTAATGAATAATTCACTTCTCGATATGACTTGCAGAAGGCAAGGGAGCATGCAATTTTGTTCAAAACTCCCCTAGCCGATTGTGTTTGGCTGTAGACCAGGGTGCCCGCCATTATCAACAAATGTACCCATCTAAAATACGAGTAGCATTAGGCACAGTGGTCTGTTATTTTAATGGAAACTCACCAACTCTATGTGACTGGCAGTAAGCTGGCTGGCAGAAGGCAGAAGGGCCTGCCATTATAATGATAACTGCACAAATCAATTTTGACTGGTAGTGGGGAAGTTGCCTGCCATTATAATAAAAACTGCTCAACTGTAATCTGTCTGGAAGTAGGAAAGGGGGCCAACGAATGTAACAAAACTCCCCAAATCGATTGTGACCGCGCAGTAGGCAATGGGGCCTGAAATTATAATGTAAACTTCCCAGCTCGATTGTGAATGGCAGTAGGCAAGTGAGCCTGTCGTCATTATCACAACTCCGCAACCCATACTTTATATTGGAAACAACGTATGGGGACCTCCTCATGCTATTTCTCGGATAACGCTAAGAGACATGCAATTTTAAAAGAATCCTATTTACTGCACGTACAGTATTTACTTCGATATACGCTACAATGTAGAACATCGTAGCGAAGCATGGATACATTTGCGAGTCATTACATATATCTTCAGTATAGACGGTTATGCTTTTCAGCGGTGAATCAATTGACTGATGAAGTGTAGTCTGGTGTATTCAACAGGAAAATCGTTGGTCTTATACGACTTCATTCAAGCCTCCAGTATTCTAAGGTCAAGACATGACTTATTGTTACTATTATTATTATTATTATTATTATTATTATTATTATTATTATTATTATTATTATTATTATTATTATTATTATTATTATTTGATTCGTTATGCCCAATTAAGGAGCGCGTATGAACTTATTCAGCACAACGTTTCTTCTTGTCTCCCCAAAATCTGTTCATCCTTCCACAGTGCTCCTGCTTGCGTTCTTCCGTCCATCCTGTAGCTTGTCTTTTAGGTTGATAAGCAACATTGTGTTCGGTTATGAGATTTCTGATTTTTTCTGTCTTGCAAGATTTCTTCATTCATACTAATTTGAAGATCTTTGTTCATTTCTGTAAGATAGTTGTGGTTTTCTTTTTTTTGTAAGTTGGTTTACGTCGCACCGACACAGATAGGTCTTATTGCGACGATGGGACAGGAAAGGCCTAGGAGTGAGAAGGAAGCGGCCGTTTCCTTAATTAAGGTACAGCTCCAGCATTTGACTGGTGTGAAAATGGGAAACCACGGAAAACCATCTTCAGGGCTGCCGACAGTGGGGTTCGAACCTATGTGAATTTTTAGAGATACTTCGAGATTTAGTATTTTCTTTGTTAGCCTATTGTTATCCATCCTGATCAGATGACCACAGAATTTTAATCTTCTTTTTCTAATGGTGTCAGAGATTTTTCTGTTACTTGATAGATTTCCTGTGATTTCCTTTTTATCCAAAACCACTTTCGCATTTAGGTCCTAGAATTTTCTTGAGAATTTTCCTCTCTTTTTCGATGTTTTTTAATTTGTGTTCTGCCACCTATTGTGAGGGTTTCTAATGCATAAAATGCTTCTGGGTCGACAACTGTGTTGTAGTGTCTTAATTTTGCATTTTCGGATATAGATTTTTTGTTGCATCTACTCCAGACAATTTTGTATGCTTTTTGTAGTTTTGTAATTCTTTTTTTGTTTGCTTGCTGATTTATCCCGTTTGGTTGTATAATTTCGCCCAGGTATTTGAATTTATCTACTTGGGAGATTTTCCCATATCTAGTGACTAGAGGATGGTTGTTAAATCCTGATTTTGTACCTTCTATATACTTTGTCTGTATTTGCCTAATCCCTCTACTGACTGGCAGGGATTCCTGTAACAATTGCTGGGCAGACGACTGAAGAAAGGACGTTGTTCATCTGGGTGCTCGCGTTCATTGCCCTCGTGGCCATACCCGAAATTCTGGAAAGATCCATAACTTCCCTGTATTATGGTTGCCTAAATGGAATATACTCGAACCCGTGAGTACCATTTATATGACTAGAATCTATTGTCTTTCTAATACGTCACTGCTGGTTTCAACAAGGCTAAACTGTGTCCTTCTTCAGTGCTGAATCTAAAGGCTCGGACTACCTAAGCCTTTCTTTGTTGACTACACTATTTCCCTATATAAAGAAACCTTACCACTGTCACAATACTTTTACATACAATATCATATTTCATTACCTGGTTCTCCTGAACCTCCTATTGTACTCTGTTAGAACCTATTCCTAGACATAGGTTCTCTCCTCGGAGATAACGACCGCCCTGCGACCGCTCCATTCGGTTTATAGCTTTTCAATATGCCACAGAAATTTCCACGTACGATCGTATATTCCTCAAAGTATTTACAGTATCGTGAACTCTGGTGCTGGTTGTTTGGGAGTTCCTTCTCATTCTCAGATGCTACTATTTTCACACTAAATAGTAGTTTAACCAACGCTCATCGTCTAAGGCGTGTAAGGCAATGCAGGACTGAATTTTAAACAATGAAGATTGGTAAAGTACGATATAGATGGAGGTACAGAACAAAGGCGCATCTGGTTTGTGATATCAGCAGCGTGTGTAGTGGCGGCATCCTCACCTGTATTTAGTTAGTCTGTACTTTCTGTCGTGACTCACAACACAGTACACGTATTTTATTTTATCTCCTATTAAACATTCCGAACAGCTTTTTCTTCCACACGAGATGTAGCTCGTAAAAATAAATAAATCTCTCAATTGACTGATGGACAAGAAGTATATTTTAAGCTGAAAGTTCACGGAAGTACATAACATAGCTATACAAATACGAACTTCTTATACAGACGTATCCCGCTAGTGCCTTTTGAAAAGAAAATTCGTGTAGATAATAACTACTCAGATATCATTAGCTACCTTATAATTTCAAAATTTAGAAGTTCCCAAGTAATATTAGCTGTATTAAAATATGACGTACGCGTAGAAAAAGGAACGAAAAAACATAAAACTTACGATGCACCGATACAAACTGTGCTTTTGGCAACGATGGGATAGGACAGGGTTGGGATTGGGAAGGAAGCATCCATCGCCCTAGTTAAGGTACAACCCCAGCATTTGCATGGTGTGCAAATAGGGAAACAGTGGGTTAAGGACCAACTACATCCCAAATGCAATGTAACAGCTAAACGCCTCGAACAGCGTAGCCAACTCACTCGATGTTAACGATAATGTCTCAAATGTGCTTAATATCACACACTCGCCTAGTAGAGCACAATCAATCAATCAATCAATCAATCAATCAATCAATCAATCAATCAATCAATCAATCAATCAATCAATCAATCAATCAATCAATATTGATCTGCATTTAGGGCAGTCGCCCAAGTGGCAGATCCCATATCGGTTGTTTTCCTAGCCTTTTCTTAAATGATTTCAATGACATTCGAAATTTATTAAACATATCCCTTGGTAAGTTATTCCAATCCCTAACTCCCCTTCCTATAAATGGATATATGCCCCAATTTGTCCTCTTGAATTCCAACATTACCTTCATAGTGTGATTTTTCCTACTTTTAAAGACGCCACTCAAACTTATTCGTCTACTAATGTCATTCCACGCCATTTCTCCGCTGGCAGCTCGGAACATACCACTTAGTCGAGCAGATCTTCTTCTTTCTCTCAATTCTTCCCAGCCCAAACTTTGAAACATTTTTGTAACGCTACACTTTTGTCGGTAATCACCCAGAACAAATCGAGCTGCTTTTCTTTGGATTTTTTCCAGTTCTTCAGTAAGGTAATCCTGGTGAGGGTCCCATACACTGGAACCATACTCTAGTTGGGGTCTTACCAGAGATTTATATGCCCTCTCCTTTACATACTTACTATAACCCCTAAACACCCTCATAACCATGTGCAGACATCTGTACCCTTTATTTACAATCCCATTTATGTGATTACCCCAATGAAGATCTTTCCTTAAATTCACACCTAGGTAATTACAATGATCTCCAAAAGAAACGTTCACCCCATCAACGCAGTAATTAAAACTGAGAGGACTTTTCCTATTTGTGAAACTCACAACCTGACTTTTAACCCCGTTTATCAACATACCATTGCCTGCTGTCCATCTCACAACATTTTCGAGGTCACGTTGCAGGCACAAAACCAACCGTTATGGAGACATTGGAACCACACTACCCCTGCTCTAGGATTCGGATAAAGAAACGAAAAGCCGTAACCATGGCAACGTCAGCTCCAGGATTTTACAGCAGCTAGATTATGCATGTACATTTGGCATAGCTTTGGTACACATATGACTTACAATCTTGAAAAAATAAACTGTTGTGTAAGACGCTCATAGCACTCCTTTGAGCGGGGATGGTAAGGGAGTGAAGTATAAAAATAATAGCCCCGGAGATCTCCGGATTACATCGACCAGCGACCAGCGGCTGCCGACGGGCATCGGTTTTTACGTACTGGCTTAGGTTTCAGCATTTTGCGGAGTCTGTTACCTATAGTTTAAAGTATTTTCAATCAAATCAAATCACGGGGTAGTAGGATCAAACAAATACATTCAATAATATTTATATTTGTGGTACTATCTAGCTGAAGTATACTTACACTAAACCTGCAGCTTTGTGAAGGGAGCAGGTGTATCTAGGTGTGAATGAAGGAAAAACATTGTAGCAAAATATCTTAGAGGTCAACGCTAATTACGAACTAATATTTAGAGGCCCCCATGAAGAAAAGTAAAAGATACATTATAATTCCAAACATAACAAATAATTTCTACGTACTTAAGTAAATACACCAGTGATATAGATAAATATCTAATGAAGTCGCTCAGACCGATAGTATGAGTAACTAAAGCCGGTTTCTGATAACCCGTACGAAGAACGGGTACTTCTGCTAGTCTAATATAATCAGAAAGAATGCCTTCCCAAAGCTTACATGCAACGCATGTCAAACTTACTGGCCTGTAATTTTCAGCTTTATGTCTATCACCCTTTCCTTTATATACAGGGGCTACTATAGCAACTCTCCATTCATTTGGTATAGCTCCTTTGACCAAACAATAATAAAATAAGTAAGATATGGTACTATATCCCAACCCATTGTCTTTAGTATATTCCCAGAAATCTTATCAATTCCAGCTGCTTTTGTAGTTTTCTACTTTTGTATCTTATTGTAAACGTCATTGTTATCATATGTACATTTTAATACTTCTTTAGCATTAATCACCTTGTCTATCTGGACATTATCCTTGTAACCAACAATCTTTACATACTGCTGACTGAATACTTCTGCCTTTTGAAGCTCCTCACATACACACTCCACTTGTTCATTAATGATTCCTGGAATGTCCTTCTTGGAGCCTGTATCTGCCTTAAAGTGTCTATACATACCCTTCCATTTTTCACTAAAATTTGTATGACTGCCAATTATGCTTGCCATCATGTTATCCTTAGCTGCCTTCTTTGCTACATTCAATTTCCTAGTAAGTTCCTTCAATTTCTCCTTACTTCCGCAGCCATTTCTAACTCTATTTCTTTCCAGTCTGCACCTCCTTCTTAGTCTCTTTATTTCTCTATTAAAATAAGGTGGGTCTTTACCAATCCTTACCACCTTTAAAGGTACAAACCAGTTTTCATATTGCTTTAAACTAATCCCAGAGCCTGTTTACATTTTTATTTACTGTTTTTCACCGATCATAGTTACTGCCTTATGCCATCTTTATCAGCCATATGGTACTGCCTGGCCCTATCTTAATGAATATCGGTATGCAAATTTGGGGAATAAGTCGCTATAATCTAGGCAATAAATAATTTTATTCATGCTGAGTGAAATGGTATTTTAGGAGAGGACCTAAAATTTAATTCTCAAATAGTTATTAGTTGTATCGATCTACATAACTAAAGTTATATAGTAATAAATTTCCGATCATTTATGTCTTATACATTGTTACCGTACCGGCTATGATCACAGATATATTAATGAATTTGGATTTTTGTTACTAAGTCCACATCAGCGCCGAGTCACGAAAAAATGGGTAAACAGAATTCAATGAAAATCGGTTTTTAAAGCCGGAGAATAAGTAGCTATAATCTACGCTATAAATAATTATATAACACGCCATAATATAACAGAGTCGGAAGAAAACTAAATGTGAAGGCCTAAGCTCATAAAATTGATTAACAATAACATTACATTGACCATTGTTTGTTGTGATGTGTCTTCTGTTGCCAGTCATCTCCGAAAGATAGGATTACTGCTGCGTACCGAGTATTTTTTGATTGCTTTACATCGCATCGACACAGATAATTCTTATGGCGACGATGGGATAGGAAAGGGATGGGAGTGTGAAGGAAGCAGCCTTGGCCTTAATTAAGGTACAGCCCCAGCACTTTCCGTATGTGAAAATGGGAAACCACGGAATACCATCTTCAGGGCTGACGACAGTGGGGCTCGAATCCACTATCTCCCGGACGCAAGTTCACAGTTACGCGCCCCCAACCACACGGCCAACTCACCCGGTCATACGGAGTGTAACAACCTGTCTGAATATTGGCGGGAAGTAGCTGGGGAGTTAGATAACTTTCTTCTTATCATGCCATTCCTCTGGTTAATAAATTTTCTGATACTACTATACGTAACACACTGGTTCATCATAGAATTTTAGCTATTCAATCCGTACTCTGAGGCACTGATTGGAATGAGCAGTGTGCATATTTAACGGAATAATGGTAGAGGACTGTTCACGGCTGTTTGCGGCCTGGTCATTCTAGCTCTGAAAGTTTGGAATGTTAGATCGGCACCGTTCGTTAAAAGTGAGAAAACGTGTGTTTTTTTCATTTGGTAAGAATATTTTATATGATAGCATTGTTTATAACCGCTACATTCCTACTGACGTTTTTGTAATGACCTATGTTTACTTCAGTTAGGAATACCCCAAAGTCAGTCTTTCTGAGAATCCCGTAGCGATGCCCGGGTACATTTCTATAAAAATACATGATGGCAACATGTTGTGTTACAACCCGACATCCAGAAATAAAGTTACTGTAATAGTCAATTATTTAAAATTATATAGAATATTGTTGCACTGAACTGCAATATTTATAAATATACTTTAAAAATTGAGTTTACATTTAAATTAACACACAAATAGCTTTCAGGTTATGTTAGTTTATAACAAACCAATTTAAATTGAACAAACCAATAAGTACGAGTTTCTGAAAATGTATCTTATCACTTCTCCGAATAACAATTAATTTAATCCAACCGTCTATGAACGGTACCAACAAACTGAACTAAAGAGTAACGTCAATGGATGGTGTTGTAATAGTCACCACTATGCTATCAATAGCAACTAACGCGAACTTGTTAAACAAATGGTCTTCATCAGAATGTAGAGAACATACCCATTACAATAATCATGACCTCTACTGCGGCAAGTAACACGGATGACCGTTTACTCATATAAAAAACTTACGCATAGTGCCTGAAGACAGATTCTGACTTCAGGAGATTCTCGCAGAAAAGTGACAGAATAGAGGCCATTAGTAAACATTGTTTTATTATGGTATACACAGCAAATACACAAGACTGCGTAAAAAGTACAGGTATCCACTGATTACAGGCCTTCGACATAATCACCCAAGGTTTCCACTGGCATTGGTGTGCATTTCTGCCGCGGAGAACTGCTATTTTAATATACGGTCGTTGCTCCTGCTTGTTGACTTCCATTTTCTGACGCTCTCACTCACACACTAAACTTGGAGGCATGCTTAGACCCACACTGTTGTTTACGTACACCATCTAGTGGCATCATACGCAAGTACATACCGTACGTTTCCAAATGCATATCTTAGATTTTCCGTGTTGTCTCCTGTTCGCGAGAAAAAAAAGTAGTTGCCATGACTTATGACTCGACCTGCATATCATCAACATATGCTGACTTTATAAGTGGTGATCTCTCTCTCTCTCTCTATCTCTCTCTCTCTCTCTCTCTCTCTTAGTGGATATATTTCTCTGCTTTTACAAAAGTATCGGGTGAGTCAGCCGCGCCTGACGTTTTATGCCGTTAGGTATCCCATCGAACGTCACTGGCGTCGTTATAGTCTATTCTCCTTTGCCGTATACCAAGCAAGAATCGCCTTTAATCACTCACTGCACCATTACCTTTGCAAAAACATGTACCGTATGCGACAGGTATTTACATAATGCATCAAACTGCCATACGGTTACGTAAAAAGTACGTGCCGATTATGAGCTTTCAGTAGGGTATGGAATGAACGCTAAATGCGATGGCATACTGATAGAAAACGTGCGTGCATTTGTGAAGCGGAAGTAGTACTCCATCTAGTAGGCTTTCTGGAAACCTACTAGTGGGAGTCTTCGTGGTGTCATAGGGTAAGTGCGGTGCAGATAATACAGCTGCGTTCGGCAGGTGGGTTCGAATACCACTTGAGCCTGTAAATTTTATTCGTATTTTCTACTTCGAGAATCATCCAAACAGCCAATGCATCCGAATGCCCTCACGTCGTGGGCTATTTATTTAATTAATTAATTTATTTATTTTGACACTATCCTGTCCATCGACCGGGATGTGCAACATTCACGTAGTTGCGAAAATCTGCTGATATGTGAAGGGGAGTTCCGTAGTGTTCATACCACTTGGTTACACGCTTATCCAGGGCCACATTCTCTAGCAGCAATGGTAGTTGGTCTTCAAGAAACTGTAGGTACCGGGCTCCTGTCAAATGATCCTTAAAGAAATATGGTCCAATTAGGTGATCACCCTGTAAACCACACTAGATATTTACTCAGCATCGTGCCTGAAATGCTGCCTGCCTTACCCAGTGGGAATTTTTAACACTCCAGTAGTGCATAATATGACGATTCACAGAGCCCTTATTATGAAATCGTGCCTCGTCTGAAAATAAAATGTGAGATACTGAACCCTTAAACTTACCGTTCCATCGTTCGTTGTCTGCCACAGCTGCTGCAATAGAGCAATATCGAACTCTTAGATCTTGGGGTCGTAGCGGGTTTATTTCTGTCACAATATTGAGCAAACGATGGGGTTCAGAAGAGAGCCTAACTACTTTAAATGAGGAGCAAAAATGTGCTTAATAAATTTGATTCAATTATCAATGCAGAAATATGTTTATAAAAAATCATCCATCCAAACATTTAATTATTTATAATATTAAAACGCAGTCACATTACTGTGCGTGAATGTTGTCTTCTTATTACTTTTTAAGATTGTTCCAGTGGGACGTAGAAGTGTCACGAAATTCGTGGACAGAAAAACTAGAAAAACGAAAATAAAAACTGAAAATTGGGCACCATTGATCCAAACGATAACTGAGAATTAATCCACATGATCCGTGGAAAATCTGACCTTCAACAAGTAGAATTCCAGATTTACGTTTACTTACTTACTCACTCCATGGCTCTACGGTCCTTTAAAGACCTTGGTCTCCTCGACCACAGCTCTCCAGTCGTCCCGGTCTTCAGCACGCCTACGCCACCTCCTGACTCCAACGGTCCTCAGATCAGTCTCCACATCCTCCAGCCATCTCATCCGGGGCCGACTTCTCCTTCTCCTGCCCCCAGGTTGTCCTGTCAGTGCTTTCCTTGGAAGTCTTCCCTCCTCCATCCGTTGTACATGCCCCAGCCATCCAATTCGTCTCATTTTAATTGAGGTCACCAAGTCTGGCTGCTTATACAATAATCTTATTTCTTCATTTGTTCTGATTCTCCATAAATCTCCCTCCTTGACCGGTCCAAATATCTTCCTCAGTACTTTCCCTTCCCACACATTTAATCTTCTCTCTGTGGCCTCAGTCAATACCCATGCCTCACTCCCATACATAAGCACAGGTTTAATTATTGTTTTGTAAAGAGTCAGTTTTAATTTCCTGCTCTTTTACTTCTCAGAAGGGGATACAGTGCCCTGTAGGATCTGTTGGCAGCCTTAATTCGATTTAAAATATCTGTCTCGACTTTATTTTCTGATGTTATTCGTGAGCCAAGATATGTGAAGCTATCTACTGCTTCAAAGGTGTAACCATCCACTTGGAGTTTTTCAGTGTTCCTCCCACTTCTCTCCGTTACCATATATTTAGATTTCCAAGCCCAAGGACCCAGCTGCATCTTTCAGCTCCCACAAGGCAGTTGTAAGTGCCTCGTTACTTCTAGCAGTTATCACCACATCATCTGCATAAGCCAAAATTTGGATCAATCTATTGTAAATATTACCACCCGGATTATTAGTTACTGATCTTGCAGATTTCTCGAACACTAGATTAAATAACACTGGTGATAATGGGTCTCTCCTGCTTCAGGCCTTCTTCGGTTCTGAAAGATCTTGACAGACTTCCCTGCACTTTTACCTGACTTCTGCTGTTCTCCAGGGTCATCTTAGTCAGTTTTATTAACTTCTGTGGGAATTTAAACTTCTTCATTGTTTCCCACAGTGTCGATCTCTTAACTTTGCCATAGGCTTGTTTAAAATCTATAAAAAATATATCTTAGTCGAACGTTGTATTCATACGTCTTTTCCAGAGTCATTCTCATGGTGAAAATATGGTCCATCGTCGATCTTCCAGGTCTGAAACCAGCTTGGTACTCCCCTATAATTATTTCTGCTCTACTACTAACTCTCTTTGTTATGGCTGTAGAGAAGATTTTGTATACTATACTCACTAAGGATATACCTCGATAATTATTGCATTGCATGCGTGACCCCTTCTTATGTATAGGGAATATATTTTCTAGTGTCCAGTCCTCCGGCATTGTACCTGTTTTCCATACCTTTTTAATTATCTCATGTATTTTCCTCACCAACACTTTTCCTCCATGTTCTACCATTTCTGCCGTTATGAGGTCATTCCCTGGGGCTTTACTGCTCTTCAATTGTTTTATAATTTATCTTATTTCTTCAATCGATGGTGATCCCATATCGTCTTTATCCTCATCTCCATTCTCCCCATTCCTCTCTTTTCCCTCACACTCATCTCCATATTCACCCTCCTCATCTCTCCCTGAAGTTTCCATTGGCCTGATCCTTCTCTTTCTTCATTTATTGCTCTGGCATAAAGTAATGTTTCAAAATTTTTCCAGAATTCGTTCTTTCCCAACAATGAGTCTATCAGTCCCATCCTTAAGCATATTCTACCTTAAGAATTTTCTACCTTGTTTGTTTCCAAATTCTTCTGCATTTCAATCACTCTCTCCCTTTCTTCTATTCTTGTCTTGTTCCTTATCGATGTCTTTGCTATTCTCCGTTTCTCTTTAAAAAAATTGCCATATTATTTCGAGTGGGTTTCTGTAGCATTCTTTGTCGGGCAAGACTTCTCTCTTCCAGAACCTTACCCACTTCTTCATCATACCATTTATTTCTACTCTGTTTCCTTCTCCCTCCAAGTACTTCCTGCGCCGTTGAATTTATTGCTAGCTTGGTTTCCTCCCACATTGTGTTATGTTCACATCTCCGTTTCTGCCCATCTGTAGCTTTCTTTGCAGCTGGTCTCTATACTCTTCCTCCTTCTTCTCATCCCTTAACAGGTCTACATTATAGATCTTGCTCTGCTCACCTCTGTCCCTGGGTTTAATTGCCAGTCTTTCTCGGAACTTGATCCTCGCCAGTGTGTGATCTGAATCACTGTTTGCACCACGCATGCTTATCACATCCATTATATTGGAGGCATGTCGCGCATCTATCAGCACATGGTCTATCTGGTTCTTTGTCAGACCATCCGGTGATATCCATGTCTCCTTATGGGGAAAACATGTGCTCTTAATCACCAGCTCCTTCTTAAAGGCAAAGTCAATCAATTTCCACCCGTTTCATTGGATTTTTGGTGTTTACTGTGATATCCTGCCACTGGGTGGTTTTCTTTCTCTTTGCCTACTTTGGCATTATAATCCCCTAGGACAACTTTAACATCATACTTGGGCAAGTTGTCATATACTTGCTCTATTTTTTCATAGAAATGTTCTTTCTCTTCCTCTTCGGCATCCTCTGTTGGGGCATGGACACTAATTAGTGATATGTTGCCAAATATCCCTCTCAATCTTAACCGGCATAGTCTGGGGCTTAGTGCTTCATATTCAATAACATTATGACTGACCGATTTCTTGACCATAAACCCTGTTCCTATTCTATTTTCTTCCTCCCCACTATTGAATAAAATGCAGTGCTGTAGATCTGTCACCTCGATTGTCTTCCATCTTATCTCCTGTAACGCTGCCACATCAATCTGATATTTAAGTAATTTCTCCTCCAATTTTCTACTCGCCCCAGCCTGAAGGATACTTCTCACATTCCATGTTCCAATATATCCGTATCGTTGCCAATTAGCGCGCTTTAGTCGCCGTAAGTTTGGGACCGTCCGATTATCTTGATTTGGTTTCTGAACAATATGTAGTTTTGTGGTAGTGGAGTTGTTAACCCCACGTACCAACCCCCAACCTGGAGGACCAGGGTAACACTCTTAGTCTGGATCATCACCTTAGACATGTCCGGCTTGGGTGGCCCTACCAGGAGCATATGCTCCCGCCGGCATAGCTCTAAGGATCATTTAAACACGCAAGCCTCCAAAACACCCGTCAAAATGTATTTTGCCTTCGTCAAGGCGGTGATACCATCGGGAGGCCAGATTTTCATTTAACTAAGGTTATCCACCAGTCTGATACCCTATCGAATATTGGAACACCTGCCGAATGGATCCTTAATCGAACCAAATTGACTATCAGTTGCTTTGGATAGGTTGCGAAATATTACTAGAAAGCATGGTGTTCACTACAAGTTAACAGCAATAGTCATAATTAAAATAAAATCCACTATGTATTGTCATCTCGTGACACCCTTAAGTTACGGAATAATCCCGATGCTGAAACATGCATCACCCAAACAGCTGTTTGGAAGGAACCAACAATAACTTGATCCGGGAGGATCTTACGTTACGTCGTTCTGAAGGAACAAAACTGCGAAATGCGGGAAACACTTATTCATTATGCATTTAGAAGAAATGCTAAACATTGAAGTTAAAGAAAAGTGATAAGTCACTTGAAAATATCCTTATAAAACCAACTTTCAGGTTATAAACAGCTATGTTAGGTTTAATAAATTTACAAGTCCACACGACAAACTAAATCAAAGTAAATCCTTTCATTTTCAATCTATGACTACCATTACAAATCTGTCTACCTTTGTTTGTCCTACTAAACCGAACTACAAGTAATTGGTAGACCAATATCTCACCTAATATAAAGTGAAAGAACGAAAATTGAAAATAAAATGCATTAACAGCTGACGAATCGAAACCGCTATCGTAGCGTAAGTCCTACGTAAATCAGCTAAGTGTCAACACACGGTGCCATCAAGGTATATCGGACATCTGAACGATAAATTATTAAGTCGAGAAAACGTTCCAAAACTTTCTATCCATTAACTGTACAGTGAAGCAACTTTCCATCGATCTACACAAGCCAGACTATCACTCTAATAACGTCCAATATTCTATCCCACAATGCTTCCAACTAAATGATAATTTCGTCTCGTAAAATATACAAAATGGAATTTTGTTACAATAATCAAATAACGCATCGACCGTGTTTCAGAATATAATTTGGTCGTGAGGTCAACTATCAAAAAATGCACTAAACTGGTTTTACATAGAATCGTCATTTGGTCTTAACTGTCAAGAACTACAATCTTCTACGGAAATTGGTTATCATAGGAGATTCTCGACTTGAAATTATAATAGGCGTTACAACGCACTCACTTAGACTCTGACCACCATTAAAACAGTCAGCTGTTCCGGATTGCTAACAGGAGATCATTATCTTATACAGCCTGTCTCAGAAATATGACATTTAACAGACAGCCTGTCTCCAAAATTCTTCTCCATCGACAAACATAGCCTACAATCACGGCTACGCGCATAAAATACAGGCTTCCGCTGCCCTCAACGTCTTCCCAACTATTCATTTCCAACACAATCCATTTCTTCCTGTTCAAAACTTTTCAAGTACACATAATCCTAATATAAACAACGTTATAAGAATCTTTTAATTTACTTCATTACATATTTCCGACCTCAACAACAAAAATAATATACCGCGATTTTCTGTGTAATCAATACACGGCGTCACAAAATTTAAACTTCCCAAAAATAAATGTCAGCTTTATCAGACTTCACTGGATTTCGGTAAAAGCACAAATCTCACTCGACATTCCTGTTAAATACATGTTTTAACATAAAAATTATCCTGATGCAATTATTATTATTATTATTATTATTATTATTATTATTATTATTATTATTATTATTATTATTTCGATTACTTCTTTATCTGAACTCATATGATATTAGAATTTATCGTGTCACCACGACCATATTATCGTTATCATATTCATATCTTTTATCAGCCTGAACAATATTTCACTGATTTTTAACACGATATTTAAACTTCGCATGTTACTGTTTCTTAACGCGATTTTTACCGCACTGAAGAGTTTCGCACGCCGACAAGAACAATAGACACTTCGCCTGAACATTTTGAAATACTTATTCGACACACGCATTGGTAAATTTAGTGGGACAAGCAATTACAATCTAACTACAACATTAATACAAAGTAGACAGACCTGTTAATGAAGTCATCCTGGAGTCCTGGCTACAAGCTAGCCAGATTGTCTCAGATTCAGCCACACATGACTGAAGAATACATTATCTTCTTATACAATGCTTACAATTACACAGATTTTACACTCGCTATTAATTTTAAAAACACAAGTAACGCCGGACAGCAGCAAACTGTTTGTGAGAGTCACTTTTCTCACCCTCCAGAATATGCCAGGTGTTCCAGAGATATCAGGCTCGAATCTGTCTCTGGCTAGTCTCCGAAATCCCTTCATTGATTTACAACACACAGTAGTAAAATGAAAGCTAGCTACGTACTTTAGTGAAAATTATCTATACCTTCACGGTTTTCGTCGGCGGAAGTTCAGGAATTTTATATCAATTCCACTAAGTATTTTAACTCGGACCACCTACACGAATACATATCCCAGGTTATTCTGAGGAAACAATTACCGAACTTTTTTTCGGAGATACGTGATGCGGGCTCCTTCTCCCGAACTTTCAGATAGAGTGTGTGAATTTCCATGGGGAGGGGGATCTATTTATAAGATCTGAGATGACGCCACCCCGGTCATGAAGTCTTGTGGTGCAATCCTATCATTTCTTAACCGCTGGACCAATTTTCCTGAAATTCACTCAAAAAATTCAACCATAACTTCAGTTCACTATGGTGTTGTTTTCAAGCCTTTCCCATACTTGCAACGGGCGTAATTAATTAATTCCATGCATGCCACTTCGCGGGCTTTTTGAGAGTTTGACCTTGGCACGTGTTGTTAATCTGCCGATACACACGCCGACTTTTCACCAGGCTTAATTACATTCATTCCCACCCTGTGGATTCTATCTTAATTAAATATTTGTTACTAATTTCAATTCTTTATTCCTTGATTAACTATGTTGCCAAAATCTCTGGTTGTGAAGGTTTACTATAGATTGTTAATTATATAACACTCGAAATCAGCCGAAGTGTCCCGGAATTTCACGAGCGGGTGGCTCGCTCGCCATGGTGAGTACGGTCCCACGGTAATTGCTCACGGCTATGAAGGGTGAGATAATCTCGCAATAAAGAATATGGCTGCACCAATAGTTATTTGTAGCTGCAATATTTATCTGCTATATTTATCATAGTAGAATAAGGGTTCAATACAAACGCTGGATCATTTGCCACTTGCGTCAGTATCCACGCACAGAAATCAACACGAGTTTCGAAATCTTGTCCGTGGAGTTTTTGATGTAACTGCAGGTGATACGGACGAAGAAACTGGAATGCAATATCCTTACAACAGACGACTGGCTGCTGTTGGCCTGTTGTGCTACTACCCGGTACTCGTATGAGGATTCTCCAGGAAAGTGCCCAAACCCATCTCAGCAGTTTCACCGGACGTAACAGGACCTGTTCGGGAAAATGACGAAGTTATATGCAAACGTTGCTCCACCCTCCTAAACATAATTGCGTTTGGATGTCGTCTGTGTGGAAATCTTTCCTGGTACAGGCGCTGTGCTGCCTGTGCTTTCTGTCTTGCTTCGCCGTAGATTAGGAGCATATCGACATACGCATCTGCTGAATACATAACGAAGAAATGACCAGAACTGCTAGGCTACACCAACTGTCAGGTCACTACACATTCAGCATGCATGCTATTGGTCTAATGTGACACGAATGGCCTCTTATTTGATCCTCAAAATTTGAAATGTGAAAAAAATATTCATCGCTCATGGGATTCGAACCCACACAGCAACAAAACATTCGTCAACTCCTCTCTGGTTACTCCACTACACCACGGCGACTGTTGCGTCCATTATATTAGAATGCTTACTTGGTGTAAAACTACGTCCAGCTTCACAAACAAACACACGTTTTCCATCAGTATGCCACCGCTTTTTTTTTGTTAGTTGCTTTACGTCGCACCGACACAGATAGGTCTTATGGCGACGATGGGACAGGGAAGGCCTAGGAGTGGGAAGGAAGCGGCCGTGGCCTTAATTAAGGTACAGCCCCAGCATATCCCTGGTGTGAAAATGGGAAACCATGGAAAACCATCTTCAGGGCTGCCGACAGTGGGGTTCGAACCTACTATCTCCCGAATACTGGATACTGGCCGCACTTAAGCGACTGCAGCTATCGAGCTCGGTGCCATCGCTTTTAGCGATAATTTCATAACCAATCGAAAGCTTATAATTGGCACGTACATTTTACATAAACGTATGACAGTATGATGTATTGTGTAAATACCTGTAGCAAACATGTCTTTTTTTGCCATTTGCTTTACATCGCACCGACACAGGTAAGTCTTACGGCGACGATGGGACAGGAAAGGCCTAGGAATGGGAAGGAAGCGGCCGAGGCCTTACTTAAGGTACAGCCCCAGAATTTGCCTGGTGTGAAAATGGTAAACTGCGGAAAACCATCTTCAGGGCTGCCAACAGTGGGGTTCGAACCCACTATCTCTCGGATGCGTCTCACAGCTACGCGCCCTTAACCGCACGGCCTATATGTTTTTACAAATGTCGTGCAGTGATGACGCAGTAAGTATTATCGGCACACTTTATCTTGGTGCATTTACACCCTAGTGCTGAATCGGTCGATCTCGGCAATCTTCGAGATTCGTACTGGCAACTTTTGAAACAAAAGCTACGAATCGCTTAAGCATCGTTGTGCGACATCGGGCGTACACTTTACGTACTGGTACTGTTGTTGTTTACACAACAAAGCCAGACTATAGAATTCATGCTAGGAACAAGATTCGCATCGAGAAATGTTATATAATGTTATATAATATGTATGTGACATAGTTGTTGGCTTAAGATAATAGCGGTTTAGCAACTTCATATCGATCGATCATATTCTCGATTCAATTCAGATTTCATTTTCATTCATTTGGCAGCACTATCGGAACGGGGACAGCTCCCTCCTTACTCCTCACCCCCGTACACAAATACACCAAGATAAAGTGTGCCGATAATAATTTACAAGCGACTGGAGCGTGGTATACGGCAAAGGAAAATCGACCATCACCCCAATGACGTTCGTTGGGATGCCTAAAAGCAGAAACGTCAGGTGCGGCTGACTCACGTGGTATATAATATAATGGCATGACATAATCATTCTGCATCGTTACGTTCTTTTAACCCTAAAATGATTTACATTACTCACAAATGTCCGTGTGGTACACTAACCAACGGATAAAAATACGTATGAGCAGTCGCAATCAACACTTCCTTACAGACCACTGCTGTATAACTCCAACGCCCTGCTGGTCCCTCAGACAACCAGAAATGAAGCCATCTAATAATTAAACCAACATCCCAACTTTGGGTGCGTGACAGACGAGTGCCATCATTTACCCTTACCATTCGATAAATTCGCCACAACACACATTTACAATCTATTGCCACAACATCTAACTGTGTCAAGATTTCGCAGTAATAAACACTTCCACCTCTCAAAAACCATTAATCCAGTATATAAAATATAATCTCTATCACTTACGAGGTTTACATAATATTATTACTTCATTCGGCCCTCTTAAATCTTCCAGACAGTCGTCTGATAACGGGCTCGCAGTATTAAAAAAATATCTCACCCTTCCGGCTACCGGTTTGTCAGTCCTATCACGAACCACTTGTCAATTTTCTACCTGCGGTGAATCTGCATGAAACAAGCTAGATTATAATATACTCATTTCAATTGAATTTATCTCTCATAACTTCTAGCCTTCTGAGATCACATGTTTCCCAAAACCAAACCATTCTCGAACCCTGGACATTGCACATGCCCCCAACAGCAACCTAACACATTTTTTTCCTCGGGGCATTTCCTCCTCCTTCTCGCGAAATTTCATCTTCCCGGCATCAACACATGCTGAGTTCGATTCTCCCTCGGGGTTTCCATCCCGGAATCCAAATGAACCTATTTATTTTAACATTATCTCTGCTGGTTCGTCCTTCCTCATTATGGCTATTGGATGTCCATATGATGTCAGATTAATTTCTAATACAATGTGATATGGCCTATCTTGATCTCAATTTTATTTTTTATTTCTTTACTTCATTTTCATATCGTGGCTTATTTCACGGATTAATAATCGTACTGAAATTACGTAACTATTTAAACAAACTTAGCAAACATCAAACTTTAAATGACAGGAAAATCACGCGATCTTGACTTAATTTAGACATTATGTTATCTCTACCCGATACCCACAAAATCAAAATTTTCCAACACTCAACTCTATTTTATATTATGCTTTGACACAGAATCTTGAAACACAAATTCTTTAGCGACACTCTGGCATAAAACGTACCTTTATCCGATATCTTCTTTAATCCGAATTAACATCATCATTATCAGTGTTCTGCCATATGGCGAGTCTTCACATGGCAGCTTTCCACGCAATCCTGTTTCTTGCCACCCTCTTTGTTTCCTCATACTTGTATTCTATCTCCATATTGTCCAACATCTAATATCTTCTCCGTCCTCTTTGTCTTTTTTTTTCATTTACCGTTCCTTCTATTTCATTTACAAGCAGGCAATGCCTCCTAATCCGATGACCAATCCAACTGTGCTTTCTCTTGATTACTTTTAATATATTGTATTTATCTCTTCCCCATCTCCTCTCAAGACTTCTTCATTCTTTACTTTTCTATCCATTGTATACTTTCATTCTTCTCCCAATCCACTTCTCAAATGCTTTTAGTCTTCTATCGTCCTCTTTCCTCAATGTCCATGTCTCAGCTCCATACAGAGCTCTCTATCCATGTCCCCACATAAAAGTCTACTCTTCTTATTAAATGTTTCCTTCGCAATACGAGTTCTCACCTCTCGACTGCACCTCATGTCCTCTGTTATTACTCTTCTCAAGTATCTGAAAACATCTACCTGTTCTATTATTTCCTGCCCTAACATTATGGTCAGATTCTTGTGTTTATCACCATACATTTTGTCTTTTTTCTTATTCATTCTCATTCCAAATTATTCACAGACATCATTTAGATCTGTTAGCATCGCCATCATAGTTCGTTCACTCTCTGGTAGTAGAACCATGTCATCAACAAATCGAACACATTCTATTCTCCAACCAGCAACTTTCACTCCTCATTTTTCTTTCATGCATTTCTGGATGATCTCCTCCAAATACACGTTAAAAAGTATGGGGAAGAGACAGCAGCCGTGTCTTACTCCTCTTCCAATTGTGATTTCCTCTGTCATCTCATTCCCTATCTGCACTCTTATCATCTGCTGTAGATACAGATTCTTGATCAGACTTCTCTCCCTCCAGTCGACTCCATTCCTGCTTAGAATGACCATCAACTTCTTCCACTATACTCTTTCAAAAGCTTTTTCCAGATCAATGAACACAGCATGTATTTATCTTCCTCTTTCAATGTATCTTTCAACTAATGTTCTTACTAGTCCAATTGCACCCCTCGTTCCTTTACCTCTCATGAAGCCATACTGTTCCTCAGAGATACAGTTGTCTAGCCTTCCATGAAGTCTTCTCCTCAGTACTCTCAGTAATACTTCGGCTGCATGTGTGATCAGACTGATGGTTCTAAAATATTCACATTTCTTTGAATTCTTTTTCTTTCTAATCGGTACCATTACTTTCTTTCTTTCTTTCTTTCTTTCTTTCTTTCTTAATCTGCTTACCCACCAGGGTTGGCTTTTCCCTCGGACTCAGCGAGGGATCCCACCTCTACCGCCTGGAACTGCAGACTCTGGGTCGGGGGATACAACTAGGGAGGAAGACCAGTAACTCGCCCAGGCGGCCTCACCTGCTGAACAGGGGCCTTGCAGGGGGACGGGAAGATTGGAAGGGATAGACAAGGAAGAGAGAAGGAAGCGGCCGTGGCCTTAAGTTAGGTACCATCCCGGCATTTGCCTGGATAAGAAGTGGGAAACCACGGAAAACCACTTCCAGGATGGCTGAGGTGAGAATCTAACCACCTCTACTGAGTTGACCTCCCAAGGCAGAGTGGACCCCGTTCCAGCCCTCGTACCACTTTTCAAATTTCGTGGCAGAGCCGGGAATCGAACCAGGACCTCCAGGGGTGGCAGCTAATCACACTAACCACTACACCACAGAGGCGGACCGGTACCATTACTACTGAAAGAAAATCATCTGGCCATTTGCCGCTTTCATATATCTTATGATATAGATATGTTAGCTCTTTCACTCCTTTATTTCCAAGACTCTTCAAAATCTCTATCGGTAATCCATCAATCCTACTTGCTTTGCGATTCTTCATTTATTTCAGAGCTTTATATACCTCCTCTTCCAAAATGCTGTATCCTTTGTCGTTTCTATTACTCTTGTCTCATCTTCTATTTCTATATCATTTGTTATTTGATCCTACTCATATAGGCACTCTGCATACTCTTTCCACCTTTCCCTGACGTCTTCAGGTTTATACACCAATGTGCCATAATTTCGTTCTATTTCCATACTGGTCCTGCTTTTCGTCCCTTCAAATACCAGTTCTGAACCTAATTTATACATCATTTCACATTTCCCTTCCTTTTCTGGTTTCTCTATTTCCTCACATTTCTCTTTCATCCATGTCTTCCTTGCTTGATCTGTTTCTCTCCCTAATTCGTTGTTCAGTTTACTGTACATTCGTTTCCCTTCCTTTGGTCCTACATTATTCCATCATATTAGTGTTATAAATTTACTCATTCGGACCAAATATTTCAGGTCCCCTATGGGAATGAATATCTTTATCACCCTTGGAGAAATCATTACAAGCATAATTTAGTATCCTGTAACTCCGCCTCTGGACTTAATAACCGCTGGATTCGGTCAGGAAGTGAGTCCACAAGGTTGTTCAGGTAAGGTTAAGCCACTCACTGAGGATTTGATCGCTCAATTCCACCAAATTGCCGGTATACTGATGTCGAAGTTTTACTCGTTGTTCCAACATGTACCACAGATGTTAAATGGGGTTCAAGTCAGGTGATATTTCAGGCCAATCGTGCTGTAATAGCGTGGTGGAGTGTTCATGAAACCAGTCACATATGCGTCCAGCCCGATGAACTTTGCTGTTGTTATCTAGAAAAATCGGTTTATCAATAGCATCATGTAGATGTTGACTGAAAGGGAATGCTGGTTTATCCAGCATGTTTAAATAAACCTGCTGGTTCATCTCAGTGAGCGGACCCAATCCATGATACGAAGAAGTCCCCCAAAACATCACAGGCCCTCCTCCGGCTTGAACCTGACCTTACACACATCCAGGATGAAATGCTTCATTTGACCTTCGGTACACTCGATGACGTGCATTGTTGGAATACAGGTAAAAACGTGATTCGTCAGACCACATTACATTCCGCCAGTAAGCTACTGTCCACGTTCGATGATTTCTGGCCCATTGAAAATGCACAGCTTTATGTGCCTGTGTGAGCAATGGCCTCTTGAGAGGTGACCGACTCCAAATGTTCATTGCGTGCAGTTCCCGTCGCAATCTTATCTCGCAAACAGGTTGGGATGGACCTTCATTCGCTGACTGCAGCAAATCCTGTTGGGTTTGGAAGTGCGTGAAACGCGTCTCGGGTCCCTCTCAGTCAGGATATTTTCCCGACCATCATTCTTACGTCATGTTTCTTGGCCACAAGTAGTACGCTACTGCTTGTAGACACGTCGAAGAGTCCGCTGCGAAACACCAACAAATCCATCAACTTCACGCACCGTACGGCCATGGGCACGGCCAAACACGATTGCCCCTTCTTGCCATTCTGTCACATTCTTACATCTACCCATGTTGACGTACTCTGTCTGCTTGAAACATGAATGTCTCACTGATTGCTACTGCCTTATGCTGACGTAGAGGCAGTGCGCGTGCGGTTCAGAACAGGACTCGTTCGCTGCGCCATCTGTACAGGCTTCACAATCCTTGCGTGCTTACGCACTAGGGTGACTAACGTTTTGTCCGGTAAGCTTAGTTCTAGCAACTGTGATTCCTTCAACCTTATATCCTGCAGTGCTAGTACCACCATTCTCTACTTCAACAGCTCTTCATCCAATGTTCTGCTTGTTCCAGCCAGGAAGATACTTCTCACATTCCATGTTTCCCCGGCACAAAATTATTTGCCGCTTAACACCCACAATTCGTCGTAGCTTAGTCCGGCTCTGTAATCGGGTTTCTGAAAAACATGCTTTTTGCGGAGGTGGGTGGAGGGAGTGGGTGAAGTGGGAGTAGCCAAACTCCAACCTGGAGGATCAGGGTATCCCATTTAGTCTGGATCATCTCATTTGAACTATCCGTCTTGGTATGCCCTACCAGTAGCTGAGCTACCACAGGCATACATCTAAAGATCATTTGACCACGGAAGTCCCAAGGTAAGGATATCAATGGAGGTTTTAATAATACAGTTTCATTATTATTATTATTATTATTATTATTATTATTATTATTATTATTATTATTATTATTATTATTTCAGCAATAACATAAAACAAAACATATTTTCTTTAGTACATTAAACTGAAACACGAAGCCATTATTCACACAATGTCAACCTCCACTCATTGTCGTCTTACAAGTGACGTGGCAAAAGGATTGACCATCGTGCTTGGGGCACGAACAGCTCTGGATACGGGATCATGGACAAATGAGGGGTAAAGCCACCAGGGTTCGTTTTTGACAACGCCGACTTATGGCGGAAAATACATTACCGGCTTGTCTAAAAGTGATAGTATTTTAGTGTGGTATTCTAATATTTAGAAACCCGTAACTCGTACAATATCCAGACAAAATGAAATCTGGCGATAAAGTAGCAATTAGATGCAACTGCTCAGAGAAAAAGTGAAATGAATTCTAGAGCAGATGTTTAGGTTCCATGTGTAGGCCTACATAGGTCATATTTCATAGTATTCGAATGTGATCTTAAAACTTATTATCGGTATATTCATAGTCGCGGGGTTGGAAGAGAACCGGAGTTGATCAAGAGTATCTGCACAGAAAAATCAACGTGTGGAAAGTGGCATAAGTAACTTGAATCAATGAAGACTCTGGTAGGGTCACAAACTCACCTTCCCAATATGAGAGCCTCTGTGTACTGTATTCCCCTTTGAGTCACCTCTCGCGTAAGGCAGACACCGTGGATGTATTCTACCGTCCTCATTCCTTTTAGTTTTACGTAATTGTATGTGGTGCTCGGAGAGGCCTGGTCCAGGTCTTTCGAGTTGACGCTTTATAGGCACTGTTGCCAACTTAGCGGATTTTCCGCTAAATTGGCAAAATTACAAGACTGTCGGCGGAGAAATATATCATTTAGAGGACAGCGGATATTTTGCGGAATTCTAGATTTATACTCCAGTATATCTCAGAGCTATTCCGTATTTCTTGTCAGGTGCTATCAGTCAGATGAGGAAAACATGTTATTTGGATTTGATGTGATGAGTTCATGTTATCATAAATTTGTAATGCGCGGGGAAAGGATACTTATCTATTAGTTGACGAATGACGACAGATAATGAAACTGTGAGAGAGTAGCATTTTTATCCGCTGGGTCGCTATTGGCACGATAATGGCCGGGTCGCATCCGGCACGGTCGCATCTGGCACGTAACCATTTATATTTATGCTATGTATGAAGACCGTTTAATGAACTGGCCCTTGAGGTAAGGGATTCACCTAGTTTTGCAGCCGGCACTAAAACGCCTGCAAGTTTTAGCTCGCCGGCTCGCAGGCAGGGGTTAATCTCAGTAACACAGCATGGATGCGATGACGGTTTTGTTTGGGTACAGACTGGGGGAATCACTGTTGTAAGCTGTTATTTTACGCCAAATGAATCTGTTTCCAACTTTCAGATGAAAATTGATGGTCTTGAGGATGTAATACGCAGAATGGAAAAAAAAACTAGTGGTCGCTGGTGACGTAAATGCTCAAGCGTTGGAATGGGGCATGCCACAAACATACTCCAGAGGACGTCGTATAATAGAGATGACAGCCAGAATGGGTTTGGTGGTCAACAACATTGGAAATGTGCCAAAATTCCGACGGCCAGGATGCCAGGGAACAATACCGGATGTAACCTTCTCATCAGAGGATATTACGCCTAAGATTTCTGAATGGCAAGTGATTGAGAACTACACGGGGAGCGATCACCAATATATCATCTTTCGACTGCTCCAGAAATCTCCTCAAGAAAGAAACATCTTGCGCAGACCAGCACGGTGGAACGTAGTCGGTATTGACAAGGAAACGTCCATTGATGTAATACGGAATGGAATGGAGAACATAACTGAAAAATGTTCTACTCGTAGAGGGAAAGAAGCAGCTGGTGTATGTGTTGAACTCATTATGCAGCTAATCCATCAAGCATGCAACGCCTCAATGCCCAGAAGGAGACCGCGAAATAGCAAGCGTCCAGCGTACTGGTGGACCGAAGAGATTGCTGAACTGAGAAAGAATTGTCTGCGACTTCGACGCAGGGCTCAGAGGATGAGAGGCAGTCAAGAGAATACCTAAGTCACAGCGGAGTACAAGTCAGCGAAGAAGGAACTCCATAATACAATCAGAAAAAGTAAAGCCGCTAAATGGTGTGCACTGGCTAAAGAAGTAGAAGATGATCCATGGGGACAAGGTTATAAGATTGTAAAGAAGAAACTCGGGACATTTTCAACCCCGAGTGCGGATCCGCAAACAATTAAACAAATTGTGGATACACTATTCCCAGACCATCCAGAGAGGATTGACTGTGATGACGAAAAAGAACTGGATGATATACCCCTCTTCACTGTAGAAGAGCTGAATAGAGCTATTAGCTCTCTTAGAAACAAGAAAACTCCAGGACCAGATGGTATACCTACAGAAGTGTTAAAGATAATAGCAGGACTATGTCCAGAACTGTTGCTGAATATGTACAATCATTGCCTGCAAACGGGTGTTTTTAGTCCCCGCTGGAAAATGGCTCGTTTGGTTCTGATCAGAAAAGGAAAACTTGGCGGTTATAGACCTTTATGTATGCTGGACACAGCCGGAAAAGGCCTGGAGAAGCTTCTGCAGCCCAGAATCCTCTCAGCAGTTCAACTAGCAGGGGATCTATCTGTTCGCCAACATGGATTTCGCAGAGGACACTCGACGCTAGATGCAGTGTGGGAGGTGGTGAATACAGCAGAAAGGGCACAAATGGGTAACCATCATTCCCATAAATTGACACTTCTTGTGACCCTAGATGTGAAGAATGCCTTCAATTCGGCAAGATGGAGCGACATGTTGGTAGCTCTTGAGGAAACTTTCAAGCTACCACAATATCTTATGCGCATAATGAGAGATTACTTCAAAGATCGCACTCTGCTGTATGATACGGAAGATGGAGAAAAGACAAAACGCCTGACGGCTGGTGCAGCGCAGGGGTCGATCCTTGGTCCAGATCTTTGGAACATTATGTATGATGGCTTGTTACGTTTGGAGATGCCAGAGGACACGAAGCTTGTGGGCTACGCTGATGATGTGGCCGCCTTGATAGTAGCTCGTAATGTCGAAATGGCTCAAATCAAACTGAACCAGGTGATGCGGCGCATAAAAGAATGGATGATGAACCACAGTCTAACATTAGCCGAACACAAAACGGAGATAGTTCTTCTGACCAGGAAAAGGATCGAAAGTCTTGTACCAATGACTGTTGGAGAGTTAGTGATTGAAACATCTGCGAGCCCAAAATATCTAGGAGTGACACTTGACTCCAAGCTCACATCTGGAATCATATTCAGAGAGCGACAGACAAGGCACTAAAATACATGACTGCACTTAGCAGACTAATGGGAAATATTAAAGGTCCGAAATCCAGCAAACGACGTCTTTTCATGTCGACGGTTCAGTCAGTGCTCCTATATGGCTCTGAGATCTGGGCTGAATCCTTGAGATTCGCTTGGTATCGGAGAAGGATAGCTGCCGTACAACGGAGAGCGGCTTTACATATTGCATGAGCATACCGCACGGTTTCCGAACCTGCAATCCTCACGGTGGCAGCAATAGCCCTAATAGACCTACTTGCATTGGAGCGACATGAAATCTGGCGTACCCAAGGAGAGCTGGGAAAGAAATGTGCAAAGAGCGTGCCTTCACTCAAGGGATGAGGCGATGGCAACTCAGATGGGAAAGTGACCCTCGAGGCAAATGGACCAAGCGACTGATTCCACGCTTGGATATCTGGGTTGAAAGGGCCCATGGTGAAGTAAATTACTACCTCACGCAGCTTCTAACAGGGCATGGATATTTCCGGAAATTCCTGCATAAAGTGGGCGGAGCGAATGACGCAGCATGCATATACTGTGATGACATTGACGACGTATTTCACACCTTTTTTTTGTATGCGGCCATTGGACGATTCAGAGAAGATGTGTGGAAACTGAACTAGGAGAATTGACAGCAGATAATATTTCGGTGATGCTGCGAAACCAGGAATCCTGAGATCGTGTGGCAGTGTACGTGGAGAACGTCCTTCGTCAGAAGAAGAAGAATTTGGAAGCATACGAACGTTCGTAAAGGAGAAATGAAGAAAGAAGACGTCTGAAAAACAAAGCACGATATCACCCTGAAGTAATGCGAGAGCGGTTCCGGGGTGATGATACACATCGTGGGGGAAAGGGTGTGTGGTTTTTAGTGGGTAAGAATCCCACACACTTGTGGAGTGCGGACCCTTCACAAGTGTCTTTTGAAGATTTTCCACAATCCCTCGTAAAAAAATATTATTATTATTATTATTATTATTATTATTATTATTATTATTATTATTATTATTATTATTATTATTATTATTGCTCATTTTTATTGCTCATTATTTGAGGTCGGATTTCATTAGCGGAATTTTAGTAGTATTTAGCGTATCTTGAAAATATAAGTTGGCAACACTGTTTCTAGGCGACCTGCGTGTCAGTCAGGATGAGGCCCTTCCTATGTAGTGATGAGCGATACCGTGGTTTGTGAGTCACAGCGTGATTTGATATCGTGATTTTCTGATATCAGTGATTTTTAGTCGTGACGTGATCACAATCACCGCATCGTCCGTGCTGCTTGTTATTTGTAGCTTGTGATCAAGAGAATGCCTTGTTATTGTGACTAGGCTATCTCTGTGTAAACATTTATAAGAAAATCAGCCACCTAAGGTTTTGCATTTAATAAACAGCCTACATTTTGGTTGCATTACAGACACGGTCGTTGCCAATTTACTTCTAGGCGTACAAAATTAATCATTTTATTATTTACATTCGTTTTTTGTAAAACATGCCAAAGTTCAACCAATATGTCAAGGAAAAAATAGGATCAATATTGGCAACAGTCGTGTTTTATACTGTAACCGATTATTTGGTATGTGCTAGGAAATGAAATTCTACACATTTATCTGGCACAAGTGAAAAATATAATGATGAATGACTATTCTCAGCCACCTAATGTAAGGTTAACGATACCAGTGCACCTTTCCCTAGATACCAGTACCGACAGTAATTTAGAAAAATGTAAGGTATGGAAAGGCGTTGACCCAGCTGCGTGAGGGCAATTGGGAAGCTACAATGAGCAGCGGTCTCAGAGGCACGGCAATACACTTGAGGAATGTGACGTGCTGACCACACGGCTATCTAATATCTGCAAGCTTAGAGCTGCGCAGCAGCTGTAAATGAAAGCCAAGACCTTTCGAGGCCTGGAGTGTTCTTGTTCTTAATTAACTTTAGAGTGATAGTGGTTTAAATGAAATAATTCAAAATTACAAATTTATTTCATTAGCTATTCCTTATCTTAGTCTGTAATTTTCATCACATTATTGTGTTTTAGATTTCACAAGAGCATGCTGATAGTGCGAGTCCCAAAGCAAATTCAACCATGAAAAGTAACATTGGACAGACTCTGCTCACACAAAGTATACCTCCCACAATCCACAGTAGTTTCTATGCTCATATGTTTAGAGCCCTAGTTGCTGAAAATATCCCCTGGAATTCTGTGCATAGTCATGTTTTCAGAGATTTGTTTACGGAAATACACCAACAACACATACTTTCAACATCTACATTAAAGAAAAACTACTTAGATATAGGCGGTAATTTTGCCAGTCACAGAGGATATTTGGGAGTCCTTACATAGGGTTGTACGTGGACAAAACCAGCAACTCTGTGGGCAGGTACACTGCTAATCTTATAGTAGGAAAACTGGAACCTAATTGGCATTTACTGCTCTCCTTTGTTCTAAGCAGCTTCAGAAAATAGAGCAAAGCACTGTGTAAATCATCAACAAGGGGTTCCAGTTGTTGTATCCTGGGAGTGTTGATTATAAAGACCTTCTCCTTGTCTCCAATGCTGCTTCCTACATGACTGCTACTCTACCTCTCGTTAAAACTTTCTACCCCTCTTTAATGTTCATGTTACTTGCATGGCCCATGCCTTGCACAGACTCACAGAAGTAGTTAGAGCCAAGTTGCCTGCAGTAAATAATCTGATTTCAACAACGAAGAGAGTGTTCTGTAAGCTTCCATCAAGAATAGCCATCTTCTGAGAGAAATTCCCCTGTATTCTTTTCCACCACAGCCAATCATCAGCAGTTGGGGTTCCTCAATGGAAGCTGCCCTGTATTATATTGAACATCTGTGATAAACAATATGCCTTTAACAGACAACTTTGCATGTGTGTCATATGGGCAAAGATCTGCTAAAGGATTATTCCAGTGTCCAGAAAGACATTGTATTAATTCAGGCAAATTTTTCATTTTTTCCAGTCAATCATTACAAAAATAGAAAAAAAAGTAGAGTCTCAAACAGATATGTTTTGTAATTGAGGAAGCTGAGAATATTATACAAAGTACTAGGGGTAAAGTAAGGGATAAAATAAAAGACAGGTGGGCTAGTGTATTGCAGAAGAATCTAGGTAATTCAGTGCAGGAAAGGGTACATCAGGTAATGGATGGGGAAAAGTAGACCTACCTAGTGAAATTGAACTGAAAAATGTAGGTAAATTTTGCTATGCCCCTCCAACATCTGTGAGTGTAGAGCACATTCTTTCACCTTTTAAAATTGTTTTAACAGACAAAAGACGCAGCCTGACTGTGGAAAATTTCGAGAAGATTATTGTTATGTACTGTAAAGCAAACTACGACTGAAAAGTGCAGTAGGAATGTTCCTCGCAAATAAATACGCATACCAGTACTACGCATTTAATTTAATTTTAGTACAGTACTGATGAAATTTTTTGTTTCCTAATCCATAGCTGTTTGTAATAAACGCCTGTTTAATTATGCCTTCATTTTGCAACTATTCCTATTTAGAAAGGGTAGCCTAGCCTATACCACATTACTGTACTTAACGTAAAAAAAAACTCATTACAGTGTAGGTCTATATTGTCATATTTTAAAGTCTATTTTCTGCCTATTTTTAAAGCATATTTGAAATGCCTATATTCTCTTTTAAAAACCTATTTACTTGTTTAAAAGGCCATTTTAGGTGCCTAAAACTTTTTTTTTTTTTTTTTTTTTGGAGTCTAAAATCCCAGGTCTGTATCATCAGACACATGCCGATTGTTGACTACTGCTTTCTGGCAAAGCAAGTGAGAGGTGCTTGCATTCCAAATGTTTATTCAGATTTGAAGTACTTCTTTTTAAGACAACTTATGTTTGCACATATTACATAATGTGAAGTTTTCATCCACTTCTTTAAAGGACTGCTACAGGTCACTGTTCTTCCTTTTTCTAGTATTCCAAAATACAGGAGAAATACATGTTTGTTACTATTCTAGGAGAGTCCCGTGTACCACGATTTTTTTGAACGCGCGCTTATAAATAATACCACACTGCGAGTCAACTGACAATTTCCTACAACTGATATTGCAAGCGATGCCAAGGATTATAAGTGTTTTAGTGTTAATATATTCGGGAGGAATGTGCTCAATTCCTACAAATACATTATATACTGAACGATATGTTGACGTCCTTAAAAAATGAAATCAACAAATGTCCGTACTGTTGGTAATCATGGCGATGCTGCTTCCTTGAACGCATCGCTTCGCGTGGATACCGTTGCGGCAGCATATGTCATGATATCACGACTGATCACAACATCGATCACAGTCACAGTTTAGGTAGCAACATTCTAGTTCCGTATATGGAGTTAAGAGGGCGTACGGTGATCACTTGAAGTGAAATCTTGAAATCACGGCTGATCACAGTGATAGCGTAGAAAGTAACAGTCGTTACTCGTGATTTATTGATATCAGTGAAAAAATCACAGTTCGTAAAATATCGCCCATCACTATTCCTATGATGGACTATAATGCTGAATACGGCACACACACCCAGCGCCAAAGCCATCGGAATTAACCAATGAAGGTCTAAATTTCCGACTCGGTTGGGAATCGAACTCAGCATCCCTTAGACTAAAGGCCAGCACACTATCCATTTAGCCGCGGAACCAGACAGTGACTGTTGACCTCATGATCATAGCCATGAGACTTCCAGTTTTACGCAGAATACGATCCAGGGGGACGAAGATCTCTGTTTCAAAATACCCACATGTATTAGCCGGGTTTACAACTGCGACCGACTTGGTAAGAAGTCACTCGGCTACCACGCACTCTTTTTGTTTAATTTGGCTCATGGATTATCATATCTTATCACTTAAATACCTTGGAAAGACCTCAAAGGGGAGGTGTGACTGTGGTCACCGGGCTACGTCCTAACAGAGCGGTGATGAATCGGCCTCTCTTCATATCAATTAGGATTTCCCGGCAAACCACTCCAGGCCTTACTCTTTTCTTTATTTTCTCTTCCCTTTTCCGTTCCAGTTCTTCCTTTTGTGGCGAGCTCCTTTTTGTTTTCTTAAAAGCGGGGCCGGTAGCCTTTTCTGGTAATAACACAGGCTATTGAGAGACACAGGAATCAGTTTTGATTTATTTGACATAAATTATGTGGTTTGCGAGGCGCACAGATAACAGGGTCCACCACCAACTATCATCATTATTATTATTAGTTACCATGTAATTTTACTTTTTTTGTCCATATATACTGAGCCAATAGCTCGTTCCGTACTAACGTGAGCCTGTACAGCTGCGTTCATAAAATGTGCGTAATGTTTATCTTTTATCGCAGTTGCTGACACCTTTTCTCCCAGTCGGTACCAGTAAGCAATAAATTAATCTAAAAATACATACAACTAATACGTTGTTTTCTCATGAAGTATTGCGAAGGAGGTTGTTGTAAAATCTAAGATTAATGTCGCTAAGATTGTATAGTGATGATACAGGCTGTACCGTCGTGGAATGCTTGACCATCACGACTTCACCTTGTACAACGTGCAGATCGGGCCAGGTTACTAAGAACGCAGCACTTCACAATAAGAAAACTGAACTCTGTAAGGTAATAAGAATTTTTATAAGCTATTTCCTGTTTTCTTATTATTATCGTGAGCATCAGTTCAACACCTCATCCACAGGAAAACAATGAACCACACTTTTAAAAAACACTCAATTAAAATGTGGTTCTCTACGAATGTTCTCGAATGGATTCTCGTCAATCATTGGCAGCCCCCTCAATGGAAAGGGGCGGCAGACGTAGACGATTTTTAATGGGAGGAAAAGAAATCCAAACGACACGTCACATCATAAGAAGACGGCAAGTAAAAGCTCCCTGGTGACACATTTGGTGTTTACCGGACAAAATGAATTAAAAGTCCGGTCATAGATTCAGTTTACTCTCGTCATGTGGTAAAGTAAAACGGAACGCAGGTAGTCTACATGGCATGGAATTAAAATGTCATACGCTTGACTTTTGTCTCGAGGTCCTCTGCTTCTCGTATCAGACTGGGTCTCACGAAGCTGAGTTCCAGCTCTCAGTCGAGAATTATAGTCCTTGGACTGATCAGAAACCGAACCTGCGGTCTCCGGGTAAGAGACAGGCAAATCACTCCCTCTATACCACGTTTAAATCGGAATAGATAAAATTCCCTGTAAAGACATGGGTCCGTCTGTCCAACCATCCAAGCATATACATTCTCGCAGTGGTTTACATTTTTTAACCATGAAGTGCCGTCCTCAGGAGCCAAAGCTGAGTTCGGTACTGATTGTTCTTTTATGTGCCACGTTTCTCAATTTCATATTCGATCTCTCTTGACCAACTGTTGTTCTCTTCCAACCTCAATAATATTGTTCTTGCGAGGACAAGGAAGTATTCTTTTTCGCACATTTCATGGCCCTTCGCTATTCTCATCATACCTTCCCTCTAACCTCTGGACCTACTACATGTTCTTCTTCTGATTACGAACTTGAATAACCCCAACAAATCTGTAGGTGTTAATCAAGGAAAATCCAGGGGAAGCAGTCTTCAGTAATCAATATACATCTAGTTGAAGACCCTTCCGAGCGAATACAAGGATTTGACCTTCCCAGACGTCAGTGGAGGATCATCAACCGGATCCGAACCGGTCAAGGCAGATGTGGATATCTGCTACACACGTAGGAATGGGCTACGTCTGCAGTAATATTGTGACTGTGGTGCCTCCTGGCAGACTGTCCACCACATTGTCGCTGACTGCCCCCTTTGTACTTTCAGAGGAACGATAACGGACATACATCAGTTGAAGCAATAGAATGGGACAGAGAACTAGAAGTAGATTTGTAAGATTGAACGAGCTTGGGACTGTGCACATTCGTCCACAAACATTGTACAATATATATGTAAATAACTTTGATTCATCATACGATAAATAAATAAATAAATAAATAAATAAATAAATAAATAAATAAATAAATAAATAAATTTCTGATTACAAATAAAATGGAATGCTTATTTCGTTGTATTTTCCGTAGAAATGAGAACTTCCACACATGAATACGAACACACGTACAGATGCCGGGTTGAGTGGCACTGTCTTTCGAAGCCCAGGATGTCGATTCAGTACTACCTCATATATACAGTACATAAATCGTCCTTGGCGTTTTCCCATCAAGATGCGGGCGGGGTCCACCATTCACATATGTATGCATACGCTTCTTCATAGACTGTTATGCATCTCAGCAGTCATCCTGCAAACCTCCGTGAATTAATTGAGCTCCTCGAGAGTTCACTACTTGTAACTAGCTCTGTGGTCTGGATTATTTTAATCAGTCTCATAATTAGATAATTAAAAACTGAGCTAACCATGGATACCTTTGTCTCCCTGTACTTATTATACCCTGCATGCCAAGACCGTTATTCTCTTAGATAACCTACCCTTCTTTATTCGCGTCCAATCTCACCAAGATGGCAGCTTTTTTCGGAATCATTGCCGAATTTGTCACGATGATTACGTAGAGGGATTAAATGTTACACAAGTGATGAATATTTACATTTTAAGGAGGTTGCATTTCAGTTCCTGCGAGAATTTTGAAATTATTATTGGCAATAAGAAAGGGAAGTGTATAAATGAAAAGATTCCAGAAAGTTCTACATTGATGGGCTTATTTCTTAAAGGCTGAGATGTGCTCAGTTTTTTATGTTTAGTTGTACTTTACTATACTTTGAAATTAAAGATTAGAGTTTCATCGGTCATACAACAGAAAATAATAACTAGGGCAACACTGCTACTGCTACCAAAATGTTTTCATTACTCCCTGAAGGGGGAGGCGGGCCTCTTAGACGGTGACACCGTCTCTTAGGCCGGGATATTTTTTATGGCCAAGAAGATGATCGGAGAAGGTGAGTGGGTTGGCGGCCGTGCCCTATACTAGGAACTGTCCCGGCATTCGTCTTAGTTCAGAGGATGGAAAACCTCAGGACAGCCAACGGTTAGGGCCAGCCGTGAGAACCAGCCCTTTCCCGTCTCCCAACTGCAGAGGCGTAGATCAACGGTAGAGCAGTGGCCACCCCTCCTCTGCTCGGTTGGCCGGTCAGAGTGCAGAGCTGTGGGACCACGGATCAGCCGTGGCTACTTATGGGCTGAGACCCACTCTGCATCCTCCGACCTAAGACAGCACTTATTTACACTCCTTTAGTCTGAAGATGGCCTGATAATTAATATCGGTCAGCAAATCAAAAATTATCAGAGGAAAAAACCATTTCACCTCATTTCTGTGTATACTTTGATATCATGATTTTCCACATCATCGTTATGAACGAACTGGATCGTATCTTGTGGTTGCTATAGTGGCTATAACATAATTATGTTGTTCTAATTTTTGCATGAACACACGACGGTCGTCATGTGGCTAGTTTAGTTTAGCATGCCTGTGCCATCTAACAAGGAAATGTAAAACTTTTTCGAGCTGTCTATTGCTATGCTATTGGCTTTACGTCGCACCGACACAGATATGTCTTATGGCGACAGGAATGGGCTAGGACTGGGAAGGAAGCAGCCGTGGCCTTTATTAAGGTACAGCCCCAGCATTTGCTTGGTGTGAAAATGGGAAACCACGGAAACCCATCTTCAGGGCTGCCAACAGTGGAGTTCGAACCCACTATCTCCCGAATGCTGGATACTGGCCGCACTTAAGCGACTGCAGCTATCGAGCTCGGTTTTTGAGCTGTCAAAGGGCTTGGTACAGATATATAGTTACCCTATTTCTCAACATTATACAGTACTGTAGTTTGTACATACACACTATGTAGTTCATGCGCCCATGAACGTATGATTTATTGGCAATTCTCACTATTTTCGGTACTATTTTACTTGTTTGAATTTAAGTTTGATGTTGCGCTTACCTTTAATTATGTTACATTTAGTTACTTTTCGTTGATTTATAACAAGTTCCCCTTGGCGTGCACTCATGTTACAGGTCATACGAACACTGTTTGCTTATTTCTTCCTTTCGCTTCGCTAACCTACGTCATTTTTACGTCGCCTGTTGATTGGTCACATTACCTTCACATGACTGCTTGCGTCACCGGTAACTTGTCTCCTTCTGGTACCGAGAATGTGTTCTTCCGCGTCTTTCTATTTTTTCATTGGTTATTTCTGTTTTTTCCCTTGCCTTTATTATATTATTAATTGTATGGAAATTATGAATATTCTTTCTGGACCTCTCTTTTTTCATTATTTTATATTTTTTGGTAAGATTTCTCATGTACTTTTTAGTAATTATTATTGTTAGTCTTGCAGCACTACTTTTTGTTGAATCTGGAATATTCTGCAGTGCTTCTTAAGGACTGTCACTCAACATGTTCACCTGGACTCCGTATTGGACTCCGCTCCAGAACTCGACTTGAAGACTCGGCGCGAGGACTCGGTTCCTCACTTTGCTTCGGGCAGCTCACTAGAATTGCCAATTCTCTGCAATGTCCATGCGGACTATGCATCCAGCCTGTTAGCCTCGCCGCGTGTTTAGAAGCGGCATTTCTCATGACATGTATTCACTTTGCCCTGCTTGCGGCTGTTGATATGGGCTTGCCCTCTTGTATAGACGAAGAATGTCAAGCCGAGTACTTTCTACTCCGCACCAGCTGGCCTGTTCAGCAATTCTATTAAATTTTATTAATGCCAGCCTGGAGTTAGCATTCTGCTTTACTTTTATGAACATTTTAAATCTACGTTTGTCAGCATGTTTGATCTTGAAGATGACATTTTCTACTGAACTGGTTTGCCTAAAAGGATTTGTCTTTTACACTGCAGTGTTTGGACTATTAATCTGAAGGCTTAATGTTTTCATTATTTTTAATTTTATCTCCCCGGTGGAGAATTCAATGCTGCAAGTCTGCCTCTAGTTCGTTGTTACATTTCCAGTCATTTTCAATCTATTGTTAAAGCAACCCCCTTTTTTTTTCTATTTAGCTTCGTCATTTGATGTTTTTGAAGATTTATTTATTACTGGTTTGGCTTGTGCCAGCCTTCCACATTAATGTAAATTTCAGATGTTCTGAATTTATCAGTTTCAATTTATATTCACTATTATGTGCACAGCCGGTGGTCAGTTCGGCTCAAGGCTAGGTGTACGTTACTTGAATTTCGAATTTAATCGTTGATCAAATTATTCAAATCATTTATTGTTATTTTTTTTCCTCTAAGATTATAATAAATCCTTTTATCTTTCATTCACGTAAAACTGGGAATTACTCCTTGTCCTTTCCTGGTTTTACCACTATGTACTCTGTTCTTCACTCACTTAGCACTTTATTTTCGACATAGTTTCCATGGCAATTCATTCATTCGTCTGCCCACGGGACAAGTTTTTCGATGCCGCTGTCATAAAGAGCAGCGTTCTGACCGCTTACACATTCATTCATTCTTTTTTTTTTGTTTTACATGTTGCTTTACGCCGCACCGACACAGATAAGTCTTATGGCGACGATGGTACACGGAAAGGCTAGGAGTGGGAAGGAAGCGGCCGTGGCCTTAATTAAGATGCAACTGTAGCATTCGCCGGGTGTGAAAATGGGAAACCACGGAAAACCATCTTCAGTGCTGCCGACAGTGGGGTTCAAACCCACTAACTCCCGAATACCGGATACTGGCAGCACTTAAGCGACTGCAGCTATCGAGCTCAGTGACACATTCATTCCGTTGGGAAATCGAATCACAGTACGAACTTCCAGCTTGGACCACTGCTGCAGTCAGCCTTGCACCTTAAACAGTTTTTTTTTTCACTGAGATGGCAGTGCACAGTGCTACCAACTGAAACATAAACCAAGTTTCACTATAATTGCAATCGGTGTAGCGTCACGTTTATATTGTAGATGATAAACGTCTTGTAAACTTACTTTCAGGACCCCTCTGGTTTTATAATCTATTTCTGCATGAAATTCCTCGCCCTAATTTTGACACAGTTGTAAAAGCACAGAACACTGGTAACTTACAAAACGCTTGGACTAGACTATCAAGTTCTCAGAGAACTTCCTGTCTAAATCGGCTAATTCATTTTTCTCATTATGCTGCGATTTTATTTAATTGTTATCTCATCGCAATCTTACGCTTACGCACACATATAGGATTGTAATTCTGTCTCTAAACTTCAAAGTTTGGCCTCACACTTCGTATTTATCTCTGATTAGATATACAAACGAAAATATGTTCTGTTCTTTTTTTGCTGTCAGGTTGTTGGTTTGAACATGACGAGAAAATGGCTCGACAGAATTTTTTGGAACTCGGTATTTAAGTTCAGGGATATCCGAAAAGTGTCCTAGAGTATGTATTATTGGATAAGTGTACAACAATATTAAGGGGACGAAAACAGATACCGTAGGTCTCAGGGCAACGACGTGGTGAGAAAGGCCTAGGAGAGGGAAGGAAGCTGCCGTGGCCCTAATTAAAGTACATCCCCAGTGGTGTGGAAATGAGAAACCACAGAAAACCATATTTAGGGCTGCCGACAGTGGGGTTCGAACTCACTATCTCCCTGATGCAAGCTCACAGCTACGCGCCCTTAAGCGCACGACCAACTCGCCCTAACACTCCTCACCTTGCCTAGTATTGTACGCCTCATTTAGGCGCAGCCATCGGTTTTTGCGGTTTCCTCTGGTGGTGCTATTAGAGGATCCAACTAGCCTCGGCGCTGATTACTAAACAGACATGCTAGTGGCTTTGCATCGCACCGACACAGATAGGTCTTATGGAGACGATGTGATAGGAAACGCGTAGGAGATGGAAGGAAACGACCGTGACCTCAATTAAGGTACAGCCACATTTACCTGGTGTGAAAATGGAAAAACACAGAAAACCATCCTCAGGGCTGCCGACAGTGGGATTCGATCCCACTATCTCCCGGATGCAAGCTCACAGCCACGCTCTCCTAACCAAAAGACCAACTCGCCCGGTACTAAACAGACCTTCATAATAATAATAATAATAATAATAATAATAATAATAATAATAATAATAATAATAATAATAGTAATAATAATAATAATAATAATAATAACCAGATATATTCGCGATCATTATATTTTATCACGAACTTTCAAATATCTCCGGAAATAATAGTTCTCTCTAAAAAGTCTGCATAAAAACAATTAAAGAAAATATTTAATTTCGTATATATTTTTTTTCGTTTGAGCTATAATAATGGAGATACACACGATAGTTTGTCAAGTCAACCAATAACGAGCATCGCTGACGTTGAAATATTTTTCAGACATCGTAATAACTAACTTCCCGGTGATGGTGGTGATTTTGTGACTAATTTCGTGCACTTTCATTGATCAGGAAGATAACAACATACTCTCGTAACGAAGAAGAATACATTATGAAGGCACAATTACTTAAAGAATGAGGATAAAACTCATAAAATAGGATATGGAAACACCCGCCGAATGGACCCTTAATCGAACCAAATTGACTATCAGTTGCTTTGGATAGGTTGCGAAATACTACTCGAAAGCATGATGTTCACTACAAGTTAACAGCAGCATTCATAATTGAAAATAAAATTCCACCATGTATTGTCACCTCGTGACACCCTTAAGTTATAGAATAATCCCGATGCTGAAACGTGCATCACCCAAACAACTGTTCAGAAGAAACCAACAACAACACGATCCTAGAGGATCTTACGTTACGTCGTTCTGAAGGAACAAAACTGCGAAATGCAGGAAACACTCATTCATCACGCATTTAGAAGAAATGGCCAACACTGAAGTTAAATAAAAAGTGCTAAATCACTTGAAAAATATTCTTACAAAACCAACTTTCAGGTTATAAACAGTTACGTTACGCTTAATAAAATTACAAGTCCACATGGTAAAATGAAATCAAAAATTTAGAAATTCTTTCCTTTACAACAACGACCACCATTACAGATCCATCTACTAATTGTTTGTCCCAACAAACTAACTACAAAGTTATTGATCGACCACAATCAACTATTACAAAAAATGAAAGAACGACAAAAATTGAAAAATAAAATATATTCCCGGCTGACGAATCGAACCCGCATTCGTAACTCAAGTCTCAGATAAATAAGCTAAGTGTCAACACGCACACTAGCAAAGCAGTCGCTGGGGCTGTACCTTAATTAAGGCCACGGCCGTTTCCTTCCCACTCCTAGCCCCTTCCTGCCCCATCGTCGCCATAAGACCTATCTGTGTCGGTGCAACGTAAAGCAAATAACAAAAAAAAGCAAAGCAGTCGGACGTTAGAACAACAAAACAATTAAGTCCGTAACTAAAATAAAATACAGAAGTTCAATGAACTCAAACACGCGTGGCACACTGCAATAAATATTCAATCACCGTTAGCTCAGTACCCAATATTGGACAACCCTCACGTTCATGCCACTAGTGGTTCCATAATCTCAGGTAAACACCTTCCAGCTAGTAAGGTCTGTGCCAAGACATGGCCTCAATATTACTTAGCCAACACTCTTCGCATTGCATACACTACTGCAGACACTACCATCGCTCAAGTCACTTCGCAAAAACACCTAATCTAAGACTTGAGTATATACAGCCGACACCCTAAATCTATCGTCGGGCCTACCTAATGTATACACACCTTAACACTAACCTCTATGTACATACACACATACCTTCCTAAACCTATCGTCGAGCGTAAACTGGGACGTCTTATCATCAGTATACCCCTAGGATAACATGTGACGTTCCAAATCTATTGTCGAGCGGAAACTGGGTTGTCTACGTTTCCTGTAGAATGTCAGGCGAAATCGTAACTTCAAACACACTCTTAGATATTTTAGCTGGAGACCAATGTCGAACTAATAGCACACAATGAAACAAATCTTGCCACAGACTGAACGCAAGTCGGGAAATGCAACTAAGTCCCTATCTTGTTAATAAAACGTAAAACTGAAAGTGAATAACGCGTGGCAAGCAATCCACGACTCAAACACGACCTCGACATACGCAATGAAGTTTGGAAAAATAATAATGACTTTCAGCACATGCCTCACAATACGTGAATATCGCGAAAACAGTAATCATCACCATCGAAAAAATCCACACTATAATTCTAGGGTGAGGCCCAAACTACGCCCACCATCTCACTACTCCAAACATCCATATCCGTAAACTATCCAGTGAAGCGAAATTCAGTAAATCTACACAGCCAAACTATCGCTTTAATAACGTCCAATATCTCACCCCACAATGTTTCCGATTTAATGATAAATTATCGTCTCGTAATTATGAAGTTTACTGATTGGAAATTTGTTATTACAGTAAAATAACACCAACCGTGTATTCAGAATGCTCTTCTACCCTTGAGGTCGTATAATGTAATATTCATAATGCTGACTTTACGTAAACCCGTCACTTGGACTTAACTGCCAAGAGCTACAATCTTCACCAGAAATTGTTTTTCACTGGGGATCTTAACGTGAAATCATAATGTGCGTCAGAGAGCACTCATTTCGAACCAACCATCACCCGGTAAGCTGTTCCGGATTATTAGCGGAATATCACTACAGCCTGCCTCAGAAATATCACATTTAATATACAGCCTGTCTCAAAAATTCTTCGCCATCAACAAATATAGCCTGTCTCAAAAATTCCTCGTCGCCTCTCACGGCGGCATTACACATGAAATACAGCCTTCTTCTGCCTTCAACATCTATACAACTCTTATCTCAACATATCAATCCGGCACAATCCATTTCTTCCTGTTTCAAGACTTTTCACCTCAGTCCTCCCGTGACAAACAACTTTTATAAGAATCCTTTTTCATTTATTTTTACTACAACTTTCGGACCTCAGGAATACAACAACACACCGTGATTTCCTATATCACCGACAACACGATGTCACAAAATTTAACTTCCCACGAATAAAAAACATGACTTTATCAGACTTCACTGGATTTCAAAACAAACGTAAATCTTACTGAACATATCTGTTGAATACACTTGTAACATAGAAAACTTCATCCCGCGGTAAATATTATTATTATTATTATTATTATTATTATTATTATTATTATTATTATTATTATTATTATTATTATTATTATTATTATTATTATTATTATTCCGACAAAATTTTCTGAACTCATACGATATTCGAAATTAAGACATTCACCACGACTACATTACCGTTGTCACCTTTCTAACTGTAATAATAATAATGTTATTTGTTTTACGTCCCACTAACTATTCTTTTACGGTTTTCGAAGACGCCGAGGTGCCGGAATTTAGTCCCGCAGGAGTTCTTTTACGTGCCAGTAAATCTACCGACACGAGGTTGACGTATCTGAGCACCTTCAAATACCGTCGGACTGAGCCAGGTTCGAACCTGCCAAGTTGGGGTCAGAAGGCCAGCGCCTTAACCGTCTGAGCCACTCAGCCCGGCTCTTTCTAACTTTACTCAATTTGAACACTATCTCAAATAATATTAACACATTATTTAAACTTCGCATTTTACAGTTTCTCGACGTGAATTTTACAGCCCTGAAGAGTTTCACACGACGACCAGAAATGTAACACATTCGCCTGATCATTATTAAATACTGATTCGACACACGCATTGAAAAAATTAGTGGGACAAACAAATTCTATACTACAACATTATTGAAATATAGTCACAGTCCTGTAATCGTTGTCGTCCTGGAGATTCTGGCCACTGTCACTGTCACTGTTTCCCAGGACTCTGCTTTCGTTCACGCTACTGATGGCCAGGTGTTCCAAACAGATAAGAAAATCAGACCTCACGGCTATCCTCCAGACTTCCCTTTGACAAATATCAAACGCACACAATTGTAATACAGGGAGAAACTCAGCTACGTATTTTAACCAAATATCTAAATATCTAATATCTAAATATCTAAACCTTCAAAGTTTTCATCGGCGGCAGTTCAGGAAAATTTCTATCACCTTCTACTTAATATTCTACTTGAACCATTGACACGAATATGTAACAAGTTACTTTGAGGACAAAATCCCGCACTTTCTTGCAGACGAGTGACGTGGGTTCCACCGTTCAGACCAACAGGCTCGGTTATGCAATTTGCTAACTCCACATCCACTGAACCAATTTTCTTGAAATTTATTCCATAACTTCGGACAGACTTACAATTCATTATGGTGTTAATTTCATATTTTTCCCATAATTGCACCGGGAGAAATGAATTATTTCTGCCCTGGAGTTTCGCGGCTTTTCTTCATGAAAATGACCTCGTCACGTGTCGCCGATCCGCGAGTAGGACGCAAACTTTCCTCCAGGCTTAACTGCATTTATATTTACCCTGGGGATTCTATCTTCACATACGGTTCATAAATAATTTAGATCCTTTAATCCTTGATTTACCATGTCGCCAAAATCTCTCATTATGGAGAATTTTTCGAAATTGGTAGATCCACCGAAGTGTCCCGGCATTTCACGAGCTCGCGGCTCGCTTGTCACAGAGAGCTCTGTTCCTACGAGAGAGCCAGACTCTTGAAATAAAAACATGGCTACCCTCAAAAAATTTGTTAGTAGCTGAAATAAATATTTGGAATTATTTTTCATCGTAGAATTATGGGTTCAGTAAGGCAAAGTAAGTTTGAACCTCCTAGTGATCCTTGAGAAATTAAATTCTAAAGTGAACTTCCGATAACTTGATGAACGGACTTTTAATGTGTAAGAAACGCACTATTCTCCTTTCTTTGGAAGTTTTTCGTTAGATTTTAATTATATGAAATGGTCCAAGACCCTTGAGATTAACCCTTCTCTGTTTCGCAGACAATGATGAATTCTACCATAATTTCCAAGTTCATCACTAGAGTGACACTTACGAAGGGTCATATTTTCTTTAGAAAGTAGCTTTAGGAAACAGATGACTGTCGTTCTTAGAAAAATCCATTCTTTCACAGACAATTATGCAAGACAAATATGTGACATTTTTGTCTCTAGAATCATACAAAATTGATTAGAATGAAAAGAAATTCTAATGATTTAGTTTTTCCAACTCATGCACAATTCAAAAGAACCCCCTCCGAATATGATGTTCACATTGCTGCCTGAAATGTTCCCAGCCAGGGAAAATGGACAGTGGCCTTGAAGGCAAAAGGGGACATATCCCAATGGCAGAGAGGACCGAAGAGCCAACTCAAATCCACTTTAGTGTCTGACTTCCAGCAAGCGGCAAAGTGGTCAGCTTCTGATCACAAGAGGTGCGACTGGGAATTCATGTTCTGGAACTCAACACTTCAGTCCTAAGAACTGGACCTAGATCCAAACTTGTGATAATCAAGTACCATGAGGCGTGTTAGAAATCAAACTTTTACCCCAGGTGGTAACCAATCCACTGCTGTCATGAACAGTACAACCAGACTGTCGGATTCTGGGAAGTCTGCATTGACACGCAAACAGAGGGAGTCGGAGACCTGTGGCCAACTTCCCCCAAACACCAAAAAACCTTTTTTCGGGACACTAAGCATAAATACTCTCATTAGAGCAGGAAAATTGTATGAACTAGAGCAAACCTTGAACGAACAAGAAGTACAGATACTGACACTACAAGAAACAAGACTGACTGACGAAAACACAATGGATTTCGGGAACTACAGACTCCTTAAAAGCAAAACAGACAAACAAATTCTCAAAAACACGCCACTTTCAGAAGTCGCTTTTGCAATGAAGAAAAACATACTCAACTTAATAACAAATGTGAAGCCTGTAAACTATATACTAATGACAATCGCCGTAAAGTGTGCAAATAAAACATACACACTAATTAATGTACACATGCCAATCAATGAGAGTAATAAAACACACCGCGGAAAGGTAGACAAATCCTTGGAAACTCTAGAAGAAATAATATCCAAAATTCCTCCAAACCACGACAGAATCTTACTAGGTGACTTCAAAGCACAATTAGGCAAAGAAAGAAAACTCAGAAAAACAATAGGAAAATTCCCAGCAGATAAATGGACCAACCAAAATGGACAAAGATTAGTCGAACTCTGCAGGATATTCAGCCTTAAAATCATGTCAGCACGCATCAAAACAAATGACATGGAGATCACCGAACACACTAATCGGCGAATTCCAAATTGATCATGTAGCATTCTCATATCCAAATCACAGAGAAATTATGAATGAATGTTCAAGTCAGAAGACAGACTTACCAAAGTAATAGTCGAATTCTATAGAAATAAGAATAAGGCTAAAACATACACAATCGAATGGATTGGCGAAATTAAAACCGATTTGAAAGAATTACACCAGCAAATGTCCAAAGCAGGGTAATCTTCAGATCCAAAATTCATAAATGGCAAGTAGACCAAGAGAAAAGACCAAAGAAGAAGACGACCGGAACAACCTGGTCTGAAGACAGAAAGGAAGCCCATAGTAAAATAATGAAAGAAAAATGGTCCCAGAGGAAGGCATATGCACGCCTCTAAAATAATAATAATAATAATAATAATAATAATAATAATAATAATAATATCGAATCGTTCAGCTGACACCACCTTGGTTTCTTGCACATCAATTTTAACGTTCCTTTCTCACCAACAGACCGCGTTTCTGTGGTTAACTACTGCTGGCGCTTCTAATTGCGAAACAGAAATTCTAAGCTTCTGGATCATTTATGTTGGGAATAACTAGCCACATGGATACGTACAGTAGTGTGATTATCAAATTAGACACGGGTGCATGGCATGTTATGGATGTTATTGTCTTCAAACATCGATCGATCGTGGCCCGGACAGAATTCGAGACCACGGGCAAAATATGATAGCACACTACCCACTTGACCACCAGCACACGCTTCTGTGCCTGAATGGGTGATCTTCGGGTGATTACCATAATAAATCCACCTGTTGCCATTTTTTAATGGATGCAGTATTTTGCACCTTTTTGTGGCATAGGTGATGACAAAATGTAACTTCCACCGAAGACTCAGTCTCACCCATGGCTTTGACAATACAGAAGCTGCTGAAATATGGGTGGTGCTGAGTAATGACATTCCCAGCACGACTAGTGCATCTGAGTGTTATGAAAGGCACTATTCATAGGGCCAGGCGTGTTGCGATAGCACTTTCTGGCCCAGTGGCGTAATCGAGGGCAAACAACGTCACTCCCCTTATTGCCTAGTTTGCCTCATGTTGGCGCTGCCAGTGGTTTTGGTGGTTATTTTATAACCGCCTAACCTCTGGTGGAGCTATTTAAGGATCCAACCAGCCTCTGGGCTGATGACAAAACAAAACAAAACAAAACAAAAAAACCAAACGAAACAAAACAAAACAAAACAAAACAAAACAAAACAAAACAAAACAAAACAAAACAAAACAAAACAAAACAAAACAAAACAAAACAAAACAAAACAAAACAAAACAAAACAAAACAAAACAAAACAAAACAAAACAAAACAAAACAAAACAAAACAAAACAAAACAAAACAAAACAAAACAAAACAAAACAAAACAAAACAAAACAAAACAAAACAAAACAAAACAAAACAAAACAAAACAAAACAAAACAAAACAAAACAAAACAAAACAAAACTAAACTAAACTAAACAACCCAAGAAAACAGTTCCTGTGAAGCTATAATATATTCCAAAATCGTGTGACTATGACTAAATCACTGATGATTATCTGTACGTTAAAAGTGCTTAATTGCTGGTGTCGACAAAAACCGATGTATAACTGTAGCTCAGCTAAATATCGTCCAAATCTTTCAAGAGTCGAAACGGAGAGTCTCGAATTTTAACAGCAGCTGAGAAAAAACTGGCCCCGTGGTGTAAGGGTAGGGTGCCTGCCTCTTACCCGAAGGCCCCGGGTTCGATTCCCGGCCAGGACAGGGATTTTTACCTGGACCTAAGGGCTGGTTCGAGGTCCACTCAGCCTATGTGATTAGAATTAAGGAGCTATCTGACGGTGAGATAGCGGCCCCGGTCTAGAAATCCAAGAATAACTGCCGAGAGGATTCGTCATGCTGACCACACGACACCTCGTAATCTGCAGGCCTTCGGGCTGAGCGGCAGTCCTTTGGTAGGCCAAGGCCCTTCAAGGGCTTTTTCGAGAGAAATCTATAATATTTGTGTTAAAACAATGGCATTAGAAAGTATTGTTACTCAAAAGGATTGTTTGTAATATAGGTACATTTTCTAAAAGAAAAAAATATAGCTATTATTTTAAATGTCCCACAGGTACAAACGAGAACATGAGGAATAATTGTATAAAAGACTAGCATGTGCCCGCGGCTTTGCCCGCGCTTACTAATTCAACTGTTAGATGTTTCTAAACTCTTTATTTAAAAGCAAATTAAAGCATTATATTTATTAACTCGCATCTTTTTGACTTAAATTTCATGAAATGCATCATTTTATTTTGATTATATTGTTACTTTCAATGCTTAAGATACCGGGTTGATGGATGGTACAGATAAAATTAAAGCCATGTAAAAGACCATGTTATATAATACAAAATATAGGCCTAATGTTTCCTTAGAGCTTCGGAATAAACTATATTAATGTCCTTCTATTTGGAGGTAAGATGTATACTGTATTGTGTTTGCCTTTCGAACTCTTGAACAATCCACGTACAGTTGACAATGGCAAAAGCACCGTTTTCGAAGATGGAGTCCTACAACTTTAAGCGATTGTCTTATGTAAAAAATTTCAGATATTTTTGTGTCGTAGATTGGACTGGGCTTCGCATACGTACACACAAACACTTCCGAATATTACGGGCTGATGGCTCCTCGTGTCGCGCGCCGAAAATGGCTTCCTACTCAATGGGCTTACAGTCCGAGGAATACTACTTCGCCCGCGGCATTCTCAGTCATGGTGGTGGCTTCAATAATATTCGCCATCAGTTTCAGAGCCGTGTTCATTGCAGAGGGAAAAATTCATATTCCTGAGAAGGACAATCGGTGCCACAATCGTCCACCCCAAGATGTTCGAGAGTACTCCAGGTGACTCCAAATTGTTAAAAATCTGTGTCGTGTAGTTGACAGCCTCATCTGTATGACATGTCGTGTCGATAGACTTTTCAATTTATAGGAAACCGGATAATTCTTGTGAGTGTTGCTTGTTAATGACGTTGACGGCTTCATGTCTTGGTGCAAGAATTGCTCTCAGACACAGCCATGCGTCTTAGGTGAAAGCCTGTGCCCATCTGTGACAAATATTTTAGATCTTTGTTTTCCGTGGATTTGGCTGGGCATCGCACACATGAACACAGACAGGCACACAGACATCATGGATTAAAGGAAAATGGCAACCTATTCCACGGACTTACAATGGCGTCCTGACTGATATATATATTATTCCTTGTTTATTATTATCGTATATCTTATGTCATATATGTTTCCTCTAAATGTATAAGTGTCGAATCATTGTCCCCTTTCTCTACGGGGTTTGGGTATGAAGTGAGATGAATCTTCGTAGCGAATTTTTACGACCGGATGACTTTCATGACGTCAACCTAATCAAATGAGGTAATGAGATGAAATGAATGACATTATAACTTATATGATAGTAAGAATGAAGAGGATGAAACCCGTCGCCGACACATAACCCACTCCTCTCGATCCAACGGAGGAATCACCATCAACACCGTCATATGCCCTCACACCATATAACACCAAATACGGTTTCCTACGCCCTGGACGTAAAATGGCTCCTTGAATATTGTGTTCTATACCTATCTTATGTACGTTGCCTAGCGACAGCGACTCTATTCATTTAATTTTGGTGACAGCACGTTGAATTGTCATATCCCAATGCACGTTTTGCGATGGTTTTTCGTTCATAACTCACCAACGAAAGCGAAAATGAAAATTCCGGCTTTGAGGTGCATTCGGACCCTTTTCTATCTACCTATGTTCAAAATTTCAGATCTCTGCGTGCTGTAGATTTTGCTGGACATAGCGCACAGACATACAGACAGACAGACAGACAGACAGACAGACAGACAGACAGACAGACAGACAGACAGACAGAAAGACAGACAGACAGACAGACAGACAGACAGACACTTCCTTTTATAATTATAGATTATCAAGATGCTACACACATTATTGTCGTATTAAGTGCCACTATTTATATAAAGAAGTATGCACATTGAATTAAACAAAAAAGAAAAATTATATAAGCATAGTTCTCTTTTTGAGGAAATTCGCACTGTATGAGTAAGTTATGTTTTTGTGTATACGCAGGAGTTAGGAGCCTACTGATGGAGTATTTTGAGAGATAAGGCAGATAAAATTGCAGGAGGATTACTCTATACTCTCGGTGTGCCAGTCAGAACCGATTAGCTGCCATCCTCGGAGGCCTTTTTGGTTCGATTACCGATACTCGCAGAGGTTTAAGAATGACAGGAAGACTGGTATGTTGTTATGGTAGTACATATATCTCACTTCCATTGAGGGTGTGCCCATAAAAGATCTACACAACCTCGGGACGAGGACACGAATTTACTTTCTTTTTATTAGTGCGGATTCAGGAAAGGAATGAGAACTTCAGACATTTTTTTTCAATAAAGGAATAACGGGTAAATAAAGAGAAAAGGTGGTAAAATTATTAAACTGATTTCAGCTATAGAGTTAAGCTTTCGATTCTGTCAGCAGACGGGTGGTCGTTGCGAAACTGGCTAGAATAGAGATGTCAAATAATAAGCTATGATTAATGCCATAGAAGAACTGTATGCAGAGTTTAAATGCAGAATTAAAGTAAATTAAGACTTAATGCTAAGAGAGATTCGTAGATATACTGGACTAAAGCACGAATGCAAACTCTCACCAATACTCTTCATACATCTTATTGACGATATCTTGGATAATGAAGAGGGGGGAATGTGACAATTCAATGTCTTAACAATAAATAAAGTCCTAGCCGGTTTATTTGCAGATGACATCCTTCTGGTCTATCTAACATCAGGTGGTATGCATAGCAGCATCACGAATGTTGCTGAATATTGCATAAAATGGAATTTTAAAATTAGCATTAAGGAACCGTTTTTTGTTTTGCTAGTGGCTTTACGTTGCACCGACACAGGTAGGTCTTATGGCGACGATGGGATAGGAAAGTGTTAGGAGTTGGAAGGAAGCGGCCGTGGCCTTAATTAAGGTACAGACCCAGCATTTGCCTGGTGTGAAAATGAGAAACCACGGAAAACCATCTTCCAATAAGGAAACGAAGGTAATGGTATGTAAGAGGGGAAATACATTGAGATTCTGAAGGTGACCGGGATTAGATACTGAGAAAGAAGTTTAATCTGCAATCTGTAAAAAAAATCAGTCTGTGAGTATAGAATGGAGGGCTGTGGGAAAAGAAGCGGCATTCCACTAAGGAGTGAGGCAAGGTTGCAGTTTGTTTCCTTTCCTTTTCTTTGTTTATGTAGAACAGGCGATAGAGTAAATTAAAGAGTAATTTGGAAAGATAATCATAATCCAAGAAGAGGAAATTAAAAAGCTTACATTTTCCGATGATACTGTTAGTTTATGTGAGTCTGCAGAAGATATGGAGAAATGCTGAATGATATGGAAACAGTCTCCGATAAGAATTACAAGATGAAAATAAATCCAGAACAAAAATAATTGAGTGCAGGCGAATGAAGTCAGATGTTTCACGAAATATTAGATTAGAAAATTGAGTCTTAAAGGAAGTAGATGAATATTGTTACTTCGATAGTAAAATAACAAACGAATGCAGAAGAAAGATATAAAATCTAGACTAGCATAAGTAAAGGAAGGTTTACCTTAAGGAAGGAAATCTGCTCATTTGGAAGACTTCCGTCTAGAGCGTGGCATTGTACGAAAGTGAAATATGGACAATATTTAGCCCAGAAAGGAAGATAATAGCAGCTTCTGAAACATAGCGTTGCAGAGGAATGCTAAAGGTTAGATGGAAGGCCGAAGGACGAATGAAGAGACACTGAACCGAATTGGTGAGAGGGGAACGATTTAGCTGAATTTGACCAGAAGAAGAGGTAGAATGATAGAACACATCTTAAGACACCCAGGACTTGTTCAGTTGGTTTTTGAGGGAAATGTAGGCGGAATTACTGTAGGGGTAGACCAAGGCATGAGTTAATATATGATGTGGTACTTACGTAAAAATGAAAAGGTTAGCAGAGCACAGGGTGGCATGGACATGTGCATCAAGCCTGCCTATTGACAACATCTCTTTGATCCACGTTGTACCAGTCGTAGTCTTAGGTTTCTCTTCTTTAGTCAACTTCCATTGGTCAGTTTAATTTGGATCCCTGGTATGATTTTTGTCGATCCATTTCATAATGTGCGTTTCGGTTTTTCTCTTGAATTCTTCTTCTTCTTCTCATTATTTTGTTGGTTGGTGTCCTATAGCTAACGAAATCGAGCTTTTGGAACGACGAATGTTGCAGCGCTTTATGAAGTCTGCAGTACATCACACATTGGATGCCCCAGCTGCCCTGTATTAAAAGCGGCGCATATTTTGAAACACACGAGATGATGGGTTAGTGGAAACAAAAAGAAAAAAGAGAAAAATAATCACAAAAACCGATAGCCAAGCATTCAAGTCCTATTAATCATTCATAATATCAGCCATAACTCGAAGCCTTGTTGGATCGCCTGTATTTAGCCCCGAATGATGTCTGCAATTGAATGTCTTATCGATGATAATTAATGGTTATTAACCGTTTGAGAAACGTGTCATGGGAAGGCGGCGCGGCCTCGGGGATGGCCATGCCACAGAACGTGTTCTCATGTGTAAATGGTTAGCAATTTGAAACCTCCAGTTCCCCGCCCAACGCCCCCGGGGGCTCACCGAGGAAGCATTTATTGTTTTCTTAGCGAGTCCCTATAAAGACTACTTTTATCACAGTGTAACGTGTTTTTATGAGATCCGATCTCCTCTCTCCTCTTCCTTTTTCTATCACAGTGAGTCCAAATTAGCATCGCAACATCTTTACTAGATTAATTTTTGAAGAGAAGAACTCGACATCGTTAAAGGGATTTAATGACATGCAGTTTAGTGGAACTGCCTCTGAAGGGGGACACGCGTGGCTACCATCTAATGTGGCATGTTGAGCATAGCTTATTTAATTTATAGAAATGCTATAAAAATATACTTTTTGCTGCAAGTAAAATGTTTGTGACATCGCGGTCAACATTCCCATCTTCTTGTGTTTTTATGACCGTATGGCCTCAGCTACGGTGATTCAAATTAGGCTGTCTGCTTGTCAGTTCGACATTTCGTTTTACAGAGAAACATACCTCAGCTAGGCTATCTATGGTTCAGATTTAATTTTCCTACGTAAACACTATATGCCAGCCCGGTTATCTAGGGCTAGTGAGACTGTTTCTTACCAGTAGGCCCAGATTTCGATTCCCGGTCAGGGCAAGGTTTTCTACCTGAAGCTGTGTGCGGGTTCGAGGTCTAAGTTGCTCAGCTTACGCGAAAAACATGAGGAACTATCCCGAGATAGCGGTGTAGAAAACCAAGGATGGCCTCTGATTGTACTCATTACGCTGACCATGCGTCACCTCGTAATCTGCAGGCCTTCGAGTTGAGCAACAGTCGCTTGGTAATCTAGGGCCTTTCAGGGCTGCACCGTTTGTTTAGTTTGTTAAATGCTGAAGTCGTGCGACATGAAGTGCCCAATGGCATTACACTACGACAGGAGCTGTTAGAAACATTAAACGAAATAGGTATTTGAGAATTAAGTTTGGGCCTTCCCCTAAACTACCATTGTATTCAGTGTGAGTACAATTATTTATAGCCTAGATTGTCGTGCCTTATTTTCCGACTTTATATATCGGTATAATGGTATGGCATTATACGGAAATGGACATAGACAATGTCGAGCCCACTAAAGGTGAGATGGATAGATCTAATCACGAATGAAAATATACTGAATCGAATTGTTGAGGAGAGAGATTTTCGGCTTAATTTAACCATAAGAATAGACAGAATGATAGGACACACTCAGGACTTGTTCAGATAGTTTTGAGGGAAGTGTAGACGGTAAGAATGGTAGGGGTAGAGCGAGGCATGAACATGACAAAGAGATTACAGCAGATGTACGATTCATTCATTCATTCATTCATTCATTATTCATTTAACATAAACATTTACAGTATCCATGGAAGGCCGGGGACAGAGGGCAGGCCGCCTACACGTGGTACCCTGACCTTCTGAAATAATTATATAAATCCTAAACAAAAACAATCATATACACTATTCACTGATAAAGTAACAAAGTATAATGTATATATTATTCATTTGCACAACCTTTCATTCCCTATTTCATTCTTCCACACATTCACATATATTTTCTCACTGCATGCGCTTCCTAACGTAACATTTAACTAGAGTTACATTTAATGTTGGCGGGAAAGTCATTCCAAAGCCGCGCTGAACGAGCAAGGAAACCTAGTTTGTGTCACTCAGTTCGCGCAAACGCGGGTGTAAGAGTCCTCTTTACCCCTGTGGACGGAGCTGTAGGATAAGGAAAGTCGAGGGCATGGTGAAAGGTGAATGGCCCCAGTGAGGGTCTTGTGTAAGAAGGTTGTAGGGTAGGGGGATGTAGTAGTTAACGTAATAAGGAAAGTTTAGCTCAGGATAGGGTGGCGTGGAATGCTGCATCAAACCAGCCTACGGACTGATGACCCATTAATGCTGGCGATGACTAACATGTACTGGTACTGCCATACAAAATTTTCACATCACGTAAGTCGACACACGTTTGTCATCGTGCACGATATACATACCATGATTAGTATCGACTGGGACCGCAGAAACTAGTCATTAAATTGAGCGGTTCGTAACGAAATTACATAAAATGTAATATTTTACGGAAGGTTAAAATGAGAGAAAAGATTTCAGCTAATGATTTTAACTGAACATTTATCGTGTGTTTGCATAGCTTGGTGCTGTAGATATGAAATCACATGCAAAATGAACCACCTAATGAGAAATGTTGAACTAATGTTTTGAACATAATAAGTTACTGATCTCCAGTGACATAATTTTCGATGCAGAAATAGGATGGCTAAGTCGTGGTAAAAAGTTAGCAAGATATTTTGCTCTGAGAGAGGATATCCGCAACTTTCTAGAGAAGAAAGGTCACACGTGTGAATTTTTATGAGATCACGATTGGTGACCCAGCCTAGTATTTCTAGTTGAAATGACCAAGCACTTGAATATCTTGAAATTGGTTTTGCAAGGCAAAAAAGAACTTATCAATAATGCTTACAATGCAATTAAATCAATTAAGTTAGGAAGTTCAAAGTGTTTATTATAACTACTAAAAGCTAAATTTAAAAATGCACAGTAGTGAAATAACTTCAGTCAAATGGACCACAGAAACAGCATCGGTGGGCTGTATGTGGTCCCCGATCCGGAGTTTGGGGAGCCCTGGACCGGTCGATAACCTTCCACCGACAGATATAGAATATTTACCCTTGGTTCTACCTTGAACGAATTCGAGTCACTTCAGCCAAATTCTGAACGATCCTTCAAAAATAAAGAAACACCTTTTTTGCTTTTGGAAAATCCAAATACTGGGGGGAGGGTGAAAAGGGGGGATTTTTTAAATTAGGGTATCTATATCTCAAAACTTTAAAAGTTTGCACATATAAAAATTGATATTTAGAATCTCCTTTAAAAATAAAGGAACACGTATTTTTCGTTTTTGGAAAATCCAATTAATGGCGGTTAAACAGGAGTGACATGTTGGGGTGAATATTTTGAAAGACTATATCTACAGAATATCTGAGAAATGTAGAATGTTACAGACGTAAAAACTGGTATTTGGAATCTCCTGTAAATGTAAAGAAACATAGGTGATTTGTTTTGGAAACTCCTCTTAAGGGGAACTAAAAAGGGGGTGAAATTTTAAAATGAGAATTTCTACAGTATATCTAAAAAAACTTAACATGTTACAGAAGTGAAAAGTTGTATTTTTGAAACGTGTATTTTTAGTTTTCGGAAATATCCCTTGGGGGGAGTGGGAGGGGTAAAAGTGACTGAAAATGGTGTTGAATTCCTTTAATTAGGCTACTGTTACCTCAAAAATGAAGATGTTACAGACGTGAAATTTGATATTTTGTATCTGCTTTAAAAGTATAGAAACACGTATTCTCCGGTAATCTAATGGATGGGCGGGGGGGGGGGAGATGAAAGAATTGAAAAATTAATTGACTTAATTGTATGAGAATACTTACATCTAATAAAAACTAAAGTTGTTAGGGCCTACAAACGTGAAAATTCTTATTTGGATCTCCTTTAAAAACAAAGAAAAGCCCGTTTTGGGGGGGGGGATCCTCTTGAGGGGCGGGATTGAAAAGGAGTTGAATTCCTTTTATGAGGACACATAAATAAAAAACTGAAGAAATTACAGTCGTGATAATTGGTATTTAGAAGATCCTTTACTATTAAAGAAACAAATATTTTTGCCGGAAAATTCACTTGGTGGGGGGGGGGGGGGGAGAGGAATGTGAAAGTGAAAAAAAAGTTAATTATTTTAATCTCAAAACTGAAGGTAATAGACGTGAACATTGGTGTTTGGAGTCTCCTTTAAACATAAAGAAACACGCCTTCTTTTTGTTTTTTGGGTGGGTGAGTGGGTGGGTGGGTGGGTGGGGGGTTAATAAACTTAACGGCGGTGGGGTGTAAAAGGAGGTGAGACCAATTGATTTTACTGTTCATATGTATTTATAAGTAGCCTACGTTGCTCAGACGGCAGCGCGCCGGCCTCTCACAGCTGGGTTCCGTGGTTCAAATCCCGGTCTCTCCATGTGACATTCGTGCTGGAGAAAACGGATGCGGGACAGGTTTTTCTCCTGATACTCCGGTTTTCCCTGTCATAATTCATTCCAACAACACTGTCCAAAATAATTTCATTTCATTTGTCATCCATTAATCATTGCCCCAGAGGAGTGCGACAGGTTTTGGCTGCCGGCACAATTCCTATTGTCGCCGCTAGATAGGGGTTTTATTCATTCCATTCCTAACCCTGTCGAATGACTGGAAACAGGCTGTAGATTTTCGATGTACTTATTCTGATCATAAACCGATCATTTTTAATCTTTCCTGGGTTCGTTTTCAAGAGCCATCTTTTCCTTCGGAGAACGTTCTTAGATTACAGTAGATTCCCCTGGCATATAAATTACAATTTAAACACATTTCAAATAAACGATAGGAATGAGATTGAGTGTTCAGTTTTTCACCTCTATAATAAGGTCAATAATGCACTGAAGTATGTCATCCGTATCGCCAGAAATCCCGCACACTTGCCTTCGCGCGACAATGGTGCTGGTCACATTCTCAACAATGACCATGGCAGCAGATGTAATTTACCGCCAAGTAGCGGTCTTGCATCTTGCTGTGGGATCCAGAACATCTATAATAATAATAATAATAATAATAATAATAATAATAATAATAATAATAATAATAATAATAATAATAATAATAATAATAATAATATTAATAATGTTCTGGACCATCGTCGTCAAATGTCCAGACCGCGATGGGAACGGGTCCGGGACGGGTAATGACTAAGAATACAGTCCGGCCGCGGGTTCAGTACCGCCAAGGCACCCAAGACGACACCACGCCGGATCTCCTCAAGGATTTGATCCATATTAAAAATGCTTATAGGAAAAGATGGCAAAGATTTAGGGACCCAACTGACCGGGTGGAATACCTGGACCTGGCCCGGGAAGTATGAAATCGATTGCTGGAAAGAAAGATTGAAAAATGGGAGGAAACTTGCCGTAATCTAATAGAAAACGAGTCAGATCACGAATTTTGGCGGATTCTCTCAGAAAACGAATCAGATCGCGAATTTCGGCCGATTATACACTGACTGACTGACAGAGCAAATGCAACACCAAGAAGGAGTGGTTCGAAAGGGATGAAAATTGGGGACAAAACAGAGACGGAACGGACGAATAATTGATGTTTATTTCAAACCGATATGCAGGTTACACAATGCGCACGGCATCGACTCGGTAGGATGTAGGACCACCGCGAGCGGCGATGCACGCAGAAACACGTCGAGGTACAGAGTCAATAAGAGTGTGGATGGTGTCCTGATGGATGGTTTTCCATTCTCTGTCAACCATTTGCCACAGTTGGTCGTCCGTACGAGGCTGGGGCAGAGTTTGCAAACGGCGTCCAATGAGATCCCACACGTGTTCGATTGGTGAGAAATCCGGAGAGTACGCTGGCCACGGAAGCATCTGTACACCTCGTAGAGCCTGTTGGGAGATGCGAGCAGTGTGTGGGCGGGCATTATCCTGCTGAAACAGAGCATTGGGCAGCCCCTGAAGGCACGGGAGTGCCACCGGCCGCAGCACATGCTGCACGTAGCGGTGGGCATTTAACGTGCCTTGAATACGCACTAGAGGTGACGTGGAATCATACGCAATAGCGCCCCAAACCATGATGCCGCGTTGTCTAGCGGTAGGGCGCTCCACAGTTACTGCCGGATTTGACCTTTCTCCACGCCGACGCCACACTCGTCTGCGGTGACTATCACTGACAGAACAGAAGCGTGACTCATCGGAGAACACGACGTTCCGCCATTCCCTCATCCAAGTCGCTCTAGCCCGGCACCATGCCAGGCGTGCACGTCTATGCTGTGGAGTCAATGGTAGTCTTCTGAGCGGACGCCGGGAGTGCAGGCCTCCTTCAACCAATCGACGGGAAATTGTTCTGGTCGATATTGGAACAGCCAGGGTGTCTTGCACATGCTGAAGAATGGCGGTTGACGTGGCGTGCGGGGCTGTCACCGCTTGGCGGCGGATGCGCCGATCCTCGCGTGCTGACGTCACTCGGGCTGCGCCTGGACCCCTCGCACGTGCCACATGTCCCTGCGCCAAAAATCTTCGCCACAGGTGCTGCACCGTGGACACATCCCTATGGGTATCGGCTGCGATTTGACGAAGCGACTAACCTGCCCTTCTCAGCCCGATCACCATACCCCTCGTAAAGTCGTCTGTCTGCTGGAAATGCCTCCGTTGACGGCGGCCTGGCATTCTTAGCTATACACGTGTCCTGTGGCACACGACAACACGTTCTACAATGACTGTCGGCTAAGAAATCACGGTACGAAGTGGGCCATTCGCCAACGCCGTGTCCCATTTATCGTTCGCTACGTGCGCAGCACAGGGGCGCATTTCACATCATGAGCATACCTCAGTGACGTCAGTCTACCCTGCAATTGGCATAAAGTTCTGACCACTCCTTCTTGGTGTTGCATTTGCTCTGTCAGTCAGTGTATATAAAACAATATGCATTCAATTCTAAATTTCAGTATAATACCGTAACGAAGCACGGGTATCTTGCTAGTATATATATATATATATATATATATATATATATATATATATATATATATATATATATATGAGACAATGGTAGACATGTTGGTAATGTGAAAGCGTTAGCAAGATTAAAGTCAAGATGAAAGAATTGCCATTTGAAATTAAGATGTTAGAAGGCTATGGATTCAACATTATGAAGCAACTAACATATAATGTATATTTGTATTTTATTTGCGCAAGATCTGATTGCCATGCTTTTCTAAGAAGCCGATGGTGAAGATGTCTGGAGGAGGCTGATCTGAGATGACGGAAGAGGAGGCTTAGAGTCCCCAGAGCATCCCGATGATCAACGACAGGATGTGATTGCCGAGCCCAAGCCGCAGATGTCGAGGAGAAACTAATTCAATCCCGGAGCAGCAGAAGGAAAAATATAAGCTTTTCTTAGTAATGTACGATACATAAATGTTGTAAATTCTAATATAATCAATCATATGTGTTGGTGAATAGATGGTTAACCGTTGTAGTCTTCGATATATCTCAATTATGTTAGATTCTCGCGTATTAACGTTACAGTTGTTCAAAATACATGGATTTAGGTAGTCATCTGAAAGATATAACCAATCCTTGGTTAGGGAATGTCAAGTGATTCATACGTCAGTGCCATTGCTATGATATTCAAGCATATTGCGAGGTTATCATGTATGAATTGTGATATGTGTCGGTAGAATATTGAAGGTTATGTGTGAGTGAAGGTTACTATCTTGGAGTATGATGGTTAAACAGTGCCATATGAAGTCATAGTAGGTTAATATGTGGATATGAGATTAATTTGAAGTGGTAATGAGATTAATTAAGAAGAGATTGAATTGATCAAGCGAATAATTGAAAGTTAAAGGATTCCAAGCGTCAAATTGAGGTAAAGTTGAGAATTATTTGGAAGAAAGTGATATTGAGATGTTAAATGAATATAAGGAAGAACATATGATTGAAATATGTGTTGCTACGTCCGTAAAGAAGAAAATAATGAATTATGAAGAAAAAGAAGAGTATTGATGCAATCCAAGATCGTTAATATTCATGATACCGTGATGATCAATCGTTGACAAGTAATGTATGTCCTACGTTGGTGAAAACATGTTGTGGTCTTTATAATAAGTTATGGCATAGATAGATCATTAAAATGAATCATTTTAGGGAATGTTGAGATCTCTACCGTAATGTTGAATATTCATTGAAGATGAACATGGCACACATTGAATCATATGCATAGGCATTGTATTTATTTAAAAATAATTCCAGAAGTTTGGATAATAAATAGACTCTTCATAAATGATATCCTTTACCTATTTTAGTAAATGACACTTGGTAATGTGTTGGAATTCAGATATTTAAGTGAAAATCATCAGACACATTTTTATAATTAATTGGAATTGAAGATTGATGAGATGAATGATACATTTGTGTCGACAGGTGATATTAGGTATTAATGTAAATATTATCACATTTGATGGCTAACTTGATACTTATCTTTCTCCCGACGCTTTCCATTTAAATAATAATCTTCCAACGAAGAAAACCTAATGTTCATCCTAAGTAATTACGAGAAGGAGAATAAGATATGGTGCTGAAATATGATACTTTCCAAGACGATTTGTAAATAATTTGAGAGACTTTAATTTTGATTTAAGAATATTTTCTTTTGTGATTGATGATGTCAAGGTGACATGTGAGTTTTTCAAAGAATTTCAAAGAATTTTAAAGGATTTGAAATAATTTCAAATTTAAATATTTTTCATTGTACATAACTATTCAATCAAGTATCCTTGTTACCACGACGAAACTGAAGTGAATAATTTTGAAATGAGACGATAATTTTCTTTGCTTTTCTTAGAATTTTAATAATTATAATTAAGATATAGTGCAATTGATATTCCTCATCTAGTTTAAGCATTTCGTATTAATTTTAGAATTAAGGTAGGAATTATCTCTTGATGAAAATAACGATTCGTAGGATGGAGACGTCCAACAACAATATCGCCAGATGAATTATCAGTTATAAAGGCTTTCTCATCTCTCCCGGAATCCACGTTTAAAAAGAAACTTCAACAGTCAACTTACCCTGAGTATGCTAGTCTGATTTCTTCTTCGTGTCCGGCTTCATGGCTAAATGGTTAGCGTGCTGACCTTTGGTCACAGGGGTCCCCGGTTCGATTCCAGGCAGAATCGGGAATTTTAACCATCATTGATTAACTTCGCTGGCACGGGGGCTGGGTGTATGTGTCGTCTTCATCATCATTTCATCCTCATCACGACGCGCAGGTTGCCTACGGGAGTCAAATCCAAAGACCTGCACCTGGGGAGCCGAACATGTCTTCAGACACTCCCGGCACTAAAAGCCATACGCCATTTCATTCCATTTCATTTCTTCGCGACCCGCCCTGGACGCAGGAAAGGCGCACTACCCTACCATGTGATATTGACGAGACCTTCATATTCTCCTTCTTTCTACACTCAGTTCTGCACTATCCGTTTTTATACAAACAGTTTTTATATTCCTGTAGTCTATTTCTGTCCGGAATCAAAGTCAACCCAGCGCTACCTTAATATATGCTCCGAAATGGAACTCAGAATTGACTGTTTGTACATGGACTGCGAATGTGCTAGACTTTCTATTGCTAGAATGTCATTTCGTAATATTAAAATGTTATGATTCGTCTTCCATTAAGCTCGAAGTTTTTACAGTGAAATACGTTAATAAAAATTCCGACATTGGCATTTGGTTATAAAGGGTCTAAGGACTAGGATTTGTACCTCATCAGAAAGTATCAGAAAAATTTTCTGACCTAGTTTTAATCCCTCCTATAACTTATATGACATTTCGCAGATTATGTATTAAACACTTATGTGGATGAAGACTGCCTTTTCACCTCATTTGTGGGCTGATAAACAATTTTCGTTGAGAACATTTTTCTATGCGCAAGTGTAAAGAAAAATGGGTACTGTACTGTATTGTACTGTAGGAATGTACTCTACGTTTGCATGATCAATTTAGCCACTCCTAGAGTATGATGTATTTAAGGTTCTTTTTCTTACATACGCGCATAGGAAAAGAAACTCAATGGAAATTGTTCTGATGGACTGCATATATCCATATGTGCCCGGGAGGCGTGACCAGGCTTAAAAGGGAAATAATGGATAGCAAGAGCATTGAAAAAATTTGCGGTTTTGGAACAGCAGCGACATGTTAAGAATACCTACGCATTTGATTTGTTTTAGACGTATTCCCTTTTACTGTCAATACGTATTTAATGATGCAGTTTTCCGCTAAACAGTCATAATAAATACAGCGCGAGCAAAGCCTCCTTTTTACGAGGCCGCGGCGTTCGAACTACAAAACACCGCACTTCTCTGACCCGGGATGGCCACTGCAGGCTGTCATCTCTTCGTGCTTCTCTTCGAAAACAAATTGAAATAACGAAGTAATTCATTTGAGTTTCTCAGCACTAATGTGGAAGAATTTTCAAGAGTGAGTATTTGGAATAATATAGTAACAAAACCAATTTTCTTTCAATATTTATCGGGCATTTGTAGAAGTCTATAATCGAAACTCCCCAACTCGGCTGTAACTGGCAGTAGGGAAAGAGACCTGCCGTTGTTATCAAGCCTCCCCAAATCGATTGTGTCTAGCAGTGGGCAAGGAGACCTGCTATTATAATGAAAACTCCCCAACTCGACTGTGAATGGCAGAAGGCAAGTGACCTTGCCATTACAGTAGAAACTTTCGAACTCGATTCTGAAATGTAGTGGGAAAGGTGGTCTGCCATTACCATCACAACTCGCACCTTACAGTACATGGGAAAGAGCGTATGGGGACCTATCCATGATGTTTCTCGGGTAACGCTAAGATACATGCAATTTAATAAAATCTTACTGACCGTGTGTACAGTAATTTACCTCGAAATCCGTATACAACGTACAGTATAATACCGTAGCGAAGCACGGGTACATTTGCTAGTATAATATACAGTAGCAGGTTGGAGGAATCCGGATCCGAATGGTCATCCTCATTGGAGGACGGACGATTTATTATTTCATTCTTCAACTTCATTTAATTATTTAACCAAACATCAGTTATTGTTAAGACAATGCGTGTAACTATTGTTATAACATTACATCCGCGGGTACAAGTTTTCTCGGTAATTTCTGACAATTCAATATCTGATAACATACCAAGTACACAAAGGTGTACTTGTAGTAGATTGTAATATTTACATTTTAAAAATTGTTCCTGAAACTTATCAGAGATTAGTGTCTGCGTAATCTTATAAATAAAGTTGCAGGGGGTCCGCTGTCTGTAATTTGGTTTGTTTTGCCAATTTTGCATATATTTATCCGTTTTAGGTCAACTCAAGACCGAATCGGTGGTTTTTACTTTTCGTGTCTGTTTGTTTGTTTGTTTGTTTGTTTGTTTGTTTGTTTGTTTGTTTGTTTGTTTGTTTGTTTGTTTGTTTGTTTGTTTGTTTGTTTGTTTGTTTGTTTGTTTGTTCCAACATCACGGCAAAACGGCTGGATAGATTTCAACCAAACTTCATATTTGGAGTATAGCCTACTTACACCGAGGAAGGTTTCTATATGCATTTCATTTTAAAGTCTTTGATTAGACGGGGATTTATAGGAAAATCAGAACGGTTTTCCTCCATTTTCTCTTATACTATTGATTTCCTGTAAACTCCGTGGACCGTATTCGAAACGTCTCTTCATTATAAACAACTTTCGTTATGTTCATAATTTACCTTACTATTCAAATGACGGAGAAATTTACTATTTTCTGCGGGTATCATGGTCTGCGTGTGTGACCGACAAACCGACAACGAACGTACAGGTTGCCATGGCAACGTCTCTGACTGCTTGCCAGCAGGGAAGTCACGTATTGCCATTTTCCTCATCATACCTTTAAATTCATGGTTGTTCCTTGGGTAGAAGGCAAGAGAGGGCGTCAATCGGCCATTCTGCGGGATATTGGCGGAATATCGTTGGAGTTTATAACCGTCCTCGAATAGCTTAAGTAATAACACCATTACTCATCTTATCTGTTGATCTAAGAATGCCTGCGCCTAAATTTCTCCTCTGTTATCTCTTTCTTATATCCATAACTCACACCGGCATATTTTATTGAGGGGCATTTGATTTTCCAATACATTCACTTGGTATTTACATATTTGTCGTCATCCGGATGTCCTCAGTTACAATAAATTTTCTATTAATTTCAACTTACTAAACTGTATTATTTTCTTCATTAATTACCACGTATGTATGCGAGTGCTAATCCCTAATGCTGGACACTCTTTTCTTTGAGGAAATATTCTAAGCTATGCAAATGTATAACTTTTGGCCCAGGAAAATTCCGAAATATGGATGCAATTTTAACGACGGTGCAGACCTTCGTTTCGGGGTAATTGGTGGCTAATCAGTAAGTCGTATCCCAAGTCAGAAAGCAAATGGCGTTTCATTTTGGAGAGATCTACAACTTTGGTACTATGACTTGTTATCGTATTTCTATTCCTTATACGTTAAATAGAGCTGTATTTCTCGATTTCGAGTTAATTTTGTACTTGCACACCTATATGTTAACATTAATTTGGCACACTTATAGGAAAGATAGAATCATGACATTCGGCACGCACATTGGCATGACCAGTGGCAATATGATAGCCAAATTTTATGATTCTATCTGTCACATGAGTATCACAAATATAAAGTAGTATGCGAAAACTGTACAAAATTTCATACCCAATGATTCTAACTCAGTCTAACCCATAAATATAGGAGATACGAGAAGATATCATGGGAACAACCATGTAGAACACTGAAAGAGGCGTCTGATGGTGAGGTCCGTTTGCAGATATGTAGCAGAGTTTCACAGCAGTAACTCTCGAAATAAAGGTCTGCACTTCTAGAGTGTGTATGTACAATGACTATTTTGGCGACATTTCTGTACAGTTATCCGTTTCAGGTGTAATAATGACCATCTGCATATTTTTAGCTTTTGTGTCTGTTTTTCTGTTTGTCTGTTGTCTATAACTTGGAAACTACTGGATATATTTCCACCAAAATTCATATTTAGAATCCACCTGTCCTTGGGTAGGTTTCAGGGCAAATACTGTTTCTAAATCCATGAAATGACTGGGGGGTTTATACGAAACCGAAACCGTGATTTTGCACTCCCACAAAATGTACACAACCAAACTTAATAGAAATTTACCTGCCTTAATGGAAATTAATTTTTAAACCTTTTTTCTCATGTGCATAATTTCGGTAAGAGGATTTATAGGGGATATATCATTAACCGGACTTAACTTAAGAACGGGCGCGTGTTGAGCGTATTTCTTACAACTTGAAAACTATTGAAGATGTTTGAACCAAACTTTATATTTAGCATTCACCTTTCCAAAGGTAGATTTTAAAGGTCAATAACATTTCCTGTTCCTGGAATGGACTAGCGGTTTATAGGGAACCGAAATGGTGAATTTACTCTTCCACAATATATACTGTACATGACCAACCTGACTGGAAATCGACCAAATTTGTTGGTAATCCATTTCTAAAACTTTTTTCATGTGTATTTTCTAGACAGAAAGATTAATAAGGGAGATATCATGAATGGTCGGTTTTGCAGGGTAAGTCCAGCAGACATAGACCAAAAGGTGTTGTACGTGGAGCAGATTCCTTATTTATCTATATAAGTAAAATTCTAACGACTTTGTGCCTGTACATTGACTATTTCGGTGAAATGTTCGCACAGCTACGCGTTTAAGGGGTAATAATAACAACCATCTGCATAATTTTTTGGTTTAGTTTCCTAAAAGTCCTAATTTTAACCATCCTCGCCCAAAATCCACATTGTGGCATAATCTGCCAGACGAACAAGAAAACAGAAATTTGGCAAAAATATACGTTTTAGCCTGTAACGGACAGAACATTTCCAAGAGCTTTAAATTTTGCACCTTTTTTCCCCGAAGAATATCGAAATATGGAGGCAATTTTAATGATGGTGCAGATCTTCGCGAAGTCCTATCACATAAGGGAAGGCACAATCTCCGTTCAATTTGGAGTGATCTACAACCTTGGTCTTATGACTTTTTGTTGTATCTGTATCCCTTTTACGTTTGATTTTTGTCTATTTCTCGATGTTAAGTAAATTTGGACTTTTCACATGCATAATTCATACTTTCAATCACTTATAAGCAAGATAGAATCATCAAACCCTACACGAAAATTGGCCCACCCAGTAGCCATATGTGAGCCAAATGCTATGTATGTAGCTGTCACATAATTATCTGAAAAGTAATGCAATGTGAGATAATCTTACAAAAAGTTTACCCTATTCAACGTTTCTAACTCAATCTGACCCATGAATAGATCAGATATCATACGACCAGCCATTTAGGCCGCTAAATCTGACGTCTTATGGTAGAATCCTTTATCGAAATGACTTACCGTTTTGCAGCAGTCAATCTGTAAATGAAGGTCTGCAATATTTTAAGCATGCATATACTTTCGTATGTCGATCTATATATATTCACTGATGTCGTCTTGTAGCGATCGAGAAAGGGTGTGTCTGCTATTGTAATCAGGACTCCCCACACCGACTTTGACTAGCAGTAGGAATGGGGTCCTTCTCCAACACCTGTGTAACTGGCATTAGTAAGGAAGGCCTACTATTGTAGTGAATAATTCACTTCTCGATTTGACTTGCAGAAGGCAAGGGAGCATGCATTGTTGTTTAAAAGTCCCCTACCCGATTGTGTTTGGCTGTAGGCAAGGGTACCCGCCCTTATAAACAAATGTATCCATCTAAAATGTGACTGGTATTAGGCATAGTGGTCTGCTATTTTGATAGAAACTCACCAACTTGGTGTGACTGGTAGTAAGCTGGCTGGCTGTAGGAAAAGGGGCCTGTCATTATAATTATAACTGCACAACTCAATTTCGACTGGTAGTAGGGAAGTTGCCAAACATTCTAATGAAAACCGTAATCTGTCTGGAAGTAGGAAAGGGGGCCTACCATTGTAACGAAAACTCCCAAATCGATTGTGACAGCACAGTAGGCGATGGGGCCTGCAATTATAATGAAAACCTCCACACTCGATTGTGAATGGCAGTAGACAAGTGAGCCTGCCGTTATCATCAGAAATCCGTAACAAGCACTTTACATTGGAAACACCGTATTGGGAACCTCCCTATGCTGTTTCTCGGATAACGCTAAGAGACATGCCATTTTAAAACAATCTTATTTACTGTATGTACAGTATTTACTTCGATATTCGAATACAATGTAGAATACCGTAGCGAAGCACGGGTACATTTGCTAGTTCCCACAATATGTATACACACTGATATAATATTTGAAGGAACTGAAAGTCCGCCCCTATTTATTTGACTGAAGTAGCTGTCGTTTAGGCTATTTTTCTTCATTTATAAGCAAAGCTTAACATTCTTCACATTTTATTTTTGAGCATTCCTTGAACGATATATAAACACAGGCATAAATAAAACCTAATAAATCGAAATATATGTTTTCATCATTCTTGTCTTCTAAAATAGTGTAAAAAGGATCGTCAAAAGTAACTGAGGAAAGGCTGCTTGTTGTTGTAGTATTTCTTGAATTTGTATCGGAAGAGGGCATTATAATTTCTTTCGAAAAAAGTAATTTCCCCGTACCTAGCTTAATGTAGGCCAAGTACGCTTTTCAAACTTATTTTCAATTCAGCCTCCATTCACTGAGTAACTGATATAGCTGGTGTTATAGTTCCTCCCTCTTGGTTCTAATTGGATTCTAATGGATTCTAATTGGTCAATCTTAAAAAATGCCAGTTAGCATTTAAGAGGGGTTCTCAGTATGAAGAACATAAATAATAATCTCGCTTAATACATAAAAAATGAAATGAAATGGCGTATGGCTTTTGGTGCCGGGAGTGTCCGAGGACAAGTTCGGCTCGCCAGGTGCAGGTCTTTTGATTTGACTCCCGTAGGCAACCTGCGCGTAGTGATGAGGATGAAATGATGATGAAGACGGACGACACATACACCCAGCCCCAGTGCCAGCGAAATTAACTAATTGAGGTTAAAATTCCCGACCCTGCCGGGAATCGAACCCGGGACCCCTGTGACCAAACGCCAGCACGCTAACCATTTAGCCATGGAACCGGACGCGTAATACATAGATTATTACGTATAAATCATTGTAAGTTTCGTCGGTTAAACAACTCTTTTCTGAGGAATCATTTTCGGTGGACAACCACTCCAGAAATACCTTTGGGAAAGCTAACCTTTTATCTTAGGGATTTTTGAAAGTTTAATAATATCGGTGATAGGTCGCTTAATATTAACATGGAACGCCACATTAAGGTTATTCTGACGAAAAATTCAGTACCTTTATAACAATCCTTGTTCAAAATGCTATTGCTTGGAACAACTGGCTCCTCTTACTTAAGAATGAATATCGAAATATTAGTGAGCCAGAATGAAGAACATTTGCCTTATGAATTAAGCTAACATTGAAAGGAATTTAGACTGTAAAATCTTCGTTTACCCTTAAAATTGACCTTGTTTTATGTATTTTTAACACATTTAATTTATAAAAAATACAACAGTCTTCACTAATACTAGACCAGTCAATTTTATGCTCCACCTATTTAATTTGTATATTACAAATAAAGGATTCAAAAGTCTTAATTTTGTTCGCTGCCTAAGAGAATAATATTTTGTTAATGTTTTCTCTCATTCCTCAGCAGACGTTTTCTGTTTTTTTTTTTTCCTTATCATCTTTCTTCTGAGGATTTCCTTATCTTGGAGGAGAACTTACTGAAATACGATCTATGGAACCGAACGAGGTAACTATACAAGATTCTTCCTAGTGGCTTCGTTATTATTCACATCACCATCCTTATATTTTTCAATATAGCTTACGTTTTCGGGAAGGAAGTGTTCCGAACGAATATTTTCTGGGTACACAATTGGCTCGAGGGATAGCACATTCCCATATGGCTTTCAATTGTGGACTTTTCGGAAACACAAACACTGTCTCAAATCCTTCAGTTTTTACCGTTGAACGATAATTTCACTTTCAATTCGGCACAACACAAGTCTTTGGCATTATAACCAGAAATAAACAACGGTATCATTTAATTTCAGATAGAGTATTAAAAAGACACAAGCTCATGATACGTTTCCCCTGTAACTCAATGGGCTAGGCAGAGCAGACGAGCCATTAGCCGCGGGTAGCCAATTTTCGCTCGCCGTGGCGTTGGGTAAAGGGGACTATGGCTCGGTATCCGGATTCCATCTAGGTACATTCTGGAACCCTCGTTATATTACTACAGGTAAGATGTGCTACCAATTATCCTAAACTACGCAAGTTTGTTACCAATGTGGGTGTTGGATAAATGTATAGAGTGAGACGAAAATATTTAATCAACAAAACTTGAATATATTCAGTTATTTTATCCGATGAGTCCGCTGCCACACTAGGACTCAACGCTGGCTATTTCACGACTGATAAAAGCCTGAATATTTTCATTTTTCATAATGGAAATTAAATTATGGTCGGATACTGAGAACTTTCTTTTTAATTATGAAAAAAAAATTAAGGGGAGACCATACCATGGGATGAAATATACAAAAAGTCAAGTAGTGCTCAAGTTGTCAACATTTAAAAGTAAAATCAGTAAAAGTAGCTTATTCTAGCCCTCACCAGAAATGATAGTGTACTATAAATACTATATCTCAACAAATATGCAGATATAAGTTGGAGGAAACTTATTGTTCGATTAAATAAACCACGAAAATCCCCTATCCTACAGCGCTTTTTTATGGTAATAGGTTTAGAAATCTTCAAATACATAACGAAGCATGTAACATAAAAATTGTTGAGGGTTTCTTAATAAACTACTGTAGTTGGTAGTTGGTGTACATTTACTTTGATGCTGTGAAACACAATAAGGACATTGAATTCTTATCATTTTTATTGCTCTGAGAACTCACATTTCACTATCATTGAATGAGAATCTTCGAATTCAATAGTTAACGGAGTTTTATATTTTGATGTAACAGCGACCATATGTTACTGCTTCATCATCCTGTGAATGGAATCTGTAAGTTGTTCTTAATATGGTGATGGTGGTGGTGATCATTGTTTTAAGAGGGAGTACTGTACATAAAGGAAGTGTATTTCATACCACGCCAATTTCTAGGAAGTTTATTTGTTTATTAAAAAAATTAGATAGTGCATTTTAAGGAGAGTAAAGTAGAGGTATTTCCACTCATATCAACGCATATTTTGACAACTATTAGTTCCAAAAATAATTAAAAGATTCCCCACCCAACAGGGGTGGAGCGGGCTAATTATCGGGTGGCGTCCTCGCTCTGACCAGTAGATGTATGATGCTTTGGGATTGTGGGTGAAGGAGAATACTTCTTCAATAAAGAAAACTATGTTGTATACGTAATACAACCATTTGTCAGTGAATGTCTACGGGATTTTTGAACTTGTAGATTAGCTATCATGCACTTTGGAACCACGTGTGATCCGTTGATTGATGTCGTATATCCTCCGGAGTGCCCTGGTGCAGCAATATCTATTTGGCACCTGGAAGCGACCTGCGCATGTGGGTGTGGTGATGGTGATGTTGGTGTTTATGATGATAATGAGGTAGGGAGAGGGTGAAACACTCGGTGTAGGCACATAGCCTACTCCTGGCGAGTAACACCAAGAGATTTCGTGAAGGTTTAAAACACCCCCATTCGACGGGCGAATCACCATTAACACCATTATATGCCCTTACTCCGTGTCAAAATTGTAGAGGAGTTTGAAATTGAAACCAGGCGTTTGGCACGCAATCTAGGGATTAAAAAATGTATACCACCACCTCTCCTACGCTACCGGCCAACATTCTGATGGTGAATCTTCCTCTACCAGCAGGTCTCAAACCGGCTAACCACGATGTCAGGCCATACAGACTTGACACCTTCATGATAACAACCACCAGGGGGGCACCATGTGCCATTCACCAGCGCAGATAAGTTAAGGTGCTACATTAGGAGAGAGTGTGTGATATTAGGCATACTTCCTTTATAGACGTCTGTTTGATAATTCGGGCCTAAGACTGGAAGGGGTTACTGTCTGTACATTAAAAAGAAATATGAAAAAGGGAAGAGATAAGCCAAATTCAGGACAGTTGCTGAAACTGGACATGGCGAGGGATCGAACCACTCATTAACGGCTACCATAACTGTCTTTTTGCTCTTGGATATAACAAAAATATAACATTGATGTCAGGTCCTTCGAACTATAATATTAATCTTATCTAGAGGCTACTTAGTTCCAGTCAGTATAGGTCCAGCTAAATGACCATTCTTTTAAGAGACCCAGCATATTTCCAGTCGGGTGGTGAAGACTTGTCGGCGAACAGCTACGGTATTAGACACGGCTAAGGCGTTACTAATCGAATATTATATGGGTGTTAGGAGTGTGGTATCACTCCGCAGGGGGGACCTCCATTGCATTCCCAATTGAATAGAGTGAAGAGAGGCCTGACAAAACACTATGTAAATATGTGGCATACTCCCTGGCCCCTAGCACTCACTCTGAACCAGTACTTAACCTACATTGATAGGACAATGAAATGCAATGTGATAAAAATTTCAAATGATGATTTATTATTATTATTATTATTATTATTATTATTATTATTATTATTATTATTATTATTATTATTAGTGGACCGTGCTACTCCACGGCATTATTTATAAATAGGTCAGAAAACTCGCCTTGATATGCCTGCTGCACTGATATTGTTTTGCCTGCCCTTTTCAATAGTTCTGTGAACATTTAACACCTGTAAATAATAACTAATTAATTCGTAATTTAGATTACAGCACTCCTTTCCATACAATATTCTCCGTGTTTCAAGCATTCGGCCGTAACTGGATCTTAACATTTGCAAACGATCTTGCCCGAGATTGAGCAACATACAACTGGTCGTGGTTGAATACTGACTTGTATGAGTAGACTACCCACTTTTTGAAGAATTTGTCCCTGCGCTTTATTAATGGTCATACAGAAGGCTAGTTGACTTGATACCTTCCCATCTGTACGTACGTAGAGTTTTCTCTCGTAGCACGCAAGTTGCTTTACGTCGCATAGACACAGACAGGTCTTATTGCGACGATGGGGCAGGAAAGGACTAGGATTTAGAAGGAAACGGCCATGACCTTAATTAAGGTACAGCCCCTGCGTTTACCTGGTGTGAAGATGGGAAACCACGGAAAACGATCTTCAGGGCTGCCGACAGTAGGGCTCGAATCCACTATCTCCCGAATACTGGATACTGGCCGCACTTAAGTGACTGCAGCTGTCGAGCTCGGTTTTTCTCTCAGCATCATATAAGTTATTAGGAACGTTCTGCCCTCTGTTGGGTATATTTAGAAGCTTAGAAAGGTCATAAATCAAAGAGTACCTATCAGAAAATAGTATTCTTCCATGATCAGAGCAAGTGTATACTCTCTGGCTTGACGGGTAGTAATCAAACGTGGCTGCATGCAATGGCATTACTAATCATAAAAGAATTAAACTCGTGCCCTCATCCCGAGGTGGTGCAGCTCTTTTCAGGCACACCCCCAATAGAGGTGAGCTGCATGTACCTTTTCAACCACTTACCAGCCCTCCTGCCATTCTTAAATTTCTGGTAGTATCGGGAATCGTACCCGGGGCACCGAGGACAGTAGCTAATAGTGTTAACACTTACGCTACGGAGGCGGATGTTTACTAAGGATGATATCAGACTGTTAGTGAAAATGTTAGTCGCTTAGCAACCTGCTATATACTGAATGTATTGCGGGCTAGGGCAAGCCTTCGCCTGCAGTTAATGGTAAGGTAAGGTAAGGGTTATTCTGCCCGAAGGCAGGTCCAAACCTCCGCAGAGGTGTTCCTGAGCCGGAGTTTACGTGCGGTAGGGTGGCCAGTTCCTTTCCGCTCCTCCATTCCCTTATCCCCCCCACCAACAGCGCGTGGCAACCCATCCAACTCCTGACCACGCCCAATGTTGCTTAACTTCGGAGATCTCACGGGATCCGGTGTTTCAACACGGCTACGGCCGTTGGCGCAGTTAATGGAGTTATCATTTAATGATTTTATTTTATGATTACTCAAAGTTGGCTGAACTTAGAGACCTATCAATGTCTCATGACTCACCAGCAGGTAATTCCGGAGAGAACAAAACAGAAATTAAGCAAATCGGTCCAGTAGAACAGACGGACGGATTTGCCAAAGCTGTTTGAGTAAACTCTTTTAATATATAGATTATTATTATTATTATTATTATTATTATTATTATTATTATTATTATTATTATTATTATTATTATTATTATTATTCTCACACTCAGAAACTAGATAGACTCGACCGTTGCACAGATCACCAATCTTACGCTGATTGCACATTTTATACATAGTAGGCCTACCTAGTAGTGTACGATTCGGCTTAACAGCGGCTAGCTTTGGCTATCTTTACAGTTGGAAAAGAGCAAGAGTTGATCAAGTGAGTTCAGATAGTATAGATGAGAGTGAGGAGCATGCCACATGTAAGTGGAAGGAATGCCAGGACTCAGCTAAGGGCCTCGTATTCACCAACCCACGCTCCCAAGTTAAGAGCCCCTGGGGGCGCTTTTAGTCGCCTCTTTCGACAGGTAGATGTACCTTGGGTGTTATTCTACCGCCCCCACCCACAGTGGTCTACAGTCGGCGCGGGGGGGGGGGGGGGGGGCAAGAAGAGGCTGGTCCGCACCGTCGGCTCTTCTGAAAATGGTTTTCCATTCTCTTGCACTAAGCCGAATGCCCACCTCACCTCCTCCGAAAATCACATCACCGATACGAATCTCCCTCGCCTGAGAGGCGGCGTTAACGTCTAGGAGACCCCTTTGTAACCTGCCCGGAAAGCATAGGCTAGGCCATGATTCATTTTTATATTGTAGTTTCTGGAAAATTACCAGAGCTGTCTTGGGAAGATGTACCCACGAACTTCCTCACAATGTGGCAGATATTAAGGAGAAATTCAACATAACTGGACAGATTTGGTTTGGGTGCGACTAACGAACAGTGCACATTTTTACAGAGTGAAGTTCCCACAAGCGTTTAGATTTATTATATTGCCAGTTCTGTGCAGTCTCATATTTTTGTGTAGCCTACTGCTTGCAAGTGTTTCAGAAATTGTGCATGAGAAATTTAGTCTTTTTGACTTCCTCAGGGGGATATTCTCAGCCCTTTATTATTTGCCGCCTACACGGAAGATCTGGATAAAATGTTTGGGCCTACGATCAAAGTGCTTCAATACGCGGGTGATGTTTGCATTTACACCGCCTTAACTAGCTTCCGGTTGACATGTATGTGGCTAGACAAGGCAGCTTGACACCTAGCGCAATGGACAGCGCAAACAGGACTCACCTAATCTGCTGAGAAATCAACTGCTGTAATTGTTAGTCGAAAAAGGATTCCATATACTTCACAGACGATACGCCTCGGTCCGTTCTCCTTCCCACTAAAATCAGCAGCGAAACTATTAGGACTTCATCTCGATAGTAAACTTACCTGGAGAAGTCACGTTAAGCACCTAGTAAAAAAAAATTGATCGAGTTTTGAATGTCTTACGAGCTGTTTGTAGTATCTAGTGGGCTGCGGTCACTACAATATTGTTAGTACTGTATCGAGCATTAATACGTCCCATATTAGACTACGGAAGATTTTTTAATGGAAATGTACCACAATACGTTCTTAGACAAATTGATATAGTACGTCATCGTGCTATCCGAATATGTCTAGGGGCAATGAATTCTACTCCTACGAACGCAGTCCTAATGGAAGCCAAGGAGATGCCTCTCACGACAAGAAGACAATATCTGGCGAATACCTTCTTTATTCCCGATCGACACTGGGGACCAATAAACTGATAAGAAAATTAAGACTACTAAAAATGGCAATCGGCAGAAATAACATCGGTTAGAAACACCAAACTACACTATTGTATGAAAGCTTCAAGAATTTTCAACACTTATTCCCTCATACTTTAGCCTGAAAGACTCCCTGTATTTCAACAAAAGTACGAACTTCTTATATTTACACCTCCCATATTATTCTTACCATGCTTCATTATCAACAGTGTTTCCATCAATGAAAGTTCATCAGCTTTTCTCAGTACCACATGGCCCAATTTTGTTCACATTTATACTGACGGATCTAAGACCACAACAGGCGTGGGTTATGCATTTTTTCTGTGTTGCATCTCAGGTTTCAAGAAATTAGTCCTTACTTCAGGGTAAGTCTATTGTTACAGCAGAAATTTTAGCTATCCACTCAACCCTTAGTTATGGAATTCGTCACTTCCGCAAAATTATAATAATTTCTGACTCACAATATGCCCTTCAAAAGCTACAAAATTCTCGTTGGAACCTGTCTCTACGTCTATATTTATTAGACATTTTGAACTTAATCTATACCGCACAAAAAGCAGCACAGGAAGACCATCCCCTATGGATTAAAGGCCACGCTCGTATAATGCTGAACGAGATAGTAGACCAACTAGCGAAAGAATTCAGAACTTATGAACTCCGCCTTTACGAGACAGTTACCATATTCTGATTTTCTGCCCATAATCAAACAACAGGTCTACAGGCAATGGTCTGAGTACTGGAAAAATCACAGATTACAAGAGGAAAGCACTATTCTAAAATTAAGCCCACCACACCAACGCAAATATGGTTCAAGAAATTGAAACTAACCCGCAGACACCTTTCATCTTTAATTAGAATGCGTCTGGGGCATGGAGCTATCCAAGTCATCTACACAGGATCCAGGTCTTCGACAACCCCTACTGCCCAGAAGACCCTGGAGAAATAGCAAACTTGAACCAAATCATACTGTCCTGTAAGAAGTACTCCCAACAACAAAACCATCTGTACTCTCCTTTGGTGAAGTTAAAAACCCTACTGCCAACTTCAGTTGCCATCCTCTTATCAAACCTTACTCCACAATTAATTATGCGCTGTGATTTGCCACTATTGATCAGACTGTAATAATAATTTATAAATAAGATATGACTTTTCCTTTTCAACCACGAAATGTATGTACCATAAATGAATGCTCACTCTGTAAATGCTGGCCGCATGGTTTTCCGAGGCCTAACGCCATTATTAAAAATGTAGTCTTTCAAGCCTTATCAATAGGACAAATAAATGTACGGTTTAGGTTGTAATAATTATGCCTAATTGTGCTATTTTTTCAATGGCGTACGGCCACTGAAGGGACTTGGGGCAGATCTTTGGAGTTGACTCCCTATAGGTGACCTGCGCGTCTGCGAGGACGGTCCCTATCTAAGATCAATTCTAATGTTGAAGACAGGAAGAAAACCCAACCCCCGAGCCAGAGGATTTAATGAAAGTTTATAATCCCCAAACCAGCCAGGAATCGAAACCGGGACCCCTTTATCAATGGCCAGCATGTTATCCATTAAGCTACGGAGCACGGCATTATGCTATTAACTGTGTACGTCAATGAAACAAAGATGACAAAATAATAAATTTTATTTTTCACACAATGATATTAAATAGATGCAAAATCAAATTATAAGTAGTAATTCAATAATAGTATTTTGCACATCTGTCATAGAAAAGTATGAAATATAAAATAAAGCACAAGCCCAAGTTATATAAAAGTTCTGAACCATCAATGCAGGTTTTAAACACAATTTCCTGTGCATTACTGTTTATCTTCATATTAATTGTTGAAATGTTGATTGTAAGCAAGTCGTATATGAGCACCCATTGTTCCGACAGGGAGGTTCTTGGAGAATTCAGAATCCAGCTTAGAAATGAGAAACGTATTTCTACCGAGACATTGAATTGAGGAAATGTTACAGAATTCAGTGCTAGGTGACTTAAGACTGGCATCTTTGAAGATTTTTTAAGTTAAAATAGAATACTGACGAAGACTATTTCAGCATCCTTCAAAATGAGCCGATATATTTATACCAACAACTGGTAGCAAAGATGACTTTCTTGCGGAATGTGTTGAAAGGTTGTTGTTGTTGTTGTTGTTGTTTTTGTTGTTGTTGTTGTTGTTGTTGTTGTTGTTGTTGTTGTTGTTGTTGTTGTAGAAACTATGCTTTACTACACTTTGAAAATTTGCATTTTTCAGGCCTACGAGTGTCTACTATACTTTTAATGGTACCAAACGCAGGTCTAATATGAAATTATGATTTTTGTACTTTGTGGTTGCCCTACTTATCAACAAGGTTACATCTGACCTTTTGTTGCTGATTGTGACATCAATTACCACGTCTTTGTCCTGAAGAAGATTCGACCTTTTAAGTTCCAAAACCCAGTTTCTGTTGTGTATTTCTAATAACTGGCGGATGTGGAGAAAGTTTGTACCGTAAGACATGTTTATGTTGGATACAAGCTCTTGGCTGTGTTAATATTTACATTCTGAATTCGCTAGATATGGGCAACTGATGTTAGCTGATGATCATCTAGAGCAGCCCTAGAAATTATCTGATAATATAATTTGAAAAAAAAATGACTGATCGAACGAGTACAACGAAGATTGGCCGCACAGTATCGTCATCGATTGATATGAATCCCATTTGTGCTCAGTGCTGATTACTTGCGTGTAAGTATCACAAGCTAGCGTACACGTTCCTCCCTCATTCATAGATATAGGACAACAAATAAGTATCAGTGTCAGCAGTTCGTGCCACGTAGCCAAGTCAGGTGAACAAGCAACATGCCCCGACGGCTTATTCGACAAGTCTTCCACCTTGTAGAGGAATATGAGAGTTCTGCATCTTCAGACTAACAGAGGCAGGTTGGACGTTTCAGCACATTGCTCACCACTTGAACAATTGTGACTACACTGTGCGTCGGTATTGGACGTAGTGGGAACGTGAAGGCACACACGGGATATGGAAGACTCGGATTTATCCAAGCGGATCACCAGCAAGGAGGATCGTGTCATCGTTGAACAAGCTGTAAGCACTTCACGAACGTCACTGTACACCGTTCAGAGACATTTCACGGCATGTAGAGATGCGCCTGTATTCACTAGTACCACATCTAGGTGGCTATCAGAGCCCGGTCTGTCGTCACGACGTCCCTTGCGACGTCTACTATTACAACCTGAACATCGCTGCACGTTAGAACTACCAGGAACGGGCAACATAGCAGCTTGCGGACTGGAGCTGAGTGGTGTTCAGCAACGAATCACGATTTTGTCTTAATGCGGCCGACCACTGAATTGGAGTCTGGAGACGTCCTGCCACCGCAGTACTCTATGCTTCGTTGTAGAGCTGCACGCCACCCTAACGAGAAATATCATGGTTGTGCGATTTCCTGTAATTCCTGCTCCCCACTGGCGGTGACTGAACGAACTCTGACGGTGCAGCTAAACAACCAGATAATTCTGCGACAGTATGTGTTTGCTGGTTGAGTTCGAAAACCCAATTTTCTAGCACCACGGGAATCCCTGACTTACTTTCGTGATGTCAACATGCTTCCTTGGCCAACAATGTCTCCAGACCTTTCACCTTTCGAGGACGTTCGGGATGAGATAGGACGGCAACTTCGGTTAACGTTAAGTAGGGTAGATTTTGAGGGTCAGTTACACCAATTGTAGCAGTAACTTCTCCAGAGAACATGCTACGTTTGTATGCCTCCACACTTGACCGTACGCTACCCGTCCGAGCTACTGCAGGACTAACACCGCACTAACTTCATCCCGCAAGTATTTACTACCCTTCAATAAATGCTTGGTGTCGTGCAATATTTCGAAGTTCTGTGTACTGTCATGTCTTGTGCCTGTACGTACTTAAGTGCTACTACGTTGGCTCCTTCATTGTGTGGATAGTAATATTGAACCCATCAAGATGCATTTCTATAACATAATCTTGTAAGGTCAAGATCAGGTATACTGTTTCTCTTCAGCCATCAGAACGTTAGAACTTCTGCCAAGAACGGGTAACATGGCAGGTTACGGACTGACAACGAGTGTTGTTCATCAACGAATCAACGAATCATGGTTCTGTCTCGATATGGCCGACCGCCGAATTCGAGCCTGTCGATTTGGAGCTCGTTCATCTAATGGGGTATTTCCAATTATGAACGCATGCCTGTAACGGAAAATTACATCAGTTCCTTGATTTGGCCGTAGGGTGTGATGCAAATCTCTCTCGAGGAAGAAGAAACTTCAAACGCGAAAACGGAAGCCAAAATACGCCCTTAGACGGAACATTTCCAATCTTCTCTTGGATCGTTCAACAATATTTTAACAATCCTATAAGTCCGGCTCCATGGCTAAATATTTAGCAGAGGTCCCGCGTTTGATTCCCGGTGGTTTCAGGGATTTAAACTTTCATTAGTTAATTCATCTGGCTCGGGGACTGGGTTATTGTGCCATCTTCAGCATCGGAATTCATTTTAAGTAGGGTCCCATCTTCACAAAAGCGCAGGTCACCTCTACGGTGTCAAATCGAGTGACCTTCACCCGGCTTATCCGGAGACTTCTTCTTCTTCTCCTCTTCTTCTTCTTATCCCTGTGGCAATGATCACTTGGAGTAGTGTGATAATAAAGTAAAGTTAAAACATAACAACAACAACAATAGTACAACGAACAATTCCATGGAAAGTAAATGTTACAAGAAATACTACTAGTTTAACATTCTAAATCCAGCATCATGATATACAAATTCACACACAACCTAAGTATTTCCAGTGCTTAACACTGCGGCTTACAGTACTATAGGGTGAGCTTACAACCAGCTCAACATTACAACACCGTCATATACAAATTCACAAGTACCTTTTAAGATTTTCAAAATGTTAGAGTATGACTTACAACAACAACAACAACAACAACAACACAACAAGAAATTCCTCAGAAATAAAGTATTACAAGAAATGCTACTAGTTTATTATTATTATTATCATCATCATCATCGAACTCGATAGTACAGTCGCTTAAGTGCAGCCAGTATGCTCTATTCGGGAGATAATGTGTTCGAACCCCACTGTAGGCAGCCCTGAAGATGGTTATCCGTGGTTTCCCATTTTCACACCAGGCAAATGTACCTTTGGCACCACCGCTTGCTTCCCACTCCTAGCCTTTTCCTGTTCCATCGCCACGATAATAACTATTTGAGTCAGTACGACGTAAAGCAACTTGTAAACAAATATTATTATTATTATTATTATTATTATTATTATTATTATTATTATTATTATTATTATTATTATTATTATTATTATTATTATTATTATTATTTTACATAATTAGAAAACATTTAGAATAAAACTTCTAGGTGAAGGTTGTCTTTAGAGAGTCAATCGTCATCCTGTATAGATGGAAGACAGCGCCCTCCCGTGTGTTATATTTGATTGAGGCGTGTCTGGGAGAGACAATGGCTGTGGATACACATCTCGATGTTAATGTCCAGATGGTCTCCCCTGGAGTGGATGCTGAGTCACTACAGCGTCAATATTTGTCAACGCTTTGATTGAAACCTGTCTTTAAATTGCTTGTAAAGACATGACTTGACAGCTTTTTACTGTTATAATAAAGCTCGCAAATCATGTTAACGTGTAATAACAGGATAGCTCATTACACGTTCGGAACGGCGAGAAAATTTGTCCCGCTTGACATATTAAGAGTAATAAATAACACGTAATACTGATACTCGAATATTCATGAGTAATTAAGGAGCTTCGAACCCAGATGGCGCTTCTCTCTGTCTTACCTTGTTAGGTTCTTGTTCCGTTGCTAAGCTTTTAGAAGTTCGGGGAGTCTTTTTTTGGCTTGCTCTCCTGAATGGTCATCTTAGGCAAACGTCTTGAAACGCTTTGCAACAGAGAAATGCCCTCATCACTCTCTCCTCAACAACATTATTAGCGTATCAGGATTTTCGGTCTTATAATAACAATAATAATAATAATAATAATAATAATAATAATAATAATAATAATAATAATAATAATAATAATAATAATAATAATAATAATAATAATAATAATAATAATAATAATAATAATAATAATGTGTACTCTTAGGTGGAATTATTATTATTATTATTATTATTATTATTATTATTATTATTATTATTATTATTATTATTATTATTATTATTATTCGTCATGAAAATTATGCAGACGACTCCGACCTTGACAAGAGCAGTTCTGAGAACTGAGTTACAGCAGATGATGGATTTAATGCACTGGAGGTATGACTGATTTCTAATTTTTATTAAAATACAGTACCAGACGATTTAATTACAGTACTGTAATACAAGTAGTATACAGTAGTCAGTTCAGTAGTAACAAAAAATTGTTTCATTATTTCAGATTACTTTGTGTTTTGTTGAATAAAGCAATGAATCTACACCAGCTGATGTATGGTTGATTAAACGATGGCGCGACATACAGTAGCTGCACGACAGTGCTGCACCAAGAAAATTCAGAAGAAAATCACTGATTTTATACAATGAGTGACATTATGCAAATATTTTAATGTTAATATACGGTATGCACCTTGGCTTAATAGAGTTTATGCATTTTTATTTCACTTGCGAAAATATTCACCATGTGTCATCCGAAAAAACGCGTCAACCGAAGTTGCTCCGCCCCCTTTATTTCGGATAAACGGGGTTCTGCTGTACTTCTGGTTTAATTAATTTCGTGTGGCTATTTCTAGCCGAGTGCAGCCCTTGTAAGGCAGACCCTTCGATGAGGGTGGGTGGCATCTGCCATTTGTAAGTACCTGCGTGTTATTGTGGTGGAGGATAGTGTTATGTGTGGTGTGTGAGTTGCAGGGATGTTGGGGACAGCACAAACACCCAGCCCCCGGGCCATTGGAATTAACCAATTAAGGTTAAAATCTCCGACCCTGCCGGGAATCGAACCCGGGACCCTCTGAACCGAAGGCCAGTACGCTGAACATTCAGCCAACGAGTCAGACTGTACTTCTGGTGAGGAGCAGCAACGAGGGTAAATCCTGGTGTTTTATACCTGACCTGAAGCTAAAATGGAATAAAAATCAAATGTTTCCTCCACCAAGTGGTTCTTTATAAACGCCACTGCAATTATAAAGATCGGAATACGACAAGAAAAACCTAGTGTGAAGTTTACTTAGAATGGAAACCAGATTTTGATGTAATTAAAGGCATATAAAAATGCGTTTGGTAAGTGTATTTTCAGTTATTCAATATTATTACAATATAGATTCACAAAAATATTCATAGGATAAAATTTCACAATTTCATTTTTAGCCAAAAAGTACTAATATTAGGAAATCATCCTATTATTAAAATGACTCTTGTATGACTAGCATCAATACGCACTGAGCTTCACACGGCAAAAAAAAAAAAAAAAAAAAAAACGTTTCAGTGTGAAAGCGACATCTCCACGGCAAAGAGCCGTACGGTTTTTCTGCCGTACGGTCGAAACCGTGTAGTGTGAAAGGAGTCTAAGAAGGAGAGGGTAAAAAAAAAATTGCAAGAGCATTTCGGTTAAGCCGGATTTCGGTTAAGCGAAGCTCGGTTAAGCGGGGTTCTACTGTACTATGGCACTGCTACTTATATAAAAATCTTAGATGACGTAGAAAGTTTAAATAGAAATACTGGCAATATCATCATCATCAGGTATAGAACTAAAAATCTCTATAAAAACCTGGGTGAGGGAATCCATGCAGGATTTTCAACCGAGCGAGTGGCTGTGCGGGTTGAGTCACGTAGCTGTCAGTTTACATAGATAGTGGGTTCGAAAGCCTTGGAGATGGTTTTCCGTGGTTTCCCATTTTCACACCAGATTGTACCCCAATCGAGGTCACGGCCGCTTCCTATCCCCTCCTGATAGGATAATAGGGAATCTGCCACCTGGGTGACTGCCCTAAACGCAGATCAGTAGTGATTGGTTTATTTCCTCTCCCATCGTCGCTATAAGACCTATCTGCGTCGGTGAGACGTAAAGCCAATTGTAAAGTAAAAGAACGCTCAACATCCGTCTGTCATCCTGGGTGACATTAACAGCCGAAATAATCCTTGGGGCTACAGAAACACTAACGCTTGGCAGAATGGTCTGATGTCGAAGACGCATTTCTGGTGTATGAAGTCAAGAAAGAGGAACTTACATTCAGCCAGATGGAAAGAAGAATATAATCCTGACCTCTGCTTTGTATCTAAAGATTTGCAAGGAAGAACTTTGCATTACTCTTTGAATGTATTAAATTATTTTCCATGAAGCCAGAATAGGCGTATGCTTGTAACAGTTCGGCTGCAAATTCCCATTGTAAGATCAATCCCAGAGCCATATTAGAATTTAGGAAAAGATAACTGGCAGGCCTTCAGCAGTGAAATGGAACACAATATTCGGTAAATTAGTACCAGCGAAAACTGAAAGTTATGATCTGTTTGTTGGGTTAATGCGTTCCATAGCAAACCTGTAAGGATTATGTTCCTGGATGGAGCGAACGATGCAAGGAGTTGTTTGAAAAATAAAATGTCGGTAATTAAACCGATGTTGCTGAAGAACTACTCTGGAAGGAATTTGGAATGCAACGAACTTATGATAAACACGAAATTTCTGTACTAGAAGGAAATCGCGGTAATTTTTAAGGAAACTGCTCAGTAGCTCTATAGTGTATGGCAATCAAAGTTCAAGGAAACCTTACCAAATAGCAAAAATAATTGTTGGCCTAACTAGAAAAACCACCAGGCACTGTCAAAGCTAAACCTAGAGAGATGGAGAAGGAATGGAAAATGAAATTAACCCAGACTGAAACAAATTCACAATTCTCACAACCAGTCACAGCTGAAAAAATCGCAATCGCTGTAAAAGAAATAAAATCTGGGAAAGCAGGGTTAGATGGAATTCACCCGGAATTTTTAAATCATTGTGCTTGTCGAACAGGAGAGTGGCTTGTCAACATATTCAGTGGTATACTATGAACTAGCAGACTTCCATCTTTGCTTAAGAAGACGAAGGTAGTCGCCGTACCAATGCCTGCGAAGAGTGGGGCGAATGCGGAAGATTACTGACCAATTGCTCTCTTGAGTATTTGTTATAAACTGCTGGAGAACTGCTGAATCTCAACTATAATCCTTCAGTACATATCAAGTGACCGAGCCAGATTTAGACCAAATGGAAGCTGTGGTGAAAACGTGCTGGCGCTGACCAGTTACATCGAGAAGGGATTTGAAGACTGAATTGCGGTATTCGTGAATATGACATCCATGTATAACACATTCTAGCGCCAGGGCATGATTCTGAAGTTTCTGTAAATTATTCCAGGTTTCTTGCCTTCATTTTGAACAACGTGCTTTGCAAAATGATGATTAAAATATATCTAAGTGGCAATGTAAGTGAATCTTACAAATTTAATAATGGATTACAGGAGGGTTCGGTCCTTGCTCCACTTCTGTTATACATCTACGCTGCAGACCTCCCACTTACAACATCCAGAAAGTTCATATACGCTGATGGTATAGATTTGACGGCACATGATACTGACTTCAAAACATCCGAAGATATCATTACTGGAAATCTTAAATAACTCGATGAGTAATTCAGTACCTGGTGACTAAAGCCCAACACAAATAAAACTGAAGATAGCTGCTTCAACCTGGACAATAAAGAAGCGAACTGTGTGCCTCATGTTGAATTCAGAGGACAACAACTGAAGTGAAATGATCATCCCAAATACATAGGCGTCGCACTGGCTCGTTCTACACGTACAAGGAACGTTTACTGTATATAGAACGACAGCAAAATTTGAAACTCGCAACTACATCCGCACAAATTAACTGGAACCAGCTGGAGAGCAGATGCAGCTGTTTTACGAGTGACACCTCTTGCTTTAGTTTACCCGGTAACTGAGTACTGCCGTCCTGTGTGGCTCTGAACAGGAGGACGTAATAAAAGCTTTTATATTGTAAAACAACTTCGAAGACTCAAGAAAATATGACTAAAATGTATAGGGAATCCACAGATACCCATTCATCAAGAATGTATCCAGATGAAAAGGCTGAAAGCCTGAAATCAAGAAATCTTACATGGAAACTGGGCAAAAGATTGATTCAAACTGGATTCAGTTTAGATCTAGCGTGGCGGAAAGATTGGGCCAAAAACCTGGCCAGTTAGGATTGATAGTAGATCCCGTCGGACGTCAACCTGACTGCAGTCTATCTAAGAGAACCTGCACTTCCCTGAAACGAATACGGACAAATTATGGCAGGTCACAATTTTGGCTTCATAAGTGGAATAAGAGGAAAAGGAAATAGAAAACTGAAGTGGTGGTTGATATACACATAAACATTAACAATGTTAATTCAGTACCCGGTATTCACAACTGGTAAAATATTAAAAATTTATAAAAAATTATGAGGCTCTAACCATACGGCACCCCTCGCTTTAGCGCACCTATTTCTTGTAAATTTCCTCTCTCCTTGCAAATTTAAAGGCAGTAGCTTTTGAATGATCTGAATTATTAAGGATGATGATATAAAGAAATTTAGGCCTAGTTTGTGTCTGTTTGAAAAAGTCTGAAAATGAGAATGCATGATGTGTTTAATTGCTTCTTTAATCTAAGTTACCTGAAATTTTTAATCAAACTTACTAATTTGTGATTAATAGTTATTTATAATTTAATAGGTCCTACTGGTGGGCATGATGGTTAAGGCGTCGAGTCTATATGATCTGACAACGTGTTTAGTCCTTCCGAATCCCGTTGGTCGAAACATTTTCACCATCAGAATGTATGCCAACAGGATAGGAGAGGTGGTGGCATACACCTTCCAATCACTAGATAGCGTTCCAATACCTGGATTAAATTCCAAAACTGTCCGCAATATTCATATGGCGTGAGAGCATGTGATGATGTGTTAATATGACTCGTCTGTCGGATGGCGACGTTAAACTTTGGTGCTATTCGATAGGAATAGGTTATGTGCCAACACCAGACTTCACCTTCTCACTTACTATTTTCATATATCACGTCATTCATCTCATCTCATCAACTCTTCTGATGAGGTTGATGTCAAGAGAGGCATCCGGTCTTAACACTCGCTACGAAGTTTCGTCTAATGTCATACCCGACCCCATACAGAAACGGGAAACTAGGTAGGGTTTGTACACACATTACTACTACAAAAGTGATGCCGTGTATGCTACTGATATATTTTATACACCTTCGAAATGTAAGCCCTCTCGTAAGTGAACCAAGTCGCATGTCCCATTTGATTTGATTTGATTTGAACACTTTTAAAAAATTTACTGGAGTATGTGAATATTCCAGAATACTGCCAGTGTTGTAGGGATGTTTCCAGGTTTTCCTCCGATAGCGCTGACTATTTAGAAGGGTGAAAGAAGTTCATTCGGCACTTCATGTTGAGCAATAACGGCATATAAAAGTTGTCTGGTGATAAATTTCGTGTTTATCCGACAAAAAATTAAAAGTCAGCCATATGTCGTCCAACAGAGTGCCGTTCCTCTTTCATCTGATGGAATAAAACAAAACATCGAAACTGATACCCAGGCAGTGTAAAGGACGTCAAGTCAAAATTCATCTGCATTGGAGTTGAGGCCATACGATTATTATTATTATTATTATTATTATTATTATTATTATTATTATTATTATTATTATTATTATTATTATTATTATTATTACCGAGTGCGGTTAGGGGCACGCAGTTGTGAGCTTGCATTCGGGATACAGTGGGTTCGAGCCCCACTGTCAACACCTCTGGTTTTCAGTGGTTTCCCATGTTCACACCAGGCACGCCAATGCGTTAATTAAGCCCATGGGCGCTTCTTCTACACTCCTAGCCCTTTCCTATCCTATCACCGCCGCAAGACCTACCAGTGTCGGTGCGACGTAAAGCAGACTGTATTATTATTATTATTATTATTATTATTATTATTATTATTATTATTATTATTATTATTATTATTATCAGATACACTAAGTACAGAGGATGACTGAAAATGCCGAACACTTTTACATTAAAAAAACAGCAGCATATCTAATATTGCGAGGGAGATGTTCTCTTCCACCTGGAGACGAATACTGGAATTCGCCCACTCACATGAAGGTGAAGTATTGAGTTGTGTTGATAACCCTTGCAGTTTCTCCCAATGCAATATTTCGTGGCCATAACAATTACTTGTTGGTTGAATTCTCCTGAAAACACAGCCTATAAACTAGCCTTAACTAGATTTAGAGGTTGGGAATACAAGAAAATAGTTATGAGTGGCCGGGGAGAAATTCATGAATAAGTAATATAAATTATTACCATATTTACTTGAGCTAGCCACATGCTTACCGCTGCTGACGCGACCCTTATTGATTACAGAGTGCGCTCCACCACACCATTATAACTCGTAATAGGCAATCACAGCTATAACTTACAAGGGGTTATAAATCTAACATTTAATAAACTACCTTCTTTGTTCATTTGTGAGGAAATGACGAATGATCATCGGTTTGATAACAACGTGAGAACTGTTCTTGACATGAAATATTATTGTGTTTAGAAGTTAAGATCTGAACCAGCTTATTTGAATCGATACAGGAACGGTATTTAAATATAATTTAATAAATTTCCAGATACCATTAGTCGTACTTACCCAGGCAGCCTCTGCTATTACCAACAATCAGGTTGGAATCTCGCGGTGATATTAGCTCGTAACTTCGAGGTGTTAACTGATTTCGACGAAATTTAGCACATCAATAAAGTATTTGAAGCTGTTATCGTGGTTGTCATTGTCCGAAGTGTTTTCCTTTCATTGCCATATTATTGTTGTTCCTTTTTAGGGGCCTAGGGCATTGTAGTAACCAACCATATGTACTGTACTTGAGAGCAGAGCAACACTCCAGGAAATAGTGTTACTTTAATGCCCGTTCTGATGTGCCCATTTGTATTACATGGACCTGAGATTAAAACGAAAGCTATCATACCCTCGAGAAAATTCGCAGATGGAGTTCAAATGAGAAACCACACAAAATTGCACCTAGATTGGACGAATAGATTCTAACCCTGGTATATTTCCAGCAGTGTCTCCGGTTTCGAGTAGAAAAACAGTAAGATTATCAGCCCTCTAAAAATAAACACTACTAGTAATAATTAGTATCAATATTTTACTTTTCATTAACTAATTTTACGAGTTTCGAAGACATCAAGGTGCCAGAATATTTTGTCCTGCAGGAGTTGTTTTATGTACCAGTAAATCTACCGGTACGATTTCGACTTTCAATGCTACCGAATTAAGCTGGGATTGTAGTCGACTACTTGTTGTCTTCTGTATAGCCACTCAGCCTATCCTTCTTTAAATGAATAAGAAGAAAAAGAAGTCTGCTACCTTGAGAAATTAACGGCTCACCCAAAGACAGGGACGGGCTATAAATAAAACGATAACATGAACAATTATTTAGAACTTTCAAATCAAACACCGTCGATGTCCGCCAGAGAGGAACAAGAGTTAACCAGAAGATGAGTTCAATATTAGTGATAGGAATGCCGGACACTAACAAGGTACCTTCCGAGTCCATGTTGGCCTGCATTGTCTAATAGCCAAGCGGCATCACCACTCGCTTCTCAGACACGGTTCGAATCACAGTCCATGCATGTGGAAATTTTGAAATTAAAAGTCACGACCTTGTAGTTCGGATTCCTCACAAAACTGGAGGCCATGTAATCAGTAATACAACAAGCTTACTTGCTGGCTTTTCCATTTTCCAAACTTATTAGCGCTTTAATGCACCGAACTAACTTCATATCATATCTCCAACATCTAAATGGGGCGAAATATTCGTCTGCTGAATTATATGGGTTTGGAATCCATGTTGTGTACAATATTTCATGTTAAAGAAATACTGTAGTCACCGACACACACTATCAGAACTCTTCTTTCCTAACAGAACTGAGTTTAATGCATAAGAAATCTATCTAACAAGAAGAGCCTCACAACTGAACTGCAGAATCGTCATTTCATAATTTGCACGATTCAAAATTTCCTGACATTTGTACTTTCTGCTGAAAGACTGGATCCCATGTGATCTCCTAACGTAACGAACAATGTATCTCTGCCTGTTCTTTCGTTTAGTAAATGGTACGCACCTACAAGATGGCACTCCACAACAGATTACACCAAACTTCCAGTAAATCTTCAGTTTTTGAAACTCAGTGCAACACATCTCTACACCATAATAATAATAATAATAATAATAATAATAATAATAATAATAATAATAATAATAATAATAATAATAATAATAATAATAATAATAATAACACATACATACAAACGAGTACATCATTATAGATCGTTATGCTGTTCAGCAGTCAGTCTGAAAGCCTGTGTGGATTTACTAAACGTCACCACAATCCTCTGTTTGTAACTAGTGCTGTGGCCTCATTTTGTTCTATAACTGTTATCTTTAAATCGTAAGAAACTGCGTATAATCATCGTCTGGAATCGAACCCAAGACGCCATGGACCAAAGGCCAGCATGCTAACTAACTAACAAACCATCTAGTTGGATAACGTCATGCTGATGCCATAAATTTAAAAGTTAAAGAGGAATTGATTAGCATCACGATCGGTTGAAGTCCACATTTTGTTGGCAGAGAAAGGGAAGGATTAAATACATATTCTTTCAACTAAGCGAACAAGAAGGGTGATAAAACGAACCGAGCTGAAAGACAAGACTTTCGGACCACAGCTGAAGTTGACCGTGCTTAATTTAACAAGGGCCAAGGCCTCTCTTTAATTTTCACATCCTGATCAACTATTGTTCTCGTCAAATCACAATATTTGTAACACTGATATGTTTCTAACGTTCATTCAATTGGTAGATATTCTAAAGAACGCCAGAGTGTCAGAATTTTCACCTAAAAATGATTTTGTTATTGTGTCAGTGTGTGCACTATATGAGATGCTAACAGTAAAGCACTTTTAAATATCAACTGATGGCACAGAGATTCCATCCGACAACCTTGAGCATACAAAATTAGAGCCAAAACTACTGCGCTACACAGACGATCACGTATGACGGTATTATTTTTGCATTACCCAGAGTCCTTAATTTTTCCGTCTATCTTGTAATTATAATTTATTTACACTAATACCTTCATTCATCTAAAACTCTTATAGTCATTCTTTCTGTACTCATTCGGCTGATGACCAAAGTGCTAATTAAAATATCCTCTATACGAATGTGTCTACAATAGTGATTGTAGAGCAGTTGACTGATTTTATTAGTTGATAATGAAATAATTATTTATTAGCCAGATGAAGTAGCCTGTCTTTAAAAAAGAGACACATTTGAATCCCTCCAAAAATAATTCTGAAGCGGTCTGGGCCTAGAAAGTGCCAAACCAGGGCTAACCCTAAAACCCAATGAAGTGGTTGGACTCGGGATGAGTCTAAGCCTCGCTTGTAATTCTGGTGATCTAAATGCACTTTATACTGCTGAGCGAGAAAATCCGACTTGTCTTCGTTGCCGAAAATTGTTTATAAGCTATAACACCGTTATTTTTCAGATCTCGAAGTGAGAAACCACAGAAGACCATCTTCAGGGTTGAAGGTGACTACAAAGCCATCATCTCCCGATTATAGTTTTACAGCTACGCAACGCGTACTGAGTAGCAAACTCACTCAGTAGATACTTTTCTACAGAATATTTTCTCAAGAAACCTTTCTATCAATTTTTCTTTCTTTCTTTCTTTCTTACTTTCCTTCATTCGTTATTTTTATAAGCTGCTAGCCTGTTTCCAGTCATTCGACCGGATCAGAAATGGAATAAAGCCCCCATCTAGCGGCGAGGATAGGAATTGTATAGGTTGCCGAAGCATGTTGCACTCCTCTGGGGCGATGATTAATGTCTGACAGATGAAATGATATTGGAGAGTGTTGCTAGAATGAAAGGTGACAGGAAAAATCGGAATACCCGGAGACCAAGCAACCCCGCCTCCACAATGTCTAGCACAAACCTCACATCGAGGGACCGGTATTTGAACCATTTAACCCAGCGGTGAGAGGCCGGCGCGCTGCCGCCTGGGTTACGGAGAATCATTTATGGGGATGATACATAGCCCAAGTTATACAATTGTTACATTTCAATGTACTATTTTTTATTATGTTGTTTTCCTTTCTTAGTTGTCATTAGCTTTGAAATATTAAGTTCACCTTGCCGGAACTAGATTTTCAGCGTGCGCCAAATAATTGAAAAATGCTACAAAAAGAACAGACGGGTATTCCTTCGTAGATCTAGAGAAGGAATATGGGTAGAGATAAAAAAGTCGATGGTTGCCAATTTACCAATAGGTACTCTTAAATCCCATGAGACATATTCATTAAGCTACAACAAATGAGTAAAATTTTGAAAGTATTCGTTCTTCCCTTACTGCTAGAGACGTACAACAAACATAATGTATGATATAACCACACACATCAAACAAGTTTACAGGATGACTGAGGAATTAGAGTGTGAAGATGTCCTTCAATAGAGGACGAAACATGTAACATACCACGAGTATAATCCAATGTAGTCGTTTTAATAAAGACAATTGCAGTATTGTAAAGGTGGAATTATAAATTCAAATTTTCACAAGTCATAGAGTGTTACAAACAAATAATTAACATCCCAAAAACAAAATCCGAATTTGCGCTACTTCACATTTTATTATGCTATTGTTCAGCACTTCACTAGGAACAACACTTTTTAGTGATATCATTTTTGTGACGTTACATGAATTGTACAAGGGATTAAATAGGCACTTGGCAATTTGTATAAATATGTTCCATAAATGGAACCGCAAACATGTACTGAGTTAGAAATGTAGTTGAAATATAGAATCAATGATGTGTTGCTGGATACTGTTGGTACAACTTTCGATATTGTATGTGTTCGATACGTTTTGGATGTTCGTTTTTTGTTTTGTTTTTAGAATTTGCTTTACGTCGCACCGAAACAGACAGGTCTTATGGCGACGATGGGATACGAAAAGGCTTGCTGCGAGCTTGCACTCGGGAGATAGTGACTTCGAACCCCACTGTCGGTAGCCCTGAATATGGTTTTCCATGGTTTCCCATTTTCGCACCGGCCAAATGCTGGGCTATACCATAATTAAGGCCAAGGTCACTTTCTTTCCACTCCTAGCTAGCCCTTTCCTATCCTATCGTCGCCATAAGACCTGTCTGCGACGTAAAGCCAATTGCAAAGAAAAAATAAGTTTATCGAACTTGTTACTTGTTAATCTAGTGATTATAAATTGTATAGCACAACCTCTCCTATGCTGCCGGCTAACATTCAGACGGTGATTTTTTCTACCAGTGGAACTCGAACCAGCTATCCATGGTGTCAAACCATACGAACGTAATGCCTTAGCGTCCGCGACGCGCGGGCTTTGCAATTAATATTGGTCAACCATAAATTTCCTTTGAAATAGAGAATTATCAGAAATTATATAGCAATAGCTCCAGAATTTATCTATAGAGAACCTGAAGGTCGAGTTGTATTTATTACGACTCTGTTGTTTGAGTCATCAGTCCATATACTTGTTTGATGCAGGTCTCCATGCCACCCTATTCTGTACTAACATATTCACTTCTACGTAACTGCTGAATCCTATATCTGCTATAAACGGCTTGTCATATTTATACCTTCTTCTAACCCCTTCCTTTCTTACTCCCTACACTTCCCTCAGAAACTAACTGAACAAGACCTGGGTGTCTTAAGATGTGTCCTATCATTCTATCTATTATTCTCGTCAAATTTAGCCAAATAGATCTCCTCTCAACAATTCGATTCAGTATACATTCATTCGTGATTCGATCTATCCATATCACCTTCAGCAATCTTCTGTAACACCACATTTCAAAAGCTTCTCTTCTCCTTCTTTCTGAATTAGTTATCTTCTATGTTGCACTTCCATACAATGCCACGCTCCACACGAAAGTCTTCAAAAACACCTTTCTAATTGCTATATCAATGTTCGAAGTAAGTCATTTTCTTCTCCTAAGAAAGACTTTCCTTGTTTTTGCCAGTCTGCATTTTATGTCATCCTTACTTCTGCTATCATCAGTTATTTTACTGTCGAGTAATAACATTCATCTACTTCCATTAAGACTTCATATCCTAGTCTAATATTACCTGCATCACCTGAATTCGTCCGACTGCTCTCCATGACTTTTGTTTTGGACTTATTATGACTATTTGGCGAGTAACTACAGCATTAAATAATTGATGATAATAAAAATGCATAAACAAAAATACTCTTAGCTATTCATAATCTATACTGAGAGCAAAACTTCTAGCATGGAAATATATTGTTTTATTCTACATAGCTCTTAAAAGTCTTAGAGCCACAACCTACATGTTGGCTGACGGCTTCACGACAACTGAAGCGTGATATTGGAGTAAATAAGTTTCAGTGCGCTATTATGGATTTTGTACAAAATCCAGTGCACGCGCATGCCATAATACGGAAGTGGTGACACCAAAACGATAGTAGTGTGGCGATAGGAAGTTGTCGACTGGCCGCAGTTCTTGATAATTGTATACCGGACTCGTCATTGGTGCCATGAACTAAATAGTGTACAAAAGTTCCTTTTCTCTCACAGATTCCCTGAAGAAAGCGAAATTTCCCTCGATATACCATCCTTGACTGAATTACTGTGCCAGTACGCTGATTTTCTCACTTCGCTCTTGTGATGGAATCACCCTAATTATTAAAGAAAATTTCTCCAGGAATATGCAATAATGTAGTTCATGTCAAATTGATGCAAACGTGAAAACTTATCACCTACTTCTCTAGAATATTAAGAAGTATGTATTTACTACTAAAATTCATTAAAAATTGAGGTACTCCAAAATATATTACAAACTTAATAATATGACAAACCGCTTTTCAACTCTAATGACAATATCAACCGTGGAAGTCGTAGTCCGCTTTGGTCTCGTTAATCATGTAAAGTAATCAATATCAGAAGTGTGCTATTCTTGGAGGCGTTCTGTATTTTAAAGAACTCTTACTGGATCGAAACCTCGCACCAACCCCCTGATGGAGTCCGATGATAATTTAACGTATTAAACGTCTAATAATATCTGTTAAACACTATCTGACTCCACCGTTCCGCAGTGAAACAACTGCTATTTCAACAGTCAAGTTGGCGGTCGTCTCTCCTCTCTCCCACCGTGGTGTATATACAATTACCACGATCAAAGACCTAGGATGCTCTTCCTTTAATAATAAATAATTAGAAAGCACACTCTAGCGGCCGCACAGAGAACGAGGTATCAGTGTACCCTATCTATCGAGACATAGTTGTACGCTTGATTTATCGAGTCAGGTTCGGTATTAATGTACAGGACCGCTTCTAGCACTAAACTGTCTTTTTGCTTCTCTCCGCATCAAACCTGAATGCTGTTTAAAGTGTGAAGTATATATGATGTATTTTTCTTAATTGGCATATAGGAGGGTTAGACGGCAACACAAAAAGAAATATACTCATCTACTTGCCAAGGAACGGCTTGTACATAAAATTTATTTTATAAGAAAATAGTTGTTGATAATCTGGAAGCAAGACGAATCAAGCACGTTTGGTGTTACAAAGGCTGCGCGCACACCGTGGATCGATAAGGCAAGAGTCGAATACTTGTTTGTTGAGCAACTGCTGCACTTATCAAAATGTCTTTCCTGCTATCGAGTGGAAGATCATTCCCACACACCTGGAACTAATCTCCGGCAGTCTTGAGAAAATGATTATGTGCACAGTGGAATGGAGATATCCTACTACACGCGCTTATACAGGTGATCACGGAATGAAGAGAATTACTGGGAAAAGGAAAAAGAAACAAAATCATTTGTGAATAAATTACTGTAATTGTAACACAGTGCAATGAAGAATTATTATTAAAACATCCGTGACATGAATGAGGAAAAGGAGAATGTAACACCAAAAAGAAACAAAGTAAATTTCGAACATTTCATCCGACAACTCATTTCTAAACTGACCAGACGTCCCGAATTCCGCGGGACAGTTCCGCTTTTAGGCATTCTGTCCCGCTGTCCCCTCGAAAACTATAGGGACGCTTAAATGCTTCGCTTTGCGAATTTTAAACATAGCACTTCAGTAGAAACTGGTAAAAAGTCGTTTATCTCTATCGGCTAATTATTCACAATATCGATACTCGAAACTTACGAACTTCCGTTTCTCGTTCAGACTTTACAACAGTTCCTGCTTCCTGGCTTGATGTGGTGTGGTTTGGAACGTTTGGTTTCTTTTCTGTGATTGCACAATGCCTAAACGCAAATGCATATTTAATACGGATTTGCAAAATAAATTCCCATTCATTAAGAGAACAATATCCGACAGTGATGTTCGATGTCAGTTTTGTGGGGCGGCATTTAGCGTCTACCAAACATAAATCTGCTGAAAATACTGCAAATTCTAGCAAAGCATTGACGAGTTGTTTCAAGAGTGCAACACATTTTTCTCTTCCCGGAACTAATGCTTCCGTTGAAAGAGTTTTTCTCAAATGAACAAACTGTGGACATCTCAAAAATATCACCTGAAATTTTCTATTCTTAAGGCTTTTTTAATGATAGAATTTAACTTTTCGCAGAATTGTTTAGAGTTTCATAAGTTGTTTTTAATCATCACCACAGTTGTTACAGTTAATTGTATCCTCTGAGAAGTGCGAGTAACGCTGGAATGTATCACAAGTGAAGGTATTGTATTGTTATAATTTTATCTTAAAATGTGCAGTGGAGAAATATTGCAATACTAACTTTAACATGTAAAAATAGCTGTGTCAAAATTTGACCACTCGTTTATGTGTAGGCTGTCGGAATCAATGTGTCCCGCTTTGAGCCATGGAAAAATGATCAGTTTACTCATTTCTTTCTTGTAGAATACCGTTGATCGCAACTGAAAATTCACTAAATTAACTTTGCTATACGTTGATTCTATTTCTCTGAGTATACTCCCAGGAGAATGAACATCCTAAGTAGGCCTACTTGAAGTGATATACCTGTTCCAGCTTGCATACCCGATATGACATTCAGTCTCCTTAGGTTTCTTTCGAACGTACGTCAAAATCTTGTCTTTTTTTTAATTTTGCAAGTCTGCCTCTAGGAATAAGTCGTGGGCATTGACCGAACTGGTTATTATATCTACACCCAACTGTATCCGACCCTGTCATTTCATATCTTTCAGTACGGTCCATGCAAACAATGAACAATGACGATGAAATAGTACAACCTTATCTGACTCTGGTAACTACTTTGAATCAAGAACCCGTTCTACCATCAACTGTCATCAACTACCATCAACTGGTCCGAATGTCTTGTTTCTGAACTTGGTAGCTGCTGGTTTTATCTCCCGTCTTGTTCGCTTAGTTGGAAGAATATGTGTTTAAACCTTGCCAAATGCTGGTTTCGTTTTAAAAAACCTCGGTCGTTTCGAGAATGGGACCTAGACTCTTTTAATATACTGGGCGAATTTTACGATGCCCAACAAATAATCATGGATGCGAAATAATTATTTTCTCATCTTTTTTTTTTGTACAGAATAAACAATTTATAATATTTTGGAAGATAAATTACAGGAATGTTACGTTTGCCATGTTTATGATGTCAGACGTCACAAGGTTAAGATACCTAGGGTAAACTGTAATACTAACAAACCTACACATTATTAAAACAGTCCAATCTTTAACACTTTAAAATTTGGTATAGCCTATTATTACTTACAATGTTCGTAGCACTGTGAAAAGTGACGCGATATTAATATCACTTTAAATCACTTACTAACCCCAATGTCGGCAGCCCTGAAGATGGTTTTCCGTGGTTTCCCATTTTCATACCAGGAAAATGCTGGGACTGTACCTCAATTAAGGCCACGGCCGCTTCCTTCCCATTCCTAGGCCTTTCCTATCCCATCGTCGCCATAAGACATATCTATGTCGGTGCGACGTAAAGCAAATAGCACCCAAAAAAAATCACTTAGTAAGACGAATTAGACTGGAATATAATTCTTACAATAGACTGGACGTTTAAATTCTTCAATATTTCTTTTTTTAATGTTAATGCCTAATGTTCACACTCAGAGGAAAAGTACATTGGTAACAATCTTGCTTTTCATTTCATATTCACGCTGAATTAATTACTTTGCTTAAATTGTCGTATTTATACGATAACTCTACAATATTTCTGGATGTCAGAAGTCAATTATCCCTTTGTTGCCTGACGGTACTTTAAAGTACCATCTCATATTTAATGGTTTTGGAATTATTCAGTAAATCATACCCTTGTATTTTCTTCATGGTACTTTCAAGGAACTAATTCTTGAAACAGAGATATTTCATTTTTGAGGTTGATATTGATGAAAAACGCTGGAGATCGTTTTATTCTTAGGAGTGTAGTCATAGTGTTACCACTGTAAAGAAATGACATTTTGATTGATTATTTCTTAGCTTCTATTGTTACATTCGACCTGCAAGTGATCTTAGTGCATGTGAGTACTCTTCTGTAATGCAATAAAATACTCAAATTGATGAAATTTGCAATTGGTGTAGATATATAACTAGTAAATGGCGAGGTACTTAGAAGTACCGTCAGGTCATATGGAGGGTCTCATGTTAGTCATATCCAAAATCGAAAGTAAGGCTTTACTGATGCAAAATATTCGGCCGTGACACGTTTGACACCATACTCACCATGTTACACATCGATGACAATTCTAAAATTCCAGAAAATAACATGGACAAGCTTCACAAAGTTAGGCCATTGGTAACAGCATTCAATGGTCATTTTCCAGACAATTACAAGAGAACAAGGGAACTTAGCATCGATGAGTCAATGATTTTGTTCAAGGGAAGGAGTAGTATCGAGCAGTATAATCCCATGAAACCAATAAAAGGGGTTTATAAACTGTGCTGCATTGCAGATCTGAGGGGGTACATTGTGAAATTTGACATCTGTCAAGGGAAGAATCAGTCCCTAGAGCAAGAATTCCAGAATTATAGAATCATGGGCTTGGGGAGAGTTGTGCTGAGCCTATCAAAGCCATTCTGGGGGCAACACAGAAAATTGTACTTTGATAACTATTTTGCTTCTCTCCCACTTCTTGAAAGGTTGAAAGATGAAAATACTCTAGTATGTGGAACCATTAGAATGATTAGAAAGGGAATCCCACAGAATTTATGTCTGAAAAAGAAATGAAAAGGGGGTGTTCTGACCATAGAATTTCTTCGATGGACATCAGAGCTTTTCTATGGAAGGACAGTGAAGGTGTGTGCTTAGCATCGAATTTCCATGGAACAGAAGCCACAGCTGTTTCTAGTAAACAGAAGGATGGAAGTAATGTTACTGTTGATTGCCCGGTTGTTGTGCAAGGCTACAATGCACACATGGGTGGAGTGGACCATGCTGACAGACTTCGAGGGGTATATGGTTTAGACCGTCGGTCCAAAAAATGGTAGCATAGATTATTTTGGGGAATGATTGAGATAGCATTTATCATTGCCTACATCATATACTGTAATCTGCATGAAAAAGTCCCTCTAATGGCATTCCGGCGTAATGTGGTCCTAGGACTGATGGACCAGAAAGAAATTCCTCTTCGAGGAAAACTTTCACGTGATATGAGGTCACCAAAGTCACCAGAGCAAACTTGTCTACCAGAAAGGAGGAAAACAGAATATTCTGTGCCCACTGATGACAAGACTAAGTAATCGTGGAAATCATTTTGTTGTTTTTGTAAAAAAAATCGTGGTCAATGTGAGGTTTGTTCGAGAAAGAAGATGCAGTCAAGACCGCATTCAAAGTGTACTACATGTAGTGTGTTTCTTTGCTGCAATGAAAAAAAGAACTGCTTTGCAGAGTATCATAATAAGTCAGTTGTATATGATGTATGCAAGATGTTCTACATATGAACAATGATATTAGGAAACACTATTATTACACATATTTGCTTTAAATTTTGCTTTTACATTTTTGTAGTAGCTTTAGGTATGAAAAACATGTTCTACTAATATTTTGAGACAAGAAATGTGATATAATTCCAAAATGTTAACATTCTTACCTATCCGAATATGAAGCCTCCAATACGCCTGACGGTACTTAAAAATACCAGGCCCCCAAAACATACCAAAAACTAAAATTATGATTTGAAAATATTAGCATTTACTATTTGAACATATTCCATTAGAATAAGTTGAAAAAATCAAGTATAATTCTTATTTTTCACTATTCGGGCAACAAAGGGTTATAGTAAATTCAAATTTTTTTGTCGTATGTGGCTTGGTCGCGTCTTCTTATGGGTACACTATTTTGTGTGTATATTTCACAAAAATGAAAATAAGCTATGTGATATTATTGTATCTATGTGCAAGGAGAACCCAGCGATAAACTATGGTAGGTGATCATACAACAGTTCAGCTTGTGCCATACGCCGTGCTCATTTCCGCATTGGTTCTTTCGATAGTTTACCATGCTCAGAACTATTGATTCAACCTGCGTTAAAGGCAATAACACAAAATTCAGCAGCTCCTTTCTGCTCTCCTGTAAAGTTAGTAAAATATCGCTTATGATAATTTGTATTTTACCTCTGTATTTTAACATCACATGTCAATTAACCACGTTCTCGAACTTAGAAGTACCGGGAGAGTTGGCCTTGCATTTGGGGGTGCGCACCTGCGAGGTTGCATCTGGGATATAGCGGGTTTGAACTCCACTGTCGGCAGCCATGAAGATGGTTTTCCGTGGTTTCCTATTTTCACACCAGACAAATGCTGGGGCTGTATCTTAATTACGGTCACGGCCACTTCCTTCCCATTTCGCCATCCTTGCGTCGCCGGAAACCTTCGATGGGTTATTGCAGCGTTAAACCACCAGCAAAAAGTTGTATTCTTTTTAGTTTTCGTACTGTGACAACGATTGAAATGCACATTAGAAAATAACAAGAAAGATTTCGCTGATGGACGTATATAACATTATGAGTTGAAGAGTCGTTAATTTCAGTGTTACTAAGGTGAAAGCTCCCTCTGAAGATCAGTGGTAGATTGTAGGCCTCCGTATCCCAAGTTCGCGGGTTCAAACCCGGTACAGGTAGTTGGGTTTTGAAGGGCAACAAAAGGTCCTTTGGACGCTCCATATCATTCGATATCGGCATTTTAAATATCTCTTGCGATGCATTTCGTGTTTACCCGACAAAATTCATTAAAACGCAGTCATAGGCGCCCAAGAGAGATACTATTTATTTTGCCGTGTGATAGGTCTAGAGTAAAAAGGAACGTTAAAATTGAGGAGAGGTAGCCAGATGGCGTCAAATTAAAATGCCTGCATACGATTATTATTATTATTATTATTATTATTATTATTATTATTATTGATATTTAAATTGGTAGTATCAAATTCCTAGTACAGTCGTCCTTCTTTATAGGTCAATTTCAAAAATCATTTTTTACTGATAACTGTACGCTTTAATAATTTCACGTATTTGTTAACCATGGTTTTCTGTAAGAGAAGGCTTGAGAAGCTTAACTACACCAAGTAAAACAAGGAAAATAAATAACTGTTTTCATCGTTGTTACGGGAAAGCTGTTGATAAATACATGTGTCACAAATTTTATATCTTAACTATGAAAGTTTCATCTTCATGTCTTGAAATTATTTTCTGACCTGGCAACCCTTTATGCAGGAATTAATTATTTCAAATTATGAATGTTAGATGAAGTGGGGCCTATAAATTGAAGAAAAAATCCAAAATTAGTTTTGGGCACGTAAAAATGCCCTTTGGGAATTTTAACAGTTACATCAGACGTGAAATGTGGTATGGTCACAATTTGGTATATAACAAAACCAATATCAATTTCTAAAGAAATATAAAAACGTGAAATATGAAACCTCACCGTTTTCTCGATGATTTTTCAACCAATCTAGTATAGGAAGAAAAATAATAAAATATTTCAAAGAAATGTCTGAATCTGGGCCCCTGTTTTTTCAAACGCTCGAACATCGTAAGGACATAATAATATCATTAGTGTTTATAGTTTAAAACGATTTGCTTAGGTACGGGGATTAACCTGTACACGATACTAGTGTGCATCCAGTTCACAGCTCTTTCACTGAAATACCTTGAGAATAAATACCTTGGCCACTTTAACAAATTAAATAACAGAACTATTACATAAACAACTTCCTTTCACAACGTCATAGAGATCAGCGCTATGATGCTCCCCAGAATTCGTTATTTCGTACGATCTCCCCGCTTTCGGTTATCTACTCCATTTACTAATATTTTATTAGGGATTGTTTTGTCCTTTTAACCACAACATAACAAGAGATGTTTGACACGGCATAGCGGTACTTTATCTTAATCTGAAACACAAGGAATTGGCCTGAAGAGGCCAAAACATATTGCCAAAATTGTGTCTGATATTCGATGGAGATATTCAATTCGCCGGGAATACGAAATATGTACCCACAGTACCTGAAACAAGGGAAACGGACATGACGGTAAAATTAAAGCGTGCATTTACTTGTTACTGTGATTATGACAGATGCATAAATACCATTCTTTTTAAATTATTACCAATGTACAGGCAAAACTGTTATTTTGTAGATACAGATTGGGGACACAATTGAATTTTCTATCCTTGTTATTTTGGCTGATTTACACCAACATTTGTGATATAATTAATATAGTCTTAATTAAGAAAAAAATATTTGCATTAAAGTGAGCAATCATTTTCGGATTATGGCTTTCTACATCGAAAGAAGTGGTCTGATTTCAAAATGTGCTATTTTATGTTTTAGAACTTGGGTTTAAGGCTTAGAAAGGCGAAAGGAATAACTAGTAATATTATGTTTGTTATAAATTAAAAGCTCAACATTTTAACATTTTGTTAATAAGTGGCAACGTATTTAATTTACAATTGAATGTTCTATGAGTTCACTTGAGGAATTTATTCAAACTTTTAACCATTTTAAAAACTTTTACTGCTGATTATGAACAACAACTAGGTACACATTTGTGTAAAGTTTGAAGCCAATCAGGTATTTTAACGTCTATGGCCTCCGTAGAAACCTGGTGCAGTTCTTTCAAGTTGACGCCCACGAACAACCTGAGGATCTGTGAGACCCTTCCTTCGATGAAATATAGTGTGGATAACGTCACACGCAACTAGTCCCTGAGCCAGAGGAATTAACCAATGACGATTAAAATACCCCAAACCGCCGGGAATCCAACCCCGAATGCCTTGAATCAAAGGCCAAATATGCTAACAAGTTACCTACGGAGACGGGCAGCTAATTAGTTTTAAACCAGTTTTTCTGGGGGATTTAGAATTCTGGAAAAATTACTTTGGAGAGGGAGCCAAGATGAATTTACGCCTAGATGAAAGGACGCGGCGGAGTGATATAAATGTCTGAGTACATGCAGAAGAAGAAAAGGGTACCCTATGTGTCCCAAAGTTTTGAGTTTCTACTAGTACCAAAATCTTGTTTTAATGTTATGGTCATTTTTGGCCAAAAATCTCAGTAGGGTCCGTCCTTAAAATAATTATGATAATTGAGTGCCTGAGTAACAAAAGGGGCTAACCCACAAAAACAAAGTTTTGAGATAAATAAGGTTTTATCAGTTATGCAAAACTCACGACAAAATTGAAATTAAACTATAAATTTGTACTTTGAATTAAATACATATCAGTTTAATTCAGAAAATTAAAAGTAGAATAAAATTTTTAGTTGAATCATAAATAAAACGATATTACTTTTAAATGATACTGTCTGCAAAGAAGTTAATACTGTAAATTATAAATAATATATTTTATTTTATTTCTGTCCTCCTTGGTTTTCATTGTCAAGATATACATTTAGTTTCTTAGCAGTTGTTTTGAGGTTTAAATATAGTCCGTGATGCACTGCTGGAAAGTATGGCAGACTCAGCAAATTTCTGTGTTTTAAGTGATTAATAACCCTTCCTTCCCGATTGATACAGTACTCATAAGTACTGCGCAGGTGTTACTTAAAGGTACGGTATCTTAAAAATCCAATGTTAAAATCTTCATTAAAACATGTAAGTATTTCTGATATGAAACGGGTGTTTCAATATCAGATAGTTTGTCCGTGATGCAATTAACATTAGCCTTTTCATTGTTCATTGCACAGTTGCATCATTCATCCATTCTCTTAGCTGGCACAAGTTTCTTAGTTTTATCACTTACATATGCTTCGCCACTTTTTCTCAATCTCTTAGCTACGGACCTCTTCCAGTTTTCTTAGTTTCGTTTAAGTTTTGTACATGTACTCGCATTAAAACCACTATTTGTACCATCACAAGACATTTATAGGTTAGACAACTACATGTCATTCTTACCCTTCCACTTCATTGATTCAGACATGTGAGTTAACCCCTCCTCTTACTAACTTTACAGCTGATTCCCAAAGACCTCAGATGTCTGTGTGTATTTGGGCAGAGAAGGAACTATCCCACAACCACAAGTAGTTCAGAGGATTGAAAAAACACTACAAAATCAATTTCTGAATTTATGAGGATTAGCTCCTTCTCTTACTCAGGCACTCAATTTTATTTTCTATTTTCACTTGCATGTCAACGTCATAGTAACACATATAGGTTTTCGGTCTCACCGTGATAGAAAAGGATTTTTTGGGAGAAGATAGCAACCAGGACCTTAATTAAGTCGTCGTCGATCACTCGTAGACGACTGTCATGATCTTTCTATGCTACACACTTTTAAGGGTGTCTTTTCAGTTGGCTGAAAAATCCTATTCTTGAACCGCATATTCTTCCAAAGTACGGGCAGGTTTTTCCCGGCTGGAAGAGATCACTTTGCATGGACACATTGCCAGAGCTTCGTTCTAGCTGGTCTTCCTTTTTCATATCGACGGCGGAGGTTTTCAAATTACTCGGTTCCATTACAGGTGGCTTTCTTCCAAGCAGTACGATCGTGAGCAAGAGCTTCCCAGTTGTTGCGGGGTATGTTACAAGCTTTAATGTTTTATTTTATTACATCTTTAAAATGTTTGGGGTTCGATTCTCCTTTGCCATCAGTTAAATCTGAGCGCAGCATTTATTTCGGAATACATTGACTGGATATTTGAATCACATACCCACTACATGTGATGACGAATGATCATAGACTTTACAGTAGTAGAGTTAGCTTCTTCTAGAACACTGACATTTGTTCGTTTATTTTGCCAGGTGATTTTGAAAATCTGTTGTAAATATATCTGGTGGTTTATTTCAAGGCGCTCAATGTGTCGTCTGTGAGAAGTCTATGTTTCCCAACCATACAAGTGTGCTGTAATCACCTCAGTATTATACACTAAAATATTAGTACTCTTCCAGATGTCTTTATTATCAAATGTACGCTCTCTTAGTCGTCCGAAGGAGGTCCAAGCACATCTGAGGTGGTGCATTATTATTCTCGAGGTTTTTTCTGTTAATAAAAACGGATGTTTGCTGAATTTTTTTTCTGGGGCAGGTTGGAACAACACCTTGGTCTTATGGGTATTGCCTTTAAAACCAAGTTGTTCACATACAGCAGAAAAATCATCAGGGATATCCCGAAGTTCTCCATGATAATGTGTAACAACGATGTTATCGTCCGCATATTGAAGTTCAACAATGGATGTAATGGTAGCTTTTGTATTGGCATTCAGCCTTTTCAACTTCAAGAGTACCGGGCGAGCTGGCCGTGCGGTTAGGAGCGTGCGGCTGTGAGCTTGCATCCGGGAGATAGTAAGTTCGAATCCCACTGCCGGCAGCCCTGAAGATGGTGTCCGTGGTTTCCCATTTTCACACCAGGCAAATGCTGGGGCTGTACCTTAATTAAGTCCACGGCCGGTTACGTCCAACTCCTACGCATTTTCTATTCCATCGTCGCCATAAACCCTATCTGTGTTGGTGCGACGTAAAGCCAATAGCAAAAAAAAGAATACTTTAAGAGTCCACCATCCGTGTGATTAATGATAGAATCACCAGGAGGAAGTTTCTCACACACCAGAGGTATTATGGCAGAAACATACATGGAGAAATGTGTTGGTGCAAAAACACACCCCTGTTTTACCCCGGTTTTTATTTGAAATGTTCTCGAGTTGTTCTGTGTGCAAGTACTGCAGCTGTCATGTTGTCATGTAGAGATAAAACCGAGCTGAATTTTGGCGGACGGTCTTAAAGGAATAGCAGTTTTCAGAGTCTTGCATCCTCGTTTTGGTCTGAAAACTCACTGAGTTTCATATTAAATTTCTTCAGTAAGGGGCAACATTCCGTTAGCTAAAATGCGTACAATGATCTTTCCCGTGATGGAGAGCAGAGCTGTTCCTCTACATTTGTCACAGTCCACTCTGTCACCTTCCTTGAATATGGTGACTACCGGAGCACTTCGGAAATCAGGTGGGGCTTCCTCAGAACTCCATATTTTGATAATGAGGTAACGCAGATATTCCATAACTTCATCACCACCTCTCCTAAAAATGCCTGCAGTGATGCCATCAATTCCAGCCGCTTTTATACTCTTTATTTTTTGAATTTCCGTCCGCACTTCATTAAATGTCGGAGCTAGGTGATGTTCAACGCTTGCTGGTTTCTGAGCGTTAAGATCAAAGATGTGTTCATCAACACTTTGTTTGCAAATCATGATTATTGCTATTGTTATACTGAAGTTAAACAGCCGTAACAGCACACACATATATTTGTTCAAAACCGGTTTTCAGACTCTTCAACAGTGATTAAACATTATTAAAAACATGCCAATCCCCACAGGTGTTTTTTCAAGCCGAGGTGAAATAAATATTAGAAGGGCTGGCTGGGCCTGTTATTAAAGCAGTTGAGCAGTTGTGTGCTGATACGACGGTTTAAAATTAATAATAATAATAATAATAATAAGAAGAAGAAGAAAAATGATTAATAATAAGAAAATTAATAATAATTGTTACGGGGATATCCGTGGAGCAGAAAGAGGTGAAAGAAGCTGCTGGGGTGAATGGGTCTCACTATAATATCAAAACTGAATTAGAAGTTTAACTAAAGGTTATATTTCTTTTAGAATTTCCAACTTAACAATTTTCTTCACTGAGTGAACAATAACAAATTTGTTGATTTAAATAGAGAATCCCAGAATAGGGGATTTAACAATTTTGGGCTTCAAGTCCTCGATTTACAATTTCTGAGCAACAAGCATAAGTTTACAATATTTAAAAAATGAGGAATAATATAGTCAAGGGCAGAAATCCCCTAATTCAAGAGCACTTGCTCCCAAAATTGCAAAATCTAGCCTTCCAGAGGCACTCTTCACTATAACAAAACTTTGAAGAGAGATTACATGCTCTCGATTTCTTACAGCCCACTCAAGGCAACATTACATCAAAATCTTACACTCTCTGGCCTCACAAGGCATGAATTACGAATGGAAATAGTTTTACACTGGGGTATCTAGTACCCAACCTACCGGGCCTTTGCGGAAAAGAACAGGTTAAATAAATGCCCCGAACACAAACTGAATGGAGGCGTACACTGCGCTCCCAGATAATGAAATATTAACATCCTACACGGCTCTCGGCCGATGAAACTGGGGCTAGTCCCAAACTACTGAGGTGGCTCGCATGGAAATAACTTTAACATATTACAGGAATGAAAACTGTTACGAACGTAGTCACCTCAAACCAAGATGAAGGGTAGCTCCAGAGGGTAACTCACTCTCTGTCCCCAATTTACAGTTAAAGACTTTATGAAACTTTACATGAAAAAGAAGACGTTTGCATTAAAACGGTTACATAGTTAAAACTTCGGGCCTTCCCCTCGGATAAGTATGCGGAAAGAGCAAGAAAGATTGAATTTATATGGCCATTACCTGGCCGATGAATGAGGCGTCCGTCCTCCTGCCTTAACACACACACTCAGAAAGACGACGATCAATAGGCAAGGAAACTCGAAAAGCCGCAACTTATATACCCTCAGGGAAGATTCGAGAGACTTCAGGACTAATCCGGACACACCCTCTCATTTTTATTGGCTGTTCCCCAAAGTTACACTCTAAACCGAACAAGAAGCCTGTGATAGGCTGAAAATTAATTACAGAAAATTTTCATTGGCCATATTCAAAACTGGCAATGAAACAGAAGTACTGAAAACCTAAAATTACATAAAAAACAAATAAAAGTTGAAAAAACCTATAAGCACAAAATTTCTTTCAATAACACTTCCTTTACTGTACCTTGCACCATAGTGCATGACTATAGTTTTTTGGTAGTGACATATGTGGATAAACGACCAAACTTCTTGATGTAAACAACACACAGCAAATAAAACCGGTCAGTTTAGGCAACTTCAGAATAACAAAATTACTTAATACTTTAGTGGTGACATCTTCTAATTAAAGTCTCAACTTTATGTAGTAGCAATTTCACATTTTGGACGATAGAGGAGTTCATTAAGGCGCTACTTTTGAATCTCCGGAGTTGAGGTGTACCTCCCGGTACAATAATAATAATAATAATAATAATAATAATAATAATAATAATAATAATAATAATAATAATAATAATAATAATTGTACCGGAAGGTACACGCGCTCCGTTCATTCAAATGAAGCGCCTTGAAGAATGCCATATACAAGCTAAAACTCGCACCAACTAATAAAAGAAGTTTGGACATTTCCTTACAGATGTCACTACTGCAAACTTATGTTATGCCCTCTGGTGTGAAGATTAACTAGTAAAATTGTAAAGTAATTGGATATTTTAAGGTTTACTAAACTGAATTGATTATTCTTTGTTTTTGGCATGTTAAAGTTTGCAACACTTCTATCTCTTTCCGCCAACTTAAGACGTGGCCAACAGAAAATTTTGTGTATTTGTTTCTCATCCAATTAAACATTGCCTGGTATTTATTTAATTACCCAATCAAATTTGGGGGTGTGTCGAGCCTTAGGCTAGCGTTTTCCGGAACCTTCCTCTCGCTTATAAAAGCTGGCACATTTTCGGACCAGATTGTCTTATTGATCGTTCCAGTCTACAGAGTGTGTGTTAATAAAGGAGGCGGGGGTGCCTCGTCCATCATTGAGAAGTCCATCTGCTCAAGGTAATGGCAGTCCTGGTTTAACTAAGTGATAGTCTTTGAACGTTAGCTCGTGGAAAAGTTTCTAATATTTAATAATGTAACTTAAATTTTATAAAATATAAATTTCAACGTTAAATGTAAATGTCAATCTCTTAAGGTAAATTTGAAACTTCTAATGTAAATTTCAAACAAGCCAAAGGAACTTAACCAAAATCAGGAAAGAGAGAGTGAGCGACCCTCCCGTGTTCCGTATCAACTTGCTTTTGAGATGACTATGATTTTTAACATTTTTCAGTTTATAATCTTTGTAACTTAAATATTCTCTCCATATAGTCACCTAAGTAGTATAGGCTTAGCCTCTGTAACTTCGAGCCATAAGCCAAAATAGGGTTTTAAACTTTTCATTTCAATTTTCAGGGAACACAAGTGTCCGCCTCTTCACCATTTTGATTTTTGGGCTAGTAACTTAACCTGCTGATTTTCACAAAGGCCTGGTAGAATGATACCCCCTGTTAAACTAAATTTCATTCTTTTTATGTAAGGATGTTAGACTGTTGAACATATAACTGCTTGAATTTGTAAAATGTAGGTTGTGCCTTTGATAGGCCTGGACGTTTCTGGAAATTGAAATTTTATAGAGCATAGATGTTCTTTCTATTAATGTAGAGGTGTTAATGTAAACATTGAATGGTGCCTTTGGAACGCTGGAAAGGTGTAATTTTGGGATAGTATTCCCCTAGATAATTTTGTGGAGCAATAGGTGCTCTTGGAAGATTGTACATTTTGAATACCTTGTTTCCTTGTGGTGTAAAAGAAATTAGGAGTTTCGTATCCTTGACTAACGTTTTAAAGGAGCAGTGTTGCTCGGGTGTCAATTATAATTGTGAGCTTCAAGAACAACCTCTAAATTTGTTATCTGATTATTCTTGAACACTCTAAAATGTATTTCAAGCTTATGATCTCAGGTTCTGTAACAAATTGTTAATTACTTGACAAGTTGAGATTTAGAAAAGAAACCAAAAGGTAGCAGTGAAAGTAATATAGTTCTAATTTTATTTAAAATTAATCTTATGACTGTCTTATATCGACCCATTCAGGGCGCACCTACTTTCACCTCTGTCCACCACGGAATCACGGTAACAACAACAACAATAATAATAATAATACAACCATCAGCGCTTTTTTGATATAACGGCTTTGATATTTTATGATGATTATAACTCGATTTCGGAAGTCTTGAAAGCGTTCCCTCCAGCGGTTGTCAGTGGAGTCACCATCTTTAAGAGCTAAGGCAGGGTTCATTCTATTAAAACGTAGCCCATATGAAGGCTTCGTAGCAATAAAGAACTCGTGAGTCTTGTGTGAATCCGCAAGGTGTTGAATTTCGTATGCCTTTGACCTCCAGCATCCGTTTTTTCATGGTTCGGGTCTCCCGTTACACCTCAGCTTTACTTTTTTGACATAGTGTTAACGTCATTACGCCAAGCGACTAAAGCCTTCCTTTTAAAATCGACGAGACTGTATTGCCTGGTCACTTTTATCGAACCATTCCTGATGCGTTTTAGTTCATAAATCAGCGATTTATCGCAGATTCTGCTGTTTTCTTCTCCTGGAGACGAATGACAGGGATATTTTTGGCCTAATAATACTATGCTCAGTCCAGCAATCATCAGTTCCAGTCATGGCTCCGATTATAAAAACGTCTTTTTTATCCTTCTTCCGGACATCGATGTAACCACTCAGGTGCCACCGAGGGTGTTTCCAAGAAGTTTTAAAACGTCTTCTTCTGACGAAATATGGTGTTGGTAGTCACTAGGTCATGTTCCATATATTTTGTAAGCAAGGTAACTCCAATGAAACTGGATTTTTCTATGCCTTCCTTACCAATAAATTAACTCCTTTCTGTAATTGATGACTACAGGCAACATAAGCATTTCACTCAACTATCCATCAAGATTTTAGTAGAACGTCTCTTTTGCATCATTTTTCACATCAGGGCGTATACACTGACAACAGTAGCCTGTTGATTCTTTACAAGTTTAATTAGTGACATGAGTCGGTCGTTGATGCGGTTAGGAAGCTCAGAGAGAATACTGGCCAGCTCATACTTTATGGCCAAGCATACTCCATGTATTATTTTTTCCAGCAATGAGCTGTAATTACCTCCATTTCTTGACCTGCTCGTCTAGTCTCTGATAATCGAACATATCAGTGGTGTACCATCTCAGTTCCCGGGCAATAATTGCGGTCTCCTTGAGGTCGTTCACTCAGGGTTCATATATTCCATTTAGCAAAATACATTATTCAACCGCAAAAAGACAAAGCCATTGGACGCGGTTCTCCAGTGAGCGTTGTATGCGACTGGCTATGGTTGGGGCATTTCTTCTAGTCCCCTCCCCATTCGGGTTGAGTACAGTGGACCCTAAACCGGACTGATGAATCGTGCACGCACCTACTGAATCGTTCTATAGCTCGAATCCTTGACCGAGACGACAGATCACACACAGCCACCGACTACGTGCCGGTTTATCACTACAGGCGTCAGAACTTTACTTGTCCTGCCCCAGTCACAAATCTCCGATAATCGCAAGGCTTTGAAGAAGTTTGATGTTAGGAATATGCCTGAGCGTGACATATTTTAGCGTTAATCCTGTAGCACAACAGCAAATGCACATGTCTTGAAAGAACTTGGTATGATGGCATGCCGGAGCACGACGACCAAGCGGCTGCAGCCTTCTTCCGCTTTCTCAACCGCTGATCGGAGCTTACTGCTCCTGCGCTTGATCCACTGTAGAGGTCTTCAGGATTGGAGACGCTTCACTGAAGAACAGATGCTGTTAGGCGAGGACTGTTCTTCCGCTCTATTAGCCGTTGAGACTAACGGCTTTCTTCTGCCTTAAAAACCGCTGTCTATCTTTACTTGTCTGATGAATCTATGACTCATTTGCTACACAAATGTTTCATCACACCTCCTAAAGGAGAAGTCGGCCTACCCTTATTTTACCACGTTTTGTTCTGGTCATCTAACCCTCGGCCAGACAGTCGCAGGTAGTACCGTCTACTGTCACATACGGTCGCAGGATGTTCCTTAATGGTTCTCCTTAATTAAGTACAGCTTCGTCATTTCACTAGTGTAAAAGTAGGAACAATCTTCAAGGTCACTTACGGTGGGTTTCAGGCCCTGAATCAAGCTTGTAGTTCTACGTGACATGTGATATCTTGATCATGACCATGAGACCTCCAGTTTTACATGGAATCCACAGAGAAGTGTAATTTCGTTAAAAAAATTATCCCATGTATTGGTCGGGATTCTGTCCACAACTGTCTTACAGTAAGAAGCGGGTCAAAATCTATCTCGGCAATCACGAACCGTGGCTTCTGAATGAATGGTTATAGCTCAACGACCCTTGCCAACTTACTCGGCTCTAATAGTAACAATGATGATACTGTAATACTTGTAAAGTCGCACTCGAATCACCCGGAAGGATGCGGACTGGATTCCCCGTCGGGAAGTCGAAATAACTATAAACGCGTTTTCCATTTCTGGAAAGCGACCATATCCTGGGGTTCACTCATCCTACACCAAAAATGAGTACCAGGATAATTCCTGGGGCAAAGCATCCAGTTGTGGACAGTGGAACACTTTACCTTCCACTCTTCCAAGGTCTTCATGATTTTTACGGAGATGGCCCTGCTTTGCTTTTCAGTAATAATAATAATAATAATAATAATAATAATAATAATAATAATAATAATAATAATAATACCTGCAATAATATTTCCCGCGATAGAGAGCAGAGTAGTTATCACAGTCCACCCTCTCACCTTTCTTTCAGAGCATTCTTCAGAATTGCAAATATATTGATATTGAGGCACTGGCTCTGCAGTGGTTCCATAAGTTCATCACCACCTTCCTTAAACATTTATGCAGGGATGCCATCAATTCCAGCCGATTTATTACTCTTTGTTTGTTGAGTTTCTGTCCGTACTTCATTAAGTGCGGGAGGTATTAATAATAATAATAATAATAATAATAATAATAATAATAATAATAATGTTATGTGCTTTACGTCCCACTAACTACAGTTACGGTTTCCGGAGACGCCGAGGTGCCAGAATTTAGTAAAGCTACCGATACGAGGCTGACGTAGGCTTATTTGAACACCTTCAAATACCACTGGACTGAGCCAGGATCGAACATGTCAAGTTGGGGTCAGACGGCCAGCGCTTCAACCGAATGAGCCACTCAGCCCGACCAAAGAAGGAATTATTATTATTATTATTATTATTATTATTATTATTATTATTATTATTATTATTATTATTATTATTACATGTGTTTAATGTCTCTATAATTGCTGTATATTCTAAGAGACACCAGAGTACCGATTTTTCCGTTTACAAAATAACGATTTACACAGGATGTCTGATTTTATGTGTAAAATTTTATTTTTCACGTTCGATGTAATCGAGTTCTTAAGGCCTTAAGTGACATCGATGCTTCTCTCAAATGTGGTCCCAGTTCATAAACTGAAAGTTAAATTGCTTAGAGGTTTCCACATCATAAGATATTCGAATTCCTCAACCAGTTTTACTGTACATACGGTATGTACAATATTTTACTACTCCTTGCATGGTTCTGGAGTGTAGATATTTGATATCTCCTCTCAATTGGGAGCCTCATTTCATGATCGAGATTCGAACCCGGTCCTCTTATACACTTCACCTCCTTTTTTTCTGTAATCACGAAGCAACAACATCTGGCTATGTAAGGGAACCCGACGAACATGATCGTCGCTGTAGAGTCGTAAAGTAATTGTGAAGAAAGAAGCGTTGTATACATCGTGAGGTGCCAATTACGCTACACCTTGCGTGTTTAATTATGACCCAGCCTCCGTAATGAGGCCTACTTTGAATGTTCCAACTAGTTTATTACTCGCCAGCGTGTTAAATTAATACATGGCTCTCCTATAAATAAAATACCTCTTTTGGTTAACAGAGAAGACCAATGGTTCTTTTTTTAAATATCTCAACGCAGCTTTATTATTTACGTGAAATATATGAGTCTCCCATCCCTTCTTGTTGTTTTGTTTTAAGGTAATCGGCAAGACGTGGTTCCAAGCTTTATGTTGGAAGGGGCGGGGTTCCACTGTCACATAAATCCCCACTCAAACAACGTGAGGTGTTACTAGTGCTGCCAGCTAGTGGACCTGCCTGTAATCACTGCTCAAGCTCTGTGTGCCCAGCCCCATTATACACAATATTACATGTTATCTCCACACAACAAAGCTATTCAAGTGTAAGTAATTACAGGACGGTAGAAACTTTTTTTAACATTCTTGTTGCTGGCCGCTACCCGCCTCGCTGAGGCACTCAATTAATTAGTGACCATTCGCTCTGCTTGTTAACAGCTAACGAATAGAGTTCTTGTTTCTTAGGACACTGTCACCTGTGTTATCTTCCCCTTGGAACCGCGTGCCGATTATGCAAAGTGTCCCAACTGCATGCAGATATGTACGTCAGACGAATCCGGCACTAACCACATACATGCGAACATACGATGCCAACATCAGTTTGATAATGGTGATGGTGATAATGACGGTGACAATGGGTTGCCATATGTTCAACATTCTTCGGACATACCCTGACTTTTATAATTTATCCGTACATCCGAAAGGAATGTTATTCTTTTAAACTGTCCAATGTTAAATAGTAATACTAATGTATGAAAGCTCTCTAGATTCTTTAAATCGTAAATTTACCAAGAGTTTCGCCCTTGTGTGGCAGCGGGCTCGTCATTTGTATTTCGAGACGCTGGTGACCAGAGTGCAATTCAGATACCAATGCAAGCCCGCTCTGTCGGACAATTACTGCGGACTATGGGGGAGACGTACCTCCATTTATGTCTGCCATTGAATTTTATGCAAAAAATAATCGCAATGCGAGCGTTTATGTTACTTGCCACAGTCAGTATTCACATTAATTTATTCGCGTATTCACGAATAACTTTAATTATGTACTTTACTCAGTGACTAGAAATTGAGAAGATTTCCTATGAATAAATCGTTTACGTGTTTCAATGCGGAAGTCTATACAAGTTAGCTAATGCTGTTTTCCTACTTATGCCCACTCAACTATTTTTACTGCTTCTGATCTTACTTTATCAATGACTAGCAGTTACCCGCGGCTTCACTCACGTGGATTTCGTAATTTGATAAAAGTAATCGTTCCTCAGTACGGTACTAAAACATTATCTGAAAATCCCTAAAACTCACCAAGAAATTGAGTTTAATTTACCCTCTTTGTAAACCAAGTTTGTGTTATTGCCTTTCGGGGCTAAGATGCGACATAGAACTGTACATGTGAGAAACAGTCTTCTCTCAAGTCGAAAAAATAAACATGTTTCTTAAGGATATTCCAAAATACCTACTTCCATGTCTATAACATCTTCATTTTTTGAGATATAAATATCCTCATAATAATAATTCAAACCCTTATCACTCCTTCCCCCACCCTCACCCCACCTAAATGGATTTTCCAAAAACAAAAACATACATGTTTCTTTATTTTGAAACTTTTTCAGATATAAGTATCCTCATAATAAGAATTCAACACCTTTTTCAGCCCACCTCCCCCAAATGGTTAAGTTGATTTTCCCCACAAAAGTGCGTGTTCCTTTATTTTTAAAGTAGATTACAAATACCAGCTATCACGTCTGTAACATCTATAGTTGTTTAGATATAAGTATCCTCATACAAATATTTAAACTACTTTTTCAACTATTTCAACCCCCTTAAGTGGATTTTCCGAAAACAAAAAGAATACGTATTCCTTTAGCTTTAAAGGAGACTCCTAATACCAATATATCACGTCTGTAACATGTCACATATCTGAGATATACTGTATATATAATATTTTAAAGCATTCACCTTATTTATCACTCCTGTTCATCCCCCATAATTGATTTTTCCAAAAAAAAAATCGTTTCTTTATTTTCAAAGGAGATTCCAAATACCAATTTTCATGTCCGTAACATCTTCAGTTTTTAGGTATAAGTATCGTCATAAAAGGTTTTCGACCACTTTTTAACCCCCTTTAGAGGAATTTCTGAAAATAAAAATGAAGTGTTTCCTTAATTTTAAAGGAGATTTCGAATACCAGTTTTCATGTCTTTAAACTGTTAAGTTTTCGAGATGTAGATACACTCATTTTGAAAATTCACGCTGTTCTTCACCCCTTTAGCGACGGAATTTCCAAAAATTCTCCATTAGTGAAAACTTACATTGTAACATAAATGTATCCCCAAAATTATGTGCCGTAGTTTTTCTCGGCGTCAGGACATGCTATTTTATATATCGGGTAGATCACTAGCCCCTTATTTTCTCGGAGAGAGGCAACCCAAATAACGCATATAACTTACATATCCTTCAATTAAGTTTCATGAACACTAAATAACTGATATTTCTCCTTATGGTCAATAAGGCTCCCCGCTTGGTGTGTGTCATCACTGTAAATTGATCCATGGATCCAGCAAAGGGAAAACTACTTTCACAATTGATAGATAGATAGATTTATTTATCATCAATAGTGAACCATTCTGTTCATGGACCAATAGTATAGATTTTAGTATTAGATATTGGGATTAAATAAGACCACCCAGGGAGTCATTGTCTTATAGTTTATTTCATAAAAGATTCCAGAAAAAGCGTTCTCGTGTGAAGAGAGCTAGAGCGTCATTACGAAAATCTCCAGAACCTCATTAAAGGGAGTTATGTCCCAAGCCAAGCCTCTTAATGAAGATTGGGGACGCTTCCCGGATTCCGGCAAAACTAACCTTCGGAGGGAAGAAAGAATTAAATTAATATCTTTGGTTACGGAAGAGATGCATTGGAGCTGATACAAGAATTGCAACCTGCATAATGTATGCTTAATTTTGATATGCATTAGGGCTGCAATCATAAATGCATTCGTTAAGTAGGGTACTTGACGTGCTTTGTGCGGGAAAACTTCGAGTCGCGGGCGCGCGTATCCTGCACGCGATCAAGCGGCGTGGCTACGCCAACCTGATTATAAATGCAAGGCCGCCTGGCACATCAGCCTCATTCTCTGACCGTAAGGCTGCTTGAACGAAGTCGTCATGCTGCAAGTCGGCACCGCGAACAACGTTTTATCTTCGAGCTGCACATACAACTAGTACTACTGAATCTGCGAGGAAGTAAGTAATAAACTTGCATATTCAGCTAAATTCTTGATATTACCTGTGTTGATATGCTATGGTGAGATGAGGTACTGCCTATTATAGACTGATGAACTAGTAGCTTCATATTTCTGTGAGGTCAAGTTGTAACTGACGTAATGCTAGAATAAATGTAGGCTCAGGGTAGTTCTGATACCACTACATGTTGTCCGAGTGAAAGGATGGAATAACAGTGTTACTAAGAGTGGTGAAGAAACTATAGTGTACCAGGTTTAAAATTCAGAACAAGACTTGGTCAATGTAACGTGTGAGGCACAATATTGGTGGAAACAGGCGTCGAGTCTGGACAGTCTGTAATAAGGAAATTTGTTTTCAGTTACCCCTGCATCAAGCCAGAACGAGCTTCTACATCATCATTGCGAGGAAGCCACAACGGGAGCTGAAGCCGGCACGACATCGGGAATCGATCCAGGAACGTTGGGCGTACCTAATCAGCGCGACGTCGAATGGGACATCTTCCAACCATCTAAGGAGCTGTACGAAGGATTCACGCAAGATAGAATGTCTCCAATTGTTCACCAGTATCTGCTGCAAGCGTCGGAGTTTGTCATGATGTGGTAAATTCAGTGGTCCACAGGAAGGGCCGCTCCGTCATGTCATCAATCATATAAGGTCAGAGCTTTCCAATTCTGTTTCAAGCATGTCATTTTAATTTAGATAGGAACAGGGAGGCCGTCAGCCAACAGGTTAGTTTATGGTAGGAAAATTTCTTGGTAATAAAGAGCTAGGCCTCAAGCTCGAACCCCGTACATTAGGGTAGCTGATAGTTTGAAGATTCCTTGTTGGTGTGTTTATATTTCATTTCGATAGTATTATATTAGCGTACGTGTTATCTTCATGGGTCAGGTCGAACTCCCTTGGTCATGGTAGGTTAGTCTGACAGGCAGGCACTGTTTATTGTGTCGCGTTTAGGCATTTGTCTCTGCAGACATAGGTTGTGTAGTTGAGACCAGGATTTACCCCGTAATTCACCTAGCTTTACTGACAGGGCGAGCGAGTCCGAATGTTTGAGAGATGTGGGCATTATGCATGTAGCTGACTGTATGAATTGATATGAGAGAGCCCCAGCACAGTTTGAGAGTGTATTGGATGCATTTGAGATGCCTCATTATGGCCATGTGACTATAGCTTACTGAATTGTGCCTTTGTATTATCAAGGTTGAGCCCATGGGAGGCGGAAATAAGATTTGTTATATTGCTGGTGATATTGAGATGAGGGCGGGTAGCCCGTGTGTATTTAAAAGAGTGCTTTTAGCAGTCAGATTATGTGAGGTACTTCGAAAGGCGAAGTTTCTTAGCACGCAGTCAGTCAGCTGGGCTCATAAATTGTGTGGACTGCCGCCTGTCGAGTGCACGGCTGGTGAGGGTTATTGTGCCTGACGTCACAGTCTTGAAACTTGGTTATATTGCTGTCTGCAGCTTGTCGAGTGTGTAAGGGGGAGATGACGACCTTGATGTTTTGAACGCAGAGAAATTTTAGTTCTGTTTGTTCTGCATTTATTTTAACACTGGCCCGTTTGATATTGACCCCTTGGACATGTTGGTTGTGTTCCTTTTTATATAGTTTGTATATGAATATTCTACGCCTTACTTTTCATGGGACCAGGGTTCGAGACCGGGTCAGGGCACTGTACATTATGTGTTTATATTTGTTTGCACCGGGGTTCGATGGTACGAGGCATAGTAAATTTTATGGAAATTACTGTTAGATGTGTATTTCAGCAGATATCCATTTTTCTAGATTTCATTACTTACACAATTGTAACATGCTTGTTACAGCAGAGCTGTTTCGTGAAGGCAGTGAACTGGTTGTCATCGGCTCAACATTATCTTTACCCCAATCATATTTGAAAGCTCTTATATTTGTAAATAGTATATTTTTATGTAATAAATCCCTGATTGTAAAACTTTGAATGCAGCGATGTTTTCTGTTAGATAATTTTTTTCATTTTATTTTAGCTGATTCTTACCTGATCAGTCACATATCCTATTGTTTTATCTTAATTTTGCCCTTTGTTCACCCTTGTTATACCTGGGATGTGCGTGACTGTGCGGCCGAGCGTGGATATGTGTTCAGGTAAGACTATGTGCACAAGCTCACGTTTGTGAGAGTTCTTTCACTACTGTACTCTGGGTTCGAGACCGGCATTCGCCTGGCCGGAACCATAGGCTCCTGTAGGGCACAATAGGTTCCCAATTAAAGATGATTTAATAAAACATAATATACAACAAATAAACCTTAAATGAATAACCCTAATTTCCTAAAAAAACCAAGTTCAAACTAAAACTAGAGACTAAATTAATTGCCAAATACTAAAGACCATTCTGTAAATTTGTGATTTATTGCGCCTTGAAATAAAGCAGGTCCGCCTCTGTGCTGTAGTGGTTACTGTGATTAGCTGCCACCCCAAGAGGCCCGGGTTCGATTCCCGGCTCTGCCACGAAATATCAAACGTGGTACGAGAGCCGGACCGCTGTCCACTCAGCCTCCGGAGGTCAACTGAGTAGATGTGGGTTCGATTTCCACCTCAGCCATCCTGGAAGTGGTTTTCCGTGGTTTCCCACTTTTCCTCCAGGCAAATGCCGAGATGGTACCTAACTTAAGGCCATGGCCGCTTCCTTCCCTCTTCCTTGTCTATCCCTTCCAATCTTCCCATACCCCCCACAATTCTGCCTGGGAGAGGTACTGGTCATCCTCCCCAGTTGTATCCCCAGACCCAGAGTCTGAAGCTACAGGACCCCTCGCTGAGTCCAAGGAAAAAACCGACCCTGGAGGGTAAACAGATAAAGAAGAAAAAGAAATAAAGCAGGTACCCGTTATTCGATCGAATTAATATGTTATGCCACGTGTTGTGTAATGTAAAGAAGTTAAATGAACACTGTAAAACATAACTGAAGAGTTTGACATGGATATCAACTTTCGAGACGGAACGGCCATAATTAAGTAGTAAACCTCTAGCAACTATCACGTACGTTGACTTCGTGGCTGAATCGGTTAGGGGCTGGAGCAGAAGGTGTGTGGTTATCAGTACCATAGTTGTTCGATCCCAGAGTAAGGCGAATATTTTGAACGACAGAGGTGCTCCATTTTAGCGGGGATACAATAGTAATCAATATTTTTTCCTATTGGTTTTAACGGATTGCCGCCTCTGTGGTGTAGTGGTTAGCGTGATTAGCTGCCACCCCCGGAGGACCGGGTTGGATTCTCGGCTCTGCCATGAAATTTGAAAAGTGGTACAAGAGCTGGAATGGGGTCCACTTAGCCTCGGGAGGTAAACTGAGTAGATGCAGGTTCGATTTCCACCTCAGCCATCCTGGAAGTGATTTCCGTGGTTTCCCACTTCTCCTCCAGGCAAATGCCGGGATGGTACCTCACTTAAGGCCACGGCCGCTTCCTTCCCTCTTCTTTGTCTATCCCATTCAATCTCACCATCCCCCCGCAAGGCCCCTGTTTAGCATAGCAGGTGAGGCCGTATGGGCGAGGTATTGGTCATTCTCCACAGTGGCATCCCCCGACCCAGAATCTGAAGCTCCAGGACACTGGCCTTATGGCGGTAGAGGTGGGATCCCTTGCTAAGTACGAGGGGAAAACCGACCCTGGAAGGTAAACAGATAAAGAAGAGAAAGTTTTAAGGGATGCGCTCTGATTTGGCGTCTTTCCCTTTAGGATGGATGAGGAAGGATTTGGAAGGAAATCGGTCTTCGTCTTTTACTAATGTACCGTCGCGGCATTTGCCTGGTGGTAAAAATGGGAACTGAGGAAAACCATTTTCAGGACTGCCAGCATGGGATTCTAATCCACAACCTCCCGAGTCCAACGGACACAAATAATAATCCACACCTACGAGGTCACATCACAGCACTTATTCATTTCCTCACGATGTATTCCTATGAAGAGTGCGTTGAGTTGTTGATAATTTATGGAGAAAGCACGGTCGAATTAATAATTATGCCACGTGCTTCGTAATGGTAAAAAGTTAAATGAACACTGTAAAGCATTATTCAAGACCGACACGGATATTAACTTTCGATGTCGAGCGGCCATACTTAAGTAATAATTCTTTAGCGACAGTTTTGCTTGTTCTGTTTGTGCTGAGTCGATTAAGGGCCGGTGAATCAAGGTGCTTGAATAACGGTATTGCAGTGAATCGATTCCAACTTTATGCATGTTCATTTTTCTTGAAAGAGAGATCGTGCCCAATTTTAGCGGACATACACCCTCCGACGAGGGTGGGCGGCATCTGCCATGTGTAGGTAACTGCGTGTTATTGTGGTGGAGGATAGTGTTATGTGTGGTGTGTGAGTTGCAGGGATGTTGGGCTCAGCACAAACACCCAGCCCCCGGGCCATTGGAATCGGGAATCGAACCCGGGACCCGCTGACCATTCAGCCAACGAGTCGGACACTTATCAGGTCACTTCGCAGCACGTATTCATTCACTCACGATGTATTCCAGTGACGAGTACGTTGATATGTTGCTCATTTATGGGGAAACAAGGCAGAACGCAGTCCAGTCGCAACGTCTCTGTCACGAGCGTTTTCCTGACAGAAGCCTACCGACTACCAACACGTTGTCCGACTCGTTGGCTGAATGGTCAGCGTACTGGCCTTCGGTTCAGAGGGTCCCGGGTTCGATTCCCGGCCGAGTCGGGGATTTTAACCTTCATTGGTTAATTCCAATGGCTCGGGGGCTGGGTGTTTGTGATGTCCCCAACATCCCTGCAACTCACACACCACACACAACACTATCCTCCACCACAATAACACGCAGTTACCTACACATGGCAGATGCCGCCCACCCTCATCGGAGGGTCTGCCTTACAAGGGCTGCACTCGGCTAGAAATAGCCACACGAAATTATTATTATACCAACACGTTCCGAAAACTTGGACGAAGATTGCGGTCAACTGGGACGCTTGGAAGGGTAACTTCCGTTAGAGATGCTCCTATAACGTCTGGTCCAAATGAAGAGGCTGTTTTGGGCGCTGTCCATAATAACCCTCATATTGATACACGGACACTTGCACAAAAGACTAACATCAGCAGGTCATCAGTCATGCGTATACAGCATAACAATAAATTTCACCCATACCATCCGCAGTTACACCAGTAGCTCCACGGACGTCCTAGAGGAACATTTTGACTATGGGCATTACTCAGGGTGACCAATAATGCAGCCTTTTTGTCAAGAGTCCTGTTTTCAGACGAATCACGATTTCACAACAATGGGTTCGTGAATCGGCACAATATGCCCTATTGGAGCGCGGAGAATCCCCAATGGGTAAGACAGGGCCCATTTCAGGTGCAGTGGGGAGTAAATGTCTGGTGTGGGATCTTGGGTGACTATCTCATCAGACCATATTTCTTCGACGGCATCTAATGGGAGCACGCTACCTTCATTTTCTTCAAAATGAACTCCCACAGTTCCTGGAGAACGTGCCACTGCGCGAGCGATTACGAATGTGGTTTCAGCAGGACGGGGGTCCACCTGACGGATCAGTAGTCGTTCTGGAATCTGCATAAACCAAGGTCGTCAACATTTTGATCACGTGTTGCACTGAATATGCAGGGTATCGTACTTTCTGCCTACAGACCATCATGTCATAGTCCAACCTGGCTACGTAACATGGGATAAAAACGGGCCTTTTCAGGACCTAATAAACACTCACTCTTTGGAACAGGATCACTGTAAACGGCATTAATAGAGAAAAAAGGTGTACGAGCTTGTTAAATGAACCTACCACCGGACAGCTTTCTTTATACCAGAGCAGTGATGTGTGATTTAGCCACCTTACCTACCGCGAGCCGTGCTACGGGGCTAGTACGTTGCAGTCCTTATAGTTACATCTTATTCGAACGTAATAATAATAATAATAATAATAATAATAATAATAATAATAATAATAATAATAATAATGTCCGCCTCTGTGGTGTAGTGGTTAGCGTGATTAGCTGCCACCCCCGGAGGCCCGGTTTCGATTCCCGGCTCTGCCACGAAAATTTGAAAAGTGGTACGAGGGCTGGAACGGGGTCCACTCAGCCTCGGGAGGTCAACTGAGTAGAGGTGGGTTCGATTCCCACCTCAGCCATCCTGGAAGTGGTTTTCCGTGGTTTCCCACTTCTCCTCCAGGCGAATGCCGGGATGGTACCTAACTTAAGGCCACGGCCGCTTCCTTCCCTCTTCCTTGCCTATCCCTTCCAATCTTCCCATCCCTCCACAAGGCCCCTGTTCAGCATAGCAGGTGAGGCCGCCTGGGCGAGGTACTGGTCATACTCCCCAGTTGTATTCCCCGACCAAGAGTCTGAAGCTCCAGGACACTGCCCTTGAGGCGGTAGAGGTGGGATCCCTCGCTAAGTCCGAGGGAAAAACCGAACCTGGAGGGTAAACAGATGATGATGATGATGATAATAATAATAATAATAATAATAATAATAATAATAATAATAATAATAATAATAATAATAATGTCCGCCTCTGTGGTGTAGTGGTTAGTGTGATTAGCTGCCACCCCCGGAGGCCCGGGTTCGATTCCCGGCTCTGCCACGAAATTTGAAACGTGGTATGAGGGCTGGAACTTGGTCCACTCAGCCTCGGGAGGTCAACTGAGTAGAAGTGGGTTCGATTCCCACCTCAGCCATCCTAGAAGTGGTTTTCCGTGGTTTCCCACTTCTCCTCCAGGCGAATGCCGGGATGGTACCTAACATCAGGCCACGGCCGCTTCCTTCCCTCTTCCTTGCCTATCCCTTCCACTCTTCCCATCCCCCCGCAAGGCCCCTGTTCAGCATAGCAGGTGAGGCCGCCTGGGCGAGGTACTGGTCATACTCCCCAGTTGTATCCCCCGACCAAGAGTCTGAAGCTCCAGGACACTGCCCTTGAGGCGGTAGAGGTGGGATCCCTCGCTAAGTCCGAGGGAAAAACCGAACCTGGAGGGTAAACAGATGATGATGATGATGATAATAATAATAATAATAATAATAATAATAATAATAATAATAATAATAATAATAATAATGTCCGCCTCTGTGGTGTAGTGGTTAGTGTGATTAGCTGCCACCCCCGGAGGCCCGGGTTCGATTCCCGGCTCTGCCACGAAATTTGAAACGTGGTATGAGGGCTGGAACTTGGTCCACTCAGCCTCGGGAGGTCAACTGAGTAGAAGTGGGTTCGATTCCCACCTCAGCCATCCTGGAAGTGGTTTTCCGTGGTTTCCCACTTCTCCTCCAGACAAATGCCAGGATGGTACCTCACTTAAGGCCACGGCCGCTTCCTTCCCTCTTCCTTGCCTGTCCCATCCAATCTTCCCATCCCTCCGCAAGGGCCCTGTTCAGCATAGCAGGTGAGGCCGCCTGGGCGAGGTACTGGTCATTCTCCCCAATTGTATCCCCCGAACAAAAGTCTGAAGTTGGAGGGTAAACAGATAAGACCTGTCTGTGTCCGTGCGACGTGAAGCAAATAGCAACAAAAAGTAATAGTAGTAATCCGCGCCCATAGCGTAACGGTTAGCATTAGGCTATTAGCAAGAGTGCTAGTATGCTGTAAATAGGTGCATGCAGCTCACGTCCATTGGGAGCGTACTTTAAAAGGGCTGCACCACCTCGGAATGAGTTTTTGGTAATATTATTGCAGCCGCTCAATTAAGCTTTTTATGTGGTTGAGTGTCTTTTCTCTCAGCCTACAACATGATTGCCAAAGATATTATCGTAAATATTTGTCGTAAATAAAACACAACAAAAAATATTGTATTATGTTATCCATAAGTAGATTTTACTACTTGTCGTAGTGGTTATAGCTAATCTGATGTCATCTTTAGCACAGTATGTACGACGTTGCTCTTAGAAAAGCAGTTTCTGCTGCAGGTTTACCCCATATTAGGTGTTCTAAATAGAATAGCTTCAGTGGTAGCCTCCAATTGAAGTTCTGCGAGTAATTTCAACAACATTTCTATTCCAAATTATGCAGGTCCATCATCTTCGCTCTTAGAATACAGCAAACAATGCAGCCTCCTTTCTTTTGATATGGGGAGTAAAAACACGATTTGTATCAAACTATAATCAAACATTTCCAGGCTCTTGATGTCTATTCGGAGAACTTAGCGATGAAAGGCGGCCTCCTTGGAAAGTGTGGTTTTTGTAAAAAATGGTTTGATTTTGAAGACACTTCGAGGAGCTATTGACATGGATTTCTTCATTCTGCCACTATTTTGTAAGAACCAATTTATGATATATATTCTACGAATATGTCCAAAGTCAATCTAAAAAAATAATTGACAGGTTATTTCAAGTAATTGGATACTCGTCGTTCTGTCTTCTACGATGACTTCAATATCCTGTGACAATTGAAAGATAATGTCCAATAATTCAATTTCTGGCCCTTGTCGTCCCAAATCATTGTACCATGAGAAGCACAATCAACGTTTGAGTACAGATTGTTTATGTTCAAAATATTTTATATGGCTTGAAAGATTCGCTAGCTGATCTAACAAGAAAAGTATTAAGGAGGTTTTTCTTTTGCTAGGGGCTTTACGTCGCACCGACACAGATAGGTCTTATGGCGACGATGGGATAGGAAAGGCCTAGGAGTTGGAAGGAAGCGGCGGTGGCCTTAATTAAGGTACAGCCCCAGCATTTGCCTGGTGTGAAGATGGGAAACCACGGAAAACCATATTCAGGGCTGCCGATAGTGGGATTCGAACCTACTATCTCCCGGATGCAAGCTCACAGCAGCGCGCCTCTATGCGCACGCCCAACTCGCCCGGTAAAGGAGGTTTCATAGCACAATAATGTATATTTATGAAAGGAGGATAATACTTACTTCCATAATATACTGTTTCAAAGCTTTTAAAAAACCGCAGTTTCCAAAGAGGCCGCCTTTGATCGCTATGTCCTCCGAATAGATATCAAAAGCCTGGGATTTTTTATTATCGTTTGGTACAAATCGTGTTTCTACTACCCATATCAAAAGAAAGCAGGCTGCGTTGTTTTCTGTATTCTAAGAGTGAATATGAAGGAACTGCATACAGTATATAGGGTGAGCATGGATGTTTTGAGAAGAATTCAAGAAATTTAAAAAATTTAATTTCCTGTCATAATTATAAGAATGCATAACATTTAAGAAATGGGCACCTATACAACTCCGTTAATAATGGTCATAAAACTAAAATACTGTAATCAATACATCACTAAAAATATAGTTAGTGGACTTAATATCTATGCTTATGTACAATAAATAGTGAAAGAATTCGTAAGTGTATCGGAAGTTAAGGAGGGATAAAACTTTCTGGTCGAAAGAGAACGTATGTGCATGCAGAAATATAGTCGATTTTATTTGTGACTTGACCAGAGAAAATAATCTATTATCCTTTATCATTTGCTATTCCGGAATTCAAAAATTGTTAGAAAGTTGCCAATTTAGCACATTTACGCTCCGACAAATAAAAATACAAGTCATTTTCGGGAGACAATATTACGTTGTAAAACAGGAATTCTTAGAATTGGCCCGGTTTTAAGGCCATATATTTGAAATAAATATCATCAAGACAGTAGTGAAAGATTACATTTTCTAAGACTACTTTGCTGTTATAAGCCAACGGCCGTAGCCGTGTTGAAACACCGGGCCCCGTGAGATCTCCGAATTTAAGCAACATTGGGCGTGGTCAGGAGTTGGATGGGTTGCCACGCGCTGTTGGTGGGGGTGGGGGGGGTAAGGGAATGGAGGAGCGGAAAGGAACTGGCCACCCTACCGCACGTAAACTCCGGCTGAGGAACACCTCAGCGGAGGTTCGGACCTGCCTTCGAGCAGAACAACCCTTACCTTACTTTGTTATAACTGAAACATGAGTTGAAACCTTCGATTCTGATCCACAAGCTCATGGCATTAAATGAGTAAGAATCCTTTATCTAAACTGGTTTGTAAATTACGTGCCAGATTATGAAGAACATTATTGCTATTGTTTATATGGAACGTCCTTACTCAATAGAAGCCCTGTATTGTAATTGTGTTAATGAAAGCAGAAGAGAAAACAACACAAACAGCCTTGTTGTTTTTTCTTGAGCTAAATTTTGAACTCTGAGTTAGAACTACTGAACGTCTCTGAGCTGTTTCATACTGGTTTTCAGCTAAATGAAAGCATCGAAAAACACCATGTTGACAGAGTGATGTAGTAGTTCAGCAATTCTTTTACAATGATAACCCCGAGTTTCCAGCATATTAGATACTTCTATGAAATTACAGATTCTTCCATCTCGTTCCTGTTATTTTAAGTTATCGTTTTGTCTTGTAGTATTAATAGCGTTTTACATGTTCGTAGCACCAGGTATGTGAATTGTGGTGTAGCGTTCTTCAAATGTATATCACATACCATAGTGAACAACAGCATTATGAGGTCCTTACTAGACGATTATTTTTATAATCGAAAGACAGTCATCAACTAATCATTAATAATCATAAAATACAGCTGATTGAACCAATGTGGCTTGATAATGTAAACGAAATGCAATACTTCTAGCAGTCTGAAAGCGGTCCAGATGGAATAGTGGGGGTTTTCGAAATAAAGTTGGAGGTCGTAAATAATATTCTGATCTTGAAAACGCTTGAGCATGCTATTTGAATCCTAGAACTGAGAGCTAATACGTGGTCATGTTTTCATTTACATTGAAGTTTTGCTCAAAAATTCGCTCAGGTGTTGACTTCGATAAACAAAGTGCCGAAATACCTGATAATATTAACCGAAGGCTTTTTGAGATGGTAACAAAATGCATTATTCATGACCCCCGTGCTGTAAACAATCGCCGTTGGTCTTACACGAAGGAAAATTTTTGTTTTAAGAACTTCCATAGGTAGTTTAGACAAATAACGCAAAAAATGTCAATGGATATCTCAGTACTGGAGACGATGCACAACTGCTTTTAAAGTTGGCGAGTTTGGCACTGAAAGTTGATGGGTGGTTCTCTATACATCGCAGGAATGAAAAAAATGCTACTCTTATGTCTATATACAGGTTTGTGCCTCAGTTAAAAGTGTCAAACACCTCCACAAATACACATACAAGTGGAATAATGCCACATCCGTTTATCTGGAAAATGAAAATAGTAACGTAAAAATCTGTCAAGGTGAAATTTTAACATTTATGGATGGTAGATACGTTAGCGCCTCGGAAGCAATGAGTTCACCATGTCAGCAATACAAAAATGGGATTACTAGCGCATTTGCCTCAATAATAAATCATTGTTCACGAAGTACAAAAATATAAATCAATCACAACACATTCTTCGAATCACACAATCCTCTCATAATGATGAACAAGGGCGTATCCACACTTATTCGTACCAAATTATCATGTGTACAATAAAAGTTGGAGAAAATGGGAACGGTGGCAATTGGGAGGAGAAAAGTGTAAATCAGGAGAATGCCAGCAGTTAATATGTTGAACTGGGAAAGGTTCTCTCTGCAAGTAGTAGGCTACTAAGGAAGGGGAAAGGAGCCAAAAATTTTGAGAGTATAAAGACAAGTCTACCAATCGGGTGGAATGGAATACATTCCTAAAAACATGTAAAATTTGTGAACTTCCTCAAACAGATAACATTTAGTATGATACTTTATTGGACAGGTAGTGGTATAGCAGTTTGAATTGAACGGTATTTGCAATAATCTTCGGTTTCAAAGAACCAGCATGAAGAAATTTAAGAGCTCTTCTGGCAGATTGTACCTCAATCTTGCTTTGAGGGAGGGGGTGGGTAGAAATGAGGACTTTCAGGAAACTAAAGCTAACAAATATTCAGATGGTAATTATTAGACATGAAACGGATAACTGTACGAAAATTTCACCAAAATAGTCAATGTACAGACACAAGGTCATTACGATCTTATTTATATAGGTAAGGAATCTGTTCTACGTACACTTTTCGGGCTATGTCCGCTAGAGTTAGCCTGCAAAACCGACCTGTCATGATATATACCTTGTTAATCCTCCTATCGAAAATGCACATTAGGAGGCAGGGAAGAAATGGCTTCATAGAGTAATAAGATTAGACTGGAGTGTTGGTAAAGTGCCTTGACATTGGACAAAAGCAGCAATTGCACCTATCTACAGTATACGTAAAGGAACAGGAAGTATTGCAACAACTATCGAGGTATCTCATTGATTATATACCAGGCAAAGTATTCACTGGCATCTTGGAAGGGAGGGTGCGATCAGTGGCACTACTACATACATTATCAGAGGAAGGGAACATCAAGCTGTTCCAGAAGCATTGTATGGAGAACCACCCATCAACAACAGCATATCACAGGGTACCGAGGGAAAAGGTGTTCGCCATACTGGGGGACTATGGAATAACGGTAGATTATTCAAATCAATCAAAGACATTTTTGTTGACAATTGGATTGCAGTGAGAATGCAATCTAATATCTTGGAACTTGAAAATAGGTGCAATGAATCTGGTATGAAAATTAGCCTTTCGAAGACCAAATTGATGCCAGTAGGTAAGAAATCCAAGTCAATTAAATGTCAGATTGGTGACACAATGATGGAACAGGTAGATAATTTCAAGTATTTAGGGTGTGTGTTCTCCCAGGATGGTAGTATAGTAAGTGAGATTGAATCAAAGTGCAGTGAAGCTAAAACAGTGAGCTCGCAGTTGCGATCAACAGTATTCTGTAAGAAGGAAGTCAGCTCCCGGACTAAAATATCTTTACATCGGTCTTTCTTTCAGACCAACCTTGCTTTACTGTAGTGACAGCTGGGTGGATTAAGGATATCTTATTCATAAGTTAGAAGTAACAAACATGAAGGTAACGAGAATGATTGCTGGTACAAACAGGTGTGAACAATGGTAGGAGGGTACTCGGAATGTGGAAAGAAAGGCTAAGTTAGGAATGAACTCAATGGATTGCGCATAAACTGACTTAGGTTTTGGGGCCATGTGAGGCGAATGGAGGAGGATAGGTTACCCAGGATAATAATGGACTCTGTTATGAAGGGTAAGAAAAGAAGAGGGAGACCAAGAAAACGATGGTTACACTCGGTTTCGAACGATTTAAAGGTAAGAGGTATAGAACTAAATGAGGCCACAGCACTAGTTGCAAATAGAAGATCGTGGCGACGTTTAGTAAATTCACAGAGGCTTGCAGACTGAACTCTGAAAGGCATAATGGTCTATAATGATGATGATGATGATGATTATTATTATTATTATTATTATTATTATTATTATTATTATTATTATTATTATTATTATTATTATTATTATTATTATTACAAATGGGGTACTCTTTGTAAGTTGTTCTTACCCAAGACGTCTTACATTTGCACTCTCACACTTGTCCGCGCATCTTGTCAGAGTAGAACTCTCGGAACGAAATATTACAGAAGTGAGTCATAATTTACAAGCGAGAACGTGCTGAACCTCTTGAAGTACGTGAATATGAAAGCATATAATACTTAATTTATTGACATGTTCGTACATGACCTCACTTTATATCCTGTTGTATCGACGCCCTATTCTTATGATAATATATGTTGCAAAATGCCCATAATTACTTCAGTATGGTAACTAGTTCCTTCTCATGTCTAAGGTGGATTATTCAGAGAAGAACGAAGAGGAATTTCGAAGTCCGTTTCCGGCTCGATATTTGTGTGCAGGTTCCAATAGTTCTCAAAATGATTCTTCAGAGTTAACTCATTGGTGCCTTATACGGAGCCGTTTAGTACATGTCTACCATGGGCGAGAGGCCGACATTAGGAACTATTTCTTATGTAAATGTTACCCTGCTTACCTCACGTAACTAGCAAGCGATGGATCTCACAAATCTACTTCAAATCAATTTCAAGCTTTCTAAATGGAATACTCTTTCATAATTCAATGAAATATATATATATTTGCTAGTTGCTTTACGTCGCACCGACACAGATAGGTCTTATGGCGACTATGGGACAGGAAAGGGCTAGGAGTGGGAAGGAAGCGGCCGTGGCCTTAATTGAGATACAGCCCGAGCATTTGCCTGGTATGAAAATGGGAAACCACGGAAAACCATCTTCAGGGCTGCCGATAGTGGGGTTCGAACCTACTATCTCCCGAATACTGGATACTGGCCGCACTTAAGCGACTGCAACTATCGAGATCGGTCAATGAAATCTTTAGCTAGACATCCGTCAGTTTGTAAAGAAATATGGCAGTTGGTGAGAAGGATAGTTCGAAGCAGTTTGAAAGTGACTCTAATGAGAATCTATGTTAGGGGAAGGTGAAGTTGGTACTCAAAGTGAGGGGAATTGTTCTCCTGAAAAATATATTCGTAAATGACGTAAGTTATAACCCCTTATGCAAGGTCAAACATTTGTAACACATAATTAAAGAATACATGCTACCATACTATGATTCACTATTGTGGATTAAATCACAGTTACTGAACATTCAGACTCGTGCTAGCAATGGCTTTGTACATACAGTATGTTGTATTTCGAATTATTACAAATATAATAAGTTTCGCCATTTTGAAATAAATAAATAAATTACTATGAGACATCTAGGTCTACATGTACATAATTTTGGAAGATTCAGTTTCGTTAAATAGCTATATCCCTTTTCTAAAATTGCGTAGCATGTTCACATATTATTATTTTTAACTAGCATATGTACCCGTGCTTCGCTAAGGTTTTCTACATTGTATTCGAATATCAAAGTAAATACTGTACATGCTGTAAATAAGATTGTTTTAAAATTGCATGTGTCTTAGCGTTATCCGAGAAACAGCATGGGGAGGTCCCCATATGTTGTTTCCAATGTAAAGTGTTTGTTACGGATTTGTGATGATAACGGCAGGCTCACTTGCCCACTGCCATTCACAATCGAGTTTGGAAGTTTACATTATAACTGCGGGCCCCATTGCCTACTGCGCGGTTACAATCGATATGGGGAGTTTTCGTTACAATGGCAGGCCCCTTTTCCTACTTCCAGAAAGATTACAATTGAAGAGTTGTGTTATAATGGCTGGCAAATTCCCTACTACCAGTCGAAATTGAGTTGTGCGGTTATCATTATAATTGTTACAAAGTTATCCGTGGAAGTCAGAGGTGAAAGAAGGTGCGGGCTGGAATGGGTCTAACTACAATTTCGAAAGATGAATTAAAATTTCAACAAAGGTTATATTTTCAAAACTTAACAATGGTGACATATAATTTTGAGCGTACAACAAATAACAACCAGTTAAATCAGGTACACGATCAAGGAGTCCAAAATTAGAGAAAAATTTAACCAGTTTCCACTAGGGGAAATAACAACGAAAGGCAGGTACAATAATAATTTTACAAATGAAAGAACAAGTTCAATCGTTACCAGCCCTGGGCTCCAAGCCCCACTTTACATCCCTTGAGCTATTAGCCCAAGTTTACCAAGGCACAAATTTGAACTAAGGGGCAGAAAACCCCATCATACCAAGTAGCACTTGCTCCTAATTACCATGTTAAGCCTCCTATAGGCCCCCACCAAAATACAAGAAAGAGCAGACCCGCTCTCGATTTTACAAGCCTATCAAAGGCCACAACCAAATTTACTTCTAACTGCCCTTACAAAGAAACAGGGGTATCTTGTACCCAACCTACAGGGCCTTAATAGCAAATTAAGGTTAATTAAATGGCCCAAACACAAAGATGAATGGAGGCGAGTACTTGCACTCCTACACTAAAGCTAGTTAAAACCTATGTGGTGCTAGGCCGATAACACAGGGGCTAATCCCAAGCTAGGGAGGTGACTCGTATGAGGAAACTTGACCACTTTAAGAAAGAGAAGAAACGGTTACGAAACCGTAGTCACCTCTACTTCAAAATGAAGGGGAGCTCGAGAGGGTAAATCACTCTCTATCCCCGCTTTACAGTTAAAGAGATTTGTAGTTTTTACATAGACAGAAAAGGAATTTACATTTTAAAGTGGTAGGTTACATATTAAAAGTTTCGAACCTTCCCCGAGAGTTAAACTGCTGAGCTAGCAAGAAATAAAGATGTTAAGAGGCCATTACCTTGTTGAAGAGCAGCTGCCTGAAGAACGAGGCTCTTCCCGCCCCCTGCTACATATTCACACACTGAGCAAGATGTTATTCGAGTGGCCAGGAGACCAGAAAATCAGCAGTTTTTATACCCTCGTGAAAAATTCGAGACCTTTCAGGAATGAGAAGACACACCCACTCAATTTTTATTGGTTGACCAAGAGTTACACATGGAAATTCAAAGAAGAAAGCTATGATTGGAGGAAAATTAATTACAGAAATTACTGATTGGCTAAATTCAAAACAGGCGGAAGGAAAGGATTAATATTGCCAACCTACAAACCACAGAACCAAATTTAGTAAAGACAAAACTTATGAATACAACATTTCTCCAAGAAGGTTCATTCCATTACACCAGAGTGCGTTATCATAGATTTTTAGTAGAGACATATGTTAGAGAATGTCCACACTTCTTGATCAATGAAAAACAAAAGCAAATCAAAAACACACAGTGACATCTTCTGATAAACAGTCGGGTTAGTTCAGTTGTTAAAGTTCCGGGTTTCTCCAGTAGAGAAGTTTCAATTGGCGCAAGATTTGCACTTGTGTCGTAGAGGGGTACCGCCCGGTACAATAATGACAGGCCCTTTTATTACTGCCAGCCAGCTTACTACTAGTCACTCCAAGTTGGTGAGTTTCCATCGAAATAGCAGGCCACTATGACTAATGCCAGTCACATTTTGTTTATAATGGCGGGCACCCTGGCCTACAGCCAAACACAATCGGGCGTGAGAGTTTTAAACAAAACTGCATGCTCCCTTGCCTTCTGCAAATCAAATCGAGAAGTGAATTATTCATTACAACTGTAGGCCTTCCTTACTAATGCCAGTTAGACAGGAGTTGGAGGAGGACCCCATTCCTACTGCCAGTCAAAGTCAGCGTGGGGATTACTGATACGATAGCAGACACACCCTTTCCCGATCGCTACAAATCGGCATCAGTGAATATACCAGGTGGCTCCCGAAAGCCGTACTTTATACTTACAAATGTTCCGCATGCACAAATGATGAATGGGATGTCTACCAACTGATTTTCACAGGCGCACTACTGCCAGCGGGTAGGTTACGTCAGAATATGAAGAGATAAGGACCAGCCTGTCGCTCGCAGCATGTTACTCAGCGTTACAGGTCTAATGCATCCCTTGCAATAGTAAACATCGTTTTCCACCGCATATTTCTAGGCTGGTGTATGGTACAGCCGCACTGTATTTGCTGTCAGCATATCGGCAATGAATAGTGTGTTCAGCAGCGACAAATACACAGACATTATTTTAATCTGGACGACCTCGTCGGAATGCAGCCGAAGCTCCAAACAGACGTAGGCCAATGCCCCCTACACACGTACCCATTTCACCGAACAGTATTCGTTTTTGTTTCATACAAGCAACTCTATTATCGAGTGGAATTTCTACACGTTTATAAATTAATTTATTAAATTTCCTTTTTTGCATCTTTGGCGTGTTTACAAACAGTAGCGGTGATTACGGGGTGGGGCGAAGAGGGACAGTGGCATCCTCCCCCAACTGTTTGGAGTAAACATTACATTTTTTTCCACTTTAGAAAGCTGGAACTAGAAATTATTAAGAAAAAAGCTATTTGCAGAAGCCTTGTTGTCTTATCTGCTAATTCTTTCCTTTATTTTTTAATTATTAACATAATTATTGGTGAAAATACGCACAAAATGCCGTTCGTCGCGGCTAACCGATTTGTATAGCGCTGTGGTAAGTAGTGGAGACTTTGCGTGTGCTGTGAGGAAGGCTAGTAGGGGTACATATTTTTTTGACAAGGTCGTGGACACGGAGTTATAATTCACCCGCTTGCCGCGCGCATCCGTCAATCTGGCAGTCTCGTTTAGTGTCTGTTAGTTTCTTAGTGTGTATTCAAATACTAAATGATTTTAATTGCATAATCATGCCGTACTGTGAGCTTGCACGCGGGAGATAGTGGTTTCGAATCCTACTGTCGGCAGGCCAGAAGATGGTTTTCCATGGTTTCCCATTTTCACACCAGGCAAGTGCTGGAGCTGTACCTTAATTAAAGGCACGGCCTCTTCCTTTCCACGCGTAGCCCTTTCCTGTTTCATCGTTGCCTTAAGTCCTGTCTGTGTGGCTGGGACGTTAAGTCAATTGTAAAAATATATTTAATTGTAATTTCAACGGGAGATAATATCAACTTTACTTTCACCGGACTAAATTCTTTCGTTTGTGTTACGTTATTTATTATGTAAATGTAATTAACCTGCCTCGTCGTTTATTTGTAATAATACTTTTTTGAGATCATGATTAAATGCTTTATACTAAAATTTTCACCAGGTCTCACAAACAAAGCACGGGGCAGGTTAAATAGATTTACTTAATAAATAACATAACACAAAACAAATAATTTAGCCCAGTGAAAGGAACGTTGGTATTATCTCCCGTTGAAATTACAATTACAATAGAATTTATTTTGCAATCGGCTTTACGTCCGCCTCTGGGGTGTAGTGGTTAGTGTGACTAGCTGCCACCCCCGGGGGCCCGGGTTCGATTCCCGGCTCTGCCACGATGTTTTTAAAAGTGGTACGAGGGCTGAAACGGGGTCTACTCAGCCTCGGGAGGTCGACTGGGTAGAGGTGGGTTCGATTGCCACCTCAGCCTTCCTCGGAGTGGTTTTCCGTGGTTTCCCACTTCTCCTCAAGGCAAACGCCGGAGTGGTCCCTAACTTAAGGCCACGGCCGCTTCCTTCCCTCTTAGTTGTCTAACCCTTCCAAATTTCCCATCTCCCCACCAAGGCCCCTGTTCAGCATAGCAGGTGAGACCGCCTGGGTGAGGTACTGGTTATCCTCCCCAGTAGTATACCGACCCAATGTCTCACCCTCATAGACATTGACCTTGAGGCAGTAGAGGTGGGATCCCTCGCTAAGTCCGAGGAAAAATCAATCCTGGACGGCAAGCAGATTAAGAAGAAGAAGAATTGGCTTTACGTCGCACCGACTCAGAAACGACTTATGACGACGATGAGACAGGAAAGGGCTACGCGTGGAAAGGAAGAGGCCGTGCCTTTAATTAAGGTACAGCTCTAGCACTTGCCTGGTGTGAAAATGGGAAACCACGCAAAACCATCTTCTGGCCTGCCGACAGTAGGATTCGAAACCACTGTCTCCCGGGTGCAAGCTCACAGCTGCGCGCCCCTAACCCCACGGCCAGCTCGCCCTGTGCAATTGTGTACAAGTGTGGCATGATTATGCAATTAAAATCATTTAGTATTTGAATACACACTAAGAAACTAACAGACACTAAACGAGACTGCTAGACTAACGGATGCGCGCGGCAAGCGGGTGAATTATAACTCAGTGTCTACGACCTTGTCAAAAAAAAATGTACGCCTACTAGCCTTCCTCGCAGCACACGCAAAGTCTCCACTACTTGTCGCAGCGCTATACAAATCGGTTAGTCGCGACGAACGGCATTTTGTGCGTATTTCCACCAATAATTAATAATTAAAAAATAAAGGAAAGAATTAGCAGATAAGACAACAAGGCTTCTGCAAATAGCTTTTTTTCTTAATAATTCCTAGTTCCAGTTTTCCAAAGTGGACAAAATGTAATGTTTACTCCAAAAAGTTGGGGGAAGGTGCCACTGTCCATCCTCGCCCCACCCCGTAATCACCACTACTGTTTGTAAACATGCCAAAGATGCAAAAAAGGAAATTTAATAACATTAATTTATAAACGTGTAGAAATTCCACTCGATAATAGAGTTGCTTGTATGAAACAAAAACTAATACTGTTCGGTGAAATACGTGTGTAGGGGGCATTGGCCTATGTCTGTTTAGAGCTTCGGCTGCATTCCGACCAGGTTGTCCAGATTAAAATAATGTCTGTGTATTTGTCGCTGCTAAACACACTATCCATTGCCGATATGCTGACAGCAAATACAGTGCGGCTGTACCATACACCAGCCTAAAAATATGCGGTGGAAAACGATGTTTACTATTGCAAAGGGTGCATTAGACCTGTAACGCTGAGTAACATGTTGCGAGCGACAGGCTGGTCCTTATCTCTTCATATTCTGACGTAACCTACCCGCTGGTAGTAGTGCGCCTGTGAAAATCAGTTGGTAGACATCCCATTCATCATTTGTGCATGCGGGACATTTGTAAGTAGAAAGTACGGCATTCTTGAGCCACCGGGTATATAGATCCATATACGAAAGTATATGCATGTTTACAATATTGCAGACCTTCATTTACAGATTAACTGCTGCTAAACGGTACGTCATATTGACAAAGGATTGTACCATAAGACGCCGGATTTAGCGGCCTAAATGGCTGGTCCTATGATATCTCATCTATTCATGGATCAGACTGAGTTAGAAACGTTGAATAGGGTAAAATTTGTGTATGATTATCTCACATTGCATTATTTTTCGGATAATTATATGACAGCTACATACATAGCATTTGGCTCATATATGGCTACTGGGTGGGCATATTTTCTTGTAGAGTCTGATGATTCTATCTTTCCTATAAGTGTTTGAAAGTATGAATTATGCATGTGAGAAGTACAAATTTACTTAACATCGATAAATAGAGAAAAATCAAACGTAAAAGGGATACAGATACGACAAAAAGTCATAAGTCCAAGGTTGTAGATCACTCCAAATTGAAAGGAAATTGTGCCATCCGTTAAGCGAGAGGACTTCAGGTTTATCCCACGAAAAACCTCGAAACAAAGGTCTGCACCATCATTAAAATTGCCTCCATATTTCGATATTCTTCGGGGATAAAAAGTGAAAAATTTAAAGATCTTGGAAGTTTTCCTTCCGTTACAGGCTAAAACGTATAATTTTGACAAATTTCAATTTTCTTGTTCGTCTGGCAGATTATGCAGCAATCTGGACTTTGGGCGGGGAGAGTAAAAATTAGGACTTTGAGGAAACTAAACCAAAAAAAATATGCAGTTAGCTGTATGAAAATTTCGCCAAAATAGTCAATGTACAGGCACACAGACGTTACGACTTTATTTATAGAGACAGATAAGGAATCTGCTCCACGTACAACACCTTTAGGGCTATGTCCGCTGGACTTAACCTGTAAAACCTCCCGTTAATGATATCTCCCTTATTAATTCCCCTGTCGAAAAAATTTACATGAAAGAAAGTTTTAGAAATGGATTTCCATCAAGTTTGGCCGATTTCCAGTTAAGTTGGTCTTGTACTGTTCATATTGTGGAAGAGTAAAATCACCATTTCGGTTCCCTATAAACCGCCAGTCCATTCCGGGAACATGAAATGTTATTGACCTTTAAAAACTACCTTTGGACAGGTGGATGCTAAATATAAAGTTTGGTTCAAATATCTTCTGTACTTGTCAAGTTGTAATAAATACGCTTTACACGCGCCCGCTCTTACGTTAAGTCCGGTGGGATTTATACCGAAAAACGGTCCGTTAATGATATCTCCCTTATTAATCCTCGTATCGAAATGATGCACATGAGAAAAAAGTTTATAGATTAATTTCTATTAAGGCAGGTAGATTTCCATTAAGTTTGGACGTGTATATTTTGTGGGAGTGCAAAATCACGGTTTCGGTTTCGTATAAACCCCCAGTCAGTTCAGGGATTTAGAAACAATATTTGCCCTAAAACCTACACAAGGACAGGTGGATTCTAAATATGAAGTTTTGTGGAAATATATCCCGTAGTTTCCAAGTTAAAGACAAACAGACAAATAGACAAACAGACAGACACCAAAGCTAAAAATATGCAGATGGTCATTATTACACTTGAAACGGATAACTGTACGGAAATTTCGCCAAAATAGTCAATGTAAAGACACACTCTAGAAGTGCAGATCTCTTTTTCGAGAGTTACTGCTTTGAAACTGTACGACATATCTACAAACGGACTTCACCATCAGACGCCTCTTTCAGTGTTCTATATGGTTGGTCGTATGGCATCTTCTCGTATCTCCTATATTTATGGGTTAGATTGAGTTAAAGTCATTGAATGGGGTGAACGTTTGTACAGTTTTCACTTACCACTTTATATTTTTGATACTCATGTGACAGCTAGAATCATAAAATTTAGCTATCACATGGCCACTGGTCATGTCAATGTGCGTGCCGAATGTCATGATTCTATCTTTCCTATAAGTGTGGGAAATTATAACATATATGTGTAAAAGTACAAAATTAACTTGAAATAGAGGAATACAGCTCTATTTAACTTATAAGGGATAGAAATAGGACACAAATTCATAGGACCAAAGTTGTAGATCTCTCCAAAATGAAAGGCCATTGTGCTTTCTGATTTGTGATACGACTTTCCGATTAGCCACCAATTGTCACGAAACGAAGGTCTGCACCGTCGTAAAAATTGCATCCATATTTGGACATTTTCTGGAGCCAAGAGTTATAGGCTACATTTGCATAGCTTAGAATATTTCCTCAAAGAAATAGTACCCAGCTTTCGGGATTAGCACTCGCATACATATGGAATAATAAAGGAAGAAAATAATACAGTTAAGAATGTTGAAATTAATAGAAAATGGATTATAACTGAGGACATCCGGATGACGACAAATATGTAAATACCAAGTGAATGTATTGGAAAATCAAATGCCCCTCTATAAATTATGCTGGTGTGAGTTATGGATATAAGAAAGTGGTAACAGAGAAGAAATTTGGGCGCAGGGATTCTTGGGTAAACAGATAAGAAGATGAGTGATAGTGTTATTGCTTAAGCTATTCGAGGACGGTTATAACCTCCAACGATATTCCAACAATATCCCACAGAATGGCCGATTGACGCCTCTCTTGCTTTCTACCCAAGGAACAACCACGAATTTATAGGATTGATGAGGAAAATGGCAATACGTTACTTCCCTCCTGGCAAGCAGTCAGAGACATTGCCATGGTAACCTGTAGGTTCGTTGTCGATCTGTCGGTCACTCAATGCAGAGCATGATACCAGCAGAAAATAGTAATTTTCTCCGTCATTAGAAGAGTAAGGTAAATTATGAACATAACGAAAGTTGTTTATAATGAAGAGACGTTTCTCATACGGTCCACGGAGTTTACAGAAAATCAATAGTATAAGTGAAAAAGGAGGAAAACCGTTCTGGTTTTCCTACAAAACCCCCATCTGTTCAAAGATTTTAAAATGATATGCTTATCGAAACCTTCCTCGGGATGAGTATACTACAAATATGAAGTTTGGTGTTGAGATCTATCCAGCCATTTCGCCGTGATGGTGGAACAAACAGACAAACAGACGAACAAACAGGCGCGAAAAATAAAAACCACCGATTCGGTCTTAAGTTGACCTCAAACGGATACATATCTGAAAAATTACAGACAGCGGACCCCCTACAACTTTATTTATATAGATTAATTGATACATGTTACCCCATGAGGAGGCTGACACAAGGACAAAGTATGTTGATTACTCATTATTTTGTCTTCTAAGTTATTGGTGAGTATGCTAGTGTGCCAGAGAGAAATAACATTCACAAGACTCAGGAATAAATTTAGAATGTGGCACGATGTGTGTTACTTTTGGTGGACTTGTGTATTATTGAAGTGCATTTCTCAAACACATTGAGCTGTTCCATTTCTCTCCTTGAATTTCCGGTCTCTGCCTCTGTTAATAATACGTTACTGCACATCCGGCATAGAATTCATTATGGAATGCTAAGTACTCTCACGAAGAGTATCAACATGGATATCAATAGTATTTAAAACAGAGCTTACTCGTCTCTGAACCCATTTGTATGTGCTTGGTATGGCTGTTACTCGCAAGTCTCGTGACCCACAATTTATTTAATCAATTTTTGAGTATGTTCCTGTCATCTTTCTGGTTTGTGTTATTGTACTAGAAACATTTTTATTTGTCTCACCCGTTTTTACTGTGAAACATGTACCTAGAAACCTTCCCACACTCAATTTATCTACATCGGGATCCATATCTGCTCCTGGGGAAATCTTGCATCCAACATGTGATTTGTGAATCTCCGCCAAACCACACTGAATTTTACTTGATGCTGTAGGAAGTTATTAGAGTCCTTAAGTATAAAGTCTCTACTCGGCGAGATAGCATGCTTTTTTATCGACAAATTTATTGAACTGTCACTGATGTTTATTTACCAGTTCACTCGTGTTTGAGTTATCCACTCGATGGAGTTTGTATTCACGACCTAATCGAACAGACAGGTATCTGCTTTGTCGAACTTCTGCTCTCCAACATGCCTTTCACAGTGCAGCCTCCTTCCCAGAGTAGTTCTCTACACAACTCGCTGCACTGCCCTTAACCAAGACCGTCTTACTCCCTAGTGATGCAATGCGGAGTGACTCGTCACTGACTCGCGACCTTCCCGTATCTCACTCGCGGCTGACTTAAGAGGACTCACTGTCGCCGTCTCCGGCCTTTATATAGGTCATTGGGTGATTCTCCCAGTTTCCACTCCCAGGTCATTTCTGGGCGCCTTCTGTATTGTAAGCCAGCCCCAGCGTTTTTTAAGAAGCGTCCTTATTTACTCGGTTTATTCTGCCCACTATTAGGCCTAGAGTAAAACGGAACGTCGAAATTGACGAGCAAGCTGCCAGATGGCTTCAAATTAAAATACTTGCACACGGTAGCTGAGACCATACGATTATTATTATTATTATTATTATTATTATTATTATTATTATTATTATTATTATTATTATTATTATTATTATTATTATCATGGGCCTCAACAAGTCGCCGGCGATATAGCTTTGCTCCCTGCTAGCCTCGCACACATTGTCGCCACTGCATCGTTATTGTAGCCTTCTGCCAGCCCCCTTGCACTCTCGGTCTTCATTGTCACAATATCTTGGAGTGTCTTCAAACCTTGTGCAAGTATACAGCTATCGCTTGTGATTTTTGAATCAAGTGTTATCACGATTACTATCACTGTAGAATACTACCGGCGTTCATCCTCTTACATTCTTTTGTTCCAGTTTATTTTCTCCTATTACACTAACTTCCCCTCCAATGGAATTTACATCTCCTTTTATATATTGTATTTCAGCTTCTATCTCTTCGTATATGCCTTCGTTTCCTTGATAATCGGCTGAACATGTAGGCATGTACACAGAGTGACCTAAAGTCACGGGAAGGGGTGTTCTATTAGAAAATGTGCCGTGTATGGCCTCTGAACGTTGCGGCTAGGGTAACTGCAGCGTGCGTAGCTGAGCAGTCTGTCACAGACACAAGTGTCGTGGAAATGGCAACACGTCGCATGGATAATAGCACTGCGGAGATTACACGCGAATTCCGGTTTCTGAGGTCAACATAGTCTTCAATATCGCAGAGAGAATGTTACCACACGCATAAACAGCCGCGCGGGAAGACTACAGGTGTTTAACGAACGGACGAATGAACCATACTGGGCGCTCGGCGGGCTACTGTGAGTCAGATCACCGCCTAGGTTAATGTTGGGAGTCAGGAACCCATTTCTACCAGGACAGTTAGGAGGCAACTGCATAGCATAGGCTTCACCAGCCGACGACCAACTCGTGTACCTTTGCTGACATCTCGACACAGAGATCAACGACGTGCATCGGCCCGCGAACATTGGCAATAGACCATGGAAAGGTGGCAGAGCGTGGTATGGTCCGATGAATCCCGGTTCCAGCTGTATCAAGCTGATGAGCGTGTGAGAGTGTGGTGTATGCCCCATGAAGCTATGGATCCTGCATGCCAGGCAGGAGGTGGCTCAGTTCTGGTTTGGCGGCGTTCTCATGATCGCACTTAAGCCCAATTGTTCGACTGAAGGGAGCGCTGACAAGTGCATGTTATATGAACATTCTTTCACACCATCTGCATCCCTTTCTGGCACTAGAGTCTGGCTGCATGGCTTAATAGTTAGCGTGCTAGTTTTTTTGTCACAGGAGTCCCGGGTTCGATTCATGGCGGGGTCGGGAATTCTAACCATAATTGGTTAATTTCGCTGACTCGAGGGCTGGGTGTATGTGTTGTCTTCATAATCGTTTCATTCTCATCATGACGCGTAGGTCGCCACCCGGCATCAAATCGAAAGACCTGCATCTGCCGAGCCGGACTTGTCCTCGAACACTCCCAGCACTAAAAGCCATGCGCCATTACCATTTCATTTCTGGCCCTAGAGTACCCTGATGGACATGCCATGTTTCAACAGGACAATGCGCCATGTCACCGCTCTGTGGTGGCACACACGTGGTTGAAGGAGCATTCCAGTGAATTGCGACCATGGATTGGCCCTCCAGATCGCCAGATCTTAATCCAATCGAGCAATTATGGGATGCTGCCGATGCCGTTGTACGCTCCATGAACACTGCACAAACTACACACGACCAATTGTCGGTAGCAGTGCAAGATGCGTGAGTCCAGATCCCTCCAGAACTATTCCAACACCTTGTAGAATCGATACCTCGATGTACTGCTGCCGTTTTGAGGGCTCGCGGAGGAGCGACTCGTTATTAACGTCACATTCTGCGTCTTCGCATGACTTATGGCCACTCAGTGTACACCCGTACTTACTTGTCCAACAATTGTCCCATTTCTCTACGAGGTTGGGTATGAGGTGAGATAAATCTATCGTGGCGGGTTTTTATGACCGGATGCCCTTCCTGACGTCAACCTCATTAGAGGGGTTAACGAGATGAAATGAATCACGTGATATATTATAGTAGGAAGGGAGAGGGTGAAATGCGATGCGGTATATAGCTCACTCCTATCGAATAGCAGCAAGGAGTCTGCTCAAGGCTTAAGGTCCCCATCCGATGGAGAATTACCATCAACAGCGTCATATGCCATCACTCCATATGAGCACTTCAGAGAGGTTCGGAATTTAATCCAGGCTTTTGGCACGCAATCTGGTGGTTAGAAATTGTATAGCACTACCTCCCCTACCCTGCCAGCCAAAATTTTGATGGTGAAACTTTTTTCGACCAACGGGATTCGAACCGGCTAACCACGGTATCAGACTGTTTAGACTTCAACGCCTTAACGATCGTCCCTATAGACCTGTACTATTGTGAAGTAATACAATAACAATCAGTTGTCCGTGTTGATTTTGGTACCTTATCCACTGTCCCTTTTTCTTATTCATCACTAGTTTTTGCCCACAGCTTCGCATGGGTGGAAATAAATTTTGTGGCCTTATACAGAACTGACGAACACAGGAAGCTGTACCAAAATGCGTTCAGAATTTTTTTAGTAATGTTGCTGCATGTTGGTTTCTGTTGATTAGTTTTTAGAAGTTGAATATCTCCAACGAAAAGAAGAGAGTATGAACGCAGGGAAACCATCAGCTTATAGAAAATCGCTTTAAGTGATCATAGAACACCAAGATTGGAAAGAAAGTCTAGTGCTGGAGTCTCCTACCGCTGAATGTGAGACTTGAAATCATGTGTTGTGCTAGAACAAGGGCTTTGGACACAAAGTAGCATGCAGAAGACAAGAAAGTACTAAACACAACCGACATTGTTAGCAAGAAACCAACAGTGGACTTAAACATGATATCGGTGACCCGAGGGGTGGTATTCTCGAGGTTAAAAATATTATTTCTGAGCTCCGTCCGCCTCTGTGGTGTAGTGGTTAGCGTGATTAGCTGCCACCCCCGGAGGCCCGGGTTCGATTCCCGGCTCTACCACGAAATTTGAAAAGTGGTACGAGGGCTGGAACGGGGTCCACTCAGCCTCGGGAGGTCAACTGAGTAGCGGTGGGTTCGATTCCCACCTCAGCCATCCTGGAAGTGGTTTTCCGTGGTTTCCCACTTCTCCTCCAGGCGAATGCCGGGATGGTACCTAACTTAAGGCCACGGCCGCTTCCTTCCCTCTTCCTTGCCTATCCCTTCCAATCTTCCCATCCCTCCACAAGGCCCCTGTTCAGCATAGCAGGTGAGGCCGCCTGGGCGAGGTACTGGTCATACTCCCCAGTTGTATCCCCCGACCAAGAGTCTGAAGCTCCAGGACACTGCCCTTGAGGCGGTAGAGGTGGGATCCCTCGCTCAGTCCGAGGGAAAAACCGAACCTGGAGGGTAACCAGATGATGATGATTTCTGAGCTCCTATCTAACGGAATGAAATAAAACCAAGTGCGCGGAAATTCTAAACGTCTGTACTTTAATACTGGCGAGTCTCATGAAGAATAGATTTGTGGTTTTTGTGTTCATTCAATAGAAACCGAGTGACATACAGACAGAGTTAACTTCCAAAAAATATGGATATCCCCTCCGCATCGGGAATACTGTCAACCATCTCAAAATTGTAACAAAACACGGGTGTACGAACAGACGCTACATTCGTATTATATATAATTAAGCCAACTCCTGCACTTCCCCTCCTTACCTCTCAATGTACTGTGTATAATGCATAGTGAGTCATCTGGTGATGAATGATAGTGTCACGTCATCAAAGGAACACCCATGGAATTCAATTCAAACATATCGTAATTGCTGGGACTTGGTTAGAACGGTCGAAGAATGCTTGAGAAGAGGAGAAACCTCTTTATAATCCTCAGTTTGTCTCTTCTCATACAGCCTTAACCAAAACATTATCATGACTAAATATCCTCAACTTACGTAGGCACTTCATTATCTTCGATAATACTTCTGAATTTGTTGCACATGTTTCCAAACGCAAGATAAATCACATCAGGAATATATTTTGTTTTAAGTAGCAGATTTTTTAAAGATAAGAAGTCATGACAGTGTCGATTTGCGTAGCTTTCTGCGAAATTGTGCCGTGGTGAAGATATTTATGTAAGTACTGACTCACTGTCATTCCGATTTTAAAGAAATATAATTTGCCAAGAAAGTGAACGAGTGAACAATCTTTGTCACACAGCGCTCATTATTATAGATCATAACTGTATTACAGAAATTACAAACAGAATTTTGAAGTCGTCGTATTTATGGTGAAAGCCAGAGGTACGATTACATATTTCCATGCCGAATTCTGCAACAGACTCACAATCAGGATAGATGCCATCCATGCGATTTTCTAACAGCATTGAAGGAATCCATCAGGAGGCAGATATACCATTTGTAGACTGAAAAAGCTAATGGAACTAAGTGCCAAGCCATGCGAGCTTATTTGCCTTCGTTCTTCGAAATAATGTATATGGCTAGCAAATGATTGTTCTGGGTGTATGAGCCAGCACCTCTTGCACATTTAATAGACCTAAGTACCAGTAAAGAAGTGGAGGTAAATAATGGGAACTCCTGTGCGTTTACAAAGGGAAATTCACTTCAATCTGTTAGATGAAACCACCATCATGAGTAAGTGGAAAGTTCCACTTGACAAAAATAAATAAATAAATAAAAAAATTAAAAAATAAAAAAAGAGGGAAGGAAAAATAAGCCAAACAGCCACCTCCGAGTAAGATTGCCTGAAGATTCCAGAAATATCATAACTGAGCATAACAAGAGATAATCCCGATAGTGTTATATTCAAAGAAAAAATAAGTGAATTCAGAACGAGTGGGAAACAACGTGGTAATTACGCTGTAAAAGAAGCCTTGCCAGATATTGTTCCACATTCAGAAGTTTGAAAAAAGAAGACCTGAACTCTATGCTTGACTTCGTTGAAGATGAAAATAAAGTCTTTTAACACAGAATTAATACTCGAGTAGACTTCAATGTAGTAAAATTAAACTTCGTTACCTCAGAAGCTAAAGCAATAGACTCATAGCTCTTTGACAAATTTTCAAATATATGGTTACGCCCTCCTCAGATTTATTGTGATATCATAATGATAATATAAGAGATTTACGTAAAATAAAACTTCGGGTATTTTAAAAATAAAGTATCTAAATATTTAAATAGCCTTTGTTAAATATCTCAAAATTAACTTTTTTGTCACTGAGGCCCTTTAAATTTTCAACTCAACATTTACGTTTACTCTCAAGTTAACATGCTAAATGCGCCATAAATAATCAAATTACCTTTGGTATTTGTATTTAATTTCATTTTTTGGTACCTACTGTAGGCTATTAATAAATGAATACATCTGTTCTAGTAATCTGGATCCTTGTATTCAACTGTGATTTCAGGCTGATTAATAGATGAGAAATTATTGTGGTGAATGTTTTCCTAACCGGAAGTAAAGTAAGATATTTTCGAGAAACAAAGGTATCAGCAAAACGAGGACATGAAAATGAGAGAATTCCTACGCCTTGTAAACCTAATCCCTGAGACCCGTATGAGAGAAACGTATCCTGAGTGATAAAATACCTATTCATTGTTCCTTAATTTTCACCTGAATGTATATCCTTTACATTAACCTGCGCATACATCTTCCACTCTACGTAGTCTCTTGTAAGGATAATTACTGAATTGTTTATTACTGTTCCACACGGTAACAACTTACCGGTATCATAAACATGTCATGCGGTGCACGAGAAGTAAGTGTAAATTCCCCGGAAGTGGCAGATCATTAGCAGGTAATGTAGGGCTTTGGGAACATCCTTAAACACGAAATCTTACTCAGCTAATTTGAATACAGATGCATGCTCACAGTAAAGCTTTGTAATACATATCTGATAAGATCGTTATAGCTAATTGAGTTGGAGAAGTGAATTTCTAATATTAACATCCATAATCTACATCATCAGATCTTTTGTTACAGAGAAATTTGCAACAACTAGACTCGCATTTTAAAGATGGACGGAAAAATAATCAATAGTGATTCTGGAAATATATATAAGGAAATAAATGATTTTCTAGGAAGTTGAATTATAAGTAAATTTGGTTGGCTCCATTACAATGGGACAAACCGTCTACGCAGTTTATACACATGTAAGGGTCCCAGGTGTACATTTTCTTCGGACTTGTCCCACATTTTCTTCCACAGCGTGGTTCCCGTAAGAGGCGGCATGAAAGTAATTAACCTATATGTTAATCGAATGTATCTGTTACAAGCTTTCCAGATTTGAGTTCGATCGGTCAAGTAGTCTTTAGGTGAAGGAAAGACAGATAAACAGACCAGCATTAAGGTTTATACTGTATATGAGTAAGGATTTCTTTGTTGTTTTTTCGGTGACGTATAGATGGGAAGATAGCGGCCATGGCTTTAACAAAAGTATAGCCCCAGTATTTGCCTGGTTTGAAAATCGGAAACCAGGGAAAACCATCTTGAGGACTGCCGACGATGTAATTTGAATTTCAACCCATCATCTCCCGATTGCAAGCTCACGGCTGCACGACTCTAACCTCACAGCCAACTCGCTCGTTCAGTAAGGATGTATGTATTTATGTACGTTACCAGTGTTTTGAATTTGTGTATACTTTAATAATTGTTGTACATACTACATTGGACTCTTTATGCTTTCGTAAAACCTATATTTTTGGAGATTCTCATTAACTCCAAAATCATTCCCCTGACATTAGACAAAATGAGATAAAAGTAGCTTTCCTTTGAGAAAATCGCTAAAGAATAAGAACTCTAACTTTTATGCTACCATGTAACAACCCCCAGGGGCTCAGAACTTATCATCGTGGAGTGATGACCTCAGGGCCTAGTAGAGTCCATCATGGCTTCCGTTTACTTGCGCTACGCCCCTTTTTTCTCAGTTCTACCCTCTGATGTTCTTGTGTGAATTTGTGTTTCATTTAGGCCTCGATATTATTTTGTAAAGCTAGCGAGACTCTCGTGGTCTTTCCTTTTCGTTAGCCGATCTTTTCCTTTTTCAAAAGAAGAGAAATCTTCCTATTTCTTTCTCTGTTATTATTTAGAAGGCTCCTACTATATTTTGGCTAATACCTCGCTCCTTATTAAAATTCATTCATGTTTGAGAATTCTTCCGATGCTTGCTATTAAGCTCTGATCTGATTGCCTCTCTTATCGAACATAATACAAACAAAGCCGTGGCACGTATCAACCATTAATATGTTTGGCCTATCCTGGCGGCTCCTGTCCAGCCAAATGCCCAACAGATATTGGAGTATCTCGTGGCCAGCGTGACAACATCCTCAGACGTATTACTTAGCTTTCATGTCCAGATTCACTGTCTTCCGATTCAAATAGCTCCTCAATTTGTTTCACGCGGCTGAGTAAGCCCGTTCTATTTCTGAGATCAGAATTACAGTATTTGGGTCAGGCATGAATCGAACTCGAGGTCTCAGGATGAGAGATAGGTACGTTACTCCTTCCCACGGGGCTGACTTTTCCCTCCCTGTCCAGATGACTTTGTACATGTTTGTAAGTATCATTCCCCTTCTTTATGTTTTACGACGCACCGGCACAGATAGGTCTCATGGCGACGATGGAATTGGAAAGAGTCAGGAGAAGGGAGGAAGTGATCCTGGCCTTAATTACCATTTTCAGGGATGCCGACATGGGGTTTGACATCACGACCTGACAGCTATGCGACCCAAACTGCACAGCCACTCACTTGGTCTTTCCCCTTTTAATAGTTACTTTGCCACTGCTATAAGCACCTTATGTTGTGATTTCTTATACGGTTACAATTAATCTAACTAGGCCTAAGTAGACAAAGAAGTAACCTTTATAATGTATTATTCATCAAAAGCAGCAGTCCATAACCGAGGTGAATTGTTCAATGCAGACATTTTTATTTCAAGGTTTTAGTAAGATAATAAGATTCTTGCGGTCCGACTCATTGGCTGAATGGTCAGCGTTGAGGCCTTCGGTTCAGAGGGTCCAGGGTTCAATTCGCAGCCTTGTCGGGGATTGTAATCGCGTCCGATTAATTCTTCTGGCTCGGGGACTGGATGTTTATGTTTGTACCAACACTTTCATATTAATATTAGACAACACACACTACACTATCAACCACCATAGAAACACGCAATAGTGATTACATCCCTCCATATAGGGTTGGCGTCGGAAAGGGTATCTGGCCATAAAATAGGGCCAAATCCACATGTTCGACACAGTTCGCGTCCGCGAACCCACAGATGCGGCAAATGTGGAAGGAGTAGAAGAAGAAGATTCTTGTGCTGGTACTTTTACAAACTTAAATGCTGAACATAAAAGTCTTTTGAAATATGCCATGTCGGATGAAAGAATCTGTACACTGTAAATGCAAACCTTACGGTGTTATTCATACAGTTCTGTTTTCTTCAGTTAAGATTTTAGAGAAGCGTCAAGAACTTATTCTGTATATGGTTATCCGCAACCGTACAACAGCCGTTGAAACAAATTACCCTGAGTGAATCTCAATAAAATGACATTAAAAAAATACAGCCTTAATTTTCTATCGAGTAACTAATGAATACAGACAAATAACCTTTATGACGTATTTTTCATCAAAAGAAGCAGTTCATAACTGAGGTGAATTATTAGATAGAGACATTTTCATTTGAATGCGACATCAAAGTAATTACTAATGGAATTTTTATAAAAAAGCGATGGCATCACAAACAAAGACAGCTCTCAATCACGGGCTGTAGTAATAGTTGGGTCGTGGTACCTCCGCCGTAATGAGGCCAATCCTCTGCTTGCTTTCCTCTCGTTACTTTAATGGTCATTATTTTCCCTCCTCGCAAGGTTCTGCTACCATTATTGCAAGCGAGATGCACCACCGTCTTGTCCGCTTCCAGCACTTCCCTCTTCACTCACCGGTGATCCTACTGTGGAAAGATAAGAGAGAAACATAGCAATCTGGCATTTATCTTCCTTTTGGTACAATACTTTCAATGACAGGAATACTTCTGGACTAATTCACATAAAAAGTGACCGGCATTTTTAAATACCTTATCATTTTCTTAAATGCCTGGTTCACTTATTCAGAGGAAATAACTAATCTTCTCAAACATTCCAAATACGTCAAGAAACTTAAAGAGTTTGCATCGCAGGACGCAGCAAAATCCCTAACGACTATCAATGTATACTTGTATCTGTCGATCAACCGTTCTAAATTTTCTAAAAGGATGTAAGAGACATTTATCAGGTCCTATTCCAGGTGCTATCGTCCTTGAGCGCAGGTATTTAACTGCCATTGGCTCTTAACATTTTGTAACTAAATATTAGGATATCACCTTGTGTTACGGTGTAGTCTTAAATCAACACCAGCTGCGGTCGAGAAGTGGGCGGGCTCCAACACTATTTCCCCGTGTAGATACAAGTCGGGCTCTAAATTAGGCAGGCGTCAGAGTGATTTGTGTTTCGGAAACCAACACATGTATTATTTATGCTCCCCACTTACGATTATAAGGCTCAGTGTCAATTGGGTAGTATATATGACTGTGAGCCTTATATGTTATACGTGTGTGGTCCAACCCTGTTGAGTTCTTGTTAATTAAATGTGAGCTGGAAGCGCTTATCAATATATATTTCTTCTTATCGATAGGAGATCCCCCTCTGCTTCTTGCTTACTACCATATTTTAATTGTTTTCAGGGCTTGCTAGTTTGTAGTGGGGCGTGTCGACGGCCAGGTCATTAGTTTGTCTTCTCTCCTTCAATATTTAATAAAATTATTCTCTCATTTCAAGAAAACATGGCTTACAACAAGTACACGCTTGTTTTACACCACCTAATCTGTCGGGCAAAGAACTCCGATCCTTGACCTTCAGGCTTGGAACAGTAGAATTGACCGGGCCTGAGCTACAACTCATCAGCAACAGCAGCTCCCTTTGTAGTTCAGTGATAGGGTGTCGAGTCCCGGGTCCCAAAATAACCCACTACGCCAAGAATCATTCATGAGATGATAGAAATTGCTAAACACCCGAATCGTTGTAACAAAGAGGTAGGCTATATACCGAGTAGAACATGGCTACACTCCATAGTTAAGTCATAACATCTTTCTCCTTGACTCTCGAGGCCCTGTAATGAACTACATACACCTACCTTGAGTCGACTTACTTTGGAGCAACATTTTCCATCAACGGTTTTAATTCTACATTTACATTGGTCAGAAGATGGTCTTGGTTTCAAGACTGAAATGCGTCAGCATATAATAATTCGTCGCTGTTCTGGCCCACTCTAGAAATGTATGTTTGCACTTCTACAGTATTATGTACTTAAGGTTCATTTTCCTTTACAAGTTAGCATACGAAAATGAATACAACGTAAATTATTCTGATTCACTGCATATCCATATGTGGGTGGGAGGCGTGACAAGGAAAATAATGGATAGGAAGAACATTGCGAGAAATGACCTTTTGCCCAAACAGGGACGAATTATAATTGCCAGTCACTTCTCCTGAAGCTCTCAAAGTATAACATTGTCAAACTAATATGGGTACCAGGGCATGAAGGTATAGAAGGAAATAAAAGGGCAGATAAACTGGCCAGTAAAAGGGCAGAAACAATTTTTGTATACAGGATTTCCTACGGACAAGCCCGATACTACATAGTAAAATGGGTACAAAAGAAACAAATGGAAAACTGGAAAAATACTGCAGGATGCAGACTTGCAAAGGAACTGATAAAAGGACCAAACAAGAAGGATACTAATTAACTGTTGAAACTCAGCAGAGAAAATATAAGATTGGTAGTATGACTGTTGACAGGACACTGCCATCTGATAAAACACCTCCATAGAATTGGAGTAATAAGATACAACGTATGTCGGAAATGCAATGAAGCAGAGGAGTCAGCTGAACACATACTTTTCGAATGTGAGGCGCTGGTTAGAATCAGACTCTCTACTCTAGGACTACCAGGTGAAGAGAGAGAAAAAATTCCAAGAAGACCCAATAAGAACAACTTGCAGCTTTGTAAAGGGAGCAGGTATATCTAGGTGGGAATGAAGGAAAAACATGGTAGCAAACAATCTTAGAGGTCGACGCTAATTAGGAACTAATATTTAGAGACCCCAGGAAGAAAACAATAATAAGAAGAAGACGAATTATAACACGACTTAACATCCCCAAAACAATACCTTGTAATATAAATGTATTTCAAAGTTTTCAGTCAATTCAGTGTATGTTAGGTACATAGTTAAAACTCGAGAATAGAGTACATTCACATCAACATAAATTTTTAATATAAGGAGTTCTACAAGAACCTAAAATTGTGACTCCAGTTAAACGAAACAATACACCAGTACACTATGGACGAGCTCTTCCGTTCTAAACGAATCTCTACCCACCCCAGCTGTGTAAAGTTCGGGGAAAGGTTGAGTGACTTCTATATTGATTTTTAAGTCTCTAGGTGATTTAGGATTTATGACTTGACAAATTTGTTTGAAACTTTTCTTTCTAGATGAGTTAGTATCAGTTAAGATCTTCTACGCCATGGACTCACTATTTGCTTATGACATCTAACACATCTTCATCAGACTGGTCGGTTATATTTCTGAAGAAGCGTACACTAGGGAAATGTGTAGGAGGTTATGGGAGGAATTTAAACAGAAGAAATACGCTTTAAGGAGTGTTAAGGAGTCACCTAGATGGAGTGAAGTTCAAAAGATGTACTAACGGAAGGAAACTTGACATTACTAGAATAAATGAATACAGAAGGAACATAGTGTCAAAATAGGTGAGTCCAGACGACGAAAGTAATTTGAAGACTGTCAACAAAAAGTAGAAGAGGTACTGGAAGACCGAAGATGGAGTCAAATCTAAGTGAAATCAGAACAGGCGATTTTCTTATACAATGAAGTTCAGAAGAAAAAGAAAGAAGAAGATGTTGTTGTTGGTAGTGATGATGATGATATTCTATCCTAGAGTTTATTTTAAAAACCAGTCTTCTTTTAGTACTTTGAACCACCAGATTCTAAATCCAGTACGGGCATTTGTCATGTTGTGTGTATGAAAGAGAATACGTATGAACAGAAGGAGTCCTTCGGAATTTCTCCATATACTACCCAAGTACCGAGCGAATTGGCTGCGTAGTACGGGCCATGAAGCTGTTAGCTTGAATTTAGGAGGTGATATATTTGAACCCCACCTTTTTTCAGTCCTGAAGTTGCTTATCTGTGGTTCCCATTTTCACACCAAGAGAATGCTGGGGCTAAACCTTAATTAAAGCCAAGGCCGCTTCCTGCCCAGGCCTATCCGTTTCCTACCATGCCATTGCCGAAAACCCTAGCTAATACGGCGTTAAACCAGTGGGAAAAGAAATGAAATATCTGAACAGTGGTAGGAAACTTAGAATGGCCAGCGTCAGAATGATCGATCGAGAACAGGTTCCAAACTACGGACTTCGAATACAAAGAGAGCTTCTCGTTCAGACTTCCGCACGCTGAAATCCCTGAAAATGAAATGTTTACAGCAGTTGCTATTAGATATGTACAACCGAATTATTTTAATTACGAGCCAATAGGGTAATTAATATAAAAAATGAAAACGTGAATAGTACTTACGAATCCTTTTGAAGATGCGTCAGCCAACAAATTACTACAATTTTCCTTTCATTACCTTGGCCTGTAAAAGTACATTCAGTAGCAAGTAAGAAAATTACTAAACGTGTTAATTTTAATTCGAGCAGCCAAGAAATCGGTTGCATCACTGATCCACAGAACTCGTAATTTACACAATACATTTTTAACTACAGTATAAGTGGGGAAAGAGCTCACTTTTTTGTCCAATAAGTGAATCACTTTCAATTAATTACCCAAATAGGGAAGTTCGATTAATGTGTTGGCCGAAGGAGAAGAAGAAGAAGAGAATATATTATATTTTATAAATACATGGATAACACTATTGTCTTGTACCACACTGAGTTGGAAACATACTTTTAGCGACGAACGTACCTTCTCCCAGATGGTATCGAGTGGAACTTTGTGAAATTCAGTGCATGAGTTAGTAGTTTACCGAACATCTTTTGTTATCTCGTTGCGTCCATACATTGAGGTAAACTGATGGCAGTGCATTTCTGTCAGGGCTTTGTATTTATTATCCGGGGAAGTATTTGATCAGTTTTATGTATTGCTGACTGTAATTTGAAAAGAGACATATAAATAATAACAATTTAGGGAATGTATCTGATTATGATCCTAGATATATCGACATTCCTGAGGTTATTACTTTTTAAAGAATTGCAGACAGAAATTGAGATTTATGGTAATTCTTTCTTTGCACGCTACGGTAGCAAGTAAGTGAATATTTTTAACTTGTTCTATGATGATCGCTGCGTGTGGGTGTGAACTTCATTTACTCTAGACAGGAGCAGTAATATGTGTATTAACATCCCGTTAAACTCAGTTGAAGCGTCATGTAGTCACTACAGATAACTACAATATCCTCCACTATTAACAATAACACAATATCTACGAGATCACTTTATTTACAGAAAATAAATCGTAGTACATTCTACAAAGGAATGTGGTTTAATGAGTGTTTCTGTTATGCAGAATAAATCCATTTATACTTTTCCTATGTGCACCAGTGGTCAATAATTCAGAAAGATCTTTTGAAATCTCCGTTTTATTTTCAACAAAATTAATCGTTACCTGTACGGGAGAAAATCCAAATATTTCCGATAGAGTTCAACATTGAATGGTAATAAATCCTGTACGTGCTTCTTCGTCGGGTCATTGCTGCCTGTCTGCACAAGTTTAATCACCTAAACATTTGTGAAAATGAACGAGAAATCTATTTCAAATGACATTATGGTTGTAAAGTGCGTGATATAAGTATTGTCTCTTACTTATTTTTCAGTCAACACTATTCACCTGTAGAACAACACACGTGTTGGATATTTTCTGATGAAAGAACTGACAGAATACAATTTTTGAATAATTTAGTAAGTTTGACGCGATCTTCCCACTCAAATCAAGACATCATGAACGTAATAAGAAATATCATCCAAGAGCAGATGAGAAGGAGAGTCCCTGGAATAAGGCTCTCAAATTTCAGTACAGGTTAAATGACAAGTACATGAGAAATCAGCGACTTGCCCATCAGATCTGTGGAACTACAAATATTTAAGAGATCCGATTGTTTCTAGTTTCGTTTACAGTCGAATCCCAAGAATAACTGATAATCCCCTTAATCTCGTCTCCCATTACAGATCCCAGAAGTTTAATTCACCTTATTTTACCCACAATTAATTGCAGACAAGTTTGTATGTTTGAAAATATGTGTTATTTATTGATGATGCTTGTTGTTGAGTGGTCTTCGGCCCATATTATTTAGTACAGTACTAACAACTTACTTATAAAGTTTATATTTATTGAGAAATAGAACTTTGATTCTGGGGAACCTTCCGATATCCTTACTGAAGGTCGTTGGGAGCACTTTTTATCTTCCAGAGAAGTTCAGTATTTTTGTCATTTAGCAAATCAGACACAAGTTTTGGTATAATGACACGTTGCCATTAAAGGACAACTTACATATTTAATTCTGACTCAGTCTCTAGAAATGACTCAGGCAACAGGTAAATTGGGCTATATTACGTACAATAGATATTGTCAAATGCAAAAGAGGAAAAATGCGCGCGCGCGCGCGCACACACACACACACACACACACCGTTACAGAGTGAACTAGGTAATACTGTATCAATAAATTGTGAATTCATTCATTTCTTGTGCGTTTCTACCTGGGCGACCGAGATTGGAAATTTGATGATTTCTGAGTTGGAATTTCTACCCGATTATCACCTGGTGTTAGGAAGGGCAAATGTTAAACTCCCGGGCAAAGCCCAAAATGGGGCACAATGACTCAATCGACACCTCCAATTACAGGGATAAGCTGATAAAATCCTAAACTGAGAGAATGTGATATCACTATAAGTAGGCTACAATTCAAGCAAGAATGTTGGTTCTCTTAGTACTGAGGACAATTCATTAAATATTTAAATATAGTAATTAAATATCTTTTGAAGCGTGTAATGAGGTTCATCAGCTTGGTTTACTGATATGATATTATGTTTGAGGACATTATTTCTTAGTGCGATTTCATCATTGTTTTGCATACCATAAGAAATACATTATAAATATACATGCTGAGAGTAGTTTTGATAAATAACTTAATAAAATAGGGTGTTCGAAGTTCAGTCAGAGTGGACTTTATTGAACCATAAAGTGACTTCTTCCACAGAAGCATAACATCTGAAATTCTGCTAAGTCTCACCAGAGCAGAATTAACATAATAATAATAATAATAATAATAATAATAATAATAATAATAATAATAATAATAATAATAATCCCATTAAACTCAAGTCCAATTACAGATCCCAGAAGTTTCATTCACCTTATGTTACCCACAATTTATTATTTTTTTACCTCACGCTAACTACTTTTTGACTGTTTTCGGAGACACCGAGGTGACGGAATTTAGTCCCACAGCAGTTCCTTTACGTGGCAGTAAACCTACTGTCACTAGGCTGACGTATTTGAGCACCTTTAAATACCACCGGACTGATCCAGGATCGAACCTGCCAAGTTGGGGTGAGAAGGCCAGCGACTCAACCCTCTGGGCCACTCAGCCCGGCCATAGCAGAATTCTATGTGGGAGAAAACTATGAAAATTTTCAAGGAATGCATTTAAAACTTATATTTTCTAGGAATTTTACCTGTAGTAACTCTCGTGATGTACACTATTCTCGATCATTTTTACTATCCTAGTAACGGGGGTACGACTTCGAAGGCTGCAGCCCTGGCCATCATTAAAGTAGAATTGCAGTATTCGTGTTGTGAAAATTCGAAAACCCATTTTCGTATTCAACCCCACCATCTCTTGAATGTACAGTACGTGTACAGCTATACCCTACGACACGGACCACATAATCAACTCGGCTCGGTGCTCGACAATTTTCTTGCGAGAAAATCATTGTCAGAGTACCAGCTCAGCTTCATATAAATGTGTATCATTTCTAATTTCATATCTCACTGTAAGGCTCTTCTTGATATTTAAAATAAAACGTCTGTGGTCTGTTCCTCAGTAGGATGCCATTTACTGTCACCCTATCTGGAGAGAATATTTGTTGTTAGTTTCTTTAATTAGATGCAGTTGGGCATCAACAGCCTAAGCGCAATTTTAATAAAGCAGAGATTTTAGCTCTATCATGTATAGGAAAGGTTAAACTACTTGCAAACAATTTCCTTACTGCGTTTCGAGAGGGCATTAAGGGCCAGTTAACTGAAAACCTAAGCGGCACAGCGGGAAACAGTTCAACTGTAAATTGCATGCGACGTTCTATTTTGCATCTTTAGACCAGGCGCCACATTATTCACATTGCGTCACGGATGACGGCGAGGGCGCCCGCGTTTTCGACTGTGTTAAGTTATTAACGTGGTGATACACTGAGTGGCTTATCAAGTCACAAAGTTCAGCACTGTATCGTGAACCGTACAAAGAATGTGGACCATTGAACCATAAACTGGCAGAAACTAAAAGAAATCCAGCTCTTGAAATCACTGCCGTTTGCTATGTACGTCGTCGAGACTCGTCGGTAACAACTACCCGTCACTATCTTCAACTCGTCACCGGGCGAGTTCGCCGTGCGGATAGGGGCTTGCATCCTAGGGGTACTGGGTTCGCACCCCACTGTCGGCGGCCCTCAAGATGGTTTTCCGTGGTTTCCCATTTTAACACAAAGCAAATGTTGGGGATGTACCTTAATTGAGGCCACGACCGCATCCTTCCCACTCCTAGCCCGTTCCTGTTCCATCGTCGCCATAAGTAGAATCCTACACGGATGCGGATACAAACTGTATGGCAGTGCCGATAATTTCTAAATAATGACGTTTATTGATTTTCACTCAGATATACTCCTGTTTTTGCTTGTGGATAGGCGACTCTTGACATTGGTATGGGAGAATAGTGATACACAAAGAGGCTTGAGTAAAGCCGTAAATCTGACCTCAGCCTAACTGGCTCCTGCACGCAGTTAAAGGAAGAAAGGTCAATACGTCGGGAGTTGTCACGAGAGAAAATCCTCATAATCCTGTGACTGTAGGGGTTCTGTTGCCAGGTGTCAGGCCTATTGTATTATGTTAACAGATCTATCCGTTTCTATACTTTGGGTGTATTATACTGCAGTTAAATATTTAAATTATCTCCGGATATCCATTCTGCGGATTCGAATAACAATTCGCGGATGTGGGTGTGGGTGAAGGAAGTGTGGATGCGGACCGGACGGGGATATTATTTTGTATATCAAGACGTATCTGTGCATGTGCGACGGAAAGCAAATTGAAGAAGAAAAAAATCAACTAGTCTGAAGGTATCTCAGGTGAAAATTTAGGTAGCAGTTGAACATGAAAGTATCTACTGAGAGATCAACCCTCTTCAGACTCACTATTCGCCATATTTCATGGCCCCACTCACCGGTTTTGTGGAAGAGATAACTTACACAGGAACCAAGGCGAAGGAAACGTGGCATCGATTGAAAACATCGCAATAAATCTCGGTGAGGGGGCGTGCGAGCAGTAATTAATATTAATGATGAGTTTGTATTATCAGCGGTGACTCGCTCTTTCGCACCATAATTACTTTATCGATTACTTTCTCCAGGTGCGTGACTCCTGCTGTGCTTCGCTTTTACCAGCAAATCCAGAATTCCTCTTAACAATGACTAAAATTCAATTAATTAAAATGTGCAAATTTGTTTCTTAACAAGGGTGACTGTCAATAATAAATAGAGGATTTTACTGAACGGTATCAATGCCAAAGTAAAATTTTCAATAATTGTTCGAAAACGTTCAAAAAAGTCCAATGTCAAATAGGAATTATATGTAATTTTGTTGCACATAGAGATAAGATAAAAGGTATCGGTGCGTTCTTTTTAGGACTTACGTTTTCTAAAACGAAAGAAGTATTTTAAAGGGGCGGGGGAGGACGTGGGGAGGGGGGTTAAAATCAGTAACTTAGTACTCTGAGTATTCTTGCCATACTCATGGAGGAAACTTTACTGGAGACGTGGGTGAAATGGATTTGCGCCAGAATTTTGTTTACTCGTCACCTGCTAAATAATAAGGAATATTATGAAAATGATTGTGTGACACATCTGTTCCACTTCATAATTCGTTCTTTTGTTGGGGAAAGTGCTTAAGTTGTTTATGCACAGATGTAGGTAGAAGAAGGTGAGCCCGAGGTTAGTGTACTGATAGAGGTCGTTAAAGGACGTAGCAGTGATAGAAATGATTTATTGATTAGAGAAGGCGAAATAAAGGAGAGTGGATATATTTAAATGGAAGTGTTTGAAGGCGAAGTGCGAATGGAAGTAAACGTGCTCGGCAAAATGAATAGTAAATTCTTCTTCTTAATCTGCTTACCCTCCAGGGTTGGCTTTTCCCTCGTACTCAGCGAGGGATCCCACCTCTACCACCTCAAGAGCAGTGTCCTGGAGCTTCAGAGTCTGGGTCGGGGATACAACTGGGGAGGATGGCCAGTACCTCGCCCAGGCTGCCTCACCTGCTATGCTGAACAGGGGCCTTGGTGGAGGATGGGAGTAATGGAGCGGATAGACAAGGAAGAGGGAAGGAAGCGGCCGTGGCCTTTAGTTAGGTATCATCCCGGCATTTGCCTGGAGGAGAAGTGGGAAACCACGGAAAACCACTTCCAGGATGGCTGAGGTGGGAATCGAACCCACCTCTACTCAGTTGACCTCCCGAGGCTGAATGGACCCCATTCCAGCCCTCGTACCACTTTTCAAATTTCGTGGCAGAGCCGGGAATCGAACCCGGGCCTCCGGGGGTGGCAGCTAATCACACTAAACACTACACCACAGAGGCGGACAATAGTAAATTCAAATAATAAAATGAAATAATATAAGAGTGACCAGGAACCACGACGTTAGTGAGAAGGGCGTCATACAGCCGCCAGGATGAAAATTGTATTAATCAATTCAGATGCTCAAAAAATAAACGAATACGACGTGTAGAAAAGTTTGACTATTAGCATGCTCGATATGAACAATTATGCCAACGTCGTAAAGTAGTGCGGAAAACCTTAGGGAAATATTAGAACACACTATCTTGTAAATATAGGCCTAGGCAATGATGAAGTAAAAAAAATATTTTACCACTACTTTCGAAACGGAAAATCTATATTGTACCCTAGAATCCTATGCATAATTGCTGTTATGATGATTTGCTTGTAGTTTAAAGGGGCCTAGCATCGAGGTCATCGGCCCCATTTTTGCTGTTATGAACACGATGTTAGACACAAGATATGCTGAGAGAAGCCAGGACCGTTCTAATTCACAAAAGTGGTGATGGATTTGATTTAAAGAAATGAAGACCTATCACTATCTGTTCTGTAAAAAAGGCGTGTTATAAGTGAAACCTGCCATTCGATCACTAGATGCATTATTGACCTGAACCCAAATCAGAGAGGCTTCATTTTGACACCAGGTGTTTTTTAAAATATTAATAATATCGATGGTACTTGTACTCTTGACGTTTGTGTTTTACGACATTAGTTGGACATTTGATAGTGTAGGTCAGGGCCTCTCAAACGCCCAAAATCTCACGCGTGCAAATCGAGGCGCAAGAGCTCCGTGCACTGTGTATCGGTCCCGCTCGGTTCGCCTCGGACCAACGCTTCGTCTCTGGGCTACTCGGCTAAGCTCGGCTGAACTCGGCTCAGATGTGGAGATCTACGGAACAAGTGAGGTAGAGGGAGACAAGCGGAGTGAGCGAGACAGGCGTGGGGAAAGAGGGAGACAGCGCTATTGCTTCAAATCGAGGAGTGAGTGTCTGCACTCTGGTCAACCAAGCGAAGTCGTCTTGTGCACCGTGCACAGTGCATGAACTCTGAGAGGCCCTGGTGTAGGTTATGATCAGCTATCTGCTGCTATAGAACATCCACCTCAACCATGTAGGATTAAACGATTATTGTTAATCAACCTTCTGAGAAATAATACGATGAAAATTCATACTAGAGGGGAACTGACTAGGAACTTGAAAATTAAACGTGGCGAAATGCAAGGAGACCCTGTTTTTCACCTTCAAATTCGTTTTGAGCATTAACCATAGTTTAAAAGAGCTCGCCGAATGATGTATTGCAGAATCATTTGGTTTTAAATTATCAGCAGACACCAGTCCACTAATTATATTATGCTTTACAGATGATTTGGTTATAGTTAGAAAAATGTCGAAGTTGCCACTGCTCTGACCGCAGTGGCTGTCAACTAGTTGCAAGAGATTGGACTGAATATCAATAATTAAAAATCTAATGCTATTTTAAAAGTAAATGGCAAGTTAAGTAATTTCTTAACTGAAACAGTGCACGGGAAGTTTGTAGGCATCACTCCTGTACAAAAGATCAAATATGGTCGAACTTTAAACCAAACATTAACGCTCAATTCAACCGCAGTTTTGATCAAATTAAAAAATTACCTCGAAACTCTTGGAACGACCCATTTGAGTCAACCCCACCAAAATTGAACAGGAGTTAGTGATTTTATCTGACCAGCGTTGATATATCCGCCTCATGTAGCCAGAGTTGAGAAAGATTCCGAAAAAAAAGAACCTGGTCAAAATTAGAAGCTCAATTAAGGAAGTTCTATAACTGCTTAGTGATAGTATGCTCTCCGCTAGTCATTGTCATTGCTATGGGCATCTTGGGAGGCCTATTTACAGCGAGTTAATATTAACAATAATCTTAAAACATTGAAACAGAGCCACATTTTTGCTGTCAGTGACTATAAACACATTGTTTTACACAGTTTCAAATGAATCTGTCGGAAGATGATAAATCTGTTCGACAGTTGCGGATTCACCTTCCATAGGAAGAGTATATCGCATGGTGTGCTTATCCTCATAAAAAAGGAATGAACCTATTTTCGCAAGTTCCATCTGCTAACAAATGGGTTGTGAATAGTGAATGATGAATGTTTTATAGTCGGATGCCTTTACTGTCGCCAGCCTCAGTTGAAGAGCTATTGACGACGAAATGGATGATGGTGAAAGAAATTGAGTAAGGAGGTGGAAGAAATCCGCTGTGGCCCATAAATAGGAACTGTCCCAGCATTTGCCTGAAAGTGAAAATCTGAGAAAATCATTCTCAGATGGGCCTCGAGCCCACTCGTCTCCCAGATGCAGAGCTTGGCTCCATAGCCGTCGCTCGCTAGCACCCCGTCCACTCCGATCGGTTATTATTATTATTATTATTATTATTATTATTATTATTATTATTATTATTATTATTATTATTATTATTATTATATAATTCGCTGGGGCCATCAAGGACCACGTTAAGGCTTGTTGTTTTTTGACACGGAACTTGGCCTTCTTTATAGCCCAAATTTCTCTCATTCTTTGTGAGTGGGCCTGCTTACGCTCCTCTGTCTAAGGGGCAACGTGTCTTCTCTTCGGTTGCTCGTCTCGGTTTAGCCCGTTCGTCAATATTATCTTGCGGAAGCAATCTCTGTTAAGGGCGTCTTCAGCTGAGATATGTAGCGTTTGCAGGTGAGATTCCTCTCACAATTTAGCGCTCTTATTCTCCAGTTTTATGATTATTATTATCCCGCCTCTTTGGTGTAATGGTTAGTGTAATTAGCTGCCACCCCCGGAGGACCGGGTTCGATTCCCGGCTCTACCACGAAATTTTTGAAAAGTGGTACGAGGGCTGGAACGGGTCCACTCAGCCTCGGGAGGTCAACTGAGTAGAGGTGGGTTTGATTCCCACCTCAGCCATCCTCGAAGTGGTTTTCCGTGGTTTCCCCACTTGTCCTCCAGGTAAATGCCGAGATGGTACCTAACTTAAGGCCACGGCCGCTTCCTTCCCTCATCCTTGTCTATCCCTTCCAATCTTCCCATACCCCATCAAGGCCCCTGTTCAGCATAGCAGGTGAGGCCACCCGGGCGAGGTACTGGTCATCCTCCCCAGTTGTATCCCCCTACCTAATGTCTCAAGCTCCAGGACACTGCCCTTGAGGCGGTAGAGGTGGGATCCCTCGCTGAGTTTGAGGGAAAAGCCAACCCTGGAGGGTAAACAGATTAAGAAAGAAAGAAATTATTATTATCATTGGGTATAACCATATTTTATTTATTTGTACATTTCAGTTGTTTAGAGAGTTTCTACTAAACCTGTCACTAATACGTACGTTGAAGACGCGTTTTTAAGTCTAAAACTCAACATCGGTTGTATGTATAATTTTAATGTGCTTCTCTCTCAATTTTAAATTAAATTTCCCGTTGTGAATAACGGATAAATCTCGGTTTGTTTTACAATATGTTAAAATTAAAGACTTGCGTGAAGGTATTTGTAGTCCAAGTAGACTGCAGATGGTAACTCGCCAGCCGATGCTGACAATAGAACATAACGTGGGCATTGTTCAGAGTAAACGGTGGCTGGTTAGCTGCAGAAGTGACTACCTAACTCACCTTAACGAGGCACTCAGCGGTGTGGCAGTGCACTTTAAAACACGTATTCATAATACTTGTACTCAAACGCGTAGGAGCAGCACAGCTTTCACAGGTTTTCATTGTCTCTATCCGATACCTAGAACTAGGAATGAGCTTTATCTAGATAACTGAAAATAAGAATTTTCTGGTTGGTTGAACATTATCGTGTAATAAAAATAGGAAAGTTATGACATAAAAACTAAAACAAAAGCGATGCAGTATTAAACACTAAATTACATTTAGACTGATAGTTTCACGTTTCGTATTAATAGAAATGATATATTTTGGGGATTTTGCCATGTGAAAGAATTAAACTCGGTCGTGTAAACATGGAAGATCTGACTTGGAGCAAAAATATGGTGATATTATTTTTACTTGGAATACAATAGCCATCTGATGACGAGCGAGGGAATAGAGCTACGGTCAAGTTATTTCAAAGTTCAAACCATTTCCTCATTAGAATAGTCATAGTCGTAGTGGGACGAATCCCTCTTGTGAGGACGTGGAGCAAACTCTTCTCGAAACGTAAAGAATTTCCACATTTTACTACCTTCACGCACAAAAGAAAAGAAACCCACACAGATATCACGTCTATAAAATGACATGTTTACCAAACAATTGGTCAACTTCAGATTCTTCATATCACATTAAAAATAACGTTCACATTGGAAATACCGGGTGAGTCCGCTGCGCCTGACGTTTCTGCTTTAGACATCCCAACGAACGTAAGAAGAGTGATGATAGATTTTCCTTTGCCGTTTACCAAGCTACAGTCGTCTTTAACCCTGACAGTAACACGTCTATAGATATCGCTATAGTTACACCGCACGTCTCGAGGACGTGCCACTCAAACCTATAATTTAACCTTACGTTCCGGTGGGCGCTATGCTCTAGAAATAGTTCGCACCAATTGCAAGTTTTCTTGAATTCTATCATTTTAATTTACAAGGAAAGGGAACGACTGGAAAAGTAAACGAATTGTATCAGCTAGGATATCTATATTGCCATTTGATATTGAACAATTTAAAAACTTTCGTTGTAATAAGTGACTACAATAAAACGTCTGAATTTGATATAGGCAAACGAGAAAAAACGCGCTAGATGGCGTTCATTTGCACGACACGTCAGAAAGTCGTATGGTGTAATTGTCAGGGTTAAAGTACTTATCACTGCTCGACTTTTGCAAAAACATATATGCGACAGGTATTAACACAGTACATCAAACTGGCATACGGTTATGTAAAATGTACGTGCCAATTATAAACTTTCGATTGGTTATGAAATTATCGCTAAAAGCGATGGCATACTGATGGAAAACGTGTAAGAGTTTGTGAAGCGGAACGTAGTTTTACACCAAGTACGCTTTCTGATAAGTGGGTGGCAACAGTCACCGTGATGTAGTGGGCTAACGATAGACGTCTTGACGCATGTTGCGTTGGTAGGTGGTTTCGGATCCCACGAGCGATAAATATATTTATTCAAATTTTAAACTTTGAGGATCATGCCTGTTGCTTGATGTTTAAAGGGGCCTAAGACCTAGGTCATGTGTCCGTAATGGCACGAAATGTAATGACAATCTAAAAGTCCACAATCCTCCACTGAAAAGAATTCAAAACGTGAGGACGAAGAATGAATGGATGGATATAAATTTAAATCAGTGGATCCGACCCGCTATGTCCCACATTCCCAGAAACTAGCGTTAAACAATAGCATTACTGACCAAGGGACTGCTTCTAAAGCACAATACTGAATCAATGATGCTTGTAGTCTAAAGGGGTCCAACATTCCAGGTCATCGGCCCCTCACGATGGTACTTATCGCTAGAAAAGTAGAACCATGGTATTTGTCATGTTGCGGTACTAATAAAAAGTAGCGTAGACTCGCGGTATTCCATACATTATGGTACTATTCACAGGTAATGTAATGCGACAGGCAACGCAAACCTATGGTGTTTCTCACTTAAGTGTAGTAACTACAGGGACTCGTATTATCCCGTGGTGTTTCTCACATAGTCGGTACTAATCACAGGCAAGGCAGACCCATTATGTCGCTCGTATAGTGGTACTAATCACAGGTACTGTAAAACCCAGTCGGAAGCGCATACACTGTTGCTACTATTCACAAACCTATTGTGTACCTAACATAGTCAACAAATTAATCTAAAAAGCCACCTAATCGATACTTTATTTCTTTTGCCTTTGGAAAACTTAAAAATACATTAACAAACACAGTAAATGTTTCGACCACTTAGTGGTCATCTTCAGCTGTATATAAAAAATAAACAAATCTTAGATGATAACATTTAAAAGCAAGCACATTGGATCTTAAAACTATATCCCATGGGAATCCAAAAACTATTGTACTAAATGCTTTAAATGAAATGGAAGATGGGGGGGGGGGTTGGGGGTAAGGAGATTTATGTGAATGATACTTAAATTACAGTATCGTTTACAATTGTGTTTAAAAACTTAAATGATGAAAAACATATTTAACATATTTAAAAGCGTCTATGGTAAAATTCTTTTTGATAACATTAGGTGGCGTGAATTAAAAGTTCGTGTTTGTAATAATCTTCAGGCATTTGTGAGAAAAATAATAACTTAATAAAAATTCGCGTCTGTGGTGATGTTAAACACTTTGTTTTTAATAAACATACTTTAAAATATTCTAAAGTGTCTATGGTAAGGCACTTATTCAAAAACACTTGTGCTTGAAAGTTTATGTCATATGCACCAGTCTTATGTATTTATTGTTTATATTTAATAACTTCCTTGAGTGATATTCTTGTGGTTAAAAGGCCGTGTCGACTATTTAACTTCCGAGAATTGCTCTTCGGAATGTGATAAAAGAAATTGTGTTAGTCGTTTAACTTGCTAAAACCCTGTGGTGGCTTCTGTTATATAAAATGGCGATCTGATTCGGGCAGCTTGCCTCGCGATCTGTAACCAGCAGGAGATCGTAATATATTAAAATATGACATATGATAAAAGTAAAAAGCTCCGAATGCTAAATAGATAGCGGGAAGATATTTGTATTCGAGATTGCGTGGCCTTGACTTACCTTATCTGGCAAATGTTTAATCCGCGTTGCCTCGGAGAACTGCCTTCGTGCACGACCTAGTGTGATAGCGCGAGGCAAGCTGCCCGAATCAGATCGCCATTTTATACAACAGAAGCCACCACAGGGTTTTAGTAAGTTAAACGACTAACACAATTTCTTTTATCACATTCCGAAGAGCAATTCTCGGAAGTTAAATAGTCGACACGGCCTTTTAACCACAAGAATATCACTCAAGGAAGTTATTAAATATAAACAATAAATACATAAGACTGGTGCATATGACATAAACTTTCAAGCACAAGTGTTTTTGAATAAGTGCCTTACCATAGACACTTTAGAATATTTTAAAGTATGTTTATTAAAAACAAAGTGTTTAACATCACCACGGACGCGAATTTTTATTAAGTTATTATTTTTCTCACAAATGCCTGAAGATTATTACAAACACGAACTTTTAATTCACGCCACCTAATGTTATCAAAAAGAATTTTACCATAGACGCTTTTAAATATGTTAAATATGTTTTTCATCATTTAAGTTTTTAAACACAATTGTAAACGATACTGTAATTTAAGTATCATTCACATAAATCTCCTTACCCCCAACCCCCCCCCCCCATCTTCCATTTCATTTAAAGCATTTAGTACAATAATTTTTGGATTCCCATGGGATATAGTTTTAAGATCCAATGTGCTTGCTTTTAAATGTTATCATCTAAGATTTTTTTATTTTTTATATACAGCTGAAGATGACCACTAAGTGGTCGAAACATGTACTGTGTTTGTTAATGTATTTTTAAGTTTTCCAAAGGCAAAAGAAATAAAGTATCGATTAGGTGGCTTTTTAGATTAATTTGTTGATTATACTCATCGATAGCGCCATGAAGTGGACAGTTTCCTAACATAGTGGTACTCACGCAAGTAAAAACGACCCATGGTGTTCCCTGCGTGATGGTGCTAATTACAAGTAGTCTCATGGTTCTAATTCGATCATCCCTTGGCCGCCCCTTTTAGTCGCCTCTTACGACAGTCAGGGTATGCCATGGGTGTATTCTTCGTCTGCGTCCCCCACCCACAAGGGGTTGTGTGTTTGGTCCTCGAGAGGTATTTTATTCCGCACAAGTCCGCCGGCACCAGGCGAGTTGGCCGTGCGGTTAGAGGCGCGCAGCTGTGAGTTCGAATCCAGAAGATAGTGGGCTCGAACCTCACTGTCGGTAGCCCTGAAGATGGTTTTCCATGGTTTCCCATTTTAACACCAGACAAATGCTGGGGCTGTACCATAGTTAAGGCCACGGTCGCTTCCTTCCCATTCCTAGGCTTTTTCCTGTCGCATTGTCGTCATGTCAGTGCGACGTAAAGCAAATAGCAAAAAAAAAAAAAAAAGTCCGCCGGCAAGCCGGTTAGGGCCCCTCTATCCGCTACCTGGAACGCGCCATATGCAAGTATCACCTCTGCCCCTGCTACGCCAGCGTAGTAGGTTCGTGGTTGGAGGATCAAATAAGAGACCATTCGTGCCACATTCGACCAATAGAATGCATGTTGACACTTGGTGTAGCCTAGCAGTCCTGGTCATTTCTTCGATATGTATTCAACAGATGAGTATGTTGACGACGTAAAACAACTTATAAAGAAAAGATAAGAGAAGCACATCAGTTCCTGACGGTTTATAGTTTGCAGTGGTCGATGAATAATTTTTTCCAAGTAAACACTTCCAGTATGTCGATCTGAATTGTTCTGAATTGGAATTATTTCTATTTGTTCCCCTATTACGTACGGATGAAAAGAGAAATTCTAAATAGTTATGACTTCGCCTTTTGTAAGTAAATAACTAAGATGTGCGTCATCAGCCCAGATGTACTATATGTCTCTGCAACTTCCTTTACAATTAACAGGTCAATAATATTTCCGCATATTGCAATTCTTATGTTTGACTTGTGTACAGGAGTAACATCTCGAAGTTTTAAGTTCTTCAGATAACTGATGCACAAGTAAGTCGTTACTTTTTTTAAAAAAAGTAGACTTCACCCCTTTCCCCCTTGGGTGCCAAGAGTTCTAAATTTAAATATTAAGTCCATAAATTTTACAAAGTCCACAGTCACTTCACAGCCTTGGAATTCTTCTGTTCCTTAATATAAGCAGAATGCCAAAGCCTTTGAAGTGAAATTGCTTGAAGTTTCTGTAGCAAGATAAATTTTCAACTTTTGTGTTTGTATGATATCACCTTAATTTATTCACTGCATGTAACTCCTGTAAAGAAACTAATGAACAGAAATATTTACATTTAATTTCACCTTGACCGTTGCATTTTCCGATCCCGATTCACAAAGCCTTATGTTTAATCCGTTCATGACGTGTTCATAATTCGGAATACGTTTCTTATGCCTGTCTACGATTTTTTTCAGCTTTCAATTTCGTCTTCAAGTCATCATTTTTACTCAATACATGGTCATACATCTCTCTCTAAACTTTTTGGGACTCGGAAGGCAATAATTATGACCTTCATTACTACCATCACGGTTTACTGGAAAAGAAACGCAACATATGGGTAATAATTAAGACGTAACCTGCATAGTTTCTAAATATCATAAAGCACTCTATAATTAACATATTATTCATTTAAAATAAATCATTTACGTGGCTTACCTATGAGAGTGAGAGTATCAGTTTGAGACTTGGCTGTTTATTCGAACACTCGCTTCTTGTGAGGTTTTCTGCTGCTGTGGTTTCTAAATGTGGTGGGAACTTAAAGATTGTCGGTACTGCGCTGGGCAGCAAACGTCTCCTGTCATTAACTAAATACACACAGTGCTCTTTTTTTTTTTTTTTTTGCTAGCGGCTTTACGTCGCACCGACACAGATGGGTCTTATGGCGACGATGGGATAGGAAAGGCCTAGGAGTTGGAAGGAAGCGGCCGTGGCCTTAATTAAGGTACAGCCCCATCATTTGCCTGGTGTGAAAATGGGAAACCACGGAAAACCATCTTCAAGGCTGCCGATAGTGGGATTCGAACCTACTATCTCCCGGATGCAAACAGTGCTCTTTAAAATGTTCTGTACTTTGTTGCTTGGAATTTCCCTTATCTCTCTTCATGCTTTCACCCACTCTCTAGTCAGCTCTTTATCATTTAGTAGGAATCTGTGACGAGAATATGTGCATTACAATGGCAAAACGGATGATCTTTCAATATATAGTCTACCTGAAATAATATACGCTGTTCGTTTTGCTGCTTTTATTCGAACAGAAGCACGCGGAGCAGAATGCAGGTATATTCACGCTACAATAAATGAAGCCAAATTATAAATAATGACTTTCTATCAACGATTAACTTGACCTCATGAGGGATTGCTCAGAATCAGGCAGCTGTTGTCATCAGCTAGTACATTTGTATCATGGCTGCCGTAGTGCTTCTTGCCTCCGCTCGGGGCGCTAATCGAGCTGTTATAGCCACTTCAATGTATTATATTCTAGCTCGTTGGCTCAACCTGTTTCTATTAAATGCCAGAGTTTTATAAAGAAAAAAGAGTACATTTTGGTAATTTACTGATTACATGTTTATCAGTTATTGTAACGGGAGTTGAAAATTGGTTTTGGAGTGACATTATAGATGCGGAAATTTTCTCCCCGAACTGATATAATTTCACAATAGTGTAAGAAAAATGTATAAGCTATGAAAAAATAAAGGATAAAAAGGATAAGTCTAATCTATAAAGGTAATAAGGAACTCGATTTTTCTGGGATATACTGTACAGATCTGGAACGGGAGATGGTTACGCTAGCGCAGGATTACTTGATACTATAATAAGTTATCTGGGGAACGGCAAAGAAAGGAAAGGAATTGTAGCAGGCGGTCTCAATTTACCAATAAGTATTAAGTGGAAGGTAATAACAGTGACAGAATGCAAGAGCAGCAAATCGCAAATAGATTAATCTGTGAATATCAACTGAATCGAAATGTGACGGAACAAACTAGAGGTGCTGCTAAAACTTGAAGAACTTGATAGTGAAACTGAAGTGATAAACTGTGTCAGCGACCACGAAGCTGTTTTATTTGTCATTAAAAATACTTGTGATACAAAGGAAGGTTGTAAAACTACGACTATTCAGCAGCACCATATGGTTGACAAGAGTGGCATGAGGGAGTTTTTGAAAAGTAATTATACTTGGCGGAAAAAAGAGATAAAAATTTAAACAGTCAATGGGATGAGTGGTGGTTTTGCTAGTGGTTTAAAGTAGTACTAACACATGGAACATTTTCGGTGAAGCAAGACTCGCGAAGGGCTAGGATTTGGAACGTAGTGGTCGTGGCCTTAATTAAGATACAGACCCTCCTTTTGCCGGTTTGAAAACGGCAAATAACGGAAAACCATCTTCCGGGCTGCTGACGTTGGGATTCGAACTCAAAATCTCCCGAGTACAAACTCACCGCTACGTGACCATAAGCACACGATCAACTCGCCCGGTGGCAGTGGGATGAGTTTGAAACAATTGTGAAGGTGCATTGAAACAGGTAGGTACCTTTAACGGTGGTAAGAAGTAGTTAGCGTCCACTATATTATAAACAGAAAAATGAAGAGTCTAAGAAGCAAGTGTGGGTTTGAAAGAAATAGAGATACTGAATATTGTGGAAGTAAGAAGAATTTGAGGAAATTGAATTTAGCACCAAAGATAAGCAGTTAAGAATAACATGATGGCAAGCAATATTGGCAGTAATATGAATGTGAGTGAATAATGGAAGGGTATGTATAGGTATTTTGAGGCAGAAACAGATTCCAGGAAGGCCATTCCCGGAATCATAAGTGACCAAGAGGAGTGTAATGTGAAGAATGACGCAAGGTAGAAATATTTAGTCAGCAGTATGTTAAGATAGTTGGACATAAGAATGATGTCCAGATAGAGGAAGTGACTAATGCCAGTGTAATACAAAAATATACTGCATTTACAAAATTAGACTAAATTGAAAACTATAAAAGTAGCTGTAATTGATTAAATTTCTTGGGATGTATTAAAGGCAATAGGGATATAGTAGGCCAAACGTATATGAAGTACTTATTTGATTACTGTTAGCATAACAGAAAACCAACTTCAGGGCTGGAGAGTCGCTATATTAGCCCCAGTGTACAAAGCGAAGGCTGGTCAACTTGAACAGGATAGCTAAAGGCCAGTCTGCTTGACATGGGTCGCTTGTAAGCTCTAGCAACGCATATTTTTGTGAGTGTATTAAACACGTTTGCGAAATTACTGACTGGTTTGACAGAAAGCAGTTCAAGTTTAGGAAGTGATTCGAGGAAGATATTTTAGACTCAGGATGTCAAATGAAGTGTGTCGATATCGACCTATCCAGATCATTTCATTACATAGATTATGGGAGACAATGACGAAACTGACGGCAAATCGACTACACAAAACAATGATTGAATGACTGGCTAAATTGTTAGAAAACTGAATTCAAAGGATTGGAGTAGGTGAAGGATTATCTAAGTAATAGGAGGGTTCTGCAAGACAGTGTTATTGGACGCCCTGCGACGTTTTTTGTGGGTTTGTTGAAATGATAGGGTACATAAAAGTAATCCTGGAAGAACTCAGAAACACAATCCGTAATGAAGTTCTCAAAATTCCTGCGGATGAGTTACAAAGGGTAAACAGGAATATCATTTCACGGAACAACACATGTCTGCGGACTAATGGAGAACATTTTCAGTATTTGCTGTGACATGGTAAGAATATTGTCATTTTATTTTACATGTAATTATTCCACGGCAGTTGTTGATTTTACTACGGCAAAGCACACAGTTGTTGTCGGCCGCAGCGCTTGCGATATCCACCAGTTGCTGTACGTGAGACCTAAATACCTTAGTAAATTTCACGCCAAATACATATATAATTGTTTAATAAAGATGCGTTTACGAATTGTAAACTTGCTGCTCTGCTGATTAGCCTATAAGGAGTTACAAGCTAAACGTTGCTCAGTAGTAGGTCAAAATTATATGTACTCGCAGGCTGTCTTCAGGAATGCTTAGGTTCTTCTGTAATTCCTATGTTGAATATCCTCTCGATGTGCTCGAACTCGCACAACTATGTTAGCTAGAGCTTAACGTTGCCAAACGTAAACTCTGGAGCTGCAGAATTATATGAGGAAATTCTGAAGCATGTTCGTATCGGCATTTTTTGTTAACATATCTGTTGAGGATGAATGAGCCTAAGTCTTTCATTTTTGGAAAAGTAATATAGGCCTATACAGCAATATTTTGGAAGAGTTCCTCTATAAGTAATATCTTGAATACAGAATTTGATCTACTTACAGTATGAAAGGGGTATACCTCAAGCGAGCATCAGTAAAGGAGTCAGCACAGTAAACTGCATCTATGAAGTCTACTCAATGCACCCTTGAAGTACGGTAAGTCTTTGGAGAAAGAAGGGAACAGAATACTATTGTTGCGTTTGACATCTGAATCCTACATCTTACAGTTTGACTTTTCTTTTGTTTTGTCTCAATTTTTATTTCGAAATTTCTAGCCATTCTTTTCGGGGATCATTTCAACAGTTGCAAACGTACAGTACAATTTCTGACGTAAACAGTGAATAATCATGATCTACAAGAGTTCCTCCCTGTCCAATAAATGTAATACCATGGTGGAAGCTAAATGATTTCTCTTCGTATTCACATTCACTGTAATATATGAGGGTCTCACAACCAAAGTGTACCAAGTCCACCAGTGGTCAGTTTGGGGATTAATGCAATCTGGTACTAACAAGACTTCGACATATTTACTACAATAGCAAACTAAGTCCATCACTCACTTGCTGCTTCACAGAGGGCAGCAAGGTGAAGGTTACTAAGACATTATTGTCACTGCCATACTTCCAAGTCCATTAATCTACAGACCATCATTGTTTGTTTGTGAGTGTTTGTGTTTTATTTTGTCAATGACATGTCTAACGATGAAGATTGTGTTCCTAATTCATCATCTGACACATACCTGCACCCCAGAAGACTGGGTGCAAATTAACAAATCACCAAATCAAGGACCAATCAAGGACGACACAAACACCCAGACCTCAGGCCAGGGATATTAATCATTTACAATTCAAAACCCCTGACCCAGCAGGGGATCGAACCCGGGACCACCGGGTGACTGGCAGACGCGTTTCCCCCTACACCACGGGACCGGAGAATCAGGTTTACTCTTTCATGTTTCGCAACTTACAGTCGGCGTTTTGTATAGGAAAGGGGACTTTAACTCGAATCTGTCTATGAAAAGATATACCATTGTAAGGTAGATGCACTATTGACTTCGATTTCATACACACTTAAAGATCCATCCCATGGAAAGTTAGAAATTTTTAATAACTAGCGCCCTCAGTCTATGTATTCCATTATTATCATTGCCTATGAAGTCCCGCTGTGGATCGGCTGTAGCGTGTATGTCTCAGAATCCCAATATTGCGGGTTCAAACCTCGCTGAGGTAATCGGGTTTTTGAAGGGCGGATAAAAGTCCATTCGACACTATGGCATACGATGTCGACATGTAAATGATTTGTGATGACCCATTTAGAGTTAATTCGGCAAATAAAATACAGATTCAGCCATAGAGCAGCAAACAGAAATCTGCCAACTAATAGAGTAAAATAGAACGTCGAACGGCATCTGAATGTGTCAGATCAAAATGCCTGAATCACTGAATTCAAAAATTATTATTATTAATATTACTCTTATTATTATTATTATTATTATTATTATTATTATTATTATTAACGCCTCTGAAGGAAGTTAAGCATATTACAGATTAGTAAACTTGCTGAGTGATGTTACTGACAATTTTCTGTATGATGCTGCTTCTGCTGCGTCTACACCTACTACTACTACTACTAATAAGAATAAATTATGTATGGTATTTATGTAGCATGGATCAATACCACTCTTACAGTTAGTACATCTCCTCAAACAGACCACTAAAAAGTCAACAATGGCATTTTGAGGAGATGTCACACAAGATCGAAAACTCTCTGTCGTAAAATCCAAATATAGTCCATTCCCTCAGGCGAAATAATATTTGAGCGTTGATAAACTACCTCTACCTTGCTAATTCTAACACTCATTTATTATTATTATTATTATTATTATTATTATTATTATTATTATTATTATTATTATTATTATTATTATTCGTAAGCCTCCAGCGCTCAGGCGGCAGCGTGTCGGCCTCTGACCGCTGGGTTCCGTGGTTCAAATCGCGGTCACTCCATGTGAGATTTGTGCTGGACAAAGTGGAGGCGGGCAGGTTTTTCTCCGGGTACTCCCGTTTTCCCTGTCATAATTCATTCCAACAACACTCTCCAATAACATTTCATTTCATCCGTCATTCATTAATCATTGCCCCAGTGGAGTGCGACAGGCTTCGTCAGCCGGCACAATTTCTAAGTCGCCCGCTAGATGGGGGCTTCATTCATTCCATTCCTGACCCGGTCGAATGACTGGAAACAGGATGTGGATTTTCATTTTCATTATTATTCGTGAAATGTTGTATTTTATGGATTACCCCTGCAGCATCATTATACAGAGTAGTGTTGACCTATATTCCATAGACTCTTAATGTAGGCCAATGCCATTTTTAAAATTTGTGTATGATAATAAGCAGTTTGGTGAACCGCAGAGGTAATCTATGCCAAGGATGACGTCCCCATTACCAGTGCATACACAGCCTTCAATGCTTGCAATCTCCCGTAATGTTCTGTTTATTTCGAAATAATCAGAGACACGCAAACTGAGCACATTTGGATTATTCGCTTGTATCAGATAAGTACGGCTCCGTTTCCAGATCTTAATTTGCTTTAAACATTTAGCTGATATGACGTGAGCTCTATATGTGAATACCATTTACTAAAGCACGCTATCATGTAAATAGGCCTCCCATATTAATATGTTTACAGATGGAGCGTCTCTCCCCTTCTAGAAAGCGTATGGTCGCAATTACTTATCAATTTTCCTCCTACGATATTTAAATGTTTGAATAATACTCCCCATCTCATATTTACTCACGTGTTTTGTAGAAATAATAACAATTTAAAGAGATTCGTCTTTAAAGTTCAATCATTTGGGGAATTGTTGTTATTACTTGGTTACTAATAGTTTCCCTTATTATTACCTTCCTTTTTATTTTGGTTCATTTTCTTACAGTCCTTCTTTTAGGGTGAATACACTGTCGAAATACAAAATTAACTGGACACCGACTTCCTTATTAATAAACTGGAGGTAATATACTAACAGTAGGTATTTTTCGCCCATAAAACAACAATCACCATTACCATTACCATTACCACACTACCACTAAAAGTAGGAGCTTCTATGGTGGGGCTTTATGGGGCAAGTACAGAAAAATCTAGGAGGGTTATGTAGGCCATAGGTATCCATGAAATGTCACTGTAATATTTGTCCCAAATGGAACATAATAATTGCTTTTACACCAATAAATAGAAAAATTCGCGGTAAATTAAGAAATACCGTCGTTACGAGAGAAATATGTATACGTACTTACGGGCCGTAGACAGGACTCCTTTATGTTGTATTCCGCTGCTCGTGCCGTCTTTTGTTTCTTTCTTGGGGTCCAGGACTTGCACCGACGAATGGGAGTGCTATGTCTGTGAATTGCCATTATCTTTGTCCATATGACTAGCCGGGCAGTTCAAACAGCAAAATAGCATGATCCCTGGAATTAAAAAAAAATATATAATTTAATGAATGAGTTACGACACAAAACGAATGAACAACATGAAGGAAACGACACCTAATTAATGCAAACAACTTCAGTGAGCAAAGATATCACACACGAAAGTGTTAGATAAACAAAACACATATGGAAGCGCTGCGACGTAGCAGTTGTAAAGTATGTTTCCGTATTATTCCCTGCAAGTAAAATATTTCGTATTATTTCTTAATTTAGCGCACTTTTTACACTTTATCAGAGTAAAATGAATTATTATATTCCATTTGGGACAAATATTACAGTGACATTTCGTGGATACCTTTCGTTTACATAACCGTCTAGGAGAATAATATACTCGTCTACCGGAAGAAAGAGAGGTAGAAGACAGAAATAAGTTTCAGCACCCCCGACAACCGTAAAAGTAGTGAGGGGGCGTAAAACAATTATTATTATTATTATTATTATTATTATTATTATTATTATTATTATTATTATTATTATTATTATTATTGCCGGACTGAGTGGCTCAGACGGTTGAAGCGCTGGCCTTTTGACCCCAACTTAGCAGGTTCGATCCTGGCTCAGTCCGTTGGTATTTCTTTTCGGTTAATCTTCCTTCATTCACCAATTTTCACGGAAAAAATGTCAGTAACGCTCTTTAATTATTTGCATTTTAGTGAAGAGTTGTATGGTCTTCAGAAAAGTGACTGTAAAATATAGGTAAAACACTGCTCTGTATCTTGCATGGTGATCGTTATTTGAGTTCATTATTTACAATCGATAAACAAAGAATCAAGCTATTCCCTGACCTGGTGGTCGCAGTAGAGATGGAGGTAGTGGTGATGTCTTAGGAGGATGAACCAAAATGGTAATATTTAATTGAGATCAGAAAGGGTTAGAGGCAAAAATTCACCAAAAAATTCTACATTTCAGAAATGTGTGTTAGAATTAGCAATGTAGAGGTAGTTTATCAACGCTCAAATATTATTTCGCCTGAGGGAATGGACTATATTTGCATTTTATGCAACCTATGTCAGATCCTTTAGATCTTTTAAATTGAGATTATTTAAATATATTATTTGATCAAACTTCAACCTTGAATACTTTGCTTCTAGTAGTTGGACCTAGTCAAGGCTTATTACCGCATCAATGCCTTGCCTCCTAGGCCCTGTATCTTCCTGCTTGGTTTCACTGAAGATAACGCCAAAGTCTTTTGCAGAATATTCAAGCAGAATTTCAGCAAATACCTTCCACCGAGCCTTCACTTCGGAGACTCGCAGGGCAAGCTGGTGTACAAGAAGGGCGACTGCAACTTCCTAGCAAAGTACCTTAACAACCTGCTCAATTGTGATCACTTACTGAATACTTTGGCTACGACAAACACCAGGACACAAACTCCTTCAGTGGAAGAAGTCAGACATCATCCAGCAAGCCAAGAACGATTAGAGAGAACTGCAATGTGGTCGAACTCTGGAAATGAGACAGTAGCAAAGCAGTGAACAAGCTCACTAAAATCAGTCAGAACATGAATGGGAAACAGAGAATTTGCCAACTGACTGGAACTCAGTACAAGGAGGGAGCAACTACCGAGGTATCTCCTACCAGTAACGTACAAGTTCCTCTCTAAGGACTTACCAACATGGGCAGAGAATCAACTAGACAGTCAACTACGGGAATACCAGGTAGACTACAGGAAGAGCCGATCCTGTCCTGTGCAAATCTTCCATCTCAGAGAAGTACTAGCCTACTCCAAGATTAAAAGCCGCAAGGTGGTAGTCACCCTTTTTTGACTTTGTGAAAATCTACATCTCCGTGAACAGAGTAACCCTTAGTAAAATTCGCAAGGGGTCAGGACCAGATAACGTAACCTGCAGAATTATTCTACAAACCCCGATTTACACACTCCGAAGTTAAATTCACAGGTGAGATCTCGGAAAGCTACACAACAATACAGTCGTCCGCTCAGAAGCCCTGTACGCCATGAAGAATTTGTCATTAAACAGAAAAGGCTTGATTGAAAATCTGGAGGTCAGGGGAGAAGAATTTTTATAAAAATCGTAAGTCCAGATTGGAAGATGGCGCATGCCGGATACGTCACAATTCATTTCTACACTTGCAGATAGAGATGCTCTCTGACTGTATTAGGAACATGAAAGTAACTTTATGTTTCTCAGCAGACTGACAAGACCACCCGTTCATTTTCTGGAAAAACAAGAAAGTCTATACCACCTGGGTGACGAGACTGAGAAAGACATTACAGAACTGAGGCTGGCAGACTTGCAAAACTTGCTTTGCGACAGGTCCTGAAGAAAGTACGTGGTTTTCAGAGAAGACCTCTGAAGGAAAAAGGTACCTCCTTATCGGAGGAAAGAAAGAATATATATCTGGATAAAATGTGACAACACTGGACAAAGATCAAACCCGAACGGTGTTTAATTTTTTATTGACCTTTGGCTACACTACTATTTGGTCATCAGAGACTTCAATATAAAACAATATGCAGAGAGCAATACAGTAACCTAACAGAGAATACCGTGGATTCAAACCTTGGCTGTTCTTCCGCCCTTTCTAAAGATCATTGTCATTGTTTTCTTAAGGTTTATTTCAAGATCGTTGTTTTGAGCCAATATTGCTAATTGATTCAATTGATTCAAGTCTTCCTGTAGATCCTCTTTTGATTCTGAGGTCAAGACCAAATCATCAGCATATAGAACGACTTTTACTTTCTGAGGATGTAAGAAATGTACTACATCTGCAGTAGCGACTTTAAATAGAAGAGGGCTTAGAGGGTCACCTTGGAGTACTTCGTTTGTTTGATCGATAGGGTCAGATCGAGTTAAGCTGTTATCTATTTCTACCTGTTTGTTATGTAGAATATCCTTAATCAATCTGTTGATGTAGCGGCGTTCCAGACCAATCATTTCTGTGAGCTTTCTCACTAGTATGCTTCTATTGATTCGGTCGAAAGTTTTAGTGAAGTCTGTGAAGACTGCGTATAACTTCTGTTTAGGAAATCTTAAAGTGTCCTGGATTATGTCTATCAAGTAGTTGGCAGCTTGCAATGTCGATCTCTGCTTAGGGAAGCCGAATTGTTCTTCCGGAATAATAAGTACCTTTGAATAGAATGTGATTCAAGTCAGCAGTTCCTAGGGATTTATAGCTATGCTGTGGAGAATTGACCATTCATATGTGAAAAAGGTGTTTCTGGAATGTTCTGTGGTTAAACCGCACTAGGATTGTAGATACAGTAGTTTCGACTTTCGGCTGTAGCAAGGATCCATAAACCATGGTTGTTGAGGGATATGGGTTGAACTGGAGAATGGTCCCTTCCTGTCCGTCTTGTTGATATTACCCAGTCCTATCTCCTGTGTTGGAATGCTTGTTGTCGAACGAACGAGGGGGTAAAAGTCTGTATCCGGCAGTGAAGGGATGTTGCCAAGTCAATCACAAGCACCAATTTTTACCAATTCGCTTGCTTTATTGTCGCCAAAGTAACCAGAATGTTCTTTGATCTATATAAATTCTATTGATGACTTGTAAATTTGAAGTGAAAAGTAATGTCGATTATATCAAACAAGTAGGCACGTGTCTCAGTATTCTATTGAGGATTCTGAAGATTTTGAGGAACACTTTTCTAATCGGTTATAAAGAGTGAACACTGGATTTTACTGCGCCATCAAAACCCAAGTGCTTCTCTGGTAGCACTGTAAGTGGATATCTCAGTAAGGAGAACATGTCGTCTTGTTCAATTTGCAGACAGTAGTACATACATCTCACGATGTTCTCGTATTTAGACACATCAGTTAAGATGTACATACAGCATAACCAGATCACACAGAAGTAATGAAACCATAGCATGTCTGCGGCAAAAGGCTTCAGTTTGTAAGTTGGCTGCTGAGTAGCATATCGTCGGTGAAGAAACAAAACCTCGTGTGTCACAATGGCTTTCCTATCCGTTAACATCCTTAGGACTGGTCACGCCTCCCAGCTGCATACTGTATGTATATGTTCATTGTGTTCATTTCCCTATGAAAAGGTGTAAAGGAAACTGAACCATAAATACAGTTTACTGTAGGAGTGCGTCAATACGTCACGCAAACATACATTCCTATAGTACTATACGGTAAAGTTATTTTTCCTTTGCACATTAGCATAGGAAAATTGCTTTAATAGACTGCATATCAATATATGGCTGGGAGCCGTGACTAGTCTTAAGGAAAACAGTAGATAGGAAGAGAATGTTGACATATGAGGTTTTGTGCGAAGCCACACTCCACGTGAAGGATTTTATAAAATTCTTTCTTGCATAGACATATCTTCAGAACTTTCGTGGGATAAAAGAGGCAAACTGCATGGAATTTTCAAGTTACGCGAAGACTTTGCTGCGCGCCCTCAGAAGAAAAAATCGACCTATTTCGACTGTAAATAGACTACCAACCACAAAGATTTCCTACAGTTTGTCTCTCTCACACGGTAAAAACTCACATATATCACGCCTGTTAATCTTGACCGTAAAAGCACGAACTAAACATTCTTTCAGGCAATGTATGTATTTATTTATTTATTTATGTATTTATTTATTTATTTATTTATTTATTTATTTATTTATTTATTTATTTATTTATTTATTTATTTAGGGTGTTGTGTACGAATGTTCACCCGATCTGGCCCCTCTTATATTTCTATGTGAGGGGCTACGAAAAGGTAAATGATTTCTTCTACGTATTCCTGCAAGTCTAAGTGAACTGTGAGTTCGGATAAGAGAAGCACTAGAAACCATCAAACATGATGTGATATTATTAGTAAAATTTGGGACGAAATCATATAAATATTAGATATATTTGCCGTGTTATAAAACTAAGCCATAGTATACTGAATATTTGTAATACTTGTATACGGAACTTGAAGTTGTACTGAATGTATCGCTGCATTATTCAGTTGAAGTTCGATTTTGTAACTTACTTTCTTTACAATTCAAGAGTCCTTTTGTTTAACTAATTTAGACTCTGTACACACATATAATAATAATAATAATAATAATAATAATAATAATAATAATAATAATAATAATAATAATAATAATAATAATAATAATAATAATAATAAATTGATTACAAACTGACGGAATACAAACGAGGCACACTTCAGGCCACACGAACGCTACCAAACTTTGAGACCGTGAAGGGACTTTCTAGGTTCAATACAGGAGAAGATTTCAACCAGGATACCATTGCCACATGCAAGTTTCCAACCATAAATAATGTAAAAATACAGTATATCACCACTAGGAATATCACCAAAAGCAAATAAAGAAAAGAATCGGCAAAAAATTTCCTTCTTAATCCAAGCCATGAATGGCTTGCGGTGAATCTTAATCGAATCAACAATTTTAATAGCATTTTTACTGAAAATACAAACAAGGAATTCTGTAACAGACAAAATTTATCTCCTTATATGCCCAAAATTAGACCATAGCTGTCAACAGAAGAAAGGGCTCCTTAGCCGGGACATTGAAGGCGTGTTCGATTCTCCCATAAGAACGTTTATTTGACTCCCCAGCAGCAACTCGAACATTTTGAAACGAGATTTCCATTTCTGGATAGGCACATGGCCCAGAGCTTAACTCAGCTTATACAAAAAAGAACCAGATTCATTTCTGAGGGCAAAGGCGACCGGGCATAGAGCTAATCACACTATGCACTTAGTACCATGGTTACGGATAGCAGAATAATTCATCGTGCACTCATCCATGTATCTTCATGACCTGTATGGAGCTGGTTCTGCGTTTCTTTGCCAACAGCAGAACAACTTTCTAAATTATACTAGGATGCTACAAATTAATGGAAAAATCGAATATATGCTATTAGAAAACAGCATGACTTTCAAATACATAGTGCCCTATTTCGCCATGAATATTTATTTATTTATTTATTTATTTATTTATTTATTTATTTATTTATTTATTTATTTATTTATTTATTTACCCGGAAAGCCAAAACAGCAAGATGCCGAATTGCACAGTTCCGCAGTGAAATAGATTTTTACAATGGAGTAGCACAAAGCAATTTGAAAAAGATATAAATGAATGAGCAAGAAATAAAAACTAAAACTAACATGATAAATGTACGTAATGAACAATACCAGTCAAATTAATATGGAATGAGAAGAATGAAGATAATTAAAGACTGAAAGCAAAACGAAGAGAAGAAGTATAGCTAGGCACAGTAAGATAAATATTGATGTGATACATATCGTCACCTAAGAAGTGTTCGGATCCATGGCTAAATGGTTAGCGGGCTGGCCTTTGGTCACAGGGGTACCGGGTTCGATTCCCGGCAGGGTCGGGAACTTTAACCGTCATTGGTTAATTTTCCTGGCATGGGGGCTGGGTGTATGTGTTGTCTTCATCATCATTTCATCCTCATCACGACGCGCAAGTAGCTTACGGGAGTCAAATCAAAAGACCTGCACCTGGCGAGCCGAACCCGTCCTGGCATCTCCCGGCGCTGAAAGCCGTACGCCATTTCATTTTACATAAGAAGCAATGCCTCGTACCTCCCAATACTCTTCATATCTATTATTGTCCTTAAGACTTGTCACGCATCCCAGGTACATATGGATATGCAGCCCATCAGAACATTTTTGTTGTGTTCATTTTGCTGTGTTGATAAACACAGGAAAATGAACCTTAAATACATCATACTGTAGGATTGCGTAGATGCGTCATTCAAACAACATCCCTATAGTACGGTACGATAAGGTCCCTTTTCCTTTACACTTTTGCATAGCAAAATGAACACAACGAAAATTATTCTGAAGGACTGCAAATAAATAATGTCGTTGGGAGGCGTGACCAGTCTTAAGGAATACCATGACTGGCAGATCATTGGGACATACAATGTTTTAGAAGTAAGCCATCCATATGCAATCCATCAGAACAATTTTCCTTGTCTTCATTTCCCTATGAAAAAATGAAATATCGTATGGCTTTTAGTGCCGGGATATCCCAGGACGCGTTTGGCTCACCAGGTGCAGGTCTCTCTATTTTACACCTGTAGGCGACCTGCGCGTCGTGATGAGGATGAAATGATGATGAAGACAACGCATACACCCAGACCCCGTGCCATTGGAATTAACCAATTAAGGTTAAAATCCCCGACCCGGCCGGGAATCGAACCCGAGACCCTCTGAACCGAAGGCCAGTACACTGACCGTTCAGCCAACGAGTCGGACATTTCCCTATGACTACTTGTAAATGAAAATGGACCTTATCACACAGTACTGTAGGATTGTACGATTGCATGACGTGTTTAGGCACCCCTAGAATATAATGTATAAAAGGATAATTTTCCTTTATACACTGACTGACAGAGCAAATGCAACACCAAGAAGGAGTGGTCGGAACTTTATGCCAATTGCAGGGTAGACTGACGTCACTGAGGCATGCTCATGATGTGAAATGCGCCGCTGTGCTGCGCACGTAGCGAACGATAAATGGGACACGGCGTTGGCGAATGGCCCACTTCGTACTGTGATTTCTCAGCCGACAGTCATTGTAGAACGTGTTGTCGTGTGCCACAGGACACGTGTATAGCTAAGAATGCCAGGCCGCCGTCAACGGAGGCATTTCCAGCAGACAGACGACTTTACGAGGGGTATGGTGATCGGGCTGAGAAGGGCAGGTTGGTCGCTTCGTCAAATCGCAGCCGATACCCATAGGGATGTGTCCACGGTGCAGCGCCTGTGGCGAAGATGGTTGGCGCAGGGACATGTGGCACGTGCGAGGGGTCCAGGCGCAGCCCGAGTGACGTCAGCACGCGAGGATCGGCGCATCCGCCGCCAAGCGGTGGCAGCCCCGCACGCCACGTCAACCGCCATTCTTCAGCATGTGCAAGACACCCTGGCTGTTCCAATATCGACCAGAACAATTTCCCGTCGATTGGTTGAAGGAGGCCTGCACTCCCGGCGTCCGCTCAGAAGACTACCATTGACTCCACAGCATAGACGTGCACGCCTGGCATGGTGCCGTGCTAGAGCGACTTGGATGAGGGAATGGCGGAACGTCGTGTTCTCCGATGAGTCACGCTTCTGTTCTGTCAGTGATAGTCACCGCAGACGAGTGAGGCGTCGGCATGGAGAAAGGTCAAATCCGGCAGTAACTGTGGAGCGCCCTACCGCTAGACAACGCGGCATCATGGTTTGGGGCGCTATTGCGTATGATTCCACGTCACCTCTAGTGCATATTCAAGGCACGTTAAATGCCCACCGCTACGTGCAGCATGTGCTGCGGCCGATGGCACTCCCGTACCTGCAGGGGCTGCCCAATGCTCTATTTCAGCAGGATAATGCCAGCCCACACACTGCTCGCATCTCCCAACAGGCTCTACGAGGTGTACAGATGCTTCCGTGGCCAGCGTACTCTCCGGATCTCTCACCAATCGAACACGTGTGGGATCTCATTGGACGCCGTTTGCAAACTCTGTCCCAGCCTCGTACGGACGACCAACTGTGGCAAATGATTGACAGAGAATGGAGAACCATCCCTCAGGACACCATCCGCACTCTTATTGACTCTGTACCTCGACGTGTTTCTGCGTGCATCGCCGCTCGCGGTGGTCCTACATCCTACTGAGTCGATGCCGTGCGCATTGTGTAACCTGCATATCGGTTTGAAATAAACATCAATTATTCGTCCGTGCCGTCTCTGTTTTTTCCCCAACTTTCATCCCTTTCGAACCACTCCTTCTTGGTGTTGCATTTGCTCTGTCAGTCAGTGTATAAGATACAGGCATACCAAAACGAACACAACGGAATTATTGTTCTGATGGACTAGTCTTAAGGAAAATAAGTCTATCAGAACAATTTTCGTTGTGTTAATTTTCGTATGCTAACGTGTAAAGGAAAATGAACCGAAAGTGCATTATACTGTAGGAGTGCGTAAATAAGTCGTGCACACATACATTCCTAGAGTGCAGTGCGTTAAAGTTAATTTACTTTTATACGTAAGCAAAGGAAAATGAACACTACGAATATTGTTCTGATGGACTAAATATCCATATGTAGCTGGGAGGCGTGACCAGTTTTAAGGAAAATAATGGATGGGAAGAGCATTGTGAGATATAACCTTTTGCCCGAACAGCGACGATATAACCTTACAGTACAGTAAAAAATAAGTAAACATTACATTATGTACAATAGAGGGGACACCAATGAGAAGAGAAAAGGAAAGGAGTTACGTTAACTTCAGGAAGATTCAATTATATTCGTAGGAGGCATACGAAGGAAAAACGTCCAGGTTTCTGTCAGCAAATGGAGAGTTAAGGAAAGTTGAAATGAGAATAAATAAAGTCCTTTGAACAAAAGAGAGGCAGGAATACGGAACAGCAACGGGTAGATTTATCCTGGCTTTGCGATTTGGGACATGTAGGGAAAAGAAGGATAGAGGTTCAGGAGATGGAAATCAACCATTATTAAGCGTTATGTAGAAATTTAAGGTCGGCTATTACCCTGCGAGTATATAGCGGGCGAAGGTTTAACTTTTCAGTATCCGATCGCTGGTGAAGTTTTGACCATCAGATACTCTGGCTCTAACAATGGCACAGAAGAATGACTGCATGCTGGCAATGTGACTAATATTAGTGATGAAGAGGTAGAACAAACGGGAGACGCGAATACAAAAATCAGTAGGATTCAAGATACATAGGATGCTCTGAGTGCGTGGATATCGGTGATGTCATGAAATCTCAAACCGAGGAGTGACATTACATGTGAGGTGATCATTTGTATATGGGTAAAAATAACCATTTACTGTCAAACAACACTCCTAAGTCGTTTTATTCTGTTGGAGTGGGAACGGCGTACAGAGGAGGGAGTATTTACTACGAATGGTGGATGTACGAAGCGTGATGCAGGTACACTTGGCACCATTCAGAGAGAGGCTTAAGCCCAGTCTGAAAGGAGGTTACGTCTGTTAAAGAATCGATGTGTTTGAATATTTTACAACCATCTGCAAATAGTAGAATTTGTGAGTATGTTTTCTCCAGCTCCTGTAGATCAAAATAATACGGAAGTTGTCTGCCAGGTCACACGCACGGACACACGTCATCAGCACATAAATGAACAACAATAATGTACTTCTTATGTGCTCATTGTGTGGCTGGAGACGAGTAGCCTTGTACCATGTGAGAGAGTACAGTGGACCCCATTGTCAAGATGCTGCCCATTATCATGTTACGGCTCCCGCTGCGCGCCCACCGCGGACACGTGGGCCTACAGAGGGATGATCTCGTTATCTGCCACACCACAATGGTGCAGCAGGGAGCCGCCCTTCACCTCATTCACACACCTTAAGCCCTTAATGGGACCCCTTGACCTATCCAATGTCTCGGCTTAAAGCAGGGAAGCACAGATTTAATGCGTTACCTCACCGCGTAGCATATCACTGTGCCGTGGTTCCTCTCCTGGGAATGTAGACCACAGTTCAACCTCAGATTATGGTCATTAGCCCCATCTTCTTGACTGAAAATCTATCTTATTCGCTTGACGACCTCTTAAATAGCAATTCTCTTAGAAGAGGCTGGAGAATCTGAGTTTTACTTTGAAAATAATTATTTAACGTACCAGTATATGAGTTCAATTTCACATTTAACAGCCATTAATGTTGTCTGCCGATATCAACATTCTATAATAATAATAATAATAATAATAATAATAATAATAATAATAATAATAATAATAATAATAATAATAATAATAATAATAATAATCTCCACCCTCTCACTTACAGAGAATTACAAAAAGCAGCAATCCTGGTCATTTGCCATATAGGCCTAGTAAGAAAGTTTATTGGCATGAACCATCCACCATACACAGAGGATTAATGAAAATCGTCCACTAATAATTTTGGCCGTTTATATATAGTAAATGTCTCATAAATAGAGCCCGGATTTCCATGCAAATGCATGTTTCTAAATAAGCTGGTTACACTTCTGAAACTTTGCAAATATTCGTTTTATGACTAATCAATTCCAAACAACCGTACTTTTTCCGTGCATGTTTGCATGTTTTGGCCTTTTAGGGAGAAAATTCATGCATAATGCATATTTTGAAAACTTTGTTTTTAATAGCGAATAATTGGACATATATATTGGATTATATGACTTTTTTTTCTGACTTTGGCGCATTATTATGTTAACATGCATGATAGTGCCATTTTTGTACATGGGTTTGAAGAATTTGGGACCGTACGTCCACGTTGTTTGTCCATTATTAAGAGAGAAAGGAAATGTATTCCTGGCATACTTTTTGACACCCAAAGTTAGATACATAAGAGGTCCTATAATCCATTTAGCCAAGCAATTTATTATCTTTTGTTTGAGTGAACATTGACATAAGCGGGAAGACCTCGCGTCGACCGGTCTAATCCTTAGAAATAAGGTGTCCCTGTAAAAACTGAACCCTACTGTTTGCATTACTAAATACTACTTCTTTCTTCTTTTTTTTTCGTCTATGTTAGACTAAGAAATCAAAACTTGAATCACATTACTGCGACGCCGCGTTACTGAGATAGCAGCTTACAAACCTTGGTTTTGCACTGAATCCTGTTTTGTTTTCCTGGAATTCCCTACCCCGAACTTCGAACTCTCACTGTTCAAACGTCTGAGACCAAAATAATTGAGAAAAGAAGGGAATTGGAAAAAACAACGCTTACATGCTTCAAATTGTAATGTAGTGTTGGACTGTGTTGAGACGTGTTGGTGTCATGACACCTGTTAAAAGTCTACGAAGAGACCTCGTGTCTAAATTGATTGAGGAAAGGGATTTCTACGTTAATTTTTGAAAATAGATAACTTCAGATGTACTTCGTGCTAAATTTCTTCATTTAAGTATGAACATGTCACTTCTTATGACGTTGAAGGATCATTTGCTCTGTTCAGGAATGTTCTGTCAGATAACAAATGAACTTAAATGAAGAAAATGTGGAGAAATTAGTTGTTATACAATTCTTCAAAAGGAAGTGAAAATATAACCATGTTGAAGTGAAATTTCATAGTGCATATTTTCCAGTTTATTGTGCATGTTCTGTCATTTGACAGTGCATGAATGCATGCATATTTTGAGATTTGATAGTGCATGGAAATCCGGGCTCTACTCATAAATATCTGTTAAGTCTATTTGTCAACAGTGTTAAGTATATACCGATATGTATGAAGCATATGTGCCTATGTACTAAATAGTACTTTTTCCATGTACATTGTACCGAAGAAGCTCATAAACCCAATTATAAAATTGTGAATTGTATATAATAATAATAATAATAATAATAATAATAATAATAATAATAATAATAATAATAATGGAGAGACGTAGCGTTTTCAGTGCACTATGTCTTCTGATATGGGCTAGAACAGATTTGATACTTTCATTGATCTGTTTCAGTTTCATCCTTGGCTTCGGCAATATGAAAGTGACTGAGATAGGAATGATGCTGGTGATGCCACTCCTTATGCAGCCAGTCCCTGTTATGAGTTATGTAAAAATGCTGCTCATACTGGGTTTTGGACACTGATATGTAACAGCAACTTCTGGCTCGGTGATGAAAGAAACGGGAAAACTACCTCACTCCTCTTTAGCGATACCTAGGTCATCTATGTGAGCTTATGATGCATCTATTGTGGTTCCAACCAACCTTCGGGCTGAGTACTCAACACAGCCTACATAGAAGAAGAAGAAGAAGAAGAAGAAGAAGAAGACGAATTGTTATTACAAGTTGCTTTAAGTCGCGCCGACACAGGTAGGTGTCAAGGCGACGATGGTATAGGAAAGGGCTAGGAGTGGGAAGGAAGCTCCCGTGGCCTTAAAAGGTACAGCTCCAGCATTCGCCTGGTGTGAAAATGGGAAACCACGGAAAACCATCCTCAGGGTTTCCGACATTGGAGGTTCGAACTCACTTTCTCCCGAATGCAAGCTCACAACTGCACGACCCAAACCGTACGGCCAATTCGCTCGAGGAATGCAAATTATATTCAAAATATCCTTTCATCTTACTGCCCTCTTTAGAGGCATGTTTTCCAAAGCGAATTATTGAAATGATTCGAAAATATTTCGTTAAGTTTTATACCAGATTCATTAATAATAATAATAATAATAATAATAATAATAATAATAATAATAATAATAATAATAATACAATCTTCATGGGAACTTCCCTCATGTGCTAGATGAGTCCCATATCTATCAATATTCGTCACACTCATTGCTAAACCACTCTATCCCTTTACTAGAATATGATAGCCCGTTTTGGCCATATACTGTAAGACCGGGGTATAGCCACTCGTAGATACTAGAAATTTATCTTAAGGGACTCACACATTGGATCAAGTGAGTGCCACTGCTACACCAGGACAACAGACAACCTTTATCCCATTAATTCAGGTTACAAATATCTAGCGAATTCAAACAACAAATATAGTCATGACTAAGTAGAAAAACAGAAAAAGAAAAAGAAAGCATTCACCAGAACTTTACCTCCAGTACCAACATCTTCCATCCTATTCTATCTACTGGAAATACACGTCAGAATCAGTGCTTGAAAACTCGTTTCGGACAGAGATGTCATAACAGATGTCACCAAGAGTAATAACAGGCCATATGTCATCGTTGTTCATTGAGATTGCATTTCTTAGAGATGTCTTGCAGACAATAGCAATGAAAGTAGTGGAACAGGCAGCAGAAAATATGGAACGCTTGCAGAATCTCCATTCTATAACAACCCTTCCAGTAATTTTATCATGCACTATTATTGTCATTCCCAATATTCTGCACATTCCAATAACCACACTCAAACTACATCCATATATAGAGCATCAGAAGGCTGTTCTACAGAAAAATTGCCATAGCCTAATGTAAGTTCCTAGATACGAATTCTCTTATTCACCAAACTTCTTCTCGGCATGAGATCCAGTGATTAGCGAAGGACGATAGTGAAAATGTCAAGACTTAGCCCATGACCAAATAGAAAAGAAATTAAAAATTAAAAATCGCCTAAAATTTGCACCCCAAATATTTCTGAAATCGAAGGTGGTGTTTTCACTGAAATGAAGTGTAACCAAGGGCTCATAATTGTAGTCCACGCACTGATTTTAATAATTATTGTTAAAATGAGTTGTTATTTTAGAAAATTTCATATTTTAAATGGAACCATGCCTATTAACCTAAATCAAACGAGTAAATAAGAATGTCAATGGTGTACTTTTTCAGGATTCTAGTACAAGTAGTTTACAAACTATCGTAGTTAGAAAATTACAAATACCAACAGTTGTCTACTCCATGTGTCAATACTAACTTAAGAAAAAATTGAATAAACAAATTCTTTGGATTTTGAAGAAGAGAATTGGACTTCAAAGTTTGTGTTCAAAATTACAACCACCAGCTCCAATACAAGTTTCCAGTCTAGCTAAGTTCTGATTAATAATAATAATAATAATAATAATAATAATAATAATAATAATAATAATAATAATAATAATAATAATAATAATAATAATAATAATTAATGAAATGAAAACATACAGTATTTTGATCAGTATATAGGAAGTAGTATAAATGTTTTGAATTGCAATAACTGTGAGTTTATAGGTCACTTTATATAACGTACCAAGCTCAATTCCTTGTTTTTAACAATAATATTCCAATGTATACATTTTATATAAAATTGTCACTGTAAAGTGTAAGTTAGACAGAATTTTAAAACACGAATGATGTTTTACTACGGTTTTGTTTCAACCTCTATGTTCTTCGCTCGTCATTTATTGTATTGCGTTTGATGCATGTCCTCACTGTTAACAAGTCGACACTGGAAAACATAGCTTCTAACCAGTCAGCCCCATTTAAATGTATGTGTCTGCTTTATATTCTATTCCGCACGCCATTTACGTCTTGTGCATAAAATGAGTAATTATGTAATTTCATGTACTCTGAATTTCTTCTCCGGAGACTGATGTCACTTCAGTTCCATAAGAAATTTTCAAAAACTAGATATAACGGTGAAAATGTAGGTATTTTGGATTATGAGGTACGTAGCAGTAAATTAACCTATTAGAATATTCCCATTTATCTGTCTAGTATACACAATGGTACGGTACCAGATTAAAATGTACGCTCACCTTTAAAATGTACGCTCACATTCTATTAGTTCAAAGTGTACGAGAAATTATTTTTTATACAATTTGTTTTACGTCGCACCGACACAGATAGGTCTTATGGCGATGATTGGATAGGAAAGGCTTAGGAGTGGTAAGGTAGCGACCGTGACCTTAATTAAGGTACAGGCCCAACATTTGCCTGGTGTAAAAATGGCTAGCCACGGAAAACCATCTTCAGGGCTGCCGACAGCGGGATTCGAACCCACTATCTCCCGGATGCAGATATTAGTTTATAATCCAGCTCAGTTCTTATCTAAAACACAGTTACCGTATTATCCCTACAAAATCATCATTATATCTTAATTATAAACATAATGGTAGACCGGTTGCTATATTTCTCCTTTTGAGACAGCCCCAAACTTATTTGTATATGTCTGGTCTGACGAGAGCTACAAGAGTATCCAAGTTATTTTAATAGACACAATAAGGAATATCGAACAGGGAAACAATTTCACAAAATAGTGGAGACGTATCGACATGGTGATGATGTGTTAGTGATTATTATGCTAAGGGAAAGTAGGTATACCTTTTAACACTAACCACAGTAGGAACAGCCAACGGCCGTAGCCGTGTTGAAACACCGGATCCCGTGAGATCTCCGAAGTTAAGCAACAGCATGGGCATGGTCAGGAGATGGATGGGTTGCCACGCGCTGTTGGTGGGGGGTAAGGGAATGGAGGAGCGGAAAGGAACTGGCCACCCTACCGCACGTAAACTCCGGCTCAGGAACATCTCTGCGGAGGTTCGGACCTGCCTTCGGGCAGAATAACCCTTACCTTACTACAGTAGGAACAACTCTTTGAAAATTGAATATATTGGGACAATAAGTCCATAATAGGTGCGAAGATGAAAGATTTCCTAGGTCATGTAAACCTAATTTTGTCGGATTTGTAAGACAATAGGGTTTGACCAGGAGAAATTAAAGGTATTGAAATGGCGTATGGCTTTTAGTGCCGGGAGTGTCCGAGGACAAGTTCGGCTCGCCAGGTGCAGATCTTTCGATTTGACTCCCGTAGGCGACCTCCACATCGTGATGAAGATGAAATGATGATGAAGATGACACATACACCCAGCCTTCATGCCAGCGATATTAACCAATGATGGTTAAAATTCCCGACTCTACCGGGAATCTAGCTTGGGAAAGGGTGAGAAGTCGCGGGGTGGTGGGGGAGGGATTTTCCCCCACTGACGATTTGATCTCAAAGGTCCCCCCCCCCCCACTAAAATTGCCCGGGGGGTATTCTTTCATTATAAAATAATGAGAAAATGTAGAACACATACAATTTATCACTGAAATTCAGGATTTTTACTGTAATACTTTCATAAAAACATCAACAATAATTCAAATGGCTGCCAGACCTTGAGCAATAAAACAATGCAGCAGTGGAAATCCGGACCTGCAGCCTATTACTCATGTTTCACTCTGACAAGTCCATCTGAAACCCGGACAAAAATATAAATTACTTGAAGTTATCCTCCTCTGTCATTTCTCTCTAAGTAGCTCGAGCTTACACCACTCCTGCACTTCTTGGAGAGGGTGTGTTTCTGATAGGTAGCCAATAGGACAATATTCACTTAAGCAGTGTACAAACCGGCAAATTTGTTCAGTCAGCACTTAGCCCTGATAGAGGAAGGTTCCACTAATAAAGGAGTAAATCAGGACAAATCACAGCTCGTCTCTCATAAACTTCTCAGCTGATTGGAATAACTTTCTAATGTTTATCATTATCGTTATAACAACAAAATAAAAACAAAAAGATCTTAAATTTACATTTTTCTGGGGGAGTGGGTTATTAAATTACAGGGAAAATTTATACCCCCCTCCCCGCGAAATACTGCCTGAAGTAAACACTAGTAGTTAATTCCTATGTTCCTCCTCCCCCCCCCGCGAAATACTGCCTGAAGTAAACACTAGTAGTTAATTCCTATGTTCCTCCTCCCCCCTCCCCCGCGAAATACTGCCTGAAATAGACACTAGTAGTTAATTCCTATGTTCCTCCTCCCCCCTCCCCGCGAAATACTGCCTGAAGTAAACACTAGTAGTTAATTCCTATGTTCCTCCTCCCCCCTCCCCCGCGAAATACTGCCTGAAATAGACACTAGTAGTTAATTCCTATGTTCCTCCTCCCCCCCCCGCGAAATACTGCCTGAAGTAAACACTAGTAGTTAATTCCTATGTTCCTCCTCCCCCCTCCCCCGCGAAATACTGCCTGAAATAGACACTAGTAGTTAATTCCTATGTTCCTCCTCCCCCCTCCCCCGCGAAATACTGCCTGAAATAGACACTAGTAGTTAATTCCTATGTTCCTCCTCCCCCCTCCCCCGCGAAATACTGCCTGAAATAGACACTAGTAGTTAATTCCTATGTTCCTCCTCCCCCCTCCCCCGCGAAATACTGCCTGAAATAGACACTAGTAGTTAATTCCTATGTTCCTCCTCCCCCCCCCCCGCGAAATACTGCCTGAAATAAACACTAGTAGTTAATTCCTATGTTCCTCCTCCCCTCCCCCGCGAAATACTGCCTGAAATAAACACTAGCAGTTAATTCCTATGTTCCTCCTCCCCCCTCCCCCGCGAAATACTGCCTGAAATAAACACTAGTAGTTAATTCCTATGTTCCTCCTCCCCCCTCCCCCGCGAAATACTGCCTGAAATAAACACTAGTAGTTAATTCCTATGTTCCTCCTCCCCCCTCCCCCGCGAAATACTGCCTGAAATAAACACTAGTAGTTAATTCCTATGTTCCTCCTCCCCCTCCCCCGCGAAATACTGCCTGAAATAAACACTAGTAGTTAATTCCTATGTTCCTCCTCCCCCCACCCACTATTTCTTTCTGATTTCGCACCCTGACCCGGGACCCCTGTGGCCAAAGGCCAGTACGCTAACCATTTAGCCATGGAGCCGGACATGAAAGTTATTGGTCTGGCGCAACTAATTAGAGGTATCAATAATATCAGCTAGGTGCTCCGGCTTCACATCATCACACGTCTTCGAATGTAAGAAGTTGTGCCTTTTAGGCGTCATTTATGATAGGATGCGTAAGACCTATCCAGACGGAATGTATCATCATAAAGGCTCCAAATCCCGGAGATAAATATATTTAGGGTACCATCATTTAAACCACAGCTGTAACTGAACTGCGATGGAACTTGTATTCCCGGTCTCTATGTGGAAAGATTCATGTGTACCATCAGGATCAATTTAACTGCCGCGCAAAAATACATTTGTTATGCTGCTCAGAGATCGTCAATATCAACAGTTATATCTTAGGTAATTTATTAATACATTCCAAATCGTAAAGGAAAGCAATTTCTACTACTCTCCTTTAATTCACTTTTATATAGCTGATGCATATTTAAAGCTACATCTTGCTCTATGGACTGATTGAAATTTGAATGTAATGAAATAATGGTTAAATGCAGTCTGTTATTGAAACGTATTTTAATTTAGTAGGATATATAACAACCAATTTCACTAAATTAAATGAACTCAAATTGCAGACTTCATGACAGAAAGTTATGCACGCTGTAGTTTCACATTAATGAGATAAAAATACACCCATAATAGGATTTATTGAACATAGTCTTACGCACGCTGTCTGTGTTCGACAACCTTAAACAAACATATGTCCTCGCAGATGAGTATGTGAATGTAAGTTTTCCCCCGAGGAATAAAAACTACAATCGGTCGATAGAAACCAGAGTGTTGGAGTTATTTTCTAAAACAGGGTTCTTTAAGTTGATAGCATAAATACTGATACAGTTCTCACACAGTCCAGCAATCTTAAGTGCAAATTGACTATTTTGGTATCTGATCTTTGGATTTTAGGCACTAAAGACGAGTGCTTAATCAAAGAGGCTACATAGCCGGACAGGTAAATAAGAGCTCAGGCTCAAAGAGAAAGACATCAATCCACTTGACGAATACCATAGGCCTATCTAGACCTCGTCACCTTACGGAATAAACGACTGGAAAACTATACTATGTCCTAATTCGGTAGTAATTAATTTTGTCACAATGAACGATCCATGTCGTAGTCAGATATTTTGGAACAATAGCTCCAGTATTATGCCTTGTACGTCTACAGTACATGCGAGGTAGGAGAACATATCAGTCAGTCACATCTGATCTGCATGTCGATGGCTTACTTATAAAACCTCGTAAGTCCCAATGTTATTCCTAAGAATTATATTCCTTCAGACTGGTCACGCCTCCCAGTCATATATTTATATGCAGTCCTTCAGAATAATTGTCGTTGTGTTCATTTCCCTATGCTGATATGTAAAGGAAAATAGACCTTATCGTACCGCATTGTAGGGATGTTGTTTGCAAGCGAATTTACACACTCCTACAGTATCATGTATTTAAGATTCATTTTCCTTTACTATAGGAAAATGGACAAAAGGAAAATTGTTCTGATGGGCTGCATATCTATGTGGGCTGGGAGGCGTGACCAGTCTTAAGGTATATAATGGACAGGAAGAGCATTGGGACATACGAGGTTTTAGAAGTAAGCCATCGATGTAGGGCTGTTGCTGTTGCCAAGGTGAAAAATTCCTTATCATTTGTTTACCTAGCCTTATCTTAAATTATTTCAAAGAAGTTGAAAATTTATCGGACATGTCCCTTGGTAAATTACCATACTATACTCACTCGCAGATACTAGAAATTTATCTTGACGGATTTACACACTGGATCAAGTGAGTGCCACTGCTACTCCAGGACAACATAAAACCCTTGTCCCATTATTTCAGGTTTCAAATATCTAGCGAATTCAAACAACAAACATTGTCATGACCAAATAAAAAAACATAAAACGAAAAAAATCTATTGACCAGAAACTTTATCTCAATTACCAACATCTTCGATCCTATTCTATCTATCTGATGCATATTTAAAGCTCCATGGCTAAATGGTTAGCATGCTGGCCTTTGGTCACAGGGGCCCCCGGTTTGATTCCCATCAGGGTCGGGAATTTTAACCATAATTGGTTAATTTCGCTGGCACGGGGGCTGGGTGTATGTGTCGTCAACATCATCATTTCATCCTCAGCACGACGTGCAGGTCGCCTACGGGAATCAAATCAAAAGACCTGCAATTGGCGAGCCGAACATGTCTCCCGGCACTAAAAGCCATACGCCATTTCATTTCATATTTAAAGCTAAATCTTGCTCTCTGGACGGATTGAAATATGAATGCAATGAAGGAATGGTCAAATGAAGTCTGTTATTGAAACGTATCTTAATTTAGTAGGATGTATTCCAATGTACAAATTTTTAATAAAATTGTCACTGTAAACCGCCTGTTGCCATTTCTTGATGGATGCAGTATTTTTGTATCTGTCTCTTGGCACAGGCCAGAGCAAAGTGTAGCTTCCACCGAAGTCCCAGTCTCATCCATGGCTGTGACAATATGGAAGTTGCTGGTGTATGGGTGGTGCTGAGTAATGACATTTGGAGCACAACTAGTGTTTGAGTGTTATAAAAGGTGTTGCTCATAGGATCACTTGTGCTACAGTAGCACCTTCTGGTCCAGTGAGGAAAGCAATGGCATACTACCTCACTCCCTCATCTTGCCTAGTACGCCTCATTTGGGCTCTGCCATTAGTTTTTGCAGTTTCCCTATAACTGCATAGCCTTTGGTGGTGCTATTTGAGGATCCAACCAGCCTCTGGGCTGATGACGTAACAGACAGACAGTCACTGTAAAATGTATGTTATTATTATTATTATTATTATTATTATTATTATTATTATTATTATTATTATTATTATTATTAATCAGAACTTAGCTAGACTGGAGGCTTGTATTGAATGTATGTTTGCATGACTTATTTACGCACTCCTACAGTTATAATGTACTTAAGGTTCATTTTCGTTTACACTTTAGCATGCGAAAATTAACACAACGAAAATTGTTCTGATGGACTGCATATCCATATGTGGCTGGGGTGCGTGACCATCTCTCGAGGAAAATAATGGCTAGGAAGAGCATTGCGATATATGATCTTTTGCCCGAACAGCGACGAATTATTCCCATCCACTCTTCCCCTTCCTATAGGCGAATATTTACCCCAATTAGCCCCCCTCAATTACTAATTTATCTTTTTATTTCAACACTAATTAAAACTTAGAGGAACCTTCCTCTAGACGACACTTACAACCTCACATTTCACACCGTTTATCATCATACCGTTGCCTGCTGTCCATCTCACAACATCTTCGAGGTCCTATCAGTCGCTCACAATCCTCTAAATTTTTTATTGCTGTACACATCATAACACAATCCTCTCAAAACCGTATCTATGATTCCAGTTCTCTACTTACAATATTTATATAAACGTAAAATATAAAATCCAGTAATACTAACTTGCGGAATCCCGTACTTAAATATCACAGAGTCAAACAGTGATTTACATACTCAATTTTCTTATTTTCGTCAGAAGTGTCCCATGATCTACCCATATGCACTAATTCCACATGGTCACTACGAAGAGGTTTGGAATTTAATCCAAGAAATCCGCAAGAAATATTTATGTAGAACAGTAGTGAAGGTTAAAACAAAAACATTATCCTGCTCATGCTTATGTTAGTGGTGCATGTTGGGGAGCAACTGAAACGGTTCTAAGAACAATAGCCCTTTCCTTAGTTTTTCCTGTTGCCGAATATTGCATAAAGGAAAGGGTGATAGACATACAGCTGAAAATTACAGGCACGTAAGTTTGACATGCGTTGCATGTAAGCATTGGGAACGCATTTTTTAATGATTATATTAGACATGTTAGCGAAATTAATAACTGGTTCCATAGAAGGCTGTTCAGGTTTCGGAAAAGTTATTCCATTGGAGCTCAACGTGTAGGATTCCAGCAAGATATAGCAGATATCTTGGATTCAGGTGGTCAAATAGGCTGTATTGAGATTGATGTATCTAAGGCATTTGCTAGAAAAGATCATCGGAGACTACTGGCAAAAATGGGCACTACTGGACTAGACAAAAGAGTGACTGAATGGGTGGCTATATTTCTAGAAAATAGGACTCAGAAAATTAGAGTAGGCAAGGCAATCCTGCAATCATTAAGAGGGGAATTCCTCAAAGCAGTATTATTTTACCTTTATGTAATCTTATATATATCAATGATATTAGTAAAGAAGTGGAATCAGAAATAAGGCCTTTTGCGGATGATGATATTCTGTATAGAGTAATAACTTACAAGTTTGTGAACAACTGCTAAAATATAATAATAATATTATTGGCTTTACCTCCCACTAACTAATTTTAAGGTTTTCGGAGATGCCGAGGTGCCGGAATTTAGCCCCGCAGGAGTTTTCTCACGTGCCAGCAAATCTACCGACACGAGGCTGACGCATTTGAGCACCTACAAATGAAACCAGCCTGAACCAAGATAGAACCTGCCAAATTGGGGTCAGGAAGGCCAGCGCCTCAACCGTCGGAGCCACACAGCCCGGAATTTGCAGAAAGACCTCGGCAATATTGTGAGGTGGACAGCAGGCACTGGTATGATGATATATGGGGTTAAAAATCAGGTTGTGAGTTTCACTCGTAGGAAAAGTCCTCTCACTTTTAATTTCTGCATTGATGGGGTGAACGTTCCTTATGGGGATCACTGCAAGTATCTTGGTGTTAATATAAGGAAAGGTCTTCATTGGAGTAATCACATAAATGGGATTGTAAATGAAGGGTACAGATCTCTGCCCATGATTATGAGGGTATTTAGGAGATGTAGTAAGGATGTAAAAAGGAGGGCATATAAGTCTCTGGCAAGACCCCAACTAGAGTATGGTTCCAGTGTGTGGGACCCTCACCAGGATTACTTGATTTGAGAATGGAAAATATCCAAAGAAAAGCAGCCCAATTTGTTCTGGTTGATTCACGACAAAAGAGTAGCGTTACAAAAATGTTGCAAAGTTTGGGCTGGAAAGATTTGGGAGAAAGGAGAGGAGCTGCTCGACTAAGTGGTATGTTTCGAGCTGTCAGTGGAGTGATGGCGTGGAATGACATTAGTAGACGATTAATATGAAGATAAAGTTGGAATTCAAGAGACCGAATTGGGGCAAATATTCGTTTATAGGTAGGGGAGTGAGGGATTGGAATAATTTACCAAGGGAGACGATCAATAAATATCCAAATTCTTTGCTATCATTTAAGAAAACGCTAGGAAAAGAACAGATAGGGAATGTGCCACTTGGGTGACTGCTCTAAATGCAGATCAGTGTTGAATGATTGATTGATGCCGCACACATAAAAAGGTTTGTCACCCAACTAAAAAATGCAGTGAGTACAGTATCTGGCATCATAATGTCCACATCACCGAACTGGTGCCTATTTTTGGCAACATCTAATATAAATATCGATGGCTTTCTTTAAAAACCTCGTAAGTCCGAATACTCTTCCTATCCATTATATTCCTTAAGACTGATCACGCCTCCCAGTCCCATATTTATATGCAGTCCAAAAGAATAATTTTCGCTATGGTCATTTTCCTCTGCCAACTTGTAAAGGAAAATGAACCTTAAATACATTATACTGTAGGAATGTGTAAATTTGCCATACAATCAACATCCCTACAATTCGGTACGTTAAGGTACATTTCCCTTTAGACATTAGCAAAGGGAAATGAACACAGCGAAAATTATTCTGATGGACTGCATACAAATATATGACCGGGAGGCGTGGCCAGTCTTAAGGGATATAATAGGTAGGAAGATCATTTGGACATACGAGGTTTTAAAAGAAAGCCATCGATATACAATAAATTAAATAAGTGGTGCAGGTGGATTAGCGTAGTGTCTTCTGATCAGAGGGCCCTGGGTTTGTTTCTCGGCCTGAACGTGTGGTCTCTTCCTCTACTTCGGAGACTGAATGTCTGTGTTCCTCTTAACACACATACTGATGTCACATAGAATAGTGAATGCATCCGTACACATACAGTTCATTTTGCGTCAGGAAAGGCATCCGGCCGTATAACTGTGCTTAGTCCACGTACAGTGCCGATCCCAAATTTTGGGTAATCTCATAGATTGTACTTCAGTAGATAGTTTTTCAGTTCAGGCAAAGCAGTACAGCACCCTGAGCCCGAGGCTAATTGAAGCAGTCAGTACCTCGTAGCGTGTCACCGGCGAGTGCTACCCGCCACACATTCCTGGGCCGTGATGGACGAGGTTTGTAGCCCCTGCTAACAAGCTGCCAACGGCTCAGTTAGCTATTTTCTACTCTTATTTTATTTATGACAATGAACGCGGACCTCCATGCTAGGGGCAGGCGTGATTTATACGTGCTGTAATGGAGGACGGGGCTCCCCCGCCGCGCCGGCCTCAGACACCTCTACTACGGGAGTCGGATTAACAACTTTTTAGAGGCAAAACATTACCTACTACACCGGGATAAAATAAGACCTGCCTGGCCCTACTCGTGTTAAGGGGCGTTAAGTCAATCTATCAGCTAACAGGCTGAGAGAATATAAACCAAAACGCTTTCCTAATACATAAAAAGTATGATTGAAAGTGACGTCCTCATGAAATACTGATCACTGCCGGGAAAAGAAAACCTCGGTATAATAGGTGCAGTAAAGATTCAGCGAATGAGCGTTTACGTGATATTACGATTATTTTAGTTCTTCAGGTCAAATTTCATCTCCATCCATTCTTCTTCTTCTTCTTCTTCTTCTTCTTCTTCTTCTTCTTCTCCCTCTTGTTAATTAGATGATACCCGTTTAAGCTACCTATGGCCTACGATTACTTAATTCCCATCGCTTAATTTATTTGTCCTTTCTTTTTCGTGAAAAATCCTTCATTCTCTGGCTTTCCTCATCTCGTTTCATTTTGAAGATACCCTTTTTGTTCTCCTTGATTTTTCTTCTGTCAGAATCTTCACTTCCACAACTTTCTTTCTAAGTGTTTTCCTGTTTTCTTCTGTCTTGAAACCGCATTTTTGTGAGTCCGTGGTGGACTTCCTGCACTCACATGCTTTTGGTTCTCCTCTTCTCTTGAAATGTGAACATCTTATTTGATTTGCCTTTCAGGGTCCACTCTTTTAATCTGTTCAAATAAAGCTAGTCTTCTTTAGTTGAGATGTTCTCAGAATTTTCGTACATTCCTTTTTTGGTTACAGGTTGAATGTGAACTTATCTACTGTTACTTTCTGGGTCCCAGGATCTTCCTTTATAACTTCCTCTCCCCAGGGACACAAAGGGTCTTCACAGACCTACGTGTGGAGCCCTACGAAGGCAGGGCTCACCCATTCCTTATCTATCTAATTTCCTCACTTTATTTTTTTGTTTCCGATTGCCCCTCTCTACATAACTTATTGTACCCGGCAGTTTGGCTAACGTACTGCATTATCTAAATTTGTCCTGTTAAAGATTTTGAGTTGTTACTCTCCTGGCACAATCTGCAAGCCAGATCAATCTTTCTCACCTGTTTCTCAATTTCTGCGATTTCATTCATGTTGGGGGTCAGAATTTCGTCTTATATATCGTACTAGACGCACCTCTGCTTTAGAAACGTATTACGTCTGCAAACTCGCAGTTATGTTTTAGAAATAACTACTGGAACTTGTAGCATGGCATATTTATTAAAGAATTGCTTATCTGTAATTTTGATGTCTGGAAAATTTTTTGAATGTGGTTTGTTCCCTTTTTAAAAATGAGAAGCACGCATTGCACTCAATGGAAACAGAAATGGTGGTGCAGGACGAGGTGGAGTGTGTGTTATGGAAGATGAAATTCCATTCTTACTGGACGAAAGTTCTGGTTTAGGAGGTGATATCGATTAAAGTAATAGTTACAGCAGTGTATTGTAATGTAAATACACTTGCTCAACTTTAAGCTGTCCATTAAAGTTAAAACAATATTGTTATATTGAGACGATCACAATTTTTCCCAAATGTTAATCCGTCTGGGAAAAATATGTCATCTATCCAATGTTGATGAGCAGAAGTTTCGGTTTTCTTTTCAGTAGTATTTCTTTCCTTATTGCTGAAAATTCCAGACAGATGAAAATAGTAGTTTTGAATTTACAATTGCTCAAAAGTTGCCTCTGCAGATCTGCAGGTACTGCATTTAGAGAAAAGAAATGTCTAGAAAACTGCACTTGATTAGCCTAAAATAACACCTCAGTGGATTGTTCACTTGGGAATTTTGGGATCTCTAATCATGTACTATATATTTTCGAAGGATTTCTGATACCCTGCCTTATTCAAGGTTTTTGTGATTATTATTATTATTATTATTATTATTATTATTATTATTATTATTATTATTATTATTATTATTATTATTATTATTATTATTCACATTCAATCTTTATAGATTCCTTTGGAGCTTATAAAAATAATGTTTCCAGTTCATTTACATGGTGAGTGACAGAAATGACTTTAGATATTAAACTTAATATCCTTACAGCCAATAAATACGATTTAATACTCTTGAATTATTTGTATCTAACCATGAATTTTCACCTTGTTTAAAGGCTTCTTCAGTGCGTCATTATTTTGATCATAGCCATAAATAGTTAAATATTAAAACAACATACATTAGCATAGTTAAATACTACACAAAACATTACGCAAGCGAATTAAAACCCTTAAATGAAGTTGAAAATTAAAATAAATTTACAACGAGTAGGTACTGCGATTAGAATTAATTCAAATTAAAACTGGAATTAATAAAAAAATTGAAAACCGAAGGACTACAACATGGCTTATGTCCTTCAGTTTCTCAGTCCAGAATTGCAAATATTTACTGTCTATTACGAAAGATAAGAATGTTTCACTAAATTTAACTGCACAAAATGACACCAAACTTGAGTTCCATACTTACATAATATTCACAAAGTAGTTGGCCGTGCAGTTAGGGTGGCATAGCTGTGAGCTTGCGTTCGGGAGAGAGTGCGTTCGAATTCCACCGTCGGCAGCTCTGAAGATGGTTTCCCGCGTTTTTCCATTTTCATACCAGGCAAATGCTGAGGCTGTACCTTAATTAAGGCCACGGGCGATACCTTCCCAATCCTAGCATTTCCCCATCCGTGCGTCGCCGAAACCCTTCGATGTGTTATTGCGACTTTAAACTAAAGCCAAAGGAAAGTACACCATATTCTGTCTCGCTGGTGGTAGGATTTATGAGAACACAGGCGCCGTCCATCTGTATCTGGCTGGGGTTTCAACGCCGCATACTTTCCGGCATTTAGTGGAATCAAAACTTTCTTTTCCCATACTGAAGTGTTGCAAATTCAGTTGTGGAATTCTTTTATACTTGATATTATGCATTTAATTCAGTCCGACTCGTTGGCTGAATGGTCAGCGTACTGGCCTTCAGTTTAGAAGGTCCCATGTTCGCTTTCCGGCCGGGTAAGGGATTTTAATAGCTTCTGATTAATTCTTCTGGCTCGGGAACTGAGAGTTTGTGTCCGACCCAACACTCTCCTCTTCATATTCACACAACACACTACACTACCAATCACCACAGAAACACGCAATAGTGATTACATCCCTCCAAATAGGGTTTGCGGCAGGAAGGGCATCCGGCCGTAAAACAGGACTCTATATGATAGGTGCTACAAGGACTGAAATTTAAATTAATTATAGAGAAAGGTTAGCAATGTAAAGCAAACAATCAATTAAATAATTAAACGCTTTTATATTAGTTTACAGCTTGCGTATCCTAGATCAGCCACCTCTCAAGTGAACTTTTGCATTTAAATGTGTTTTGCGATCGCGCACGCGCGCGAATAGTTAAAGTGTGTTTATAATACAAAGAAATAAAAATCTGCATTACGTTTAATTAAGCACAAAGGCAAGGAAGAAAACCCTGGAATTTCCTATAGGGAACTCGAAATAATTAATTTGACATTTTAAAAGACAAAGTAAAATCATTTTTAGAATTTATATTGCAAATAACAGGAAATTTACCAAAGGAAGAAGACATGGCTTCCAGTGGAACCATGAGCTCGCACGGACTTCGTCCGTCTCACCAGAGACCCATCCAAATAATGATTCTACGAGAAGCGTCGCATCGTGCATGAGCATGCTAACGAGAGGCGGAAATTCCCTGAGTTAGCGGTTTTGTCTGAAGATAAATCAAGATGCAGAGTTAGAATCAAGGCGCATTTCTTCCCCAATCAAATTTAAATGCATTCCTTTTCCGTTTGACTTCTGGATTCGTCTGGGAAGTTCGACTTTCTCGCCAACATATGACGGGAGTTTACACGAAGGAACATGGTATCCCAAAAGTTATTACCCAGTTGTACAATATTGCACCGCTCACAAAAACCGGAGGAGGATGCACGCATTGAAGAGGAGCAATTGCGGTATTTAAATTTTTCACAGCGTAAGTGTAGTAAAAGCTCCTTACGAACAGCTCGCTTTGACGAAGTACAACCTGTTGTTTCTGATGTCAGACATGTCAGTCGAACTACTCATACAGAGTGTGCTCAAACTGACGATCAGTCCCTACCCATGAGCAACGTCGCATCACCAATAACATTCGGTATCATGGGATTGTTCAAGGCGGGGGCGGCGTGTTTTCTGGGAGGGCTCATTTGCCAAGCACGTTCACTGGTGGGCAAAGACACATAAAAGTTAAGTACCTAAACCCAATGAGTGGTCCGACTTGTTACAATTACAACAATATAACAATTAAACCAGCACGCATTGGACTGAAATGAGGATCTGCAAGAGATCAGTATCAAAAAGTCAACCTGATATATGCGCTAGGGTGTTTCATTGTAAACTATGGGAACTTTCCGTGGCATATGTAATTTATGTCATTGAATTTCAAATGCGAGGTTTGCCACATGCACACATTTGTGTTCATCACCGTATTAATCTTCCGTGTTGGGATGGAACACATCATAAGGGCACAAAGGTCTTCCCAAAAACTATATCAGAGGCCACTTACGTTGCCAGCAATGCATTTGTTAACTACACACGGAATGCTGACAAGAAGGCACATATCGACGGCTTACTTCTAAAACCTCGTATGTCCCAATTCTCTTCCTACCCATTATAGTTCTTAAGACTGGTCACACCTCCCAGCCTCATATTTGTATGCAATCCATCTGAACAATTTTCAATTACATTTTTCTACGCTAATATGTAAAGGAAAGTGGACCTTACCATACGGTATTATAAGGATTTTGTTTGCATGGCGAATTTACACACTCCTATAGTATAATTTATTTAAGGTTCATTTTTTTTACACGTGAGCATAGGAAAATGAACCCAGCGAAAATTGTTGTGATGGACAGCATATGCAGCTAGGAGGCGTGATCAGTCTTAAGGAAAATAATGGATTGGAAGAGTATTGGGAGATACAAGGTTCTGGAAGTTAGCCATTGATATTACATATCGCGGAAGACCTGTCAAAATGTACGATACTTGAGTTGTCCGTTATAATGCTACATTACTCCTCAAATAAGAGTGACACATTAACTTGGAGGAGTGATAACATTCTTATTTAAGTATATCATTAAGAGTAGTTTTTAGCTAATTTTGCCGTTGTCAGTGATTCCGGTACATTCGTTCTAGTGAAGCAGCATGGCGTATTCTTGAGTTCATTTCTTTTCTTGCTAGTGATTTTACGTCGCACCGACACAAATAGGTCTTATGGCGACATGGGATAGAAAAGGGCTAGGAGTTGGAAGGAAGTGGCTGTGGCCTTAATTAAGGTAAGTCCCAGCATTTGCCTGGTGTGAAAATAGGATACCACGGATAAAAACGGAAAACCATCTTCAAGGCTGCCGACAGCGGGATTCGAACCCACTGTGTCCTGGTTGCAAGCTCACAGCCACGCGTCTCTAACCGCACGGTCAACTCGCCCGGTATTCTTGAGATCAATTTCACGGAGAGTGAACCTTCAGTTACATGACTTCGTGTACACTTAGAGGAGAAACTGTTTACTTTTGGACCTGACAGAGAAGCGTAGGCAAAACATAGCAACTCATATTTTTTGATTCTTTACCTCTCCAGACCTGAAATCCCGAACTAGAAAGTTTAACGTACATAGAATTCTATAAAAAAATATATTGTACAGACAACTTACCGCAAGTCATTGAAAGTTCCTGTCATTGAACATCCCAACGGCCGCCACTTCATTACAAAGCGGCAGGGAGGTAAATGCGTAGCTCAAATGTTTAGCGAGCGTCCTCAGCTTGGGCAGCAGTTTTACCTTAGATTGTTCTCGAATGTTTTCCCCTATCCCTTATCAATATTTGATTTCACAAGGTGATGTTCATTGCGTTTCTCTTCAGCATACAGCTCCTAACCTTGTCAACGATGAACAGGATTAAACTCTTACCTTTGCAAAGATATCCGAATTCATGCTTATTAAAGTTCTACGTTCATATTTTTGCCCTCCCACTTAATATTTGGGCCTTGGCAGTCTGGTTGTGGGAAGAGTTTAGGAATAAGCCGGCAGAGGACTTCCTTCATGTTACACCTGGTCATCCAGAAAAGGCTTTCAAATTGGCACTTCTTGAACTCTATAATTTCTGAAAGTAACAAGCGGTTTCTAGACATATTTTAATATTCCAAAAGTAAAATATCATCAGTAGATTAATGTAATATCTATACATATAACAGCTCGAGATTCGTAACGTTTCTAGCTTACAAACAACTCTAGTGTATGTTCGTACTTTACTCACTGCCACGGGTCTCTGATTTGCGTATGATTCAATATCCTTCACTTGTTCAAGGTGTGCATCATCTTTTGAGGTCCTTTACTTATAGCTCTCTCATATCGAATTAATTTTCATGCTAATCTAGTATACAGCCTCTGACAACTTGGGATTTCTAACCAAATTCACATTACAACGATTAGTGAATACTAAGAAGAAGAAAAGGAAAATGGACAATTTCTAATCACGGGGTAGTATACTAATTCACCATCATTTAGTTCGTGGATCCATACACCAACACTTACTAACGAGCAATCTCAAGAAATAATCACTTACCTCAAGGTCTACTTTCCATACATAGAAAATTGACATGAAATTCCCATTCAAAGTTTATTGAACGAATAAACGTAAATCATTCAGTTCGTTTGCGCCTTCTTTTCTTTCTTTCGTTTGAATGTTATTGAGAAATAATGGTTTTACACTTCTAGAACTCTCAACTCTCATAGGTCTTCCTATCAAATAAAATCCGTTTAGAAAAGTATGAATACCGGTTGTAGCTTCATCTGCAATTAGTGAATCCATTCAAGTAGCGTGAGTCAATTTAGTGGTCAAAAATGCTCTCAAAATGTAACTTTTATATTACTTGAGAATTATTAGTAAGTGCACATCTCGTTTTCACTTAATTAATTTAATCATCACTCAGAGTCCTGCCTCTGCAGACTGAAACACTCTCCACGTTGCAATAATGTGTACGCTAGATAAGGTATTGCCTTCCTAATAGTTCTAGATTAACCCAGATCGCTAAAAATGTTTTAAAGGGGATTTTATCCTTGGCTAAAAAAAGGGGTCATGTAAGTAGTATTGCACACATTATTCCCGTTTGTATCGTTAGATGCCCGGAAATTGTTCCGTGTCCCTGCACCACTAAGGCGGTAATTTCCTTTATTTTATCTAATTTTCGTTAACAATAACACTAGTTGTGCGAGATTAAAAATGTATAAGGTTTTAACTGCCCTATAGAGAGGTCTAATGATAGGACCAAATTTATTTTCCAAGAAATATTTGTTATTTGTGCATTTGACTGTAATACATGTTCTAAATTAAAGGGAAAATCAACAAAATCGGAATATATTTACTTTCACTAGAACGTTCACAGAATTATATGCTAGTTTTCGGAGAATAAATATATATTTTAAAAAACATTATTGACGATGATTATTCGTGATTGTTCCAATTTGTGAAGTAAATTTCACAAGGTAAACAAGAAGATACATTTTCCTTTAGTGCACTTGCTTTTATTTTCAAAAGTGTTCACCAAGTGGAATATCGTTGCAACTCCTAAATATAGTCCGCATAACCAAAAGTCGATAGTTTAGCCCTTAGGCAAGCAACTCAGTGTTGGAAATATCCTAGGGATATGAGCTACGGATTTTAGGTAAATAAAATATAATCAAGTATGAGAATATAATTATTATTTATTTCTTCCTGAAAATAACAATCCATTCTTAATGATCGTTATCCGGTCGATTAGATTAACAGTTTTCCTTTTTTCTACAATTACGAGAGCTAATGTGAGTCAATGCATTGTTTCAGTTAGGCACCACTAGGAGCGCTAATGTGAGTCAATGCATTGTTTCCGTTAGGCACCACTAGGAGCGCTAATGTGAGTCAATGCATTGTTTCAGTTAGGCACCACTAGGAGCGCTAATGTGAGTCAATGCATTGTTTCAGTTAGGCACCACTACGAGCGCTAATGTGAGTCAATGCATTGTTTCAGTTAGGCACCACTAGGAGCGCTAATGTGAACCAATGCAGAGTTTTACATAAGCTCTTATAAATACATTCGGTGTGGATATTTTTCGAAAAACCAAAACGAGTTTGAGGGTATTGTAGCAAGGAACGCATTACAGAGAGAATTATGTAAATAACTTAATTTGTCTAGGATTTCAATAAAAAACGAGTAAAGAAACAAGCGTTTTAGGCTGTTTTCTCGGAACTGCATTTAGGCCGGAGGTGATTTTCAAATTTTCTTTTGTAGTTCCAAACCAAACCCCATGGCACTACAGCCCTTGAAGGGCCTTGGCCTACCAAGCGACCGCTGCTCAACCCGAAGGCCTGCAGATTGAGAGGTGTCGTGTGGCCAGCACGACGAATCCTCTCGGCCGTTATTCTTGGCTTCCTAGACCGGGGCCGCTATCTCACCGTCAGATAGCTCCTCAATTCTTATCACGTAGGCTGAGTGGACCTCGAACCAGCCCTCAGGATCAGGTAAAAATCCCTGACCTGGCCGGAAATCGAACCCGGGGCCTCCAGGTAAGAGGCAGGCACGCTACCCTTACACCACGGGGCCGGCTTTTTTTGTAGTTTTATATAGCTATACAAGACTCCCTCTCCGGGCGCTTTTGACCTTCACCTTTCGGCACAATTGAGAAAATTTGCTTAATTTTACGTTTTTCGTAATTTGAGGGCCCCTACTTTGGTAAGAATTGTTTTCAACATTAGATCTTATTCATTTAAGTAAGAACAAAATCCGCCATGAGGGGAAACAAAGTTGTAACTTACACCTTTCTGGACCACACTAACGCTCTATATACCTTTTCTTATACCAACAATTACGAAGACGGAATTTAGTATTTAAAATCTAGTCAAAGAACAATTTATTTAAATCCAAAACGAACTGTTACATCTTTATGTAAACAACACGTCTAGAGGTAAATGTATTGAGGAATTCAGCCATTCACCCCATGAGGTACAATGTATCCATGTTAATCAAAAACACGTAGAGAAAAGTTGAGAATCCGCCCAGTATCAAGTGTCTCCTTTACCAGCGTACTGTTATTCATTTGGCCCTTTTTATGGTCTACCTGGGTGGCTAACATAGTTTTTATGGATATTCGGATTGCAGGTTGTAATCTGAATCCCGTTTTATTTCTTTTGTGTAGTCTTCGTCACAATTTGTTGCCCATTCATCATTTTGAGGTGTCTCATAAAATTGTAGTTCCGGCTGGGCATAGAGAATGCACATCTGGTCTCCGAAGTCAAGTAACCGTCTTGTCTCTTTTCAGATATGCCTCAAAACTTCTATAAAATAGCGAATATCACCGAACTTCTAATAAATACAGCACGCACTTCGTTAGTGAGATCAGATAAACTACTGTACGGTAACCGTCGGAGCAGACGTAAGGCCTTCTCGTTCTTCTTCCCTACGTTTTCTACCAATTATCTGGGGTGGGCACTAACGTGAATTAAGCTAAGTTTTATGACCAGATGCTCTTTCTAACGCCAACTGTATCTGTAAGTATGTATTCACTATTGCGTGTTTCTGTCGTTGTTGGAAGTGCGATATGTTCTACGTAGATGAAAAGAAGTGTATTAAAGTGAACGCAAACACGAATCCACGAGCTATTAGAATTCAGATTCACTGGGCTAGATAGCTGCAGTCGCTTAAGTGCGGCCAGTGTCCAGTATTCGGGAGATAGTGGGTTCGAACCCCACTGTCGGCAGCCCTGAAGATGGTTTCCCATTTTCACACCAGGCAAATGCTAGGGCTGTACCCTAATGAAGGCCACGGCCGCTTCCTTCCAACTCCTAGGCCTTTTTTATCCCATCGTCGCCATAAGATCTATCTGTGTCGGTGCGACGTAAACCCACTAGCAAAGAAAAAAACAAACAACTGAAAGCAATATCAGAATCAACTGGTGCCCGCTGGCCACTAATCCACGTTAAAACATATCGAAACCATCAGGATATTCTACACTTGTTTGTATCTAAGTGCTGTAAGTCACGCTCTACAATAAAACTAGCCCTCCAAAGTTCACAGATTCTATGCTTGAATATCAATGTTGAAATGAAATGCCGTATGGCTTTCAGTACCGGGAGTATCCGACGAAATGTTCGGCTCGCCAGGTGCAGTTCATTTGATTTGACCCCCGTAGGCGACCTGTGCGTCGTGATTATGATGAAATGATGATGAAGACGACACATACACGCAGCCCCATGCTAACGGAATTAATCAATGAAGGTTAAAATTCCCGACCCTGCCGGGATTCGTACCCAGGATACCTGTAACCAAAGGCCAGCACGCTAACCATTTAACCATGGAGCCGGACAATATCAATATTGACAGAGGCCATCACGGTTTACGTCTGCCAGGCTGAATAGCTACCCTCCTAAGCTCAAATTACTCGTTAAGGAGGAGGGTCAGTCCGGCACGATATTCAGGTGCTCAAATAGGCACTAAGCAATTATTTTAGATCTGATATTTTATCTTATGGACTTATTTTGTTAATATTTTGAATTTGTGTATTGATAGTCACTTCGAGAGAGTCGATTTATCGTATTAAGTTTTACAATCATTTGCTTCAAGTTTATATCTTATTTTTATTGTCTATATTATATTGCACTCTTAGAAGTATAACCATATTTTATTTTTATTTGTTTTTTGAAAGCAGCTTAATTCCAACTTTGTTTTTAAATTTGGGCTGGGGGTATCAACCTGAGCGTTTGCAGGCTGGAGTATATTTATTATTTTATACCTTGTTAGTTTCATTACCTTTACTGTTTAGAGAATTTACTGTAATTTGGTTTTAAGATTATTAATAAAAGTAAATTTATTTAATGTTTTGTTTTATTTGGTTTTGATTTTGACCTTTTTAGTAAAAATTCCTATATTTCTCGATCATTTATGATTACCAAGGCACATGTTGAAACCCCTGTTTCCAGATCTATGATTTTAGCAGGAGTTCAATAATAGTTTCATTGGGATTGAGGCATAATTTTAATATTAGCAAACTATTTATTCCTTACTTTAATCGTAATTGTAAAAATCACAAACATCTTCGAAAGCCCTCAACGACAAAAATTTGAATGGCTAAACCTATCCCACCCCTTATTAAAAATTGCTTAATAATGCCCTAGTAGATTTACCGGCTCCTTCTAATATTTCTACTTGATGTAATTTTGTTCCCTTCTCGGATTATGTTTAATAATCCAAATTGCCAATGGTCTTTTCTTGGCTGTACACTATACTGCAAACGTAGATTTAGCTTTTTCTAGTGTGGCCCATATCTGCCGTGATATCAAATAGGCGTTTTGCAGGCACTTAAAGGAACTGATGAAGGAAAAATCTGAATTTAAGTAGTTCTTCGTCTTCTTCTACTACTACTTATTATTATTATTATTATTATTATTAATATTATAATGTTTACGGATTTACGCCCCAGTAACTACTTTTACGATTTTAAGAGACGCCTAGGGGCCGTAAGTTAGTCCCGCAGGAGTTCTTTTATGTGCCAATAAATCTACCGACACTTTGCTGACGTCTTTGAGCACCTTCAAATACCACCGGACTGAACCAGGATCGAACCTACCAAGTTAGGGCGAGAAGACCAGCGCCTCAACCGTCTGAGTCACTCAGCTCGGCATTATTATTATTATTATTATTATTATTATTATTATTATTATTATTATTATTATTATTATTATTATTATTATTATTAATCTGTTTACCCTCCAGAGTTGGATTTCCCTCGAACTGAGCGAGGGATCCCCACTCTACCGCCTCAAGGACAGTGTCCTGGAGCGTGAGACATTGGGTTGGGGATATAACTGGGGAGAATGACCAGTACTTCTCCCAGGCGGCCTCACCTGCTATGCTGAACAGGGGCCTTGTGGGGGATGGGGAGATTGTTGTTGTTGCTAGTGGCTTTACGTCGCACCGACACAGATAGGTCTTATGGCGACGGTGGGATAGGAAAGGTCTAGGAATTGGAAGGAAATGGCTGTAGCCTTAATTAAGGTACAGCCCTAGCATTTGCCTGGTCTGAAAATGGGAAACCACGGAAAACCATGTTGAAGGCTGCCGACAGTGGGATTCGAACCTACTATCTCCCGAATGCAAGCTCACAGCCGCGCGCCTTTAACAGCACGGCCAACTCGCCCGGTGATGGGAAGATTGGAAGGGATTGACAAGGAAGAGGGAAGGAAGCGGCCGCGGCCTTAAGTTAGGTTCCATCCCGGCATTTGCCTAGAGGAGAAGTGGGAAATCACGGAAAACCACTTTCAGAACGGCTGAGCTGGGAATCGAACCCACCTCTACTCATTTGATCTCCCGAGGCTGAGTGGACCCCGTTTTAGCCCTCGTACCACTTTTCAAATTTCGTGGCAGAACCAGGAATCGAACCCGGGCCTCCGGGGGTGGCAGCTAATCGCACTGACCACTACACCAAAGAGGCGGACATTATTATTATTATTATTATTATTATTATTATTATTATTATTATTATTATTATTAATTATGCGGACACCAGTTGAGTCAGATATTGCTTCCACTTATTTGTATTAACTCTATTCGATATCTCTTGTTCAACTCTAGTTTTCTTCCGAGCCCTACAGAATTAGGCATACTTCATTTATCCTGTCTATTCTTTCATTTTTCGGAAGATTTTAATTCTTCATCTTTCTCTTACCACCTCTGCTTAGCTTACAAAATACTCAGTATTCAAAGGAAGGTGAAGAATTATCTCGGGAATTAGAAATTAAAGCAGCAATAGACGTTAGATTAGTATTTTATGGCAAGTCTTGAAGAGTCAGTTGCACGTTCAATTACGGACCTTAAAAAAACACCGGTCATCAAGAAGTTCCTACACTCAGAAGTGAACGGGACTGACGTCCAGAGTCCTCCCAAGTCTTTAAAATGACTAAAGAAGGAAAGAAAAGGCGCAGTCCCTACAAAGTAAATATATTCCCTTGCGTGAGATTGGCTTTGAATTCCTTTGCCTTTACATGTTCAGGAGTTACAATACTCGCTGGTAATAAACAAGCCAAGAGGTACATATTCTGCAACATCATAAGCTCACTCAAACACGGTGTACAAGACTCCTGCTGTACTTTAAGACCTGCCCACATCATATTTAAAAGTTAATTGTAGACGGTCATGTCACTGGACTCAAACACTCAGGAGATAGAATTACAGATTCTTGCCTTCTTTTTAATTACGAGTGAATGGAAATCTGCTGTTTATTAGCACCATAAAATTTTATATCCACGTAAGATAATCCCGACAATGTGTTAATGGCTTACACTACAAGTAATGCATGTACCACCTCTGCTTAGCTTACAAAATACTCAATACTCAAAGGAAGGTGAAGAATGATCTCGGGAATTAGAAATTGAAATAGATGTCATATTTCAGTTCAGCTGCTGTTTACTGACGCAATGTCCACTGAGGTTAGAAGACCGACTTAAATCGGTTTTAAAATGTTCATTATAACTTTGTGTGTATTTAAGATCCATAGAGCCTTTCATCGTAGCTTTTATGAAGGCACATTGGACATAAATTTCATCCGTATAGGCATACTAACGGGCTGTCTTTCATCCTCTCGGTTTGCACCCGGTAAACCTGTATTATCACTTCGCAGGCATTTAGCCAAGCACGCGACGAAACAACTTGTGCTACGCAGTCATTTTTCTTCAATGCCAAAACATGACATTTAATTTGTAACAATTTGAAATGTAATTTACCAAAGTATGAAATTTAGTTGGTCAAATATTACTTCGCTTAAATGTAAAATTTATTTCGTCAAAATATGAAATTTACTTAACCGAAATATGAAGCAGAGTTCTTCAAAATATAAAATTTCCTTGGTCAAAATATGAAATTTGCTTTTTAAAATGTCAGATTTTCCAAAACATGTTTAAAAGCAGTTAGAGTTGATAGCTTATCACTGGATATGCAAGAGGCTATGTGATGGGACACAGTACCATATCTGAAGTAACTTACTTGAATAATGTTTGCATGAACGAGCCCGGTGTACAAAGGCGAATGTGATAAACATGAAGCGGATAATTATCAGGCTAGTCAGGTTGACATAATTTATTTTATTTCATCATCATCATCATCATCATCATCATCTGTTTACCCTCCAGGTTCGGCTTTTCCCTCGGACTCAGCGAGGGATCCCACCTCTACCGCCTCAAGGGCAGTGTCCTGGAGCTTCAGACTCTTGGTCGGGGGATACAACTGGGGAGAATGACCAGTACCTCGCCCAGGCGGCCTCACCGGCTATGCTGAACAGGGGCCTTGTGGAGGGATGGGAAGATTGGAAGGGATAGACAAGGAAGAGGGAAGGAAGCGGCCGTGGCCTTAAGTTAGGTACCATCCCGGCATTCGCCTGGAGGAGAAGTGGGAAACCACGGAAAACCACTTCGAGGATGGCTGAGGTGGGAATCGAACCCACCTCTACTCAGTTGACCTCCCGAGGCTGAGTGGACCCCGTTCCAGCCCTCGTACCACTTTTCAAATTTTCGTGGCAGAGCCGGGAATCGAACCCGGAGCTGCCGGCTGACAGGCGGACGCGTTGTCCCCTAACCCGCAGGGTCGGACTTGACCCATGTAGTTTGGAAGCTCTGAGAAAGAATTATTTTGGGCTATATTACACGCGTTTGCCAAATAGCTATACTGCTATGAAATAGGGAGCGTGGCTGGGCGTTGATCAGGCCTACTCACAAACACGCACACACAAGCACAGTGGATTACGACAGGCCGGACTCTCACCCCCGTTAGTCACCTGATCAAATCTTGGTTTAGTTTTCTTGACATTTTATCTTATAATGTTTAATACATATCAACTTTGCATACTATTACAAGAAAAATCGTTCTGAGGGTAATTATGGGTTGCAATAAGGATGTAAGGGAAAGGACGTACAAGTCGCTGGTAAGACTCCAATTAGAATACGGTTCCAGTGAATGGGACCAGGATTACCAGATTCGAGAACTGTAAAAGATCCAAAGAAAAACAGCACGATTTATTCTGGGTGATTTCCAATAAGGAGCAGTGTTACGAAAATGTAGCCAACTTTGATCTGGGGTGACTTGTGAACAAGGAGACGAGCTGCTCGACTAAGCGATATTATATTTCTTTCATTTGTAATCCGTTTACCCTCCAGGGTTGGTTGGTTTTTCCCTCGGACTCAGTGAGGGATCCAACATCTACCGTCTCAAGGGTAGTGTCCTGGAGCGTGAGACTTTGGGTAGTGGATAAAACTGGGGAGGAGGACCAGTACCTCTCCCACGCGGCATCACCTGCCATGCTGACCAGGGCCCTTGTTGGGAATGGGAAGACTGGGTGGGATTGGCGGGGAAGAGGGAAGGAAGCGTCCGTGGCATTAAGTTAGGTAGTAGTAAACTATGGAGAGCCACTTCGAGGATGGCTGTGGTGGGAATCGAACGTCCTCTACTCAACTGGCCTCCCGACGCTAAGTGGACCGTATTCCAGCCCTCGTATCACTTTTTAAATGTCATGACAGAGACGGAAATCGAACCTGAGCCTCCGGGGATGGCAACTAATTACACTAACCACCACACATATAGGCGGACTCTGGTGATACTTGAGATACTAAAATCACCATGCTGTGCTGCTAACAGTGGACCCTGGTGTGTTAGCACGTTGTTTGTGATACCATTTGATTCGTCTCAGCGGTTTATACACGTACATAGCGCGAAAAGTTACGACATTGAACATTTGAGAAAAATTATGATGCGAAGAATTGTAAAGAATTCTTTCCTTCACAAAATGTTGCGACGTGTGAAAACAAGTGGCTAAAAATGATCGAGAAAGCATCCGAGCTTGTCAGAGCTCTAAAAAGTCCAAACACCAAAGTCGAGTGTCGGGTGCGATCTGAAGTTGTGGCGGCCGCGCTATGGGAACCTCAGGCGAACACAGATACCGTCCCAGTGGAGGGAAATGATTTGTAAATAAGAACTGCAGATGCTGATCTGATTATCTTGATCTTGAGGATGTGCACGTTTTTCACGATTAAGAAATAAAATGCCAACTATCAAATTTCAAAACCAGCCTAACTAGATATTTTTTTTTGGAAATGCCTATCACGCGGTATGAATTAATACAACAAAGCTTGCGGCTGCAACCCCGGCACAGCTGCTTTCAATTGTTTGTGTTGGTCGATCCCTGCAATATCATATATGATCGCTAGTGTTCTCATTAGAAAATAAAAACTCATAGTACATGAAATGGCGTATGGATTTTAGTGCTGGGAGTGTCCGAGGACAAGTTCAGCTCACCAGATGCAGGTCTTTTGATTTGTCTCCCGTAGGCGACCTGCGCGCCGTGATGAGGATGAAATGATGATCAAGACGACACATACACCCAGCCCCAGTGCCAGCGGAATTAACTAATTACGGTTAAAACTCTCGACTCTACCAGGAATCGAACCTGGGACCCCTGTGACCAAAGACCAGCATGCTAACCATTTAGCCATGGAGCCGGACAGTAAATATTTAAATAGTGCGGTGGTATATCTCCGAATGAAAACGTAGTTTTTCGTCTGTAACATCAGCCATTTCATCGGAGAAATGGCTATTTCTCTAATTATAGTAAGTGTGTCTGAATTTTATATCTTAGATTTGAAGTCTGAGGAAGGATACGGGGAATATAACCAAGTAAAGGACTCGAAGGTTAAAAGAGTAGTATAACCTTGTAAATGAGGCTATTAGGGTCTTTCTTAATTTATCTTCCTAACACTATTATTAAAATTGTATCTACATGTCACATGTCCAATAGACTATTTTATAATTAACATACTAGCAGAAATAACTCGTCAGCCTCTGTGGTATAGTGGTTAGTGTGATTAGCTGCCACCCCCAGAGGCCCGGGTTCGATTCCCGGCTCTGCGACGAAATTTGAAAAGTGGTAGGCTACGAGGGCTGGAACGGGGTCCACTCAGCCTCGTGAGGTCAACTGAGTAGAACGGGGTTCGATTCCCTCCTCAGCCATCCTCGAAGTAGGTTTCCGTGGTTTTCCAATTCTCCTCCAAGCAAATGCCGGAATGGTACCTAACTTAAGGACATGGCCGCTTCCTTCCCTCTTCCTTAGCTATCCCTTCCAAACTTCCCGTTCCCCACAAGGCCCCTATTCAGCATAGCAGGTGAGGCAGCCTGGACGGGGTACTGGTCCTCCTCCCCAGTTTTATCCCCACGATCCAAAGTCTCAAGCTCCAGGACACTGTCCTTGAGGCGGTAGAGGGATAAATCAACCCTGGGGGGTAAACAGATTAAGAAAGAAAGAAAGTTTGATGTTACGAATTCAAAAAAAAAAAAGAAGTGTTTCAGTTATTAGTGTGCTAATCTTATCTGAGAAAACCTTACGGCTCAAGTCCCACAGAAAACACTTCTCAAGTCTGTTTACCTGGTAACTGCGAAATTGTATCTCAGTGAATTCTTACTTGCTTTCTTAGGTAGCATTTCTATAAAAATTATCAGAATAATATGCCGAGTTGACAGGCATTTAAATAAATTTTATCTCCACCAAAATATGTTATATTAAAGTAACACAAAATCCAATGCATTAAATTTTTGAAAAAATGTACCTGTATACCTTTGAATCTGTGACTTTAAACACTACATTTACAGAATCATAATTCAAATACACGGTGATGTAGCTCTTTAAAGTGAATATCTCACCAATAGTGAGTTACTGATTACAGTACATGGGACCATCCTACCAAGAGTAATCCTATCGAAATTTACTCCCTCGTGATTGTTATATGAACTAGTAAGAGAAAGGTTCTTCATAGAGGATCTGCGTGTGTACTACACTATACACCTGCCTACTATACAGTAGTGTTCTATAAGAACTTTATTCAAAAAAGTAGGAAAAAAATATGGACCACGTTCTATAGCTCGGATCTCATGATGATTTGGAAACAACCAAATTATGAGCTACAACATGTCATGACACGATTTGTGGTGCATGACTTTCATCACAGAATATGTGAGAGTACGAGACATCATGATACGCAGGAGGAATGCGTGTGTGTCAGCTGTGCAAGAATCGTTGTGATCGCTATCATCTTCAGGAATGTGGAAAATAAGTGGTGTTTTTGACTAAATTTTGTAGTGATGAAATGAAATGAAATGTCGTATGGCTTTTAGTGCCGGGATATCCCAGAACGGGTTCGGCTCGCCAGGTGCAGGTCTTTCTATTTGACACCCATAGGAGACCTGTGCGTCGTGATGAGGATGAAATGATGATGAAGACAACACCTACACCCAGCCCCCGTGTCATTGGAATTAACCAATTAAGGTTAAAATCCCCGACCCGGCCGGGAATCGAACCCAGGACCCTCTGAACCGAAGGCCAGTACGCTGACCGTTCAGTCGGACTTTTGTAGTGATTAACATAGAAAACTACATATTGTACACTGAGTGAAAATTTACGAATCCATTTTATGGCCATTGGCTGCATTAATTTATATTAAATATTCAAATGGCCCTGCTAAGAAGAGAATGATATACCGGGCGAGTTGGCCGTGCGCGTAGAGGCGCGCGGCCGTGAGCTTGCATCCGGGAGATAGTAGGTTCGAATCCCACTATCGGCAGCCCTGAAAATGGTTTTCCGTGGTTTCCCATTTTCACACCAGGCAAATGCTGGGGCTGTACCTTAATTAAGGCCACGGCCGCTTCCTTCCAACTCCCAGGCCTTTCCTATCCCATCGTCGCTATAAGACCTATCTGTGTCGGCGCGACGTAAAACCTCTAGCAAAAAGAGAATGATAAAAATCGACACGTAAATGGCCTACGTAGTGGATAGCCATTAATTACTGAATATGATAATGCCTATGTCAGTCTTTAACTATGTGATTATTTTTTTAAATGGAATATTTTTCATTTATAATCATTCATTGTGTTATATACAGTAGGGGCTGAGGTAAAAATGAGGTAAAGATGGCTAATTTTGAAGACTCTAAAACATTTTGTGCTTCGTTTAATAGATAACTCCTTATGATCTAAATACAGAAGAGTGTGTGAGGTGTTCTGGATGAAAGTCTAGGTCTCACGTCACTGTGGAGTGACTATCGGTTATGTGAGGCTAGCTGTGAATGTCTCGTGCTTCAGAGGGTATTCACTTACTGGCCATCTCCGGAGGCTCGTTTGTTAGTGCGCCTGTCCTCGTAAAGTTCTCATGACACCTAGTCAGCTATGACGTGTGTTACCATTGCTCTCGTCGCATTTCAAAACAATTATACGAGATGGTTTCTCTGCCTAACAGATTACAGTTGTGATACCAGACAGATCTCATGACATAGCAGGCAAACATTCCCACTTGATCCCTCGAGGTGCCACGAGATAAACACAACTTTGGCGGTAGATTTCCTCATATTTCGTGTAAATTATGACGCGATCGTAAACAAAACACGTGGCCACGAACATAGAACATACTTTGTCGGGATGAGTAGCTCAGACGGCAGAGCGTTGATCACAAGTTGGTAGGTTCGATCCCGGCTCAGTCCGGCAGTATTTAAGGTGTTCAAAAACGCCAGCCTCGTGATGACAGATTTCCCAGCAAATAATAGAGATCCTATGAGACATGATTCCAACTTTTCGGTATCTTCGAAGACCATAAAAGTAGTTGAATGAAATGACGTGTGGCTTTTAGTGGCGGGAATGTCCGAGGACATGTTCGGCTCGCCAGCTGCAGGTCTTTAGATTTGACGCCCGTAGGCGATCTGTGCGTCGTGATGAGGATGAAATGATGATGAAGACGACACATACACCCAGCCCCCGGGCCAACGAAATTAACCAATGATGGTTAAAATTCCCGACCCTGCCGAGAATCGAACCCGGTACCCGTGTGCCCAAAGGCCAGCATGCTAACTATTTAGCCGTGAAGCCGGGCATAAAAGTAGTTATTAGGATGTAAAACAATAAAATTACTGTTCCTGTGTTTTTTCTTTTGTAGTTGTTGTTTCTTAGAAGTTCTTGTTGTTGTTCTTCTTCTTCCTGGCCTTAATAGAAATTCTCTGAAGTCGGGACTGATGTGGATCAAGCCCAGTTTTACGGCCAGAGGCCCTCTTTATTCCAACTATTGACTATTTTATGTGATGGTTGGTAGTGTGATGTGCTGAATGTAAATGAGCATGTGTGTTGATGTGTATTGAGATGAACACAAATAGCCATCCCACGGTAAAATTATCGGCCAGGCCGGGAACTGAACTCTGAACCTATAAGCCGAAGAGCACTATGGTGAACATTCAGCCAAGGAGCCTGATTATTATTATTATTATTATTATTATTATTATTATTATTATTATTATTATTATTATTATTATTATTATTATTATTATTATTATTATTATTATTATTATTATTATATCTTTTAGGAGCGCAACCTGAGTATTGAAAATGGTAAATGGTTAAGTATTCACCTTCAGCGGCCAAATTTATGGAATATAATCCTGGCAATGTCGCTTACCATTCAAGATAACAATCAATGTTACTCGTTTCCAAATAGCCTAGTATCCGTAAATATTACATTTTCGAAATAAAATTCAGTACTTCGGCAGCTCTTGCTTTCCATAGTATTGAAAGAGACGTTAAAGCTACGATGGGGGCATGAACAGCTGGCGGCGGTGGTGCAGTGATTAGCGCGCCCAGGATCGCAGGAAAAATCCTGAAGGGGTTCAGTTGGTTTTCAAAGATGGAGAAATCCATATTTCGCCACACAGTTCATTTTGGAGGGATGCGGAACCATGGAAGTCATATTTAGTACTCGCGTTGGTACCCGTTCTTCGCACGGGAATTTGCAGTGGATTACACGTTACCTTCAGAAATGTATGCGAACTAACATGGATCTATTCACATATTTAATGCGACATGTTAAAATGATATTTTCGTACGAAAGCGCGCAGTAACGTGAAATATGATGAAGCTGAACAAAGCCGAATTTATTGTACGGTACAGTTCCTGACCCGAAGTTGTGCGAAATTCCCCATAGTTCACAGGTTGCGTATTGTATCCCCGACCACTGGAGTGGCGCTCTGACATTGATCATACCTCCCTAAATATATGCCCTATCGAAAAGAGTAAAATGGCTCTTTAATTTTTCCCGTTGCCCACCTTGAAGTGACATGCACGACATATCTTATAGGACTTGGACCAAAAATGCAATTTTTCGTAATCATCAGCGTTATTATCCGTTGTACGAACAATACATAGGCCTGCGTGGCATAAAGGAACGGGAATAAGAAATTAGTAAACGTCTGTTGTATGCAGTCTTTCAGTAGACCTAACGTTAACGAAAATATATGAGAATAATCTTCCTATAAATACCATGCGATTACCATGACATCATATGCACCTGATAACAAAATCCTGAGTGAGTAGAATCCAAATACGTAATTTGGTTGAAATAAGTCCGGCAGGTTTTCACTTTTAGGAATATACAGATAACCAGACAGACAGAATGACAGACATAACAGACACAAAGGGAACAGTTCTACCTCATATTACCTCTGTGTTCAGATACGTTAGGTGGGAGTAATTTTAAAGCAGATATAAATATGATGCATCCTCTGATTTTCTCCTGTAATGGATCCTTCAAATAGCTGTACGTCTGCGAGGGTGTCCATCATTGGCTGCAAAGTTGAAGCCCGTAGAAAATAGTAATTTTCTCCGTCATTTAAAGAGTAAGCAAAATTATGTACAACATTTATTTAATATGAGGAGCGTTTCACATAAAGTCTAGAGTTTACGTATGATCAATAGTGTAAGAGAAAATTGAATAAAACTCTTCTGATCTTTCTATAAACTTCTAGTCCATTCAGTGATTTTTAAATGATACATATATCGAAGCATGCTACTGGATGAGTAGACTATATATGAATTTTGGCCGAGATATACCCAATAGTGTAGGAAAACATTTCAAAAATATCTTCTGGTATTCATGTAAACCCGCAGTCTACTTTGTGATTTTTAAATGATATGCATATCGAAACCTGTTTTGGGGTGAGTAGACTCTAAAAATAAAGTTTGATCTATATATATTCAATACTGTAAGATAAAATTGATAAAACTCTTCTAGTTTTCCTATAACCTCACCCCCAGTCTATTCAGTGATTTTTAAATGATATGCATATCGAAACGTGCTCCTGCTTGAGTACACTTTAAATATGAAGTTTGGTCCAGATCTGTTCATAAGTTTACCCGTGACGGTGAAACAAACAGACAAACAGAAACGAAAGATAAAATCTACTGATATGATCTTGAATTGACCTGAAACGAATAAATATATCAAAATTTGGCGAAATAAGTGGCAACGGACAACGAACCTCCTAGAATTTTATTTATGAGATAGCAACTGTCAGCGCCGGCAATTACAGGTATTTTCTCCAAACGCCGCAATCGCCGAGTGACTACCTAGGTATGTTAATGGTTACAGTTGGTAACTTGATAAAATTGCACATATACATATTATAAATATTCCTATACACTGATAACGTGTCACTCCAGTTCCTACTGTACATCCGCAGCAATCGTTTTGATACATCCAAAGATTTTCATGGTCTATGCAGGCTACTAGCTCGATTTATTTATTTTTCAGATGCTCTGTACTCCTTTAGGGTACCTTTACCAGTCCTATCCACATTTAATTGCACATGTACGCAACAGCACCTACACCACAATAATGAAGTCTTGAAAAGTCAAAAAGTCAAATCATAATTTTCAAACCTATTAATAATGAAATGGGTAAATTATTATTTAGCATATAGTATATGCAAAAGTTGCGCCGGCCCCGTGGTGTAGGGGTAGCGTGCCTGCCTCTCACCCGGAGGCCCCGGGTTCGATTCCCGGCCAGGTCAGGGATTTTTACCTGGACCTGAGGGCTGGTTCGAGGTCCACTCAGCCTACGTGATTAGAATTGAGGAGCTCTCTGACGGTGAGATAGCGGCCCCGGTCTAGAAAGCCAAGAATAACGACCGAGAGGATTCGTCGTGCTGACCACACGACACCTCGTAATCTGCAGGCCTCCGGGCTGAGCAGCGGTCGCTTGGTAGGCCAAGGCCCTTCAAGGGCTGTAGTGCCATGGGGTTTGGTTTGGTTTTTTATATGCAAAAGTTAAGTATGAAGAAAAGGGAAGGAAAGTAAAAACTATGTGTGGAAGGAAAAATAGAGAATTTGAGAAAAACAGACTGAAAGACATTGAATAATGTGGAAACGAAAAGGTCGTTAGAAGAATGTTTATAGGTATAAAAGAGATAAAACAGGGTTGGCAGCCCCGTACAACAATATGCAGGGACAAAGAAGGAAAGGTAATCGGTGATGAAAGGAGAATTATTGGAAGATGGGCAAAATATTTCAAAGAATTGCTGCAATCGGATGAGACCCAGGAGTGGGAAGATGAGGAACAGGGGGAAGAACAGGACAGCTATGAAGAAGAAGAAGAACCAACATTGGAAGAGGTAACTGAAGTTGCAAAGGAGTTGTGGGAGAAGATTAGATACCAGGTGAAATATTCAAGTATGGTGGTATAGAGTTATTAAAGGAAATGCATGGTTTGATAAAAAAAATATTTGGAGAAGCGAGGTTATGCCAACAAAGTAGAACACAGCCATTATTGTACCAATATATGAAAAGGGTGATAGGACTAAGTGTAATAATCATAGCGGAATAGCTTTACTTAATGCAACATACAAAGTATTTGCTGGGATATTGAACAACAGACTACGACTATATGCAGAAGCCACTATAGGAGAACACCAATGTGGGTTAAGGGGGTATTAATAGAAGAGGGCTTGTTAAGGTGTTACAAGATTTGAGAACACCACCAAAATTAGTGAGACTCGTGAAAATGACTAAGAAACACCCGTTGCAAAATAAAAGCAAATGGCAGATGAACCAATAATTTTCCAATAAATTAAGGACTGAAAACAAGGAGATTCTGTATCACCGACACTTTTTAAACAGGCACTGGATGGGATCATGCGCAAACTGCCCAGCAAATTAGATGGCATTATATTCAACAGAACGTCCCAGAGCATGGACTTTGCAGACGATATAGCCATGCTTGGAAGAAATAGAAAGTACCTGCTAGAGAACTACACAGTTCTAGAAAGAGAAGCGGCTACATTATGCTTGGTCATAAGTAAGGAGAAAACAAAATATATGATCAACACCAGAAATAAAACCAGGTGGAGAGGGACAGAGCAGTCTGAAGGGTTTAAAAGAGTAAATCAGTTCCAGTATTTGGGAGGAATAGTCACGGAAGAGAATGTAGTACCAGTGAAGATTAAGGCAAGGATAACGGCAGGCAACAGATGCTATTATAGTTTCCATAACTTGTTGCGATCGTCAAACATCTCAAGGCAGCTGAAGTTGACAGTGTATAGAACGATTATAAAACCTGTAGTTGTGTACTGATCGGAAACATGGACAATTACACAAAAAATTAGAAATACTTTGGATGCATGGGAACGAAAAGTGTTGTGGAAGATCATTGCTGCAACCGGATGAAACCCAGGAGTTGGAAGATGAGACAGGGGGAACAACAGGACAACTATGAGGAAGAAGAAGAATACCACCACGAGAAGGGTGGCTGGAAAATTGGGACCAACAAAGAGCTGTATGAACTCTATAAGAATCCATCAATAACTGCAGATATAAAGGTTAAAAGATTACGGTGGTTGGGACATGTGCAGCGAGTGGAGGAACAGCGAGTGCCAAGGAAGGTGTTTAGTCACCAAGCCCGAGGGAAGCCGCTCAGTGGGACGACCAAGATTACGATGGCTGGACGACGTAGAGGCGGACTTGAGAAGACTAGGAATACGGAGCTGGAGAAGGCTGGGCGCTTCGAGATACGACGGGAGGAGGCAAGTGATTAACAAGGCCCAGGTTCTTCAAGGACTGTAGCGCCGGAGAAGTAAGTATATGCAAAGTTACGTGAAGTTCCTACACAAGTTTACTCCACTCAAAATTGATTACGAATAGTTTAATATTCACACCATCGTTCTAATTATTGAATAAGGTCATCCGAATGTGTGTTATCAGAAGAAATATTGCAAGATACAATAATAATATTTTTTCTTGTCCTTTTAAATACTTTTTACGGTTTTCAGAGACGCTGCTTATTATGAAATCGTGTCTTCTAACGCTTCGAGTTTTCAGATATCCGAATTGGTTTCATGCTGTCAAGTTCCTTTCCTGAATCGAGCATTAAGAATATTGCCAACGTTGGTCATGAAAATCTTGTGAAACTTGACTCACTTGACATAAAACAGTAGGATGTAAGAGGGGGCAGTGCTCAAGAAAGAATTGGCTGTGTGCGAACCCGGCCGGAAGTGACATACTATCTGTCTAAAGTGCAGATACAGTCGGACATAGCATTGTACTCGGCTCAGTAATACGTTTCCAGTTTTTAGTTTAGTTTATTATGTTGCCAGTTTTAGTTTCTTTCTCTATTACTGCCATATTGCCAACAGATGAGAATACCTTGTTGCAGTAGTTATATTTGTTTTCGGTCTATCCCTTTTCTTAATAGCAATATTGAGATTTTTTGAGGTTTTGTTTTATATCTGAAAAGATATCACTGCACCATTGCCATTTGATTATTATTATTTACATTAATATTTCCTTTTTCCTTTGTTTGTTGTTAGTTTTGCTTACTTTACGAGAGTTATTATAATGTGCATGTCAGCTTATGCTGCCTAGGTTGGACATTATTATTATTATTTTTCTCCCTTAATAGATCAATAAGGCTTCATTGCTGTAGATCTGGAAGAAAAATAAAGACATCTATCTGAAAATATTAGCCCTTCTATCTTCCACAAATTCTCTCATTCCTTCCCCTCCCTCCTGTTATTCCCACCATATCGTGTACTTTGTTTGAGGAAGACTTATCTTCAGTCCTGTCCTCATCAATGCCCGCTCACACCCACATATCCTACACCTGCATTTGTCAGTCATTCTTTAATCTTTTACATACTTTGTAATATTATGTCAAAAAGTCAACGAAAATAAAATAAGGTATTCTGTGAATAAAAATGTAATCCGAAGAATGAAATACTGTATAGTACACAAGGAATACACGACATTAATACTAGCAAAATACTAACAACTACACAAAACTTAGGCGCACCGTACTTTAATTATAAAATAATAGAAACTAGTATGTAAGCCTGTCTTCGGCAAAATTAGTGTGTAAAATTTAAGTGAGAAGTTTGAATGAACATTTTAAGATATCTTAGGAATAAAGGTTACACATCCCATGTTGCTGTGCATACATGTCAATTTTTTTAGAATCATGAAAGGTATTATGAAATTTCCTAATAAACCATATTGAGTGTAGTTGTAGAAGATTATTGTGCTTTGGCGTCTATGGATCTGTGAACTCGTGAAGAAGCTACATATAGTTATTCATGGGTAAACACTGGAGTGGAGGGATTTATCCCAAATCTATGAAATATTTGTCCCTGTGGCTTGTTGACTGTGACACAGAAGGCTAAATTTAGAAGAAATAGTCCCCGTTTAAGAACGAATAGTACTTTAGAATTTCCAAATCTGTTCTTGGAATAAAGCACATTCTTCCTGAAGCTGAACCCATCAAAATTTCTGCATGAAACATATTTCTTTTCCGTTTTACCACAATCAAACAGGTTTCATTGCACAAACCGGTATATTTAGAAAGAAGAAGACTATAACGATACATCCAATTTGTATGTCTTGTGAGGTGGCATGTCGTAAGGATTAAGAGAGTTAAGAAATTCAACATGATGATGTACTACTTCATAAACATCCTCGTAATCTACGGAGTCAGTTCTAATATATCGTCGCTACACGGGCAAAATCTCGTATCCCACAAAAGCTCTTCCTATCCATTAATCTCCTTAAGACTGGTTACACCTTCCAGCCACATATTGGTAAGCAGTCCGTCAGAACAATTTTCGTTGTGTTCATTTTCGTATACGAATGTGTAAGGGAAATTTAACATTTCTGTATCGAGCTGTAGAAATGTATATTTGAATGACGTGTTTAGGCAGTCCTACAGTATAATGCATATAAGGTTCAATTTGCTTTGTACAGAAGCATAGGAAAATGAACACAACGAAAACTGATCTGATGAACTGCATTTTAATATGTGGCTGGTAGGCGTGAACAATCTTAAGGAAAATAATGGATAGGAAGAGCATTGTGGGATACGAGGTTTTGCCGGTGCAGCGAAGATATGTTATCGAAAGCCTTAGTGGTAATACCACGTATCTGACAATGCTTTTCCTACCCATTATTTTTCTTAAGACTGGTAATGCCTCCCATCCACATACTGATATGCAGTCCATCAGAACAATTTTCGTTGAGTTAATTTTCCTGTGCGCGTGTGTAAAGGAAAATGAACCTTACCGTGCCGTACTGTAGGAATGTATGTTTCCATGACTTATTTCTGTGGCTTGGTTCTAAAAGGGCCAATTTCATTTTTTATCGAAATTGAGATATTAACTTATACAAACGCGTTTTATCATGGCTCGCAACATGTTACAAGGGCCAATGTCTCTGTTAAGTACTAAACGAACAGGTAACGTTTAATTAAATAAGCCCTTGCCAATAATGTTAGATTACCAATAAAGATTAGAGACCTGGCAATTTGTAAAGAATACGATAGAAAAATTAGCGTTTAATAAGGTGACTTCCACAAAGAAAGTTTAAAGTTATTTAAAGTTGGTTGTTAAAAAAAATTGGAAAACTATAAGCGAAACTTCAAATACTCATAGCTGAAAAACAGGTTTTTTGACATTGGCCCTTTTAGAACCAAGCCACAGATTTAAGCGACTGACCTAATCATCAAGAGTTGATCTTAATTTCCTGATACCAGGAAAGTTCGAACCGAATTGCGAGAACGTGAATTTTTGTATTGGATTGAACATTAAGTGTGAGGGTATCACAGAAATACACACCAGCTAATAAGTGGATGTAGGATCACCATAGTCTTTCATGTTCAGAATGGAAGGACGCAATGAACGTGCTGCCTCTGTGGATCAGTGATAGAGTGTCGGCCTCCGGATCCCAAGATAGCGCGTTCAAACCCGGCAGAGCTAGTTCGATTTTTGAAGGGCGGGAAAAAGTCCATTCGATACACCATGTCGTACGATGTCGGCATGTAAAAGATCTCTGGTGACACATTTGGTGTTTCATCATCATCATCATCATCTGTTTACCCTCCAGGTTCGGCTTTTCCCTCGGACTCAGCGAGGGATCCCACCTCTACCGCCTCAAGGACAGTGTCCTGGAGCTTCAGACTCTTGGTCGCGGGATACAACTGGGGAGTATGACCAGTAACTCGCCCAGGCGGCCTCACCTGCTATGCTGAACAGGGGCCTAGTAGGGGGACGGGAAGATTGGAAGGGATAGGCAAGGATGAGGGAAGGAAGCGGCCGTGGCCTTAAGTTAGGTACCATCCCGGCATTTGCCTGGAGGTGAAGTGGGAAACCACGGAAAACCACTTCGAGGATGGCTGAGGTGGGAATCGAACCCACCTCTACTCAGTTGACCTCCCGAGGCTGAGTGGACCCCGTTCCAGCCCTCGTACCACTTTTCAAATTTCGTGGCAGAGCCGGGAATCGAACCCGGACCTCCGGGGGTGGCAGCTAATCACGCTAACCACTACACCACAGAGGCGGCACATTTGGTGTTTACCCGACAAAATTCATTAAATCTCAGCCATAGACGCCCAAGAGAGTTTCGGTTTACTCTGTCTGCCCTCTAGTGGGCCTAGAGTAAAACGAAACGTCGAAATTGACGAGCACACAGCCAGATGGCGTCAGATTGAAATGTTTGAACACGGTAGCTGAGGCCATACGATTATTATTATTATTATTATTATTATTATTATTATTATTATTATTATTATTATTATTATTATTATTACCGCGCAGGTCCGAGAATAACACCCTCTGCCGGCTTTGCCACAGAGAGCACGAAACACTTGCCCATGTCCTGGGTGCTTGTTCGAAGATGTTTTAAGGAATATTCGACACATGATGGCCGGGGCCCTCAAAGAACAAACACGAGGAAGTGTCTGGATTGGAACCAAATCGAAACATCAGGCGAACAGATACCATAGCGTTTAAGCCGGAAAGCAAGATCATTGATCCAACTGTGCAATTTGAATTGCATTATGGCCAACCACACGAAGTGAATTTAGAGAAAAAGAGTATTTAACCCGCGAGTGGTTGCTAGCCGAAATGTAACGTTGAGTGGTCGCACGTGAGACTTTCTCTCACATTAAAATAAATATGACATTTTTCACACTTTTGTGGGACGTAAGGCTAAACTTTACTACTGAAATGGAAAACAAGTTCTACCTTATTTAAGATAAAATGAAATGATTAGGTCCGCTTCTGTGCTGTAGTGGTTAGCGTGATTAGCTGCCACCCCCGGAGGCCCGGGTTCGATTCCCGGCTCTGCCACGAAATTTGAAAATTGGTACGAGGGCTGGAACGGGGTCCACTCAGCCTCGGGAGGTCAACTGAGTAGAGGTGCATTCGATTCCCACCTCAGCCATCCTGGAAGTGGTTTTCCGTGGTTTCCCACTTCTCCTCCAGGCGAATGCCGGGATGGTACCTAACATAAGGCTACGGCCGCTTCCTTCCCTCATCCTTGCCTATCCCTTCCAATCTTCCCGTCCCCCTACTAGGCCCCTGTTCAGCATAGCAGGTGAGGCCGCCTGGGCGAGTACTGGTCATTCTCCCCAGTTGTATCCCGACCAAGAGTCTGAAGCTCCAGGACACTGCCCTTGAGGCGGTAGAGGTGGGATCCCTCGCTGTGTCCGAGGGAAAAGCCGACCCTGGAGGGTAAACAGATGATGATGATGATGATGATGAAATGATTAGCTGTGAGAGAGAGAGAGAGAGATGGCGTATGGCTTTTATCGCCGGTAGTGTCCGAGGAAAAGTTCGGCTCGCCAGATGCAGGTCGTTTGATTTGACACCCGTAGGTGACCTGCGCGTCTTGATGAGGATGAAATTATGATAAAGACGACACATACACCCAGCCCCCGTGTCAGCGAAATTAACCAATTAAGGTTAAAATTTCCGAACCCGTCGGGAATCGAACCCGGGTCTTCTGCGACCAAAGGCCAGCACGCTAACCATTTATCCAAGGAGCCGGGCATGATTAGCTGTTTATAAAAGACACAAATTACTACCTAAAATAACATATGCCATGTACATAAAAATAACTTCTGTCCTGAAGTTTGTAAAAAATAAAATCTCACACATGTATTATATCCAGTAATATTTACGTACAAAGAAAGGTTTCTGAACAAATAATATAATAAGAGAAACTCTCACGCAGCGCGCACGGACACATAGAAACCTTTGTTCTGACTAGGGGACGGGGTGCTTACCCTTCAAATGTGAATCTCTTTACTCACGACAGTTATAAACTCAGCTAGAGGAGGGAAGAGTCACCTCCCTTTCATCACTGTGAAGTAATATCACAATAACAAATAATGTGAGAGAAAATCTCATATAGCGACCACTCGCAGGTTAAGAACCTACAGTCCCGAATTTATGAATGAATAAAAATTTGGACTGCAAAATATTGGTCACAAGCTTAGTGGTGAGAGACCGGGCGAAAATTCCTCAATTCTTATCCCAGTTTTGGATTTCATTAGGCATAGAACATCTGTTGACAAACACAGCGGGAGCTGCCATCCGCGGTTTAATATTAATTTTGAAAAACCATCTCTAGACCTACAGTCAATATTGTCGTGTTTTGCGTATTTTCGCCTCTTAGATCCTTTTTGTATTGTATGTGAAAGATTTTTCATGAATCCATACTAATATAGTTTATTAATTATTATTTTGATTACCTGTTAAACAATGATGGTAAGTTGTGTATTGGCAAGTGAAGTATTTTGTCCTAGTGACAACCCTCGAATTAAGAGGGCTATAAAACAAATGGATATTTTTGGAAACGAAGTTATCCGGCATCTTCTTTCGGAATATCGTCGCTGCCGGGACAAAACCTCCTATACGAAATATTTTAGCTTAGAACTTTGGCTGCTAAGGTTTTGTCGTGTAAGGGGCAATATTGTGTGAATGTTGTCAAGGCATTCTCGCTCTTCATAATGTATGTCCCGCGGGTCAGTATATCTCCAAAAATATTATCACACAGAAGGTTTTGTCCCGGCAACGGCGATATACTGCAGTTTTAATATTTCGGTTACTGCATTACCAGCATCTCACTTCTGTTTTTTTATCTCTTTGTTTTTCTTTTCTGTTCTCCGACAGTCTGATTCGTACAACGAGAGAATTGGAATGTTTCACGATGACAGTCACTGTTATATAGGCCTATCATAAGTTTCTTTAATCCATATCGACTACACGTAATGAATAATATTAATGATAATAATAATAATAATAATGTTATTGGCTTTACGTCCCGCTAACTACTTTTACGGTTTTCGGAGACGCCGAGGTGCCGGAATTTAGTCCCGCAGGAGTTCTTTTACGTGCCAGTAAATCTACCGACACGAGGCCGACGTATTTGAGCACCTTCAAATACCACCGGACGGAGCCAGGATCGAACCTGCCAAGTTGGGGTCAGAAAGTGCCTCAACCGTCTGAGCTACTCAGCCCGGCTAATGAATAATATTAGAGTACTTAATCTTTTTAGACGCACGATCACACACTACTGTCTTAGCAGAATTAAAGAACCGGGCCAGTTATAAGAAAACATTGTCTCACTTGAAGAAGCATAGGTGTCTTCAGGTACCCGTAGCCGCTCTGTCGTACGAATCATAATTATCTCCAGCATTTAGTTTTTGTCAGTAACTGGGTAAAAAATGTCTTAGAAGCTCAAATTCAAACTCCTAATTACAATTCCTCTTTACTCTAAATCTCTGGATTCTGTTATAAAACATTACCCGAATTTTTATGATTCACAGGTATGGATTAGGAAAGGTAGGATAGAGGAAATATTTAAATAATATGGCGGGTAGAACTCTGTCCGAGAAAATAATGACTAGCGGAGAAGAGTGGACAAAAACATACTCATTAGTACTTACATCGACGCTTTAACGTCCCAGATAAATATACTGTACGTGTTAATATCATTTTTCCCCTTTTCCGCTACAAAACCCCAAAAGATATCAAGTATACTCATAAGTACGGTTAGGGGCGCACAGCTGTGAGCATGCATCCGGGAGACAGTGGGTTCGAACCCTACTGTCGGCACCCCTGAAGATGGTTTACCTTGGTTTCCCATTTTCACACCATTCTGTACCTTAATTATGTAAAGTCACGGCAGCTTCCTTCCCAGTCCCAGGCCTTTCCTATCCCATCGTCGCCATAAGACCTAGTTGTGTCTGTGCGACGTAAAGAAACTTGTAAGAAATAAGTACGGTATGCTTAACGTTTTCACGTCAATTAGAGTTCAGAGGTTACAGTGGGTAGGTCATCCATTAAGAATTTCTCAAGAAAAGGCTATTGAAATGACCTTCTCAAATAAATTTGACGCTCGGGGAACAGAAAAGAAAAATAGATTTAGTGCTATTCCATATTGATGATTTTGCGGAAGAGATTAATTTTACACCTTCTTCAAACACAAAGAGTAAATTATTAATGGAGTATCATTGATGAGTTACTGCATTGCTCATTAAACTAATGCACAGATGGAAGAACTTTAACGGTCAGAAGTCTAAACTGAAAGATAGCACATAGTGGCTTTTCCAGGTGCAAACATCATATAGATTTTATATTTTATTCATCTCTGAAACAATTTATTTTACTCTATTTTCCATTTCTTGCGTCTGAACACTTTCATGTGACTACCTTAGATTAAATCATCTGCATATGATACTCTTCCTATTTTTCTGTTAAAATGTTTTCATTAGGATTAACTATAACTTCCCTTATGGTATATTTCATGTAGCCTACAGCCTGTAGAGGGTCCTGGCACAGAAACAGAAAACTATTAAACTAGTACGTCGAAAGTGAAAAATAATGAAAATTGTTACGTGGCTACCCGTGGACCAGGAGAGGTGAAAGAAGGTGCCGGGGTGAATGGGTCTAACTACAAATTCATGAAGTGATTTAAAACTTTAACAAAGGTTATATTTCTTTTTTTCTTTTTTAAAAATCAACAAATAACAATGTAACAGGTACCAGTAGCAATAAACAAGTCTAGGAAAGACAAGATTGGTGGTATAAACATAACATGGGCTTAAAGCCCTCACTTAACAATTCCTGAGCTACACATTTGACTTTACAAAGATCATAACTTTGCTTAAGGGCATAAATCCCCTAATACCTGGAGCACTGGCTCCCAACTCACCATATTAAGCCTTCAAAAGGCATTCAGTAATCTTACTTTGAAAAAGAGCTAACATGCTCTCAGTTTTCAAGCCTATTCAAGGCAACATCAAAAATACCTTACATCTTTTGGCCTTACATGGTCCAGCTTACAAAATTGAAACAGGGGTATCTTGTACCCAACCTATAGGGCCTTCGTGTAAAAGAAATAAAAATTAAATAAATGGCGCGAACACAGAATGAAAGGAGGCGAATACTTGCACTCCTCGATGTGACTTCTTAAAACCTAAAAAGGCACTAGGCCGATGAAATAAGGGCTATTCCCAAACTATGGAGGTGACTCGTATACGAATAATTTAGGACATTACGGAAAGGAAGAAAACCAGTTACAAAACGTAGTCACCTCAAACCAAAGTGAAGGGGAGCTCGACAGGGTAGGTCACTCTCTATCCCTGATTTACAGTTAAAGATTTTAGGAAGTTTTTACATAAGCCGGCAGAAAATTACATTTGTAGAAAAGGTTACATGTTTAAAGTTACGGACCTTTCCCTCAGGTTAAACTGCGGAGCTAGGAAGAAATAAAGATGTTAACTGGCAATTACCTTGCTAAAGACCTGCTGCCTGATGAAATTTAGTAAAGCAAAACTTATGAATACAAAATTTCTTCAAAAAGGTTCCTTCACTTCACCAGGGTGCATGATCATAGTTTTTTTAGCGGTGACATCTATGAGAGAATGTCCAAACTTCTTGATGAACGGAAAACAAAACAAGCTGAAATTCACACACTACTGGAAACTTCACAATAACAAAATTACGGTAGTGACATCTTCTGAGAAAAGGTTTAAATAGGTCTAGTTTCAAGTTCAGTGTTTCTCCTGTAGAGGATTTCTTTTAGGTGCAAGATTCAAATGTGCGGCGTAGAGGTGTACCTCCCGGTACAAAAATATTTGGCGTAAAAATATAGATACACACACGATATGTAACGTATATCTTCATTATAGACTGTTATGCCTTTCAGCGTTCAGTCTGAAAGCCTCTGTGAATTTACTAGATGTCGACACAATCCTCCATTTGCAACTAATGATGTGGCCTCATTTAGTTCTATACTCATTATGTTTAAATCGTTAAAAACTGAGTCTAACCATCGTCGTCTTGGCCTCCCTCTACTACACTTACCCTCCATAACAAGGACCATTATTTTGCTAGGTAACCTATCCTTCTCCATTCGCCTCACATGAACCCACCACCGAAGCCGATTTGTGCGTTCAGCGTCAGCCACTTAATTCATTCCTAACTTAGCCATTACCTCCTCATTCCGAGTACAATCCTACCATTGTTCCCACCTGTTTGTACCAGCAAACATTTTCGCTACTTTCATGCCTGTTACCTCTAACTTATGAAGATGTCCTGAGTCCACCCAGGTTCCACTCCTGTAAAGCAAAGGTGGTATGAAGACAGACCTAAGTAAAAATAGTTTGGTCCGAGAGCTGACATCCTTTTTACAGAACACCGTTGATCGCAACTGCGAGCTCACTGCATTAGCGTTGTTGCACTTCGATTCAATCTCACTTACTATACTACCATTCTGAATGAACATACATCCTAAATACCAGAAATTTTCAACCTGTTCCAGTTTTTGTATTCCCAGCTTGACCTTCAGTTCTCTTGGATTTCTTACGCACTGACATGAATTTAGACTTGGAAGGGCTAATTTTCATACCATACTCACTGCATCTATTTTCAAGATCCAAGAAATTAGACTGTAGGCTTTCGGCACAATCTGCCATTAAGACCAAGTCGTCAGCATAGGCCAGACTGTTTACTGTACTTTACTGCTACTTCATACTTTTCAGCAGCTGATCCATGTAAACTAGGAACGACAAAGGTCAACATTAATGCCAATATTAATGTCTTTGTTGGATTTCAATAATCTACCCTAATTCCATAATCGCCCAGTACGGCGAACATATTTTCTCTCGGTACTCTGTGATATGCCTTCTCTAGACCTACGAAACATAAACATAACTGTCTATACCTCTCTTAGCATTTTTCAGTTACCTGGCGCATTCGGAATATCTGATCCTGACAGCCCCTCTGTGGTCTAAGACCACACTAATTTTCACGCAACTTACTCTCATCCACTGATCGCACACTCTCAGAATTCCAGTGAATAACTTGTCTGTTATACTGATCAATGAGATACCTCGATAGTTGTTGCAATCGTTCATGTTTCCTTGCTTGTAAATAGGTGCAATATTACTGCTTTCATCCAGTTAGAAGGTACCTCACTAACATTGCATGCTAATATGCTAATATCGTACTATGAAATCTTTTCATCCCTGCCTTCTCAATATACTTGACCATTTCAGGTCTAATTTCATCTATTCCTGATGCTTTATGACAGCAGAATGTTGTTATACCTATTCCCAAGAAAGCCGGTGCTGACAGGTGTGAAAACTACCGCACCATTAGTTTAGTATCTCATGCCTGCAAAATTTTAACACGTATTATTTACAGAAGAATGGAAAAACAAGTTGAAGCTGAGTTGGGAGAAGATCAATTTGGCTTCAGAAGAAATGTAGGAACACGTGAAGCTATTCTGACTTTACGTCTGATCTTAGAGGATCGAATCAAGAAGGACAAGCCCACGTACATGGCATTTGTAGATCTAGAAAAGGCATTCGATAATGTTGATTGGACCAAGCTATTTATGATTCTGAAGATGATAGGGATCAGATACCGAGAACGAAGAATTATCTACAATCTGTATAAAAATCAGTCTGCAGTGATAAGAATCGAGGGCCTTGAAAAAGAAGCAGCAATCCAGAAAGGAGTGAGGCAAGGCTGCACTTTGTCCCCTCTCCTTTTCAATGTTTACATAGAACGGGCAGTAAAGGAAATCAAAGAGAAATTTGGAAAGGGAATCACAGTCCAAGGAGAGGAAATCAAAACCTTGAGATTTACCGATGATATTGTTATTTTATCTGAGACTGCAGAAGATCTCGAGAAGTTACTGAATGGTATGGATGAAGTATTGGGTAAGGAGTACAAGATGAAAATAAATAAGTCCAAAACAAAAGTAATGGAGTGCAGTCGAACGAAGTCAGGTGATGCAGGAAATATTAGATTAGGAAATGTTAAAGGAAGTAGATGAATATTGTTACTTGGGTAGTAAAATAACTAACGATGGCAGAAGTAAGGAGGACATAAAATGCAGACTAGCACAAGCAAGGAAGAGCTTTCTTAAGAAAAGAAATTTGCTCACTTCAAACATTGATATCGGAATTAGAAAGATGTTTTTGAAGACTTTCGTGTGGAGCGTGGCATTGTATGGAAGTGAAACATGGACGATAACTGGCTCAGAAAGAAAGAGAATAGAAGCTTTTGAAATGTGGTGTTACAGAAGAATGCTGAAGGTGAGATGGATAGATCGAATCACGAATGAAGAGATACTGAATCGAATTGGTGAGAGGAGATCGATTTGGCTAAATTTGACGAGAAGAAGAGATAGAATGATAGGACACATCTTAAGACACCCAGGGCTTGTTCAGTTGGTTTTTGAAGGAAGTGTAGGTGGTAAGAACGGTAGGGGTAGACCAAGGTATGAATATGACAAGCAGATTAGAGCAGATGTAGAATGCAATAGTTACGTAGAAATGAAAAGTTAGCACAAGATAGGATGGAATGGAAAGCTGCATCAAACCAGTCTATGGACTGATGACTCAAACAACAACATTATGACAATGGAGTTCATTTACCATCCTTTCAAGTTCCTGAAGTGTAATTTCACCATCATCATTGTCCTTCTCCCCATGAGCTCGGTTGTTCTCGGCGTCACCAGAAACAATTCTTCTTACGTTGAAAAGATTTTCAAAATATTATTTCCACCCGTCCAGTGATTCCCTGGGATCTATTATGAGTTCATCTGATTTTTCAAAACACTATTCATTTCCATTTTCCCTCCCTTTCTAAGATTCTTTATTGCCGTCCAGAAATTATTCCCTGCTGCTTGATCTAACATTTCCAGGTTATTACAAAAACCTTCTCACGACTTCTCATTGGATTCAACAACTACCTGTTTTGCTCTGCTTCTTTCAACTACATACAATTCCCTGTCTGAATCAGTCGTTGTTTGGAGCTGTTTCTGATACGTCTGCTTTTTGCGTTTACAAGCTGCTCTCGCTTCATCAGATCACCAAAATGTTGGCTTTTTCCAGTCTTTACACACAGTTGTTCCTAGGCATTCCATTGCTGTTTCCAGTACAGTATTCTGGTACGCCACCCATTCTCTTTCTATACCCTGAACGTACTTACTGTCCATTTTTTGGAACTTTTCACTGATCATATCCATGTACTTGTGTCTAATTTCCTCGGCCTGGAGATTTTCTACTCTTATTCGTCTGTAGACAGATTTCCCTTTCTCTATCCTGGACCTAGAGATACTTAGTTCACTAAAGATCAGATAGTGATCCGTATCATCGAAAAATTCCCGGTAAACCTTCATATTCGTAACAGATTTCTCGAATTCAAAGTCGGTTGAGATAAAGTATATTATGGATCTGGTGCTCCTCCCCTCCCATATGTAGAGGCGAATAGCCTTAATCTTGAAGAAAGTATTCGTAACTGCTAATCCCACACTATCACAGATGTCCAACAAACGTTTGCCATTCCTATTAGCTTCTATATTTTCCCCACATTTACCAGTCACCCTTTCGTATCCTTCAGTTCTATTTCCAACTCTCGCACTAATAATAATAATAATAATTATTATTATTATTATAATTGTATGGCCTCAGCTACCGTGTTCAGACATTTCATTTTGACGCCATCTGGCTGTCTGCTCGTCAATTTCGACGTTCCGTTTTACTCTAATCCCACTAGATGGCAGACCAAGTAAACCGGATCTCTCTTGGGCGTCTATGGCTGAGATTTAATGAATTTTGTCGGATGAACACCAAATGTGCCACCAGAGATCTTTTACATGCCGACATTGTACGACATGGAGTGTCGAATGGACATTTTTCCGCCCTTCAAAAATCCGACTACCATCTGCCGGGTTTGAACCCGCTATGTTGGGATCCGGAGGCCGACACTCTACCACTGATCCACAGAGGCAGCTGACTCTCGCACTGAAATAGCCCATTACGAATATCCTATACTTGCTGTTGACCCTGACTATGAGGTTACTCAATGCTTCATCAAACTTGTCAGCTTCGTCCTCATCTGCACCCTCACAAGGTGAATACAGCGAGACAATTATCGTCCTAATTCCTTCCACTGCCAAATCTACCCACATCATTCGCTCATTTACGTGCCTACCAGAAACTACGTTGCGAGCAATAGTATTCCTGTTGAACAGTACTACCCCACATTCTGCCCTTCCCTCTTAAATACCCGTCAAGTGCACTTTATAATCTCCTATCTCCCCTTACGCGAATATCATTAACTTCTAACATATCCAATTGCATCCACTTTGCTGACTCAGACAGTTCTGGTTTCTTTCTACTATGAAGCCCATTAATATTGATAGCTCCCCCGTCGAATACCATTTCGTCCGTCAAGTTGTTTCCAAGGAGTCCTTCATGTCAAATTGGATTGGGACTGTGTTACTGCAATAGGTCCGAGGCTTGCTTAAGACTTTCTGAGAGTGCTCGGTGAAAATTCAGTGAAGCAGGATGCTACCCTTACTTACCTCAGTGAGGATCTCTCCTCTAACGGTTTAGGGACCAGCAGTGGATTGTATAGTCCTAGCGAGGAGTGCCATGCCTCAGAACATGTCCGAGGTGCCCACTCCCATTCCAGAACAAGTGGTATCCCGACTCTCAGGGCCACTTACAAGGCCACTCAGTCGTTGCTCATGGTTCACGAGCTAGGACCTTACTACAGTACCCCACACGACGAACCATTATAGACTGGTTGAGGAAAAAACTAAGCTAATATGGAATTCGTATATGCGTACCCTTGCCAATTTAACTACAAGTATATAACTTATAGTCCGCCTCTGTGGTGTAGTGGTTAGCGTGATTAGCTGCCACCCCCGGAGGTCCGGGTTCGATTCCCGGCTCTGCCACGAAATTTGAAAAGTGGTACGAGGGCTGGAACGGGGTCCACTCAGCCTCGAGAGGTCAACTGAGTAGAGGTGGGTTCGATTCCCTCCTCAGCCATCCTCGAAGTGGTTTTCCGTGGTTTCCCACTTCTCCTCCAGGCAAATGCCGGGATGGTACCTAACTTAAGGCCACGGCCGCTTCCTTCCCTCTTCCTTGTCTATCCCTTCCAATCTTCCCATCCCTCCACAAAGGCCCCTGTTCAGCATAGCAGGTGAGGCCGCTTGGGCGAGGTACTGGTCATACTCCCCAGTTGTATCCCTCGACGAAGAGTCTGAAGCTCCAGGACACTGCCCTTGAGGCGGTAGAGGTGGGATCCCTCGCTAAGTCCGAGGGAAAAACCGAACCTGGAGGGTAAACAGATGATGATGATGATGATGATATAACCGGATTTAGACTGATGACGTAAAGTTAAGAAAGTCGTGTTCCGATATTAAGCTACTAAAACTGTGGTAGGCCTTAAACGTAAATATTGAAAGGAGAGGTTCACAATCATTATTCACACGAACGGGAGATTACCGTATACAATAATATCAATTGGCCTGACTTAAACTGAACAGTCATTTGATGTTGAAGCTCGACGTATCACAGTAATCAGCCCCAATATCTTGCCTATGGTTTCAAATTTACTGTGTTTTATACAGTTTAATGTGATATTGTATTTCATAAGTAGTCTTCTACGTTACAGTTTTGCAGTATTGAATCTAGACGCAGCCCGTTGTCAAAAGAGTTCTTAAATGTGAGATGTCAAAGTCAGTTGCATTACCAACACTCTATTCAACACTTTTTAGGACAAAATTCCGGCATTTTGCTATGTCTAAATCCTTAGAGTAATTAGAGTGTCATTAAACAAACCAACCAAGCTTGTAACTCAGTTTGACGTGACTTGATACCGTGATGATAGAAGCAAAATTAAATAAAATAGCCACAAGACTTCTTTTCTTTATAATTTGAAACACAGGAACATGACTTTTCATTTCAAAAAACCACCGAGCAAGTGACCATGCGTTTAGGGGCGCACAGCTGTGAGCTTGCGTTCGGGAGATAGTGGGATTCGAATACCACTTTCGGCAGTCCTGAAGATGGTTTTCCGTGGTTTCCAATTTTCACACCATGCAAATGCTAGGGCTGTTCCTATAAGGCCACGGCCACTTCCTTGTCACTCTTATCCCTTTCCTATCCAATCGTCGCCATAAAAATGGCGTATGGCTTTCGGTGCCGGGAAGTGTCCAAGGACTTCGGCTCGCCAGATTCAGGTCTTTCGTTTGGCGCCCGTAGGCGACCTGAGCGTCGAGATGAGTATGAAATGATAATTAAGACGACACATACACCCCGTCCCCGTGCCAGGGGCATTAACCAATTATGGTTAAAATTCCCGACCCTGTCTGGAATCGAACCCGTGATCCCTGTGACCAAAGGCCAGCTCGCTAACCGTTTAGCCATGTAGTCGCACACCGTCGCCATAAGATCTATCAGTGTCGGTTCGACTTAAGGCAAATTATACTGGATGGAATTCGAACCGTTACCACATTGTTGAGTAGGCAGTAAGTATACAGTCGGCTAGCATGCTCCTCTTGGGCATTAAACAAATTATATTATTATATTATTATATATATTATATTATTATATTATTAGACGTCCGCCTCTGTGGTGTAGTGGTTAGTGTGATTAGCTGCCACCCCCAGAGGTCCGGGTTCGATTCCCGGCTCTGCCACGAAATTTGAAAAGTGAGTGGTACGAGGGCTGGAACGGGGTCAACTCAGCCTCGGGAGGTCAACTGAGTAGAGGTGGGTTCGATTCCCACCTCAGCCATCCTGGAAGTGGTTTTTCGTGGTTTCCCACTTCTCCTCCAGGCAAATGTCGGGATGGTACCTAACCTTGTCTATCCCTTCCAATCTTCCCATCCCCCACAAGGCCCCTGTTCAGCATAGCAGGTGAGGCCGCCTGGGCGAGGTACTGGTCATCCTCCCCAGTTGTATCCTCCGACCCAGAGTCTGAAGCCCCAGGACACTGCCCTTGAGGCGGTAGAGGTGGGATCCCTCGCTGAGTCCGAGGGAAAAACCGAACCTGGAGGGTAAACAGATGATGATGATGATGAATAATAATAGTAATGTTATTAGTATTACGTCCCACTATAATTGCGGTTTCTAGACACCCCGCGGTGTCGGAATGTTGTCCTGCTGGAGTTATTGTATGTACCTTCCTGTAAATCTATTGATATCAGCCTGTGTACTGTATGATATATGAGCACCCTCAAACACCACCGGACTAAGTTAGGAATGAACCGCCGAATTTTGACTCAGTAGGCCTGAGCTCTACCTCTGAGCACCTCAGCCCAACGTATTATTATTATTATTATTATTATTATTATTATTATTATTATTATTATTATTATTATTATTATTATTATACTAAATTATGAGGTTGGCGAACTTGAATAATTAAGAACACCTGTTTATAACTAAGAGCACTTAAAGACTTCTATCGAATTTCTTTTTTCAAACGTTCTACTTTTTTGTCTTCCATGTCAGAGAACACTGCTGATTTAAGTATAAGTCCTCCCTACAAGTAACCGAGTAGTACATGCATAAATTAATTAATGTTGATAGGAGGGTTATCCCTGCCAAGAAACAGCTTAAGACAAGCAGCCAGCGGGATATGAGTCACGCTACAGTTCGACAGTAGAGGGCATTCTCCTTCGTCTTCTTCTGGCAAGGGGAGGTGAACCTATTAGTTTAAAATATAGTCTGTATACAAGAGAACATGCTCACACATACTCTTCCATACTTTATGTAGCATGTATTAGCTTTCCACGGGAGGTTGCATTAAACTGTACGGCGCATACAGATACCATCCCCCATAATAATACAATAATTGGATACCTCTTTCTCACGCAAAGCAAACGAAATTCAGGGCTCTATATCATGCAACTTCTTGTATCCAATTCCCTCTACACAATCTGGAATCAAACTGTGTGTGTGTGTGTGTTATTTTTCCTGCGCTATATAGAAATGGGTTCTTATATAAAAAATTAATACGATTTTCTCATTTCTGATGGGTTTCGTGTGGTTGAGACGTCAAAAACGGATCCTTATCGTATTCCATAGCAAACTTAAAACAAAAACCTTTTAACCTTTATTTTTAAACAAACAACATATTTTATTCTGGTTGGAATTATATAAAGTTTTGTGAAACAGGTCGTAGAAATGATCTCATGCAACATATCGTGCGAAATCTTCATCTAATGGTCTCTGGAAATTTAAACAAAATTGTTGTGGAAGAGAAGTCTTCAGTGCCAGTCCTGCCCCCTGCCGGCTATTGGACGAGACCTGCACTAGCTGGCCCCTCCCGCCTTCTCTGTGTCCCATCCTTTGTTTATTGCTTTGTGTACGCCAATCCTCTTTAACTGTATATTATACGTTTCTTTTTGGTTTCATTATCCTGTCTCGCAGTAATTCATTGCGCATTTTATCTTGCTTTCTCTCTGTTGTCTGCCTGTACTACGACTAAAACATTTGCCATTTTTTTATTCATTAACATTAGGGCCTAAATGTACGTAACCTGAATAGAAGACTTGTTTTCCTCTCTGTCCTATTTCTATGCGAGGTCACCTTTCAAAGCAAATTGCATTGTCCTCAAATATTATGAGGTGAGCGGAGTTGCTCTGTGATTTACGGTTTTGCAGATGTTCACCTGGACGTCCCCATTCTTCTTCCTGACCTTTTACCAATTACTTGAGGTTGGATATCCTTCCTGTGGTGTGTGGAGGGATGTTTTTGCGATTGCGTGTAGCTGTGGTAGATAGTATTGTGATGAGTTGTACGTATATGAAAATGTGTGTATTTAGAGGAGCACGAATACTCAGCCCTCCATCCAAAGCAATAGTACCAAACGCTCCTAATATCCCCACTTCCGCTGGGAATCGAACCCATTCCTCACTAAACAGAAAATCACTGCGATGACAATTCATTCCTAGGAGCTGAAAATCTACAAGCCTCTATTCTAGGAAATAAAATAGCTTTCAGAATTTTGCATACAGTCACTCAAAGTGCTTTCGTTGGTAGATGCTGTAAAATTATTTTGAAACTTGAATTGGGAAAGAAAGATTAATTTTCAGCCACATAGGTACATTTTGTGAGGTTATTATTATTTAGTTTTAAAAGTTGCTTTACGTCGCACCAACACAGATAGATTTTATGGCGAAGATGGGATAGGAAAGGGCTAGTTGTGGGAAGGAAGTGGTCGTGGCCTTAAGCAAGGTACAGCCCCAGACCTGGAGCGAAAGTGGGAAGCCACGGAAAACCATCTTCAGGGCTGCCGACAGTTGGGATCGAACCCACTATCTCCCGAATACTGGATACTAGCCGCACTTAAGCGAATGCACCTACCGAGCTGGGTCATTTTTTGTTCGATCGGTGGTTTAATGCCTGATTCTGTTCAGCATACCACGTGATTTCAGATGAAAACCGAATTATTCAGTCAGGGGGATTCGAAATCAAGTCGACAGGGTGTAAAGCAAGCAGTTAAACCATAAAACAACGAGGAAATTAAACCCTGAATCACATATAGCCCATTGCCTCCTTTGACATGTAAACGAATGCTGCCTAGCCAGGTGGTCTGCAGATACTGGAGAGGCACGTAGTCAACATGACGATATCCTCAGCCGTGTTTTTTGTTTTCCTGGTCCGTTCAGCTACTCCTCCTATCAGAAAGCCCCTCAAGTGAGCTATTGAGGCTGTGAATTTCATTCCAGCCCTCTTCTTCTTCTTCTTCTTCTACTTCTAGAACAACACCCCTCATTGGGCGTGAGCGATCATCTAGACTGCGTGGAATAGCACGATGGTTGATTGAACAAATCATCGTCTCAGGTTCTCTAGCTGAAACTTGCAGGGTCTCCCTGGACCTCTCTCTCCCTCGACCTTCCCATGTAAAATGATTTTCACGAGGCTGTAATTTTCCTGGTTCCTCATGATATGATTTAAGCTTCTTGATTTTTAAGATCTCTACACAGTTCTTTTTCTCTACACATCCTGATCAGTACCTCCTTCTTTCGTATTCTCCCCATCTAGCTCCCAGTCCTGGATCAATATTTTTGAATTAGCCCTGTTATAGGACTTAGAGCCTCGGTGTGAGAGTAAGACACCCCTAAACCACCCCTTAACATAATAATTTTTATTTACCAACTTTCGTTTCTCTGTAGGAAAGTGGTGAAAATCGGAGTTATAAATCAGAATAAGCTCACTATGAAGAATATTGACACAATTCTCTACCGTCTTTTTATTTTAATACAAGAAAATGCCTTTCTATAAATAAGGTAGCATTTCTTGAACTTCTGTTCAATTCGTTCTCTTTTACTGACATGCGTTGGGATATTCAGCATCTGCCAACAGATATTGTAACTATAAGAATATATCCATAGAAGTGTAAGTAAGGAAATTATCTACACCCTCCAATAACTCTTAAAACAATACTAGGACCATTCCTACCAACAGTTTATTATTTTACCGAAAGATCAGACATTAAATGAGAATAATGGAACTCAACAAACCATAAATTTGAGAACATCTTTTTAAACGCAGAAAAAATGAACTGTTCTTTAACGAGCATAAAACAGTGATAAATAATTATTGAACGATGATTATATCAGGAAATAATCATCTCAGTGACACGTAGAGCCCATTGAGGAGCTCCATCCCTCACGATGAGGCAGGTGGCATGGAGAAGTTGGTGTGTCGCTTGTCTAGAATGCCGACTGACCTTTTTGGTTGGAATTACGAATTATATTAAGATGTTTATTAAAAATGCTATATTTATAATTATTTCAATAATGTACCTTTTTAACTGTTACGTCTGCCAGTGACATGTGTTGCTGGGATATTATTTGCACCAGTACATTTTTCAGATGAAGACGATCATTACGTTCTCCCTCTCTGAAATACAAAACAGTGAATTATGTCAGAAGGATTCCCATATTTGTCTCAATAAATTATTCAAGGTAAGTACAATATTATTCAGAACAATTCATTCATAGGATTGAGTCACTCATATGCAATCATGTCCATGCAACCATTTCCTGGAGTTTCGTATGCTGACCTTCACGATATTATCTATCACAATTATAAACAGTATATGTGACCATAAATTTAATAGCTTCAAGGTAGACCATGGTTTCCAGCATCATTGTAGAATAAGATAATTTATTAACATGTATCTATGTAAAAGATGTAATTATTTTACTTAAATAATAACTTCGCGTGACCTTTGTAACCAGAGTTCTTCCCTTCTTAGGCAAGTCATCCAAAGAGAATGGGTAGCGTCTGCCATGTGATGTACTGCGTATAGTTGTGAGGGAGGAATATGTTATGTGTGACTTGTTGAGAGCTGTAGGAACAACACAAACATCCAGTAACCGACTCGATAGAATTAATCATCCGTGATTAAAATTCACGGCCCAGTCAAGAATCGAACAGGGCCACTCGGATCAAAGACTTGTTGTCAGTCAGTGGAAGAGGTGGACATTTTAATATGTGTTCGACTTTGTCAGTTATAACTGTACATTAACAACAACAACAACAACAACAACAACAACAACAACAACAACAACAACAACAACAAAATAATTATATTTTATTCTATTCTATGATTTCTCACTAAGTCGGCCTAGGGATGTTTATCTTATATTTTTAATACTGCTAGAGTCATGTTTAGTTTTGTCCTACAGAAGTTAGAAATCGAAGTCCATTGGTATTTCGAATTAATAATTAAGAGTCAGTTGAACATAACGGGTTGTGGAAAGTTAATCATCAACATTCAATAGCGTGAATAAAATAGATATTTAACGAAGAATACATTATTTTATGAATGTAATATCTATTCATAGTCAGGATATAATTTTAATTATGTTTTCAAAACTGGTAAAGAGACATTGTAGGATATTATAGACCTAAGCTTCTTTCAAATTGCGAAGACAAATTAACAGCATATTCAGTAGGTGAAAACTTCCTCATTCGTATCCTAGCCTCTATCGTACCTCGTTCGTAAAAGTTATAACATCAACAGATACCGTAACCTAGCACGAACATCGTTAAGCATATCCCTCCAAGGCCATTCGATGAGCGATCATGTGTCTGGTCGCATGTGTTGCGAATTGGAAGAGAAAATTTTGATTTTCATCGCTTAAATATAATTTTCTCATCTCCTAGCGAGGATAAGAACGTTCGACAGGAAAGTGAAAATAATATTGTGTTTTATTTGACTTTGAACTACATTAATACACCCCAACTCCGAAGTAGTTACTGACATGAATAAGCGTTGGCATGGCTTCAGGGATCAGATAAAGATAAATTGAAGAAGTTCCCAAAACTATACAGACGTATGTTTCATTAATTCTACCGGAACTTGCGTTTGACATAGAAGAGGAAATCTGTTGACAAGTTTTTTCAATCACGACCAAGGTTTGGTATACAAAAAGAGTTGTACAGTGAGTACATTCATGGGAAGACACCATAATTTTGTGAAGTAAGCAGCCATGGCTGGAATGGAAGGATGTAATGGGGAAGGAATATGTTAATTATTTTATCACATGGAAAACCTATATAACGGGCACAAATTAATTCCTACCAGACTAATCAACGTCGATGAAAGAGAGTTCCTCACGGTATGGAAAAGAACATAAAAATTATTGTTGGGAAGAATAAATAATAAACTGGTACAATCTCCAGCAGAACAATTGGAGAGAACACAAGAACTGTATGCCGTGTGCAAGCCATTGGTCTGTTCATTCCACCAATTATCATTTTTCAAGGGGGAGAAGAGAGTAACATACTCTCTGTTAGTGCTCCACAGAGAAGCATAGTTACAATATCCCAGACAGGAAACATAAATATGGAACTCTCTGTGAAATATCTACAATACTTTATTTCCAGTGTTCGCATTGTATCCGGAATGGTATTCGTTCCAATTATGGAACCCGCTCGTAAAATTTAGGGAACCAGTTTCGTTATTTATTCATTTATCATATGGATTTTAGTGCCAGAATTGTCTGAGGACATGTTCGGCTCGCCTTGTGCAGGTTTTTCTATTTGAAGCTCATAGGAAACTTGTTGATTTCGATGTGGGATGATGATGATAATGAAGTAGTGACAGGGTGAAACCTTGTGTCAGCAAATAGCCTAGTCCTGTTGAAGTCCGGCTCCATGGCTAAATGGTTAGCGTGCTGGCCTTTGGTCACAGGGGTCCCGGGTTCGATTCCCCACAGGGTCGGGAATTTTAACCGTAAATGGCTAATTTCTCCGGCCCGGGGGCTGGGTATATGTGCCGTCTTCATCATAATTTCATCCTCATCACGACGCGCAGGTCGCCTACGGGAGTCAAATAAGAAGACCTGCATCTGGCGAGCCGAAGTTGTCCTTGGAGACTCCCGGTACTAAAAGCCATACGCCATTTCCTTTCAGTCCTGTTGAATAACACGAAGAGGTCTGCTCAAGGCTTATCGTTCCCATCCGACGGAAAAATTAACATCAACAAAGTTGAGGAGGTTCATAACGTCATTTATCTTTCCTGGCTTTACAGGAACACGTCTGAGAATTCTTAAATGCTTAGTGGCCGACTCTCCGAGGAAAGTCATCTTGCAAAATTTTATCGCTTAGCCAACTTTCAATGTAACACATTATATCACCGATTACTCTATAAAAGAGTTAAAAGTTGAAATACTATGATCCTGGAGGTTTTGATACCTCTTTTACTGCAGATTTTCGGTTACACATGGAAAGATCAGCTGCTTACTTTAGGATTGTGTCAAACTCCTTGAATATAATTGTGAAAGATATAATATTACATAAATTGTGTTCAGTTCTACGAAGCATAAAGTGAAATTAAAAGCATAATATGTATGAATATTTTTGCACGTTTCATATTTAGCAATGTTAAAAATACCCTCCTCTCTGTACTGTACACAATGTCACTCTGCTTACTCAAGTGTGAGAGTTGCCGTTGTTACACGAGATCGGCCCTGATTGCAGTCAATGTTGCATAAATTTTATCGCCCACATAGCCCCATAAAAATATCTCCGATCGTTAAATATCGCAATCTAGAAGAAGTAACCTGATAAACCGAAACGACACAAGACACTACATTCAAAACGGTGCATTTAAGTACCAACATAATTTATGCTCAGGTGTGCGCTATTCACTTGCTCGGTTATCCTGTCGTAGAAAGTCTCGTTATAAGCATGGTCGTCCGGTTGCAAGCACTGAGTGTGTACCGATTGAGCGGATGTTAAGGAGTATAATGTGTAATAATTCTATGCACTTGAGCATGATGTATTCTCAATTTGTATGCGACATCTCTCGTATTTATATGAGATAATGGAGCAACAGCTCCTCTTACACATCGACGGCCTAGTTTTAACGCCACGTATCTGATAATGCTGCTCCTATCCATTCCTTTCCTTAAGACTGGTCACGACTCGCAGCCACATATGGATATGTAGTCCATCATAACAATTTTCGATGTGCTCATTTTCCTATGCTTCCGTTTAAAGGAAAATTAACCTTAAACACATTGTACAGTAAGAATGTGTAAATACATCATACGAACAACATTTCTACTGTACGGTAGAGTAAGGTTAATTTTCCTTTACACATTAGCATAGGAAAATAAAGAGAACGAAAATGATTGTGATGGACTGCATATCCATATGTGTCTGGGAGGCGTGATCAGTCTTAAGGGAAATAATGGATAGGAACAGCATTGTCTGATACGTGGTATTAGAAATAGGCAGTCGATATGCATTTCCTCCAGTCCATTTGCATGGTAGTTTATGGATGAAGTACCACATAGAGGGTACCATGTTGGCAAGCCGGAACGCACTGCGATCTAAACGTCGTCTTTCTGGATATTGCTGTGTGCAAAGTGCAGCTGCTTGTCATTCATTGCGATGACACTATCCAAATGTAAATAGCATGTCCACAAGCTCGTCATTCAGACAACTTGGCATTTCAATTGTTGTCCATGAATTGGCTGAATGTTCACGAGCTACAGCTGTTTGTATCTTAGGCAATGCACAGTTTCCTGATGTTATGAAACATAAAGTCGCGAGCGTAGCACATCTCAAGTCATACAAACTTGCTCTCTAGCTGCAAGTGTCTCAGATCACGATTAAGATCCCTGGATGATCCGAGAGCATCATAGGCTCAAAAGAAAAATCCGATGTTAAGGAAGAAGGGAAATGCAGGAATACTGCTAATGTACGATAGCTGATGGGAACAGGAAAGAGAAATATGGATGTTAATAAATGTCAGTATTCCATCAAGGAGCCTATACAGAGAAAAGTCAAAGGAAACAGATTACTGAGACGGGACAATTTCATACAGAATGTGATGATATCCATAGATTACACCTTCAGGAAAAAGATTACGTTTTGGTGAAGAAGAAGAAGGAATACTCCGGTACTATCAGTTTTTCAAAATAAGTATTCATAATGGCATCCTCGTTAACATCGCTAAATTAGTGCTGATACCATGGAATATCACTACATCGGGCTCCAATTGCAATAACTCGACCAACTACTTGGAATGAAAAATTCTCAATTTTGTATTACCTGCAGTCTTTGATTTCGCCAGTCCCTGGTTTGAGGGGAAAATCACTGCCTCTTTTTAGGAAGGTCTCGCATTTTATTCGCAGCACATCCAACTATTCATATTGAATTTTAAGATTTGGAGATAACTTCATGCAACCATCGTGAACTAAAGGAGAGACTGAGTACTGGGTCAAGAAAATCAAGCAACTGTTACCGTAACTGTGACCACGCGTCGCTCTAATATCTGCACACCTTCTGGTGCGAGGTTCAATAATAATAATAATAATAATAATAATAATAATAATAATAATAATAATAATAATAATAATAATAATAATAATAATAATAATAATAATAATAATAATAATAATAACAGACCCAAATGTAGACCACGGTGAAACACACAATTCACAAATCGACCCAAAGATTCTGAAGCAAGCCTCAAGCTCTTTCCTGGCCAATATCTCCGAGCAAAATGCTACTAGTTGGTCAGAACTTAAATACGAAATTGTAAAAGCAGCCAATAGCACTAACATGCCACCGAGGAAACGTAAACGTAAGTGATGGAACGATAACTGTGATAAGGCGTTAGAACTTCGCAAAAAAGCATGGCAAGGCTGGAATTCGCAGAAACCACAGAGAAGTTGCATGCCTTCACTAAAATCCAGAAGGGGACATCGAAGATTATAAGATTCCATAAACGTCACTATGGTCAGATCAGACTGGCAGAAATCGAGCAAGAGTTCAAGAAAAACAATACTAGGAACTTTTACAGAACCTTTAAAGAAGAACTGACGAGTTTCAGGGCAAACACTCTACGTTCCAAACCACCAGATGGACTTTAGAAACAAATAGTGAAGAAAACTGTAAACTTTTGGCAGATCATTTCAAAGACCTTCTAAATTGCGAACCTCCTACAGAGCAACTCACTTTTGAAACATAAGAACCAAATCCAGATTCAGAGCCTCCAACAATAGAATAAGTTGAAAAAATAATACACGAGTTAAAAATAACAACGCTACAGAGGAAGGTGATATCATTGCCGAAATGCGGAAACTAGGTGGCAGAAATCTCGCTCAGAAAATACATAACTTTCTTGCAGATTTCTGGACCAGTAAAACAATTCCTGAAGACAGGAAGTGTGCAATAATTCACCCACTACATAATAAAGGGGATAAAACTTACGTAAACAATTATAGAGGTATTTCCCTACTAGTAGTCACCTACAAAATCCTTTCAAACCTCCTTCTCAAGAGACTTGAAATGCAAACAGATCTTTTGATTGGAGTTATTAGGCAGGGTTCAGGAAAGGCAGGTCGTGCGCAGAACAGATTCTGAACCTCAAGACCATCATACAATTTCGTAAAAGCAGGCAAACGTTGGGTACATTTGTGGACTTCAAAAAGGCATACGACTCTATAGACAGACCGACACTTTTCCTTGTACTCGAAGAATTCAAAGTAGACAGGAGAACAAGAGAATTAATCATGAAAACACTAACAGGCACCACTTCCAAGGTTAGATTCTTAGGGGAATTGTTATAACCATTTGATGTTAGAACAGCAGTCCGACAAGGTGATGGTCTGTCCTCTTTATTGTTTAATCTTGTTTCGGAAAAAAATTAGAACTTGGGAAAAATAAGTTAAAGAATAACCCTTGACAGATTATGTGAAAACGAAATTAATTTACAGTGTTTGGCCTTCGCTGATGACTTAGCGGTGTTGTCCAATAACAGACAGGTAGTGATTGCATCCATCGAAAAACTCCGTGAAATCGAATCGAGAACAGAACTCCAGATCTTATATCAGAAAAGTCACTACATGGAAGGATCTCTTGGGTACCTAGGTGGACAACCACTGAAAACCCAATATGGCAAAATGTCCCAAGTGTCTAAATTCAAATACCTGGGAGAAGTCATCCAACCTTCAGGACTCAATAGTGAAGGAAACAAAGAAAGGGTCTCTAAACTGCAAAGAGCATACAGACTCACTTGGTGCAGATATAATAACAATCTATATCCCGAAATGCAAAATTAAGACTTTATAACACTGTAATCAAGTCTGAAGCACTATATGCGTCTGAAACACTGATCATTGGGGACAGATCATTGATTAAAGATGTAGAGAGCAAGAAAGAAAAATCTGTACCAACGCTCAGAGAAAATCTCAGACAAATTTAGGAAAAGACGTTTGGAATTTTATGTACATATTCTCAGGTTGAGTAATCAGAGATTGAGCAATAAAATTCTGAACCTTACCCTATCAATGAAAGTAAAATTTAATTGGCTGCTTGAAGTTGAAAACGATCTTCAGCAAATAAACATCACAGGTGGGTGGCATTGTGTTTGACAGATCTACTGTATGTTCCGAAAAATAGTCGACAATGACCACTTTACACACCATCCAAGCACTGTCAACAACAAAACCTCGTCAGAAGATCGCAAGAAAAGCCACAGCGAGAAGATGAAGAGATTTGGGGGGAAGAAGGAGGCAGCGACATCAGCTAAATAAATTCAATCGCGCACTTTAGTTGGGCATAACGAAAAATAAGAAGAAGAATATATATTTCAGCTAACTTTTTAGGCTGATAATAATTACTTCACCAGGCGAGTTGGCCGTGCGCGTAGAGGCTTGCGGCTGTGAGCTTGCATCCGGGAGATCGTGGGTTCGAATCCTAATGTCGGCAGCCCTGAAGATGGTTTTCCGTGGTTTCCCATTTTCAAACTAGGCAAATGCTGGGGCTGTACCTTAATTAAGGCCACGGCCGCTTCCTTCCAACTCCTAGGCCCTTCCTATCCCATCGTCGCCGTAAGACCTATCTGTGTCGGTGCGACGTAAAGCCTGTAGCAAAAAAAGAAAATACTACTTCTGGCTTGGTGAAGAAAACTACCTCACTTCTCTTTTCCCTAGAAGGCCTACACCTCTTATGTGACCCGTACGCTATCTACGACAGCCGATGATGGAGCTGTTGAAGATCCAACCAGACTGAGGACTGAGGACATTACATGCATTCGTTTTTTAACTTCCATTCATATGTTTTACTTTCTAAGAAATGTAATTGAGTTGAGAATATCGCCCCATCAGAGTTCATTAACCTACCATAAGACTAAGACGCGGAGTTATCGCATTTGAGCTGGTTAGTTTGAAGTCAATTTGAGGTGGGGATGAGCTTTCTGTTTCGTGCTCGATGTACAAAGTTACTGTAGTACATCTATGAACTTAATGAATAATTGTGGCAGTTAGGATTGCTAGGTTTTTCAAATGCCAGTAAGGGACAAGTCATGTCGACACGAGATAACGACATTTGCTCAAGTAAACACTGATATATCGTCGCTTGTATGTCAAAACCACGAATGTGACAATGCTCTTCCTATCCATTATATTCCTTATATTCCTTAAGACTGGTCACGCCTCCCAGCCACATATTGATATGCAGTCCATCAGAACATTTTTCGTTGAGTTCGTTTTGCTATGCGCGTGTGTAAAGGAAAATGAATCTTACCGCACCGTACTGTAGGAATGTATGTTTGCGTGACGTATTTACCCGCTCCTGGAGTATGTTGTATTTAAAGTTAATTTTCCTTTACACACACGTATAGGAAAATGAACTCAACGAAAATTGTTCTGATGGACTGCATATCAGTATATGACTAGGAAGCGTGACCATTCTTAAGGATAATAATGGTCAGGATGAGCATTGTCACATTCTGGTTTTGGCATAGGAGCGACGACATAATTTACTGTGCTTCATTTTTCATTTTTAACCTTTCTTCATTTTTAACCTTTTTCAGTAATGCCGAATCTCCCTTAATCGCACATTACAACAATACCAGTATGAACTCTCTTGTTTCCACTCCACATCACAATACAAACGGCCAGCTTTAACAATTCCTGCTAAAAGAATGTGAAAATGAAAGAATGCGTTGATGTGAACTAAATGCTACTGTGTCTCTCTCCCGCGAGTCCCGTTCCGAAGATAGTGCAGAATCTCTATATGAATAATGCAGGGAGGAATGAAATGCAGTGTCAGTAAATGCGACTGTAAATACATAATTTTAACTGCGTTTTGGTAATAGATGATGAACACATTGAGACAGTTATTACAGATTTCTTCTTTTCCCGTTTACAATCCTAGGACTAATTTGGAGCAGTTATCCGCCTGTCCTGGTATTGAAATTTTGAATACTATTTACGAATAATAATGCAGATCCTTAATCATCTGTCCGTTGCCCGTCATTCAGTGTCTTCTTCTGTCATTCTTTCCATCTATTGACCCCTCTAGAATGATGTGAAAAAGTCCTTCAAGCATAGTGATATGTCCAATAATGGTGTTTCATCTCTTCATTGTCCGGCTCTATGGATAAATGGTTAGGGTGCTGGCCTTTGGTCACTGGGGTCCCGGGTTCGATTCACGGCAGGGTTAATTTCGCTGGCACGGGGGCTGGGTGTATGTGTCGTCTTCATCATAATTTCATCCTCATCACGACGCGCAGGTCGCCTACGGGAGTCAAATCCAAAGACCTGCATCTGGCGAACCAAACTTGTCCTTGGACACTCCCAGCACTAAAATCCATACGCCATTTCATTTCATTTCATTTCATTTCATTTCATTTCATTTCATTTCATTTCATTTCATTTCATTTCATTTCATTTCATCTCTTCCTTAACATGTGGCGTAGACATGGTTTTCTCTACAATTCTACGAAGTACCTCATAAGTTGTGACTCGGTCACCAGGGATATAATTAAGAATATTTTGTAACTCCATTTCTCAAATGCATCTAACCTCTGTATTTCAGTTGCTTCCAATGTCCGTTGCAGTAGAACAGCGAACATCTTAGAATAAAGTTTATGTTGGAATGTTGGTAGAGGTGAAGAGCTTCTTCTCTTCACTAGTTCCCTCCTACTGCGTCGATCAGATGTTGTTCTACTAGCAAGGTATACGAACTTGTAGATTACACCCCACCCTCCAAACTCTGAGGATTAAAAGAATTGTGGGTCTAGCACGACTGCATGCATACCGTCGTTAAAGAAAGGAAACCTCTTGTCGTTAAAGAAAGAAAACATCTTATGTTATAAGGAAACCTCTTATGTCATAACCTTCTTCCTATCCATTATTTTTCTTAAGAATGGTCACACCTCCCAGCCACATATCGCTGGTTTATTTCTAAAACCTCGTACCTCCCATTGCCGATTGTGTTCCTTTAAGACTGGTTTAGTCTCCCAGCCAAATATTTATATGCAGAGCATCAGAATACTTCTCGTTGTGATCACTTTCCTGTGCTACAGCGTCAAGGAAAATTGACCTTACCATAGCATATTGTAGGAACGTTGTTTGCATGGCGAATTTCGCACTCCTGCAGCATACTGAAGGTTCCTTTTCCTTTTCACCACCGCATAGGGAACTGAACACAATGAAAATTGTTCTGAAGGACTAAATATCCATATATAGCAGGGAGGCGTGACCAGTCTTAAGGAAAATAGTGGATAGGATCATTGGGAGGTACGAGCTCTTGTTTCTTCACTGACGAAAAAGAAACAGTTTCCTTTGATTGATCGATTTGATTGCCTTACTTTTGTTTAGTTTGCCCTACAGTAGAGGCAAAGGAAATAAAAACAGACGTCTTACTGGAATCGGACATTAAATGACAATAGTGAATATCGTCGCTGCCAGGACAAATCCTCCTATGTAAAATATTATAGCTTAGAACTTTGGCCGGTAGGGTTCTGTCATCTAAGGTGCAATATTGTGTGAATATTGTCAAGGCGTTCTCGCTCTTCATAACATATGTGCTGCGGGTCAATATATCTCCAAAAATACCATCACATGGGATGTTTTATCCCGGCAACGACGATATATATATATTTTTTTTTTTTTTGCTATTTTGTTTTACGTCGCACCGACACAGATATGTTTTATGACGACGATGGGAGAGGAAAGGCCTCGGAAGTGGAAGGAAGCGGCCGTGGCCTTAATTAAGGTGCAGCCCCGGCATTTGCCTGGTGTGAAAATGGGAAACCACGGAAAACCATCTTCAGGGCTGCCGACAGTGGGGCTCGAACCCACTATCTCCCAATTCCGACGATATACTTGAAGACGTTAATATGTGCTTTGCATCCATTATTGTCAAAACAAAGATAATAATATACCAAGAGTGATTAACATTGGATTTTATGCGTTGTTGTAACAATACGCATTATCAACGCGAAGCCCAGCCTAGTCAAAATTTACAGAATGTGTAAATTAATAACAAGTGGTTTAGACAAATATGCACAATTAAGAAAAACATTAAATCTGGGCAAATTACCGATATACTAGGCCTACATCAATAGAAAAAACGTACAAAAACGTTCTTAATTCTGGAGATTTAAAGTAGTACTTCCCAAATTATAAATCCCTTAAACGTTTAGTTAGTAAAAGAAGGTATTACTTTTGTTGGTAATTGAAGAAAATATCGTCGTTGCCGGGACAAAACCTCCTATGTGATGGTATTTTTGTAGATATACTGACCCGCAGCACATACATTCTGAAGAGCGAGAATGCCTTGACAACATTCACACAATATTGCACTTTAGATGACGGAACCTTACCGGCCAAAGTTCTAAGCTAAAACATTTCACATAGAAGGTTTTTTCCCGGCAGCGACGATATAATAGTAAATGATCATAGATATACGAAGTATTAATACACTTCAATAAGCACCATCAAAAATCAAATGAAAGAAAAATATTTAGAAGTACAGTATTATAAGAAAGATATTACTACATTTTATAAATGTTACCAGCAAATTTTAGTTAATTGAAATGTATAGCCTATTTAAACTTACTGAGTAGCGCAAATTATTGTGGACTTCTAGTTCTTCTTTCTATATTTACCGTCCAGAGTTGGTTTTTCCCTCGAAGTCAGCGAGGAATGCCGCCTCTACTGCCGCAAGGGAAGTGTCCTGGAGCGTGAGACTTTGGGTCGGTTATACTACTGGGAAGGAGGACCAGTACCTCACGTAGGCGGCCTCACATGCTAAGCTGAATAGGGACCTTGTGAGGGGATGGAAAGGTCGGAGGGGATAGGCAAGGTATGGGAAAGTAAACGGCCGTGGCCTTAAGTTAAGTTCCATCTCGAAATTTGCCTGGAGGAGAAGTGGGAAACCACGGAAAACCACTTCGAGGATGGCTGAGGTGGTAATCGAACCTTCCTCTACTCAGTTGACCTCCTGAGACTGAGTGTATCCCATTCCAGCACCTCGTATCATTTTTCAATTGTCGTAGCAGAGCGGGGAATTCAACTCGGTGGCAGGTAATCACGCCAACCACTACACCACAGACCCCCGTCGGACTCTTACCCATTTTTCTCCCTTTCTGCTCCAAACTTTTCTTTCCGTCTTCATGTATATTCTATTATTCTATCCTGTCAGTCTTTCGTTGCACCTTTTTATTTTTTTCTTCTACCACTCTCGTTCCTGATTCGTCTGATGGCCTTGCTCTTTACTTCACACGGGCATCCGATGGAACAAGATACACCATTATTGGAGGTAAGATGGTGTCATCACCTCCCGCTCGGAAGGCTAGCGTTCAGTGAACCATCTGGTGACGAACGAGAATACCACTCACTACAGACCAGCGTAAAGCATTCTAAAATTCAAACCTTCATTAGTAGAGAAGTCTTGCCCGTGAACAGCAGAGATTTTCTTGTGAATTACAACAACCTACATCAATGCCTACTTGTAGGACTGTGTAGTTAGCACTGTAGATTCCTGCTGTTAGAAATAAGAGCATATATAAACATAAATCTCTAAAGCTGTTTCAATAAATAAAATGTCTAAAATTATCTGCATTTACAAAGGATTATTTTTTCAAGTTGCTTTACGTCACACAGACACAGATAGGTCTTAGAGCGGCGATGGAATAGGAAAGGGCTAGGAGTGGAAAGGAAACGGCCGTCACCTTAATTACACAGCAGTCCATCACCTTACATAGTTTTATATGACTAGTGTATTCCGTATTATGTATTTCAGAAAGAAAAAGATAACCATTTACATTAAAATTAACCGATTGTAAAAATTGCAGCTGTGTAATTTACAGCAAGATGTTTCACGACTTGACAATAAAGCTACTAACGTTTATATAAAAGCAAGAACATTTATGTTATTTTTACTTTGAAGACAGATTTGTTTGCTGTTTTTTCAATAATCCACAAGCTCAAAAGAGATTTTTGCCGGTGATAGGATGAGAGAAGGCTTGGTGTGGAAGGGTAGCGGTCTTAAGGTACAGGTAAGTCCCCCATTCGGATCTCCGGGTGGGGACTACACGGGAGGGGGCGATCATCAGGAAGATGGATACTGACATTCTGCGAGTCGGAGCGTGGAATGTTAGAAGTTTGAATCGTTGCGGTAGGTTAGAGAATCTGAAATGGGAGATGGATAGGCTAAAGTTAGATGTAGTAGGTATAAGTGAAGTACGTTGGCCGGAAGAACAGGATTTTTGGTCAGGCGACTACCGAATTATCAACACAAAATCAAACAGGGGAAATGCAGGAGTTGGTTTAAGAATATATGAGGAGATAGAATATTTAACACAATATGTGAAAGGTGACGAGAATCTAATTGTGATGGGAGACTGGAATACAGTGGTAGGCCAAGGAAGAGAAGGTAGTACAGTAGGAGAATTTGGATTGGGACAAAGGAACGAAAGAGGAAGTCGGCTGGTTGAATTCTGCACTGATCATAATTTAGTCCTTGTCAATACTTGGTTCAAACACCACAAACGACGGCTGTATACGTGGACGAGACCTGGGGAGACTGGAAGGTATCACATAGACTGCTTGATGATTAGGCAGAGATTCAGAAACCAGATGTTGGATTGCAAAACTTTCCCAGGAGCAGACGTGGACTCTGACCACAACTTGTTGGTCATGAAATGCCATCTGAGGTTGAAGAAATTGAAGAAAGGAAAGAATGCAAAAAAAGATGGAATCTAGACAAGTTGAAAGAAAAGAGTGTGAGGGATTATTTCAAGGAACATGTTGCACGAGGACTAAATGAAAAGGCTGAAATAAAAACACTATAGAGGAAGAGTGGAGAGTCATGAAAAATGAAGTCAGTAGGGCTGCTGAAGAAATGTTAGGAAGGAAGAAAAGATCAACTAAGAATCAGTGGATAACTCAGGAGATACTAGACCTGATTTATGAACGACGAAGAATGCTAGAAATGAAGAGGGCAGAAAAGAATACAGGCGATTAAAGAATCAAGTGGATAGAAAGTGCAAGATAGCTACGGAAGAATGGCTGAAGGAGAAGTGCAAGGATGTCGAAGGCTGTGTGGTCCTGGGAAAGGTAGATGCTGCATACAGAAAATCAAGGAAACCTTTGGAGAAATGAAATCTAGGTGTATGAATATTAAGAGCTCAGATGGAAAGCCACTTCTAGGGAAAGAAGACAAAGCAGAAAGATGGCAGGAGCATATCCAACAGTTTTATCAAGGTAAAGATGTAGATAATTTGATTCTGGAACATGAAGAGGCTGTTGATGATGATGAAATGGGAGACCCAATTTTGAGGTCAGAGTTTGACAGAGCTGTGAGTGATCTAAATAGGAACAAGGCACCTGGAATTGATGACATTCCCTCTGAATTACTGACTGCCTTAGGAGAAACCAGCATTGCAAGGTTATTTCATTTAGTGTGCAAGATGTATGAGACAGGAGAAGTCCCATCCGATTTTCGGCAGAATGTTGTTATACCTATTCCCAAGAAAACCGATGCTGATAGGTGTGAAAACTACCACACCATTAGTTTAGTATCTCATGCCTGCAAAATTTTAACACGTATTATTAATAGAAGAATGGAAAAACAAGGTGAAGCTGAGTTGGGAGAAGATCAATTTGGCTGCAGAAGAAATGTAGGAACACGTGAAGCAATCCTGACTTTACGTCTGATCTTAGAGGATCGAATGAAGAAGGACAAGCCCACGTACATGGCATTCGTAGATCTAGAAAAGGCATTCGATAATGGTGATTGGACCAAGCTATTTATGATTCTGAAGATGATAGGGATCAGATACCGAGAACGAAGAATTATCTACAATCTGTATAAAAATCAGTTTGCAGTGATAAGAATCGAGGGCTTTGAAAAAGAAGCAGCAATCCAGAAAGGAGTGAGGCAAGGCTGCACTTTGTCCCCTCTCCTTTTCAATGTTTACATAGAACAGGCAGTGAAGGAAATCAAAGAGAAATTTGGAAAGGGAAACACAGTCCAAGGAGAGCAAATCAAAACCTTGAGATTTGTCGAGGATATTGTTATTTTATCTGAGACTGCAGAAGATCTCGAGAAGTTGCTGAATGGTATTGATGAAGTATTGGGTAAGGAGTACAAGATGAAAATAAATAAGTCCAAAACAAAAGTAATGGAGTGCAGTCGAACGAAGGCAGGTGATGTAGGAAATATTAGATTAGGAAATGAAGTCTTAAAGGAAGTAGATGAATATTGTTACTTGGGTAGTAAAATAACTAACGATGGCAGAAGTAAGGAGGACTAAAAATGCAGACTAGCACAAGCAAGGAAGAGCTTTCTTAAAAAAGAAATTTGCTCACTTCAAACATTGATATCGGAATTAGAAAGACGTTTTTGAAGACTTTCGTGTGGAGCGTGGCATTGTATGGAAGTGAAACATGGACGATAACTAGCTCAGAAAGAAAGAGAATAGAAGCTTTTGAAATGTGGTGTTATATAGGAATGCTGAAGGTGAGATGGATAGATCGAATCACAAATGAAGAGATACTGAATCGAATTGGCGGGAGGAGATCGATTTGGCTAAATTTGACGAGAAGAAAAGATAGAATGATAGGACACATCTTAAGACACCCAGGACTTGTTCAGTTGGTTTTTGAAGGAAGTGTAGGTGGTAAGAACGGTAGGGGTAGACCAAGATATGAATATGACAAGCAGATTAGAGCAGATGTAGGATGCAATAGTTACGTAGAAATGAAAAGGTTAGCACAGGATAGGGTGGCATGGAGAGCTGCATCAAACCAGTCTATGGCCTGATGACTCAAACAACAACAACAAACTATATTTGCCTCGTGTAAGAATGGGACACAACAGTAAACAGGACTATGGACGGCGGAATTCGAACGTACTATCTTCCGAGTACAAAATTTCAGCAACATGACGCGAACAGCGTAACGAATTTGCTCAGTTTCGAGACCGAAAATATAAAATAGAAGTTGTCTCATAAGTACCTTGTACGAAACTACTACAGTTAAATATTAAATATAGATATCCTCTCTAGATGCCTGCTGTCATTTATTGATGGATGCAATACTTTTGCTTCTATCTCTTCCATCTCTTGGATCGAATGAAGAAGGACAAGCCCACGTACATGGCATTCGTAGATCTAGAAAAGGCATTCGATAATGGTGATTGGACCAAGCTATTTATAATTCTGAAGATGATAGGGATCAGATACCGAGAACGAAGAATTATCTACAATCTGTATAAAAATCAGTCTGCAGGCCAGAACGAAGTGTAGCTTCCACCGAAGTCCCAGTCTCATCCAAGGCTGTGACAATATGGAAGTTGCTGGGGTGTGGGTGGTGCTGAGTGATGACATTCGGAGCACATCCAGTGTGTCTGAGAGTTGTGAAAGGTGTTGCTCATAGGGTCAGTCATGCTACAATAGCACTGTCCGGTCCAGTGAGCACCTCACGCCTCGTCTTGCCTAGTACGCCTCATTTTTGTGCTGTCATTGGTTTTTGTGGTTTTCCTACTACTGCATAGTCCTTGGTGGTGTTATTTGAGGATCCAACCAACCCCTGGGCTGATGACTTAACAGACAGACAGACATCCTTTATAGAGCAGAATTGTATTTATCTTAAAATTCATTCAAAATGTTGTCCACCCCACAGTGTAACGGTTAGCACTGTAGGCCGCGATCTTCGGGGGCACGGGTTTGATTCCCGGTACTGCTAGAAATTTAAGATTGGCAGGAGAACTAGTATATGTTCGTTATGCCTAGAAAAACGGATCTATGATAATATTTCAGCACTCTGGCGAGAAAGGTGCTGTCACTTAAGGCGCAGTATTGCATGAACCATATCAACGAATTTTCGCTCTAAGTGATACATGTGCTGCAGGTCAGTATTTATCCCCTCAAGGTTGTCAATAAGTGGTATTTCGAGGCACAACGACGACATATCTTCAAACGTAGTAGGCTAAATAACATTGATTCTTCAGAGTTTAACTTTCTGCCTTGCAATAATATTTCTGGGATTATCGCGGAGATATTTGTTCGCAGCATTTACACTACGGTGTGCGGTACATATCTGTTCAACACAATGGCAGCATAGTAGAGACTTGAATACAGCGCAGTCTAGGAGCGGCTAAATACGTCATGCAAACATACATTCTTACAGTACGGTACGGTAAGGTTCATTTTCCTTTACACGTACGCGTAGGAAAATGACCTCAACGAGAATTGTTCCGACGGGATGCATATTATCAATATATGACTGAGAGGCATGACCAGTCTTAAATGAATAATTGACAGCAGGAAGAGCATTGTCACTTTCACGGTTTTGGCACAGGAGCGATGATATATAATACTAATATAGTACCAAGTTCGCTGTATTTTAATAATCGATTCCAAAGTTATCAAGAAAAATTCATATCTTTGATAAATTAATGATCTTCGGTTGTAAGCGCTATTTTAATAAGAAAGTATACAATACGGATGTGAGGAAGTACTGTAATATTCTCCCCCCCCCCCAAAAAAAAATCATTAAATCAAAATAGATGTTCATAAACCATGTACAGTAACTCAAAGAAAAGAGAATTAGTGTGTGGTGTTGTATGACTACTGCATATTCACCTCAGCACAAGCTATGAAGTCCCTTGGCGTAGTCTAAGGCAGGGCCTCTCAAACGCCCAAAATCTCACGCGTGCAGATAGAGGCGCAAGAGCTCCGTGCACTGTGCATCGCTGCCGCTCGGCATGGTTCGGATCAACGCTTCGTCTCTGGGCTACTCGGCTAAGCTCGGCTCAACTCGCCTATACTCGGCTCAAGTCAGCCCGGATTTGGAGCGCTACGGCGCAAGTGGGGCAGAGGGAGACAGGCGGAGCGAGCGAGACAGGCGTGAGGAAAGAGAGAGTAAGCGCTATTGCTCCAAATCGAGGAGTGGGGGGTCTGCACTCTGGTCAATCAAGCCAAGTCGTCTTTTGCACCGTGCACAGTGCATGCACCACGCGCATGCACTCTGAGAGGCCCTGGTCTAAGGTGAAGACTTCCAGCCCCCGTAACCAGAGTAGAGTATTTAACCCTATGTCCGGTCACCCTTACCGCCAGGAATTAACCTGAGGTTCGTGTATATCTCCAGAACAGGAAATCTCCTTTCTAAATGTATTACGTTCCTGATGGGGAATTGAAACTACGTCATTTCTGATGAACTGAGCACACCTCTGTTACGCAGCTCGTCTTCTAATAAATAAATGGTTGCAAACTTCTAACTCTCTGAGTACAAGCACGACCGGCATTATGTTTGAAAGTTAACAGACAGAGTTTATCCACACTTTTCCTGTTAAAAAAAGGTTCTCTTCTACGCTTTTAGACATCTTCAAGTAATATCATATGCTATGAATGGGATTATACGCTGATTTTCTCATTCTTATTATAGTAAAACTTCGCAAGCTCACTCGGGAAGTGGTATTCAAGTGTATATTGAAAAGCAAGAAAATAAATATTACTGTAAACTATAGCACAGGACGAGGAATATAAATTTGACGCTGATTCTTCTTTGCAGGAGTCTGCTTAAGTTTAAGTGTAAATGTAGTCACAGAGGTCAAATTCTGCTTCATCAGTACTTCAAAATATAGAACTGGAATTAAGTGTTCCAAACGCTCTGGAATTGGTAAGCTTTGTAGACTATCTCTTCTAATGAGTGTGATTGTCAATTGATTCTTTCCTTTAATCACGCTGATCCCTCGTCCTCCTTAACCTTCTAATAAAAAAACCGCTCTATTTGTAGACGAAATCCTGACTATATATTTTAGAAAATAATAGAATTAGACGTTAGTTGTACGTCTTTGGATGTGGTTAGCTGGCTGTGAAGCGCATCTAGGAATGCGCTTGACTTGTCTGTGAAGAGACATATCAGTCTATCCCACGAGAATTCTTCTGGGTCAACATGTGGAAAGACATCATTGACTATGTGAAAGGATACTACATCTGCGCCTGCACCAAGACGAGCAACAGGAAGGCAGATTTTAGTCAGAGAGAAAGACGGCGCAACGCCCTTGGGAGGTCATAGCCCTGCACTTGATCGGTTCTGACTCTAGAAAACCAAGGGGCAAAACGGGACTAATAATAATCACCGATCGGTGCGACGTAAATCAAGTAGCAATAATAATAATAATAATAATAATAATAATAATAATAATAATAATAATAATAATTACCGTCCTCTTCACAAGATGAATTGAAGCCTTTTCGATATCACAAGCCACGACGGGACGCTTCATCAGTCTTCTTCAGGTTGAGGTATTTAGCCGCTACGGTTATCCACGGTGCATCTTCGATATCAGAAGCCACGACGGGACGCTTCACCAGTCTTCTTCAGGTTGAGGTATTTAGCCGCTATGGTTATCCACGGTGCATCTTCGATATCAGAAGCCACGACGGGACGCTTCACCAGTCTTCTTCAGGTTGAGGTATTTAGCCGCTATGGTTATCCACGGTGCATCTTCGATATCAGAAGCCACGACGGGACGCTTCACCAGTCTTCTTCAGGTTGAAGTATTTAGCCGCTATGGTTATCCACGGTGCATCTTCGATATCAGAAGCCACGACGGGACGCATCACCAGTCTTCTGCAGGATGAGATATTTAGCCGCTATGGTTATCCACGGTGCATCTTCGATATCAGAAGCCACGACGGGACGCATCACCAGTCTTCTGCAGGATGAGATATTTAGCCGCTATAGTTATCCACGGTGCATCTTCGATATCAGAAGCCACGACGGGACGCATCACCAGTCTTCTGCAGGATGAGATATTTAGCCGCTACAGTTATCCACGGTGCATCTTCGATATCAGAAGCCACGACGGGACGCTTCACCAGTCTTCTGCAGGATAAGATATTTAGCCGCTATAGTTATCCACGGTGCATCTTCGATATCAGAAGCCACGACGGGACGCATCACCAGTCTTCTGCAGGATGAGATATTTAGCCGCTACAGTTATCCACGGTGCATCTTCGATATCAGAAGCCACGACGGGACGCTTCACCAGTCTTCTTCAGGTTGAGATATTTAGCCGCTACAGTTATCCACGATGCATCTTCGATATCAGAAGCCACGACGGGACGCATCACCAGTCTTCTGCAGGATGAGATATTTAGCCGCTACAGTTATCCACGGTGCATTCTGTCAGACAACGGGAGGCAGTTCACGTCTAGGAAGTGGCAGCAAATGATGAATGAATGAGGCGTGGAGAACTGGATCACCCCTATCTACAACCCAAGGGCCAATCCACCGGAACGGCGGAACCAGGAGCTAAAAAGGATGCAACGGGTCCACCTAACAGACAAGGAACATCAACTGTGGGACCGTCAGATACCGCAGTCACTCTTTGCCCTGCGACGACGCATCAACCGTGTCACTGGCTACTCCCCAGCGGAGCTGTTCCTTGGTCGATAGCTATACGGTACCGGGGATTGAGAAATCCGTCCACCACCAACTTCTGGTCAAGGTGATGCAGTTGTTTCCCTACCAGAGTGGCAGCGTAACAATGGCTTACTTCTGAAAGCTCGTATGTCCCAATGCTCTTCCTGTCCATTATATACCTTAAGACTGGTCACGCCTCCCACCCCACATAGATATGCAGCCCATCAGAACAATTTTCCTTTTGTCCATTTTCCTATAGCTCACTGTAAAGGAAAATGAACCTTAAATACATTATACTGTAGGAGTGTGTAAATTCGCTTGCAAACAACATCCCTACAATGTGGTACGATAAGGTCTATTTTCCTTTACATATCAGCATAGGAAAATAAACACAACGACAATTATTCTGAAGGACTGCATATAAATATATGACTGAGAGGCGTGACCAGTATTAAGGAATATAATTGTTAGGAATAACATTGGGACTTACGAGGTTTTAGAAGTAAGCCATCGATAAGCAGCAGCAGGATATCAAAGAAAAGCCAGCATTGGCCGAAAAGAGATTCCTTACTCAGGCCAAAGCTCAAGATGTCGAAGAGATCCATATCTTCCCAATAGGCCAACAAACAGACTTCCAAACAAGTTCCGAATATTTCTGAACAAAGTGAATACTACACGAAATTGATTTTAACAAACAGAAAAACGACCTTCAAGAGTTATGATCGGAAACCTACGGGACTGAGATACAATCAGCAATATACACAAATACGGAGTTTCGAGGAAGAAAATACCAAGGCCACTTGATATAAATGGTCGGAGCAATGGTTGGGTATGAGAGAACACTGGCTGAAAGAAAAGGCAAAAGAAAGTTGATTTTGTGTGATCCTAAGCAACCCATTCGTGAAGCGGCAGTAGAAGAAGGAAATGATTTCTTTAAGAAAATTGCAAAACATGCAAATTAATAATGTGTAACTAAAATTCTACTGAACTCAAATTCTCTCAGGATATGCGATATGAAAATAAAATCGTAACGACCGTGTGTCTGAACATTGATATTTTGGTGAAATTTTCGTACAGATATCCGTTTCAAGTGTAATAATGATCATCTGCATATTTTTTATCTTTGCTGTCTGTTTGTCTGTCTAAGTTATTTTAACTGGAAAACTACTGGATATATTTTATACCAAACTTCATATTTAGAATGCAACTGGCCTTGGGTAGGTTTTCGGGCTAATTATTACTTCTAAATCCATGAACGGACTGGAGGGTTTGTAGGAAGGTCGAAACAGTGATTTTACGCTCCCACAAAATACACCTGACCAATCTTAATGGAAATCTACCAGCCTTAATGGAAATCAATTTCTAAAACCTTTTTTCATATGTGCACCTTTTCTATAGCAGGATTAATAAGGGAGATATCATAACGGAAACTTTTGCAGTCTAAGTCCAAACGGATTTGGCCCAAAATCGGGTGCAATTTGTAATCTACTCATTCAGAATTGTCATATCAGACGAGTATGACGTCAAGGTATCACTTGGAGATAGCGATTGAAGATAGATTATTCCCAATATATACGCGTTAAATTATTTTAATCAGAAGACTGTATATAACAAAATTTCGAGAATATGTCAAACTGTTATTTTATGCTCTACACGTACAACAGATCATAGCGGAGATGCTTACAAAAAATAGGGTTTTTAGTCCAAGTCCCACGGAACACATGGTCATGTCACTTCAATGTGGGTTAACGGGAATAAGTGAAGAGCAATTTTATTATTTTCAATATAACAGATAAAAAATAAGGTTATCATCAATGATGGGCTTCATGAGTTTTCAGAAACAGCGCTACTCCAGTGGTCAGGAGGTGAAGGGCCCCGTAGGAAAATTAAGGACTCTCTAGGCCTCACAAACATAATACCGTCGGCGTCGGGGAGGTCGGAGAGGAAGGGTAACAATGAGGAGACTAACGCCAGTGGATGGAGGTATATCATATCTGCCGTAAAACCGTACTAACATAATTCCAGGAGATTTAAGAGCGTGGGTTCGAAACTACGGGACACATAGCTGTGTCCTGACGTTGCTTGCACTTACTTGCGCCGGGCTCCTTAATTTCGTCTGTCCTAGTCGAACTGCCTTGGTCAACCCTAGTACTTCTCCGACGCCGACGGCATTAGGTTCGCCGAGATGTAGGGAATCTTTTATTCTCATACCCGCGTGGCCGTTATTTTTCTCCCGTCTAAATCTTAATTTATCGAAGTGTCCGAAAACATCCATTTTGCATCTCTAATTAGTGTTAATAGAGGATTATTGCCCAGTTGCACTGCCTCTTAAAACATAACCATCAGTACTACTACAGTATGACAGCCATCACATTACCTCATCGGAGCCCCTGATCAACCTTACGACAGATACATGATACCGTGGGTCAATTCTACCGTCCCCACCAAAATTTTGTAGAGGTGACGACCCATTTCCGCCGTCACCCGTGGCGACCATCCAAAAACTTCGTGTGCTTTGCCGCCCCCGACATCATTTCGGACGCGCACTTTGCACCCTACCTCGTGTATGTGCTAACGTCTCCGAAGATTCATTAGTTCCCGAGATTCGGTCGCAGATTGATCCTCGAAAGAGAGGGAACCCGAAAAACCCTATCTTGAAGAAAAGCCCTTGACGTTGTCCCGACTTTGGCTGTCACCCCGGGGATATTAGCAAGTACAGCGAGGGCTATCTGCTGCCTTAATCTTATTAACTAAGATAGGGAGCTTTCATAGAAGTGACGGCTCCTCCCCGCAGTCACCCGTGGTGATCATGCTGAGAGTAGTTACACTTTATCCTTACCGGTAACTTTTCGAACGCGTACTGGAGAATATTTTCCTTGCCATTTGTCTGAGGTAGTGATGGTGATTATTGTTTTAAGAGGACGTGTCACAAAGGACTCATCCTGTCTGAGCAATTATCAGAACGAAAATGGAAGAGGTCCGACACTTCGAAGAATGAAGTTATCGGCCGTCATTGCAAGGAGGAGTTAACCAAAACTGGTCGAAAGGAATGGAAAGTGAGGAGCCTGGCACAAGTAGAAGCAATGCCATACTAAACTAGGGGAGCCGTTGTCGCCAATCCACGATCTCAAGCAGAGGGGCCCTTGGCCCCCTTTGAATGAAGAGCTTATTTAAACACACTACGTAAACACTTAACAATCACACCACATTGTTGTCGTTTCCATAAAAACTCTTGGGCTTGTTCTGTTGTTGAGGTCTAGCTGTTGATGCAGGGAACAGTGCTGCCCGGACACTAAGCAAAGGTGGGGAGGTCCACTTTGTAACTTTCAAGTCTCAGGCAAATCTTGAATCGTGGGTAGCCGTTTCTGTGTTCTTGGAAGATGGGCCGCCTTGACTCTGTTAAGTGTTGTCATATTTCTGTAGGAAAATGCCATATTGTCTGGATGGCATGTGAGCTATGGATACTATCGTTAGATTTTAAAGTTCACAATCTGTTTATAATGATTATTCGTCGAGTGTCCGATGTGGCTTTTCCTGATATTATCGCTCTATTTTCAGTGTGGAGAGTGTCACTTGGAAGGTAACCGCTAGATATTTGAAATGATTTCGAGGATTATTGCCCGCATGTAAAGGAGTCTGCGTCGGCTCAACGTCCGCCTTTCCTTAATTTCATGCCTTATTTGTAGTTAGCTTGTTACGCCTGGCCCAAATTTCAATTTTGTCCCCCGTTTAGTCGCCTTTTACGAGAGACCGAAGATAGCATGTAGTTATTCTAATGCCCGCAACCGAAGTGAATCATATATTAACTGAATGCGGACTGCACTGTAAACGTCCTTTTCATCACTACTAAGAATCTGTCTTGTCTTAATGCAGACAAGGGAACAGCGAATGCTATTATTTCAAACCATACTAGGCTACTCCGAGGTTTAAATCGTAAGTCGTAAGAACTAACGACTGGAGTTTACTCTTATATTATTTTCTATCAGAGGATTGTCGATTTGGGCAGTAAAGTTATCTTCTTTATCATTCTACCCCTGTTATATGGATTATTTAAGAATATCTTACTGCAGCTGAGTCACTATAACATCATGCTCAATGAACCATGGTTACAATATGTCGCAAGGACCAGAACGTTCGTTTCCCCACACAATAATATATTCAGTGGCGGTAATAGGTCCCTACGTTTCCTTAGAAACAGTTCCGACGTTTCAGGCTTGTTGAAAGCCAGAAACTGAACCGTAATAATTTTCAGTTATTCAGAGTCTTGCCTTCGTGATCTACAGGCCGTATTCTGGCTTTCACTACAGACATTTATCCGTATAATAAAAATACTCCCCAATAGCTACAGGATATGTTCCCATGTTGTAACAGCAAACCATCGCACAGAACGTAACCACAGTGGGGAATGAGAAACCCGATTGGAATCACACCTTCCTTATTTTTACAAGTGAAATTCAGACTTATCTGTATAAATTAAATTCGTACCTCTTTGTGGGCTACAATGAGTCCTTGAAATCTTTCAGTTGCAAGGGGTATTCCGATAACACATAAGATACAGGAAAATATCCCATAAACCTGGGCGTGGTATTCACGGTTGAATTTTTCTCATGCTTAATTAATTTCTTCCTGCAGTATTTGCTCGTTGGTAATATAAAACCAATCCAAACCCCATGGCACTACAGCCCTTGAAGGGCCTTGGCCTACCAAGCGACCGCTGCTCAGCCCGAAGGCCTGCAGATTATGAGGTGTCGTGTAGTCAGCAGGACGAATACTCTTTCTAGACCGGGGCCGCTATCTCACCGTCAGATAGCTCCTTAATTCTAATCACGTAGGCTGAGTGGACCTCGACCAGCCCTCAGGTCCAGGTAAAAATCCCTGACCTAGCCGGGAATCGAACCCGGGGCCTCCGGGTAAGAGGCAGGCATGCTACCCCTACACCACGGGGCCGGCTCGTTGGTAATATGCTGGCATTGAATACTTACATTTATCTTGTGTATGATATGGGCATTACGTCGCACCGACACAGATAGGTCTTATGGCGACGATGGGATAGGAAAGGCCTAGGAGTTGGAAGGAAGCGGCCGTGGCCTTAATTAAGGTACAGCCCCAGCATTTGCCTGGTGTGAAAATGGGAAACCACGGAAAACCATTTTCAGGGCTGCCGATAGTGGGATTCGAACCTACTATCTCCCGGATGCAAGCTCACAGCCGCGCGCCTCTACGCGCACGGCTAACTCGCCCGGTAGCTCTTGTGTATGATAGGTATCTGTGCGATGTTTAAAATGGCTAGTTTTCTACAATGATTGAGTACTTGTACAATGATTATATTGGTAAATCTTCTTATAGTTATCCGCTTTGCGTGTTATAATGGTCATCTACATACTTTTTTAGCTTTGGTGTCTGTTTGTCATTTCGCCTGAGTTCTTGTAACTGAAAACCTACTGGACATACATTTCAACCAATCTTCTTACTTAGAATCCACCTGTCCTTGTGTAGGTTTTAGGGTCAGTATTATTTCTAAATCCCTGAATGGACTCGAGGTTTATAGGAAGAAGATCGAAAGAGAGATTTAATTCATCCACAAATTATACATGACCAAATTTAATGGAAATCTGCCAGCCTTAATGCAAATCAAATTCTGAAACGCTTTTCTCCTGTACACCATTTCGATAGGTGTATTAATGAGAGAATATTTTACAGACTAAGTCCCAGTGAACTTTGCCCAAAAGTGTGTGAGCGTACATCATATTTCATATAACTGGAAAACTACTGGAAATTATTTAACCAAACATGCATAATTTGTGAATGAATTAAATCTCTTTCGATCTTCTTCTTACAATTCCAGAGTCCATTCAGGAATTTAGAAATAATACCATTTCTAAACCCCTGAAATGACTGGGAGTTTATACTACAGTAAGACCTAAACAGTGATTTCACTCTCCCAAAAAATATACATGACCAGCATGAATGGAAATGTACCGGCAATAATGAAAATCAATTTCTAAAACCTCTTTGTCATGTACACGTTTTCGATAGGAAGAGAGCTACCATTAACGGAATGTTTTACAGTCCTAGTGGACATAGCCCGAGAGCGGTTGCACGTAGAGAAGATTTCTTATCGAGTGTCCATACATTGATTATCTTGGCGAAATTTTCTTGTAGTTGTCCGTTTCAGCTGTAATAGGCCTAATGACCATCTACATGTTTTTAGCTTTGGTGTCTGTGTATCTGTTTGTTTGTCGGTTTGTCTGTCTGAGTTCTTAAAACTGAAAAACTACTGGATATATTTCAACAAATCTTCATATTTAGAATCCACTAAGACCAGTCGAATTATGCATTTCATCATGTAAACATCAGGTAGAACATATACTTTGAATTGCAGAAGACAGTGGATTTTGAAACCTGCAGTATTTTGGGGAAAGTGCTGAATAGTGAGTGTTTTGAAGAATCCGTAACGGGAGAAAAGCAAAGGTTGCGCGTTGTTTCACTACGCTTACCTAACGTAACTGGACACCGACGAAATATGAGAAAATTTGAATACTTATTATGAGAACTACAAAACCAAACGTTACAAACGTGAAAATTGTTACTTGGAATTTCCTTTAAAAATAAATGACGCGCATTTTGGGGGGGGGGGGAGGCGGTGAATCAACTTAACCGGGGGGGGGGGGCAGTGAAATAGGAGTTGAATTCTTTATATGAGGATACTCATATCTCAAAAACTGAAGATGTTACAGAGATGAAAAGTTGTAATTGGAATGTTATTTCAAAGTAAAGGAAGACTTATTCTTTTGTTTTCAGAAAATCCACTCAATGGAGGGGGAAAGAATTGAAAAGTTACTGGAATTATTTGTATGAGGATACTTATATCCAATAGAACTAAAGATGTTACAGACTGAAAATTGGTATTTGGAATCTCCTTCAAAAATAAGGAAACGCGAATTTTTTTTGGGGGGGGGGGAAATCAAATTGGACGGGGGGGGGTGAAAATGATTTGAATTATTTTTATGAGGATACACATATATCTCAAAAACTGAAATTGTTAAAGGAAGTAAAAAAGTTGAATTCCTTTTATGGAAATACTTATATCTTAAAAACTGAAGGTTACAGAGGTGAAGATTACTATTTGGAATCTCCTTAAAAAATACAGAAACGTGCATTCTTTCGTGGGTGAAACTACTTAACGGGGGGCGGGGGGGAGGTTTTAAAAAGGAATTGAATGCTTTCTATGGGAAAACTTATATCTCAAAAACTGAAGGTGTTACAGACGTGGAAATAGGTATTTGGAATCTCCTTTAAAAGTAAAGTTCTAACTTGAGAGACGTCTGTTACTCACATGTACATTTCTATGTCGCCTGGTCATCTTAACTCTAAAAGGCAACACCACAAACGTGGTTTTCAAAGAGTTTCAGGGGTAAATGAAACTAATTTTTTCGTGAGTTTTAATACTTTAGGGATTTTCATATAATGTCTTACAACAGTACGGAGGAATGATTACAAAATCCACGCTCACGAAGCTGCGGGTAGCTGATAGTTAACAAATGTACGAACACAGGCAACAATATGAATGACATGAATATCACCGAACACAACGTCAAACATGTACCAGTCCCTGCAATAAAAGTACACACATTGAAATAACATTGTCTTGAGAAAAGGCGCACGGATAACACATTATCACACCTTCGGGTCCACGGCTGGTCAGATAGGCTTCGACATTGGTCCAAGCGGTGACTATTATAGTTACGACATCCATTCCTAAATATTTCAAGCTGGTGTTTGCTTCAGGTCGATGAGGTCTGGGGAAAAATGATCCCTCTTTTTCTTAGATAGTGCAATGTCTTTGTACTTGCCTTAAGATTTACTACAACGATACTCTATGTCATATGTTTGGAACAACGTATCAAATATCTGGGATTAGCAGAGGAACATAAGTGAAATAATTCAGAGATTATTTCATCCATTTGTTTATTCATCAAAAAGTGTGAAAATAAAATACTAAAATATTGTTTTCAAGAACACATGAAAAAATGAAAACAGAAGAATTAATTTAGACATTTCACTTCCTACGGCATAGGGAATATTCTTTTCTGTTAGGCCAAGAATTAGGGCTATCAAAATTAAAATCATCATCATCATCCACTCCAGCACATTGTTCATAAGCCCATTGTTTGCATATTTGGCACATAATCCAAACTTCGCCACGCACACGTCGTAAAAAGTAACTTGTATGGGGAAATTCCTAACTGTCCCGAAGGATATGTTTTGAAACTGGCACAGTTTTCGCCCATTACGCATCATGTGCTCCTTATCTGTCTGTTGCTCATAGTCATAACACCGCATGCGCGAACTTTTCGCAGAGGATAGATGTCAGAATGTATGACATGCAGTACCTGTACGAATTTCTTTGAGTTAAACTTATTGTGGAAACAAAACAATGTGGTTATTGAAACCGTACAGTGTCCTGTACGGCTCATTGGAATTATAGGTGCCTTTCTACCTCATTAAAATCACTTCTAAAGGTCGCGTCATTGGTAGTAGTATGGGCGATGGGGATCGAGCGGCGTCCGGCCAGAACGGAACGCGCGAAAGAACGCCTGGAAAACAAAGGGGAGACTGAGCAGGAGCCAAGCCCCGCGAAAGGGCCCTCTCAACTTGTAGAGAGAGTTTTAGATATGACGCGATGCTGGAGTAGTCAAACACGCCCCTAGGTGTGGCATAGTTTCGCAGGGATCCAAACTAACAGAAGGAACTTCCTGCACGTTTCACGAGTGCCAACGTCGAATTTTGGCGCGTAAAGTTAATAAGATATTTTGATCCAGACATGGGAAAATTATGTGAGACACATCAATGAATAGAGCTGAATTTTCTGCGTATCCCAGACTAAAAATATGTAATACTTTATTCAGGGGAAGAAAGGAGGTCACCAGATGTCCATATTTAACAGATTGCAAACACATGTGAACAGGAAAGCGTCCCCCAAGCTAGAAGTCGCGCTCAAAATTGACTCAACCACCCAGATGGCGCTCATGGAATAATTAAAAGCGGGAAGCGAATTACGTGGAATCGTCGGTTGGGCACGCATGGTTCAAATAAGAGAGCAAAGAGAGGGTTACAATATGCACCATTTAAATGTTCTGAATCCCTGGGGTGAAAGGAGCTGCTGTCCTTAATGAACCGTGAATCGTTTACGCCCATTATCTTCCGGTGCGTATACCATAAGTTCTTGGCGGGTCGTTGAGAGGGGACATTGTGTCACGTTGTGCTCCAGTTTACAGTCCGAACCCTACTGACCGCATACTGAGACAGTGCTGTTGTGTCCGTCGCGGCCGTGAAATACGAAGCCTTTGTGAAGTGTGGACGGGAAGCCATGCGAGCCTAGGCGAGTGCCGCATGTCATTAAATAAACTGCGGGCATAATTTATAAACGAGTAGCGGGTTTCGGATATACACAATGCCGGCCTAAATGAGTCCGTGATATTAGTAAATTGGTATCACCCAAATTGCTACTGTAAGTCAGGGTGCTCAAGTGTTGTGAGCTACCCGATTCATGCTGTGAATGCGCTCGTTGTGATTAGCATGACCTGCCTGTTCGTGGTGTAAACTCTGTGTTCGTGTTGCGGTAAACAGAAGGACGTGTGATGAGTGGTGAAGTGTTACACATGTGGATTACTCTGAGATTTCAGCTGTGAACGAGATCTCCAGGATGTCAGACTTGTATGGACCAGGAGTGAAGGACAGCACGCCCGTTTCCAGCGCCGGGGCCATGCAGCAGTAAACACCGCCATGGGTCTCCCGTGGAAGGAGAAACCACGCCCACCAAATAGATGAGTGATGTCATAATATAAATTTCTTAGCACGTTAATATTAGAACCGGTAGTAGGATGAGCTTTCCTCTTTAATACCTAAATGTTGTAAAATAATGCATGTCCTAATATGGAAATTTTATTATTCTTGATCATGTTAACTTAAGATTCAAGGGAAGCTAACTCCCCGGACAACCCATTTGTTTTCTTCTTAATAATTCGTTTATCGAGAGGAGTTACACTGAGTAATATGTAGAATATCCTAGCAAGGATAGGAAAATATTTGAGTTCTCCTAGGGGTGGCTGGAACAATAATAAAAGCGCAGGGAAAACCATGTCCAAAGGAGCTAGTTAATGTCCAACATGGCTATATTATTTGCCGGGAAACTCATGGGTCAATCAGACGATGCAAGCGTAATTTACACATATAATAAGTGCATGTACAACAAGAGAGAAGAAATCCTGCCCGAGAGAGGTGGATACATATGTTATTTAGGTATAATAGTGAGGGACAGATCGCGAGTTTTCCGTGATTCTTGATTAGTTAACCAGAAATGTATGGAATTTTTTTGTATGCAACCGGCTGAGATCCAGGGAAGCCAGAGTCTTGTGGATGGTAAAAATATAAATATATGCATAACCTTGAGCGGTGAGCGAAGAGGAAGCGTGGAATTGAGGAATCATGAGAGTCCTGTGCCCAAGGAAAGAAGATACGCGATATGAGACGTAATGAGAGGGCCAAATGCCTAGATAGTTTTATGATGAGATGATTCGGAAGTGATCGCCCTAGGAGGAGAATGAGAATGTATGGAATAAATGAGTATTTCTTGGGAATTTTGCGGTAAGATGAATAAACAAATGAAGTGGGCCATAGATATATGTCCCGAGAAGGGAAGGCTGGACGTTGTGAGCGAGAGAAGAATCTGGCGTGGCCAATGAATGAGAAATGGTCGTATGAAGTGAATGACGTCCCCTCCTCTTTTTTGTGAGTGTTTGCTTCTCGCCCTTCGCGACGGAGCAGCCCCGCTGGGCTACTATAGTTAAGGCTTGAGGCTGTGGATCTCCCCCGTAATTGCTTGTTGTTTTTAACTAGTTCAGCTAAGACACCACTGTCAATGATAATATCACGGTGATTTAGAAGGTAATGAATAAATGAATATGTATTTCTCCCCAATATCCGGTGATATGAGACCGTAGCTACTTAGGGATTTTTCTTTCAGGAATGTACCTCTCAGTCCGGATTCATCCAGTTCGAGCCCCGGATCAGGAAGGGGTCACCTTGCGAAAGCTTCCATTAAGCTTGCGCCGGGGGCAGAAGAGACTGATAACTATGTTTTCCTTACAGGAATAGCCTCCTTTATGCATGATGTGTATATATCTGTGTGTGTAGTATTTAATGTGCATTCATTTTGTGTTCAAACAGAACCGTTGTTCCAGGTTGTTTTGTCTTGGTGACAGATACGGGAAGTCCTCGGGATTTTAGCTAATGGTATATGTGTTTTGTCTATGTATTATGTAAATATATCTTTTAATGTGGTAATCATGTAGTGCAGGAACCGGTTAATTACGTGCTAAGAACAAAAATGAGTAATTGTAGTGACATCAGCTCATCTCATGGTGTGATCGACAGAATAATATAAAAATTCAACAAAATGAGGGCAAGATAGACGGTAGTGGTTGAAAAACCTCAGTCATAACAGTTCCTTGTAAGGCCAGTGATTGTTGGATCTTCATGTTATGTTGCCTTGTGTAGGCTTGGAAATCTGAGAGCACGTTAGCTCTTTATCAAGTGTTGTAAAAGTGCCTCTAGGAGGCTTGATATTGTAAATTACGGAGTGCTCCATGTATTAGGGAATTTCTTGAAGCCCAGATAACCAAACAGTCACCAAATTCAGATTTCCAAGCCTACACAAGGCAACATAACATGAAGATGTAATAATCACTGGCCTTACAAGGCACTGTTTACAAATAGAAATCTTAATACACAGAGGTATCTAGTACCCAACCTACAGGGCCTTAGTCAAAAAGAACAGGTTAAATGAACGCCCCGAGTACAACTTGAATGGAGTCGAAGATTGAGCTCCAAAAAAATTTAAAGACCTATAGGGCACTTGGCCGACGAAACAGGGGCTAATCCCAAACTACTGAAGTTGCTCGGATGGAGATAACTTTAATACATTGGAGAGACAAAAACGTAGCACCACAAACCAAGATGAAGGGGAGCTCGAGAGGGTATATCACTCTCTATCCCCGGTTTACAGTTAAAGATTTATTAAATGTTTACATGAGCCGAAAGGAGATTTATATTTTAGAGAAGTTGGTTACACAGTTAAAGTTTCGAACCTTTCCCTCGGGTTAAACTGCGGAGTTAGCAAAAATTTGGATGTTAAGTGGCCATTACCTGGTAGAAGTTCTAGCAGCTGATGAAGAGGCCTCCCGCCTTCTGCTTGACACACACACTAGTTCAGATGACGATCAATTGGCCAAGAGACGTGAAAATCCGCAGTTTATAAACCCTCGGGGAAGGTTCGAGATCATTCAAGATTAAAATAGCCACACCCACTCACGTTTATTGGATAATTTAAAAATTACACTCAAAATCGCAGAAGAATACTGTGATAGGTTGAAAATTAATTAGAGAAATTAGTGATTGGCTAAATTCAAAACTGGCGGAAAGAAAAGGGAATCATTGCCAACTCAAAAATAAATGAACATCAATTAGTAAAACAAACTTAGGAATATAAAACTTCTTTAAATCCAAAGTTCTTTCATTTTGCACCAGGGTGCATGATCATAGCTTTTTGTAATGACATCTATGGAAGAAAGCCCAAACTTCTTAATGAATGGCAAACAAAACAAGTAGAATAGCAGTCAGTTCAGGAAACATCACAATAACAAAATTACATCAAATTTCTGTGGTGACATCTTCTGAGTAAATTTATAAGTTCCAGTTTCCATTTCACCGTTTCTCCAGTAGAGGAGTTCTTTTAGGAGCAAGATTTAAATGAGCGGCGTTGGGGTGTACCTCCCGGTACAATTATTATTATTATTATTATTATTATTATTATTATTATTATTATTATTATTATTATTATTATTATTATTATTATACCTCCCCCGGTTAGTTAAACTGTGCGCCTTCTATAAAGCCATCTATATCAACAAACTTGAACTTGTGAACTACAAGAAACTTTGGTCTTCAACTGTTAGATGTCTCTACCATCGGTTTAATTGTTCCCCCTAGCGGGCTAAACTCTAATTATTTCATAAAGAAATGTGTATGTTGGAGGTTCTTTAACCTGGTTCTTAGAATTATTCTTTTTATGTACCGAAGTTGTCAGTACTTGTGCTGGTTCCTCCTCCATTGTAATCAAGCTATCAGATTTAAAACCGGGGGTTTGTATAGGAATTTAGCCTAAGAGTTCCGGAAACTTCCCCCAATAGTACTATAAAATCAGGGCGCTTTAGGGCCGTATTGTCTGAATTGCTCCAGTTATTGTGAGTGCGGCGTGACCGTAGGGAGTCGGTGGCGCCGCCTGCGTGAGGAAGGCCCAGCGACTCAAGGTGATGGCAGAATTTTCAGAGATATGTGATAGCTCATGCGGATAGTGTGAGGGGAAGGTTTCAACTTCTTTTATGTAATGTAAATCTCTAGATATGGTAGTTTAAATATAGAATTTTCGGTAAGTCTGAAGAATCTCTTCTATTCCCTACTGGGAAATATGTAATGTAAGGGAGCAAAGAGTGTTTACCCTCTGTCGGCTCACATTCAACTTGGCCTGGGGTGACTAAAATTTTCAAAACCTCTAAATTTCTTAAAACTTATTTCGCATTAATTTTTCTCATTTAGTCACCCCGGTGTAGAACAGGATTAGCCTCTGTGTCTTTGAGACTTAAGCTCCATTAGGGTTTTAACTATTTCTACAAGGAGGGCAAGTGTTTCGTCTCCTAACCTCTTGTTTGAGGCCGGTCATGTGCAACCTTTCCTTTTTACAGTAAGGTCACTTAGTATGGGCAGTTATGCCCTTGTAGGTTTATTTCTGTGTGTAAAGTTTGTCTGGTGTTAGTTCCCTTTGAGAACAGTGAACCCTATAACCGTTGAGCATTAGATAAGCCTACATTGGAGCAACTGGTTATAAATACTTTAATTGAGAACAACCGCGAGGTTGTCAAAGTGGAAGAAAGAAATTGATGCCTCTGCTAGGCTGGACCTTTGAAGTGCAGACTCCTGTGTTGTGTAAATGATCGGAGCAAAACATACTCTTGTAATGTTCCTATCAAGAGCAATAAGGCTCTTTTCTACGTAATTCGGCGGATTGATAATTATCTCAGGTTTTGTACCTGATGTACGGACTTTTAAGTCCTCTATATTGTTAGGAGCTGACGAGCTCATTAATATGGTAGTTATTCATTCAGATTTTCTATATCTCAAATTTTAAACTAGACAAAAAGAAAGGAAATTTCAAAATTTATTGTGTTAAGAAATTCTCTTTTAGTTAATTCCTAGTGTCCAGCTGTTCAACTCTCACGCTTCATATCACTCTGCAAGCCACGATATTTCCTTAATAATACTAATAATAATAATAATAATAGGATACTACGATCTTTCTGGGTTATAATGAGCCCTTTCACTGATCGTTTTGCCCCATTTTCTCCTATCGCAGGAAACGCAATGCAACACCTAAATGCCATCTAATATGGACGAAATGAAGCGTCAGAAAGCAACTGCATTTAATGCTCAAGACACTTACTTACCCGTGAATAGGGTAAATTCAGTTATACACTGTGGGACACGAAAAATACAAATTCTTCACATACCTTAGATCAAGATGACTTAAAACAACATCTTCATGTCTAAAATTTTCAAAAATTAAGCTGAGTGCATCTAGCTCACAACACCGATGTGACCTCAGTTGAAGACTTAGCCTTCGAATTCTCCATACGATACCATCACTAATCAAGCAGATATTAACGATGATCATTTTGCCCCGGGGGATCATTTTACCCTTTCGCCCCATACGTTGCCAGTACGGTAGTTAGTATAAATGCTTGCCATAATGAAATACAGCTCGCCATTGCAAATGTAAAGAATCTAAGATGCGAGGCTCTCATTAGTAAGAGTGTGCAAAATTGTGCCGATGTGAATGAGAATATACGCTTCAGTGACTCTCAAAAGGCTAGGCTGAAGGCGCATTGTTATTTGTATATTACGTTGCCCATCTTTAAGCTTAATTTATAGGTGCACCATTCGATAAAGTGAGCGGTTATCCACCTCCATATATGATTTTTAACACTAGGGTTTATAAACTAGAGCTTTCCCATTTTTTATTTTCACGTCACGCCACTTATTTGAAACCTAGCATTTTTGGACCCATTCTGGTTAATAATAAAATAAACTTTGCAGTGACGCGGCTTGAACAATCTATAATTATATACAGTATTTACAAAACTGGCTGCGAAAAACCAATCTCTCACATATTTAGTTGATATGTCTCCTTGTCGGGAAATGTCATATAAAGTTATGCCGCCATCGTGCTGGCGGTGAACATCATACAAGTGTGGCCTCTATTGGAAACGTTGTTTCATCTAGTTTGTACTGCTGCGGTGCAAAAGATCATAGAATTATTACCGTCCCTCGACACACGTCTTCGGTAAGTTGGGGGTCACTGTAAAAATACTAAATGTGAATTGCTCTAGGCCATTGTCCGTCCCTACTGAAGGAAAACTAGTTTGTCTCCTCACTCAACTAAAATATCCTACTGAAATTTGTCGGTTTCTCTAATTCCCTTTCTACGTCTCACTACTTCCACTAGATTCGAAATGTTCTGCTAAGTATTGATTTAGTAGCTATTGTCGTTACCACACAGCCTCTGGGGAATCCCGGCGATGCAAACATTTTCAATTGTGCAGCGAGCTAGCCAGTTCCCACGGTCCTTCGAAATAACTTGCACATTGCTCTCACACTTGTGATTACTACACTTTATGTTTCGATAATACTTTATAATTCTTAATTTTTAATCAAATCATGTTCGCATAAATCGGCCCAATACTCGAGATATTACACTTCTCTATGATGCTGTCAGCCCTGGATCTGCTCAGAATTTCTCTTCAATAGTTGGCTAGAGTATTTCCAAGTTTGTATCTGCAGCGCGTCTCTATCGTAAAAATATTGCCTTTTTTCTCTTACAACCTTCCAATTCAGTCCTGAGATCGCTGCTTGATACGGTTCAGTATGTGTATTAGTAAATATCTGACAGAAAAATTAAGCACCCGTGGCTTGTAGAATTGAAAATTGAGAAATTCATTTCGAGGATGATTAAATCCTGACACCCGCCTCGCTGACTAGCGCTTAACGCACTGATATTTCATAGGTAAATCAATGAGGCGTGTTTGTGTTCAGTGAATTTATTTTTAGCTTGAAAGGTCTCAGTCCATGAAATTGTTACCAACAATGCAAGTCTATATTATAACAGAACTCTCCTTTTTCCCAATTTACTTCGTCAGTAATATAAACACTCGCATCCCAAGGCAAATTCAAAGTGGAAAACTATAAGAGCCTCCGAAATTACAGTTGCCGCATTTATATGGTCTTATACATCTCAAACAATCCCGTTGGTTAAATCACACAAATGTTGAGAATATTGAAATCTGGACGTGTTTAACTGTAACATTTTTCTCCATTTAAACAACGAATAGACGGGATGCGTTGGATTTGAGCCTTCTACAGATCTGCAAAGGAATTGTTTTTAATGAAAATATATTAACACGGAACTCTCAAATAATTAAAGGTACCGTAAAACACCACGTTGAACTACGTGAAAAATGTTGGACTTCCTATTCAACAAGAGAAGGAGGCTCATGATATCGGTTTCTTTAGAATACCACTGAAAGAAACGCCCGTAATTAGTTTCATTCCTCTCCTGTAAAATCACAGCTGTTAAACTACCTCTTCCCTCAAAGCCAATCACCCCACACCTCATACCGGACATCGTGTCCTTGCATCAGTTGTATCGCCATCCCAAATGACTCTGAATAAAATATCACATGACATATTTCCCATGCTATTTACAGACAGGTTTCCTGTAGAATATACAAGATGTATCATAATTAAGAGCGCAAACTGAAACAGCTGTACGTATACGATACCAAAAGCAAAAAATAGTCTTAGTGTACAAGTATCCGCAGACGAGTCGTTTGAATCTAGCAAAGAAGACAGCTAAGGACAACATGATGGCAAGCATAATTGGCAGTCATACAAATTTTAGTGAAAAATGGAAGGGTGTGTATAGGTATTTTAAGGCAGAAACAGGTTCCAAGAAGGACATTCCAGGAATAATTAATGAAGAAGGGGATTGTGTATGTGAGGATCTTCAAAAGGCAGAAGTATTCAGTCGGCAGTATGTAAAGATTGTTTGTTCCAAGGATAATGTTCATAGAGGAGGAGACTAAGGCAAAAGAAGTATTAAAATTTACATGTGATAACAATGACATTTACTGAAAGATACAAAAGTTGAAAACTAGAAAAGCGGCTGGAATTGATAAGATTTCTGGGGACATAATAAAGACAATGGGTTGGGATATAGTACCATATCTGAAGCACTTATTTGATTATTGTTTGGTCGGAGGAGCTATACCAGATGAAGGGAGAGTTGCTATTGCAGCCCCTGTGTATAAAGGAAGGGGTGACAGACATAAAGCTGAAAATTGCAGGCCAGTAAGTTTGATATGCATTGTATGTAAGCTTTGGGAAGGCATTCTTTCTGATTATGTTAGACATGTTTGTGAAATTAATAACTGGTTCGATAGAAGGCAGTTCGGGTTTAGGAATGGTTATTCCACTGAAGCTCAACTTGTAGGATTCCGGCAAGATATAGCAGATATCTTGGATTCGGGAGGTCAAATGGACTGTATCGCGATTGACCTGTCTAAAGCGTTTGATAGGGTGGATCATGGGAGACTCTTGGCAAAAATGAGTGCAACTGGACTAGACAAAAGAGTGACCGAATGGGTTGCTACATTTCTAGAATGTAGATCTCAGAGAATTAGAGTAGGCGAAGCTTTATCTGACCCTGTAATAATTAAGAGGGGAATTCCTCAAGGCAGTATTATTGGACCTTTATGTTTTCTTATATATAAAAATGATATGAGTGAACAAGTGGAATCATAGGTAAGGCTTTTTGCGGATGATGGTATTCTGTATAGAGTAATAAATAAGTTACAAGATTGTGAACAACTGCAACGTGACCTCGATAATGTTGTGGTTAAAATTCAGGTTGTGAGTTTCACAAATAGGAAAAGTCCTCTGAGTTTTAATTTCTGCGTTGATGGGGTGAAAGTTCCCTTTGGGGATCATTGTAAGTATCTAGGTGTTAATATAAGGATAGATCACATAAATTGGATTGTAAATAAAGGGTACTGATCTCTGCACATGGTTATGAGGGTGTTTAGGGGTTGTAGTAAGGATGTAAAGGAGAGGGCATATAAGTCTCTGGTAAGACCCCAACTAGAGTATTGTTCCTGTGTATGGGACCCTCACCAGGATTACCTGATTCAAGAACTGGAAAAAATCCTAAGAAAAGCAGCTCGATTTGTTCGGGGTGATTTCCGACGAACGAGTAGCGTTACAAAAATGTTGCAAAGTTTGGGCTGGGAAGAATTGAGAGAAAGAAGGAGAGCTGCTCGACTAAGTGGTATGTTCCGAGCTGTTAGCGGAGAGATGGCGTGGAATGACATTAGTAGACGAATAAGTCTAAGTGACGTTTATAAAAGTAAGAAAGATCACAATATAAAGATAAAGTTTTAATTCAAGAGGACAAACTGGGGCAAATATTCATTTATAGGAAGGGGAGTTAGGTATTGGAATAACTTACCAAGGGAGATGTTCAATAAATTTCCAATTTCTTTGAAATCATTTAGGAAAAGGCTAGGAAAACAACAGATAGGGAATCTGCCACCTGTGCGACTGCCCTAAATGCAGATCAGTATTGATTGATATTGAGATAATTCACAATTTTTAGTTACCACAGACGACTGACTTGATTGTGTGTAAATGTCACCGTAGTTAGGAAAAGACACGAATACAACATTATGAAAAATTATTAGATACTCTGATAGGAGTGCAGTCGTTTATTATGAACAAGGAAACAGTATTACTTCATATGTTACCCACATGTTGTGCGTGAGTCACCTCATCAGCGAAGATTGTCATTGAATGTGTGGTTAGTGCTGCTAAGTGACCGCCTTATTGGGCCGTACAGTTTACCAAACAAATTCAATGGACGGAATTATCTTCGATTTCTGCGGCATCGTCTTCCAGGATTGCCTGCCTTCGGGTACAAGGACGATACTTTGAATACTTTCGTTAACTACGAGTAAGTACACTGCGCAGTCATTGTAACTTGTAACTGTATCATACTAAGTAAGACTGTTTTCTTGTTCATTATAAACTTTTCTCAATGTTGCATTGGTGCATTTTGCTAACTAGGATGACGTTTACACACAGTAAAGTCAGTGGTGGCTGGTAACCACTAATTCTAAATTATCTCACAAACAATTCGTTTGTGGACCCATGTTTACTAAGACTTACAGCTGTTTCAGTTTGCGCTGTTAATTCTGATACACTCTGTATGCACTGATTAGCAATGGAATTAGCTGCGTTTTAGCTAAATGGCTGTACGATAAGCGAGATTCACATGGGATAAAACAGAAACCCTGGTACATCCGCCAACGTTCTTCGTCGGCGAACGATAAAGGATCGTACCGTCAGACGATGTCCATGCATTTGTCATCCTCCAGCACCCTGCAAGAATCCGCGACCTGCTTCAAGAAAATGTGCCGAAGTATCACTGCCGGATTGTGGCCGATTGGTTTGATGAACATTTCTTGCTTGGCCTTCAAAGTCACCCGACCTCAGTCCTATAGGGCTCATCCGAGATGTTCACTCCCTGCTCCAAGCAATCTTCGTGCGTTATGAAAGGTTCTGCAGCGATTCTGCACCAGTATTCTCCCGAATACTCTTTGTGCCTTATAGAGTCCATATCTCACCGCAGGGCGAAAGGAGGTGCTACACGCTACGAGTCAGGCATCTCTCAGTAACTGCTCATCAGTGTAGGCGTATTATAGATGTTAGAGCAAAGAAACAAATCCATGAGAATCGTGTACTAAATTAAATGAGCATAAAATTACTACATACATCTCCATTATAGACTGTTATGCCTTTCAGCGTTCAACATGAAAGCCTCCGTAAATTATCTAAGTAGATCCACAGTCCCCTGTTTGTAACTAGTTCTGTGGTCTCATTCCATTACTTAAAATATCTTAAACAAAGTCTAACCATCGTCGCCTTGATTTCTTCTACCTTTTTGTACCCTCCTTGACCTAGCTCATTATTCCCCTAGATAACGTACCCTCCTCCATTCCCCTCACATGACCCTATATCACGGAAGTCTTTTTTACGTGCAGCCGCATCCATGGAGAATATTCCCAATGTAGCATTTATCTCCTTATTTGGAGTAACCATCCTGCCGTGATTTTGACTTGTTTGTTCCAGCAATCATTCTCCTACTTTTATTTCTGTTACTTCCAACTTATGAATAAGGTATCGTGATTATACCTGATTTCACCCCCGTCTGCAAGCAGACCGATGTAAGGAGATTTTCTTCCGAATAGGTACGCACTTCTTTCTTCCAGAATACATTGATCGCAACTTTGAACGCTCTGCGAGAGCTTTGTTGCACCTTAATTCGGTTTACTTACAATACTACCATCCTGGGAGAATGGACAATGATCCACTTATTACAGTCTGGTATTCACATTAAGTCCTCTTATGTTTCTTCCCTGCTGACATAAGTTGAGTGTTAGAAATGCTAATTACCATATTCGCTGCACCTCTTTTCAGATTCCAAGATAGTATGTAGATTACTGGCTTTCAGCACAATCTGTCACTGAGAAAAGGCGTGCGCACAGGTCAAACTGCTTACTACATTTCCACCAAATTAAATCCCTCCCTACCATTTAATACGTTTCAGTAAATGATTCATGAATACTAACAACAACAAAGGCGAAAGGTTACGGCCTTGTATCACCCCTGCAACTACTTTGAACCAAGGACTCATCCTATCATCAATTCTCACAAAATTGCTTTAAATAGAAATCAATTATTGCTAGTAATGAAGAGACTCACATGCTGGGACAACAAGGCAATCGATGCAAAATTCAAATGTAATCACCTTCAGACAATGGCAACGTCACAAGATTTTCTACCCATTGTAGAGAAATTTAAAAATGGCAATGGTAAAATTAACAACACATAGAAATAATAATATTGTTTAATCAGCTACCGGGTAGCAGGTTTTCTGAAGTGGTGCCCTAGGAGGCCTGTGTTCCAATTTCGACATTCTTATTTACACCAGCCATCTGCCAGCAAAGATAATCTCTATCAGATGGTTGCTATGGCAGCGTTAGTTATGTCGGGAAGATGCAGAGTACACCACCCGAGGACTCTTGTAAGCCAAAAATTATGTCAAGGAGCTCCTTGTCCTTCAAAATTTGGGGACCTCGGCCGGTATCAATTCAATAAACTTGAGATCATGAGTCGGACAGTCTACCTATCATCCACGTGGTATCCATCACATGAAGACTGGATCCGAGCTCGGTTTTGTGCCATCACCTCCTACGGATCTTCCTTGCAGTGAGGCCATGATCTGCCTCACCTCAGTGATTGCAGCAGAGGTTCTTTTCAGCTACATTCCAATAGTCATCTCAGAAATGTTAAGCACTAGGGTAATGCGAGAGTCTAATTGAATAAATTAATTGATCGATACAGGGAAGAAGTATTTGAGCTATCACAATGAAGAAAAAGACGTTTACTCTCTAGAAAAAGTATCTACTTAACCTTTCCAAGCAAGTATCAAGTCACGTGATGAAGTGCCGAGGCATAAAAAGGCGTCGGCAGGCGGGTCCTGTAGTACACCTCCAGGCCGACGGCAGATGGTTATGACGAGTTATTTGAGTGAAACTCTTAGATAAAACGAAACAATCTGAAGGGGGTGTATTTCGAACTGAGTGGTGTTTGCTAAGCACACATGTTTTAGAGGCTGAGGTTAGCAAAGGACACTCTTTCAAAATGTCAATATCGCTTGCTAATCTACAGAGGTTAAAACAAATGTAAAGAAATTTACATATTAAAATAGCTTGCTAATTAGTTTGCATCTCCGTGTCCAATAACTGTAAGGAATGAATTATTTTTAATTAAATGTCGGTATTTGGACGTCGGGTGATTGTCGTGAGCTCCAGCCATTAACCTAGCAGTGACACTGCACGCTTATTACCAACTTATTACCACTTATACATTTTAATTGTGTTGCAACACTATTTGTTTAGTTTCCTCATTAAAGGCAGAGCCGCACAATCTGTCGTGTCCAAGTTTAAATCGTAATTAAAGAAGAGCAGATAGATGGCGTGTTGCGAGGCCTCATTATGGCATGGGACTAGATTAAAGATTTCTATCACTTGTTATGAGGACTCAACACTCCTTGATTAACAGTAGACTTCATGTCCCGGATCTTGGGCGTGACACCGAAGCGGCCTGGTGAGAGAGAATTTCGAAAGTATTGATCATGACTCATTATCTATCATCACATCTCACACCATCCAATAGCGTACCTGTATTCGGGAATAATTGACGCCAAGCGAGAGAAAATGTGGTTTGTGAAATTATAGATATAGTAAGAGATATGAAGCCATTTAAACACGAGCTTTCCAATAATGACCAGAGTGTTTAGGAAATCTAGATGCACGAAATCTCATTGGAACTTATTCATATGGGTTTGTTCGTACGGATACGTATTAAATGGTAAATTGTAACATTACCCCCCATCCTAGAGGGTGTTGGTGAGAATGGGTAGTAATGAGACCCAAGAAGATACTACCGGGCGAGTTGGCCGTGCGCGTAGAGGCGCGCGGCTGTGAGCTTGCATCCGGGAGATAGTCGGTTCGAATCCCACTATCGGCAGCCCTGAAAATGGTTTTCCGTGGTTTCCCATTTTCACACCAGGCAAATGCTGGGGCTGTACCTTAATTAAGGCCACGGCCGCTTCCTTCCAACTCCTAGGCCTTTCCTGTCACATCGTCGCCATAAGACCTATCTGTGTCGGTGTGACGTAAAGCCCCTAGCAAAAAAAAAAAAGCAAGAAGATACTCGTAGTTCGATTACCATAGTTCGAATATGACACTACTATAGAAGTTGTGCTGTTCAACTGTTCACTGTAGATGGAAGTGTTGTACTTCTCGTACCAGTGGAAGAAGATCCGACTCCTTGGCTGAATGCTCAGTGTTGAGGCATTCAGTTCAGATGGTCGCTGGTTCGTTTCCCGGCAGGGTCGGGGGTTTTATTCGCGTCTGATTAATTCTTGTAGCTCGGAGACTGGATGTTTAAGGGCATCAGGCCATATAACAGGGCCAAATCCACATGTGCGACACAGTTCGCACCCGCGACACCACATGTGTGTGTAACGCGATACAAGAAGAGTACTGGTGAATGAAGAAAGTCCATTTATTGAAGCTACACGAGTTATTTATAAATTAATGCTTTGTGCACTAAGAACTAGTTGTTTGGAGCCATACTTGAAGATTTTAAATTAATAATCAGCTATAGCAATAACTTTATATTAATACTGGATAAAGATATTGGGCTTAATTAGATAATTGTTAATAATATTAACAGAATGGCAGGGAGGATTTTATTCCAACCATAATTTGTAGAACATATGCCATTACAAAGAAAAAAATATATAAAACAAACACACTAACGTTAGATAACCTTGAAGTCGGATATAGGCCGTTATTCCTATTACTAACAATTTTTAAATTTATTCCTTTTTATTTTAAATTGCACAGTGTTTGGAAGAAGAAATTGATACATTTTGATATAAAGAACATTTAAAGTTTAAGTTCAGGAAATCATAGAAAAGGGCTGATAGAGACGTAGAAAATCAAATGCATAAATCCAAATGTAGCCTAACTAGATACGTAACTGAAGCTAGCCGTCTCCCTGAGATTAGAATGTTTTCTTTAAAATCTAACAAAAGTGCTCTCACAGTGTTTTCCACAGCGTAGTACAGTACAACCATACCACCCACTGACCGATACGGTTACAATAGTAAGTTACGTTGTCAGATTTTTGAAAATGTATTCATAAATGAGCTATGGTTTAAGTTCAGTAGAGACAAAGATATCTGTGTACTGGTATGGGGTAGTTCTAGGACTAAAAGTTGCAGAACAATAAATATATAGGATTTTTGGCTTCTTGCGGAGGAATTGAACGTTGTTTATTCGTGCACCTGAAGCAAAATAAACGTCACAGTTACAGTGCCAATCAGATCTGGAACTGCGATGATTTCATGTGCCCCCTAAATTCACTGCAGAAAACGAATTAAACAGTTAGGTCAGATTACATCTGCTGAACGACGAGTGCTTGTTATATTGCTACACTTTATCAGTGCGTCTCGTAAAACTCTACCTCCGGTATATGTATTCCCAGGGAAGAAATTTTGGCGACTACACGCTAAACATTGTGCCAAGTGACAGTATAAGTTTAGCTCCTTCGAGTGGCTGGATGACTGAGAAAACTTTTGCTCTGGGAATGGGTAATTTTACCGCACACTGCAAATGTACAAAAGAAGATACACTTATATTAGCCTATATTTGAACAATCACGAAAGCCACATTAGCACTGATGTGCTTAACAAACCAAAAGACAATGCAGTTACCATGGTTACCCTTCCACCATCGTCTCCAGCTACTTGACATCAGTGTTTATGGCCCATTCAAATCATAATAGAGTAAACATCTAGAGGGCCCGTGCTGCGACGCCCGGAAGGCAGATCATGGCCTCACTGCAAGGAAGATCCGTAGGAGATGAAGGCACCAAACCGAGCTCGGATCCAGTTTTCAGATGATGGTTTCCACGTGGATGAAAGGTAGACTGTCCGACTCATGATCTCAAGTTTATTGAATTGATACCGGCCGAGGTTCCCAAATTTTAAAGGACAAGTCACTCCTTGACATAGTTTTTGGCTTACAAGAGTCATCGAGTGGTGTATTCTGCATCTTCCCGAAATAACTAACGCTGCCATAGCAACCATCTGATATAGATTATCTTTTCTGGCTGATGGGTGGTGTAAATCACAATGTCGAAATTGGAACGCAGACCTCCTAGGGCACCAAAATAAGTTTTCAGAAAGGTTTTGATTCTTGGCAGTGACACAAATGTTTCTGGCATTGGAGTATTGATGGATAGTTCAAACAGCGATTTTGATTTTAAAAACTGTGGATAACTTCGATTTTGAGTGCGACAAGTGTGAGGTGGAAATTTTGCTTTTGTAACATTCGAAGGCAAAACATCCTTCGATTCTTTTCGTTGCACAGATCGAGTCACTGGATTGTGATGATAATTGGAATGTCATTGTGAAAATTTTAAGATGAAAACTGGGTTTCCATGAGTTTGTTTTTCTACGAGTAGAAGACAAATCTTTCATTTATTTGATATTACCGTGAAGCTCCCATCTCCACAGAAATGTGGTGGAACACAAAGGAAGCAGTGTCTTTTTATACTTGATGTATATATTACGCAATTTCTCGACCGTTCCTAAGTTTCTCCATACGTCCAGTGATGTGTCGCAATCCTCCTGAAGGTAGGAGGAATAGGAGAATTGTACATATGAGAAAAAGTAATAATATATCTTATAACTTTTAAAATTATGATTTAATGTCATAAAAATGAGAAAAGTAAAAGGTTATTACTCAGAGTGAACAATTAATTTCCGAAGATTAAAGTGGTGATATAAAATAATTTCGTCAAAAATATCTACTATTGTTCCATGGGACGTATACACATTTATCTATTTTATTACATGGTTTAAGATTTTTCTTATTAGTTGTCGAACAGTTTTATGGATAGCTGATTTAGTGAACTAATTAAATGAAAACGAAATAACTAAATAAAATATATTTGACACTGGTCACCTGAATCACTTTTTATAATATTTTTAATATTGTAGGTCTGCTATTTAAATGAACCATTACATTTGTTCTTGTTTTCTGTTCATTACATCAGTGATGGCAGCATTACGAATTTAGCTTCAAGTACCAGTACGTTAGTTATTTGATCGTGATTTCTGTACCCTCACATGGGCTTATTTAGATAAAATGAAAACGGCTTCAGTGATTTATTAACATTTCACTTCCCATGAACTAATACAATTTATTTAGGCCTTATGGAATATTAGTATAAGGTACTAAGATACCAAAAGACCCCACAAAAACGTATCCTTAAAGCAATAGTTAAAAATACTTGACATTTGAAAATACAATTAGTCCTTAGTCGAATTAATTAACTAAAATAATCAACAAGTATTTCTGCCTACTTACAGAACATATGCAGTAACTGTTTCCAATGCTACTACTAATATTTAGTATCCGTGGTGGGTGGATGAGTGTGGGAGTCCTGATATGGGTACATTATACCCCGGATAGACGGCGGGAATTTTCTCAGCTTTGCTTCTCTCATTTTCTTCTTTGGGATTGCCTGCTCTTATCTCAAGGATAGGTAGGTTCCAACATAGATGACAGGCATTACAGAATGGATGGCCTGAGATTTTCAACTATCTCGTACAATGTCGTATTTACAGTAACATTATTAACATGGGAAAGGGCATAACATCGGATACATTCAAAAAACACCAGTCAGTATTCGTAAGAGGACGATGGCCAAGTATTTATTAAACTTTAATGAACAAAAGAAATGAGGGTGGATAGTTAGGATGATAACAATAGCAACAAAGGGAATTCTCTTAAATCTTGAAATTAATTCGTACAGCTCAGGAATGGGACGATACTTATCTAACAATGAAGTCTGCGTTACAACAAGATTCGAATTCCACAAACGAACTATGTTCGCAACATACAGGTTTCAACTATAAATACTAGCCAGAATTATCCTTATAACATCAACAAACTAAAATCAAGATAATAAAATTACGTTTAATTTAAGTAGCATCGTTACTGAATGTTCATGTATCTTTCTAATTGTCTCTACATTTCCATTTCCTTAGTATTATTTTGTATTCATAATATCCGTCATTTTCCTTTTATAATTCCTTTTCAGCAATAAGTAAAATGGAATAAATTAGGCGTGAGAGTGAAATCAAATAAGCTATCAAAATCTGAAACAGATTTTCAATCGTAATATAAATAAAGCGACGCTGTGCAGTCTATGATGAATGACAACAATATCAAAATCCACACATAAAGAAAAACAACAATGCTGTATCAAATAAGTGTAAGATAACGACAGAAATTACACGCGGAAATAATACATAATTGTCGAAGCATCCAAATATGGAAAAGAAACATGACGGTGATGATGTTGATGATGATGATGATGATGTTTGTTGTTGTTTAGAGGGGCCTAACATTCAGGTCATCGACCCCAGAAAATAAATAAACAAATAAGCCTTAGAGACAGGCCCCGATTTACAAATGGGCATTTGCCCAGGGCGCCACTTTTTGAGGGGCGGCGGCTGGCGGATCGAGTAATTACGGCCTGCGTGAATTACGTCTTAAATTCATTACACTCAAATTACTTTTACTTTATTCCAATTATTTTATTGTCCTATAAAATACACTTTAAACTATTCAAACTTTAAAACCTGAATGTAATCTATATATTTAAATTTTATGAAGAAAGTTAAATAACTGCAAACAATGAAGGTATTGCTTAACTCGTGCGGGTGCTGGGTGGACAATTGTAGTTGGTGCCTTGGTAACCCTGTTAGTCTAGACAGCCACTGCCCTGTCTGTCATTGGCTCGTGACGGTTCGTGTGCGTGTTGTTGTTTACATCAGCTCACCATCAACCTGATAACCTCATCTAGCAAACTCATTGTCTCGTGCAATTCATCCATGTTTATTAGTATATAACCATAAGTAAAAAGTTAAGGGCACGTGTCTATGAACACCATAGTACACTGACTGACAGAGCAAATGCAACACCAAGAAGGAGTGGTTCGAAAGGGAAACAGAGACGGCACGGACGAATAATTGATGTTTATTTCAAAGCGATATGCAGGTTACACAATGCGCACGGCATCGACTCAGTAGGATGTAGGACCACCGCGAGCGGCGATGCACGCAGAAACACGTCGAGGTACAGAGTCAATAAGAGTGCGGATGGTGTCCTGAGGGATGGTTCTCCATTCTCTGTCAACCATTTGCCACAGTTGGTCGTCCGTACGAGGCTGGGGCAGAGTTTGCAAACGGCGTCCAATGAGATCCCACACGTGTTCGATTGGTGAGAGATCCGGAGAGTACGCTGGCCACGGAAGCATCTGTACACCTCGTAGAGCCTGTTGGGAGATGCGAGCAGTGTGTGGGCGGGCATTATCCTGCTGAAACAGAGCATTGGGCAGCCCCTGAAGGTACGGGTACGGGAGTGCCACCGGCCGCAGCACATGCTGCACGTAGCGGTGGGCATTTAACGTGCCTTGAATACGCACTAGAGGTGACGTGGAATCATACGCAATAGCGCCCCAAACCATGATGCCGCGTTGTCTAGCGGTAGGGCGCTCCACAGTTACTGCCGGATTTGACCTTTCTCCACGCCGACGCCACACTCGTCTGCGGTGACTATCACTGACAGAACAGAAGCGTGACTCATCGGAGAACACGACGTTCCGCCATTCCCTCATCCAAGTCGCTCTAGCCCGGCACCATGCCAGGCGTGCACGTCTATGCTGTGGAGTCAATGGTAGTCTTCTGAGCGGACGCCGTGAGTGCAGGCCTCCTTCAACCAATCGACGGGAAATCGTTCTGGTCGATATTGGAACAGCCAGGGTGTCTTGCACATGCTGAAGAATGGCGGTTGACGTGGCGTGCGGGGCTGCCACCGCTTGGCGGCGGATCCGCCGATCCTCGCGTGCTGACGTCACTCGGGCTGCGCCTGGACCCCTCGCACGTGCCACATGTCCCTACGCCAATCATCTTCGCCACAGGCGCTGCACCGTGGACACATCCCTATGGGTATCGGCTGCGATTTGACGAAGCGACCAACCTGCCCTTCTCAGCCCGATCACCATACCCCTCGTAAAGTCGTCTGTCTGCTGGAAATGCCTCCGTTGACGGCGGCCTGGCATTCTTAGCTATACACGTGTCCTGTGGCACACGACAACACGTTCTACAATGACTGTCGGCTGAGAAATCACGGTACGAATTGGGCCATTCGCCAACGCCGTGTCCCATTTATCGTTCGCTACGTGCGCAGCACAGCGGCGCATTTCACATCATGAGCATACCTCAGTGACGTCAGTCTACCCTGCAATTGGCATAAAGTTCTGACCACTCCTTCTTGGTGTTGCATTTGCTCTGTCAGTCAGTGTAAAATAATGGAAAATCACTATATTTTCCATCATAATTTGGCCAGATAAACTTGTTCTAGGTGAACAAAAATGATTATGTGCAATGAATGAACATTGTAGATTGTTGTTATATTATTTTTTATGTTTTTATATTTATATTTATATAAATATTTCTATTTTTATGAAAGTTTATTTCTTGCGATGTTTTCCTAAGACTGCAAAATCGCTTCAAGCTGTCGGAAGGGTAAACTCGGAAACTAAATGTGTGAAATGAATGATATTTTTACAGATGATACCCACAGCATGTAGCTACTAAGTAGACTACAATGATATTTGGTAAAATAGTTCTCTTGTGGGAAAAGTTCTAAAATTGTTACTGAAATTTTCATAAATTTTGTTGGCCTATTCTTCATAAATAAATCAGTACGCCATGATTGCAGTCTGCTTTTCAGATAATTGCACACTAAAACTGTGTGCCAAATTTCAATGGTTTATCGCTAACGGTTACTGAGATAGTAAAATAAATACTCTAAAAATACAATTTTTCAGGAGGGCCATTCAAATTTGTGACCAACCCGTAGAGTTTCAATGCACTCCAGCTCCATATTCCTCATGATTGAGGACACACTCATCACCCTCCTGTCTTTTCCTATTCCTCCTCTTTGTTCTGGCTTCTTTACAGCTTTCAAATACAGCCCTCTCAGCATCAATTACATTACGACGATCAATTGCAGCTAATGCTGAGGCCATATTTTCCCCTGGCGACATTCCTAAAGGCTCCAGTACCTTACATCTGGATGCAGCACCTGCATTGAAGCAGATAACTGCATCCAATACACCCATTTTTAGAGTAGCAAGACTTACAAATACACTTTATGGCAGACGTTCACAAGTGCAATGATGAAAACTCTCATTTGGGTTCTGCGTTCGTCCATGTAAACATTTTTAAAGAGATTTTTGGCACTAAGATCTGTATAAATAGGTTTTATGGCTTCAAAAACAGCGTACGGTAATGAATGTTTATAGGAATAATCTTTACTCTCAGCCTTTCCTCTCTGGTTCCCACACCAGAAGTCTGGACCTGGAGGACAAAACACGTGTTGTGGGTGGTCATCAGTTGATGTTTTGTGAAGTAAACTAGCTCATACAGATTTTCTCATAGCTTCCAAATTAACCTGGTTTCTCCTTATAGCTAAGCCGTGGTGCAGTTTTAATAAGCCCTGAAGGAGGTTTTCTGTGGTTTCCCATTTTCACATCAGGCAAATGCTGGATGCTTACAAATAGAGAATGTCATGCACACTGCTAGCTTCTGTTTACAACCTAGCACGTTACAGCTGGCAGGTCTAAGAGCAATCCGTTCTTACGCAGGGAAGCCAATCGATAAAATACTACTTACCACTTTCCGATATATTTACTGGTGGAAAAATTATGACAATTTGAATTGTTTGACATTTAAAGGCGCTTGGCTAGTTAGTGCAGCCATTTTTAAAAACAAAATTTAGGACAAAATATGCTTGCTAACATATGTAAACTATATATATTATGAAAGAGAGAACTCCAAAGAATAATAATATACGAAAATCAGAAATTCGATTTTTTGGAAATAATTCACGTACACATGCCCCTCTTAAGTGGTTCTGAATACAAAAACACGCTGCTAAAAAGCAGAGTGACGAATTTGAACTACTTAATGAAGTGTCAAAAATGGGAAAGTTCTTTACTTTGACTCGTTCAACTCCAACCTCGGAATCGGAATGCAATGATGACTTAACAAAACCTTCGACTTCATCATCGGCCCCATTTAACTTTACACAAGAAGACTTACAAGGCCTAGATATACAGCCTGATCAGCCCTGTGTCAGTATTAAATTGAACGATGAGCCTGAAGTTTTCCAGCAGCCGTTTGGAACTCTTTCACAATCACAACCTGAGGTAACCTTACGTAATTCATTCTCTATGGATGATCCTGATACTTGGAATGTCGAGTTAAATTCAGTAGTTGAGAATGTCCAAAACAAAACGTAATGATGGATTTTTTGAAATCTCTGCGAACTTACAATGATGGTAAAAGAACATTGTCTCAAAGCATGTTTTATTGACTGGAAGCACAACTACGAACTACTGAAACATCATGAACATTCTCATGACCACAGGCGTAATGTTCTTACGTGAATCACCAGACAAAAACAGTTAATGCAGGTTGATACAATTCTGTTTACTGAAGAGGTAGACTACTGGCGAAGTATATTCTGAAGAATAGTTTCTGTTGTACGATTTTTGGCAGTTAGAGTTTTACCTTTCCAAGGAGACAATGAGGATTTTGGGTCAACTTCAAATGGTTATATTTTGGATGCCTCGAGTCAATCTGAATATGACTCTTTCCTTGCCCAGCACATCGGGAAATATGGTAACACCTCATACCTGTCCTCTCAAATATGTAATGAACGTATGGGGAATTGTGTGCTTAAAACTGTCATTGATGAAGTAAAAGAAGCTAGATACTACTCTCTCATTGTAGATTCGACGCCTGATTGTCCTCACACTGACCAGTTGGCTATTGTTTTACGATATGTACTTTAAACAGAGCTAAAGCCTGTAGAACGATACATTAAGCTTCTGCCTGGAATATCACATACATCTGCTGGACTAGAAAAAGCTGTAGTTGACTGTCTTGAGAGTTTCGGAATCAACATCAAGAACTATAGGGGTCCAAGTCATGATAATGCTTCCAATATGCCAGGAGCTTACTCAGGTCTTCAGGCCCGAATAAAGCAGCAAAGTCCCCTTGCTGAATACATACCGTGTGCAGCACATTCATCAAATCTTGTTGGTTCGGCTGCCGAAGAATGCTGCACTACCACAGTAGTTTTCTTTGGCTTCGTCCAGGAGTTGTAAAATTACTTTTATGTGTCAACGTACAGGTGAAATATTTTGAAGCAATTCTTGGCAAGAAACGGTACGCGAGTGGTAAAATCTTTATCAGAAACCAGATGGTCTACAAAAGCGGACGCTGTCAGAGCTTTGGTAAAAGGTTATGAAGAAATACGACAATCGTTGAGGCAGCTATCTGAAGACTCCAGTGTAAAACCTTGAAACTAAATTTCAGAATGTCGAGAGCACTTTTCTGTCAGTTGTGTGGAACGACATTTTGAGCAGTATGAGCATCGTAATCTTGAGGGAGGAGTAAAACAATTGAAAGCCCTGGCAGGATTCATCAAAGCGAAAAGGGATGAGTTTGACATATATGAAAAATCTGCTTTGAAAATAGGTGGATGTGATGTTACAAGCTGCTCAGGAGTAAGAACACTGCTTTGAAACTTAGTTCGCTGTACTCTGAAGACATCAGTCAAGATTTTTTAAATGAGTGTGTACACTATCAAATTGTCGTTGCCGGGACAAAACCTCCTATGTGATAATATTTTTGGAGATATACTGACCCGCAGCACATACATTATGAAGAGAGAGAATCCCTTGACAACGTTCACACAATATTGCACCTTAGATGACAGAACCTTCCCGGCCAAAGTTCTAAGGTAAAATATTTCACATAGGAGGTTTTGTCCCGGCAGCGACGAAATGTATGTTGAACTCGAGGGATTCCAAAACTTGCCTAAGTGTATTCCTACATTAAGCAAAACAATTTGTCAAGTATTTTTCCCAACCTTGAAATTGCAATTAACGTTATGTTCTGAACACTCTATTAAATATATGTATTCAGTAATTAACATTGTTTTATTTGGATAAATATTTGTTGCACAGCATGGCGTACCTGTTTATTACAATGAACGTCCTAATGAGAAGAACAGCTGTTCTCTCCAGAGAGTATATATCTCTGTGTTGTTACGCTGATGTCACCAGCGCCCTCAATGTATTTTTAAAAATACACTACAACATTAAAAGTTTTAAAACAGCCCCATACGAATTTATCAGTATATTTGCTTCTCATGGATTTTCAGCAAGCATTGCCTCAGATAATGCAACCATATTTCAAAGCAATGAATTACGCACCTAATTTTTCAAATTTCAAGCGAACGAATTACATTTCGCACCATCCAGGATGAAACACGTAAAGATCATGAACTGAGTAAACTGGTTTTTGATTTACAGAATGAACGGATGGTTTCAGAATATACTCTGAATGAGGGTGTGCTGTTTAGAAAAGATAGAGTTGTTATCCATTCTAGACCAAGAGATCAGGTTTTGAATGAACTTCACGAAACTAATTTGGGCATCATGAGGATGAAACAGCTAGCCCGTCACTACGTCCGTTGGCCTGGAATTGATCGAGACATTTAACGCCTAGTAAAAGGATGTCAAACATGTGCATTGACAAGAGCAAATCCACCAAAATCATCAGTGCATCCTTGGACGAACCAAAGGAGAACTGGGAAAGAGTGCATATTGAGTTTGCAGAACCTTTTGAAAACTGCAACTTTCTGATTTGTGTGGACGCCAAATTGCAATGGGCAGAAGTACAAATTTTACGAGATACACCAACAATACCTCCACAATTGTGTTGCTAATCCAATGTGCTCTGCACGCGTCGGTTCGGATCCCATCCTCGTCGCCAACTGTTATGTTCTGAACACTCTACTAAATATATTTATTACCGAGCTCGATAGCTGCAGTCGCGTAAGCGCGGCCAGTATCCAGTAATCGGGAGATAGTGGGTTCGAGCCCCATGTCAGCAGCCCTGAAGATGGTTTTCGGTGGGTTCCAATTTTCACACCAGGCAAATGTCGGGGCTGTACCTTAATTAAGGCCACGGCCACTTCCTTCCAATTCCTAGGCCTTTCCTATCCCATAGTCCCCATAAGACCTATCTGTGTCGGCGCGACGTAAAGCAAATAGAAAAAAATATTCAGTACTTAACAATATTTTATTTGGATATGCATTTGTTGCACAGCATGGCGTATCTATTCATTACAATGAGAAGAACGGCTGTTTCTTTCCAGGGAGTATACATCTCTGTGTCGTTACGCTGATGTTACCTGCGCACTCAATGTATTTTTTAAAACACAATAAAATTAGGATATTTTTGACCTTACCAATAACCAACTGTACTGCAGAAAAGGATTTTTTTAGTTTTAAGCAGAGTAAAGGACAGCACTTCTTAATGAAAATTTAAAAATGTAACTTTGAAGACCAACTTAGATGAAACTAATCGAGGGTTTACTAGGAAAAAATCAAGGAAAAAATATTTTATGTAACGTAGTATTATATACAAGTAGCTTATAAACAAAACTTGTATTTTTAAATGTGATCAAAATAAATTATAATAATTTTATGATCATTTATATGTGTCTTATTTCTAAAATTATTTACTTACACACAAACTATCAAACTGAACCAACGGCTTTTTAAATAAAAATAAAAACAGCCTGATTTTTATTTGCCTGTTACCTTTATTTGGCTTGATAAATTTAATTATGGGAATTAACTTTATTTGCATAATGTGCTGTTTTAAAACTCATGATCTTGAAAACTAATTTTTTTGGCTAGTTGCTTTAAGTCGCACCGATACAAATAGGTGTTATAGCGACGGTGAGACAGGAAAGGCCTAGGAATGGGAAGGAAGTGGCCGTGACTTTAATTAATGTACAGCCCCAGCATTTGCCTGGTGTGAAAATGGGAAACCACAGAAATCCATTTTCAGAGCTGCTGACAGTGGGGTTCGAACCCACTATCTCCCGGATGCGAGCTCAGAGCTGTGCGCTCCTAACCGCACGGCCAACTCGCCCGGTACTGTAATCTTTAATTAGTAAACAATTAATTTTTTAGAGAAACAGAAAAACGAGCCGGGGGGCGGCGGCGGCGGCGGCTAAGTATTGTTTGTCCAGGGCGCTAACTACTTGAAATCGGGGCCTGCTTAGAGATGCATACAAATGTCAAGACTACGTAGATACTCTACATGCAACCTATTGTCATATTCGAAGATGCATTTCCCACCTCATATCTCACAAAATAAATCTCATTTAGATCATAAATAAGGGAAAAATCTTTTAGATGATCTGCTCTGCTCAGATAGCACGTGGCTCGGATTTACTTGTAGGAAGACAGTAACTACAGCTTCAAATTCAGTACAGAATGTATTGCGGGCTAGGGTAAGCCTTCGCCTGCTATTATTGGACTGGTCATTCAGTGATTTGATTTTGAGATTACTCAACGTTGACTGCACTTAGAGATATGATGATTCACCGACAGGTCATCCCGGAGAGAATCAAACAAACAAATGGGCAATTCTCCCTTGCCTTGTGGCAGTCTCAATGATATTCAGAATCGTGCACATCATATCTGTAGGGCAACGTGTAAACACATACAATAATTTATGTTATTTTTATTATTTTCTTTGAAGGGATCAACTACTTCCCAGACAATATGAGCTGCAAGAAGGACAAAGATCCACGCGAAACTAAATAATATAAAACAAAAACATTTACTTAAACACACAACAATAATTCCAAAACTACAAAATAGTTTCTAAAATATCAATCAGCGTCACAATAAAGAAAACTTGAAAAAAATCATTTAACACACAATTGACAGGTAATACAAATCCTAAAAGTAGACAATCAAAGAAATATCCAGATAGCGCATGGAGCTATTTCAAATCAGGACAAGTTGTCTGACTTATTTATAACGAATACCGCGGAGAAGCACCGGTCTTCTAGTCATTATAAAAACACTAAAATTGTACAGCAAATTGAAGGGGTTCATAATCATTTCTAATTTTACCCTAAAACATTAGATGTTAGATATATATCCTCTTCCAACAATTGAGAATCAGTTTACACCAGTTTCGGGTTGCCAAAAATACTAATTTAGGGAAAATGTTTATCTGGCGTTGGCAGATCAGCCATAATGTTCGTATTTCTCCTCAGTCAGGATCTGTTAAGTAAAGTGTTTGTTTTGAGACTGAAACCAATGTGACTGAAGTCCCTCAGATTATTTGCTGGTTGGTCCAATTATTGAACAGTTTTTTTCTTTTTTGTTGCTATTTGCTTTACGTCGCACCGACACAGATAGGCCTAATGGCGACAATGGGAAAGGAAATGCCTAGGAATGGGAAGGAAGTGGCCGTGGCCTTAATTAAGGTACAGCCCCAGCATTTGCCTTGTGTAAAAATGGGAAACCACGGGAAACCATCTCCAAGGCTGCCGACAGTGGGGTTCGAACCCACTATCTCCCGGATGCGAGCTCACAGCTGCGCGCTCCTAACCGCACGGCCAACTCGCTCGGTCAATTACTGAACTACCATTCAAGATGACGACAAGGGAAACAATCGAAGCACCCTGTACTCGTAGCTGCTGCTAACGGTCGTAGGGTCGACGTCACTTCAGTCCGTCTAGTCCATTTATCGTCAAATGGAGCATCCAATTTTCCATATATGATTTAGGTCTATAGATCATTTATAACTGCCCGATCCTTTACAATCGACGGTCAATAGCCATGTCACATGTCGACCAAGCTAGATATTGTATTTCGATACATCTACTGCGAGACGTCTGGAAAAAAAATGAAATTCGAGATGAACGAATCCATTTATTTATTCCTTTTACGAAATTTGTGTATCAGTTACTAAAAGTATAGGTTTTGTTGCGGTCTTTACATTCTCTTATCCCTCGCTGACTTTTATTATTGGGAATAAAATATTGAGGTCGGTGCGTTCAATATTTCATAGGCCAGGACCCTCCTGTCAGAGAAGTCCAGCGACAGTCAGTAACTTCTTCCTTTACGGCTGCACGCATCATTTGTATAAACGTGACCCTATTTAGTACCGTTTTGTTCATTATTTATCTATTTACAGCATTTATCTGTAGGCCCTTATTTTGAGGACTGTATGTCTATCCCTCAGTCCCGTTCCCTGATATGGGGTCGGGGATGAGGTAAGATGAAATTACGTGCCATGTTTTTACGGCCAACCTCAGTTGAGGATCTGTCCGACTCGCTGGCTGAATGGTCAGCGTACTGGCCTTCGGTTCAGAGGGTCCCGGGTTCGATTCCCGGTCGGGTAGGCGATTTTAACCTTCATTGGTTAATTCCAATGGCCCGGGGGCTGGGTGTTTGTGCTGTCCCCAACATCCCTGCAACTCACACACCACACATAACACTATCCTCCACCACAATAACACGCAGTTACCTACACTTGGCAGATGCCGCCCACCCTCATCGGAGGGTCTGCCTTACAAGGGCTGCACCCGGCTAGAAATAGCCACACGAAATTAAAATTAAAAGTTGAGGATCTAATGAAAATTAAATGAATGATGACGAAATTGGATTAGGATATGAGGCTATGACCTATGAATAGGAACTTTCCCGGCATTTGCCTGGAAGTGAAAATGGAAAACCATAGACAAACCACTCTCAGGACAGCCGATGGTGTAGTTCGAACCCTCTCTTGGCCCATAGCTTTAAGGTGTTAACACGTGTAGCCACTCTGCTCGGTTTTATGTTGAAAATTCTGATACGTTGAAACAGAAACTTGCATATGTAGCAAAGGCAGTCAACAAGAAACATGGAAGTTATAGGTTATCATGTAAGGAAGCTGAATTAAAGTAACTTTCTTATTTGACAAATAATGTTTTCACTTCCTAGCAGCTGGGAGATAATTTGAAGAATATAATAAATAGCATGGTTACACGTCTTGAAAATATACCAGTAGTAGAATAAGGAAGTGCGCCCCTGTGGTATAGTGGTTAGTGTGATTAGCTGCCACTCCCGGAGGCCCAGGTTCAATTCTCGGCTGTTCCAGGAAATTTGAAAAGCAGTACGAGGGCTGGAACGGAGCCCATTAAGCCTCGGGAGATCAGCTGAGTAGAGGTGGGTTCGATTTCCACCTCAGCCATCCTGGAAATGATTTTCCGTGCTTTTCCAAACCTCTTCCAGGCAAATGCCGGGATGTTACTTAACTTACGGCAACGGCCACTTCCTTTCCTCTTCCTTGTCTATCCCTTCCGAACTTCCCATCCCCCAAAAACAACCCCCCTCTTCCTGTTCCGCATAGCAGGTGTGGTCGCCTGGGCGTGGTAGTGGTCCTTCTTTCCAGCTGTATACTCCTGACCCAAAGTCTCTCGCTCCAGGACACTGCCCTTGAGGCGATAGAGGTGGAATCCCTCGCTGAGTCCGAGGGAAAACCAACCCTGAACGGCAAACAGATTAAGAAGGTAAAGAATTCGAAAAATACGATACAAATTCTTGTAATGGGATATTTCCAAAATAATTTGAAGTTAGTATTTTATATGAACAAATGTCGACATCATGTTGCCTAATAACAGCCAAAGATCCTTTCCTGACTTTATGATCGTAACTTAAGGGATCATACCTATCCCTGTATGCTAGCTCTCTTCTGTAGCTAGGTAATGTAACTTATTTCTTTCCCTAGTCATAGCAGCTAGGACATTGTCTTGTAATACCTATAATAATAATAATAATAATAATAATAATAATAATAATAATAATAATAATAATAATAATAATAATAATAATAATAAAATTAATATGTTCATATTAACTACTTAATTCATGATTATAATCTTTATTAATTATTATTTTATTATTTATTACTTTTTATTACTATTTATTGTTATTTATTATTTTTTATTTATTATTAATAATAATTATTAATATAATTAATATTAATTAATTTATTATTATTATTCTTATTATTATTATTATTATTATTATTATTATTATTATTATTATTATTATTATTATTAATATATATGTATATATAATTCGCTGGGGCCATCAAGGACCACGTTAAGTCTTGTTGCATTTGACACTGAACTTGGCCTTCTTTAGAGCCCAAATTTCCCTCATTCTTTGTGAGTGGGCCTGCTTACGCTCCTCTGTCCAAGGGGCACCGTGTATTCTCTTCGGTTGCTCGTCTCGGTTTAGCCCGTTCGTCAATATTTTCTTGCGGAAAAGATCTCTGTTAAGGGCGTCTTCAGCTGAGATATGTAGCATTTGAAGGTCTTCTTTGGTATTTCTAAACCAGGGAATTGTGGTTTTGGGGTTTGAATCAAAAAAGTGAAATATTTCTTTAGTTTACTTTCTTCCGTCCATTCTTTTCAGATGACCGTAAAATCGTGCCCGTCTTTTTCTGATTGTGTCGGTAATTTTCTCTATTTTGCTGTAGACTTCCTTGTTGGATCTCTTTTGATGGACTCCATTTCTGTACTTTGATCCCAAGATTCCTCTCACAATTTTGCGTTCTCTTTTCTCCAGTTCTTCAAGGAGTCCTTTGTTGGCATTTAGAGACAGGGTTTCGGCTGCATATAGAACTACTGGCTTCATAACTGTTTCATAGTGACGTATCTTGGTGTTTTGGGAAAGGCATTTTTTGTTGTAGATTGTGCGGGATGTTTGGTATGCTATTTCCAGTTTGCGTACTCGCTCCTGAAGTGCTTCTTTGTCCAGTCCATTTTTCATGATGATCTCACCCAGGTATTTGAATTTGTCTACTCGGGTGATGTCCCCGTATTTTGTATGGAGTTTTGTTGGAGCCTCTTTGATGTTAGTCATTACTTCTGTTTTCTCAAACGATATCTGCAAACCAGTTTGTTCGGCAATTTCCTTTAAAATTTCAACTTGAGCTCTAGCGGTTTCTATGTCGTTTGAGAGAACAGCAATATCATCGGCAAATGCTAAGCAGTCTGTTGCGATCCCCTTAGATTTGGTTCCTATTCTCAATGGACTGTAGTTGGTTTCCTGTAATCTCACCCGCCAGGTTCTGATGATCTTTTCAAGAACACAGTTATTATTATTATTATTATTATTATTATTATTATTATTATTATTATTATTTTGTTTTACGTCTCACTGACTATTTTTATATTTTTCGGAAAGGCCGGTAAATCTACTAACACGCGGCTGACATTTGAGCTTTTTTAAATATCAAGGGACTGACTCAGGATTGAACCCACTAACTTGAGTTCAGAAGACCAGCGCTTTAACGCAACTCACCTCGGCAAATAAATCTTGAAGGGTTTCCAGAAGACGATATTCACTTCTGGGGGATTCCACAAACCACTCTATGATTACAAGGATACAGTAAATATTTGCAAGAAAACTATATTTTATTATTCGTAGATATATCGGAAGAATTGTTTCACAGCATGACACTGAAACCTTATTTGACCACAGAAATATCATCATAAAATTTTCCTACGAATTTTATTGAAGTTTTCCTTTTTTTCTTTTTTCTTGCGCTTGAAATATATTTCCCCGGTGTATTTCATAATATAGACAGCAGTCACACAACAGTAAATATGGAAGATGAACGTGACTATGCTTAGTCTCATTACATTCCCACATTATTTATTATATTTTTGGGTTGCTTTATGCGTAATTGAAATTCGTGTCAAGTGTTAATTTCAATTAACTATTTCTATCGCCTAATGGCATTTGCAAGTTCTTATGTCAGTTATTACTTTCGCTTCCTCCGAGTGTTAAATTACCTCTTGCTTTTCTCTCTGAACGCTCTCGTATGTTCAAATGTAATTCTACTCCGGCATGGTGTCACGCTCTGATATCAGTGATTGTACTATTTTGGATGTAGTCACGTGACACATTCTTGCAGTAGCGGCAATAGTCAGATGATATTAGCTCGCTAAAGGAGTAAGATGTTACGATATCAGTATAAGCAGGAACATCAAATCATGAGAAGTGGAGTAGGGATTACTGTTAATTTCGATCTTGGATAGACGAAGTTTTACTAGTCATTGGTTTTCTCCACTAATTTAGAGATTTCTCTGATTGTATTATCTTTTCATCCAAGAGGAAACATGTACACCTACATTCTAGACTAGCTACCTAAAGGGTTCGTTAAGCTCTTACGTCCTGAACTGTGAAAACCTAAAATACTTGCTTCTCAGAATTTATGGATATGCCTAATCTACGTAACTAATATTATGAACCATGGCAGAATGACATAGTGGGATACCGAAGCATTTGACTATGTTTTCCTCTCTTTCACCAAATCATATTCCATTACCTTTATATGGGTGTGCTTCTCTGATTTACCCTACTCACGTGTAATTCAAATATGAGTAGTGATTCCTATTTATGTAGTGTAATGTGGTTACTATTTAAGCCGTTCTTGGTTGTGTGTTTGAGTCATCAGTCTATAGATTGGTTTCTGATGCAGCTCTCCATGCCACCCTATCTTGTGCTAAACTTTTCATTTCCGCGTAACTACTGCATCCTACATCTGCTCTAATCTGCTTGTCATATTCATACCTTGGTCTACCCCTACCGTTCTTACCACCTACACTTCCTTCAAAAACCAACTGAACAAGCCCTGGGTGTCTTAAGATGTGTCCTATCATTCTATCTCTTCTTCTCGTCAAATTTAGCCAAATCTATCTCCTCTCGCCAATTCGATTCTGTATCTCTTCATTTGTGATTCGATCTATCCATCTCACCTTCAGCATTCTTCTGTAACACCACATTTCAAAAGCTTCTATTCTCTTACTTTCTGAGCTAGTTATCGTCCATGTTTCACTTCCATACAATGCCAAGCTCCACACGAAAGTCTTCAAAAACGTCTTTCTAATTCCTATATCAATGTTTGAAGTGATCAAATTTCGTTTCTTAAGAAAGCTCTTCCTTGCATGTGCTAATCTGCATTCTATGTCCTCCTTACTTCTGCCATCGTTAGTTATTTTACTACCCAAGTAACAATATTCAACTACTTCCTTTAAGATTTCATCTCCTAATTTAATGTTTCCTGCATCACCTGCCTTCGTTCGACTGCACTCCATTACTTTTGTTTTGGACTTATTTATTTTCATCTTGTACTCCTTACCCAAGACTTCATCCATACCATTTAGCAGCTTCTCGAGATCTTCTGCAGTCTCAGACAAAATAATATCATCGGCAAATCTCAAGGTTTTGACTTCCTCTCCTTGGATTGTGATTCCCTTTCCAAATTTCTCTTTGATTTCCTTTACTGCCTGTTCTATGTAAACGTTGAATAGGAGGGGGGGGGGGCAAACTGCAGTGAGGCAAGGCTGCAGTTTGTCCCCGTTCTTGGTTATTTTATAAACATTTTTTATTTCCCCGCTTTGCTTGCTGCTGATTTGTTCCACTCACTTCGCGTTATTCTTTGTTGATTATTTAATTTCCATGAATTAATCGAGTAGAATTACTCCTTAACCTACGTAGGTTATCATGCGGAATTATTAATAATTTTCACAATTTATTTAAAAGTTTTATCTGCGCGCTGAATGGGAGGAAATACTTGGTTATTGATTGCTTCCTGAAATATTTGGTCAGTCATATGTGTTTTGAAGCATTATATCCGTTGAATGATCGGTTACTTGTGAAGTTTACACGGCACTCCCTCTGATTTATCACATTGGGAAACATTCAATGTTATTTCAGATGAAACAAAATGTTATATCAGTCCTGTAAATCAAGTAACGTCAAGGAATCCTTCTTCCTGATAACATTATTCGTCATTTTTATTTTTATTTTCATCATCTTTCGATTCATTGAATTTTTATTCCGTATGTTGTAATTATGGTTATTATTTGTGGGTTTATAGGAGGCTATGTTTTCTATGAATATACCGTGTGTGAATTCTGTAGGTTCTGATTCTTTATTTTGCTCGACCTGACAAACCTTGCCCTCCTGTATTGCTATCTCCTTCCGAGTTTATGTTTGCTTATTTTACTGTGCCTATATTTCACCCCAGTTTGAGTGAGCTGGGTTTATTATCCGGTGAAGAGATATTTGGGTTTACTTGATGTTACTGAGAAATCAACTCTGACCTACGTGCATATAAGCTGCTTCCCAACCTGCGGAATTACATGTCGTTCGCTGTTTACTAAAAATCAATTTTAACCCCGCCTTGTTAAGAGTTTCTTAATTATGTAAATTTTCCGCTTCCTTTGAATGTATTTGAATTAATTCCTTTCTCTATATTAAAATAGTTTATTTGTGAAAATTTAGTTTCATTTGAGTGGATTACTGCAGCAACTCATTAACTTACCATACCGCGTGTTGGCATCTAATCTTTGTTCCTCTCCCTGGGGTCTAGCGTTTTCCACGCTTCTTTTAAAAAATGACTAACTCAGCCCGGGATACATTACAGGTAACTTGATTTATTTATCTGTTCTTGATGTGTACGTATGTGTGTTTGATATTTATTTTCTGTATGAATCCAGTCTGGGTTGAAGTATATTTAGGGCTATTTGGCGAGCTAGCCTAGTGACTACTTAGTCCAGGGCCTCTCAGGGTGCATGCGCTTGGTGCATGCACTGTGCACGGTGCAAAAGACGACTGCGCTTGGTTGACCAGAGTGCAGCCCCCCACTCCTCGATTTGGAGCAATAGCGCTGTCTCTCTCTTTCCCCACGCCTGTCTCGCTCGCTCTCCCTGTCTCCCTCTTCCTCACTTGCTCCGTAGTGTTCCAAATCCGAGCCGAGTTGAGACGAGTTGAGCCGAGCTTAGCCGAGTAGCCCAGAGACGAAGCGCCGGTCCGAGTCGAGCCGAGCGGGAGCGATGCACAGTGCACGGAGCTCTTGCGCCTCCATTTGCACGCGTGAGATTTTGGGCGTTTGAGAGGCCCTGACTTAGTCGTTTCCTATATTCAACTGCCTTTATCTCCGCCGTACTCTGTGTATTTAATATTGTACATACATGATGACTTTTAATAGTGGAAGTTCAAATATTTCAACAATTTCAACACGTACGTTTCATATGTTAATAATATTCATCAATTTATATGTCCGACTCGTTGGCTGAATGGTCAGCGTACTGGCCTTCGGTTCAGAGGGTCCCGGGTTCGATTCCCGGCCAGGTCGGGGATTTTAACCTTCATTGGTTAATTCCAATGGCCCGGGGGCTGGGTGTTTGTGCTGTCCCCAACATCCCTGCAACTCACACACCACACATTACACTATCCTCCACCACAATAACACGCAGTTACCTACACATGGCAGATGCCGCCCACCCTCATCGGAGGGTCTGCCTTACAAGGGCTGCACTCGGCTAGAAATAGCCACACGAAATTATTATTATCAATTTATATTATTAATAACAAGATTGATTTGATAGAATCTGATAGTTCTTTCGCGAACGAAATATGTCATTCAGTTCTAAATAAAATGACATATTTTTTCAGACATAATCTTTTACAAAACAGTTTCTTTTACAGGTACTTTCTCATTTTATTTACCCTGAATTTGTTTCTAGAGACTGAAAACCTTACAGAATGAAACATAGAGAATCCTAAGATTTTTGAATGAAACATGAATATTTACGGTGCTGTTCAGTTGTATTTTATGATAAACTATTGTTTCAGATGCCATGACATCACCTCTACCCGCAAGTAGACATGCTGGGGATAAGAAACAAGTCAAATATTGAATAATGGAAATTTTAGATGGAGTTTCCAGAGACACCACTAAGCCCAGCTTTAGAAAGTAGAGAATCTAATATCTTAATAAATTAACGTATGCTAGCTTTTCAATAGCTAAGAAAGCTTGTAAAATTCTCATTATTTCAAAATATTATTAAATTGGTGGAATCAAAACATAACAATTATTCGTTAAATATTCTGACACAATATGGAAATACATTAAGCGCATTACTTTCACATAAAAGTTAATTTATATGTTTCAGTGCATTTGAATATTCCTCTCATTAAATGATGGACTATATTATCATTCCGACTTTAATATTGTAATATTAGCTCTGTGGAATAGTTGCTGTTTTCTCGCCCTAAAGACTGAGATTGGAATCTAAGTCAGTTTTGGGTTGAGATTTTCATCTCAAAAATCACGCCGCTTCAGGAAGGGCCTTAAACTCCTGACCGAAACCAAAATGAGCCTGGGTGTGTCCATAAATCTCACAAATAACTGGGAATAGTTGAAGAAATTTACTGTGATGCAAGGGCGAGGTATGCAGAAATGTATCTCTTGACTTAGTTCTCACATCACCATTTCTCATCTTTATTTTCAATTAAAAAACTTCATTCGATGTCTACATCCTAAGATCTTTCTAATGCTGTAAAGCAAAGTGTAGGTTTTCTAAATGTCCTTTTACACCTTCCCTTATTTTAAACTCCTAGTCGGCAGGGAACGAAGAAAGAATGTATGTAGACTTCGGTCATTAAGTTATACACAATCCTATGAAAAATGTGTAGACGATTAGTTGAGTCAATGGCAGAAAAGCGAAGGCCATTATCTGGATCTTTCGTTGTAAAATAAGGACACACTGAGGACACACAGTTCTTACTGAAATCAAGACCTGTGATTCTTCATTTTATAACTATAGCTGGAATTTGAATTTATTTATCTATTTCTGGACTTGAAATGAAAGATCAGGAACGATGAATGGAAATTATTAGGTCCCCTACATTAAATATTATGATAATACGTTTTCTTAAAGAAGCTCCGCGTTACCTGTCAGTAAATATTTGTGGAGTATATCAACATGGGATGGAATAATAATATTGTGATTGGTTTTACCTCTCTGTAACTAATGTTACGGTTTGGGAAGACGGCGAAGTGCAGGCATTTTGGCTGCTGATAAAGATAAAGAGTCGTTGTACACTCTATCCCTCTCTGACGGTCAGCACATGTATGCGGAGATGGGGAAGAAAGTCCTTCCCCATCCTGCACATGTTTGGGTCATGTATCTCCTGCTGCCCTATAAAAGCTTATCCGTAACCTCAGCACTACTTGGTATAGAGTGGTTAAGTCTATGCCCGGCTGCCTTGGCTCCCTGGGATTATCCTGGAATTTCTCTTTATGGTTAGGCTGGCTGCCCCTCCAGAAATTGAAACCTAGTATCCAGATATTTCGACTATCAAAGAGGGAATCAAAACCACTTCCTTCCCCGTGAACCGACCATAGCATTACCGCTTCTGCTAGGCATCCCCTAACTAAGCCACACTTACTAAAAAAGTAAAATTGCAATTCCATTATTCCTCCTTCCAAACAAATTAACCACCTCATTGATAGATATATGTTCGTACCTTGTCGAAGCTGGACTTTTTTCCATAAGTCCGTCTGGAGTGCATCTGTTTAGTAGATTTCTCTTCGTGCATGATCGCTTTTTTATTTCCTCTTCTTCGATGACGATAGGAGATGCAAAAGAATCTTGTAGTCCTATCCTAGAGAAATAATATTTCCTTCGCTGCTTCTTAAGCCAGTGTGATACCAGAAAATTTAGAATTAACTCATGAATAAGCCATTATGTAGTCGGATGATTGTATACTATTCCTTGTAATGAGACTATTGAGTTGTTTTACCTTGACGTTTAACTGCCAGGTGTGTAATAATGTATGCAAGATATACAGGTATATAGGCCGAAAACATATTCCTATAGTAATGCAGTACCTAACCCGTCGTCTACAGTTCTCATGGAAAGATCCCCACCTAATCATATACCAGATGACACCTGCAAGTTCCATTACCTGATATCTTTAAACACACTTATCTCAACGAATACGGTAAATACTGGTAATAATACTTCTTTCTTCTTTTTCCTTAATCGGTTTACCATCCAGGGTTGGTTTTTTACTCAGACTCAGCGAGGGATCTCACCTATACCTTCTCACGGGCATTATCTTGGAGCGCGAGACTTTTTGGTCAGGGATACAGCTGGGGAGGAGGACCCGTTCCTCGCCGAGGCGGCCTCACCTGCTATGCCGAAAAGGGTCATTGTGTAGGGATGGGAAGATTAGAAGGGATATACAAGGAAAATGAAGGAAACGGCAGTGGCCTTAAGTTAGGTACCATCCCGGCATTTGCCTGGATGAGAAATGGGGAAACCACGGAAAACTACTTCGAGGATGCTAAGGTGGGAATCGAACCCTCCCTATTCAGTTGACCACCGAGGCTGAGAGGATCCCGCTCCAACCCTCATACCAGATTTAAAATTTCGTGGCAGAGCCGGGAATCAAACCCGCTCCTCCTGGAGCGGCAGCTAAATACAACGCCACAGAGGCAGACAATAATACTTCCTTTGCAAATTATGATTTGTAATATATAATGAAAGACATTGGCCAGTTTGGTCAATCCATCAAATGGACAGAGTGCCACAGACATTAACAGTGCTCATCTTCTCAGTTCAAGTTGGTAAGTTCGATCCCGGCTCAGTACCCTCAAATATGACAGACTCATGTCAGCAGATTTCCCGGCATGTTAAAAAATATTCTGCTACAAACTTCTGGCACCTCAGCGAACACGAAAACCGTATAACCTGTTATGGGCCCGTAAAACCATAAATACCGTTAACCGTCAGCACTGGAGAGTTCTATCTATAATTAGTGCTTTACTGTCAGGAGGGAAAAGTACTTCGTTAAAATTTTTTTAAAAAAGAGGAATATTTCAGGCTCAGCTAAAAACAACAAAACTATCAAGCCTTCCAATGGAAGAATTTCTATACAAATGAGATGTGCGCAAAAGATTTCCAATTGTTACTTTTTAAATTCATTAAAATGAAGAGCGATTCACCTCTCGTATTATGATAACATCAATGATCGTGAACAGCCCCAGGAGTAAACCCGCCTCCTGGTGCGAGCATGCGGAACTAGCGGCAGGTGTCCTGCCCTCTGAGATTAGCAATGTGCGGGGCAGTAATTGGCATCATAATAGAAATAATTAATTTCCTCCAAGGAATTGTTTTTACAGTAGTTGTGACAGGCAAGAGAGATAAGCAGTCTCCCGCCAGCTGGCCACCACCCACACACTACATTAGAAATGTTAATGATGATAATTAGATTAGCACAATGGCGCAATTACCAAGAGGATATGGCAGTGTAATAAATGTACATACTTGAGAAGTGCTTACCTCTGAACATTACCATGTGTCAGTTTCCTATATTACATTGCTTAACAACAGACACTAAACTTGATGTTATATGATCCGCTGTCATACCTCAAGCAATAAGGGGTCGAATCTCTTGGTGGTGCCAATGGTCTTTCTGTAGGCTCGTCGAGTCTCACTCCATGAATAGTATATCACTAAAAGAAAAACCTGCCAATAAGACTCTTACCTGCTTCATACCGTATACTTTGAGGATTACCTGCTTCTTACTGTATACTCTCAGGACCACCTGTTTCTTACCACATACGCCTGCACATCTACGTGGACAGCACGACGACATTGTAGGCCGTATTTCTTGGATTTATCGACCAGGCCCACTACCTCTCTTATAACTCAGCTCCTCAGCTGTCATCACGGCTGTTCCAGTCCTCGGTTTAGAGTACTTCCTCTTAAAACAATAATCACCACCACCACCTCGGTTTAGAATTACAGTAATATACCTGGAATGGTCGGGAATTGAATGAGGGACCTCCGCACTCCCCATGTATCACTTGGCTGGAGAAGTAATTTCGAGTTATATCAATTTTAAGCTGGGATGACCTGAAAATGGTTTTCCGTGGATTCCCATTTTCACACCAAGCAAATGCTGGGGCTGTACCTTAATTAAGGCCACGGCCGCTTCCTTCCCACTCCTAGACTTTTCCTGTCCCATCGTCGTCATAAGACCTATCTGTGTCGGTGAGACGTAGAGCAACCAGCAAAAAAAAAAAAAAAAGCTGGGCTGAATGACACAGGTCGAAAAACCTAGACCAAGATAACGGGTTCGTTCTCGGCTCATTCAGGTGTTATTTCAAGGTAATCAGGTTTCTCCGAAAACCATAAAAGCCAATAGCATTATTATTATTATTATTATTATTATTATTATTATTATTATTATTATTATTATTATTATTATTATTATTATTATTATTATGTCCAACTCGTTGGTTGAACGGTCAGCGTACTGCTCTTCGGTTCAGAGGGTCCCGGATTCGATTCCCGGCCGGGTCGGGGATTTTAATCTTAATTGGTTAATTCCAATGGCACGGGGGCTGGGTGTATGTCTTGTCTTCATCATCATTTCATCATCACTACGCGCAGGTAGCCTACGGCCGTCAAATAGGAAGACCTGCACCTGGCGAGCCGAACCCGTCCTGGAATATCCCGGCACTATAGCCATACGACATTTCATTTCATTTTATTATTATTATTATTTTATTATTATTGTATGTGGAGTAAGAGGACAAAATGCACGTTAAATTATCAACTGCTCCATCAACAGCTGTCACAGACAGCCAAGCTTTCACAGAACAAATAAACTGCGGGAATTAGGAGTGAAGTAGTTTCCCATTGCTTTCCTTGTGGAGTCGGAAGGTACTATAATATATAAACCTGCCAAACCCACTGAGGTGTACACCAACTGTTCCTAAGAGTGACACCATTGATCTCAGAGACGGAATGCCTAAGGAATGATATTACTATCAACACTCGTATTCACTGGGGTTTATTCCGTAGCGTAACAGTACTATTAGCTGCCGTCCTCGGAGGCCTGGATTCAATTCCCGACACTGCCAGAAATTTACGAGTGGCTTGTTTGTAGTTAAAATGGTGCATGCAGCTCACCTCCATGTGGGTGTGCCTCGAAAGAGCTGCACAATCTCGGAATGAAGACACGAGTCTAAATTTTATTGACTTTTTTCATGAAAGCTAAGGATGAAACTGAGACGGACCATTGAATGTAATAAACTTGATTTGGCTCATACGTCACTGTAAATACCCTATTCACCAAATATGGTTGTAGGAAATTATGTGTATTGCACATTAGACCATGAACCGCTCCATCATCAGCTGACACAGGCAGCCAAGACGTCACAGAACAGGTGTAGTACGGAAATGATGAGTGAATTTACAATATAGAAAGGTTCACTTCACAAGAAATATCGACTCTTGATTTCGAAATACAATGAATTTTAGGATGAGACCCAATTCTTAAAATAAATTAAATACTGCCCTTTAAAAAGTGTTCATGTTAAATCACACAATTAAAACAAGTATTGCTTCGATTTCTACCACAATTTCAAACAATCTGAGGCATTATAAAATGAAACTTCAGCTCAAAGAACATTTTAATCCTGCTTAAGTCGCGCGTTCAGAGTAACGTATTCTGTGCACGCAGAAGTTTGTTCTATACAGTAATCATAAAACATTACCATTGTTTAAGTTACATGAATTCAATAGTTAAATTAAAATAATGTATTTACGTGCTTAAGGGAACATATGGCAATACATACGGATTGCTAGTAAGCATAATAATGTCGAGATATGTGCAAGTATTTAGTTCAAGGCTCTGGTAACCAATTCGGTATAAGAATTCAACCAATCAACAGCTGTCTATCGTCCCAGTATTTTCATTTTCGTATTATATCACCTTTAGCACCTTCGTTCACTTGTACTTATCCACGGTAAATTTTTCAGAGCAGCACACTCAAATATCCGTAGAGATTCATTGCTTCAGTTGACTTTAATACTACATTTACGTAACGTACTTTGATGAAGCCGACATCCGGCATATTTGTAGACTGCGGCCCAAAAATTGAACAATGTGCTGGAAATTCCGTTCTCTCTATAGGTTATGAATTCCTTTGTATCTGATATGCTTTAAAATTATTTAAGAAATGAACCAAACCCTACGACGCAACAGCCCCGAAGGCTTGCAGATTACGAGGTGTCGTGTGGTCAGCACGACGGATCATCTCGGCCGTTATTCTTGGCTTTCTAGACCGGCAGCGCCATCTCACCTTCAGACTGCTCCTCAATTGTAATAACGTAGGCTGAGTGAACTTCGAACCAGACCTCACATCCAGGTAAAAATCCCTGAGCTGGCCAGAAATCGCACCTGGGGGCCTCTGGGTAAGAGGCAGGCACGTTTCCCCTACACGGCGACTACGGCCGTTTTGAAATCATACATTTTCAGTGTTATTGCTTATTTAACTTCGTATTTGTTCGACAAATAGACAAAATGAATGAAAATCAAGCTCTAGATTCTCTCTAGCTAAATACTGGAACTCTTCATATTACTACAGATAAGTTTTATCTCACTATGACAAAGGAGAGTTCTGGAACGCGCTAAAATATTCGTTAGCTCATTCTTCACTTCTAAAACCGTATTCACTATCTTCAAGTACTAGAAAATCCCTTTATTCTTCTTCTTCTTCTTCTCTTCATTACAGTATACTACTTCGAGCATTAAATTTCAAATTCTTCCTTATTCTCTGCTATAATTACCAATTCTTCTGACGTCATACACACTCATATAATTAAGAGACTCGCAGTTGTAAGAAGAGCAGTAGCACAATTTATCGCGCGCGGAATTCTACTCCACGTCAATTCACTTTTCAAATCAAGCAATAAATGCTCCTAACCAGATCGTCTAAGAATGAAAACTTCGTATATTAGTCAATAAGGAAAGATAAATGAGCATCTATATATCCGGTAGGAGTCCGGCTCCATGGCTAAATGGTTAGCGTGCTGGCCTTTGGCCACAGGCGTCCCGGGTTCGATTCCCGACAGGGTCGGGAATTTCAACCATTATTGGTTAATTTCGCTGGCTAGGGGGCTGGGTGTATGTGTTGTCTTCATCAACATTTCATCCTCATCACGACGCGCAGGTTGCCTACGGGAGTCAATTCAAAAACCTGCACCTGGCGAGCCGAACATGTCCTCGGACACTCCCGGCACTAAAAGCCATACGCCATTTCATTTATATCCGGTAGGAGATAAAGAAAACAATAAGAAAAATAATTATATGCAAAACAAAATTCCACGCGTGACTAATGAATGGCGTACTAGTTCATAATGTAGGTTCTTTATCCGGAGCAGTAAATGCACAATCGATCCAGTCTAAAAGATATGAGTTCGATTCCCCGCCAGAAACCAGACTTCTACTTCTGTCTGGGATTCACCCAGCCTACACCATAAATGAGTACCAGCTGTGCTAAATCAACAGCAAACATTAACTCTTCCGAAGGTATATAGCCTGGTAACCAAAACCATACGATTATTGAAAGGCATTGTTAAATCCCAATCGATTATCCTGGGATTTGATTCTTCCTTAGCAGGTACAGTCACTTGATGAAACCCTTACCTAGTATTATACACACGTGTAGGATTTTCTGTGCACCAGCTCTCCTCAATTTCTCCCATATCCTGAAGCGTTCCCAGTAGGAGACCTTAGTTCGAGCAGGTGGAATTGGCCGTAGCTAATGGCCACCTGTCATACGCAGCTCCCGGCCGAGCCCTATGCTAATGTGAGCTCTTACACGCCCAGTGTGACCTACCTATCTCTCAACACATCGACAGCGAGCCGATATAAGCAACACGCGTATTCTAGTTCTAAGGGCATCAATTAAGAGAGCTACTCCAGCTCCTAACAAGCAATCTTTATACAGCATGACCTTTATCTCAGAATGGAAAAACCTAGTGACATACAGAGAAATTTATTATGTTCACTGATGGCAGGTTTGTTACCTGGATTTATCTAGACCCTACGCACGAACTTCAAACTTAATTAGTTATTAGTATGATGAATTTCCCATTCCTCTTGCTTTAGATTGACTTGGACTACTGAGTGATATTACGATCTATCTCTGTATTTTCTACAGGTGCTGCCTGACCGAAGCAGTAAAGGCGTGTTCAGTTCACCGGGAAGGACGTGAATACGGTTCCGCGAACATCTAAAAGTTCAGAAACGAGATTTCAGCTTTTGGAGAAGTGCATGGCCCTGAAATGAGTACCAGGTTGGCCGGGCATCCCGTTTAGTGCTGAAGTTACACGTAGCCATTACGGTCCGCACCTCCATGAGCCTTCACGGCCCGTTTGCTTTTTCTCTAGCCGTATTTTCTACAGTGGTGCTCCCTGAAGCAGTACTGATGAAGCCATATTTTGTTATTACTGTAGATGCATTGCCTTTCCTAAAACCTGTTTTCTGGTGGTATTCTTAATACGTCCCCCCTTCTTGAAGGGGTACCCTTAGCGACCTACTCACTGAGCTCACGAGTAGTCTGTCAGTTAGGTACCACATAGACTCGTTACGTAGAATATAAGTTTTATTATCCCGCATAGTTGGTCCATTCCATTTTTTGCCCTATGACTTGACTGAAGGTCACAGTGTTCGATTCGGACACTTTCAACGACCTTGAAATCAGAGATGTAAACTGGCATCGCATATTTGAACATCATCTGTGGATGGACAGGGCAACCTGGAGAAGGCTCGTACACAGTCGCGCCCAGCTCGCTGGAGCGAAGAAATGGTGATGATCACCCAAATGAAACTGAGGTTTTAATACGAGAGTCGTTATTCGAAAATAAAAATATTGCGAATGCGTCTGTGTTTCTACCTCTTAGTCCCGTTCCTCGATACGGAATCGGTGATCAGGTGAGATGAATTTATATGGCATGTTTTTACGGACAGATGCCCTTCCTGGTACCAACCTCAGTTGAGGAGCTAATTAAGATGAAATGAATGATGGTCAATGAAACTGTGCAAAGAGGCGGAGATAATCTGTTGTGTCATATGAATAGGAACTGTCCCAGCATTTGCCTAGAAGTGAAAATGGGAAACCACAGACAACCCTTCTCAGGACAGCCGACGGAGGGGCTGGAACCCAAGTGTCTCCCGAATGCAGAACTTGGCTCCATAGCCGTAGAGCGTTAACACGCGCGGCCACTCCACTCTGTGTGACCTCATTGCCAACTAAAATTCACTTTTAGTCACAGGTAAAGGTGTGACTAACCCTAGACCGGGCGCGATATTGCCTTAGTCAACCAGTTACGTTTTCAGTCGTTGACAGGCTCCCAATAGCATAAACAGTTCATTTAACGGTGGTTTATCTTTTGTTTCAATGTATTTCTCCAAATAAAATTTAAAAACTTGTATTAGTGATTAATATGTACTTAAATTCGATAATCATGATCACATGAACTATTTCTGATAGGGACATGAATACTGCGCCTATTTAAAATGAGTTAAGCAGTAGATACATAATTAAATTAAAATAATGGTCATGTTTTAATGTTTGCACAATTATACAATGAAATGATCAGATATAATAGCAAAAAATGAATGCATGAAAAATAAACTGCGTTGCCATGTCCAAGAAATCTTTCACACCTTATCTCCCGAGCAATGCCATAATTTCACTGCGGTTCGCAAATTTAGCATGGCGCTCACGGCTGTAATTCACTTCCTCCCGCTTCTTAGAAATGTGCAAATTAGTCCAGTATAATAGTTCATCGAACATCTCAGCGTCTATCAACTGCATGAAACAGTCAATTTTTATTGATATCTTCCTCGCCTCCCCTTCCGATCCTGGCAATTTTTTACAATATTCCTTGCTTTTACCCTCGAAGTAAATTTTGAAAACTCCGTCGTGGACCTCATTGTTCTTCCATCTCTCCCGAAGATAAATTCCCTTTCGTTATCGTCTTCATAGATCTCACTGTCCGAATCGGCCTCCTGCTCCGTACCACTGTTATGATCCAGATCCGATACGTTTATAATTTCCTCCTCGGGCCGATGACCTTCGATGTTAGGCCCCTTAAAACAACAAGCATTATCATCATCACCATCAATTTCCTCCTACCCATCCCAAAAATCCAAGAGAGAGTCCTCTATTTCATCGAACAACTGGCTCAAAATGTCAGGTATGTCTTCATCATTGACAAAACAAGACAAAAATAGAAATACACTATATGTAATTACGCCTGACTTTGCCTAATTACCCGAAAAGCACAGGGGAAAGGACATTTTAAAGAAATAAATTTTACTTACATGATGAGGCGCGTGGTTGACTTTGCCAACCAGCTTCGGTTCCAAGAGTTCATTCGATATAATTACACACGTATCGCTTCCACTGTTGTCGAAACTCGACTGAACTGAAGGTAAAGATTGGGAGCAAAGGTATTAGTTGCGAGGTGGTGAAAGACTGACAGTTCTTGGAATTACGGCGTAAAATAGCGCACTGGTTGACAAAACCAACCAGTGTTCCCGGTCTAGGGCTATTACTCAGTTGTGTGCAAGTACGGTACTCACATTCTTTACTACTCACGTTTTAAAGCACTGTGCATTTCCCAGTGGTTCTTTATCATGAGTATGACAGGAGAAAATCTGATATCGTAGGAAAGAGATTTTGTGCTGTTTGTACGTGCGGAAGCGAAGTGACTAGGTACGGTTTTGCCATGAATTCGTCCAGAATTGTCCAGCGTCGGATACTCAGTTTGTTGTGGTAGATAGTGTTAGCGGAGTCAACAAATACCGTCGTAAGAAAGATGTGCACGGGAATGAGTGTACATACAGTGTTCATATGGTGTTGAAAATTTCATCATGGACGAGTAAGTACATGCCATAACCAGGTAAAGCACATTCATCAGCCTGTGAGGAAATTATAAAAAGCAATGAAGGGAAGCCGGTTTGCGATCAATGGTTAGTCCGAGACGCCGTTGAAGGAAGTTTCCACCACCAACCACGAACTGGGTGTCCGCCACCAATTTCACCGCTGGGACACTTGCTTGAACAATAAAGGCGACTATATTCAGGCAGATATATCACGCATACAACTATTTTTACCTTCTGTATGTTCACGTATTCCAAACTATAAACTGTTACAGAAACAAGCGAAATTCTCAGTTCCATACGGGTAACCCTTATATTTTATTCTGAAAGTTTATTTTCGTTTAGTCATCTGTTGGCAGTACAAGTGAAAAGTATGTTGTGCTTCGAAAATTTAAAAATGTTAAGAATTATTTAGTATCTTAGTACCTACCTGGTAGGGGGAAAGGTAAGTTTCTAAGGCATGTAAACATGTTCAAAAATGTATGGACTACCACCGTTGACGAAAGGAGATATTATGTACCTAAGTTTGAAGACTGTCTCCTTCAAAAATCACCTCACGCAAAAATGTACCGGTCACACCGTTTCTGCCACAGCTGGAATGTGACATGGAAGACGTTTCGAGTCAGCGAGTCCGGAACATTTTGCGATTCACGATCGGCCTAGGCAATGGTGGGAAAACGCTTACCTTTCAGCTGCTTCTTCATCTTCAGGAAAGGAAACAATTCGGCAGGTAAATATGGCGAGTAGGGTGGTTAAGGAAGCAATAATTTACGTTTGGTGAGGAACTCACAAAAGTGGAGACTTCCATTACGACAACTTACGCTTTGTCTCAGGGTCGTACCGGTGGACCCATGACTCATCACCGGTAATGATCCAGGACCTGAAGGATGAATCGCGACATACTCACGGAGATCTTGGCACACTTCGATGAAATGTTTATTCTGCTCAGAAGTCAGCAATAGGGGGACATTCTTGGAAGCGACACGCTTCATGTTCAATTCCGACATTAGGACTGCCTGCACTGACCTATAAGACACAACAACAATGTCCGCACCCCGACAGTCCTCATCCACAATTTCCCTAATTGGATCCACATTTTTGTGGGTGATGTTCGTGGAATATCTTCCACATCGCTACTCGTCGTCAAGAGACGTTCTTCCACCTGCGTAGCGCCTGTGCCACTCAAAACACTATGTAAGACTGATTTCCTCATCGCTAGCTCGGGAACACTTTTGACAAAACATTGTATTTTATCATCTGGAAACTTGTGATCTAGTTCTGCTTCGAGAATATACGTTAGGATTAGCCGTTTTAATATGATACCTCATGAGCCCCACGAATGTTGACTCGTTGCAAAATTGCTAAGAGTTACTTCGAAAATGTAGTTTGAGATTTGCCCTCGTTTAGTAGTGTGTCTGATGAAATGCACATAGGTTGACTTCGGCTTTCATATCTTCTTCATCACTCAAAAATGTACCTAGAAATCATAGGTTGTGTTTAGCCTCGGTATAAAAGGTTACCGAATGGAATCCACTTTGATCTGCTAGGCTGTTGTCCGTTTTAAAATAAAAATTGTATTTCATCCCCCTATTTTTCTTCTTCTCCTTAATCTGTTTACCCTCGGATTCAGCGAGAGATCCCACCTCTGCCGCTTTAAGGTCAGTGTCCTGGAGCGTGAGACATCGGGTTGGGGGACACAAGTGGGGAGAATGACCAGTACCTCGCCCAGGAGGCCCCGCCTACTATGCTGAACAGGGGTCTTGTGGGGGGATGGGAAGATTGGAAAGGATAGACAAGGAAGAGGGAAGGAAGCGGCCGTGGACTTAAGTTGGGTACCATCCCGGCATTTGCCTAGAGGAGAAGTGGGAACCCACGAAAAAACACTTCCAGGATGGCTGAGGTGGGAATCGAACCCACCTCTACGCATTTGACCACCCGAGGCTGAGTGGACCCGTTTCAGCCCTCGTAACACTTTTCAAATTTTCTTGGTAGAACCGGGTATCGAACCAGGGCCTCCGGGGGTGGCAGCTAATCACACTAACCACTACACCACAGAGGCGGATCCTCCTATTATTATTTATTGTATAATGAACCTGCTTTGGCAATTATCTATTTTTTGGTACTTAGCCATATCATAGCCAAACCGCCTCCTGAATATCTGTGAATTTCATTCACATTGATAAGTCAGAGCGAAACACATATATGACAAATTACATTTCTTGAATGGGCAATTTTTAAATTAGGTACGATAATTCTCAACGGAAAAATATTTTATTATGTGTGTGGAAGGGGTCATGGGTAAAGAAAGTCTGCGTCGTGCTAAACAAAATTCTGTAGGACATAAACTTCCTAATGTTTTCATTGATTTCACGGCCCTTAATTCTAGACATGTTATAAGCTGTTGGGCTTTTGCCGTGTGAAGGAAACAGGGCGAATTTATTTACGTTTCGCACAGAACTTTGCTCCGCGACTTCAGAAGGAAACCTCGAGAGAATTCTTCCTCGTGAACAGTCGAGAATTACTCCTTCGGCTCCGTGTCCAACAAGTTCGCATACTGGCCTTTGGTCCAAGGGGTCCTGTGTCTCACCCTCTGCCAGGTCGGGGATTTTAACCTTCATTGGTTAATTCCGCTGTTCCGGGGACTGGGAGTGTGTGCATTTTAGGGCCCGGATGCTTATGCAGTAATAGTTGAGAATGCAAACTCACCGAAGAGGGTACCAAGCAGAGACTACCCTGCACAACAGTAGTGCTATGAGGCTTGCATAAATATTAGGGGGTACGGAACTTCAAAATTCCTGAAATTTATGTAAATCTCATTAGATTACGGAAGACCGGGCCAGAGGACACTTCCTATTAACCAAATTAGTTTGCATTCCTATTACTGCATAAGATTCCGGGGTTCGATCACCACCATGTAATATTGAACCCTTGAACTTACCATCCCATCGTTGGTCGGCCACGGCTGCTACAGTAGAACAATTTAGAACTCTTAAATCATGGGTCGTTGCGGGAATAAATTCGGTCACGATCTTAACCAAACGATGGGGTTCAGAAGAAAGCCTAACTACTTGAAATGAGGAGCAAAAATGTGCTTACTAACTTTTATTAAACTGAAATAGCACGATAACATAATTAATTTAATAGGCATTCTTGCGGAAAAAATAAATAAACTATAAATTATTGATTTTGAATGTTTCAAACACAGTCACATTACATAACGTCGATTTGTTTCTTACAATGCCGAAGATTTACTTCAGAGAAGCTATTATGTTAGTGGACAGCGAAACTGAAAAACTGGAAAAGGGAAGACCTGAAAACCGGGCACCTATTATTCCAAACAAGAACTGAGAGTTAATCCACACGATCCGTGGAAAATCTGACTTTCAACAAGTAGAACGCCTGATTTCCTCTCAATTAAGGTTATCCACCAGTCAAATACCCTTCACGGATACGGAACATCCGCCGAATGGACCCTTAATTGAACCAAACTGACTATCAGTTGCTTTGGATAGGTTGCGAAATATTATGGGAAAGCATGGTGTTCACTACAAGTTAACAGCATCATTCACAATTGAAATAAAATTCCACCATGTGTTTGTCATTCATGACACCCTTAAGTGATAAGATAATCCCGATGCTAACTGTGCATCACCCCAAACAGCTGTTCGGAAGGAACCAACAACAACAGGATCCGGGAGGATCTTACGTTAGATCGTTCTAAAGGAACAAAACTGCGAAATGCAGGAAACAATTACTAATCATGCATTTAGAAGAAATGCCAAACAATGAAGTTAATCAAAAAGTGAAAAGTCACTTGAAAATATTATTATTGAACCGATTTTCAGGTTAGAAATGGGTTTATTATGCTTAATAAATGTACCAGTCCACGCTAAAATTTACTACAATTTTAAGGAATTCTTTCCCTTGGAAAACAATGCTACCAGTACAGATCTCTCTATTTACTGTCTGTCCCAACACACTACTATAAAGTGATTACTTACTTACGTTAACTATGAATAAGAATGAAAATACGACAAGATTGCAAATAAAATAAAATACCGGCTGACGAATCGAAACCGCATTCGCAACTCAAGTCTCACACTAATACCCTAAGTGTCAATATGCACACTATCAAACGAGAACGGACGTTAAAACGAGAAAACAATAGAGTCCGTGAAAATAAATTAACATCTCGAAGTCATTAACGCTTAACACGCACGACGAATTACAGTAAAAACATTTAATCTATGTCGAGCCGATATCCAACACTTGGACATCCCTCACTTCTCTGATAGCAGTCCCGTTATCTCATTGGAGAGCTCCGCATTGACCCTCGTCATAAAATCATATCGTATTGTAGACGCTATCTTCCCCCAGGCCGCTCCAAGAAACTAAACAAAAGAAAAACATCTAAACTGAGACTTGAGTGTGTACAGCTACCATCCCAGACCTATCGTCGGGCTCACTTGAAATCTGTACACCCTAACCCTAATCATTATATACATGATGCCTTCCAAATTCTATCGTCGGGCGTGACCTAGGACGTCTCATCATCAGTGACTCTAAGAATAACATGTGACGTCCTAAATCTATCTTCGGGCGTCAAAGTGGGTCGTACCACGTCTCCCTTAACATATCAGGCGAACAGCAATTTCAAACAAACTCTGATATTCCACACTAGATTTGGTCAGACAAAATACCACACGACGGAACCAACGTCTCTATTACCAAAGGAATGCAAGTCGAAATACAGTAAATATCTACCTCTCGAAAAATACAGTAAGTGTCTACCTCATTATAATATGTGAATTCAAAAATAAATAGACATGACGAACGATTCTCCACCTCGAACACACTCTCAGCCTGTGCACTGAAGTGTTAGGAAAGCAAACGAAAATTCCCAACACACGTTTACCCTTTTAGTGGATGCCTTCAAAATAATAATCATCACCACCGCATTCGAAATTCTCAGATCGCCTATCATCAATTCCAACCATCTTATCAATGACTTCTCCAGTGAATAAGTTCAATATAACCCAACCGTGTGTCCAAAGTTCTCTTCGATCCTGGAGATCGCACATTTTCTTAACAAAAGTCACTGGATGTTTACTACCCAGACTTTAACATTTACTAGAGTCGTTTTCACTTGGAATCGTTCTATAAATTTACAAGGCTTCACACCATAGTCGTCTCAAATTCGCATTGATTGCGGAAAACAATACAGCCTGTCTTAACACAGCCTGTTTCCTAAATACTTCCTCTACAAAAATACAGCTTGCCTCAACACACTTTCTCATCGCTTTATTCCAGCGGTATCACTTCTCTCTCATCTCCACGTACATATAAATCCATCTCTCTCAATCCCTTTTCCTTCACGACCCCTTTTCATACTTCGATCCCCTGGTGAAAACGACAACCATTATTAAACACATCTCTTACTTTACTATTATTACAACTTTCCAACCTCGAGAGTCCAAGAGCACACATCGACCTTTCGCAACACTGATATACACGATGTCTCAAAATTTCCTTCCCATTAATAACTGTGACTCTAACTAATTTTATTGACATTATCTGAATATGCTTACGATCCTTGTAAATATAACTGGTTAAATGCAATTTAACATAGAAGAATTTCCTTATCCCGCGGTAAACATTATTATTATTATTATTATTATTATTATTATTATTATTATTATTATTATTATTATTATTATTATTATTATTATTATTATTATTGACAAACATTTCTGAATGCAACTGACACCTGAAATTACGATATTCGCCGCGACAAATTTACACTTACAACGTTCACAAATCCGCACTTTGAATGATATCTCATCTCAACACAAAATTTTAAGCGTCGCATTTTACCGTTCTTGACATGAATTTTACACACTGAAATTTTCACACGCTGACCAAAATTTACAACGCCTTTCGCCTGATAATTACGAATATCAACCCGACAAGCATCTGGAAAATTTGGTTAGGACAGACAGTAACTAACTAACTACAACATAATATAAATTAGACAGACCTGCACAATGGTGACATTCTCAGCATTCTGGTCACATCCTCACCAGCAAACCTCGTACTTAGCCACTCATTTTCACAGATAACATTTTCATTTTCAAAATCTCACTCATCCAAACACTACCCTTCACACACACGATATTAAAATTACCATATAAATAATGCACTTTCTCTGTAACTTGCACCACGAACTTCATCGTCCTGCAGTCGACTACAACTGTCTGATGCTTTCTCAGAGTGGTTTCTCTCTCCGTTGTTTCAATAAGAACAGGTGTTCAACCGATAAAGGGAGCAGAACTCCTCTGCGTAGCTTCCCCCAGGCCCTCTTCACTTACAAGAGTACATGAAATGATAAAATATAAAATCTGCTGTGTATATTCCAACCAGCCTACACCTTCCCAGTTCGTCTGCAAACGTTCAGAACTTTCCCAATCGCTTTTCTTCTTAACCAAATTTATGGACCTTAGCCACGAACATGTATTTAATTATTGTCGGTCAATCTGGCGCGAATTTCCCAAGATGACGGGCACAAGCTCCCGCGGCTCTAAGTTCCAGATCGACACTGAAAAATCTACGGTGGGGGGTTTCTTTTATAATTTCCGGAAGGACGCTATCCCCTCTATGAGGCTTGGTTGTGTAATCTGCCAATTTTGCTTCTAATAAGCCGATTTTGATAAGACTTGTCCCAGAACTCCGGACAGACTTGCACTTATGTTCGATGTTAATTTTATAATTTTTCTACACTCACAACACGGGGAATAAATTGTTTCTGCCCGTGCGTTTCGCGCGTTTTCTTCTGCCCATGACCTTGGCACGTGTAACTGGCTCGCTGATCTCACGCTAACATGTACTTAGGCTTAACTTCCTTTAAAATTTTCCCTGGTGTCACTACCTTCACAGAGGGTGTATGAATAATTTTGCTTATTAATTTCTTCATTTACTATACTATCAAAATCCCTCGTTGTGCAGAATTCCACGACTTTAAAGAATTGTCGGGCACTCGAGTCCCACCGAGGTGTCCCGGCAATTCACGAGCTCGCCGTGAGGAAGAACCTTACCACGCGACATCGGGGCTCGTAGGAGCGCAAAAATGGCTGCCCTCAAACATACAGTAGTTTCTGAATACCAAATAAATATTTGAGAAAAATAAAAATTTTTCTCACCGTAGAATTAATTGTTCATAATCCACCTACAACGACGGAATGTTTACCCAGGAAGGGGAAATATTTAAACAGATATATTCCCTCAAAATTCTGAATTGTACATAGGAATCTTGATACAAATGAACCATGATTCTACGTAAAATTTCCTAGCCGATCTCACTCTTGACGTAGGGCTCTGTTACTTTCACGTATTTCCCTGTTTTCTTCTTCCAACAATAGAATTGCGTTACAGATGTCATCAATAAAGTCTTCTCTTAAGAATGAACATTGTAAACATTCAGCGTCTTCCTCTTCTTTACTCCCGCTGCTTGCCTGTCCTTGGAGTGGTGCCTCGACCTGTCTTCCTCTCGACGTGACGATCATATTTACTGGTTGTACCTCTTCTTCTTCCTCTTCTTCTTCTTCGGTGACCATTTCCCCTGGTGGTAAGGCTGCGTCATCCTGTAGTGGAACTCTTTCTTCTGCTCTATGATAAACCTTTAAGTTGGCTGCATTGAATATAGCTTCGCTGCTGCCATCCAGACTCTGAATTCTGTAGGAATTATTCCTGAAACTTTTGACCACCTTGAAAGGCCCAACATATAAGGGAGCAAATTTAGCATAGATGTTTTCCTGCGGTTTTGACATCATGGGTCTCCTAACAAGCACCAATTCGCCTTCCTCTAAGGGACGGTGGAATCTCCGGTTCCTCACCCTGCGCAACCGGCGGTCTGCCTGCCGACGTAGATGTTCTGCCGTACTTTGAATGCATAATTCCTGTGACGGGCGGGGATCGATGGGACACTGGATGACACCATGCCAGGATCTCACAGGATACCTATTGAAGTGCACGATAGAGGGAATCCTCCCAATAGATTCGTGTATGGTGTTATTTACACAAGTTACTATTAGGGGTAGCACATCAACCCACTTGAAATGCTCTTGGGCGCAATAAATTATGCAGAATTTTGCAATTACTTGCATTACCCTTTCGCTAGGATTTCCCTCAGGATGTCTCACGCTGCTCAGGATGTGATGAATTTCCATATTCTGAAGGGCAGTTTTGAACTGTGCAGAGGTGAACTGGGGACCATGATCTGTTAGAAGGAATTTTGGTGTGCCCATTTCCGGAATGATATTTCGGGAAATACACCTCAAGACTAGCTTGGTGTTAGCTTTTTGCATGGGAAACAGAGTCGTATACTTGGAGAAAACATCGATGGTTACCAGCACGAACTTGTTCCCCCGCTTTCCTTTCACGAGCGGCCCATAGATATCCATCGCGAACAGCTCTTTAGGTTGTGAAGGTAAGAGAGGAATAGGCGCCTGCCTGATCAGATAAGGGTTTGCCTTAACCCGTTGACATGTATCGCAGGTGATGATGATGTCTCTGACATTTTCCCTCAGATTTACCCAGGTGAACGTTTCTTGGATGGTTGACACAACCTTATCAATCCCTCCATGACCAATAACCCTGTGTACGTGCCAGATTAATCCCTTCCGCAGCTGCGGTGGTACCAAAATTCGGGATTTCACGTGATCGCTGTCCACGAATTTTACCAACATGTTATTCACGTACAAGTAGTTATTTGACAATTTCTGGATGGCAAAGTACCGTGGATCGTCAGCTGGAAGTGTCCCTCGGAGAAAAGAAATCATTTTTCCGCAGAAAGGATCTCTCAATTGCAAGTCTCCCAGTTGTCTCAACTCTGATAGGAAATCGTGGTCTTCCTGGACTAAGTCCAAATGATTCACGGCGTGTTCTTCCTCATTAGGATTTCGGCTTAACAGGTCTGCCAAGATGTTCGATTTTCCGGAACAGTGCTCAATTTCGAAGTCAAACTGTTGTATGAACAGGGCCCACCTAGCCACTCGTTCACTGGCCACAGCTGTTTTCATTATAAAGGTCAGCGCCTTGTGGTCGGTTTTAATGATTATGTGAAAACCATAAATCATTTTCCTCCAATGTTGCAATGCCTGAACAATAGCCAACATTTCCAATTCGGTCACGCTGTATTTGACTTCGTGTGATCTCAACTTTCGGCTGTAGAAAGATAAATAATTCCTATTATGGGGCTGGTCCAAACATTCCTGATATAGGAGTGCCCCGATTCCTACGGTCGATGCATCAGTCTGTACGATAAAGGGTTTCTCGAAATCTGGATACCCTAGCTTAACGCTGTTTAGCAAGAGCTCTTTGGTCTTTCTGAAGGCCTCTTCGTGCTCGGGACTCCATTTCCACCTGTTATTCTTGTGAAGCAAGCTCTGAAGTGGGGCTACAACCTCTGTGTAATTCATGCAATGGTCCGAAAAAAAATTGCACATTCCAAGGAATTGCCTGACGTTCTTAATTTTGAGCTGTCTTGGGAACTTGTCTATGGCATGGAGCTTCACCGGGTTCGGGCGAACTCCTTCACCATCAATGACATGGCCGAGAAATAGGACTTCCTTTTGACAAAAATGTGAAATCTTCAAGTTGATTTTGAAACCTGATGCCCTCAAATTCTCCAGTAGTTTCCTCAAATCCCTGATATTTTCCTCAAAACTGGATGAAGCTAGCAAGATGTCATCGACATACCGAGTTGTAGCGGCTTTAACTTCATCAGTTAGACATCGATCTAGGGCGCGTATGAGAGCTGCACCGGCATTTTTCAACCCGAAGGGGAGACGGTTGAAAACATACGTCTGTTGGTCAAAAATGAAGCCAGTAAATAATTTAGACTTAAGTTCCAAACCGATATGATGATATGAGGATGTCAAATCTACGCTAATAAAACGTGATTTTCCTCTGAAACGTTTGATAACCTCTTTAATAGGAGGGGCATGGTCATGCTCGGGGACTAAGCGCTCGTTGAGAGCACGTGCATCCAAACGCACGCGCAGAGACCCGTCCGGTTTTTGAACCCCGACCAACGGATTCAAATATGGAGTGGGCTGCTTGGAAATTAACCCGTTCTCCTCCATTTCCTTAATAATTTTTGCAGCTTGAGCATAATACTTGTCCGGTATAGGGTACGGTCTCCTCTTAAACGGTGTCCAATCCGTAACAGCTAGTGCATATGTGAAATTAGGGATTAGACCCGGTTTGGAATCGAACACAGATATGAATTCCATTACAAGAGCTCTAAGTTTTTCCTTCTCTTCTACAGTACCAGGGCATTCCGCGACCTTTAACCCAATTAAGGCCTCGTAATCAGTGTCAACCTCAGCTTCCAAGACGTCGTGTAACTCTTCATGATGAATCCCTTCGTCATCTACACTGTCAATTTCATCAGCGGCTCCCTCTACTGAATTTACAAAGTCTACACATTGGGCCTCCTCTTCGCCATATTCTAATGTTCTATCTTCTCATAATTCCTCGTTTAGTGTAACGACTTCTGCTCCCTCTTCTTTCCTGAACTTTATCTGGTTCCTGCTCAAATCAATTACTGCGTTGGTCTCACGGATAAAATCAGCCCCTAAAATTACATTGTAGTGCATTTTGGACATGACTACGAATGCATGAGCGAAAGTGGAATTTCCAATTTGTACGTCCAAATAAGTTTGTACCTTACAAACAGCAATTTTGTCAGGAATGACCCCTCGAATTTTTACATTTGACACCGGAATAATTGGCAATTTATTTCGTTGTCTCAAATCGTCGAAAAGAGCTTGGGAGATGATGCTGATACTGGCCCCGGTATCTACCAAACTTTTGACATAAAATTTACAGATGCGGACATTTATTAAAGGCAGTTTCTTTACTTGATTGCTCTCCTGTTTTAAGTGGTCTTCCACCAAGTCATCAGAGGCAATGATCCACGAATCTATCTGTGCGACCACCCACTCATCTGACGTCTCTTCTTCAGAATCTGGGATGAGAGACTCTGAAAAACTTCCTACTGGGAATTTGAAGGTTTTTTTTCTATCAAGAGTCGACATTGACTCTTGCTCGAAATTCGGCGCAAACGGGTTCAGACCGGTGTTTCTCTCGTCTTGCCTATGTGCCTTCTGGAATTCCAGACTTTCAGCCCCGAAACAGTCGGTGTTGACATCCTGGCGCTGTATAGCCCCCTGCCATTTTTCCCTTTCATGGTCCTTCCTTAACCCTTCGGTGTACTGAGCACGTTCGCGGTACCTTTCATCATCATCACGGCGGAAGTTCTGGGTTCGATTATTTCCCCAGTCCCTGCGGATATTATGTCCATTCCTGAAATTCCTCTGGTTTTCTCTGTCCCCATCGTATCGCCTCCAGTAAGGGTTCCTCCTTTGTGGATAATTCCAATTACCCCTACGCCTTTTCCAATCCTCATTTCGTGGATGCGAGGGTTCCCAGTTATTGCGAAACTCACGCCTCCTCTCAGTCGGCTGTGGTTTCCCCTGCTCAGGTGCCTCTTGACTTCCCTCTGGAACCTGGCTAACAGTGTTTACATGTTGCTCGTGTGATCGTCCCCCTCTGGGTGCTATTTGATTATGGGTATGATCCAGTTGCCTAAGGATCATTTCTGCTTGCATGGGGGTCTCTACCTTTGATGCAATGAGCATCCTTTGTACTTCGGGAGGTAGCTGCTTTTGGATGGCCTGTACCAACTCCTGCTCCGAGGGCGGCGCCTCAAGTTCTCTGAACTTTACCATTTGTGCAATAAAGTACTCACTGAATTTTGTAGGGCCTATTGCAGTATAACGACGTGAGTATAGCTCTAATCTAAGACTCTGCTGAATTTCCGTACTCCAAAATTTATTTAGAAACGCCCTCTGGAATTCATCAAAGGTATCAAAGTGGTATCGGAAGCCTTTGAACCATAAAAGTGGTGCCCCCTCTAAATATCTTTCAGCTACCCTCAACTGACGTTCCTCAGGAATCTTGGCGTCCCGGATGTACTCCCTGAGATCCTTAAGAAATCCCTTCGGCGTGGTATGTGGACCTCCATTAAATTTCTTAGGCTGGTCCTCATGTAACTTGATCATGTTAATAACGTTTGTGACCCCTGAGCCTTGAGATCGACTGGTATCTACATTTGAGCTCTGACCGTTATTATTTACATGACTGATATTCGGCAATTGACCACTGAGGTCAGAGTTAACAGCTGTCGAGGTTTGACTTAATACTTTGTCCACCTTGGACTGCATATCTACCACGCTGCTAATCCAACTGCTCACTTCGCTCTTAATGAACCCAACTTTCTTGTCCGTTTCTTCCTGGGCTGACGTGATTTCCCTTAAGTCCTGTTCTATACTAATTTGCCTGTCGTTGAATTCCCGGGTGTGTTCATTTTTCATTTCAACTAACTCCTCTTGAATTTCTTTAATTAAAACTTCGGAGTCCTCATTAGCCACCTGGAGTTTAGCTAATTGCTTCCTCATTAACTTGCAACAGTTTCTTCTCCATGGTTTCGGTTTTCGACAATACTTGACTCTCCAATTCCACACTAATTTTATCTACCTTGTTGTTCAATGACTGAATGTCCGCAGATAATATTTTACGTTGTTCTTCTATTATGGTTAGCGTTTTCCCCCTTTCCTTATCACTGGAGATCCGCATCTCTACGACCTGTTGTGTAATGTCGTCCTTAAATTCAACCTGACTGTCGATCAGCTGCTTGTGCGCTGCCTGGCTTTCCAGTAAATGCTTGTCAAGTTCCTTTCTCATCTCATCCTGACTATCACATAACCTACTGTACATGTCGTGGCTTTCGTCAAAACGCTTGTCCATATCGGTTTTTAAACTGTCATGGATTTTAGAAAACTGTTTGTCGAAATCGTTCTTTAAACTGACCTGCACTTCCGCAAATTGTTTATCAATCTCATTCCTAATTTCCACTTGGCTATCATCAAACCGCTGGTTGAGTTTACCTATCTCACCCCTAACTTCCTCTTTAAGTTCGGTGCAAATAGTGTATGTCTCCTGAACTACGTTCTTCAATCCAGCCTTCAACTCATCACTAGACTCTTTACACCTAGCTTGGGTATCCTCGATACTACTCTGTAACTCCTCGATCTTACCATCCAAACTTTCATTATGAGCCTTCATGTCCTCTCTCAAATTCTCACTCTGGACTTTCGCGTCCTCCATCTTACTATCAAAACTTTCTAACATTTGCCCTTTCGTATCCTCCATCTTACTATCAAAACTTTCTAACATTTGCCCTTTCGTGTCCTCCATCTTACTATCCAAACCGTCTATCTTACTATTCAAGTTCTCATTCTGGACTTTCATGTCCTCTCTCAACTTACTATCTAAACTATCTATCTTACTATCCAACTTCTCATTTGTCTTAATATTTAACATCTCATTGTGAACTTTCATGTCCTCCATCATCTGCTTTAGCAGATCCACGGTCACCTGACCTTCCATCTCACAATACCACAAAGAATACAATAATGAGTACGCTGGCTGTTGATGCAACCAGAATACTCCAACTACTAAGGAAAGAATTCACTATCTACTGCGTTTTCACATACAAACGCTATTATAATTTAATACCGAAACTGACAACATTCCAACCGTTGTCTCATAAAATTTGTTTATGTGGCTGGTATCACAAAATTGTTTAATAAAAAGAAAATCTGAAGTTAATAAGTTATTCTGGATAAATATCCCAAATAGTTTCGCCTCCGTAAATTAATTAAACGAAGAACATGTTAACGCATAAACTTTGAATGTAATTCAGCATTACTACTTCCAAAATTTATATTGGCAACATGACATAAGCTTCAATACAGCTTTAAATACTGATTTCCTAAAATGCATTGTGACTGTTATTATTATTATTATTATCTACCAAGTAGTTACGCTCCTCGTTAAACGTGTTAATATCTAGCACTCTCATTGGGCATAATTCGTTTAACTGTGGCTCAGCCATAGTTCTTACCCGCTTGTATTATTTATAATGTGGCTTAGGCCTCAACATTATTTTATATTTTCCTAACATTTATTTTCAATGGATAATTTCATTATCGTTATCGTGGCATCGTATCGTTATCGTGACTTTGGGCTCCTCATCGTTATCGTGACATTAAGGCCCCACAGTTGATGGCGCCACTTCTTACTGAACCCTTGAACTTACCATCCCATCGTTGGTCGGCCACGGCTGCTACAGTAGAACAATTTAGAACTCTTAAATCATGGGTCGTTGCGGGAATAAATTCGGTCACGATCTTAACCAAACGATGGGGTTCAGAAGAAAGCCTAACTACTTGAAATGAGGAGCAAAAATGTGCTTACTAACTTTTATTAAACTGAAATAGCACGATAACATAATTAATTTAATAGGCATTCTTGCGGAAAAAAATAAATAAACTATAAATTATTGATTTTGAATGTTTCAAACACAGTCACATTACATAACGTCGATTTGTTTCTTACAATGCCGAAGATTTACTTCAGAGAAGCTATTATGTTAGTGGACAGCGAAACTGAAAAACTGGAAAAGGGAAGACCTGAAAACCGGGCACCTATTATTCCAAACAAGAACTGAGAGTTAATCCACACGATCCGTGGAAAATCTGACTTTCAACAAGTAGAACGCCTGATTTCCTCTCAATTAAGGTTATCCACCAGTCAAATACCCTTCACGGATACGGAACATCCGCCGAATGGACCCTTAATCGAACCAAACTGACTATCAGTTGCTTTGGATAGGTTGCGAAATATTATGGGAAAGCATGGTGTTCACTACAAGTTAACAGCATCATTCACAATTGAAATAAAATTCCACCATGTGTTTGTCATTCATGACACCCTTAAGTGATAAGATAATCCCGATGCTAACTGTGCATCACCCCAAACAGCTGTTCGGAAGGAACCAACAACAACAGGATCCGGGAGGATCTTACGTTAGATCGTTCTAAAGGAACAAAACTGCGAAATGCAGGAAACAATTACTAATCATGCACTTAGAAGAAATGCCAAACAATGAAGTTAATCAAAAAGTGAAAAGTCACTTGAAAATATTATTATTGAACCGATTTTCAGGTTAGAAATGGGTTTATTATGCTTAATAAATGTACCAGTCCACGCTAAAATTTACTACAATTTTAAGGAATTCTTTCCCTTGGAAAACAATGCTACCAGTACAGATCTCTCTATTTACTGTCTGTCCCAACACACTACTATAAAGTGATTACTTACTTACGTTAACTATGAATAAGAATGAAAATACGACAAGATTGCAAATAAAATAAAATACCGGCTGACGAATCGAAACCGCATTCGCAACTCAAGTCTCACACTAATACCCTAAGTGTCAATATGCACACTATCAAACGAGAACGGACGTTAAAACGAGAAAACAATAGAGTCCGTGAAAATAAATTAACATCTCGAAGTCATTAACGCTTAACACGCACGACGAATTACAGTAAAAACATTTAATCTATGTCGAGCCGATATCCAACACTTGGACATCCCTCACTTCTCTGATAGCAGTCCCGTTATCTCAATGGAGAGCTCCGCATTGACCCTCGTCATAAAATCATATCGTATTGTAGACGCTATCTTCCCCCAGGCCGCTTCAAGAAACTAAACAAAAGAAAAACATCTAAACTGAGACTTGAGTGTGTACAGCTACCATCCCAGACCTATCGTCGGGCTCACTTGAAATCTGTACACCCTAACCCTAATCATTATATACATGATGCCTTCCAAATTCTATCGTCGGGCGTGACCTAGGACGTCTCATCATCAGTGACTCTAAGAATAACATGTGACGTCCTAAATCTATCGTCGGGCGTCAAAGTGGGTCGTACCACGTCTCCCTTAACATATCAGGCGAACAGCAATTTCAAACAAACTCTGATATTCCACACTAGATTTGGTCAGACAAAATACCACACGACGGAACCAACGTCTCTATTACCAAAGGAATGCAAGTCGAAATACAGTAAATATCTACCTCTCGAAAAATACAGTAAGTGTCTACCTCATTATAATATGTGAATTCAAAAATAAATAGACGTGACGAACGATTCTCCACCTCGAACACACTCTCAGCCTGTGCACTGAAGTGTTAGGAAAGCAAACGAAAATTCCCAACACACGTTTACCCTTTTAGTGGATGCCTTCAAAATAATAATCATCACCACCGCATTCGAAATTCTCAGATCGCCTATCATCAATTCCAACCATCTTATCAATGACTTCTCCAGTGAACAAGTTCAATATAACCCAACCGTGTGTCCAAAGTGCTCTTCGATCCTGGAGATCGCACATTTTCTTAACAAAAGTCACTGGATGTTTACTACCCAGACTTTAACATTTACTAGAGTCGTTTTCACTTGGAATCGTTCTATAAATTTACAAGGCTTCACACCATAGTCGTCTCAAATTCGGATTGATTGCGGAAAACAATACAGCCTGTCTTAACACAGCCTGTTTCCTAAATACTTCCTCTACAAAAATACAGCTTGCCTCAACACACTTTCTCATCGCTTTATTCCAGCGGTATCACTTCTCTCTCATCTCCACGTACATATAAATCCATCTCTCTCAATCCCTTTTCCTTCACGACCCCTTTTCATACTTCGATCCCCTGGTGAAAACGACAACCATTATTAAACACATCTCTTACTTTACTATTATTACAACTTTCGAACCTCGAGAGTCCAAGAGCACACATCGACCTTTCGCAACACTGGTATACACGATGTCTCAAAATTTCCTTCCCATTAATAACTGTGACTCTAACTAATTTTATTGAAATTATCTAAATATGCTTACGATCCTTGTAAATATAACTGGTTAAATGCAATTTAACATAGAAGAATTTCCTTATCCCGCGGTAAACATTATTATTATTGTTATTATTATTATTATTATTATTATTGACAAACATTTCTGAATGCAACTGACACCTGAAATTACGATATTCGCCACGACAAATTTACACTTACAACGTTCACAAATCCGCACTTTGAATGATATCTCATCTCAACACAAAATTTTAAGCGTCGCATTTTACCGTTCTTGACATGAATTTTACACACTGAAATTTTCACACGCTGACCAAAATTTACAACGCCTTTCGCCTGATAATTACGAATATCAACCCGACAAGCATCTGGAAAATTTGGTTAGGACAGACAGTAACTAACTAACTACAACATAATATAAATTAGACAGACCTGCACAATGGTGACATTCTCAGCATTCTGGTCACATCCTCACCAGCAAACCTCGTACTTAGCCACTCATTTTCACAGATAACATTTTCATTTTCAAAATCTCACTCATCCAAACACTACCCTTCACACACACGATATTAAAATTACCATATAAATAATGCACTTTCTCTGTAACTTGCACCACGAACTTCCCTCGTCCTGCAGTCGACTACAACCGTCTGATGCTTTCTCAGAGTGGTTTCTCTCTCCGTTGTTTCAATAAGAACAGGTGTTCAACCGATAAAGGGAGCAGAACTCCTCTGCGTAGCTTCCCCCAGACCCTCTTCACTTACAAGAGTACATGAAATGATAAAATATAAAATCTGCTGTGTATATTCCAACCAGCCTACACCTTCCCAGTTCGTCTGCAAACGTTCAGAACTTTCCCAATCGCTTTTCTTCTTAACCAAATTTATAGACCTTAGCCACGAACATGTATTTAATTATTGTCGGTCAATCTGGCGCGAATTTCCCAAGATGACGGGCACAAGCTCCCGCGGCTCCAAGTTCCAGATCGACACTGAAAAATCTACGGTGGGGGGTTTCTTTTATAATTTCCGGAAGGACGCTATCCCCTCTATGAGGCTTGGTTGTGTAATCTGCCAATTTTGCTTCTAATAAGCCGATTTTGATAAGACTTGTCCCAGAACTCCGGACAGACTTGCACTTATGTTCGATGTTAATTTTATAATTTTTCTACACTCACAACACGGGGAATAAATTGTTTCTGCCCGTGCGTTTCGCGCGTTTTCTTCTGCCCATGACCTTGGCACGTGTAACTGGCTCGCTGATCTCACGCTAACATGTACTTAGGCTTAACTTCCTTTAAAATTTTCCCTGGTGTCACTACCTTCACAGAGGGTGTATGAATAATTTTGCTTATTAATTTCTTCATTTACTATATTATCAAAATCCCTCGTTGTGCAGAATTCCACGACTTTAAAGAATTGTCGGGCACTCGAGTCCCACCGAGGTGTCCCGGCAATTCACGAGCTCGCCGTGAGGAAGAACCTTACCACGCGACATCGGGGCTCGTAGGAGCGCAAAAATGGCTGCCCTCAAACATACAGTAGTTTCTGAATACCAAATAAATATTTGAGAAAAATAAAAATTTTTCTCACCGTAGAATTATGGGTTCAATATATTCAATAACGCCTCGCACCACAAACTCCCGTACGTGGTTGTAGTCACCATAACATAAAGAATTACTTGTACCCTGTGGAGAAATTTAAATAGGGAGGATCGTCATAAGTAGCCCTCGGGCTTTTATATAATATCAAAGTGCGAAATATGTACCCTACATAAAACCCTTGTAAATACTAATGAAATATACAATATTCACAAAATATGTAATTAACGGACCCTGGATTATTATGCAGTAATAGGTTGGAATACAAACTAATTTGGTTAATAGGAAGTGTCTTCTGGCCTACCCTTCCGCAATCTAGCGAGAGTTTCATAAATTCCAGGAATTTTGATGTTTCATATCCCTAATATTTATGCAAATTCCATAGCACAGCTGTTGTTCAGGGTAGTCTATACTTGTTACCCTCTTCAATAAGACTGCATTCTGGCCTATTACTGCATAAACATCCGGGCCCTAAAATGTTCATCCCATCAGTACTCAAAGTACGCAATTAAAGATTCGACACTTTGACTCATTTCACGAACTGTCATTAATAATTATGTTATTGCAATGTACATTACACTATTTGCCCTTTACGGTCTTCAGAGACGTAGAAGTGTAGGAAAATGTTGTTCCTCGGGAGTTTTTACTTGCAGATAAATCTACCGAAACTTACAAATACCACCGAACTTAAATGGGATCGGGCATTCCACCTTGCTCAGAAAGCCACCAGTCAACCGTCTGAGCCACTCAGTTTGGAACTGTTTGCAGTTCATGGACTGAAAATGCTTAACTGCCATATTCTTATTACCTCCTGAATGAAACATATTTAATTACACTACCATTACACAACCACTATTTTTTAAATTGTGGCAAAGTATTACATTTGAAGAAGAAATGACCGGGCGAGTTGGCCGTGCGGTTAGGAGCGTACAGCTGTAAATTTGTATTTGTGAGATATAGGGTTCGAATCCCACTGTCGGCAATCCTAAAGATGGTTTCCCGTGGTTTCCCACTTTCACGCCAGGAAAATGCTAGGGCTGTGCCTTAATTAAGACCACCGCTGCTATCTTCCACTCCTAGACCTTTCCTATCCCATCGTCGCCATAAGACGTATCCGTGTCGGTGCGACGTAAAGCCACTTGTAAAAAGAAGAGAGAGAAGGAACATGCAATATTGAATACCACCGAGCTCGATAGCTGCAGTCGCTTAAGTGCGGCCAGTATCCAGTAATCGGGAGATAGTGGGTTCGAGCCCCACTGTCGGCAGCCCTGAAGATGGTCTTCCGTGGTTTCCCATTTTCACACCAGGCAAATGCCGGGGCTGTACCTTAATTAAGGCCACGGCCGCTTCCTTCCACTTCCTAGGCCTTTCCTATCCCATCGTCGCCAAAGACCTACTGTGTCGGTGCTACGTAAAACAAATAGCAAAATATATATATTGAATACCTCCTTCCAGGAAAATTTGGTGCCAGGAAGGGCATCAGCCACACAACATGAGTAAGTTTACCTGTACGAGAAAGTTCGCACCCTCGACGCTACCAGGGTGTGGGAAAAGTTACAAAAGAAGAATGCTGGGGTTAATAACTCTCATTAAATCGCATAAAATGACCTTTGAATGCAATATGGAATGTAGTCCATTTCAGATACTATTTGAATTATGAAAGGGATAACAATTTACATTACAATAAAATCAAAATTATAGAAAATCTTAAAAGATTCATAGATCTTACTTGCAATAATTTCCTAAGGAACTCGCGGCAAGATAAAATCAAATTCATTATCGCTAAGGAAGTGGGAGAAAAGGTATTTTATTGTGCATGCAGAGGTAGACGGACCAGCAATAAGCGGCAGTTGATATCATAGTTCCCGAAGATACATTTTAGATCCGACTATCAGGTTTGAGTACCATAGCATTCAGCCAAAGGACGTCAATCTAGAAAGAAGAAAAATACGAATCCACTATGTCTTACGAGAAATCTGCATACCACCTTCATGAAATGGAAGTAATGTAGTGTGGTTAATGATCGTAGCTGGTGGTACCATGCCTCGTCACTTGGCCGCCACGTGGAAGCACTTCAAATTTAAAACGAACCACATCTCTGAAATCATGACTCTCATACTCCGAGAGTCCACCAACATCCTGAGACACCACCTCCACACAGCAAGCAAGTATCGCATTTTCAGTTGTTTACATTACATTTTCGAGGTAAGCTTTACTGATGCAACTTTATAGATACAATTTCATATATCGTCGTTGCGCCTGTGAAAACCCCTACGTGAAATAATTCAGTTTAAATCTTTGGCCGTTAAGGTTCTGTCATGTATGATTCCCTATTGTGCGATTATTTTCAAAGAATTCTCGCTGTTAATGATACTGTGATGCGGGTCAGTATTTCTCCCGCAAACAGGTTTTCGCAGGCGCAACGACGATGTATTACCTTGTTTTGATGGCAGCCTGTAAATACAGGACTTGGATTCCTTAAAAAATATATACATATATAAATGTCGGCAGCGTTTGATAATGTATTATGAACTAGGACAAGTTTATTACATCTATCTATTGTTTTTAAACAATTTGAAGGTGACAGATGTGAGGAATGTCTGCAATACCATTATTTATGTAGACAGTCCGTGTGATGAATCATGAATGTCAATAAATTTTATGGTCGGTTGATTTATACGTTTCAGATGGCCTGGTAGACTTCTAGCTCGTGGGGATCTCCTTATTTTCCTAGTACTCCTCTTCAGTGACATCTGGACTTTTTTTCTTCTTCTTTTTTCACAATTTATTTCATGTCGCACGGACGATAGTAAAGGGCTAAGAGTAGGAATAAGTGACCGTAGCCTTAATTAAGGTTCATCCCCCAGCATTTGCCTACTGCGAAAGTGGGAAACCCCAGAAAACTATCTTCAGAGCTGCCAACAGTGGAGTTCGAACCCATTGTCTACCGGATGTAAGCTAATAGTCTGGAACTTTCTATAACAAGTGATGATCGAAGCTTTCGAAATTCACCCAACCTTCATTATAAAGATTTAAGATGCACATTTTAATTAATACATACAATGCTCCATGTTTTGACTGTGATGTAGAACAATTCATTCAAACAAGTGCAAACATTCAAAAGCGAATGAGCGAAAATAACTGAGTTGAAAACAATCGTCTGTAAAAGACAAGTCTAGCTTTAAAATAATATTTTGATTTGATTCTCTGTAGCTACCGATTGCAGTTTTGTATGTTAAGTCCATTAAACGCTGGAAACTAAGAAGCACAAGTAAATATTAACACGAAAAATTAAATTGTTAAAACTTACTCTCTGTTGCCAGACAATGATAATTTAGTTTCCGTGAAATTACTACATCGCGTAAAACACGAACAAGACTGATGGTAAAATTATTCATGGCAAACTGTAGAAGTGAGGCCATTTTCCATGTACTTTCAGACGACTGGCTGACATGTAAATGATAGCTCTGAACATGCAACCCTCACAGTGCTGAATTGTACTATGTGATCTGCCAGGAATACAATTACATACAACATATTCCATGTCTTGTGTTGGCTTACGGGCAGTTATTTCTGGTATTATTGCTGCTGATTCGCCTTGAACGCAAGTGGTGTATTCTGATTGTTGTGTAACCTGAGTTACTGCGGTGTAGTGAAGAAGACTATGTGCAGTAATAAGTGGATCTGATTGGAAATATGCTTCCCCAAAATACAAGCGCGTGTGTAAAATCAGGAAAAGCCCAGACTCGAGCTAGTCAGTTTATATTAAGACGGAATCAGTTGATCTATTTTTCTAGTCCTTACACAGATTTGTGTCTTCATGGTCATTTATGAAACTGGATGGTTTCTTCACGTTTAGGAGAGTTTTTTCCAAATCACTAAGAAGGTAAACGACGTGAATTAATTCTGACCACCGTGAAAATCAATCTCAACGTTACCACATTTGTACATGTTCGTCATTATCACAATTTTCCGAAAAGTACGTAGTGTATCAATTTTAAAATAGTATTTCAATACTGAGATAGGAAATCTTTCTTTCCTTCTTTCTTTCTTTCTTTCTTTCTTTCTTTCTTTCTTTCTTTCTTTTTGTCTTTCTTTCTTTACTTCTTTCTTTCTTTCATTCTTAATCCGCTCACCCTCCAGAGTTGGTTTTTCCCTCGGACTCAGCGAGGGATCCCACCTCTACCGCCTCAAGGAGAGTGTTCTGAAGCGCGAGGCTTTGAATCGGGGGATACAACTGGGAAAGAGGACCAGTACCTCCCCCAAGCTGCCTCACCTGCTGTGTGGAGCAGGGGCCCTTGGGGGCGGGGGGAATGGGAAGATGGGAAGTGATAGACAAGCAAGAGGGAAGGAAGCGGCCGTGGCTTTATTTAGATACCATCCCGGCATTTGCCTGTGGGAGAAGTGGTAAACCACGGAAAACAACTTAGAGGATGGTTGAGGTGAGAATCGAACCCCCTCTATTCAGTTGACCTCCAGAGGTTGAGTGGATCGCGTTCCAGACCTCGTACCACTGTTCAAATTTCTTGGAAGAGCCGGGAATCGAACCCGCGCCTCTGGGATTGCAGCTAATCACTCTAACTACTACACCACAGTGGTGGACAATAGTAAAGCTACATGGTGAAAATAATGTAATAACTACATTGAAAAACCAATCGTACAAAATGCTCAGTTATTTCCTACTTACTATTTACACACCAGTTCTGATATGATAACGTCTTATAATTCGGTCTGCCGTTCCGGGGTTCAAGCCATAAAAGTTGACGTAATGGAATTCAGTAGGAGTATGAAGCTTTCGTACTGTAGGAAGTTACATATGAACTGCACGACTAGGTGTGCCGAGTGGGTGTAGCGTCGTGGGGACGGGTAGCTGGAATACAATTTCCGGTGCATGGTCAACTTCAACAAGTCGTTGTGATAACACGTGTTGCTCAATGTATATGCAATAAGTAACATTCGTTTGTTAAATACAGAAATACGGTTTATATCCGACCGATAACATAACGGTACTGCAACCTTGTGAGTGGCCGTTGGGACTTCAGCTCTAATGCCATGAGCAATGTTGTGCCTGGCCTTGTAGTTGTGTTTCCTGGATGTCTTTTAATGGCACTAAAAATTAACCATTATTGGACAGAGTATGTTATGGTTCTTTTCCATGCTAATTTTTCGTACGTACGCATAGCGAAACAGTGTCGGCGGCATGGGTTAACACTCAGCGTAACTACTGAATAAATTTTGTAGCCCGTTACACACATCAGGAGCCTTTGGTGAAACCTTTGTTTACGAAAACCACCTGGAAGATGGCTCTAAAGAATGTGTCACCTATATTACTTCTGGGGATTCGCCGATTGGCTTGTCAAGAAAATCCAGCGAGGCAACGCGGTGAGCTGGTGATAAACCTGGTTGGAGAGAAAGGGAAAGTGTACGCAAGATACTTCCTGGAATCCGTTATGATACCTATGTATCGAACAGACATCCGACGACTGTATGGAGGGTATTCAAACCAGATGAAGGCTTCAAGTTATACGGCCATAACATCCCTGCGAATTTAACAGGAAATGAAACAGAAATTAAAAATGCATGTAATTCCGTTTCAGGACATTTGTGTGAAGAGCCATGACGCCATTCCAATAGATTACAGCACATTTGGACTGTAGAAAATATATATTTAGTATCGCCGTTCGTACACTATGGATGGAAAGCTTGCAGTAAGGGAAGGCACAGAATTCATATGCCCGTTCCCTACCGGAGTTAAGTTCGATGGAAACTTCTATGTCGGGCAATAGTTAACTGCACTGTGGGGTCCGATAGAACACTACCGGTGCTGGCGATGAAGTATTTTCTAAGGTGTGTACCCTTGAAATTCTGTCAGTTTCAAATCGAAGGATGTTCTGTAGACCGATTTTCTTTGTTGAATATTTAAGCAGATGTTTCGTGAGTGTTGGGAGCGTGTAAACACATTTTGATGAAAACTTAGCTTAACATCGCGTTACAAGGGACGACTCACCCAATTCGAAATGGAGTAAATGTACTCAAACTGATCAAAAAACGCAGAAGAAATCCACTATGAGTGGATCAGAGAGCCGAGCATTTTATGTAAACACTGAGTTGTTCCAATAGGCCAGAAAAAGACAGTTTCAGGCGGTGTGTCGTCTCGGAACGAAGAGCAAGTCTGTCAGTTCGTGAGACGTCAGTGAGAGCTGAATAATGTAATGTTGCCTAGTCAAACGGCGCTGTGAGTACGGCAATGGAGGGTGTCTGTCAGCTGTTGCACTCTCCATGAAAATAACGTGAGTGTTCCTGATATTAGTCTCTTTGAAGAATATATGCAAATTCTACAATATTTTCGTCACCAGTTTGAATCCAGGTTTCAAGATATAGAAAAACGTTTTAATATGTTTTGGCTATTTACAACCCCATATTTTGTAGATGACAACAATGGTCCTGGCAGGTACGATATGGAACTGTTCAATATAACGATTTGTTGAAATACAAATATAAACACAAGAAGTACTTGGCTGATTTTTTCAAGAATATCTCGAAAACCAGATTTCCTGACTACTGTCATTTCTTGATGGATGCAGTACTTTGGCATCTGTATCTTGACACAGGCCAGAACAAATGCAGCTTCCATCGAAGTTTCAATCTCATCCATGGCTGTGGCAATATGGAAGCTGCTGAGGTATGGGTGGTGCTGAGTAATGACATTCAGAGCACGGCCAGTGCATCTGATTATTATGGAAAGTGTTACTCATAGGGTCATTCGTGCTGTAATAGCACTTACTGGCCCAGTGAGGAAAGCAATGGCAAATTACCTCAGTAGCCACTTTCCCTAGTATGCCTCATTTTGGCGCTGCCATTGGTTGTTGCGATATCCCCGTAACCGCTTGTCCTTTGGTGGTGCTATTTAAGGATCCAATCAGCCTCTGGACCGATGACATACCAGATAGACATGTACGAGGGCAGATCAAAAAATAAGTTGCACTTCCCAGTTATGGCCATTTATTACACCACCTATACAACAGCAACACGACTATAACGACATACACTGTCACGTCATTTTTCCGCATAGTTTCCAAGAGACTCCAAACATTTCTGCGAACGCCCAACCAACTTGTCGGTGCCGGATGCATAGAAATTTCCCCCAGCGTTGTGCAACCACTCGGAGACAGCGGCCTTCACCTCCTCATCGGTCTGGAAACGTCGACCACCGAGCTCCATTTTGAACATGGCGCTAGGTCGGGACTGTACAGTGGATGTTGCCAGACCTCCCACTTGAAACGCTGCAGCAGTTCTCTCGTTTGGCGGGCCTTGTGAGGTGCTGCGTTATCGTGCAACACCGGCGCTTCTCTTTAATCGCTTTACGCAACCAGTGCAACGTTTGACAATACGACGCCGCGTTGATCGTCGTTCCTTTCGGCATGAATTCCACGTGCAGCACACCCTCCATGCAAAGAACACTGTCGCCATAACCTTACCGGCTGAAGATTGAACCTTGGCCTTCTTTCGTTGTGGTGATGAGGGGTGCATCCGTTCCATTGATGTTCTCTTCGTTTCGAGGGTGAAGTAGTGGAGTCACGTTTCGTCGCCTGTGACGATTCGCCGCAGAAACTCGTTGCCGTCTGCGTCATAGCCTTGCAAAAATGCCAGGGAGGATTGGAAACGTTGTCCCTTGTGCTCATCGGTGAGAAGACGTGGGAGCCATCTTTGACACAGCTTACGATATCCAAGGTCCTCGTGAACAATGGCGAACACACTGCCATACGACATGTTCAGCTGCATCGCGATTTCTCTCAGTTTAATTCGCCGGTTCTGTCTAATGATCGCATTGACACTGTTGACCTTTGCACTGGTCCTGGACGTTGCGGGCCTGCCTTCGCGATGGTTGTTCGTGATATCCGTGCGTCCGGCTTCGAACTGCTGACACCACTTTACGATACCTTGCCGGGAAATGGCCCGCTCCCCATACACAACGCTAATTTCACGATGAATGTCCGTGCAATTCTTCCTTTTGGCCCATAGAAATCGGATTGTCGCACGCACCTCATACTTGGAGTGAACGTCCAGTTGACGCACCATTGCATTTGGCCGCTATTCACACAATAATAGACGCGACACCACAGCGACCTGCCTAACAGACGTGTGGGCAGTGTCTGTCTCTTTCTCCGCTGTGCCCACGTTTGCGACATCAGCGCGCTGCTGCGGCGCGTTAGTGCAACTAACCTTTTGATCCACCTACGTACATGTTGCACGAATATGGTGTAAATTGGGTTCGACATACGAGTGCAAATAATTAATTTTCGTTATGAAATTTTTCCACGTTCAAATCCCAAAGTGCCTTGTCAGGTCACAAAATAACATGCAGCTTTCGACTGAAAATTCCCCAGACATTACGTCCTAATAGTGATAACTATTTTGAAACACGAAACAGAAAATGCAGGAAAATGTCCTCGACAGTAACTCATGGGTATCATTGTACAGTAAGTACTACGGTGTTAATATAAGGAAAGATCTTCATTGGCGTAAACCCATAAATGGGATTGTAAATAAAGGTTATAGATCTCTTGATGTTGTTACGGGAGTATTTAGGGAGTGTAGTAAGGATGTGAAGGAGAGTATTGTTCTATTGTATGGGACCGTCACCAGGATTACATGATTCGAAAACTGTATTGTTTGTTCTGAGTGGTATCCGACAAACGGATAGTGTTAAGACAATGTTACAAACTTTTCCCTGGGAAGACTTGGAGAATAAAACGAGCTGCTCGACTAAGCGGTACGTTTCGAGCTGTCCTAGGGAGATTGAGCGGAATGACATTAGGTGGACGAAGAAGCTTGAATGAAACTTTTAACGTTAGGAAAGATGATAATATGAAGAAAAACTGGAATTCAAGAGGACTAGTTTAGGACAATACTCGCTGATAGAGGAATTAGGAATTGTAATAATGTACCAGGGGAGATGTTTGATGAATTTACAACCTACTTGATATAATTCAAGAAACAACTAGGTGAACGAACAAAACGTAATCTGCTACGTGGGCGAATTCTAAATGCAGATCAGTGGTGATTGATTGATTGATTGATTGATTGATTGATTGATTGATTGATTGATTGATTGATTGATTGATTGATTGATTGATTGATTGATTGATTGATTGATTGATTGATTGATTGATTGATTGATTGATTGATTGATTGATTGATTGATTGATTGATTGATTGATTGATTGATTGATATCCTAGATCTAATACAATTCCCGTCCTTTTTAAAGGACTTTGGATGTTTAGGGTATCCTTCTTTACCATTATATTCCATAACTGTTCTCTATCTACCCTATCAAAAGCCTTTTCATAGTCGACAAAAGCGACATAAGTTTTCAAGTTAAATTCTCTTCTCCAGTATCTGTTTGAGGCTAAATATAATATCAGTGCAGGATCTGCCTTTTCTAAATCCACACTGTTCTTTCAATAAGAGATTCTGTGCAATAATCCTAAGTCCATTGTTTATTATTTTAGCTTATATTTTATAGCTAACATTTAATAAACTTATTCCTCGATAGTTACTGCAAAAATTCGATTTCCTTTCTTGAAAAGTGATATTATTTTAGCTTTCCTCCATTTTTCTGGTATATTTCCTTTCCAACAAAGATTAATTAAATGTAACAATCTAAATTCAAGAATGATCCAACCATATTTGAACAACTCCATATTTATATTGTCTAACCCTGGTGCTTTTCTATTTTTGAAGTATTTCATAACAGTATTAAGTTCATCTATATTTATTAGGTCAATTCCTTAAACGTCGTTATCTGTATCTTAATCTTCCAGACTCTCTCCATGCTCTCCGTTATGCCACAATTCTTTGTAGTGTTGTATCCATGATTCTCCTTCGATTACATTTGTATTGGCAGTTTCTCTTTCATCACTATTGAAGTGCTTCATTAACTTATACGCCATCTCTTGCCTACCATGGATATCATCTTCTATTAAATTTATTAACCTATCCCTTTATTAAAACTTAAATACTTCCCAATTAAAATTCAGTACATTCTCTGTACCGGCATTACGGGTGCAGGATGTATGTATTCATTTTAACTATTCCTGGGAAAGAAATGATGAGTTATAGACCGTGATTTATCTGATGAAGGTTAGTATTACAAACAAAAGGATCACACATACAAAATTTAGAATTAAACGTCCTATACAAATCGATGGCTTTCTTTTAAAACCTCGTATGTCCAAATGTTCTTCCTACCTATTATATCCCTTAAGACTGGTCACGCCTCCCGGTCATATATTTGTACGCAGTCCATCAGAATAATTTTTGCTGTGTTCATTTTCCTTTGCTAAAATCTAAAGGAAAATGGACCTTAACGTACCGAATTGTAGGGATGTTGATTGCATGGCAAATTTACACATTCCTAGAGTATAATGTATTTAAGGTTCATTTTCCTTTACAAATTGGCAGAGGAAAATGACCATAGCGAAAATTATTCTTTTGGACTGCATATAAATATGGGACTGGGAGGCGTGACCAGTCTTAAGGAATATAATGGATAGGAAGAGTATTCGGACTTACGAGGTTTTTAGAGAAAGCTATCGAAATGTGCATATATGTATTTTGTAATTCTAACGATCTGCAAGAAAAATATGCACATTTTTCTGTGTTAAAGGAGCACTTATTGCATGCGGTCGGAGACGCGCACTCGTCCAGTACGGATTTGGAAAAGCTGTATGTAAACTGCATGGACCAATGTTGTTAAAAACTTCATTATCTTCTGAAAATGAACTACACAGTAAGGAATAGAATTTAATGAATGTGATATGCCACAATATATATTTTTGGTCAGTAGTATCGCTTTAGGAAGCATTTAAGAAGTCACTCCTGCTGCTTCTACGATAGCCTCAGCTTGTCTCACTTGCAGGTAAAGATGCGAGGTGTCTGGCCTTGAGAAGACATACTGTATAATAGAGAAGTGCAAAAAAAAAAACTCGATAGAAAACGATCTGGTCAAATACTATGAAAGTATTTTTATCTTCTACGTCCTGAACTTTTCCCAATTACTTGGACTTGGACACATCGCGCAGATTTGGCCCAGATTCGCAGCCAGATGCCTTTCGTAACGTGTAACCTATGGTGGAGGATTAACTGTTGAGTGCTTCCGCTCCGGTCAGTACTGTAGTATGTTGTGTTTATAGGAAGAGTTATGTATTGGTACGAACTTCAGACAAAACATTACACTACCAACCACCACAAAACACGCAATAGTGATTATATCCCCCCCATATAGGGTTGGCATCAGCAAGGACATCCGGGCATAAAACGGGGCCAAATCCACATGTACAACACAGTTCGTACCCGTGACCCAACCGGTGTGGATAAACGCGGTAGAATAATAATAATAAGAAGAATAGTCTGCATTAGTACGAACACAAACACCCAGTCCCAAAACAGGTGGGTGGGGCTAAAATCCTCGACCCAGTCGGGAATCGAACGTGGGACACTCTGAACCGAAGGTTGCTCCGCTGACCATTTATATAAGGAGTTGGACACGTGCTGAAAATAACTGCAAGAAATTCATACTCAAGGTTCAAACATCGGATCTTCTAACTGTTTACATCCCTCAACAGAGAACTCACCGTCAGTGCTACGGCAGTTTGTCGCATTAAATAAGCTATCTCTTTGAAAGCGATAGATCATCTATAAAATCTTACTACTAATTTACGTCAGTAGCATGCAATAGTACGACATGTGACAAGAGTAAACAAGATACAATGGGATATAGGCCGTCGTCTGAATACAAGTCAACAAGTGCCACTCCGTATCGTCTTGCACCGACAGATCATTTACACGCGACTCCCCGGATACGTTACCGCAAGGTACAAGTTACATTTTAATGTGCTGCGGCAATTTGGCGGCGAATCAGTGAATTAAGGAAATGTCACAGTATGATACTGTACGAATTAGAACAGACAGTTATTTAAACCTGGCCTAGTTATTACTGAAATCACAGTCTCGGCAATAGTAGAACCATTTAACCTACAATTTAAAGACGGAATGTTTATTAAACTTGGTTGCAAGAAGAAAGTACCTCCCTGATAGAGGGAAGACAACCATCAAACACTGCAGACAAGGGTTTAATTCCGATATCGTGTGATAGCAAGGGATTTATTATTGATAGTAAATCTACATTTTCTTGAGGTTCCAATTACCGACAGTTAAATGATGATCATGTGCAAATGTTATTCCTAATTCACGGTCTCTTCTTCATTATTTTTTTGTACCGCAATGAGTGGAGACATGAGATACAGCACCGGTATTCCCTGTCTATCCTAAGAGGCTACCCTAAGGCAGGATTCCAGGGCTCTCAACTTCGGAGTGTTAGCTGGCAGCCACAGTCCCCATTTACCATCGCCAGGACCTCATATTCAACTTTCCCATCTCAATTCTCTGATTAATTTTTGTTCTATTCCGACGTCGAAGTTACTAAATTTGCGGTTCCTTTCGAGTCTCATTGTCACACATTTCACGACTCGTCTTCACTTATACTCATTTCTGACAGTTTTACAGTTCACGATATCTTCTAGAGTGGGTTAAAACAACATATGTGCCTTTCACTGATCTTTCTCCGTCTCATCCATGGCTTTGACATTGAGGTAATGCCATTCCTTATACAGCTAGTGTGTGGCTCGTAGGGTCGGTTGGTGCGTGCATTTCAATTAGCTTGATAGACTGGTAACAGAAACTTCTGGCTCAGTGAGGAAAGCAATGAGAAAGTACGTCACCCCTCGTTTCCCTAGTACGCCTCGGTAGTGATGTCTGGGCTATTAATGATGGTTGGTGCTGGAGCTGTTGGGGATCAGGCTGCGGCTTTCGGCGATGTTTTTTATTCTTCGAGGAGTCAGACCTGTTCCATTGTCTTCTGATTAGTGTTAAGAAGAGATGGTTTCTAGTTGCATTCTCATTAAACAATAATCATTACCAGCACCAGACTTCTGCTTTGAGATGCTCGCCGCCTCTTGTGCCCACAGTCACCGTATCAAATACTGACATATCATTATGATCATCGAGACCTTGTCAGTACATTTACTGGTACATTAAGGATGACGTTCAGACACTAGGCTATAGCACTTGTAGTAGTAGTGGTAGTTGTTACTGTTGTTGTTGTTGTTGTTGTCGTTGATTTTTTTTTGTTTTCTTTTTTTGCTAGTGGCTTTACCTCGCACCTACACAGATTGGTCTTATGGCGACAATGGGATAGGAAAGGGCTAGGAGTTGGAAGGGCGTGGCCGTTGCCTTAATTAAGGTACAGCCCCAGCATCTGCCTGGTGTGAAAATGGGAAACAACGGAAAACCATCTTCAGGGCTACCGACAGTGGGATTCGAACCCACTATCTCCCAGATGCAAGCTAACGGCTACGTGCTCCTAACCGCACGGTCAACTCGCCGGGTCGTCGTCGTCTTTGTTGTTGTTGTTGTTGTTGTTGTCGTCGTCGTCGTCCACCGTGGTAACAGTGGTGGTTGTGGTGGTTGTGGTCGTGGTAGGTAATAACAGAATTGGTTGTTGCCATTTCCGTCCTGCTTGTCGGTTTTCTTGGTTAGCACTGGTTATTCACCAGGGCGGCTGCGGTTGAAATCGCGATCAATACATGTGGATATTTTTTAAGTGAAAGTCATATCACTATGGTTTCTGTTCCATGTATAGATATAATTGGAGGTCCCGTTGCTATCATCACGATATCTTGGATTTTCGGACATCCTTAGTCATCACCTGTTATTCTTTTGTAAGTACCAGTCCAGTGGTGTAAAGGTAGAATTAAAAAGTCCCGGGTTAGACTCAAAGATTTTAACCTTAACTTTGAAATAGATGTATTCAGATGTATTCGCGAATGGTGGGCTCAAATTTTACAGGCGATAGTACTGGACATGGTTTTCCGTGATTTCCATTTCTTTAATAGTATGCCAAACATCCCTTCCTTTATAGCCTACCATATGGCTATATTATCAGTCTATATATATATAAATGTCGTTGTATGAATGTATGTATGTGTGTATGTGTGTGCGTGTGTATGTGTGTAAGCTTATGTATTACATCTCCTCCTAAACCATTGGAGCGATTTACACCAAACTTGGTACACCTACGACTTAGTTTCAGGAGACAAACCGCGTGGGGGCAAGACACCCCAAGTACCCTTAGGGAGGGGGGCGAGGGGGCTCACATATAAAAATATACGAAAATAGTGTCAAATCCATCGTTTTCGGATTTGCTGAGATGAATAGTGATACTATGGAATGTTTCCAAGTCCAAATTCAGCCCCCTTATGGGTGAGGGCGAGGGGGGAGTGATATATCAAAGTAATAGGAACTAGTGTCGAATCCATTCTTTTCGGGGTCACTGAGATGAATAGTGACACTCCGGATTTCTTTTGACAAACCGCGTGGGGGTAAGACACCCCATGCACCCATAGGGGTGTTGGGGCGCAAGGGGGGTGGCATATAAAGTATTCGAAAATAGTGTCGAATCCGTACTTTTTATGGTCGCTGAGATGAATGGTGACATTCCGGAAATTTTTAAAGTCCAAGTTCTGCCCCCTTTGGGGTGGGGGCGAGGGGGGAGTGATATATCAAAATAACCGAAAATGGTGTCGAATCAATCCTTTTCGGGGTCGCTGAGATGAATATTGACACTCCGGATTTTTTTCGACAAACCGCGTGGGGTAATACACCCCATGTACACATTCGAGGGGTGGGCGAGGGGGTGATATATAAAATATTCGAAAATAGTGTCGAATCCATACTTTTCGTGGTCGCTGAGGTGAATAGTGACAATATGAATATTTTAAAGTCCAAGTTCAACCAACTTTGGGGTGGTGGCAGGGGGAGTGTTATATGAAATTAATCGAAAATAGTGTCGAATACATAGTTTTCGGGGTCGCCAAGGTGAATACTGGCACTCCGGATTTTGAGTATCAGGAGAACCGTTAAGGGCGGGGGGTGAGTGGGGTGAGATACAAATATCATCGAAAATAGTGTCGAATCCATACTTTTCGGGTTCGCTGAGATGAATAGTGACACTCCGAAATTTTTAAAGTCCACGTTCTCCTCTCTTCGGAGTGGGGGGCGATGGGGGAGTGATACATATCAATAATCGAAAATAGTGTTGAATCCATAGTTTTCGGGGTCGCTGAGATGAATAGTGACACTTCGGAATTTTTAAAGTCCAAGTTCTGCCCTCTTTGGGGTGCGGGGCGAAGGGAGGAATGATATATCAAAATAACCGGAAATGGTTTCGAATCCATACTTTTCGTGGTCGCCGGGATGAATAGTGACACTCTGGAATGTTTTAAAAGTCCAAGTTCAGCCCCCTTTGGGGTGTTGGCGAAGGGGGAGTGATACAAGAAAATTATCGGAAACAGTGTCGAATCCATACTTTTCGGGGTCGCTAAGATTAATATTGACACTTCGGAATTTTTAAAGTCCCAGTTCATCCCCCTCTGGGGTGGCGGCGAGGGGGATTGATATATCAAAATGACCGAAAATAGAGTCGAATCCATACTTTTTGGAGTCGCTGAGATGACTAGTGACACTCCGGATTTCTTCTGACAAAAAGCATGGGGGTAAGACACCCCCATGTACCCATTGGGTGGGCGGGCGTGGGGGCGACTTATAAAATATTCGAGAATAATGTCAAATCCATACTTTTCGTGGTCGCTGAGATGAATAATGACAATCTGAATATTTTTACAGTCCAAGTTCAGCCCCCTTTGGGGTGGGGGCGGGGGAGTGATTTAAAAATATGAATCGAAAATAATGTCAAATAAATAGTTTTTGGGGTCGCCAATGTGAATGTTGGCACTCCGGATGTTTAGTATCAGAATAAAAAACCGTGTGGGTTTAAGGCACCCCAGAAACCGTTGGGGGTGGTGGGGGCGAGGGGGGTGAGATATAAATATCATCAAAAATAGTGTCGAATCCACACTTTTAGGTGTCACTGAGGTGAATAGTGACACTCCAGAATTTTTTAATGTCCAAGTTTAGCCCCCTTCTGGGTGGGGGGCGATGGGGGAGTGATATAAAAATAATCGAAAATAGTGTCGAATCCATAGTTTTCGGGGTCGTTGAGATGAATAGTGAGACTCCGGATTTTTTATAAGTCGAAATTCAGCTCCTTTGGGGTGGAGAAGAGGGGAGAGTGATACATAATAATAGTCGAAGATAATGTCGAATCCACATATTTCGGAGTCACTGAGATGAATAGCGGCACTCCGAATTTTTAGTAACATGAGACAAACCACGTGGGGGTTAGACACCCCAGCTACCCTTAAGAGTAGGGGTCGAGTGGGTGAGATATAAAAGATCATCGAAAGTAGTGTCGAATCCATACTTTGCGGGGTCGCTGAAATGAACAGTGACATTCCGAATTTTATATAACAAGTTCAGCCCCTTCGGGGCGGGGGGCGAGGGATGAGAGCTATACAAAAATAACCGAAAATAGTGTCGAATACAGAGTTTTCGTGGTCGCTCAGATGATTAGTGGCACTCCGGACTTTTTTAAAGTTCAAATTCAGGCCCCTTTATGGGGGGGGGTGAGGGGATTTGAGATATAAATATTAATCGAAAATAGTATCGAATCGGTAGTTTTCGGGGTCGCTGAGGTGAATTGTGGCATTCCGGATATTTTATAAGTCCGTGTTCATCCCCCTATATGGTGGGGATTATGGGGGAGTGAGATATAAACATGATCGAAAACAGTGTCGAATCCATAGGTTTTGGTGTCACTGAGGTCAATAGTGACACTCCGGATTTTTTAAAGTCAAAGTTCATCCCCTTCGAGGTGGAGAAGAGGGGAGAGTGATATACAAAGTAATCTAAAATAGTGTCGAATAGGTAGTTTTCGTGGGCACTGAGATAATTCGTCTCACTCCGAATGTTTTATAAGTCCAAGTTCAGTCCCCTTTGGGATTTGGGGCACAGGGGGAAGTGTTAAGTAAAAATAAACGAAAATAGTTTCGAATCCATAGTTTCGGGGTCCCTGAGATTAATAATGACACCCCGGATTTTTTATAAATCATATTTCATCCCCCTTTGGCATAGAGGGAGAAGGGGTAAAATATAAATTTTCAAAAATGACCGAAATAATGGACGCACCGTAGCCTATGTATGTTACAGCGTAGCTTTCAACCAAAATTATTACAAGTATGACTTACTACCTGGGGAAAGTACTGTGTACGATAGGACACCCCTGGAACCTCTAGAGGAGGGGTGATTTATATACGTAACTAGATAACCTGTGACTCTAGATGCCGTTCAAGGTTAAGTTTAGTTCTAATCGGCAGGCGAGTTAGAACCGGTAAAGAAACGAAAATGTCCAAAGGGACAGAGTTTAAAGACGTGTGTATGCTCTAGCATACCTCTCAACCAAACTTGGTATACAAATGACTTACTATGTAGGAAACATTACTGTGGGGGTCAGATACACCTAGCACCCCTAGGGGCGAGGGTGAATTATAAAAAACACAGAAAGATGGGTGAAATATAAAAAATAATAGATAACTACAAATATTCGTGTACAGTCCATACATTTCGAGGTCGCTGAGATGAATAATGGCACTCCGGTTGTCGTTGTTCAGCCCCTATCGGCATGGATATTAGAAGGGGTGGATAGAAAAATGTTTAAAATCACCAAAAATACGGATGTATTTTTCATCCAGCATAGCCCTCATACAAAATTGGTACACGTATGACTTACTATCTGAAAAAAATACTGTTGCGGTAAAACACCCCTAGCACACCTAGGGGAGATAGTGAAATATAAACATTAACGATTTTTTACTGATATTAATGTCGAATACGTTCTTTACGAAGTCACAGAGTTGACCTGTGACACTCTGGATGGTTAAGTCATATTTCAGCCGCAATCAGTATGGAGGTTGAGAGGGGGTGAAAATGAATGTAAAAATAACTGATATTATGGATGTACTGTATGTGGGTATGTTCCAGAATTGCTCTCAACGAAAACTTGGTACACATATGACTTACCATCTTAGAAAAAGTACTATGGAGATGAAAAATCACAGCCTCCGCTGGGGGTGGGGAACGAGAGGGGCTGACGTGCAAAAATGATGGAAAATAACCGACAATAATGTCTAAATCCATTGTTTATGTGTCTCTTATTCGAACTGTGACGCCCTTGATACCGTTTAAGTCCACGTTCAGACAGGAGCTGAGAAGGGCTTAAAACTATGTAGTATAAAATGACCGAGATTAGTGTTGAATGCACTGCTTTTATGGTCACTAGGCTGATTGTGACAGTCTCAATGACTGCCGAAATAGTGTACATCATTATGTACAGTGCGACTGGTAAATACATATAATTATTACTTTTATTTTCTTGGAAAGAATCAAATACTTCCCAGTCAATTCGAGCTTCCACAAGGACAAGGTTTTACTCGAAAATTAAATAACCTAAAACTTGAAATCAGATACATCTAAATACTCTAAAACTACATAATAGGTCGTAAAATCAACATCTCAAAAATAATTCAATAACCATTCACTTCACACTTCATTTTTGGCAACACACACGGATAAAACAAAAAACGTCAATACATGAGTCAAACTTGGATGATTTGTCTGGCACCGAGTGAGAATTATTTACAATTAATTATTTAATTTAAAGTAAATAAATCCACTACCAGAATAGTATTAAATAAAAAATTCTACGGAACAGTAACTGAAGTGAAAATTTTACCTTTCTCGTTTCGAAATGTTGTATTTATTTATATGTAAATAGTCAGAATAACTCTTCGTCCGTCTCGCTGGCTGAATGGTCAGCGTACTGGCCTTCAGTTCAGACGGTCCCTGGTTCGCTTCTCGGCCGGATCGGGGATTTTAATTCTTCTGGCTCGGAGACCTGAGTTTTTTTATCCGTCCCAACACTCACCTCTTCATATGCACACAACACACAGCACTACCAACCACCACAGAAACACGTAATAATGATAACATCCTTCCATATACGGTTGGCGGTAGAAAGGGCATCCGGCCGTAAAATATGGCCAAATCCACATGTACGACGCAGTTTGCATCCACGACCCCACAGGTATGGGAAAAGCGGTAGGAAATGAAGAAGAAGTCAGAATAACTCTTTGTGCTCAGTTCAGTCCCCATATATCAAACAGTCGACACATCCACAAAAGAATCGATATAATTCAATAATCAGTCGATATATGTTCTGTATTGACTCGCTCAATTGACGCAGTTTACTCACCTAAATAAAGGGTTTACTTGAACTGAAAATGGTTTCTGATGCCATTTTATTATCCGGGCCAGGATTTTGGTGACCTAAAAGTATTTATAAAATGATCTATAAAATGACGGTAAAAATCCAGTTAAATTATCTGAAAACTTTACAAAATGACATAAATTTCAAATTAAATTTTACAAACAGTTTATTAATCGAGTTGGTATAGCCTATATTTATGTTATATACATTATAATAAGCTTTTGGGATTTTGCTATATCACGAAAACAAGGTGGAATTCTTTACTTTTTCAGAAAATAATTTGTTCCGTGCCTTCAGAAGAAAATATCAACTGTTGACGAGGAAGACTTCTCTAGTTGGGGGTGTCTCTCCCTGAATGTGGACATTTTCAACAGGTAAGTAGTGAATAAAGTTTCTTTAGTCCCCAGATTGACGAAACGTTGTGAAGAGTCTCAAGTCTCCGCATTCATCCTCAGTTAATGTTGCGATAATATCCTCAAGCATGTAAGAAAATGACTCAAAAAGTATAAAATAAATTCCATAAAATGACCAAATAATGACGTATAATTTTAGAAAATTACATAGAAATACTAAATGGCAAGAAAATGACAAAAAATGACATCATAAATTAGCATTTTAATGTGAGAACTATGATCAGGATTTTTGCACAAGTTAGCAATGTCTGTCGTTAACCAATTAAAAGCTGACATGTCATCAAAATCCTTGTCCTAGTTATTATATTCGTTAAAATTTATTGTCGTAATTAACTAAAGGATCGCAAAGTTTCCAATTCAACATTATTTTCAGGAACATCAAGATAAAATTCGACATGGTATGAAAAGGAAATTACACTAAACTGTTAATAATATAGGGATAATTTTAAAAAGCACGATAGTGGCATTGTGCTTAGTTTCTCAACAATACGAGCAAGGCTCGATTTGTGGTAATACCAGAAACAAAAATACCATATAAATGAAATTATATCATCTGATTAATGGTTGGATCACGTGGTATGATTAGCTTTTCCTTTGCAAGCGCTTGCAGAAGATTTAAAACAAATAACACCTCCCTCAGAAAGGTTGCTTATACAGCACTCAGTAAGCATGCTGCGTAATTATGCTTCGTAATTGACCGAGCTCGATAGCTGCAGTCGCTTAAGTGTGGCCAGTATCCAGTATTCGGGAGATAGTAGGTTCGAACCCCACTGTCGGCAGCCCTGAAAATGGTTTTCCGTGGTTTCCCATTTTCACACCAGGCAAATGCTGGGGCTGTACCTTAATTAAGGCCACGGCCGCTTCCTTCCCACTCCTAGCCCTTTCCTGTCCCATCGTCGTCACAAGACCTATCTGTGTCGGTGCGACGTAAAGCAACTAGCTTCGTAATTGTTTTCATACACTCTGTGAGTTTATATTTCTTTGGCACTTTTATACGATTCTGATTTAGTCTGCGAATTTGAACATTTTTCATATAAGTTATATACAGTAGAAATTTCAAGTAGGCTTTTTCCATTTTATATCTGTAGATATGATTTTAGTAATTTGATCAATCTGTCAGCCTTGTAGTAAAGGAAGCATTGATAAAAAATTACTCGTAATACCGTATGTCGAAGAAGTTCTAATGGTTATCAGACACAGAACTGAGATCATTCGATGCGAAACTTGAGTAGTTAAGAGCCAATTTTTCCGCAAGCCACCCCATCTGAAAACGAGAAAAATTAAAATATCAGATCGTAATTAAAATACTTAAGGGGAAGCCTTGCAGAATCAACCGTGACTAGACCCCGCATATTAGTTCAATCTACGACGTTAGAAGTATTCCTGTGATGACGTCACTGTAGACTCAGCAGGGGAGCTAACGTCAGGTACATAATACTACCTGCATGATATTGTTTGTATCTTCCAATATTGGCTATCTCCCTCGGGGTATGCTGTGGGGATGAAAACGCAGCTAATATTCCCCCGTGAAACATGTCCGTAACGAGGGGAAGCATCTCTGGTAACAAGAACAACTACAAGAGATTGGATTTCTTGCTTCAGACACGAGTTTATTTCATTAACTTACTCATTTATTTATTTATTTATTTATTTATTTATTTATTTATTTATTTATTTATTTATTTATTTATTTATTTACTGTCCGATTCCTTAGCTGAATGGCCAGAGTTGTGACCTTCTGTTCAGACAGTCTGGGTTTGTGTTTTTATCCGCTTCTTGTAAATTCATCTGACTTGTGGAACAAGGTGCTTGTGTTTTTACCATCGCACACCACAATAAACTACTCTCTCTACCAACCACCACAGAAATACGCAGTAGGGAAATAGTCTACATCCCTATAGAACAGGGCCAAATCAATTTGTGCGACACAGCTCCCACCCGGGAACCAACAAGGGCGTGGGAAAAGTGGCGGAAGAGTATTTATTTATTTATTTATTTATTTATTTATTTATTTATTTATTTATTTATTTTTTATTTATTTATTTATTTATTTATTTATTTATTTATTTATTTATTTATTTATTTATTTATTTATTTATTTATTTATTTATTTATTCGTCGGCTCCTTAGCTGAATGTTTAACGTTGCGGCCTTTGGTTCGCATGGTTCCCCGGAGAGAGTTGGGATATTAGCCCCGCATCCGGCTCGAGTACTGGGTGTTTATGTTTGTGTCAACACACACATCTTAATATACATACGACACTGCCAACCACCACAGAAACATGCAATAGTAGAATACAACCTTCCAGACAGTGCTGGCGTCGGGAACTACATCCGGCCGTACAATAGGCCAAATTCCACAGCTGCGATACAGTTCTCACTCCTAGACCCACCTGGGTATGAGAAAAAAAAAAAAGACTGAAGAAATGCGATTTATTTACTATTCAAGTTCATTAGATTATCAATTATCCCTTCTTTCTACATACAATGTCCCTCATTTCTTCACTGAATTCTTTGCTAGTATTTTTGTTTACATTTCGTTCTTTATGATTGTGTATTACCCTCTTACTCTAATTATTCAGGTTAATTTTCTTCCTAATGAGTGTTCCTTTCCTCTATTGCGGAATGTGTTATTCTTTCTTATTTCGATTACCGTGCAACTTTTAAGAGATTTTAATAATAATAATAATAATAATAATAATAATAATAATAATAATAATAATAATAATAATAATAATGATGTTATTGGCTTTACGTCCCACTAACTACTGTTACGGTTTTCGGAGACGCCGAAGTGCTGTAATTTTGTCCCGCAGGAGATTAAGAGATTTTTCTTAATAATAATATATTGTATATTTCTTATATAGACCTATATTATAATATTATGAAATCTCAGAGACAACGGGACTGCCTTTCATCAGTGCTGTTTAATTGTATCCTGGAAAGGGTCATAGGAGATTGAAGATCAAGAATGACCGAAAAGAGACAACAGAACAGGATAAAGATAGGATATGGAAATGGTGGGAATTATTGGAGTGTGTGGCATTCAAGGGACTCCAGCAAGCCAAAGCCCTTTATTGCACCATATGTATATATGTATTGAACCCTTTTGGTCCATATTGAGGGATACCTACCTTCCTAACCTATCAGCAAAGTTCATGAGATCTGTCTCTTGGGTCGTATCGGGTTCTTCGTCACTTGCTGAGGTAATGGTAGGGTTCAGTAATTCTAATCTATCTACTGTAATGAAAGGTCTATTTAAAAGATTCCTATTTATTCAGGAAAATTCTGAAGCAATCTGATATGTCAACGGTATCATAGAAGTCAATTTGTGTCCAATGGACACCACAATCATTTTACATAAACGTCAGAACACTGGTGTGAGACTTTAACGTAACTGCCTGACGGGCATTCATACTAGAAACCATTGTCTCAATTATTAATCATTTAAGAAAGGAAAGTCTGGAAATCCTTAAATTCGGCTTCCATGTGAGACCACATGTACCATCATAGTGATTCGTTATGGTCCAGCCCTCGTAACACGAACTCTGGACTCTGGGTATAATTAAGGCAGTCCAATTGGTGTGTGCCACACAGTGGTTCTACGGCATGGACACTTAATTGAATCGATGTGACCTGCGTCTATGTCATGGACCGACATCTAATCTTCTAAGTTACTTTAAAGTCATTGTGGATGATGACCGCAAGGAAATGAGGCTACAAAGGCATACGGCCCTAATCTAAGTCACTGAGGTTGATGACCCCCTGGCCATCCAAGTTTCTAGGCTGAAGGCTAAACACAATTAAGTTACATCGGTTGATGACCAAAGTTTCCACTTTACTATCCCAGCACATTCACTGCTCAATCAATCAAAGTTCAAGAATTACAACAATAGCAATGCTCACAAACTTTGTGGCAGTAAAATCCATTTCCTTCGGATATGTCCCCTTAATCGTTACTTTATTTTTTAATATTGCCCAGAAAACAAACTAAAATTTCCAGAATGCATCTCCAAGTTATTCGCTTGATTAAAGTTATTTCAAAATCCGGTTTCGCTGAATTTAATAATTAAATAAATTTAAATGATTTGACGAAATGTTAACGAACAACAAATTTTATCTCCGCGGACTCTCGTTTCTTCACAAATTCCTACGCAGCTATGATGTGAATTCAATCTTGTGATATTTATCTGGCTGGAAAAGAATTGTTACATAATTCATGTCCAGTTATATATCTTGTCTCATGATTTCACACTTTAAAATCTAATCTAGTCCTAACCGTTATTAACACTTGGATATCCTAATAATCTGCATACAAACCAAACAACTCGCCATATAATTACGTAGTCATATCTCGTCATTACCATTTATGAATTTTGCACACCCCTCACAGACAAACCGATCATCACAACCATCGCTCTATATTTTGGACAACCCTGAATTTGGTTACTCTGTTCCTTATACTCGAAGTTCATGGTTTCAAATGTTCAATACGTCCCCAATTAAACAAATTTTACAGTATTTCACAATACTCAGATCATTACCGGCTATGAATTTCAACTAAATCCATCATTTTAACGTTTTCCCTGGCCGAGAATACAGTACAATCTCAATTCCACGCCTGTCCCGTTATCACAGCTGAGGCCTCTCGCCCCCAAGTTCGCTTGGCAGTTATATGAAACACCTGACCTGGTTTATTCCAGCTGACTGGCTTCTCAAAATGCTCTCTTTAAACTCTGCCGACATAATTAAACAAACACGATATTCTAACCAACAAAATGCACAGATTAAGCTTCAAGATGCCCACACTAATTATACGCGTCGCCAATTAATACCGCTATGGATTTCTATGAATTTCCTTCCATTCCCAACATTATAAAATATTCCTCGGGTTATCATGTCCCGGCTTCAATGACAGGACTCTAACCTGATTCGCACAACTCATCGCAACTCATATAAAACATTCCTCGGGCTTCCATGTCCCGGCTTCAATGACAGGTCCAACCTGATTCACAAATCCCATATCAACAAAACTAACCTCTGTTTCCCAGCTCAACAATTATCATCGACAAAGAACTGGAATAAAATCCTTACTAGAAATCTCGACATCTAATATCGCACAATGCATTAATCATGAATAACTTCGCATAAAGGATATCGTATTTAATAACTTGATTTTTACTAGAAAATGACTGAAACATTCTACTAGATCTTTTTATTGTCAGTCAGACACAGTTTAAAATGGGCCTAGAAAAACGTTTCTCTCCGTGACCAAATTCATCACCCTAGATACTCACCCGACAGCGCGCTTCCACTCGATTGAAAATGAGTAACCATGGATTATTATTATTAACGTCAAATTGCAGACAGAAAAATTTTACGTCTACTGAACATCTTAATTTGGCATCACAAAATATAGGCAGTACACTCACACGGATGACGATCTACATTGGACGTGATATCACTTCGAAACCCTATTCAATAACCTTTTACAACATTATACGGCACTCGCAAGACTTCAAATTATTTTATCCAAGTGGAAAATGAAACAAATGACTCTTTTAGTCGTACTTTCACATTTACAAAACTTAGTAGGGGTGACCACTGCGTCGTATATCCCCATTCAAATACACTTTTAGAGATCATGAGACAAGATATAAGAGGTAGTAAGATGGAAAGTCACCTACCGCATGTAGTCATAGGGCTCACCTGCGACCCTGGCATTTTATTTGGCCATTTTTACATTCATGGCTGTACATATCATTATGTTTCTTCATGTTTCCTGGAATAAAGCATAAAAAAATGAAAATACCCTTCACTTGTTTGCTGAGCGCACACGATGGACTATAATTATTTCCGCACACGGATTACTTAATCACATTAGAATTTATTCAGTACTTTGACCGTCCTAACTGGTACAATTATTTCACTCAAGAAAACTATCTCCTCATGGAGGCAAGACCTAGCCACAATGGCTAAAATCTGCAGTTGAACTCAGTCTACTTTCGTTGGTTTGATTTCGCAGAGCAGCTCATCAATTTTTCGTCCGCTTTGTATCACAAATCCCGGAGAAGGAGACTTCGTCATGGCGTCCCTTCATATTTATAGCAGTTACCCCCTCTCTTCGGATATCTCCCTTTGCCGCCAAGAAAATTTCTATAAATTTTCTGACTTACCTAAACTGTAATTTCAAGAGTTTGAAAGTGACTACATGCTTGCTACATTTCTGGCGGTAGTGTTCATGGACATTTAAAATTTTTACGGATTCGATTTGTGAGATGATTGACCCCTTTTGATAGGCACTATATTTTTTTGACTTGGTTTGGTTCACGCCATGTACACGCGCTTTGAAATAGTTCACATAAATGACTTGAGATTCTTCCGCCGTTGACACGTGTAGCCGACGTCACGTACCCCAGAGCGTGGGACCGAAGGTAATCACCCCCTCGTCACGTGTCAAATCCATGCTATCAAGAATCCAACTTTTAAATGATTGTCGATTTATACATAATGTTCTTAGGGCACAAAGGTCATGGGTTCAGTATCTTGTTTGACTTAATGTTGGCAACAGCACAGATTTTTGAATGGAACTCCAACGAGTCTAAGCCCCATATTGTACCATGTGTATATATCTTAATAGTAATATTATATTAGAATAAGGTATTCTTGTTAAATTAGTTTTTAGTAATGTTTTATGTACAATCGCTATTAAGCAGGTTCACCAACAGCTGATGATGACCTCTTTACAGGTCGAAACCGGTACTGTTTTAATGTAGATAACTTTAAACATTTTGTAATAAAGTATTCATTAGGTGGAAATCCCATTCTTCATACTTGCAGGCCAAGGTTCTTCATGGGCTGTAGTGCATTGGGGTGGGGGGAGAAATTCTCGTCCCGAACGGAAATGAGAAAGAAGCTATATATAGAACGGTGAGAAAGATGGGAAATGCTTTCAGGCTCTGTAATGGAACATACAGTATAAATCCAAGTCCATGTCATCCAATCAAAATTAGAACATTTAGTACGGTGATCAGCGTACAGTGTCTATATGCGGCGGAAACCATGACGATAGTAACGGACCCGGCCATTGAATAAAGGAAAATGTCAGGTCCAAAGAAGTCACTATATTCACAACCGATGTTCCTATTGAGAACGAATCCAGAAATTCCTGGAAAATAGTTGAGAAGATAACAACTACTATGATGAAAAGAAGACTATAATTCTAAGAGGATGATCCAAAGAGACTGTCACACAGTCCAAAAGAAAATGGACGGCACAAACTCTACGGCTTGAGGAGGTTCACAAGGACTTGGAAGAAGTGGGGATCCAGGAGGGAGATACACAGCAAAGAACAAACTTCAAGAAGAAAATATCGGGAATGAGCGATGCACCAGAGTAACTCTTCTAGCCACGCAACATCTCGATTGAAGACCGACAAGGGAGAAGTCAAAGACTTAAGGCCATCTGGAAGGAGTGCAAAGAAGAGGGACTTTGAGAGATAGAAGATCTGGTGGATTGTGTAAAGCGGCACACAGACGACCTTAACGAATGAAATAAATAATAATACTGTATAATATAAGAAGTATGGTCTCAGCTCAGGGTGCAGGCATTTTGACTTGGCGCCATTCAGCCTTTCTGGGTGTCCGTTGGCAGTTTATGGTTCTGTTATTAAGTACATTTTTTGGACAAACAGCAAATGTGTCGCCAAGAATCTTTCATATGGTGTCATCGTGCGACATGAAGTGTCAAATGGACTTTTTTCCACCATTCAAGAATGGGACTACCTATGTTAACTGGCGCTCTATCACAGACTCACAGGGTAAGCTAGAGATTTTCATACTAAAATCTCACTCCTCCGTCAAAAAACTGCACGTGCCGAGGTCTATGATCACACAAACAGCAAGAACTTTAAACTCCCGTGGTTCTAATTCTCTTCTTTCGTACTTAAGCTAATTGCAACTGCGTAAAGCACTCGACATTCTTAGCATTTCATTTTTCAACTGCACAATACGGAGGTGACAAACGAATACAGCATACCAACATCCAGTCCCTCAAATGGTGCAGATTTTGTCCTAAATTGATCTAACAGGGACTGATAGTTAATTTCGTAGCAACGAGCGTGAGAACGAAGTTCTAGCTTATTGTAAAAGATTATTACTGACAAAAATAAAACAAAATACGTCCGGCTCCTTGGCTGAATTATTAGCATAGTGTAGACTTCTATCTATGGGATCCTGGATTCGATTACCGGCCGGATAAGGGATTTTATACCCGTCTGGTTAGTTCCTATGTCTCGGGGGCTTTATGTTTGTATCCCTTTACGTACAGCACATGACACTATCAACCATTATAGGAACACGTAATAGCCTAGAGAAAACATTTTTTCACTTACAGTTGGCGTCCGGCGTAAAAATGGGCTTAAGTTTTATGCAGTATCGAGCCCAAGTAATAGGGAAAGTCCCAGACAGGGGGAAAATACGGGGAATATTAAATAAGAAAACTTTGGCAGTCCTCTTAATTCTATTTACAAACTAATGTGAGTTATTTTATCACTGCTCTTACTGGAAAGGGATACAACGGCACTCAAAGTCCATTAACAAGTTAATATCGTACTGGGGAGACTTCCTCATTTTAAAGTTTAATAATTGTAACAGTAAACTTGGTGCAAGTGGAAAGATTGATAAAATATATATAGATGTAATTTTTTATCACAGAATATGTATTGTCCAAACTCTAAAAGTATAATATATCCTTTCTTTAAAACAAGACTCAAATTTCTTATCAAAGGTCTTCAGATACATTTCTGAACACTACATTGTGAAATCTATATCTTCGTAACTTAAAACTGATAACTGGGAGTCTTAACTCCTGTGAACAACAAGAGAACCGAATTGGATGAGATCAATATAATGAAATTCTTCTAAAAAATTAAGTTTTTTAATAAGTAAAAGTTTGCTAATTTCTGTTCTGATCAAATAAATGTTATCCATAAATGTTGCTATATTCAACGGAAATTCCTTTATATATGGATCTACAGTTTGCAATATCTAATTCGCTGGAGAAGAATATATAAATATTTTACAAGTTGCGGGTTCAAAAGGAAAATCTAAATTCTGGCAGCTGAGTGTTTCCAAAAAATTTTGAAGTAGCTTGGTGGACGTAAAATAGATAAGCTTATTATTGTAACTTTATGAAACAACGCTAGAGGACTTAACTCAGAATATAAATAACTTATTATAGCGGAAGTTAAAGGTTGAATAATAGTAAAGTTTTAAAAATGGACATTAACGTGAAATGGTCATAGCGTTGTGATGCCAGGGAAAAGTTGAATATTAGATAGTACTGAGGTGATACAACATGATTTTAACGTAATAAATGGTGATTTACTTTGGGGACTATATTGTATCATCGTAATCAAATAATTGAGGCGCCAGAGAATAAATTAGTGAATGTCCTCATAAAAGACCTATAAACATGTCATAAACATGTTCTTACAGGCATGTGTATTCAGACTATTAAGACAGACTTATGTGGAACGAAATCATTTTCAGAGCAAATCAGATGTACAAATGAATTTATATTATGACGTCATATTCACCGCTGCAGCCTTTTGAGTGAAGCAGGAAAAGCAGAAAGGAATTCCATACGTACGAGAACATTGAGTGGCCACTAACAGATTTGGCTCCATCGCGGGTGGTAAGGAAGTAGGGATGAGTTATTAGTTGGGTCCAATGGTCAGTAATAAATACTAATTCGTTTCGAATGCACGAAGTAAACAAAACTAGTTTGGCCCCGGATCAAGAAGTTGACAGTTCTAATTCGGTCCCGGATAGAAAATAGAACAGTGCTGGTTGAAAATCAGCACTTTCCTCCCCTTATTTATGCAGGATTATGACTTTCATTAGGGTAAACTCGAGAGTTCCACTTCCTTAGAACATGGATAAAAATGTGATTAGCATATACAGTATAAACTTCAGTTCAAACTCCTTCCTCCTGTTGAGTAGTCGGTGACTCTAGGAGCTACTCAATACATCTTAATTTTATTTTATACTTACTTTAATTGTATATTTTTGCTAACTGTTTTAAGTCTCACTGACACACACACAGATGTTAAGGTGACGATAGGATAGGACAGGGCTATGAGTGGTGCCCTTAATTAAGGTAGGCCCAGAATTTACCTGGTGTGTAAATGAAAAACCACGAAAAATAATTATCAGGTTTGCCGACACTGGGGCTCTAACTCACTATCTCCCTAGTGCACGCAGCCCAGAGAAGAAGTACAACTAGGCAACTTAACGTTAATCAGAGGGAAAAAAGGAAGACATTAGATTCTTTGAAAAACGAACAAAGGAAAAAGGAAAAGGAAAAAGAACGGCCACGAAGACATAACACAGCCGGAGTCAGAAAAGACCAAAGATCAAAGGAAGTTGGATAAAAAGTTTAAAACGTTGCAAATCCTTTTTTCTTTACTTGTTGTGTACAACGATATTAAGGTGTTATCACAGTACAGTAGCTCAGCGAGAACAAGGTGAAAGTACTCTGTAAGACAACAGCTTATATACAACCTGACGAAAAATTGAAGCATCCAGAAGGGCGGGAGGGAGGATACTTCACGTTTATAGAGGTTATGTGATGTTTATTCAGTGAAGACAAAATCGAGTCAAATTTACAAATAACTTGACAGTACGAGCCCACCTATCAGTATGACCACCTCTGACCCGGTTGCATGTACTGATTCCCTTTCCTGAGGCAAGCTGACCCACAACTGTTGTAACTGATCTTTGATATCCCGAATACTGGTACTGGGACGGATTTGCCGTCAGAGCTGGTCCCACACATGTTATATCGGGGACAGATCTGGGAATCTAGCTGGTCACGCAGACAGTTAATACGGATACGTGCCGTATGTGGACGTATGTGGACGAGCATTGTCCTGCTGAAAAATGCTACCACGATACCGTCGCATGAGAGGTAACACATGAGGACGCAGGATGTCCGTGACGTACCGTTGTGCCGTCAGCATTTTCTCGATCGCTACCTGCCATGACCTGAAGCCATACCCAATGGTTCCCCATACCACGATGCCAGGAATAACTTCCACTGTGCCTCTCCGAAACATTGGAAGAATGAGACCTCTTCCCAGGTCATCGCCATAATCGCTGATGATAGTCATGCTGGGTAGTACAGGGACGCGATTCATCGTTGAACACAATGCGACGACATGCATCATCAGCCCATGGTTCCCTGTCACGACACCATTCCAAACGCAGCCGTTTGCGTTGTGGTGTTAACGGCAACCTATCCATGGGACGGTAATTCCGTAGTCCGGCTGCTGCTAATCTCCGACTGACCAATGGTGCGGGTTGACACAGAATGTTGCAGGGAGTCCCGTTACTTGTTCTCGGAAGGCAGGCTCAGATGAGAAGGGGCTACGGTGTACGTGGTGCACAATACAGCGATCCTCCCTTGTGGTCGACCGGAACCTTGACGAAGCGTATGCCGGCCCTTGCGGTCCCTTACAGTCCAACATCGGACCGCTGTCACACCCGATGCCTCACAAATCTGGATATTGCACGATTCGACCAGCCGGCCAAACGGAGACCCACAGTGAGGCCCCTTTCAAACTCTTTCAGGAGCTGATAACGCTGTCTCTCACGAGTACGCGGCATCTCGGCGCACTTCACAATGATCAAACAATATCTCATTTTTTCGGGGGGACTCCCGAAGCCCGTTCCCCCCGCGTGACAATCAGCTCAATATACATTGCCTTTGACATGTTTTTAATTAATTTATTTATTTATTTCATGCCTTCATTTGTGGCGAAGTTAAGGCTCACCGCCCTCTCTTACACTTAACCACATATCTAATAAACTTTATAAAAGAGAATAATGAAATAATTTAACAAAATATAAATCCTAACCTCATTCATTCTTCCATTCATACTGCCATTCATACAAGCTGGTTATACATTTAATAGGTAATCTCGGCAAGACCGCTTGAAAGAAGCTAAGGAAGTGCAATTCCTAACACTAACTGGAAGGGAATTCCATAGCCTTGCACCAGACACTTGAAAGGAGCGGTTAAATGAAGATGAGCGATGCACAGGAATTGAGAGTGTCGTATTCGATCGTGTGTTGTGTTCATGAGAGGAGGAGAGTAAATTAAACTAAGAGGTTTAGATTCATTCAGCAGACGAAATACGAGAGTAGCAACGTGAAGATGTCGTAGTTTATCGATTTTTAACAAACAGAGAAGTTCATAATAGGGGGAGATATGAGTTGAAAATTTAATTGAAAATATAAACCTAATGCATGAGTTCATTGCCCTCTGTAATTTTAGTGTCTGTTTCATGGTGCCATCTATCATTACAATATCACAATAATTAAGTATAGGAAATATGAGGGTCTGGATAAGTTTAATTTTCAAGCTTAGTGGAAGAAGTGATTGGCGAGTTTTGAGACGGTGAAGTGACGAGTGAATTTTCCTACAGATGCTTCTTATGTGCTCACTCCAATCTAGTGTGTCACTTATGATAATTCCAAGATTTTTTACCGACTTCTGAAATGGTATAGCTACACGACAAAGCAAAAGTGAAGGCAATAATTTCTTATTAAGGATATTTAACTGACTTTGTTGCCCTATTATAATAGCTTGTTTCTTTTTAGGATTAATTAATAAACAATTCTTATTAGAATAGGAGCTAATCAAATTTAAAATGGAATTCATCTGATGAATTCCAAACTCAATATCAATAGCTTTACAGTGATAATATATTTGTAGATAATCTGCATATAAATGATACTTACAGTTACTGAACTGAGAAGATATATCATTGATATATAGAGTAAACAGAAGAGGTCCAAGCACGGATCCCTGTGGGACACCTGTTTGCTTCGTCTTCCAGTCTGTGGTAGTGCCGTTTATGACAACACGTTGTTGCCGATTGGAGAGGTACGAAGCAAAGAGCTGAATAGCAGAGGGACTCAGATTAAATCTTTGTAGCTTCGCTAATAATATGTCAATATTTACTGTGTCAAACGCACTACTGAAGTCAAGTAGAATAAGTATAGTCATTTTCCGCTCATCTATGGCTCGTCTAATGTCTTCTGTAATTCCTAGCAGTGCCGTCCCTGTGCTATGTCCTTTCTTGAAACCAGATTGGAAGGTGTCACGCAGAGAATATTTTTCCAGATATTGTTCAAGTTGGCTATAGATCAATTTTTCTAGAGCTTTAGACAGTGCTGAAAGAATGCACACAGGACGAAAGTCGGATGCTACTTTAGCTTTTTTGGAACTGGGACAACTTGTGTATCTTTCCACTTTGTCGGAAAATAACTACGGGAGAGGCATGCATTAAATAAGTCAGTAATAACCGGCAATATTATATCCATAATGTTAGTAATAAAGAAAATAGTGATTTCATCAGCCCCTGTTGCATGAGATTTAATTGAAATCAGTACTCGTCTCACTTCAGACTCTGAAACAGTTCGAAATTCGAAATATGGACGATCAGATGATTGTTGTCGTATTATAGACTTGATGGTGGCCTGCACTATATCGTGTTCAGGAGTAAAAACATCTGTTGAAAAGTGTCTATGAATATCGTCAACCGGTATTTCTGGTTTAGCATGGTTCACAGGAGGCCTTCCAATACCTAATGAACGAAATTGTCGCCAAGTACTACCAGCGTTTATATTATTGGATAGACGCCGGAAGTAATCGAATTTCTTATTGCGGATAATTTGTTTAATTCGATTTCGCAGTACACGGTATTGTTCAAATGTGTCAGCTGATAAATTTAGTTTGTAACGTCTATATAACGAATCACGCTGAGCCATCAAAGATTTAGTTTCAGTTGTCAGCCACGGACAGGGCGGCCGTGTTACTTTCACACAGCGCGGAGCATGCTTATTGTAAAGTCCATGAATATGAGAATTATTATTTTCCAGTTTTTCATCTATGTCATTCATTAGTATTATGTCACCCCAAGGACATTTGCATGCATCTTCTTTTAGGTGATTGAAATCTATATTTTTACAGTCTCTAAAAGTCACGTATTTCGACCTATATTTAGGAACTCTTAGCGAATACGCTAAGTATGTAAGGTCATGAGTTGATATTTCAGGAACAGGTATTTGACCGTGTTTAAGAACCTTGTGTGGATTATTGGTTATCATGAGATCAATCAGTGAATCGGAAGAGACGGTGGAAGTATGAACGTGGTTAGTTGGTTCCGAGGGCAATATTGTCATGTCACAAGAGAGCAAAATATTTCGAAAACGTATTGTTTCACTAGTCCGAGTTAAGAACAAAGAGATAGCAAGGAAGAGTGGGAAGTGATACAACCTCCACTGTGCCTCTCCAAAACATTGGAAGAATGAGACCTCTTCCCAGGTCACCGCAATACTCGCTGTTCACGTCCTTTATACACCCTACAAGGCCTGATGAGAACACTAAACATGAACAACACTAATGCGCTTTGGATGCCGTTCTAGCTATCACAGAGAATCGCAAATTTATTCATTTACGTACCCGCCGATGGTATATGAAGTTACATTGACATCCGACCATACCTTCTGGGCGCTTCAATTATTTTAGGTAGTGTATCTCATTCGTGGCCCGTGTGGATGCATGTACTGTGATTCAATCGAACAAATCTGCACTCGGCTGACAAGTAAAGCACGTTTAAATAGATGATTTGTCGAGAAATACTTCTCCGATTTTCACACTTATCACATCCCTACGTTTTTAATGCCCGTAACTTTATGGCTAGAGGTAGAAAACTCTGTGGTTTCATTTAAAAGAACAAAATTAGTACCCTTACCTCAGAATATAATGATACACTGAGAAAGTGCAGCAATGTTAATTATGAGCCCATTGGTAACATTACTGATAGTTAAAACAGATTTTCTATGACAATTTAGTTGAACAACGCTATATTTATCAGTAGGTAATAGCAAAGTGAACTCGATAAAATGTGTGTCTAGATCGGTATAGATACTGGTTTACTGAACAAAGAGTGCCTGAATATCATACACGTCCTATTGCTGTAAGTTTTCGACCCCCGGAACGAATTAGTATTGAATATGTATGTATCTGATGAGACCGAATTAGCAGGCATCCAGAGGGATACCTTAATTCGGTTCAGATCAGCAGTTGTTTACGTATCGAGGTAACGTCACACCAGTGGTATAGTAATAATGAATAAATGTTCGAAAATATCAAAATATCACTATCACTACAGTACAAAATATAATTTGATTACAGATGAACGTCACAAACATCTCCCAGCCGGCCTGCTAGCCTTGATCGTTGAGGCGTTAACCTTGGTTAACACATTTGAGTCCCGTTGGCAAAACGAAAAATCAACATCAACATGTCGGCCGGTGGTGTAGGAGAGGTGGCGGTATATAATTTATAATAATTAGCCTAGATTGCGTGCCAAAAGACTGTATTCAATTACAAACCTCTCTGCAGTGTTCATATGGAGTGAAGGCATATGACGGTGTTGATAGTGATTAGTGCGTTGCATAGAGATGTTAAGCCATTAGAAGACCCTTTCCTGTTATTCGACAGGAGTAGGCTGTATGCCGTCACCAAATTCCACCATCTTCCTACCTCATTATCTTCGTCATCTCAACCCCCAAATGGGAAGCTCACCCATGTGCGTCAAATATAATTAAATTACCAGGTAAACGGGACATGTCCCCGGACACTCCCGGCACTAAGAGCCATAAACTTAAAAAACATCTCTTTAAATGTCATTCTGATAACTATTTGTATACCTTAGTTTTGTATTGGTATTGTTTGACCTAGATCCTCTCTAAGGAGTATTTTAACCATATCAGCAATAGTAATACCGACAGTCCTAACATTATTCAAAATAGGAAGTTAAATGTATTTACTTGAGTAGCAGGGAAAAAATTTATGTTTTCATGGGGAACGAATTTATTTCTATAGTTTTCTATCAGAACAGTTGAGTAAGAAGAGGAAATTCGCGTTATTTTTGAGGTCGAATTCGGTGGGGCCTCACAAATACTACTTCAGGACTTCTTTAAAGGAAGCAGGCTAATTGTTTTACGTGATAAATGAATATTAATATAGCCACGATATATCCACTTTTTTCAAAAATCCCACACGCTCTGACTGGGATTCGATCCACGGCCACCTTCACGAGAAGCCAGTAACAATGCCATCCGGCCATCACACCCTCCTTGTTTTAGTACTTCTAAAGCATGGAAATAGATGCATTGCTATGGGAGTTGATCATGAGATGTGAAGAACAAGGAATATGGCCTAAACGGTAGAATAGTTTACTATAAAGGTAAGCCACTGTGAATAAAGTAGTCATGATTCTCCTACAGTGAGGATAGCGGACAATTACCCCCTCCACCCTGTGTGAGAAGAGCCCTTGACTGGATAGGAGGTGGTACCGTACGTCTGGGGAGCCCTGCCGGCAGGTGTGAGAGTCAGGAGACAGACACCGCGCGTGGGAGGCAAACAATGGCCCGGGCTCCCCGCTGTGGCCTGGGTGACAAATCAGAAAACAAAAGACGGGCAGGGCTGGGAGTGTTTAACAAACACGCCTCGGGACGCCACTGAAGAAAAAAATAAGAAAGTGGAAAAATACGAGTGAGAGAAAAAGACGAGAAACAATGAGGCAGGCTCCTAGGAATATTCTTTATTTCAAAAATATATATAGTATACCAGATGAAATACGAAAAGTTGTAGGAGTTGGGAGCAGGAGAAAGATATCCACTGGGCATTTAGTTGGTATTATGAGTTACATTAGTGTCTTTCGTGGGCAATTCGTGTTTGAAAGAAGTATAAAATATTCACATTGTATTTTAAATTAATGTTTAAGACGCTGTACGAAAATATTCAATCAAATCAGTTGCGCGGTTTGAAGAAGACTTACTTCCAATGTGACAATAAACTTTTATTTTCTTACGACTTTTACGATAAGTTTTCCTTTCCAATTTTCTTTTAAATACTGAAACAGATTAGAAAAATGTAAGATCTATTGCGACGTATCTTTTTAATTTCATGGGTGCACTAGATGAACTGCAAGATCTCAGCAACCTGATCTGCACATCAGTTGTGTGTGTTGCCTACAGTCTGGGAGAGTAGGCGCTTGAGGGGTATCATTTTTCCTTTGAGTGTTAGTTATTATTTCTTGAAATGACTTGTTATTTATCCGTGTGTCCTGTCCAGCGTCCTTGGCGTTGGGAGTTAAGTTAGGACTTAAGAATTATTTTCTTTAAATATCATTATTTATATATTATGGTACATATGATAGAGGTTTGCAGTACATAATTCAACACACAAGAATAACTAGAAACAACAAAAAAAGATAATCAATGTAGTTTTTAAGGCATTCCATTCAGGATATAGTGGGTTCGAACCCCACTTTCAGATCCTCTGAAGATGGTTTTCCGTAGTTTCCCATTTTCACACTAGGCAAATGCTAGAGCTTTACGTTAATCAAGGCCGCGGTCGCTTTGTTCATACTCCTTGGCCTTCCCTGTGCCGACATTGCCCTATAACCGCGACGGCTGGCACGACATTAGCCGGCTACATATTATATTACTAATTCCAAGTCACCTTGATAAATAATATTAGACTTAACTGTGTCCGTGTGACGAAAACCAAAATTGTAAAATGTAAGATATCGTTTTAAATATGATTAATATATAATTTTCTTTAAGAAATAGATTAATGTAACAATAATCCACTTTTTTGGCCACGTTACCTGGTATTCACTACCTAAGAAATTTAAAAATATGAAAAATACATCCACATTTATCTTTTATTCTCTGCTTGGTACAGTGATAAAAAAATACGAAGGTCTGTCTCGTATGTTCATTAGGAGAGCGTCGACGATCTAACATTTTTGAAAATGTCCGAATGATGAAACTGAACAAGTACTGTCATCTACAAATCAACCTTTCACACGCATCACTTAAAAATAAACTTTTTCTAACTTTCAAAAATTACTAAGATGTCTGTCAAAGGCTACTAGTAGCATATTACTCTGTGTGAATTTTCATCTCTCCTGGTGGATATAGACTACAAAATGTCTTTCTCTTATGTGAGAGGGCTAATTCCTATGGCTGAAAATAAAGTACACAGTTGCCACCATATTCCTCAGAATTGAGTTGGTGACAGTAGTACGGCTAAAGGAAAATCCGGTTTTAGTGGTCAATCCCCTAAAACTACAGTAGGGAAAAGACCGACTCCATAATTCTGCTGCTCCGGCGCATGTTATAATGAATAATATGTCAGATTATTGACAGTGGTTTCTGCTCTTCTGTGACTATGCGAACGTTTCATTGATGAAGAGGTACAGAGTTTCTTTCCAATGTAATGGTAACCACTTATTGTGGACATTGAACCACATCACTGACCATCGCCGGGAAGAGTATTTTTCCTGTACGGTTGGCAGATTCCTTACAGTACCTAGAGCGTATATGTATAGCTCCTTTGTTGTGAAAGCTGTGTCGCGAAGGTGACTAAAACGCTGCGATGAATTATCTAGCAATGTTATAACTCGGCGAAGAGGAAGTGGTACCTGGTTGCCTTGCTGATTTATCGTGTTCGTTGTCCGATGGCATGGGATAACGGATTTTATGTAAATGTCGTTTGGCGATGTTTCATATCTGATCATCTTCCGAGGTGTCCGACTCGTTGGCTGAACGGTCAGCGTACTGGCCTTCGGTTCAGAGGGTCCCGGGTTCGATTTCCGGCCGGGTCGGGGATTTTAACCTTAATTGGTTAATTCCAATGACGCCGGGGATGGGTGTATGTGTTGTCTTCATCATCATTTCATCCTCATCACGACGCGCAGGTCGCCTACGGGAGTCAATTAGAAAGACCTGCACCTGGCGAACCCGTCCTGGGATATCCCGGCACTAAAAGCCATACGACATTTATATCTTCCGAGATGGTAATGCATTGCACTCCGTTTCAATACTTACGAGTTCTAAACCTCCTTGAGACAACTCTGTACGATTTACCTCTCCTCAGATAAAATCCTATACCAAAATCGATTTTTTTTGGTACTATATTAGGAGGTGGACGTGGCTGTGCACGATACCATAACTTTCTGAGTATGAAAATGTTGGATCAATTACAGTCATTAGTTTACTCCAGTTATCTGCAAACATCTGTTGAAAACAAGAGGAAAAAATACATCAAAATATTTTTGAGCTATGGGAATCCATGTTCGAATTGGAGGCCAGGCACTAAAGAGTGCAAACGTTGAATTTATAAATTTAGTTGGGATTATGATTGCTGTCTATAGTCAATTATTATAGTTTTCAGTGTAACTGTTTGGTTGGAGTGGCTTAAGGTAACTATGACGTCATCCGCATACATTTGCGCGTTATTGTTTGATGTCCCTAAGGATATTCCAGATATTTTTGACATGATCTCCCTTAAGAGGGGTGCAGTACCCGATGCAAATAATATGGTTGACACCGGATACCCCTGCCGAATTAATATTATTATTATTATATAATTATATTATTATTATTCTTTCGAATGGGCCACCAGAGGACCACGTGCCAATTTCAATTCCTTCTTCTTTGTTCTTTCCTTTTCTTCCAGTACGCTTTCATTATTATTATTATTATTATTATTATTATTATTATTATTATTATTATTATTATTATTATTATTATTATTATTATTATTATTATTATTATAAAGTTATTGGCTTTACGTCCCACTAAATACCTTTACGGCTTTCGGAGATGCCTAGTTTCAGGAATTTAGCCCCACAAGAGTTCATTTACGTTCCAGTAAATCTACCAACACGAGGCTGACGTATTTGAGCACCTTCAAGTACCATCAAACGGAGCTAGGATCAAACCTGCCATGTTGGGATCAGAAAGCCAGCACCTTAACCGTCTGAGCCACTCGTCTCGGCAAAACACTTTGGCAAAAACTATTAATCGTATCAATTATTCTGCCAGGGAAGCCAAATTTGCGCATCGTAGACCTCAAATAATCATGACGAACCATATCAAAGGATTTTAGGCTGCGGTTACAGAACAACTAGCGGCTACTCGCGTGAGCTATATTAAATAAACATTGCTCAGTGCTGAGGGTTTGAAAGTATCTTTTTATCAGGCGCAACCTGGCGCTATCTTGCACTAGTAAGGCGAGTGAAACGGCCCGCTGTCGGTTTCCTCGTGCCAGTTGAAGCTTATTAGTAACATGGTAATCAGGGATTGTGAAGAATTAATAAACGAAAACAATTTGATTCCATTCCATTCCACTAAGTATTGAACATTTTAGAAGAATTGTGTATAATATGAGAAAAAATATAGATAATATTATTATATGTTATTCCAAAATAGTTTTATTTCATCATTTCCCTTATCTCAGTGTTACTGCAAGTATATCTTTTGCTGAAATGGTGTGTTTTCTTCTTTCTGTGTCTTGTATTAAGGTCCTTATATTATCTAAGACTAGCTACGGAATTCTACACTCTATACAGAATTCTAGGTTAAGTAACTTACACGTTGTGAGTAAGATTGTATTAAATTGCATAGTTCTTAATGCTACACCAGAAACGCGACTGGGAAGTCACCATACGTTTTTTCTTATGTGAAGACTGGGTTAGGGAATTTTCAGTGTAATGGCAGGCTCTCTTGTCTACTATTAATCAGAATCAAGTTGGGCAGTTTTCATAATAATTGTAGACATTCACTCTTCACCTGCCTTCTTTACATTCTCAGGAAGACCGTGTTTGTGGTTTTCCCAACTGAAGTCAACATAGCCATTATGATGACGTCAGTAGGAATGTCGTGAGTAAAAGCTATTTTATCATATGAAATAATCGATCGAATGAAAAAAATTTCACTTTTAATGAATAATACTAAGCTGGCGATCTAGCAGTCCAAAGTTTTCGCGCTGGAATGACCAGGCCGCAGAGAGCCGCCTTTAATTGTACACAATGCTCATTCCAATCAGCTCCTTAGAGTATGGGTCCAATAGCCGGAATACGAAGGTCGATCAAATATAAACAGGATTTTTGTTCCTGAACATCAACAGTTGGTAGGACTGGCTCCGCGCCTCTGCTATGCTTAGGTGGGACCGTTAGGAGTGGGCAGAGCGTGCTGTTAAATATTTTCAGCCGTTTCGTCAGTAACGCTCACGATGTCGGAGCAACAGGTGCACCTCTCCACTGCGCAACGCATAATTATAAAATGTCCTGCTCGTGAACGAGTTACAGCGATCGAAATTTGCTAGAGATTGACTGCACAGTTCCGTGATCAAACATTGTCAAGAACGCGTGTGTTTGCCTGCAATGAAAAGTTCGAGGAAGAACGAGAACGTGTGGAGAATCAGCAACACGATCGCCGTCTTCGACCAGCATTACAGACGAAAACATTCGTGCGGTTAAAGGCATTTTGCTAAATGATATTTGCATGAGCGACGCAGAATCTATGCTGCTTACTACTGCGAGCTGTTGAAGAAGGCGAGGGTTGCATGTCGCCGCAAAAGACGAGGCCAACCGATTTGACAGGTCATCCTCCCATACTGCAGCTCTAACTGTCTCCAAGCTACAGGAAATGCACTGGACTACACTTGATCAACCTCCTTAAAGCCCGGGCTCATTTGTACGGACCGCTTGAAGAAGATCTATGAGAGCTACTATTCGAAAATGACAAGAGAGTGGAAGTCTTCGTGCGCAAATGGCTGGTGACACGACCCTGTTTCTTTTAAGATGAGGGCATCAAAAAGCTACCCTGTATGCTGGGACAAGTGCATTTCCAAAGCAGAAATGTACGTGGGAAAATAAATTCTAATTCCCTTATGTTATTCAATAAATGAATTAAAATAAAAAATAAAATTCCGGTTATATTCGATCACCCCCTTCCCCCTCGTACTATGATGAACTAGTGTGTTACGTAGACTACCAGTAGTTTCAGAAAATACATGAACCAGAGGAAAGGAAGGCTAAAGAAGAAAATTATCTAACTCTCGAACTATTTCCCGCCGATATTCAGGCAGGCTGTTACACTCGTTAAGCTAGTGGCTTTACGTCGCACCGACACAGGTAGGTCTTATGGCGACGATTGGATAGGAAAGGCGTAGGAGTAGGAAGGAAGTGGCCGTGGCCTTAACACGTTCAGTACCTGCTTCTGAGCGGGACACTTGAATGCCTGGACCAGCCATTTTCATGCCCGGCCCTCTTGACGAGCATCACTTATTACGATTAACAATTACTCCTAAACTATAAATGTTAGAAAAATGATACTTAGTGCTTACCTGTAGTAAATATTTAAGGTGTGATATCTGGTGTGACAGGTTTCAAAATACGTCTAAATTTATACAGCCTATCTGTATTTTCGGCATAACGATTACTGTCATCGAAGTGAAGAAATGAAAGAATATGAAGGAAGCGTATTCGAAACATTGTGTTAGAAAGTATCGGAGTATGAATAAAAGGGTCTTCGGTCCAGTACATTTTTATATGAGGATTTTGGACTAATCGGTTTCCACGATTGCATGATCAAATTCTTTGTGAAAGGCCGGGGCGCCGCACTTCTCACATGACTCGCGTATAGATTGGTCTGCTCACACACATACTGATAAAATTCGTCATTCATGAAAATACTCACGTAACTCAAAATATCCTGCTTATTTTCTATTTGAACGTTTATACCTGAATTCTCTGTAAATGGTGGAACGGGTGGACAATAACCAGGATGATATGTATCAGGCACTTCACTTTTCTCTATAGGTCTATCGGATTCGGGAATCGCAATTTCCTCGTCACTATCACTTTCCTATCTGAGTCTATTTCAGGAATTTAATCACCAGAATAACCATTGTGAACAATATCTATTTAATCCTCCGTAAGAAACTTTGTATTATAAGCCATTATACTACACTCGGTAAGGACGTCACGCACTGCATTGGAATCTCAAGTACCGACTTGACGCGCGAGGAAGTTACGAGATTTTTCAGCTAAAACTGCTGAGATAAACATGAGCCCACTCAACGCGAGGGTTATCTCAACTAGGTCAACCAACCTCCTCCTACAACAACGCTCAGTTACAGCCCCAGCATTTGCCTGGTGTGAAAATGGGAAACCACGGAAAACCATCTTAAGGGCTGCCGACAGTGAGATTCAAACCCGCTATCTCCCGCATGCAAGCCCACAGCTGCGCGCCCCTAACCCCACGGCCAACTCGCCCGGTACTCGTTAAGCAGCAGTAATCCCATCTACAGGAGATGAGTGTCAGAAGAAGACATAAAGCACATCACAACAAGGAATGGTCATTGCAATGTTATTTTTGATCAATTTTGTCAGCTTTCTATATTGTAGGCCTTCGCATTTAGTTTTCTTCCGATGCTGTGATATTAGAGCATCTAATGTAAAGTGAGTCCTCCTTCCTTTCGTGACTCCTTGTCTTATTATACAATTGATCGTTCCATTACGATATTTTCTCTTCTTTATGATGATCTACACAATCTTCCTTGTCGATATTGACCGATGACCATGCGTTTTTTAAACCTTAAGACAATCATGAGAAAATCCATCGCCAGTTAACACCACTGAACAATATTTCTGTCAGCAAGGCTCGGCGTTGATATACTAAGCAACAAAAGTCAAAATTAATATAAATTCATGAATTTATCTTAAAACAATAATCACCACCACCAACGATCTTATCATAGTCGGTACGGTAAAGCTGAATAAGACACAAATGATCGGAAATTGCATTCTCTACAACTTTCGTTATCTAGTACTTTCCGATACGGGACCAATAAATAACATAGGTGATTAAAAATTAAATTTTAGGCGCCTTCCCCTAAACTACCATTTTAACTATGGTGAATAAAAATTATTGATAGCGTATACTGTAGTTCCTTATTCCCCGACTTCACATACCGATTTTCATTAAATTCTTTTTACCCATTTTCTTCATGGCTCGGCGTTGATGTGGACTTTGCAACAAAAATCTAAATTCATTAACATCTCTGTTATCATAGCCGGTACGATAAAAATGTATAAGATATAAAAGATCGGAAATTACATTTTATATAACTCTAGTTATGTGGTACTTACTGATAGGACCACTAATGACGTAAATATTTGAGAATTAAATTTTAGGTCTTCCCCTAAACTAACATTTCACTCAGCTTGAATAAAATTATTTATAGCCTAGATTGTAGTGACTTATTCGCGGACTTTACATACCGATTTTCATTCAATTCCCTTCAGCCGTTCTCTCGTGATGATAGATACTTACATATATACATACACGCATACATACATACATACAGACAGACAGACAGACAGACAGACAGACAGACAGACAGACAGACAGACAGACAGACAGACAGACAGAAATTACGGAAAATTAAAAAGTGCATTTACTTGTTACCGTGGACACGTCCGATGCAGAAATACCATTCTTTTTTTTTAATTCTGAGCAATGTACAGGCAAAACTCTTATATATGTATATATAGTAAAATGTAACTGGTCTCATTCGATAATATTTGACAAATTTTTGTTCGTCGTCTTTAAACACTCTATTTAAATGATGGAATTCACAGAGTTCACGTCGATTTTCGTAAATTGGGTGCATTGAATATCTTCATCTATGTAAATATCTATATTTTAGAAAACCTTTTTCATATAAAAATAACTCTTCACCTACAGAGAACTCCATCGCTTATAAAGAACTCGCTTAGACTGGCATCCAGTCAACTATCGAGAACAAGCACGGAAGCGTCTACTAGCTTATTAAAGCGCTAGTAGAAGCGGGGTGATTTCGTAACAGCAGCCTTAGAAAGTCTAGGCTAAGAAATGCTGCTTGTGGAGAAGGACACCTGTCCATATTCAATATCAAATTTCGCATATTAGAAGGACTTGTGATGGTATTTGAGTCTCGCATGACGCTGATGGTGAGGATACGTGTGGCTATAATTTTAGTGAAGAGCTTATAATCGGTATTAATTAGTATTATTGTTCGACGCGTTGGCTGAATGGTCAGCATATTGGCTTTCGGTTCAGAGGGTCCCGGGTTCGATTCCCGGCCGGGTCGGGGAATTTAATCTTCATTGGTTAATTCCAATGGCCCGGTGCTGGGTTTTTGTGCTGTCCCCAACATCCCTGCAACTCACATACCACACATAACACTATCCTCCACCACAATAACACGCAGTTGCCTACACATTGCAGATGCCGCCCACCCTCATCGGAGAGTCTGGCTTACAAGGGCTGCACTCGGCTAGAAATAGACACACGAAATTATTATTAGTGTTATTGGCCTGTAATCAAATAAACACTTAGGATATTTTAATTTATTTAAATTTATACTACTATTCCTTGTGCAATATCGATATTTTGAATGTCTGTCGTAAAGACAGATAAAGAGAGATAACAAGTCCGATTTTAACAGTTTAGAGAAATATTCACAAACATCGACCTAAATTATATTTTGTTGGAATTATCGACTGCCGTTTTAATTTCGGCATGTGTTATATCATCTGCTAAACGTTGAATTTCTTCTGAACCAAGCTGAAGCTTTATTCCATTGAGAAAAGTAGTATGATCTGTTACGTTCAGTTCTCCGTGTCGCGCGAAGGAATTAGTGTAATGAGTAGTAAACTTTTGAAATGCTTGTGGTTTTCCCGAAATTGGTCCGTTGGACTTCTTTAGTCGAGCAATGTGCAGCATTTTGTTTCTTTAATTATGGGATACAGAGATGTCCGCTCTTCCTCTCGAACTAAAGGAAGGCAGGCTCTAATTTTGAAACCACCCAGAATATTTTGCGGTCTTGCGCATATCATATACTTAATTTCGGTTAATTTGTTTTGAACGTCATGCCCTTGTTCTTGGAATTGACACTAGTTGTTCAGAACTTCTGGTAAGACTGTGTCGTGCTTCATCACTCCTCTGATTTTTTATAGGATAAATTAGGGAAGAATTCTCGAATTCCAGGTTTTGCTGCCTTCATCCATCAGTGTAGAAGTGTTGGACAGAATTGCTTTGTCTGACTAGTTGGGCCCACTTTTTTGGAAAGTCCTCTTCTGCTTCTGTGGTGTCAGTAAACTTTTGTTAAGTTTCCAATACCCTCTTTCTATTATTCGTACAGATGTGTGGAATCCAGATACTCTGATCCGAAATAGGGGTGGAAATAACTTTCATGTCATATAGGTATGTGCAGATATTTGAGGAAAGGTATATCCTGGAATCAGATAGGCCACGATTTAAAGTAAACTCCACATAATGTTTATGCTTAACTTCCCAAGCATCCACCATCCATGTACGAGTAATTAATTAATGCAGAGTTGCTGATAGGTTTGCTGTTTGCCCTATCTGGTCTTTTGAATGTAACACTCAGTTAAATTCACCTCCCAGTACGTTATTTCTTTCTAGGGCTAGATGAAAGCTCAACTCTTCCATGACAAATGTTTCTCGTTTTGATCCACACGGCGATCACGACGAACTGTAGATACTGATAAAAACTGTGTCTTCACTCACACACATGTACACACAACACAACACAACACATGCATAAACACACTAGAGACCACTCGATCACCTGGATTCACGATAAATCTGTTCGATTCAGTTCCAGGTCTAAACACTATAAGTAGCTGTACCTCGTTAATTGTATCCTATGTTAATAAAATATTGATAAGGCTAAAGTCAATCCAAATTCGATATATAAACTTTCTATAAAAAGAAAATATCTGTGTGCTTATCAATATTTTTATCCTTTTAGAAGGCTCACTTTGGTTGCATTGCTAATGCCATTGATGTTACCAGCGGCAAACTTGCGTAATATCATGAATGTGTAAAGAGAGAGGTAAACCCACTTCACAGACATGAAGTCCCGACAGATCATATTTTCTGCAACTAGACCAAGCATATAATGCAATTCTTATTTTATGTTGTTTAATTTCTCTAACACTGGTACCAGTTGCGTTTCAAAATCATGTAGAGATTCCTGTAAGTGTCGTATTTTGTACGCATGATTCGTATAAAATCTGGTGTGTATTCATCTTTTTCCGTTCGATGACACACTTAGAGAATGGAAATTATTGGTCTTCGTCTCGTTGGTGTTGCCATGATACAGAGCACAGCTACAACATTTTGTACTTCTAGCATTCTGAAGGAGTTTGCTGTTCCGAGTCACGTGCCTGCAAACTGGGATCTCTAGCACTAACTGTATTCATCGTGTTGCCTTTTTAATAACAATGTTATTGCTTTTACCACCCACTAACTACTTTTTCGGTTTTCGGAAACGCCGTGGTTGCCGGAAGTTTGTCCAGTAGGAGTTCTTTTACATGCCAGTAAATCTACTGACACGAGGCTGGGGTATTTGAGCACTTTCAAATACCACTGGACTGAGCCAGGATGGGCTCAGAAGGTCAGTGATCTACCGTCTGAACTACTCTATTGTCTATTATTTCCTTGTGTTAATCACGAACCCGATTCCACATTGGTGTTAATCCATCTCGGAGATGTTATCATCCGCCCTATTCGCTTTGTTTCGGTTTACCTCGTGTCTATTTTCTGTAGTGTTAGCTGTGCAAGTGACCTGACCCGATATCATGTGCTGAGACTTTTGTTTATTTTCTTCCTTCGAAATCTTGTGTTTACGTTTGGTGTGATGACCTCAGCTATCAGCATGCTTGCCAGAGTGTTCGCTGTGGGTAGAGAAGTTGTCAACAAGTCTTGACCTTGGTTAGTGCTGTTCGGTAGGATAGGGTTTTCTCCATCTTACAGTTGCCAGCGTTTCTCGAGACTGCTAGGGTCAGTAACATTTTTGGGGTGTGACGTTGAAAGCGGAGTAATTTTTTCTAATCGTGTCATTCTTTTGGTCTCTAACGACGCAGAAAATCTATTCGTAGATGAACGTTAGCATTACTAATGGCACACGCTTGTTCTTTTTTATTCTTTATCTGTTTATCCTCCAGGGTCGGTTTTTCCCTCTAACTCAGCGAGGGATCCCACCTCCACCACCTCAAGGGCAGTGTCCTGGAGCTTCAGACTGTGGGTCGGGGTACAATTGGGGAGGATGACCAGTACTTCGCCCAGGCGGTCTCACCTGCTATGCCGAGCAGGGGCCTTTGTGGAGGATGGGAAGATTGGAAAGGATACGCAAGGAAGAGGGAAGGAAGCGGCCGTGGCCTTAAGTTAGGTACCATCCCGGCATTTGCCTGGAGGAGGAGTGGGAAAACCACGGAAAACCACTTCCAGGATGGCTGAGGTGGGAATCGAACCCACCTCTACTCAGTTGACCTCCCGAGGCTGAGTGGACCCCGTTCCAGCCCTCCTACCACTTTTCAAATTTACACGCTTTTTCCTGTCCGTTATATGTTACCTGTCCTTTGTAGCCGTCAACGGCAAGGATGGTACATGTTGCTTTAATTCAGTAAGGATCTGTCTAACTCAATTTGTAGCGGTTAATTTATAATGTTATGACCAATAATCATGTGTGTCACTCTGTAGTTTACCATATTTAGCAAAAATATTTCAATTTTTAATTTGAAACTTCTGATGTGATATTAAACCGTCTGACGTCAGTTGCTTCCAACCCAGTACTCGTTCCCCAGCGAATAAGGGAACATACGTTTGACCTTCAAAATTGCTTAGTATTTTATCAAAACTTGAACATGATATTATCCGTGTTTCAGTATACGACGGTATAGGGCAGGGCTAGGACTAGAAAGGAAGTGACTCTGCTCTTAATTAACGAACAACCCCTGAATTTGTCTAGTGTAAAAATGAGAAACCACTGAAAATCGTGTTCCTGGCTGTCCACAGTGGGGTTAGAGCCCACCATCTCCTAAATGCAATCTAACAGCTACAGTATCAAACCATACGGCCATATCTAGCTTTTTAATATTTTATTTGCAGCCACGAAAACAAAGAGCATCATTGAAAGCGAATACTTGAAGAAAATATAGGAAAAAGTTATAATCTTTAACGGCCACGTGCGTGGTTCCTAAACACGTAGATTGAGCCTTTTAGTACGTTAACTGCAAGATGTACTCGAAATTACGGTAATGTTTCCTCTAGGACCAGTTAGGCATCAATCAATATAGCTGAAATTATTATTATTATTATTATTATTATTATTATTATTATTATTATTATTATTATTATTATTATTATTATGATATGGTGAGTAGCTTAACACTTTAGTGCCAAGCCGTTTCCTGAAATTCTGACGAAAATGCCTACTCAAGCCAGTTTCAATGGTATAGCACTCTCTTGGAAACTATAATCTTGAAAAATTAATGTTGAAGGACGTCTTTATTATTCATGACGTATTTTCTAAGCAATATTTCATGCTTTATTAGCAAATGCTCGTAAATGAAAAATGCTTTCGAAATTATTTTAAACTGGCATAATGTGATAATAGTTTAATTTTTAATTCTGAAGTTAAAATTTCATTTCAGAAGTATAGTACATTTGTCGTATTCATGGATTAAGAACGTAGGTGAAATGTAGGCTTCAATTTTAACAAAATTACATTATATAAATCTCAAAAACTTCACTACAACCTCCTCAAAATGCATTTTTTTAAATCTACCCTCACCGCTTCCCTTATTGAATTTCATATTCCGCCATCCATCGTGCCTCACAATAAACATTAATTTATTGCGCATCACTTTTGTAGTAACTTATTAATGAAAACTGCAACAATGGATAATGTACAGTTCTAAATTCCCTTCTGTAGTTGAGAGAATATAGTCACTGCAACCAAACCGTCTCATTTACATCTTATCACTAAAACTGCAAACAGCAATAAGTAAAACAGCATAGATACACCTTTTTCCTCACGCTACTGGAGGGAAAATTAGTCGCAGACACCAGACCATTTTGTCTACATTTACAACGGATGCTGCTGTTAGTAAGTTGAACTGTTCAAATGTTTCATTTTCTTCATAACAATCAGTTTATTCCATCACAAAGGTACAAAAATAATCAATAATGTTTGACAGTTTGTGCCACCCAAGAAAACCGTCATGATGGTACTGGAAATCTCATTGGTAGCGTCAGTTACCACCTTTGAAATTGCATTCAGGATGCCAATTATTGCAAGGGAAAGCAGGTCACCAATTTCTTACAGGCAGGAACCACTGTATAATTAATTGACCACAACTTCTCCACTAGATGTTTACCAAATGCGTCATGAGGCAACTTTAGCCTTTCCTTAGGGCGTTTTTTGTCCTCGTTCACTACAGGCTTCTTGGCCTTGAAGCGGATAACTAATTATTTTAAATGGCATTTATTTTTAGTTGTGATAGTCACTGCTTGTAACCCGCTATAGGCATGGAAACTGTATATTTTTCAATCATCTCCTAAACAAACTCGCGCCCCGACATATTTCAAAACACGGTTTCCTCATTGACTATCAGGTTTGTGCCGTGCCTTGGAGTCGCTCAACGTACGATTTTCCAATTCATTAGGCGACGGCGCTGTGGCGTGTTGGAGCGGTCTGCTGGAATTTGAACGTGGCAGTTATCTGACAGCCTCATCCGACTACGCCAGACGGCGGTTCCCCGTTCACTATGGGAGTTCGGAGTGACACTACGTATGGAGCGGCCTTTAAAGTAGACGTGTTTATGCTACTGTTTTATCTCTCACATTGTCCGACTCATTGGCTGAATGCTGAGCGTTGCGGCCTTCGGATATGAGGGTTCCCGGTTCGATTCTCGGCCGGCTCGAGGATTTTAATCGCGTCTGATTAATTCTTCTGGCTGGGGGGCTGTGTGTTTGTGTTTGTCCCAACACTTTCCTCTTCAAATTCAGGCAACGCAGTACACTACCAACCACCACAGAAATACGCAATTATGGTTACTTCCCTCCATACAGGGTTGACGTCACGAAGGACATCCGGCCGTAAAACAGGGCCAAATCTACATGTGCGACATCAATCGCACCCGTGACTCCACAGATGTGGGAAAAGTGGCAGAAGAAGAAGGAATTTCATCTGTCATATTATCTTGTATCTTGGATTTCGTTGATATAGTTTTTAATCTCTATTACGAGTGTTGATACATTGTTTCATTTTATCTCCCATTCCACCAATAAATTTAATTTGAACCAAAAAAAGAAACACAACTCAAACCAGGCTATGTACGGGACACGGGACATGTACGGGACATTGATGTATTGTAGAATACGTATTGTGGTGATAAGTATTGTCGAAATAAGGTAGCCTATCTGGCTATCTAGTCAGTATGGATTTGAATATATATTATTGGTATTTTATTTCTTAATTCTTAACAAATATATGTCGGAAAATCTCATATCTCGGTCAGTTACTGAGAAGAAAAATATCACTTGCTACAAATAATACTGCATGGTCACCGTGGATTTTGAGGGAGGAGAACAATCTTGGCTGGAAAACATCAAGGACCTGATAGGTGTTCGATCAGCAGAACAGATTTTTAGAACAGCCGTAGACAGATGTGAACTTGTAAAATTAGTAGAGAGACCCGAAATGGTACATAGAAAAAGAAACAAATTTACACATCTTCAAGACATGGTCGATATCTTTGATATGAGAAGTATCAGCACATATACGTATATTGTGTTATGACATTGACGTCAATATAAGAGCCTCGAATTTACTAGAGGAGAAACAGTGTTGTCAAAATCTCGGAAAATGGCAGTTTCTATGACGGTGCTGAATATGCACAGGGCTATGATACTTGCATTAGGAAATATTGATAAAAATAGTTAACTTAACATCAGATTTCATAAGCATTTGATCCCTTATTTATTTATTTATTGTTTTAATGAGAGAAACATATTATAGGGCTTTAAAATGAAATATATGCCTATATGATTATCAGGATTATAGCCCACCAAAACATACAACTATGGTTGTGAGAAGTTTGCTCACAATGGAGCGATAACTACAATCAATCAATCAATCAATCAATCAATCAATCAATCAATCAATCAATCAATCAATCAATCAATCAATCAATCAATCAATCAATCAATCAATCAATACTAATTTCCATTTAGGGCAGCCGCCCAGGTGGCAGATTCCCTATCTGTTGTTTTCCAAGACTTTTCATATGATCGCAAAGAAATTGGAAATTTATTGAACATCTTCCTTGGTAAGTTATTCCAATCTACAATCACCCTTCATATAAACGAATATTAGCCCCAATTTGTCCTCTTGAATTCCAACTTTATCTTCATGTTGTGATCTTTCCTACTTTTAAAGACACCACTAAAACTTATTCGTCTACTAATGTCATTCCACGCCATCTTCCACTGACAGTTCGGAACATACCACTTAGCCGAGCAGCTCGTCTCCTTTCTCCCAAGTCTTCCCAACCCAACATTGCAACATTTTAGTAAAGCTACTCTTCTGTCGGAAATCGCCCGGAAAAATCGAGCTGCTTTTCTTTGGAGTTTTTCCAATTCTTGAATGAAGTAATACTGGTGAGGGTCCCATACACTGGAACCATACTCTAGATGGGGTCTTACTAGAGACTTATATGCACTCACCTTTACATAATTACTACAACCCCGAAATACCCTCATAACCATGTGCAGAGATCTCTACCCTTTATTTACAATCCCGTTTATGTGATTACCTCATTGAAGATCTTACCTTATATTAACACCTAGGTACTTACAATGATTCCCAAAAGGAACTTTCACCCCATCAACGCAGTAATTACAACTGAGAGAGAGGACTTTTCCTATTTGTGAAACTCAAAACCTGACTTTTAACCCCGTTTATCAACATACCATTGCCTACTGTCCATCTCACAACATTATCAAGGTCATTTTGCAGTTGCTCACAATCTTGTAACTTACTTATTACTCTGTACAGAATAACATCATCCACAAAAAGCCTTATCGCTGATTCCACTCTTTGCTCGTACCATTGATACATATAAGAAAACATAACGTTCCAACAATACTGCCTTGAGGAATTCCCCTCCTAATTATCACAGGATCAGAAAAAGCTTCAACTACTCTAATTCTCTGAGTTCTATTTTCTAGAAATATAGCCACCCATTCAGTGACTCTTTTGTCTAGCATCTCTCCATTCATTTGGTTTAGCTGCTTCATGCAAACAATAATAAAATAATGACTTCAGGTATGGTACTATATCCCAACCCACTGTCTTTAGCATATCCCCAGATATACAAGCTATAGTTTCTAAGACCTCAGTTTTGTAGAATTACCTTCTAATTGTTATTCCAAGGCAGGGCAGAAATGCGAGAATCATAATCTCTTGTACAACTATGCAATCGTCAATGCATTCACTCGTGGCGAGTATAATGATTAATGATGTTTTCCTAGTACACCGAGGCCACTGACTGTGAGTTCTTGGATGGCTAACGAAACCAGTTCTAAAATCAAACATTTTGCTCCAGTGTTGGAACAGTGTTCCTTGCTCTTGTAGAACCTCGCAGTCGGCGTATGCGAAGGAAATAAAAACATAGGATCTGACCTGTATACGAGTCCGTGTTCGCAAGCATAATGACGACTTAAAGTTGTCCGGATGCAAAAGAGAACCATGAACAGTTTCTTTCCGATTTTGTCCAGGCTTAGAACTGTCAGGTTAAAATTGTTTGCTCGTGTGGGCTTGTATGTTTTAATTTCACAGGCCTTAGTCAATGTAAATTAAGTTGATAAGAAGTTATTTCAATAAAATTTAGCAAGGGCAGAGTACCTCAGCAGGTAAACCTTATACACCAGTTGGATGTACTTCCCGATTTATAATCTTCAAAGGCTTAGCATATACAGTACGTATGAAGTCTCATTCTGCTAGTTCACTTTATTTGTATTTGTTCTGTAATACTTCGTAACTGGATGTATATTTCTGTCTGGTATTCTTTCAAAACGTTCATAAATTTGCAGATGTTAGATTGAGAACCATCACGATTATTCTTTAAATGTGAATGGAAGGTTTGATATCTGTGTAAAGAACCCTATTCGAGTTAGCTCATATGTGAGGAAGGAAAGCAGCATCTTCCAGTGCGTAATTATCCACTAAATAGTCTGTCAATGTTCATCATCTGGTCGTTTTGATGATAGTTCGATTCACTTAGCGGACGAATCTAAATGTTGTAAACAAGTATCCGATCTCTGAAATTCGACACGTGCGCCGGTTTCTTGACAACATTACATGTCCCCTAGTGGTCATATATTCTCCAATTTTCTCGCCAATTTACTGTCACTTCGTTGTAATCTCCCGCTACACAAAAATTCAAGGTTGTCAAAATACCGGTATTCAAAAACTCCTAAGTAATGAAGTTAACCAAAATATCAAGCATGCAGTGCTGCATGTCTATTCATGTCTCTGTCACATCTAAGAGACTTCCAGTTTTATAGGGAATCCTAACCCTAAGAGCGTGACATTTTATTTCTAAAATTCCACACGTAGTATATTGGCCGTGTTACGATCAGTGATTTGATGTTACACTATATGAGTCACTTGATTTATTATCCTATTGTGGACATGCAATGTTATTCCTGATGAACAGTCCTCCCCCCACTCTGCCCTTCCCTTTTTAACACCTGTCAAGAACATTATATCGTCGCTTCACCGGTAAAACGTTGTATCCCACAATACTCTTCCTATCCATTATTCTCCTTAAGACTGGTCACGCCTCCCAGCCACATATGGATATGCAGTCCATCAGAACAATGCCCGTTGTGTTCGTTTTCCTATGTCGACGCGTAAACGAAAACGAACCTTACATGCATTATACACTAGGAGCACGTAAACACGTAATGCAAACGTACATTCCTACAGTACGGTACTGTAAGGTTCATTTCCCTTTACCTAGGCGCATAGGAAAATGAACACAACAAAATTTGTTCTGATGGACTGCATATCCATACGTGGCTGGGGGGCGTGACCAGTCTTAAGGAGGATAATTGATAGGAATATCTTTGTGGAATACAACGTTTTACCGGTGAAGCGACGATATAATCCCCTGTCTCTTCCTCGTTACCTCCCTTTACCCGAATATCATTAACTCCTAACACATCCAGACGCATCGTGTTTGCTGACTCATTCAGTCCTTCATTCTTCCTTCCATAAGCTCATTTAACATGAAATAGCTCCCCATCGAATTCCATGTCGTTCGCCAAGCCTGTTCCAAGGAGTCCTACGAATGTCAAATGGAAGTAGGACTCCGTTACTCACATAGATCCGAGACTTGGTTAAAGTACTCTGAGATCGGAAAATTCTGTGAAGCAGGATGCTACCATACTTACACACAGTTCCAGTGAGGATCTCTCCTCTAATGGGTTAGGAATCATTGGTGAATTGTGTAGTCCTAGCCGCCTGAGAACAAGGAGGGCCAGGACTCAGAATATTAACGAGAAGCACACACCCATTCCATTACTAGGCCACTCAGCAGCTGCCCCTGGTTCACCCACTAGGATGTGACTACAGTAACCCCCGAAAAGAGGGGTAAAATGAAATGAATAATGTTTTGGGTAAATCAGGTAAACTCATAATAGACCGCAGGGAAACACTGGACAGGTGGAAGGAATATTTTGAAGATATTCTCAACATACAAAAGGAAATCTTCCTGGTGACGTCGCGAACAATCAAGCTCGTGGGGAGGAGGACAATGATGTTGATGAAATTACGGTCGAGGAAGTGAAAAGGATGGTATACAAACTCCATTGTCAAAAAGCAGCAGGAATGCATGAAATTAGACATGAAATGGTGAAATATAGTGGGAAGCCAGGGATGAAATGGTTTCATAGAGTAATAAGATTAGCATGGAATGTTAGCAAAGTACCGTCTGATTGGACGAAAACAGTAATTGGACCTATCTATAAACAAGGGAACAGGAAGGATTGCAACAACTATCGAGGTATCTCATTGATCAGTATACCAGGCAAGGTGTTCACTGGCATTTTGGAAGAGAGGGTGGTTTTTCCCTCAATTTTTCAGAATAATACAATATGAAAATCGTATGCGATTAGTTAATCTATTATGAACCAACAAAAAGAAAGGTATTTTGAACAAAATTAGTTGCATATTTTTAAATTTTTAATGAGAACTGCAATATTACTGATATTTCCCTCGCAGAAGCTCAAATCTGTGAATAACTAGAAACCTTACTTTCCCCCAGAAGAAGACGCACACTGTAAGTAGAACAATGTTAGACCTCAATGTTGATGATAACGGAGGTTAGTAATTGTTACGTTAGCGGCACTGAGGGAATATCACTATCAATGAAGAAGTTTGCTGAGTTGTAACAGAAACGTCTGAAATAACCCTACCGGTTTGAAAAACGTTTTCTTCCCAAGAACTAAGTAAGACTTCTTATTTGCAAGTGAAGAGAAATATATGAGATGGTGTAACAGTACTGATATATTTTCTTCAAATCATTTTACAATTTGTTTTACGTCTCACCGACACAGATAAGTCGTATGGCGACGATGGGATAGGAAATTGGTAGGAATAGGAAGGAAGCGGCCGTGGCCTTAATTAAGATACAACCCCAACTTTTGTCTGGTATGAAAATTAGAAACCGCCGGGCTGAGTGGCTCAGACGGTTGAGGCGCTGGCCTTCTGACCCTAGCATGGCAGGTTCGATCCTGGCTCAGTCCGGTGGTATTTGAAGGTGCTCAAATACGTCAGCCTCGTGTCGGTAGATTTACTGGCACGTAAAAGAACTCCTGCGGGACTAAATTCCGGCACCTCGGCGTCTCCGAAAACAGTAAAAGAGTAGTTAGTGGGACGTAAAACAAATAACATTATTATTATTATTATTATTAAAATTAGAAACCACGGAAAAACCATCTTCAGAGATGCAGACAGTGATTTTCAAACCCCAGGCCTTAACCGCATGGCCAAGAAGCTCGGTGGTACTGAAGTAAATACACTTGAAGTTTGGGTTACGAAATGCATGATAGTTTACATCTAAGTAAATAATATAAACTGAAGTAATCTTTGGACAGTGAAATTCAAAGTTTTATAGAGCACCGAGCCTCACTACTAAAAAACGGGACAGATTGTTGTCTGGCCTCAAATGTTTCAGTGAAATGAAATGGCATATGGCTTTCAGTGCCAGGAGTTTCCGAGGACATGTTCGGCTCGCCAGATGCAGGTCTTTTGATTTGACTCCCGTTGGCGACCTGCGCGTCGTGATGAGGATGAAATGATGATGAAGACGACACATACACCCAGCCCCCGTGCCAGCGAAATTAACCAATGATGGTCAATATTCCCGACCATACCGGGAATCGAACCCGGGACCCCTGTGACCAAAGGCCAGCACGCTAACCATTTAGCCATAGAGCGGACAACGTTTCAATGTTAGAATTGTAGAAAACTAAGAGTACAGAAGCGTTTTTCGAACACATCAGTGAAATCGTAGCGTAGTGTTACCCATACTTGAACTTTCTGAAGTAACCTACAGTAGTTAATGGAAAGTTTGCATGCAGTTCATTCAACGCGTTAGATTTCTTCCTACAAGGATAAAGTGTTAAAGCTTATCGGACTACACTTAAGCAAAATTTTATAAAACACTACGGGATAGGTCATACGAGGGAGAAATCGGGAATATGTAATAAGAATGTAATGTTATAGCTTTTACGTCCCACTAACTAATTTTGACGGTTTTCGGAGACGCCGAGGTGTCGGAATTTTGTCCCGCATGATTTATTTTACGTGCGAGTAAATCTACCGACACGAGGCTGACGTATTTCAACATATTCAAATACCACCAGACTGAGCCAAGATCGAACCTGCTAAGTTGGGGTCAGAAGGCCAGCGCCCCAACCGTCTGAGCCACTCAGCCCGGCGGAATATGTAAATGTGTTACTAAATATGAATTTATAATATTTGACGGAAATACGTGATTTTCGATATCAATTTTTTTTAAACTTAAAAATGAAAAGGCTCTTATTACGAGAGGGCAGCCAAAAGAGACGAGAGACGCCGCCATTGGTCGCCCAGAACTGTGGTGCCTGTCACACGGGCCCTCGGATAATTTGCGGCTATTGACGCCGCCCCAGCGCTCTCTAGCGGTGCGCCGGAGAACTTTCCACCATTGTGGTGACGTCATACGTCATGGATCGTTAAGCCTGTTGCCGTGGCGACGCTGGTCCAAGCCCACCTCAACGGAGGAAATTTTACATCAGCAACACTATTTTCTGTTTGAAAGTGAGAAAGGTTTTAAATTACAAATACGACAAAAGTGTTAAATTCTCTCAATTAGCCATCATTAACATGACTGTCAGCCCTATTTTGGCAATATCAAATCGAACACGTATCTTGAAAATCAAGAACAGCCTCTCCAGAAGTGTTGGTAGATAAACATATTCCTCCATTTTAAGACGTAGGTTTTTTTTTTTTTTTTTTTTACGACTCCGATGACACTATACCGCTTTCGCGTGATTCTTGATATCATCGAGTCCTGATCCACCAGAAGATCTTGATAGAATTAAGGTATTACTGTATACTCTAAGGAGTGAACCTTGCTAGATGTACCATATGCCATTGCTGACATTAAATTAATCATTATCTAAGTCACAGGTAGGATTTGACCCATTTTTCCCACAGTAATTAGCTGATAATATACGTATTGATATACTGAATTCTGTATATGATTGACAGGTTTCTGTGTTTTTATCCCTGTAGCAGTCCTTGTACCACATTCACTGTTTTCCTAGTTATGTTGGACATTTTGGAATTTAGCATTGCACCAGAAGTGTTGCAGCAGTTACTGATTGTTTTTTGAAGATATTGTGAGTTTGTTCTGTGATCCGCAATAATTGCGACGTCACCAGCAAAGATAAACATGTCCATCATACCCCTCTCCAGTTAAAATGCTAAGTTATTCCAGAGATAACACGAATGATAACATCGATAATGTGCATCGTTGTTTTACTGCTGTTTTCAATTGACTAAGAGCAGAAATGACAGAAGTGGACTTTCGTAGAAACTCCCTGAAGGACGTGTTGTTATGATGTTAACAAATCGGATGTCTAGTCCCACTGCACGTAGAACTACAATTCAATAGGTATGATTCATTCTATCAAACGCGTGATCGAAATCTATATATATTAGTTCTTTTACACTAATTTTTACTCTAAAATCAGTGATAATGTCTTTTTTAGTACATACTATGTGGAAAAATATTCTACCAGGCTTTGATGATCTCCTAAATCTCCCAACGTAATGAAGGCCATTTTGTGTTCAAGACATCGAGTGAGCAACTTATAACAGAAATTCAGCAGAGGAATTCGTCTATATTGCATTTAGGATTAGGCTTTCATTGTATCAGCGTATTCAATCCTTCTTTCAGTCGACTTAAATTTGATCTTCAACATAAACATCATATAAGGCTATTGTAAGGTCTTTGTTGATAAACGACCAAAATGTCTGGTAGAATTTTGAAGGCGGTCTATTCCAGGTGATTTGTTAGGCAGAATTCCCTGCCTAATTTGGTAATCCGGTTGCACATATCGCGGGTTAAGAAACAATACGACGTATCTGACACTGCTATTCCTATCAATTTTTCCTTAATACTGATCACACCTCCCAACCACACATGGATATGCAGTCCATCAGAAGAATTTTCGTTGTGTTCCTTTTCCTATTCCTATGTGTAAAAATGGACCTTACCGTACCGCACAGTAGAAATGTATGTTTGCATGACGTATTTATGCACTCCTACTCTATAAATTATTTAAAGTTAATTTTCCTTTATACGTATGATGGACTGCATACCCATACGCGGCTGGGAGGCATGACTTATCTTAAGGAAAATAATGGATAGGAAGAGCATTGCCAGATATGTAGTACTGTTTGTCAAACAGCGATGTTCAGTCTTCCCCTGACAGAATTTTGAAAAGGCATTGTCGATTTAACGTATTAACACACATATCTTGATAGGACAGGAAATCTACAAAACAAACGTGTCACAATCCATGGCTTTGACTATATGAGAGTGGCTGTGGTATGAACGATGGTATTAACGCCATACATTAAACAGCCAGTAGACCTACCTCTTATAAATCTATGAATTTATCGGTTTGTGCGTGCATTTCAATGAGCTTGGCAGGTAACGCATTCTTTCTTTGTAAGGAAAACAACCTCCCTCCTCCTTTTAGTACGCTTCTTCAGTGGTGACTAGGCTATCAGTCACAGTTGATGGTGTAGTTGTTGGGACCCGACCAGCTTTCGAGCTGAAGAAGTCAATCAATCAATCAATCAATCAATCAATCAATCAATCAATCAATCAATCAATCAATCAAGCAAGCAAGCAAGCAAGCAAGCAATCAGTCAATCAATCATACATACATACATACATACATACATACATACATATATACGAGGGTTGATCCTGAAGTCACGGCGACGATATTTTATTTCCTGAAAATGAGTTAACGCTAAACACGTAAAATATACATTTGACCGTGCAGTTAGAAGCGCGTGACTGTGAGCTTGCATCCGGTTCGAATCCCACTGTCGGCAGCCCTGAATATGGTTTTCCGTGGTTTCCCATTTTCACACCAGGAAAATGTTGGGATGTACCTTAATTAAGGCCACGGACGCTTCCTTCCAACTCCTAGGCCTTACCTTTCCCATCGTCGGCATAAGACTTAACTGGGCCGGTGCGACGTAAAGCCACCAGCAATATATACATTGAAAGTAGGTTACAAGAATTGCGTATTGTTGGCGGCAGATGGGGTATGAGTGCATCATTCTGACTGTGATCACTCTCACTCTGTCAGCTGTCTGATGATGCGTAATGGAGGTAAGCGAAATCCAGCAGCGTTTGTACATCTTAGCCCTTGTTACTTCGACCGTATTCCCAATGTAAAACTGCCACTACGTCAGAAACGCTTTGTCAACAAACAGGACATCGTACGAGCACTTTAGCGTAAAGTAGAGCGCATTGACGAGTCTCATACAGTCGATTGTATTTTCTGTCTTCCTAATCGATGGGAACAAACCATAGACAACCCAGGACACTAATTTGAAGGATGTTATTCAGTTGGTACAATACGTACAAATGATCGTATACAGGCTGTGCAAAAATAAAACAATGATTTCAAAGTGCCATGTTGTACTTTTACCTGACTAGAGATTCTTATATCCCTACCCCACGTGATGTCATATTTAAAATGCTTCTGTCGCACACTTTCAAGTATACTTAGTACATTTCCGTGTTGGAGCTTTTTTTTGAGAGAGAGAAAAACTAGATGCAGTGACTTCTGAAAATACACACGTACATATATGGTGCTGACAAATGTTTATAGTTCATAAAGATTTTAATTTAAGTAATAATAATAATAATAATAATAATAATACAGAGACAGACTCACAAACATGATCAGAAAACGCCGACTAATGTTCTATGGGCACCTACATAGAACGGACTCACAAAGATGATTTTTGATGTAGCTAATAGCTCAATAAAGAAAAACAATTGGCTGAAAGAAATAGAGAAAGATGTACAAAAAGCAAGTATCGAAAAGGCAATGCGAAATAAAAGAAACATATTCAGAAATAAAATTATGAATGCGAAATTTTAAGTAAAAGAGATATTTTAAAAAGCAGGGAAAATATGGGCTGAACAAAGGAAACAAGAACACAGTCAAACAATGAAGAGATTTTAGGAAGAGAAAAGGATTACATGACAAATTTGAATAATCATATAACATTCAAGTTCCACCACTGTCTTAATGGCAATAATGTGTAATAATAATAATAATAATAATAATAATAATAATAATAATAATAATAATAATAATGTTAATCGTTAATCACAGATGGCTGAAATCAGTCAAAATAACAGTCATGGGATTTCTTTGAATAGAATAAAAATCTTTTCACTATTTTACCTCTGTTTTCACCCACTGTTCTATGCCAAATCAAACCAAACCCCGCGGCACTTAACGCTCTTGAAAGGGCCTTGGCCTGCCCAGCGACCGCTGCTCAGCCCGAAGACCTGCAGATTACGAAGGACCGTGTGGTCATCACGACGCATCCTCTCGGCCGTTATTCTGGGCTTTCGAGACTGGGACCGCCATCTCACCGTCAGATAGATCCTCAATTCTGATCACGTAGGCTAACTGGACCTCGAACCAGCCCTCAGGTCGAGAGAAAAATCCCTGACCTGGCCAGGAATCGAACCCGGGGCCTCCGGGCGAGAGGCAGGCACGCTACCCCTACTGTTCTATGCCTACATGCAGCTAAATTTTAGAAGAGACTGAGAGATTCCCCCGTTTCTTCCTTCAGTCTCAGGTTTTGCAGACTAGTATCAGATACATGCCCACAAAAGATTATAATTGTACGGATGTTATAAATTGTCCGCTAAGTCACGCTGAAAGGAATTAAATGTCCAATGTTAAGGAATACTTATGGATCACGAATTTCTTCAGCCAATGACCTATAGACTGCTGTCCACTTGGTAAGGTGCATCAAGCTGCCCTGCTAGTATCCGCTTAATCCTCTTACCTCAGTGGATTTCCAGTGGTTGTTCCAGTGCCTGAGGATATGGAGCAGGGACGCTGTTGTAGTAGCAATTCGTCCCGCCTGCCGCTCCAGATACGCCCCGTTAACTATGAGGTACCTGTGGGCGGACGGCAGGTGCTTAGCCCGCCACAGCTGCCATTGTTACTATTGTTGTCCACCGCTCATTTCATGCATTTCATATTCAAATAGAAGCGTTTCAATGATTAGCGACGCATTGTTGTTCCACTTTGTCAGCACGCTCCATCCAAACAGCCCCATGACAGCAACAGCTCTTCAGACACATCGTGTCGGCTTCAACGCCCAGACATTGAACCACAATAATGTTAATATCAAATCAGTTATTGAAATAGTAACTTAAGTCTATACACCATAAAATTACAATCACTCCGATAGATGATTTAATGAAACATACTGTATATTCGCTCCCTTTAGAGAATCAGTCTAAATTATTATTATTATGATGATGATGATGATGATTATTATTATTATTTATTATTATTATTATTATTATTATTATTATTATTATTATTATTATTATTATTATTATTATTATTATTATTATTATTATTATTATTATTATTATTATTATTATTATTATTATTATTATTATTATTATTATTATTATTATTATATCTTTCATAATCTGTTTACCTCCAGGGTTGTTTTTTCCTTCCGACTCAGCGAGGGATACCACCTCTACCGCCTCAAGGGCAGTGTCCTGGAGCGTGAGAAATTCGGTCGGGTGATATAACTGGAAAGGAGGACAAGTACCTCGCCCAGGAGGCCTCACCTGCTATGCTGAACAGGGGCCTTGTGGGGTATATGAAGAGTGGAAGGGCTAGAAAAAGAAGAGAGAAGGAAGCGGCCATAGCCTTAAGTTAGGTACTATCCTGATATTTGCATGAAGGTGAAGTGGGAAACAACGGTAAACCACTTCGAGAATGGCTGAGATGGGTATCGAACCCACCTGTACTCAGCTGACATTCCGAGGCTGAGGGGACCCAGTTCCAGCCCTCGTACCACTTTTTCAAATTTCGTGGCAGAGCCGGGAATCGAACCCGGACCTCCAAGGATGTCAGCTAATTATGCTAACCGCTACACCACAGATGCGGACATTGTTATTATTATTATTATTATTATTATTATTATTATTATTATTATTATTATTATTATTATTATTATTATCGTCTTTTCTTTCTTTTTTCTTCCTTTCTTTCTTAATCCTTTTATCCTCCAGGGTTGGTTTTTCCCTCGGACTCAGCAACTGCGAATTATTGTATGATGGACAGTGTTGCGTGTAGTGTGTTTGTTGAATGAATCCTGGGGACAGAACAAACACCCAGACATCGAGCCATGACAAATAGCCACTTATGATCAAAATTCCTCGACCTGGTCAGTAATGGGACCCGGGACAATTACGAGAGAAGAGTAGGACACTGACCATTCAGCCATGGATCCGTGAATAATAATAGTAATAATAATAATAATAATAATAATAATAATAATAATAATAGTAATAGTAATAATAATAATGTATTGTTTTACGTTATTGTAAGCTCGCATGTATGTATGTGTGTATGTATAGATAGATAGATAGATAGATAGATAGATAGATAGATAGATAGATAGATAGATAGATAGATAGATAGATAGATAGATAGATAGATAGATAGATAGATAGATAGATAGATAGATAGATAGTTTTCAGGTTAAATATCTGAAAGAAACTGAGAAAAAATACTCGACAGTCATTTAAAACTGTTGAACACTCGAATAACTATCAATCATAGTTGTATTCAAGAGTTAGAGCATCTTATGCTTTGACTTGGTGCCGACGTGGTGACCATGGGCGTTGAGACGTCAAATCTCCATAATTGTATACCGTAGTTAGCAAGTTCGAGTCCCGTTGCTAGAGAAAATTTTAATCATCAGAATACTGGCTGGCAGGGTAGGAGAAGGTGGTATACAATTTCTAATCACTAGACTGAGTGCAAAAAGCCCGGATTCACTTCGACCTACCGCAGTGTTCATATAGAGCGAGGGCATATGGCGCTGTTGATGGTGATTTGTCCGTTGTATGGAGAAGCTAGGCATTGAGCAGACCCCTTGGTGTTATCCGACAAAAGTAGGCTATGTTCCGACACCGGATATCACCCTCTTCTTACCGCACACACACACACCTAGACGCGCAGGTCGCCCATGGGTGTCGACTAGAAAGACCTTCACCAAGCCCTTCCGGAGGCCACACGACATCAATCAATTCCTTGACTCTGAAGACCATGGAGTAATTAATTTTATTGCGTATCCTGAATAACATTACGTTCGGGAAGCCATGCTTCTTACTAAACATGAAGTAGATTTTGATAGCAAAGTACAAAGGGTCTTTATTAGCACACAATCAAAGGTTAACACAACATCGTTATTATTACTATTATTATTATTATTATTATTATTATTATTATTATTATTATTATTATTATTATTATTATTATTATTATTGAAAACTTCTATGTAACTAGTGAATTGGTATTGTTTAATTGATCACCTTCACAAAGTAAGTTGACTGACTGCAAGAAACAAAACTTCGTATTTTAATTCAAGCTACGCAACACTGGAAAAACTCCAATAACGAGGCTACTATAATTTATAGCTCTCGTTCAAATAAATGATCTGCATTCAGGGCTGTCATCCGAGCGGTATGTTTCCTATCAATTGTTTCATAAGATAAGAATTTCATGATTATTGGTCCGTATTGAACTGCGAATTACAATAATAGTTAAATATTTTATATTTAATGTCCACCTTTTCAATACAAATTATCAATGAAGTACATTTATATTAACATTCAGGGACTAGTTTCGACCTGAATCGTAGGTCATCATCAGCCATGAAGCAAATTACACAAATTTATCGAATAAAATAAACAATTTAATGGCACAATAGTCTTAAAAAAACTGTGCGTACAATTAATAGAATTTTAAGTTAAGGCTGGTTGAATAAAATAATTTCTGTAAAATGTTTATGCATTGGAAGACACAGTGTAGTGTCAATAATATTAAAAATGATATGCACATACCTTTGCAATACGACCTCACAGTTTAAAGCCCTGTAATCAATAGCAGGCCTGAAATAACCTTGGGGTTTCGGTACAAGAAAAATGGGCGATGAATACGCCGACTTTGAAGGTCGAATAATGCCCTCCTTCAACATTTGGTCGATAATCTCCTTAAGAGCCTTCATTTTAGGTGTATATAGCCTACAGTCCCTGGCCAAATTAATATGACCACCTAAGGAAACCTAGGAAAATAAACTTTAAATTGCCTTTATGCATTTCATTCATGTTTTATTTATCTTAATTGTGTGAAATGTGACTAGACTTATACATATACACACAGAATAACACAACTAATCACAAAACTCAGATTTGAACCCTCATTTAATTGTCAATACTAGTATTTTGTCAGTCCTCCTTTTGCTGCAATAACGGCCTGCACTCTGCGAGGCATGCTATCTATGCATCGTAAGCTCATATCCTTCAATTGCTGGTTGTGGTTCCAGTGGAATATGATCCGTTCAAGTAAATGTATCCTCGTAGTGACATTGTCTTTTGCCACTTCCCTCTTTAACAGTTCCCATACATTCTCAATTGGGTTGAGGTCGGGAGAATTACCTGGCCAGTCCAACAGAGGAACTTCCTTTTCCTTCAAGAATCTTTTGACAGTCTTTGCCGTATGGCAGGGCGCACCATCTTGCATAAATATTTTCTTTTCATCTCCTTTGAACCAGTCTCGGAGTTGTGGAAGAAGTCGAGTTTGCAGAACATTGATGTACTGTTGTTGTTTCATCGTACCTTCAACGATGTACAGCCTACCCAGACCTCTGCCACTAATCACTGACCATATCATCACCGAAGTTGGATGTTTGATAGTCTTTATCACACAATCTTCACTGAATTTTTCCAATGGCCTTCTCTTAATAAACTGAGCCTTGTTCATTAAAATCTGGAAGGTGCTTTCGTCACTAAAGCATACCTGAAACACAAAAGCACTTTGTAAATTTTTTATAACTATGGATAATTTTCAAATCAAATGAAGAGTTGGAAAACATACTGATCTCCAGTCTTCTACAGTGAAGTGTTTGTGCGCCTTAGCCCATTCCAACCGTTGCTTCATCATCCTTGGATTAAGTCTGGGCTTGCGAGCAGGTCTGCAGCTTTTGAAGCCCAAGTCTGCCAGTCTCCGCCGAACTGTTCTGGTAGACACTGGAATTCCAGCATCGTTTAATTTCCTTCTTATGATGCTGTTCGTTGCTGCTCTATCTTCTATTACTATTTTTCTCAACACTCGTTCACCGCGAGGTGACAGCACCTTCTTTCTGCCACACTTGCCCTTACGATTCGATGCCAGAGTGTCCTTTTCACGTAACCTACGACTGATATTAGCCACTGAAGTTTTTGAAACTCCAACTTTTTTTGCTATTTCTCGCTGTGAAAGATTAGTTTCAGTCAAAAGACCTTGAATCATTCCCCTTTTGTTTGGTGACAGGTCCTTTTCTAAGCCCATTTCTGAAAACATAATGATTTGAGGTTAGAATTGGAAAATGTTGTTAATTTTCCCCCAAAGGAGCATAAACTTATCGTGAACGGACATGAAATATAGGTACATGCAAGCAGAAATGAACATAATTGATTAGGTTTAACTTACCATTAGAATTTTACCTTTAAAAAGCAACTTGTGTGCAGAGAAAATGAATACAAGAGCGACATGCATTTCCCTCCATAAGTATACATTGGCGCCAACATGTAAACAGTGTGACCAACATACAATATTTTTCACAATTCTTCGACTTAAATGTTTCCTTGATATATAAATGCACTTACAGTCTTCCTACAAACACTTTTCAGTGACGAAAATGGTTAAATGAATCCACAAAGAGAGAAAATATGAGGTGGTCATATTAATTTGGCCAGGGACTGTATATGGAGGAAATCTTACAGAAATAGAATCCGTTACCTCAATCTTATATTCAGTTAGGTCAGTGACACCAAGGGTTTCCAGAAATACATCGGGAAAAGATTGACACAACCTTCAAATACTCTCAGCCTGCTCCTGAGGTAGATGTCTAAGGTCTAACGACATCTCACTCTGGGTAAGCGAAATAGATTAAGATGACGCGGAATTACGCTTTAAAAGAGAAATATTTACGTTACTATTAAATTTGAATGTGCACAACTTGCTCTGAAGTTCGAGCACAAGACTAGAGTGCAACATGGAATCGGCCCCCAATATTACAGGGCAAGACAACATTTTAGCCACAAACAGATTTTCCGTGTAAATTTAGAAATATGAACTTTAGCAAAAATTAAGCCTAAAAATGATAAAGGTGAAGAATTTGCCGAAATGCATTTGATGGAAGACAGACAATAATCTGGAAATTTACAGCAGGCTTTCAATATCACTCCTCAGAAATAATGGAGCTAACGCTTCCTGAATCTAATAGCGCAGTGACGGGTTCATTATTTACCCCAATTTAAAAAAATGGCACGAGTCCTGAAGTCTCAGAAGCAATTCTAAGTCATCCCCTTGGGCCTTCAAAGGATAAATTAGAGAGGGTATGTTCCTCGGAGGGTTCAATGCCCGACTTAACGTGGGCTGAGCCTCGTGAAGCTGAACTTGGTGATTCAGCCGACGGCGCTAGTCACTTCCTATCGCCTAAGTTAGTGGAGGCAGCAAGAGAAGTAGAACAGGAAGGTGTGCTGTTAACTGAAGTACAATTTTTGGCCATGTGGGAGAATGACCCGCACTTAAAACAACCCTCTGACGGGCCTACTCCGATCCTAGTTCCACCAGTTTTTTACAAGGGGACACTTATTGCAAAGATGTTCTGCCGATCCGCACGCATAACACTTGCGCGGAGAGAAGGTTCGACGAGGTGGTGGCCGAGAACTGTTAGATGACGGAGGGGGCTCCCTAGCAACTCGTAAGGTGTCAGCGCATCTCATTCCCTCTGCTGGCACAGCCATTGCCAAGTTCAGAAAAGTTTTTATGTCAAGAAGCAAAACATAAGTACGACCTGTATGATGGAGAAATTCCTACGATTTGATCTTCGGGAAAATGAAGAGCGAATACCCTCGTATAGAATGTTATGTCTTGGATTAAATCGGTAAAATTCTCGTCCAACTATTGGACTCGGAAGTAGTGCTTCTGTATTAGAGATGACATAGCTCTAGCTGGAATAATGTTAGCCAGGAGATGGGCATGGAAGTCTCCAATAGAACATCTGTCAGCTATTGTCTTCACGATTTTATCCGAGAGGACGCCTACAGAATACGCGTAAATAATTTGGAGAATTTGCAAATCCTGAAATTCAACTAGGAATCTCAGAAATGAAATTGCATCGTTAGTTGAATTTACCGAAAACTTGGAGATGCCTTTAAGCAACGTGACTAATGGGTGGGGCAAGCTCCTAAAACCTGGCGAAATAATAATGGACGGCATTGGAGTTTGAGGGGCTTAAAAAACTGCATTACTAATAAAGATAGGTAGAAGTTGTTTTAGATGATCAGATACCTGTTCCGATGGGGCAGACGTTTGTTGTGTAACCGCCGATTTCCTACTCTCAGCAGACCTACTAGAGTCCTCTTCCGTTGTTTGAATGTGGTCACTTTTAGCACTAGCGGCTCCAGACAACAATTGACTAACCCTATTATACATGTCAGAAAGGTGTTCACCGAGCTCGATAGCTGCAGTCGCTTAAGTGCGGCCAGTATCCAGTATTCGGGAGATAGTAGGTTCGAATCCCACTGTCGGCAGCCCTGAAAATGGTTTTCCGTGGTTTCCCATTTTCACACCAGGCAAATGCTGGGGCTGTACCTTAATTAAGGCCACGGCCGCTTCCTTCCCACTCCTAGCCCTTTCCTGTCCCATCGTCGCGACGTAAAGCAACTAGCAAAAAAAAAAAAAAAAAAAAAGAAAAGAAAGAAAGGTGTTCGACTAAATTACTTAGCATGATCATCCTTCAGTTTTAGAGACAATAGGTCCCTAGTCCTGTTATAAAAATGCAACACTCTAGCTGGAACATGCTAAAGCTGATTGGTAGAAGGGTCACTTACTTCAAAGAAACTTACAACAGACGCTAGTTCAGTGGTATTATCAGTGTTAGTGAACACAGGCTCATCAATATCCTTCTCCCGAAATACCTGGATAGAGATGGGAAATTCTAAAGATCCTTTAAGTTCCGCAATATCTGCCGCAACCGTGTCACCAGACTGGACCTTCGTAATTTAAAGTTCGCCGGGCTGAGTGGCTCAGACGGTTAAGGCGCTGGCCTTCTGACCCCAACTTGTCAGGTTCGATCCTGGCTCAGTCCGGTGGTATTTGAAGGTGCTCAAATACGTCAGCCTCGTGTCGGTAGATTTACTGGCACGTAAAAGAACTCCTGCGGGACTAAATTCCGGCACCTCGGCGTCTCCGAAAATCGTAAAAGAGTAGTTAGTGGGACGTAAAACAAATAACATTATTATTATTAATTTAAAGTTCATAAATTAATTCCTCCTTGCGGAGGTATCCCGGTGCAAGGCCTTCTCGAGGCCCAGACATAGTGAGTGAAAATCTGACAAAATTTTGAAAATTCCAATAACGGAAAAAAATAGAGTTCGGTATCAAATCTTGTGAGTAGCCGTCAATTGGGCTTAACCCAGACCCATTAAACCACGCTCTGCTACAACTTGTTCCAGGGATACCGTGGTGGACAGAGGTGAAAGAAAGTGCAGGCATGAATGGATGGATGTACAAAAGTCGAAAGATTAATTTAAAATTTTAAAATTTGAGCTATATCCCTTTTCCGTTTTTCTTCCCTTTATTTTCAAATTTTACACTTTGCTAAGCAAATAACAACATTCAGGTATAAGGTCTAGCTCGTGAGTTTGGGTAACAATATTCGAAAAATCAGAATAATCAACCAATTAACAACCTGAGCCTGAAGCTCCCTAATTACAAATTGTCAATGAGCACTAGTGCTCCTTTCAACCAACACTCTAAGAGACGGATCTCCCATTTTTTACATCAGCGTCTTTGCTCTTCAAATTTACACTTTAGGGGACTATTCTCTAAAATTTTCACGTCCCAGGCCTATCAAAGGCACAACCTACATTTAACAAAAACAAACAGTATTTAGCTCAACAGTCTGATTTGCCTTAAGATGAAAGGAATAAAGTTGACTTTAACAGGGGTAACAAATACTCATCCTACATGGCTTCTGGTAAAAACAAAGGTTAAAGTTACTGGCCAAAAATCAAAATGTTATTAGGCGGACACTTGCACTCCTTGAAATTCACATGAAAATACTTAAAACCCTATGTGGGCTTATGGCCCGACGTTACAGAGGCGAAGCCTATACCAAGGAGGTGACTAGATGGAGAGAAAATTCACAAAATTAATAGATAGATTTAAAGGTTACAAAACCATAGTCACCTCAATATCAAGTTGAGAGGGAATACAAGAGGGTACCTCACTCTTTATTCCCTAAGTTCGTTTAAGTTCTTTAGACTTGTTTGAAATTTATATTTGAGAAAATAAAAGTTACATTAATAAAATGTTGAAACCTTCCCCTCGAAGTATCTTTCTTAGACTATTACATGTTTACAAACGGTCTGCCATTACCTTGAGCTGACGGGCCTTGTGGAGATGAACTAGGCAGCCCCCGCCTCCCCTATGAGCACACTCTGAACCTCTAGACTGGAGCGATCACAAAGACAACATGGCCCGAAATGTCCCAGCTTTCATTGCGGAGAGGAAGGTTCCAGATTTCTCTAGATCTAAACCCTGACACACCCCCAGTTTATATTGGACAATCAAATAAATATCAAAAACAGTGATTGGTTACTTAAATAAATGTACAAATTTTCTTATTGGTTAACATATTAAGTTGATAACTTTTGAACACCAAAAACAAACTATAAACAATTCAGTTTAGGAAACCTTGATACATAAAATTACTTTGAAAATGAATAGTTCATCTTCACCGCAGAGGGCGCGACATTAGTAGGTAATAGCGACATCTGTCGAGAAAAGTTCAAACTATTTCCGAAATGAGTTTCAGATTTCCTGTTATAGAAGCCCTTCTACAAGGCACTAGTTTAAAATGCACGTATTATTATTATTATTATTGTTGTTATTATTATTATTATTATTATTATTATTATTATTATTATTATTATTATATATTATATATTATTATTAGAGATAAGTCCAAAACAAAAGTAATGGAGTGCAGTCGAACGAAGGCAGGTGATGCAGGAAATATTAGATTAGGAAATGAAGTCTTAAAGGAAGTAGATGAATATTGTTACTTGGGTAGTAAAATAACTAACGATGGCAGAAGTAAGGAGGACATAAAATGCAGACTAGCACAAGCAAGGAAGAGCTTTCTTAAGAAAAGAAATTTGCTCACTTCAAACATTGATATCGGAATTAGAAAGATGTTTTTGAAGACTTTCGTGTGGAGCGTGGCATTGTATGGAAGTGAAACATGGACGATAACTGGCTCAGAAAGAAAGAGAATAGAAGCTTTTGAAATGTGGTGTTACAGAAGAATGCTGAAGGTGAGATGGATAGATCGAATCACGAATGAAGAGATACTGAATCGAATTGGTGAGAGGAGATCGATTTGGCTAAATTTGACGAGAAGAAGGGATAGAATGATAGGACACATCTTAAGACACCCAGGACTTGTTCAGTAGGTTTTTGAAGGAAGTGTAGGGGGTAAGAACGGTAGGGGTAGACCAAGATATGAATATGACAAGCAGATTAGAGCAGATGTAGGATGCAATAGTTACGTAGAAATGAAAATGTTAGCACAGGATAGGGTGGCATGGAGAGCTGCATCAAACCAGTCTATGGACTGATGACTCAAACAACAACATTATTATTATAAAATGATAAACATTTCGAATAACGTTTATTAATTATTTTGATATAAGCTACGTAAATTTTAAAAGATGCCAGTCTAAATAAAGCAGAATTTCGCTGACTTTCCAAACACCCTGTGCATGGGCTTAAGTTATGACTGGTCTGTGCTGCAATGGCGAAGTACTACTAAGAGTGTAGGTCTGAACTATCAATGTAAGGCATGGATGAGAGTAATGTAGATATATGATTACAACCAGAGCGAGTGGGGGAAGGAGAACCGTCTGCTCTGAGCTGACCTTCTGTAGGAATTCCTCATATTCTGATTAATGCAGTTCTATTCTTATTGTAGAACACATGTATTATTTCATTCTTCCATATTTTGGTACATAGTTGTACCAACTGATAAAGCAAACATAGATCACATCCGTCCAATAACCTCGCCTGTAATGGTTCTATTTTCATCCGCTCAATTTTGGTAATACATATACGAAGGCTATGTGTGTACCTGTGACATATGTTTTTAAATAGATCTTTCTGGAGAAGATCAGCTTCGTCCGAACTTTGACACGTTTAGTTTATCTATATATATATAAAATAGCTTGTCCTGACTGACTGACTGATTCATCATCGCCGAGCCAAAACTACTGGACATAATGAAATGAAATTTTGGGGATACATTCATATTAAGATGTAGGTGCTCGCTAAGAGAGGTTTTTTGGATATTCCGTTGCTAAGGGGGTGAAAAGGGGGGTGAAGTTTTAAAATGAGTGCACCTATATCTCAAAACTTTAAAAGTTTACAAATGTAAAAATTGGTATTTAGAATCTTCTTTGAAAATAAGGAAACACGTATTTTTTTGTTTTCAGAAAATCCCAATAGGAGGGGTGAAAAAGGGTGAAAATGGGGGAAAATGTGTTCAATGCCTTTAATCAGGATACCGGTAGTTATATCTCAGAAACTGAAGATATTACAGACCTGAAAATTGGTACTTTTGATCTCTTTTAAAAATAAAGAAACACGTATTTTTTGTTTTTGGAAAATCTAATTAATGGGAGGGTGAAAAGGGGGCGAATTTTTAAAATTAGTGAATCTATATCTCCAAACTTTTAAAGTTTGCAGATGTAAAAATTGGTATTTAGAATCTTCATTAAAAATAAAGAAACACGTATTTTTTTGTTTTCCGAAAATCGCAATAGGAGGTGTGAAAAGGGGTGAAAAAGGGGTTGGATGCATTTAATGAGGCTACTTATATCTCAGAAACTGAAGATATTATAGACCTGAAAATTGGTGTTTGGGATCTCATTTAAAAATAAATTAACACGTATTTTTTTGTTTCTGGAAAACCCAATTAAGGGGGGTAAAAAAGGGGTAATATTTTAAAATGAGTGTATCTATATCTCAAAACTTTTAAAGGTTATAGGTGTAAAAATATGTATTTAGAATCTCCATTAAAGATAAAGAAACACGTATATTTTGTTTTCGGAAAATCCTAATAGGAGGGGTGGAAAAGGTTGAAAAAGGGGTCGAATGCATTTCATGAGTCTACTTATATTTCAGAACCTGAAGATATTACAGACCTGAAAATTGGTGTTTGGGATCTACTTTCAAAATAAATAAACACGTATTTTTTTGTTTGTGGAAAATACAATTAATGGGGGGTGAAAAGGGGGTGATTTTTTAAAATGAGTGTATCTATATCTCAAAACTTTTTAAGTTTATTGATGTAAAAATTGGTATTTAGAATCTCCTTTAAAAATAAAGAAACACGTATTCTTTTGTTTTCGGAAAATCCCAATAGGAAGGGTGTAAAAGGGTGAATAATGGGTTGAATGCCTTTCATGAGGATACTTATATTTCAGAACCTGAAGATATTACAGACCTGAAAATTTGTATTTTGGATCTACTTTAAAAGTAAAGAAACAGGTATTTTTTTCGTTTTTGGAAAATCCAAATATTGGGGGGTGAAAACGGGGGTGAATTTTTTAAAATGAGTGTGTCTACATCTTAAAACTTTAAAATTTACAGATGTAAAAATTGGTGGTTAGAATCTCCTCTAAAAATAAAGGAACACGTATTTTTTTGTTTCCAGTAAGTCCTAATAGGAGGGGTGTAAAAGGGTGAAAAAAGGGTTGAATGCCTTTAATGAGGATACACATATCTCAGAAACGAAAGATATTACAGAACTGATAATTCGCATACGGGATCTCCTTTAAAAATAAAGAAAGACGTATTTTTTAGTTTTTGGAAAAGCCAATTAATGGCGGTTAAACAGGAGTGACAAATTGGGGTGAATTTTTTGAAAGACTATATCTACAGAATATCTTGGAACCGTAAAATGTTACAGACGTAAACAGTGGGTGTAAATCTCCTGTAAATGTAAAGAAATATAGGTTATTTGTTTTTGGAAACTCTACTTAAGGGGAACCCAAAAGGGGTGAAATTTTAAAATGATAATTTTTACGGATATCTAAAAAACTTAACATGTTACAGAAGTGAAAAATAGTATTTTTTTTATCTCTATTAAACATAAAGAAAAGTGTATTTTTAGTTTTCGGAAATACCACTTGGGTGAAAGGCGGGGGGGGGGGGGGGTAAAGTGACTGAAAATGGTGATGAATTCTTTTAATTAGGCTACTGATATCTCAAAAATGAAGATGTTACAGACGTGAAATTTGATATTTGCAATCTGCTTTAAAAGTAAAGAAACACGTATTCTCGGAAAATCCAATGAAGGGGGGGGGGGTGAAAGAATTGAAACATTAGTTGACAATTGTATGAGAATACATACATCTAATACTAAAGTTGTTACAGACGTGAAAATTCGTATTTGGATCTCCTTTAAAAACAAAGAAAAAGGCGTTTTGGTGGGGAAACCATCTTGGAGGGCGGGAGTGTAAAGGAGTTGAATTCCTTTCATGAGGACACATAAATCAAAAACTGAAGAAGTTAGAGTCGTGATAATTGGTATTTAGAAGATCCTTTACTATTAAAGAAACAAGTATTTTTTTGCTGGAAAATTCATTTAGGGGGAGGAGAGATTATTGTGAAATGAAGTGAAAAAAAGTAAATTATTTTTATGTGGATACTTATATCTCAAAACTGAAGGTAATAGACGTGAACATTGGTGTTTAGAATCTCCCTTAAACATAAAGAAACAAGCATCCTTTTAATTCTTTTTCGGGGGGACGGGCTGTAAATAAACTTAACAGCGGTGGGGTGTAGAAGGAGGTGAGACCAATTGATTTTACTGTTATTAATGTACTTATAAGGATCCTCCGTTGCTCAGGCGGCAGCGCGCCGGCCTCTCACAGCTGGGTTCCGTGGTTCAAATCCCGGTCACTCCATGTGGCATTCGTGCTGGACAAAACGGAGGCGGGACAGGTTTTTCTCCGGATACTCCGGTTTTCCCTGTCATCAGCCATTCCAGCAACACATAATAGTAATAATAATAATAATAATATTCCGGACCGTCGTCAAATTGCGGACCGCGATGGAAACGGCTCCTGGACGGGTAATGACTAAGAATGCAGTCCGGTCGCGGGTTCAGTGCCGCCAAGGCACCCAGTATGACAGCACGCCGGATCTCCTGAAGGATTATATCCGTATTAAAAATATTATAGGAAAAGATGGCAAAGATTTACGGACCCAACTGACCTGGAGGAATACCTGAGCCTAACCCGGGAAGTACGAAATCGATTGCTGGAAAGGAAGATTTAAAAAATGGGAGGAAACGTGCCGTAAAATAATAGATCGGGAATTTTGGTGGATTCTCGCAGAGAATGAGTCAGATCGCGAATTTCGGCGGATTATATATCTAAAACAATAAGCATTCAATTATAAATTTCAGTATAATACCGTAGCGAAGCACGGGTATCTTGCTAGTCTATCTATATATATATAAAATAGCTTGTCCTGACTGACTGACTGATTCATCATCGCCGAGCCAAAACTACTGGACATAATGAAATGAAATTTTGGGGATACATTCATATTAAGATGTAGGTGCTCGCTAAGAGAGGATTTTTGGATATTCCGTTGCTAAGGGGGTGAAAAGGGGGGTGAAGTTTTAAAATGAGTGCACCTATATCTCAAAACTTTAAAAGTTTACAAATGTAAAAATTGGTATTTAGAATCTTCTTTGAAAATAAGGAAACACGTATTTTTTTGTTTTCAGAAAATCCCAATAGGAGGGGTGAAAAAGGGTGAAAATGGGGGAAAATGTGTTCAATGCCTTTAATCAGGATACCGGTAGTTATATCTCAGAAACTGAAGATATTACAGACCTGAAAATTGGTACTTTTGATCTCTTTTAAAAATAAAGAAACACGTATTTTTTTGTTTTTGGAAAATCTAATTAATGGGAGGGTGAAAAGGGGGTGAATTTTTAAAATTAGTGAATCTATATCTCCAAACTTTTAAAGTTTGCAGATGTAAAAATTGGTATTTAGAATCTTCATTAAAAATAAAGAAACACGTATTTTTTTGTTTTCGGAAAATCGCAATAGGAGGTGTGAAAAGGGGTGAAAAAGGGGTTGAATGCCTTTAATGAGGCTACTTATATCTCAGCAACTGAAGATATTATAGACCTGAAAATTGGTGTTTGGGATCTCCTTTAAAAATAAAGAAACACGTATTTTTTGTTTCTGCAAAACCAATTAAGGGGGGTAAAAAAGGGGTAATATTTTAAAATGAGTGTATCTATATCTCAAAACTTTTAAAGGTTATAGGTGTAAAAATAGGTATTTAGAATCTCCATTAAAGATAAAGAAACACGTATATTTTGTTTTTGGAAAATCCTAATAGGAAGGGTGGAAAAGGTTGAAAAAGGGGTCGAATGCATTTCATGAGTCTACTTATATTTCAGAACCTGAAGATATTACAGACCTGAAAATTGGTGTTTGGGATCTCCTTTAAAAATAAGTAAACACGTATTTTTTGTTTGTGGAAAATACAATTAATGGGGGGGGTGAAAAGGGGGTGATTTTTTAAAATGAGTGTATCTATATCTCAAAACTTTTTAAGTTTATAGATGTAAAAATTGGTATTTAGAATCTCCTTTAAAAATAAAGAAACACGTGTTCTTTTGTTTTCGGAAAATCCCAATAGGAAGGGTGTAAAAGGGTGAATAATGGGTTGAATGCCTTTCATGAGGATACTTATATTTCAGAACCTGAAGATATTACAGACCTGAAAATTGGTATTTTGGATCTACTTTAAAAGTAAAGAAACAGGTATTTTTTTCGTCTTTGGAAAATCCAAATATTGGGGGGTGAAAACGGGGGTGAATTTTTTTAAATGAGTGTGTCTACATCTTAAAACTTTAAAATTTACAGATGTAAAAATTGGTGGTTAGAATCTCCTCTAAAAATAAAGGAACACGTATTTTTTGTTTCCAGTAAGTCCTAATAGGAGGGGTGTAAAAGGGTGAAAAATGGGTTGAATGCCTTTAATGAGGATACACATATCTCAGAAACGAAAGATATTACAGAACTGATAATTCGCATATGCGATTTCCTTTAAAAATAAAGAAAGACGTATTTTTTAGTTTTTGGAAAAGCCAATTAATGGCGGTTAAACAGGAGTGACAAATTGGGGTGAATTTTTTGAAAGACTATATCTACAGAATATCTTGGAATCGTAAAATGTTACAGACGTAAAAAGTGGGTGTAAATCTCCTGTAAATGTAAAGAAATATAGGTTATTTGTTTTTGGAAACTCTACTTAAGGGGAACCCAAAAGGGGTGAAATTTTAACATGAGAATTTTTACGGATATCTAAAAAACTTAACATGTTACAGAAGTGAAAAATGGTATTTTTTATCTCTATTAAACATAAAGAAAAGTGTATTTTTAGTTTTCGGAAATACCACTTGGCCGGAGGGCGGGGGGGGGGGGTAAATGTGACTGAAAATGGTGAAGAATTCTTTTAATTAGGCTACTGATATCTCAAAAATGGAGATGTTACAGACGTGAAATTTGATATTTGCAATCTGCTTTAAAAGTAAAGAAACACGTATTCTCGGAAAATCCAATGAAGGGGGGGGGGGAAGAATTGAAACATTAGTTGACGTTTTGTTGGGGAAACCATCTTGGAGGGCGGGAGTGTAAAGGAGTTGAATTCCTTTCATGAGGACACATAAATCAAAAACCGAAGAAGTTAGAGTCGTGATAATTGGTATTTAGAAGATCATTTACTATTAAAGAAACAAGTATTTTTTTTTTTGCGGGAAAATTCATTTAGGGGGAGGAGAGATTATTGTGAAATGAGGTGAAAAAAAGTAAATTATTTTTATGTGGATACTTATATCTCAAAACTGAAGGTAATAGACGTGAACATTGGTGTTTGGAATCTCCCTTAAACATAAAGAAACAAGCATCCTTTTAATTTTTTTTTGGGGGGGGGGGTAAATAAACTTAACGGCGGTGGGGTGTAGAAGGAGGTGAGACCAATTGATTTTACTGTTCTTAATGTACTTATAAGGATCCTCCGTTGCTCAGGCGGCAGCGCGCCGGCCTCTCACAGCTGGGTTCCGTGGTTCAAATCCCGGTCACTCCATGTGGCATTCGTGCTGGACAAAACGGAGCCGGGACAGGTTTTTCTCCGGATACTCCGGTTTTCCCTGTCATCAGCCATTCCAGCAACACATAATAGTAATAATAATAATAATAATATTCCGGACCGTCGTCAAATTGCGGACCGCGATGGAAACGGCTCCTGGACGGGTAATGACTAAGAATGCAGTCCGGTCGCGGGTTCAGTGCCGCCAAGGCACCCAGTATGACAGCACGCCGGATCTCCTGAAAGATTATATCCGTATTAAAAATATTATAGGAAAAGATGGCAAAGATTTACGGACCCAACTGACATGGAGGAATACCTGAGCCTAAACGGGGAAGTACGAAATCGATTGCTGGAAAGGAAGATTTAAAAATGGGAGGAAACGTGCCGTAAAATAATAGATCGGGAATTTTGGTGGATTCTCGCAGAGAACGAGTCAGATCGCGAATTTCGGCGGATTATATATCTAAAACAATAAGCATTCAATTATAAATTTCAGTATAATACCGTAGCGAAGCACGGGTATCTTGCTAGTTTTAGAATATAATGACTGGAGTTGACAACTGCTCCCCGACCCAGTCCTGGTCAAGACTGGCAGCTGGGTTGAAGAGTGTTCAACGTAAGACCAATAATAAGCTCTCTTGCACGAAGGGTGGCTTCACATAATATTATTATTATTGTGAATAATAATAATAATAATAATAATAATAATAATAAATCAATTTTTACGTCCATTCAACTCGTACAGATATCGAAAAACACCGGAGTGTCGTAATTCTGTAACTGACGACTCCATTAACGTGTGAAAGCCAACGATATTGACTTGCTTTATTTTAAGACCATTAAAAGTGATAGACCTCAATCAGAATCGAACCCACTATCTGGGCTCAGAGAGACAAAGTCCACTGAAAACACTAAAGAAATGCCACTCAATAAACAAACAAAACATCTGTACAACTTTTTGGAAGCTGAGTGTTCTGAATATAAATGAGCCGTATTTGTGTTTTAGGATTGCGGGTCAACTTCTCGAGTCGAATTTTCCGAAGGGTCATTTTCCGAAATCCAAGATTTACTACTTCCAATTCACCAAATATAAATTTTTCGGATATGTTTCTCGAAATTCATTAAATTCAAATGTAGTTGAAATTGAATTCATTCAACATTATTTCTGGTATTTAAAATTGCTAAACAATGGTAATACTACGAATAAATGTATACAGTATTTCATATTCTCTTCACCAGCATGGCCTTCTGCCCTCTTCATTAATACCATAACGGTAAAGAGCTGCATAAAAATACAGGGGGTAGCTCTAAATATTCCATCCAAGAACCGCGTATCACTCTTTAGCAGAAGCTGTAAATTTTCTTCTGTTGCAAATGCTATAACTCGGTTTGTGTTGTTTGATTCCTCAGTATAAGAGTCACATAACAGAAATCTACAGTAGTAGTGTATTTAGCTGGGGTGTCAGTATGTTCTTTCTACGAACTTAGATTTTGAGGTTCATATCTTCTTCCATCCCTTCATTCTTTCTTCTTCAAAGTTGTTCTGTCAGGTAGGCCTATAAAGCACACTTTTCTGGAAGGTAAACCTTGAAGTTCGTTTTGTAAAATTTGGAGGATTTCAGCTCTGGCAGTTCTTCTACTGAATGTTTCAGATTGTGTGATACTTCTTCTGCCCCATCACGATTGGGGGCATTTTTAGCAGCCCGTCAACACCCTTACATCGTCACTAAGTCCAATAGTAATGACTCTGGTATGACGCTTGATCACAGTAGAGTTTTCCACCATCAACTGATTTAGGTACCCTCGTAACATACAGCAGTTTCATCCCCCCACCCCCCGTCATAAGCATTACCGAATTTCTATCCATAGTTAATACAATCTTCAGAAACTAAACTGTATTTAGAAACCGGGTTGTCCTCGGACAAGGAACAAGATTTTGTAACCGCATGAATCATGGTAGCTATGTAATTGGTTCACGAATTTATTGACTTCTCATTTTTATATTTTGCCAGCGATTTTCAAAGGATTCGGAAAAAAATTCAGGAAAAGGATATATTCGGAAAACTTGTTTAGGAAAAAGTACTTGTTAGAAAATTGGATTCTGATAAATGGGTCGCACCGATATTGCCCTAGTTGGTGTTAAAAGATATAACGAACGGTTTCTTAAATATAAACAAACAAAGAAGGCCTCAAAACGGGAGATGGTTAGCTATCCCCCCCCCCCTCAAAGAAAAGTAATTTGTCTCCTGTTTACATCAGCTACACTGCGTAATGTGCTTCTTGTTTACACGAGGTGTGGTACGTGAATTGTCTCCTGTTTACATGAGCTACACTGTGCAAATAGCTTCTTGTTTACACGAGGTGTGGTACGTGAATTGTCTCCTGTTTACATGAGCTACACTGTGCAAATAGCTTCTTGTTTACACGAGGTGTGCTACGTGAATTGTCTCCTGTTTACATGAGCTACACTGTGCAAATAGCTTCTTGTTTACACGAGGTGTAGTAAGTGAATTGTCTCCTGTTTACATGAGCTACACCGCGCAAATTGCTTCTTGGTTACACGAAGTGTAATAAGTGAATTGTCTCCTGTTTCCATGCGCTACACTGTGCAAATAGCTTCTTGTTTACACGAGGTGTAGCAAGTGAATTGTCTCCTGTTTACATGAGCTACGCTGTGCAAATAGCTTCTTGTTTACACGAGGTGCAGTAAGTGAATTGTCTCCTGTTTACATGAGCTACACTGTGCAAATAGCTTCTTGTTTACACGAGGCGTAGTAAATGAATTTTCTCCTGTTTACATGAGCTACACTGTGCAAATAGCTTCTTGTTTACACGAGGTGTAGTAAGTGAATTGTCTCCTGTTTATATGAGCTACACTGTGCAAATAGCTTCTTGTTTACACGAGGTGTGGTACGTGAATTGTCTCCTGTTTACATGAGCTACACCACGCAAATAGCTTCTTGTTTACACGAGGTGTAGTAAGTGAATTGTCTCCTGTTTATATGAGCTACACTGTGCAAATAGCTTCTTGTTTACACGAGGTGTGGTACGTGAATTGTCTCCTGTTTACATGAGCTACACCACGCAAGTTGCTTCTTGTTTACACGAGGTGCTGTAAGTGAATTGTCTCCTGTTTACATGAGCTACACCGCGCAAATAGCTTCTTGTTTACACGAGGTGTGGTACGTGAATTGTCTCCTGTTTACATGAGCTACACCACGCAAATAGCTTCTTGTTTACACGAGGTGAATTGTCTCCTGTTTACATGAGCTACACTGTGCAAATAGCTTCTTGTTTACAGGAGGTGTGGTACGTGAATTGTCTCCTGTTTACATGAGCTACACCACGCAAATTGCTTCTTGTTTACACGAGGTGTGGTACGTGAATTGTCTCCTGTTTACATGAGCTACACCACGCAAATAGCTTCTTGTTTACAGGAGGTGTGGTAAGTGAATTGTCTCCTGTTTACATGAGCTACACTGTGCAAATAGCTTCTTGTTTACACGAGGTGTGGTACGTGAATTGTCTCCTGTTTACATGAGCTACACCACGCAAATTGCTTCTTGTTTACACGAGGTGTGGTAAGTGAATTGTCTCCTGTTTACATGAGCTACACCGCGCAAATAGCTTCTTGTTTACAGGAGGTGTGGTACGTGAATTGTCTCCTGTTTACATGAGCTACACTGTGCAAATAGCTTCTTGCTTACACGAGGTGTCGTACGTGAATTGTCTCCTGTTTACATGAGCTACACCACGCAAATAGCTTCTTGTTTACATGAGGTGTAGTAAGTGAATTGTCTCCTGTTTACATGAGCTACACTGTGCAAATAGCTTCTTGTTTACACGAGGTGTGGTACGTGAATTGTCTCCTGTTTACATGAGCTACACTGTGCAAATAGCTTCTTGTTTACACGAGGTTGGTATGTGAATTGTCTCCTGTTTACATGAGCTACACTGTGCAAATAGCTTCTTGTTTACAGGAGGTTGGTATGTGAATTGTCTCCTGTTTACATGAGCTACACTGTGCAAATAGCTTCTTGTTTACAGGAGGTTGGTATGTGAATTGTCTCCTGTTTACATAAGTTACGGTACGTTTATTGCTTCTTGTTTATACGAGCTACGGTTGATAATTTGTGTTCTGTTTACATGAGCTACAGTATGTAAATTGCCTCCTGTTTAGTTGCGCTGCGGTGGGTAAATATCACCCTGTTTACCTGAGCTACGTTACGTAAACTTTCCTCTCTGTCTGAAAGAGTGAACGTGCCTCCAGTTAATAATGGAGCTCTTTCACCACACTTTGTCCCTTATGCAAACTTACGTAGGCTCATACAGGCTTACATGTTTAAATTCCACAAAATGTGACTAAACTATTGATCAGCTTCAGTTAGGAAAACCTCGTCAGCAAACATAAAATTTGTTTAAAATATTGAATACGGATTTCTTTAAACAGGTGTAAACTTATAACAAATACCCCTCACAAACAGATGTCGAGGATTCTGTTCTTATTGAAGTGCAAATTTATTTTGTATTTGTGCAGAACATACTTATTCCTTTTGTCCAATTTCGATGAAGTGATAAATGTGGATGTTTGGCGATGAGGGGAAAGCTGGTGAATTATAATATGCAGCCGTCAATAATGTAGTCGGTAAAATTTCGTATTCCTTCAGCGGATTTGAAAATCGACGTCCTAGGCGAATGGGATGCAATTTACAGCACCCCCTTAAAACATGCAGGTTTCTCGTCCAGGTGCCCTAAACATTCGGTACTTTCTAATACTTGGAAATTCCCATTCGTTTCCCGATGAAGGAAGACAGGTGACAACAGTTAGCTCCATAAAGAAAGTGCTGTGTAAGTGAGTGCGCGTGCTAGCCTTGTCATCGATTCTTGCTGCTCTGGAAGTAATTTCCTGCTGGTTGCTTCTTGTCACCCACACTCTGCATTCTCACGACAAATATTACGACGCGGACAACTGAGACAAATTGTACGCGAAGTCATTGTCTTCAGGTTCCTCCCTTGTTTTTCGTTCTCTCTATAGAAAGTCTTACTCTTGATTAAGGTGGAGCTCCGAGGGAAGAGGAAGTGCCCTTAAAAAGTGAACAGGGAAGCCCTACACGGGGCAGCTGGATTAGGACGAGCGACTGAGCAAACACTGTGCCCTCTTCTTGACAGATCGATACCACAAAGTGAGGTTGTGTTATGTTCCCTCACTTTTCCGCCGTGAGTAGATCTGTGAGATACAGTACAAAATATAGAACTTTGAGTGTTGAGCAAATGTTAGCAGTGCCAAGTTCACTGATTTTCGATATCATTTGTCCCTAATTATGGAGCAAATCTCATCGATATAATAATAATAATAATAATAATAATAATAATAATAATAATAATAATAATAATAATAATAATAATAATCTTTTCCTACCGCTTTTCCCACACCTGAGGGGTCGCGGGTACAAACTGCGTCGTACATGTGGATTTGGCCCGATTTTACGACCGGATGCCCTTCCTGACGCAACCCTATATAGGGGAATGTAAGCACTGTTCCGTGTTTCTGTGGTGGTTGGTAGTGTAGTGTGTTGTCTGAATATGATTAGGAGAGTGTTGGCACGGTCACATACACCCAGACCCCGAGCCAGAAGAATTAATCAGAAGCGTTTAAAATCCCCGACCCGGCGGGGAATCGAACCCGAAACCCTTTGAACCGAAGGCCAGTATGCTGACCATTCAGCCAACGAGTCGGATAATATTAATAATAATAATAATAATAATAATAATAATAATAATAATAATAATAATAATAATAATAATAATAATAATAATAATATAAAACGCTGATGTTAATCTTCCACAAAACTCAAGTTCCTGAACTTGAAAGAGTTAAGAGATGTGGTTCACACAAAAGTACCCTAAGTCGTCTGAATAATGCTGAAGAAATCTAGAATTTCTTGAAGCTCAAGTATGCAGTATGTGTTTTATACTGGTATACTATATACTCCGCGTGCATCTCACATCGTCATCACCGAACAAGTCACTATGCGTGTCTGCTCGTTCAAATGAGGCATCAACCAGTCTTTAATGATAATTTATTGGAATTGCAAAAATGTAACACGAGAAAAGGAATACTTGCAAATCTGTAGCTTCAAATTTTCATTACTTAATGAGAGAATATTTCTACAGCTTGCTTTCAGAGCCAGACATACTGTGTCACAGCGTGCTATCTTGGTTTGACTGTGCTGCGCTACAACTTCAGTTTCGCCAGAATAGTTCAGAAATATCCTAAGAATTCAGCGAACTTAATTTCACTCTGGATGTAAAATATAAATCCATCCGTGAAGGAAAAACTCTGAATAGACACCTACAGTCGAGTGTTCAACATAGTGGACATTTGTTAGGAATTCCCGTTTCGGTCCTTCATCCTTGAACTTTTATTAATTGTCGTGTTATCGTTTTCTCGACATGTAGAAAAATGCTTCACATTATTTTGGAGCGAAATGAATTAGTAATTAGTAGTGCTTTCTCTCTCTCTCTCTCTCTCTCTCTCTCTCCCTCCCTTTCTGTATATATGTATACCAGCAGCTACCCGTGGCTTCGCTTGCGTAGATTTCATAATTTCATAATTTGAAACAAGTAATCGTTCCTCGGTACCGTAATATGAAAATCCCTAAATTATTAAAACTCACCGAAAAATTGAGTTTCATTTACGTCAGAACCTCTTTGTAAACCACGTTTGTCGTATTGCCTTTTGGGGCTAGGATTACCATGCGACATAGAACTGTACATGTGAGAAACAGTCTTCTCTCAAGTCGAAAAAATCATGTTTCTTTATTTTTATAGGAGATTCAAAATGCCTTTTTCCACGTCTGTGACATCTCCAGTTTTTTAAATGTAAGTGCCTCCGTAAAAAGAATTTAACCCCTTTATTACACCTTCCCCTACACCCACCCCAATCCAAGTGGATTTTCCGAGAACAAAATAATTCATATTTTTTTATTTTCAAAGGAGGTTCCAAATCCCAATTTTCACGTCTGTAACATCTTCAGTTTTTGAGATATACGTATCCTCATAAACAGAATTCAACTCCATCATCATCATCCAGGTATTCTGCCTTATGGAAGGTCTTGTCATGGGATGAGCCTCTTCCACTTTTGCCTGTCCTGGGCCAATATTTTTCATGTCCGAATATTCCTTGCCTTCGATATTGTCCAATATTTTATACACTTTCCTTCCTCTTCCTCCTTTGCTTTTCACCATTCCTTCTATGCCTTCTTTCAGTAAACAATCCCTCCTCCAGCAATGTACGATCCAGTTCATTTTTCTCCGTCTAATGATTTGCAACATACTTCGTTACTCTCCAACTCTTCGTAATACCTAATCATTTCCCATTTCACTTGTTCTAATCTCCTCCATACCCAGATCTCTAGTACCTCCAAACTTCTCTCATCTTCCTTCCGCAATGGCCAAGTCTCTGAGCCATACAGCACTATGGTCCAAATATAACACTTAGCAAGTCTTTTCCTCTAATCTTTGTTTAGTGGACCAAAAAGTAATTTCGATTTTCTCTTTAAGCCTTCTTTTTCCATGAAAATTCTTTTCTTAATTTCTGTCGTGCAATACATATCATCTCCGATCATACTTCCCTAATAATTCAAGTTACTGACTTGCTCAATTTCTTCGCCGCCTGTACTAACACTAAAACTTCTACCTCTTCCTTCCTCCTACCTCTAACACAAACGCCACTTTTTCCATTAAAACTTTCATTGATTATTTCTTCGAGATACATGTTGAACAGTATAGGTGATAAAAAGCAGCTCTGTGTAACAACTCTTCCTGTTTCAGTTTATTCACTCATCTCATCTCCTGTTCTCACTCATGCTCTCTGGCTTAAATACAAATTCTTTATTAGCCTTCTATTCCTCCAATCAACTCCATGTTTCTTTAGGATTGTCATCAATTTTCGCTATCCAACATAGTGAAAAACCTTCTCAAGGTCAATAAATACCTTCCTGCTTTTTTCTATGTACCTCTCTCCTATCACCCTCAGTATCCCAATGGTGTCTCTCGTTCCAACTCCTCACCTGAAAGCAAATTGTTCTTCACCTATAAAGTTATTCGACTTTCCATATATTCTTCTGCTGAGCGTCCGAAGTAAGACTTTGGCTACATGTGAAATTGGACTCAATGTTCTTCACATTTTTTTACTGTTCTTTTTCTTTTCCTAAGTGATTAAGGTGATTTTACTAAAGTCCTTTGGCCATTTTCCTGTCACGTTGACGCAAGTGTAATAGACAAATATAACTTGGAAAAACCCATGGGTAAATAATGCAAATATCTATTATTATTATTATTATTATTATTATTATTATTATTATTATTATTATTACTTGTGAGGTGTAGCTATGAAGTTGTGTACATCTGTTAGTATTATTATTTACGTAATTGTCTACGAACTTTATTTGGTATAATCTAGATCGTATTATTTGTGAGATTATGTCATGAAACATCTGCTGTATTGTAACTGGAACGCCCGTAATTTAACTTCAGCGAGGAGCATGGGTTGACGCCAAGGCTTGTACGGTCCATGCAAGGAACTGCACAGAGAAGGGTATTTGAATAAGTTCTTTTTAGAATTAAATTTCTTGTTTATTCAAATTAGGCAAAAGTATATCACCTTTTGCAGACGTGAAGGATGGATTTGGGAAAGTCCAAACAATGGTCGGAAAAGACGCTGTCTCTTCGTGTCGGCGTCGGCGATGTCCCGCGTCGTAAGACTCCTTCCCCCTCACCATGGATCTCCCCTCAGCACCATGGCACCACGTTATCCCACGGAGGTTGACGGATCTTGAAGTACCGGTGAGGATCAGTATCGAACCCGAGACTCTGACTCCTGATAATCGTTAGCGTGCAACGTGCAATAATTAATTTAGAATTTAATTCCACTGAGACCCCATGGAGGGAGTAAAGAAGTGTATAGGCATGGCACAAAATGTCAGTGAGATCTGATATGGTACTTCTCTACCGCACTGCACTGAATAGTATTACACAACACAATTAGGATAATCTCCAAGTTCCACAGTTCACCACGAAAGAAAGGGAATAACAAAGTTCAACGTAAATACAATGACAGTCGTTCGATGTACTTGTCGACGTAACTCAAATTAATAGGGCATCAGAGTTTGTAATGAAAAATTAACGCAGTTCAGAAAAATACATTTGTCAACGTTTACGGAATAAATACTGTTACTATTATGTTCCATTTTATGCAAGTCAATAGCAATTAACGATTATTCGCTCGGAGATACATTCTCACTGTAAGTACCCGAAAATAAGATTTAAATAGCCTCGTGCGCGCGTGATAAGGGGCGTGGCTGTCGTGTCCTGCTTACATGAAAAAATTTCGTCAGATTTTCTTATTCATATTTACCTCTCTGGTGCTGCATGCCTCGTGAGTATATATTCCATAGTTCTGACCAACAGATGTCAGTACTTGTATATTGCAAAGAATTTTGTTCCATTGCTAGGGAACAGACATAAGCAAACATCAATGGCTTACTTCTAAAACCTCGTAAGTCCCAATACTCTTCCTACCCATTATATTCCTTAAGACTGGACAGGCTTCCCAGTCACATGTTTATATGCAGCCTATCAGAGTCATTTTCGTTGTGTTCATTTTCCTGTGCTAATATGTAAAGGAAAATAGACCTCACAGTACCGCATTTTAGGGATGCTGTTTGCAAGCGAATTTACACACTCCTACAGTATAATGTACTTAAGGTTCATTTTCCTTTACACACAACTATAGGAAAATGAACACAAGTAAAATTGTTTTGATGGGCTGTAAATTTATGTGTGGCTGGAAGGCGTGACCAGTCTTAAGGTATATAATGGACAGGAAGAGCATTGTGACATACGAGGTTTTAGAAGTAAGCCATCGATATGTTAGCATCCTTGTGGCCATGTGGTCTTTCACATTGTGACTAAAGTGTTTGTTTCTTGGTAAGTGTGTATAAAATGGGTTCTAAAAGCCAATGTGGAGCGAAGAAAAAGCGAAAATTCCATGGAAACAGATATAGTAAGGTGAAAGTCAATGTTAGTTGTGCTGTCAATATAAATAGTGAGACAGGAGGTAAGAGCATCGCACCTCCTCCTCCATCCCGTCTAATCTCCTGGCCAGAGAGAAAGCGTAACCTTCTAGGTGGCCCGCCCCACCCCTTCATGGTGGGGAAGGATAACATCCTCAGACAGACAGTAAGGGAATTATTTGCTAATGCTTCTCAGTCCAAACTTTCCTCTGCAAATATTGAATCGGATAGTTTTAGTGACATTTACAATATCATTATTGACATACTGTAGAGTGCTTTGCAGATATATTACCCGCATTACCTTGCCCTAATTTCTTCAGTAGTAACATAGTTCTTGTAAAATATCTGGAAAATCTGAGATTTGGTTAGGGAATGTCCCTTGTATTGTTCTGCAGCAACTGCAATTATGAATTCCCCAACTTTTCAACTTTCAAACGACAGGGTAAATTCGCTGAAGTGAATAAGAGGTTAGCTTATGCTATGGGAGAGATTGGTTGTGGACAGAGTGAAGTCAAAATATTTTCTACAACCATGAACCTGCCTCAAACTCCTTCACCTCCAGCATATTATAAACGTCAAAGCTCTTTACACTGTCACTCAAGAGGTTGCATAAGAAAAAATGAAAGGTGGTGCAGAAGGAGCGAAAGTAAGGAGAGGGTATGAGTGTGGGATATCAGTGGATGGAACATGGCAGAAATGTGGACATTCATCTCTCTCTGGTGTTGTTTCTGCGATATCAGTTGACATTGGTAAAGTGCTTGATGTGCATATTCTACCGAAATATGTTGTAGGTTGTAGGAAACATTCTACAGATGACAGAAAATTACCGGCATATCTTTCCTGGCTGGCAGACCATGCAGCAGTGGCTCAACTCCTAATATGGAGCCTGAAGGTGCAAAATTAATATTTGGCCGATCCAAGGAGAACAGGGGATTACAATACATCGTGGCTGCTGGGACAAAACCTCCTACGTGAAATATTTTAGCTTAGAATTTTGGCCGATAAGATTCTGTCATCTAAGGTGCAATATTATGTGAAGATGGTCAAAGCAATCTCCTTCTACATAATGTATGTGCTGCGGGTCAGTATATCTCCAAAAATATTATTACATAGGAGGTTTTGTCCCGGCAACGACGATATTCATTTTTATGGAGATAGCGACTCCAAAAGTTTCAGGCTGTGGTAGATTATGATCCATATAATGGAAAAGATATCATAAAGATGGAATGTGTTGGACATTACCAAAAAATAATGGGAACAGCTCTTCAAAAACTGTCACCGGAAAATAAACTGGAAGGTAGGGATAAAATGACAGGGGCACTCATCGATAAGATGCAAAACTATTTTGAAATTGCTTTACGTGCCAACACAAGCAGTTTTCACGCTATTTCAAATGGCGATGGGCACATTGTACCATTTGACAACAACAAAGGACCGTCCCACCCACCATAGGTGTCCTGTAGTAGCTGACAGCTGTTGCGCTTATCAGCGAGCTAAAGCAAATTCATACATACATACATACATACATACATACATACATACATACATAAGTAGTATAATGGGAGAGTTCGGCGGCCACCGCCACCTCCGGCTCCCAGTGGCCACCTCCACCTCCACCTCAGCCAGAGGCCTCCCAGTGGCCACCTCCACCTCAGCCAGAGGCCTCTTCCAGTGCTGCCAACTTAACCTAACTAGCGCGAAATTTGAATTTGTAAACAAAGCCACGTGCTTTTTGACAGCTGACATCGACAACAACGCATCGCTAACCTCAGTACTGCCATCTTGACGGGCCTAAACCTCAGTAGTGCCAACTTAACCTCACTAGCATGAGGTAAACAAAGCCACGTGTTTTTTGACAGCCACGTGCTTTTTGACAGATTTGTAAACAAAGCCACGTGCTTTTTGACAGACAACAACGCATCGCTAACCTCAGTACTGCCATCTTGACGGGAATAAACCTCAGTAGTGCCAACTTAACCTAACTAGCTCGAGATAAACAAAGCCACGTGCTTTTTGACAGCCACATGCTTTTTGACAGCTGCCATCCGCCATCTTTAAACTACAGAGCGCTGTGCTGCCCTCTTGCGTCACCTGTCATCGGCAGTGCTGCCATCTTGGCGGGCCTAAACCTTAGTGCTACCAACTTAACCTCACTAGCTCGAGATAAACAAATCCACGTGCTTTTTGACAGCCACGTGCTTTTTTGACAGCTGTCATCCGCCATCTTTAATCCATAGAGCACAGTGCTGCCCTCTTTAGCTACTTACCTTTGAAATGTGGTGGCGGATAATTTGAAAAATGCTTTTTGACAGCAGCCATCTTGCATCGCAAACCTCAGTGCTGCCCTCTTTAGCTAGATACCTGTGGTAGCAGACAATTCCACGTGACAGCAGCCATCTTTAATCAAGAGAGCACCGTGCTGCCCTCTATGTGGTGGCGGCAAATTGAAAAATTCCACGTGCTCTTGTTTGGAAACAAACTCACGTGCTTTTTTGACAGCTACCATCCACCATCTTTAATCAACAGAGCACAGTGCTGTACTCTTTAGCTAGATACCTTTGAAATGTGGTGGCGGCAATTTGAAAAATTCTATGTGCTCTTGTTGGGAAACAAAGCCACGTGCAGCTGTCATCTGCCATCTTTAATCAATAGAGCACCGTGCTGCTATCATGCGGGCAATTTCATCACCTATCACCCGCCATCTTTAATCTACAGAACACCGTGCTGCCCTCTTTATGGCTACTACCTTAAGCATGTAGTAGCGGGCAATTTGAAAAGTTCTGTTAGCTATCATCCGCGATCTTTAATCAAGAGAGCACCGTGCTGCCATCTTTAGCTAGATACCTTTGAAATGTGGTGGCGGCAAATTGAAAAATTCCACATGCTCTTGTTTGGAAACAAACTCACGTGCTTTTTGACAGCTACCATCCGCCATCTTTAATCAACAGAGCATAGTGCTGCCCTCTTTAGTTTGAAATGTGGTGGCGGCAAATTCCACATGCTCTTGTTTGGTAAACATAGCCACGTGCTTTTTTGACAGCTATCATCCGCCATCTTTAATCCAGAGAGCACCGTGCTGCCCTCTTTATCGCAGTAGATGTAAATTCGTCACCTGTCATACGCAGTGCTGCTATCTTTAGCTAGATACCTTTGAAATGTGGTGGTGGATAATTTAAAAAGAAAAATTCTACAGCAGTCCTCTCTCGACGCTAATTGCATAAGATGGCGGCTATACATGACTCCTTAAGGGTGCTTACGCAAGATGGCTGCTATACACAGGTTCTTATGAGACTCCCTTGGGATGCTTGCGCAAGATGGTGGTTATACAAGGCTCCTTATGAGACACCCTAGTGATGCTTGCGCAAGATGGCGGTTGCTCTTATGAGGCGGCTTAAAGGTCCCTGCACAAGATGGCTAGAGACGCCCTAAGGATGCTTGCGCAAGATGGCGGACACAAGATGGCGGCTATACACGTCTCCTTATGAGACGCCTTAAGGGTGCTTGCGCAAGATGGCTGCTGCTCTTAGCTTAGAGGCTAACGTGTCGTGCTAGTTCAATTCATTAAATTTAGGGCTTAAATGCAAAATGTTAAATATCTCGAAAGCAGTGCACCGTAGAGCAAAACGGACAAAATTTTTCTGCCTAATACCTAGGTTCGCAGTATGAGGAACAAGAAAATCATAGTCTAATGATGGGATCAACGGTTCGGTTCCTACTTAGGCCCTTTGGCATTTGCTCTGTTTTAGCTTGTATTGAAGCGAGTCTTCGTAACATGATCAGGTTTAGCTATGGTAGAGAGTATAACGTGCCGTGCAGGTTCGATTCATTAAATTTGGAGGCTTAAATGCAAAATGTTAAATATCTCGAAAACGGACAAAATTTTTCCGCCTAATACGTAGGTTCGTAGTATCAGGAACAAGAAAAAACATAGTCTATTGATGAGATCAACGGTTCGATTCCTACTTAAGCCCTTTGGCATTGGCAGCTATCTATTTCTACAAGATGGTGGCTGCTCTTATGAGACACAAGATGGCTTGAGACGTCCTAGGGATGCTTACGCAAGATGGCGGACACAAAATGGTGACTATACATAGCTCCTTATGAGACGGCCTAGGGGTGCTCGCACAAGATGGCGGCTACTCTGATGAAGAAAGCTAGCTTAGAGGCTACTGCGCAAGATAACAGCTGCTGTTATGCATGCGGTGGAGGGCAATTTGAAATTCTATGTGCTTAATCAACAGAGCACCCTGCTGCCCTCTTTAGCTGAAATGTGGTGGTGGATAATTTGAAAAATTCTTTTGACAGCTATCATCTTTAAACAAAGGCGACTATACATAGGCTGTTAAGGCCTTATCATTCTCCTCCTCCTCCTCCTCCTCCTCCTCCTTCTACCTCCTCCTCCGCCTCTTATGTCAAGGCATAGCTTTATATCGAACAAGTTTAAACCTGCATCGCGAAGGCAAGCGTGTGCAGCGATAACATTATTGTGCATGTTTAGACTTTCGAAACATAAGAAGAGTAGAATCAAACGCTGTACTCGATACGACATGTGATCAGAACATTGATTGATGCGTTCAGAAAACAAAATAAGTGATCAAGACTAGAATCGAACAATGTACTCAATACATCATGTGTTTAGAATATGTCAGGGGATACGCTTGTTCTAAGAAGATCAGATTGAAACATAACAAGACTAGAATAGAACACTGTAATCGATGTTGTTAACTTCAACATGTGATCAGAACATTGATTGATGTGTTCAGAACACAAAATAAGTGATCATGACTAGAATCGAACACTGTACTCGATACAACATGTGATCAGAACATTGATGGATGTGTTCAGAACACGAAATAAGTGATCAAGACTAGAATCGAACACTGTACTCAATACAACATGTGTTTAGAACATGTTAGGGGGTACCCTCGTTCTAAGAAGATCAGAATGAAACATAACAAGACTAGAATCGAACACTGTAATCGATGTTGTTAACCTCAACATATGATCAGAACATTGTTTGATGTGTTCAGAGCAAAAGTACAATTTTGATGATTTGCGCAGCTAACTCGCTCGGTAAACGATATAGCCAAAGTATAACTTCAAATTATTTACCTTCCATCATTCGTCTTGTGTGTAAAAATCAGTCGAACAAGTTATCGCATAAACATGGCTGAAAAAAAAATCGTGATAGGGTATGGAACCCAGGGGTTACATCTTATCAGAAGGGCAAAAAGGATGAAAGGACTCTTCCTCCTCCTTACCGCACATTCCTTGGCTAAAGGGCTAATGGGCTAAAGGGCTAAAGGGCTAAAGGTGCAACAACCTCATCGATCGCTATCAGCAAGAACGCTTGTACTTTGTTAAGTGTAGAAAATTAATCTTTATTGGTAAATGGTTTTATGTTCAGAACAAGGAATGGAACCTAGGGGTTACGTCTTACCTAATAAAATCCCCGAGGTGCGATGAGTTACGTTTTTCGAACTAGTGTTTGGAACACTGAACTTTTCAAGATGGCAAGAGTGAGGTTAGCAATGTTCTGTTGTTGGATTTTAAATTCCGCGCTACAACATGCATAAGGTGGCAGCCCTTGAGGTTTACTCCCGTAAAGATGGCAAGAGTGAGGTTAGCAATGTTCCGTTGTTGGATTTTTAAAATTCCCCGCTATAACATGCAAAAGGTGGCAGCCTTGAGGTTTACCGCCGTAAAGATGGCAGCAGTGAGGTTAGCGACGCTCCATTGTCCTTCAAAGTGAGGTTAGGGTTCGTCAAGAAGACAGCTGTCAAAAAAGCACGTGGCTATGTTTACCAAACAAGAGCACGTGGTCGTGACGTCACGGTCACGTAATCAATCCTTAGCTCGACGTCGCTAAGAGCAGCATTAGGATTAGCTATGCTTAAAAGTCTTGGGAACAGAGCAACAGTATGAATTGCTATGTTTCAAAGCGTGTACACATCACCTATCGATTTTACATACATCGACCATCGAACTAAACTTCATCCGCTAGATCGTGCTGCTATCTTAGCATGACTTTAAAGTACAATGAATAGCCATGTTTTAAAGCGTGTACACATTACCTATCGATTTTGCACCCATCGACTCTCGTACTAAACTTCTCCCGCTAGATTGTGCTGCTATCTTAGCATGACTAAGATGCATGAACTGAAAGTACGAAGAATAACCAAGTTTTAAAGCGTGTACACATTACCTATCGACTTTGCATGTATCGACTCTTGTACTAAACTTCTGCAGGTAGATTGTGCTGCTATCTTAGCATAACTTATACGCATGAACTTAAAGTACAGAGAATAGCTATGTCTCAAAGCGTGTACACATTACTTATTGATTTTGCATGCAACAAATATCGTACTAAACTTCTTCCTCTAGATTGTACTGCTATCTTAGCATAACTTATACACATGAACTTAAAAGTAGAAAGAATAGCCATGTTTCAAAGCGTGTACACATTACTTATTGATTTTGCATGCATCAAATATCGTACTAAACTCCTTCCGCTAGATTGTGCTGCTATCTTAACACAACCTATACGCATGACCTTAAAGTAAAAAGGTGTGTACACATCACCTATCGATTTTGCATGCATCGAATCTCGTACTGAACTTCGTCCGCTAGATTGTGCTGCTATCTTAGCATAACCAATACGCATGACCTTAAAGTAAAAAGGAATAGCCATGTTTCAAAGTGTGTACACATTACCTATCGACTTTGCATGCAACAAATATTGTACTAAACTTCTTCCGCTAGGTTGTGCTGCTATCTTAGCATAACCTGTACGCATGTACTTAAAGTACAAAGAATAGCCATGTTTCAAAGCGTGTACACATTACTTATTGATTTTGCATGCATCAAATCTCGTACTAAATTTATTCCGCTAGATTGTGCTGCTATCTTAGCATAACCTATACCAATGAACTTAAAGTACAATGATTAGTCATGTTTCAAAGCGTGTACACATCAACTATCGAATTTGCATATATCGACTCTCGTACTAAACTTCTGCAGGTAGATTGTGCTGCTATCTTAGCATAACTAAGACGCATGAACTTAAAGTACAAAGAATAGCTATGTCTCAAAGCATGTACACATCACCTATCGATTTTGCATGCATCGAATCTCGTACTGAACTTCGTCCGCTAGATTGTGCTGGTATCTTAGCATAACTTATACACATGAACTTAAAAGTACAAAGAATAGCCATGTTTCAAAGCGTGTACACATCAACTATCGAATTTGCATGTATTGACTCTCGTACTAAACTCCTTCCGCTAGATCGTGCTGCTATCTTAGCATAACCAATACGCATGACCTTAAAGTAAAAAAGAATAGCCATGTTTCAAAGTGTGTACACATTACCTATCGATTTTACAAGCATCGACTCTCGTACTAAACTTCTTCCGCTAGATTGTGCTGGTATCTTAGCATAACCTATACGCATGGCCTTAAGGTACAAAGAATAGCCATGTTTCAAAGCGTGTACACATTACCTATCGATTTTGCATGCATTGACTCTCGTACTAAACTTCTTCCGCTAGATTGTGCTGACATCTTAGCATAACTTATACACATGAACTTAAAAGTACAAAGAATAGCCATGTTTCAAAGCATGTACACATTACCTATGGATTTTGCATGCCTTGACTCTCGTACTAATCTCCTCCCGCTAGATTGTGCTGCTATCCTAGCATAACCTATACGCATGACCTTAAAGTAAAAAGAATAGCCATGTTTCAAAGTGTGTACACATCACCTATCGATTTGCATGCAACAAATATCGTACTAAACTTCTTCCGCTAGATTGTGCTGCTATCTTAGCATGACTAAGATGCATGAACTGAAAGTACGAAGAATAACCATGTTTTAAAGCGTGTACTCATTACTTATCGATTTTACATACATCGACTCTCGTACTAAACTTCTTGCGCTAGATTGTGCCGCTATCTTAGCATAACCTGTACGCATGAACTTAAAGTACAAAGAATAGCCTTGTTTCGAAGCGTTTACACATTACCTAATGATTTTGCACGAAACGACTATCATACTAAACATTTCCCACTAGATTGTGCTAAAATCATGTAAGTGTGCTGCTATCTTAGCATAACCTATGGATTTTACATGCATCTACTATCGTACTAGACTTCTTCCGCTAGAGCATGTAGCAATAGCGTTTGAGTATCCCTAACCCATGTGCATGAACTTAAAGCATAAAGATGAGCTATGTTCTAAAGCGTGTACACATCACCTATCGATAATGTATGTATCGAATATCGTACTAAACTTCTCCTGCTAGAGCGTACGAGTATCGCTTGTGCGTGCACAAACGTAAAGCATAAAGAATAGCAATGTATAAAAATCTTGTAAACAAAGCAGCAGCATTACGTATAGTTAAGATTAAATGCGTGCACACATCATGTATCCATGACGCACACAGTACTAAACTTATTCCATTAGAATGTACAAAGTTCGCATGTGTTTGTGCTGCTATCTTAGCATAGCCTATGTGAATGAACTTAAAGCTTAAAGAATAGTGATGTATAAAAATCTTGTGAACATAGCAGAGTGTTAACTAGGTAGGTGTAGACATTGAACTTTACATGCTGAGGCAGCATACTACGTGACCGTGACGTCACGACCACGTGCTCTTGTTTGGTAAACATAGCCACGTGCTTTTTTGACAGCTGTCTTCTTGACGAACCCTAACCTCACTTTGAAGGACAATGGAGCGTCGCTAACCTCACTGCTGCCATCTTTACGGCGGTAAACCTCAAGGCTGCCACCTTTTGCATGTTATAGCGGGGAATTTTAAAAATCCAACAACGGAACATTGCTAACCTCACTCTTGCCATCTTTACGGGAGTAAACCTCAAGGGCTGCCACCTTATGCATGTTGTAGCGCGGAATTTAAAATCCAACAACAGAACATTGCTAACCTCACTCTTGCCATCTTGAAAAGTTCAGTGTTCCAAACACTAGTTCGAAAAACGTAACTCATCGCACCTCGGGGATTTTATTAGGTAAGACGTAACCCCTAGGTTCCATTCCTTGTTCTGAACATAAAACCATTTACCAATAAAGATTAATTTTCTACACTTAACAAAGTACAAGCGTTCTTGCTGATAGCGATCGATGAGGTTGTTGCACCTTTAGCCCTTTAGCCCTTTAGCCCATTAGCCCTTTAGCCAAGGAATGTGCGGTAAGGAGGAGGAAGAGTCCTTTCATCCTTTTTGCCCTTCTGATAAGATGTAACCCCTGGGTTCCATACCCTATCACGATTTTTTTTTCAGCCATGTTTATGCGATAACTTGTTCGACTGATTTTTACACACAAGACGAATGATGGAAGGTAAATAATTTGAAGTTATACTTTGGCTATATCGTTTACCGAGCGAGTTAGCTGCGCAAATCATCAAAATTGTACTTTTGCTCTGAACACATCAAACAATGTTCTGATCATATGTTGAGGTTAACAACATCGATTACAGTGTTCGATTCTAGTCTTGTTATGTTTCATTCTGATCTTCTTAGAACGAGGGTACCCCCTAACATGTTCTAAACACATGTTGTATTGAGTACAGTGTTCGATTCTAGTCTTGATCACTTATTTCGTGTTCTGAACACATCCATCAATGTTCTGATCACATGTTGTATCGAGTACAGTGTTCGATTCTAGTCATGATCACTTATTTTGTGTTCTGAACACATCAATCAATGTTCTGATCACATGTTGAAGTTAACAACATCGATTACAGTGTTCTATTCTAGTCTTGTTATGTTTCAATCTGATCTTCTTAGAACAAGCGTATCCCCTGACATATTCTAAACACATGATGTATTGAGTACATTGTTCGATTCTAGTCTTGATCACTTATTTTGTTTTCTGAACGCATCAATCAATGTTCTGATCACATGTCGTATCGAGTACAGCGTTTGATTCTACTCTTCTTATGTTTCGAAAGTCTAAACATGCACAATAATGTTATCGCTGCACACGCTTGCCTTCGCGATGCAGGTTTAAACTTGTTCGATATAAAGCTATGCCTTGACATAAGAGGCGGAGGAGGAGGTAGAAGGAGGAGGAGGAGGAGGAGGAGGAGAATGATAAGGCCTTAACAGCCTATGTATAGTCGCCTTTGTTTAAAGATGATAGCTGTCAAAAGAATTTTTCAAATTATCCACCACCACATTTCAGCTAAAGAGGGCAGCAGGGTGCTCTGTTGATTAAGCACATAGAATTTCAAATTGCCCTCCACCGCATGCATAACAGCAGCTGTTATCTTGCGCAGTAGCCTCTAAGCTAGCTTTCTTCATCAGAGTAGCCGCCATCTTGTGCGAGCACCCCTAGGCCGTCTCATAAGGAGCTATGTATAGTCACCATTTTGTGTCCGCCATCTTGCGTAAGCATCCCTAGGACGTCTCAAGCCATCTTGTGTCTCATAAGAGCAGCCACCATCTTGTAGAAATAGATAGCTGCCAATGCCAAAGGGCTTAAGTAGGAATCGAACCGTTGATCTCATCAATAGACTATGTTTTTTCTTGTTCCTGATACTACGAACCTACGTATTAGGCGGAAAAATTTTGTCCGTTTTCGAGATATTTAACATTTTGCATTTAAGCCTCCAAATTTAATGAATCGAACCTGCACGGCACGTTATACTCTCTACCATAGCTAAACCTGATCATGTTACGAAGACTCGCTTCAATACAAGCTAAAACAGAGCAAATGCCAAAGGGCCTAAGTAGGAACCGAACCGTTGATCCCATCATTAGACTATGATTTTCTTGTTCCTCATACTGCGAACCTAGGTATTAGGCAGAAAAATTTTGTCCGTTTTGCTCTACGGTGCACTGCTTTCGAGATATTTAACATTTTGCATTTAAGCCTTAAATTTAATGAATCGAACTAGCACGACACGTTAGCCTCTAAGCTAAGAGCAGCAGCCATCTTGCGCAAGCACCCTTAAGGCGTCTCATAAGGAGACGTGTATAGCCGCCATCTTGTGTCCGCCATCTTGCGCAAGCATCCTTAGGGCGTCTCTAGCCATCTTGTGCAGGGACCTTTAAGCCGCCTCATAAGAGCAACCGCCATCTTGCGCAAGCATCACTAGGGTGTCTCATAAGGAGCCTTGTATAACCACCATCTTGCGCAAGCATCCCAAGGGCGTCTCATAAGAACCTGTGTATAGCAGCCATCTTGCGTAAGCACCCTTAAGGAGTCATGTATAGCCGCCATCTTATGCAATTAGCGTCGAGAGAGGACTGCTGTAGAATTTTTCTTTTTAAATTATCCACCACCACATTTCAAAGGTATCTAGCTAAAGATAGCAGCACTGCGTATGACAGGTGACGAATTTACATCTACTGCGATAAAGAGGGCAGCACGGTGCTCTCTGGATTAAAGATGGCGGATGATAGCTGTCAAAAAAGCACGTGGCTATGTTTACCAAACAAGAGCATGTGGAATTTGCCGCCACCACATTTCAAACTAAAGAGGGCAGCACTATGCTCTGTTGATTAAAGATGGCGGATGGTAGCTGTCAAAAAGCACGTGAGTTTGTTTCCAAACAAGAGCATGTGGAATTTTTCAATTTGCCGCCACCACATTTCAAAGGTATCTAGCTAAAGATGGCAGCACGGTGCTCTCTTGATTAAAGATGGCGGATGATAGCTAACAGAACTTTTCAAATTGCCCGCTACTACATGCTTAAGGTAGTAGCCATAAAGAGGGCAGCACGGTGTTCTGTAGATTAAAGATGGCGGGTGATAGGTGATGAAATTGCCCGCATGATAGCAGCACGGTGCTCTATTGATTAAAGATGGCGGATGACAGCTGCACGTGGCTTTGTTTCCCAACAAGAGCACATAGAATTTTTCAAATTGCCGCCACCACATTTCAAAGGTATCTAGCTAAAGAGTACAGCACTGTGCTCTGTTGATTAAAGATGGTGGATGGTAGCTGTCAAAAAAGCACGTGAGTTTGTTTCCAAACAAGAGCACGTGGAATTTTTCAATTTGCCGCCACCACATAGAGGGCAGCACGGTGCTCTCTTGATTAAAGATGGCTGCTGTCACGTGGAATTGTCTGCTACCACAGGTATCTAGCTAAAGAGGGCAGCACTGAGGTTTGCGATGCAAGATGGCTGCTGTCAAAAAGCATTTTTCAAATTATCCGCCACCACATTTCAAAGGTAAGTAGCTAAAGAGGGCAGCACTGTGCTCTATGGATTAAAGATGGCGGATGACAGCTGTCAAAAAAGCACGTGGCTGTCAAAAAGCACGTGGATTTGTTTATCTCGAGCTAGTGAGGTTAAGTTGGTAGCACTAAGGTTTAGGCCCGCCAAGATGGCAGCACTGCCGATGACAGGTGACGCAAGAGGGCAGCACAGCGCTCTGTAGTTTAAAGATGGCGGATGGCAGCTGTCAAAAAGCATGTGGCTGTCAAAAAGCACGTGGCTTTGTTTATCTCGAGCTAGTTAGGTTAAGTTGGCACTACTGAGGTTTATTCCCGTCAAGATGGCAGTACTGAGGTTAGCGATGCGTTGTTGTCTGTCAAAAAGCACGTGGCTTTGTTTACAAATCTGTCAAAAAGCACGTGGCTGTCAAAAAACACGTGGCTTTGTTTACCTCATGCTAGTGAGGTTAAGTTGGCACTACTGAGGTTTAGGCCCGTCAAGATGGCAGTACTGAGGTTAGCGATGCGTTGTTGTCGATGTCAGCTGTCAAAAAGCACGTGGCTTTGTTTACAAATTCAAATTTCGCGCTAGTTAGGTTAAGTTGGCAGCACTGGAAGAGGCCTCTGGCTGAGGTGGAGGTGGCCACTGGGAGGCCTCTGGCTGAGGTGGAGGTGGAGGTGGCCACTGGGAGCCGGAGGTGGCGGTGGCCGCCGAACTCTCCCATTATACTACTTACATACATACATACATACATATATACATCATTACAGACTCTTATGCCTTTCAGCGTTCAGTCTGCAAGTCTCTGTAAATTTACTAAACGTCGCCACAATCCTCGATTTGCAACTAGTGCTGTGGCCTCATTCAGTTCTATACCTCTTATCTTTAAAACATTAGAAACTGAATCTAACCATCGTCGTCTTGCTCTACCTCTACTTCTCTTGCCCTCCATAACAAAATCCATTATTCTCCTAGGTAACCTATCCCCCTCCATTCGTCTCACACGACCCCATCACGGAAGCCGGTTTATGCGTACAGCTTCATCCATCGAGTTCATTCCTAAATTAGCCTTTATCTCCTCATTCCGAGTACCCTCCTGTCATTGTTCCCACCTGTTTGTACCAGTAATCATTCTCGCTACTTTCATGTCTGTTACTTCTAACTTATGAATAAGATATCCTGAGTCCACCCAGATTTCGCTTCCGTAAAGCAAAGTTGGTCTGAAAACAGACCGATATATAAATAGTTTCGTCTAGGAGCTGACTTCCTCCTTACAGAATACTGTTGATCGCAAATAATGAGATAGAAAAATTAAATTCAAACCAGGCCTGTTCTTCGACATTCTTCAAGCAGTGAAGCCTATATCTGAGCGACTCACCGACCCAGAAATGCTTTCTAAGTGCTTCCATGGATTGACTCAAAATAATAATGAGTCATTCAGTGCCATGATATGGAGAAGGTGTCCTAAGGAGACATAAGTGGGGCTTGATAACTTAAAATTAGGAGTGTTGATGCTGTTTGCAACTTAAACTGGGGAAACAGAGTGGAAGTAGAAATACTGAAGAGGATGGCAATTGCTCCTGGCAAGTACACATCATCTGGTGTACTTGAAGCTGATGCAGTACGGTTGAACAAAGGTGCAGATCAACGTACTGCAGAACAAAATCATAGGAGGCAGTACTTGAGAGGCATAAGAAAACTGAAAGAAGAAAAAACCTATGGAGCAGGTGAGTTTTAAGATGCCCAAGTAAGTTCTAAAATGTCAGTGCTGCTTCTCTTAAATGTAACTTTTGCACACCTTCCCACATTTCTAATAAATTTAAATACCCTAAAAATTGAAATAGAAAATTCAATTATATATTAATTAAATCTAATGAATGTCGGAATGTGGTAAACTACTATTTTATTAATTTTGTGAAAAACATTATTATTATTATTATTATTATTATTATTATTATTATTATTATTATTATTATTATTATTATTATTATTATTATAAGCATTTTTAACAGGGATGAATTATTATTTTTAAACTTTTGTCAAAATGATGTCTAGCTCCTTTTCTGTTCTTAATAATTAGAAGATCCTAGTTCACAACATTCTATGAATGAAATATTTAAACTTAGCGACAACAATTTCAAGATTATAACATATTTGGAAATTTTACTACATTTTGAAAATTGATATGTTTTTAAATTAAACATTATTTTGGGTGAAGATAAGGCAGAAAAGGTTTATTGCATTGTATGAATATCTTAGTCTAATATTATGTGCTTTATGGTACGAAACTCAAACAAATCTGATAAGAATTTTGGATTTTCCTTCCGAAAACAAAAAATACGTGTTTATTTATTTTCAAAGGAGATTCCAAATAGCAATTTTTACGTCTGTAAACTTTTAATTTTAGAAATATACTCATTTAAAAAATTCACCACCCTTTTCACCCCGTTATCGACGGAGTATCCAAAAATCTTAGCGAGCACCTACACTCTATTATATATATATATCCAAAATGTCATTTCTTTATGTCCAGTAGTTTTGGCTCGGTGGCGACGAATCAGTCAGTCAGTCAGTCAGTCAGTCAGTCAGTCAGTCAGTCAGTCAGTCAGTCAGGACATGTTAATTTATATAGAGAAAACATGAACTGACATTATACGTCCATGCGGAGAACACCTTTTAATAATGGAGGAACATTTATCCCCTATCAAGTTAGCAATCCTTATTTGCTAACTAAACAGGACCGTGCAGATAGTCCGCCATTGATAGACAGTGCCTTGGAAGGGCATGCTTGTCCAATTCAGGAGCCAAATAATGAAATATTACAAACACATGCACGGCCTAATAACCCATTTTTTCATATTTGACGTGATTACTTGATCTGCAGCCGTAACAGCCTTAACTGTAATCTAATGCATTGAAAATGATCATCAACTGTATAATTAATGATCATAAAACAGAGCTAATATTGCACCTATGTACAGTTACCGGCGCATTGACACTTTATCGTTATATAAAATGGGAAGTATATTCTTTCTTCACCGCAATAGCCGGGTACTAGCACCTGAAACAACAAATCTATAAATATATTATTCATATTTGACGAGGATCAAGTTGCTTGCGAACATCAGTTACGACAGTCTGTGATTCATGAGCTTCAGTACTAACATGCAGATGCAATACCTCAAGAGTTTATATGAGGATGCACTTGCAGAGGTCAATTAAATTTTTGCGGGTTAAGCCTGAAGAAATTTAATTTACCCGATGTAAAGCTGCAGGTGCACAATCTAAAATCTCACACCTACGATAATGTGTAACGACAAGTTAGAGCCTTCATACAAGGAGAGAAACTTACTGGAGAACAGCGATTTTCTCTTCATAAAGTATTTCATGGCGCATAGGAAAACTAAACACGCAGGCCTACATTTTATATGGACCAGAAGAAAAGGTAAAACGCTGCAATACATAATGAGAGTAGAAGGAGATCGAGCGTGCACCTGAATAGCAGCAGAAAGAAATGCTCACTCTGTTTTCAAAGTGCCATTTATTCTGAGGGCTAACTCTACGCGCAGCGTAAATTCAGACACACCTGGAGCAAATGCCGTGTTAAATACAAAATAACTAGTGTAAGATGTACAGGAACATTAAGCAGGATTGCACGTTATAAATTTCCCCTATTGTCAACACACAATCAGGTTCAACTTGCATCAGTATAACTCCACCTCCTAATCAAGAAAACTATTATAATGTGGCATCATCACAACACTGTTTTACGTACAATATGCACATAATTTTATTCGCATAGCCACTTACGGTGTTTTATAATTGACAATTCCTTTTTTTTAACAACAGTTTTAACATATGATTTTAATTGGACTTCATGCTTCATATCATGTTCACGCCACACCATTTTAACATTGAAGATTGACAAGACGCTATCACGCCGCATCACAGGATACAAAGACTTTGCATTTACTTGTTTTAATGTGTCCTCGCCTTATTTTTAATGTCATGTATTTGTATTTGTGACTGAAGATGTCCTATAAAAGTATGAAACATGTTTCACGAGTGTAATTTAATGTAGTCCTTTTAATAAAGACAATTACAGTATTGTAAAGGTGGAATTATAAAATCTAAATTTTCACAAGTTTATTAAGCAGGAGGCTGATATCTCTATGATGTAACCACATACCGTATCATTCGTTGTGAAATAAAAATCCTGCTATGTGTGTGGGGATTTCCGCCAAATGCTGCCCACAATAATGAGAGTTTCGCGTTTTTTGACTGTTGCCAACTGTTTGTAGTGGCATAAACTTTGGAATAAAAATAAACTAAAACACATCCGGAACATTCACGCTCTGAATTCTTACAAGGGAAGGACGCGTACCAGGGAATCGCGGATCTTAGGTAATTATTGCACACACGTTAAATGAGGCAAGAATAACACAACGGCCAAAACATTTATTTCGGAAATGAACTTATGCGACCTACAAAAAACGTTAAATTTCGCATATTTGAATCGGCGCGCTCGGCGCGTTTTGGGTTCACTCGTTGAGGGGTCGCGCCACTGACCTTCTTTATTATTTCGCTAATAATTGCGTAGCACGTTACGATGATGATGTAGCGACATTAAGATAAATTATTTAACTCCTTCATTTATTGTGGATCAACAAAGGCAATAGAATAAGATTGTTATGGTGAAAATAAAAGTTAATCAGTATAACAAGGGACGTCACATGCGAAAGCAAGTTACTCTATATAGTTTCTGCAACAATGATGCTCGTGCTATAAATGTTGAAAGCACAAAGAGGTTCTACACCAACCACACCTAACGAAAAGAGGATAAGAGCAAGTGGAACAGTTTATGTCACCGATGTCAAAACAATATTGCACAGGATGCTCAAAAGCTCCCGGGTTTTTGGACGAGTACCAGGCGCAGACGACAGTTAGTCGTATGTCAGAGATTGAATTTTCAAGATGGTGTACCTCTGAGGCAAAACAATATTCAAATATTATAATCGAAGTGTCAGATAATCTACTGTACGTACAAAATCTACACGCGTATACATCTAGTGGTTGACAGCAAGCTGTGGTACCACGAGTGATCAACATCATCAGCAGTAGGTACGGTACCTTCATTCTGTGTAGACTTATGTCCAGAAAAGGAATCCAGAATAAGCGCAACTCTAGCAGACGGTGTATTTTGCTTGGATACGCCACTAAACCATTCGTTCACTTGTACAAATAAAAATTTCCCGGATTTAGTGCAACCAAATAATAGAACATGTTCGTTTTCAGCGTCTTAACTAAACACACCTTTCGACTCTCGTAAAGTGATGCACAAAGGCCCCATGAGTTCGCTACCTGCGATAACTCTCGACATTATGGTGTAAATGTGTGTGGTAGATACCACAGATTGAATAGCGGCGGTAATTGGTTTCCCCCCCTTTAAAGTCGATGTCCTTCCCGTATACATCTCCGAGCTGAACCAACTATGATCACTGTTATATACGTTTTCGAGGCCAAAGGACTCTATAAGTGATTCAACATATTCTATGAATATATTTGCTGCTGCCATGGTTCCTACTATTTTGTTGGTCTGCTTTTTTTTCGTTACAGATATTATTTTTCCGACACAATACTATTTGGGTACTCAAAATTATGTACCCACGTGTGACATTCTTGGAACCCCGCTCACTGCTCTTCATGAACAACTTGCAGAGCCCACAGCTGAATGGTCACATCGTGAATTATTTCATTATTTTAATGGGCAAAATAATTTTTTCTGACAGTACTTCTATAATACTTACCATCACAATATATCCTCAAAAATGTATGGGGTGATTTATGAAAGAATTTGCATATGACTTGCCTCTAGGTTGTACCGGGTACTTCAGATACGCCCACCGCAGTGCGTCAGATAGCTGTTCCAGAGAGGCACATTCGTATATCAAGAAAGTGAAAGGAAAATCACGATTTGCATGGATATTGTTGCACGTTTCAGCATAACAAATGACAAAATAGCGCCCTCTCCGTTCCATACACAATGTTACTCATTTCATTATGCTCCCTCAAACTCTTGATAATATTTTTGATGTGAAAGTTGCTGTTGCTGCATAAGGTTTACGCACAAGGGAAGTCTAGTTTGCAGCCAATGTTGTATACATTTGATCGCACAAATTGTACAAAACTCCCATACAAATTCAATGGAGTTTAAATAGGACGACCTTATAGACGTAACCTGATGAAATAAAACAACACGAACATTTACACACATAAATCTGACATTAACATACAAGCAAATTTGTTATCAGGTGTGCGTTACTCACCTCTTCAGCGATCCATTCGCTGAAAACCTCGCGACAGGCATTGTCATCCGGTTGCAGGTGCTGAGTTCTGTGCCGTTAGAAAGCAGGCGTCACTTCAGATATATGTTTAATAATTCTGTGTTCCTTAACATAATTCTCAATGTGCGTGCCACAGCTTCAGTACTTCTATGACAACAGCTTGTCTCACCTTAGTTTCTTCCTCTGGATTCCTTTGACGGGTCCTAAATGGACGAGTTCCCACACGAAGCTTATCGCAGTGACGTATTCTCATCTCTACATTCCGGAACATATTGCGATATGGATAACGTCTGTTTGGATTTTGCTGCGTACAAACAGCAACCGCCTGTCGTTCATTACCACGACAATCTCTAGATGTAAGCAGCATATCCATGTGTTTGTCATTCGCATAACGTGGCCGCTTCATCACTACGTATTTGGCTAGACTGAATTTTTACGGGCTAGAACTATTTACACCATGAGCAACCCAGAGTCCTACGCGGATTTCCAGCAACTTGAGTTCCCGGCAGTTTTCAGCCCCTGCATCCATCGGCAACTTCTCGGACTATGCGTTGTTGCGTGTATCTGTTTCCTGCATCGTAATGAAAGCTCCTACAACGCATCACCTAGACAACCCATTCTGCTGGGGTGTATGTATGTGAAGCACGAAGTACATTCAGAGACGTGATAGAATACTCGTCTCAGGTTTATCGGCAGTAGATAAACATACTGACGTTATACTGTCTTGGGTTCAAAACTCTCTTTTCCAGTGTCTCATTTCGGTGAATTATTATTTCTATTTCACTATTTGTTTCCTGTCAGGAGTACCCGGTGTTTTATGTAAACTGTTTTGTTGGGTGACAGTCTACGTAATGCAATCATGATACACTAAGTCGGAGTGGTGACAATTTATAGCTAACCCCGTGGTGTACGGGCAGCACCATTGTCTCTTACCTGGAGGGCCTTGGCTGGCTTCCATTTCGTCCAGGAATAGTCAAGTTTCGTTCAGCATCTTCGTTGTTTACATAAGACAGGCGTGGCAAGAATGTGATACGCGTTCTCATGCTTCCTAACCCCTCCAAACTCAACCCTCTCTGGCTAGCAGTCGATCTCCTTTCTATTTTTGATTGAGTTGCTGCTAATGGTCAGACTGTTGCTTCACATCGCCTTCGGAAATCCCCCTCCCCCTACCCTTGATAGGTGCTATGCACACTACACACCCAGATATTCAAAGACTCGGCGTCCGGACACATTTCCACCGGGCCTGATATAAGAGATAGCGAATGCAGTTGTGAATGTGGTTGAGGAATCGTCACGCTGACCATGCGCCAGCTCATTTTCTGCATTTCGATTGGTACATCTTGAGCATTTAAAGTGTTAGGTAATACATGTACTAAATTTACTTAAAGTTTAATAGTTATTCACAACATTCTCTTAATATTCACAGAGCACGCTGCTAGTTTAGCATACTATTCATAGAACTCATATTCCATCTGAACTTTCAATTAGAATATTGAGCAACTGCTTTCTTAAATATATCCCTCGAAGGTACGTTTTAGCATCAAGAACCATGTTTAAGTGAGTGTGTAGAAGACCGTGTTTCGGATGGGATCCAGTTCTATCGATCGAGTGGGGAAAGAGGCGAAGCCGGGCTATGAACCGGGCCGATATCACGCGTTGTGGTCGCAGTTGCTCACTAACTTAATAAGGTCGTTGTGTCGTCATGCGCAAGAGCCACCAATGACGGCTCAGGTTTCTGTGGTGAGCTCGGATGTCGCCCCCAACCCCACCACTAATTTGCCCCGCGGGATCTTGCCCCACCCCCCCCTCGCTGTTGCTGCGTGCCCCGGGGCTCTCAGCAGCAGCACCTCGGTCCACTCACGTGACACTTTGCTGTGACTCATTTTATCTATATCGTCCACAATGCAACACTGTCTTTACATTAATGTTTGGCACTATACGTTGTGGATACCCTGCATTTCCTTAAATAGGTATTTTATTCCTGAAAACATTCAGACTACTAAGAATACCAAAATAATAGACTTAAAGGCAGTGAATGATTTTATGATTTGATACACTCAAAGGATGAAACGTGGTTGATGATCACTAGGGCCCGAATTATTGTGTAATTACATATTAATAATGTCATTGGCTTTACGTCCCACTAACTACTTTCGGTTTTTGGAGACTCCGATGTGCCGGAATTTAGGCCCGCATGAGTTCTTTTGCGTGCCAGTAAATATAACAACACGAGGCTGACGTATTTGAGCACCTTCAAATACCACCGGACTGAGCCAGGATCGAACCTGCCAAGTTGGGGTCAGAAGACCAGCGCCTCAACTGTCTGAGCCACTCAGCTCGGCTAATTACATATTCCATTCCTTCACTTGTAGACAACTGAAAACGTAGCCGAATTTTGATCCTAATATGGTTATACCTTTGTTTAATGTTACATAGCTTACATATACTTAGCGATATTGCATATTTTTACATGTTATGTGAAGAATGTGGCATTTTGTACAAACTAGATAATTATTTAAAAAATAAAAATTGACGATTTTCATCTAACTTCCTGCGATGTTGAACGGTTCTTCTCAGCCAACAGGATAATTTTATCCCATAAGTGTCAAAATATGACAGTGGAAAACATGGAGAAGTACCCGGTGACCCATTGCGCATCACGATAAAAGGAAGTTACTACACTATTTGTGCTACATAATAGGGGTTTAAGACAGGTTCTATATTCAGTTTATTCAGTAGTATTTATTTGTTACTTTTTCAGGGCATGAGGTTAACAGGAAGTTACAGAAGTATGAAAGTTATTAGAATCAAAAGAAGAAAAATTATCTTAGATTTTGCACTGACTTATCCATCTAATTTGTATCATGAAGCTCATTGTCGTTCAGTCAAATATTAATCCAATTAACTCAAATCTGTAAACTGAGATTCTTAATTTTTAAAATATTACGTTTTGTTTATATCGTTCTGTTTGGTACTTCCACTACACCAGTTTCGAAGAGTCTGAATAATAAATAGTACAAAGCACAGTGAATCATATCAGCACTCAAGTAGGTATAAAGCAAGATGTCATAAAAATCACTATTTTATGTAATTACACTCAAAAGAGAAATTAAAAATCATCAACAAGTGGCTTTAAATAGGAGTCCAAATTACTTAGAATAACATCGCTGATGTAATTTAAAGAAGTTACATGTATCCTATAATTTACCTTAGAGAGTCAAGAATCCACTGCAGCAGCAGAGAAAAGATGTATTGTCATTTTTACGTTCAGACAGTATAAGTAATGCTACAATGCAAATAATCAAAACTCAATGTTGAGTCTAATAATTTGTACACCTCTGTAGATATAAATATGCATTGTGAAATATACTTCGCGATTTACACTGCTTAAAATTATATTCAAGTATTTCAAGTATTTTGCCAACGGCCGTAGCCATGTTGAAACACCGGATCCCGTGAGATCTCCAAAGTTAAGCAACATTGGGCGTGGTCAGGAGTTGGATGGGTTGCCACGCGCTGTTGGTTGGGGGTAAGGGAATTTAGGAGCGGAAAGGAACTGGCCACCCTACCACACGTAAACTCCGGCTCAGGAACACCTCTGCGGAGGTTCGGTCCTGCCTTCGGGCAGAACAACCCTTACCTTTACCAAGTATTTTGATTATGCTCTTAAATAAATTATTTAATACTGCCAAATAAGAACATAGTGAGCTATATACATTACCTAAAGCAATAATGATACCTTTTTCATGAAATATGGAGATATTTAAAACAATTTCACTGTCTCGTGTCGTCGCTGCTATGCTAAAACCGCGAATGTGACAGTGCTCTTCCGATGCATTATTTCGCCTAAGACTGGTCACGAGTCCCAGTCGCATGCTGATATGCAGTCCATCAGAACAATTTTCGTTTAGTTCACTTTCCTATGCGGTTGTGCAATGGGAAATGAACCTTAAATGCGTCATACTCTAGGCGTGGGTAAAGATGTCATGCACTGAGCTCGATAGATGCAGTTGCTTAAGTACGTCCGGCATCCCTTATTCGGGAGATAGTGGGTTGGAACCCTACTGTCGGCAGCCCTGGAGATGGTTTCCCGTGGTTTCCCACTTTCACACCAGACAGATGCTGAGTCTGTAACCTTAATAAAGGCAACGGCCGCTTCTTTTCCACTCCTAGACTCTTCCTTCCCCATCGTCGCCATAATACATATCTGTGTCGGTGCGATGTAAAGCAACTTGTGGAAAAAAGGTCATGCAAACATACATTCCTACAGCACGGTTCAACAAGGTTCATTTTCCTTTACACACGCGCATAGGAAAATGGACTCAACGGAAATTGTTCTAATGCACTGCATATCAATAAGTGGCTGGGAGGCGTGTTCAGCTGTAAGGGAAATCATGGTTAGAAAGAGCATTGTGACATTGGCAGTTTTGGCACGGCAGTGAAGATATCACAACCATAATGAAAATGTTAGTAAATTTAGTGCAATTAATACTATTAAATATTTTATGAATATGATATATTTAATTACATATTTCACTCTTATTTACTATATGTTTCTCTATGTATTCCTCACTTTGATGTTAAATACAAACCCGGGCCCTAATGATCACAGAGTCCAAAGTTCACGTTACGTCTGCAAAACTAGTAGGCCTACCTGCAATACCCCATTCCAATTCTGATCGAACCGCCTTCGAAATTTAAAAAGTCAACGGACTAAAGATTGTTCCTTATCTTTTGTTCTTCTTTGTTCTTTTTTGTTGTTGTTTCTCTAGCGGTTTGACGTCGCACTAACACATCGAAGATTTTCGGCGAAGTGACGGAAGGATGGGAAAGTTCTAGGATTGGGCAGGTAGCGGCCTTCACCTTAATTAAGGTACAGCCCCAGCATGTGCCCGGTAAGTAAATGGTTAACTATTGCTGATCTGCGGTGAGAAGGACCAACTGAGATCAAACAAACCCCGCAGCAAAAGGAACAAATTGTTTTTCATTCATAAAGCTCTCTGCAGAAGTTCCCATGTGTTCATATCGATAGGGTGAGGATATCACTCGAACCTCCTTACGATGGACCATTTCCTATTGTTAAATGACAAGTATTTCACTACCAGCATTACTAGCGGAGAAGTTAATACCTCATTCGATAGGTTAAACCCCAAACCCCATGTCAGTACAGCCCTTGAAGGACCTTGGCCTACCAAGCGACTGCTGCTCAGCCCGAAGGCCTGCAGATTACGAGGTGTCGTGTTGTCAGCACGACGAATCCTCTCGGCCGTTATTCTTGGCTTTCGAGACCGGGCGATAGGTTAAAGCCAGCAATTATTTTGGCTTCAAGAAATGACTCTTGTCCTCAGCCTCCAGTTATTAAAGATGACCAGCCAGCTAGTTCTCATACCCAGGAGAAGAGAACAAGAAGAGGTCGAGTGGTGCAATTTCCTGCACGATATCTGGACTATGAAAGATTGTGCGTGAAGTGTATTCAGTATATTGTTAGAATTGTGATAATTAGTAGTAGGTTTCTTTTCATTCTTATGATTCATTTTAATGTAATTTATTACAAATAACAAGGTCTCTAGAATTAATATCGTACCTTCGCTACTGGCAGGACAGAAAACTGTAGCGTCTTGGCGCTCTGAAAGAAAATATAGAAACTCACAGAACTAATCATATCGCGAGATCAAGGAGGCACGGAGTAAAAAATGAAGAAGACCGGTAAAAATAAACATGAGAGCACGCATGTATGTTCCTTTATAAATGAAAAGTTGGTGTAATTAACATTAGGTATAAATACATTTATAAACCAAACGTGCATCAAAACCACGGAAGACCATCTTCGGAGCTACCGACGGTAGGATTCGAGCCCGAAAGCTCTCGAATGCAAACTCAGAACTATGAAACCTTAAACGCACTGCTAACGCGCTCTGAAATACAGTTGCTAATGATTGCCACAAGTCAGTATCTCCTGTACAAGTTTCTAGAACAGTGGACATTATAGCTACAAACCTACTTTGATCAACACATCCTCTCTTCTACTCGATGTTCGACTTCACAACGTATACTGAGTCCTTCACAGGAGTAGTCGGAACATTTTAAGGCTAGAATATGGTCAATTCAGTACTCCGTGTCGTACGATGTCGGCATGTACAACATCGTTGGTTACGTATCTTGTGTTTAACAGAGCAAATTAATTACTCGTAAAACACAGTGGTAAATTACTCAACATAATTCCGGTTTGCCTGTCAAATGGTAGAGTAAAACTGTGCATCGAAATTCAGACACTCATCAAACCAAAATGGTGTCAGTTTAAATGTCTCCACACTGTAGCTGAGACTTCGATTATTATTAGCACTATATTGGATCCGAAGACCACTCTGCATGTGATGGTCTGTCACTACGCACTGGAATACCTCACTTTTTCCGGCGATGCTGCGATGCAGCAGGGGTAGGACTGGGAAAGGAAGCGACAATGGCCTTACGTTAGAAACAACCGCAGTATTTGCCTGTTGTGAAAGCGGGAAACTATGGGAAATCCTCTTCAGGGCTCCCGACAGTACGGTTCAAACCCACCATCTCTCGAAAGCAAGCTCACAGCCAAGGACCATAACTACACCGCACTTGATAAACTGTTTAGTTTTCATGAAATTTTTGCGCATGTTGTTTCATTCGTTGACAGTGCAATTGTATTTTACCACAATATGTTGCAGATACAGAAATGTCTTGATTATATCATCGTATTTTATTTCTTGTTGTTCCATCTGTGGACAGTTCAGTTAAGGAATTGTTCACCGCCTGTTTCAATATAACTAAAGTAATTAATGAATTCAATAATTGAATTGTTTAGACCCTAGTGATATAAAGCTTCTAGATTCTCATTAAATACCGTCATTGAATGCACGTATTCATGAAAACGTGCAGTATCATTTTCTTTAGTGCTCTCCTTTCCAATTTCTTGGGGTCGGCGCTTGTTATGGATTTTCCCCACTTTTACGGCAGAATGCCCTTTCTGACGCAAACCTAAATGGAGGGATGTACAGCATTCACTATTGCGTAGTTGTTGATAACGTGGTGAGTGTTGAGTAAATGAAGAGAAGTGTATTGATACGAACACAAATACTCAGTCTCCAAGATGGAATTAACCGTACGCAGTTGAATTTCTCGGTCTGGTCGGAAATTAAACCAAGGGCCAGAGACCAGTACACTAATCATTCAACTACTTCCAAAATAAAAATCATTGAAACTTGCTAATGTCATGGCTTCAATCGTGTTCTCGGATGTTGTGAATTTTTCAAATACTTGAAACGAATTATTATTATTATTATTATTATTATTATTATTATTATTATTATTATTATTATTATTATTATTATTATTATTATTATTATTTATCCATGCTTTAAGGATTGCCGAAAGAAGGTCTCTTCCCAATACCCTCAATCGTGAATCACTTGGCACCGTCGTTCTTAATTTACGTATATCAACTCATGTCATCAGACTATGATTTTAAGTTTTTCAGGTGTTCCCGCGTTCTCACAAATTCTAGGGGTCTACCTGTGGTAGGCATCCCTTTATTTTGATTTTCCCTTTTCTTGACGTAATATTTTATATTTACTAATTTGAAAATACAGTACACCATAGCGTGTTACAATGATGGACTATCACTTTTACCGAAGGGTGCCAGTGCAATAGAGTAGCCGCTCACCCTGCAACTCAAGTGCACCGGGTTATAATCTCTGCTACTTTGCGTGCATTTTAATTTGGATTAGAGAAGGAGACGACGGACATCTCATTTGGCGTCAAATCCCCAGCGAAATCCTAAACTGAATCAGAGTAATCCCCTGATCTACATAGACGTGGATATCCGGCGTTGCATTAAAAATCCTTCTTATAAGAATAATCCGGTGAAATAAATTCTGTGCCATGCTTTCCTCATCACCAACTTGCAATCAGTGTTTCTTATCGCTTAAGTTATATCCACAAGTATAGCAGCATGAAGTATCAGTTTCTAAACAGTTGGTCAGTCTTCATGTCTCGCACACCTGCTGTGTGAAGCCTTGCCAGTCCTTCCTGCCTTTAGGTAAACGAGTTTCTTAAGGCTATTTTCCCACCGGTGGCAGTGGGTGCATGACATTTTTTCCACGTTCTAAACGATATTAGTTTCAGCTCATTAATCACCATTAAGGTATTTCCCTTAGTCAGGACGTGGCGACTCTTAGCTATGTCCAGTGAATTTACCGCAGACAATAGTAACATTAAATTTCAACATTTTCGGGAAACCAAGACTACTTTCGTGACTTTTTACCTTTATGACATCTAGTTCCCACTGTTGACAAGTTATTTCTCATACAATTGGAAAAAATGTATTCTTATCATCTCTTCAGGTGTAAAGATTTCTACAGGGAGCAATTTACAACAGAAATGGCAGAGAACAATTTAACGAAAAATAGTCAGTCACAGCAATGATAAGGTTGATCACGATCACCATTCAACCCACATGTCTGTGAAATATGTAATAATCGAATTTATCTCCGCCGTACATTAAGTAAGTGGGGGGTATGAAAGTTCGGAAATTATTATTGAACATCTTATATTAGGCTTATATACAGTTTGTTCGATATTCTTTCTTTTTTATTTCTTCTTTCTTAATCTATTTAACCTCCAGGGTTGGTTTTTCCCTCGAACTCAGCGAGGGATCCCACCTCTTCCACCTCAAGAGCAGTGTCCTAGAGCCTGAGACTTTTGGTCGGGGAGTTCAACAGGGAATGATGACCAGTACCTCGCTCAGGCAGCCTCACCTTGTGGCGGATGGGAAGATTGGAAGGGATTGACAAGAAAGAGGGAAGGAAGCGGCCGTAGCCTTAAGTTAGTTACCATCCCAGGATTCGCCTGGAGGAGAAGTAGGAAATCACGGAAAACTACTTCAAGGATGGCTGAGGTGGGAGTAGAACCCACCTCTACTCAGTGAACCTCCCGAGGCTGAGTGGACCCGATGCCAGCCCTCGTACCACTTTTCAAATTTTGTGGCAGAGCCGGTAATCGAAACCGTACCTACAGGAGTGGCAGCTAGTCACATTAAACACTACACCACAGAAGTGGACTTCGATATTTTTAATATTAGCAATTTGACATTTCCCGTTTTACCCCTTAATATTTCTACGGCAAACAATATATATCCTATAACACAACCCAGCTGTCCTTGTACTTAAATAAGCCTACTGAATTTCGATAAATTGTTTAGCCGTTCGCCCGTGAATTTCTAACAAACACATAAACAAGCAAACAAACAGAGAGACAGGCAAAATCTTACATTCGATGTGTGTACTTCTAACCCTAGAAAAAACGGAGCATGGGGCTAAATAGTCAAGTGTCAGACAAAATTTTAATTTTATTTATTATTCACAGTTATTTCTGAGGTCACTGAGCCACCCAGGTTCATGTTGGTTTTGAGCAGGATTTTAATATCCTTATGTACTTCCTGAAGCCGCGTGATTCTTCAGATGAAAATCTCGATCCTTAGCCTTTGAGTTGGGAAACCAGTAGCTAAACTGTTGATCTAATTACGACCGTCGGATTACTTCAGACATTAACAGATATTATCCAAAATTTCAACTTATGTGACAGTCTCAACGTACTTTCGTAAATTATCGCCTTTTCGATGTTCGTATTTGATACCGTAAAATTTCCTATAAATAACTGGATTTGTGATTTACGTAATCATTAACTGTATGAATAGTTGTCTGTTTGTTGTAGTGTCTGATCTAACGTTGGGAATTTTCAGTTTCGCATAGATAATAATAATAATAATAATAATAATAATAATAATAATGGTATTATGTCCACCTAACTACTTCTTTTGGTTTTTGTGGACGCTAGACTGCCGAAATTTTATCCCGTAGATCTTTTACGTGCCGGTAAATCTACCGACACAGGGCTGACGTATTTGAGCACCTTCAAATACCACTGAACGAATCCAGGATCGAACCTGCCAATTTGGGCTCAGAAATCCAGCGTCTTAAGTGTCTGAGCCACCTTATCCTGGCACTCAGAGATCAATTCTACCAAATGGTAGACTGGGTATTGAATGTTCCGTAGAAGATCATTCTCGAGATTGAAAACTTCAAGAACCGTGTAATGTATCTTCCTTTGTACGAGACTGTTGATGCTCCTGGGAAACGTTGTGCTGCATTATATTTATGACACAAGAATTTTGGTAGATTTCTTATTTGAACTGCAGCCATATGTCTCTTTCAGGATGAGACTTTTCCGGTATACTTTTATTTTATTTTATTATTGAGATTATTCTTAATATCAACTCATGCTCCGTGATGGATTGAGAAGTCGGAGAAGACAGTTTCCATGCCCAGCGCTGCAACGGCGACTCTAATTGTGATTATTTCCACTCAGCCCATGAAAATCAATAGAAGTACACGCATAACTTAATGTGTCAAATTTTAGAATACCAGTCTTATACTCATGCAATTAATGTTAAATGAAATTCCATGGACCAATTTCCACACTCGCAGAACACTACGTACTGAAGTCTACGATATGCCATTCTCACAGCGTGAATAAACAAAATATGCGAAGGCTTCATATATTTTTTAATCCAGTTTATGTAAAATACCTCCAAAAACTACATGCATATAACCCCTATCAAGCAATGGACCATTATTATTATTATTATTATTATTATTATTATTATTATTATTATTATTATTATTATTATTATTATTATTATTATTATCTGGTTTTAAATTGAGATTGTAATTATTATTTAATAATCTGGATTGAAATTTAGAATTTGGAGTCAGTTTCTTGCATTGCTTTTTGGTCAATGATATCGAATTTAATACAACTGGTGGATTTTCATTAGAAACGTAATTATATAACATTCTCATCAATTAAATTACGTTATTAAAATAAATGATTACAGACTTACCGTATTTTATTTATCTGCAATAAGGTATTATGTTACATTGTAATATGAATTTAATGAAGAAATTTCTACACTACAGCTTCTTTGAAATATTTAATTTTTTTTTTTTTTTTTTTTTTTTTTTTGCAATTTGCTTTACGTTGCACCAACACAGATAGGTCTTATGGCGACGATGGGACAGTAAATGCCTAGGAATGGGATGGAAGCGGCCGTGGCCTTAACTAAGGTACAGTCCCAGCATTGTCCTGGTGTGAAAGTGGGAAACCACGGAAAACCATCATCAGGGCTGCCAACAGTGGGGTTCGAAACCACTATCTCCAGGATGCAACCTTACAGCTGCGCGACCCTAACCACACGGCCAACTCGCCCGGTATTTGAATTTTAACATGCGCCACAACGATAGTACACACTTCAATAATGCGATTCTTACTACAACGATACTGGCACTAGTGTTCGGACAAATGTTCGGATTATTCGCTCAATCAATACTTCCACAAAAACCGAGCACGCTAGGATTCCGAACTGTGTCCCAAAACTAAAGTTCATGATATTGTTAACAAACTATGGACATAGCCTACAAGAAAATGTAACCAATTTTTAAAATAAAAATATTTGGTCTTCCTGTCTGTGGTATTAATGTTTTGGGATTTCCTGGAAGAACGTATGTTCAGTTCTCTTTCAGGAAACGCAGAAGATTACAAATCTGAATTTCCTTTCTTTACGAGCACATTGTTCACGGTTACACTCAGCTCACTCAGATTACAATAGAAATGAGTACAAAATTGATTCCTGAGGGTTAAGGCGATCAAATATACAGCTTACGACTTTATTCCACTTGGGGCCGAGTTTACGAATAGTAGCAACTTTTACCGTCAATTGTGGCATGCCAAGGACATTTGTGTATATTATGAACATAATTTTAATTAAAAAGTACATGTAAAAATAAATTGACTCGTCAATGATTCTTCCGCAGTTCCATATTATTTATTTCACTCTCAATAATGTCCGACTCGTTGGCCGAATGGTCAGCGTACTGGCCTTCGGTTCAGAGGGTCCCGGGTTCGATTCCCGGCCGGGTCGGGGATTTTAACCTTAATTGGTTAATTCTAATAGTCCGGGGGCTGGGTGTTTGTGCTGTCCCCAACATCCCTGCAACTCACACACCACACATAACACTATCCTCCACCACAATAACACGCAGTTACCTTCAAATGGCAGATGCCGCCCACCCTCATCGAAGGGTCTGCCTTACAAGGGCTGCACTCGGCTAGAAATAGAACACGAAATTATTATTATACTCTCAATAATATACTTTATATACAATGTTCGTACAAAAATATTAATAGGGGCCCTTTTTAATGCTACTTATTCGGGGCGTCGTCCTAGAATGATCTTTTGCCCCTACTTTTCACCATATGCATGTATTTGGAAATTGCGGAAGTGTAAAGTGTTGAATGTGAAGAAAGGAATGTTAAGGACGACACAAAACACCCAGTCCCCGGGCCATGGATATTAATCATTTACAATTAAAAACCCGTGACCCGTCCTGGAATCGTACCCGGGGCCTCAGGATGACAGGCAGACGCGTTGCCCCCTACACCGCGGGACCGGACTTAATAGGGGCCTAACATTACAAACGTTTGCAGGTAATTTCTGAATTGAGTTAGAATCTGTGCATTGTCAATTCAGATCAGAAAACGATTTCGAAAAAGTCCAGAAAGTAATAACTTAAATCACCATAGAGCACTTCACAGTATGTAGCAATTGCCATCCATCAAACAGCCAATATAAGGCTATCAAATTATGCTCATCCGTGTCAGAGTATACTCGTAATGCATCTGTTTAAGGAATTACTTTCTTTATTTGAAAAACAGCGACTTTGATGAAGGCGTGAAGATGGTAATTAGATGGAAATGTTCCAACGAGTTTGCGTTACAAGGCTAAGTGAAACAGGCAAGTAACTCGAGCCCTAGCAGGCCACAGATTCCCTTGGCGAGCCAGTCAGGGTTGCTTGTGGTTGTCCAACACCGCGCGGGGGGGCGTGGCCGACACACGATACGTGCAGCCCGTAGTAACCCGACGCCAGGGTAACGGAAACGCGCGTCGCCGAGAATTAGAAGTGCATGCGCAAGCTCACAACCAATGAGCGAGAAACCTGAGAACATCCCAACACATTGTTGCCGTCTAGAAAGCATCCGTCCATTGTTAAGGAAGTTGAAAACAAGCGCGCAAAGCATTGGCTAGCCCCTTGTCTGCAGGCATGCCACACAACACCAGAGATGAATGAGTTGCTCTACATTTGAGCTGTAGGGGCGACTACATCACATGGGTCTTTGCTATTTGACAGGCAAACAGCAATGTAGGCCTATAAGCCGGTCAAAATCATGTAAAACAACAAAAAGGTGATAAAAACATGCAATAAAAAATTATTAATATTAACATCACTTCCATACTGATTCGTAGGGGGCACTAACGAATTCAGAAAAAAAAAGTTTGAATAGACCTACCGTATGATAAATTACTGACTGACAGACTGGCCGTGAATTTGATGACAGATCAGTGGACTTAATGGTGTTCTTCCTCTTCTTTGTCTTCTTATTCTTATTCTTATTCTTATTCTTATTCTTATTCTTACTCTTATTCGTATTCCTCTTCTACGTTTCCCATATTTGTGGTGTCATGGGTGCGAACTGTAGTGCAAATGTGGATTTTTTTTTATTTTATTTTTTTTGGGCGACTGGATCCCCTTCCAGACTCCAACCCAATATGGAGGGATGTAATCACTATAGCGTGTTCCTGTGGTGTTTGGTAGTGTAGTATGTTGTCTGAATATGAAGAGGAGAAGGTGTTGGGACAAATACAAACACCCAATCACCGAGCCAGAAGAAGTAATCAGTTGGAACTAAAATCCCTGAACTGGCCGGCAATTATTATTATTATTATTATTATTATTATTATTATTATTATTATTATTATTATTATTATTATTATTATTATTATTATTATATTACACAAATGAAGAAATTTTACATTTAAATCCAAAAGATACTTTTCCCCACCTCATCTTCGGGCGGCAACTGTATTTTGAATTCATGGCAAAAATAAGGAGATAAATTATTAGTATGAAAAAGAATTTGTTGAATTATTGTCATTGTTTTCATTTCAATAATGTTATTGGTTTCAAGTCCCACCAACTACTTTTACGGTTTTCGGAGACACCGAGGTTCCGGAATTTAGTCCCGCAGGAGTTCTTTTACGTGCCAGTAAATCTACTGACGCGAGGTGGGCATATTTGAACACCTTCAAATACCACCGGACTGAGACAGTAGAGGTCAGAAGACAAGCGCTTCAACCGTCTGAACCACGCAGCGCAGCAATATGTCTATTATATAGTTTTCTGTCCGTTATTGACGTGAAGTCATAAAATGTGCCTGTTCCCTTTAGAATATCCCTTCAGTTGTAGGGATTGTAGCATTCTCCGGATCTAAGGTGACTCTACTCCGTTCAAAGGATCTCGCTGCATAAAGCACAGTTCTTTGTTGAACATTAGAACAATATCGAAGTACTAGCAACAACGCAACTATAATCATCCTCTATTAAAATGAGTTCAAAATAAATAGATTTTATTATCTTGTTAAAATATAAAGGAAGCAACTGTGATTATAAATAATTTAAAATAATCACCCAAATTGTTTTACATAAACATTTATTGAATTTCAAAATGTGTTTAATTTGCATAAGGAGCACTTTGCATAAAAATAAAAGCAAAAGAAAACCAAAGCTTTCTTGTAAATGCCGTGTAGGCCCTTGGAGGAGTGTCTGTTATCCCTGTTGAGCTCTGTGCTCGGCTGCACTCCCCGGCCCCATTATTACTCCATTTCCGGTACAAGGTGGGTGAACTTCAAGGCCATGTGCATTCCGGAATTAGAAATCTCTTTCCTGAATATTTAGTCTTTTTGACAAAGAAACGAAACATCTTTGTGGATGAACTAAACTCAACTTCACCACCGCGGCTAGGCCGTTTCTGTATTTTGGAAAAACCTGGAAAGTTCATACACGTTCGACTTACTACTAAAAATCTAGTGCCTTATCCAAGCCGGTACATTGATGGCCTAGTCAGTGCCTCAGTTACTACTACTACTAAAATAGTTTCCTTCCTCCACTGAAGGAGGAGGTGGGCTTTTTAGACGGTGTCTCTCAAGCCGGGAAATTACCGGGCGAGTTGGCCGTGTGGTTAGAGGCGCACGGCTGTGAGCTTGCATCCGGGAGATAGTGGGTTCGAATCCCACTGTCGGCAGCCCTGAAGATGGTTTTCCGTGGCTTCCCATATTCACATCAGGCAAATGCTGGGGATGTACCTTAATTAAGGCCACGGCCGCTTCCTTCCAACTCCTAGGCCTTTCCTATCCCAACGTCACCATAACATATATCTCTGTCGGTGCGACGTAAAGCCACTATCAAAAAAAGCCGGAAGATTTGTTACGTTGAATGAGATGCTCGGAGAAGGTGAGGAGTTTGACGGCCGTGGCCTATACTACGAACTGTCCCGGCATTCACCATTGTACAGGAGAATGGAAAATCACGGAAAACCATTCTGAGGACAGCCGACGGTTGGGACCAGCCGTGAGGTCCAGCCCTGTCCCGTCTCCCAAATGCAGAGGCGTAGAGCTGCGGTAGAGACGTGGCCACCCTTTCCGAGAGGTCAGAGTGCAACGCTCTTGGACCACGGACCAGCCGTGGCCACTTATGGGCCAAGACCCACTCTGCATCTAACGACCGCCTCGGCTAGGCAAAACGCCACTGATAGAGCACCCTCAGTCGGTGTTTACTTGCGTTGGGCTACGCAGTACATTCCCGCTCCTCCCCTAGCCAAGAAGTGATCCCCACAACAAATATTGTTTAACTATGGAGATCGCACGGGATACAGTATTTCAATGTGGCTGCCCCATTTAGGCCTACATAGACATGCTGCAAAGAATGCCTTAATATAGTACATCAAAATAATAATTACAATATCTCAAGTGTCTTGGATGAAAATGTGAGAAATTAAGTTGGTTGTTTTAACAGAAACTCTTTTTAACTGACTGTAAGTTATATATATATATACAAGACTTATAGTCCCATAAATTAAATAATTATATTTGACGAGAAGTCTATTCCCTTACAATATTCATTGAATTGCAATTCTGTTGGACTTTCTCCACTGTAGAATTGTTACCACTGATTATAATGTAATAAATAATCCTATGCATAACTGGCTATTTCCACGTTTGGGAGAGGCGAATTGGATTATGTTCAACAAGTCACAATGCCTAAATTTACTAGCTTTAACATCAAACTGAATATTATTTCTACCGTCAAAATGAAGACATATACAATTACGGTACAAATTTGTAAAATGTTATGCTGCAATTTTTGTTGAACACTATTTAGCACCTCTCTTAATACAATATTGAACAGGCTCTCTATTTGAAGGGTCTGAATTCTTCCACTTCGATACCAGCCCACTTCCCTGAGAAAGAGCTGCTATTTTAAGTATCCTCTCAAGATCTGGTCAAAGAGTGAGTTAATTTTAAGCGCACAGTAGCTAGAGCCTTCAGCGAGCGCTCCTCTCACCTCCAATAAAGATATCGTGCAGTGGTGCCCATGTCCACTGAGGCGTGAGGAATCGACCTCAAGCGACTTGGGTTACACCACAGTCACAGGCTCTCACTCACACAGATCTGCATTTTAACAGCTCCACAACCAGCCTGAAAACAGCCTAGGAAGTAATATGATAATAGCAGTGGTTTGAAAGTGCAATGTTATGCCCTCTAGAAACAATAAAAGAAAATCCTACGTGTTTCTTAATATGTTACAACGTCCCGTTAACTACATAAGTATTAAGAAACAAGAAATCCTTTTCCCCCCTTCGTAACCATTCCTTGCCGGTAGTGATGCGTTGTTTAACATTTGAATTTCATACAACAATATTATGTCCGCTGCCTGTGATAAGTTGTCCTGCTATATTTTCAGAACTTATTCGTTACTGTCGGTGTCGCACTGAGTTTCACCCATAGCATGTATTTCTTCATCAAGAACTAGAATAAAATGACTTCCAGACCAAATCTTCCATGTGTCTTGATTGCTGAAGAAGAAACGTTTACAAAATCGGGGCCAAGTCAACCTTTGAAACTTGCGTATTGGTAGGTCAACAATCTTTTTTTTTTTTTTTTTGCTTTACGTCACGCCGACACAGATAGGTCTTACGGTGACCAGGTCAACAATCGTAATTGGGGGCTACTTCTAAGTCTCTCCAGCTCAAATCACGAGATAGCCATGCTCTAACAGACCTGGAAGATTGATGATCAGAAAGGGAAGAGTAGTTCTTAATCCAATGTAATTCTTATTACTATTTATCTACTCCTTAACTTATTTCATAAATGTTCCCGAGGAACACTGAATGCAATTTGACCATATATGATGATAAAGATGAGGATGATGGTTGTTGTTTGAAGTGTCTAAATACGGATGTCGTCAGCCCTTCGTTGGGACTTGTAATGAAATATGGGGATACACATATTGTTTTAAAGACCAAGGAATCAAAATGCCATCTTCTTCGTCTTATTGTTTTATTCTTGCGATATGTGACATCAAGATAATTAGTCTTGTCTGGCGGTGAAGTAAGACACTTTTGCTAGTGCTTTAACGTCGTATAAGCTCAGACACGATTTTTGGTGACCCGCGGATTTAATTCCGTCCAGACGTTCCTATTGGTTGTGTAGGCTTTTGATGACTTATGAGTTATTAATTATAATTCAAAACACACATTCTCTAGATATTTCCATACAAACAGATCTCGTAAACAAACTCCTCCAGTTCATCCCTATTATTTACGTATGTCTCAGTACCAACCTTGTAGAGGTCTTCCTCTTCGTTACTCTCAGCTCTCTTGGTATCCATCTCAGCTCAGCCATTATCCACCTGTCATCATCCATTCTACTGATTTTTCCAACCCCTAATCACTTTAGAATTTCACTGTTTCGCCTTGTAAATTCCACCACTGCGATTTCCATTTTATGGAGCATTACCAAGATAGCTTTTAGTGTCAGATGACTGATTATGCTCAAAGTTATACAAACGTGTGTGTGTATCAGGAAAAAAATTACGTTTCGACTCAGGAATAGTTACTACAGTTTTAAGATGTCCTTATTTGAAATCCTGTAGCATCCATTTTACATTGTATCAGCCTCATGGAGCACATAATTTGTTGTTCTGTATCCCTAAACTCAAACATTCGAATACAATAATATATAGTCATTGCGCCTAGAAAAGCCGCTATGTGATATATTTCAGCTTAGTACTCTGACCAGAAAGGTGCTGCCATCTAAGATTTAGTACTGCACGAACTATATCAACGAACTTTCGGTCTAAGAGATACATGTGCTGCGGGTGAGTATTTCTCCGACAACATTGTCGCAAAGGGGTATTTCGAGGCACAACGGCGATATACATAAACAAATAAATTAATACATATCAATTCCTCCTTTTCCGGAAATGTTCGACAAATATGAACATTTGGAGACCTTTGGAAATATTTAACACAGCTAAACATATATTTCATGACATTTTTCAATACATTCTTGCCAGGACCGATCGGTAAATTTAAAATACTTGGCAATTTCTTTCGCTCAATTAGTACCCTAACTGATATGTAAAATTTGACATATGGCAACACATGTTATACATTTTTGGCGCAACTAGTTGGTAAAATCCAACAATTCAGGCTTTGACATGGCAAAGGTCGTAAGTAAAAAAAATCGAAATATAGTTTTTTCATGGAGGACGCAGTAAATGATCATGCCAACGAAAGAGAAGGTAGAAAGTCAACTGGTTGAGTATATTAGTTTCCATGATTGGCTATTTGCTTTACGTCGCACCGACACAGATAGGTCTATGGTTGGCGCAAGACGGAACATGTCGATGGCTTACTTCTAAAACCTCGTATGTCCCAATGTTCTTCCTGTCCATTATATACCTTAAGACTGGCCACGCCTCCCAGCCCACATAGATATGCAGCCCATCAGAACAATTTTCCTTTTGTCCATTTTCCTATAGCTCTCTGTAAAGGAAAATGAACCTTAAGTACATGATACTGTAGGAGTGTGTAAATTCGCTTGCAGACAACATCCCTACAATGCGGTACGATAAGGTCTATTTTCCTTTACATATCAGCATAGGAAAATGAACACAACGACAATTATTCTGAAGGACTGCATATAAATATATGACTGGGAGGCGTGACCTGTCTGAAGGATTATAATTGTTAGGAATAACATTGGGACTTACGAGGTTTTAGAAGTAAGCCATCGATGTGTTAAGTCCACGAGATTTGGCATGGGGAATGTAAGTGTCAGCCCGTGCCTCTAGTGGAATTAGCTTATAACCTTTGCCATTTGTTGAAATCAACTGCGTGTAAACCTTATTTATAGCTCGTAATGGTGATGTTTCAGTTTCCAGAATGCCTCCGAAATACATTCCTTTTAAGTCGTTATAACCAGCATTTTGACATGATCTTCATACTAGTTCATGGTTTTCATAAATAGGTACTACGTGTGCCCAACAATGGTTCCAGAAGAAGATGCGGAAATAATCAGAGAGACTAAACATTTTCGACCATTTCATGTAACCATGATGACGCCTGAGATTTTCATGATTCGTAGTGGAAAGTAAGAGATATTTGAACACTTAACGCCTTAATATTAGCACTGTGAGCTGAATAAGGATTTCAAGAACTGAACTTCCCTCAGTCAAGGCAAGGCAATCATGCAACGAGTTAGAACCGTGAAAGGAGCACAATATCCTCAAAAGAGGGCGGTTTATCACGCGATCAACGTAGACCTTACAACAACTTGGAAGGAGACTAAATATCATCGAACCAAAAAAAAGGACTTATTGGCTATGCTGGATATCTTGGATGAAAAAAAAATTTACACTCATGTCCACAAAGAACAAAACAAATTGAAAGACTAGAGATAGGAAGTTCACATTCACAGGACATGTTCAGTAGTATGTTATGCAGAAACTGTTAGCATTTCAGTCACCTAAGTTCAGCATGTGTCATGTTTCCTAGTAGGCACTATGTCCTCCATGGGCACTGCTAACTTGTTCCATGCGTGATGGTATCTACTCGTAGAAGGCGCCAATGGCGTCCTGGCGTACAGCCATCCATGTTGCATTCACTTGGTTCCACAGTTCATCTTTGGTGATTGGCACTGGGTCACAGCGCAGCACCCGTCGTTTCACCGTATCCCACATATTTTCTATTGGTGACAAGTCTGGTGATCGGGCGGGCCAGGGCAACATTCTGACATCCTGTGACAACAAGAAGGCACGTGTTCGTGCAGCAACGTGTGGCCACGCATTGTCCTGCTGAAATACGGCGTCTGGGGTGTCGTGCAGAAAGGGTGTGGCTACGGGTCGCAGGATCTCATTCAAGTAGATCAAACTGGTCACAGTGCCTTGGACACGCAACAACTATGATTTTTGGTTGTACCCAATAGCACCCCATACCATAAGGCCTTGAGTTGGCGCTGTATGTCTTGTGCGAATGCAGTCAATGTGATGCCTGTCCCCTTGTCTGCGGCGAACCAAATTGCGCCCATCGCTTTCAAACAAACAGAAACTGGATTCGTCCGAAAACACTATCTGCTGCCATTCCTGTCCCCAGTGACCATTGAAGTTTAGCATGTTCACGCACATTAGTCAAAGGTAGGCGGAGAAGTGTACGACACGCCGGTTATCCAGATCGTAATAAATGGCGACGGACTGTCATCCCTGATAGTGTACGATGTGTTACACTGTTCCACTGTTGCACCAAAGCAGAGGAGGACGCAGATCTGTCCTGCAATGCCATTCGCATGAAGTGTCGATCTCCTCGGGGAGTGGTCTTGATGGTGCGACCAGACCCATCACGTAGTGTTCTACGGCCTTCTGTGAACCACTCTGTACATACCCGTTGCAATACCAACACACTTCATCCCACGCGAGCAGCAATTTCCCAGATGGATGCATCACGTTCTCTCATGCCAATAATGCGCCCTCTTTCAAACTCACTCATTTGACGGTACGGTTCTCGCATACGTCTGCGAGGCATCCTGCACGTCTGCTAAAGTCACACTGATCCATTACCTTCGGTTTATAGCGACAACGAGAGCAGCAGGCACATTTTACCAGTCGGTGGTGGTGCGCCGAGATATCGATGTGTGCCTTGAACCTGAGGGCCGACATGATTCAAATGCTAATAATTTCTTCACAACATACTAATGCACTTGTTCTGTGAATATGAATTTCCAATTTCTAGTCTTTCAAGGTATTATGGTTTTCATGAACATGAGTGTATCACTAAATTTCCGTTTGAAAAGTACACGTGAGCTGACAAACTGATTTGACAGTGATTTTTACAACGTATTTTATCGCACAATTTGTGCCTAAAACATAATTAGCATAAATGTGTGTGTTAAACTGATAAGTGGATTGCTCCCTGGTTTCCCATTATTTATTTTCAGTAACATGTGCTTCAGATGTTGGAAAAATGTTTTTCCTTCTCCTGTAAAGTTCACTTTTTACGTCTTACTAATTTTCCCATGTCAATGCCTCAATTAGTGACATCAACAACATACAGCTCTTACAACGATTTGAAAGGTGACTAAACAGAGCTCAGTACAGACCTGTATACAGCTCATTATGATAGCTCATAAAGTGACTCTTGAAGATTCAATGTCGTCTTTCTAAAGAATCTTCCGCAGAAATATCGTTCCATAATGCCAAAGTGATAATTTACCAGTAGATCCTAAATTTAGCAGTCTTTGCACCTTTTGCAGTAACATACTGCATTACATATTTGAAAACTTCAACTCTGAAAAACAGTGGAATTAAGCTGCAAAGAATATTTTCATAAATTCTGCGTCAAAAGTTTGATAGCAACCTGAAAATTTGAGAAAATTCTTGTAAAATAATGGAAAATAATAAAACTGAATTAACTTCGTCAAGCCTGTTTACGAATCTCACTTCGGTATGAGGTTTCTTTGAGGAATTCTAGTACACAGCGGCAGGTTTCTCAGCCCCCTGGCGATCTGGTGTTAGTCGAGTGTCGCTCAGAGTGATCGATATCTCCAGCTGCCAGCCCTACCTTCACTGTGAACTTGGTGGCGTCTTATACTGTGCATCAGATATCATGTTCACTTCCAAACTGGGCTAATTCTATGATGAGAAGGCGGTACGGTAGGTCATTGTTAATTACCAGAATAAGATCTTTGCTAATCTATCATCTTTCTAGTCTTGCCATTGATGCTTTCACGGCCCGTACTAATAGACGTGATGCTGTATAGGCTGTTGGGCTTTTGCCGTGTCAAGAAAATAAGGTGAATGAAATTCTTTACGTTTAAGAAGCCTTTCTTGGGGACAGTCGAGATTTTCATCTGATGATGCAGAGCACAGTTCCCTGCGAAACGTAAAGAATTTCACTTTATTTTCTTGACACGGAATAAGCCCAAAAGCCTATACAGCATCATCTTTTTAGTCAACTTAAAAATATCTATTTGATTACGGTATTTGGTGTCAAGTGTAATTTTATTTATTTATTTATTTATTTGTTTATTTATTTATTTATTTATTTATTTATTTATTTATTTATTTATTTATTTATTTATTTATTTATTTCTCATACACCGTATTCTTTATCCTGCTCAGTACTTGACGTACCGTTTCATACATGATGCATGATTATTCTATACATTTGTTTCCAACGAAGCGTGGGATGGTAAAGGTTTTGGTTTGGCAGTTACGCTTGCTGTACAGATTTCACAGCTGCAGCTTCATATTTCATACCATAGGTTAGTTCAGGAATACCACACATGATTAAAGGGTTCGTTAAAAACAATACATTATAATTGAATTGACCCAGCCAGGCAGCGCATTTTGGCCGCTTCTGAGTAATTCCTCCAGCTCTGGGGCTGGATATTTGGTTTCATCTCAATACACATCTTCATTTACATACCACACACTGCTACAAACGACCACAGAAACACACAATAATGAATACATCCCTCCAGATGGGGTTGGCATGAGGCTCTGACCGTAAAAATGGGCTTAATCGGTACAGAGTGCCATCTCAAGTAAATGGGCCCGGAAGAATGGCATGGAAGTGTACTCGTATTTAGCGAAGTGATAAATGTTGTCTTGTCTGCAAAATGGGTCTGCAGTGAGGTCTGCATAAACATTAGGAGTACGACCTCCTCAACCTACCAAAACCTCTGCATTTATACAACTTTCCTAACAAACCGTTCATCAAGCTACACGTCACTTGCTACTCTCCAAATTAATCTGCATTCCAGCCAACGATTCGGACAATAATAGTAGTAATAATAAAAAGGTCGAACTTCATATCTCCTTCCAGAAAACTGATTTATTTTTTTCTGTTTAAAACTAGACATCCACAGTTTCAATACAAATCATGGACAAATCAACAGAATTTCTCACTTCAATTACCTGGACGAAATCCTCGAACCAACCGAACAAGAAAAAATAGACTAAAACAACCGTGTCCAAAATCTCAGATCATTTGGAGAACAAGAAAAATCTACAACAAAAAATTTATCTCAACGTTAAGATTAAACATTACAATACTGTAAACAAACCTGAGGCTGTATATACAGGGGAAACTCTAACGCTTAATAAAAAAGGGCGAGCTGGAAAATATCCTAAAGAATAGCGAAAAATCATGAGGAAAATTTTAGCACCAATACACACGGAAGAAGGGTACCCCCCCCCCCTCCAATCCCGGAAAAACACAGAAAAAATATATAATATTGCGGCAGACCTCAGGAAAGAAGGCTAAAATTTTATTGACATGTTAAGAGGCTTCCAGAAACCAAATTAACCAACCAAGTTCTTGAAAGAGTTGATAACTGAAAATTTTCCCTTAGACACAACAAACAAAAACAGACATGAAAAACGCACAAATTCAACCTGAAGAAATGTTTAAATCGAAATATATAAAGAAAGAAAATTGACAAGTGGGAAGTAACTCCAGAGAATGAGGTACCAAAAAGAGCAGGTACCAAGTGGACAAAAGAGGATATTTAGTGAATAGATGAAAGCTTCCTGGATTCTCCGCAAACGATATCATAAATAAATCTCCGTGTGTTCCGAAAGGGACCATTAACGCATAGGCCTAATAAGAATAAGAACAATCCACAGCCTGTTTCCAGTCATTTTGCCGGATCAGGAATGCATTGGATGAAGCCCCATCTAGCGGCGAGGATTGGAACTGTGCCGGCTGCGGAAGCCTGTTGCACTCATCTGGGGCAATGATTAATGACTGACAGATAAAATTAAACGATATTGAAGAGTGTTTATGGAATGAAAGATGACAAGGAAAACCGGAGTACCCGGAGAAAAACCTGTCCCGCCTCCGTTGTCCAGCACAAATTCAATGACGGGGATTTGAACCACGGAACACATCGGTGAGAGGCCGGCGCACTACCACCTGAGCCATGGAGACTTGTTAAGTAGAAGATGAAGACGAAGAAGAAGAAGAAGAATAGTATGGCCTCAGCAACCATGGTGCAGAACTGAAGTGGTGCTAGGCGGCCTGTGTACAAATTTTGACATTCCGATTGTGCTGTTACCTAACAGCAAAGGCAGGATCCTTTTGGAACGGATTCAATGGCTGTGTTAATTTAATTTTGTAGTGTGACGCTGAGTGCTCTACCAGAGATATTTAAAGTGCCAACAACAATGGATGCCAAGATATTTGACTGTCCTTCAGGAATTGACTAGCTCACCTCAGATCGAACCCGCGAACTTGGGGTCATAAGTCAGACACTCTACCACAGAGCCAGCTAAATCAGTGATAACAGGAGCAAAACAAAATAGCACGAGCACTTAGGTAGAATGATTCTGCACTATGGGAGCAATCACCAGGCGGATATTGTCATGACAAGGAACAAAAATATTCCAGTGGTCAGGTGCGTAAATACATGTTTTCTAAGAGAGATGATAACACTGAACTGTCCGTGTAATGAGAGTAGCGAGATATCAGCGATGTGTCTCCACAACGCGCTGCAAGTTTACGGAGCATATATGTATTCTGGTCGCCAGTATCTGTAGGGGAATTCCTGCCACATGGCCCATTCGTTCGCAGGACTTACGCCCTTGATGATGGTGTGAAGATGATCGCTGTATTAAGGGATTGACACACTTGATAGTTCCCTGGTTGGTTACGTGGAAAGTACCCTGTATGCTGACCTCTTTCTTAATATATAGACTCTAGAACATGGCCTCTCAAATGCCAAAAAACTCACGCGTGCAAACTGCGGTGCAGAGTTCCTGTCCACAGTGCATCGGTCCCACTCGGACCAACGCTTCGTCTCTGGGCTACTCGGTTAAGCTCGGCTCAACTCGGCTCGGATTTGGAGCGCTACGGAGCAAGTGATGGTGAGGGAGACAGGGGGAGCGAGAGAGACGGGCGTGGGGAAAGAGAGAGAAAGCGCTATTGCTTCAACCCGAGGAGGAGGGTTCTGCACTCTGGTCAACCAAGCGAAGTCGTCTTCTGCACCGTGCACAGTGTGCGTGCACCCTGAGAGGCCCTGCTCTAGAACAACGTGTGAATTATGCCTAAAGCGCTGTTTTGATACAGGTTAAAATTGGAATATGTATGCCGATTCTAAGAGCGACGTGCATGTACTTGCATTGAAAGCCTTGGACGGCACATCGAGTATCTGCTTCGTTTTCCAGTCATACGTACGCCGTACTGTTCTGGATTGAAATGCAATGTATTTATTCAATGTAATAAGTCTGGCTTCTTCGCTGAATGGTCCGTGTTGAGGTCTTGTTATCGGAGGTCCTGTGTTCAATTCTCTGACGAATCGGGGATTTTGATACGCTATGGTTAATTCCCGTGATTCAAGAGCTAGTTGTTTGTGTTTGACCGAATACTCTCGTCTTCATACGCATACAACACATTACACTAACAACCACCACAGAAATAGAACATATTCCTCCCAATAGGATTGGTGTCAGGATGGATATGCGACGGTAAAACATAGACAAGGCCACATATGCGATGCAGTTTGCACCCGGGATCTCACCAGGGTGTGGGGAAAGCGGTGCAAGAAGAATATGTATTTCTTTTTCTTCTGAGTTCACTCTGTATTCTCAGCTTTTCCCTCCTTCTCCCGACAAGAATCATCACCCGAAGGTTGCCACTCTACTTCACAACAACTCCGTATCTCCAGTCAGTAGCCTATATAAAATGAAAAGACGCCTGTCAGTCTGTTTACCTTGCGATATTACATCGCGTTTAAACTGTTGAGCAGAATTTCATGAAAGTTTGCTCAAATATTTTCACAGGATGCTTTCATACGACTAAACTACTTAGGGTATTATTTCAAAATACTGACCTGAAAATATATTATCTGCGATATTATTCGCATGAAATTGCGTAAAATTTTAAAGTGGTATTATTTTACCGCTTAATTACGCCTGAACTAGAAGTTCAACTGCGCTGAAATTTGGCATATAAGCTACATATCTCATCATCTCCTTAGCATTGTCCCGCAATGGAGCAGGGTCCGCTGAAACTTTCTTCAGCTTGTCCCAGTTATTTCTGGGGTCACTGCAGCCACCCAGGCTCATTTTGCTTTAGGCCGGGATTTTAAGACCGGATGCCCTTCCTGGCGCCACGTGATTCTTGAGATGAAAATCTCGACCCAGGATCGACCGGCATTCCAGCCTCTCCCTTCTGGGTGGGAAACCATCAGCTAAACCACTGAGCTAATCATACCCTCTGGTATACATTTATCTAGTTCAAATACAAGCCTATTCTGTTTTTCAATAATTGATCATTTAAAAATGCCGCCCATTATTAGATAGATTTAACTTGGGCAGAGTTTAACCACTGTAAATTAAATGGGCAGAAGGCTAGTCCTATCATAAAATAAAGCCGGGCATTTGTATATAAAATTCAGCTTTTCAAAAAGGTTCCTATGCATCGTCTTTCTAACACTAATGGATCATCAAGAAATTAGATGGGACAATTACGTGTTAAAGCACATGTTCAAGACCACTAAATCTAATCAATAATAACATTACACTGACTGATTGTTTTAACATTCAAGTGTGTTCTAACTCTTCTGCTGCCATTCATCTTCGCTACATGGTATTAATTCTGGAATTGCACAAAAGTAACACATCAATGATGGTTAAGGCAACCGACAAAACCATACATGGATCGTAAAAGTACTAGTTCAAACGTTGCACACTTAATTCACGAGACCTCTTTCAATACTTTATCAACTTCACCCTGTCGGCAGAATGTGAAGGTAATATTATGGGATACAATTGTATAGTTAATTTCTCGGTATGGATCGTTTAGCTGTGAACTTGTATTCAGGATATTGTGGGTTCGAGCCCTTACCACCACCAGGCCTGAAGAAGGACGTATGTGGCCTTCTTTCACATCATATAGATCTCGGAGCTGCATCTTAATTAAACTCATAGACCCTGCGGTACCTCCCCAGTGCCAGTACATTATAAATTTATCAAGAAGTTATAATGCACATTAAGTACTAATTTGCACCACTATACATCTTCCCAATTACGTCAGTGACACCTTGTATCATCCGTCCCAACGGTCACCATTCGAAGGAAATACAATTTTCAAACTTTATGGTCGTACCATTAAATACAAGGTTCTAAATGTTACTTTGACGGGAAAAATCGAAGGTCAAGCAGGAAGAAGGTGAACATCTTACCTTAGCAATATCAAAGACTGCGCTGATTTACAGATCACTGAACACCTTTGCCGTATTGCAGAGTATCAAAAAGCATCAGTATGGTGATCGCCACCGTCCGGTAGACTGATTATGGCAAATAGAAAGGAAATAACATTCATGCAATTTAATTAATTCATTGATTAACTCACTCGTTCATTAAATATCTCCGTGGAATAACCATTTCATGAACAAAGTATATTACTGAAGCGCAGCAAAAGAACTATATACTGTACTTAAAATCAGAATAGGATTACTTTAGTAGTGAACTGTATTAACTGTAATATTAATAAATTTCAACTCAACAACTGACAAAATAGATTACAGAGGGACACGTATTTTTCAGATTCGTCTATACTTTCCGGTAGTAAACTCTATACATGTTTTAAAAATTGCTCTTCTTCTTACTGGCATTTTCCCTCTTCGAGTTCTAGAACGCTGCCCCCAGTTTATCCTGTTGTAAATATCAGATTACCTTGGATGTGTAACTTCCACATCGCTGTTAATTGCGTCCAACCGTCATTGTTTTGGCCTTCGTCTATGCCTTCTCCCATGTAGCTCAAAGTTGAACTCTATCGCACAGAAGTGGGCTGTACTCTCCTCACGTGCCAATATTATTGGAGTCTTCTTTATAACCTGTTTTCGGCAATAGAGTCCTCATCTTCTCGCTCCGTATTTTATCCAGCCGAGTGACTCCTAAAGACAATCTTAGCATGTTCATATCCACTGTGTTTTTAATGGTCTTAGTATTCGTTCCCATACAACGCTACTGACCTTTCAACAGGGCGATATGCCTCGGACTAAGGTTTCATAAGGATCTTATTATCACACAGTACCCCTATGAGATCTCTACACGTTTCCCATCTCTTATCTCTTAATTTATGGACCCATTTTGTATCTTAGGTACTTGAGTGACTGAACTCTGTTTAGAGGTTTACCATCAGTTTGGAGAGTCCCTGCTTCATCTGCTGGTCCTAGGTACTCTGGATTTTTTCTGAAATTTAAGCCATATTTTACTAACTTTTCTTTCCACAACCTTTAATTGCTTTACAAGGTCCTCTTTACTCTCTGCTGCAGTCATGATATCGTATGCATACGGCACATTCCGGGTGATTGGCTGTTGGATATCTGAAGAAATTTCATCCATCACTAGTATGAAAAGCAACGGTAAAAGTGCTGACCACTGGTGAACTTTGACTGCGATGGAAAAACCTGTTTGTGACACCAACCTCGAATCTAACACTGAAGTTGATATTGTAGAGCTTAATTCACTGGATGAGTTCTTCTGGGACACTATGTTTCTTAAAACATATCAGATCGTGTAGTACTCTATCAAACGACTTTTCTAAGACCGGAAAAGCCATGTGAACTTCTATGTTCTTCTCTCTGTGCTTTTCCACCAGCATTCTTTTTGCATCTATGGTGTTCACTGATTAGTGGATACTTTTTTTAGTTTTCGTAATCTCCTTTCCAGTACTCTTTCAATACTTTCGCAGCGTATGAAAGAAGTCTGCCTGGTATACAATTTACGCATTTATCTGGTTCACATTTGTCTTTATATCTTGAGATGATTGTGCTGCTTTTCCATGATGCTATTTGTAAAGGGAGAAGAGTGAGGTGGGGGATAAGGTAACATTAAAATATATATCATTAACTCTCTCTTTGAGTCCAACCCTTCCTAAGGGTCTAGTGGCATCACGCGACAATCCTTTTGGTGATCTGCCACCATGAGTCTCTGCTTTTGGCATGGTGACTTGCTTGCTCTAAGCTCATCCTGGTCAAGCTCTTGATCTTGTCCGTCCATCGTAACGGTGTTCGTCCTCTAGGTGTTCGGCCGCCGACTTTTCCCTCTATGATAAGTATTTACATTGCCTCCTGTCTTCTGGCAATATAACCAAAATATTGGAGTTGTTTTTGGTTCATAACGGTCGACAGTCTTGTTCTGATGCCGAGCTGTTGTAGGATCGATTCATTAGTACGGTGTGCTGTCCATTGTATTCGCAGTAATTTCCTATGGCACCACATTTCTAGAGCATAAATCCTGTGGCGATCCCCCATCTTCAACGTCCAAGTTTCTCTGCATAGGTCGCGATAGGGAAGAAAAGAGTTCGAATGAGGGTGAGCTTTGTCTTGGAAATGGTGGAGGTGTCCTTCCAGATGCGAGTAAGTTTTGTTGTTGAATTTCTAGCAATCGCAATGCGCTTACGGAGCTCAGGTTCACAGTTTCCGGTATTTGTGACAATAGACTCCAGGTACTCGAAGCGACTGACAACCTCATAATCAGCAATTCTTGTTATGGCAGGTCTGTTGTTATTAAAAAGGTCTACAAACATCACCTCTGCTTCGCTCATTTCTTTAGTAGACCTGTCCAGAGCACCAAGGCTAATTATGACAGCTAATAGTAACTGATGGAGATCAACCTAACCTGCGGGCTGATGACTTGGCAGACAGGCTGGCCTAGCATCAGTAGTTTTAAGAAACCAAATGAGTTCGAGTGTCCTCTATTATGAAGTGGAATATCTCGTCACCCTAACCTTGAAGATACAAGAGTAGGCTGCAACCGGAAATAAACACTCGTCACGTACCCCGGCAGCCTCATCAGTAGCTACTGCCAGTCGCAGCGCTGCAATTCCCAAAACACGATTTTCCTCGAGGACGGGACAAGCTACAGATCCGGAACTTACGACACTGTGATTCTCTCCTCAAGATCTATTACTTGTGTTAATTTGATTCATTAGTTACCTTTACGCTGTATAAACATTTACCCAATTTGTTTAAGATATGCACAATATTATAAAAAACTGACTGGTCATTTTCCCTTCGGTGTTTTGCTACGTGGTTCTCTAATTCTTCTTTATCAATAGCTGGGATGTTAGTTGTTTTTCACCTCTGATCTCAAGCATCTTCCAAATTGTACTTTGTATTCACGTGTGTTTGATGTCTAGTCAATATAGGGCTTATTGTTGTTTGAACTGAATCTCTATTCTGTAGACTTCTCGTTCACCCCATTTTTCCCAAGCCTGCTCTTCTTGGCTTGATTTCTTTTAGTCCTATGTTGATATTTGCTATCTTATCGTGTCCTCTAAATTGTATTTGATAATATTTCCCATTACACGGAAATAATCTCACAGACATATTTTCTATTACTGCTGGAGTGCGACTTCAGCTTTGATCTCTTGCATGTTCCAAATTGTACTTTGTTCCCCGACCGCACATACGTGTTGTGAAAATTGAAGATGCCACTCTTTGTAAGCGAGGCGTCGTTTATGAACAAAATGTGATTCAATATTCGTATCGATGGTGTAGCCATTCACAAAAGCCAGTGCGCAATGGTACAGATGTTACCGGTCTTCCCCTAATGTTCGTAGGACGACCCAATTGGACACTTCTGCAAAACTACAGTGATTTGGCGAGTACTCCTGCCGGGGTCCTCTGTAGTTATAACATGCGGTCCTCTGTGAATGACACTGTGATCATTGAATCAGATGGTCATGAACTAGAAACCATCATGTGGAGGTTAGACGAGAAAGATGGACTCAATGTCTAGCTGAGTAACAGACAAATGACTTCAATGATTGCTTAAAGTTTTAGACAGTTTATGATATCTTTAATACAGATTGTGGAGGCTCCTGGAGGAGCGGAATATATACAATAGACCGCCACTATTCGCAGCCTAGCACTACCGTCCAAGAAATCTTGATACTCAACATAAGCCCAGCCTTACCACGTGCGTATAATAATACAAACTTCAGCGAAATCATTCGTTACCCCACTTTCCAGAGCACTTCCAAACATGAAAATAAACTGAACAAAAGCATTTGATAATAAAAGCTGATAAAACGCATACTTCTATTTAACATAAGTTTTTAGTAGTTTCACGTACAAACAAAGCTGTTGAGTCACTCATGAAGAAATGTTGTGAGGCTCGAACAGTACTTGCACGGGGGCAGTTCTAGCTCGTAAACAACGGCCCTGTCTTCTTCTAAGTTTCGTAGTTACTGCAACGATTTCCTTCTGAGCACCAGTTGATATAAATATAATATGATCATTATTATCAAAAGTGAAAGTCCTGCTCTTTGACTGAATACAGTAGTCAGCGAACTGGCCTTTGGTTCAGAGAACCACTGATTCTGTTCCCGAATTTGTCAGGTTAATTTCTGTAGGTCGAGAAGTGGGCTATTGTGTTCGACTTAATACACACCTTCAGTCACATACAACACCTTTCACCTCAGAAACACGCAATAGTGAATAAACACCTCCACGTATGATTCGCGTGAGAAAAGTCATTCGACAGTAAAAATGGGCTCAATCCATGCAAGTGCCTACCCTGGATGACTGGCAAAAGCCACAAAGAAGAAGAAGAAGAAGAAAAACGGAAATATATTCTTCATGCATATTATTTGCAATTAGAAACAACTACTGTACGTTCAAAAACATTTACATTTTCTGCCTTGTTAAGGAAGTACGGTATGTATTTCGGTGGCAATCAACCCGATCAAACACCTCCACGGTGTGTCTGCCTGTCGTAAGAAGTGACTGATAGGGTAACCAAGGGGCTCTGGACAAACACGGCTCCCTTAACTGAGTCTAAACTTGTCTCCTCACTTTCCTATCCAACCTTCCTTGGTAATGAAATGAAATGGCGTACGGCTTTTAGTGCCGGGAGGTAATAATTTCGTGTGGCTATTTCTAGCCGAGTGCAGACCTTGTAAGGCAGACCCTCCGATGAGGGTGGGCGGCATCTGCCATGTGTAGGGAACTGCGTGGTGGAGGATAGTGTTATGTGTGGTCTGTGAGTTGCAGGGATGTTGGGGACAGCACAAACACTCAGCCCCCGGGCCACTGGAATTAACCAATGAAGGTCAAAAACCCCAACCCGGCCGGGAATCGAACCCGGGACCCTCTGAACCAAAGGCCAGTACGCTGACCACTCAGTCAACGAGTCGGACAGTGCCGGGAGGTGTCCGAGGACTTCGGCTCGCCAGGTGAAGATCTTTTCATTTGACTCCCGTAGGCAACCTGCGCGTCGTGATGAGGATGAAATTATGATGAAGACGACACATACACCCAGTCCCCGTGTCAGGGGAATTAACCAATTACGGTTAAAATTCCTGACCCTGCCAGAAATCGAACCCGCGACCCCTGTGACCAAAGGCGAGCACGCTAACTTTTTAGCCATGGAGCCGGACAACCTTCCTTGGTCAACTCATCTCTTCCTATCCTGTCCCAGCCATGCAGGGTTTGCGACGCCTACGGTGATTGATATTTTCATGTCCTATCGTTTGTCGATACCTTACTTCTTCGAAGGGTAAAAACTCTTCCAGTTTTCCTCTGATAACATTAAGAAAGGATGGTCTGGATCCTTGGATGAATCTTCAGCGTATTGGCTTTCGGATCACAGGATCGCCGATTCGATGCCCAATCATTTTAACTGCGTATGGTTAATTTCTCTCGCGTGGGGTTTGGGTACTTGTGTTCGTCTTAATGTACTTCTGCCCATCTACGTACAAATCACCACACTACCAACCATCTCAGAAACACGCGATAGTGAATACATCTCTCTACATAGGATTGGCGTCGTGAAGTGCATCCGGTCATAAAACTGGGGGAAAACCACATCAAATGCGAATTCAATAAATTAGGAAACAGGCCTGGAGGAAGAAGTGTTAAGAGAGTTTTGTACTTCCTCCTAAGGCAACAATCACCACCACTCCCATCTTCCTCAATCAAAAGAAACTGACCTTAGCGTAGTATGCAAATGTTCCCGCTCGGGGAATGTGTTGTAACTTGGCTTGTTGCTGTCGAAGGTTGACTACATCACAGTGTTCTAAATACAATAAACATATCGATCATGCAGAGTATTTCCGGCCGTGGACTGATTTGTGTGCACAGCTGGCGTCTGCGCGGTAACCTGACACTTGGGGGCGGGGCAACACTCCACTGGCGCTGCGACGGAATTAGCAATTACAACATCGCCAAGTGCGTCGCTTCCTGGCCCGGGGCGCTGCTCCTTCAGTACAATACTGGTTCTATGATGTTCACAACGTCAAGGCGGAAGATGTCGGAGAACAGTTGGTCAAGTGATTAACTTTTAAGTTTAAGGTTCCGGGTTCGTTGGGTATTTAAGAACCCGTAAATTCCAGAAGCTCACGTCAGCAGATTTAGTGGCATTTTAACGAATGTCCATCAATTTTTAAAAGAACATCGAAAACATAATGTACCTAGGAACAAGCAAAGCCATGTCCGTCCAATCCTCAAACGTCCTTGAAAGGGTGGAATCTAAAGGTGGTTATGTGAACGAAACCAATCCACAAAACGTCACTGTAATATTTGTCCCAAATGGAAGATAATAGTTGCTTTTACTCAAATGAAGTGTAAAATCAGCGGTAAATTAAGAAATACCGCCGTTACTAGAGAAATATGTCGATGGCTTACTTCTAAATCCTCGTATCTCCCAATGCACTTCCTATTCCTTAAGACTGGTCACGCCTCCCAGCCACATACGGATGTACATTCCATCAGAACAATTTTCGTTGTGTTCATTTTCCTATGGTAGTGTGTAAAGGTAAAAGAACCTTAAATACACTAAAATGTACGAGTGTTGAAATTCTCCATGAAAACAACATCCCTACAATACGGTGTTGTAAGGTTTATTCTCCTTTACACGTTAGCATAGGAAAATGAGCACTACGAAAAAGGTTCTGGTGGATTGTATATAAATATCTGGCTGGGAGGCGTGACTAGTCTTAAGGAATATAATGGGTAGGAAGAACATTGTAACATACGAGGTTTTACAAGTAAGCCGACGATGTATACGTTCTTACGGGCTGTAGACAGGACTCCCTTATGTTGCATTCCGCTCCGCGTACCGTCTTTTGTTTCTTTATTCAGGTCCAGGGCTAGCACCGACGAATTGGAGTCCTATGTCTGTTCATTATATATGTCTATATGACTAGCGCGGGCAGTTCAAACAGCAAAAATAGCATGATCCATAGACCAATAAATATATAATTTAATGAATGAGTTAGGGCACAAAACGAATTAGCAACATGAAGAAAAGATACCTAGTTAATTCAAACAACGTCATTGAGCAAAGACATCACACACGAAAGTGTTAGACAAACAAAACACGTACGGAAGCGCTGCGACGTAGCAGAAAAAAAATAGTTGTAAGGTATGTATCCATATTATTCTCTACAAGTAAAATATTTCGTACTATTTATTAATTTATCGCAGATTTTACACTTTATTTGAGTAAAAGCAATTATTATCATCCATTTGGTACACATATTACAGTGACATTTCGTAGATCCAATTTGTTCACGTAACCTCTAAAGGTTTCCACGATCCGTTGTTTAACCTCGCCACTAAGAGGGATACAGTACAGAGGTTATCTGTATGTTTTATAGACCGAGTGAAACTGAGGACAGTATCCCTCTACGGAAGTGAATAATAATAATAATAATAATAATAATAATAATAATAATAATAATAATAATAATAATAATAATAATACTGGGCGAGTTGGCCATGTGGTTAGGAGCGCACAGATGTGAGCTCGCATCCGGGAGATAGTGGGTTCGAACCCCACTGTCGGCAGCCGTGAAGATGCTTTTCCGTGGTTTCCCATTTCCACACCAGGCAAATGCTGGGGTTGTACCTTAATTAAGGCCACGGCCGCTTCCTTCCCATTTATAGGCCGTTCCTCTCCCATCGTCGCCTTAAGACCTACCTGTGTTGGTGCGACGTAAAGCAACTAGCAAAGAAAAAAAAGATATTGATTTCATGTCTTATTAAATACATGTACAGTTTTAATATACTCCGTGCTACTAGAATTTTGTTCCATGGGATTACTCTTACGTATAAGGAAATCTACCGAAACGACGCAAGCGTATTATAGCACCTTTAAATACCGCCGGACTGATTCAGAATCGAACCCGCCTACTTGAGCTCAACCGTTTGTCTTCTGCGCTACTCAGCCCGCCTGCCGCTTTAAGTCTTCAATGTTATTAAGAATTATAATATTATTCATATAAAGACATTTAATGCAGCGTGCTAATGTTGCTTGCCTTTTCGGGAACATCAACAACTGTTGGCAGTTTGTTTCGAGTTCACTAAGATATCTAACCCAGTCATTGTCTAGTCTGAACGTACGTGCACCGAGCTCGATAGCTGCAATCGCGTAAGTGCGGCCAGTATCCAGTAATCGGGAGATAGTGGGTTTGAACCCCACTGTCGGCAGGCTGAAGATGGATTTCTGTGGTTTCCCATGTTCACACCAGGCAAATGCTGGGGCTGTACCTTAATTAAGGCCACGGCCGCTTCCTTTCCATTTCTAGGTCTTTCCTATCCTATCGACGCCGTAAGACCTATCTGTGTCGGTGCGACGTAAAGCAAATAGAAAAAAAAAAGAACATATGTGCTGTATAATACTACGCTGAGGTTTGTCTTGCTGAGGTGATAAAAGACTGCTCGATTCATCTTGAAGATCGCTAGGAAGTCGAAAATTTTAAAGCGAAGCTTACTCTTCTGCAGAGGCACGTTGGTCTGTGTTTCAATACACTTATAACACTAATGAAGATTAATTTCTGTAAGTGGTCAGGACGCCCCACAACTGAGGTCGCGGTCTTTACTTTCCTGGTCGCTCTCCCGGAGTCACTGAATCCACTTTCAGGCCTGCCGACGCTGAGGTTCGAGCACACCATACCTCGAATGGAACCTTACGGCTACGTGACCCGTATCTCAGACCCAGTTCACTACTAAATTTGTATCTGTTATAAACTACGCTATTACTAAACTCACAACAACAGATATAGCCTCTTACTTCGCGCTGCTCGTTATCTGTGCAATGCCGATAATTAAATTTTGCTATTCATACAGTAATGAAGCATTGGCGTTGATTTTACATTCACGTGCAGATAAATTGCATATATTTTGCAAATAAAACTGAATCGTCCGCACGGTATTGATTTAGAGAATAAACACCCACCCCATCCTGATCCACTGGCAGCTACATGGAAACAGATTATACAGTATTGAATTAAAGTTAAAATAAACTTAAAATAGCGATCACTCCATAAGTCCTACGCGCAAATTGCAGTCTGGTTAATAATATTATTCCTAAACCTCGTGGCGCAACAGCCCATTAGAGCCTTGGCCTACCTACAAAACTGCTGCCTATCCAGATGACCTGAAGATACTGGAGTGCCACATGGTCAACGAATGCTACAGTCGCAGCCCTATTGCTCCACTACCTTGATTGGGTCCACTGCGTCGGGTCAGCTCCTCAGTTGACATGTCAACAGATATTGTTACCTTGTAAAAAAAATCCTGATCACAGTTCCCACGTTGTAGAAATGCTAATTTGTTAGGTCACTTTTGTCCTTTTTTGCCATTTTGTATTTTCACATCATTTTCTAAAATTATACGTCATTATTTTGTCATTTTATGGAATTTGCTAGACTAATTTATACTTTCTGATTCATTTTCTTACATGTGTGAGGATTTTTGGAAGCATTTACGCGTGTGATATTGGATATTATCTACCACCTGGGCGACAATCTACCCTAAATGCAGATCAGTAGTGATTGATTGATTGATTGATTGATTGATTGATTGATTGATTGATTGATTGATTGATTGATTGATTGATTGATTGATTGATTGATTGATTGATTGATTGATTGATTGATTGATTGATTGATTGATTGATTGATTAGCACCGGGCGAGTTGGCCGTGTGCGTAGAGGCGCGCGGCTGTGAGCTTGCATCCGGGAGATAGTAGGTTCGAATCCCACTATCGGCAGCCCTGAAAATGGTTTTCCGTGGTTTCCCATTTTCACACCAGGCAAATGCTGGGGCTGTACCTTAATTAAGGCCACGGCCGCTTCCTTCCAACTCCTAGGCCTTTCCTATCCCATCGTCGCCATAAGACCTATCTGTGTCGGTGCGACGTAAAGCCCGTAGCAAAAAAAGATTGATTGATTGATTGATTGATTGATTGATTGATTGATTGATTGATTGATTGATTGATTGATTGATTGATTGATTGATTGATTGATTGATTGATTGATTGATTGATTGATTGATTGATTGATTGATTGATTGATTGATTGATTGATCTTTAAGTAAGGATGAATACGGAGACTAGAGAATCATAACGCTTTGTCAATCTGGGGGCTAAAGAAATTTTGTTCACCATTTAATTCTTGGAAATGTCTACATTCCAGGAGAGACACCTCCAATTGGAGAATTCTCCCTCGTGAACAGTAGAGATTTTCTTCAGAAGACGCAGAGCATAGTTCTCTGCGAAACATAAAGAGTTTCGCCTTGTTTTCTTGACACGCAAAAATCGCAAAAGCTTAGTATAATCTCTATAACAGAAACATAGGTTATATCAACTCGATTAAGAAATTGATTGTAAAAGTTCATTAAAAACTTACATCAGTTTTAAAGTTTTGATATAGTTTTACTGGATTTCTGCCACCATTTTATAAATCATTTTAGGTCATCAAAATCCTGGCCCTGTTTATCACATTCTGCATAAAGCAGAACCTCATCTCGTAGCTCGCGTGCGTGTTGGTTTGTCCTCTATCAACACCTTCAGTGTACTCATGCACGTAGGTGTGACGGTAGCTCGTCTCGAAGTTCAGAAGCTGCTTCTTTGTTCCTCTGAACATTAATTTCAAAATCCCTCTTATCCTTGTTAACAAGGCTCTGCTCTTAGCGGCCACATAGCTGCGCTCGCCTGTCGCAGTGCTTGATTACGACAGCCACGAGCTACACGGATCTGCTCTCGTGTCCCGCAACGCCCAGTCCCATCAATATGGACCAAGGTACCTCCAACATACGATAATGTATGAATCATCGGGCAAATATCGAACATTCACAAATAGCTTGTCGCCTCTAGTGTTTTTGTGGGATTTGCATATATACTACATGTTTCCTATATCTATTTTTGCATTTTAAAAACTGTTAGATCAAATTATGTTTGTTTATTAGAATTAAATAACATAATTAATAATTATAAATACCGTACATTACAATAACTAAAACAGTGTCAGTAATTATGTACTATTAATAAAACAATAAAATCCGAGCATAGTCTATTGGTAGTTGATAGTTGGACTAAGTGAAAGAGTCTCTAAAATGGATGTTACTGGAATTAATGACTGGTTCATGTAAATTTTCATGCAAATTTAATTTGTGTTCTGATTCAACGAATAATAATAATAATAATAATAATAATAATAATAATAATAATAATAATAATAATAATAATAATAATAATAATAATAACAATACTGGGCTGAGTGTCTGAGACGCTTGAGGCGCTGGCTTTCTGACCCCAAATTGACACGTTCGATCCTGGCTCGGTCCGGTGATAGGCCCTATTTGAAGGTGCTCAAATACGTCAGCCTCGTGTCGTTAGATTTAATAGAACGTAAAGGAACTCCTGCGGGACTATATTCCGTCACCTCGGTGTCTTCGAAAACACTAAAAGTAGTTAGTGCGTCCTAAAGCCAATAACAATGTTGGTTTTGGAGACGCCAAGGTGTGGCAATTTTGTCCCTCTAGCGTTCTTCTACGTGTCAGAAAGTCTATCGACACGAGGCTGACGTATTCGAGCACCGGACTGAGGCTGGACCGAATCCGCCAACTTGAGGCCAGAAGGCCAGGTCTCTGCCGTCTGAACTTCTCAACCTGGCAAGAAAAATCGAAATTGATATTTGGTAGCCTCGAGCTCTTATTCGTACCGTACAGTGTTTCGATACGTCTAATATTAAATGAGGAACTTGATATTTCCTATCTTGGTCCCCTTAATATTGCTACGCTTCTGCAAACTAATATAGAGGGTGAATCACGCAAAGCTTGCACCGCAAATATTTCTAAAATGGGACGTGATAGCAAAGCAAAGTCATCTCCGTACAGGCCATGAAGGCCTTTGGAGAGGTGGAAGGTAAAGGCTTTAACTATCCGCAACCTCGGCACTTGATGGGGTAAAGTCGTTAGCTCTACGCCCGGCCGCCTTTGCCCCCAGGATTTAACCTGGCACTCATTTTTGGTGCAGGCTGAGTGAACCTAAGGGCCATGTGCACCTCAGGAAGTGGAAATCTTGTTTCTAAAATTTTACGACTTCATGACGGGGATTCGAACCCACGTCCTTCCGAGCGAACCGAGCGCGCCTTTACCGCCTCGGCCAGGCAGATGAGAGATGCTATTAATGTGCTATTTTTACCGAAATGAAGGGTGATCAAGGGCTCATAATTGTAGCCCATGCACAGATTTTAACAATCATTAGAATGTGTATTACTTAGAAAGCTGAATTTCTTCAAATGGAACAATGCCTATTGACAATAACAAAATAAAGCTAGACTCAATTAGGAGGTCAATAGGGTTTTGTTTCATGTTTTCAGGATTCTAGTACAAGTAGTTTATGAGCTACCGTAGTTTGAAAATTGTAAATACCTGCAGTTATCTGCTCCATTCAACTGCTTAGTTTCAAGCCTGTGATGTTCGTATGTTTGTTTCGTTTACAGTACACTGACCGCATTGCGACTTCTTGGCAGTTACTTTGTGATAGCTCAAGAAGTAGAACGTGTTGGAAGATGGTATTTACCAACACTGAAAAAGAAAGTTCAAGAAGTAGAACGTGTTGGAAGATGGTATTTACCAACACCGATAAAACCAGTTCAAGAAGTAGAACGTGTTGGAAGATGGTATTTACCAACACTGATAAAAGCAGTTCAAGAAGTAGAACGTGTTGGAAGATGGTATTTACCAACACCGATAAAACCAGTTCAAGAAGTAGAACGTGTTGGAAGATGGTATTTACCAACACCGATAAAACCAGTTCAAGAAGTAGAACGTGTTGGAAGATGGTATTTACCAGCACTGAAAGAACCAGTTCAAGAAGTAGAACGTGTTGGAAGATGGTATTTACCAGCACTGAAAGAACCAGTTCAAGAAGTAGAACGTGTTGGAAGATGGTATTTACCAGCACTGAAAGAACCAGTTCAAGAAGTAGAACGTGTTGGAAGATGGTATTTACCAGCACTGAAAGAACCAGTTCAAGAAGTAGAACGTGTTGGAAGATAGTATTTACCAGCACTGAAAGAACCAGTTCAAGAAGTAGAACGTGTTGGAAGATGGTATTTACAACACTGAAAAACCAGTTCAAGAAGTAGAACGTGTTGGAAAATGGTATTTACCAACACCGATAAAACCAGTTCAAGAAGTAGAACGTGTTGGAAGATGGTACCGATAAAACCAGTTCAAGAAGTAGAACGTGTTGGAAGATGGTACCGATAAAACCAGTTCAAGAAGTAGAACGTGTTGGAAGATGGTATTTACCAACACCGATAAAACCAGTTCAAGAAGTAGAACGTGTTGGAAGATGGTATTTACCAACACCGATAAAACCAGTTCAAGAAGTAGAACGTATTGGAAGATGGTATTTACCAACACCGATAAAACCAGTTCAAGAAGTAGAACGTGTTGGAAGATGGTATTTACCAACACTGAAAAAAACCGACTTTAATAATGTATAGAGAATGTAGGAAGAATGCTGTTTGTTCTTGTGCTCTGTGCGCGGAATTATATGCCAATAGACGTCAACCATCTCGACAGTATTATTTGTGAACCTCTTCAACCAATTATGTAAAACTTCAAGTGTAACACCAAGAAAACGTAACAGAAACAAACGAGTGAGTAGAGAAGAGGGTGCAATTAATGTTTTAGCTGTTGTGGCTGTAGGTCCGCCCGGTCTCGAAAGCCAAGAATAACGGCCGAGAGGATTCGTATGCTGACCACATGACACCTCGTAATCTGCAGGCCTTCGGGCTGAGCAGCGGTCACTTGGTAGGCCAAGGCCCTTCAAGGGATGTAGTGCCATTGGGGGGGGGGGCTGTAGATCCGCAAGCCAGTTCCCGTGCATAGCATGCAAGTGTACCTACTACCAGTTGTCCACCGTTCCATCTGTATCATGTCTCTCTCCATCAAGAGCTGCATGGAAACAGTTTTGAGAACCGTGTTAACTTTTGTACATGGGCATTAAGACAAGACACAACAGATTCATCATGTATCTAGTTTAGTGATGAAGCAAGGTGGCCAAGTAAACCTCCGAAACATGCACTATTGGTTCTTGAACAATCCCCATTGGCGTCGTCAGCTGCAACGTCAGCGTCCATGGAGTTTCAATGTGTGGAATGGAATAGTGAATCATCAGCTCATAGGCCTTTTATTTCATAGAAAGAACAACACATTCTCAAAAGTATCTCAACCTCGTAACAAAAAAGTTTCCACAGATGTTAGAAGACGTTCCAGCATGATGGCTGCCCAACGCATAGTGCACATCCTATTACAGCTTCTCTTCACCGACTGTTTCCAAATCGTTGGATTGCACGAAGCGGAACTGTACCAGATTCTGTTTTCTCTGGGGAAAGCTCAAAAACACTATTTACAAGGATATACCGACTACAGAGATGACGTACGTTATTACTATGAAATTTCTGATGAAATGCTAGTCTTTACATGGCAGACTGGAAGTTTGTATTGAAACTTGTGGTCGTAATTTTGAACGCAACCTTTGATGCTCAATTCTCTTTCTCCTTTAGATTCCAAAGAATTTGTTTCTTCAGTTTTTCTAAGTTAGTGCTGATACAATGAACAAACAGCTGCTGGCATTCACAACTTTCAACTACGACATCTCGTAAACTACTTGTACTAGAATCCTGAAAAGCAACATTGACATTCTAATTTATTCTAGTTTTATTTTGTTAATGTCAATAGGCATTTTTTGCTTTTCAAAAATAAATTTTCTAGAATAAATACTTATTCTCATAATTATTAACATCTTTGTATGGGCGACAATTATAAGCCCTTGGTTACACATAATTTCTTTGCAACCAGCACATTAATAGCACCTTCTATTTCAAAAATATTTTGAGTGCAATTTCTAGTGCACTCTCTGGCTTTCCGTAAACTTACACATTGAGTTACGAAAAACTCTGTGTATCTCTACGCTCGCGATATCGCACAAACAGACAAACAGAAATTGAAATTAACCAATTTTCGATCGTTTTAACCTATTCTGAGAAATGAACGAATTATGACGCAAAAATGTTAAGTGTAGGAACAAAATTACACATTTATTTGTTTAGTTATGGATGGGCTATATACACGGATTCTCAGCTAAAAGTGAGACCCAGTTTCCTGTTTGATGCACGATTCCTTGGTTTCAAAGAGAGAGGAACTGATGGCTGTTTCGAGGAAGAGTTGCGGTGATGGATAATAAGCACTGTGTATTGAGAGTTAAGTATAATAATTATGCAAGTCCTATATTTATAACACTTTCCAGTGTGAAGTACATCGTGACTAATGTTATTTATAATCTGGTTTCGTGATGTATGTAAATGCCTGTCAGTTTGGAAGAAATCATTCACGTGCGATAATGATTCATGGCGAGCTAATTAAATGCATGCAGTTGAAAACAGTTCTCTCCTGGGCTGCACTTGAAGTTGGCGCTGCCTCGTCACGCTTCGACCACATCCTGTTGATGAGGAATGACGACTCCTCTCACTTCAGTTCCTCAGGGAGAACTACACCAATAGGATTACTTTCCCCTTGCCATCTCGTTCTGGTCGGCCCTCCTCTTTTGCATAATACCCACTTCCTAGAAATACATTATGTCAAAATGAATTTAAACTGGTTATGTTAGCCAACACAGTTATGTAGAGATAGCGTGCCTGCCTATTACGCCGAGTCTCTTGGTTCGATTTCCAGTAAGTACAGGAATTTTGGTTCTGGTCTGACGTTCGCTCAGCCTCGTGAGACCAGTTGTTGAGACTTCTGACGTGAGAGTCAGCGGACCAGGTCACGAAAGCTAAGCAAGACGGCTAAGTATGCCATCACGCTGACCACACGACACTCTAATTTCTGCAGGCCATTTGATTGCGCACCATGGATGCCCCATCATCTCTGTCATTGGGCAGAGTAGAAATCAACGTCAAACTTAATGCACAAAGCAGGTCAAGGCCTTAATGTCCCGTTGCACCATGGGTTTGTTTTTGTATGTTAGCCGATGTGAACGCTATAAAGTGTGTGTATGCCAAATTCTTAGCATTATCTAGCTAATTCCAATACATATTCTAATCAGCCTGGTTATCCGAAATACGAAATCAGAACGGAGTATTCCTCCACTTAATTAACCTCATCCCTTATGAGAGGCCGACAAGCTGAGTGACCCAGACGACAGAGCGCTGGCTGGCTCTCTTAGCCCAACTAAGCGAATTCGCTATAAGTTCTGCCCAGTGGCACCTGGAGGTAATGAAGTACGCCACCTACGTGTCAGTTCATTTACCAACACTAAAACACTATTTTCGGCACCTCAGTATCTCCGAAAACCATTAAATAAATAGTGAAACTTAGGGGAGTATTAAAGCCCTATACCGATAATGTTAAATTTAAATCATTCGTGTTCCATTTTCTCTTGTTATTGAAAATAATATAAAGAAAATATTACAGCATATAGGATAACATCTTGTTCGCTCATTGATCTATTTTCTTGATGATGCCGTTAGTACAAAGTAAGATTTGACTTTTAAATGATGATATAGTTTCCTCTTTATAGATTTAAATATTTTATGATGACATTATTATTATCCTTTCTCTACCATCATAGATCTAGATGACCACAGTAATGCTGTGAATAGGTAGTAAAATTTTCAAAGTTCGAACGGAAATTCTTGCAAAAAAAAAAAATATATATATATATAGGAGATTTTTCTCCAGAAATCGCGGTCAAATTACTATGCTGTTTAGGAAAATGAAAGTACCTCTGTTCCTTCCACGCAATGTTGCCAACACTTAAGCAAACATGAGGTGGCAGTATGGCAATTAATTCAGATAACCTATTCAACACCATATCCGCTAGTATTCAAAGTGAACCACAGCCTTCTGTAGTTCCTGGATTATTGAATTTTAACTGAACGAGTGCTCATGAATATCAAAATATGGCTAGCACAGAAACATAATTAACAAACTATTAAAAAGTCTTAGAATCAGCCAACGTTAATGAAACATAGACCACCTTTCATATTAAACTCGTCGCCATAAGACCTATCTGTGTCGGTGCGACGTAAAGCCCCTAGCAAAAAAAAAAATATTAAACTAACTTTAAAATCAATAATAATGGTACTAGCCGTTGTAATGTCCACTTCCGTAGTGTAATGGTTAGCGCTATTAGTTGCAGTCCTTGGACGCTCGCGTTTGATTGTCGGTAATGCCAGAGATTTAAGGTTGGCAGGAGGGGTGGTGAGTCGTTAGAGAGATACATGCAGCTCGCCTCCATTAGGGGTGTGCCGGAAAGGAGCTTGATGAATACGAGGACATGAGGGCTGAAATCCCGTAATCCACCAACCAGAACAGCCAGAGAGTTGACACGGACACATTCTGCATACCAGAGGAATGGAAACTTTGGTTATCATAAGCGGCTCCAGTGTGTTACAATTGCATTCCAGGAGGTTCTGATCGCCCTCGTAGAACCTGATTGCGAACAAAACGCGGAATATATGCCTACTTACTCCATAAGTGGGACTTCCGCATTAAACACCCACCCCACCCCCTCGTTTCGACTGGGGTGCAGTGAACCAAACTCTCAACCATAGTACTGTATGCACGATTGTCCACTCCGCTCACACCAGGGATTCACAGGAAGATTTTGTAAACGTTCAAGCCCCCTTGATCCAGTAGCTCAATCGACTAGATGTGTAATTGTGAACTATTGTTGTATACATATGCTAATCATGTCTCTTTCTTGCCCACGTATGTCACACACTGCAATGGTGTGCCATTGTCCATCATACACGGCGAAAGACCGCAGGCATGTGATGTAGAGAGAACGCAGCGTCAGGCATCCGAGCGACGAGCTCTTCCTGGGATTCAATTGGAGTCTCATACACTCTGTCGCTCTGCTCTAAACGAACGAAAATACACTGTGTATAGTCACACCACAGACATTTTTTGAAGAATGAGAACCATAATTAATTTATATCCTTACAGTAAAATTCTTTTAGTCAATAATTCTTTAACAAAATCCGTTCGTTTCGGTCTCCGCTATCATCCCTGCTGAATGCACCAGATTAATTTGAATGGCTGAAAAAGTGAATGACTGCGAGTTAGTAAAGTGTTAGACTATTATTATATATTGTTACGAATAAAACTCCGTTTGTTTCATGGCTCTAATTTATTTCATGATGACTCAATAAACGTACACACCCATTCACACAATCCTATTCAATCATGAATGACCACACTTGCAAATTGCTGGCTATTTACAAGTCTCTGTTCTTTTCACACTGCAGGCTCGTGGTCGTGCCTTACTTTCACGTCACCTCCAAGTCCACTCATCGCACACGGCAGCTGCGTGCAGGCAGTTAGGTTTGAACACAAGACTTTTTTTTTGCTAGGGCCTTTACGTCGCGCCGACACAGATAGGTCTTATGGCGACGATGGGATAGGAAAGGCCTAGGAGTTGGAAGGAAGCGGCCGTGGCCTTAATTAAGGTACAGCCCCAGCATTTGGCTGGTGTGAAAATGGGAAACCACGGAAAACCATTTTCAGGGCTGCCGATAGTGGGATTCGAACCTACTATCTCCCGGATGCAAGCTAACAGCCGCGCGCCTCTACGCGCACGGCCAACTCGCCCGGTAAAACACAAGACTACAGGCCACACAATACACGATGACTGTTCCTTGGTTCGACTCCAGGGACAGTCCGATAATGCACACAGTTAAACACATTGAACAACTAAACAGTAACAACTCAACTGTTTTAAACAGCAGGACAATACTCCTGACAACAACGGCAGTTAGCACTGTTCCAATTCTACTCACATCACTGTTCCACACACACACTCCAAGTGGTTATGTTCCCGCGTTCATTCAGGTGCGCGGTATTTTAGTTTCCTCTACACACGAGGTAAACCACATCAGATCAAATCGTGAGATGAAAAAATATTTATTTGTGCATCTTTTGAACAAATTTCCTTCGGTGCTTCTGGAGGACAGTACTTTGCCTTTGTAGTTTGCTCTTGTTATGCAAAACAAAGTATTCCTTTTTAAACGGCATGGAGAAGCCCGTGACCCATTTCTTGTTGGCGCAACTGGACGGCATCTATTTGCACTTTACGAGACTAGTCGTAGTATTATATAACAGCCACTCCTAATGATCTAACCAAACTTTAAACGAAGTTTTCAATAGGAAAAGACTTTCTGACATCTTCACATTTTGTTTCTACAGAAAAGGAAGGTGAATTAACTTCAGTACTGTTACTGGCCCATTTACTGTGCTTCGTTCCGGAGAGGCTTCTGTTTGGGTACAGGCCGGTCATCACTAACTTTACGTTGTTAATATTAATCTTTTTCCTTTAAGAAATACAAGATAGGTTTGTTTGTTTCTCCACGGCAGTTACGTAACTGCCATGATCTAAGAAACAAAACATGAAACACTTATTGCAACCCTTTGAACAGAAGATCGCTAAGCAGACCGTCAGCGAAGGAGTCAGACAATAATAATAATTATTATTAAGTAAAGTCGTATTATCATCCTGAAGTCATACAGCTCTTTTCAGGCACATCCCCAATGGAATTGATCTGCATGTACTATTTTAACCACTTACAAGCCCACCTGCCATTCTTAAATTTCTGGCAGTATCGGTAATCGAACCCGGACCCCTGAGGATGGAAGATAATGGTGCTAAACGCTAAGCTACGGAGGCGGACGATGATGATGATGATGATAATAATAATAATAATAATAATAATAATAATAATAATAATAATAATAATAATACGTATTTTACGTCTTTTGAATTGGCATCGGTGTTAGGAAATGCCGAACTGCTACAGTGTTGCTCTGAAAATAGGTTCGTTATACTTCTAGCAAACCTACTGACACAATTTTTTCCTATTTGAGCCCTCTTACACACCAGCCGACTAAGTTAGGATTCGATTCTGAAACACTGAGCATAAGAAATGAGCACCTAGTCAACACTGTATTTAAAGGGAGGTCAAGCATGCAGAGTAACTCCTCCTAAGAAAACAGCGGTCGGTCAATAGCTTCTAGTTCCGCGGAAGTGTTACCAGATGTATTTTGATTACGAATGACTTGATCATTGCTGTTTAAGTTGTACAAATTACTGTACTTAAAGTAGTGCAGCTGTGAACCGTGTTTTGTTTTTAAACTCGGACTTAAAGTGGGCAGTCATTGACTGGTGGTGATGGAGATTATTGTCTTAAGAGGAAATACATACGGAACAAGTTGGCCGTGAGGTAGAAGCGCACAGCTGTGAGTTTTTATTCGGGATATAGTGGGTTCGAACCCCAATGTCGGCAGTCCTGATGATGGTTTTCCGTATTTTCCATTTTCACACCAGGCAAATGTTGGGGCTGTACTTTCATTAACACCACGGCCGCTTCCTTCCAACTCCTAGCCCTTCCCTATCCCATCGTCGCCATAAGAATTATCTGAGTCGGTGTGATGTAAAGCAAATTACAAAGGAAACACAACTGGGCAACCATCCCTCTCAGAGGAAATATGGGGCCGTGATGAGTACCTCAGAGGGTAGAGCGTTGGCCGTTTAAGCTTAAGTTGGGGAGTTCGATCCCGGCTCATTCTGGTGGTATTTGAAGGTGCTCAAATTCGCCATCCACGTATTGATTGATTTACCAGCAGGTAAAAGAACTCTTACAGGGCACCTCGGTGTCGTTGAAGACCGTAAATGTAAAAGCATGTAAATGTAAAAAATGTAAATGACTCCGGATTTCTCTCCCACTCAGTGATCTTCAAATACTCTCTGGTTCTGACAATCCACTCCTATCCCCTATCATTTCCCTACTCAAAAGTAACAAAAATGGTAGAGGTCTGACCCTTGGAAGTATGGGGGGATCGCCAAAAGGGAGAAAATGTCCTCAAAGGGTGAGAGAAAGAATCTCTAGGCCTCACAAACTTAATACCGTCGGTGTCCGATGAGAACAATAGCTAACCAAGTAAGGTCGGATATGACATACGAAAGTGAAAATTCTGGTAAATATAAGTGAAAACAATGTAAGACTCAGCTAGGAGCCCCATGGTCACCAAGCTACACTCCAAAGTTGAGAGTTCATGGCCGCTTTCAGTCACCTCTTGTGACTGGCAGGGGACACCATGGATATATTCCACCGCTCCCACTAGCCATTGACTCCGGATTTCTCTCCCACTCAGTGATCTTCAAATACTCTCTGGTTCTGACAATCCATTCCTATCCCCTATCATTTCCCTACTCAAAAGTAAACTCATTGTAAAGAAAATAAATTCCGTACAGGTGAGTTACTAACAAACTGCTTCCTATAAAACACCTGAGCTGAGCATCTCAGATAATATAATACTGGACTTCTGAGCTCAAGCTAGCCTGTTCGAGACCCAACTTAGTCTGCTGGTATTTGAAGGTCATCAAATACAGCAGCCTCGTGTGGCTAAATTTTCAGCTACGTATAAAAAACTCCTCCGGGACATAATTTGACACAACCGAGCTCGAGAGCTGCAGTCGCTTAAATGCGGCCAGTATCCAGTATTCGGGAGATAGTAGGTTCGAACCCCACAGTCGGCAGTCCTGAAGATGGTTTTCCGTGGTTTCCCATTTTCACACCAGACAAATGCCGGGACTGTACCTTAATTAAGGCCACGGCCGCTTCCTTCCAAATCCTAGCCATTTCCTATCCCATCGTCGCCGTAAGACTTATCTGTGTCGGTGCGACGAAAAGCCAATTGTAAAAAAAAAATTGACACAACCGGGCGAGTTAGCCGTGCAGTTAGGGACGCGCGGCTGTGAGCTTGCATCCGGGAGATAGCGGGTTCGAACTACACTGTCGGCAGCCCTGAAGATGTTTTTCCGTGGTTTCCCATTTCCACACCAGGCAAATGCTGAGGCTGTACCTTAATTAAGGCCATGGCCGCTTCCTTCCAACTCCCAGGCCTTTCCTATCCCATCGTCGCCATATGACCTATCCATGTCGTGCGACGTAAAGCCACTAGCAAAAAAAGAAATTGACACATCTCAGCGTCTCCGAAATCCGCAAAAGTTTTTAGTGGGACGTAAAACCAACAACTGTTTTTTTAAAACCAGAAGATGCCTACTCCACTCATCTCCACCATCCGGGCACTCTACGAGAGCTATGGATTGTCTTGCTGGGTGCATAATAGAAGTGTAACCGGTGCCAGAAGAATACGCGTCACTGCTGTTCGAGACAATACTGTCAAATTTACGTTCGCTGAGTGCTTTTAATGCGAATGTATCAAGCCTAACACTCCAAGCAACAAGATGAATGGCAGTCAGTGAGAATGAAAGGGGAAGAAAACCGAGGTTGGTTTCAATTTGGAGAAGAAAATTAATGTTAACTTGTGAATATGTTATGTGCGGTGAATGTTGTCCCCGGGGACACGCCAGCCAGCCTCCCAGAGGAGCGGTGTGCCGCTGGATCGATCCATAGCTTGGAGCTGGGAGGAGGAGGAGACTGTTGTGATGCTCCGCTCTCCGGCAGTTTACTCCCCCGGACACCAGAGGCACAAAAAATAAAACAAAACATAGACCTCCCTTGAGGAAAAACACCAGCCCATTGTACAATCCAGCGAGCAAACTGCGTAAGTGCTCCTGGGATAACATGCCATTGTAACTAGTTTTGAAAAAAAAAACTTCCTTACAAGCTGTCTGGAGAATACGTCAGCTGAATTGTCATGTCAGATGTCCTTCATCTCGCAGTCTATTGCTCATTTGTCGTCCCATTCATTATTGTGTAGGGACGGTTTAAACCCGCTCCTCAACGATGAGCCTGTATTTACGTCAAAGAGAGAAATACTATTACAGTTATAATAATAATAATAATAATAATAATAATAATAATAATAATAATAATAATAATAATAATATTCCCTATACGTTTTTTACAATTTGCTTTACGTCTCCCCGATGCGGATAAGTCCTATGGCGATGATGGATTAGAAAAAGAGCTACGAGTGGGAAGAAAGTGATCGTGGTCTTAATTGAGGTACAGCGCCAGCATTTGTCTAGTTGAAAATGGAAAACCACGGAAACCACATAATAATATATGTTGTTGCTCATCCTACAAGTTGGCCGAATCCACAAACAACTCCACAATCAATCAAACTGTCGCTGAAAAAGTTTACTAGGAACTGAGGGGTGAAGTAATTTTCCCTTGCTTTCCTCCCTGACGCAGAAGTTGCTATTACATATTAGTCTTTCAGTCCCCTGAAAGGTATACACCAGCCGATCCTACAAGTGACTCCTTTGGGCATTCTATCACAGGGACTGGGTGCATAAGAAATACCTCAGTCAATTTCATCTTGTCAAAATCTGTGACTTGACGGAGACACGTCGATAAGCCATAACATTCTATAATGAAGATGCAGATTGTTATTATTATTATTATTATTATTATTATTATTATTATTATTATTATTATTTGTTATTTCTGAAAGACACTGACGTGAATAAGCAAATCTTGAACAGGTCCAGTTATATGGCTGAATGGTCGGTGTACTTACCTTCCATTCAGAGAGCCCCGGGTTCTATTCTCGTCCGAGCATGGAAATTTAACTGTGTATAGATAATTACTCTGGTTCTGAGACTGGGTGTTTGTGTTCATATTAATACACATTTCTCTTCGTTTACATACAATGGCCTGAAGATGTTTTTTCCGTGGTATCCCATTTTCACACCAGGCAAATGCTGGGGCCGTGCCTTAATTAAGGCCACGGTAGCTTCCTTCCCAGTCCTAGCCCTTTCCTAACCCATCGTCGCCATAAGACCTATCTGTGTCGGTGCGATGTAAAACAAATTGTATGATACTGCGTTTCACACTGAGAACAAGCGATTTATGTTCCGTTCGATTTACACATCTCCGTACTATGACATTGACATGCATACATATACAACAGTATACAGAAAACTGGTCAATGAAAATATACGCGGCCATCATTTTAATTAATAACGTGGCAATGTAACAGGCGGTTTGTATGCTCTGCATCCAGTTTCATTCAAATTGGAGCAGGCGTTTGGAAATAGATACGAGGAACACACTCGGATACATGTTTGGACACATATAATTTCATAATTCTATTAACAAGCAGTGTTTATACAATACGATGAGTATGTTTAAGAATATTTCCAAAAGTCAACACATAGTAAGTCATGAATTTGATTGACTTACCTACAAAGAATTACATGTAATTTTTATTATGTTTTACACACGTGGACGGCGTAGCTACTTTGGAACATCACATCCCGTGAAATCTCTGAAGTTAAGCAACATTGGTTGTGGTCATTTCTTGGATGGGTAACCCACGTGCTGTGTTGGATATAGAAGGAGAGAAATGGAATTGGGTGGCTAGGACACTAGGTCGCCAAAAGCCAACTTTGGATACGGTTTTGATTGACTGATTGATTATTTGATTGAATGAATAATTGATTGATTGATTGATTGATTGATGCTTAACATTTAAGGTCATTCAGTTCATTAATAAATAGTGTTCCAGTAATCGGGAGATAATGGGTTCGAGCCCCACTGTCGCCAGCCCTGTAGATGGTTATCCGTGGTTTCCCATTTTCACACCAGGCAAATGCCGGTGCTGTACCTTAATTAAGGCCACGGCTGCTTCCTTCCACTTCCTAGGCCTTTCCTCTCCCACCGTCGCCATAAGACCTATCTGTGTCGGTGCGACATAAAGCAAATAGCAAATAGCAAAATAATAATAATAATAATAACAATAATAATAATAATAATAATAATAATAATAATAATAATAATAAATCACCGAGCTAGATAGCTGTAGTCGCTTAAGTGCGGCCAGTATCCAGTATTCCGGAGACAGTGGGTTTGAACCCCACTGTCGGCAGTCCTGAAAATGGTTTTCCGTGTTTTCCCATTTTCACACGAGGCAAATGCTGGGGCTGTACTTTAATTAAGGCCACGGCCGCTACCTTCCCACTCCTAGCCCTTCCCTGTCCCATCGTCGCCATAAGACCTATCTGTGTCGGTGCGACGTAAAGCAACTAGCAAATAATAATAATAATAATAATAATAATAATAATAATAATAATAATAATAATAATAATAATAATAATAATAATAATAATAATAATAATAATAAATCAACTTCGCCTCTGTGGTGTAGTGGTTAGTGTGATTAGCTGCAACCCCCAGAGGTCCGGGTTCGATTCCCGGCTCTGCCATCTTCGAAGTGGTTTTCCGTGGTTTCTCACTTCTCCTCCAGGCAAATGCAGGGATGTTACCTAACTTGAGGCCACGGCCATTTCCTGCCCTCTTAATTGTTTATCCTTTCCAATCGTCCCATCCCCCCACAAGGTCCTTGTTCAGCATAGCAGGTGAGGCCGCCTGGGCGAGGTACTGGCCCTCCTACCCTGTTGTATCACCGATCAAAAGTCTCATAGTTCAGGACACTACCTTGATGCGGTAGAGAAAAAATCAACCCTGGAGGGTGAACGGATTTAGAAAAAACATTGCTACTAATATTAAAGTTTTTGTCCTTCAGTTTTACAGAAATGGACGGCATGTATGGGAAGTTATATAAGATGCTAAGTAACACAAACGTATGTCCTGTAACAGTGTCGAGAATCGACTCTGGGCCTCCGAGGACGCCAGCTAATAATTGTAACCGTTCCGTATACCACGATGGAGCAGTAAGTGTTGACGTAAAATGCTGCTTTTGAATTCTTTTGCTATTTCGCTAAAGAGTTTCGCTCTCCGAAAGAGGCAAATAAAATATTTTTATCTGATCTTTATGAAAATAAATCAATTTTCATTGCCTCCTCTTGCTACTTGTTGATGGGTTACAGTGGCAGTGTGAATGAAGTGCTTGAGAGCGGGGATCTCTCCACAGGGGGGCAGCATTGTGATGGGATTGCAGTTAACTCCGCGACCGACAATAGAGTACTCACCGTATTGTACGAGCCTCTAGGAGAAGTCGAGGGCCACTATGCAGTCCTTTGTGGTGTTCTCAGGCCCTCCGGCCTCCCACGGAGATCTTCACAAAGCGAGACATAGCCCAGTTGACGACATAATCTGTCTGTTTGGTGTGCCACCTGACACCGATACATCCAGAAAAATGTTACCATCCCCAGCTTCTCTCACATTGTTGTCAAATCGAATCTTTTGATCCCTGTAAAATCACGTTTGGCCATTCTGGGCAAAAGAGCCCTTCTCAAAGAGGGAGACTCGATGAGCGACACCACAATCGTTCCACCACGGTTTATTCCTATATTATTCTTAATGGCTAATTTTTAATCATCGTTAGTCTCATTACCTAATTTATTGAGTTATTGAACAATAATACGCGGCTCAGATAGCGTAGCTGTTGCATTCGCAGATGGTGGGTTCGAGTTCCACCGTTGGCAGCCATGAAGAAGGTTTTCCATGGTTTCTCATTTCCACATCGGGCAAGTGTCCAGTGCTACATCTGGAAAAAATATTTTAGCGGAAGGCATCAGTAATAATAACAATAATAATAATAATAATAATAATAATAATAATAATAATAATAATAATAATAATAATAATAATAATAATGGCGTATGGCCTCCAGAGAGGCCTGGTGCAGGTCTTTCTCTAGTAGACGGACTATAGGCGACCTGCATGTCTTTGAGGATGGGGCCCTACTAAAGATTATTTATAACGTTCAAGACATCGCAAACACCCAGTCCGCGAGCCACATGGGTTAACCAATTATGACTAATATCCCCGACCGGCCGGGAGTCGAACCCGGGACTTCTTTTTGACTAAAGGTAAGCATGCTGATCATTTAACCATGGAGCTGGGAGTGCACCCTATAATAACAGGTTATTAAAGATATCCCGATATTGCTTCCTAGGTCATGTCCTTTATTGGTAACTTCTTCTTACATCTTGTTTCACCGGGCGAGTTGGCCGTGCGGTTAGGGGCGAGCAGCTGCGAGCTGCCCCTGTGATTAAGTGGGTTCGAACCCCACTGTCGGCAGCCCTGAAGGTGGTTTTCCGTTGTTTCCCATTTTCACACGAGGCAAATGCTGGGGCTGTACCTTAATTAAGGCCTTGGCCACTTCCTTCCCACTCCTAGGTCTCTCCTATCCCCATCGTCACCATAAGACTTATCTGTGTCGGTGCGACGTAAAGCAAATTATAACACCAAAAAACAAAAAATGTACTTTTTGTCAATGCCAACACCTTTCTGGACCTTAACTCACTGTGTCAGCACCTTTCAGCACTCTTTACCACCTTGTGTTTTTACTTTTTTGCTCCGTTTTGTTTCCATAAAATCCAACAAAGGGGCCTTTATCTACTTCTCTCCCGTAGACCGTTTTATAAATAGACAAATCTCCTACTTTCTTTGTTCGAATTTACGGTATTCGGGGCGGTATCACATTACGTTTGCTTCAGCGCAGTCATGTTCAGTGAAAGCTTTCAGAGTGATTTGAGATTCAACGAAATGAAATGACGTATGGCTTTTAGTGCCGGGAGTGTCCGAGGACAAGTTCGGCTCGCCAGATCCAGGTCTTTTGATTTGACAGCTGTAGGTGACCTGCGCGTCGTGATGAGGATGAAATGATGACGAAGACGACACATACACCCAGCCTCCGTGTCTACGAAATTAACCAATTATGGTTAAAATTCCCGACCCTGCCAGGAATAGAACCCGGGACCCCTGTGACCAAAAGCCAGCACGCTAATGGAGGAACGCGCATTAGATAAATGGTCAACATATCACTTTGTGTTTTGTCGCACTGCAGTTAGGCGTAAGCTTTCGAACGGGAAGAAAAGGGGGAAATGACTAATTGACTAATTAGCAATCCCACAAATCAGTATCACTGACTTCTGTAGTGAGGAACGATTTTGAACTGTTGAAATGTTTGGGTCTATCTCTGTCAGTGAGTCGTACAAAGTAAATTGTCGAAAGAAAATGTAAAAAAGTAATTCTGTTTTGGGACTGTTTTTAGCAGCCGCTTTAATACATGTGTGAATTTGTGTCGTAATTGGTATTGCTTTAAATTTTAAATATTCCCCTTTTTCGGTACCTTTTAAAAATTATTGCACCTTTTGTTTTTCTGTACTATTCTGACCAAAATTTTGAACCTAAAATTCCTAGCTCTAATAATGACATTTGGGGATGGGTATTTACTGGGCTGGTCGTGCTGCAATAAATTACAGTTTCTGGTCCAGTGACTAAGGCATTGACAAACTACCTCACACCTAATCAAGTATTTTACTTCCGCCATCGCTCTTTGCGCTTTCTCTGTCTGTCTGTTAGGTCATCAGCCCAGAGGCTGGTTGGATCCTCAAATAGTACCACCAAAGGTTATGCGGTTATAAGGAAACAGCAAAAACCAATGGCAGCACCAAAATGAGGCGTACTAGGCAAGACGAGGAGTGAGGTACTTTGCCATTGCTTTCCTCACTGGGTCAGAAAGTACTATTGCAGCACGACTGACCCTATGAGCAACACCTTTCATACCACTCAGATGCACTAGTCGTGCTCTGAATGCCATTACTCAGCACCACCCATACCCCAGCAGCTTCCATATTGTCACAGCCATGGATGAGACTGGGACTTCGGTGAAAGCTACACTTTATTCTGGCCTGTGTCAAGAGATGAATACAAAAGTACTGTATCCATCAAGAAATGGCAGCAGGCAAGCGCTTTCTCTATAACAGCATAATTTGGTGGTGCTATTGGAGGATCCTAGTAGCCTCCGGGATTAAAACTTAACAGACAGATATTTATCGCCAACATTGTGTCTGGAAATTACAATGGTGTGTGCCCCTAGATTTTGAACCATGTTCTCGCTCTGGATGTCCGTTAAATCAAACGTTAAGATTAATTTGCTTCTATTTGTTACAGTTATAAACGTATTGTCAACATGGTGCATTATATAATTCAAAACACTCCCAGCCTCCTTCCATTGTGGTCATTATAAGTGTAGCGTATAACAGAACCTCTTCTGGGACAGTAGTTTATTGTCATCCCAGGAAGGGATGAGGAAGATGACTGGTTAGTGCGAGCTCCAACCAGGTGTCTGTCATGTCTGGAAGTCCCACAGTCCATCTCCAAGAGGCGGTTCATAAAAATGACCTCGACAGGGAAATAGTAGGATAAATTATTTGTCTACCTGAGCCCAACCAGGGCGTGAATGCCACACAAACACTGTGTAATTGGCGATCTGTAACGTGGGTTTTGTGGGAACCCGACCTGTATACCTTTTCTTCACTCCCTCTTCCCTGCGTGAAAAATTGAACAAACGATAAACTTGTTAAAGGCAAGAAACACCATCCTGTCTTTAAAGTATCCATAAGGTACGCGTGCGGAGCTCGTAGTTAGCACCTGCCCCTTTCCTCTTAACTCCAACTGTCACCACAACAAAGACAAGAACAACAAACGACACCCAATCAGGGAGTGATTCACACGGATCGTTATTCTGTTGTTTACTTTGTTGACGAGATGAGGACATCACATCACTGAAAGTAGCGAATCGAAGTGGATGAAACATCAGCTTGTCCTCAAATGAGAGACATGTTCTCAAAACATGTAAATCTACTCAGCGATATCTCACTTGAACGAGAGGCTAGAGTCATGTCTTTTGTTCGGAAACAGGTTCCGTCAACTCTGGACAAACGAATTATTTTCTAACGTTTTAGCTCGGAGTCAGTCCTTCAGGATAGTCTTTTGCTTTACGTTATATAAATCAGTGTTTCTCAGTCGGAACTACGGGCACCCCTGGGGATAGTTCGAGAAGACCGAAAGGGTACAAGGGTAGAGAGATAAATTTATTTATCATCAACAGGTTATTTGCCCAATAATAGGCTATACAACAAATACACCTTAAATAAATAACACTAGTTTATTAAAATAATAACCAAGTTTAAACTAAACCTAGAGACCTTCACACATACACATTTACAACGCCTTAAATAAATAAATAAATAAATAAATAAATAAATGAATAAATAAATAAATAAATAAATAAATAAATAAATAAATAAATAAAAATGAATCTCCTTAAATAATTGTCATGATTAAACTACAGTACATCTAGATACATTTACATACAGATATTTACATATTTTACAGAGACGACCTTACATTCATGAGGTCGTTAGGGTACGTCTGATTTTAGACGGGGGTGAGTGAAAAAGGTCCACTGATTCACGCACATCATTCAGCGAAATGTGAAATGTTTGCTTTTGATATTGCTAATGAAATGAAATAGCGTTTTGCTCATAGTGCCGAGAGTGTCCTAGGACATATCCGGCTCATCAGGTACAGGTCATTTGATTTGACTCCCGTAGGTGACCTGCACGTCGTGATGAAAATACGCCTGCCAAAATTATAGATCCGGATACCGGGGCTTCCACATGTGCTTTTGGTTGAAATGATGATGAAGACGACACATACACCCAGCCCTGGTGCCAGTGAAATTAACTGATGATGGTTAAAATTCCCGATCCTTCCGAGAATCTTTATGATTGTAGGGGAGCTTTGTTTTGGGTCATTACGGTACAGACTTCAATCTCATATAAATTCAATTATACACACATAAAACTCAATATATGTCTGTCTGTCTGTCTGTCTGTCTGTCTGTATGTCTGTCTGTCTGTCTGTCTGTCTGTCTGTCTGTCTGTCTGTCTGTCTGTCTGTCTGTCTGTCTGTCTGTCTGTCTGTCTGTCTGTCTGTCTGTCTGTCTGTCTGTCTGTCTGTCTGTCTGTCTGTCTTGTTATCCGGTTATAACTTGAAAACCAATGGGCAGAATTTAATGCGGTTTTCGTTTTTAAATAGAAGATTTCCGGAGGGAGGTTTTCGTTTGTATTGAAAGAAACCCAGGAGCAACAATATCTGAGAAAACTGAACGAAAATGACGCCAAGCGACAAATTTATCAGCGTACACTGCCTGAACCATTCAAGACATCCTCGAGCTACACGCATACAATTAAAGAGCATAACATTTAATACAAGAAGTCCACGAAACCAGTTTGTTTATGTTCCTGAACAATTGAAATCCTGTGCTAGATACGGGAATAGCACTTCATAACTCAAGAACCACTTAACAGAATAGTACGTGCTTTTCGTTGTTGCCCGACGAAGGTTTCCGTGTGTTAAACAGTGAACTAGAACGGAAGAGATCTGAGCAGTAACGGTTTGTGCGAAATAATTCGAAAAAAGTGACGCCACACGAGCGTTTCGGCTTACGCTGCCTAAAGCTTTAAAATATGGACAAACTAAATGCGTTAAAATTGTAGATCAATACTATCTATCTATCTATCTTAATCTGTTTACTCTCCAGGGTTGGCTTTTCCCTCGGACTTGGCGAGGGATCCCACCTCTACCGCCTCAAGGGCAGTGTCCTGGAGTTTCAGACTTTGGGTAGGGGATACAACTGGGGAGAATGACCAGTACCTCGCCCAGGTGGCCTCACCTGCTATGCTGAACAGGGGCCTTGAGGAGGGATGGGAAGATTGGAAGGGATAGACAAGGAAGAGGGAAGGAAGCGGCCGTGGCCTTAAGTGAGGTACCATCCCGGCATTTGCCTGGAGGAGAAGTGGGAAACCATGGAAAACCACTTCCAGGATGGCTGAGGTGGGAATCGAACCCACCTCTACTTAGTTGACCTCCCGAGGCTGAGTGGACCCCGTTCCAGCCCTCGTACCACTTTTCAAATTTCGTGGCAGAGGCGGGAATCGAACCCGGACCTCCGGGGGTGGCAGCTAATCACGCTAACCACTACACCACAGAGGCGGACGTAGATCAATACTGCTCTACAAAAATTCCTATCTCTAAACGTTCGACAACCTTAATTTACAGTTGTTATGTTTATTAACCGTAGAAATGCTGCGCTAGATATAGGAATAGCATTCTGTATTTCGAGAACTGTAGGGGAGATTTTTACACGGTTTTCGCTGTTGCCTGCAGGACCTTTCGAGAAAGGTGTTCGTGTATAAACTGTGAATAAAATAAACCGAGTATTAACGACTTCTTTTAAACAGCTCGTAGAATATTACGCCGGGAAAAATAAGGATAATCGGCTTACGCTGCCTAAACCATTCACGCTATTCACAAACTGTACAGGTAAGGGCTGTATAGCTCTAAACGCTAAGAAAAAAAAATTAAAAGGCACAGGTACCACATGCCTATGTTTAAAGTTTTGACCACAATTACTGTTTTTATTCAATTAATTCTCAGTAAATAAGTCCGGAGCGCCACAAACTTATCTTTACAAGACCGCTCAAAACAACAGCTCACATTATTTTGTTACGAGTATAACCCAGTACTAGGTATGGGATGAGTATTCCATGGATTCGACTTATAACTTTAAATATATCCTCAGAGTATGTGTGTAAGAATTATTTAGTATAAAATGGTCTATGAAAGTACATGATACTACCTGTGTGTAATGAAACCCTCAACTAAACAGATACATGCGTCCACTTCTTCAACGATGTGAACCATATTCGTTAGAAATCTCCGTTTTAAAACATTGGTATGGGCATATTCGTTATTATCATGCAAGTTAAGACGAGGACACAAGGTAATAATTACCAATGAGTAACAAATAATACCATTCAAACTACTATATTTTCCGAAATGTAATAATTCATCTGCGAGTTGTAAATAAACACAAACTAAAACAGTTGCGTATTTTTAACATTGGAAGTATTTTATCCCGGAAGGTTTCATCTAACCTAGGATAGTGAAGGTTACCCAAGGTTTACCCAATTCTATTTCATTGCAATAGCTGGTACACTTTTCTGTTCCACTTAGCGATGTTTACGTAACGCACGGTAATCTATCGCCGATGAGAATGAAATTTCCCACAGAAGTTCCCCTTGGGTCGCAAATGACGTCCATGAAACCTTGTTTGAAAAAGTCCATTTCCGATACGGAAACATATTGTGTAAAAGACGGAAAATGAGCAATGATTCAGAGAGATATGTCGCGAGCACATATTCGACTTGCCTGGTGCAGGTCTATTTGACGCCCAAGGGCAACTTGAGCGTTTGGATGTGGGATGACGATAATAATAAAGACGTAGGTAGAGGGTGTTGGCACATAGCCTACTCTTGTCGAATAACACCAAGGTGTCTGCTCACGAATCACCATCAACAGCGTAACACGCACTCATTCCATACAAACACTGAGGAGGTGTTTGGAGTTCTGTCACACAATCTATTTATTAGAAGCTGCATACCACCACTTTTCCCACCTTGCTGTCCAACATTCTCATGGTGAAACTTTTTCCACCAACGGGGCTCGCTCGCACCGGCTAACCACGGTGTAAGATTTGCCGCCTTAACGCTCATGGCTACAAGGCGCCCTTATAGTGGATTGTGTTACACAACTTGGGTTTACAAGGAAAACACATTCAACTACACAGACAGTCTAACAAACCCATTGCGTAATTTTAAAGATAAGTAATTCTTATTTCGGAAGCAGGTAATGGCAATGAAGGACTGAACACTTTAAAACATCTTTTTTTTTCTCAGAAGTACGAGTTTTTACTTAATGTGCTTTGCTTACAAAACCACCATATTATAATATCTTCTTACCATATTGAACATTTTCCTGAACACTTTCTCGAGATTTTATCTTAAAAATTAATTTGGGCTTTCAGGAAACTTTTGAGCACTCGAAACCTATTAGTCGTCGTTTTGGAAATAAAAGTTACACAATTTATGAAAAACGGAATGTTTACCCTTGCATACTCATACTACTTTCCTTTTGAACTCCAACTTATCTTAGTTCGAACCTCTGGGAGGGTTTTGGAGACTTTTAAGACTTTCTGGAGATCATGGGTGTAAGTATCACATTCACTGGTATGAAACCAAATACGGAAGTCACACAGTCACGTAACATGTCTTTGCAGCTGTTTTAGCGCCCATGAGTTCATCAAATATTATAATAATCCAGTTTTTGATTGATTGATTGATTGATTGATTGATTGATTGATTGATTGATTGATTGATTGATTGATTGATTGATTGATTGATTGATTGATTGATTGATTGATTGATTGATTGATTGATTGATTGATTGATTGATTGATTGATTGATTGATTGATTGATTGATTGATTGATTGATTGATTGATTGATTGATTGATTGATTGATTGATTGATTTACTTCTAATCACAACTATGAAGTACTCAAGTAAGTTTGAAGCAAATCTAATACTAAACATTATATGTTTATATACCTTCGTGATCTATGCTTTCTTATGCGTTATCAGGACACATTTGGTTCTGTGTTTAAGCTGTGATCGGGTGAGTAGGGCCTACTTTTCCTGTAGAATAGCTTCATAAATATTTTCAAATTATAACAGAGGTCGTCCTTGTATTTCCTTCCATCCTGGCTGGCATTTTTTAGATTTCCAATTCTACCATGGAGGATTTAAATCTTGATGTGAGCGTTAAACTCGATTTAATGACAACTGTAGGAAAAAATGGCTTCATATCCCTCCTAGAAAACGGTTTTACACTATTTTCAACTTCAATTCCAAGCGAATGCCACGATGGTTCGGAACTTACGACGAAGCCTGTTTTATTCCCAATTCTAACCACAATAAATTTCACAGCCACACGTGTGAGTGAGGCGGAACAGTCAAGTGGCATAGGGCTACTCAATGGATTTGAACCAAGGCGGCAATAGTTCGAATTCTAGCCAATAAATATAGGATTTATGAAAGAAAGTGATATTCCTGGGCCCTGTTTCATAAAACATCTTTCACTAATATTAATAGTAACAAACCAATAATATTAACCAATAATATTAGTATTATGTTTCATAAAATTATTAGTTAATAATATTAGTTATGAGTCAAAATTATTAGTAGATGTTCCTAATAATATTAGTAAATTGTTTCATAGACAACATGACTAATAAAAGTTACTCATATTATTAGGATTATTTCCATGAGTGTATTTTGACTCATAATTCATATTATTAGTGGAACCAAAGTGAGCGGTATTTTAATATTTTGGCTTAAACATTCCACTGCAAGGAATGAAGCATAACCTTAAAAGAGCAACTTCGCATTGCACTCCACCGGTTGGTAGTGATACACAGTATCATTGTGTTTCTCTAGTGCAGTTCTGCTCGGACACTCCCCGTATCTTTTAAAATCTTGGCTTGTATCACCAGTAAACCAAGATGATGCTGGCGATGATTATTGTTTTAAGAGGAAGTAGGCTACAACTAGGCAACCATCATCTATAATAACACTAATCAGATAGAAAAAAGGAAAGGATCCGACATTTTGAAAAATGAAGGTATCGGCTAAAGAAAGAGAAGGGCGTGAAAATGAAAGACTCTCTCGGCCTCGCAACCTAATACTGTCAGGGTCGGAAAAGAACAAGCGTTGACCAAGGGAGGTCAGATAGGATAGATGGAAGTGAGGAGCCTGGCAGAAGTAAGTTGAAGCAATGGCAGGACTCATCTCAGTTCCCCATGTTCGCCAACACACACCCCCAAGTTGAGAGCCCTGGGACCCCTTTTAGTCACCTCCTACGACAGGCAGGGGATACCGTGGCTGTTATTCTACAGCCCCCACCAACAGGGGTAGTAAACAAAGATTTTGCTAGTCCATCTCAACAGAGATTTTTAAGAGCACATGAAATAATAATAATTAAAAAAGTAAAAGGAAGAAGGAGAGTTATAGTGTGCAAAAGGCTGAGAATAGGTGACGCTTTAACTCAATCACTTTCCGCAAAGCAATTTTCTTCTCTCACATTATTTTCACTTCTTTTATTCATTTTCATATGTATTGAAGTCACAACAACGAAAATATCAAGTGAGCCTTTTGAACATGTGGATTAATAGTCGGTTGTAGTCAAGCATTAGCCTACTGCTAGGAACGAACCCAAACCAAGAACATCTGCAACAGACCGATTCTAACCTCCATTTGTATCAGTTGACTAATGAACTAATATTATTAGTGAAGATATTTTATTAGTCATGTGTAAATCTTTATGAAAGAGAATTTGGTTAACTAATAATTATAATTTTATGAGTTCTAATATTATTAGCTAATATTATTAGTTAGTTTTATGAAACAGGGCCCTGTGGTTTGGATTCCACATAAACTTTGGTGGTCCCATGGCTTTAATCATTACATCAACAGTCACGTAAAATTAAATGTTCTCAAGATTGTTGCCCATAATGCTCTAACTCCTAATATGAAGTAACAACAAACACCTGAGCATATTTTTATCGAGATAACTGCATTTAATAAGGAAAAGAAAGCCTCGCGTATGCTTTGCATGTATGAGTTACAGTGACCAATGTTCCAAAACCGCAGTCCTCTTATGGGGAGTCATTTATATGTCTCTCGCCACTTACTATGTTTTATCATATACTGAGCTCTGATGATGGCAATGATGATAATAATAATAATAATAATGATTATCTAAAAGCTTGAGTAACCTCGTAGCAAGGGTATTGAAATTGTTTTATTTAGTCGACCTGGCTCACTGTTTGGACTTTCCGATTTGTGACATCTAGGAACGAAGGTAAAAAAATCTGGGGTGATTCGTAATGCTGGATTAATTTAATCTGTTGGACACAAAGTGCAGTACAGAAGGTCTTTATCGAGCCAACAAAAATACAGTATTGCGTGGGGTTTATAGATTTTTACCAGCTCTTCAAACGTTGGTTGTCTTGGTCAGGATCTAATTCGTAAACTAGGGATAAAGAGTTGGAAACTCCACTTTTAATCCATCGAGGCAGATTTTTTGCTATATGAACAGTTAAATAATAATAATAATAATAATAATAATAATAATAATAATAATAATAATAAATAAATGTCTTCAATGTTGGAGACCGATAAATAAAAACCTCTTGTAGCGTATCACTTTTCAAAGATACGTATGAAGCTAGTCATGCTTCTTTTCAGCAGTCTGTACTATCATTAGCGAAGGTACAAGTCACATATGTAATACAACTCACTTCTATTTACGTCTTTTATTCCTCGTGAGGGAAAGGGGTGACATTTGATCGAGGTATGAAATTTCATGTCTTAATATCGCGCCTGCGGGTGCTACAGTACTTAGAAAGCCATTTATCAAACAGCAAGCAAGGGTTGAGAAGGGCGAGGAGATTCTTTTTCTAGGTCTTAATTACCACTCTTTGTGTCGGCTCTGGCAAACTTTACCTCCAGTACACACGATATCTGAGCTAAAAACTTGTTAGATTTGCTAACAACTGATACCAACAAAATGTGAACTACACTACGGAGACACTTACAGTCATTAATTCGTCGCTATAAGACCTATCTGTGTCGATGCGACGTAAAGCCCCTAGCAAAAAAAAAAAAAAAAAAAAAAAAGTCATTAATGCAGTATAATTATATAGCAAGGGAAAACTATCTCATACAGGCATTTGGAGGAGTGTAAGGTAACCTTAACACTACAGTAAAAATGAAATGGCGTATGGCTTTTAGTGCCGGGAGTGTCCGAAGACATGTTCGCCTCGCCAGGTGCAGGTCTTTCGATTTGATGCCCGTAGGCGACATGTGCGTCGTGATGAGTATGAAATGATGATGGAGACGACATATACACCCAGCCCCTATGCCAGAGAAATTAACCAATGATGCTTAAAATTTCTGACCCGGCCGGGAATCGAACCCGGGATCCCTGTAACCAAAGACCAGCACGCTAACCATTTAGCTATGGAGCCGGACGACACTATAGTAAATGGGAGAGAGAGGTAGGCTCTATGCCTAGCTGCCTTTCCCATTGATTAACCCGCGAGTGGTCGCTAGCCAAAATGTAACGTGAGTGGTCGCGCGTGAGATTTTCTCTCACATCAAAATAAATATGACATTTTTCAGTTTTGTGGAGCGTAAGGCTGAAATTTACTACTGAAATCAAACGCAAGTTCTACCTTATATATTTTAGATAAAAATGAAGTAAAGAAAATGAAATGGCGTATGGCTTTTAGTGCCGGGACTGTGCGAGGACAAGTTCGGCTCGCCAGGTGCAGGTTTTGATTTGACTCCTGAAGGCGACCTGCGCATTGTGATGAGGATGAAATGATGATGAAGACGACACATACACTCAGCCCCCGTGCTAGTGAAATTAACCAATTATTGTTAAAATTCCCGACCCTGCCTGGAATCGAACCCGTGACCCCTGTGACCAAAGGCCAGCACGCTAACCATTTAGCCATGGAGCCGAACATAAATATTAAATGATTAGCTGTTTATTAAAGACACAAATTGCTACTTAAAATAACACATGTAATGTACATAAAAGTAAATTCCGTCCTGGTGTTGTAAAAAAATAAAATCTCATACATGCATTATATCTAGTAATATTTACGTAGTCCACCTCTGTGGTGTAGTGGTTAGCGTGATTAGCTGCCACCCCTGGAGGTCCGGGTTCGATTCCCGGCTCTGCCACGAAAATTTGAAAAGTGGTATGAGGGCTGAAACGGGGTCCACTCAGCCTCGGGAGGTCAACTGAGTAGAGGTGGGTTCGATTCCCACCTCAGCCATCCTGGAAGTGGTTTTCCGTGGTTTCCCACTTCTCCTCCAGGCGAATGCCGGGATGGTACCTAACATAAGGCCACGGCCGCTTCCTTCCCTCTTCCTTGCCTATCCCTTCCAATCTTCCCATCCCTCCACACGGCCCCTGTTCAGCGTAGCAAGTGAGGCCGCCTGGGCGAGATACTGGCCATTCTCCCCAGTTGTATCCCCGACCAAGAGTCTGAAGCTCCAAGACACTGCCCTTGAGGCGGTAGAGGTGGGATCCCTCGCTGTGTCCGAGGGAAAAGCCGATCCTGGAGGGCAAACAGATGATGATGATGATGATGATGATGATGAATATTTACGTAAAAACATTTTCAAAAAAAGAAGTGCTCATAATACAAATACTAACGCGTACAACAGGAGTAAGTTTTCCGCTCCACTTCAACATAACACCAACGCCATTGGTCGCGCAGTGAGCATGGTCATATAGGAACGTTTGTTCTGACTAGGGGAGGGGATGCTTATCCTTCAAATGTGAATCGCTCTACTCACGACAGTTATAAACTCAGCTAGAAGAGGGAACAGTCACCTCCCTTTCATCACTGTGAAGTAATATCAAAATAAAAAATAATGTGAGAGAAAATCTCATATAAACCACAGGGTCATGTGAACCTCCACAGGTGAAAATCTCGTTTATTAATTTTGTCGACTTCCAGATGGAGGACTGAACCTGGCTACCCTGTAACTCCATCGCCTATCCCTGACTTCCTCCGTCTCCTACTCACTTCACTCATGAATTTCTCCTCATTATTTCACAATCTAGCACTCCATATTTTCCCTCACACCCGTGTTTAAATCTACCCTTTTTCAGATCTTAACAACTGTTATCTACACACGTTTATATTTGTATAACTGTAAATCAAACCAGCATGTAAAATACTAATGTACAAACTTGAAGCAATCAATAAAGTATCTAGCCAAGAGGTCGAAACCCCCTCACTTCCTTCACCGAAATAAAACTCCATCTCCCCACTTCCAACTCCATCAAATCACAAAATCCCCGCCGCATCTCCTGGCCAGAGAGAAGGCGTCACCTTCTAAGTGGCCCGCCCCTCCGCAGGGGAATGAAAACTTTCCCTAGGTCCTAGATCCTTCCGAATAAAATGAGTACGCCTTCACCGCCTCAACTAGGCAGCCTCATATATACATGTAGGTATAAAAATTACTAATGAAAATTATAACATATTTGAGGGGCGACACCAAACGTGTTTCCTACCTTTAAGGTCTGAAGATAGTGAGATAATTTAAAAGTAATCATATGAATTATCTCCTAACTCTAAAACTAATTATATTTTTAGTTTATATTTTCTTTTATTACACATTAGCAAATGTACCCGTGTTTCGCTACGGTATTCTACATTGCATACGGATATCGAAGTAAATACTGTACGTGCAGTAAATAAGGTTATTTTAAAATTACATGGCTCTTAGCGTTATCCGAGAAATAGCGTGGGGAGGACCCCATACGTTGATTCCAATGTAATGTGCTGGTTGCGGAGTTGTGATGATAATGGCAGGCTCACTTGCCTACTGCCATTCACAATCGAGTTGGGAAGTTTACATTATAATTGCAGGCCCCATTGCCTACTGCGCGGTCAAAATCCATTTGGGGAGTTTTCGTTACAATGGCAGGCCTTATTTCCTACTTTCAGACAGATTACAGTTGAGGAGTTTTTATTATAATGACATGCAACTTATCTACTACCAGTCAAAATTTAGTTGTGAAGTTATCATTATAATGACAGGTACTTTTCCTTCTGCCAGCCAGTTTACTGCCAGTCACACAGAGTTGGTGAGTTTCCATTAAAATAACAGGCCACTATGCCTAATGCTAGTCACGTTTTAGACGAGTGCATTTGTTTATAATGGCGGACACCCTGGCCTACAGCCAAATACGGTCGGGTAGGATCCCCTTCCTTCTGCAAGTCAAATCGAGAAGTGAATTATTCGTTACAATGGTGGGCCCTCCTTACTAATGCCAGTTACACAGGATTTGGAGAAGGGCTCCATTCCTACTGCCAGTCGAAGTCGGTGTTGGGAGTAAATCTTGAACTGAAGGTTTGCATTTAGAAACGTGCCCATGCTTATCTGCCATCTATATAAATATAATCGTAACGACCGTGTGTCTGTGCATTGACTATTTTGGCGGAATTACCGTACGGTTATCCATTTCAGGTGTAATAATGACCATATGCATATTTCTTAGCTTTGGTGTCTGTTTGTCTGTTAGATTGTATGAGTTCTTATAACTTGAAAACTACTGAATATATTTGTACCAAACTTGATATTTAGAATCCACCTGTCCTGAATAGGTTTTAGGGCCAATATTATTTCTGAATACCTAAATTTACTGAGGGTTTATCCGAAACCGAAACCATGATTTTGCACTCCCTCACAATATGCACATCCAAAAATAATGGAAATCTACAATCCCTAATGGAAATCAATATCTAAAACTTTTTCCTCATGTGCATTTTTCGACAGGAGGATTAATAAGCGAGATATCATGACCGGTCGGTTTTGCAGGTTAAGTCCAGCGGACATTGACCAAAAGGTGTACGTGGAGCAGATTCCTTATCTGTCTATACAAATAAAATCATAACGACTGTGTGTGCCTGTACCTTGACTATTTTGGTGAAATTTACTTACAGCTACCCGTTTGAGATTTACTGCTCCCAAACAGAAGATCATCCAACAAAGGGTTTACACCCTCAGACGTCCCTTTTATCGCTCTACATATTTGGTCTTAAAATATTTTCTCGTAGTTTCCATATTTATGGGTTCTATTGAGTTTCGATATTTGAATGGGGTAAAATTTGGGTACATTTTTAACATTTTACATTATTATCCACATACTTATGTGGAAGCTAGAATCTTGAAATTTGGTTCGCATACAGCCATTTGTCGTTTCAATGTGCGTGCCAAATTCGATTACTCTACCTTTCCTATAAGAGTGTCAAACTAAGTAAATATTGTAAAAAGCAAAAAATTTACGAACAATCGAAATATAGAGCCAAATCTACCCTAGAAGGGAGAAAGAGAGACGACAAAATGTCACAGGACCAACGTTGTAAATCACTCCAAATTGAAAGGAGATTGTGCCATCCGTTTTGTGATAGAACTTACCGTTTAGCCACGAAATACCTCGAAACGAAGGTCTGTAAAGGTCTGTACCGTCATTAAATTGCCCCCATATTTCTATATTCTTCGGCATAAAAAGCGAAAATTTAAAGATCTTGGAAGTTTTCCGTAGGTTGCCGGCTAAAACGTAAAATTTTCTTAATTTCAATTTTTCAACTCGTGTTGCAGATTGTGAGGCAAGCTTGATTTTGGACGAGGGGGGTAAAATTCAGGATTTTCAGAAACTATAGCTCAAACATATGCAGATGGTCATTATAACCCCTTAAACGGAAAGCTGTACGAAAATTTCGCCAAAATAGTCAATGGACAGACACACGGTCGTTACGATTTGATTTGATTTGATTTAAATATGAAAACAACACCTTTCAGGCTATGTCGGCTGGACTCAGCCTGAGAAACCGACCTTTCATGATATCTCCCTTATTAATACTCTTGTTGAAAAATGCACATGAGAAAAAAAATCTATTTGGATTTCTATCAAGTTTGGTCGATTTCCAGTCCAGATGGTCTTGTACTTTATACAGTATATTGTGGGAGAGTAAAATCACCATTTAGGTTCCTTATAAACCCCAGTGCATTCCGGGAATTTGAAATGGTATTGACCTTAAAACCTACCCTAGGACAGGTGGATGCTAAATATAAAGTATGGTTCAAATATCTTCAGTAGTTTTCAAGTTGTAAGAAGTACGCTTTACACGCACCCACTCCTGCGTTATGTCCGGTGGGACTTGTACCGAAAATCGGTCCGTTAATGACATCTCCCTTATTAATCCTGGTATCGAAGTGATGCACATGAGAAAGGGGGTTTAGAAACTAATTTCCATTAAGACAGGTAGATTTCCATTAAGTTTGGTTGTGTATATTTTGAGAGAGTGCAATATCACGCTTTCGATTTCGTACAAACCCCCAGTCAGTTCAGGGATTTAGAAGCAATGTTTACCCTAAAACCTACCCAAGGAGAGGTGAATTCTAAATATGAATTTTGGTGGAAATATATCCAGTAGTTTTCGAGTTATAGGAAGACAGATAGACAAACAAACAAACAAACAGGCACCAGAAAACCTACCCTTGGACGGATGAATGCTAAATGTAAAGTTTGGTTCAAATATCTTCAGTAGTTTTCAAGTTGTAAGAAATACGCTTTACACGCACCCGCTCTAGAGTTAAGTCCGGAGAGACCTACACCGAAAAACGGTCCGTTAATGATATCTCCCTTACTAATCCTGTTATCGAAATGATGCACATGAGAAAAAAGGTTTACAAATTATTTTTTATTAAGACAGGTAAATGTACATTAAGTTTGGTTGTGTATATTTTGAGGGAGGGCAAATTCACGGTTTTGGTTTCGTATAAACCCCCAGTCAGTTCAGCGATTTAGAAGCAATGTTTACCCTAAAACCTTCCCAAGGAGAGGTGAATTCTAAATATGAAGTTTGGTGGAAATATATCCAGTAGTTTTCAAATTATAGAAGGACAGACAAACCGACAAACAAACAGACAAACAAACGGACACCCAAGCTAAAAATTATGCAGATGGTCATTATTACACCTGAAACGGATAACTGTATGAAAATTTCGCCAAAATAAACAATGTACAGACACACGGTCATTACGATTTTATTTAAATAGATTAGCCTATATTGATCAGTCAGCAGGCCTACCGAAAACAGAAATTTTATTATTATTATTATTATTATTATTATTATTATTATTATTATTATTATTATTATTATTATTATTATTATTATTATTTAGCTATCGTGGGTAGGCACTTCAATTTACTGTGTGCTAGGTTTGGCTACACTGACTATATAGATTAACTAGCTGATGAACCCGTGCTTCGCTACGGAATTCTACATTGTATACAGTTAGGTAGTGTACACGTTGTGAGCAAGATTGTATTAAATTGCGTAGCGCTTAACGTTACCCTAGAAACACGACGGGGAAGTCACCAAACGTCTTTTCTTATATGAAGACTGGGTTGGGGAATTTTTGTTGTAAGGGTAGGCACCCTTGCCTACCATCAGTCACAATCAGGTTGGAGAGTTTTCATTTTAATGACAGACACTCACTCTCCACCTGCCTTCTTACATCCTCAGAAAGACTTAGTAGTTTCCCCAACTGAAATGAACATAGGTCATTACAATGACGTCAGTATGAATGGCGCGATTAAAAGCAATGCTTAATGAAATACTCGATCAAATGAAAAACCACACATTTTCTCACTTTTAACGAACAGTACTATGCTGCCCAAAGTTCCGGAGTTGGAATGATCAAGCCGCAGAGAGCCGTGATCCGTGAACACACTTCGTCTTATCTTCGGTCGGGTGAGGGTGTCGAATAGTGGAGACTCCCAGGGCAAAAACTATGCCCTCTTACTAATATATTTAATAGGAGTACCCGATGAGTCGGAAAATCTCAGTTCACTACGCAGGTGGCGGGAAAATATATCTGACTTGGAGACAAATTTTTCCTCCAAGCCAGAGGAGAAACCCCCACCTCAATGCTAATTTGGAATGAAATGCATGTAGAATTTAATAAAAGTGAAAAGGAAGAAGCTTTTCTTAAGAAACGGCTCTTTTCAGGGTTGAATTTTGAGTTATTTCGTGAATTGTGGTGCTATAATTTGGATTAGTTCTAAATTGTAATCCTAGACAGGTCATACTACTACTAATACTACTAGGTGAGCGACTGCCTTAAGTGAGCACACTGCTCATTCAAAACAGTGCGTCAGAGTAGGGATCGAATAGCTGGAATACCATGATGAACCAGTCTGTAACTTACCAGCGGTATCAGAAAATATATGAACCAGAAGAAAGTTTTCTAACTCCCTAGCTATTTTCCGCCAATATTCAGTCAGGCTGTTATACTCATTATGCAGCAGTAATCCCATCTATTTGAGTTGAGCAGCAGCATAAGAGACAAAGAACATCACAACAAACAGTGGTCAATGTAATGTTATTGTTGATCATTGTTATGCACTTTCAATATTGTAGGCCTCCACATTTAGTTTTCCTCCGACTCTGAAATACCACTCTTATCATAGTCGGTACGGTAAAACTGAATAAAACATAAATGATCGGAAATTGTATTCTCTATAACTTTTGTTATGTAGTACTTTTTGGTATGACCAATAACATGGGTATTTAAAAATTAAATTTTAAGCGCCTTCCCCTAAACTACAATTTCATCCAGGGCGAATAAAATTGTTTATAACTTAGACTGTAGTTTCTTATTCCCCGACTCCATATACCGATTTTTATTAAATTCTGTTAACTCATTTTCTCGCGGCTCGGCGTTGATGTGGAGTTGGCAGCAAAAATACAAATTGATGAATATCTGTATTATCGAAGCCGGTACGGTAACAATGTATGACATAAATGATCGGAAATTTAATTCTATATAACTTTCGTTATGTAGTATATAGCGATAGGACCACTAAAAAAATAAATATTGGTGAAATAAATTTTAGGCCTTCCCCTAAACTACCATTTCACTCAGTGTGAGTAAAACGATTTATAGCCTAGATTGTAGCGGCTCATCCTCCGATTTTACATACCAATTTTCATTAAATTATCTTCAGCCGTTTTCTAGTGATGCGTGTACATACATACAGACAGACAGACAGACAGACAGACAGACAGACAGACAGACAGAAATTACTGAAAAGTAAAAAGTGCATTTCCTTGTTACTAAGGACATGATCGATACAGAAATACTATTCTTTTCATATTCTGAGCAATGTACAGACAAAACTCTTATTATATATATATATATATATATATATATATATATATAGATATGGATAAAGTCACTGCAGGTTTGGATAGCCAAGCATCACTACATTCGGGGGGTGAAGGGGCTGGTCCCCACCGCCCTCTGTCCCCAGAGTGGTTGTCCGTGGTTTTCCATTCTCCTGCACTAAGGTGAATACCGTGACAGTTCCCATTTTAGGCCACATTACCAACATAAATCGCCCTGGTCTGACGATATGCTACATTGTCCACTGAAAGTGTTCAAGATGATCCGACTTCACGAGAGTGTCGGTGGATGTCAGTGACTCTAATGATCTGACCATCAAAATGAGGCAGTGAGTTGGGACGGATTTCGTTCTTTATTTGTAATCACTATCATTCATTATGTTTGTCAGCCACCGTTACCCTGGGAACAGATATGTCACTGATGATGGAAGTAGCCCCAGAGACCGGCCTGTGTGAATCTCGCTACAGCTGCCGCGGCTACCTGGCCTGGCCAGCTGATTGGGCTCTCTTGTTTCCGTTCTGTAGTCGACCGTCTTCTCAGCTGTTCTCCTTGCCTCTGGCATCTTCAGAATTGTTCCCAGATACATCCCCTACCCCTGCTTAGACCACTTAAAAATTCAGTTTGGAAATGTTTGGCAGTTACAACCCATGAAATTAGTCGGTAGCATTTAAGGTGAGGTGGAAATATAAATTTTAAGCATAATAGAATACCATCCCTGCTACTTACGCCTAAAATAGATAGCGAATTATAGTCTTCACTTTTGAATATAATTTACCCCACACTTCTAGAGTTTAACTCACCTGTGCCCAAATTGTTTAACATTTAATGTACAGAATATCGTTCCTACCAAAGCCGCGAATGTGACAATGCTGTTCCTATCCAATATTTCCCTTGAAACTAGTCACGCCTCCCAGCAACATATTGACATGCAGTCCATCAGAACAATTTTCGTTGAGTTCATTTTCCTATGCACGAGTATACAGGAAAATTAACCTTACTCTGCCGTACTATAGGAATGCATGTTTGCCTGACGTAGCCTATTTGCCTACTCCTAGAGTATGATGTATTCAAGGTTAATTTCCCTCCACACACGCGCCTAGGAAAATGAACTCAACGAAAAATTGTTCTGATGGACTACATATCAATATGTGGCTGGGAGGCGTGACCAGTTTTAATGTAAATAATGGATAGGAAACGACTTGTGACCTACGACATTTTGGCACAGCAATGAAGATATGATCCTACCAAACAAACCAAACCCCATCGCACTACAGCCGTTGAAGAGCCTTGGCCTACCAAGCGACCGCTGCTCACCCCGAAGGCCTGCAGATTACGAGGTGTCGTGTGGTCAGCACGACGAATCCTCTCGGCCGTTATTCTTGGCTTTCTAGACCGGGGCCGCCATCTCACCGTCAGATAGCTCCTCAATTCTAATCACGTAGTCTGAGTGGAGCTCGAACCAGCCCTCAGGTCCAGGTAAAAATCCCCGACCTGGCCGGGAATCGAACCCGGGGCCTCCGGGTAAGAGGCAGGCACGCTACCCCTACACCACAGGACCGACTGATATGATCCTACACCGTTTATAATTTATGTAGGAATACTGACTAGTGAACTGTTTGGGTTGCACTACACATATTTCAATGACAATAGGGTGAATAATTAAATACCATATCCCAAATGTAATGGTGATAATCATTTTGCCTAAAAATTAACGGTAGTGTTATAATGAATAACTGTCCGACTCGTTGTCTGAAAGGTCAGCGTACTGGCCTTCGGTTCAGAGGGTCCCGGGTTCGATTCCCGGCCGGGTCGGGGATTTTAACCTTCATTGGTTAATTCCAATGGCCCGGGGGCTGGGTGTTTGTGCTGTCCCCAACATCCCTGCAATTCACACACCACACATAACACTCTCCTCCACCACAATAACACGCAGTTGCCTACACATGGCAGATGCCGCCCACCCTCATCGGAGGGTCTGCCTTGCAAGGGCTGCACTCGGCTATAAATAGCCACACGAAATTATTATTATTATTATAATGAATAACTAAAGAATACCTGGATACCCCGGAGCAGTTAACCGATGATAACATACATATACCGTAGAACTATACCGATAGTCCTTTTTTAAGCTACACAAACAGTTTTAAACTGAAAATAGATTTTGACAACACGAATAGAACTAAACGCTCTACTCTACAAACCTGTTTTACTAACATGTACAGTGTATGAATATGTCAAAATACTGGTGTTCTAATTAATTACCGTGTTGTTTATAAAGGATGCTGAAACATCTAGTACGAAATCTTGGCCGTGTATTTATAAACGTGCATGCTATTAGTATAATAATTTATTAGCACATATGAGGATGCTACCGAATTCGCGTTCAGCATCACTCAGTTTTTCATGCTAGGGATATCTTGTGTAACAACGGCAGGCGTGCAGCGATGTTTTTATGTTTTAATGACCATCCTACCAAGTTTCATTTTAATCGATGTCTTCGATATACCACATTCGAAACCGCAATATCAAAGTACTATTTTAAAGAACAATGAAATTTAAAATCCACAGCCTGTTTCCAGACATTCCACCGGGTCAGGAATGGAGTGAATGAAGTTCCCATCTAGCGGCGAGGATAGGCACTGTGCCGGATGCCGAAGCCTGACGTACTCCTCTGCTTCAATGGTTAATGACTGACAGATGAAATGTTATTGGAGGGTGTTGCTGGAGTGAAAGATAACATGGAGAACCAGCGTAATCGGAGAAAAATCTGTCCCGCCTCCACTTTGTCCAGCCCAAATCTCACATGGAGTGAACGGCATTTGAACTACGGAACTCAGTGGTGAGAGGTCAGCGCGCTGCCGCCTGAGCCGAGGAGGCTCTTTTTAAGTACAATACCGCAAGTAAATAGCATCATTACGGCAGAATTACTATTATAATTAAGTTTCAGATGTTTAATCATTGATTATCACACCAAGTTTTATTGTAATAAGTCTGGCTCTGTCAGACTAGATCCCTTGTAAGTCTAATTGTGACTAAATACACTCTGTTTATTTATTTATTTATTTATTTATTTATTTATTTATTTATTTATTTATTTATTTATTTATTTATTTATTTATTTATTTATTTATTTATTTATTTATTTATTTATTTATTTATTTATATCTACACGAACTAGTGAAGAAGGCCTTCTGGAAGAGAATAATTGTTACTCTTGCCTAGAAGATATGATGTTAAAAGGAGAGTTATATTTTAGATGTTTATGAAAACTGTGTATTTTTAAAAATATTTCTCCTGTACAACGTATGTAGACTTATTTCACTTATTGTCATTTAAGAAAGTCTTAAACATACAGGATTACAATAATATAAGTACTTCCATAGCTGCACCAGGTATATCCTATCTAAGTGTACAATGCACCATCATATATTCACAGATTGTTCAGAAACCCAAAACCCAACAATTATTTTAAGATACTGAAACCACTATAATAAAAAATAATATCACCACATAAAAGAATTATTGGACACTGATGTATTAAGTTAGTGGAAATAAATTAAATATTTCTGTTTGTATTAAAATGCACAGAAAAATCACATAAATAAAAAAGTGGATATAATTTTACATGAAACATATTGAAAATCCACAGCCTGTTTCCAGTCATTCAACTGGGTCAGGGGTGGAATGAATGAAGCCCCATCTAGCGGCGAGGATAGAAATTGCCCCGGCTGCCGAAGCCTGTCGCACTCCTCTGGGACAATGATTAATGGCTTGCAGATGAAATGAAATTATATTGGAGAGTGTTGCTGGAGTGAATGATGACAGGGAAAAACGGGGTACCCGGAGAAAAACCTGTCTCGCCTCCACTTTGTCCAGCACAAACCTCACATGGAGCGGCCGGGATTTGATCCACGGAGCCCAATGGTGAGAGGTCAGCGCGCTGCCGCCTGAGCCAAGGAGGCTCTTTTTAAGTACAATACGGCACGTAAATATCATTATCACAGCAGAATGACTATTACTATTTAATTTCAGATATTTAATCATCACACCAACTTTTATTGTAATAAGTCTGGTTCTGCTAAACCAGATCTCTTGTAAGTTTAATAGTAACTAAAAATACATTTTATTTATTTATTTATTTATTTATTTATTTATTTATTTATTTATTTATTTATTTATTTATTTATTTATTTATATCTACATTAACTAGTGAAGAAGGCGTCCTGGAAGAGAAAAGTTGTTACTCTTGCCTAGAAGAAATGATGTTAAAAGGAGAGTTATATTTTATATGTTTATAAAAACTGTATATTTTCAAAAATATTTCTCGTGCACAGTTTAAGTAAACTTATTTCTCTTATTGTCATTTAAGAAAGTCTGAAACATAAAGGAATAAAATAACAGAAGTACGTCTATAGCTGTACCATGTATGGCCTATTCAAATGTACAATGCACCAGGATATATTCACAAGTTTTTCAGAAACCCGAAACCTAAAAGTTATTTGAAGATATTGAAATAACAGTAATGAAAAGTAATGTATGTATGTATGTTGGGTATTCAGCTCGAAGGCTGATTTGATCCTACACAGTTCCGCCAACAGCTGTCATAGTTAGCCTAGACGTCACTGAAGAGTAATATCACCATACAAAAGAATTCTTGGAAACGAATGTGTTACGTTAATGTTAATGCATTAAATATTCTTGTCTGTGTTAAATTGAACAGAAAAAGAATTTTGAAAGGCCACATCAATGAAAAAACAAGAAATGATTTTACATAAAACATCAATTTCTTATTTTCTCTTTCGTTTGTTTTATTGTTGATTACTTTCTAATGAACAACTTTATTTTACCAAAAGGTCGACACAGACTGCTCGATTAAAATTGTATCAATCTAATTCGCAGCCCACCTTCTCTAACATTTTTATAATATTTCTTTGGTAACGGCCTTCAGCTGTGTGTCGAGCTGATTAGCCTAAACAGTGAAGCGATATTTCAATGTGCTCGGCTACGAAGCCTAAAGGCGGTAAATTTACTGGCACCTAAAACAACTGCTGCGGGACAAAATTACGCCACCTCGGCGTCTCTGAAAACTTTAAAAGTAGTTATTGGGAAATAAAATCAATAATAGTATTATTTAGTTCATGGGGTTCTGTTTAAGATCTTCAAATTACACACACAGCACAGCACACTGCCAACCACTGCAGAAAGACGTAATTATTCAATACATCCTTCTGCATAGGGTTGATGTAATGAAGGGCATTCGATCGTAAAACCGGGCCAAGTCCACTCCCTAAGTCCCGCAAACCTAACAACGTTGGAGTCGGATCAGAGTAAGAAATGGGCATACATACTGTGTTTAGGGAGCCATGAAAATTAAAAGTTTGGCTAGGTCTCGCAAGCTAAATGCTGTCTGGATCGGAAGACTACAACGGTTGACTAAATGCGGTCCGATAGAATGATGAATGTGGTGAAACTGGTAGAACTATATGAAAGCAATGTCAGACATGGCTAGAGGTCCTGCAGTCTCAAGTATAGAGCCTAGAGTTATCCCGTTTTACTCGCCTCTTACAACAGGCAGGGAATACCGTAGACATATCCTATGCCGCAATGAACGGGCATCGGTTATTGCTCAGATACTCTCAGAAGATAACAAAAATTACAGCCATTAGTAACGAAAAGCGTAACATCTAAGACACTACAGCAAGAAGAAAATTCACAAATTATAGCACAATTTAAAAGGCTGTGGTATATTTCTCTACATGTGCGTGAATTTCTCATTGAACTGCTCTACGTGTTATTGCCAAACCACAACAATGAGCCACTTGGAGACAGGCATAATGGCGGGTAACCCCTCTCTCAGAAATTGGAAGTGGGAATGAAATGAAACATATCTCCCTGCAGTGAATGCAGCGAGCTAAAATAACACAGAGAGGGGGAAGGGCTGCTTAGCTGAACATAACTGTACGAACGTCCGCCATGTTTCCAGTGGTCATGTACGCAAGGGGACATGGTTCTGGAATGACGAAAACTGTTGAAAATACGCATTATAACATCACAGGTGCAAAATTAAAGACCGTTAGCCGAAAGATTAGAGCATTAATAACAATAAATTGCGAATACCGCCACTTCATGTTGCGGCGTGAGACCAACATCACGATCAGCTGACTGTAAGGTAGTTCGAAAAGTATCTAAGGAAAATCGTCATACAGTGACATAAGAACTGTCCTCGAAATCCAATCGAATCAAGAGCGTTAGCCTGCTGTTGTGGTTAAGTGTAAATTTAAAAAACCGTCTACATAAATGAGTAATTAGGGCGGAAATACTTAAAGCTAAAGGGACCTGCGATAGGTTACAACCTCATTCCTCCACCAAGTGAGTTGGCTGTGCTGAATCCCACCCACGGCAGCTCTGAAGATGGTTTCCCGTAGTTCTCCATTTTCACACCAGGCAAATGCTGGGGCTGTAACATCCATTCCTCCCTTACCGAAACCTTCGAAATGTTAGTGCGACATTAAAAAAACACACCTCATTCTGATCATATTTTTAAACGTAATCCATTCCCATGAGTACCGCTATAATTGTTTAACATTATGATTTATTATAATGTAGGGGATATGATTTTGTCCAATTACCTTAACATAGTCTATTGGGATGACTAGCTGAAACATAATCTTGAAAGTTGTGCATTATGACGTGCAGCCTTATTTTAAATATTAATGTGACTGATATCTACAATAAAAACTTCATAAATTTCACAAACAGCAGTAAAATTATTTAGAAAACTTGGTGGACATTTGACTGTAATAGGCATACATCAAACCAATGCACAAGCACAAGGCACTCCGATTAGTGCAGTCATAAGCTGAGCATACGCCTGGTATTCTTGAAGGTGAGAATCTAACTTTTCACTTCTTACACATTTATGACGTTCAATCGTCACGTACAATCTCCCCGTCATCTAATCATATGTTCTCAAGCCACCTCGCTTTCATTTGACAACTCGATACATACTCGATGCGAACTTGCTGATGTCAGATACACCCCCCCCCCCCTTCTGTGTGTGTATGTTCTTTTTTAATTTCAGAAAACGTGTGTTGGGTTATGGCAATCCAACATGCTGCCACCAGCATAGATTCACCATCGCTAGGCAACGTACATAAGATAGTTAATACAAGTCAAGGAGCCATTTTCAATCCATGGCGTAGGAAGCCATTTTCATTCCTTGATACAAGGAGCCAAATTCAGTCCGTAATATCCGGAAGTGGTTCTGGGTATCTGTGCGATGCCCACCCTAATCTACGGCATGCAGAGATCTCAAAGTTTTGTCATAGGTCGATACAGCATTTTACCGATCACGCACGGCTGTGTCAAAGAGAATTTCTTGCTCCAAGAAATGAAGTTCTCAATGTCATCAACAAGCGAATTTTACAGAAATCACTCGGTGTTCTGTAAATTTCCAAGTTCATCGAAACAACATGTAATACAGATGATGCTTTCAACTACACTACAGAGCTTCTGAACAACTTGGAGTCACCAAGAGTACCAAGAACATCTTGGAGTGGACGATTGTGGCACCGATTATCCTTCTCAGGAATATCAATCCTCCTTCCCTCTGCAAAGAAATATGACTCTCAGTCAAGAAACTGATGCCGAATATAGTGAAGCCACCAACATTATCTGTTATGCCGCGGGTGTAGTGTTCATTCCTCGGATTCAAATGATCTCTTCGGATATATCGTTTCAATTTAGACATCTACAGTTCCCTCATATGTTTGAGTTTCGATACGCACATCGACAAGGTCAAGGGCAACCGCTTAAAGGTGTAGGAGTGCATCATCGGAAACTGTGCTTCTCTTATGGTCGACTGTATGTGGGCTGTTCAAAGGTTCGAAAGGCAAACACACTGTACATCTTAGCTCCAAATGGAAGGGCAATTAATATAGTTTATCCGAAAGCTGTGTTGTATTGTTTTCATATTATTTTTACCATCCACCAACCCGGTACGTCTTAAGCATTGGAGTTACAATATTTTTAAAAATAAAAGAATGTAATTAATGCAATTTATGTAAAAAAAAAACCGATGTGTGTTAATAAATATTTTAATCTGCATTTAAATAAATAGTCTTAAAAAGATCTAGCCGTTGAATTAATAAACGCGGGTGAAGCCGCGAGTACATGCTAGTAACTTATGAGATCAATCAAGACGCTGTCGAATGTTAAATGCGTATAATGCGTATTCCTTGATTATTATTATTATTTTTTTTTTGGTCATAACAATTATTTCATTGAGGACGGTCACAGTGTGTTTTATTTTCCTAAAAACTACTGCTTCCACCTTTTCGGCTTAGCTATATTTTGGAATCATTAGTCCCGTTTACATAGCAAAGACCAGATTTCTTTTATGGCCAATCAGACTGTGAGGCCTCAGGTAGCATATAGCAGCAAATGATTTGAGATGAGGAATAGGAAAAACTGTCAGAAATCACACTCACAAACTACTTCACACATCACTATTTTATTTATTTTTTACAATTTGCTTTACGTCCCACCGACACGGTTAGGTCGTGTGGCGACGATGGGATAAGAAAGGGCTAGGAGTGGGAAGGAAGTGACCGTGGCCTTAATTAAGGTACACTCCCAGCATTTGCCTGGTGTGAAAATGGGAAATGCCGGGCTGAGTGACTCAGACGGTTGAGGTGCTGGCACTTCTGACCCCAACCTGGCAAGTACGATCGTACCTCAGTCCGGTACGTAAAACAACTCCTGCAGGACTAAATTCCGTCACCTCGGCGTCTCGGAAAACTGTAAAAGTAGTTAGTGGGACGTAAAGCCAATAACATTAAAATGGGAAACCATGGAATACCATCTTCAGGGCTGCCGAATGTGGGGTTCGAACCCACTATCTCCCGAATGCAAGCAGATAGCTACGTGACCCAACAACAAAAGCCACTTGCTCGGTTATACACCCTTAAAACAACTTGGATTTCATCTTTCGCGTGCCCTATTTTCACAGAATCGCAGGTCGCGGATTGGGGGGGTCTACTCGAAAGACGTGCACCAGTCCTCACAAAAGGCCACGCGCCATTATTGTTATTCTTATTATTAGTATTATTATTATTACTAGTAGTAGTAGTTGAAGAAGTATTGTATCGGCCTATTAAGGACTACGTTATTTCAGCTGTCTTCTTTGGTCTTTGGTCTTTGCCCAGTGCACCTTCATTCGTTGTCGGTTTTGCTCTTTTCTTTCTTCCATCCACGTCTTTCCCGTCTTCAACTTTGGCATTTCTTGAAAACCCTGGTGGTCTTTCAGTTTCCTCCTGAATGAGTTGCGTTCTTGTATATCATCATACGCGATCCCCATCTTCTGCAGATCCCTATTCACCTCCTTGAACCAAGCTGGCTGGGTCTTCTCATCTTAAAAATAGGCAACGATCCGGTTCGATAAACGTGTTTGTTTCATTCTTAGCAAGTGGCATAAAATGCTATTCTCCTTCTCCGCATGACATCGGAGATCTTCTGGACATGAGTATACAGCTTATGGTTATGCCAACGTCTATATTCATTTTTAATTGGGCCAAGAATCTTTCTTTCTTTCTTTCTTTTTGTTTAATTTTCAATTTTTCTCCCAGGCCTTTCTAGTACATATCAAGGCATTCCGCTATAGCCTATACAGTGTAATAATGCCTGAGTTTTATATTCAAAGATATGTACCTTATATTGTAAACGTCTTCGGCCAGCTGATAAGCCATTTCCATTTTATTCATGCACGGTGCGAATGCTTCTTTTCCGAGATGTTTTATTCTATCCACTCATGAAGATATTTAAACATCTCTCTGTTTGATTGCCCCTGGTTTACTTTTAGCTCTTTTGGTGCTGGCTTCTTGTCAGTTATGAATTGCGTTTTCTCCAAAGAGATCTGGACACCTGCTTTTCTCGCCTGTGCCTTGAGATGGTTAATTTGCGTTTTAACCATGTCTAAATAATCAGAGAAAATTGCTAGATCATCTGCAAATGCTCGGCAGTCAATTGAAAGTTTCATGTTCTTCTATTATTATTATTATTATTATTATTATTATTATTATTATTATTATTATATTTATCGATACAGCCAGCTGCGGGCCACGTTTACACAATCACCCTTCTATCACGCAGACTGATACCCTTCTCTTTTCACTCTCGCCAAAGATTCTTGAGTCCTTGCTCGTTCTTCCACTGAGATGTTCCGTGGCTTCGTATGTTGCTCTTCAGACGCATCCCTCATTCCCGCAACCTTCTTCTTAAATGATGTCCTTTCTTTTATATCCTCCTCCTTGATACCTATTTCTGTCAAGTCATTGTGCACCTGTTTAAGCCATCCCGGTTGTTTTTTCCACCTTTCCTGCAGAAGAAGTATCCTGTTGGCCAATCTCTCTGGGTTCATTCTTTTGATGTGTCCATAAAACGTCAGTCTCCTTTTCCTCATCACAGTCGTGATTCTTTCTACTGTCTCGTAGAGCTCCAAATTCGATTTTAACCGAAGCGTGTTGGGGTCACTCGTCGACTTTCTTGGGCCTTAGATTTTTTGTAAGAATCTTCTGTCTCTTTTTTCAAGGACTGCGTCAGCCATCCGCGTCAAGGTTTCTGCTCCATAATGGCACTCTGTTCTAACCACTGTGCAGTAATGTTTTAACTTGGGCTGAATTGAGAGGGACTTGGACTTATAGGTGTCATGACATAATCTGAATGCCAACTCCATCCCTCTCACACTCTCCTTTAATCCATCCTTTTCATCCCCATTGGGGGTGAGTATTTCTCCCAGGTATTTAAATTTTTGCACACGCTGGATATCCCCAAACAGTGTAACAAGTCTGTCCGTGTCACCTTTTTTTATAGAATCCGTGAATGCTGTTTTTCGAAAGAGATTCTTAACCCTGTTTTGACTGCAACATTTTGTAGTTCTATTATTATTATTGTTCTATTATTATTATTATTACTATTATTATTATTATTATTATTATTATTATTATTATTATTATTATTATTAGACAACACCAACATCTTGTTATCGAATCAAAATTAACAACATCTATGCAGCTGTTACAATAACAGGAATCTAAGATGAATAAATATGCTGAAGATTTTAAGACATTTGTTTGCACGGGGTATATTTAGCAAGCAATAGGCCTGTTGTCGCGCGTGTTATTGCGCTACGGCTATGGAGCCAAGCTCTGCATTCGGAAGGCGAGTGGGCTCGAACCACACCAACCGCTGTCCTGAGAATAATTTTTTGTGGTTTCCAACTTAGAGGGCAATGCCGGGAGAGTTCCTATTCATAGCCCACAGCCGATTCCCTGCACTTTCCTACCCTTCTTTATTCACCATCATTCACTTCATCGCCATTAGCTCCTCAACTGAGGTCGGCGTCAGGAAGGGCATCCGACCATTAAAACATGCCGTATCATTTCATCTCACCTGATCCCCGACCCAGTATCAGAAAACCGGACTAAGCGGTGGACATACGATATACATCTGTGGACAGTACACGATGGAGGTCTCCACTTAGCGAATGAAGTGGCAATACAATATTTTATAATTGTTTTAACTCAGCGAAGATAACTCTCTTATTACTGAATATATCAATTATCGATTGCTGTGTATATAAAATGAATCAAAGTAATATCCTCCCTACAGGTCATGAAAGCCCTGAGACGGGTGGAAGGTAAAGGCTTCCACCGTCCTTAACGTCGGCACTTGGCGGGGTAGAGGGGTTAGGTCTACGCCGGCCACCTTTTCCCCCAGGATTAACTTGGTACTCATCTTGGGTGTAAGCTGAGTAAATCTCCGGGCCATGTGCGCCTCCGGAAGTGGAAATCTTGTTTCTTATATTCTTCGACTTCCTGGCAGGGAGTCGAACCTATGACCTTCCGGGTGAACTGACCACGCCTTTACAATCTTGGCCAGGCTTGCTGTGTACATGCAGTACCGTACGTAAATACCTCGTGGTGAAACTTTCTGATGGCCGTTTTACAGCTCCTCGTTTATTGTTTTGCCCTCAGGAATATTTAAAATGGACAATTCCTTGTGAATGAAATAGAGCCTTCACCATGAATTTCCCTTTGTTGTGATCTTGCTGGGTTTTCTTCGACGCCTTGAAGACTGATTTCCATCCTCTATTTCTTTAAATATCGTTACGTGCCAGCCCTATCGTAGCCCTTCGGCATTTCTGAAAGGATCTAATGATTCGACTGGGAGCTGAGGGCCAAGTGCACCTCCGGGAGGAAAAACCTTGTTTCTTACATTTTTCGACTTCATGTCCGGCTCCATGGCTAAATGGTTAGCGTGTTGGTCTTTGATCACAGGGCTCCCGGGTTCGATTCCTGGCAGGGTCGGGAATTTTAACCATAATTGGTTAATTTCACTGGCGCGGGGGCTGGGTGTATGTGTCGTCTTCTTCATCATTTCATCCTCATCACGACGCGCAGGTAGCCTACGGGAGTTAAATTAAAAGACATGCACCTGGTGAGCCGAACATGTCCTCGGACACTCCCGGCACTAAAAGCCATACGCTTTTTTTTTCGACTTCCTGACGGGGAATCGAACCTAGGCCCTTCCAGGTATGGTCGGTCTTTCCGTGTATTGTTATTTTCGTCTGGTTTCCCCGCGCACTTTCTAAGAGGTGCAATGGGAATATTCCGTCTCTAGCCACATCGCGAATATTCCGGTACTCATCACCCGAGCTATGAAAAAGAAGTCAGTCAGTGCTGGAGTGAATGTTGAAGTTATTTAGCTTGACTGGGTCAGCAGCAGTTTTGGCTGTCCTCAGCGTCCCACCAGAGTCTGAACGAGGAGTTCTTGTCGTATCAGAATGTCGAGCGTCGAACTGGAGTACTGAGTTCGGAGTAACGAGTACTCCGTGTGTATTGTCTTGGAATACTGTATGTGTACCAACGTGGAGAGAGTGACTGGAACTTGACGGCAACAGTGGTGTTGTCATCTGTGCCCCGTCGGAGTCAGTGTATCGTAGCGTACGGAACGGAATTCTATGTGTACTGCCTTGGAGTACTGTGTATGTGTACTACCGTGAACTGAGGGCCATCGTAGAGTCGGTGTGTGGATCAGCTGTCGAGAGTAAAAATAATAATTTCGTGTGGCTATTGCTAGTGCAGCCCTTGTAAGGCAGATCCTCCGATGAGGGTGGGCGGCATCTGTCATGTGTAGGTAACTGCGTGTTATTGTGGTGGAGGATAGTGTTATGTGTGGTGTGTGAGTTGCAGGAATGTTGGGGACAGCACAAACACCCAGCCACCGCGCCATTGGAATTAACCAATGAAGGTTAAAATTCCCGACCCGGCCGGGAATCGAACCCGCGACCTTCTGAACCGAAGGCCAGTACGCTGACTATTTAGCCAACGAGTCGGACGCCGAGAGTAATGGAACATTGTTAATGATCTCTGTTGTGAGAACTATTATCCTGATGGTTAGCACTATTGAGCTGTTGGTGGTTAGTTGTCAGTTTTACGTATCACTGTATGTAACTGTGTCGATTACTGGACTTTCTCTGGAATAGAGCCAAGTTATAGTCAGTGTGTGTGTGTGTGTGTGTGTGTGTGTGTGTGTGTGTGTGTGTGTTTATTGGCTCATAGTGAAATAAATTAGAGCGTTAAAATAGACGGCGTTTTATTCGTAACAAGGGAACTGAAGAGAGGAAGGAAGAGTTATCAGAGTCTGAACGAGGAGTTCTTGTCGTATCAGAAGCTATTGCAAGAGAAAAAGAATGGCTGAAGACAGAACAGCGTGGAGAATTCATGCAAAGACCTGCCGATAGGCAGACCACCAGTGATGATGATGATGATGATTTAGCACTTATGTGACGTTACAAAAATGCATATAAATATTGATATTCGTTATAAATGAAATCGTTCAGATGGATTGTCTGTGTATCGCTTAGTCCCACACGATCCTGTAATTCTACTTGATTCACGTGGAATACTTGAGAAAAATGTTGGTGTCTATACTTTGTCCGTAGTTCCAGAAAAGCAAGGAACCAAGGTTTCAGATTTACATGAGTGTTGAAATGAGGAGTCACGAGACCCCTCCAATATTACGTATAATGCGAATTTCAGAAACGTTACGTTTAATTTCAAAATTTTCACGTTGGGTTAGGTTATCACTAGGGGGAAAGTAGCGGGTCACATTTCAAACAAAGTACACTTCTTAAATTCATTTGATAGGACTAAGATCTTAGTAGCTATCCCCTGGAATCTCGAAAGAAACATCCGTGAGGCTATCGAAATTAAGAAACACCCAGACAATATGAATTTAGAAGAATGATATCAAATCAGCAATTCTTGGATGCGTATTATACATAGATTAATTAACAAATGGAGGCCACCACATAAACACACAGGACGAACCTCAAGTTACGTAATAGCACTGGAAATTCCCCCCACTTATAGTGAAATTCAACTCAAGAGCTTAGGAAAAGTATCCTTCCGCATGTGAGGACGTCCCCTGTTCCCCCTTCCAGTCTCCGTTCTCCATCTCCGCCACAACCAGCTTATCATTAACGCCGTGCGTCCATCTGACAAGTACTTCATTCCGAAGTGAAGCATCAAACGAAATCACTTCCTTTCACATAGCTGTACTTCGATCACGTACCATACCTATTTATTCCTTTATTTACAATGTAAAACCTACAGATTACTGACGAATACCGAGGCAAGAGAAGGAAGGTTTATTTTTATTTCATAATGCAATTTGTGTGAGGCACATGGAGACTTACAAGATAAGTATACGATTCCGCTCTTGTGCAACGACTGTCAGTGGCAGTTTCTCACAGTTCAAAACGCTGAAAACCCCACCCGTGAGTGGGATTGCAAAACACAATGTTTCCATGAATATTATAAATATTGTAACTTAGTCTCGTCTTTCGGAAGGTAAAAACGAACTCATGATACCCTCATGACAACATTTCTGCAGGTAGAGGGCGGTTACGAATATAAAGTAAAGTACAAATTATTATTATTATTATCATCATCATCATCATCATCTGTTTACCCTCCAGGTTCGGTTTTTCCCTCGGACTTAGCGAGGGATCCCACCTCTACCGCCTCAAGGGCAGTGTCCTGGAGCTTCAGACTCTTGGTCGGGGGATACAAATGGGGAGTATGACCAGTACCTCGCCCAGGCGGCCTCACCTGCTATGCTGAACAGGGGCCTTGTGGAGGGATGGGAAGATTGGAAGGGATAGGGAAGGAAGAGGGAAGGAAGCGGTCGTGGCCTTAAGTTAGGTACCATCCCGGCATTCGCCTGGAGGAGAAGTGGGAAACCACGGAAAACCACTTCCAGGATGGCTGAGGTGGAAATAGAACCCACCTCTACACAGTTGACCTCCCGAGGCTGAGTGGACCCCGTTCCAGCCCTCGTACCACTTTTCAAATTTCGTGGCGGAGCCGGGAATCGAACCTGGACCTCCGGGGGTGGCAGCTAATCACGCTAACCACTACACCACAGAGGCGGACTATTATTATTATTATTATTATTATTATTATTATTATTATTATTATTATTATTATTATTATTATTATTATTATTATTATTATTATTATTATTATTATTATTATCGAATACGCCAAGGATCCTATTCCCATGCCGTGTTAAGGCCCTTCCTGTTTTATTTACGGCGAGTGCATAGTTTGAACTGAACTGACACATCGACCTTTCGCTGGAGACTTGGATTTTCCGTGGAGTTTAAATTCCAAGCGAGCGGCGTAAACACTGTACACAGAAACGCCGGTCAGCTGCACGGTCTTTTTCACGTCTTCCGCAGTCAACAGCAGATTCTAATCTCGTAGGCTACTGTAAACGTTTAAAACAGTTTGGTTTAGATTTCCTACTTAATTTTTCTCCACTTTTTTTAGCCTTAAATATTTCACAGGGGACTCAAGCGTCACAGCATCACACACGTCTTGCTCACAGCTGGCAGCCGTTATGAATACTGAACATGCTGTTGAAGCCAGTATTGCCAACAGTTTTCTTGGATCCATCTTCAACGTCGCACATATTATGGGAACTTATCAGCAATGGAATGAACTCGAACAAAGCTTACTACGTTCACAGTGCAATACGATATCAATATCATATTAAATTATTATTATTTTGCTACATACACCACTGAGAACAATAACTATTCATAGCCATCTACGTATGAAATATAAGAGTTGGTAACGAACCCGAATAACATACAACCTGTGATATAATTTCCATATTTATACAGGGCAAAAATTTTTAATTCGTCAAGTCAGTTCACCAACATATCTAACCAAACTGAAGAAAGCTCCTAACTTGAGGAACAAGTAACAAACCTAGGGAACTATTTGGCGCTACGGAAGCCTTTTCACCGACCAGAAGTCTGACTAACATCAAAGGGACCGCTAAGGTCTTGAGGTGACTCTCGGTATAGCTGTGACACATAACGTTCCAGAATTCTCATGGGACTGCTAGGGGCTTACGTCAGCCAGGGATTTAAGGATATTTAAGGCCAAGGGCAGTAACTAGGTCTACTCTTGTAGTTTGATTGCTGCCTGGGAGACTGGTCAACTCGGATCGAGTAGGGGTATTTCAGTCGCCTTGACAAAGAATACCGCATTGCATTCGAAACATCGGCAAACTGTAGGGAATGTACAGAAAACAACAAAACGGTTCAACCCGGAAGAAGAACTTTCACCACTTAAATGTTAGTGCTAAATAGTAGATTTTTGTGAGCTCGTAGAGGCGATCAACGGTATTCTGTAGGAAAGCTTTCAGTAGAAATCACCTTTACATTGGTTTACTTTTAGACAGACTTCGCTGAAAGGGAGGGAAGGCTGATTGGCTAGCCGGCTTGCCTCAGTAGATCTTATTCATAAGTTGGAAATAAAATACATTGAAATACTGAGGATGACTAATGGCACAAACAGGTAGAGAAAATGGGTGGAGGACACCCACAGTTGAGGATATAAAGGCTTAGTGAGATGTAAAATCAATAAATGTTATTTGGAGAATAATGGACGGCTCAGCCACTGAGGGTAAGAGAAGAAGAAGAAGATCAAGGTGACGAAGTTAGACTCTGCTTTAATGATGAGATGTGTGGAACGAAACGAGTTTTAGAGATAGCTGCAAACAGTGAAGAAACCGGCGTACAATACATAAATAGAAACTGATTAGAAGGGGAGTTTAAAAGAGTTTATGTACTCTTTGAGGTTTGGTATTTGTTCTGACGAAAACCTGTACGTGATCAGTTTGAATCGAAGTCCACTTTCAAAACCTCTAGATACATGGTGTAACATATCTACAGAATAGATGAAAACATATTTTCACAAACCAATGCATGTTCGATATTTGCTACAAGAACTTCGACAGTTGTAGTCTATCGGTTATTGATTGCATTACGAAATTATATGAAGTAGGATCTAAACCGTTCAGGCACATTGCAACGCAGATGCACGATCACTCTTAAAATAATCCCCTCGGTAACCACACACTTTCAATAGTATTAGTAATATGCCTGCACATGGTAGTTGAAGCCATGCGATAATTATAAATCGTAAACTTTCGGAAGTTCTGCAAGAAGTCATATTTTGCAACCACTCACAATGCTGTCTACGATGCCACTTTTACCTCATTTTCAGATGCAAAATGCCATCTTCTTAGACAGTGTTTCATCCTGCGATGTCCGACTCGTTGGCTGAACGGTCAGCGTACTGGCCTTCGGTTCAGAGGGTCCCGGGTTCGATTCCCGGCCGGGTCGGGGATTTTAACCTTAATTGGTTCATTCCAATCGCACGGGGGCTGGGTGTATGTGTTGTCTTCATCATCATTTCATCCTCATCACGACACGCAGGTCACCTACGGGTGTCAAACAGAAAGACCTGCACCTGGCGAGCCGAACCCTTCCTGGGATATCCCGGCACTAAAAGCCATACGACATTTCATTTTTTTTCATCCTGCGATGGGGTGTAAAAGTATTTATGGCCATACATTGTATGAATAATTGGGATGTTGAAACACAGAAGTTCCTTCTGTCGAGAAAGACTGAGACCAGTAGAGACCGGTACGTAGACGCGTTGTCTTCTTCGCCACATCTCATGCCACTAACGACGCAAAATATCCAGATACAATTTTTTATTGTCAGCCTTTTCATCAGGATTCAGTTTCAAATGGACAGTTTCTGGAGAAAAAAAACATTTTCGTTTTTTGCGATCTTGTTGTATTTTATTCTGCCGCATACCGCACTGAAAATAGTTATTTATATCTTTCATATTTTCCATACGTGAAAAAAACCAGTGTGGAGATAAGTCATTTTGCATCAGCAAATGAGATAAAATCAGGCATTACGGAAGGCTGCAGAAAGTGGCTTCTAACATTCCTTCCAGAAGCATTATCAAGACTTTACAGTCGTCCAAAAGAATCACTTTGAAGATGGTTGTGCATCGGTACTTGAAAGTATTTCCGGTAAGGAACTATGCGCCAAGTCCACTAGTGTTTGAATTCTCCCTCATAGTAATATCTGTAGCACCACGAGGTTACATCGTTTTGGATTGAACTGAATATCGGACCTTTCTGTCCCTAATGAAATCCGGTTATGACTAAAATAATTCATGTTCTTGCATTGTATTAATTTGTCTTACTTTTTTAAAATGAGTAAGTAAATATTTAATCACCAAAATGCCATTACATTAGTTACTCCCTCACATTAAGTCATTAAAGATCACTTCGTAAATAAAGGTCTGTAGAGAGATCACATAAAAATATAAACATACTATTTAAAGGTCTATTATAAGTTGTGCATTCTCTTAGCAGATCTTCACTATTCTCATCGCTACGTAATGTTCTTTTCTTTGTATTTTATACCAAAACTTCTTGAAAATTGATGGGAAAGTGTTCAAATCCATTAGGATTTCTAATGATTCTGGATTTTTATATGCAGTGAAAATTACAGGAACATGAATTTTAACGTATAATATTAGACTAATCCTACGTCAGGAATAGATTGCGATAGCTTAAGAATTCACCGAAAAAATTATATGTATGTGATTCTAAAATACAGATCAGCTTTTTGTCACCGTGGACGAATTTAAATTAACACAGTTTCAATTTGATCGACTGGGACTGAAAATACAAAGAATATTTAATAAAAGTATACACAGTTGATTCGTACAGTATAGAATATGTAGTCATGAAAACCTCTCTTTCCTCTTAACACCGGGCGAGTTGGCCGTGCGCGTAGAGGCGCGCAGCTGTGATCTTGCATTTGGGAGATAGTAGGTTCGAATCCCACTATCGGCAGCCCTGAAAATGGATTTCCGTGGTTTCCCATTTTCACACCAGGCAAATGCTGGGGCTGTACCTTAATTAAGGCCACGGCCGCTTCCTTCCAACTCCTAGGCCTTTCCTATCCCATCGTCGCCATAAGACCTATCTGTGTCGGTGCGACGTAAAGCCCCTAGCAAAAAAAAGAATTCCTCTTAACCTAATTTTTCTTATAGTAGCTTTGGACTGTTCACATATCTTGAGACCCGTGATGACGTGAGGTTGAACCATTGACAGAAGGCGAAAATACGGTATAGCCCCCTGTTGTTTCAACCAGCCTATGAAATTAAATGGCGTATCTTTTAGTGCCGGGAGTGTCCGAGGACATGTTCAGCTCGCCAAGTACAGGTCTTTCGATTTGACACCCGTAGGCGACCTTCACGTCATGATGAGGATGGCATGATGATGAAGACACAAACAGTACACCCAGCCCCCGTGCCAGAGAAATTAACCAATGATGGTTAAAATTCCTGACCCTGCCGGGAATCTAACCCTGGACCCCTGTGACCAAGGGCCAACACGCTAACCTTTTAGCCATGGAGCCGGACAACCAGCCTATGATAGCATCCCTTACGTCCTCATTGTTGTCAAATCGTTTTAAACAAGTTTTCCTTCATCTTACGATACTGGCGAAATTCCAATGGCGCTGTCTGAACTGCTTACTACCAGAAGGACACTGGACTTGCTGCGTAGATTTCATTGCCAAATTTTCAGCACCCATTCTATGGCCCGCTCATGTACAGCAATCAGATACTGTATTTGTTTAGGTAAGAGGTGAACTACAATGACAGGATGGATATGTTTATCATGTGGAAGACCTGTATTCGATCCCTAGAAGTGCCAGAAGTTTAGGTACCAAGCCCACACAACCACCTGCGCAGAATGAGTAGCAGGAGGGACTTCGTCATCGAAGGATCCCTCTGAAGTATAAGTGTGGTCGAGGGTACCTTAACCTTTCCTTCATGAAGTACAAAAGTAACCAGTATTTAGGCTAACGAATGCGCACCCGTATTTAGTATCATCAAAATAATATAGTCAATATATGCTGGGATAATGTTCGAGCCTACGAAAAGAGAAAATTTAACGGGAATACTAAGTTCCTTTTTAATTGCATTTTCATTGTTTTTCTTGGTCTTGTGAAACATAACACATGACTTATAAATATATTAGCGGGACGGGGGGGTGGGGGGCATCCCTCCAGGCTATCATAGACACTGGTGAATGTATGTGAGAGACCACCAGAGAGACGCACAAGTTCGCACTTCATACGGCCCACTTTATGTCCCCATAAACACTTCGCACAGGTAATTATGGGCAACTTTATTGCGAGGGCAGGTTAATATCCGTGCAGCTCTAAAACTTCACTGCGAACTTTCTTTTTTTCTATCGATTTTATGGTTGAGAAAGGAGAAACTCACATGGACCACACTACCATGATGGCAGAGGCTCTGTAAACTATTCAGCAGAAGGCATTCTTGTACAAAGACAAAATATATTTATTTAAGGAACTCGTAAAGAACCTTTCTCATTCTCCTAAGATTTAAGCATGAGTTGAAATATATTTCTGCCAGCCTACTGGTGTAGAGGCAGCGTCTCTACCTGTTATTCAGAGGCCTCGGTTTCAATTCCATCGCATCCAAAGATTCTACTCCTGTATGGAGGGTTTGAAAGGGTTTCACTCAACCCCACAAGGTCACCTATGATTCGCGAGAAAGCGGGATTGATCAAGAAAGCCAAGCAATACCACTTGTCACTCCAGTATCTGCAGGTCGTCCGGCTGCGTAGCAGTCGTGTTAGTAGACTAAAGGACCTAATTATTGTAGCTGTTTTTCTCAGAGTCCTCAAAGTAGATGGCCAGAAGGATTTTGTAAATACGTAATTTCCATAATTTCATATATATATATATATATATTCATAATCCTTCCCTGACGGGCTGGAGGTATGTTTTAAGGGACAAAGCAACGGGATTATCATCAACAAATAGGTTATATGAATGTCAGTGGACTAAAATGCATTACATTAAAATGAGTGAAAATTAATATCTAATTATGGTACCTTATCGGACACAAATTACCGATAAACACCTTGACTTGCAGAATATTTGGACTTACAGACTGAGCTATGGTTTGGAGTTTAAAAAGAATCCTTGGCTGAGCAGCTGAACAGAAGTAGTTTTAAAAACAACATTATACAGTGCAAATGTTGTAAAAACTGTCATTTCATAACTATTCCGAAAATATTGTAGTGTCCTCGTTTTGTCTAGTACTCTGAAGTAAATTCAGGAACGACTAGAAATAGTAAATATCACTAATAATACTAATAATAATACTAATACTAATACTAATACTAATACTAATACTAATACTAATACTAATACTAATACTAATAATAATAATAATAATAATAATAATAATAATAATAATAATATAATAAAAGGTCTAAAGAGCTTAAATGTTTTTTTATTTTCAATCGATAAAATTAAATTATGGTTTCCTTCTGGGTACCCCATTTTTTATATAAAGGCCAAAGGCAGGCATTGATACAAGTAATGGCACATACTTCCCCTAGTGCACCGTCACTCATTTATCCTACGTAAGCAAGAGGCTTGAAGTGGTGTCTCAACGGCGCACTAGCCGCCAGCGTCTTGGAAAGCTGTAGCAATCCAACTGATGAGGCCACTGCCACACTGAGGCGAAACGCTGGTAATTTCGCGTTTGAAAAGGAATAAGTAGCTTAAATGTTTTAATAATAATAATAATACTAATAATAATAATAATAATAATAATGTTATTGGCCTTAAGTCCCATTAACTACTTCTACGGTTTTCGGAGAAGCCGAGGTGCCGGAATTTAGTCCAGCAGGAGTTCATTTACTTGCCAGAATATCTTCCGACTTATTTGATCACGTTCAAACACCACCGAACGAAGATAGGATCGAACCTGCCAAGTTGGGGTCAGAACGTCAGCGCATCAACCGTCCGAGCCATTCAACTCGACAACCACTGAAAAGAAACGTCTGAAAGTGCCTCGCAGCAGATGTTGGTATACCATTATATTAAATAAGACGGAATATTCCGTTCTGAATAGTGTTTGTTGTGCTTGTTTTTAGCTGTCCATGGCGGTAATTATAAACGTTAGAAGTAACTCCATCTCCTCTATGAGATCGTCAGGAACCTCTTATTGTCTTAGGTGAACCAAATGATGAATTTGGTCCGTTTATGTAACCGATCCTTATCTATCCACAAACAAAAATATTATGTGTTCTAAATCTGGAATTCTGGATAAACTCATCGAGTTAAACATTCCAAATGGGGTACCTCGCTTGTTCAACCTCGCCTACTTTGACATTGGACTTCATGCAGTTTCCGTGATCAGTTCAGCTCCCCAAATGGAAAAAAAAGATTAAGCACAACTAGAATAAAACTACATTTACAGTTGAATGTGATATTTTTGCTCGTGATCATATTATTAGAAAGAATGGAGCTTCGAGTTGCTCGAACTGAACTGCCAAGTGTTCATATGAATTATTCATCCAGTGTGTTCAATGTGGTATACAATTCTGCTTACAAGATTTCTTTATAAAAACTCATAAACATGCAGTTTATAATTACCGTTAAGGGCAAGTAAAGTTAGGTATTTCAATAAAAATTTCCTCCAACAGGAATTTCCTTCTTGTATTCAGTACTATACCAGAAACCCAAACGTCCTCCCTAGGAACTCTTAGTTTAGGAACTACGCGTATCTACCGTATTCCAAGTCTACAGTTGTACGACCGCACCGCAATAGAAACCAGATCGGTACCATTAATATTTACAATGAACAGACTTACATTTAAGAAAGAGAAGTCCATTCAAGATTCCATTACAATGTTACGTCTGCAGATTGCGAATATCATCAAACTCGTGACCGGGCGAGTTGGCTGTGCGCGTAGAGGCGCGCGGCTGTGAGCTTGCATCCGGGAGATAGTAGGTTCGAATCCCACTATCGGCAGCCCTGAAAATGGTTTTCAGTGGTTTCCCATTTTCACACCAGGCAAATGCTGGGGCTGTACCTTAATTAAGGCCACGGCCGCTTCCTTCCAACTCCTAAGCCTTTCCTATCCCATCGTCGCCATAAGACCTGTCTGTGTTTATATATTAGTTGCCATTTATATATTAGTTGAAATTCATCGGACCGAGCGGTGGAAGTAAATGTTCGTTACGGCAAGTGTCCAAACCAGTCTTGATAAACGACAAGTAGGGACTGAAACATCAAATACCATTTGTTATCAATCATACTGATCTGCATTTAGGGCAGTCGCCCAGGTGGCAGATTCCCTATCCGTTGCTTTCCTAGCCTTTTCCTAAATGATTTCAAAGAAATTGGAAATTTATTGAACATCTCCCTTGGTAAGTTATTCCAATCCCTAACTCCCCTTCCTATAAATGAATATTTGCCCCAGTTTGTCCTCTTGAATTCCAACTTTATCTTCATATTGTGATCTTTCCTACTTTTATAGACGCCATTCAAACCTATTCGTCTACTAATGTCATTCCACGCCATCTCTCCGCTGACAGCTCGGAACATACCACTTAGTCGAGCAGCTCTCCTTCTTTCTCTCAATTCTTCCCAACCCAAACATTGCAACATTTTTGTAACGCTACACTTTTGTCGGAAATCACCCAGAACAAATCGAGCTGCTTTTCTTTGGATTTTTTCCAGTTCTTGAATCAGGTAATCCTGGTGAGTGTCCCATACACTGGAACCATACTCTAGTTGGGGTCTTACCAGAGACTTATATGCACTCTCCTTTACATCCTTACTACAACCCCTAAACACCCTCATAACCATGTGCAGAGATCTGTACCCTTTATTTACAATCCCATTTATGTGATTACCCCAGTGAAGATCTTTCCTTATATTAAAACCTAGATACTTACAATGATCCCCAAAAGGAACTTTCACCCCATCAACGCAGTAATTAAAACTGAGAGGACTTTTCCTATTTGTGAAACTCACAACCTGACTTTTAGCCCCGTTTATCAACATACCATTGCCTGCTGTCCATCTCACAACATTTTCGAGGTCACGTTGCAGTTGCTCACAATCTTGTAACTTATTTATCACTCTACAGAGAATAACATCATCAGCAAAAATCCTTACCTCCGATTCCACTCCTTAACTCATATCATTTATATATATAAGAAAACATAAAGGTCCGATAACACTGCCCTGAGGAACTCCCCTCTCAACTGTTACAGGGTCAGACAAAGCTTCACCTACTCTAACTCTCTGAGATCTATTTTCTAGAAATATAGCAACCCATTCAGTCACTCTTTTGTTTAGTCCAATTACACTCATTTTTGCCAGTAGTCTCCCATGATCAACCCTATCAAATGCTTTAGACATGTCAATCGCGATACAGTCCATTTGACCTCCAGAATCCAAGATATCTGCTATATCTTGCTGGAATCCTACAAGTTGAGCTTCAGTGGAATAACCTTTCCTAAAACCGAATTGCCTTCTATCGAACCAGTTATTAATTTCACAAACATGTCTAATATAATCAGAAAGAATGCCTTCCCAAAGCTTACATACAATGCATGTCAAACTTACTGGCCTGTAATTTTCAGCTTTATGTCTATCACCCCTTCCTTTATACATAGGGGCTACTATGGCAACTCTCCATTCATCTGGTATAGCTCCTTCGACCAAACAATAATCAAATAAGTACTTCAGATATGGTACTATATCCCAACCCACTGTCTTTAGTATATCCCCAGAAATCTGATCAATTCCAGCCGCTTTTCTAGTTTTCATCTTTTGTATCTTATTGAAAATGTCATTGTTATCATATGTAAATTTTATTACTTCTTTGGCCTTAGTCTCTTCCTCTATCTCGACATTATCCTTGTAACCAACAATCTTTACATACTGCTGACTGAATACTTCTGCCTTTTGAAGATCCTCACATATACACTCCCCTTGTTCATTAATTATTCCTGGAATGTCCTTCTTGGAACCTGTTTCTGCCTTAAAATACCTATACATACCCTTCCATTTTTCACTAAAATTCGTATGACTGCCAATTATGCTTGCCATCATGTTATCCTTAGCTGCCTTCTTTTCTAGATTCAATTTTCTAGTAAGTTCCTTCAATTTCTCCTTACTTCCACAGCCATTTCTAACTCTATTTCTTTCCAGTCTGCACCTCCTTCTTAGTCTCTTTATTTCTCTGTTATAATAAGGTGGGTCTTTACCATTCCTTACCACCCTTAAAGGTACAAACCTGTTTTCGCATTCCTCAACAATTTCTTTAAACCCATCCCAGAGTCTGTTTACATTTTTATTTACCGTTTTCCACCGATCATAGTTACTTTTCAGAAACTGCCTCATACCTGCTTTGTCAGCCATATGGTACTCTCTATCAGTCCTACTTTTAAGACCTTCCTTTCTATCACATTTATTTTTAACTACCACAAAAACAGCTTCATGATCACTAATACCATCTATTACTTCAGTTTCCCTATAGAGCTCATCTGGTTTTATCAGCACCACATCCAGGATATTTTTCCCTCTGGTTGGTTCCATCACTTTCTGAATCAGCTGTCCTTCCCATATTAACTTATTTGCCATTTGTTGGTCATGCTTCCTGTCGTTCGCATTTCCTTCCCAATTCACATCTGGCAAATTCAGATCTCCCGCTACAATCACATTTCTTTCCATATCGTTTCCCACATAGCTGACTATCCTATCAAATAATTCCGAATCCGCATCAGTGCTACCCTTTCCCGATCTGTACACTCCAAATATATCAAGTTGCCTATTATCTTTAGAAATGAGCCGTACACCTAGAATTTCATGTGTCTCATCTTTAACTTTTTCGTAGCTTACAAATTCTTCTTTCACCAGAATGAAAACTCCCCCTCCCACCTTTCCTATCCTATCTCTACGATACACACTCCAGTGCCGTGAGAAAATTTCTGCATCCATTATATCATTTCTCAGCCATGATTCAACTCCTATTACAATATCTGGTAAATATATATCTGTTAAATTACTTAATTCTATTCCTTTCTTTACAATACTTCTACAGTTCAACACTAACAATTTTATGTCATCCCTACTTGATTTCCAGTTCCCTGTTCCCTTATCACCACTCCCTAGGCCATCCCGTTTCCCTGAATGTACCTCCCTATTACCCTTCCAAACAAATTTCCTAACTTATACGTACCACTGCGGTTTAAAGGAAGGCCATCCGAGCGCAGATCCCTATCTCCTACCCACCCATTAGGATCTAGAAATTTCACTCCCAGTTTCCCACATACCCACTCCATAGTCTCATTTAAATCCCCAATCACCCTCCAGTCATAGTCTGATAGTCTGAGGGAACTTTATACAGAAACTGAAGGTTTCCAAGATCAGTTTGTGCCAACAGTGCATTCTCTGGAAAGTATTCGACTGATGTGGTAACATCATTTTTACTAATTCTAAATTGTCTGCAACCATAACCATGCAATAAAGCACATGGCTTAACTTTCTCCGTCTCAGTAAATTTCTTGATAGCACAACGACGATTAATGAACAGAAACGTGCAAACGAACTAAAAACTCAACGCAGTGGTAGAGCTAACGTTCTGTATGACAACTAGAGCAGAACTGGATTGCTAAGATGGGCGGAAGACGGGTGGAAGGGAAAACCTTGCAACGAGCTAGCACTCTTCCCAAATATTTTGTGGGTTCTGTTAAAGTTGCGCCGAGTAAAAGTTGAGCCGTGGAGATTCCTCGCCAGGAGTAGAAGTGGTTTGACAGCTGTCTTAAGCAACTGCTACCTGCGCTGCACCGCAGGGGCTTATTTCCAGGTTCAACGAATGATGTGAATATCTGTACAACTGAGATTTTGAAATCTCTCTATATAAAATAACATGTCCTGACTGACTGACTGATTCATCATCGCCGAGCCAAAACTTCTGGACATAAAGAAATGACATTTTCCGGATACATTTATATTAGAGTGTAGATGCTCACTAAGGGAGGATTTTTGGATATACCGTCGCTGAAGGGGTGAATTTTTAAAGTGAGGATATTTATATCTCAAAAACTTGAAAGTTTACAGACGCAAAAATTGGTATTTGGAATCTCCTTTAAAAATAAAGAAACACGTATTTTTGTGTTTCTGGATAATCCGACGAATAGGGGGTGAACAGGAGTGACAAACGGGGTGAATTTTAAAAAAGACTATATCTGCAAATTACCTCAGATATGCAACATATTACAGATTTGAAAACTGGTATTTGGAATTTCCTGTAAAAGTGAAGAAACAATTTTTTTCGGAAAATCCACTTAAGAGGAAGTGAAAAAAGGGAGTGAATTTTTAAAATTAGCATATCTACACTATATCTGAACATTCGTTTTTGAAAATAAGGAAACACGTATTCTTTGGTTTTTCGGAAAAAACCTTGACGAGGGGGGTGTGGAAGAATTGAAAAATTAGTTCAATTATTTGTATGAGAATATTTTTACAAACAATCTATAGATATTACAAACGTGAAAACTGGTATTTGGAATCTCCTTTAAAAATAAAGAAACACGCATTTTTCGGGGGGGAACAATATGTTGTTGGGGGGGGGGATGAAAACGGAGATGAATTCCATTTACTAGGATACATATATCTCAAAAACCGAAGAAGTTACAGTCGTGATAATTGGTTTTTGGAAGCTATTTTAAAGAAACGGGTACTGTTTGTTTTTGAAAAATTAATTTCAGTGGGGAGTGTGAAAGGAAGTGAAAAAATTGAATTGTTTTTCTGGAGAAATATCTCAAAACTAAAGGTTACAAGACGTGGAAATTGGTGGGTGGGGGAAACCAACTTAACGGGTTGGGGTGGAGTGAAAAAGGAGTTTAATTCCTTTCATGAGGGTACTTATATCTCAAAAACTAAAGATGTTACAGACGCGAAAATTAGTGTTCGGAATCTCTTTTAAAAATAAAGGAACACGCATTTTGGGTGGTGGGGGAATCAACTGTCGAAACTGAAGACGTTAGAGTCGTGATAATTGGCATTTGAAAACTCCTTTATAAATAAAAACCGGGTATGTTTGGTTTTCGGAAAACTGACTTAAGGGACGGTGTGAAAGGAAGTGAAAAAATTATTTTTATGGAGAAACTTCTATCTCAAAAACTTAAGGTTACACACGTGATAATTTGTATTTTAAATCTCCTTTAAAAATAAAGTAACACATTTTTGGAGGGGTGGGGGAATCAACATAACGGGCTGGGGCGAAAAAAGAGTTTTATTTTTATGAGAATACTTATATCTCATAAACTGAAGATGTTAGAGGCATGAACATTTGTACTGTATTTGGAATCTTCTTTCAAAGTAAAGAAACACGTGTTCTTGTGTCTTCGGAAAATCCACTTAAGGGGGGTGAATGAATTGAAAAATCAGTTGAATTATTTGTATGAGGATACTTATATCTCAAAAACTAAAGATGCTAAATACGTAAAAATTGGTATTTGGAATCTCCTTTAAAAATAAACACGCACTTTTTCGGAGGGGGTACTCAACGGGTAGGAAGGGAGGGGGTGAAAAAGGAGTTGAATTACAGACGTGAAAGTTGGTGTCTTCAATTTCCTTTTAAAATAAGCACTATATTTTTGTTTTTGGGAAGTCCACTTACAGTAAAGGGGAAAGGGGTGGAAAGAAGTGAAGAAGAAGAAGAAGAAGTAGAAGAAGAAGAAGTTGAATTATTTTAATGAGTATACACTTATCTCAAAAAACGGAAGGTGTTACAGACGTACAGACATGAAAACTGGTATTTGGAAATGAAACACGTACTTTTTGGTTTTCGGATAATCCAGTTAAGGGGCTGAAAAGAATTGGAAAAGCGGGTAAATTTTTAAAATGACTACCGGTATATTTACATTACGTGTCAAAAATTAACATGTTAGAGACAAGAAACTTGATATTTTGAGAGTCCTTAAAAAATACAAGAACATGCACCTTTTTGTTTTCGGAGAAGCCACTTAACGGGGGGTGAAAAGTGAAAAAAGCTGAAATATTTTTTATGAGGATACTTATATCATAAAAACTGAAGATGTTACAGACGTCAAAAAGTGGTATTTGGAACTTCCTTTAAAATAAAGAAACATGTATTTATTTTTTCGACTTAAGAGAATACTGTTTCTCGCATGTACAGTTGTATGTCGCACGGTCGTATTAGCCCCAAACATGGTTTACAAAGAATTTCTGAGGTAAAAGGAAACTCAATTTTTGGGTGAGAGTTTATACTTTTCAGATACCGGTAATGTCTTAGTACAGTGCCGAGGAACGATTACTTTGTTCAAATTACAGAATCCACGCGAGCGAAGCCGCGGGTAATTGCTAGTTAATATATATGAAATGTTATTCACTCTATCAATATTGGTTTCTTGCACATTTAAAAGACCTGCATCATATTTATATCAGTGGGTGAAATGTGTATAACTACGCAGTTTGACTTTATTTACAAACCAAGTGTGGAAACATGGAATCAGCTTTTCAGTCTCATGAAGAATATCCACAGCCTGTCTGTAGCTAACTGACAGGGTCAGGAATAGAATGAATGAAGCATGAAATACCACTAAAGGAAGAAAATGCTGCCGAATTCGAGGTCTGGCGTGCTTTTCCGGACAAAGATTAATGGATGGCAAATGAAATGATAGCGAATTTGTTGAATAAAGAATGACCGGTGAAAACAGAATAAAACTGTCTCACCCTACGTTTCCCCTGACGTGCACCCCTGATGAAGTGATAGGGGTCAAGAATGAACCATAGCTACTGCCAAGGAAAGGAAATTGTGTGCCCTGGCGAGGACTGTCGCATTCCATTGGGTATAAAAGATTAATAAATGACAAATGAAATTGTTTCAAAGAGTGATGCTGATATAAAGATGAAGAAATCAGAAATAATACTTTGAAAACCCTGATAAGGTGTAAGTAGGCAGTGGACACTGTCACATTCTGAAACACGAAACTTCCCTGTGGAATTCCCAAACAAGACCTCTCGCTAAAGAGATCCTAGAACGATTAATGACCACGGCGCAAGTTTTACTGATTTTACCACGGCGCAACTTTTACTCTGCGCAAGTTTTACGACACCATTTTGTGTCCGCAATCAAACACAACTGTTTTGTGTTGAGAGGTTGCCAAACCACTTTCTTCAGTCTTTAGCCTTTCTTCGTGTGGGGTTCAGTAGACGATTTGGCAACTTCGGTTACAGTAGACGTAGTAAATCCTATAAGCGGCTAATAGACATCGGACTGCCGCTGGAGAGTAGAGGTGTAAGGCACGGTCGTTATGTTTTGTCCCCAAGTATATCATCCTGACGTGTACGTTGCCATTGCTTCCCTTATTATAAACGATGAGCCTCTTTTGTTAATTCGTGTTATGTTATTACTCTGGTTTGATTTCAAGCATTTAGTGGCATTGGTTAAATGTAATGTTTTAAATCATACAATGTTAGCGTAGTATTTCTCTCCCATTTAGTAGAGTAAATATCGGAGTTCTAGGACGGTATAAATTGCAATGAAAAGTGGTAAATTGCACAGGAAAAAAATTAAGCAGGAAGTTACTTACCATATAAACTGCACGAAGAAGAGAAGAATGCAAATGTAAATTTGCACTGATGAAACACGCCGTTAATTTTTCCACAGACTGCCGTTTTGTGTAATACCTTCGAAATATAACATTTCATCTCACTAAAAACATTTTAAAACATCCGATCTGAAAATAATAGGCTATACAGCAGTACAGCAGTATATGTCATGCACTTTTTCCTTTTATATTCTTCCTTCCTTCTTCTTTTAGTTTACTTTGTAAACGAATAGCGAGTGCTTTAAAAAAATAAGTGATCAAATTGTCCCTGTTCAAAGAAACTGATTTGGTTCAGAAAATTTGTGGCTTTAACGAGTAGGAATTATTTCCTGTGTTCGTATTTTCGGTGCTGTTTATGATGACGTAAGTCTCGGTCTGATAAGTCGTCAGTTCTTCAGCGAATACATGTAGGCTATAGATGGGTGGCAGGAATTTCACTGAAATGATTGCTTACTTTAAAATGATCCTGATACTATAGATATGTATAGACTGAACTGAAACATAGATGAGTCCATGATGGAAAAAAATACGTACAGCACCCACACAAATAGGTCTTTCGGCGCCGATCCTATAGGACAGGTCTAATTCTGGGAAGGAAGTGACCGTGATCTTAATTAAGGTACAATCCCTGCATTTTTCAGGTGTTCGAACGCACTCGCCTGGGAATCCAGAGCTCGACTCCACAGCCGTAGTGTATTAATACGCGTGCCCACTCAAACACGTGAAAAGCATAAACAGTGCAATTTACATCATCTGGTGTTCGTAGTACAGTTCAATTTACGTCATGGACTCTAGACCTCAGTGCAATTTTAATCAAACAATCACTACTGATCTTCGTTTAGGGCAGTCGCCCAGGTGGTAGATTCCCTATCTGCTGTTTTCCTAACCTTTTCTGAAATGATTGCAAAGAAACTGGAAATTTATTGAACATCTCCCTTGATAAGTTATTCCAACTCCTAACTCCACTTCCTATAAACGAATATTTGCTCCAATTTGTCATCTTGAATTCTAATTTTATCTTCATATTGTAATCTTCCTACTTTTAAAGACACCACTCAAGCTTATTCGTCTGCTAATGTCATTCCACGCCATCTCTCCCCTGACAGATCCGAACATACCACTTAGTCGAGTAGCTCATCTCTTTTCTCCCAAGTCTTCTCACCCCAAATTTTGCAACATATTTGTTACGCTACTCTCTTATCGGAAATCACTCAGAAGAAATCGATGTGCTATTCTTAGGATTTTAGCCAATTCTTGAATCAAGTAATCCTGGAACCATGCTCTAGTTGGGATCTTACCAGAGACTTATAAAACCTCACCTCTTCATCTTTACTACAACCCCTGTATACCCTCAGAACCATGTGCAGAGGTTTTTACCCTTTATTTAGAATCTTGTTTATGTAATTATCCCAATGAAGATCTTTCCTTATATTATCACCTAGGTACTTACAATGATTCCCAAAAATGACTTTCACCCCATCAACGCAGTAATTAAAACTGAGAGGACTTTTCCTATTTGTGAAACTCACAACCTGACTTTTAACCCCGTTCATCATCATATCATTGTCTGCTGTCCATCTCACAACATTATTGAGGTCATTTTGCAGTTGCTCACAATCTTGTTACTTATTTATTACTCTTTACAGAATAACATCATCCGGAAAACTCCTTATCTCTGATTCCATTTCTTTACTCATATCATTTATATATATAAGAAAACATAAAGTTCCAATAATACTGCCTTGAGGAATTCCCTTCTTAATTATTACATTTTTGGATAAAACTTCCCCTACTCTACTTCTCTGAGTTCTATTTTCTATAAATATATCAAACGATCTCTAGTTTTATTCATTTAGTCCAATAATCATCTAAATTGTTCGCTACAGATCTTTAAATGTGGTGCATGATGAATGGAATTTTTCTACCTCCAAAAAGAAGTCCGTCTAGTTCTGCTGGGTTTGAACGTACTATCTCCCGATCCAGTGACCACCATCCTGCTCCTGTATCCACTGAGGAAGCTACAGTCACGTAAATACAATCACCGACTTGAATATTTTGTCCCCTTTAAATATCAAATCACAAGACAAGAAAGTATAATGCCACTGCCAGTGACTTTGCTCTCGCGAACGCAGATTTTATAAACTACATCCAAAATTTACATACACGTATGTAGAAGTGTAGATCCTACCCAAGATATACGCTAAATACATAAACCAAATTACCACCATTCTCATTCTAAGTCATCGTACAATGACTGCTATTTTTGTCTGCATGTTCATGTGCATGTGTCACATCTCCCGTTTCTCCTCGGAAATCCTAAGAAGTAAATTTCAAAATCACCGCCTTGTTTACCAAGGAGACCTTTGTGCCATAAATTTAGTGAAATAATTTGTGTTAGTTATGGTAAGACAAGAACAGTAAACCTTATCAGGATTCAAAGTTTAAGCTGAAGACTGTTTGAAATGTTCCTTAGGGATCTGATAAGGAATACAGCGATGTTCCTTATGAAAGCTGAAATAATATTCTGAATTTTCCTTTAAGTCAATGTATGTGTTCATGTTGTATACCTTTAATGGGAGATTTAAATATAGCCATCCTAATAGCTGATGGTAAGAAGACACATAGAAATGTTAAATACAAGTGCAAGAAGAGGAATAATTTAGTGACGTAAAGCTGTAAATAACAAAGAAAATTATTTTACAGTATATTATTAATTAAATGAAATAGCGTATGGATTTTAGTGCCGGGAGTGTCCGAGGACATGTTCGGCTTGCCAGGTGCAGGTCTTTTGATTTGACGCCCGCAGGCGACCTTCACGTCGTGATGAAGATGAAATGCTGATGAGGACGACACATACACCCAGCCCCAGTGCCAGCGGAATTAACCAAAGATGGTTAAAATTCCCGACCCTGCCGGGAATCGAACCCGGGATCCCTGTGACCAAAGTCCAGCACGATAACCATTTAGCCATGGAGCCGGACATATTATTAATTAACACTGTACTTAAGCTAACCTTTCCGAAGATGGGGACTGTCAGTTCTATCCCTACAAACAGAGTTAAAAATCAAAGGTTAAATTTCGTCCCGGATTCTTCCGAAGGTAGGGTGGAGTTCCATCATCCGCTTCCTGAACAACACAAGATGAGTACACCTGCGGTACTTATTTTGCGTAAACCAAATCAAACCAAACCAAACCCCTTAGGCAACAGTCCCGAAGGGCCATGGTCTACCAAGCGACCGCTGCTCAGCCCGAAGGCCTGCAGATTATGAGGTGTCGTGTGGTCGGCACGACGAATATTCTAGACCGTTATTCTTGAATTTCTAGACCGAATCCGCTAACTCACCGTCAAATAACTGCTCAATTGTAATCACGTGGTCTTAGTAGACCTCGAACCGTTCCTTAGATCCAGGTATAAATCGCTGACCTGGCCAGGAATCGAGCCCGGGGCCTCCGGATAACGGGCAGGCACGCTACCCTTGCACTATGGGCCTGCTATTTTGAGTATTATTATGTAATCAAATGAAATTCTCTTTAGTAACATAAGCTAATTAATCGTAGTATCTGAATGACCAATTCAAATGAGTGTATGAAACTGACTTTCCGAAATATTTCTGAATTATACTTGAAATAAATACATATGCTGTAGAAGATGGTGGGTACCAACTAGAGTGTTGGATGACTGACTATGAAGATCTAGACTGAATGAGGTAGCCTGACGCCCGGCTATATCGTCAAACCGTCAAACGCTTCTGCAAAGCAGTATTGTATAAAATATAAAATGTTTATGTTCGGTATCTCAAGTGTAATATGTCCCTTCTGATTTCTCTTATTTGCGTAGAATCGTAGAACCATCACCACCACCACCACATACAACAACAACAACAACAACAACAACAACAACAACAATAACTTAGTCATATGGCATGGTTTTCTTTCTGCTGTAATTGTCATTATAAGTGAGAAAATAAATTCGTTTCGATTATTATACATACACTAGTCGTTGATTAATATAAAATTGCTTGTTAACACAATGAAAGTACTGCAAGAATACAAAATGTGCAATAACTATATCATTTAAAACAAGAACCCCTTATCACAATCTTACAGTTATGAGTTACGAATTGAAATTGTTACGGACACAATATACCGGGTGGTACAGCTGCCCCTATTTTTTCCCGAATATATGCAACCAGCTAGGACGTAAATGCCTCTTAGTCCCATCTTGCGCAACACCTTACAGCAATGTTATGTGCAGTTAACCCGATGTAGACTTCTCCGCACAATGGAAAAATGGTACAAGAGGCAGTAAGTGAGGTCCATCTCAAAAACACTGTACCATTTTATGTAGAGCGGTGTCCAATACTCTACTAATTTTTACGAAATGTTACTATACTGTACAAACCATAAACACGCCTATAGCTGTCGGTAGAGAATTGCGCACCTGATTGGTCCAAGAGGCCATTTTCTTTTGATAGAAAGGGCGGTCGTGGTATCATAGAAAACGTGATAGGGTAAGACCAATTACAGACATGTCAATGCACCACCATTTTGTACAGTCTAATCACATCGAAATTGATAGAAACGTGTTTTGCACTGTAGTTTATAATCTGTGGCACGCAAATGCTGTACAGCAGATGTGATAGCTTACGCCATGTAATTACTACCGTTAGAGCGTTCAAAAAAGGCATAAAACGGGACCATAAGGCTGTAACTCATCAGTAACTTGTCGAAGCGGGAACCTCCGCTCTCCTCGTGAATACAGAGTTACAAGGATGGGGCTTGTACGCTGCAAATAGCTGCGCGGAATTACGTATGGAAGACGTACCTCGATAGGTTACTTGAAGCAGGAAGGGTTCCAACCATTCTTGAGTCCTGCATTTTTTAATGTCATTTCGTATTCGCCTAGGCATCGTTTACGAAGACCTTTCTGAAGTCTCCGATATTCTTCTACGGAAGTTATAATAAACAGGTATCATAAATGTCGCCACATACGCACCGATTGTGAATACCACCTGAAACATACCGCTGGACTCATTCAATCAATATCAATATCAATCAGTACTGATCTGCATTTAGGGCAGTCGCCCAGGTGGCAGATTCCCTATTTGTTGTTTTCCTAGCCTTTTCCTAAATGATTTCAAAGAAATTGGAAATTTATTGAACATCCCTCTTGGTAAGTTATTCCAATCCCTAACTCCCCTTCCTATAAATGAATATTTGCCCCAGTTTGTCCTCTTGAATTCCAACTTTATCTTCATATTGTGATCTTTCCTACTTTTATAAACGCCATTCAAACTTATTCGTCTACTAATGTCATTCCACGCCATCTCTCCGCTGACAGCCGGAACATACCACTTAGTCGAGCAGCTCTTCTTCTTTCTCTCAATTCTTCCCAACCCAAACATTGCAACATTTTTGTAACGCTACTCTTTTGTCGGAAATCGCCCAGAACAAATCGAGCTGCTTTTCTTTGGATTTTTTCCAGTTCTTGAATCAGGTAATCCTGGTGAGGGTCCCATACACTGGAACCATACTCTAGTTGGGGTCTTACCAGAGACTTATATGCCCTCTCCTTTACATCCTTACTACAACCCCTAAACACCCTCATAACCATGTGCAGAGATCTGTACCCTTTATTTACAATCCCATTTATGTGATTACCCCAATGAAGATCTTTCCTTATATTAACACCTAGATACTTACAATGATCCCCAAAAGGAACTTTCACCCCATCAACGCAGTAATTAAAACTGAGAGGACTTTTCCTACTTGTAAAACTCACAACCTGACTTTTAACCCCGTATATCAACATACCATTGCCTGCTGTCCATCTCACAACATTTTCGAGGTCACGTTGCAGTTGCTCACAATCTTGTAACTTATTTATCACTCTATAGAGAATAACATCATCCGCAAAAAGCCTTACCTCCGATTCCACTCCTTTACTCATATCATTTATATATATAAGAAAACATAAAGGTCCGATAATACTACCTTGAGGAATTCCCCTCTTAATTATTACAGGGTCAGGTAAAGCTTTACCTACTCTAATTCTCTGAGATCTATTTTCTAGAAATATAGCAACCCATTCAGTCACTCTTTTGTCTAGTCCAATTGCACTCATTTTTGCCAGTAGTCTCCCATGATCCACCCTATCAAATGCTTTAGACAGGTCAATCGCGATACAGTCCATTTGACCTCCTGAATCCAAGATATCTGCTATATCGTGCTGGAATCCTACAAGTTGAGCTTCAGTGGAATAACCTTTCCTAAAACCGAATTGCCTTCTATCGAACCAGTTATTAATTTCACAAACATGTCTAATATAATCAGAAAGAATGCCTTCCCAAAGCTTACATACAATGCATGTCAAACTTACTGGCCTGTAATTTTCAGCTTTATGTCTATCACCCTTTCCTTTATACACAGGGGCAACTATAGCAACTCTCCATTCATCTGGTATAGCTCCTCCGACCAAACAATAATCAAATAAGTACTTCAGATATGGTACTATATCCCAACCCATTGTCTTTAGTATATCCCCAGAAATCTGATCAATTCCAGTCGCTTTTCTAGTTTTTAACTTTTGTATCTTATTGTAAATGTCATTGTTATCATATGTAAATTTTATTTCTTCTTTGGCCTTAGTCTCCTCCTCTATCTCGACATTATCCTTGTAACCAACAATCTTTACATACTGCTGACTGAATACTTCTGCCTTTTGAAGATCCTCACATACACACTCCCCTTGTTCATTAATTATTCCTGGAATGTCCTTCTTGGAACCTGTTTCTGCCTTAAAATACCTATACATACCCTTCCATTTTTCACTAAAATTCGTATGACTGCCAATTATGCTTGCCATCGTATTATCCTTAGCTGCCTTCTTTGCTTGATTCAATTTTCTAGTAAGTTCCTTCAATTTCTCCTTACTTCCACAGCCATTTCTAACTCTATTTCTTTCCAGTCTGCACCTCCTTCTTAGTCTCAACCAAGTAACGTGTAGAAAATGCTTGCAACTATCTGTGCGTAAGAGAGACGCGATTCTTTAGTTCACTGTGGTGTTTGCACATTCGAGTTCAGAACTTTTAACATCAACGATCAGTATCGAAGCGATAGCCTAGGTAATTCCATTAGTACAGAGCTACGAAACCAATTCTTTGTCGCCTGCATTGGCTACATGGCACCAATCGCAGCGAGCATACGATATGTTAGCAGGCATTTAGAGTTCGAATCTAGTTACGAGCTCTTCAATTTTATTTTTATATTATACTTGTAAGGCCATTCGTAATAAATATTTAACGTTCTTAAGTCTCAAAAGTAATTTGCCACCTTTACAAAGAAAGCATACATACGAAAGGAATAATAACATGCGACTTGCATATGGCAAACGACTACAGGGAATGAAGCGCAGCGTTGTAAGAGCAGACATTGTAGTGAGTACTTAAGGTCAATATTTTTCGTTTCGACTATAATCTGCGGGTTGCATAAAACTGCGTGAATAGGGGCAGCTGTACCACCCGGTATATCGTCGCTTAAGAACAAGGACAATGTTCTTTGAAAAAATTAAGAAAAGGCTGTGTAAACAATTGAAAGGAAATCTGCCAACGGGGCAACAGCACTCAATGCAGATCATCGATGACTGATGATTGATGAAAATACACATTCTACACCAGGAGGAAAAAGAAGATACTGCATAAAATTGTGTAGATGGTCCAGAATTGGTCTGTTATAATGGAATAGTTAGAGAAAGAACATTACTTTTGCACGTTAGTTACGCGATATTGAACTTCCGCATTTGGCTGTATTCCGTAACTAGGCGGTGTTGTTTCTCAAGATACGGTATTCGCGGGGCCACGATCGGTCAACTATGAAATGGTCGGCCGAGTACAGCCGTCGCGTCCTGTTCGCTGGCCAGTTGAAGCCCCTCGGCAATCCTGGGGATAGTGTTCCGTACTTACTCCCATTTCGTCTGAGTTTCTGTCCAAAAGGTACTATTTCCACTTCAAAATAAAAATTCGTAAATCGTCCATATGCATTGCAGTACTTGAATACTATCGAATACCATGAACAATCCAGACCAAAAAGATGCACAGCATACTCTCGATTATCCGAGCTAAATTTGCACGGATAACTGAAAACACGGATAATACGCTTTTGTACATTTTAATGCGCAACGACATTTTTAATAATACAGAACATTTATTGTTCTTTGAAAATGCAATAATGTCAGTTAACACATTCCATAACCACATTTATCAATAAAGTAGGCCAATAATGACTATAGTTACAACGTCTATTGTTGGCAGAACAATTGAGGTAGAAAATGTGTACAAAAACATCAGTTTTTGTCGTTTGCCGAAAATGAATCTTTAATGTTATTTTGATTTCGAGATTCATGTACGATTTTTCCTATACAAGTAAGAATGTTCTGAAGTGGAACAAAATCCTGCTTCACTGCTGCGATTTCTAGAGGTTTCTAAGAATTTCTCTCTTGCTTTTTTTAATGTCTCTAACTGTCTGAACACCAATCCAATAATAATTCGCTAATATCTTTACTCGAACTTTTCTCGAACTTTTCAATTAATTCAAGCTGTTGTTTTACAGTTAAAAGCACTTTCTTCCGCCTCGAAGCCATGACAACAATCACAGAACACCGACAATGAACTGCTATACATTACACTACTTAGTGTTTAAAGCACGCCGCGAGAGCACTTGCAGTCGAGAGCGTGGTCGAATTTCAAGCGCGCAGTTCACACAAACGATATTCAAAAAGACGTAGGCCTAAGAAAAGTAATGAAATAAAATAAATCTTTCATCTTTGTTGATCGTACTTTACATGGATCATTTGCTGAAATGTATAAAGAGTCAGGGAGGGATTCAGTTAGGTGGAAATGTTGTAAGCAGTCTGGCCTATGCTGACGACTTGGTCTTAATGGCAGATTGTGCCGAAAGCCTGCAGTCGAATATCTTGGAACTTGAAAATAGGTCTAGTGAGTGTCTGTCTGTTAGGTCATCAGCCCAGAGGCTGGTTGGATCCTCAAATAGCACCACCAAAAGTTATGCGGTTATAAGGAAACCCCAAAAACCAATGGCAGCACCAAAATGAGGCGTACTGGGCAAGACGAGGAGTGAGGTACTTTGCCATTGCTTTCCTCACTGGGTCAGAAAGTGCTATTCCAGCACGACTGGCCCTATGAGTAACACCTTTCATAACACTCAGATGCACTAGTCGTGCTCTGAATGTCATTACTCAGCACCATCCATACCCCAGCAGCTTCCATATTGTCACAGCCATGGATGAGACTGGGACTTCGGTGAAAGCTACACTTTACTCTGGCCTGTTCCAAGAGATGGATACAAAAGTACTGTATCCATCAAGAAATGGCAGCAGGCAAATCTAGTGAGTATGGTATGAAAATTAGCCTTTCGAAGACTAAATTGATGTTATTAGGTAAGAAATCCAAGAGAACTGAATGTCAGACTGGTAACACAAAGCTGGAACAGGTAGATAATTTCAAGTATTTAGGATGTGTGTTCTCCCAGGATGGTAATATAGTGAGATTGAATCAAGGTGCAATAAAGCTAATGCAGTAAGCTCGCAGTAGCGATCAACAGTACCTTGTAAGAAGTCAGCTCTCGAACGAAACTATCTTTACATCGGTCTGTTTTCAGACAAACTTTGCTTTACGGGAGTGAAAGATGGATGGATCCAGGATGTCTTATTCATAAGTTAGAAGTAACAGACATGAAAGTAGCGAGAATGATTGTTGGTACAAGTAAGAAGGAACAATGGCAGCAGGGAACTCAGAATGAGGAGATAAAGGCTAAGTTCGGAATGAACTCGATGGGTGAAGCTTTACGCACAAACCGGCTTCGGTGGTGGGTCATGTGAGGCGAATGAAGGATACCGCTAGGTTACCTAGGAGAATAATGGACTCTGTTATGGAGGGTAAGAGAAGTAGAGGGAGATCAAGACGACGATGATTAGACTCATTTTCTAGCGATTTAAAGATAAGAGGGAAAGAACTAAATGAGGCCACGGCACTAGTTGCAAATAGAGGATTGTGGCGACGTTTAGTAAATTCACAGAGGCTTGTAGATTGAAAACTGAAAGGCATAACGGTCTATAATGATGTATGGGCGTATATAAGTAAAATAAACATAATAATACAATAAACCTCGAGGATGCACGAATTACCCGCAAACTGGATTATCCGCACCCGGATAGTCGGGAGTTTGCTGTAATTCCTTATTACTACTGCCATACCCTATCGCGTTTACGTACCACGTGCCTTTTATTACACGTTTCTTGCATTTTCACCACAAATTTCATATGATGGAAATAGCGCTTTTTGAAGAGACACTCCTCAAAAGTACTTTCCACGGCTGCTATCTACCCAGGTCTAGCCCACTCTCAGCCACGCCGGACTGAGTGGCTTACACGGTAGAAGGCTTGAGTGTCATCAGCCGTTACAAACCGACACCGTACGACATGGAGTGCTGAATGGACATTTTTCTACCCTTCAGGAATCCAATTACCTCTACCTGTTACACATGAATCTTCGGATCCCGAGGTCGGTACCGCCACAGGGAACTCTAGTGATTACATTAATATTATACGGAATAGTAAACCATAATTTTCGGTAAGACAGGTTTGTTATTTCATCATACTCTCCAATTCTTACCCCTGCCTTATCGTACACTGGACGCAAATGAACTCGTCAGTACAGACACCACGTACACTCACATCGTTAGACAGATTACACTGGGGAACAGTTTTTGTAGACTTAGATTTGAGACTCATTTTTTATTAATTTTTGGGTGGGGAATCCAAATATGACCTCAGTTTTGTTCTATCACGTACGAATTTCATGTACCCTCCAGAATCATTCATCTTGTATATCTACAATGGAAACTAAAGGAGCAAAATTCAATTCAAAGAGCGCATTTATTCGCACAAAGGACATATTAATTCTGTATATAAAATCTTACCCAATTTATTCCACTTCCGGCAAAGATTTGCGCATATAGATTTTCCTGAAGTGTGAAATCAGTGGACATGCCCTCCGAACACTCCAGTAGTAGTCAGCCAGCATAGTTGATTCCACCTACCCTGATAGCGTGCTTCCATGACCTTCAAATCTTGGTGGCATCGTTGACCTTGTTCATCGCTGGTGGTACCTAGATTTTCGGGGAACGTACGGTATCTAGATGGCTGTGCAGAAAATGCACCTTGCTGCTCATGTTGCATCCAAGAGTTTCTGGATGATTTCAGTGTAATTCTCTGCTCATGTATTTTCAAGAAAGTTCGTGACAATGGCCTTGAATGATAATTAAGCATTTCTTTCCAGTTCTGTCAAAGACTCAACGAAATGTGGATCTCTGTTCAGCTGTCGAATCTGTGGACCATCAAGCACATGGCCTCTATTTTTTCATATGACAGGCCAAGAAATGCAGTAAGGGGATACTTGAAACATTCTCCTTCAGTTTTCAATGCTTTTAAGTACTACTTCATGAGCCACAGTAAGTGCAAAGGTGGGAATATAATATGTTTTCTATCAACAAGTGGCTCATATAGAATGTTTGGATCATCTGGTTTGAGGGCAGATTGTACAAATCGCTTGGAGATGTGACAGAAAAGAAACCTTAATATGACAAGGGAAAAAAACGCTATTTCAAATTCAGCGTGCCTAGCAAGGAGATAAGCGGTAGAGAAAATGTCTGATGTGAATCAAGAAAGCTGATCGCAGATTCAAAATCAGGATGTCCTTTTTAGTAAAAATCAGCATAAAATATGAATTCAACAGAAAATAAGTTTAAAATTGTTCCCCAGTGTAGGGCTCAAATTTCCAAGACGTTAAATTAAACACGTTTGTGCCTTTTGTGAACACAATTACATGGTCTTCGTTGATCATATAAATCAATATTTTATAATTAAGTCATCCGACCGCCACGGATTCGATTCCAGTACAAGCCAAGGGTTTTCATCTGAATCCGAGGGCTGGCTCGAGTACAGCTCGTCCTACGTGATAACAATATTGGGGAGCTATCTGATAGTGGGATAGCTGCTCCGGTATAGAAAGCCGGTCGAAAGGATTCGTCGTTCCGACCACACGACACCTCGTAACCTGCAGGCCTTCATGCTGAGCAGCGGTTGTTTTTTAGACCATGGCCCTTCGGGGTATGTTGCGTCATGGAGTTTGGTTTAGCTTATCATTAGGTCATATTTGAAGAAAAATGGTATAAAAGCATATTCTCGGTCATATTATAGCCTGTTGTTTTAATAATAATAATAATAATAATAATAATAATAATAATAATAATAATAATAATAATAATAATTGTATTTGCTTTACGTCCCACTAACTACGTTTACGGTTTTTGGAGACGCCAAGGTGCCGGAATTTAGTCCCACAGGAGTTCTTTTACGTGCCAGTAAATCTACCGATATGACGTTGACGTATATGAGCACAGCCAAATACCACCGGACTGAGCCAGTATCGAAGTATTATTCACATGTTTTGTTAAGTGGTTTTGATTGTGTAAATTCAAAGGAGCTCATGGTGATGTAGCCGAGAGGGGTAGTGCAATATAACAAAATATGCTTAAGCGAAATCCTGGACACTACTGACATTCTCTGTGGTAAAGCTTTTGACAGGGTAGATCATGGGAGACTACTGACGAAGATGAGGGCTATTAGACTGGAGAAAATATGATTTAATGAGGTCGCTTTCTTTCTTTCTTTCTTCCTTTTCTTTCTTTCTTTCTTTCTTTCTTTCTTTCTTTCTTTCTTAAACTGTTTACTCGCCAGTGTCGGTTTTTCCCTCGGGGTCCCACCTCTGCCGCCTCAAGGACAGTGTCCTGGAGCGTGAGACATTGTGTCGGGGATACAACTGGCGAGGATGACCAGTACCTCGCCCGGGTGGCCTCACCTGCTATGTTGAACAGGGGCCTTGCCGGGGGATGGGAAGATGGGAAGGGATAGACAAGTAAGAGGGAAGGAAGCAGCAGTGGCCTTAAGCTAGGTACCATCCCGGCATTTGCCTGGAGGAGAAGTAGGAAACCACGGAAAGCCACTTCCGGGTGGCTGAGGTGGGAATCAGACCCACCTCTACTCGGTTGACCTCCCGAGGCTGAGTGGACCCCGTTCCAGCCCTCGTACCACTTTTCAATTTTCGTGGTAGAGCCGGGAATCAAACCCGGGCCTCTGGGGGTGGCAGCTAATCACACTAACCACTACAACACAGAGGCAGACCACTAAATTTCTATAAAATATAAGTTAATTAGAATTACCTTAGATGACTCGTCATCTGATCCGGTAATGATTAAGCCGAAGGGGGGGGGGGGAGTTCCATACGGCAGTAATATTGGACCTTTATGTTTTATTATATAAACCGGAATCACAGATAAGGCTATTTGCAGGCGATTTGGTATTGTACTGTACACAGTAGTAAATAAGTTACAGGATTGTGAAGGACTGCAAAAAACACATGGGGCTCAAACCCACTATCTCCCGGATGCAAGCTCACAGCTGCGCGGCCCTAGCCGCGCGACCAACTCGGCCGGTGTATAAAAAAGTATGAAAGAAAATAATATGTATATAAAGTTGGAATTCAAGGGCGCAAAGTGGAGCAAATATCTTTTACAGGATGAGGAATAAGGAATTGGATAAAATGTATCAAGGGAAATGCTCAATAAATCTCCAGGATCTTTGAAAACATTTCAGGAGGTAGGCTTGAACAACTGATAGGGAATCTGCCATCTGGGCGACAGCACTCAATGCAGGTCGCCAATTGAATGGGCTGCTGCACATAACCTCTAAAACAAACATGCACATGGAATGAGCCAGGAACGAACCTGACAAGTTGGGCTCAAAAGGCCAGCACTTTATCGTCTGAGCTACTCAACCAGGCTCATACTTACCTGTTCATGTTAATAGTCTTCATTACATTCTCGATTATTCAGCTTTGCAGCTTGCAAACACAACAACCACCACAACCGAACAATATTTTGATGTCAGCAATGCTCGCCATTGATGGACTAGGGACAGTAAACCTAAATTCAAGGATATCTTCGTTATTATAGCTCGAACGATAGAAAAAAATGTACCATTATATTTTCTGTACTTGTTATCTATACTTCATAGATGGAGCTAGTATTTCCGGAGGTATCTGAAACTTTGTGGAAAATGCAAAAATCGCGAATATCTTCTCCATTATCATTCGTAAGGTAGAAGTGCAACAAACATAAAAGATCGGAAATTATAGGCCTATTTTTATGATGTACATTTTACGATATAGCTCATATTAACGAAGTTAATTTGATATTTCTCCTTTTTGTTTCCCTAAGTATTGCTACTCCACTACAACAATATATAGCCTAGGGCAGTCTTCGGATAATCCTGACCTTCAGTACAGAGTTTAAACAAAATTTGTCTAGCCATTTTCCGCGATTTTCAGACAACATCCAGAAAGAAAAAAGAAACTGAACTGAACATATTTTAAGACTTTTATATACCGTATACCTAAACCGAGATAAATGCGAAGTATGGGGCCAACATTTTATGTGTAAAGGCAAAATTGTAATTTTATTTATATAAACGTTACTATTCTTAGTGTAAGTATATGCATGCTTCCCCGAGTTTTTAAGACGTGGGAATCCGAGCACTAATAATGATATTAACTGCTTGAGGTTGATGATCACGATATTTTGAGCCCTTGAATCAGCAACAATACTCTACAGCTTAATGTCCTGATATATAACCTGACCGGCCAGAATACCAGATAACTTTTCTTTATTTTCTATTTATGTTTTTGCTCGTGATATAACGCTGCACGAACTCAGATAGATTTTCGGCGACGATACGATAGGAAGGATCGAGAATTGGATAGTAAGTGGCCTGGACTTATTGACAAACAGTTCCAGTATTTGTCTGGTGTGAAAATGGGAAGCCACGGAAAACCATCTTGAGGGTTGTCGATGGTGCGGACCGAACCCGCCGAGGTAAAAATAATGCTAAATAAAAGTAGTAACTAGAATCTTCTTCTGCTACTCTTAGAATTTTCCCAATTTCTTGAGTTCCGCGCCTAGTGTGGATTGGGTCAAGTTTTACTGTCGGATGCCCTCCATCACCGCCAACCCTATCTGAAGGGATGAATTCACTAGTGTGTGTTTCTGTGATGGCTATTCGTGAGATGTTACGTGTAGATAAAAAGATTTCATTCAATGCCAGAGGAATTCTAGAGAAATAAACCAAATGCAGTTAAAATTCTCGGCCAGGCTGGGAATCGAACCGAAGGCCATTATTCTGACCAATCAGCCAACGAGCCGGACAAATAGTAAGTAGAATAATGGCTATTTATTTACAGTGTAATGTTAGCTTAAGACTACCGGTATCAGTTCCCACTAAGCTGTTGGTATATAGCCAGGGCTATTGTTGTGTTATTGTCGGACCGTACAAGGCGAGAGCACTTGATTGTGTGCAACAATGCCTTGCAGTGTTATCTCGAGAGATCTGGCCGTGTTATTGTGCTACATCTGGCAACAGTGGGTAGCTGTGCATATCCCATGCAGGTTCTCGGGTTTCCAAGGGCTGTTGTGGGGAGGGGGGCCCTGTCAGAGGAATGTAACCCAACACCGCTCCGGGCCCACTCACACCCACGCTCCCATAATGCTGCACTGTCCGCAAGCTGCGACAGGGCCTTCCCTCCCTTCTCTTTTAAATCCTGACCCTAGTGCCCTTTCATTTAAGTTTCTCTCCTGAGTAAGACGTCTCTCATCGCTCATCATCGCGTCCTCAAATATCTAACACGTCGCATACAGTATTGTTAATACATTAATAATAATAATAATAATAATAATAATAATAATAATAATAATAATAATAATAATAATAATAATAATAATAATAATAATACAGGAGGATGATGGACGAGAGGAGTATTAGGGAATACGAGGTACTGCTTCAGCAGCGACGACTTCTTCTTCGAGGTTAGACGTACCTTTACATTAACAGTCACTGATGATAGCTCTCGGAAAATGTTTCCCGCGGATTGCTTTAAATAATTATGTGCTGTAAACAATAGCGCCAATTTTACTAACCAGTTAGCTGTTACCGCCTTTTTGCACTAGGAGCTTCATCACTGTGACTATCCCCTTCAATTGCATCAGGTACATCTTCTTGTTCTTCAATATAATCACTCTCTGCATCGATGCCATCACTACTATAAATTACCTCTTCCAAATCATTTTCGGCATCTTGTAACTCTTGTAACATTTTTTTCCTCGCTGTATCCACTGGGGTAAAGACAAGCCATTTTGAACTGCTGATTAGCCTAAAATGTACGGAGGTCACCTACATTCTCTGGGATAAACGAGCCCTCTGTTTCCATTTTTGAGAACTAATATAATTGTATCAACAATATATTCAATGTTTACCACACAAAGTTTAATTAAAATTCAATAGATCACCCGATAGAGTTCCGGTTTTCGGTTATCTGGTAGAGCCGAACGTCTAAATTGATTCGCAGGCAGCATAAATGGTGTGAAATCAAGATGCCTACACACAGTAGATAAGAACATAGGCCTACTTCTGTCATATTTCGAAATAACAACAGCAACAACAATAATAATAATAATAACAATAATAATATAGGGTCTCTAACACGCCAAACATCTCACTGATTCATCCAACTCATCGCACCGATATGCGATTCAGAAATTTTGAGCATAAGAGAGGAGGGTCGAATCTACTGTGATGAACAGCCGATCGTGTGATGATCTTCATGATCAATAGCTACTTATCGTGTTTGTGAATTATATTTTATGTAGTCTGAAATTGCGTGGTGTCAGGTGGTGATTGTTGTTCTGAGAATTGAAACATTGAGATAATTAGTAGGCCTACCGCTTAGCAATAATAGAAAGAAGAGTGGGAACAGGATGTTCACCCTTTCCAAAACTGAATGTATGGAATTAAGTGGTGAGTCATGCAGAGCGGGGAAATCATTCTCATTCAAAAGTCTGTTACCTTTGGTTCGTGTATAACCTACTATTATCCTACTCTGGTTTCGCTCTATTTAAATGAAATCGAAATTGTCTTGATAAAGGTACCATCTCAGCACTTTTATGGTGTTAAGTGTGAAAACCAATAAATGTCATCTCGACTGCGATCGGGAGCTCGCCTACCTAGAATATCAGATAACGCTAGGGTGGTCTTGTTTCGCAAGGGACATGAGGTATATTGGTCCACAGGTGCATATAGCCTAATTACAATAATTAGTGTGTATGTATCTGTGAGAGAAAATGAGTAATATCAGTCGTATAACATCTGTTGCATAGGTATGCATATTAATTGTAGCCTGAGTTGGAAAGGAAGTATACCGAGCTCGATAGCTACAGTCGCTTAAGTGCGGCCAGTATCCAGTATTCGGGAGATAGTAGGTTCGAACCCCACTGTCGGCAGCCCTGAAAATGGTTTTCCGTGGTTTCCCATTTTCACACCAGGAAAATGCTGAGGCTGTACCTTAATTAAGGCCACGGCCGCTTCCTTCCCACTCCTAGCCCTTCCCTGTCCCATTGTCGTCGTAAGACCTATCTATGTCGGTGCGACGTAAAACAACTAGAAAAAAAAATGGAAAGGAAGTGGCCGTTGCTTATTGTTTCGAGCACTCCCCAGGAGTTGAAGTGGGAAGCCAGTGTATTAATACAAACCTCAGTCATAATATCTGCGTTCCAGCGCTCAAATCAAGCCTTAAAGTACTATTAAACAATAAAATTAATCATCTTAAGCAAATTTAATATCTTACATGTGGTCAGGCCAAGGAAAAGTAGAGTGATTCCCCTGTTTGTAAAACATGTTGATCTAACGTAGGCCCATATTAATTAATTACCGAGCGAGTTGGCCGTGCGGTTTGGGTTGCGTAACTGTGAGCTTGCATTCGGGAGAGGGTGGGTTCGAATCTCACTGTCAGTATCCCTTAAGGCGGTTTTCCGTGGTTTCACGTTTTCAAGCCAAGCGAATGCTCGGGTTGTACCTTAATTAAGGCCATGGCCACTACAATTCTATCACTTTCAATCCTTGCGTCACCGAAAACCGTCTATGTGTTAGTGAGACGTTGAACCACTAACAAGAAAAGATATTACTTAAATAACATTTGCACGGTTTCATTAATTTAATCATAACTCAAAAATGAATGGACCTCAAGTGGTGTCATTCTTAGGTAAGGTAAGGGTGTATTCTGCCCAAAGGCAGGTCCGAACCTCCGCAGAGGTGTGCCACAGCCGGAGTTTGCATGCACTAGGGTGGCCAGTTCCTTTCCGCTCCTCCATTCCTTTACTCCCCACCAACGGCGCGTGACAACCCATCCAAATCTTGACCAGGCCCAATGTTGCTTAACGTCGGAGATCTCACGGGATCCGGTGTTTCAACACGGCTATGGCCGTTGGTTCATTCTTAGGCGTTCTCTTTTATATGGCTAAATCTGGCAGTAGAATATTTCACATTACTCCAGTGCGGAAATGTGAAAACGACACCTAAAATAAAATTAAGATATATTTTGGTATGCACATAGATTAATGACTCTTCAAAAAAGTAAATTGAACTATAAATATTTTAATATCTATAGGCTACAGCAGTTATTTTCCGCTTTCATATAAAATTATTCATAAAGTTATTATAAAAGTTGTCTGACTCCTTGGCTGAATGATCAATATTGAGGCCTTCGAAACAGGGAGTCCTTAGTTTGATTCCCGGGAGGGTTGGGGATTTTAGCCGCTTGTGGTTCATTTCTCTACCTCGGGAATAGGTGTATGTGTTCACACACAACACATCAACACTACCAACCGCTGTAGCAACGCAATATTGGATTCATCCCTTTACGTAGAAACGGTGATAAAAAGAACAAGTTACCATAAAAACTACCAGAGATATGTATTTTTTGAATGTAGCGAAAATAAGATCTCTTTAACATCTATCAGATTACTCCGAACCAATAATAATCAAGCGAGATAAACACATACTGTAAAACAGCACATTTTAGAAAATGAAGATTTCTATAAAGTTTTTGTCTCATTTTTTCATCTGAAATCTGTGGCAAGTCATAGCATCGTACCAACTCTACAATTTGACTGCTACAATTTAGGACAGTCTTCCCAACATTTAAGCGCGACCAGTTGCAGCAGTAGCAGGTGCCATCCCCGTGGGACGTTCCCGACCGGATGTAGGGAAGGCGATAGCAACGCCCCCGACTGTCCTACAGTAAGCACATTCCGACCACACACCGCTGCTCGCTGCAGCTCTCTTTACTCCGTGCAGTCTTGTTATACGATTTTCGTCGATATGATGTGCCCTTCAGACAATTCTTAAGGTTCTCGGAATAAGCCGCTCGTAGAATTCAACAACGAGCATACCTTCATGAATATTTATCATTCCATTCTGTTAGTCAATGATCTAACATCTAACTCCGCAGACAGTATGAATAATAATTTGTGCACTGATCTCGACTGATGATAGTGAATCGAAAATGTCACTCGTAACTGGCTAAGGAACTGAAATCATAGACAGTACACGCTGACAAGGTGGTTTAAATTGGTCCACCGAGAACTGTGTACAGAAATACAGCAATTGCCATTTAATTTCATTTGACATTCTATCATATTTAAATATGATTTTAAAACCTGCTGGAGTACTACTACTACTACTACTACTACTACTACTACTACTACTATTACTATTTCTAATAATAATAATAATAATAGTCTACCGGGTGAGCTGGCCGTGCGGTTAGGGGCGTGCAGCTGTGAGCTTGCATCCGGGAGATAGTGGGTTCGAATCCCACTGCCGGCAGCCTTGAAGATAGTTTTCCGTTGTTTCCCATTTTCACACCGACACAGATAGGTCTTATGGCGACGATGGGATAGGAAAGGCCTAGGAATTGGAAGGAAGCGGCCGTTGGCTTAATTAAGGTACAGCCCCAACATTTGCCTGGTGTGCAAATGGGAAACCACGGAAAATCATATTTAGGACTGCCGACAGTGGGATACAAACCCACTACCTCCCGGATGCAAGCTCACAGCCGCGCGCCCCTAACCGCACGGTCAACTCGCCCGGTGTGTGCCCTAAAACCACGGCCGCTTCCTTCCATCTCCTAGCCCTTTCCTATCGCATCGTCTCCACGAGACCTATCTGTGTCGGTGCGACGTAAAGTCACTAGCAAATAATAATAATAATAATAATAATAATAATAATAATAATAATAATAATAATAATAATAATAATAATAATAATAATAATAATAATAATAATAATAAATTCGTGTCCTCATCCTGAGGTGGTGCAGCTCTTTTCAGGCACACCCCCATTGGAGGTGAGCTGCATGTACCATTTCAACCACATACCAGCCCTCCTGCCATTCTTAAATTTCTGGCAGTACCGGGAATCGAACCCGGACCCCCGAGGACGGCAGCTAATAATACTCACCGTTACGCTACGGAGGCGGACATAATAATAATAATAATAATAATAATAATAATAATAATAATAATAATAATAATAATAATAATAATAATATAATATATCTTTCCTGATACGGGGTCGAGGTCGGGGATGAGGTGATGTGAGATGAGATGATATTTATGGCATGTATTATTGCCGGATGCCCATCCTAGCACCAATCTGAGTTGTAGAGCTAATGATGAAACGAATGAGGGTGAATGAAATTGGCTAAGGAGGTCTATGAATAGGAACTGTCCCGTGATTTTCCTGGAAGTGAGAGTGGGAAACCACGGAAAACCATTGTCAGGACAGCTGGCTGTGGGGTTCGAATCCACTCGTCTCCAGAATGCAGAGTTTGGCTTAATAGCCGTAGCGCGTTAACTGTAATCGGTCACTCCACTCGCTATGTTTAACAGACAATACAGGAGATAAACACTAATGTTTTATATGACTAAGTAGTAAGTTGTGTTGCTTATGAAAAGGATATTTTTAGTGTTAATTCACGTGAAAACTTTTGTTTTTACTGTCAACCTTATACGTACTCATATTACTATCCGAAAATAGCACGCTTAAGTAGAGGTATACTGGAATAGGAGTCACTATTTGGTCATTCTAAAATCTGTGAAGCCTCGTAAGCTTCTCTTCTTGGTTTTATGTCGTACCAACTCAGAGAAGTATTATGGCGACGATGAGATAGAAGAGGGCAAGGTCTGGAAAGTAAGCGACCGAGGCCTTAATTTAGATGAAGCCTAAGCATTTTCCAAATGTGGAAGTTGGATACCATGGTAAACCATCTTCAAGGCTGCCGACGGTGGGATACGAACCTCACCCACCATCTTCCGAATTCAAGCTAACAGCTACATAGTTGAACCACATAGCCAACACTCACTGTGTCTGATTGTAGTTACGAGTTGATGTTTCCGATTTATACCTTTCTGTTTACAAAGAGGTAAGAGTCTTGTTCGAAATACGAGTATTAGGATCGTTCTGAAATCTTTCCTATTTAAACATGCCAGTTGTAGGAGTAACTACCCCGTAGAGCGGTTAATGTGAACAACTAGGACAGTATAACCTCGTCAGTGTAGCAGTGGAGGTGCCTTCTCAGTCCTATTTAGACCAGCCGTGACTGCTCTAAACGAACATTCTCTCTGTACTTCTGCTCGGCCTTTGGATATGTGGCTCTTTACCGAATAATTAGTTAACTTCAATTTACTACCAGGAGCGCTACAACCTTCCACCTGTCATCAGAACAAAAACAAAAGTTTGTAGTTTAAGTTCATTGTCGATATCGATTTAAATCACTGGGCCCTCCAGTTGTATGTGGAATCCATACGTGACATTTAATTTCAAAGGTCCTAGATGCATCGAACCAGGGTGGTAATTGAGTTCCTTGAGACATCTGACGTACAAGGAACGGAGTGGCCTGCATATTTTGAGAACATGAACTGTGTTTAACATGCATGGCGCAACACGACCTAACCTCCATGCTATCATTCAGCCACTGACTAAAACTGCTATCGGTAAGAGTGGGATAATCTGTCCTCCCAAAGTTAGATTTTTGGTGCTGAGTATGCCTCGTGGCGTGGTCCGAGATAGCCATACACGGTATTGATCTGCCATACAATGAATGATAGTTTTTAAATTCAAAATCCCATATTACCAACTTTGGGTGCTTGTTGCGTTTCTGTTGCTGTTGTTTCTTTAGGACACTGTAGTAGAACGTATCCGTCCACATAGTGTGGACATCAGAAAGGGCAACCCTCCTTAAAACTGAACCAATTGAAATATTTACGACGCAGATCACACCCGTAACCACGGATCAAGGTATGACAGAAGTGGGGAGAGAAAAATAAGATAATTACATACTAAAACTAAGCTAACCATTAGAGCAGAGGACAAAAATTGTTTGTTGTATTGAAGATCAGAGATCTACGATGAATGTTTTCAAATGGTCAAGACAGAGGAAGACTCAAAGCAACCTGATGAAGTATAATTGCAAAAGCCATGGAATGTTGACCTCTTGCTGAATAAAACTGACAGGATAAAATAATGTGGAATTCGAGAATAGGCGTCCACTGACTATTCGAAACGCCGGTATCTCCATGGCTATATCTACTTGTTTGTAAGATGTAAACTTTTTAAATGAAGAGAAATACAGAAGGTTGTCATGACCAGAATTCACTAAATTAAACAAATAATCAAGTAATTCAAAGTTGGTTAGGGTAGATAATTGGATCCAATGCCAATTGTAAGACGCCTGTGACCAATCCTGCTCTAGAGGCCAATGGGTTGTTTTGTTGTACGCACACTCTTTCACACTCCAGCACGACACGATAGGTGGGTCGCTAAGTTGCCAAAATTTTACGAATGCAGTACAGAAAATGTTTGAACCCACTTCAGCCTACATCATTTCAAATCAAAAACGTCAGAAGACAACCCTGGTCGACACTTTGAGAAATGCATATTACAATAGACTAAACGTTAGTTTCGCGACGCTGCTCCGTGAGCCATACAATGTTCCCAGTTACAGACTATCAGTTTGGCTTTACAGGAATTGTGTATTGTGGAGCCCAGGGTATACAGTATATATATTCCTCTTTCCCAAAATATATTCATAGTCTCTTCGTTTTACGCGGAGAAGAATCACTTAATTTCAGTGCTTTGGTTGGAAAAATGTTTTGGAGACATAATCTTCGCATCTGCAACAAAATACAGAGAAACAAATTATTTTGGAGGGTTGCCCCTCATTTCATCACTTTTATTTAAACATTCCACTCTCCGTGTTTTAACAAACACTGTGTTCGACCGTCGGGATTGGCAGGTGTACAGAATAGCAACCATTGCTACAATCAATCAATCAATCAATCAATCAATCAATCAATCAATCAATCAATCAATCAAACACCACTGATCTGCATTTAGGGCAGGAGCCCAGGTGGCAGATTCCCAGTCTGTTGTTTACTCGGTCTTTTCTTAAATAATTGCAAAGAACTGGTAAATTATTCCAATTTCTAACTCACCTTCTGTAAACGAATATTTTCCCCAATTTGTCCTCTTGAACTCTACTTTACCGGGCGAGTTGGCCGTGCTGTTAGGGGCGCGCGGCTGTGAGCTTGCATCCGGAAGAGTGGGTTCGAATCCCACAGTCGGCAGCCCTGGAGATGGCTTTCCGTGGTTTCCCATTTTCACACCAGGCAAATGTTGAGGCTGTGCCTTAATTAAGGCCACGGCCGATTCCTTCCAACTTCTAGACCTTTCCTATCCCATTGTCGCCATAAGACCTATCTGTGTCGGTGCAACGTAAAGCCACTAGCAAAAAAATTATACTTTTATCTCCACATTGCGATCTTTCCTAATTTTTTTGAAAACACAGCTGAAACTTAATCGTCTACCAACGTCATTCAACGCCTTCTCTCCACTGACAGCTTGGAACATACTAACTTAGTCGAGCAGCTCGTCTCCTTTCATCCAAGTCTTCCCAACCCAAACTTTGCAACATTTCTGTAACACTATTCTTTTGTCGCGAATCACCATTGGTTGTATTTTTTCCAGTTATAAAATCAAGTAATCCTGGTGTGAGAGTCCTGTACATTGGAATCATACTCTAGACGGGATCTTACCAAAGACATATATAGGACCTACCCTCTCCTTTAAATCCCTGCTACAACCCCTAAATTTCCTCATAACCATGTGCAGAGATCTGTGCCGTTATTTACAATCCCGTTTATGTGATTATCCCAATGAGATCTTTCCTTATATTAACACCTAGATACTTACAATGATCCCCATAAGGAACTTTCACCCCATCAGTGCAGTAACTAAAACTGAGAGAACGTTTCCTATTAGTGAAACTCACCACCTGACTTTTAACCCCGTTTTTCATCATACCATTGGCTACTGTCCATCCCACAAAATTGGCGAGGTCTTTTTTTATATACTCACAATCTTGTAACTTGTTTATTAGTCTATACAGTTTAACATTATCTGCAAATTGTCTTATCTCTGATTCCAGATCTCTACCCGTATCAGTTATGTATGCCTAGGTATAAGAAACGTAAGGGTCAAATAGTACTGCCTTGAGGAATTCGCCTCTTAATGATTACACGTTAAGATAATTCTCTACCGAGCTCGATAGCTGCAGTCGCTTAAGTGCGGCCAGTATCCAGTATTCGGGAGATAGTAGGTCCGAACCCCACTGTCGGCAGCCCTGAAAATGGTTTTCCGTGGTTTCCCATTTTCACACCAGGCAAATGCTGGGACTGTACCTTCATTAATGCCACGGCCGCTTCCTTCCCACTCCTAGCCCTTTCCTGCCCCATCGTCGCCATAAGACCTATCTGTGTCGGTGCGACGTAAAGCCAATAGCAAAAAAAAAGATAATTCTCTAATTCTCCGAGTTCTATTTTCTAGAAACAGCCACCCGTTCAGTCACTCCTTTGTCTAGCTCAATCGAAGAGCACGGTGCAAGAACCAGACACATCCAAAATATAAAACTTTTCAGCAAATTTTATAAATAATTATATGTTGAGAATGTAAGGGTTATCTAGGTGTACTAGCTTGTACCAGTAGTTTGTTTGTTTGTTTGTTTGTCCAGCCCTTGTCCCGTTTCCCTACGGGGTCGGGTATGAGGTGAGATGAATTTGTCGTGGCGGTTTTTTATGACCGGATGCCCTTCCTGACGTCAACCTCATCAGAGGAGTTAATGAGAGATGAAATGAATGACGTGATATATGATAGTAGGGAGAGGGTGAAACCCGGTGCCGGCACATAGCCTACTCCTGTCGAATAGCACCAAGGGGTCTGCTCAAGGCTTAACGTCCCCATCCGACGGACGAATCACCATCAACAGCGCCATATGCCCTCACTCCATATGAGCACTGCGGAGAGGTTTGGAATTTAATCCAGGCTTTTGGCACGCAATCTAGTGATTAGAAATTGTATACCACCACCTCCCCTACCCTGCCGGCCAACATTCTGATGGTGAAAATTTTTTCGACCAACGGGACTCGAACCGGCTAACCTCGGTGTTAGACCGTTTTAGACTTCAGCGCCTTAACGATCATGGCCACCAGGCGGGCTACTAGCTTGTACCAGTAGTAACATACATATTTAAGTGGAAATTATACGGGTTGTATCACTGGACTCCTCTCAGTTCATTCACACAACCACTGAAGCTGTCTTGCTTCATGCCGCGGTAAACTACGTTCACTGTCGAGGATGCAATTACCAGTACTATTTACCTGAGTTAATCAATGTAAGATACTTTATTATACAGCAGATGTACTGTGAGAGTAAATATTCTTACAATGCAACAAGATTTATATACATCAAGGAAATGAGGTTCACAGGAAGTTCATAAGTATTCAGCACCAACATCACCACTCCCAGTTGAAACTCTCTGGTTGTAGTCCCACAAACAGTCAGGTGGAACGTATTTCGAAGCTATATCTTTAACATTCTTTGCCTTATTTGCATTGACTTTTAAGACACAGCGATGTAGCAAACTTGATGCTTCTGGTAAAGAAAGAGTAGCTCCTCCAATCAATCAATCAATCAATCAATCAATCAATCAATCAATCAATCAATCAATCAATCAATCAATCAATCAATCAATCAATCAATCAATACTGATCTGCATTTAGGGCAGTCGCCGAGATGGCAGATTCCCTATCTGTCGTTTTCCTAGCCTTTTCCTAAATGATTTCAAAGAAATTGGAAATTTATTGAACGTCTCCTTTGGTAAGTTATTCCAATCCCTTCCTATAAATGAATATTTGCCCCAATTTGTTCTCTTGAATTCCAACTTTATCTTCATATTGTGATCTTTCCTACTTTTATAAACGCCACTCAAACTTATTCGTCTACTAATGTCATTCCACGCCATCTCTCCGCTGACAGCTCGGAACATACCACTTAGTCGAGCAGCTCTTCTTCTTTCTCTCAATTCTTCCCAACCCAAACTTTGCAACATTTTTGTAACGCTACTCTTTTGTCGGAAATCACCCAGAACAAATCGAGCTGCTTTTCTTTGGATTTTTCCAGTTCATGATACCGCCTTCTCCGAAACAAAAACATCCCTTACCATAATACTAGCATTGGCATTGCACGATAGTCCATTGCTAATGTATTCGACCTATCTGCTGTATATATTGACACTTCATTGACATTTCACCTTTACGGGGACTGACGTGTGTTTTGAAGTGAGTTGTTTGGTCCTAAAACATTGTTCCTGTTACATCATGGACAATGAATCTGAGACTCGCGTTCTATACCAGGTTACGATAATCTTTTGGCAAATATATTCCCCCTAAATTTCGTTTTTCGTTTTTCCTTCTCGATTACACCAAACGTTCGGTCGCAGTGTTCGAACATTAAACTACTGTATAGCGGCTGCAAAAAGCAGACAGCTCCAGGAGCTGTCTGGGTTCATGCGCCAGCAGAAACAGTTAAAACAACCCCGGCAGCTCTTTCACACTCCTAATACGCACTAAATCAGTGGAGCAGAACTGTTCTTACACCGGAGATAGAGCTTTTTTTAAGATGGCTCACAGCAAAAAAACACCAAATTGACCAAAAAGTGGAGCTGTCTGGTTGTTGCACCGGGCTCTTCTGCACTCTCATTTGCCACTAGTCTCCCATGATCTACTCAATCAAATGCCTTAGATGACCAATCGCAATTCCGTCCATTTGACCTTCTGAATCTATCTGCTATATCTTAATGAAATCCTTTAAGTTGAGCTTCAGTGTAATAACCTTTCCTAAATACGAACTGACTTCTACAGAACCATTTATTAATTTCGCAGACATATCTAATATAATCAGAAAGAACGCTTTTCTAAAGATTCCATCATGTCTAACTGAATGGCCTGTTTTATGTGTATTACTCTTTCCTATGTACACAGGGGCTACTATAGTAACTCTTTATTCATTCGGTATAGTCCCTTCATGCAAACAGTAATCAAGTAAGCACTTCAGCTTTGGTACTATATCCCAACCCATGGTCCTTGATATATATCCAGAAATATTATCATTTCCAGCTGTTTTTCTAGTCTTCAACTTTTGTACCTTATTGCAAATAATTTCGTTATCGTACTTAAATTTCAATACTTCGTGAGTATTAGCTACCATCGCTATCTGGGCATTTTGCTTGTAACCAACAATCTTTACAAAATGCTGACTGAATACATTCATGGCATGTCCTCCCTGGAACCCGTTTCTGCCTTAAAGTACCTTTACATTACCCTTCCATTTTTCCCTAAAATTTGTATGACTACCAATTATGCTTGCCATCATTTTATCCTTAGCTGACTTCTTTGCTAGATTCAATTTCCTGCTAAGTTCCTTCAATTTATCCTTACGTCCACAGCAATTTCTAACTCTACTTCTTTCCAACCTGCACCTCATTCTTAGTCTCTTTACTTCTCTGTTTTAATATGGTTGGTCTTTACCATTCCGTACCAACTTTAAAGATACAAACCTGTTTTTTACATTCCTCAACAATTGCTTTAAAGCACCCCACAGTTTGTTTACATTTTTGTTTACCGTTTCCCAAAGATAATAGTTACTTTTTAACTCCCTCATGCCTGTCATATCACCTATATGGTGCTGCCTAATAGTCCTACTTTCAGGACCTTTCTTTCTATGACATTTATTTTTAACTACGACAAAATACATTCGTGATCACTAATGCCATCTATTACTTCACTTTCTCTATAGAATTCATCTAGTTTTACCAGCATCACGTCCAGAATATTCTTCCTTCTACTTCGTTCCATCACTATCTGACTCAAGTGTTCTTCCCAGATTCGTTTATTTGCCATTGGTTGGACATTTGTTGGACATGTTTCCTGTTTTTCGCATTACTTTCCCAATTGACATTTTGTGATGTTTGGGACATCACTGTATATTTTTAATTATTGAACTATATATTTAATTGATAAGATGTATATATTTAATCACTGATAGGTCATTTTAAAATTAATATGTATATATATATATATATATATAGGGATTTTATCATCCATTTCAATCATCATTTCATTTCTTTGTATCGCGGCTATAACGTATTCTGAACGAACAAATTATTGGGTAAAGTATTTCAACATCACGCATATTTATAACTTGCAGTAAATTTTCCAATAGCCGTTGTGAGGTGACCAGAGTCAGCAGGCTAATTCCAGCCCAATTCGAGGAAAAGTACGTCATCGAGGTTACGAGAGACCTTACCCTCTCCACCTCATGAAGAGACAGTTGATACATTATTAACACCCACTTTTCAAACTCAGCTTCGGGACGCTTTATTTCAGCGGGAAAGTTCAGCCTATGTGAATGAACGTAATGAAGCAACGTGATGGATGCACAGCTATACAAGGGAGAAGGGATGAGACCTCGAATCTTACTGGACCATGTGATATGGCTGATGGAAGGAGACTTTTGAACCAATATATACCACCGACAAGGGCTGGAGAGGACATTCTCATTCAGACTCTCATTCAGACTCTCATTCAGATTCACATTCGGAGATTCGGACATTCTGATTCTGATTCTCACGCTTGGAAGATACTCTTACTACGATTCTACGTCTACACATCGGAGAAGATTTTAACTTAGTTCACTTCGCATCTGAGTATATTCTACTCAAAAGTTACTCTCATTGGGACTTGTTATCTCAATGACGAGAGGTAGTCAACGGGAGACCGGTTCTGACTGGTATAGGGGAGGAGAGCTTTTATTATGAATTTAGCTACGCTACTGTTCCGTAATACGGAAGAATACGAAGGTATTCTCTCCATGAACATAACCCATGGTGGTTTTGCACTTAAAATTAGGACTCATTACGACTTTATGTAAGGAGTACAATAGGAAGTGTTAAAGACAGGAAATGTGAATGTAAGACTGGAATCCAACAACAGATGAGGCAGCCTGTACGAGAGATCCACCCATCTTCACCTTCAAGACAACAGAGTCTACATTTGGTGAGCTTATGGCATAAGTTACTGCAAGTCTTCGCGCAACAGTTCATTTTCTTAAAGTTAATTTCATTCACTTTTTCTTTTGCTTCCGTAAGTTCAGATTTCGTTAATACGCCGTTACGTCACGTTTTCATCTTAATAAATAGCTGTTTTAATTTGTATTTTATGAAATGATTATTAATGATCCTTAAATTCCAAGTTAGTGTACTTAATGATTTGTGTTCCGTTCACCCCACCCCTGGGAGTTTTTTGAGTCTCATTACGTATTTTATTTATTATTATTATTATTATTATTATTATTATTATTATTAATTATCTACTTTTGTTTTCAAGCCATAAGCTTGAAGACTGGCGCCCTTGGGATACTGTTTCTGGAGAAACAATGACATATCATTTATTTATTTTAATATTAAAGTGACCCGCCACGTTATAAATTTGTCATACATCTGTGGGCAAAGTGGGTACGTCACAATTTGGCAAATTTGAACACCTGCTACAATCACGTTCCTTTCCGTATTGTTTCCCACATAGTTGATTACCTTATCAAATAATTCCGAATCAGCGCCTGCGCCACGCTTTCCAAGTCTGTACACTCCAAAAACTTCAAGTCGTCGATTATCTTTATTTATGATCCTTACCCCTAGAATTTCAAGTTTTGTCATCTTTAACATTCTCTTAGCTCGCAAATTCTTCTTCCACCAGAATGAATGCTCTCAGTCGTACCATTCCTACCCTATCTCTACGATATACACTCCAGTTCCGTGAGAACATTTCTGCATCCATTATATCATTTCTTAGCCTTGATCCAACTTCTATTACAATATCTGGTAAGTGTATATCTATTAAAATACTTAATTATATTCTTTTTTTACAATACTTCTGCAGTTCAAACTAACATTTTCATGTCATCCCTACCTGACCTCCAGATCCCTGTATCCTTATCACCTCTCCCTAGATCACCCCGTTTCCCTGAATGTAACTCCCTACATCTCTTCTAAACAAACTTCCTTACTTATACGTACCACTGGCCATCTAATCACACATCCCTATCTCCTACCTTCCCTTTAGGATCTATAAATCTCACTCCCAGTTTCCCGAATACCCACTCCATAGGCTCATTCAGATTCCCGACCACCTTCCATTCAGTATACCTCCTACGCAGTATTCCACAATACGAGAAATCAAATTCATTCACATTCTTGACAGTTTAATCTCTTTGAATTCTTATACAGTTCTACAAGTAGTTCAGTTTCTTCTGTGCTGCGCAGCCACAAGCATAGATAAACGAAATTCGTGGCGAACATGTACTGTAGAACGAAGGCTGAGTACTTTTCTGTTGCTACTTGTTTGATGTCGGACTAATACATCGAATGCTTTCGGTGACAGGAGGATAGGAAGCTTGGGAATGTAGCAACTGTGGCGTTAATAAAGGTACACCACTAGCATTTGCCTGGTATGAAAATGGGAAATCACGGTAGGCCATCCTAGATATCAGCCGATGGTGAGATTCGAAACCTCCATCTGTCGAATGTAGCTCACAGTTATGTGGCCAAATCGCTCAGTAGTAGTCTAATAACCTACTGAATAATGTCATACAGTACTTTGTTTGTAACTTTGGTCTTGAAATTTCAGCTTTGGGACACGACATCCTTACGACTGTAATGAATTGAATGTCGAAAGAAATTCATTAAGTGGTCGTTTTTAATGGTCCATAAATGGACACTTTGGCTGTCCCGTATGATGTTACTACTTATGGCTTGAAATATGGGACAATTTGCAATCTCACGCGGGAATCTCCTCGTACTACTGTTGATTAAACTACCTGAGTGGAACAAGAAGTTGCTCATGTTAAATGCATCGTTTATTAGGTGGAGAGTGGGAGCAGCAAGTGGTGCGCGCATGAGCTGAATGAGCCCATTGTTCCTGCTTCTCCCTAGTCTGGAACACAGCAGCCTCTTTCTCCTCCCTCACACACGGTCAGCCGAGAGGCGCCAATACATTACGTTAGTCCTGCACAATACTTGCGATATTCAATTATATCCATAATTCCTGTTAGGAGCCAGGATCATCTTCATGCATCAATCCTGAAAACTTATGTAGGCAGGAACATGTAATATACGTTGATTTCCCTGAACTGGGGACCATTTCTCTCCCATTAAGATATTTCAAAAACAAGTAACGTATTATATCAACAAGAAAAGACGAACAACTGTACAGCAACAATGAACTTTCTTGCAAAATGTGGTTATAAGAATGAATGTCTGGTCTATATTTGATTGTCTAGATCATACTTACAGGAAATTACGATAATATGTTTTTAATTTCATTGTTTGATCGTCAGTATACATACAGTATACACATGCATACATGTGTCCTGCCTGAGTAGCTCAGACGGTAGAGAGTTGACCTTCTGAGCTCAAGTTGTCGGTTCGATCTGACAATATTTCTAGGAGGTCAAATACGTCGGACTCGTGTCAATATTATTAGCAGGTTATGGAAATTCAATACGACAAAGTTCTTGCACCTCGGCGTCTCCCAAAAACCGTACAAGTAGTAGTAAGAGTTTGTTAAGATTTTTGTTAGGATCATGCCATTATACGATCTCAGAGCTGGACCTTATTAAATAATGACTAAGTAGGTTCGCAGAGGTAATGTGAATTTGGTTATGGAGGAGAGTGAGTAAAACCAACTGGATGGATAAGACGGCACAGCTAAAGGAAGTAAATGAAAACAGAAAGCTTCTCAAATAAAGACAAACTTCATGCTTTGGAACATTCTAGGACAGTCATTTTCTATTAAATATTAAGGGAAAGATCCTAAGAGAAGAAAGAAAAATGAAGACCAAGAAAGAAGATCATAAAAGACGGGACACAGATCATGAGATATCACAGTTACGAGTAAATGAAGAATAATGCCGAGAGAAGGAGAAGAAGAAGAATATTAATAGCAAGAAGGCGTACCCTTTAGGAAATAATAGTCAGGATCATCATACGCGTAATTAAGTGGGTGATTTTCTGCGCCTTTTTGCAGCAATAAAGCACTTCATATCCAGATCGCTTATAAAGCTACACTTGTATAATGTCACTTGTCACCGTGTACACTTCTCCAATTCAAAATCCTCGAAATCCCAGAATTGTTTCCAATATAACTGATTATACCTTTGAATCGAACGCTTCTTGGAAGTCTTTGATTACCAGGGAAATGATAAATGGCGTAATATCAGCATTGGCTTAGGAAAATACCACGTAGCACAGTCTCTTCCTTCTGCAATCACGAACGTTAGTATTGAAGTAGAATTACGTCCCGTTCACAATCATGTCCTTATGGTATATGAAACAGTTGCCATCGCAGAACTTTCAACATCACACTCTTAATAACCGTAATCAAGTAAATTCGATTGTACAAGTTAACGTCGCCTATAAAGGCAATTAGTCTATATCTCGAAAGGGTCATCCATATCTGTTTAAATATATTGATTGCTTTCCGAAGCACTCACGGGAAATATTTTCGAACGCCGAGAATTTCTTCAAATAAGACCACTTCATTAAAGTGAAAATTCGCTGTACAAAACTCTCGTTGTTATGATTATAAATTTTCGATCTACTTGCACTACTGAGCTGAAAATATTACAGTTTACACATATGGTTTACCTCTGAGATGCTGTTCACATAATAGACGAAAGTAATGCATTTCATAATTATTCAGTACTAGCTGATGTACCCGTGCTTCGCTACGGAATTCTACTTTGTATACGGAATTCTAGTGTACATGTTCTTTTTTTGCTAGTTGCTTTACGTCGCACCCACACAGATAGGTCTTATGGCGACGATGGGACGGGAAAGGGCTAGGAGTGGGAAGGAAGCGGCCGTGGCCTTAATTAAGGTACAGCCCCAGCATTCGCCTGGTGTGAAAATGGGAAACCACGGAAAACCACTTTCAGGGCTGCCGACAGTGGGGTTCGAACCTACTATCTCCCGAATACTGGATACTGGCCGCACTTAAGCGACTGCATGTACATGTTGTAAGCAAGGTAGTATTAAATTGCATAGCTTGTAATGTTACCCTAGAAACGCGACGGGGAAGTCTCCAAACATCTTTTCCCATACAAAGACTGTTAGCGAATTTTCACTGGAATGGTAGACCCGCTTGCATACCATCAGTCACAATCAGGTTGCGGAGTTTTCATTATAATGGTAGACACTCATTCTCCACCTGCCTTTCTGCATCCTCAGAAAGACTGTCTTGGTGGTTTTCCCAACCGAAATGAACATACGTTACACTGGCGTCAGTAGTAATGGCGCGATTAAAAGCAATGCTTTCAAATGAAATACTCAATCAAATGAAACACCTATCATTTTCCCACTTTTAACGAACAGGACTACACTGTCGGTCTAAAAGTCCAAAGTCGCAAAGCTGGAATGACCAAGCCACAAACAGCCGTGATTCGTGAACACTTTTCGTCTTTTTTCGGCAGGGAGAGGGTCGAATACTGGAGACTCCCAGGGCAAAAACTATGCCGTTTAACTAATCTGTTTCCTAGGAGTACCCGATGCGTTGGAAAATATTAATTGACTACACTGGCGGCGGAAAAATCTGTCTGACTTCAAGGCAAATTTTTCCTTCAAGCCAGAGGAGAAACCCCTCTTCACTGATAATTTGGAATAAAATGAATGTAGAATTTAATAAAGGTGAAGAGGAAAAAGCTTAGAAACGGCTCTTTTCAGCGTTGAATTTTGAGTTATTTAGTGAATTCTGGTGCTATAATTTGGAATGGGTCAAAATTGTTATTCTAGACCAGGCCATACTACTGCTAGTACTAAGTCAGCCTCTGCCTTAAGTATGCACACCGCTCATTCAAAACAGTGCGTCAGAGTAGGGATCGAATAACTGGAATACTATGAAGAACCAGTGTGTTACGTACTAGCTGTATCAGAAAATGTATGAACCAGAGGAATGACATGCTAAAGAAGAAAGTTTTCTAACTCCCTGGCTATTTCCCGCCAATATTCAGTCAGGCTATTATACTCGGTACGCAGCAGTAATCCCATCTCTCGGAGCTGAGAGGCAGCATAAGAGACAAATAACTTCACAACAAACAATGGTCAATGTAATGTTATTGTTGATCAATGTTATGCGCTTTCGATATTGTAGGCCTTCACATTACGTTTTATTCCGACTCTGAAATACCACTCGTCATAGTCGGTACGGTAAAACTGAATTAAACATAAATGATCGGAAATTGTATTCTCTGTAACTTTTGTTATGTAGTACTTTTCTATAGGACCAAAAACATAGGTATTTAAATATTAAATTTTAGGTGCCTTTCCCTAAACTACAATTTCGTCCAGAGTGAATAAGATTGTTTATAGCTTAGAGTGTAGTTCCTTATTTCCCAACTCTATATGCCGATCTTCATTAAATTCTGTTAACCCATTTTCTCGTGGCTCGGCGTCGATATGGACTTAGCAACAAAAATACAAATTAATGAATACCTGTGTTATCATACCCGGTAAGGTAAAAATGTATAAGACATAAATGGTCGGAAATGTAATTCTGTATAACTTTTGTTATGTAGTATTTATCGATACGACCACTAATAATATAAATAATTGAGCATTACATTTTAAGCCTTTCCCTAAACTACCATTTCATTCAACATGAATAAAATTATTTATAGCCTCGATTGTAGTGGCTCATTCTCCAACTATGTATACCAGTTTTCAACGAGATAGGGCCACTAATGACGTAAATATTTAAGAATTAAATTTTAAGCCTTCCCCTAAACAACCATTTCACTCAATGTGAATAAACTTATTTATAGCCTATATTATAGCGACGTATTTCCCGACTTTGCATACCAATTTTTATTAAGATAGGACCACTATAACATAAATATTTGAAAATTAAATTTTGGGCATTCCCCTAAACTACCATTTCTGTCAGCGTGAATAAAATTATTTATGGCTTAGATTGTAGCGACTTATTCTCCGACTTTGCATACCAATTTTCATTAAATTATCTTTAGCCGTTTTCTAGTGATGCGTGTACATACATACAGACAGACAGACAGACAGACAGACAGACAGACAGACAGACAGACAGACAGACAGACAGACAAAAATTACGGAAAAGTAAAAAGTGCATTTTCTTGTTACTGTCGACATGACCGATACAGAAATACCATTCTTTTCAAATTCTGAGCAATGTACAGACAAACCTCTTATTTTATATACAGGTTATATAGACTAGCTGATGTACCCATGCTTCGCTACGGAATTCTGCATTGTATGTATACAGAATTCTAGGTTAGGTAGTGTACACCTTGTGAGCAAGATTGTATTAAATTGCAAAGCTCTTAACGTTAGCCTAGAAATGCGACGGTGATCTCACCAAACATCTTTTCTCATATGAAGAATGAGTTAGGAAATTTTCACTGTAATGGTAAACCCGCTTGCATACCATCAGTCACAATAAGTTTGGGAAGCTTTCATTTTAATGGTAAACACTCACTCTCCACCGGCCTTTTTACATACTCAGAAAGACTGTCTTACTGGTTTTCCCAACAGAAATGAACAAACACTACAGTGACGTGGAATGGCGCAATAAAAAGCAATGCTTTCACATGAAATACTCGATCAAATCACAAACCACACATTTTTTCACTTTTAACGAACAGGCCTGAGCTCCCGATATTATAGTCCACAGTTTCAGAGGTGGGATGACCAAGCTGCAGACAGCCGTGATCCGCGAACACTCTTCGTCTTTTTTTCGGCGGGGAGGAGGTCGAATAGGGGCAACTCCTAGGGCAAAAATCATGCCCTTTTACTAACCTATTTCCTAGGAGTACACGATGAGTCGGTAAATATCAATTCAGTACACTGGCGGCGGAAAAATCTATCTGACTTCAAGGCAAATTTCTCCTCCAAGCCAGAGGAGAAACCCCCTCTTCACTGCTAGTTTGGAATAAAATGAATGTAGAATATGATAAAAGTGAGGAGGAAGAAGCTTAAGAAACGGCTCTTTTCAGGGTTGAATTTTGGGTAATTTAGTGAATTGTGGTGCTATAATTTCGAATAGGCCTAAACTGTTATTCTAAACCAGGCCATACGCCTACTACTACTACTACTACTACTACTACTACTAAGTGAGCCTCTGCCTTAAGTATGCACACTGCTCATTCAAAACAGCGCGCCAGAGTGGGGTTCGAACACGCTGGAATACTATGATGAACCGGTGTGTTACGTACCAGCTGTATCAGAAAATGTATGAATCAGAGGAATGGTATGCTAAAGAAGAAAGTTTTCTAACTCCCCGGCTATTTTCCGCCAGTAATCAGTCAGGCTATTATACTCGGTACGCAAGCAGTAATCCCATATATCGGAGTTGAGAGGCAGCATAAGAGATAAAGAACACAGCCACTAACAATGGTCAATGTGATGTTATTGATGATCAATGTTATGCGCTTTCGATATTGTAGGCCTTCACATTTAGTTTTCTTCCGACTCTGAAATACAACTCCTATGATAGTCGGTACAGTAAAATATACATGGTCGGAAATTGTATTCTCTGTAACGTTTGTTATGTAGTACTTTTCGATAGGACCAATAACATAGGTATTTAAACATTAAATTTTAGGCGCCTTCCCCTAAACTACACTTTAATCCAGTTTGAATAAAATTGTTTATAGCTTAGACTGTAGTTTCTCATTCGCCGTTTCTATATACCGATTTTCATTAAATCCTGTTAACCCATTTTCTTGTGGCTCGGCGGTGATATGGACTTAGCAACAAGAATACAAATTCATGAACATCTGTGTTATCATAGCCGGTAAGGTAAAAATATATAAGACATAAATTGTCGGAAATTTAATTTCATATGACTTTCGTTATGTAGTATTTATAGATACTACCACTAATAATATAAATATTTGAGAATTCAATTTTAAGACTTCCCCAGAGTACCATTTCACTCAGCGTGAATAAAATGATGTATATACTAGATTTTAGTGGCTCGTTCTTCGACTTTGCATACAAATTTTCAATGAGATAGGGACACTAATAACGTGAATATTTATGAATAACATTTTTTGCTTTCCCCTAAACTACCATTTCACTCAGCGTGAATAAAACTATTTATAGCGTAGATTGTAGCCACTTATTCTTCTACTTTGCATACCAATTTTCATTAAGATATCACCGCTAATAACGTAAATATTCGAGAATTAAATTTTAGGCCTTCCCCTAAACTACCATTTCAATCAGCGTGAATAAAATTATTTATAGCCTAGATTGTAGCGTCTTATTCCCCGACTTTATATACCGATTTTTATTAAATTCTCTTCAGGCGTTTTCTAGTGATGCGTGTACATACACACAGACAGACAGACAGACAGACAGACAGACAGACAGACAGACAGACAGACAGACAGACAGACAGAAATTACGGAAAATTAAAAATTGCATTTCCTTGTTACTGTGGACATGACCGATACAGAAATACCATTCTTTTCAAATTCTGAGCAATGTACAGACAAAACTCTTATTTTATATATATAGATATATAAAACGAAACAACAGGTAATTGTCAGTTCATAATTCGCCCTTGACGAGTAAAATCGTGAATGGTGAAACAACGATATCCAAATGTTATGAAGAAGAAAAATAAAACATTTGAATGTAAAGGTGTTGTAAAGGCTGCACGAAAAGCTACACCAGGGGAATACACTCCGCGTGCAGCTTCTACTAAGACATTACGCGCAGCAAGAGCAAGAATTCTCCAAAGTGCAGAGCGATGTTTTGTAAACGCGCATGAATTATTCCTGTACCAAAACGAGGAGGATTTTTTCCCGTGCTGTTTGCTGGACTGGCAGCTTTAGAGTCTTTGCTGGTTGGTGCTAGTGCTGTAGCAAGAACTGTCAAGGCTGTAGAAGAAGCGAAGCAACAGTTTAAAGAGAGTGAACGTCATAACAAGATAATGGAGGCAACTGCATTATGAGGCAAAGGCGTACTTATGAAGCTAGTGCCATACAAAAAAGGGCTTGGCATTTACATATCACTAAAATTCGTTTACTGAATGCACTGACACATCGAGCTCTAACCGACGAACAAGATTTTACGTTTGCTAAACCACTGGGAATTCATTATTTTCTATGTGTATGTATGTGCGATCAACTATCAGCGATTCCACGTGAACGTGAGAGTGCTGAAATTAACTTAGACAACAGTCGCGGACCTGGAACTCATTACGTTGCCTACGTAAAACGTAAATCTAAAGAATAGTATTTCGATAGCTATGGAGACTTACCTCCTCCATTTGGGATCATACGTTATTTTAGAAGCAGTGCAGACATTGTTTACAATAAAAACCGTGTGCAAAAATGCAATACACGCATGTGCGGACGAATATGTCTTATGTTGTTATATCAAACCCAGACAGTAGTGCATCGGTGTATACGTGATGACCAACGGTGTAAGAACGTTCGCTGTACGAGGAGAAGGACCTGAAACAACCATCTACTTTAAACCACCGATCAAACTCGGTTATCAGCCACATAGTCTTGGACTTATGTCGTTTGAAATCTACAATAAAATCTATAATGTGCGTGATGGCGTAAAGAAGTTCTATTACGATGAGTATGTGCTAACGCTGCCATCAGGCAGTTATTCAGTAGACGATACTCATGACTACATTGAAAGTACGTTAATTGAACAGTTTAGTGAAGAGAGTTTTAGTAATAACAATTACAATTTCTCAGTTACTGTGAGCAACATCACACATACAGTGGTGGTCAAAATAATAGAGCCACCTGGCAAAGGTTTGGAAGAAAGTGCAAATTTATCACTAGACATGTTTGTACTATGATGGAAACAAAATTTTACGTTGTACAGGAACCATTACAACAGAGTCACATTGTACCATAGTCAGTTATATAGATAACACAACTCAAACTAATCAATAATATTCGAAAGAATACCAGACCACAGGGTCAAAAAAATAGAGCCAATTGACACAAATATTTTGTACTTGATCTCAGTCTTATGAAATTTACAGGAACAGTCATTTTTGCATAGGAGTGCATTAGTACTTCGTGGGATAACACTTATTTTTGAGGATTTCCCTGCACCTCTTACCCATAGAGTCGACTAAATGCCTGCATTCGTCGCTGCTGATAATATACCAGGCTCTCTGGATTTCTTCCCAAAATTTATCTAAAGATGTAGCTTTTGAGTGGTCAATTCTCTTGTCTACGATCTCCCATAAGATCTCAATGGGTGATGCGTCAGGGGATTGAGGTGGCCACTCTAATACTTCGATATGGTGATCTTGAAAAAACTGCCTTATGATCCTTGCAGTATGGTTTGGATCGTTATCGTGCTGAAATTTCCATTTCAGCAGCATTTCCTCTTCAGCATAAGGCAGCATCACATTTGCCAAGATGTCTTTGTACATTTGTGCGTTCATTATGCCGTTGATACGGTGTATTGGACCAACGCCGTACCATGAAAAACATCCCCATACCGTAACACTTCCGCCACCGTATTTCACAGTTTTTAAAGTGAACTTGGGATTAAATTCCTGGTTTGGTGGGCGGCGCACATAGACTTTTCCATCTGAGGCAAACCTATTATACTTGGATTCATCGGACCAAAGGATGTTCTTCCACCAAATATTAGGTTTTTGTTCATTTCTCCGGGCGAAGGCCAACCTTTTCCGAACATTAGCTTTTGAAACATGTGGCTCCTGTCTCGCAATGCGCCAATTCAATTTTGTGGATCTCAGTCGTCTTTGAATCGTTGAGTTTGATGGTTGAACATCATTTTTGTCGCTAAACAAAATGGCTCCCAGTCGTGGTGTTGACAAAAATGGGTTTTTCTTTACTTCCCTAGTGATGAGTCTGTCTACGGGAGGAGTAGTTACACGATGCTGCCCCCTGTTCTCCACCGGTGGCTTTGTTTGTTTTGCCAGTGTAATGGCGTTCTGGACTTGTATTCGCGAAACGTGTAAATCTTTGGATATTTGATTCATGGACATCCCACTTTTGAACATCCGGAACATTGCTATATGCTCATCATCACTTGTATGCTTTGCTCTGCCCATCTAGAAGAATGTAAACAAAACCAAACGTTAATTTACATACAAAATAATATTGAGTGGAGGTTTGTTGACAAATAATATCGCTAGCCCCCAAAACAACTGCAAAAAATCAATTTGAACGGGACTTCTGTAAATCGGCTCTATTATTTTGACCCATAAGATTCTTACCTTTATGCCTCTTTTCGCACGTTTAGCTCAAACGCTTCCTTTCGCACGACTACAGATAGCAGCGACGTCTTCCCTGATGTTGTCTAAAACGGACTGACAACACGGCACTGGTGGAGATTTTGTGAGCTAATATATATCCTAGTTTTTAATCCCGTCAATAGAGGTGGCTCTATTATTTTGACCGCCACTGTAGATGTGTTATTGAGTCATCATTCAAGATTGACTTCAAATCACAACCTGATTGGATTTTCACCAAGAGAGCTCATACCGAACGTAAGTTACGAGTCTGATCAACCTATAACACTCTTCGATGATCATCATGTAAACTTTACTTCTAATATTATTACAGACTTGAATAGTAATCAACAACCTTCACACGTCCCGCACGATTTTATTATTACACCGGTAAGTGGTTATACTATTCGTGAGAAACCGTCAGTAGTTCTTTATCATCCTGTGTCTGTAAAACACATTAGTAAGATCACTCTTAGGCTTGTGAATTAACATAATCAGCTTATTAATTTAGATCGACACACGTGCGTAGCTTACAACATCTTAAACCAGTATGAAAAAATCTATAAAACACGTTGTACATTCCGGAGACATACTACATGTTTGCGAAGACTCAACGAGTTAACAGATGGCCATACGCAGAATCTCCAAGATTTAGGTTACATGCTACTACAACAAAATGGAGGAAACGCTAGACATTATGGACACAGTAGAAACTCATGAAGGTGTAGTACAACGTGAGCTTCATTCTTATCAAACTTTTACGTTTGGACTAAATAACAATGCTGAAATTTGCTTTATCATTAATCAACGAGATGTATACACCCTACCACATGAAAGCTACCTCTATATCAAAGGACGTGTATATAAGGCAGGTGGAGGTGGAGCAAGCATATCTCAACTAAACAACCATGGTCTAGCTTTTCTCTTTTCTGAAGAGCGTTACGAAGTAAATGATGTGGAAATAGATAGATCGAAGATGTTGGTATTAGAAGGGCAATGAAACTCTACCCTTCTTATAAGAATGAAGAAAGCATTATTTTACGTATGGCAGGATGGTATCCAAAAGCTAATAAAACTGGATGAATAATCAGGACGGAACTTTTTCTGGTGTGTTAAAATTAAAACATATTCTCCGCTTTGCAGATGATTTTAGACTATTATAATCAACACAAAATAAGAGCTAATTCTGATGCGTGATCGAAGTGATTACAATTCTCTTAAAGCAGCAGAACACCAGTAGACAAGAAAATTACACTTCATGGTATATGATGGAGGATTCTACATGTAACAATATCTGATCGAGAAAAACTTCGATAGCTCAAGATTGTAGAAAATGATACACCTTTACGTATACGTTTTCGGAAATGGGAGCTGCATGAATATCCTGTATTACCACCTAAAAGCAAGCATAGTCACGTTTTACTGAAAAGTCATTGTATATTATTTGTGGATTTCAAACCCATCGTGAATTCAACCATGAAAAAGTTAGCTCACAGTTTGATCACTGAAAATTAAGAAATATTAGAATATATCTCAACGGAATTACGTATCCCTACGAAAACAGACATTAATTTTGAGAAAAATAATTTGGGTTGCTCTATGACATATTTTGTAAATTCCAATCATCGTAATGTCAGAAAGAAGATCGTCCGGTATTTTCGCCTCAAGAATTTAAAAATAAAGCACCGATTGTAGTTATAGATTGCTCTTATCATGAAGAATCTATAAAAGAATCTCCTGCCGATATTCGTTTAGAATTTGAAACATCTGAAAACACTCCTGTTAACACAACAGCCTGTTGTCTTTTTAATCATGTGATTGATGTTACTCTCCATCCACTAACGAATATTGTGATCAATAGTGTGTGCTTCTTCACCGCACACTTATGGAACAGAAAGAAGAAAAAGCCGACACTGTTAGAGACAATCGTCCTGGTAACAAACAAAACTGTGAATGAGCATGCTGTTCGCCGACCAGTGAAACTAATACGCAACATCTTATTTATCTCACACTATAAGTGAGGTTATTAAGATGTCCTATAAACATAGAACCTTATATCAAATGCCCAAACATCTGATTCAATGTTTACCACCAGAATTTTTATCTACGTACGCTGCTCCTTTCGCAGATGCTTTTTGGAACAGCCCTTCTCTCCACAGTTAGATGTCAATCGATGTAGCTTTATGCAGACTCTGTGGACGTCATTACAAACATCGAGGTAAAAATGGTTCTGATGATTGGGATGGACCTAATCAGAAGATTGTAAACAGTACACAGTATATGGATGAACGTTTTCCCTTCTTTACAGTACCTGATAACTCAGAAAGGAACTAAACACATGAATAACAACAAAGTAAAAAACTGCATTAACTTCTTTGTAAAGCATAACATACATATTATAATATATTTTGAAAACTTAATTTCATAAACAATAAATATTTTGTGTAATTTGAATGTTGCAGAATTACAGTTTTGGAAGCATGCTACCTCTTCGCTGTAATCTGTTAATGAGTACAGCAAACTTGTCGGCAGCATAACAATGTTGTATAACCGGTTGTTTATTTTTGTAAATAATTACACAATAAATATTTCATTAAATTCAAAATGTTCTACTTATTGCATTCCCTTTGCCTCCTCACACCTATCGAAAATATTCACATTTATACCATCTTAAAAGGCATGAGTTTACTTGATAACGAACAAGTCTAAACATGCATAACCATGTCGAAGTGATCGCTGTATCTTAAAACGGAATGACCTTAGTATGACACTCTGTCCTGTCGGAGACAACTCTGGTACAGGAAGGACAACTAAGCAGAGAGGCGGTTTAGGAGGAGAGAGAGGAGGGTCGTGTATGGGGTGAGGCAGAAGTTTGCGACGCGAAGGCCAGCGTCTCAACCGTCTGAGCTCTTCAGCCTGGCAGGGTAAGGTAGGTGGTGGTATACAATTTCCAAATACTAGATTGTGTGCCAAAAAAAGCCTTCCAATCTTCTCCGCGGTGAGGGCATACATCGCTATTGTTGGTGATTTGTCTGTCGGATGGCGACGTAAAGCTTTGATCAGACCTCACGATGCTATTCGACAGCAAAAGGCTATGTGCCACTACTGGGTTTTGCCCACTCTCCATATATCATGACATTCATTTCTTCTTCCCTGACGTTAGGAAGGGCATCCGGTAATCGATTTTAATAGATTCATCTCATCACAAAAAAAACGACACCGTAGAGAAATGAGACGTAGAATGGACACACGTCAAGCACAGTAGCCATCAGTCCACATTTCAAATCACTCCACTGTGACATCTGAGCTCTGTCAGAAGGCCTGCGCGTTCAGTTGCATGCATTTTTAAATCGCCCGCGCTTATTACGTCACAGCTCTGTCACTACGCCATGGGGGACTAGGCCAGGTGAGGAGGAGGACGGAATGGCATCTGACCGTAAAACTGGGCCCACTTTCTTAGACCCTCCACGCAGCTTTTACAAACCTTATGGGGAGCCCACGACTTATCTTGGTCCACAAGATGAATACCAAAATATGCAAAATAGGTTTTCTTCACAAAGTCGGTGGTGTTTTTTCTATTTTTCAGCGGAGTGGATTCACCACATACATAACAGAACTCATCAGGACAGGTCACACAACCACATGGTGAAGAACTCATATTTCATATTTCACTGTAACAAACATATAAAATGTAAAGTTAATATTTAAGTGGACATAATATAATGTTACATGACAATAAACAAACAAACAAACAAACAAACAAATTTTAAAATATTAAGATTCGCCTCCATACGTCAGCGGATATAGGTAATGTCAGAATACAAGGTTAATTTAATGAACACGCTTTATCTTATAAATTTGAGTCAATCTCTAAAAAACAATGACAGATTCGTATTCGGCATCACCAAAATACCCCACATTCGTTGTAATTTCCCTGGCACCTTGAATTTTTTGTTGGCGAGTATTATTATTATTATTATTATTATTATTATTATTATTATTATTATTATTATTATTATTATTATTATTATTATTATTATTTAAAACGATGAATTTGAGGCCTCCAGTTTTGCAGGTGTAGGTAGACCAGTGTCGTCATCTTTTGACTTACTTGTCGACTTTGATATTTTCTTTTTGTAACTGTGTGGCAGCAAAACCAGGAATTAAATGTAAATTGTACATATCCATTCCGAGATTGACTTTTATGGACACGATATGCCCTTCCTGGACACTTATGTGACTAAAGAATAACCTTGTTTGTAGTTAAGTAATTCATGAATTCGACACACTATCTCTGATCCATTAAAGGGAGCTAAGGGAGAGAATAGGGGACGAGTTCAGTATTTCTTTATCAATAGGCTTAATGTGAATGCCTACATTAACGAACGATAAAAGCAGTTTGCAGATAAATTGAACTGAAAACATTATAAGAAACTGTCCAATAGTTTTAAATGATGAAATTATTACCTACGATGCTTAAATTACACAGAATTCGAACCATGGAGGCGTAAGTCTTCCTTTTCGAAAATTACACGCGCTTTTTACCAACATTCGAATCACACAATTTTTGATATGTCAGTGTACTATTTCGAGAACACGAATCCATATTACAGTGTGGTGAAAAACATTCATTGATTTTTGGTACTTCTAACGGAATTGATTACGTCCCTAATCCAAATCTGTGATTGCTAGGAAGAAGTACTGCACTTCTGATCGAAAGGGGAAATACGGTTATGTGACAGTGAAACTTATACCATCCATACGGCGGTTGAAATTTCATAACTTATTAAACATTTTCAAGGGAGAGTAGCAGTTTTCGGTTACTCACCAATTACATCAAATTGGCAGGTCAATATTGCCAGTTAATACCAGTAGCAGTTAGAATGTTAGCTGTCGAGTCATCCGTTGTTGATGAGGATTAACTTCTAATAATTATCGTGAGTTTTTCGTAGTTACTATGTATAAAATGTTTCTTTTTTAGAAGCTCTCATACATCCAGTAGTCACCTTGAAGTCAGAAGTCAAAACGAGTGAGTTGTAATTCTTCAACATTCGATGTTAGCAGCACTGAAATAATCCAAAATTGATAAAATAATTATCCTCAAATATCAGTACCACACCCAGTTGAGTGAGAGCGAGGAGGTTAGAAATTGGAAAATTAGACATTGAAATGATGGAAAAATATTTCCAACATACCGAAGACCTGCCAACTTTCATCAAAATCGATGCAGTCATTCAGAAATTAGCTCTGTAGAAAAAACGATTGTCGAGTGACGTATTGCCAACCTACTCTCATTGTAGATAGCAAACTAAAATCGCATCACCGATGTCGACGTTCATTGAAAGCAGCTAGTTGATCTTCACATGTTATGGGATGCAAGTGATAAAGAGAAAAATCTAATTTTTCCTGAGACTGATCCCGCAAAGGGGATGCCCTTCCAATATCTTCCTGAGACCAATTCCTTAAGTTGTATATTTTCAAGGAAGGGTATTGGTATGATTCGACTAAATTGACAGTGGGATAGGAAAGGCATATCGAGCACATCTGGAGTCGTGTTCCTGTATTTTACTCGGGAGGCTAAGACTTTAAACCACTGTCAACCTGTCATACAATAATACATGAAAATATGATGACGTAACGGAAATAGTAGGGAAAAGTAGGATTATTCATCAGAGTACAAAAGTACTCTACATATTTTCTGTTGATTCGTAAGCGAACGAGTCGTATTGTAGGTTTGGAGAGTAAGGAAATTAGAACTAGGAGTATCTCAACGTCTTCACCATGAGAAGGAGCAGATGAGGATGAATAAGATACTTTATGTTCATGACCCCCTGCGTGAAGCTGTAGTGACAATGAGCAGTAAAGACAAAGCTAATGACTGATTTCACCCGAATAAAAGGTAGCAGAGCACATCTTCAGAAGGATATGAAAAAGTAGAGGATAAAACACAGAATTTGTTTACAAGATATTGGGTTGATCATCACAAATTCATTCTTAAAATATGTGGGAATCAATCGCGTTAAACTTTCGAGGATATACATACTACATAGTTAAAAGGCTATGTCATAACCATAACTGTCATGAATTGTGAAATTTCACGAGTAATGATTAGGATTTTGGACAAGCTACGTATCATCATTTTGAGGGACATAATAGTGAAAATGTTTCAGACTATCGAAATTGAATAGAAAAATATTGAAGTGATTAGTGAAAAACTGCAATGAATATACAATAGTCAGTGCCAGAATATTAAAATGGTTCACTTGCAAGACTACCGTACTACAAAAAGTAGAGGTAAGTACTGGAACAATATTTTGTACTATTATAATAGGTAAAAGCGTGCACCGTAGAGAAATATCGTATGACAGCAGCATGTAAATTCAAAAGGAAGAATGAATGCCTTCATATAAGGAATGTTGTAGATAGAAACATTTGCGGGTAAGCAACTAGAACCTTATTTTTAAATGCTATTTAATCGGGACGTCGACCCTTCTTTGCACCATATGTTATGATCCTGCTTGTATGTAGAAATTGCGGAAGTGTAAAGTGTTGAATGCGACGAAAGGAACATTAAGGACGACACAAACACCCAGTCCTCAGGCCAGGGATATTAATCATTTACAATTAAAAACCCTTGAACCGGCCGGGAATCGAACCCGGAGCCGCCGGATGACAGGTGGGCGCGTTTCCCCCTACACTGCGGAGCCGGACAACTAGAATCTTAAAATACATCGTTGAAAATAAGGTGGAAAGCTGGAAATTACAGGGAAGTGTTTCTCGATTGCAATAACTAATGTAAGAAATTAGAGAAAAAGGAAATGTGTGAAATGAACTTTTAACAGGTCCTATGGAAACGGAGAACAGATGAAAGAAACCGAATATCCTTACGACTCACCCGATGTGAAAGCAAATAACATTGTCAATATTTTGGAGCATTCAGTGGGATGAAATTGAAGATGGTAAAGTAAATACGGCTGAGGTTGATGTTTTTTTTTTTTTTTTTTTGCTAGTTGCTTTACGTCGCACCGACACAGATAGGTCTTATGGCAACGATGGGACAGGGAAGGGCTGGGAGTGGGAAGGAAGCGGCCGTGGCCTTAATTAAGGTACAGCCCCAGCATTTGCCTGGTGTGAAAATGGGAAACCATTTTCAGGGCTACCGACAGTGGGTTTCGAACCTACTATCTCCCGAATATGGGATACTGGCCGCACTTAAGTGACTGCAGCTATCGATCTCGGTGGCTGAGGTTGAAGAACTGGAGAGAATAATAAGAGACTCCTATGCGACCTCAGTTTTCCAAGTGTCAATTAGGAAGGTGACGCGAATGACAGAAAGCATGACCAACGAAAGGTAAATAATTTAATCTGGAAAGGACAGCTGAATCAGAAAGTGATGGAATGAATTACAGGAAAGCATATTCTGGATTTGGCCCTGGTAAAACCATAGAGAAAATTAAGAAATAGATGGTGTAAGTGATCACAAAACTGTTTTCTTCGTAGTTAACAATAAATGCGACAGGAATGAAGGTAGATGTATTCGGCAATACCGAACGGCTGATAAGACAAACATGAGAGAGTTTTTAAAGTAATTGTGATCTGCGGAAAATGGTGAATAAAAGTGTAAACAGTCTGTGGTATGGGTGTAAAGCAAATGTTGAGGAATGTGAAAACGGGTATGTACCTTTAAAGGTGGCACGGAATGGTAAAGACCAGCTGTATTAAAACACAGAAGTGAAGAGGCTGAGAAGGAGGTGCAGGTTCGAAAGAAATAGAAATGGATGTGAAAGGAGAAACTGAGTTAACTTGGGAACTTGAATGTAACGAAAAAGTCAGCTAAGGATAACATGATGGTAAGCACAATTGGAAGTCGTACAAATTTTAGTGAAAAATGGAAGGGCAGAAACAGGTTCCACAAAGGACGTCCCAGGAACCATTCATGAAGAAGGGGAGTATATATGTGAGGATTACCTCATTTCCTTGGCTTTCTACTACGTCCTGTAATGGAAAGGTCATTGTTACTCCTGTCTTTACGATATAATTGCACTGAGAAAGGCTATCTAACTATTGCGAAATACCTCCTTGATTTGAATCGTTACGTTACATGATGTGCACTCAATTGGACAAAAATTGGCTGTCGCAAAAGATGTCTTTATTTCAAAACATATTGTGCAGATGGTAGGATTACAAATATCTCTTCGGCAACCGGTTATCCACAGTTTATGAATACCCTCGCTTTACTAGAATGTATAAAATTATATAGTTCCTTGTCAGCCAACTTTTGTGCATGAGTGGGCATCCTCAAGTGTAAAAGACACTGTCCTTGTCAAATTATAACAACTGGTATAAAAGAGGTTTACATGGGTACTTTTCGCGGTCAGTCGAGTTCGAAAACACCGTAATCCACAATATCGAGAAATTCGAAGTTGGGAGTTGTAGAACATAGAATGCATCCGTTCTCATATATGAATTGTGAAGAGAATGTTTTTTAACTTGAAGCAAAACCTGTAAATTAATCATACTGAAAACCAACCTCTATTCGTCTAATTGACAATCCAAAATAAAGAGAAGCTAGAATGAATTCATAATGAGAAATTGGACGGGCATAGCATTCTTCTGCAAAATGAGAGTTAGGAGCTCGCATCATAATGGCTATCTCACCTGCACCAGTCGTATCGCGACCAAGGAGGATAGACAAAGAGCTCGTGAATCCCTGCAATAAAAATTAGAGATTTACCGGATGATTTTATCACATAACATTTTAAGTACGAGTGTTCTCAGGTTACACTTACAGTACATGTCATCGTAATGGGAGAGATAATTTATGAGCAGCGACACCATGGTCGATCCCGCGACCCAGCAGGGTGTGGTGGGCGACTGTAAGGCGGGCCGGTAATTGTAGGCGCTTTTCACCTCGCAAGTAACAAATTGGTAAAGCTATAATGACTTCCGAACCACTCATTGACGGTGAAACGTTAAATTGTTCCAGGATCAAAGTCAAAAAGTCCGTGTTTTCCGTTGCTCGTAAACCAGAGATTGGCTGCTCCCTAATGGTTTTGTAATACCCGGCTCTTTGCAGCACGTACAACTCTCCCTGTAATTTTCTACTGCTTTAGGAACAATTTCCTCCACTTTGGTGTACAAATAAGCCTTTTAGTAGCAGAGTTGGTGGTAGTGAATGACTGGAGTATTAAAGAGAAGGGGGACGGGCGACCAACTAGATACGTCTTTTGAAAAATATACAAAATGAAATGACAGCCAGCACTAATTCAATGGGGATTTAAAAATTATCTCTTTCGTGACGCTTTGTAAGAAGAAATAACATTTACCAAAAGCTACGGTAATTTCCTCTTCAACACTATAGGCTACGTGGCGTGAACCCTGTCGTTATAGGCGGGGTGAATACATTGTTATCAACTCATAGAATATTATTTTCGAATCTTAGTCTCTGAATATCGTCCCGTTCCTTGGCTGAATGGTCAACATCGTAGTCCTCGGTTCAGGGGGCCGTGGGATTGATTCCTGTCCGTGATGGGCTTTTAGTCACGTATGGTTAAGTCCTGTGGCTATGGAAATGGGTGTCTGAGTTCGTTCTGAACATCTTTATTCACATACAACATAGCACACTGCCAACCACCGCAGATACTGGTAATAACGAATAAGTCCCTCCACATAGGGTTGGCGTCACAAAAGGCCGTATAAGTGGGCTTAATTCAAATTTAATACTGGCTTCAAGTTATTGGACAAAGGCCAGGAAGGAAATTAAGGTCCACGATTATTAATGATGTCCACATCTGTGGTGTAGCGGTTAGTGTGATTAGCTACTACTCCCGGAGGCCCGGGTTCCATTCCCGGCTCTGCCACGAAATTTAAAAGTGGTACGAGGGCTGGAACGGGGTCCACTCAGCCTCGGGAGGTCAAATGAGTAGAGCTGGGTTCGATTCCCACCTCAGCCATTCTGGAAGTGGTTTTCTGTGGTTTCCCACCTTTCCTTCAGACAAATGCCAGGATGGTACCTAACTTAAGCCCACGGCCGCTTCCTTCCCTCTTCCTTGTCTATCCCTTCAAATCTTCCCATCCCCCCACAAGGCCCCTGCTCAGCATAGCAGGTGAGGCCGCCTGGGAGAGTTACTGGTCATTCTCCCCTGTTTAATCCCCAGACCCAGAGTCTGAAGCTCCAGGACACTGCCCTTGAGGTGGTAGAGGTGAGATCCCTCGCTGAGTCCGAGGGAAAAACCTACCCTGGAGGGTAAACAGATAAAGAAGAAGATTATTAACGATAAGTAAGTACTATTAACTTATTGTGCTTTCAATCTTTACACTGACAAAAATTGAGTTTCGTCAAATAATCCCAAGAACCCAAAATATTTGCATTCGTCTGGATTTGAACCGTCCACCCATTATATCAGCCACGATCATCATGCAGCATTCGGATCTTACAATAAGTACTTAGAATGCTGGGTCGTCCACCTTTCAATGTAATATCATTTTCATATCTTTGATTCATGTTTTCAGGTGTTTAACATTCTACCATAACTGATGGTTACGTCTCAAAACTCAAAATTAGTATAAAATACTATCAAAACTCACGACTACAAACTAGTAGCTAAATTAACATTCGAATGAGTCTCAAAATTCAATACTCCGGACAGAAGGAGCTTGCGATGACCACAGGAGCGATGAGGTGCGCGGTGACTCACGGTGCACTTGAACCCATGTTTATCTACTCACTTCTAGAATGTGGATATCGATTGTATTGTTAACACCCTACCACGGACCAAATTCTTCAAGTATAACACTGATCTCTAATAAGTTATTCTGTCTGGTGTCATAGAGCAGTGCACAACATGGAATTCATTACTTCGCAAAAGAGCAAACTAAATTTAATGTACAACGGTTATAGGTTTTATAAGCAGAGAGAAAACAAGTCGGGCGATACAGTATGAAAGGATTGTCATCTACGTGTGCCGGTAAAGTTATAATAGCAAGCGACAATAACGTTTTAAGTGAAACCCCATCAGCATGTACCTGACGTCTGTGGGTTTCTCACTCTCCTGTCGCGTATAGTTCGTGCGAGGCTACACGACAGACCAACCTCTTGATGAGAAAGAGGGCACGCAGTTCCGGCTGGCGGTAACAATGGACCTTTTCTCACAATTCCGATTACATTTTCAAATACCTACAGCCGTTATGTGCGTACGGTGGACATTTCTCCATTCAAAAAGAACTGGCCCGGCTCGTGAGTTTGAGACTGGCCCAGAAAAAGGAGCCTACTCTTACTAATCCTCTCCTTGGAATTGTAATTTTTTATACTCGAGAGTTTTAAGACTCGTGTGTTCTGAGACGACACGTAACGGATCACTTGACACAACGTATCCACTCCATCGTATTAGAATCATTATCACAGTACCCTGCAATACAATGCTTACCGAAAGATCTTTAGGCCTAACTCTCGTCATGAATATTACATATAGACCTCTCATGTTTTCCTTTGAATGATATGCTCGATTTATGTTTGTACTACGCAGATGGCAATATCGACCCTCTAAGACAGGGCCTCTCAAACGCCCAAAATCTCACGCGTGAAAGTCGAGGCGCAAGAGCTCCGTGCACTGTGCATCGGGTCCACTCGGCTCATCTCGGACCAACGCTTCGCCTCTGGGCTACTCGGCTAAGCTCGGCTCAATTCGGCTCGGATTTGGAGCGCTACGGACCAAGTGAGGAAGAGGGAGACAGGGGGAGTGAGCGAGACTGGCGTGGGGAAAGAGAGAGAGACAGCGCTATTGCACCAAATCGAGGAGCGGGGGTCTGCACTTTGGGCAACCAAGCGAAGTCGTCTTTTGCACTGTGCACAGTGCGTGCACCAGGCGCATGCACCCTGAGAGGCCCAGCTCTAAGAAATAGCTGTGTTAAATAGGTTGCCTGCATTGAAGAATTAGAAGGGGCTGGTGGTATATTAGTAGTCACTTGTTCAAACTAAGGTCCGGCTCCTCAGCTGAATTCCCAGTGTAGGCGCTTTCGGTTCAGAGAAGAGGTCGAACGATTTTTTCCTAAAGGGAGAGGCTAACTCAAATAAATGCCAAACCACAAAGCAAAAACCAGTAATTGGGACATTTTACCTCCGTAGTGAGGAAAACAGAAAATGAAGAAGAAAAAGAAGAAGTGATGAAAATTCCCAAGTTATTTTAAGGAAATTATTGTAGTATAGTAAACGCTAGTAAAGGAATTTACTGTTATGTATTTCACCATAAAATTCCATAAGTAACAGCGTGTGGACGGCTTTCGATCTAACGCCATATAGGCGATCTACGCTTTTATGAGGATGGGTTCTTCCTATAGTGAATTCTAATTATGAAGACGGCATACACACTCAGCTCCCAAGCCATCGAAATTAATCAATGAAGGTTAAAATCCATGACCTAGCCGAGAACCGAACCCGGTAAACTCTGGACTAAAGTTCAGCAGTCTAACCATTTAGCAATGGAGTCTGACACTAAATTCCATTAAATAAGTTTAAAGTTTTAAAGTACCACACTCATATTCCTAAAAACCTGAACCTTGAAAGACTAGAGATAGGAATTTCATATTCACAGGACATGTGCGTTAGTATGTTCTGAAGAAATGAACCATGTCGACCCTCAGGTTCAAGGTCCACATCGATATCTCGGCGCACCACCACCGACGGGTAAAATGTGCCTGTGGCTCTCTTCGATATAAACCGAAGATAATGGGTCATTGTGACTTGAGCAGACGTGCAGGGTGCCTCGCAGACGTGTGAGAGAACCGTACCGTCAAATGAATGATTTTCAAAGAGGGTAGATTATTGGCATGAGAGAACGTGATGCATCCATCCGGGGAACTGCTGCTCGTGTGGGACGAAGTGTATCGGCAGTGCAACGGGTGTGTACAGAATGGTTCACAGAAGGCCGTAGAACACGACGAGATGTGTTTGGTTGCACCACTCAGACCAACCCCCGAGAAGATCGACACCTCATCCGAATGGCATTGCAGGACAGATCTGCGTCCTCATCGGCTTTGGTGCAACAGTGGAACAGTGTAACACATCGTACACAATCAGGGGTGACAGTCCGTCGTCATTTATTACGATCTGGGTAACCGGCGCGCCTATCTTTGACTAATGTGCATGAACATGCTAGACTGCAGTGGTCACTGGGGACAGGAATAGCAGCAGATAGTGTTTTCGGACGAATCGATTTTCTGTTTGTTTGAAAGTGATGGTCGCAATTTGGTTCGCCGCAGACAGAGGAAGAGGCATCGCATTGACTGCATTCGCACAAGACGTACAGCGCCAACTCAAGGCCTTATTGTGTGGGGTGCTATTGGATACAACCACAAATCACAGTTGGTGCGTGAACCAGGGCACTGTGACCAATTTTACCCTGCGTGAATGACAACCTGCGACCCGTAGCCATACCCTTTCTGCACGTCACCCCAGATGCCATATATCAGCAGGACAATGCGCGACCACATGTTGCTGCACGAACACGTGCCTTCTTCTTGTCACAGGATGTCAGAATGTTCCCCTGGCCCGCTCGATCACCGGACTTGTCGCCAATCGAAAATGTGTGGGATATGGTGAAACAACGGGTGCGGCTCTGTGACTCAGTGTCAATCACCAAAGATGAACTGTGGAACCAGGTTATGCAGCATGGATGGCTGTACCCGAGGACGCCATTCGCGCCTTATACGCGTAGATGCCATCACGCACGGAACAAGTTATCAGTACCCATGGAGGACCCAGTCCCTACTAGGCAACAGGACACACTCTGGACCTAGGTCACAGAAATGCTACGAATGAACACGTCCTGTGAATATGAACTTCCTATCTCTAGCGTTCGAAGGTGTTCTCTTTTTTATGAATATGATTATGCATCAACTTTTACCTCCGGTTTACAAACTATGTATTAGCAGTTCACTTCAATCAATATTTGGCCAGTTAGAAATATCCATCCTTCGTCCGACTCATTGGCTGAATGGTCAGCGTTGAGGCCTTCGGTTCAGAGGGTCCCGCGTGTGATTCCCGTCCGGGTCGGATATTTTAATTGCCTTGGATTAGTTCTTCTGGTCCGAGGACTGGGTGTTTGTGTTTATCCCAACACTTCCCTCTTCATATTCACACAGCACACTACACTACCAACCACCGCAGAAATACGCAATAGTGATTAGATCCCTCCGTATAGGGTTGGCGTCAGGAAGGGCATCCGACCGTAAAACGGGGCCAAATCCACATGTGCGACACAGTTCGCACCCGCTACTCCACGGGTGTAGGAAGAGCGGTAGAAAAAATGATAAGAAGAAGACATATCCATCCTTCGTGATTTTGACTTACTGAATTAATTGGGCCGATGACCTTCGATGTTAGGCCCCTTAAAACAACAAGCAAGCAGCAAGCACAAACTGAATTAATTCAAGAGTTCTTCAACAAGTATTGCCCTTTCCTTACGGATGTTTGGTAATGCAAGGCAATTAATCCGATTCTCGCCCATTGCACTTCTACGATTTTAGCTTACGTAGGACCGAGAAACTCATCTCTGTAGAGGCGGTTGTGGCTCGCAGGATGGCAAACATTTATACCAATAGTCTAATAATGTGAAAGAAGTCATCACATAAGAATGATAAATATTTTGTTCTTTTCACATCAGACACAAAAACACAAAAGATTACTTCACTAAAACATTCAATGATTTCATTCTGGATAGTCTTACTTACCGTTGTACTAGTGTCTTCTGGTAGTGATACATGACTCTTAAGGTCATTGTCCCCTAAGTCCAGGTGGAAAATTCCTTGTTTTCCTGATAAAAAAAATTCCTTTTGACATCGAAATAAAAATGCCTATCGTCTCTGTGTCCTCGAAGTGCAAGATTGTTTATTGCACAGAAAATGACTGTTTTGATTGTTGGTCTTAGACGTCTTCTATTTATCCTTATAATTGTCTTTCTTTCTTTTTTCTTTTTTTTGTCTAACATCACGCAACCTCTCCATTACTTCCACAAATTTCAGTGCTCTATGGGCTGAAAATCTGCAATAATTATTTTGAGCATGATTTTGAAATTCCTCATTTTTTTTGTATTTTGTTGCTGGATATTTCAGGAATTTATTCTGCTCCTGCAAAAACCACGGAAAACAACTTCGAGGATGGCTGAGGTGCGAATCGAAATCCCTCTACTTAGTTGATCTCTCGAGGCTGAGTGGACCCCGTTCCAATTGTCGTACCAATTTTCAAATTTCGTGGCAGAGCCGCAATCCAACCCGAGCCTGCGGGGGTGGCAGATAATCAAACTAAACACTACACTGCAGAGGACATTATGAATAATAATTCAAAATGAACTGCAAACATAACCACAACAGAGGAATACTCAGTTGCTAGCGGTGGTTTGCATGAATTTGCATTCTTAGTACATCTTCTATGTTTACAGTAATCTAAATGCTTAGTGCAATTTTGGTCGTCATATAACAATGAAAACAATAAGAGCTAAAATATTCATGAGCATGTATGGAAGTATAAAAACTTGACTTGTTGACGGGAAATTTGCAGTCACATTGTACGGTTCTCTCATATCTTCTCGCTTTCTGTGGTGTAGTAGTCATAGCGTCTGGCTGTTAAGCAGAAAGCCCGAGTTCGATTTTCGAGCTGGCCCTTTTTTAAATTTTAGTCACTATACTACTTACTATTCGTCCATAACGAACTTTGGTGACATGCGTATTTAAGGCAGAATAAAACTGTTAGGCTTAATTTCATTACACAAAGGCAATATTGTAAACTTTTGAATGCAACTACGAGGGGAGGAGGTATTTTATTAGCTCCTCCCTGGATCCGCCTCTGAACTGCAGAGGACACTGACTCGGTTTCCGGCCGGATTGGGTACTTTTCCCGCTTCTACTTAATTCTTCTGGCTCGGGGGATGGGTGTTTGTCTTAGTACAAGTATCTTCATTAACATACAACACATCACACTACCAACCACCGAGCAAGGGTCTGTGCGGTTAGGTGCACGTAGCTGTGAGCTTGCATTCGGGAGATAGTGAGTTCGAGCCCCACTGTCGGCAGCCCTGGAGATGGTTTTCCATGGTTTCCCATTTTCACACCAGGCAATGCTGGGGCTGTATCTTTATTAAAGCCACGGCGGCTTACTTCCCATTCCTAGCCCTTTCCTATCCTATCGTCGCATAAGACCTATCTGTGCCGCTGTGACATAGAGCAAATGGCAAAGAAACCACTACCAACTACCACAGGAACATCCAATAGTGAATATTTCCCTACACATAAGGTTGGTGTCAGGAAAGGCATTCGATCGTAAAACTGGACTCCACGTGTAGTGCTGACCCCAGTAACTGGATAAATGTTAGGAAGAAGAAGAAAAGGTGTTCAAAGTAAGATAGAGGACACAATCATCTCCAGTATTTGAATAAATAATTAACTCCTTTTGACACAGATTCGTAGTTTAACGGACATAGATAGGAAATCAACCAATGATCCCATATAGTCCTTGATAAGTATGTGAAGTCAGGTGAAATTTAGCAACAAATTGCTGCTTTTTCCTTATTTATTTTTTAAAGGTTTTTTACTTACAGACGATGAAACACCAGCATCGTTTATTTACATAGGTGGGATACCTCCAGATATATTTCCAGGAGATAACCTGTGGAATGGGCGGATCAAATCTCCTGATGGATGACCTACAGTATCTGGCGCGGTGTTCGCTGTTTAGGGCGTCACAACTTGAAAATTGCGTGGCGATGAGACAGCAGTATCAGTCTCGAGGACCCCGCCCCAAGAGGTACGGAGCTGAAGAAACACACAGTCTTAATTCTTTGACTGAGAAGAATCGAATGTTACGGTACATAACTCAAATACATTACTGTTGTTCCAACTAGGAAAAATCTTCACTTCATTCCTCACGAACGTGGTGGTGGTGGTAGTAGTGTTTGTTGTTTAAGGAGAAACCTCAACAAAAGGCCTGTTTCGTCCAGGAGACTTCTTCACAAGAAGGTGGTGGAGGTGGTAATGGCGGTGGTGGCGGTGGTGGTGGTGGTACTTAATGCTGTTTGAAGGGAAAGCCAGCGAGGTTTCCGGTTACATAAGAGAAGTAAATGAAGAATTCTAACCTCTAGAATAGTGAGAATATCGAGAAAAATAAAGCCTTCTTAGGCCGCACAAACCTTATTTCACAGGAGCTAGAATATAAAGGTGAGAAGACAAAAGGAGGTCAGACATAAAGGTTAACAGCAAATGCCTGATCCAGTTATCGACTATATACTGCCACCGGAAACCTAGTAATGGGCGTTTCTCAATTTATTTCAATTTTCTATTTCTTTTTTACTATAATAATATTTAAGGGTTTCTCTACCTATTTCCTCAGCAAAGTAGCCGTATCCCATTTAGAAAGTTATGAAAACCACTAATAAATTACGCCGTACCTCTAACGTTTATTGAAATCTTATGTGAATTAGCAGCGTCATCTGTTCCTTAACATTGTAGTCTTAACTCTCAAGTACAGCTAAGGAAGTGCAAATAGTTTCAATACATAACACGAAAATAGCATATTTTTATTTAAAAGGAGATGCAATTTGTAATTTACAAAATCGGTCATTTGCCAAAAATTTGAAGCTCCTGAGATACGCCCTTTTGGCGTAGAACAATACTGTAGATCCCTGACTGAGTGGATCAGATGGTACAGAGCTCCCTTTCTGAGTTAAAATCGGTGCGTTCAATACTAGCTCAGACCATTGGTCTTTTAAGGTGCTCATATGCGTCAGTCTTATGCCGTAGACTTTGGCGCATAAAAGAACTCCTGAGGGACAACATTTCGGCACCATTTAGTTTCTAAAAACGTTAGTAAGGCATAAGCCGGCTCTGCAATGTAGGGGTAGCGTGCCTGCCTCTTATCCGGAGGCCCCGGGTTCGATTCCAGGCCAGGTCAGGGAATTTTACCTGGATCTGAGGGCTGGTTCGAGGTTCACTCTGCTACTTAATTATAATTGAGGAGCTAACCGACGTTGAGATGGCGGCCATGGCCTAGAAAGCCAATAAAAACGGCCGAGAGGATTCGTCGTGCCGTCCACACGACACCTCGTAATCTACAGGCCTTCAGGCTGAGCAGTGGTCGCTTGGAAGGCCATGGCCCTTCGGGACCGTCGCTCCGTGGGGTTTGGTTTGGTTTGGCCAGTAAGACATAAAACCAATAACAGTACTATTTTTATCATTAGCAGGATATCCCGCGCAGAATATCTACACTCTAGGCGTTGAGCGTTAGGAAATGAAGTTGTAAAAGGAGTAGGTAAATTTCCCAATATAACAGATATTTAATTTTGTCTTATTGTTCCTTTAGAGAAGTGAAACACGTTTGAAACTTTATTTATATTATTATTCCATCCAAGCAATGTTCTGCAAAATTATTTCACATCAGAAAATGTATCTTAGTATGCAACTTGTTAATTCTTGACTTGTGATAATCAGATAGTAGGCTAAATAATCTCATTCGTGAGAGACCTACGCACGTTGCCCACTGTCAAAGACTAGTTTTGGAAAACAGAGGCAGATTTTGTCAAATTGTGAACCTGAAGCTAGTCGATAGTTTGTGAAAACGCTACCGTCTTTGTTTAAATTAAAAGACATGCATACGTCATAGGAAATAAGTGTTATTGTCCGACTCGTTGGCTGAACGTTCAGCGTACTAGCCTACGGTTCAGAGGGTCCCGGGTTTGATTCCCGCCCGGGTCAGGGATTTTAACCTTCACTGGTTAATTCCAATGGCTCGGGGGCTGGGTGTTTGTGCTGTCCCCAACATACCTGCAACTCCACACCGCACATAACACCATCCTCCACGACAATAACACACAGTTACGTACACATGGCAGATGCTGCCCACCATAATAGGAGGGTCTACCTCACAAGGGCTGCACCCGGCTAGAAATAGCCACACGAAATTATTATTAGTTTTAATATATGGCGGGCTGAGCTGCACATACGGTAGAAGCACTCGCATTCTGAGCCCAAACTGGCGGGTTTGACCCCGGCTCAGTCCCGTGGTAAAAGTAGTTAGTCGAAAGTAAAGTTAATAACATATTTTTTTTTTTTTTTTGCTAGTTGCTTTACGTCGCACCGACACAGATAGGTCTTACGGCGACGATGGGAGAGGAGAGGGCTAGGAGTGGGAAGGAAACGGCCGTGGCCTTAATTAAGGTACAGCCCCAGCATTTGCCTGGTGTGAAAATGGGAAACCACGGAAAACCATTTTCAGGGCTGCCGACAGAGGGATTCGAACCTACTATCTCCCGAATACTGGATACTGGCCGCACTTAAGCGACTGCAGCTATCGAGCTCGGTAACATTATTATTATTATTATTATTATTATTATTATTATTATTATTATTATTATTATTATTATTATTATTTTATAAGTTGTTATGTCATTCAGCGTTCAGTCTGAAAGCCTCTGTGAATTCACTGAACGCCGCCACATTCGTCTATTTGTAACTAGTTCTGTGACCTCGTTTATTTCTTGCCTCTTATCGTTAAATCCTTACAAACTGAGTCAAATCACCGTTCTTCTTGGTCTCCCTCTACTTCTCTTACCCTGCATGACGGAGCCTATTATTCTCCTAGGTAACTTATCCTCCTACATTCGCTTCACATGACCACACTACCGAAGCCGGTTTATGCGTACAGTTTCATCAGTTGAGTTCATTCCTAACTTTGTCACCTCATTCCGAGCAACCTCCAGCCATTATTCCCATATGTTTGTTCCAGTGATCATTCTCTCTACTTTCATGTCTGTTACTTGTAAGATATCCTGAGTCCACCCAGCATTCACCTCCGTAAAGCAAAATTCATATGAAAACAGACCAACGTAAAGTTAGTTTTGCCCGGGAACTGATTTCTTTCTTACACAATACTGTTGATCACAACTGCGAACTCATCGCATTATCTTTGTTGCACCAAGATTCGATCTCACTCACTACACTGCCATCCAAGGAGAATACAACCCAAACAGGCCCACTTGCAATTATCTACCTGTTCCAGCTTTGCATTCGTAACTTGAAACTCAGTTCCCTTAGGTTTCTTGCCCAGCGACATCAATTTAGACTTGAAAAGACTAACTTTCATATCATACTTGTTGCACATATTTTTAGGTTCCAAGACATTAGACTGCAGGCTTTTAGCACGATCTGCCATTAAGAACAAGTCGTCAGCATAGGCCAAACTGCTTACTAACGTTCCCAACTAAATGAATCCCTCCCTGGTACTTTATATCTCTTATTAGATGATCCATGTAAACTCTGAACAACAAAAGTAAAAGATTACAGCCTTGGCCAACGGCTGTTAGTATCTTGAACCAAGAACTCATTCCACCATCAGTCCTCACTGCAGACCAATTATCAACGTAAATGCCTTTGATTGCTTTTAATAATCAACTCTTAATCCCATAGTCTCCCCCAGTACGGCGCACATCATTTTCCTAGTTACTATATCATACGCCTTCTTCTCTAGATCCACTAAACATTAACATAACTGTCTCTTCCTTTCGCAGCATTTCTCAGGTACTTGGTGCATACTGAAAATCAGATACTGACAGTCCCTCTGTGGTCTGAAACCAACTTAATCTCAACCAATGATCGCACCCTCCCTTTCAAAATGCCAGTGAACGCCTTGCCTGGTCCGTCGGTAGATGCAGAGTGGGTCTCGGCCCATAAGTGGCCACGGCTGGTCCATGGTCCAAGAGCTCTGCACTCTGACCGGCCAAACGAGCAGAGGAAGGGTGGCCAAGGCTCTAACACGGCTCTACGCCTCTGCATTCGGGAGACGGGACGGGGCTGGACCCCACGGCTGGCCCCAACCATCCGCTGTCCTGAGAATGGTTTTCCGTGGTTTTCCATTGTCCTGCACTAAGACGAATGCCGGGACAGTTCCTAGTATAGGCCACGGCCGCCAACCCCCTCACCTTCTCCAAGCATCTTCTTTATCACAAGAAATCTCCCGGCCTGAGAGACGGCGTCACCGTCTAAGAGGCCCACCTCCCCCTTCAGGGGAGGAATGAAAACGTTTTGGTAGTAGTAGTAGTTTCCTGTTACACCGATCGATGAAACACCTCGATAGTTGTTGCAATCCTTCCTGTTCCCTTGCTTATAGATAAGTGCAATTACTGATTTCGTCTAATCAGAAGGCACGTTCTATGCTAATATTATTCATGGAGCCATTTAATCCCTGATCACCATATTTCACAATTTCAGGTTTAATTTAATTCCTTCATTCTACTTTATGAATATGGAGTTTATTTACCATACTTTCCACGTCCTCAGGCGTAATTTCACCAACATCATTGTCCTCCTCCCCATGAGCTCGATTTGAGGCGTGTTTGGATTTACGTTGCAGGTTGAATTAACATACAGAATCAACGAGTATCAGTTCATTTTTTTTATTGCTATTTGCTTTACGTCGCACCGACACAGATATGTCTTACAGCGACGAAGGGATAGGAAAGGCCCAGGAATCGGAAGGAAGCGGCCGTGGCCTTAATTAAGGTACAACCCCGGCATTTGCCTGGTGTGAAAATGGGAAACCACGGAAAACCATCTTCAGGGCTGCCGACAGTGGGGCTCGAACCCACTATCTCCCGATTACTGGATACTGGCCGCACTTAAGCGACTGCAGCTATCGAGCTCGGTGAGTATCAGTTCATACCCCAGGTTAAATAGTAGCTGATATTCCAGTAGACACTACTGAGGTAAACTGATCTCCCTTTCCTCTAATTATAACGTCATTTCACCGGTAAAACGTTGTATCCCACAATACTCTTCCTATCCATTATTCTCCTTAAGATTGGTCACGCCTCCCAGCCACATATGGATACGCAGTCCATCAGAACAATGTCCGTCGTGTTCGTTTTCCTATGCCGACGAGTAAACGAAAATGAAACTTAAATGCGTTATACACTAGGAGTACGTAAATACGTAATGCAAACGTACATTCCTACAGTACGGTACAGAAAGGTTCATTTCCCTTTACACATGCGCATAGGAAAATGAACACAACGAAATTTGTTCTGATGGACTGCATATCCATACTTGGCTGGGGGGCGTGACCAGTCTTAAGGAGGATAATTGATAGGAAGAGCTTTGTGGAATACAACCTTTTACCGGTGAAGCGACGAATGTATCAGCGTCGAGTAAACAGACCTTTCACTTTACCTGCTGGTCTATCCAAGATGGAACTTTGAATGTAGGCATACGCGTTTTGTGTTCATTGGCGTCAAGGACTGTATCAGCAATCATTAATTCGTCACTGTTCGGGCAAAAGGTCATATGTCACAATGCTCCTCCTCATTATTTTCTTCAAGACTGGTCACGCCTCCCACCTACATATGGATATGCAGTCTTTCAGAACAATTTCAATTGTGTTCATTTTCTTATACTGATGTGTAAACGAAAATGAACCTTAAGTACATTATACTGCAGGAGTGCGTAAAAAGTCATGCGAACATACATCTCTAGAGTGTACCGTATCCTGTCCTAATGTCGGCCTAGCTCAGGGATAGAAGCACGTGGTACGTCCGGATAGGGTCAATAAAAAACCTAACTATTAAGATACACCGAAATATATGGACAGGTAATACGTACATATAAATCTAGTGAATGTGAACTCCAGTAATCGGGTAAAATGGATTTATAAAATTAAAAATATAAAATGTAATCATTCTAAACAAAAAATAATATAAAGAACAACCGACCACTGGATGTGTCATTCAAACAATTTTTTTTTTGCTAGGGGCTTTACGTCGCACCGACACAGATAGGTCTTATGGCGACGATGGGATAGGAAAGGCCTAGGAGTTGGAAGGAAGCGGCCGTGGCCTTAATTAGGGTACAGCCCCAGCATTTGCCTGGTGTGAAAATGGGAAACCACGGAAAACCATTTTCAGGGCTGCCGATAGTGGGATTCGAACCTACTATCTCCCGGATGCAAGCTCACAGCCGCGCGCCTCTACGCGCACGGCCAACTCGCCCGGTAAACAAACAAAAAAAAATTACACGCATTCTTACATAAATAAACATTATTAAACAAAACGTTTACAAACACTGCGGGTAACGAACCCGAGATATTAGGAATATTTTCTTGTCGTATGGAATAACATTTTACATTTTATTCCATTTTTACACCAGGCAAATGCTGGGGCTGTACCTTAATTAAAGCCACGGCCACTTCCTTTCCACTCCTAGGCCTTCCCTATCCCATCGTCACCATAAGACCTATCTGTGTCTGTGGAACGTAAAGCGAATAGCAAAAAAAAAATAATACATTTTATTTAGTTGCTTGCTTTGTTAAATCCCTAGTTCTTTGCCCGAGGGCTCGATTTCTAAACCGTTCATGATATGCGGTAGTAATACCCGATCCACTAGTAATGGCCTAAATTACATATACATTCCGATCACTCGGACACAAAAATATAAAACACTTGTTCAGGACTGCATCTGAATCACCCTTCCAAAATGATCACAGATATTACTTATATCGGTCCGAACCCATGATCTCAGATCTGGTCAGTACCTTTCTTCCCAAAGATAGCCATCGGACTATGTCTATCCATTATCAAATAAATGACAACATTACAACAAAGAAATAACACACTGGACACAACAATACAAATCACAAAATGAACTAACCAAAATCTGTAAATAAATCGCACACAATATACACACTAAAATTGATAGAACTTTCGGGTCAAGAACCCAACATAACATATACGGGCACTGGATATCACATACCTCATGTAGATACAGCCTCGCAGTAGCATTTGACACGGCAGGGAAATCAGCTGTTTGGCAACATAAACGACAACTAACTAGGTCTTTGTGGACAGATGATTCACGAGCGTAAAGGAGACTATCTGTAAAAAATTTTACTATTCTTCTTCGCCCAGCACATCGGCCCTCTACAACATTACCAGTGCTACAGATAAACTCACAACTCTGGCCAGCAAAAATATAGTTCACGGCCTAACATAATCTCGTATATAACAGGCCGGCTCATTAACTCAGCGTCATCATAGCTCCAAATATAACATCATGGCTTTCATAGCCTATCTCTTGGCATCTCAGCCCCGTAAATATCCACAGGTAATTCTCTAGCCTCACATATAAATAATCTTCGGTTCGAAGACCGGTACATTTAGATGAATTTGCCTGCCACCATACTTAAAGACCCTGTTCTGCTTTTGACGTTGAAAGATCTCCTGTTGCGTCTTCTCACAGCTGAAATTCGTGCATCATCCAATAAAGCATCCTAGCATATACTGTTTCTAGTATAATCCTTTTTAACGGTTCGACATTGGTGGCGTACAGCCCACAAGATTTTTCATGAAGAATCTGCCCATACAACTCTACGTTAAATCAACATAACCAAAAAAACCAAACCCCACGGCACTTAACGCCCTTCAAAGGGCTTTGGCCTTCCAAGCGACCGCTGCTCATCCTAAAGGCCTGCAGATTACGAGGGGTAGTGTGGTCAGCACGACGCATCCTCTCGGCCGTTATTCTTGGCTTTCGAGACCGGGGCCGCCATCTCATCGTCAGATAGCTCCTCAATTCTGATCACGTAGGCTGAGTGGACCTCGAAGCAGCCCATAAGTCCAGAGAAAAATCCCTGACCTGGCTAGGAATTGAACCCGGGGCCTCCGGGAAAGAGGCAGGCACGTTACCCCTACACCACGGGGCCGGCAAAATCAACATAAACTGGAATAAAATACATATAACAATAACACAAACCTATATCTAACCTATTCTTTCCCTTATTTCCCATCTAAATATTTACGATACACAGCTCGGGGACTTGGATTGCAAGCAGCCCGGAATGTATATAAATTTACTGAAAAGAGCAATACAAATGCCAAACTGGCTTACATGTAAAGATTAATTAATTTATTTAAAATGGCCCTAAACTTGTGCATCTAACTATCACTTCATATGATTATAGAACACAGGTCTTAACTTGGCGGCAACCTCTCCATCAGCGGCGAATCATATTCCGCTATGTCATGCGTGCTTAGCCCATGACTACGATACACAGCACAGGGATGAAAGTCCTCTTGTCGACTCCTGGATAGTTCATGGTTGCCGTCTCTTTGATGTCGGCTGTATCTGGAACTGTTGTACTAAATTAGAACTATCTACTTATCCGCTTAGTGTGCTCGAATGCACGATCGCAACCTTAGTGCTGGCTAATAATTGACTATAGACTACACTTAGATTTTAGTCCGATCTACGCGGCACTAAATTAAGGGAACTGGACCCGGTTGGAATCTGTTCTTGTCATCGATTATATATTAACGACTCGCACACGTTAATTTCACACTTCGCGCACTCGCCGTATATTACTTATAAGTGCAGACCGCCATTAGCTCTTGTGAACTAAATCAAAACGACTCTATTTCAAGCCTAACCGAAACTTCACAAAGTTATTGTCTTGTCGGCTCGCGATCACGACACATCACACTCGGCGTTGAAAATGCAATAGGAGAGTGCTCCCTTCTCTGCTCAGCCTTTATACGTAGTCTCACAAGGTCGCCGGCTCCAAGGGGAAGTTCTAGCAAACATACCCTCTTCCTTTGTGAGAGTTCGCCTGATGCAAACGGCTGCTCCCGTTAATACGTATATATTTCAGTTTAGCACCAGTAAATCGTTTTGTCTGCTCTTGTTAGTCCATAATTGGGGGTGAAGCTGATTCCCTCCCGTGGCGCCCCTGCTAAGGTAGTTGGAAAATATGTTTCCATTACCGAACTGAACGTCAACATTCGACAGTCATATAATCCTAGTGATCTCCTGGCTTAAAACTCATCACAATGACAAAATCTAATGGAAATGGTCCTTCTAAGGACCCGCAATGTAGAAATCTAGGACCAATGATCAGAATTCTCCAGCTCAACACAGAAGGAATGAGTCGAGCTAAAGGTAAGCTACTATCGAGAATATCCCTCGATAAAAATACGACTTGATAGTTATCCAGGAAACTCATGCAGCAGATGAAAATTAACTGCACTCTAGGGGAAAAATTCCTGGCTCTGAGCTTTTAGGAGCTACATCCAATCATGCATACGGGGTCGCAACATATGTAAGACACGCTCTTGAAAATGCCTCGCTGTGCACTACAAGTACTGCTCATAACATCCACTCTGTGATCACCAGAATAGGAGACAATACAGTCACTAATGTGTATAAACCTCCAGCTGACCAATGCCCCCCTAGTGTTCTCCAACACCAGCCACATCCAGGTGTCTACCTCTGAGATTTTAACTGTCATCATGAACAATGGAGATACACTTCTAGTGATGAGAACGGGGAATCTTTGGTTTCATGGGCTGAGGATCACAACCTCCATCTTGTTTATGATGATAAAGATCTGTGCACTTTTATATCAGCAGCGTGTGAATGAGAGTCTAATCCTGATTTGTGTTTGGTGTCTACTAACAACTGCACCTCGCTACCAATTACACGAAAAGTTATCTCCAGCTTTCCTCATAGCCAGCACCGGCCAGTTGTAATAGAGATCGGAATAAAAGTCCCTATTGTTTCAAATACTCCTCATCCACTCTGGAACTTCCGAAAGGCAAATTGGCCTGCCTTTACTGAACAGCTTGATAAGGTATAGGGATGGATTCTCCCAACAAGTGACAACTATGAGAGATTCACAGGTGCCGTAATAAGCACAGTAAAGATGTTTATATCTAGGGGTTATCGAAAGGAATATAATCCTAGATGTAGCAAAGCTAGCGAAGAACTGTATCAAGAATTCCAAACAACTGGAGACAAGACAACAGCTGATCAACTATTGCATAGCCTGGACACTCCTCGCCGACGGAAATGGACAGAAACAGTTGAAAACCTCGACTTAAAACATTCAAGCAAGAAGGCATGGTCCTTGTTAAGGAAATTAGGAGTTAGGAGCCGAGTAGCTCGAGGCACTATTCCTATAAACCCCAACAAAGTTGCATTTCATATCGTGTCAAGTTCAAATTCTCCGATTGATCGCGACCATACCACTGCAATCAAAAGGGAAATCAGAGCCTTGAAAATATACAGTCTTGAGAGGAGCGGATTTACTTGTCCATTCTCTCGAGAGGAACTTGCTACAGCTTTGAAAGATGTTAAATCAGGAAAAGCACCTGGTTTTGATGGCATTCACTCAGAATTTTTAGTGCATGCTGGGAAATATGCAATGATCTGGTTGGCAAATTCCTGCTCCAATATCTTAGAAACAGGATCCGCCCCTCGAATTCTGAAACAGACAAAGATCATCGCCATTCTCAAACCAGGTAAATCTTGTAAAAATCCTCAAAGCTACCGCCAGTTTCACTTCTGAGTGCGGTTTACAAATTACTGGAGAGACTTCTTTACAACAGAATTGGCTCAGTAGTTCTTGACCATCTACCCATTGAACAAGCGGGCTTTCGCCCAAATCGAAGTTGCACAGACCAGGTTCTCTCTGACTACACACATTGAAGCTGGTTTTCAAAATCAACTAAAAACCTCAGTTGTGTTCGTGGACCTTACTGCAGCATACGATACAGTATGGAGACAAGGACTCATCTTCAAACTGCTTCGAGTAATACCTTTGCAAGAAAATCGCAAAGCTGATCGAAAACATGCTTATAGAAGGAGGTTTCGTGTAATTATGGGAAACAAGGCAAGTAAGGAATGGATCCTTAAGAACGGTCTTCCTCCAGGATCGGTACTAGCACCTCTGCTGTTTAACTTATATATATATATCAGACTTACCGAAAACAGCCTCCAAAGCATTTGGTTATGCGGATGACTGAGCATTCGCAACGCAGGGCATATCTATGGAGAACACCGAAGATAGGCTGACAGCTGATCTCGCCACCTTAGATCAGTACTCTCGTAAGTGGAGACTTAGGCCAAGTTTGAGTAAAACTGAAGTCTCATGTTTCCATCTCAACAACAAACTGGCCCACCGTGAACTTAATGTCAAATTCCAGAACACTAGACTTTCTCACAACAGACACCCAAAATACCTCGGAGTAACCCTTGACAGAACACTGTCCTTCAGGAACATCTGAAAATGACAAAAGCTAAACTCCAGTCACGGAACAATATCATCCACAAACTGTGTGGCACCACGTGGGATTCTTCTGCTTCGACCTTACGAACTTCAGCCCTTGCCCTTGTCTTCTCAATAGCTGAATATTGCTCTCCAGTCTGGCTGAACAGCTGTTACACAAAACTGGTTGACACACAGCTAAATCATACTTTGCGCATTGTACCGGGAACCATAAAATCTACCCCCACTTCTTGGTTACTAGTTCTGAGCCATATTCCCATATTCCTCCACCTCACCTACGAAGAAAGAATGCCTTGCTGCGTGAGTATCAGAAGCTGTCGAGAAATTCCAATCTGCCATTTCATGGAGAGACACCCAACGCCTTGAACAACAGACTTCGGTACAGAAATCCACCAATAAGGACTGCCAAAATCCTGGTTGACAAATTCAGCCTGCAGCAGGACTGGATTCAAGAATGGATTTTCATGGCTCCAGATGAGTATCAGAACTTCCCCTGTATTACAAGAATACCAAAATAATTTGTCCTACCTCGCAAAACCTGGACAACCTTCAATCGTATCAGGACAGGCCAAGGAAAGTGCGCTGATTTCCTCTATAAATGGGGCAAACTTCCCTCCCCGGAATGTAGCTGCGGTGCCCCTAATCAAACAGTTCGTCATATAGTGGAACAGTGCCCCCTGAGTGCTTATCAGGGTAGCCCAAAAGACTTTCTTGACCCAAATCCTTCTTGTATAGTCTATTTGCAGAGCTTGAAGGTGAAATTGTAACCTACATAGTGTATTGTATATTTAATTTGTGACTGTGTGTTTTATTTTTAATGCCATACGCTAAATAAATAAGGCCATAATTATCATCAGATCTGTAGAATTTAGCTTAGTGGCGGATTAATTGATTAAAATTCAGATGATTCCAGCCCTAAGTTTGTCAACCTGGGACAAATGTTCGGTGTATCACCTCGTTCAAATCTCACTCCCTCCAGAGTTTGGTGTTCGCGTGGGTACGCAGCTATGGGGTCCACATGATCAAGATCACGGCTTGCGGCTCAGGTCCAACTAGAGGAATTCGTTCCTACCAGAGTGCTACGGGATTCTCAGAGCCTATGGCATGGCCATCCAGGATTTCTTCCTTCGTTCCCCGCGACTATATTGAGCGCTTGAGTAAAATTATGCCTCAGTGCTGTAATAAACAAATTGAAGCATATCGTCGTTGCCGGGGCAAAACCTCCTGTGTGATAATATTTTTGGAGATATACTGACCCGCAGCACATACATTACGAAGAGCGAAAATGCCTTGACTATATTCACACAATATTGCACCTTAGATGACAGAACCTTACCGGCCAAAGTTCTACGCTAAAATATTTCACATAGGAGGTTTTGTCCCGGCAGCGACGATATATGATATGGTTCAATACCGCGGTACGGTAAAGTTCATTTTCCTTTACACGTAAGCATAGGAAAATGAACACAACGAATATTGTTCTGATGGACTTAATATCCATATGTGGCTGGGAGGCGTGACCATTCGTAAGGAATATAATGGATAGGAAGAGCATTGGAAGATATGACCTTTTCCCGAACAGCGACGATATTTTGTTGTTCTCCGTCAAGTTTCTGTCTATGGCTGGTGGCTCTAGATTGTAGGGTCCATTCCTAGACGGTGTGCCTGCAGCTTCAAATCTTGTAATATAAGTTCTATCACATCTAAGCCGTAAGGTTTCAGATTACTGCAAGTGCATGTTGCGGATCACTTCCCTCGGAATATCTGCTTATAAAATATTCAGGTACGGCATTGGATCTCTATGTTGGCTCTACGGAAATGTTTTCTGGCTCTCCAAGATCACACATTATTTCAAAGAATGTTCGCAAGTAACTTACTCCAAGTCAAATATTTAGTGCATATTTTCTAGAGACTTCGCTTGAGTTCCAGGCGCTCGGTCATCATGGCGAAGCAATAATAATTATAGCTCCACTTAAAAGAGCGGTGAAGGCAATGCGTCAATCCGAACGTAATTTTACAGCTCTATTTTATGATAATGGTCCTTCTCTATTACAAAAATAATTTTATAATGGAAGCACTTGCCGGCTGTTACTTGCTGCATGTATGCCACACCATATCTGACTTATCTGGCTCTCAGAAAATGTGAAAAATTAATACTCTCGATAAAATAATACTACAACGATAAAAATAGGGCAGCGGTGTAGGATCAATCAAGGGGACTGGGGGACTAAATTCGGTTCATTATCCACATTATCCACATAAATAATGTGTGATCTTGGAGAGCCAGAAAACATTTCCGTAGAGCCAACATAGAGATCCGAATATGAATATTTTATATGCAGATATTCTGAGGGAAGTGATCCGCAACATGCACTTGCAGTAATCTGCTGCACATTGGGTTTTACTTTATATTCAGATGAAGACTAATGCCATTGACTTCCTAATAAAAGTTAAGGTTTTTTATTTAACTATGCAGGCAATGATGAAGTTCTAGCGCAGCACTACTAAAACCAGCCTAGCGCACTGAAGCGCAATAGATCTGGCTGCTGAAGCAAGCAGAAGAAAGTAGCTTTATTTTAATAAAGAACACTCGATGTTTCATCGAGGACAAGTTGATGTCATTCTGCCGTAAAATAACACTTGCGTATTGGTCTATGTATTATTTTTCACTGCAGCTTTAAATGGAACGTCGCGTATCGAAGCCATCGATTGCACCGAAACCTGGTAGAATGATTGATTAATTAATACTTCACAAAATCGTCGCACGCCTGCCGTTGTTACATAGGCTGTCTACCAAATGACAAAATTAGTGATTCTGAACAGATATCCGGAGTTTATCGTTCATGCTAACAAAAGATTATGTTAATAGCATGCACGTTCTTATCTATAAAATGATATGTCCTAGATCTCATACTGTGTAATATTTTAACTCCCACTGTAAACAATACAGGCATATTAAAACAGTAATAACTTACTCATATATGATGCGTGTTGGTCAAATAGCCTCATAGAGCATCGGTTTCTCCTCGTGTTGTCGAAATATCATTTTCGGTATAATGTTTATGTAATTTTAAATTAGTACTAACTGTATAATTCTTCATTATATACGTAAGGTCATTCTGTGTTGTCACCTAACTGCTCAGCTCGGCTATATGTTGGCAATTAGTTTTAACTAGGCATGGGTCCAGTTAGTTCATTTGCTTGAACTAGTTCATTCGATACCATTCGTCGCATTGAGTCGTTCAAATGAACTAGTTCAAATGAACGAGGTAGTTCATGAGGTGATGTCATAGAAATAGCTCACGCAGCATTTCGTTCAAATGAACGAGTTAGTTTATTATGAGCTATCTCAGCCAAAGAGCGGCGTGAGTTAGTACGTACATGTTACAATAGACTTGGTCTTCGTCATCCAACATGGTGTATGCTCGTGTGAACAACTCGTTCAAAATATTTGAACGAACTCGTACCAGTTCAAATAAACGAGTCGTTCAAATGAATTAGTTAGTTCATGAACGACCCAACTCTAGTTATAACTCTACCATTGATTTTACAACAGAAATGATTGTATGTCTACCCCTTAGTCCCGTTTCTTGATACGGGGTCGGGGGTGAGGACAGATGAATTTACATGGCGTGTTTTACGGACGGGGACCATTCCCAACTCCAGTCACAGTTGAGGAGGTCGTGAAGATGAAAATGAATTACGGTGAATAAAAATTGGATAAGGAAGTGGAAGGAATCGGCTGTGGCCTATGAATATGAACTGTTCCGACATTTACCTGGAAGTGGAAATGGGAAACCACAGAAACCATTCCCAGAAGAGCCGACGGAGGGGTTCGGACCCACGCGTCTCCCGAATGCAGAGTTTGGCTCTATAGTCGTTAACATGCGTGACCACCCTACTCGGATTTAAAACAAAATAATTATTACAATTAAGCTTGCAAGGTTTCATTGAAATTTGTCTGATCCAACACAATCAGTTCCTTGCCGGGCCGAATGGCTCAGACGGTTGAGGCGCTGGCCTTCTGACCCCAACTTGCCAGGTTCGATCCCGGCTCAATCAGGTGCTATTTGAAGGTTCTCAAATACATCAGCTTGGTGCTGGTAGATTTACTGGCACGTAAAAGAACTCCTGCGGGACTAAATTCCGGTACCTCGGCGTCTCCGAAAACCGTAAAAAAGTAGTTAATGGGACGTAAAGCCAAAAACGTTATTATTACATACAGTTCCCTTTGTGAGAATTTTATCTGCACGAAGTATATACGTCGTGTCGCTGACACGGCGCCACCCGCAGCCTGTACATGGTTGAGCAAACGGTCCGACCTAGAGTAGAACCGCGACCTCCTAGTAAGAAGAGTAATGTAAAATAAGAGTCATAGAATCAAGAAAAAGAAACTCAATCTAAGTGTATATCATAATATAGTAGTGAAATACCAGATCAAGGATTGAAAGTGTCCGAGTAATATAATTATATAGGGAAATAAGTTTAAGACATATATTGGAAATATCAAGACAATACAGCCTTAAAATGTTGAAACCAGCTAGGCATGGTGAAACATTAAGGTACACAACAGGATGTTTGTAACTCACTTTTCACGGTGTGTATACGATCAAAGAACAGCAGAACGAAGAACACACGTAGACGGAAAGTTTCAGATATTTCAAGCTTCCAGAACAATCGAACGATTACAACTTCATTTGGGAAGGAATGTTACTGACCAATAGGAAAAGCGACAATTCAGGATGACGAGGATGTCGAAGTCGACACTGCGCGGTAGTTTCGGGAACACCAAAGGTAACTTAAGGAGGTAACAAAAAAGTAGGAAGTCAGCTTGGAGCAGAAAGTCAGTCGGCAACAGAGTTGGAACAGGGAAGTCCATCGGGACAGCAAGTCGGTCAGGCCGCGAGACGGTAATCGAGTAAGAGCTCGGAGTCGGAACCTAACAGTCAGGAAATCGGTGATCATTAAGTCACTATTGAAAAGTATTCTTATGGCAGTTTGCCGGGAAATCATCGAGATTTAGATGGTAGAGTAGAGGGCCGGAACGACACTTGAGCGGGTTAGCCATTACCGCAAGTACGAGAGAAAAGTCTCTCATGTAGCAATAGGCGACCAGGGATTTGCACAGGTGTCTGGCCAAGGAACAGATCCACACAGCCGTAGCCGAGAGACGCTTATGAAAGAGCAAGTGACTGCTAAGGAACATTGGTCGTCTTGTTGAGGAGCAGTTGAATGTCGCTGGAGGAGGCCATCGGGTAGTTCACTAATCCTTACAGGAACAATATAAGGGAAAGCTCACGTAAGAGACGTGGAGCATTCAGGTCACAGACTCGAGCGGGGATAAGGAAAATTACCCACGGCAGAGCAAACAGTTGGGAAGAAGTAACCACGGAAGGAGTAGATCCAGTACAGTTACCGAGTCCAATACCAGGAATCCATTCAGACGTTGACACTCAAGAGACAACAGAGCTGCATTCTCTTGGGTTGAAGTGTGTGAAGAGTGTGAAGTCAGTGAATGTTAAAAGGTGCTAGTAACCACGTAAAGCGAAGAGAGAAGACATCGTGGAAGTCTCCTTCATCACGGAGGATAAGTATTCACCACTGTATTAATATTTGAAGTGAAGATAGGGAACCAAAGACTGCTCAGTTAGCTTAATTGTGTGTAGAGTAGGAAGTTCCCCAACATTAAGAAGAACATTTACTACTTGTATATATTTGTACATCTGTATTATTGTGTACAATGAACTTCAGTAATATTTCATTATAGACAGTTTGGCATTAAACCACCTTATTTGGTGTTATTATTGTAGAACCACTAGTGCGTTAGAACCCAATCCGGTCCCCAGCCTATTAGTCCCTAGGATATGACATATATTATACCCAAAATAAAAAATGTGCTTATTCTTAAGGCAATAAGGATTTTTCTGTGTTATTCAAACGATTTAGTGAATGTTAATACAAAAGTGAACCTTCTGACTTCTTGTACTTCAGGAGTTTGTGTTTTATGAAAGAAACGCATTAGCGTTTTCTATTATTTTTTTTATTATTATTATTATTATTATTATTATTATTATTATTATTATTATTATTATTATTATTATTATTATTATTATTATTATTACGGACTGTTCCGTGGTTCGCAGAGGGAAGGAAGCGTGAGGGGTGAATAGATGCACAGAGAAAAATTTAAAATTCAAGGAGATGTAGTAAAATTTGAGAAATTGTAATTTTATTTATTTTCCCATGAAAGAATAAATTAACAAATAACCAGAGAAGAGCAAAGCTCAGGTAACAACAAATAGAGCGCCAGGCTCAGAAATATTACAATAATACGAAGACAATTAATCCTCAAGGAAGAGCTCATCAGCTCTTTAACAAGGAGAGCTCAAAAGCTCAGAGATCACTTGCATCAAAAAATCTCAACAGTTCAGAGAAATTTACTTCCAGGAGCACAGAAGCTCACACACCTTACAGATATACACACCAGGACTTTGGCATTACATGCCGTACAATAAGGGGCTATGTTAGCTTGGAAAGTTTTAAAAAAGGGTGTTTCGAATATTATTCAGAAAAGAAGCCGTGCTTCTGATACAGTTTACAATTTACAAGATTAGCTCTCGAACCCAGTAGTACATTTAACACGAATTTACCACATGCCCTCTTATGGGCCAGCAGATTACATGAACATTTGAAAGACAACCACCAGTTGCTTAAAATGGGAGTGCAATAGCTATTTACACAAGAAATGGGATCTCATAATTCATGTTTACCAGGAGCAAAAGGCCCACGCTACACGGACGCAAGAAGAATGGAGTAGAGGGTACTAGCAAGATAAATTTCACAAAGGACCGAAAACAAAATGAAAGGAGGCTAAACCTAAGCACTACAGACAAATTTCACAATTACCTAATGTGGCATAAGGCCCTACGAAGCAGAGACTAACCCATACTACACGGTGACTAAGAAAGCCGAAAGGGAGAATTAAAATTTGATGTTGGGAGAAACCTTAGCCACCAAATTTAACTTGAGAGGAAGTTTATCAAGGGTATATCACTTGTGCTTCCATATATTTTACAATACCCCATCAGGGCAAAATCCAAAGTCCGAAGGCAGATAACGGAGGCCTATGTAGAAGTTAAAGTTATCAGAAAAGATTCTACATATTAAAATTTAAAAGTGAGCGGAACTGAAAGTTACGTTCTACATGGGGTCGTAAAAATCTCCCCTGAGTACACACGCAGATTAATTACATTGTTAGTATTCTGCCTACCTTGTCACTCCGTTCTCATGCTTGCAGACCCCCACTTCCATCGATTCGCCGTTCGGAGGGACCCTCCTCTCAATTGCACTATACAAGCTTTACTGCCGCCAGACAAGATCAAGAATACACCAGAAACCGCCCTTAAATAGCTAATATGCCGAACCAGAAGGAAAAGAAAAAGATGACATGATTGGATGATGGGATTCAAGAGAGAAATATGATTGGAGGGCCACTTTACTAGCGAATATGGCAATACAGAAACGAACAACAATTCACGTGTTCAAATTTTAAACCAAAAATTTACTGCATGTTAGTTGAAGTCCTTGAATACTAGGCTGCGCTAGATAAACCTCCGTAGCGAAATCTGTTCCACACAGTATTAACTTGTTCCATCAAAGAATTCATGTGTTTTGCAGTAACCTGCACAAGGCCCCACGCCGCTGGCTGCGCAGAAGCGTGTGACTGGGGAAGATAATATGTCCAAACGCGTACCGCCATGTTGTGGGCGCTCCTCACCTTGACGAGGAGATCGCAGTATGGAATTCATGCAGTAACTTACATTTCGCACACACGAAAACACTCGTCCTAGAAACTTAATGATAGCCTACGCCGACTACCGTGCACACACGCAATAAATATACATAATATCGTCGCTCGACCGGTAAAAGGTTGTATTTCACAAAGCTCTTCCTATCAATTATTCCCCTTAAGACTGGTCACGCCTCCCAGCCACGTATGGATATGCAGTCCATCAGAACAAATTTTGTTGTGTTTATTTTCCTATGCCCATGTGTAAAGGAAAATGAACCTTACTGTACCGTGCTGTAGGAATGTACGTTTGCATTACGTATTTACGCACTCCTAGTGTACAATGCATGTAAGGTTCATTTTCGTTTAATCGTCGACATAGGAAAACGAACACAACGGACATTGTTCTGATGGACTGCGTATCCATATGTGGCTGGGAGGCGTGACCAGTCTTAGGAGAATAATGGATAGGGAGAGTATTGTGGGATACGTTTTACCGGTGAAGCGACAATATCAAGACTGCGGTAATATCAAAAGATACTTATGTATAAAAACTGAACACATTTTGCATTGTACGGAGCAATCTACACAAATCCTTTGGATAGCCATAAAAAAGAACTTTAGCAGACTGAATAAGAAGACTGAACAATACAGTATTAACCTAACCCCATGGCACTACAGCCGTGAAGGGCCTTGGCCTACCAAGCGACCGCTGCTCAGCCCGAAGGCCTGCAGATTGCGAGGTGTCGTGTGGTCAGCACGACGAATCCTCTTGGCCGTTATTCTTGGCTTTCTAGATGGGGGCCACTATCCCGACATCAGACAGCTCCTCAATTCTAATCACGTAGGCTGAGTGGACCTCGAAGCAGCTTTCAGATGTAGGTAAAAATCCCCGACCTGACCGGGAATCGAAACCGGGGCCTCCACGCAAGAGGCACGCACGCTACCCCTACACCGCGGGGTCGGCATTTCATATCCAGAAAATGTTAAAATGTATCTGATTGTTTAGAAAGTTTTCTGCAGTCATAATTGAGTACGATTTGCTCTAATGACTTATCAGAGAGGAATGATGTCATAGACCGATTTTATTTCACTGGTTTTCTCTTTGTGGATATTGAAAATTCTTGCTATCAGTATAGGAGTTTGTAAATATTTAATTAATTATTGTGCTCTCCAGTCCGCTGATAGACAGGTACTTTCATCTCACAATCTGCAGTGTAGACTGCTTTCATTTGAACATGTCTTCGTATTTTCTATTTTTTTTCTCTAATATGAGCACCATGATTTACACCAGAAAGAAAATAAATGAAGTTGAATGTAAAGCACTTGCAAAAAGATTGATATCATAGTTAAACAGTCATTTTGATAAGCGTTTTCTAGGATTGACACGATTGTAATGAGCTTTATTTATACTGTATATCGTGAGATTTTTCCGGAATAACGTATTAAGAATTGTATTCTTTATTATAAAGTAAGTGGGAAAAAGATCGAGAACATAAGACATTCGATACCAATAAATCCTTTTTCCAGATAGTTGATAATAATTTGAAGCAATACCTTACCCTAATATGAAAAGGGTTTTGTCAAGCTTTTATCAATAATATCTTATGGATTCTAGGCCCAGGTTTATCAAATTTGTAATACCGGCACATAGTCTGTGTGAAAAATATGCATGCTTTTTCAGAACAGCTGTTCAGTTCTAAACAATTATCATCAATTGGAAAATGGCAAAGAAGAAGAAGCCTAAACATTCTAAATAATCGAAGCTATTCTACTGGTAACTTGGGTGATCACTGAAAGAAAATTCTGAACTCTCACTGACGGTAGAAAACTAGATAGAAACAGTGTTTTTAATCTTGAATAATTCGCGTTAAAAAGATGTGGTCTATGCCCTACATTCCATTGCTAATAATTCCCTAATACTGTTGTGGATTGCAAAATTATGCGAGGTTATTAACTCTAAGTTACCATACAAGCTGAAATAAATAAATTGTTCCCACTGAATAATAGACTCTACTTCGCCCACTTCATTTTTAATGTCGATGTTATCTAATCATTGTCATTGGCGTAGGTTGCCATTGTGTTGGGTTCGGCCCACAGTCTGACAGGGCGTAACACGCGCACTTGCACTTCAGCAACTGGTCCACATATTTGAGCTGCGCATTCATTAACCAGGAGCAGAACTCCCAGAGGGACCACTTTTTATCACTCCAGCCAAGACGCATCACGAATTCAGAAGGTCATAACGGTGCAGCTTGTCTGTTCATTAGACAAAACATTATTGGTTGTTCCCACTTCTTACAGGAAATGAATACTGGTACAGTCTCAAGCAAAACGTTAAGATTAATTCTTAGAGTAATGAAAGTTGCTTTTCAATAGATTATGACAACAAATATAGTACTAAATGCATGGAATTCATTGTCTATGCATGTGCATCTCTTAAGATCTGTAACTGATGAATAGATTTTCTTTTCTGTTGTTATTTTTCTAATTTTCATTTCGGCCGTCTATGGACCACGTTTGACACTCTCTGCAGTATTTTTAGCCTTCTCTGCCTTTATTCTCTGCCATTGTCTTTTCATCCTTTCTCCAACTTTCTTCTTCGGTCCTCCCTTTCCCCACTAGCGTTTCCCCAGTCTCCTGGAAAACACGGGACTTTCTGACGAGTTGTCTAAATTGAGTTCTGTCCATGATATAATCTTTCGGAACCCGCATCTTCTTTAAGTCCAACCTCACTTCTCGAAATATTTTTAAGCTCCCTCTTCCTCTTCCAGAAGAATTCAAAGATGTTCTTCGTCAGTCTGTTGCTGTCCATCCTCAACAAGTGTCCATAGAGCTGTAACCTTCTCTTTCTCGTTAGTTCAACCACTTCTTCAGTTCTTTGATACAAACCTGTGTTAGGAGTCTCCTCTCCTCATTTTGTACATTTGGAGCCAGCATTTTTCTTAGCATTTTTCTTTCTCTCTTCCGGATATCTTCAAGTCCACCTTTTCCAATTGTTTCCACTGTATACATCACTCAAGTTTAACAACAGTGTCAAGGTGCCTCAATTTAGCCCCAAAAGATAAAACCTTTTCGTTGTACGTGTTCCTTATCAGTTGGAATGCCATTGCCATTTTTCTCGCTCGCTCCTTAATTGAATTTTTTTCCTACCCATTCTCTTGTAATGTTTCTCCCAAATACTTAAAACTCTTGACTCTCTGTATGTTTTTGTCTCCTAACTTCAACAATTGAGGGGCCTCTTTAATGTTGGTCATGAACGCAGTCAAAAGAAATATGAAACCCAGTCTTCTCTGCTATCATATGGAGTTCTTCAGTCCTTTTCTTAACTGTTGCTATATCGTTGGAGAGTATCACTAAATCATCAGCGAATGGCAAACAATCTATATATACTCTGCTTACCTCTCCCAATCTTGAAAGTCTCTTTGTTAGAAATTCTCTTCTTCCATTCCCTAAAGACTTTTTCCAGAACGCAGTTGGACGTGATTGGTGAGAGTCCGTCTCCTTGTCTTACGCCCCTTCTGATTTCGAAAGGCCCAGAGATCTCCCCTCTGAACTTTAGTTTGGAGTAGGTGTTGCTGATTGTCTGCCTGATTAAATATCTTGTCATGTTGTCTACTCCAAACTCTTCTAGAACTCCCATCAAGATTTTCCTGTTAATGGAATCATATGCCTTTCTGAAGTCCACAGAAACTGCCACGTATTAGTTCTGCCCCAGCATCTTGTATTTTATGATACTCTTTAGATTGAAGATTTGTTCCGCGCATGATCTACCTTTCCACAAGCCTGCTTGGTATTCTCCCAATTCTTGGTCCAGCACACCTTCTACTATATTTAGTAAAGGCTTACGCAAAATTTTATATGGGACCGAAACTACAGATATTCCTATTCCTCTGTAATTATTAACATCCATCTTATCACCCATCTTTTCAGGGATTCTCTCCGTTTCTCATATGTTCCCAAGTAATAGGTGAAAAATTTTATTACTTCAGTAGGACCCATTTTCAGGAGTATTGACACGATGCCATCTTCACCCGCAGCTTTGTTGTCCATTAACCCTTGAATAATCTGGGTCACTTCTTCCTCAAATGGTACTGTCTTTGATGGCTCCATTTCCAACCTTTCTTGTGGACCATCGCAGGTCAGTAGGTTTTTGAAGTATCTGGCGAGAATATCACAATTTTCCATGTTCTTCATCCCTAATTTCCCTTCTTCATCTCTGAAGCAGAGTCCTGGTGCCTGACAGTTATTTAATTGTGATATACCGGGCGAGTTGGCCGTGCGGTCAGGGGGATGCGGCTGTGATCTTGCATCCGGGAAATAGTGGGTTCGAATTCCACTGTCGGCTGCTCTGAATATGGTTTTCCGTGGTTTCCCATTTTCACACCAGGCAAATGCTGGGGCTGTACCTTAATTAAGGGGACGGCCGCTTCCTTCCAACTCCTAGGCCTTTCATATCGCATCGTCGCCATAAGACCTATCTGTGTCGGTGCGACGTAAAGCAACTAGCAAAAAAAAAAAAAAATGATTTGAACGTCTGGTAGAAGTTTTCGCTGTTATTCTTCTGGAAGTAATCTTGTGTTTTCTTCAACCGATCTTTTTTGTATTGTCTCTTGATCCTTCTAAATACCCGGGCTGTTAGTTTCGTCTGGGTTCTGAAAGATAATAGGTCCTCTTCCTTTCTGGTTGTGCTCTATTATTATTATTATTATTATTATTATTATTATTATTATTATTATTATTATTATTATTTGTCCAACCCTTGTCCCGTTTCTCTACGGGCTCCGGTATGAGATGAATCTGTCGTGGCGGGTTTTTATGACCGGATGCCGTTCCTGACGTCAACCTCATCAGAAGAGTTAATGAGTTGAAATGAATGACGTGATATACTATAGTAGGGAGAGGGTGAAACACGGTGCCGGCACATAGCCTATTCCTGTCGAATAACACCAAGGGGTCTGCTCAAGGCTTAACGTCCCCAACCGACGGACGAATCACCATCAGCAGCGTCATATGCCCTCACACCATATTAGGACTACGGAGAGGTTTGGAATTTAATCCAGGTTTTTGGCACGCAATCTAGTGATTAGAAATTATATACCATCACCTCCCCTACCCTGCCGGCCAACATTCTGATAGTGAACATTTTTTGGACCAACGGGACTCGAACCGGCAAACCACGGTATCAGACCGTTTAGACTTCAGTGCGTTAACGATTTTTTTTTTGATTCGTTGTGCCCAGCTGTGGAGCGCGTTTGAACTTATTTTGCACAATGTTTCTTCTTCTTTTCTTCCCAATATTTCTTCATTATTTCACTGTGTTCCTTTCTGCGTGTTTCTGTCCAGCCTGTATTTTTTCTTGTCGGTTTCTCTGCAAATTTATGTTTGTTTACTAAGCTTCTAAATTTCATTCTATCTTGAATGGTTTCGTCCTCAATACCCATTTCTTGTAGATCTTCATGAATTTCTGCTAACCAATTGTTGCGGATTTTCAGGGTTAGAGCTAGATTTAGAATTTTCTTTGTCAGCCTGTTGTTATCCATTCTGTGTAGGTGTCCGTAGAATTTTAGTCGTCTCTTTCTGATGGTATCTGTGACTTTTTCTGTGAATTGAAAAATTTCGTGTGGTTTCTTTTTCATCCAAATTCCATTTTCGAACTTTGGTCCTAGGATTTTTCTGAGAATTTTCCTCTCTTGTTTCTCAATGCTTTTCATTTGTGACCTGCCGCCAATGATCAGTGTTTCAGATGCATAAAGTGCCTCTGGTTTGATGACTGTATTGTAGTGTCGTAATTTTGCATTTTTTGATATACATCTTTTGTTGTATCTGTTCCATGTGATTTTGTAAGCCCTTTGCAGTTTAGCAGTTCTTTCTTTGTTAGCTTCCTGATTTAACCCTGCTGGCTGAATAATTTCACCTAGATATTTGAATTTGTCTACCTGGGAAATTATTCCACAGTTGGTGATTAATGGTTGATTGTCGAATCTTGATTTAGTTCGATCGTTAACGATTATTATTATTATTATTATTATTATTATTATTATTATTATTATTATTATTATTATTATTATTATTATTGCACAAAAACTTTTGCTCATGTTATTTAAATAGTACGTACAATGGAAGTATGTAATGATAATGTTATCCGATCTTCTTTAGTTGTTCATGATGTAGCTTATGTCAAGATTGACAGAATTTTGTATGCTTGTAACTGTGTTCTCTATTCTTAGAAAATCTAGGTGCTTGATTAAGGCGTTTAGGATCGGACTCTTCTTTTAAACTTCCGAATACCTGCCGTATGTTCTCCCCTACCCAAACTTCCACCTCGGGTGGAGCTCATTTATTAAAGTTTGTAATTCATAATTTCCAATGACCAGAATTGCCCTTAAGGTAGAACATATTGAGCTGGTACACGCGCAGAATCTCATTTTGTATTTTTTTCATACTCACCTCAGAAATATTTCGTACCAGATGTATTTTGGGTGCTCCTTAAAGACGTCCGCTGAGACATGTCTCAATAAAAATATAGATTTCCAGATCAATGTGCGGGAAGAGGAGACTTTAGTACAAGGCAGATAGTACTGTAAGCTGACAGGATCATTAAATTATCTCCTTTAGTACCCTAAAATAATCCACAATACTGAACCCATAATTCTACGATGAGAAAATTATTTTTTTATTTTTCTCAATATTTATTTCAAATAACAAGCTACTTTTGTTTTTGAGAGCAGCCATGTTGCGTTTCAAGAGCCTCTCTGTCGCGTGGGAACGAACTCACCCGTGGCGAGCCCGTGAAATACCGTGACACTTCGGTGGACAGCGAATATTCAACAATATTTTATATTCACGGAATTCTTCGTAACGAGAGATTTTGGCAACACAGTAAATACAGAAACAAAGAATCTAAATTATTCTTAAACCCTACGTGAAGACAGAACCCCCAGGGTAAATATAAATGCAGTTAAGCCTAGAGACAAATCCGCGTCAGATCCGAGGACTAGTTACACGTGCCAAGGTCAATGAATGAAGAAAACCCGCGAAACGCCCGGGAAGAAATAATTTATTTCAAATGTTACGAGTGTGGGAAAATTATGAAAACAACGCCCATATAAATTGCAAATATGTCCGAAGTCATGGAACGAATTTCAGAAAAATCGGTCTATTGGACGCGAAATTAGTAGATTGCATAATCAAGCTTCATGGTGTTATTGGCACCACCCCATAAGAGTATAAAAGAAACCCCCCGCTGTATATTTCTCAGTGTCCGTCTGGGTACTGGAGCAGCGAAGCCCTCGACGTTCGTCAGAAGAAAGTGCGAAAAGTTGGTCTCCAATATAATTCAGTACATGCTCGTGGCTATGGTTAAAATATATTATTTAATGGAAGATGATAGAAACTTTTTTGAGCTGCCGCTAATGAAGCTTTGAAGGTCTAGAAGTAATTGAATTTCTCTCGGTATTCAGCGTGTGTTTGTTGTAGAAGAGTTGAAGTTAGCCACTGCGCCTGGTGTATTATCTGTTTGTAGCACCTGTCCTAACCAGAGCAGACTCCTGGGAAAATTGTGTCAGTCGCCATTTGAAGGGCGAGCTCATCACAAGGTGACCGTGTCGAAAGTGTGTTATAGAATATTGTGTAATCGAAGCTGTATATATTTATAAGATGATAAATTTTGCCATGGAGGGCTAAATAAACGAGGTGGCTGGTTAGATGCAGCCAGAATCCAGAACGATGTCTACGATCGCAGGTCTGTAAATATTTTATATTTATGTTGTAGTTAGAATGTTGTTTGTCCCCACCAAATTTTTCCTTGCGTGTGTCGGGTTGATATTTTGTAATGATCAGGAAAAAGATATTATATCTTTGGTCAGCGTGTGAAAATTTTTAGTTTTGTAAAATTCACGCCAAGAAAGTATAAAATGCGACGTTTGAATCTTGTGTTATTGTTCTCCGAGATATTGTCCGAAGTGAGAAAAATTAGGAAGGTGATCATGATAAAGTAGTAGTGGCGAATGTCTTAATTTCAAATATCGTTTGAATTCAGAAATTTTTTGCTGATAATAATAATAATAATAATAATAATAATAATAATAATAATAATAATAATAATAATAATAATAATAATGTCTACCGCTGGATAAAATTTTCCTATGTTAAAAGTGCATTTAACAAGTATGTTTTACAAGGATTGCAGGCATTTAGAAAATTTCCAGTGAAATCCGATAAAGTTATGTTTTATTCATGGGAAGTAAAATTTTGTGACATCGTGTATGTCGATGATCACGGTGTGTTCTTGTATTCTCGAGGTCCGAAAGTTGTAGTAACAGTAAAATGGTTATTGTTTTTCACAAGAGGATTACAATTTGAAAAGGGTCTTGAAATATAAGAAAAATGGATTGAGAGCGAAGAATTTATATATGTGGAGATGAGAGTGGTAGAAATATTGAAGGTGAAAAGGAGCCTGGATTTTAAGTAATACCTCTGGGATAAGGCGAGGAGAATGAGTTTTGAGACAGGCTGTATATTAAATGTGAGATTTTATGCGGCAGGCTGTAGTATATTCCGCTAACAATCCGAAAGCTGGGACCTGGAGAAGGTCGGTCCGAGATCATTATTGTGCGAAGCACAGTAAATGTTAATTAAGATCCCAAGTGAAAAACGATTTGGTGGGTAACTCTTGGTAATAAAATTTCAAGTGACTAGTTACGTAAAGTCAGTAATGGATATTAGAATAATATGACCTCAAGGTTAAAAGAGCATTTTGTGTACACGGTTGGTGTTGTTTGGTTGTAAGGACGAGTTTCCATTCAATAGAGTTCATAAATTACAGGGTGGTAATTTATCAGTAAATAGGAGCATTTGTGGAATGAGATATTCGACGTTTTTGAAGCGATATGTTTGACTGTGTAAATTCATTGAATGTCGTTTCACTGGATAGTCATGGATATGTATATTTGGAAAATGACGTTAGGCAATCTGAAGGCGTTACCCTAAAATTTTAGTATGGATTTCTGCGCTGGTGATGATTATTATTTTTGACGACATCCACTAAATGTAGACGTGTGTTGGAAGATATTATTCTTCCCTAAACTTCATTGCGCAGGCTGAGATCGTGTTTGAGTTGGGGGATTGTTCGTCACGTGATATTTATTTTCAAGTTCACGTTGTTTTTGTAACGAGATAGAAACTTATGGCATTTTCGACTTGCATTCGTTCTGTGACAAGAGTTGTTTCGTTGTGTGTTATTTCGTTTCGACCATACTTGCAGTTAAAAATATCAGAGTTTGTTTGAAATTTTCGAGTTCGCCTGATATGCTAGGGGAAGCATATACGACCCAGTTTCCGCCCGACAATAGATTTAGGACGTCGCATGTTATCTTAGGAGTATACTGATGATGAGACGTCCTAGTTCACGCTCGACGATAGAATTAGGAAGGTATTGTGTACATAGAGATTAGTGTTAGGGTGTACAGACTTTAAGTAAGCCCGACGATAGGTCTGGGATGTCAGCTGTACATACTCAAGTCTCAGATTAGATGTTTTTGCGAAGTGACCTGGGTGATGGTAGCATCTACAGTAAAATACGAAATATGAAGAGGGTTAGATCGGTAATAATGAGGCCAATCTTGCGCGCAGCTCCCAACAGCTGGGAGGTGCTCCCTAAGATATGGAACCGTTATCGGCAAATGAGGGTTGCCCAACGTTGGGTACTGACCTAACGGTGATTGAATATTTTACGGTAATTCTCCATGCGTGTTGAGTTCAAATAACTTCGATATTTTATTTTATTTTACGGACTTAATTGTTTTGTCGTTCTGACGTCCGTTTCGCTTTGATAGTGTGCATATTGACACTCAATGTATTAGTGGGAGACTTGAGTTACGAATACGGATTCGATTCGTCAGCCAGTAATATATTTTATTTTCAATCTTTGTCGTTCTTTCATTTTTATACGTAGTTGAGTTCGATTAATTGATAGCTTTGTAGGTAGTGTGTTTGGGACAAACAATAAGTAGATCTGTGATGGTAGTCGTTGTTGAGTAAGAAAGAATTATTTTATTCTGTAATTTGTGTATATTTTTCTCTGTGGACTTGTAAGTTTATTAAGCGTAACGTAACCATCCATAACCTGAAATTCGGTTTTATAGTAATATTTTTCAAGTGATTTGCCACTTTTTAATTATCTTCAGTGTTCGGCATTTCTTCTAAATGCGTGATGAATAAGTGTTTCCTGCATTTCGCAGTTTTGTTCCTTCAGAACGACGTAACGTAAGATCCTCGCGGGTCGTGTTGTTGTTGGTTCCTTCTTAACAGCTGTTTGGGTGATGCACATTTAACATCGGGATTATTTTATCACTTAAGGGTGTCATGAAATGACAAATACATGGTGGAATTTTGTTTCAATTGTGAATCATGCTGTTAACTCGTAGTGAACACCATGCTTTCCTATAATATTTCGCAACCTATGCAAAGCAACTGATAGTCAATTTGGTTCGATTAAGGGTCCATTCGGCGGGTGTTCCGTATCCGAAAGGGTATTCGACTGGTGGATAACCTTAATTGAGAGGAAATCAGGCGTTCTACTTGTTGAAAGTCAGATTTTCCACGGATCGTGTGGATTAATTCTCAGTTATTGTTTGGAGTAATAGGTGCCCGATTTTTCAGGTTTTTCTTCTTTCAGTTTTCCAGTTTCGCTGTCCACTAACTTATTACTTTCCCCGAAGCGACTCTTCGGTATTGTAAGAAATAAACCAACGCTATGCAATGTGACTGCGGTTGAAACATTCAATAATAAATAACTTATAATTTTCTTTTCTCCAAGGATTTATATAAAATCATTATTTTTTTTTTTTTTTGTGCCAGTTTCGAATTTAATAAAAGTTAGTAAGCACATATTTGCTCCTCATTTCAAGTAGTTAGGCTCTCTTCTGAACCCCATCGTTTGGTTAAGATAGTGACTGAATTTCTTCCCGCAACGACCCAAGATTTAAGAGTTCAATATTGCTCTACTGTAGCATCTGTGGCCGACCAACGATGGAATGGTAAGTACAAGGGTTCAATACCTAAGCTAGAGGCGGAAATTTGCAGGCACTTATAGCATGCAATTTACATGACAATCCAGGGGTACTGTGATAATAGAGAGGAGGGGATGTTAGGAGGCATTGCCAGCGAAGTTGTTCGTTTCTGAATCATGCATACAGGGCAGTCGAAACTATGTGCACTGTATGCACGTAAAACAAGTAGTAGTAGTATTATATTATACATGGTGGAATTTTGTTTCAATTATTGTAAAGCTGACAATTTATTTTCCCCTATCACTGTCTTTTTTGAAAAGTTTAATACAAACGCAAACAAGAGCGTATTGTGCAGATCAAAGCAGAAAGTGTCCTCGGTGAAATCGTTAATTACCTCCGAATATCTGGCGAGAGAAATACATTAGAAATGAAACACAAGGCTGCTTGACAAGCTGAGAGTTCCTCAGTACCGCAGCGCCATCACTGCTCTGATGGATTACATGGTCTCTCCACAGGGTGTCTATCGCGATCAACCTACAGGAGGTGTGAGAAATCTCGTAGCTAATCATTTACAACTGTACAGGTTGCGAGAAAGCTGACAGGCTTCTTTCGTTTGTTGTTCACATGTCCATATGAATAATATAATATTTATAACAACCCTCCGACCAGGGCTATGCGCAGAGCTCAAGAGACGGTCGTGATCGTCCGCCTCGATGCTAAGAATTACGATCGTAGTTGATGCAACTAAGAGAGCACTGACGAGTTTACCATTGCCTTGACCTAACCCTAGTCTTTGGTTTGTGACCTTCCGCGATCGACTCTTCTTTTCTTGCGCTTGACACCTACGGTATTAGATTTCCGAGCCCTGCGGAATCTTCACTTTGTGAGAGGGTGTACATAATAAATACACGGTTTCCCGTGCCAGCCGTAAAAGATAACTAAAAGGGGTGACGTAAAGGGCTCAAAACTTGGGAGCATGAGTTTATGAACATGGGATCCCTACCTGAGTCGAGCATTTCGTCGTTGTCCTCGAAATACCGTTATGTGACAATGTTGAGGGAAGAACGACTGACCCGCAACACATGTATCACTTACAATGAAAATTCGCTTTATTTTCTTTTTTTCTTGCTAGTTGCTGTGCGTCGCACCGACACATATAGGTCTTATGGCGACGATGGGATAGGAAAGGGCTAGGAGTGGGAAGGAAGCGGCCGTGACCTTAAATAAGTTACAGCCCCGGCATTTGCCTGGTGTGAAAATGGGAAACCACGGAAAACCACCTTAAGGATTGCCGACAGTGAGGTTCGAAAACGCTATCTCCCGGATGCAAGCTCACAGCTGCGGGCTCCTAATCGCACGGTCAGCTCGCCCGGTACGAAAATTCGTTCCTTGGTAGTTCATACAATACTGAACCTTAGATGACAGACCTTGCTGGTCAGAGTTCTAAGCTGAAATATTATCACATGATATGTTTTTCTAGGCGCAAAGACGATATCTTCCGCTTAATTGTGCCAAGTTCCTCGCTTTCATCATTCCTTGGCTATTCTCCGTCGGTCAACTCTTTTAATCTTCCATCGCTACAAATATTGGATTTACGAAGTCCACGAAGTCTTTCATTTAAATCCCTTCGTGATTCTCTCCGTTACTTCCCCGAAATTTTCATTTTTCTAAGAGATGAACATCTCTCTGGTTTATTTTAATACGGTATGGTTTCCTAGTTAAAACAGTAAACTCCACCATCTGGAGAGTCTTTAATTTTTTAATCTCAAGACCCTTGCATTTCTTAACCCGATACTGTCGTGGTTAGAAGAACTGAAACTCCTCTCTTTTAATGACTGACATTCAAAGAGTTATCTTGAGACATAGGCTACTAATTAACTCAAAACAATAGGCAATAAACGACCAAAAACGGTGCCGTGAGAGGCCCGTGTTGGAGAGCAGGAGCTTCACGCGCCTGAGGGTGCATGTCCGTGAATACAAACTGTGTCGAGTGGAAAACTTCAAACCCCAGGGAACTTTCAAATAGTATAATTTAGTCGATAGAAAAACACGCTACCTCTCTGAGTAATGATTTTGCTTTTAAGATCCATAATAGCCTGCCACAAAATGAAAATCAGCATTTCCAAGGCAGAAGTGATATCAACAGGAAAGAAACTTAAGAAAATTGAGTGCCAGGTAGGGATGTGAAACTGGAACAGGTGGATCATTTCAAGTGCTTAGAATGTAGTATTCCCCCAGAATGGTTTATAATAGGTGATATTGAAACAAAGTACAGTAAAGCTAATGGAGTGAACTCGCAGTCCCGAACAATGTTCTGTAAGAAAGAAGGGAGGTCTGGGACGAAATTATATTTAGATCTATTTTCAGACCGATTTTTCTGTACGGAAGCGAAAGCTGAGAACTCAAGATTTCTATTCACAAGTTAGAAGAAAGAGACATGAAGGCAGAGAGAATGACAAGAAGTGTACTCGAAGTGCGGAAATAAAGGCTAATGTACGAATACACTCAACAGATGAAGCTGTACGTGGTAGTAAAATGGCCATCATTAGAGTCGGTTCTAAATGATTTAAAGATACGAAGCGTAGAACAACAGGAAGCCTCAGAGGAAGTTGCAAATAGAAGTTTGTTGACGCTTCATTAAACGACATAAGATTGTATACTGAACACGAACGACATAACAGTCTACAGGATGTCTCAAACCTTTCGGATCAAATTGAAACAGGTGCTAGTGTGTCCACAACCGATTATATTGAGAAAGGGAACCAACGGTCGGAAATACATATCTAGTGTGTTATGGACATACACAGCGTACAGCGCATAACAAAAACGTAGCTCATAGTAATTGTTCAAAGTGACGACCGCTAGTCTCAATGCCTGCATGGCAACGGCGCTGGTGTCTGTTATACCAGGAGACAGGCACGTTTGACCGTAGCAAGCAGGTCTTCATCCGATTCTACCGGGTTGTCATACACCAACGACGTTACGTAACCCCAGAGGAAAAAGCCCAGAGGTGCGAGATCCGGTGATCGCGCTGGCCATGGGACAGGACCTCTCCTTCCACACCACTGTACAAATTTCGGCACTAGAGCACTGTTGTGGATAATTCATTCATAGAAGTGAACGCGGGGCTCAAAACCCGTTGGTCCCAGTGCTTGCACACGCTCTTTATAATAGGGGTGTAATACCTGTTCCGCCAGTACTGTCCTCACTGTAACCTTCGAAGTGTGCGTTTCACGGGCAAGTTGACGGGTGCTTATTGCTGGGTGGTCGGCCACACGATCCAACACCATCTCCTCGAAGTCTGGTGTTCGGATACGTCTTTGGCGGGAAACTTGGCCGGCTCTTTGTGGAGTGAACGACCCCGTAGCTCGTAAACTGGTATTCACGGAGATAAACTTCTTCCAATTAGGATGGCGGCTGTTAAGAAAACTTAGTCTGTACATTCGTGCTGCTTTACCGGGACTACATCCTGCCGCACCGTACGTTAAATGCATGGCGAGTAACGTTCCATCTTTGACTATGCGTCATGTACTGTACACACCTGACCGTGGACACAAGGTGTCTGATACAATGGACAACTGACACCAGGGATTGTGATGTGCGTGCGGCACGGGTTAATGCGCCGGTGCGATGCATGCGGTCGTCACATGGCACACGTGCTATGAGCTACAGTACGTCCGTTTGGTGGTCAGGGCTGTACGCTGTTTATCACTCGCTGCCTGTTCCAATGTACAACAGAAACCCGGGATCTTTGCTTGCGCCGCTGCAATTGAGACTGGCGGACGTCTCTTTGAACAATGAAATGAAATGGCGTATGGCTTTTAGTGCCGGGATGTGTCCGAGGACTTCGGCTCGCCAGGTGCAGGTCTTATGATTTGACTCCCGTAGGCGACCTGCGTGTCGTGATGAGGATGAAATTATCATGAAGACGACACACACACCCAGTCCCCGTACCAGGGGAAATAACCAATGATGGTTAAAATTCGCGACCCTGCCGGCAATCGAACCCGGGACCCCTGTGATCAAAGGCCAGAGCGCTAACCATTTAGCCATGGAGTCGAACCCTTTAAGCAATGACTACGAGCTACGTTGTTGTTACGCGGTGTACGCTGTATATGTCCATAACACAATAAATATGCATTTCAGACAATTGTTTCCCTATCTCAATACAATCGGTTGTGGACCCACTATTACCTGTTTCAATTTGACCCAAAATGTTTGGGACACTTTGCATAATGAATGTGTATGTATGTCTCCGCTGCCATAACACAACGTAGACCGACTATTATTTACTAAAGCTGAATTGCTTGAAGATCTAACGCAGGGCCTCTCAAACACCCAAAATCTCACGCGTGCAGACAGCGGCGCAGAGTTCCTGTGCACAGTGCATCGGTCCCACTCGGCTCGGCTCGGACCAACGCTTCGTCTCTGGGCTACTCGCCTAAGCTCGGCTTAACTCGGCTCGGATTTGGAGCGCTACGGAGCAAGTGAGGAAGAGGGAGACAGGGGGAGCGGGCGAGACAGCCGTGGGGAAAGAGAGAGACAGCGCTATTGCTCCAAATCGAAGAGTGGGGGTCTGCACTCTGGTCAACCAATCGAAGTCGTCTTTTGCACCGTGCACATTGCATGCAGCGGGCGCATGCACCCTGAGAGGCTCTGGTCTAACGTCTCGTTACGCACGCCCACTTAACCGAACCCTTTCGAGTGTAGCCGAAAATTGCCGAAGTTGATGGTAGCGAGTGAGCAACCCGAACGAGGACATACGCCAGTTCTCATGTCGTTGAAAGCGGTCGACGAAAACGTTATATTTTGGAATTGCAGTTTTCTCAACATTAAGCATTTTTCAGATTAATGGGTTCTTAACATATTTCTGCTGTAATTTCAACTGTTATTTATATTTCAATATTTAGTTAGGTAAATTGATTAGACACTTCTTCAGTTAAGATTGGCGTCGAGTTCATGTTATCGTCGCTACCGGGACAAAATCGCGAATGTGACAATGCTCTTCCTATCCGTTATTTCCTTTAAGACTGGTCACGCCTCCCAGTCACATATTGATATGCAGTCCATCAGAACAATTTTCGTTGAGTTCATTTTCCTATGCGCGTGTGTAATTGTAGGAAAATGTTTCCATCACAATTCAAATGTTTTTGTTACGACGTGAAGTATTCTCTTGTGACTAACAATTTAAGGGACATACTGAATGATATAAGAAGAAGAAGAAGAAGAAGAAGAAGAAGAAGAAGAAGAAATATCAGAGAACTCACTACATGGAAGGATCTCTTCGGTACCTAGGTGGACATCCAACGAAAACCCAATATGGCAAAATAAACCAAGTGTGTAAATTCAAATACCTGGGAGAAGTCATCCAACCTTCAGGACTCAATCCTGAAGCAAACATAGAAAGGGTCTCTAAACTACAAAGAGCATTGTAACCATTTGATGATAATAAATATAATCAATAAAATATCATAAAATATATCATAAATGAAAATATTCAAAAACTTCATAAAATACATGAAATAAATTAATATTACTGAAAATAATGTATCGAAATGTCCGTAGTATGGGCGCCATAGTTCACCACAATGGATCCCTCGAATTTTGATAGAGCATGATAACCTTTATATCCCAGGGCGTGTACATAATGCTGAGTACTGGTACATCTGCTGCAGGCCTTACCTAACCTCCTGAAAACGACTAAATAGGTAGGAACTGTACCTAGGTTCATCAATAACTCCACTGGTTCTAAAATAGCTAACTATATTCTTAACAAAATCCGTGCATGAGCACCTCATCACACACAAAATTATACATATAATACACATAAAATATTGCTGGAAGACTCCATATTTACAACAACAACAATGAAACACAGACGGAAAACGAAAGCGAGAACTAAACTACCATTTGTAGATAGTCCGATGAACAATGTGCATACATGTAGATAGCATACAGTGTAATAGTACATATATCACACCCCCGAATTATATGTAGAAGTTAGAGATATTATTGTCAGTATTCCATTTATTATTATTATTATTATTATTATCATTATTATTATTATTATTATTATCAGTACTTCATTTGTATATTTTGCCATTTATATTGGTAAGCTGGAAGATATCCACATATGTAGGTATGAGTAATTTGTTTTGCACGAGTGGGAAAACATTGCTTTAATAACTCTGGTAATTTGAATGAGTCATATGGCTACCCCAGTGTCTGTTGTGATGTACTTGTGTCGGGAAATTCATGAGTCATGTATATATCCCAGCCTGATGAGATGAGCTTGTTGTTGTATTAGGAAAGTTTGGTGATTCATGTAAAACTCCCGAGTGTTTGTTTATCTCTTGGGAGAAAGGAGAAGTTCAGGGCATGTCTTGACAAGAGGTTCACTCATGATTGGCTGGCAAGCACCAATCCAGACGTATCATCTGAGAGGAGGGGGATGTTGACGTCTATAAAGGTTGATCATACGGCGGCAACCAAAGACATTGTAAGGGTGATTGTAGAGGTGATTGTAAAGGAACGAGAAGGAAGAGAACTACAACTGACGCACTGTACGGGAAGGAAGTAGTGCTGATACACGGTACTGGAGTGACACGGCAGCAATGGACTGGACTTCAAACGTTCGTTGAGCGTAGTCTTGTTATGTTCGTGGAAAGTGGATGATTGTGGAGAGTGCTTGCGCATTAAGTATGGTAGCACTTGTGGCGGCCTAGCATTATATGTTGGTGAAAGCTATCTCAGACTTTCCATAAATTTATGTTGAGGATCGACAGACGTGTGTATATATCTTTACAACAAGTGTTAAAATATGTGAACACAGTAGTACAAGGTACAGTATCTGTGTGATGTGATAACTACCGATTATGAGAATCGGTAAGTCGAATTGATATAGAGACAGTGAAGGGTATTTATCTTCATACATGTACATTGTTAATCGGACTATCTACAAATGGTAGCTTAGTTCTCGCTTTCGTATTCCCACGATTTTCATTATTTTTGTTGTTGTTGTAAATATGGAGTCTTCCAGCAATATTTTATGTGTGTATTATATGTATAATGTTGTATGTTGATGAGGTGCTCATGCACGGAATCTGTTAAGAATATAGTTAGCTATTTTAGAATCAGTGTTATTTATGAACCTAGGTGCAGTTCCTACCTAATTAGTCGTTTTCAGGAGGTTAGGTAAGGCCTGCAGCAGATGTACCAGTACGCAGCATTATGTACACGCCCTGGGATATAAAGTTTATCTCTTATCTAAATTCGAGGGATCCATTCTGGTGAACTCTGGCGCCCATACTACGGACATTTCGGTTAATTATGCTTATTAATTTTATTAAGTTTTTGAGTAATTTTATTTATATATTATTATTCATGATTTTATTTATTATTATCACAAAAAAGTTACAACAGACACACTTGGAACAGATATAATCAACATTCTATATCCCTAAATGCAGAATTAAGACATTATAGCACTGTAATCAAATCTGAAGCAATATATGCATCTGAAACATTGATCATTGGGGGCAGATCATTGATTAAAGATGTAGAGGGCAAGAAAGAAGGATCTTAAGAAAAATGTTTGGACCAGTCTGCTCAGGGGAAATCTGGGTGAAAAGGAAATCTCATGACCTGTACCAACATTCAGAGAAAATCTCAGACACAATTAGGGAAAGATCTTTGAACTTTCATTGACATATTCTCAGAACGAGTAATCAGAGATTGACCAAAAGAGTTCTGAACCTTGCCCTATCAATGAAAGTAAAAAACAATTAACTGCTCGAAGAAAAGATCTTCAGGAAATAAGCATAACAGATGGCATTGTGTTAGACAGATCTAAGTTCATATAATTAGTCGACAATCACCGCTTTAAACATCATCCAACCACTACCTCCAAAAAAACCTAGTCAGAACATCGCAAACAAAAAGCCATAGCGAGAAGATGGGAGAAGAAAGAGGCGACCACATCAGCTAAATAAGTTCAATCGCGCTCCTTAGTTGGGAGATAGTGGGTTCGAGCCCCACTGTGGTTTTCCGTGGTTTCCCATTTTCACACCAGGCAAATGCCAGGGCTGTACCTTAATTAAGACCACGGCCGCTTCCTTCCACTCCCTGGGCCTTTCCTATCCCTTCGTCGCCATAAGACATATCTGTGTCGGTGCGACGTAAAGCAAATAATAATAATAATAATAATAATAATAATAATAATAATAATAATAATAATAATAATAATAATAATAATAATCGTACTTTTAAAGGGAGGTCATTTGATACAGAATATTTCAATGTGTGTACTGTCTAGTAGAAAATTGAAACTCTAAGGTGGTCGAACGTCGCTTTCTTCAATTTCACTGGATAGTCACCAAATCTGCCACCTGGTTTCTAAAGGAGAGCTGTGATTTCTCCATGTTAAAATATTCAGCTATTCTGATCGGGTTTGAAACTCCCTGTTTAGAGATTAGGATGCTGGTTCTCTGATAACTTCTCCACCAAAGTACCTCAGATGAATCGTAAGTATTATAACCTTCCAATGTGTGTCAGGATGAGATTGGTGAACACATTGGAAGTTTATGTCGAGAAATAATGTCAATGAAATCTTATGTCCGGTTATCACACCTCCAGATGAATTAGAAGGCAGTTGATTTGTCTAATTACGTGAACGGTATCGCTGAATTGAAGATATCAGCGGATTGATAACAAGCTCTAAACCCCGTGGTATCTCGGAAATATTAGTAGAAAGTTAAACATCGGGAAACATAGGGCAGGATTAAATGAATAATACGTATTCCTCAAGTAAACTTTCCGAAATGCATGAAACGGCAGAATATCTATGACAGAATGTTACTGAGGGCCATGAAATATGTAAATAATAAATTCATATGAGAGGGCCATACCTTGTACATCTAGTCTCGCACGATCCAACGATCGAGATGAAGAAAAGAAACTGTCGATTACTAACCTAAATACGAGGCGGCAATTATTAAAAAAGTTCCTTTGCTAGTACAGCTGATTTGTACGAGATCGTCTTGCATTATGTGTCAAATGTTTCCAATTGTCAGGAACATATGTAAGCCAGAAGCTGAGAAGAATTCTGAAAAAGCAAACCGTCTGCAATTATTATGTTGTGGTAGAATCTGTTTTGTCTCTGAAGAAGTTGACACTCTCATTGTGCATCTCAGAAAGATCGGAAGCAAGAGTTCATAGGGAAAAGATTGTATTGAAAGGAAATATTAGAGAGATATTGGCATATTATAAACATATAATATTGTAAAACAAGATATCTTGTTATTGAATGAAAAAGGCAAGTGTATCATTTGAACTGTAAAAATTGTATTAAGGTGTATAACCTTGTTCTAATTGATATCTCTGAGTTTCAGGTAATATGGAACCGTCAGCAATTAATTATTCAGATGAAATGAATGCACGTATCAACATGAACAACTAAAATAGAGGGACCTCAAAGGATCTGACCAGAAATGTGATGGACAATACTTGATAATGTTATTGAGTGAGAGCTGAACTCGGAAGGTGACACCGTCGTGGAGCAACAACCCAGGATGAGTACTTGAATATCTTATATATTCCGCCACGTAATTGCTTATTGTAGTTGTAGAGTAGTACTTATTTTGTTGTCGATTTGACATGAACAATTTTAACTTGAAAGCAACCGTTATTTGTTGGACATTGCGTTGTAATACTTATGATCGTTACGTCTAGTGTGGTGAGCCAGACTACGTTGTGATAATATGCGATGGTTGTGAAAGTTTTCTTTAATGTTTGTTAGCAAGGTTTTACGGAAAGATTTTTCGACATGGATGTTATTGGTATCGTAATGGTGTTATGGTATTGAACGTTAATTTAACTTGTAGCTCAGAATACCTCGGAGGAGCTCGGTATTTTGCGACGTGCGATTCTGTGGTCTTCAAAATGTTATGTGCTTGTGTGGAAATACAGTGTTTTGATAATAGAAGTGTGATACTATTGTGGTGATATGGAGTTAATGCGGCAACGTATTTAGTAATTTTACGTAATTGCCTGAATAGATTGTTCTTTAGTATGGTGAATTCGCTGTGCATGACGAGTTGTGCGATGTAATAAGGTGTTAGTTACGGTAGGATCTTTGAAAGTATTTACGTGGATAGAGAGATGTGATGATTATAGACGTGTCATTAGGATTGCGAATTTTATGATGATGTTATGTGAAGGTCCTGATGATGGTATTGACGGTAGGAACTATGTTGGTCATGCGTGAATTTTGATGTTGTCGTGATGAATAATTTATTTAGGTACGAGGCCGTATTTTAGAATAATGTTATAGGATGTTGCACTCACGAAACACTAGTAGTTGGTCGTCACATTTATCCTATTTAAATACAAGATTGACCAGAGCGCACGATATTAAAGGGATGTTTAGGATCTTCGCAAGATAATCGGTAACGTAAAGATATTGAGGTCATGTCGTAAAGGAAATATGATCTTCTATGGTAAGTAAATCATTTCTTTGCTAGTTGGATTTTTGTAGATCATTTGAGTTGACGCCTAGTGCTAATGTAGTATTCCAGGTCAAACGTCGCAGTGGTATCCGGAGGCGCAGAATCAACGTAGTTAGACAAGGGTATTGTAGACGTTGCAATGTCTTTTGATGTCTTTATCTAGGCGCAGTCACCGATGAATGTATGAGAGGATCGAGTCTGTCTTTTAAATGCATGATTTTGATGGATGTCATATTATGTTACGATCCTGTGTCTTCCAAACATTTCTATTACATTTATGGTGATTTTTATGAAGTTAGAATAACGGTATTTTTCAAGTTGCTAGATAGACAGATACCGACATATAATGCGGTGATTTTTAAAAGAGAAATGACGGAATATTGTGAGATATTTGGGTAGAAAATAGCATTCTGAAGTGGATGATTCTATAATTCCCAGTGATTTATTTTATAAAAATGCAAGGTTGATAACTGATCTTTCACTGTAAGCCTTCAGCAGGGGGACACTTTGTCTCTTTTTGTTTTTCGATTGACGATGTTATAACTTATTTGTAACAAGAGCTTGAAGTTAGGTGTTTATTTTCTATTTAACATAATATTTTCCTTCCTATATCCGTTTGAGTTGCCATTAATTTGCTCTTAATGTAATTGATACTTCTGAAGTTATTTAAAAATCATTAAACGGAGAATCCTTCCATAAATAAAACATTTTACGGAGTTCTCATTTAAAGTAGCGTAGGAACACTAGATTAGTTATTTAATTTAAGATATGATTAAATGATGGTCAATGTATCTTAACGAATATGCCAATATTCTCGATCTCTTAATATTCTATTGCGGGATATTCACGTAATTTATGCAGAAATGATGATTACATTCTACGTTGAAAGCCACGATGATAACAGTCCACTTAATTAACCTGTGACCCAACTCGTCGGACTTGCACGTCCCTTGAGTGGAGCCTTCATGGATCTCCGACTGTATTGCTTTGCCGCGGCCTAACCCAACACTGAGATACGGAATTAAAATCTACAAAAATGGTCACAGGGATTGCTGTCAGGGCTCATATAGGTTATTAATTTTACTTGACGCCCAACTGTGGGGCCAGAGTTGAATTATTTTATTACCGAACGACTAGAGTCGAATTACTTATCGCTTGGCAGTGGACTTGAGCTGTATACATCATCGTTTAATGCCTGTCAGTGGAATTCGTGACGAAGAGAACAGAATAGAGATTATATCATTAAAGAAAGGAAAACTCGTGATGACATTGGTAATCAGAGAACATTGAATCTACAACGTCGTTAGTGAAGGATGTTTGAAATATTATTTAATCGTATATTTTATGAATAATACTGGAAGGGTTTGACCGTTAATCAGTACTACGATTTTACTTAGTTTTATTTTATGACATTATGGAAGGATTTTCCGTAAAGTTTCAGCTCTTGTTAATCGGGATAATGAGTCATTTAACTTTGATAGAGCGATAGGTTGTTCCGTGTCACTTATTATTGGATGTCCGTCATATTTCGGGTCAGATCCGGAGAGACCCATACGTTCATTTATTGAATCTAATTCGTGAGGTGCTAGACAGGTATAGGTGTTGTGGAAACACTGGATAAGGACTATAGAGAGATTGAGGGTGATATATTCTTGATAAGGAACGATATAGGAAATTACGATGGCGTCTCTTGCTCAAGTAAAGCTGTTATTGGAAGAGCTCGCTGGAAAAATGAATAAAATGCAGGAATCGCAAGAGAGTACAGAAAAGAGAATTCAAGAGGTACGAGAATCGCAAGAAAGTACAGAAAAGAGAATTCAGGAAGCACAAGAAAATACAGAAAAGAAAATTCAGGAGGCACAAGAAAGTACTGAGAAAAGGATACAAGAAGTACGTGAGTCACAAGAAAGTACCGAGAAAAGGATTCAGGAGGTACGTGAGTCGCAAGAGAATACTGAGAAAAAGATTCAGGAGGCACAAGAAAATACCGAGAGGAAAATCCAGGAATCACAGAATACTACTAGAGCAGAAATCCACGAATCGCGGGAGAAAATGCAAGGAACTTTTGACAGAATCACCGATATGGTGCAAGAAAACATGAAGGTGATGCAAGAAGAGATTGTATCGTTAGGATCGAAAGTCGCTGAGGTACAAGGAGAAGTATTAAATTTAAAAGAAGAAGTGAATGCGGCGATGAATGAGAATAAGAGGAATTTTCAAGAAAAATTCGAAGAATTGAAAGATGATTTTAAGTCAAGCATCCAAGAGTTGCGAGTTCAAGTCGACCATGACCTTAAAGAGCTCAAAGAAGAAGTAGATGTGATGCAGGAAAAGATGAAAGAGTCTGATAATAATTGGGATGGAAAACTCAAGAAGGTAACGGATGAAGTCAACATCACCAATGAGAATATACGGAAAGAGATAACCCAAGCAAGAGAACAGATCAATGACAGATTCAATTTGATAACGGAAGAATCTGAAGAGAATAAAGCCTTGATGAATCAGCAAATAAAAGGATTAAAAGACGATTTAAATGCTATTCAAAAGGACGTACAGAACCTGAGGATTGAAAACGAAACAAATAGGAATTTGGTATCATCGTTGAACGACCGACAGACGATAATTGAGGATGGAAGGAAGACTGAAGTAAACAGTCAATTTGAGATACCACAGCTGTGCGTTGATATTAATGACAACGGGACAATTCATACAGGAAGTGGAACCCAGATTGTTAACATTATACGCACTTATGAAGATAGGCCTAAGAAATTTAACGGAAATATAGGATCCAGTATGACTCCTCGTGGTTTTCTAAAAGAGATTGAGGAATACTTTAGGGAAGCAAAGGTAACTACGGAGCGTCAGTTAAAGACAGTGGAGAAACACCTAGAGGGTGCACCACTCATTTGGTTTAAGGCTTTTCGCTACGTTTTTGAAGATTATGCAGGCTTTAAACAAGCTTTCTTGGACAAATTCTGGGGGATCGACGTTCAGCAAGGAATCAGACTCGATCTATACTCAAAGAAATATTCTTTAACAGGACCGAGTAGGTTTGCCGAATACTTCACGATGCAATTTCATCGACTGAAGGAGCTTGATTCTCCACCTACAGAGACAGAAATGGTACGAGCAATAGTCAAACAGTTCCCTGCGGATATACAGAGATTATTGACGGCGGCAAACATTCAATCAGCCGTGCAAGCGGAGTCGATACTTCGGCAAATTGACAGCACGACAACACATACTAATAGCCGCATAGTAAGACACGTCGATCCGACGGTAAATGTTGTAACACCAGCAGGAGATGAAGGTGTAGAAAGAAACCAGGGATACAGTAGTCACGGTCAAGGAGATAGGCCTAGGACGAATGAAGGCTACAGAAGAGTGGAACATAGGGATGAGAAGAATGACAAGACGCGCCAGAAGTGGACACCGTTTCGGAACGAAGAGCGGAGATATCCTAGGTATTACAGAAATACAAGGTGGAGTCGGAACAGAGATAAATGGCCGTACCGCAGAAATAAGTATCGAGAAAATTCAAGACAATCAGATATTCGACAGGACGAGGAGATAAACAAGGAAAGAGAAAGGTACCTTGGCGAATTAAGAAAGCAGCAGGAATGCAAACAATGGGAACGAGCGATATTGAATCAAGATATGAACGCTGATTGCGTGGGCGCGACTAGTCTGTTGTATCAGCAAGAACAAAGAAAAGAAAGCGCTGATAAAACGTTAAATCCCGCAGCCACACCATTTGACAAGAATAATCAAGGCAATGACGGGGTGAAAAAAAAACTTCGTTTTGGAATCAGTAACAAATAATAGAATTAGTAAGTTAAATCCAAATTATAGGCAACACGAATGGGTCATAGCAGGAATCGAATCGTGGGAATTTGAACCCGAGGAATTGCTGCACGAAGACGGTCAACCAGAAGGAACGAAATTAAAGAGAGGACTACCCGTTATTTACGTCACAATATTGGGTATTCGAGTATTGTCATTATTGGATACTGGAGCAAGTATAAGTATCATCTCCAAGTTATTATTCTCAGAGTTACGAAACAAAACACACTTGCCTGTAATTCCGATTGCCAACATGAAAATCAAGGGCATAATCCCAGATAAGGTTACGAAATGCAAGATTCAAACGTATTTGCCAATAGAGATCGGAGGAAATTTAATGGAACATCCATTTGTAGTCATGGATAAAATCCAATATAACTTAATTATTGGATCCGACTTTATCAGGGAAAACAACATAATAATTGATTTAAAGAAAGAAGAAATAAGGATCAGATGTGATGGTGAAAGAGGACAGGACATTACAGCTAGAATAGAATACAAGGAAACGAGTGAGCTACAGAAAACCATGAACATTTCAATAAATGAAGCTGCACATGTTGCCGAGAAGATGATGGAAAGATACGACACAGAAGATGCTGTGTGTGGACAGACAATCGACAGTGGAATAGGAGGAAATCCTGAACAGCAAGGGATAATTGAGAATCTGCTGAAAAGGTATAGCAATGCTTTTAAGAGCCAGCCTGGAGCAATAAAGAACTTTGAGTACAAGTTATTAGTGAAAGATTGGAGGCCGTTTAAGATCAAACCGTATCCGATACCAGATAAATTCATGCCCGAGGCTAGGAAGGTAATACAAGAAATGATTGATAATGGTATAATATCTAAAGCACATACACCATTCGTTAGCCCTCTGGTAGTGGTAAGAAAAAGCAATGGATCGATTCGCGTGTGCATTGATGCGAGACAGGTCAACTCCAAATTAATTCCTGAGTATGATAAAGCCCCAGTAATAAAGGAGATAATAAGAGGATTTCGGAACAAGAGATTTTTCACGATATTAGATTTGACTTCCGCATACTTCCACATAGTTTTGGAGAGTAAATCCAAACTATTTACTGGTTTCATGTTTGATAATCAAACGTATATCTTTGAAAGACTCCCATTCGGCATTTCTAATTCTGCGGCTGCGTTGGTACGAGCTTTAGACAGGAACTTGAAACCGGAAGTAAAAGAATTTATAACCATTTATGTTGATGACATCGTACTGGCGACAGCAACTTTCGAGGAGCATGTAGTCAAGTTGGAACAGCTGCTAAGAAATTTAGATGAGGCTGGATTCAAAATCAATCGATCCAAGTCAAAGTTCTGCCAATCTGAAATCTTGTTTGTTGGACATGTAATTGATGGAACTGGAATAAGACCAAACCCGGTTAAGATACAGGCCATATGTAACTTTCCGAAGCCCAGAAGGATTAAGCATATCCGACAATTCTTGGGAATGACGAGATTTTTCGCTAGCCACTGTCCAAGGTATACAGAGATATTAGCTCCCCTGCAAGATTTACTGAAGACCAATAATCGTTGGCGATGGAATGAGAGTCAGGATCGAGCTTTTGTTAACGCGAAGGAATTACTAGCTAACAGCATAAAGCTCGGATATCCGGACTTTGATCGTGAGTTTATCATTCAATCTGATGCCTCAGCAGTTGGAGTTGGAGCTGTACTGTATCAGGAGAGTAATGGGGAGAATAATATAAACTATTTGGCCTTCGTTAGTAGAAAATTAAGAAACCATGAGCTTAAGTATACGACCACTGAACTTGAGATGTTGGCCATTGTTTACGCATTACAGCAGTGGAGGAAAATCGTGTATGGGTATCCAGTAGTCATTAGGACGGACCATAAGGCACTAACGTTTGTGTTAAAAACCACATTATCCAGCGAGAGAGTATCACGATGGGCACTTTATGCGCAGCAATTTAATTTAAGAATTGAGTTCTGCCCGGGTAAAAGTAATGTGTTGGCAGACAGTCTAAGCCGAAATCCAACAGAAGAGCCTCTGGAGGTCAATGTGATCGAAGTAACTCAAGAGGATGAAGAATGTTTGGAAAGCCTAAAACGATTGCCGGAGTTGCAACTTGAGGATTCATCTCTGAAAGAGATTATTGAGTATTGTCTAAGAAGGTCAGCTAATGATGGATCCGAAGATCAAATAGATGATTATGTGCTGACGAATAACATCTTGTATAAATACATAGATAAAGATCGTAAGAAATTAAGGGTGGTGGTGCCACGCAAATTAAGATGTAAACTCATATGGTACATCCATAGAATGATTGGTCATGGTGGACTAGATAAATTAGCGGCTACAATAGGAGAGACTTTCACATGGACTGGATTCCGGAGAACCATAGGGAGAATAGTAAAAACCTGTGATATATGCCAGAGGGTGAAATACAACTCCGTATTATTGTATCAACCACCGATAGCCGTAATACCAGACCGACCTAGGGAAGTATATGCCATGGACTTGTATGGGAGTTTACCCGTAGGTAAACGTGGAAACCGTTTTGTATTGGTAGTCCTCGATGTGATGTCAAAATATGTGTCACTTCAGCCCATTAGGAAGGCCAACTCTAAGTCCATAATTAGAAGTTTAGAAAGAGTAACGATACCAAAGATGGGTAAACCAAAATGCATAATAACGGACCATGGAACACAGTTTACGTCAAACGAATTTGCGGAAGCTTTAAGGAAAATGAACATTCAACACCGGTTTAGTTCAATAAGACACCCTGAATCCAATGCAGCTGAGAGGGTCATGAAAGAAATTGCGAAATATTGTAGAATTTTCTGCCATGAACGTCATTGGACATGGACTTCTTGTTTACCGACAATAGCCGATTGTATAAATTTTACATGGCACGAGTCTATCGGCAATATTCCAAGCATTCTTCACATGAACGAGCAACCAAGACGTCCCTGGAACGAGATCATTGCTAGACCAGTCGAAGAAAGTCCTAGCGTCGAAGAGAACATAAAGCAAGCTCAGGCGTGTATGAAAAGGCAAGCCGAAAAACGTCTCAAGAAGTTAAGGCATAAGAAATTTCGAGAACCTTTGGAGGTTGGAACCTATGTTCTTGTAAGAAAACCAGCCGTGTCTTGTCCTACGGAAAAATTCTATTCCAAGTTTGCACATTTGTACATCGGGCCGTTCAAGGTTATTGAAGCGTTGGGCAATAACGCATATAAAATACAGAGTTTGGAGTCCAACAACATTGCTATTTTCAATGCTTCAAGTCTTAAACAATACAGTTTCCCAATCGTTGATGAGGAGGAAGTTAATATCATCGTGGAAGACGAAAGAAACGGAGATGCTTGGGATGTTTATTCGTTGACCGACGGATCAGATGACGAATGATGAAGTCCAGACAAGATTGGAAGGCAGGATATGGTATAACAGTATCTCAAGACCAGAGTTATTTTCGTTCATTTCAGACCTGATAAAGGAAGATTTCATTGAAGAAGAGAATTATGATTAGATCTGGCATGAACATGAAATTTCTCCTTTCATACGAAATTTCATTTTTGAGTAGAGGAGGAATATAACCTTCCAATGTATGTCAGGATGAGATTGGTGAACACATTGGAAGTTTATGTCGAAAAATAATGTCAATGAAATCTTATGTCCGGTTATCACACCTCCAGATGAATTAGAAGGCAGTTGATTTGTCTAATTACGTGAACGGCATCGCTGAATTGAAGATATCAGCGGATTGATAACAAGCTCTAAACCCCGTGGTATCTCGGAAATATTAGTAGAAAGTTAAACATCGGAAAACATAGGGCAGGATTAAATGAATAATACGTATTCCTCAAGTAAACTTTCCGAAATGCATGAAACGGCAGAATATCTATGACAGAATGTTACTGAGGGCCATGAAATATGTAAATAATAAATTCATATGAGAGGGCCATACCTTGTACATCTAGTCTCGCACGATCCAACGATCGAGATGAAGAAAAGAAACTGTCGATTACTAACCTAAATACGAGGCGGCAATTATTAAAAAAGTTCCTTTGCTAGTACAGCTGATTTGTACGAGATCGTCTTGCATTATGTGTCAAATGTTTCCAATTGTCAGGAACATATGTAAGCCAGAAGCTGAGAAGAATTCTGAAAAAGCAAACCGTCTGCAATTATTATGTTGTGGTAGAATCTGTTTTGTCTCTGAAGAAGTTGACACACTCATTCTGCATCTCAGAAAGATCGGAAGCAAGAGTTCATAGGGAAAAGATTGTATTGAAAGGAAATATTAGAGAGATATTGGCATATTATAAACATATAATATTGTAAAACAAGATATCTTGTTATTGAATGAAAAAGGCAAGTGTATCATTTGAACTGTAAAAATTGTATTAAGGTGTATAACCATGTTCTAATTGATATCTCTGAGTTTCAGGTAATATGGAACCGTCAGCAATTAATTATTCAGATGAAATGAGTGCACGTATCAACATGAACAACTAAAATAGAGGGACCTCAAAGGATCTGACCAGAAATGTGATGGACAATACTTGATAATGTTATTGAGTGAGAGCTGAACTCGGAAGGTGACATCGTCGTGGAGCAACAACCCAGGATGAGTACTTGAATATCTTATATATTCCGCCACGTAATTGCTTATTGTAGTTGTAGAGTAGTACTTATTTTGTTGTCGATTTGACATGAACAATTTTAACTTGAAAGCAACCGTTATTTGTTGGACATTGCGTTGTAATACTTATGATCGTTACGTCTAGTGTGGTGAGCCAGACTACGTTGTGATAATATGCGATGGTTGTGAAAGTTTTCTTTAATGTTTGTTAGCAAGGTTTTACGGAAAGATTTTTCGACATGGATGTTATTGGTATCGTAATGGTGTTATGGTATTGAACGTTAATTTAACTTGTAGCTCAGAATACCTCGGAGGAGCTCGGTATTTTGCGACGTGCGATTCTGTGGTCTTCAAAATGTTATGTGCTTGTGTGGAAATACAGTGTTTTGATAATAGAAGTGTGATACTATTGTGGTGATATGGAGTTAATGCGGCAACGTATTTAGTAATTTTACGTAATTGCCTGAATAGATTGTTCTTTAGTATGGTGAATTCGCTGTGCATGACGAGTTGTGCGATGTAATAAGGTGTTAGTTACGGTAGGATCTTTGAAAGTACTTACGTGGATAGAGAGATGTGATGATTATAGACGTGTCATTAGGATTGCGAATTTTATGATGATGTTATGTGAAGGTCCTGATGATGGTATTGACGGTAGGAACTATGTTGGTCATGCGTGAATTTTGATGTTGTCGTGATGAATAATTTATTTAGGTACGAGGCCGTATTTTAGAATAATGTTATAGGATGTTGCACTCACGAAACACTAGTAGTTGGTCGTCACATTTATCCTATTTAAATACAAGATTGACCAGAGCGCACGATATTAAAGGGATGTTTAGGATCTTCGCAAGATAATCGGTAACGTAAAGATATTGAGGTCATGTCGTAAAGGAAATATGATCTTCTATGGTAAGTAAATCATTTCTTTGCTAGTTGGATTTTTGTAGATCATTTGAGTTGACGCCTAGTGCTAATGTAGTATTCCAGGTCAAACGTCGCAGTGGTATCCGGAGGCGCAGAATCAACGTAGTTAGACAAGGGTATTGTAGACGTTGCAATGTCTTTTGATGTCTTTATCTAGGCGCAGTCACCGATGAATGTATGAGAGGATCGAGTCTGTCTTTTAAATGCATGATTTTGATGGATGTCATATTATGTTACGATCCTGTGTCTTCCAAACATTTCTATTACATTTATGGTGATTTTTATGAAGTTAGAATAACGGTATTTTTCAAGTTGCTAGATAGACAGATACCGACATATAATGCGGTGATTTTTAAAAGAGAAATGACGGAATATTGTGAGATATTTGGGTAGAAAATAGCATTCTGAAGTGGATGATTCTATAATTCCCAGTGATTTATTTTATAAAAATGCAAGGTTGATAACTGATCTTTCACTGTAAGCCTTCAGCAGGGGGACACTTTGTCTCTTTTTGTTTTTCGATTGACGATGTTATAACTTATTTGTAACAAGAGCTTGAAGTTAGGTGTTTATTTTCTATTTAACATAATATTTTCCTTCCTATATCCGTTTGAGTTGCCATTAATTTGCTCTTAATGTAATTGATACTTCTGAAGTTATTTAAAAATCATTAAACGGAGAATCCTTCCATAAATAAAACATTTTACGGAGTTCTCATTTAAAGTAGCGTAGGAACACTAGATTAGTTATTTAATTTAAGATATGATTAAATGATGGTCAATGTATCTTAACGAATATGCCAATATTCTCGATCTCTTAATATTCTATTGCGGGATATTCACGTAATTTATGCAGAAATGATGATTACATTCTACGTTGAAAGCCACGATGATAACAGTCCACTTAATTAACCTGTGACCCAACTCGTCGGACTTGCACGTCCCTTGAGTGGAGCCTTCATGGATCTCCGACTGTATTGCTTTGCCGCGGCCTAACCCAACACTGAGATACGGAATTAAAATCTACAAAAATGGTCACAGGGATTGCTGTCAGGGCTCAGTATTCTGCATACAAACAACGTTAAATTGTTTGAAATACATTGTAAAATGATGAATTACATTCTTAAGTAACTCATTTTTGGGAAATTCTCTGTACAAAATTTATTTACAAAATGTTCATTCATACAATGGAATTATTATTATTATTATTATTATTATTATTATTATTATTATTATTATTATTATTATTTCTTTAATCCGTTTGCCGTCCAGGGTTGCTTTTACCCTCAGACCAGGGAGAGATCCCAAATCTACCGCTTAAAGGGCAATATCCCGGAGCATAAGACTTTGCATCTCGGGGATACAACTGTGGAGGCAGACCAGTACCTCTCCCAGGTGGCCTCACCTACTATGCTGAACAAGGGACTTGTGGAAATTTGAAGATTGGAAGGGATAGACAAGGAAGAGGGAAGGAAGCTGCCGTGCCCTTAAGTTATGTACCATTCCGGCGTTTTGACTGAAGTAGTGGGATACCATGGAAAAACCACTTCGAGGAGGGCTGAGGTGAGGTGGGAATTGAATCATCCTCCACTCAGTTGACCTCCAAACACTGAGTGGATCCCGTTCCAGCCCTCGTACCACTTTTCAAATTTCGTGGCAGAGCCGCGAATCGAACCCAGGCCTCTGGGTGTGGTAGCTAATCATATTAACCACTACACCACAGAGGTGGAGTGTATTATTATTATTATTATTATTATTATTATTATTATTATTATTATTATTATTACTATTATTATTATTATTATTATTATTATTTAGCCTCACTGACTCAGATAGGTCTTATGGCGACGGTTGTATAGGACGACTGAAGGAAGCAACAGCCTCAGCATTTGCCTGGTGTGAAAAACCACGGAAACCGCCTTCAGGGCTACCGACAGTAGAGTTCGAACCCACCATCTCCCAAATGCAATACTAAGAACTACGATTTTAATTTGTTTCCATATTAATAATAATTAACTCCAGTAATTTTCACGCTAGAAGGAGCTCCTTTGTTAAAAAGTAATCATTTCATTGGTTTTAAATCCGACTAACTGAATTTACGGTTTTCAGAGGCGCTGATGTACCGGAGTTTTGTCGCACAGGAGCTCTTTGACGTACTCTTAATTATACCGACACGAGAATTGAGCACCTTCAGTTACCACTGTACTAAGCCGGGATCGAACTCGCCAAGTTGGGATGACCTAGTCAGCGCTCAACCGACTGAGCCACTTACTGCGGCTTATGTAAAAAGTGTTTATGTATAGATTTTATACAGAAGTGAATGTTACATTGGAACGCTCAACAAGAGGGACGTACTGTATTTCGGTAATGCTAAAAAAGCTCCATTGTTTATAAAGATATTCCGTTTACAGATACATGCCAAATTTAACTTCACATTTGTGTGAGGTATGTTTTAAGAAAAGTTGCATGCGGTAGTGTTGTTTCTAGATCATTCCTTTGATAGGTAAGAACTTGCCTTCTTCAATGATTTGTAGTGCAACTTGGCCAGTTCGCAAATCTGTGAAGGTCACCAAATAACAACAACAAAGATTGACAAGATGTAATAAAATAGGAGAGAGTAATAAAAGCTAACAAGCTATCGAATGGCTTTTTATTTTAATGTTAGCCAAAGGGTGTAGGAGAGTGAGACCAAAAAATAGGTGTGAACAATAAAATGGCTATAAAACAAAAGCTATGGTTTAACGATTCATCATATTGGTTAATCAAAAGTTAATCTATAACGACACCTGGAGTGTGTGTATTTTCGAGTTAGAAACATGAATATGATCTTCTGTGCGTAGTTTTGAATATTCAAATCAGAAGTATATAGTTAGGTAGTTTACTGATTTGAGAGTGACTTCTAAATATCCAATTGCTGTGTGGTCTGCCGGCCCTGCGATGTAGGGGTAGCGTGCCTATCAATTACCTAGAGGCCCCGGGTTCGATTGCTAAAAAAAATCTCCATTGTTTATAAAGATATTTCGTTTACAGATATATTCGAAATTTAAATTCACATTGTTGTGAGGTATGTTCTAAGTTAAGTTACATACGGTAAGTGTTGTTACTAGATAATTCCTTTGATAGGTAAGAACTTGCCTTCTTCAATGATTTCTAGTGCAACTTGTCCAGTTCGCAAATCTGTGAAGGTCACCAAACAACAAAAGGATCTGAGGGCTGGTTCGAGGTCCACTCAACCTATGTGATTACAATTGAGGAGCCATCTGACGGTGAAATGGCGGCTCCGGTCTAGCCTCCTGAGACCCCTGTCCATTTGAGTGGACCATCGTGGTATTCTTTCTAATATTCATAATATTCGTTAACTGGCACTTATACCCCTGTCCATTTGAGTGGACCATCGTGGTATTCCTTCTGATATTCTTAATATTCGTTAACTGGCACTTAGACCCAGTGTCCAGCCAAATGGACTGTATGATGGTGGTATCTGTTGAAGAAAATTTGAAGTATGAAACGATACAAGCTAGGAATAATCTGTTTCCACGGAGCGTTATCATGTCTAGTAAGTGTTCTACATTCTTTATGGAATTTAAATAAATTAATGGTTTTAAAATACGCGTATTGGCATAAAGTGAAAGTAATAACTATAGGCCTATATTTTAGTATTTTAATAATCACTATGAGATTTTAATGCAGTAAGTTGATGAAAATCGTATCGTAATCTGTTTACCCTCCAGGGTCTGTTTTTCCCTCGGACTCTGCGAGGGATCCCACCTCTACCGCCTCAAGGACAGTGTCCTGGAGCTTCAGACTCTGGGTCTGGGTATACAACTGGGGAGGATGACCAGTACCTCGCCCAGGCGGCCTCACCTGCTATGCTGAACAGGGGCCTTGTGGGGGATGGGAAGATAGGAATGGATAGACAAGGAAGAGGGAAGGAAGCAGCCCTGGCCTTAAGTTAGGTACCATCCCGGCATTTGCCTGGAAGAGAAGTGGGAAACCACGGAAAACCACTTCCAGGATGGCTGAGGTAGGAATCGAACCCACCTCTACTCACATGACCTCCCCAGGCTGAGTGGATCCCGTTCCAGCCCTCGTACCACTTTTCAAATTTCGTGGCAGAGCCGGGAATCGAATCCGGGCCTCCGGGGGTGGCAGCTAATTACACTAGCCACTACACCACAGAGGCGGACAAGTTAATGAAAATACGGATTAAAATGTATGTCCATTTTATTGGACATGGGGACATGGTGCCGTTATTTGTTGTTCTGCCATAACCTCAACTTTTATACTGTACATTGATGTTTTAGTAGCAATTGTAAGTTTTTAACCCAATAAATAGAAAATAAACGAAAGTAATGTGCCGGAGATCTGAAAAGTACTTCTGCATCACTACGAAAACAACTGTTTCTCAGAGTTCCAAGGAAAGTGATGACTGACTGAAGGCAAAAATCAAGTCATAAAACCTTATATTATCATGTGCTCTATGTATTTTTTTTGTTGTTGTTGGCCAGTATTTACATTTTAATTGATTATTTTAAATATATATTACAAGAGCAAGTGTTTGAAGCAACTATGTAAGTGATTTCAAAGTCTTCTTTCCAATTTTTTATTCAATTTTTGACAAATGTCTTGTATCACATTTTGTTGTTTGATGTTTATGTACCTGTATATTTAACTCGATTTCCCTTATTTTCTGTAAATTGATTGATATATATTGAAATTCAATAAATAGTGGAATACAAATTGACAAATAAATAAGTTCGCTTACGTTTTTACCGAAAGAAGACCCAATGTGCATTTAAATGGACAGTCCTCATTTAGGCCCTTGGGCATCAATACCAAAAAATTACTCCATGGCACTTTTTATTAATCTATTTCAATAAACAAGTTTCATCAAAATCTCTCAACCTGTACTACGTTGAGTCTCAGGACGCTAGAGAGCGAATAACGGCCGAGAGGATTCGTCTTGCTGACCACACGACACCTCATAATCTGCAGGCTTTCAGGCTGAGGAGTGGTTGCCTAGTAGAACATGGCCATTTGGGGCTGCTTCCCCATGCGATTTGGTTTCGTGTGGTCTAGTGTAATGATTTCGGCCGGTATTGGTAGAGAATATTGTAAAAACCAACTTGAAGACATCCGTGACGGAGTCCAATATTACCTTTCCTCCTCCTTGTCATAAGTGGAATATTTTTCGGTTTTCTGTATTTCTATGGTGGATATAATAGTGGTATGTTGTTTTTAACAAGGCTGACAGTGTATTTTTGGTGTTTTGTCACTCACAGGAAGCCGGGCATGATCCACCGGTAGTACACACGCGATCAACATTTATCTCTCGTCAAAGCTACCTCGCAAGCAGTCGAGTTATCTTTAGGAGCATTCATTTATCTGGTAATCTCATGAGACGTGTGTACTCTCATTAAGTTTCCCAACGGTTTTGGTAGTTTCGGGAATGGTTCTCGTCGTTGTGCGTCCGAAATTGGTGCGGCCACACACTTGACCTATATGCTATGACGTCCCCTGGAGCCATATCACAGTACTGAATTCCCCACTAAATTTACTGACAAAGCAGAGAGATCCGAATCAGTATGGAAGTGTGAACCACTCGCAGTGATGGTGGTTGTGGTGGTGGTGGTGCTGTTGATTATTGTTTTACGAGGACTCACAGTTGGGCAATCATCCTCCATTAACACCAGAGTCCAGCTCCATAGCGAAATGGTTACCATGCTGGACTTTTGTTCAAGAGGTCCCAGATTCGATTCTCGGCCAGGTCGGGGATTTAAACTTTTATTAGTTAATTTCTATGGCCCTAGGGCTGGGTGTTCCTTCTATCTTCGTCATTAGGCCCATCTTTACAAACGTGCAGTTTGCCAATACGGCGTCAACTCGCAAGACCCGAACCAGACCTCTCTGGAGGCCACACGATAATTATTATTATTATTATTATTATTATTATTATTATTATTATTATTATTATTATTATTCGTATCGTATCGTAATCTGTTTACCCTCCAGGGTCGGTTTTTCCCTCGGACTCAGCGAGGGATCCCACCTCTACCGCCTCAAGGACAGTGTCCTGAGCTTCAGACTCTGGGCTGGGGAATACAACTGGGGAGGATGACCAGTACCTCGCCCAGGCGGCCTCACCTGCTATGCTGAACAGGGGCCTTGTAGGGGATGGGAAGATTGGAAGGGATAGACAAGGAAGTGGGAAGAAAGCGACCGTGGCCTTAAGTTAGGTACCATCCCGGCATTTGCCTGGAGAAGTGGGAAACCACGGAAAACCACTTCAAGGATGGCTGAGGTGGGAATAGAACCCACCTCTAGTCATTTGACCTCCCGAGGCTGAGTGGACCCCGTTCCAGCCCTCGTACCACTTTTCAAATTTCGTGGCAGAACCGGGAATCGAACCCGGGCCTGCGGGGGTGGCAGCTAATCACACTAACAACTACGCCGCAGAGGCGGACATTATTATTATTATTATTATTATTATTATTATTATTATTATTATTATTATTATTATTATTATTATTATTATTATTACACTAATAAGAAGGGAGAATTGAAGAGGCCTGACAAGTCGAACATTGAAGTTATCGGCAAAGGAATGGGAAGGATCACAAAGGGCGTGTAAATGAAAGACTGGCCGGTCGCGTGGTGTATGGGGAAACGCTTCCGCCTGTCACACGGTGGCACCGGGTTCGATTCCCGGTCGGATCAGTGGTTTTTAATTGTAAATATTTAATATCCTTGCCCTGGAGACTGGGTTTTTGTGTCGTCCTTAATTTTCCTTTTCTCACATTCAACATTTTACACTCCCGCCATTTCCAGCTTCACAACATATGGTGCAAAGTAGGGACAAAAGATCTTCTTAGTTCGACGCCCCGAATAAATAGCATTTAAAAAATGAAAGACTCCCCATGCCTCGCAAATCTTATGCCGTCAGGGCTAGGAAAGAGCAAGAGTTAACAAAGGAAATTCGGGTAAGAAAGGAAGATGTAAGACACTGGGCCCCCTTTAAGTCGCTTTTACGGGGGATATATTCTACCGCCCACACTCACAGGTGGTCGTAATCCACTGATGGCGGCCCCTGCGTACACGCCATCGTGAGCGAATGAATTACTTTCAGTGTTATCCTCACAAACACATTTCATAGAAGTTACAGCTGTAGAAGTATGCCAGAAAATATTAATTGTCAATTTATAAGATCTACTTGCATTATTATTAACACGGTGTCGGAAAATAAAATATGGTTATTGAAGGAACCTTCTGTGAAGACTTAATAATTACATCGTGAATTCCTTTCTTGATTCTCGTTTCTTCAAGTGGATCTACGAACAGAATGTCATACAGAATAACACAACCACAGTGAATGAAGAATGTGAGATTGTCGTGTGACAAATAGGGAGATGTCATTACAACGATAACGAATATACAGACTTGAAGCTGGTTTGGGGTGTGCCTAACTGGCCGAAATTTTTGCTGGGCTGAATAGGTCATCACCAGTTGATAAAAGCCATTCGGATTTTTCCTCCTTACCTGTGTAAGAGGCACACTATTCTTGTAAGTCATTACTTGAATAATGTCTCTGCTGTGTATGTGCGTGCTTACCATCAAGCCATGGATCACAAATGTTTACAATTTGCTTCACGTCACACCGACGCTGATAAGTCTTATGGTGACGATGGGATAGGAAAGGCGTAGGATAGGGAAGGAAGTAACTGTGGCCTTAATTAAGGTACAGCCCCAGCATTTGCCTGGGGTGAAAATGGGAAACCACGGAAAAAACATCTTCTGGGCTGCCGACAGCGGGGTTCGAACCCACTATCTAGCGAATGCAAGCTGACAGCTACGTGACCCAAACTACGAAGTGACTCCTTCGGTAGGCTCATTGTTGCAAAGCTCAAAGTGAGGAATGCCTCTCCGATGAAGAGACGCAAGATGCCCAATTGAATAAAGTGGTGGAAATCAGTACGGCACCAAGAAAGAAGTCAAGAAAACCGCAAGTGTGACGAAGAATCAAGGTTTCTCCCAGCTATATGAACAAGTAGAAAAGACGTGCTTGTTAAGGCACGGAAAACATCTAGACGAAATATTAGGTGCATTAAAAATTAAGTCAAATTTATTTTTCCCTAAAGGGGATGAAATAACCGTGTACTGGATAATTTATCTGAAGGAACTGTAAACTGAAGAGAACGTTGTGAGAATTTGGTGCAAATATACACCTAGTACGTCCATTTTACAACGAGAGATGATAAGGCCTTGAGGAGAAAGAAACCAAAAATATTGCGTGACCAGGAGATATCGTCACTGGTGGAGTTTAAAGTAAATAATTCAGTGGTTCACGAACATCTCTTCAAGAAGTAAATAAAAACTGGAAAGATACCTGAGTTGTGGAGAGACTGGCTTGTCTATAAACTAATAATAATAATAGTAATATAATGGTACTTGAAAGACTTGTACTGACCTTAGGTAACGTGTAAAAGGCCACGAAAAGAAGAACTTGAAACACTTGTACATCCTTCTGTGAAAATAACATTAAAAATTAATATATCATTAGCCTTGTTAATCGGATTTTAAGAGCCTCGTGGCTCAGACGGCAGCGCGTCGGCCTCTCACCGCTGGATACCGTGGTTCAAAACCCCGGTCACTCCATGTGAGGTTTGTGCTGGACAAAGCGGAGGCGGGACAGGCTTCTCTCCGGGTACTCCGGTTTTCCCTGTCATATTTCATTCCAGCAACACTCTCCATTCTCATTTCATAGCATTTATCAGTCATTAATATCACCTTGGGAGTGGCGACCCCATTGAAATAATAGCCTATATCTGGTTCATTCATCACATACCTGACCCGGTCAAAGACTGGAAAACAGGTTGTAAGTTTTCATTTTCAATCGGATTTTACTATAGAGATGATGGCGATGATGATTAACGAAAATAATAATAATAATAATAATAATAATAATAATAATAATAATAATAATAATAATAATAATAATAATAATAATGTTTCACCCACCGTGTAATCACTGTGATGTGTCGCCAGTTACACTGCCTATCTTCCAATTTCGACGCTCGGTCTTACTCTATCATACGACAGATAAACTGGATCTCTATTGGGCGACATTGCTGTGGTTTAATTTATTTTATTGGGTAAACACTGAACGTGTTACCAGAATCTTCTACACGCCGACTACGTATGATATGGAGTGCCGAATAGGGGAATCCCCCGCCCCCACCTCTCTCAAAACACTCGACTGTCTTACAATCCGAGATGTTGCAATCCGAAGGCCGAAACTCAACCACAGATCTACAGAGGAAACTATAATAGAACGTCTATGCGTTTTGAGATTAGCAGTTAAATAAATTGCTGTGTGTACTGAATAGATTTATTTCCTCTCAAGGAAACTTCATGATCGCCACTATAAAGCTATTCCCATATCACCAGCTTTTATACAGAGAATATTCTCAACAATCTTTAAACGATTTACGCCAGGAACAGATTAGCCATGATAACACAGTTTCTTCAAGTAAATTGAGCTTTCTTATGTTCCTTCTCCTAAACAGTTTGTGATGCAGGTACCAAGACAATTTCACGTATGATAAGAGACTGCAGTATTACTGTAAATGTTAAACGCTAGAGAGCCATACGTGGTCCTATCTCCATGTTGATCAAACCACGTACGGGCTCATATAAAGACTTTTCCTCTTCTCCTATAAATGTTTTGTGTTCACATACTTAAACACAAGGAGAATAATCTGATCCTCTTTCACATTATCTTTTGTCCCTCATAAATCGAATCGCTGGAATGTTATTTTAAAACTTGAAACAAAATACGGTTCTCATTACGCATTTGAAGGCTTCAGCGTGGATAAAACTCACTATCTACCAAAAATAACAGGAAGAATTATGATACATTCAGATCCTATGTTATCTTCACTTGCATTTCGCTAGAGAAAACAGTGTATTCAATAAAGTCACACATAGGCATCAGTAGAAATTCAGTATTTCACTATATTTGGACCATGAAATTACAGCCGTTTAATAATAATAATAATAATAATAATAATAATAATAATAATAATAATAATAATAATAATAATAATAATAATAATAATACTTTTCTAACCCTTAGTTACGTTTCCTTATATGCGGTCGGCGATGAGGTGAGATGAGATTATACGGGATGGTTTTTACGGCCAGCTGTCCTTCCTGACGCCAACTTCAGTTGCGGAGCTAATGAAGATGAATTGAATGACAGTGAATTAAAATGTTAAGGAAGTGGAAGTAATATGCTGTCCTAAATATTACTATTATTATTAATAATAATAATAATAATGATGATGGGGCCGATGACCTTCGATGTTAGGCCCCTTAAAACAATAAGCATCATCATCAGCATCAATAATAATAATAATAATAATAATAATAATAATAATAATAATCCCACCACCGGACGAAATGGCCGTGCGGTCAAAGGCACGCGGCTGTGAGCTTGCATCCGGGAGATGGTGGGTTCGAATCCCACTGTCGGCAGTCCTGAAGATGGTTTTCCGTGGTTTCCCATTTTCACACCAGGCAAATGCTGGGGCTGTACCTTAATTAAGGCCACGGTCGCTTCCTTCCCACTCCTAGGCCTTTCCTATCCCATCGTCGCCATAAGACCTAGATGTGTCGGTGCGACGTAAAGCAACTAGCAAAAAAAGAAAATTCCACCAACCTTGGCCCAGTATTTGCGGAGCCAGGCTTTGACTATCACAAGTCAGGACTAAGAGCGAGTGATAGAGGAATAACATCTCTTCAAAAATCCTTGGTCCAGCTGGCCCGACAGGTAGGACCCCATAAGGGCCCCAGTCAAGATTATGGCGAACGGTTTCTGAAAGCGGATAACGAAATCTATGTCCCAACAGTGGGTAAAGCGGTGAAATCATCTTCGTAGAGTAATGTCTCTTCTTCAGTGAAGCGGCTGCAAAAGGCGTCTATTATCCAGCTCCGGGGCTTATAACCTCGGTTCTATTACCGGGAACGAGCAATTTGACCCACTCTTTTATTAACAGCTAAGCATCTTGGAAAGTCATCGGAAAGAAGTCAACTACCCCAGGTGGTAACTGTTCGCAGGAATCCACTTCGAATTCTGGGGAGTCTGCACTTAGATGTTTAGGAAAGGATTCAAAAGATGGAATCAGGAAACTCAAGACTAAGCAGAAATACTAGTTTGGAACGCTGAACGTCAACTCATAGCTCAAAATTGGTAAGCACAATGAACTGACGATGATGAATGACCACAAACTTTTTCTTTCTTTTTGCTATTTGCTTTACATCGCACCGACACAGATAGGTCTTATGGCGAGGATGGGACGGAAAGGCCTAGGAATGGGAAGGAAGCGTTTTCCGTGGCCTTAATTAAGGTACAGCCCCAGCATTTGTCTAGTGTGAAAATGGGAAACCACGGATAACCATCTTCAGGGCTGCCGACAGTGTGGTTCGAACCCACTAACTCCCGAATACGAGCTCACAGCTGCGCGCTCCTAACCGCACGGGCAACTCGCCCTGTGACCAAAAACTATCGGTCCTGTCCTTGCAAGGAACACGATAGCAGGACAAAGATATAATAGACATAGTAGGAAATAGGATCTGTAAAGGAATGAGAGCAGTGAAGATCTTTGCAGTAAGTAAGAAGCTTACTGACTCGGTAGTGAATTTCTCTAGTTCTTCTGACTCTTCTGGCTCTTCGTTGTGGAAATAAAGGATACGCCCTTATCAGTGCCCATACATCAATCAATGAAGACAATAGGCGCAATCCCGAGAAAGTGGGCCAGTTTTGGGACCTTCTTGAAGAACAGATGGAGAAAATACCTAACAAGAACATCAAGATATTGCTGGGTGATTTTAACGTCTAATTGGGAATGGAAGCACAATATAGATCAACAGTAGCAAGTAGATCAAAAAATGAAATAAGACTTGTTAAAGTGAGCCGGACGTTTGATCTTCAGGTAATGTAATGTCGACGTTCTATAAACATAAACCAAGAAAACAAGACTTGTCGTCACCGGGTAACTTGAATGGTGAGAAGCAGATTGGCCGTGTTGAAATCTCTAGAAGAGATTATGAACGTTTAAGTTCAGAAAGGTGTACGGATTGACTATGATCATTATCTTTGCACGGTGAAGATGTATTTCATTCCTCTCAAGAAGACTCCGAACACTGAAAATAAAACTCGGAGATATGAAGTGAGAAAACTTATTCAAGAAGTGAAGGAGCAGTATCACTAGAACTTGACCTTTCAATCTAAGAATTGAACTGACGTCGCTTCTAAGATTAAACAGGCAGCTAACACTACAATCTTGGCAGCTCCCAAATAAAAACATCGATGGTGGAACGAAACTTGTGATAATGCACTGGCTTAGAGAACTGATGCCTGGAGAAAATTGAATTCGACCAAGGATCAGGAAGATTTTGATACATTCCGTGATGCGCGGAAAGCTGCAGCTCAAGTGTTTCGATATGTGAATCGATCGTATGTGAAACAACAGATGTAACAGATCGATCAGAACTTGTGAAATGAAAAGGTCAGGGACTTTTATCAAACCTTCATATGGGTCAGGAAAAGGCTAGGAGTGGGAAGGAAGCGGCCGTGGCCTTAATTAAGGTACATCCCCAGCATTTGCCTGGTGTGAAAATGGGAAACCACGGAAAACCATTTTCAGGGCTGCCAACAGTGGCGTTCGAACCTACTATCTCCCTAATACTGGATACTGGCCGCACTTAAGCGACTGCAGCTATCGAGCTCGGTATCAACAATTTTATAAGTTTTGCGTCTAAAATAAATAATACGGGAGCACATCAAGTCGTTCACATAATATTTGAACTGAAAAAATTCACTTTTTGCCCTTTCACACTAAGGAGCAGCGAAAGTATGTCTGTCATCTTCGTTAGCATAATCATTTATAGTGTATTCACAGTTATACTAAACACAAAACACTCTTCACATTAACATACAACACAAAATAGGGAGGAACATCTGAATTCGGAAAGATGTTTGCCAAACCCTTCTTGAAGATAATTCTGTCTGACCATCTTCCAACGTTCGTTTCTGAAGAGATCCAGAAATCCAGTTAATGTCGCATTTGTAGGTTGAGTGTACGCCTTGGTATTGTAGTGAATGGCTCCAAATATTATCCATATGCAAGCGTTTCCGATTTCGTTCCAACCGTGATTTAGTTCCAGGTTCATTATCTCCCTCACTGTCACTAGTCGTGGTTGTCCCTAATATCCTAGCGTTTAGTGTCTATCTCCAAACTAATGCCTCATTTCCACATATCGTAACTCTATGCACGAGATTGTCCGTCTGATGACATACCAGGCATTTCTATCATACACATGTTCGCGACTTTTCATTTTCTCACCCGTCGGGATGGTTTCATTTGTATATATGTAGAGCGATACACTCCATTTAATTGGGATCCATTTGTTCAATACATTTTTCCAGATGTTCTTCCAGTCGCGATGTGGGTATTTCTGTTGTACTATCGGAATAGTTTTTCTCACCCGTCGGGATGATTTCACTTGAATATATGTGGAGCGGTACCCTTCATTCAATTGGGATCCACTTGTTCAATAAATTTTTCCAGATCTTCTTCCAGTCGCGATGTGGGTATGTCTGTTGTACTGTCGGAAAAAATTTATATTGCTTCAATCTGAAGTTGTGTATATTCTTAGCTTTATCCAACTTTCTGTCTGTAATTTCTGTTTCAGGAAGTTGTAGAATGGAGAGAGCGTTTCTGAAGCAGCGTCGAAATGGATTTCAGGTTTGTTCTTACACACAAATTTAGCATTGCACTATCAAACGCATCTCTTCTTACGCACAGTGCTTTACTAACGTGAGACAGAAAGAGTACTGTGCAAACCACCGCCCTGTTCGGTCAGATCAAGTTGGACTCTCCTTACTTTGTATCTATACCCTTTCCGTAGAGAACATCCAATTGCCATTTCAACACGTTGGCAAATGGCATGTGAGGCTGAGAGAAGTTTTGTAATGTACCAGAGCTTCAGCAGCGCAAAGACATTAACATGCCAAGCTTTGGAATATGCTTAGCCACCTTGACAGTTCCTCCTTTAGCTGAAACCGTAGAGTGTTTAGAGCAGATGTCTTATTAGTCTCTATCCTCTCTCAAATATCCTTACTATAGGTAATGCCCAATAACATGCAGTGCTTTACAATTGGAATTCTGGAGCTTTCAGAGATTTGTCCATTTTCATTTTAACCTAATAACAATAATGAGGCTTGGCTAAAATTCACTTTTGGTCCTGACACCTTACAGAAAGCCTCTAGAGTCTCTTGCGCATTTTTAGCATCTTCGTTCACTGGTCAATAGTAGGGTAATGTCGTCCGCATATCCGCGTACTGTGAAGCATTCATTGTAAATAGTTAGTCCGTTTAAGGAATTTCTGAAACCTTGGATCAGGGGTTCTATTGCTAAGACATAAGGTGACATTTGGGTACAGTTTTCACACGTTGCTTTATTTCTCGGATACTCATGCAGCAGCTGAAATCACAACACTTGTTTAGCATATGGCCACTGGTCGTGCCAATGTGCGTGCCGAATTTAATGATTCTGTCTTCCTTATAACAGGTTCAAACTATAAAACATACGCGTAAAAAGTAGAAAATTTACCTACAATCTGGAAATGCAGCTCTATCTAACGCATAAGGGGCCGAGATAGACTAAAAGTCACAAAGTAGTAGATCTCTTCACGCCGGGTGTGAATGTTCTATCTGTTTTGTGCTACGACCAACCGTTTAGCCTCCAAATACCTCAAAAGTAAGGTTGGCACCGTCTTTAAAATTGCCTCCATATTTCGATATTTTTCGGTGGTAAATTTTAAACATTTGAACATCTTGTAATTTTTCTTTCGTTCACAGGCTATAATTTTTCAAAATTTCAGTTTTCTATCTCGTCTGGCAGATTGTCCCGCCGTCTTGATTGGAGGGTGGGGTAAATATGAGAACTTTCAGGATACTTTTAAGCCCATGAAAACTACAGGCCATCGCTTTAGAAAAATATACCCCACTGGGTGAATGAATTGCTTACACTTGCGTTCGTAAGCTGAGCCCTAAACTTCAAAACCCCCATCCTGGCCCTTTCGGATATTTTTGGGTATTTTCTATTTTTCTAGTGATTCTGAGGTCATCGGCTATTCTGGTAGCGAGTTTTAAGTTTCTAAGATGCCTCGAAGTGCCTCATTAATTCACGTCTATTTTCATTTTTTTATCTTTTCAGATCGCTCCAAAGCGGCTTCCATGTATATAAAGAGAGAATATTATTATTTTATTATTATTACATGAGTGCCCGCAGTCCAATTTGGAGCACCTGTGTAAGGCCCAGTCTGCTGGTACTACTTTATTCCCATGTATCTAACTTTATATCATGTCACACTATATATTAAAATTCAGTATAAGAAATGAACGGCCAAGACCTAAATCCGTACACAACGAAATAAAATCTTTGTTTTATGGTAGTCGCTACGAGCCATTAATAAACTCAACAAACTGTGGAATTTTATTAAGGTATATGGTCCACCAGAATAAATGGTTTATGACTGATGGAAGAGAAAAAGTCAACAAGTTGGGTGCACCATAACATTTTAGAATAACGTAGGGAAGACGGTGACACGAATGACACTTTTGTTATAATAACCTCTTGGTCATCACGCATATCACACACACATTTTCCTCAGACCGATTCCATATGCTTTCGTGTATTTTAGCCAAAGTCTAATCTTTATAACGATTACATCGTTCTCTTCGTTAATAAGAAATTTTAGTTACAGATACCACACATTCTCTCATTCACGTAATCAGAAGTATCAAATTCCATCGTCGACCTATCACATATAGAGAGGAAGTTGTATCATCTCTTCCATTCAGATGTTAACAATACTGTTACTGCGCCTTGTTCTCTATTTTCTCATGCAATCAGAAGTTGTTGCGTCCCATTCTCAATCTTCAGTAATCATAAGTTGTTGAGCCCTATTCTCTATCTTCCTCCTGTAAGCAGAATATATTGCATTCACTTCCCTATATTTCTCTTGTAATTAGAAGTTGTTGCGCCCTGTTCTGTATCTTCCTCCTGTAAGCAGAAGTTGTTGAGCCCTATTCTCTATCTTCCTCCTGTAAACATAATTTGTTGCATTCTCTTCTCTATCTTCCTCCTGTAAACAGAATTTATTGCATTCTCTTCTCTATCTTCCTCATGTAAACAGAATTTGTTGCATTCTCTTCTCTATCTTTCTCCTGTAAGCAGAATTTGTTGCATTCTCTTCTCTATCTTTCTCCTGTAATCAGAAGTTGTTGAGCCCTATTCTCTATCTTCCTCCTGTAAACAGAATTTGTTGCATTCTCTTCTCTATCTTTTTCCTGTAAGCAGAATTTGTTGCATTCTCTTCTCTATCTTTCTCCTGTAATCAGAAGTTCTTGAGCCCTATTCTCTATCTTCCTCCTGTAAACAGAATTTGTTGCATTCTCTTCTCTATCTTTCTCCTGTAATCAGAAGTTGTTGAGCCCTATTCTCTATCTTCCTCCTGTAAACAGAATTTGTTGCATTCTCTTCTCTATCTTCCTCCTGTAAACATAATTTATTGTAATCTCTTCTCTATCTTCCTCCTGTAAACAGAATTTGTTGCATTCTCTTCTCTATCTTTCTCCTGTAATCAGAAGTTGTTGCGCCCTGTTCTGTATCTTCCTCCTCTAATCAGAGATTATTGTTCTCCATCATTCACCAATAACAAGAAGCCGTTGTGTCATATAATATTTTCGTTTCACTCTTGCCCAGAAGTTGCTTGTCCACCTACTTCTGTTGGATGAGGATTTGTTGCGTCTCACCATCACATTTTTAATAAACCAATAAGTCGATGCAGATGTTATTTCAAGAACTGTAAAACTTCTAGCGTGATCTCGAGAGGCGGCGAATGAATAAAGAAGGCTCTATATTAAACGACTCATTTGCTTATCGCGAGTGAGCAATGCTTCCTTATATACAGTACCAGCAAAATTTTAGCTACTAGTGGGCATTAACACTGATAAAGAAGCCAGGAATGTTAGCTGAGTGTACAACATATTATCAGCATGTGCCCACCACAACAGACATGTGTTTATTAAAGACGCACTTCCTCTGTCCATACCAGTCCCAATACACCAAATAATTATAAGAACGACTTGTTGAATTTAAATTTATCTAAAATTAGTTGATTTGTTACTGTTAATAAAAAAATTCACTCATATTTTCCGAAAAGGTTGATAGATATATAACTTTAATTAGGCTACTATATTTTTCAGTTCATTACCTCAATGATACCTGTTTTACTGTAGTGTCAACAATATTGATTTCAATTCCTGTTAGTTTGCATATCTTCATACATACCAACGTATCGTACCACCACCACAGAAGAAGAACAGTGAATGCATCCCTGTGCTTTCTTTGTGACAGTACACAACGGTACACAGTACCGGGACATTTTTTCTCAAAGGAAACAAAAGAAATGAATTGGGTATGATTCGCAATATTCATATCACCTTTCCTATGAAGTGCTGGCTTAGGGCTTAAAATCAAGCTTGTTTGTCCGGGTTTGTTACATTTCAATAGACATAATGCGTACGAGCACATGATTGTGAAGTTCCTGTAAACTTTCTTTCTTTATTTCTTTCTTTCTTTCTTTCTTTCTTTCTTTCTTTCTTTCTTTCTTATTCCACTTACCGTCCAGGGTTGGTTTTTCCCTCGGACTCAGCGAGGGATACCACCTCCATCGCCTCAAGGACAGTGTCCTGGAGAGTGAGATTTTGGGTTGGGGATACAACTGGGAAGGATGACCAGTACCTCGTTCAGCCGGCCTCACCTGCTATTCTGAATAGGGACCTTGTGGGGGGATGGGAAGATTGGAAGGGATAGACAAGGAAGAGGGAAGGAAGTGGCCGTGGGCTTAATTGCCTGGAGGAGAAGTGGGAAAACACGGAAAACCACTTCGAGGATGGCTGAGGTGGGAATCGAACACCCTCTACTCAGTTAACCTCCCGACACTGAATGGACCCTCGTAACACTTTTCGAATTTCGTGGCAGAACCGGGAATCGACTTGGTCCTCCGGGGGTGGCAGCTAATCACACTAACCACTACACCACAGAGGCGGACTTCTGTAAACCGCCGTTCTAAAATTATCATTCTTCGTGTCGTGAGTTCGGAGTTCAAGGAAAAGAAAGAGATAATCTTTGTCTTGCTCTTTCTTGTCCTTCCACATTTTTGGCTACTGTAATACAAAAGAGTAGAGAGTTGGTTTTCTCACCATTCAACAAACAAACTGTTCTTATCGAGGACAATCTAACGGTATCCGTATTGCAACTAGTGCCGTTAATACCAACGTACAGGATTTTTAGTTTTAACTACTGTCCTTGTTTTTGAACAATTTGAAAAGCATGAAATACATGTGAGTAGCAATACGGTAATTCGAACAGAAGGGTTTGTCAGTATTATAAAGCGAACTTCATTTTACTTTATTCCCTTAAAGGATGGAAAGTTTAGCCACTAATTTGAGTAATTACTTAATGCTTGAGTGATCTTACTTTTGTTAGCTATAAATAAATTGGAGAAGCACCCAAAACCTCACATAATTTACCATGTAGCATCTAAATAATACATGGACCTCAAAAAATCAATTAAGAGGGAAATATAACGGGGCTGTGTCGGAAAATACGTCCCAAGTTAAGGCACGTGCCAGCTATTGTCGAAACAAGGTATCTAGTCACAATGGGTTTGAAATTATATTGCTGACACGTAATTTTTTAATTCTAAAATTATTTATCTACACCCCGCATGACAAAATCAATGTATATCGCGTCTACGATACCAGAAGTAATACGTATTATGGTAAGATATCGATTTTTTATTTGCAAGTTGTTTTACGTCGCACCGACACAGATAGGTCTAATGGCGACGATGGGAAAGGGAGGGGATAGGAGTGGGAAGGGATGGGCAGATAGCTAGATATAATGCAGGCTGATCAGTATACGCATTCACGTATTGCGGAACATTTTCCACCACTGAGGCACTAGATAGGCTCGCTGGAGCTCTAGCAGCGCGGAACTCACCTTACGATGCTCGGCCACCTTAATTTTCAGACGCCCTTTTGAGACTTGGCATTGGTGAATTTGGTCCTTCTGGAAATCTGACAATTCTCTCTACCCTCTCTAATCCGTTTTCTATCACTCAGAAGCCATTTATTGTTCATATGCTGTGACTTTTGCAAATAAAGAAATTGGTTGCACTTCTTCGCAACACAAATGTCCTCTGTTTGATCTTCTCTTGCAGTATACCTGTAGAACTTACTGAAACGAAACAAATGATATCACTCCTGATGTGCTCCCACGCCAGAGTCCAGAGCAACAATCCTCGCCTTTCTCTCACCCAAAGTTCCGGTTATGTGGACGAAGGGTATCCACGAAATGTCACTGTAATATTTGTCCCAAATGGAATATAATCATTCATTTTACTCCAATAAAGTGTAAAATCTGCGGTAAATTAAGAAATAGTACGAAATATTTTACTTGCAGGGAATAATTGGATACATACTTTACTACCTGACAACTATTTTTTCTACTACGTCCCAGCGCTTCCCTATGTGTTTTGTTTGTCTAACACTTTCGTGTGTGATGTCTTTGCTCACTGAAGTCGTTTGAATTAATTAGGTGTCCTTTTCTTCATGTTGTTCATTCGTTTTGTGCCCTAACTCATGCATTAAGTGATATATGCTATTTTCCTTTCAACAAACAAATGATTGATTTATTGGTCCAGGTATCATGCTATTTTCCTTTCAACAAATAAGTGATATATTTATTGATACAGGGGATCATGCTATTTTCCTTTCAACAAACAAATTATTTATTTATTGGTCCAGGTATCATGCTATTTTCCTTCAACAAACAAGTGATATATTTATTGGTCCAGGTATCATGCTATTTTCCTTTCAACAAACAAGTGATATATTTATTGGTCCAGGAGATCATGCTATTTTCCTTTCAACAAACAAGTGATATATTTATTGGTCCAGGTATCATGCTATTTTCCTTTCAACAAACAAGTGATATATTTATTGGTCCAGGTATCATGCTATTTTCCTTTCAACAAAAAAATAATATATTTATTTGTCCAGGGATCATGCTATTTTGCTGTTTGAACTGCCCGCGCTAGTCATATGGACAAAGATAATGACAATTCACAGACATAGCACTCCCATTCGTCGGTGTTAAGCCCTGGACCTCAAGAAAGAAACATATACATATTTTTCTATATATTTCTCTAGTAACGACGTTATTTCTTAATTTACCACGAATTTTTCACTATATTGGTGTAAAAGCTATTATTATGTTCCATTTGAGACAAATAATTACAGTGACATTTCGTGGATACCTTTGATCTACATAACCCAAAGTTCCATCCCCATACGCCTTCCAGCCATGTATTGAATATGAAATTCCACAGCCTGTTTCCAGTCATTCGACCGGGTCAGGCATGGAATGAATGAAGCCCCATCTAGCGGCTAGGATAGGAATTGTGCCGGCTGCCGAAGCCTGTCGCACTCTTCTGGAGCAATGATTAATAATGAATGAGAGATGAAATGAAATGATATTGGAGAGTGTTTCTGGAATGAAATATGACAGGGAAAACAGGAATACCCGGTGAAAAACCTGTCCCTCCTCCGCTTTGTCCAGCACAAATCTCACATTGAGTGACCGGGATTTGAACCACTCAGCCCTGTATTACTTAGCTTAATTCTGTTTCGCTGAACTTCCATCCTCCGTCAATTCTGTTGTATTTACGGGTATTTCCTTTTTATGTCATTATTTGTGTAAAAGCAAAGTCACGTTCTTGCAGGCTATAAAGGCCCTCGAAGCGGTGACAGGCAAATTCCTTCACTGTCCGCAACCTCGGCACTTGGTGCTGTATGCCCGGCTGTCTTTTCCCCCAGGAATTAATCTGGCACTCTTTCTCGGTGTAAGATGAGTGCATATCAGGGTTATGTGCACCTCCGGAAGTGGAGACCCCGTTTCTTACATTTTTCGACTTACTGACGGAGAATCGAACCCAGGTCCCTCCGATTGAACCTCTCGGCCAGCCCGCCCTTCATTATATAAATAAATATGTAAAATATAAAGCTGTATGCTCTGTAAATGCTTGTATATCTAACGTTTTTAATTAAGTTTTGTGACTTTTGTGCATTAGGTATTTATTACGGATCTTTGCTAACCTCTCCTGTACTGTTTCTCATTCCGAATAAATATTTTTTTAATAAAACATTGTTAACCGCGCAGCACGATTATTTGAGTAAGCCAAGGTAGTAGAGTTACTCGTATTATGCATCACACGATGACGTCATACTGAAGTCAGACTCCTTTTGCTAGGTACATTGATCCCTTCTTTTTACAATGCGATATTGAACATTGCCGTAGTTTGTGCTGACTGAAAATAGTATCACCGATTTTTAAAAGTTCAGGTTTTTATAAGGCTCACCGGGTCAAGTACGATTCCGAAACTGTACAGTAGACTTATTCTATATCAATAATAATAATAATAATAATAATAATAATAATAATAATAATAATAATAATAATAATAATAATAATAATAGTACCGGGAGGTACACCTCAACGCCGTGCATTCAAAAATAAGCGCCTTAACGAACTCCTCTATTGAACAAAAGTGGAAACTACTACAGTACAACAGGAACTTAGAACATTAATCAGAAGATGACTCCACTGAAATATTAAGTAGTGTTGTTATTGTGCAGTTTCCTAAACTGAGTGAATTTCTCCTTGTTTTGTTTGCCATTCATCAAGAAGTTTGGACATTCTTCCACAGATGACACTACCCAAAAAATTATGACCATGCACCCTGGTACTTTATTTTTCTTTCCGCCAGTTTTGAATCTAGCCAATCAGGAATTTCTGTAATTAATTTTGATCCTATCACAGGCTTCTTGTTCGATTCTGAGTGTAACTTTGAATCGGCCAATAAAAATTAAGAGGGTGTGTCCTGATTAGTCTTGAATGATCTCGAACCTTCCTTGGAGGTTTATATACTGCGGCTTTTCACGTTTCCTTGCCAATTGATTACCGTCTTGAGAAGTCTGTGTGTGTGTTTAAGCAGGAGGCGGGCGGTCTCTTTCGTCGGCAGCTAGAACATCTATAAGGTAATGGCCACATAACGTAATTCTTTCTTGCAACCTCCGGAGCTTTAGTTCGAGGGGAAGGTCCGAATCTTTGATCATGTAACAGTACTTTTCTAAACGTAACTTTTCTTTCGGTTAATGTAAAAACTTCATAAAATCTTTAATTGTAAATCGGGGATAGAGAGTGAGTTACCCTCTCGAGCTCTCCTTCATATTGGTTTGAGGTGACTACGTTTTGTAACTGCTTGTCCTTCTATAATGTGTTAAAGTAATTTCTATGCGAGTCACCTCAGTAGCTTGGGAATAGCCCCTGTTTCATCGGCCTAGAATCCTGTAGGTTTTGAAGTTTTCGTTATCTTGTAGCGCAGTGTACGCCTCCATTCCTTTTATGCTGGGGCCAGTTATTTAACCTGCTATTTTTCCATGAAGGCCCCGTAGGTTGGGTATTAAACCCCCTGTATAAAATTATTTTCAAATTGTAAGTTGTGCCTTGAGAGGCCAGTGATTGTAAGTTGATGTTGCCTTGAGTAGGCTTGGAAAACTGAGAGCCTGTTAGCTCTTTTTCAAAGTTTTGTAACTGTAAAGTATGCCTCTGGGAGGCTAGATATTGTAATTTTGCGCAAGTGCTCTTGAATTAGGGAATTTCCGCCTATTTGTAAAATTGTAAAACTAGGGGCTTGAAGACTAATAATAATAATCTATATAAATAAAATCGTAACTACCGTGTGTCTGGATATTGGCTATTTCCCGACAGTTATCCGTTTCAGGTATAATAATGACCATCTGCATATTTTTTACCTTTGGTGTCTGTCGGTTTGTCGGTTTGTCGGTTTGTCGGCTTGTCTGTTTGTTTGTCTGAGTTCTTATAATTTGAAAACTACTGGATATATTTCTATCAAACTTGATATTTAGAATCCACCTATCCTTGGGTAGGTTTTAGGGCAAATATTATTTCTGAATACCTAAATTTGCTGAAGATTGATACGAAACCGAAACCATGACTTTGCACTCCCGAAAAAGCTTACATTTAAAATTAATGGAAATCTACCATCCTTAATGAAAATCAATTTCTAAAACTTTTTTCTCATGTGCATCATTTCGATAGGAGGATTAATCAAGGAGATATCATGAACGGTATGTTTTTCAGGCTAAGTCCAGCGACATAGCCCAAAAAGGTGTTGTACATGAAGCAGATACCTTATCTAACTATACAAATAAAATCGTAACGACCGTGTGTCTGTACATTGACTATTTTGGCGAAATTTTCGTACAGCTATCCATTTAAAGGGTAATAATGACCATCTGCAAATTTTTTACCTTTAGTTTCCTGAAAGACTTCGTTTTTACCCCCTTCGCCCTAAATTAAGATTGCGACACAATCTGCCAGGCGATCTAGAAAATTAAAATTTGACAAAATTATACGCTTTAGCCTGTAACCGACGGTAAACTTCCAAGATCTTTAACTTTTTCATTTTTCATCCTCGAAGAATATCGAAATATCGAGGCAATTCTAATGACGGTGCAGACCTTCGTTTCGAGATACTTCGTGGCTAAAAGGTAAGTCCTATCACCGAACGGATGGCACAATCTCCGTTCAAATTGGAGTGATCTACAACGTTGGTCCTATGACTTTTTGTCGTATCTCTATCCCTAAAAATGTTGGATTTGTCTCTATTTATCAATTGTAAGTAAATTTTGCACTCTTTATACGCATTATTCATTTTTTGAATCACTTATAGGAAATAGATAATCATTAAATTCTACACGATCATTGCGCCACACAGTAGCCATATGTGAGCCAAATGCTATGTTTGTAGCTGTCACCCTATTCACCGTTTCTAACTCAATCTGACCCATGAATAGATGAGATACGAGAAAATATCATACGACCACCAATTTAGACCGTTAAATGAGGCGTGTTATGGTACAATCCGTTTATCGATATGACGTACCGTTTAGCAGCAGCTAATCTGTAAATGAAGGTCTGCAATATTTTAAACATACAAATACTTTTGTGTGTCGATATATATATTGATGTCGATTTGTAGCGATCAAGAAAGGGCGTGTCTGCTAGTGTAATCAGTACTCCCCACATCGACTTCGACTGGCTGTAGGCATTGAGTCCTTTTCCAACTCCTGTGTAAGTGGCATTGGTAAGGAGGGCCCACCATTGTAAAGAATAATTCCCTTCTCGATTTCACTTGCAGAAGGCAAGGGAGTGTGCAGTTTTGTTCAAAACACCCCTACCCGATTGTGTTTGACTGTGGGCAAGGGTGCCCCTATTATGAACAAATGTACCCATCCAAAATGTGACTGGCATTGCACATAGTGGCCTGCTATTTTTTTCTTTTGCTAGAGGCTTTACGTCGCACAGACACAGATAGGTCTTATGGCGACGATGGGATAGAAAGCGTCCGCGGCCTCAATTAAGGTACAGCCCCAGAATTTGCTTGGTGTGAAAATAGGAAACCACGGAAAACCATCTTCTGGGCTGCCGACAGTGGGATTCGAACCCACTATCTCCCGGATGCAAGCTCACAGCCACGCGCCCCTAACCGCACACCAACTCGGTGTGACTGGCATTAGGAAAAGGGGCCTGTCATTTTAATGATAACAGCACAACTCAATTTTGACTGGCAGTAGGGAAGTTGTCCGGCATTATAATAAAAATTCCCCTAACTTAATCTGTCTGGAAGCAGGAAAGGGGGCCTGCGATTGTAACGAAAACATTCCAAATCAATTGTGACTCCTCATTAGGTAATGGGGCCTGCCATTATAACGTAAACTTCCCAACTCCATTGTAAATAGCAGTAGGCAAGTGAGCCTGCCGTTTTCATCACAACTCCACAATTCACACTTTACATTGGAAACAATGTATGGGGATCTCCCCACGCTGTTTCTCGGATAACGCTGGGAAACATGCAACTTCAAAAATATCTTTTCACTGCATGTACAGTAATTTACTTCGATATCCGTATACAATGTAAAATACCGTAGCGAAGCATGGGTACATTTGCTGGTAATAATAATAATAATAATAATAATAATAATAATAATAATAATAATAATAATAATAATAAAAATAATGGCGTGTGGCCTCCGAAGAGGCCTGGTGCAGGTCTTTCGAGTTGACGCCGTATAGGTGACCTGCGTGTCTGTCAGGATGGGGCCCCACCTATGACGAATTCTAATGATGAAGACGGTACACACACCCAGCCCCAAGCCAGCGCAATTAACCAATTAAGGTTAAAATCCCCGACCCGGACGGGAATCGAATCCGGGACCCGCTGGGCCAAAGGCCAGCACGTTAACCATTTAGCCACGGAGCCGGAAGAAGACAGCTGCTAGAGGTAAGAACCACATGGTCCATAGCATGCCCAAATGCCCAAACAGAAATAATAATAATAATAATAATAATAATAATAATAATAATAATAATAATAATAATAATAATAATAATAAAAGCAACTAGCTGAAACACGTCAAGATATGACGGTCAATGGGGTAAATATTTATTGAAGGATTTCCTTATATATCACGTCTGTCCTCGTAGCGTAACGGTTAGTGTTATTAGCTGCAGTCTTCGGGGGCCCGGGTTCGATTCCCAGTACTGCCAGAAATTTAAGAATGGGAGGAGGTCTGGTATGTGGTTCAAATTGTACATGCAGCTCACCTCTGTGGGGGGTGTGCCTGAAAAGAACTGCACTACGTCAGGGTGATGACACAGTTCACTTTTATATACGACATTCCTTGTATTTTTGTTTCTACATTCTTGTTTACAATCAGCTTTACGTCGCACCGATGCCGGCAAGTCTTACGATGACGATGGGATAGGAAATCGCTGTATGTAGGAAGGAAGCGACCGTGGCATTAATTAAGTTACAGTTCCACTATTTGCCTTGTGGGAAAATGAGAAACAATGGAAAACCATCTTCAGGGCTGCCTACAGAGGGATTCGAACCCACTACCTCCCGAATGCAAGCTGATAGCTAAGTGACCCAAACCACGCAGCCACGTGTCCGTTGCATTCCTTGTGCAATTATCTTTCGGCACTATTGTAACTGCAAAATATCGCTCTCTTGACATTGTAACATTAACTGGCCATGGCTCAAACCTGGCTGAGGTAAATAGAGACCGTCTCGTCCCTTGAGGTTTATTTCTCGCGATACAAAATGCCAAGCGAATTGGAAATTGATGCCTCTTGAAAGAAAATGGAAGTGTCTTATCGGACGTTGTTAAGTCAATTCGAGGGATTAGAGCTCTCTATTCAGATTTATCTTCACTTATTATTTCCATATCTAAACAATTTGTACACATCATCATCATCATCATCATCATCATCATCTGTTTACCCTCCAGGTTCGGTTTTTCCCTCGGACTCAGCAAGGAACCCCACCTCTACCGCCTCAAGGGCAGTGTCCTGGAGCTTCAGACTCTTGGTCGGGGATACAACTGGGGAGAACGACCAGTACCTCGCCCAGGCGGCCTCACCTGCTATGCTGAACAGGGGCCTTGTGGGGGATGGGGAAGATTGGAAGGGATAGACAAGGAAGAGGGAAGGAAGCGGCCGTGGCCTTAAGTTAGGTACCATCCCGGCATTTGCCTGGAGGAGAAGTGGGAAACCACGGAAAACCACTTCCAGGATGGCTGAGGTGGGAATCGAACCCACCTATACTCAATTGACCTCCCGAGGCTGAGTGGACCCCGTTCCAGCCCTCATACCACTTTTCAAATTTCGTGGCAGAGCCGGGAATCGAACCCGGACCTCCGGGGGTGGCAGCTAATCACGCTAACCACTACACCACATAGGCGGATTTGTACACATACTCCTCAGAATTAGGTCCTAATTTACTTCCACTTAGGAGCCGTTGGGAAACGTTCCGATTTCAAAGAAGCATAAATATGGCTCCAATTTTAAGAATAAAAATGTGTGGAGGCAAACCATTAATTGCAAAAAATTCAAAAATTATGTAGGAAATTGGAGTAGCTAGCTTTTATCTTCAGTATTAACCTGTTGGTCCGCCTCTGTGGTGTAGAGATTAATATGATTAGCTGCCACCCTCGGAGGCCCGGGTTCCATTCCCGGCTCTCACGAAATTTGAAAAGGGGTACGATGGCTGGAACGGGGTCCACTCAGCCTCGGAAGGTCAAATGAGTAGAGAAGGTTCGATTCCCACCTCAGCCATCCTAGAAGTGGTTTTCCGTAGTTTCCCACTTCTCCTCCAGGCAAATACCGGGATGGTAACTAACTTAAGGCCACGGCCGCTTCCTTTCTTCTTCCTTGTCTATCCCTTCCAATCTTCCCATCCCCCAGCAAGGCTCCTTTTCAGCATGGCAGGTGAGGCCGCCTGGGCGAGGTACTGGTCATCCTCCCCAGTGGTATCCCCCGACCCAAAGTCTGAAGCTCCAGGACACTGCCCTTGAGGCGGTAGAGTTGGGATCCCTCGCTGTGTCCGTGGGAAAACCAACCCTCAAGGGTAAACAGATAAAGAAGAAGAAGAACTTTCGAGAAAATGATTATATATTTCGCAGAAGTGAACGTCTTGCTATAAATTTCAATCACGATGTCATGTGCTAAAATTCTGGCTGGTAGTTCAATGACCAAATGGGATAAATGACCAATGGGATGTTTCTGATGAGGTGAAGACCCGAAATGGAAAAGCCTGGGCTGTTTTCAATAAGATGAGCAATCTGTTTAAGAATCACGGGTTAGAAATGTCGACGAAGATAAGACTCTTACGCTGCTATGTGTTCTCCACTGTCTTCTATGGTGTTGAAACATGGACTGTGACAGAATCATTGGGTAAACACTTGGAGGCTTTTGAGATGTGGCTATATAGAAGAATGTTAAGAATACCGTGGACATTGCATGTCACAAATGTCGAGATTCTACGAAGAATGAAGAAAGAGAAAGAAGTATTGACCACCGTGAAAGCAAGAAAGTTCCAGTACCCGGGACACATCATGCGGAACAACAGCAGATACAATCTCCTTCAGACCATCCTGCAAGGAAAAATTCCAGGAAAAAGAAGCGTTGGCCCAAGAAGAATATCCTGGCTTAAGAACATCAGAACGTAGACCTCTAAAACATCTACAGAGCTTTTTCGAGCCGCAAGTGACAGGACGCGCACAGCCAAGATGGTTGCCAACATCCGGAACGGATAGGAACCAGAAGAAGAAAGTTCAATGACACTTGATCCATCATCATCTACAAAAGGGTAGTCGCCGTTACAGATTACTTGCAAAAAATCAGCGAATTCCATTTTTTCCCATATTTTTATATAAGCGGCGCGTTTTGAAGAAGGGTCAAAGAGGAGAGTATTTAAGACAATTATAAATAAATAATTGTTTGGCGAAAACTATGCGGCAGAACAGGCAAAACCGTTATGGAATCTTCCCCAAAAACAATAATTTCCCCACCAGAAGGAATGGAAAATCGTTACCTATGATATATTTTAAAGGACGTTTCTCACACATTAATGAATGACTATTTGCAATTGGGGTTTTATCCCATATTGAGCCGTGCTGATCGAATATCATCAGCTGCTTTGGAATTTAATTTTAATCCACACAAGAAACATTCATTTAAATTTAGAGGAATTTTTAATCTAACGTGCACTGTTCAACCCGTGGCCTACGTGAGTAATGGCGTCAGCCACGGCTCAACTGCTTGGCCAGCAGCGCATGCATACCTACACTCCCCTATCGTGCCAGAGGCCAGCGCTCTCAGTTCTGGTGGCCTGGAAGTACTCCGAGCGAATTAACGAATCGGAATGCTAAATTTTTCTTTAATAATTTGAAAATGTATTACAAGAAATGTTTATGCTTTAAAAGACACTGCAAATCTACAGGCCAATAGCTTTCGTCAGAATGTTTACGATATCAATCGGTTCAGCCGTTCTCTCGAACTCGCGATAACAAAAATCAGCCTAGTGTTTTAAATATAATAATAATAATAATAATAATAATAATAATAATAATAATAATAATAATAATAATAATAACTAGCTGAGTACCCAGAACTGCTCGGGTACTTTATGGAATGTTTATTTTTAGGCTTTTATTACCCGTTAATTATGTGTGAAGTGAGTTGCTGTGGGTTCCTTTATTGTGATGTTGATTTATATTTTAAGTAATGTTTTGTATTTTTTGAGTTATGTTTTGTGTTTAATTTTAAGTTTTAATTTAGATTAAAGAACTCCGTATTTGTCCTTGTGGAAGCCCGAATTATCTGGGAAGTAGCTGATCCTTTCAAATAAATAATAAAAATTAGTGATGGCCTAACTCTATGTATTTACGCGTCCCGCTATAATGTATACGATTCTGTCATTGGCACTGTCACCAATTAGCCTAGCGACCCCGAAAGCTATGGATTCAACACTAACCTCGATCATTTTGGACATTTTCCTTTCCTTCCGTTCTCACCCCGCTCTTCATGTCGATGGGAATGAACTTGGACTTAACCGGCATCCGGAGTATCATTGCTTATCATAGTAGTAGTAGTATTTATTCACTCATTATGTTGTTTACATATTTACAGGACTCTGTTTCTTATATACATAACTCTCCTAATAACATTATTACTTGAGAAAAATTAATCTTGTAACTAAACCACATATATTACAGAAGTAGTAGTATTATTATTAACACATTAATACTTAAAATAAATTGAACTTGTAACTATCACTTGCACACATTAAATAAATTACAGTATTATTATTATTATTATTATTATTATTATTATTATTATTATTATTATTATTACTATTATTATTATTATTATTATTATTATTATTATTATTATTATTATTATTATTATTATACATAACAAAATCACACCAACCTCAACAGAGTCGAGTAGATATCAGTAAAATACCACGTAAGTTGAAACCTTGTGTGTGGTAATTCAGAATTACATAGAGAGACTATAGATTGGATACTAATATCGGTCGTTTTCCCATTATCTTTACATGTCATCCCCTCACCAGACCCAGCCCTAGAGCTGTCTTAACACCACAAAATATTTTACCAAATAGTCAATCATATGTACAATAAGTCTGGTTAAGAGCTATGCTGGAACATACCTACATCCATAATCTCGTTCATATTGAAATTTTTCTATTACTCCTCGTCCGCCCCTGCCGATTGGGAATGAACTTGGATTTAAACGGCATCCGGAGTACCACTGACTATCATAGCGACCCCGCAAACTATTGATTCGATACTAACATCGGTCATTCTGGATTATTTTTTACATGTCACTCCCTACAAAACCTCATCCCTGGGGGTGCTAGGAGTGTCATACGCCCACATTATTTTTTTAGATAGTGAGTAATTTGTGTGCGAATTTAGTTGAGAGCTATGCATAATTTCGGCCATTTTCGATATTTTCTTTTCCAGCCCTTCAACCTCCTTACCCAATTATTCACTATCATTCATTGCATTTCATTTCAGCTCCTCAGCTAATTTCGGCGTCAGAAAGGGCATCCGGCCGTAATAGCATGCCGTATAAATTAATCTCTCCTCATCCCCAACCCCGTATCAAGAATTGGGAATAAGAGATAAACATACGTTCACTTAATTACAATGTAGTCACATAGAAATTCACCAAAATTTGAAAAATATTCCATTACGAGTGGTGTACTGTACTATAACAATAGTTACAAGGCAATCCACATATAAATTCACAGATAACATGAATATTTCCGATGCCTAACACTTCGATTTACAGTAGATTGAGCGGTACGATAAATTAATTTAACATTTAAATAGGAAACAGATGCATAGTTATTGACACAAAATTTACAGGATACCGTTTCAGGAAACTTTCGCAAGGAGTAAAAGAAAATATGATTCACGTATCCTTTCATTTTAAGGGGTGAATTTAACCCTGAATAATGTCGTTGCGCCTGCGAAAACCGTTGTTTGAAAATATTCCTGCTTAGAACTTTGGCTGGTAATAGTTTATCAATATTCTACGAAGATACTCAAAGACTTCTTGTTCTCTATGAGCATGTGCTGCGGGTCAGCATTTTTCCAGTACACGGTGGTTACATAGCGGGTTTTGCAGGCGCAACGAGGATAGAGAGTTTTTACCATAGAATTTTGCAATTACTCCTAGAATTTGCTGTTAATATAAGTGATTTCGCATACTGTAAATATGCCGAATGGTAAGCAATGATAAATGTGTATTATATAATATTCTTGATAAAATTTATGTCCAGTATGTTAAAAATATGTCGGAATAAAGTTTCTCCATCTTCTTCGGCTATCCTTTTGAAGGTTTATTTAAACATTTCTTCCCTTAAGTTGTGAAACAGTATGGAAACAAATTTCGTCATATACAGGTCTATGCATGATCAGTACGTCCAGAATGTGTGAATAGGACGATATAACTTCATTAATACAGCACCGTTTTCACGTGGTATGCAGAGATCGTCATGTAAAATGTAGTTTTATTTACGGATGGATAAAAAATATTGTAAAATGTTACTTTAAAAAATTCAATAATAATAATAATAATAATAATAATAATAATAATAATAATAATAATAATAATAATAATATAAATAATAATAATGTTACTTTTTCTACGTCCCACTAACTACTATTTCACGTGGTATGCACAGATCGTCATGTAAAATGCAGTTTTATTTACGGATGGATAACAAATATTGTAAAATGTCACTTCCAAAAAATTCAATAATAATAATAATAATAATAATAATAATAATAATAATAATAATAATAATAATAATATTACGTTTTCTACGTCGCACTAACTACTATTTCACGTGGTATGCACAGATCGTCATGTAAAATGCAGTTTTATTTACGGATGGATAAAAAGTATTGTAAAATGTCAGTTCCAAAAAATTCAATAATAATAATAATAATAATAATAATAATAATAATAATAATAATAATAATAATAATAATAATAATAATAATAATAATAATAATAATAATATGTTACTTTTTCTGCGTCCCACTAACTACTATTTCACGTGGTATACACATATCGTCATGTAAAATGCAGTTTTATTTACGGATGGATAAAATATATTGTAAAATGTTAGTTTCTAAAAATGCAATAATAATAATAATAATAATAATAATAATAATAATAATAATAATAATAATAGTTATTTTTTCTACGTCCCACTAACTACTATGGACATTTTTTGGAGACGCCGAGGTGACAGAATTTTGTCCCGCAGGAGTTCTTTTACGTGCCAGTAAATCTAATGACACGACACTGACGTATTTGAGCACCTTTAAATACCACCCGACTGAGCTAGGATCGAACCTGCTAAGTTGGGGTCAGAAGGCCAGCGCCTCAACCGTCTGAGCCACTCAGCCCGGCAAATTAATTTTCAACCTATAGAAACAAACTGTACAAAAGCACTCGTCGAAACTGTAAATTCTACAGCAGGTAATGAAGAAAGTCGAAATGTTTGTACAAATATTCATATATATACAGTTTCACAACGGTACGAAAAGAATCAGAGGAGACCAAGGAAATGTAAAGGTACATAAACATAAATTCGACCAACCGTACAGCATATTTTTCTTATGACGGTGAAATTAAGCGAATTTGACCATCGTTCTAAAATTCCATTAGGGTAATTCAGGTCCATAGGGAACAAGGGTAAAATGTATTTTAATTAGTTCACCCCAGTCTATTAACGGTTTCTAATTGTAATCGTACAATCATGCAATTAAATGAGCTACTTTCGGAGGGAGGGATTTCTCCACTTAAATACTTTTTTCAACTTTTTTTTCAACTTCGCTACGTCGCACTAACACATCTAAGGATTTCGGCGAAGGAAGGATGGAAAAGGGGCTAGGATTGGGAAGGCAGTGGCCGTGGCCTTAATTAAAGCACACCCCAAGTATTTGCCTGGTATGAAAATGGAAACCACGGAAAACGACGTTCAGCGCTGCCGACGGTGGGATTCGAACGCACTATCTCCCTAATGCAAGCTCACAGTTGCGCGACTCTAACCGCATGGCCAACTCGCTCTGTTTTTACGAAATAAAACCTATAGTTTATTGTGGTACTTATCAAAAATGTTGCGAACTTGGATCACACCTCGTTGTCTTTCCTTGTCAGCCAGAAATTGCTGTTCCACTATCTCTTACTCTTTCATAGCATTCATAGGTACTTACCGTGATGAGTGTGAAAGAGTCGGTTTGTTCTTTCCCGTATAAAAGTCCTACATACGTCAAATGATAGTAACAAACAACGTTGTTGTCTGCAAAACTTTACCCCACTTTGCTGGAGTAGGAAACTTCGAGGAGCCAAACTTGTGAGGTCTTATCCATATCCTGCAGTGCTTTACGCTCATGTTAAGTAAACTCGTGTCCTCGTCCCGAGGTGGTTCAGCTCTTTTCAGGCACACCCCCGTTGGAGGTGACCACCCCTCTTAACACTATTGAGAGGAAAAATGAAAGAGGCCAGGCCCTCCAAAAAAAAATGCGGGTATAGACAATGAAAGAGATAGGTCCGCGAAGTGCATAAAAACAAGACTCGCCCTGGGAATGGCGAACTCAGTACCGTTCGGATCGGAGAGAACCATAGTCGACAGAAGAGGTGAAAATTCGGAGCCTGTTACAAGTAAATGGAAGCAATGGCAGACTCAGCTAGGGGTCCTGTGATCGCCAAACCAATCACCCCAATATAAGAGTTCCTGGAGGTTCCCCTTTCACTTTCCTCTTACGACAGGCAGGGTGTACTATGGATGTATTCTACCACCCCCACCTAGAGGGGAATGAGCGATACTAGTGGGCCCAATACCATTTCTTATACAGTCCGTCCCTGTTAGCCTATGAACGGTGTGTATACAGTTTTTAGGACAGACTGGGCCTGATGTAGGGCCTCGTTGCGATTTGGGATAGCACCTACAGGATATGATAATTCCTATTTCTGAGAGATTATTCTCCTTTACGTAGCTATCAGCTTGTATTCGGGACATAGTGGGTTCGAACCCCGCTGTCGGTTGCCCTGAAGATGCTTTCCCGTGATTTTCCATTTTCACACCAGGCGAATGTTGGGGCTGTGCCTTTAATTAAGGCCACAGCCACTTCCTTCCAACTCTCAGCCCTTTCCTATCCCATCATATGTGTGGGAAGTCCTCGCACTAAGTAGTTGCGCGCGGCCGCCATCTTGCACACTGGCCCCTGGGGTAGAAGCTACTACTATCTACTATGTCAGACTGATAGGTAATAGCAACTCGGTGAGGAAACCAACGGCAAATTGGCTCACTCCTCATTTCCCCACATGCTACATGTTGTTTTGGTCCAGAGATATCTAATAGGTCATAAGTTACAAGTTGTGAGCCCCTGAAGTAGGTCTCTAATTAGGTCTATACGAATGAAGTATAGCAGGCATCTTGCCTAGTAGCCATTGCCTCAGTTCCTAAAGTTAGGCTGATATGACTAATAGGTCATAAGTTACAAGTTGTGGGCCCCTAAGGTAGTTCTCCTGAGTGAGGCTTTTAAGAACAACGTACCACCATGCCGACATAACAACAAGGACAACACTTCGCTCACTTTAACCGTGCATGACATGAGATAACAATTAAAATTTAGAAAATGGAGTTAACAGACTAATATTAATATGTAATAACGGTGTGTGAGAAAAACAACAGCATCATGCCTTTAGTCCGCCTCTGTGGTGTAGTGGTTAGCGTGATTAGCTGCCACCCCCGGAGGCCCGGGTTCGATTCCCGGCTTTGCCACGAAATTTGAAAAGTGGTACGAGGGCTGGAACGGGGTCCATTAAGCCTCGGGAGGTCAAATGAGTAGAGGTGGGTTCGATTCCCACCTCAGCCATCCTCGAAGTGGTTTTCCGTGGTTTCCCACTTCTCCTCCAGGCGAATGCCGGGATGGTACCTAACTTAAGGCCACGGCCGCTTCCTTCCCTCTTCCTTGTCTATCCCTTCTAGTCTTCCCATCCCTCCACAAGGCCCCTGTTCAGCATAGCAGGTGAGGCCGCCTGGGCGAGGTACTGGTCATACTCCCCAGACCAAGAGTCTGAAGCTCCAGGACACTGCCCTTGAGGCGGTAGAGGTGGGATCCCTCGCTCAGTCCGAGGGAAAAACCGAACCTGGAGGGTAAACAGATGATGATGATGATCATGCCTTTAGCAATCCTCTTGAATGTTTCACGAAAACAGAGATCTAACAAGCCTTTGAGCAGAAGACACAACTAATATGAGACAAATTTAATTGACAGATGACTAACTTTTGATGCGTGCAGGAGGTATTTCACCTTAACTGCTGATGTATTTTCGACTTTCTCTTCTGCCTAGGTTCAGGAAGCAGTGCCGGCCGTCGACGCCTCTTAGTGCCACATTCCTCTCGATGAATGTGTTCGACACGGCCCTCCACTGGTAATTTGTATGCACAGGAGGCGATAGCAAGTGGGGTTAGGTTGGCCCCCCGTGGGGCGAGGTCTCGGGGGTCCGGTGTGACTACAGGGGGTGTATGGACATTTCCGATGGGGGGCTCCACTGCATGGTGTGACTTAAGTTATAAGCGAGGCCGATCATGTCACTAAAGTGTTAGCATTACTCCGTGTGTGAGAGGGCTGTCCATCAATGCAGGTAAACAGGGGTGAACAAAACAATTCGACAACTTTAACGTGAGCTGGATGTAGATCCAGTTCTCCTACTTTGCGAAAACAATATTTGATTAATAACCTGTTGTATTAGTCACTTCCCTTCCATAATCAGAACTGCTGAATCGAAACTCAAAATCGGCTAGCATTTAAGAGATATTAAATTCGTGACAGATATGTCAATCGACTTAGTGGTTCCTTGAATAAACTTTTTTCTCGCGGAAAAATTTATGCAGTTCGTCACATACTATCACCTACATCTGTTGGAAGGAAAATTTGCACAGTTTATTATTATTATTATTATTATTATTATTATTATTATTATTATTATTATTATTATTATTATTTAAAAATAAGCTTGTAGTTTTACGTATGGCTGTTGATAGTGTGATCATAGCCATGGGACTTCGAAGAATCCGAACCACAGGGACGAATCTTTTCATTTCCAAAATCTCACATAACTTGGTCACGATTTGAAACACGCCTGTCGTAGTGAGAAGCCAGTGGCCATATTACTTGGCTAACATACTACCGCTTATTCTTCTTCTTGTCCGTTTCACCCTATTTGGGGTATGATAGATCTATCAATGGTTAGTGAGTCGTGTTTTCCTGTCCTCCCAGTACTTTTTCATCCTTTCAGATCTTGCCTTCTTCTCTTCTTCAGAAATTCTGTATAGTCGTTTGGGAATAACCCTGTCCTAAAATCTCTTTATCTTTGGTTATTTTCTTCTCAGATCCATCTACAAGCATCTCTTCTGTAATTTGGAATTCTCGTAGGTCCTTCTCAGTTTCCTTAAAACAGTTCGGCTTGGTTTTCTTATTACGGAAATAGTCGAAGATTCTTTTAGTTATTCCCATCGCTTATTATTATTATTATTATTATTATTATTATTATTATTATTATTATTATTATTATTATTATTATTAGGCCTATTATTAAATCAAACGTTAAACCAGATAAATAATGTTATCTAAACAGAAAATAATTAGTGAATAATGATGTCTATAGTATGACCGCTGTGGCGAAAGGTGATCGCATCCATCAGGAAAACGCGACGATACGAGTACAAGTCGCTAGGGCTCCCCTTATTTTGCAATAATTCGTGTCTGGGGAACCGATATCAATTTAAATAATACATATCAGTTTGATATGAGAATGTATTTTTCATTTGCATGAATGATACAGAACACTTCTTCAGCGTCATCGTACTGTATTCGACTCAACAATTTAGATATGAAAGTGTATATTGTGTTAAAACTCACGCATATTCATTCTCACTAAAATAAATTCATTAATGGTAATTTTAATTGTAAGAAATTTCAAATGGTTCATTTCGCTGGATTCCAAGTTAATTCTATCCTTTTATGGGCACCCATCTGAGAAATGTAAGGATAATACTTAAATAAAATACAATGGTGTATTCCATTAGCATTGCAACAGTAGGCTACCTCATTTTGTCCCAAACTAGTCTGTGCAAATAGTATCTCTTTAAAAAGATTAATTCTAGAAGGCAAAGGTAGCCTATCATAAATTCTTTCTTTCTTTCCTAATAAAGTTGACTTGAATGAATGCATGCGTGAATGATGTGTGAAGGACGAACCAAGGATTTCATGTACAGTAGAGGAAGATAGTAACACTCGTTGTTGTTTGGACGAACAGTGTGCACTTTACCTAGCGCGTGGTCGCTTTTCACTGCTAGCCATCCGTCGATATCCTTTCCCCACTGCTTCTCGTGAACTATTTATTGTTAAACACAACATCTTTGCACAATGCCAATAATACCAAAAGTATTGTCCGAGGAGGATTGGTGGGCTTCTGAACTATGTTGCTGCAATTAAAGTACACGCACTGACCATTCTCGAGGTGAACATCGAGATTTTAGACTGTGGGGTACCTGTCAGGGATGGAAAATCGCAAGGTCCTCCAAACCACCTTGGAAATACTGACATGTCGGCCTCTCTCGTACAATTTAACTTCGTCCCCCTCATTCTCAGGGGAAAACGTTTCTTGATCACTGGCCTTCTGTACATACTTACAAATGCATTTTATATACTTAACATAGTTGCGGTATTCAAAATTAAGGTGAGCAGTGAATGTATACTTGCATGCAGAAAATCTGGCCCATACCTGTAGATCGAAACATTTTTTTTCCCTTATAGACATGATCTTGTACAGGCTTTTGGGCTTATGCCGTGTCAAGAAAATAAGGTGAAATTCTTAAAACGTTTCCCAGAGAACTGTGCTCTGCGTCCTCAGAAGAAATCTCGACTGTCCACGAGAAAGGCTTCCTAAACAATGACACTTTGAATTTGAACGTTATAATAGAAGTGGAAATGGTACGTTTATTCGCCACCAGAAGGCCCCCAGATCGTGGCACAACGCTAGCGTTCGAAGCGGAAGCTGACCGAACCGCTTAGACTGATTGTGATGGCGACCATCGTCGCCAAGGAAAAACAGGTGTGGGTACTGCAAAGCGTCGTACCAACGGTACAACTTGCTTATTCGCCATAATGTGTTTTCATGGCTCAGTAGCATAACGTCGCACTCTCAAACTATTGCCTAATCTGTTGATGCTTAGGGGCGTCCTCCATGAGCAGTTGCGGGCTGCCTTTCTGCATGAATCATGACACTGAACATTCTCAGCTTTATGGTACCTTGTCCATAGCCGCTTACTGGTATCTGCTCATGGCTGTTCTATACATATCGGGGTGATTGTTCTAGTGTTTAGACGTCGAACATTGTACACTCAACCCCACAAAACCGGGCGAGTTGGCCGTGCGCGTAGAGGCGCGCGGCTGTGAGCTTGCATCCGGGAGATAGTAGGTTCGAATCCCACTATCGGCAGCCGTGAAGATGGTTTTCCGTGGTTTCCCATTTTCACACCAGGCAAATGCTGGGGCTGTACCTTAATTAAGGCCACGGCCGCTTCCTTCCAACTCCTAGGCCTTTCCCATCCCATCGTCGCCATAAGACCCATCTGTGTCGGTGCGACGTAAAGCCCCCTAGCAACCCCACAAAAATGAATGTGGTTGGTGTGGCTGCCCATTACCAAGCTGCAGAGAAGCACGGCACTTTTGGCTCATTGTTTCTACAGCTACAGTCCTGTCTGCCTCTTAATCCACGTCAAGCATATCGATGGCTTTCTTTAAAAGCCTCGTAAGTCCGAATACTCTTCCTGTCCATTATATTCCTTAAGACGGGTCACGCCTCCCAGTCCCATATTTATATGCAGTCCGAAAGAACAGTTTTCGTTATGGTCATTTTCCTCTGCCAATCTGTAAAGGAAAATGAACCTTAAATACATTATACTGTAGGAGTGTGTAAATTTGCCATGCAATCAACATCCCTACAATACGGCATGGTAAGGTCCATTTTCCTTTAGACATCAGCAAAGGAAAATGAACACAGCGAAAATTATTCTGATGGACTGTATACAAATATATGACCGGGAGGCGTGACCAGTCTTAAGGTATATAATGGGTAGGAAGAACATTTGGACATACGAGGTTTTAAAAGAAAGTCATCGATATAGACAAAACCTAAGTAAGCTTTGGCCTTCCGCTGACGTGACTGTCGTTCCACTCGTCTTCCAAGATTTATTTCTGTATATCGAGACTTGGTTCAGTGGTTTTCAAGATTACCTTGTTGGTATCAGTTCATGGCTGCTCTATGCAATACCGGGATATCCAAGCTGACATCTGTTCACGACTGCTGTACCCAGATCGGGATACTTTATAGTATCGGCTCATGGCTGTTTTATGCATATCGGGGTGATTGTTCTAGTACTTAGACGTCGAACGTTGTACATTCGGCAGCACAAAAATTGACCGGTAAAAAATATTATAACTGTATACATTCCCGAAAAGAGGACATTCGTTAACTATGGCTAACCGGTGGACGAAGAAATTATGTTCATCCTATTTCAAACAAGAGGACATTGAAAGGATGTCACCTTCTGCGACGGCCGAGTGATCACCTCAGGTTTATTTTGTTGATATTTATTCTGAGCTGTATTCCACGACGCATCTCTAAATTGTTTCCTTCTTGTTACCCGGGAGATGACAGGTGGAAATGAGTTGTATGAGAGTTAGGCTGGGCATTTTAGGGAGAAAGTATGCATCAAAATGGTCCATAGATGGGTCAAGCGTAAAACGTAGCCTTCTTACTGAATGGTCTTGTGGGTCAAAACGTTCATGCAGTTCCTCATTGCTATGAAAATCAAAGACAAACCCGAAAAGTTGACCAGCAGTCATTAGCTTGCATAATCCACCATAAGAATAGGGCCGAGACATCCTAATGAAGTATACAGTTGAGATACTACGATTGTACCCCATGCGATATGATGGAAAACTCCTCATCTATAGCTCTATATCTGCACATGCAGCTCCTAACCGTTAAGGGGCCGATGACCTAGATGTTAGGCCCTTTTGAACCACAAGCATCATCAAGCAGCAGCCTGACCGTTAAACTCGATTCCATACATGAGGTAGGAGAGTGACCGGAAAAGGCAGCCACCGTCTTCTAGGATGATAGAGATAGTCGTGTGAGGCACGATTTCCTCATTCACATTCAAAAAGTCAACTGCCGTACTACAAATCAATATTACAAATGAAAATATTGCGATATAACCTTAGGAATCCAAAATGAAAGTATTATTAAAGTCAGTAATCCAAATTCAAAATAAAAATTACAATTGAAAGTGCCAAGTTATCGTCAATGTATCAGTAAGTAAGTATAAGTAAAATCGGAAGGGTAGTAATTGAACAGAGCAAAAGTCTCAACAATGTGTCAAGCGTCATTATACACTGACTGACAGAGTAAATGCAACACCAAGAAGGAGTGGTCAGAACTTTATGCCAATTGCAGGGTAGACTGACGTCACTGAGGTATGCTCATGATGTCAAATGCGCCGCTGTGCTGCGCACGTAGCGAACGATAAATGGGACACGGCGTTGGCGAATGGCCCACTTCGTACCGTGATTTCTCAGCCGACAGTCATTGTAGAACGTGTTGTCGTGTGCCACAGGACACGTGTATAGCTAAGAATGCCAGGCCGCCGTCAACGGAGGTATTTCCAGCAGACAGACGACTTTACGAGGGGTATGGTGATCGGGCTGAGAAGGGCAGGTTGGTCGCTTCGTCAAATCGCAGCCGATACCCATAGGGATGTGTCCACGGTGCAGCGCCTGTGGCGAAGATGGTTGGCGCAGGGACATGTGGCACGTGCGAGGGGTCCAGGCGCAGCCCGAGTGACGTCAGCACGCGAGGATCGGCGCATCCGCCGCCAAGCGGTGGCAGCCCCGCACGCCACGTCAACCGCCATTCTTCAGCGTGTGCAAGACACCCTGGCTGTTCCAATATCGACCAGAACAATTTCCCGTCGATTGGTTGAAGGAGGCCTGCATTCCCGGCGTCCGCTCAGAAGACTACCATTGACTCCACAGCATAGACGTGCACGCCTGGCATGGTGCCGGGCTAGAGCGACTTGGATGAGGGAATGGCGGAACGTCGTGTTCTCCGATGAGTCACGCTTCTGTTCTGTCAGTGATAGTCACCGCAGACGAGTGTGGCGTCGGCGTGGAGAAAGGTCAAATCCGGCAGTAACTGTGGAGCGCCCTACCGCTAGACAACGCGGCATCATGGTTTGGGGCGCTATTGCGTACGATTCCACGTCACTTCTAGTGCGTATTCAAGGCACGTTAAATGCCCACCGCTACGTGCAGCATGTGCTGCGGCCGGTGGCACTCCCGTACCTTCAGGGGCTGCCCAATGCTCTGTTTCAGCAGGATAATGCCCGCCCACACACTGCTCGCATCTCCCAACAGGCTCTACGAGGTGTACAGATGCTTCCGTGGCCAGCGTACTCTCCCGATCTCTCACCAATCGAACACGTGTGGGATCTCATTGGACGCCGTTTGCAAACTCTGCCCCAGCCTCGTACGGACGACCAACTGTGGCAAATGGTTGACAGAGAATGGAGAACCATCCCTCAGGACACCATCCGCACTCTTATTGACTCTGTACCTCGACGTGTTTCTGCGTGCATCGCCGCTCGCGGTGGTCCTACATCCTACTGAGTCGATGCCGTGCGCATTGTGTAACCTGCATATCGGTTTGAAATAAACATCAATTATTCGTCCGTGCCGTCTCTGTTTTTTCCCCAACTTTCATCCCTTTCGAACCACTCCTCCTTGGTGTTGCATTGTCACTGTCAGTCAGTGTATAACTTCTCCACATCACGCCACAGAATGAGTAATGTGTAAATGAGCGTGTGCTCAGGGCAGACATTGGAGATGCTCAGCTGATGGATAGGATGTCAACGCGCCTTATTACAAACGTCAAAAAAGAAGTAGTTTAGATTTTCTAACGTAGAACAAATGCTAAACGTGCAAGTACCGTTCACCTCTTCACCTCTTACTTTCTTTTTACTTCGGGGAGTCCCCCGAAGCTAGCACCCCCCGGATGGCGATCAACAGAAGTTGCATCGCATCTGGCAGGCGGTTAATTCAAAGAAGAACAAGAGACAGTACAGAGGGTTGGGAAGTGTTGATACCAAAGGAAGTATCGTGCCAATACCATGTCAGATATATTGCCAGGAAGACTTTGTATTAAGTTGCGTAGTAGGCTACTGTAAAAGCAAAGCAAGGCAAAGCAAAGTCACCTCCGTACAGGCCATGAAAGCCCTTAGAGGAGTGGAAGGTAAAGGCTTCCACCATTGTTAACCTCGGCATGTGATGTGGTAGAGTGGTTAGCTCTACGCCCGACCTCCTTTGCCCCCACGAATTAACCTGGTACTCATTTTTGGTGTAGGCTGAGTGAACCTCAGGGCCATATGCACTTCCGGAAGTGGAAATCTTGTTTCTTAAATGTTAAGACTTCCTGACGGGGATTCGAACCCACGTCCTTCCGACCGAACTGAGCACGCCTTTACCGCCTCGGCCAGGCAACACCTAGTAGGATACTGTAGGTTGATGATAAGGGCCAGGAGGAAACTTCACATGCAGAGAGAGAAAGAAGTCCACATGTAAAATATGGCAAGTTCTACATAGTATATATAAGGATGTAGGCTGGAAAAATCCAGAAAATGCTAATTAGATACGAGTATCATGCACTTTAATAAATTTCAAGCCGGTCCAATTTTTTTTTTGTTTTTTTTTTTTGGTTAGTTGCTTTACGTCGCACCGACACAGATAGGTCTTATGGCGACGATGGGACAGGGAAGGACTAGGAGTGGAAAGGAAGCGGCCGTGGTCTTAATTAAGGTACAGCCCCAGCATTTGCCTGGTGTAAAAATGGGAAACCACGGAAAACCATCTTCAGGGCTGCCAACAGTGGGATTCGAACCTACTATCTCCCGAATACTGGATACTGGCCGCACTTAAGCGACTACAGCTATCGAGCTCGGTGGCCCAATTATTCAGGGCATTAGTCCTTATAGGCATTGCTGTAGCTAACGCGTGCCTTGCGGGTTGACAAACCATGACGCGAGAGATCTTACGACCTGCGACATAGCCTGGTCTCCTTGCGGTCCCTGGTGACAAGCCCTCGATCCCAGGGAATGTGGCCCCATGCCCGTCTAGACAGGGACCAATTGGAGGGGGCAGGCAGATGCCGACGGACCATGTCATGGCCCAGTATACTAGACAACTACAATGAGAGATCAGGTGGCTCTACCCTCCCCCCCGCCCCCCCCCCCCCCCCCGCAGTTGGCGCATACTTGCACCTCCCTAGGTGTCATGCGAGTTGTTGTGCGGTGGTCACCAGAACAGCGGTTGCAGCGTACGTAGAGCACACAGGTTACCTGATGGTGGTCCCACCCTATACAGCGGAAACACTGCAATAGTTGCTGTGGGATAGGTATGAATCACAACTGATTGCCGCTTCCTATTGAGGTCCATTTGAGGTTGATTCCTCCTTTGACCCGCTCTCCGGGTGCAGTCATGGCTCCCGTTCCAGGCAGGCGGATAACCTGGAAATCACGTGACAGGTCCCTTTCGTAGCAGGTAAAACATATTTGGTTCTCAGGGGGAATGATGAGCGCCCAGAGCAAAACCGCTTCCATGAGTGTCACTGGGTCCCTGGCGTCGTACTTCATAAACTCGGCGAGATGACTGAAGAAAATGGACACCTTCGCGACCCCATCACGCCCCCCTCAATGTATACCAGGGTCAGCCAACTGCGTGTACGTGTGATGTCAGGTGACACGTTACACACTCTGCTCGGGCAGCGAAACGAAATACTTAGTACTGTAACTGAGAAGTTACGGCTATAGGGGCGAGGGGAAACACAACGTCATTCGTAGGGGGAGGCCCAAGGGCTGCAGGTAGTACAATGCGGTTATGTGTAGTACATATTTCTCTCCGCATAATTTATTGTAACGTAACTTTGTTATGAATTAACATAAAAGTTATAAAACAACTTTATTTCTACATATACAAACTAAACTAGCCTTTTTCCGGTGAATCTTGGTAAATGATATTGAACACAAAATTGCTGTTTTACAATATCACCCACTGTAAAAAAATAGTGCTAATAGTAACAAACAGCACAGTTTTACAACAAAAATAGTAAAGAGAGTTATCTGTAAACTTAAAACATACATTTTATCTCATGATATCGATACTCAGTTGCCACTCGTGGGTTTCCTTCATTTTTGTAGTTTTGTTTCGTTTACTAGCTTTGCAATATATGGAGTTAATGTTTGAGGAAATACTCAGTTTAAGAGCACACTTCAAATCGTGATCTGAAAACTGGCTTCAATGTTTTGGTTTTGTTGATTTAGAAAAGATTCGTTCACAGGCATACGTGGAATCGAAAATACTCAACATTCTCGCTGCAAACCTATGCAATTGGGGAAACCTTTTTTAAATATTATGAGCCAAACTACCCCAGAATTGCGCCCTACCATAGAAGGTGCACCATCTGTTGCTATCGAAACTAGTTTGTTCCATGGCAAAGAAGCATTTTCAACAACACTTACAATGCAGTTGAAAATGTCGATGCCTTTCGTGGTATTCTTCATAGGCACTAAATCCAGTATTTCCTCCCAAATTGTAAAGTTTTTGTCAACCCCTCGTATGAAAACGGCTAGCTGGGCCGTGTCAGAAATATCTGTGCCCTCGTCAATTGCAAAGGAGTATGCCCCGAAGCTTTTTGTCAGTTATAATAATTGTAGGTGGACATCATCAGATAGGTCCTGAACTTTTGAGACACTGCGTGCTCGCACAAGCTGGTAGCTTCGAACTCTTGAATGTTATTTAGACAAAACTTCTCACATGTTAGAAATAAACATTCCTTTACGAATTCACCACTACTGAACGGTTTAAGTTTATTTGCAATTAAATATGAAATTTTATAACTCAGTCGAACTGCTGACTCACTGATCGAATGCTCGAGATGGTTATTTACCTTTTAGTTCTGTAATTACACGTACCCTTTCCTCGCCTTGATACCAATCATAATCTGCAGCGTGATAAAAACTGGCGTTGTAAATTATATATTTTTAAATACTGTAGCTCTTTTCTAAAAACTAAACATTTAGCTGTAGCAATCCTATCATTTTTAACAAATAAATATAGATCTTCCCATAAAGATAAAACGATCGGAGGCGTAGATAGCTTCTCGTACCGTGATGTGCCCGGTTCGTCGATACTTATGTACTGTACTGACCACTAACACCATACGGCTGAGGATATTGATAGGTATGTCAAAATCATAAAAAACCTTTATTCGGAATTTGATCCTAGATTTAACAATTTGGAGTGTCTGGAAACGTATATTCAACTTTTAACCACGCCATTTTCAGTTGTTGCAGATAACGTTGATCTAGACTTACAGTTAGAGTTATTAGATTTACAGTGTGATAGAGAACTAGGAGAAAAATTTTTAAATAAGAAGGATTTGTGTGGCTTTTGATGAAAAGTGTCTATAAAAGCCGTAGCCACCAACATGTATAGCCCTTCACGTGTACACTACAAAGCGAGGCTGTCTCTTCGTCTCAAGTCTACGACAGCGGCTCCCCACCTTCTGCGCTCTTACGTCACACGGGCTCTCCGACGTCACACGGTCTCTCTTACATCACACGCCAGCCAGTTGGCCGATCCTGATGTATACCATGAGGGCTGGCAGGTACTGGTCTGTGTGCCTCGGTTTTAGTAGCGACCTTCCGAGTGATGTTCCCCAGATCCGCTTAGAGATTGTCTGCTGTAAGCTTCTCTGTATTCTTCTCCATGGCTGTAGTTGCTCTTGTAACCTGCCCTGTAAGAAAAGTAGTACTCAAAATGACTAGATAAATGCTCTTAATGTGTACTTATGAGTACACAAACAAATTGCTCCCGTGGTGTCCTGATGACAGTAAGTACCTGGCGAGAAGAGGGACTAAGCGTAAGGTGCGTTCATCCATCCGCTCCCATGCCTTTTTCTTTATGTATAGTGTTCTTAATTGTATGTCTCTTCTGAGTGTTCGGTGTCGTAACTGTAAAATGCATAATTTCTTGTAAAGTAGAATTTGCCTTAGCCTGATAGGATTTAAACAGTAGCATGTATATTGATTTTTTTTTTCCAACCACTTTTTGCTCTTCTAGGACTTTCATTAATAAGAACGTACCGAGAGTGATGGTTATGTGGTTTAGGTCACGTACAGTAGTTGGAAGCTTGCATTTGAGTGATAGTGGGTTCTCGTCTCACTTTTGGCAGCACTGAAGATGATTTTCATACTGCATTTCCCCACTCAAAGGCTGGGGTTGTTCCTTAATTAAGGCCATGGTCGCTTCATTCCCAGTCCTCGCCTTTTCCTATCCCATCATTGCCGTTGGTGAGGCGGAAAACGAATAGCAAAAAAGAAACTCTCCGCCAAACTACAACTTCGATAGCTGGCATCGAGCAGTGAGAAAGTGAACTCGCTGAGACTTAAGCTATCTATTAATGCTTTTCACTGCCTATTTTACTTAAACGTTTCTATGACTTGTAGTTCAATACTATGATATTTAAATTAATACTGTAACAATCTCAAAAGCTGCATGTAAGAGAGGGATGAGAGTCCTAATGTCATAAGTGCTGTTATCACTTACGTTTTTGTTTTACAAACTTATTTATTATCACAACTTTTATTACATGCCAAAATGAATTATATATCATAGTTCACGAGTGCCAGGAAGTTATTTCGAACTCTAGCTGGGCAACACTGGAAAACAGGGCTTTTAAATAACCCTCATTAATCTGAAATGGGGAAAGGAACAGCACAGGCCGTATCTGTAGACAACGAATGATTATTATTCGTTGATAAGTTTTCGGGGTTCTCGTCGCACATCAAATTATGTATTAGAAGTAAAAAGGGAGAAGTGGTTACGGGAGGTGTTGGTAACAATCAACCGCACAACTCGTGATGGACCACGCATCAATCACTCGTCGGGGGCTCGGTAATCGATGACGTGGTGGTCGCTGACACCGCCTGACACGGCGTCCTGTCTACACCCCTCCCGTCACCTGCGGGGGAGTCCTACCGCAACAGTTAGATGTATATCTAAACCAAACAAAAAAACTGTCGGAGAGAATCTGAAATTTAAAATTGTAGTCTATAAGTAATCGCTTTAAAGCTGTGAATTAATGGCTACACAAACAAAGGAAAACTATTTCGGGTACTTACATTTTAGAAGTTTTGAATGTCTAGCTCGGCAATGAGTCCAGTCGTTGTTGATGTAATGCGGCCGTTAAACAGTCCATTAATAACGGTGTAATGATCGAATATTGCGCAAGTCCTTCTATAGAGCAGAAATCTTACTGTCATCTTACGTAAATGCTAGTGGCTTCTGCAGCAAAAACTGCATAATAATTCCTGGTTCCAAGATGAAAATGAAATGGCGTATGGCTTTTAGTGCCGGGAGTGTCTAAGTACAAGTTCGGCTCGCCAGATGCAGGTCTTTTGATTTGACTCCCGTAGGCGACGCGTATTGATGAGGATGAAATGATGATGAAGACGACACATACACCCAGCCCCAGTGCCAGTGAAACTAACCAATTGTGGTTAAAATTCCTGACCCTGCTGGGAATCGAACCCGGGACCCCTGTGACCAAATGCCAGCACGCTAACGGTTGAGCCATGGAGCCGGACGGTTCCAAGTTAACCAAATATGATACTGAAAGGAATGTCAGAAAGATAACCTAATGCAATGAAATCCCGTTGAGAAGCCCTCTTTTAAAATGATTAATTCACCGGGCGAGTTGGCCGTGCGTGTAGAGGCGCGCGGCTGTGAGCTTGCATCCGGGAGATAGTAGGTTCGAATCCCACTATCGGCAGCCCTGAAGATGGTTTTCCATGGTTTCCCATTTTCACACCAGGCAAATGCTGGGGCTGTACCTTAATTAAGGCCACGGCCGCTTCCTTCCAACTCCTAGGCCTTTCCTATCCCATCGTCGCCATAAGACCTATCTGTGTCGGTGCGACGTAAAGCCCCTAGCAAAAAAAAAAATGATTAATTCTGAATAAGCTTCTGTTTCAACAGATCATTTTAATCTGATAGATATGTAGTTCTTATGAACTGGATTTTCAGTAAATCCCTGAAAGGTTATTTACCACACATTCCTTAATTTTTTATTTCATTTATTGATATTTTCTTTCGAATACGATGCTATAGCTGGTTTGCTACAATGGAAGGAAGAATGCAAATTCATTCATGTTACAGAAAAACCTCATCGTAGACAATGTTTTTATGTAAAGAATTCTTTTTGTGCCCTTGAGATGTGGCAATATATTGATTTATATATGAAATAGTATATAGCGAAAGAAACCCTCTTAGTTCGTAACAACAAATTTTCAAGCGAAAGTTCATAGTAATTTCACTCTACTGTTTTAATAGTAGGCTAACACGCTGCTGCTTGAAACTGTGCGCTTGCATCCGGGAGATAGTGGGTTCGAACCCTACTGTCGCCAGCCGTGAAGATGGTTTTGCGTGGTTTCCCATTTTCACACCAGATACATGCTGAGGGGGTGCATTAATTAAGGCCTCGGCAGCTTCCTTCACACTTCTAGGCCTTTCCCATCTCATAGTCATCATAAAATCTAATCTGTGTCGGTGTGACGTAAACAAATTATAAAAAGAAAGAAAGAAAGAAATTGGTGATTCTCCCACTATAGCTCTGGTAGCTATGATGCTTGTTGCAACATGGTACCCACTACTCAGCCACGTAGCGCGCGACCTTATTACTAATACAAAAAGTTACAGTTTTCTCAGCTACACAGAGAAACATCGATTCATGAATATGATTTTAGGTTTCCTCTCTTTATAGATGCAGTACGTCCAACATCAACATCTTCCAAAACATGTTTTTCCGTCCATCAAAATGGAAAGTCAGTGAAGACATTATGGTGTTAATTATTTGTAAATTATTAACTATCGCGGATTTTAATCACTTGTAGTTAATTCTCTAGGAGTCTGAGTTTATCCCAACACACTCCTTTTCATATTCACATAACACACGACATCACACAACATGCACACAATGGTTACATGAGCACTCAATAGTTAATATATCCCTCCACATCGTGTTGGCGTCAGAAAGGGTATCCGGCCATAAAAGAAGGCCAAATCGACAAGTTCGCCCCACGACCCCACCAAGTGGTTAATAATGGCCTGTGGCCTCCGAAGAGGCCTGGGGCAGGTCCTTTGAGTAGACGCCGTATAGGCGACCTGTGTGTTTGTGAGGCTGGGGCCCGACCTATGATGCATTCTAATGATGAAGACGGCACACATAACCAGCCCTCGAGCCATCGGAATTAACCAATGAAAGTTAAAATCCACGACCAGAAAGGGAATCGAACCCGGGACCCTAAGGATAAAACCCCAGCGTATTGACCATTCAGCCATGGGTCCAGACTGCGAAAAGTGGCAGAAAAAGTTGTTACGAAATACACATAAGTGTTCGAGGTTATGTACATTTATAGTAAATAACAATATCGTAGCGAGGTATATATAATTCTGTTTTTACCCTTTTAGAATAAAACGTGCTTCTTGTTAACAAAAAATCGTAACTTTCAATAGGTTTAATAATAATAATAATAATAATAATAATAATAATAATAATAATAATAATAATAATAATAATAATAATAATAATAACTTCGTGTGGCTATACACAAGCTGGTGCAGCCGTTGCAAGACACTTCTTTCGATGAGGAAAGATGCCGTCATGGATAGTGAACCGCGTGTCATTGTGAAGAGGACTATGCAGTGCGTGAATTCCTAGCTTCGAGAATAGTAGGGTGAGAAAAGTGAAGTAAGTTTTGCCAAGAGGGAAAGTCCTCTTGATCTTAATCACTGTGTTGAAAGGATGAATGTAGGTACCTCATGAGGATCACTGCAAGTACCTAGGTGTCAATATACTGTGACCGTTCACCATCATGCTATGGACATGTTAGGAGGTCCGGCTTATCATATATGCCGTTTTCCGCAACATCCTGTGACATATAAGGCAGTAGTTAGCATTCTGTATATCAAACCGGGGTATGATCCGCGACGCGCCAGTCCGAAGGGAGCAGTTTTCTGCGCTGTAACAAGAGAAGGATAGCGCAGTATTGCTAAACGTTGAAACCGCGCTCTCTTTCCGAGCGAGCGAGAAGGGAAGATAACGCTACGCACGGAGATGGAGGTTATTGGAGACTGGGCCGAATTAAGGTGTGTTAACCTTTGAAAAATAAATGCCCACTATAAATTCCACACCGCATTCATTAGTACCACTTCACCATAATTTACGAAAGAGAGGAAGAAGAAGAATACTTCTAAATGAAATAATTTTTCTAAATTTATAAATCAGGTCCGATTCGAACCAATGTATTTTATGCTGACTGTCATTGCATATAAATACAATAGGCCTACTTCAATAATGGATCAGTAATGACGCCTATCATACAGTAGTACGCAGATGAAAGGTGACTACTGAAATCTGACAACATGTGGGAAAAAGTGGGAGATATTGCATGATGAAACATGACGCGTGATTTTCCAAAAGGACGCTTTGGAAATTATGAATGGCCTACTGAGCGCTTTGGTTTCACATATGTTCAGTAGAAAGTAGAGGTCATAAGCTTAAATTCGACTGTTATTACGTCGTTCAAATACTCCGATTACCGGACCGTCATTTTCAACAGGAACATAATTCATCTCCCCCCTGACCATTTGTCCGGAGGTTATAAGTATAGGCAGGACCCAGATACTGTATCTCATTCTCATCCGTGTAGCTGCAGTGGTAACACGTTACTTTATTGTCGTCTGTGTAGTTGCAGCTCAACATATTAGAAGTCGACCTGGATATCCGTGATTTGGATATCAGTGTACAAAGTGTTGTGCCATTGAAGAAACACATCAATGTGATTTAATCTTTTTACGGAATAAGCCGTGTGGTACAAGTTAATGTACATAATTGCCGAATAGAAGCCTTAATTTGGCATTTTAACATCACAATCGTTGAAGACAGTCAGTTATGACTTATGGTGCAATCATCAACGGAAGGCAAACGCTTCAGATTATTTGGCGTGGTGAGACAGTTAATTAATATGCATATGTTAATTATCACCGCTCCTGAGCATTTAAGAACGAGTGAAATTTTAGCAAAAATTAAATAACTGTTCTTGACAAATTAATATTCGCATCCTCCAGAGACATTCGTTGTGATAGTCTGTGTGACGGTCAGGGAATGAACAGTGATATTTACAACTTATCACTACTTGCGTTAATCTATTTCAACTTAAGAGTGGATCTTGTTACAAGTAGGCCCCTTTTTTGAAAGTGCATAAACAGTATTTAATAATTCATTCTCCATTTTTCTGTGTGTTCGTGAGTGGTCGTCGAACCCAAGACTCGGAGCCTACAAGAGTCGCGCCTGAGTGCCTGCGATCAGCTTTACAGGGAACGTCCAGAAATTCAACTGAGAAGACAACAGTTCGAGTCATGGATCGTCGTATGAAGAGGAATCGAGGACTACCAGGAACAAGAATATTCATCATGTTCCTGTAAAGATCTATGATGTACCCTAGATGACAGCAAGCCTTACTCACCATGTGTTAAGTACATGCTTTTATATACCCTAAACGCGAGAGATGCATGCCAGTAATAATTTTATTTTGTAAATATTATAATGTCATAATTAAACACTAAATGTGTAGAGAACATTATGCGCGTATGACTGGGAAAGATTTATTATTATTAGTTAGAATCATCAAGTGATTTTTAAGATAATCATTGATATTTAACAAAATTCATTTGCATGAATTATTATATAGACTCCAAAGTTCTTAGCTTATATGAACTATCTTTGGGAAGAACGGCAAGTTAGCTAGACTTATATTTCTTCGTCTGGTAAAGATCTTCAGAGTAGTTTGGATATAAATTACACGTTTGTGATTCAGGTATTTGTAATCCCGGATAATATTAGATAATCATTGGAGTTGATCCAAACCGAGGTGTAATTAATTTATAATTATATATGAAATGTGAGAAGAATTAAATAGCCTAAAATAATGGAGTCTTCTCTGTGAATTAAATGAACGGATTGAGATACGATGGCTGTATATGAGAGGACGAAGCAGTAACATGTTATGTTGTTGGAGTGGTAAGGAATGATAAATAATTATAGCTGTTGGGAGATATTGAATTGCGCTGAATATATAGCCAAATAACAAGTAATAAGAAATAATGGCTTTCAAGTGAGTGCATACTTGACAATAAGCCGAGATGATATGTAAGGAAAATGAAAGAAAGAGTAAAGGAGATTTATGGTGTCCGCAGCCTAGGGCTAGTTACGCAGCTGTTATAGTGATTGACAAGTTTATGGCCGGTCGACTGTAGACCGAGCGAACCCTTGCAGTTTCTAGCAAAGCGATGTTAACGGGTCAAGCTCTTTTCATTCACCAGAGTAGTCTCAATCCCATTCTAATTATACGTTGCGAGTAACACGGATAATTTCCTGTTTTGTGAAGGATAGATCCCTTCTCATGCTAGGTATTAAATTAGCCTCTGATTGGAGTTCAAAAATGTTTACCTTGGAAGCCGAAGCCTGTTGGTTCGAATGATGCTGGAGCGAAGATTTAACCAGATATTATGGCTTGGTTAAGCCATATCTTCAAGATGTGTTGTGTAAATATATTTGGTATTTTTATATGTATGTTTCTGTGTGTTTTATAATTTCCCAAAGTGTTCTATGGTGATGGGTTCGATTCCAGCTTGGGCTGATTTTTTTGAATATATAATTAGTTAGGTAAACCCAGGATACGCACATATATGTTCAACGTGTATGTTCATCGTAAGTGTTCAATGTAAATATACATTTGTCGTGGTCAAATGGATCACATGTTCGATACTCGGCAATGCAGTCTCGTGTGTATAACAGATGTGCTTATATTGTGTTATATTTTTTTCTTTCTCTATCCAAATCATGACCATTAAATAAAGGATACCTGGTTCTTACCCAGGAGGCTCGAGTTCGATCCCCGGTACCGGAACCATATTTAATATCCATTTGTGACGAGAGTTTAATCAATAAAGGATACCATTCAATATCCATTTTTCATAAAAAAAAATAAACTCATATATCAGTGTATGTTGATCGAGTGAATTGATGTACGCCAAGAACTAATTATGCCAGGACAATTTCAAGAAAAGAAGGCATATAATGTATATAATTGTGTCAGTTTAATTGTTTTCTTTTCCTCATATGTTGAGATAGAACATTATTTGTGTGGTTCACATCAGTATAAATAAAAAGGTTTAGAATATATACCTGAACGGAGATTCTTCTCATTTAACAAATATTAGCATATTCCTCTCATATTATAGAATCCTACTTTCATTATTTTAGATAGTGCCTATTTTATTTCTTTATCCAACATTCCACTACCCGTGTTGCTCTCCGAATTCAGCCGGTGATGCTGTGAAAGTAGGGAGGATGAGACTTCAAGCCTGGTAAGTGACTTCTGGCGGTTCTCATCCAAATGTTCCATCTGTACATCTGTTTGTAAAACCAAATTAAGAAATATTGCCCTAATTATACTCAAGGTAAGCCTCATTTTGTTGCCCAATTAATGGGACCACTTTCATTTTTTTTTATTTCGCCCGATGTGCTCAGGGCTGGTTCATACTTAGTTTTTGTGCGACGATATATGCCCTAACGGTTACAATACAGAATATACATTGGAGTTATTGTGACCGTTACTACAGCGGTTACACTAAATAAAACACTAAACACAGTAAAGGGAGGAAACTAAGTGCATTTACACAGTACCAAAAACCACTACACACTCAGTGAAACATCAGCTGAAACTACGCGGATCTCCGCCGATAACGACAATAGTAAATATCAGTAGGGCCAACTAGATAACAATAAACCAGGAAGGTGGGAAGGGGCTGGGAACCAAGCGAGGGCATGGATATGGCTTAGGTTGCAGTTTCAGAAATAATCAACCGTGATCCTTAATTTTCAAAATATTATTTACAAATGGGCTTTACAAATAAATTCCGAACAAATTCCACCATGCGGAAGGTACCGACACATAACGATGGTAAAATACAACCTACATGTTCTGCTGAGACACACCAATTATTAATACACGTTCTTTGACAATAGCTTCCCATAAGTCCAAAGATTCAAACAAACTATACATCTAGTTACAAATCCAGTTGTACAATGCAACTTAGTAGGTAAGAAGAAACGTAATCCGCTATTACAATTTACAGTGAAGTTAAACGTACTTTTCCAAAAACTCTGGCGTACATCAAGTGACACGGAACTACTAGAGGCAAAACCCCAAGGTAAATATATAAACTACAATTGACAATATTTAGTGAAACAAGGAACGGGGAATGCCTCGAAAACAAACAGGCAAGCCCAGCTGAAAAGCTAAGGAATCATAAATAACTAAGTGGCGAATCTAAGTGAGTTTAGGGCAGAATCCTATATGAAAAAACAAGCGAACATTACAGGAAATTTAAGCTGGAATTGAAATCAAGAGTGCTTACCCCAAAGTGGCCCATCCCGGTAGCGAGACGACGTCAAAACTTCGGACAACCAGACAGACCGATCACAGACCACAGACAGACCACGAAATGCTGCCTCGCTCTCTTTAAAAGGAAAACCCTGGCCTTGGAGTAGCCATTCAGAACGCATGACCCCGCCTATCGCCACCCAGATTCGCTAATCACAACTCTTACTTCAGTCGCGAACTTTAACATACTTTTTCGAATACATACGATCGCGAATCTTCCATTTCCAGAATAGTCAGAAAATACCTTCTAGAATACATAACCAACAAAAGGCAACACACCCTGTTCAAAAATTCCAGTGACAACATTCTGGACACTTCCAGTAAATATAGAAATGCAATCTACTATTTACAAATACCATATGTTATCAAAATATTACACTGTACAGGTTAGGTCGTTACATGGAACTCAAATAAAACATATCACCACACTTCAGATCATACAGTAAGTACTACGGAAAGTCTTCAATAAACACTTTCCACTTCCAATACATTCTACACCTGTGACAGTTATCATATTAACGGACCTGTATATCGATGGCTTACGTCTAAAACCTTGTATGTCTCAATTATCTTCCTACCCATTATAGTCTTTAAGACTGGTCACGCCTCCCAGCCTCATATTTGTATGCAGTCCATCAGAATAATTTTCATTTAATTCATTTTTCTATGCTCACGTGTAAAGGAAAATGGACCTTACCATACCGTATTATAAGGATCTTGTTTCCAGGGCAAGTTTACACACTCCTACAGTATGATGTATTTAAGGTAGGTTTTAGAAGTAAGCTATTGATGTAAAGGTTACATATCTCTCCATATAATACCCTGCGGGCCGTAAGAGGTGACTAAAAGGAGACCCGGGGGCTCTTAACTTGGGAGCGTGGTTTGGCGACCACAGTGCTTTCATCTGAGTCCTGGCATCGCTTCTACTTACTTGGGCCCAACTCCTCACTTTCATCTGTCCTATCCGACCTCCCTTGATTAACGCTTTATCTTTTCCGACGCCGACGGTTTTAGAGCACTCGAGGCCTAGCGAGTCTATTCATTTTCATAACCTTGGTGGCCCTTGTCTTTCTTTGGCCGATACCTTCATTATTCGAAGTGCCGGATCCCTTCCATTTTTGCCCTCTGATTAGCGTTATAAAGAGGATGGTTGGAACATCAGTCTCTGTATTTTGTAATTTATATCCGGAAATTTATTTTCTAATATCCCCACTACTGCCAGTGCTCTCCTCCCTTTATATCTGGCTCTTCTAATCTGATTTTCCCACGTGCCGTTACTACTAATTATAACTCCTAAATACTCCATTTTTTCTGGTCTGATTTCTTGCTGCTCGACTGTCCAGAATTTCTTTTCTTTTTTGGCTTTCCTCTTTCTACATATCATTATCTGCGTCTTCCGTACATTTATCTTGAGTGCCCATCTTCTAGTATATTCCACTACCTCATTTAGCCCTTCTTGCAACCCCTTTGCTGTTAATGCCAAGATCAATAAATCGTCTGCAAATAGCAGCCCCGGTATCTCCCTCTTCCCAATCCAAGGGCATTGCCATCTCTCGCCTCCATGTCTATACAATATATTATTTATAAACAGTAGAAATAATATCGGTGATAGCTTACAACCCTGCCTCACACCCCTTTTCGATTCCATACACTTACTCAACCCACCCCCTTTTAGTTTAATCATCACCAATACTTTCTCATATATTCCTTCTATTGCCAGCCTCATTTTTTCCGATAACCCAACCTCTCTTAATCTAGTAAATAACGCCTCTCTATTCACTGCATCGAAGGCTTTCTCTAAATCTACTGCTGCTACATATAATCTCTTCCCTGCTATTTTCACATACTTCGTAATTAAAGTATCCAAAATCCATATAATATCCACAGTATTTTTCTCTTTTCGAAATCCATTTTGATAGTCCGAAATCCTTCCATATTTCTCTGCCCAATTTATAATCCTATTAGCTAAAATTCCTGTATATACCTTCGACAGCGAGTCCAGGAGTGTTATTCCTCTATAGTTGTTTGGATCACTTCGACTTCCTTTGTTCTTATATATAGGACAAAGTACTCCTTTTCTCCACTCGCTAGGGAATTTATTCGTTTCCCATATCTTGTTAAAAAATTTCACCATCACTTTCAACATTACTTCATTTGCTCCTACTTCCTTCCATATCCTGTTAGTAATACCATTTGCCCCACCCGCTGTTTTGGTTTTTACTTAACACCCTAACTATTTCCTGACTTGTTATCTCCTCATCTAGTAACTGTACTCCCGTTTGTACTTCCTTTACAATATACGTCTTTTCCATACCCCCCTGACCTTCTCCCCTCCCACCCAAAAGCTCTGCAAAATATCCTATCCACTCATTTTCTGTTATCATTGTTCCTCCCCCTGTCGATCTAGTTCTCTTTATCTTATTTATAGTTTCCCAAACCCTATCAAACCTTTTCTCTTTGCAATACCTGTTCACTCTCTCAGCTTCCACCTCTTTCCAGCACTTTTTTTCTCATTTAGTAACTTCTTGTAATCTCTTCTTAATTTACAATATTCCTCTCTTTTCCCTTGTTCCCCTCCTTTCTTGAAGTCCGCTAGAACTGTCATTACAACCACTCGTTTCCTCTTACACTCTTCATCAAACCACCCCGTGCCTATGTTTCTGTCTATCTCTTCTCTTATTCTCACTTTCTTACCCACCTTCCATACTGGGCGTTCTATTAGTTTTAAAACTTCATCCACATCCCCTGCTTCCAACATCCTTTCACTTTCAACCCTTATACTTTCTTCACTCTCTTTTAACTCTGTTCTCAATCTCTCGATCGTAGTATCATACCAAATGTACTTCCATCCCTCCTTATACCTGTCTCTTTTTCCTACCCTTCTCTTCACTCCACCATACTCCCCTCTTAATTTTATCTTGATGGGCATATGTTCTGTTATCACACATTCTGTCACCTCAAAACTTATTATCTTCTTTAGAGCTATTTCCGTGCTAACTCCTATATCTACTACACTCCCGCCCTTCGATGTGATGAATGTCAGTTCACCATTACTATCTCCCTTCATCCATCCATTTAAAATATATAATTTTTCTATAGCACATAACCCTAATAATCTTACCCCATAGCTATTTATATCTTTGTCTTTACTACACTGACTGACAGAGCAAATGCAACACCAAGGAGGAGTGGTTCGAAAGGGATGAAAGTTGGGGAAAAAACAGAGTCGGCACGGAAGAATAATTGATGTTTATTTCAAACCGATATGCAGGTTACACAATGCGCACGGCATCGACTCAGTAGGATGTAGGACCACCGCGAGCGGCGATGCACGCAGAAACACGTCGAGGTACAGAGTCAATAAGAGTGCGGATGGTGTCCTGAGGGATGGTTCTCCATTCTCTGTCAACCATTTGCCACAGTTGGTCGTCCGTACGAGGCTGGGGCAGAGTTTGCAAACGGCGTCCAATGAGATCCCACACGTGTTCGATTGGTGAGAGATCCGGAGAGTACGCTGGCCACGGAAGCATCTGTACACCTCGTAGAGCCTGTTGAGAGATGCGAGCAGTGTGTGGGCGGGCATTATCCTGCTGAAACAGAGCATTGGGTAGCCCCTGAAGGTACGGGAGTGCCACCGGCCGCAGCACATGCTGCACGTAGCGGTGGGCATTTAACGTGCCTTGAATACGCACTAGAGGTGACGTGGAATCATACGCAATAGCGCCCCAAACCATGATGCCTCGTTGTCTAGCGGTAGGGCGCTCCACAGTTACTGCCGGATTTGACCTTTCTCCACGCCGACGCCACACTCGTCTGCGGTGACTATCACTGACAGAACAGAAGCGTGACTCATCGGGGAACACGACGTTCCGCCATTCCCTCATCCAAGTCGCTCTAGCCCGGCACCATGCCAGGCGTGCACGTCTATGCTGTGGAGTCAATGGTAGTCTTCTGAGCGGACGCCGGGAGTGCAGGCCTCCTTCAACCAATCGACAGGAAATTGTTCTGGTCGATATTGGAACAGCCAGGGTGTCTTGCACATGCTGAAGAATGGCGGTTGACGTGGCGTGCGGAGCTGCCACCGCTTGGCGGCGGATGCGCCGATCCTCGCGTGCTGACGTCACTCGGGCTGCGCCTGGACCCCTCGCACGTGCCACATGTCCCTGCGCCAACCATCTTCGCCACAGGCGCTGCACCGTGGACACATCCCTATGGGTATCGGCTGCGATTTGACGAAGCGACCAACCTGCCCTTCTCAGCCCGATCACCATACCCCTCGTAAAGTCGTCTGTCTGCTGGAAATGCCTCCGTTGACGGCGGCCTGGCATTCTTAGCTATACACGTGTCTTGTGGCACACGACAACACGTTCTACAATGACTGTCGGCTGAGAAATCACGGTACGAAGTGGGCCATTCGCCAGCGCCGTGTCCCATTTATCGTTTGCTACGTGCGCAGCACAGGGGCGCATTTCACATCATGAGCATACCTCAGTGACGTCAGTCTACCATGCAATTGGCATAAAGTTCTGACCACTCCTTCTTGGTGTTGCATTTGCTCTGTCAGTCAGTGTATTTCTTCTGTACTCACTCACTTCATTATCCTCTCTCCCATAATCGGGTACCCTATTACTCACTCTTGCATTCCAATCCCCTAACAATATCATTCCATCTTCCACATATAATCCTTTCATTTTGTTTATTTCTTCAATCAGTTCTTCAAAAAATGTTTTATTCGCATAAGTTGAGTCTTTAGAAACGGAAATAAGCGGAAGAAAGAGAAGAAATAAGGGAAATCCAGGTTTGATTGTTGGGAATTCGATGGTTTAAGATGTAAGTTCAAAAAAAAAAATTAGAGAGTAGTTTTAGTTATAGTCGAAGAGTCGTAGGAGCTAGAGAATTGTCAACAAATACATTTGTAAACAGTGTTTGAATATTAACGATAGGGTTAGTGGACAAGAAAAGGTGTTTGGATAACATAATAGTAGATAATTTTAAACACTGGTTTAAAATTTTAATAAGTAATGAGTGGCCGTGAGGAAGAGGAACTGTTGGACTGTTTAGAGATGGAAAGGATTGATAAGTGATGTGAGGAAACAAGGAAAGACAGATTTGATTTGTGGCAATTCGGTGGTTTAATATGTAAGTTAAACTATTTAAAAAAATGCAATTAGGAAGTAGCCTTAGTCTAAGAGACGCAAGAATAAGAAAGAAAAGCGATGAACAAGGAACTGGAAATTGTCAACAGGTACGTTTGTATATAGTGTATAAATATTAACTATACGGTATAGTGGATGATTATCTGTAAAAGTTAGCGAATAAGTATTATAAGAGAGATGGACAGAGGCAAGGAAGAGTAAGAGGGGAAGATTGGGGATGGAAGGGGGGAGGGGTATAAGAGACAGACGGGTGGGATGGTACAGTCCCATCCCTAGGTGAAAGAGGAAACATGTCCGCTCACAGAATAACAAGTGAATCAAGATGGTGGCAGGAATTGAAGTAAGACGACACGATTATAGGTGGAGCAGTAGATAAATGCGTGACGGATCGTATGATGGACCGGCATCCGCCTCTACGATTCGCCACGTAAAATGAGGAGAGAAGTACGAGTTATAGGTGGGGGTAATATCTAACCCGGGAGGAGTGGATGATAGCGGTCAGGGTGGGATGGCTCTCTCCACACAGGGAATGCCGCATGCAGCCAAGGTTTCTTTTCTTTATTTTTGGCTAGCTGTAGAGAGTAGATAGGGGTTAGTACATTAGAATTAAGGTAGGGGATGCCCTTACATGCGGAGGAGTTCCTCGCATACCAGAGGCATCTCAATAGTTTTAGACACGTTGGTGCAGTGCTAGGCTGGATTCCGCCGGCATGGACACCACTAAATAAGTAGAGTAGTTAGTAAATTGTTTTGTTTGGTTTATATTATTTTGTGTGGTTTTTTTGGGTTCATAGTTAATAGTTTTAGTGTAGATAGTTAGAGCTTTACATTATATATAATAGTATGTTAGTTTATATTGTTTTGTTTGGTTTATATTGTTTTGTTTTGTTTGGTTTTTTTGGGTTCATGTGTATTTTATGTTCTTTATTGCCTGTAACCGATGGTGCAAACTAGGGTGACAATAAAGAGTTATCTATCTATCTAGAGGATGGTTGCCCAGTTGTACCTCTTCTTAAAACACATACTTATGAGGATATTTAGATCTTGTAGTAATGATATAAAGGAGAGGGCGTGCAAATCGCTAGTGTAAATTTCTAGAAAAGAATTAGCATTTTCTGATCCTGTTATAGTAACTTATCAGAAAGACCTCGACGAAGTTATGAGATGGACAGCAGACAATGGTATGATGGCAAACGGAGTGAACACACAGTAGTCATTGAATGGTATGATTAAGATATTACCGTCAACAATAGCACATTCTGAAATGCAAGTCAATGAACCAGACAATTACCTGCTACCCTTCTCTGGCACAGCTTGCTTGTGACCGAGGCTCTTTCATTACAGCAGGCCTCTTTCCTCACAAACAGCCAACGGCAACCCAACGACAACGTTTGGAGACCATGTACTTTAAATTCTGTACGGTCACATGAAGGTTGTCACCGGGAGCTCATCGTACGATTCTACACTATTCTGAAGTCAGATTTCACAGTTTAGAAATAATATTCATCTTCCTAATGAGCTTAAAACATGTTATCTTGTGTATGATGCACTGAGAAGTAAAAACTAAATCATTAATGTTTATTGAGAGGACACGTGACCCGGTGATCTCACGAACTGGCCGCCATTGCTTTGGTAAAAATAAGTCAATATAAGGTATTGAAGTTTGCCATATCAACGAAACACTAATAAATGACAAGGAAACCCACAAATTGAGCTAACGATTGAAACGAAAGAGATATGAAGAAGCTAAACAACTACAAAACCAAAGCATGAAAGAGATATGGGTAAGTTAGAGAGCTCTCAAGAACGTAGAAGCAGCCCCAACAAAACAAGTTGCAAATTATTTTGATTAACTTTCGTCCATAGCTGGCTCAGAAGAAAATAGCATACACACTTCTCCAATACAGACTGTTATGAATTTCAGCGTGAAGTAGAAGTAGAAGAAGAAGAAGAAGAATGTACTTATTTATAAAATGTCATTTATATTTCCTTAATAAAGTACAAAAGTTATTATTAACAACTTTTCATATCTTTCTGTATACATTAATAATAACAAATTATAATATTGTATTGCCCATTAGGTCCTTCTTTTCCCAGCCTTCAGTCCAGTCTCAGCAGGCCCATTCATACATCCGGCAGGGTAGTTAAGTGTGAAGGAAACCGCTTACTGCACGTAGAACACTGGAAATCAGCACCAACCACCGCACCACCAACGTTGTTCACTCAGTAAAGATTATCACAAATTTCTTGAATGGTAGCAAATTATGAAAACAGAACTTATTATACAACAAGATAATCACTGCAGTATATCAAGTTCATTAATAGTTTCATAAAGAAGAAAGATAATTTCGTCCGAGAACTCGCTTCTTTATTAAAGAATACCGTGTCCATCGCAACTGCGAGCTCACTGTCTATTAACTTTGCTACACTTTGATTCAATTTCAGGGAGAATACAAATTATCTGAAATGATCATCTATTCGAGTTTTGTATTTCCGCCCTGATATTCAATCATGTCATGTTTCTTTCCAAATGTCATCGGTTTAGTCTTGGACAAGCTACTTTTCTTATTCGCTGCACCTCCTTTCAAGCCCGAAGAATTAGAATGCAAACAAAAGTCTGACAGTAGGTAATTCTCGGCTAAACGTAGCTAAAACTGATCCCCTTGAACTGCCTATATTTACAATTAATTATTCGTGTTTCGTAGATTTATTCATTTCTTGCAGAGCGAACGGTGTGAGTGGAGCAGGATGTGGCATCACCCCTCCTAGCCATTACCGTATGGGGCTGGCTGCCTGGCTATTGTTGGGGCGATCGTAATCTGGATCCGGAGGCGGGTGCGCGCGATAAGCAACAATAAGAAGCGTGCTTGTCATCACATTAGCAGTCTAAGCTGCCACGCCTCGCGCTACTGCCAGCCTGAAAACATCAGCCATAAGGATTACTGAGATTCTCATTACAGTGTTATTACTCTTCTTCTTCTACTACTTCTGGCTGGCTGAGTGGCTCAGAGCGCTGGTTTCCTGAGTCGACTGGGCTCTGAACAGCTCAAACGGCAGAACGCTAGCCTTCTGACCCCAACTTCGGCGGGTTCGATCCCGGCTCAGTCCGGTGGTATGTGAAGGTGTTCAAATACGTCAACCTCGTAATGGCAAGGGGACGAACATCTGCGGAACAAAATTCCGGTTCTTCGGAGTATCCGAAAACCGTAAATGTAATCAGTGAGACGTAAAACCAATAAATAATAATTTCTACGTTACCGGGTTCGATCACGGTTCAGTCCTGGGCTATGCTTCTTGGGTCCCGGCAAAAAAATATGAGGGCCCAACGAGTTGGCTGTGAGTTTGCATTCGGGAGACTGTGGGTTCAAACCCCTCTATCGGCACACCTGAAGATGGTTTTCTGTGATTTAGCAATTTTATATCAGGCAAATACTGGGGCTGTACCCAATTAAGGCCACGGGTCGCTTCATTTCCAGTCCTAGAGTTATCCTCTCCAATCGTCGCCATAAGATCTGTATGAGTCGGTGCGACGTAAGAGAAATAGTAAAAGGAAAGAGAAATGTGGGGCCCGCTATCATATTACCTAATGTTCACTAATAAAAATGTCCGACTCGTTGGCTGAATGGTCAGCGTACTGGCTTTCGGTTCAGAGGGTCCCGGGTTCGATTCCCGGCCAGGTCGGGAATTTTAAGCTTCATTGGTTAATTCCAATGGCCCGGGGGTTGGGTGTTTGTGCTATCCCCAACATCCCTGCAACTCATACACCACACATAACACTATCCTCCACCACAATAACACGCAGTTACCTACACAGGCAGATGCCGCCCACCCTCACCGGAGGGTCTACCTTACAAGGGCTGCACTTGGCTAGAAATAGCCATACGAAATTTTTAAAAACTAAAAAAATAATAATAATAATATTAATAATACAGAGAGAGTTGGCTACGCACTTTGGGTCACGTATCTATAGGTCTAAGCATGCATTCGAAAAATAGTGGGTTCGAACCCCTCTGTCAGCAGCTCTGCGGATGGTTTTCAGGAATTTTCCATTTTCACACCAAGCAAATGCTGGAGCTGTACCTTATTTAAAGACACGGTCTCTTACTTCACAGTCCTATTCCATTGTAGCCATAAGTGCCAGGTTGAGTTGCTCAGACGGTAGAGAGCTGACCTTCTCAGCCCAACTTGGCAGGTTCGATCCTGGCTCAGTCCAGTGATACTTGAAGATGTTCGAATACGTCAGCCTCGTTCCGTTAGATTTACAGGCGTGAAAAAGAACTCCCGAGGGACAAAATTCCGGCACCTCGGAGTCTCCAAAAACCATGAGAATAACGTAGTTAGTGGGACGTAAAAACCAAAAACAGTAATTAAGTAGCGACGTAAAAGAAATTTTAAAAAGAAGAAAAGATACCTATTTTGAAGTCCTAAGGAATTCGATCAAAGATATGAAGGTGATAATCAATCTCGGTTAATATTGTAACAAGGAAGGCCGAGAGTGTTCGGGGTTGGGGGATGACGATAATGTTGGCTGAGCAGTGATAATGAGGTGGGCTAGCAGCGAGGAAAACAATATCGCCGACGAGTTGTTGAGGCTCACTATAAAGAAGCTCCTAGAAGAAGCTGGGAGCTGAGTAGCAGTGGTTAACGCGCCTAGAATGATCTAGAAGTGGAAATCTTCTGCAAGCCTATATGAAAAAAAAGTTTGAGGGAGCAGAGAGTCAGACTGGAATCAGTCTCGAGTCAGTTTTGAGTGGGTTACTGTTGCGTCAATTGCAATTGACGGCGAGACGGCTACGCGGGCAAGGTAAAGTTGTGAACTGTTCTAGAACAACACTGCACTGTGAGATGCCGTGTAGAAAACAGGACTTAGATGCTCCGGGGTGCAGTATGTTCGGCCACCATCGTTAGTAAAACCTGCTTCGAATGGATACCAAAAACCCTAGTGAACTTTTAATTAACTGCAAATACTCGTAGTAGGTCAGTAAATTTATTGGATAGCAAAACGCACTACCTCTTTGTGTAGTGATTTAATTTTTAAGGACCCTGACAACCCGCAACAATATCCACGTATCATTCTAAATAACATGACTACATCACCGAGGAATGCATTGTTGTTCCTGGAAAGACATGTAAATTGATCATCATACTTAGGCCGGTGAATGCTACAAACACGTGAGTAGCTCAGAAGGTAGGACGCTGGCCTTCTCACTCCATAGTGGTAGGTTCGGTCTTGGCTCAGTCGGGTGGTATTTGAAAGTGCTTAAATACGCCAACCTCGTGTCGGTAGGTTTACCGGCACGTCAACGAACTCCTGCGGGACAACATTTCGGCACCTAGGAGTCTCCCAAAAGAAGTGCGGTAGGGAGAGGGACGTAAAACCGACAAAATTATTATTATTAAAAACATGAAAACTTTAAAATCGAAATCATTTATAGACAACGAATGTGACGACAATGTTTATCTCGTAGTAAAGAGGAAGGACGAATAAAAGTGTGACTTCGGTATGACGTCATCAGGTGATGATGCACTAGCATCTTCATCTTGAGATACTAATATCGCCGTGCCGTGTGGCTAACCAGTAGTATAACTCTGGACTGTGGCGTGGTAACATGGCGTATGCCGTTTGATTCGTCTTAGTAAGTTCTACAAGTATACGGAAAAACAAAACCAAATACAGAACATTTGAATAAATGATGGTGCGAAGAACTGTGAAAAATGTATTTCTTTTGTAAATTTTCACGATATGTGGACACTAAATGGGCTCAGAATTGCCGATAACGCATTCGAGAGGATAGTGTAGCTTGTCAGAATTCCAAAGAGTCCAAAGTTATCACTGAGGAGCGTCACAACAATCATCCGGAGGGTTTCAGAGTTAAGGAAGCGGAACGTTGTGAGGCAAGTTCAGCGCTGCTTGAACCCCAGTCGCGTAGGCCTACGTCTACTGCTCCAGCAGTGGAAAATTATTTTGAACACATGGGCATGGATCCTGGTCACTCTGGTGTGCGTATCGAAGCTCCCAAGTATCTGTATGATACAAGTATGGATGTAAGTTTAGACCATCGATCTCTTATCGAATGAATGTTATATCACAGACCCACTGTATATCGACTTCTTTTGAAGATGTTAATTTTTTTAAAAATTAAGAAATAAAATGCCAACACTAACATTTCATATCAAACTCATGAAATACTTTATCTCAGCAATATCTATCACTCGGTAAGTATTATATGTGAAAACTTGAGCCCGTGACTGCGACACACCCCCGTTCCATTCTTGTTTTCAACCTGGCCTCTTGACCAATTTTAGAGAAGATATTCAAATCATAAGTCTCATTAAAAGAGAAGTATGATTCTTGAATATATACAGTAGGCTAAAGGAGTTCGAAAACAGTACGAGGATGAGAAACGGTGGGAAATCATCCTACAGTCTGCAAACCATACAGAATTGTGATTAAAAAAGAACAGAGGAAAGGCTAGAAGAAAATGAAATGTATGGCTCTAGTAAATGGAAGAAATTGCAGACTCTCATCAGTTGTGCAGTGTCGTTGATGCGCTCTACTATCTATCTCTCTATCGCTCTAGTCATCATTTGATTTACGTGGCGCCCACACACATAGGTCTCATGGCGACGATGGTATAAGAAATGGCTAAACTAAGGCTTAACTAAGGCACAGCAGCATTTGCATGCTGTGAAGAAGTGAAACCACGGAAAACCATCTTCAGGGCTGCCGACAGTGGGGTTCAAACTCACTGCCTCCGGAATGCAAATTCACAGTTGCGCGCCCCTAACCGCACGGACAACTCGCTCGGTGTGAACAGGATCGTTAAGGCGTCAAGCCTACATTGCCTGTCACCGTGGTTAGCCGGTTCGAGTCACGTTGTGGAAAGATTTTTGACCATCAGAATGTTGGCCGACAGGATGGGGGAGGTGGTGGTATATAATTTCTAATCTCTAGATTGTGTGGCAAGAGGGTGGATTTAATTCCAAAACCATTCAACTATGCTCATATAAAGTGAAAGCATATGAGGCTGTTGATGGTAATTCGTCCGTCGGATGGGGAGGTAAAGCCTTGAGCAGACCGCTGGAGTAGGCAACATCGGGTTTCACTCTCTTCCTACTACATGATCATCTCACATCCAGACGCACAGGTCACCCATGTGAGCAGAACATGTCCTCGGACACTCCCAGCACTAAAAGCCATACGCTTAATAACTAAATAAGTATTGCCATTGATGCTTTCACTATGCTCTGCGTCATCAGAAGAAAATCTCGACTGTCCTCGAGAAAGGCTTCTAAAACAATGAACAAGGTTTGAATTTAGACGTTATCGAATAGAAGTGGAAATGGTACGTTCATTCGTCACCAGATGACTCCTCGGATGAGGTACATTGCTAGCGTTCGAAACGGAGGCTGACGGAACCATCAGAATCATTCTGAGAGGGTCACATCAAAGACTTTAATATTACTTATCTAGACTCACAGAGCGCGCTGGTGCTATGCGGAAAATTGAATATCTTCGCGCATCGCCATGTTGCGGGTACTTCAGTTTTGAATGCATGGTTAACACGTGCTGGTGTTTACAGTTCCTTGTGTGTTTTTCATTGTGATTCCTATCGGTTAGTGCATCTGTAATTGTGTTATGTGATAAAGTGATAATTTATAGTATTGGCAGCTATTTTAGTAATACGTACGAGTTTACATTGATCGGCGATATTAAAGGAGAGCAGGCCCAAGTTGAGCCGTAAGTGCGGAGTGGAGAACTATTCACGATGGTGGCCTCTTGTGCAGCATTCAATTGCACAGTCGGTATAAGAAAGGATCTGGTATTTCTTTTCACAAGTGAATAGAAATTGAAATGTTATAAAATTACCATAATCGAGAATGGCATACCGATTGGTGGATTCGGTGATGTATAGATGTGGCATTCTCAATATTTAGGCTTCTTCTTCTTCTTGGCGTTTTTCATTTCATTAGGGACAATTCTTAAGAACTAATAAGCTATTCTGAAAAAGCGCACATTTTGTTCTTGCAGACTGTGTACCCGTATTAAAATTTTTATAAACACGGACCAAGAATCCGAAAAATATGATTGATAATGCTTGGTAAACCCATCTATTTTTAGGTCAAATTATGACTTCAGATTATTAACAATTATCAGAAAAATTATTTATTGTTACCATTGCCCATGTTTTCACATCTCCTTTATAATAAAAGAATTGTTAAATATGCTGTTCCAGAGAAATTTGACTAGGCTGACTCCTACTTTGCACTAGAAAACACTAATCAATCTACCTGTTTAACTGTTATATTCATAAATGCTTAATATTCAAGCTCCTTTATCTTCTTCCTTATGTGAATCATAATGTTCCTGCAGTAGAAAAGTTAGAACACATTTTCAATTTTAATTTGTCCTCAGATAATCTCCTTTCAGTTCGAGTTTATAAAGTCAGTAGGGCTAATATTGGTATTCAAGATGAGAGTAATATGAGAGGGAATTTTGCATCTTAAATGATATATTTTTCCTCTCTTAAATTTAACCAACTGGTAAGAATATGTTTAATTCAGAGAAACTTAAACTAAGTTAGGTATTATTTTCATTGTTAGATACATTTAGAATTATGAGGTAGAGTAGCACTAGTGTAATGAGTTTTATTCAGAAAGAATATTTTCAAAGTGTAAAATAATTTAGTGAAATGTGAATGATTGCTAGCTCCACCACTCTGTTCTGAAATATATCACATGAGGTTCTATTTATGAAGCAGAAGAATATCTTGTGATAAATCAACGGGAGAATGTTCATTCATTGTACCAGGAATTGTTGAGAAAAAAAGGAGGAGATAGAAATATATACATTTCTTTGATTTTGAATACATAGCTAATATTTTTAGACATATTGCTTACAGTTTTCCATTGAATAAGCCTGAACTTCTGTCGAAGTGGCTTGTTGCTGTTAAAAGAGGCAAGTTTGTTCCAACTTATTCCCATAGACTATGTTCAATTCACTTCACAGAAGCAAGTTTTTGGCTTTCTGAAGGGAACACAATTCTGAAAGATGATGCAGTGCCAACACTGTTTGACTTTCCAAGTTATCTATAAAAAGGTACTTGTAGGTCAAGTAATTTGTATTAGATATTGTATTATTTCATTTTATTTTTTACTTTTTATCAGTGATAGGGCTTTGCTTATGTTAGACACAATAGGCCTATATATTTTTATTTTTTCAGACTGACAAGGCTCCTCATAGTATTTTAAAAAGGAAGTCAGATTTTGGACAGACAAATCAACAGAATAACACCATAGATCCCAGTCCATGTAGCAGTTCAGTCAGTGCTGTTACACAGTGAAATTCATCTGAGCACAATTATTTTAGTGCAGAAAGCCCCACAACATATAAAAATCTCAGTATATCACAGTAGAATTTAGATAGCTATTTTCCAAACCAAATAGAAATCATAATTGAAGGTATACTCATCCTGATACACTATTTCATATCCTGGAAATAATAAAAAAGAAAAATTTCATTCAGATGGGAATTAGTAAAGTAAGTAAAGTTACTTGTGGTGAACACTGGGCATAGCTTGATTTTTATAATTTTTTTAATACAGATTTCTGCAGTAGTACCGAATAATACCTGCTGTGATTACTCATCAGAAAGAAAAGATCTGCCATGTAACTTTCATAGAAAACATTCTATTTCACAGGTTTTCTTTTTGCCAATATCACAGATTCTTGCTTTTGATACAACTGTTTGTAAATACGGTAAATATTGAAAGAATTGATGGATTATTGATGTATTCCAGTCTCCTATGTCACAAGTAAAAGATTGTTTTTCTCCTCATGATCTGTAAATTATAATGAAGTTGTAAGCTGCTGTGATTTGAAAATGTCATAGTATTTTCATGATAGCTTAACTGCCGAGTCTATGATTTAATTGCATGTGTCTATTAACATGATCATTATAGTAGGCCTAATGTGAGCTACATATTCTTTCTTGAAGATTGTTAATTCAATGTACTGGTATACAATGTTTTTCTGTTTTTGGAGAGTGTTCTTTAAATTTAAGGCTTGTGTTTATCTACGTAGGTATATATTTACTATCATTACTAGTGTATTTTGAAGTCTTCTTATCCAGTTTTCTAAATGTTGTTTTTTTACGTCTGTTATTATAGGCCAGCTATCCAAATGATTTGTGGAGATTTGTTCAATAACAATGCAAATGAGTTCAATTTGTATGCATAAGTATCATTTCCGTGTTACTGCCGTCTTGATTCTTGTATATTTATTGGGTATATTCACGTTAGTCGGTGTAGGCTGTGCCATTTATTATTAATGAATTAGGACCTGGGAATAGCTAAGTTTCCGTGATGCTTGGAATGCAACATTTCCGTACGGATCTTCTGTTTTCTAAAGCGGCACCTTTTTAACATTTTATTTTGGATGTATCTAATGAACATCTTTTCTTACCGTGTTATCCTGTATCGCAGAAATAAAAATAACCTGTCGAGAGGTGTTTTCATTCCTGCGTAATTGAAGTTAATGCATGAATTCCATACTACGATCTCCTCAGCGAGCTGTGGAGTGCCCGCAACATGGCGATACGCGCATGGACAGCTCTTTCCCTGTCACACGCTACTGCGCAGTCAACGGTGTAGGGCCTTGGGTCACATAACATAACAGGCGTACGCACATATTAAGGTATGGCATTGACACACATCTGGCGATGAGGAACGTACGAATTTGGAAAACACCGAAACGAAATAACTATAGTGAAGGGACAGGGAGGAGAACTACCTACGTAAATCCTTAATGGCTGGCAACCACGTATTACTTAATTGATAGCCAGTGTCCCTGTTGAAATTGATACGACTTCTACGTATTTCTACAGCTTCCCGAATAATCCTGGACCTGTAGTGTCTAGTGTGGGTAAGAGCTCGAGCATCTTGGAACATGACATCATGACCCGACGATAGAGCGTGCTCAGCTATTGCTGATTTGTCAGGTTAGTAGAGACGAATATTACGTTCATGTTCTTTGATACAGGTACCAATGGACCGGCATGTTTGGCCGATGTACACCTTACTGCCAGTACAGGGAATTTCATATACCCCAGGATATAAAAGAGGGGAGAATTTGTCCTTGGTTTTACCCAGACTGTGAGCATTTTTAGTGACGGTGCCAAACACTGTTTTTATATTGTGTTTGCGGAGGACCTTGGCGATTCGATCTGTGGTGTTATGAATGTAAGGCAGTAAGTAAAAAATGAAGAAACGAAATAAATAAATAAATAAATAAATAAATAAATAAATAAATAAATGAATGAATGAATAAGCCTTGAGTTTGATGTGCAATACACTAAACTGACCACAGGAAGCTACCGTTGCTGTATGTTCTGTTCGCTTATGTAGAGATGTTAGTGAATGAAAACAGGATAAGTTAGAGCGTATTAAGTTCCGACTTAAACTTCACAGAAGCCTCCTGGATTATCCCGTTGGTATTGAGTTAAAATGTCGATGGTGCAAGACGAAAAATGTTCACTACTTAGAAATACGGAAGATCTGGATACCCGCTGCTTGTTATTTCACAAGTTACGACAGACTGGATTTGTCAATTCTTTGATTGCTACGAACTTGAGGACAGCGTACTGTTGGCTCTGGACGTAGTCGAGGAGGAAAATGATACCGACTTCTCCCATACATCAACTCTTAATCCACACACCACAAAGGTTGCTTGAATGAAAATGGGCAGGAGCAATAATTATCTCACTAGCGTTCAGTGATTTGATGTCCGGCTGTTTGGCTGAATTGTCTGCGTAGTACTCTTCTGCTCAGAGATCGCCGGTCGGGCCGGAGGTTTTTAACTTAAATGGTTAATTACATTGGCTCGGGGACTGGGTAAAGCTCCAATTAGCCCGATATGTTGTCTCTTTCCCAATAATCCAGAGTGATAAATCTAATAAATGATTGCTTGGTCTTATATAGAGTTTTCCGCTATTTCTGCTAATATCAAACGTAAAGTCGTGGATAATTAATGCAAGGCATATTTTTCACAATTACATCATTTTGACGCGAATCTACATTTTTGCAAATAAATAACTTATCACAGAATAGATGACTCGTTGGCTGAATGGTCAGAGTACTAGCCTTCAGTTCAGAGGGTCCCGGGTTCCAATTCCAATGGCCCGGGGCTGGGTGTTTGTTCTGTCCCCAACATCCCTGCAACTCACACACCACACATAACACTATCCTCTACCACAATAACAAGCAGTTGCCTACACATGGCAGATGCCACCCACCCTCATCGAAGGGTCTGCCTTGCAAGGGCTGCACTCAGCTATAAATAGCCACACGAAATTATTATTATTATTATTATTATTATTATTATTATTATTATTATTATTATTATTATTATTATTATTATTATTTCGTGACCTACCTGTCCTGTGAGACGTTCTAGTTGGTTGGTCACCAGGCTGTTGGATGTCGACGTATAACCTGTCCTGCCGAGCGGTATTGTAGGGAGGTAAAATGTAGGTGCTAACTCTGTCCCGCAACTCCCGAAATAAAAAATGAAATAACTTCACAGTCCTTTATTATCCAGGACGACTAAGTCTACTATATACAATATATTTACAAGTTTGAATATATGGATCTGATGAGAGAGCTTGTTTCACGTACCTACCCTACGGCTACACGATATATCCGAATTCTGCCCTGCGGCACGTATGAACAATTTTACTGACACGGATATCTGCTCGAAAGAGCCTGGTCTTGAGAGTACGAATTACTGATCGAGAGGGAGCCCCGCGCCATCTTGGCTTAGGGTTATATCTGCTCTCTTTGAAGCAAAGGTCGATCCCTTCCCACTACCTTAGGGGTTGGGTCTTATGGGAGTTACTTAGCTGCTCACCTTGTAGGTGGCGCCCTCAACTACTATTCTCCACTAATTGTCACAGTAGGTGCTGCTCTCTGAGCACCACTGTCTCTGTCCTACTTTGTACTCTTATTTCCTTGTCTTTCTTAGTGCAATTGTACTGACTTTGTGTCCTTTGCGGGCGGGCCGCCCGGCTCACATACCAACTCTGTTTGACGATACACAAGTAAACATCCGTTATTGTCAACATGTTTTCGTAGGCGCATTTCCCAAGCTCTCTGCCTGACTAAGGCTCTGTAAATTACTGAAAGATTCCTTCTTCTTTCTAATTATTAAATCTGAGTATAATTACCATACAAATATTCTGATACTACAAGGTGTCCTGTATTACTGATTATTAGTCTGATATTAGTTTATTTCTCTTGACACCTCGAGATCGAATCTCGACTGTGAATCCCGGCTGCCGTTCTTCTGACAGTCCGCCGGTTCGAGCCCCTGAGGAGGTCGGTACACGACAATTATTGTTATTATTGTTATTATTATTATTATTACGGAATAGATTAAAACAAACCAATGATCAAAACATATATATATATATTCAGATTGTCTGATGTTGATAGAAAGTACTAATTCCCTGGACATTGTTTTTCTTAAAAAGAAAGCTATACCCGATTTTTTAACTACTTGAAAATTCTCGGGTGGTAACAGAAAAGCTAGGTAGCGGGTAACCTGTTTTGTTACTGACTATGCGACTGTGACTAAGCAAGGAGAAATGTTAACAAATGCCTGAAAAAGTATTTTAAAACAAAGCAGACCTCGATGTCAGATAGCTCTCATAAGTTAAAACACTTTCGCCCAGCGCTGCATGTAGCAGTGAGACAGATATGATAAATACATCATTCACGAGATGGCTAATTCAGCAGGGAAATGCGTTCTTTGCTGGCCGCCATACCATTGCAAAATGATAGTGGCGCATGTAAAGAACTATATAAAAATGAACAACGTCTCATTCATAAAACAAGAAATGAGGAATTTAATTTCGGCTGCATACGGACACGTGATAACTGGGCAAACTACGTGGGACGCACAAAGAAAATCGAAGTTATCTCTGGAAAGCAGACGAGATTTAAGGTGACGAGGAACATTTTTTTTTTCCTTTATACAATTTTGCTTTGCGTCGCACTGACACAGATAGGTCTTATGGCGACGATGGGATAGGAAGAGGCTAGGAGTTGGAAGGAAGTGGTACAGCCCCAGCCAGCATTTGGCTGGTCAGAAAATGAGTAACCACGGAAAACAATCTTCAGAGTTGCCGTCAGTGGGGTTCGAACCCACTGTCTCCCGAATGCAAGCTCACAGCCTCGCAACACTAACCGCATGGCCACTTTGCTCGGGAGGAACCATTTTTTATATATTTGTCATCTTCATCCTCTTCACGAACATCATGTTCTTCTTATTTTTATTTATTTATTTATTTATTTATTTATTTATTTATTTATTTATTTATTTATTTATTTATTTATTTATTTATTTATTTGTCTTCATTCAAGTGGCGATGTTAGGGCGCATGGTCCTCTCTTACACTTAACCACATTTACAATAATTTTCTCCAGATTTATTACCTTATAACTTAGTAGAATTGCATTATGCTAACACACACGCTATGACTCTCACTCATATTAATTTATAAAGGATTTAAAGTATACTATGCATTAACCAATATGAAATTCAAACTTACACACACAAAATAAATGCACATATTGCACAACTATCAACTAGGTCTACATGTACCAGAGAAACACACACACTCTGCTGTACAGTCCACACACGTCAGTCGGTAGCTTTCAACAGGTAGTCTCGGCTAGATCTCTTGAATTTAGTTTTATTTAGTTCTTCTTACTCTTCTTATTCTTGTTCTTCGATGCACCGGCAAATGGTTCCGATTCGGTTGAAACTGGACCATCCAGTGTCACGGACGAATTTACGGAATGAATAACGCTCCCTGAGCATAGTGGACAGACCTAGAGGTATGCAATTTATTTTAACAATCACTTTATGAATATAATATATATTCGTTAAAATGTTATTACTATAACATATGTTATTACAGTATTAAAATTAAATTATTCCAGACTGAGCGGTCCAAACGGCTGAGGCGCTGGCCTTCTGACCCCAACTTGGCAGGTTCGATCCTAGCTCAAAATAAATAGCGTATGGCTTTTAGTGCCGGGAGTGTCCGAGGACATGTTCGGCTCGCCAGATGCAGGTCTTTTGATTTGACTCCCGTAGGCGACCTGCGCGTCGTGATGAGGATGAAAGATGATGAAGACGTGACATACACCTAGTCCCCGTGTCAGCGAAATTAACCAATGATGGTTAAAATTCCCGACCCTGCCGAGAATCGACCCCGGTGGCCAAAGGCCAGCACGCTAACCATTTAGCCATGGAGGATCCTGGCTCAGTCCGGTGGTATTTGATGGTGCTCGTGTCGGTAGATTTACTGGCACGTAAAAGACCTCCTGCGGACCTAAATTCAGGCACCTTGGCGTCTCCGAAAACCGCAAAAGAGTAGTTAGTGGGACATAAAACCAATAACACTATTATCATTAAAATTAAATTTAAAAATTGTTGTTTATTATAATGTGTGCAGGTGAACATTGCAGTATCAAACGTGAATAATTGTAGCGCCATTCGATCTGTAGAGCATGAGCTACAGTTATGTTCAACAAACAAATATATTGATAATTCCGCGGTTTTTCACTAAAAACACGCCCGTACAAGAGTTTTTTCACATATGCCTGAACTTGCACAACTTCGTATGGTACAGTAGAGCTGGCATCAGTGCGAACCGTTTAACGCGTTTTGTCTTTTGATGATGTTTGTTGTTTAAACGGGCCTAACATCTAAGGTCATCGGCCCCGTTCTGCCTTTTAAGGCACAGAAGCAACAATAGGCGTCACTGAAGAGTCGTACGAGGGAAATGAGGAGAAAGGTAGTTTCCCACTACTTTCCACACTAAACCAGAAGTTACTCATCGGTCCTCCAAGTCCATTGAAATGCACGCACAAGCTGACCATAAAAGCGCAATTTTCACACCTCCATAGTAGGAAGTGGCTGGTAAAAGAATGTCATTAGGCCCTAATAGCTTCGCTCATACTTCAGTAACTTTCATATCGTTAAAGCAAAGGACGGGACTGAGACAGATCAATGAAAGTTAAAAGAAAAAATGTTCTAGCCCACACCAGAAGACATATCATCAAAGCCATCTCCGTACAGGCCACGAAGGCCCTGGGAAGGGGTGGAAGATAAAGGCATCTACTATCCGTAACCTCGGCACTTAGCCCCCATGAATTAATCTGGTAGTCATTTTTCGGTGTACGCTGAGTGAACCTCAGTACCATGTGCACCTGCAGAAGTGGAAATCTCATTTAAATTTTTCTACTTCCTGACGAAGAATCGAACCCACGTCCTTCGGGATGAACCGAGCAGGTCCTTTACCACCTCGCCCAGGCAGCCCCTATTATGGGCATACATTTCGAAGGTATTCGCAATCACTCAATAAGATGTTATTCCATATTGCATAAAGAGCCATACAATAATAGGCTTACATATTTGAAACAAAAGTGTATATTTATTATTTTAGTTCAAATAAAATTATTTTTGTTGATGTTTAAGCCAAATGAAGTCAGAATACGAGAATATAGAAGACAAGGTTTCTTTTATATATTGCGCACTTCCAATATGCAAACGACGCCCTCTAATGGAGAAGTGCTGTGGAGAGTTTTGTAGTATAGAGTAAACCATTCGTAATTAAATGAACTGCTGACACCGAGTGGAATATCCAGATGGAAAGAGAAGACCTAACACTAGGTCTTAAGTGCACTACCACTGCTCAATATGGTTATTGCAGTTCCCATGTAACACCGTATAACAGAGATCGTCTAGGTACGACGCAGACGAAGAGTTAACCAGACATATATGTGCGAGTGCAGTGGGGGATATTTCGTCACATGTGCATCCTGACGCTAGACTTAAGCATCAACTCAACACATGACGGAAGATGTAAGTAATATTTGCTTTACTTGATATCCTGCACTACTGTGTCATCAGTACCAAATTTAATTCCCTCTTTGTTACTTTATTGTCGCCATCAATGGCATCTACGGAGAAAGGTATGATACCTTCAGTAGCTGAAATTAGCATGCATACATACATAGTTTCAAACGGTACACAAACGGGAATTATCGGTAAGCGATTCATACTAACAGTGAAGTTTCCATACAATTAGATCGTACTCACGTATGGTACGTAAACGACGCCGACTGACGGCTGAAAACAAATCATGTATCGTGTATCCAGTGAGTATTAGTCCCTAAAACAAATAGGGTACAGGAATGGGACGTCGGTCGGCTGAGTTGAAGACTGCTGTGAAGGAAAAAGTAGTTTTCGTATGGCAAGAGAGACTTGGTTACCGAAACATTGCTAAGAAAACCGAACTTCTCGCATGCTACTCTTCAGGAGGATCTGAACAAGTACAAACGAACAAGATCTACGGTGAATGTGCGAAGGTCTGGACGTCCTAGAGCTCTAATGGATCAAGAGTCCCGATATGAAGTACAAAAAGCGTGCAAGAACTCGGGCGTGAGTGCCCGAATGATCGCTGAAGACGTCACGACAGCAACAGGCAAGGAAATATCACCTCAAACCATAAGAAATTACAATCACGAAATTGTATTAAAAGGCAGAGTGGCAAGGAAAAGAACATTCATTAACCAGCGCAATAGGGTGAAAAGACTAGCGTTTGCTCACGCATATTTCAACAAACCCATAGAATACCGAAAGAAGATTGTATTCTCTAATGAGTGCAAGTTCATCCCGTTTGGATCTGGTGGGTCATCTGATGTGGTGTAAACCAAATCAACAGTTTGGCCCCAAGTACATTGTACTAGCTGTCAAGCATGGTGGAGGTCATGTCATGGTGTGGGAATGTATGAGCTACGCTGGGGTGGGAGAATTGTTATTGTTGAGAGTAATGACTGCCACCAGCGTATGTGAACATACTCCGTGATCATTTTCTGACCAATGTTGCAAAATTAAATCTTGAGGGCTCATTGGTTTTTCAACAAGACAACAATCACAACCAAAGAATGGCTGCTGCATAATGTTTGCGAGCAACATCCAACGCCTCCACAGTGCCCAGATCTCAATCTCATAGAAAATCTGTAGACAGTATTGGAGTATGGGAACGGACATGCTCCTCCAAAGAAGACTTCATCGATCATTTGAAGAAGGAATGGTCTCAACTGATGCCGGAACGACATCAGACCTTGGGAGCTCCATGCCACGAAGGCTTTAAGCAGTTATAAATGCCCAGGGAATGTATACGAAGTACTGATTGTCAAACTGTGTGTGGTTGAGGACAGTGTTTCAAGATGAATTAATATTAATTTTGTGGACAAAAAAAATATATTCGTTTTGTTTTGTTGTAAAGACTGAATAATTCTTATCCGTAGGTGGTTCGTCACACTTCATTATGAAACATAATTCATCTACTAGGGCATGGAGTATATGTGTTTTATGAAAGATACGTGACAAGCAGCACATGCAGTGTATGAATACTTATTTTACCCACTGTTTATGTTGCGTGTTAGAGACTCGCAGAACACACATACTCTTCTGGCTGTTTATGTCATGAATTTGAAGATAAGTCAAAAGGAGAAGGATGTAATCAAGAAAGGACAAGAACCTTCAAAACGGACTTTGAATATGGGCTCGTACCAGGAAATTATGAAAGTCTCATTTTAAATTATTCACACCAGGCAGTGGGAAGTAACTTGTAGCATTTGAGGCACTACTAGGCAGACAAAATGTTAGCAATAGACGCGAAACTGTAATATTTTACAGGTAGGCCAATATTGTAATAATATTAATTCCGTAGAGTAGGATGAAAAATATACTTGTACAAGGTATTCTAGGTTCGCACCTGGGCGACTACCTAGCACTTCCTGGATAGTGCCTGGATTGAAAATTCGATTTTGGAGCACACATGGCATCTCTGACTTCGAGCATTTAAATCAAGAAGAGCCACATCCCTTACTTCATACGTGCATAAATTCTATGTCATTATATAAAATGTGTTTCAATCAATCAATCAATACTGATCTGCATTTAGGGCAGTCGCCCAGGTGGCAGATTCCCTATCTGTTGTTTTCCTAGCCTTTTCCGAAATGATTTCAAAGAAATTGGAAATTTATTGAACATCTCCCTTGGTAAGTTATTCCAATCCCTAACTACCCTTCCTATAAATGAATATTTGCCCCAGTTTGTCCTCTTGAATTCCAACTTTATCTTCATATTGTGATCTTTCCTACTTTGATAGACGCCATTCAAACCTATTCGTCTACTAATGTCATTCTACGCCATCTCTCCGCTGACAGCTCGGAACATACCACTTAGTCGAGCAGCTCTTCTTCTTTCTCTCAATTCTTCCCAACCCAAATATTGCAACATTTTCTTCAGAAATTAGCCTTTGAGTCTTCAAGGCTGTTATAAAATACACGTGTGGGATTCGAGATTCATAAACGATAGTTTAAACGTATCAAAAAGGCCTATTTCATTATTAAAAAGCAAATCAGGCCTAATTATAGAAACGACAGTCATGCATCAATTCTAGGGAAGTTTACAGAATTTTTAAGCTGCTGTTAGTACTATAATGCCGTTCATAATTAAGTTAGAGTTACGGCACTTTCACAGGAATATAGACACCTCAAACTTCCATAATGGAGGTGTCGGTAATTCAGAATCACGATTTTTTTCGAGTTACGACACTGTTGCATTCAGATTGCGATATATTCTGGTTTGTTTTCACCCAGATTTCCCAACATACTTCTTCAACGTAAATTTGCCCTGCCATTGTTTACAACAAAATTCGGCTCAATATCTTAACATCAGTATCTTAGTAACCTTATTTTCTCGGTGCTTTGAATAAGACTTCCATCTTAAAATAACCTTCCAGAACATGAATATGGTATATCTAGCTGATGTATTTTACTCCGGCTATGCAGACCCGACGCCAACGCGAGTTTCTCGAACAGCGGAAACCTCTTTCTGCTTCGTAATGTGGCTCCTTTTGTTTTAGAGATATTGCTTCATCATTGCTGATGGGTGGCTTACTTGACTGCCAGGGAGGAGGGAGGGCCGAAGTGTCGCCGGGGCGGGACTCAAGCGACTTCCAGCAATAGTGCATTGTGTTATTGATGGGAGTAACGTTCGGTTCTGAGGACTGCAGGCTAACGAACCTGGTAATGCGACAGTGGTTAAAGAATAAAACTTATTTTACAATGGAGTCAGGGGTTCGTAACCTTTTCTACCTAAGGTCCAGAATCAACTAGGCGATCAAATTTTCAGACCGTGCCTCTGTTTTTAAGGTAAATAGTGCTAAGGTAGTAATAACATTGGCCTGTATAAATAATGGTACGAATTAATATGTGGCTGAATGGCGTAAATAAATATAGTAGGAGAACAGTTTTGCTTTCACCAATTTTAATAAATCTCTTCCAGGATTATTGCAATGGAGTCATAGCAAAGTGTACTTCAATTTTTTAAAAGAAATACGACGGTTCAATTCTGACATACCTACGCAATATCCATTGTCATGTACATTGTTACTCAATGGCTGTAGATATGTACGTTGAGTACTCAGCCCGAAGGCTGGTTGGATCCTCAATGGCTCAAACATCGGCTGTCATAGATGGCCTAGGTCTTCACTGAAGAGGTGTATTGGGGAAATGAGGAGTGATGTAGTTTACCGTTGCTTTCCTCAAGAAGCCAGAAGTTGTTGTTACATATCAGTCCGCGAAGGCCACTGAAATGCACGCACTAACCGACCTTATGAACGACACTTTTACACCATTCATCACAGTAACTGGCTGCATAAGGAATGGCGTTATTAGCATCGCTCATATCTCAGCCCCTTTCATATCGTCAAGCCAAGGACGATGCTGAGGCATGACTATTAAAGAAGCAAATTTGTTGTAGCCCATAGCAGAGGCCACAGTGCACTGTAAATACTAGGTCTCGCCAGCAAAGGTTGGTCCATACCATAATATCATGTTTACATTAATAAGACCGAGTTCGATAGCTGCAGTCGCTTAAGTGCAGCCAGTATCCCGTAATCGGGAGATAGTGGGTTCGAGCTCCACTGTCGGCAGCCCTGAAGATGGTTTTCCATGGTTTCCCATTTTCACACCAGGCAAATGCCGGGGCTATACCTTAATTAAGGCCACGGTCGCTTCCTTCCAATTCCTAGGCCTTTTCTATCCCATCGTCGCCATAAGACATATCTTTATTGGTGCGACATAAAGCAAATAGCAAATAGTACATTAATAAGTTTAATTGTAAACATATAGTCTAATATTTATATACTTTTCCATATAAATACAAAAATACTTTGCGTAGTCATGGCAATATGTTCAGGGGAAACAGCAAAATGAAATGCATTATATTTCAGATGTAAAGAACCTAGCAAGAAAGCACACGAGCATAATTTTCGGTGAAATTATATATCTCAGATATGAGCTTTTGGATTTCTTTAAAAATTTGAGATACACTTCCACAAGGCTCCACTTCAATAACCCTGTAAGAGATCCTTCCTAAATTTGCGCAAATTAATTCGTAACTGATAGGATTAAACTGCTAGCAAAATGTATTAGCCTATAATTTTTTCGGTGTAATTTAATCAGAATCTCAACATTGGGAAACACTGAGTAATAAGATATTATATCGAAGGTTTTTTCTCTATTCACTAAAAACAATAGCACTCTTCAATCCACAGACATCAACGGGTTTTCGTTGTTGTTAATGAATGGTTTATAACTTTATGCTTGCATCAATACTTTTAAATTTGAAGATTAGGTGATGCTGGGGGTGGGGGACTAAATCCACGGCGGCACAAGCTTGGGTCTCGAGTCATAATTAAACACTGCTAAAGAAAATAGTGTGGCATTTATCAATGATCTGTGTTTGACGATCACTGTCAAAGGGTACAATCTTTTTATTTTTTAAACTAAGAGGGACTCGAATATGAGTGATATGTGCTAGGCGGCTGAAGGAACAACAGTTTTTCTCACACCTCTATTGCATCACCGCTTCCGATCCATGGACTGTGCAAACAAATTACAAAAAAGTACTTTTTTAAGTTTAAGAAATTTCATGATTGTGCTCATACAAAGTGTTAAGCAACAGTTAATTCTGTTCTTTCCATACATTTAATATAAGCGCCAGTAGAAGTATTGATAAGTTTTGGTCTTGATACAGATGCAAGTAATCTCTCATAATATCTCGTACTACGTTTGTGAATATTAGGGAGTCTTTCGTTTTCACACCTAGCGTGGTCCTTGTGTTTCTTTGGCCGATACCTTCAGTTTTCGAATGTGGGACCCCTTCTATTTTTTCCTCTGATTAGAGTTAACATAGGATGGTTGCCCAGTTGTTATTCCTCTTAACACAAGAATCACCACCAACAACACCATTACCACCAGCACCACCACCACTACCAACAACAGCACCACAACTCAAGCATTTCAACTGCTTGGAATTTCATTTGTGAGATCTTCCAAATGACCAAGAAACAAGTTGGATTTGAGAAAAATCGAGAAAGAACCGACGCAATCGACGCTGCCCAACTTTTAGATAGAAGTATCGTGAGAACAAGCCTCTTAGATCTCGAGAAGGCTTTCGATCGTGTGCTGTGTGACCTCATCTGGTTAGTACTCGGACAATACGGAGTACTGGAGTATTTTGTCAGTTGGGTACAGCTGCTTTACGCAGAGACGAAAAGTCTCGTTCAGTCTGCTTCAGGAGCATGCGATAACTTCTGTGTCACTGTCGGCATTCATCGACGTTCGGCCCTGCCACAACTGCTGTTCATCCTTGTGATGGACAGTGTTACAAAAGATCTCCACCGACCTTTACCTTGGACCACTCTCTACGCTGACCCCGTCATATTCGCCGCCGAACACTATAAATCCAGGACTAGAAAGATCGGTTAGGCCAATACGGACTGACGCCTAAGAAAAGACGGAATTTATGGCATTTAAACAATCCAAGTTGATGAAAAGGACCTGCTGTGGATGACGAAATGTATTTGGTGTCTACGATCATCGATGGTGGCCGACTTACCGAAGAGTTAAACTTGATAATTCGTTCTTCATGGATGAAGTGGCAAAAGACAACAGGCGTCACCTGCCATCGTCATATGAAAGATTACGTAAAATCGGACATCTGCCGTACTGTCGTACGACCTGTTGTACTACGGTACTGAACGTTGGCCGACCACCAGAGAAGAAAATCGTCGACCAAGCGTCATAGGGACAAAGATGTTTAGATGGACAGTTGGCATCTTTGGCGAAATAATAAGTAAACTATCTGTTGTTTAACCAATCAAGGAGGAAATGCTAGAGGACCGTTTACAATGTACGGGCATGTGCTGCAATGAGTAGCAGACAACACCACGAAATAGAGCTATACCCGGAAAGTTGCTAGACAAAGACCAAACGGGCGACCGAGGCAACGATGTGTAGATACACCATATAAAGACCTCAAAATCGTTAATCTCCTTCCTGACCTGGTCCATAACAGGAAAAATGGAGACATAGCCGACCGTACTACTACGCTAGATAAACACTTAAGCAAAAGAAAAAATCTACCTTGTATACGGATTTCTACGTAAATGACTGTACAAGCGCTATTAGAGAAACAAAACAGAGAGGACCTCATCCAATGTTTCCGATGTAAGGTGCGCGTTGGGGTAGTTTTGATGATAATTTCAGACCACATTTCCTAATGCCATTCAAATCGAGTTCGAGAATTTCTACTATAACGGCAGGCTCACTTGCCAAATGCAATTCACAATAGAGATGGAGAATTTTCATTATAAAGACAGACCTCTTATCCTGATGCCCGTCACAATCGAGTTGGAGAGATTTGATTATAATCGAGAAATGCAGCGCTATCCAACGTATAAAGATTCGAAATACGACAATGTGTCATAGGAACAAAGTTGTAGATCTCTCCAAATTGATCAGCGATTGTGTAAAATGTTTTGTGATATGACTTACCGTTTAGCCAGCAGTTACCGTCATTAAATTTGCCTCCACATTTTTATATTTTTCGGGGTCAAAAAGTTATACATTTGAACAGCTCTGAATTAGTCCTCAAAGGAAAGAGTGTCCAGGTTTCGGGATTGGCTCTCGCAAACATACGGAGAAATGAAGGAAGAAAGTATTACAGTTAAGAAAGTTGAAATTAATAGAAAATGGGATTATAAATGCGAATAGCCGGATAGGACAGTTATGTAAATACCAAGTGGATATATTTGAAAATGAAATGCCTCTCACTAAATTGTGATTATATGAGTAACGGTTATAAGAAGGCGGCAACAGAGCAGAAATTTAGATGCAGGGAATCTTAGATGAACAGATAAGAACATGAATTATGGTGTTATTACTTAAGCCTAAGGAGGCAAGGCAAAGGCAAGAAATGAAACAGGAAAACAGAAGTAGAAGAGAAATATAGTAAATATTATATCAAATGCCAGAAAACACCTTACGGTACTGTTCAAATATTAACAGCCCCCCTTATTGATATTCGAAGACGATTGTAACCGCCAACGGTATTCAGTAAATATCTCACACAATGGCAGCTTGACATCTACCTCGCCTGCTACCCAAGAAACAACCACGAATTTACAGCAATGATGACAAAAATGGCATTACATTACTTTCCTGCTTGCAAGCAGACAAGACGTTGTCATGGTTACTGATAGGTTCGCTGTCGGTCTATCGGTCACTCAATGCAGAGCATGAAACCCGCAGAAAATAGTGATTTTCTGTCATTTGAAGAGTAAGCAGAATTATGTGCATAACAACAGTTGTTTAAAATGAAAGGACGCTTCACAAATAGTCCACAGACTTTACAAAAAATCAACAGTATAAGAGAAAATGGAAAAAAAACTCTTCTGGTTTTCCTATAAACTCCCAGTCTGTTCAGTGATTTCAAAATTATAGGCTATGTATATGTAAACCTTCCCCTGGATGAGTGTATACTAAATATGAAGTTTGGGCGAGATCTATAGAGCCGTTTCGCCGTGATGGTGGAACAAACAGACAGACACGAAAGTTAAAAGCCACTGATACTGTCTTGAGTTGACCTAAAACGGAAAAATTGGCAAAACACACGAAATTGTAGACAGCGGTCCTTCTACAACTTTATGTAAGTAGATTCATGTTTTGCATGTCTATCTGTATAAATTATGATTTTGTCCTACATTTCAAATTTTGTCCTCATAGCCTACTTCGTATTTATCTCGTTTTAGATACACAAACGTTGAAGAAGTTCCATGTCTGTCTCAACATCGCGAGAAATGGACAGAATGTCTTGAAACTCGGTATTCAAGTTCAGGAATATCCGCGGAGTGTTGTACGCCGTATTATTTTCGATGAGTATAAAATGGCGTAGCAATATAAAGGGGACCAAAACAGGAAGTAAAAAATCTCTCCGTTAAAATTACTCGAGCTGCATAGGAAAACTATATATAATAAAAAGTTGTGCAAAATGAAATCAACAATAACATTACACTGACTAACTTTTGTTTGTTACTTGAGGTGTTCTCTGTCTCCTCCGCTGCCAGTCATCTCCACTAGATGGCATGCGTGCTATCATTATCAAATAACTAACACATCAACGACGTACCTCGTATCCTCCGTACTCCAATGACGATGAATGATTATGACCAAGATTAATCAGCGTTCGAAGAAGATGCACTTCTAGAACGCAGCAGAACACCAGGTGCGTCAACTATTTCAAGTGAAAATTTAAACCCTAAATAATGAATGCTGGGCATTGTAATATCGGATCGGGGATGGGGAGGAGGAGATATTTGAGAAACCATCCTATATTATGGAAGGCTGTTTGTGTAGGCCTACAAATGTCCTCATTAGATATTAAGAACGTTATTTGTACATTGTCACTCTATATCACTCTTGATGATGCGTATAAATTTGTTTGAAACACCGCGTTTCCTGTTTATATTCCAACTTTTAATTGGCTGCATGAAACAAGATATTCATTCTCTTTAAAATTGGCATCTACCTAAATGTTGTCTATAAAATTACCTATTTCAATACGCTAATAAGCTAATCAATCATGAGGTAAGACAGGACGATATTCACAAGCTGTTAATGAAAGTAATTATCCAATCAGTCAGAAAGGTGACGCGCTCCCAGGAAATGCTTGTCCGCATAATGAGCGGTTGACTAATGAAACTGCTCTATTGTTGTCATTTCGTTATGTCTTCCTTCATTGTATGTTTAATTGCTTGATGATATTCTCCACTCTGATATTGATGTGTACAGACACGACGACAGTTACCACAATACAACCACCTACATTCTAGAGGACAAGCTCAATCATTGCTAATTAAAGACTAAATACACAGCTTGATGTAAAGTTTGCATTAGGTTCTCATGATTTAAATAGGATTAGTGAAGAGTTCATTCGTACGGAATGTTTCCAAGCGTGTTTGTTTAGTTAGTTTGTTTGTGCTATTCTTTTCTCATAACAATGAGATTCAGTTTATGGGGTGTACATCATCCTAAAATTGAAATATCTGATTGGGGCTGGGGGAGTGAATTAAATGACCTGCCTGTACCTTGCACCACTTAACAGAATGGGAACACCGAGATTCTTCCTCTTTTATGGTAATATAGTAAAGAAGCTATTCAGCATTACTGAGATAATTTCGCGAGCTGTAATAAATTGAATAATAACGATCCAAATTTGACTAAATATGACTAGAAGAAGAGATAGAATGGTGGGACACATCTTAAGACACACAAGACTTGTTCAGTTGGTTTTCTTGAGGGAAATGTAGGTAGTAAGAACGGTAGAGGTAGACTAAGGTATGAATATGAAGAGCAGATTGTAATAGATGTAGGATATAGTAGTTACGTTGAAATGAAAATATTTTTTGCTTGTTGTTTAAAGGGGCCTAACATCGAGGTCATCGACCCCTAATGGTAAAAATGAAATAACAAAAAATTCAAATTCATCCACTGACCAAAATAAAAAAGGTCATGAAAAATGAATGGATGGACATGAATCCTACAAAAAAACTGTGGATCAGACTCAAAAAAGAAGGTAGTTAATTAGAGTATTAATGACTAAGAGACCATTTATAATGCACAATGATGCTTGATGTCTGAAGGGGTGCTAAATTCACGTCTAAGGTCCCACAGAATGGTACATGTCGTGAGTAAAGTAGAACCATGGTATTTGTCATTTTGGGGTACTGATCAAAAGTAGCGAAGACTCACGGTGGTCCACACAAGATGGTACTACTCACATGTATTGCAATTCGTACAGGGAACGCAGACCTATGGTGTTTCTCACACAATGACGCCACTCATAGCCAACGCAAACCGGTAACGTTCCTCACCTAGGTATACCAGCCACGGGCGCCGGTATTCCCGTGGTGTTCCTCACATAGTGGGTACCAATCACATGCAACGCTGACCCACGGTGCCGCTCATATAGCGGTACAACTCACGGTACACGCCCAGACCCGCGGTGTACTGGAATCCACCAGGCCAGGCTTTTTACTGCAACTAATCACAAACCTATTTCGTACCAATTTAGTGATACTACTTGCAAGTACATTGCAACCCATGGTGTTCCCCGCATGATGGTACGAATCAAGAGTAGTTTCATGGTTCTAATTCAATCATCCCTTGGTCGGCCCTTTTAGTCGCCTCTTACGACAGGCAGGGGATACCGCGGGTGTATTCTACATGTGCGTCCCCCACCCGCAGGGGGTAGTGTATTTGGTCCTCGAGAGGTATTTTATTTCCCTCAAGTCCGCCGGCAAGCCGGTTAGGACCCCCCTATCCACCACCTGAGACGCGCCACGTGGGAGTATCACCTCTCCCCCTGCTACGCCTGCGTAGCAGGTTCGTGGAGGAATGAAAAGATTAGCACAGGATAGGGTGCCATGGAGAGCTGCGACAAACCAGTCTATGAACTGATAACTCATACAACAACAACAAATGTCCATTTAAACTATGCCTTTCGCATAATTGTATTTGTTTACGATTTAGTATAACATATGTGGAACTAAACGAGGTCACAGTGCTATTTGCAAATAGATGATTAAGAAAGGGATTCGTTAATACACAGATGCTTGCAGACTGAACGCTGAAAGGCTTAACAATCCATAATAAAGATATATCTATGTCTTTCCCCATGGCCATCCAAACACATTCCGAAACAACAAATAGGAAAGGGAAACATGGACGTGAGTTTAGACCAATATCCTGGACACAGAACTCCCGATTTGGTTCGACATCCAAGATACAGCAGCCCTGATAATGCAAGCGAAAAATAGAAATGTCCACGACGGTCGTCAAACTTCTGTAACGAGAAGACGTCGAAAGAAGAAAAAGAATAAATTAATAAATGACAGTGAAACAAAAACTCAAGAAGTATTCTATTCCCTCTCAATATGATTTTATGATAAAAAGCAAATAGCAAACTTTTGTTGAAATTCTTGCCTGATTTTTTAGGGGAAACGAAGTGAAGTGAAGTTAACTCAAACCGAAGGAGTTGTGTTCTTATTCCGGTATAATTTTTCCCGTACAATCATTGTTCTGACAATATCTTTTACAAAATTATTCACAACGAATGCCTGCAATCAATTAGTCTAGGTATTGTTGCAGTTAATTTTCTACTTCTGAATCAGATCTGGAAGATGATTCCAAAGGATTCCGAAAGTGCCTTGATTTGTTTGTCGTACTTCTTAACGATCTACCTTTGTTGAAATTGTTAATGATATATTCATATATTCACACTCTATTACTCAACTTGGGCATTTCGCAGACGAGATAACTTGTGTCTCTTAACAGCATCATACGAGAACTCTTCACAAACGTTTTGATTTCAGATACTAAGATGAACACAGAACTGCACTACCGACGCATAACTCACTATAAACAATTTTTTCTAGATTTGAGAAGAAAAAAGAAACTTTCTGTAATCGAATGTCGAAAAATTCCTCAGATCGTTTCTTTACAACACAGGGATGACAACCAAATGGTCACACAGGCATGGCGTAGGCGTTGTTGAGAACGAATAGCATTAATTAACACTCTTTCCTTTCTAATTTTAAATTGTCCGATGACAAATGATTCAAGATATGAGATATGATTTCATTACAATCGATGTATTTTAAAGATTTTTCCAAGTTGTTTTACGTCACATCTACCTAGATAGCTAGTTCTTATAGCTACGATGGGGTATGAAAGGCCGAGGAGTGGGAAGGAATCGCCGTAGCCTTGATTAAGGTATAGCCCCAGCATTTTCCTGGTGTTGAAACGGAAAACCACGGAAAACCATCTTCAGGGCTTCCAATAGTGGGGTATGAACCCACTATCTCCCAGGTGCAAGCCCAAAACTACGCGGCCCTAACCGCACGGCCAACTCGCCCGGTATATTTTAAAGTTATACTCTATCCTTTCTGGGATATTTTAAAAGAGGGGGAAATCTTTACTAGAACTATTCATTCTTTCATCAGTACTAATGAATCAGTTAATATCGAATATGGGCTAGGCCTGCTTTATGATTTAATCAATACGGTAACTTTGAATTTCTTGAGTGCACTCTGTTTGTTGAACAATCGCAAGTTTTTTTCTGAGACTTTCGTTGTTTGCAATACTAGATATTCTTGCTCTTCTGTCTTTAAAAAACATAGTTTTTATTAAATAAATAACTAGTTTCTCCTATCATTGAAAGGACGTTTTCAGCTGTAGGCAAGGTAACACCTACAATCGCAATTGGATGTTTTAAAATGTCAGCATTTTTAATTTCATTTGTGCGTAATTTCTTTGGAAGTCTGTCTTTCTAGCTCCGAATATTTCTTTTAACCATTGCACCTTCACAATATACTGTAAGAGCATTAGGAAGTTATTTCATAGCGAAATTTACGTAAATATGTTTCATGTATTAGGCCTATAATAAACATGCATTTAGAAATATAATATCCACCCCCATTGGTGCGTTTGGGGGTTGGCCTGTTTCTTTTAAATTAGATGCACCAGGTTCGACCCCCTCCCACATCAGTCCGAGGATTTTCATTCTGGACTGAGGGCTGAGATGAGATTCATTCAGTCTCATGGGGCAAACTGGGATGTTAATTCATTGATGTCGTGTGGTCTCCGGAGACACCTGGCGCTGGCCCTTCTACTTGATTCCCATGGGTGACCTGCGCGTCTGGCTGTTAGAGGATGACGATGATGATAATGAGGTAGGAAGAAGGTGAAACCCGGTGTCGGTACATAACCTACTCCTGTAGAATAACACGAAGGGGTCTGCTGAGGGCTTTACGTCTCCATCCGACGAATGAATGCCATTTAGACATCATCATCATCATCATCATCATCAAGTAGATATTTCACAGTACCGTAATTTTCTCACTAACCTGAATCATCTTCGATCCGCAATTTTGAATTCGCGGAATAACATTCATAGGAACAGGAATGCTACATTTGTGAGGGGGCAAATTTTATATTTTCTGGGTATCACGGTGTATAGCAATGTGCAACTAAATTAAAAGGTTCCGTATTATCCAGTCTTCGTGACCTGACTGATTACCCAAACTAAGGCTAGGATCAAGCAGCCACTCTTAACCAGAGATTTATTTTATTTTCATTTTTCTCCTATAATGAGTAGCCTATGAGGTCCGTGCATGGTATGAAATGCCCGCTTTCCACAATAGCGAGGAATTAATACAACATTTAGATATTTTGATGCAAAGAATGTGTCGAGATGGTAAAGAACCGCTCGATTGACTCGGAAGAATTGAGGCTCAATTATCCGTCAGAAAGTCGAGAAAAATATGAGACCTCCAATTATGGAGAAGCAAATAGTTCTTCAGTTCACTCAGCCAACAACAAAAAAGAGTAATTCCTGAGACAAAGACAGTTTATCAAATTAATACCAAGGTCACGAATATTGGAAACGCTTCACCTTCTGTAGGACGTTACACCGAGAGACATCGCTGTAGACTTATCACAAAGTCAGCTGCGGTTCGAATACCGGTTAATGCATGAGACTTTGGAAATGAAACATCACATTAATTTTGCTCGGATTCCACGTAGACCTGGAGGTCTCGTGGCTGTAATCACGATGTCAACAGTCAAGCGAAGCTGCACAAGCTTCTCTTTTCATTTACATTTACATTCACTCCTTACACGGAACTTCATGGTTTGCACGAAGGTAGTTTTTTCTTTACTTGGTTGTATATAGATTTTGCCCCCATAACCAGTGGCTGCTAAACAAACAACTCAGCACAGTAATAATTACTCTGAATCAGTCTGTAATGATAAAGAAGTTGAACAGTCAATACAAGCTCTCCGACCACTCTTCAGTAGAAGCGAAACTGAGAGTTGGTTCGCTTCCGGAACAAATACCGCGCGTTCTCGGGTTACTGCGGACAAGCAGGCTCTTCAGACTCCATTATCAGATGAAAGACACACCTCAACAAGAGTGATTATATCCAAAACACATAGCAATTCTTAGCACGCGTAGTAATTAGGTTCAAGTCATCTCCTCTTCTTAGTCTGGCTTTGATCCGTGACCCAGTGGGTGTGGAGACGTAGGTACTTGTTTTAAGGGGGCGAAACAAAGAAATAATTTGAAGTAGGACAAACGTCCATTACGATTATCCTCTCCATAGATCGTTTTGAGTATGTATGTTATATATTATATATTGTATTACATATATGTTACGTATTGTATTAATAGGTCTTCAGCTACCATGTGCAGATCTTCGACTTGACGCCACCAAAGCTGCCTGTGCGCCAATTTCGACGTTCCGCTGGGTAAAACACATCTCTGTTAGGCATCTATGGTTGATTTTTTATTTTGTCGGGAAAACACCAAATGTGCCACCAGAGACCCTTTCCATACCGACACCGTACGACATGATGTGCCAAATGGCCCTTTTTCCGCCCAACAAAAACCTGACTACCTCGATCGCGCCGACATTTTACCACTGATCTATATAAAGAGGTAACCATTTCAACGTAGAATATGCTTTATTAGATATAATTAGATACGATACTGACTCATTACAGATTAACTGATGATAAGGAACGAAATAATGTTGCTCCTGGTACAAATATTCTAAAATAGAACAAATATTAAAACATAAATGGGATTGCAAATAAAGTGTACACATCTCTGCACATGGTTATGAGGGTATTTAGGGGTTGTAGTAAGGATGTAAAGGAGAGGGGATATAGGCCTCTGGTAAGACTCCAACTAGAGTATGGTTCCAGTGTGTGGGACCCTCACCAGGATTACTTGATTCAAGAACGAGAATAAATCAAAGAAAAGCAGCTCCATTTGTTCCGGTGGATTTCCGACAAAGGAGTAGCGTTACAAAAATGTTGCAAACTTTGGGCTGGGAAGATTTGAAAGAAAGGAGACGAGCTGCTCGACTAAGTAGTATGTTCCGAGCTGTCATTGGAGAAATAACATGGACTGTTATAGTAGACGAATAAATTTGAGTGGTGTTTTTATACATAGCAAAGATCACAATATGAAGATAAAGTTGTAATGCAAAAGGACAAATTGGGGAAAATATTGGTTCATAGGAAAAGGGAGTTAGGAAAATATTCGTTCATAAGAAAAGGGAGTTAGGGTTTGGAATAACTTACCAAGGGAAATGTTCAATAAATTTCCAATTTCTTTTCAACAGATAGAGAATCTGCCACGTAGGTGACTGCCCTAAATGCAGATCACTAGTGATTGATTTAATTATTGAAAACGAGTACTCTTCTCAGAAAATGATATAATATATATATTATGTACTGTTATACAGTACAGAGTAGCAGAGAAAATCAATTGCGTTGATTGTCCAGTATAATACCATTTATGCCTTCAACACAATGAATCATTCTTATTTGTACCTTGTGGCGAAGTCTCTTTATTTTACGCACAATGTAGTGCACGTATCATTCGTTCAAACGTTGCAATCGTATTCCATTTCGAAACCTATAAAGTAATCCATCTTATTCCTTGACGCCCTTTGTGGGTCAAGTTGAATGAAGCAGTGAAGTCAGCAGGCCTACCAATAACTTTTATTCTCGCCAACAATCAGAGCGTAACAAAATCCGAATGGATGTTCGATATGACAAATGAGAAGGGAACAATAGTTATGTAGTCTGAGCTGTTAATTGGAGAAGCCAAGCCGTTTGTCATCGTTCGGAAGTCGTCTTTATCTTGCTTTGCGAATGAGCAGTTGCCATCAAACATGAAGATTTGTTAAACTGATATATTCCACGCATACTAAGTTACTAACGGTTAATTTATAGCTCCTGCCTCGTCTTCGGCACATACATTAAACATGAAAGACTTCAGTTTGAAAAATAAATAACCTTTCTCTTCACACTCACACTGATTAGTATCCAATGAGCGCTTGATCTATCACACGACTGTTAAAGTGGTATAAATTTAACTCAGTAACATTTAATGAATTACTATAATTTTGGGCACTATTACAACTGGAAACTAATTTGCAGAGAAAGGATCGGAATTCCAGGTGATCATATAGGATTAATTTACAAATACCTTGGGGATTCATGATTCCCTGTTACGGCTCATTAATTCGCTGTTCAGGACTTGAGTAGGAAGCTAGACTTGAGTAGTTCCATCTCTGATTATCGATTTCTAGTGACTGAACATTATGCCTCATTCCTCAAGTTTACAATCCAATTCTTTAAAATGTTTGTATAGTATATTTCTGATAGAGGCGTAGCTAGGGATGAGGGGTTACTGGGGGTTAGAACACTTCCCAAGGAAATTTTACAAAAAGAAAATAAACAGAAACTGGCAATAAACAATAAAGAAAATAAGTATTGAGAGACATAATTGTAGAACCAACAGATCTGTTGAATCTATTTTCTAAGAAGCCTTGAAAGATGTATTTTAGATTGTAAAACTGAACATACCATTCGCTGTAAAACTGTTCATCTTGATCGGAGTGTTCTCGTTCTGTATTTCAATGTAACATTTTTTAATGTATTGCAATCCGAATATCAAATTATTCACTTGTATCAATGTTCTTATAACGATAAGTCTTAGATGCGCGCACCACACACGCACAAGCACCTTTAAGTGTTCTATCAACATTTTGTAACTATAACCCTCCACCATCGGCCGATCCTGGCTACGCTACTAATTTCTGACCATTAAAAGCCCAACACCAAGAAATACACCAACAATTTGATTACTCTTGCAGCATATTGCGACGCACAGAACGTGAGGAAATTGGTACTGTGTAGCCCCACCACTGGCTGCAATAACCGCTGCTACATGACGCGATATTGAGAGGAATGGACTTTGAATGTCCATCTGGGGCACATCCCCCCGCCAGCAGGTACCAAAGCAAGCGAAAGGTCTTTGAAGCATGATCCAATATTGCAGACCCACCCTCTAAGTGCAGCAGGTGGGGTTCCTCGAAACAAGCCTTTCTTCCAAGTACAGTGTCTTTACTCCTGCACAACGATATCCGTGTATCCTAGTATCTAAAGCAGTACGCGCATGTTTCAGTTCTCTGTATTGTCTTTAGGATTTTTACGCAACCGTGTCCAAGATGACTGTGGAAGCCCGATTCCTTGAAATGCTCCCATAAAAAGATGCCTTTCTGCGAAAGTGAGCGGTAAAGGACCAGATTGGCAATAATCTGCCACTCGAAACCAAGGCACGCGCCGTTGATATCTTACAGGGGCGTTAAGGGACAAAAACAAGTGTTACACTAGAACTCAGAAAACGATATCTGCTGGGGATCGAATGACCGTGATGATAATATCTAGAGTCTAGACCCATGCTGGTTCGATACGTACCCAAAGTTCATCCGTTGTGGCCGTGGATGTCCTGAGGCAGACCAATCGTCGTCCGGCGATGGACCGTGCGATTTTCATGACTGAGAGGTGTGGTGAAAACACAAGCCAAGGAAGTAATGCGATATGCTTTGTCATCCAGGAACCGTTGGGCGATGTGTATCACATGCGGCCGTGCATTATCTTTTTGGTATAGGGCACCAGGCTGGTCATGAAGTTGAGGAACAACACCAGGCTTCAACACCTCGGCATTGTATCGGTTGCTGCTCAGTGTACCAGCGATGTGGACGCAGACTAGGCGTGAATAGGACTGGAATCCGATGGAATACCTTACCATAACTACAGGTGCCGTACTAGTACGACAATGCATAACGCACGGCTCGCCGAGGCGTGCGTATCCATACCGCCAGTCACAGATGCGACCAACGTGGAGTTGCAAACAGAAGTAGGGGTCGTCGGAGAAGACGATCTCATACCATTCGACCCTCCTAGTCCGATGTTACACACACTAATTTGTTCATCGATTTATTTTATGTCGCAAAGGGAATGGGATTTTTAAAAGTGATATTGTACAGTTTAGTTTAGTATTGTGCGGTTCAGTGCAGGGTGTTAAAGCAAAGTTTTCCACAATAGTAAGTAGCAATGTTCGGACGTGGTAAGACTTTGTTTATGGTGACCGTTTCAGTGTGCATGGGAGGGTACGATGCGCATTCGTATCCCTAAAATATCGCTATAAAATTTGTCACAAATGGAACATAATAATTGCTTTTACACATATCAAGTGAAAAATCTGCGGCAAATTAAGAAATACCGTCGTTATTTGAGAAATATGAAAACATACTTAACGCTTGTAGACAGGACTGGTTTATGTCGTACTCCGCTGCTGGTGCCGTCTTTTGTTATTTTCTTCAGGTCCAGGGCTAGCACCGTGGAATGGGAGTGCTATGTCTGTGGATTCTCATTATCTTTGTCCATATGACTAGAGCGGCGAGTTCAAACAGCAAAATGGAGGTCAACAGAAAAATAGCATGATCCCTGGACCAATAAATCACTAGTCCACAGAATTCTTCTTATGTACATTGGCCATACCATTTTGTCGCCTATTAAATATTGCATATCGCGATACAATTCAGGAAATGATGTCATTGACAACTGAAGCAATGAAACGAAAGCAAAGAATTTCAGTGAACACAGACATCACACACGAAATTGTTGAAAGTGTAAGACAAAAGACATACGTGTGTCACTGTGAGCGTAACACCAAATGTCCTTGTAAAGTGGTAAAGTACTTATACATAATATTCTCCAAAAATCAAATATTTCTTAATTTGCCGCAGATTTTTCACTTGATATGTTTAAAAGCAATTATTATGTTCCATTTGTGACGAATTTTATGGTGATATTTCAGGGATAGGAATGCGCACTATACCCTGCATGGGATACGGATAACTAGTAGCACTTTCTAGCTTAATGTGGTAAGCAATGGAACATTACCTCACATCTCAGTTCCCTACGCCCCCGACGCCACTTCAGTGAAGCCTGGGCTTTCTACGGCAGCCGATGGAGGATCTGTTGCGAATTCAAGCAATCCTCGGGCTGAGGACTTAACATATCGTCGGTGAAGAAACAAAACCTCGTATGTCACAATGTTCTTCCTATCCATTATTTTCCTTGAAACTTGTCACGCCTTCCAGCTACATATGGATATGCAGTCCAACAGAACAATGTTCGTTGTGTTTACTTTCCTATGATGTGGTATAAAGGAAAATGAACCTGAAAACAGTGTAGGCCTACTGTAGGAGTGCGTAAATACGTCGCACAAACATATATTCCTGCAGTAGGCGTACGGCACGGCAAACTTTCACACACGCACAGGAAAATGAGCACAACGAAAATTGTTCTGATGAACTGCATATCCATGTGTGGCTGCGAGACGTGACCAGTCCAATGGAAAATCATTGATAGGAAGAGCGTTGTGACGTACGAGGAAGATATGTATTTATTTTCTTTTTTTAATCTCCTTAGAAGGGTACCGTATGTATGTATTATTATTATTATCATTGAAGGACGTCGTGATGGGATAGTAATCTAAAATTAGTTATGAAAATGAAAACCTACAACCTGTTTTCCAGTCATTGACCGGGTCAGGGATGCAATGTATGAAGCATATATAGGCTGTTAGTACGATGGGGTCGCCACTCCCAAAGTGATATATTAATGACTGATGGATGCTATGAAATGAGAATGGAGAGTGTTGCTGGAATGAAAGATGACAGGGAAAACCGGAGTACCCGCAGAAAAACCTGTCCCGCCTCCGCTTTGTCCAGCACAAGTCTCACATGGAGTGACCGGGATTTGAACCACGGTATCCAGTGGTGAGAGGCCGACGCGCTGTCGTCTGAGCCATGGAGGCTCCTAAAATTAGTTATAACTAATTTTAATGTTTTCAAAACTTCTGGTGACCCACCTAGTGGGCGCGTTGGCTGTTGTATGAGTTTACTTGTAACATTTGGGACGTTATAGACGTGTTGAGATCCTCAGAATCCCGCAATTTTAATGGATTCCTAAACAGAGCGAACGCATAGCATAGCCGCCCTAACAAGTAATAACATCGGGTAGTTATTGCTAGCCTGGTGCACCCTTAATAACGCAGACCCTCCGACGAGGGTGGGCAGTGTCTGCCGTGTAAGGAAAACTGAGCGTTGCTACGGTGGACGATAGTGCTGTGTGCAGTGTATGAGTTGCCGGAATATTGGAAAAAAACCTAGTCCCCGAGCCAAAATATTAATCATTTAATTTTAAAATCCCTCACTCGGTCGCAAATCGATCCCTGGTCCCATTGAACCGAAAACTATTAAACTGACCATTCAGCCAATTATCTGGCCATCCTAACAAGTGTGAGGAACCAACATTAAAGAAATATATTCTTATCTAATGAAATCGTACCAGGCCACATTGAAAATGATCACTTCTAGTACACTCGAGAGCAAGGAGTTTTGTTGCCAGGTCAGCTGTTAATTACCTACCTGTTACGCAATAAAACGTAAGCCATGTCTAAATGAGTGGTTGGAGTTTACATTGAGAATCATTTGTCGTAAAGCTGTTCTGTTGTTAATATTTCTTCACGGAACTCAAGCCTTGCCCATTCTGTCACTTAAATAACTTGGTAACGACTTGCAATGCCATGGAGCATTCACACATATCATATATAACATTATTCTTAACTATTATGTATGGTGAGCATATACTGGCTGTCAGCACTCGTCCGTTCCAACTACAGAATGAATACGCCTGGAATGTATTTAATGAACTTCCATCGTATCAGAGGACACCTACTAAGCAATACGGTCGAATATGACATCGCTTCTGAAATATCACCTGCTATTAAACACATACATACAGGATATAGAATCATTGCTTGTTCTTCTAGGTATAGAAGGTAGGGAAAGGCGCATTCCACATCCAGTTGTACTGACAATCTTAATTTTTTAAATAACATTTCGTGAATTATTCCCTTTCTTCTTCCTCCAGTAAGTGATGAATTTATTTATCAATATTTAAACAGCATATTTCTTAAATTAGTAATTTATAGTACACCATACCTTCTTTCTTTTTTTGTCCCCCTTTCTTAATTCGTTTACCGCCCAGGGTTGTATTTTCCCTCGGAGACAGCGAGGGATCCCACCTCTACCGCCTCAAGGGCAGTGTCCTGGAGCGTGAGACTTTGGGTCGGATATACAACTGGTAAGGAGGACTAGTGTCTCGCCCAGGCAGCCTCACCTGCTATGCTGAACAAGGGCCTTGAAGGGGGATGTGAATATTGGCAGGGATAGACAAGGAAGAGGGAAGGAAGCAGACGTGGCCTTAAGTTAGGTACCATCCAGGTATTTGCCTCGAGGAGAAGTGGAAAGTCACGGAAAACCACTTCGGGGATAGCTGAGGTGAGAATCGAACCCCCTCTACTCAGTTGACCTCCCGAGTGTGTGTGTGTGTGTGTGTGTGTGTGTGTGTGTGTGTGTGTGTGTGTGTGTGTGTGTGGACTCCGTCCAATCCTCGTCACACTTTTCTAATTTCGTGGCAGTGCTGGGAATCAAACCAGGGCCTCAAGGAGTGGCAACTAACCACACTAACCACTACGCCACAGAGGGGACAAATTAAATCACTTCGTTCTCATTTCTACTTGTGGGCTCTTCTAGTGAGACAAGTTCTTAAAATTATATTCCTTCATTCCTAAATTTACTTGTGAAATCGTCTGCCGGGACAAGTGTTTAATTTGTGTACTTCATCGTTACTTGTGGACTCTATTGGAAAGAGACAAGTGTAAGTGTATTTATTTTCGACGGCAGTCCTTCCGGCGAGAGATCACGGAACTTAATAGTGCCCATGGGTACAGGTGGAGTTGAGATGAATTCATAGTGCCCATGGTAACTGGTGGTGCTGAGGTGGCTTCATGGTTCTCATGGTAATTGGTGATGCCGAGATGATTTTCGGTACTTATGGTGTTGTCGAAAAGATATCGTTGTTCCCATGGTAAGTGGTGATGCTGGAAGGGTATCGTTGTGTCTGTGGTTATTTTTTATGTGGTTATTGATGATGCTGAGAGGATATCATGGTTCCCATAGTAACTGGTGATGTTGAAAAGATATCATTGTGTCCGTGGCTATTTTTGATGTGGTTATTGGTGATGCTGAAAGGATATCATGGTTCCCATAGTAACTGGTGATGTTGAAAAGATATCGCTGTGTCTGTGGTTATTTTTGATGTAGTTATTGGTGATGCTGAAAGGATATCATGGTTCCCATAGTAACTGGTGATGCTGAAAAGATATCGTTGTGTCTGTGGTTATTTTTGATGTGGTAATTCATGATGGTGAGAGGATATCATGGTTCCCTTGGTAACCGGTGATACTGAAAGAATATCGTGGTGACCATGGTAATTTATGATGCCGAAAAGATTTTGTAATGCCCATGGTTATTGGTGATGGTGAGAGAATATCGTGGTGCCCATGGTAACTGGTGATGCTGAAAAGATATCGTGCGTGGTGCCCATAGTGATTTGTGATGCTGAAAGGATTTTGTAATACCGACGGTTACTTGTGACCCTGAGAGGATATCGTGGTGCCCGTCGTAATTGGTGATTCTGAAGTGTCATCCTATTTCCTGTGGTGCATAGAAACTTGGTGAACATGTCCAGAAGTGTACGTTTCCATTTTACCGCAGAAGACATCAAGATCATTGTAGAGGTGCTATTCACAAAATTGAATATATCGACAATCAAAAAGGAACTCCACGTTCATGTGAAAACCTCTCTCTGTACCCAGTCCAATAGTGTGCCGCACACGACCCTGGCCGTGTTCTTCAATCCAGGTAGTGGTGAGGGCATTTCCTGATAAAATATGTATATATATACACTGGCGGAAAACAATTCCCCAAACACCGTGAAATAAAGTATGTAGAATACGGAAAGTTTGGCAATATATTTGCCGAGATAATATATTTAATTGATTAAAGGTAAAAGACTACCGGTTAATATCCGCGTGAGAAAAGCCATCGCAAATGCGCCATGCTGGTCCATTAATTACCGGTGTAATCCCCTGACTGTTGAATGCAGGCATTCAAACGTGCATGTATTATGTCGTACAGGTGCCGGATATCAGCTTGTGGGATGGAGTTCCATGCCTGTTGCACTTGGCCCGTTAATACAGGGACGGTTGATGCCGGTTGTGAATGACGCTGGAGTTGTCGTCCAATGAAAAACATACGTGCTCGATTAGGGACAGATCGGGGGATCCAGCAGGCCAAGGTAACATGTCGACCCTCTGTAGAGCACGTTGGGTAACAACAGCGGCGTGGGGGTGCACATTACCCTGTTGGAAAGCACCCCCGGAAATGCTGTTCACGAATGGCGGCATCACAGGTCGAATCACCAGGCGAACGTACACATCTCCAGTTTCAGACGGCGGTGGTTTGGGGTAAGTGGAATGTACGCCGCAGGTCGTCTGGTTCGGACCCGTCCTTCAAGTAACCGATTTCGAACAGTTCGTTGGGTCACTGTGGTGCCAACTGCCGTTCGAATTGCTGCTGCAGACGCAGCCCGCTGCCATACTCCGAAAACGGCGGTCATCCCTCTCGGTGGTGCCACGGGGACGCCCGGAGCCCGGTCTTCTTGCGAGTGTACCCTCTCGCGACCACCGCTGCCAGCAGGCATGCACAGTGGAGACATTCCTGCCAAGTCGTTCTGCAATAGCACGGATGGAAAATCCACCTTCACGTAGCCCTAATATACGGCCACGTTCAACGGCACTGATCTGTTGATACCAGCCCCTTCGTAGTAAAAGCATACTTGACCCACTCACAGTCACTCCGTCCAGTCTCATAGGTAACTAACGCTCTCGCTTAGTTCAGCCCGTATATAAAGCAAACCTGATGTGCAAAGTCATGGGGCCCCTACTAGCGCCACGCTAATGCGATTTGCGGGAAATTTGAATCAGCGCCATCTTTCGGATGTATAAACATGCCTACCAGCGTTCGTTAATTTAACACAACCCCTTCTTGGTGTTTGTATATTTTTTCCACCAGTTTACTTTTTTAAAATTATTGTTTTTGTACATGGCAAGATCTAAGACAGGCTTCCTTAACTGCAATGAAAAAGGGAAATCTCAATCCAGCTTTGCTGGAATGTTTGGGATGTCCCAACAGCTGGGGTGCATGGAATCGACGACAACGACAAGAACGGAGAATATACAATAAACCCATGTAAAGTCAGCCTCGGGAAACAACTATTGGTGAGGATAGAAAATTCGGAAGCAATTAGTCGCTTATACCAAGAAATCTCCAAGGGAAGTCAGGTATTGTTTAGAAGAGCACCATTGACTGGATATTCATGTTTCTATCGTAAAACGCCATTTATCAAGTGCTAATTTAAATAGTAGACAATCTACAAGAAAATCACTGTCCAGTCCATAAAATAGAAAGACCAGGTAAGAGTTTGCAAAAAATATGGAAGTGTAAAGATTCGTGTAAGGTTTTATGGAGTGACGAAAGTAAGTTCAGCCTAGACTCTTCTGACGGTATCAGATAAATTCGTCAGCAATAAACCAGAGAAGCAATATACGACACCAAGTATAAGAGAGGCATAGGAGAAATTTTTAAAAAGCAGTTATGTAAACAGCTTATGTGATGGGCTTAAATCAGTAATGAGAGTGAAAATAGGCATGTACCTATAAATCTTGTGAGGAATGGTAAGGGTCCATTATACTATAACAGGGAAATAATGAGATTAAAAACGAGGTGCAAATTATGAAGAAATAAATTTAGGAATGGCTGCGTGAGAGATTTAAGAAACTTGCTAGGAAACTGACTTTAGTAAAAAGGGTAGCTAAAGGTAGCATGATAACATGAAGGCAAACATAATTGGCTGTCATTTGAATTTTAGTAAAATATGGAAGAATGTGTGTAGTTATTTTAACACAGAAACGGGTTCCAGGAAAAATGTTCTAGGGATGGACCATTAATGAACAAGTCAAGGGTATGTGCGTGAACTTAAAGAAGACAAATATTCAGTCAGGAGTATACTTATAAAGGTAGTTGGGTACAATTATATTGTTCATACATACATTCATTATCATTATAGACTTATGTCTTTCAGCGTTCAGTCTGCAAGCCTCTGTGTATTTACTAAACGTCGCCACAATCTTCGATTCGCAACTAGTGTTGTGGCCTCATCTAGTTCTATACCTCTTAAAATCGTTAGAAACCGAGTCTAACTATCGTCGTCTTGGTCTCCATCTACTTATCTTACCCTCCATAGCAGAGTCCATTATTCTACTAGGTAACCCATCCTCCTCCATTCGCCTCACATGACCCCACCACCGAAGCCGGTGTACAGCTTCATCCATCGAGTTCATTCCTAAATTAGCCTTTATCTCCTCATTCCGAGTACCCTCCTGCCATTGTTCCCAGCTGTTTGTACCAGCAATCATTCTCGCTACTTTCATGTCTGTTACTTCTAACTTATGAATAAGATATGCTGAGTCCACCCAGCTTTCGCTCCCATAAAGCAAAGTTGGTCTGAAAACAAACCGATGTAAAGATAGTTTCGTCTGGGAGCTGACTTCCTTCTTACAGAATACTGCTGATCGCAACTGCGAGCTCACTGCATTATCTTTACTGCACCTTGATTCAATCTCACTTATACCATCCTGGGAGAACACACAACCTAAATACTTTAAATTATCGACCTGTTCTAGCTTTGTATCACCAATCTGACATTCAATTCTGTTGAATTTCTTACCTACTGGCATCAATTTAGTCTTCGAGAGGCTAACTTTCATACCATACTCATTGCGCCTATTTTCAAGTTCCAAGATATTAGACTGCAGGCTTTCGGCACAATCTGCCATTAAGACCAAGTCGTCAGCATAGGCCAGACTGTTTACTACAATTCCACCTAACCTGAATCCCTCCCTGCCATTTTATACCTTTCAGTAGATGATCCATCTAAACTACGAACAGCAAAGGTGAAAGATTACAGCCTTGTCTAACTCCTGTAAGTACCCTGAACCAAGAACTATACAGGAGAAAACTAATACAGGCGAAATACTGAAATTTATTTTTAAAGACATTTAGAAAAAATACAAATGTTAAAAGCTAGAAAATTATTTGGTTTTGATAAGATTTCTGGGGCATTCTAAATACTATGGGTTCGGATATAGTGTCATATCTGAGGTACTTGTTTGATTACTGTTTTCATGAAGGAGCGATACCAAATATATGAAGATGTGCAATAGTAGCCTCAGTGAATAAGGGAAAGGGTAATAAACATAAAAAAGATATTTACAGGCCAGTCAGCTTGACATGTGTTGTTTGAAAGCTCTGGAAAAACATTGTTTCTGATTATATCACGCACGTTTGTGAAATTAATAACAGGTTTGATATAAGGCAATTTGAGTTTAGGAAATGCTACTCCGGTGAGGATCAACCTCGAGGAAGATACAGCAGATATATTAGATTCAGGAGGTCAACTGGACTATATTGTTATTGACCCATCTAAGACTTTTGATAGAGTAGTCTATATCATGGAAACTACTGACGAAAATAAGGGCTATTGGACTAGACGAAAGAGTGGTTGAATGGGTGGCTAATTTCTATAACCAAGTTCGATAGCTGCAGTCGCTTAAGTGCTGCTAGTATCCAGTATTCGGGAGATTGTGGGTCCGAACCCCACTGTCGGCAGCCCTGAAAATGGTCTTCCGTGGTTTCCCATTTTCACAGCAGGCAAATGCTGGGGCTGTAACTTAATTAAGGCCACGGACGCTTCTTTCTCACTCCTAGCCATTTCCTATCCCATCGTCGCCATAAGACCTATCCGTGCCGGTGCGACGTTAAGCAGCTTGCAAAAAAAATTCTATAAAATAGAACTCAGAGAATTAGAGTAGGTGAAGCGTTTTCTTAACCTGTGATGATTAAGAGTGAGACTCCCACAGGGCAGTAATATTCGAACTTTCTTACATATATAAATGAGTAACTGGAATCACAGTCCGGCCCCGCGGTGTAGGGGCAACCCGTCCGCCTGTCACCCAGTGGCCCCTGCCGACCGGGTCAGGGGTTTTATATCCCTGGTCTGGGGACTGGGGTCTGGGTGTTTGTGTCGTCCCTAACGTTCCTTTCCTCACATTCAACACTTTACTCTTCCGCTATTTATAAAAATACACGCAGGTTCCTCATATATGGTGCAAGTAGGGGCAAAAGTTCTTTCTAGGTCGACGCCCCAAACAAATAGCATTTTTAAAAATGGAATCACATAAGGCCAAATAAGTTACGAGAATGTAAGCGACTACAAAAATGATGTGGGATATGCAGCAGAAAATAGGACGGTGTTAAATGGGATGAAAAGTCAGATTGTAAGTTTCACAAAGAGAAAACGTCGTCGCAGTTTTAATGACGGTGTTAAATGGGATGAAAAGTCAGGTTGTAAGTTTCACTAAGAGGAAACGTCCTCACAGTTTTAATGACGGTGTTGATGGGGTGAAAATACGTCATGATGATCACTGGAAGTACCTATGTGTTATTATAAGGAATTATCTTCCTCGGGGTAATCATATTAACGAGGTTGCAAAGAAATGATACATGGTTCTGAGGGTATTTAAGGCTTGTAGTAAGAATGAAAAGGAGAGGGCGCTGAAGTCTCTGGTAATACCCCAATTAAAGTATGGTCGCAGTGTATGGGACCCACACCAGGTTAACTCAAAACGAGAAATGGATGAGATCCAAAGGAAAGCAGCACGATTTGTTCTGGGTGATTTCCGAAAAAAGAGTAGCGTTACAAAAATGTTGCAAAGTTTGGGCTGGGAAGACTTGTGAGAAAGGAGACGAGCTGCGCGACTAAGTGGTCTGTTCCGAGCTGTCAGTGGAGAGATGAGGAGGAACGACGAATAAGTTTGAGTGGTGTCTTTAAAAGTAGGAAAGATCACAATATGAGGATAAAGTTAGAATTCAAGAGGACAAACTGGGGCAAATATTCGTTTATAGGAAGGCGAGTTAGGGATTGGGATAACTTCCCAATGGACACGTTCAATAAATTTCCAATTTCTTTGAAATCATTTAATAAACAGTCAGGAAAACAGGAAAATGCAGTCAGTAGTGATTGATTGATAATTCTTGTGATCGTCGAGCCAGGGAGATACGTGTCGCATACAACCAATGGAGTGGCCTGCATGTTTTGCAATGTGTTCGTACATGGCGTGAACTGAAGAGAACTAGCATTCAGCAACTGGTTGAAGCTGCTATCGGAGAGTGGGACAATCTGCCAAAAATAATTTGCGTTCTTTGGTGCTGAGTATTCCACGTCGTGTTCAAGTACGCCTCGGGACCCGAAGTGGCTATACACGATATAGACGTGCCACAGAATGAACAAAATTTTTGTGTTCATTATCCCACATTATCAAAGTTGTGCTTTTGTTAGATTTCTCTTGTCCTTACATAGCTGAGTGCATGTTGATTTTCTTTGTATAATATACACTTTGTAATGTACAATGTACATTCATACACATAGCAAAATAAAAATTGCACTGAACCAGAATATGCAAAACTTCTTTCGAGCACTGTACTTCCCAAAAGTATTCCAATTTTGTCCCTAGTGCTTTTTCCTTTCTGTTTTGGTTTAAGAAATGCCCTAGAAAATCGATAATATATGAATATTTTTTATACAAGTTGTTTTACGTCGCACCGACATGGATAGGTCTTGCGGCATAAATACATTTTAGAATAAATAAGCTATTATAGTCCACCTCTGTGGTGTAGTGGTTAGCCTGATTAGCTGCCACCCCCGGAGGTCCGGGCTCGATTCCCGGCTCTGCCACGAAATTTGAAAAGAGGTACGAAGGCTGGAACGGGGTCCACTCAGCCTCGGGAGGTCAACTGAGTAGAGGTGGGTTCGATTCTCACCTCAGCCATCCTCCAAGTGATTTTCTGTGGTTTCCCACTTCTCCTCCAGGCAAATGCCGGGATGGTACCTAACTTAAGGCCACGGCCGCTTCTTTCCCTCTTCCCTCTGCCTTGCCTGTTCAGCATAGCAGGTGAGGCCGCCTAGGTGAGGTACTGGTCGTTCTCCCCAGTTGTATTCTGCGACCCTACGTCTGAAGCTCCAGGACACTGCCCCTGAGGCGGTAGAGGTGGGATCCCTCGCTGAGTCCGAGGGAAAAATCGACCCTGGAGGGTAAACGTATTAAGAATAAAAAGATAAGTTATTATAACCTTTTATTTGAAATCCCTTATATCCCGTTCGTGTTTTGTGTAGTTTGCAAGTTATATATATCCTTTCTATTTAATGCCGCACTAACACAGTCAGGTTTTAGCCGACGTGGCAACAAATAACGTTACAGTGTTACTTGCAGACAAGCCATATTCGAATGTGTAAGAGCTGATGGAATACACATTTCACTTTACTTCTTTTGACAACTTAATAATAATTTTACGTAGCTATTACTAGCCTGGTGCAACCCTTGTAAGGGAAACCCTCCGACGAGGGTGGGTGGCATCTGCCGTGAATGAGAACTGCGTGTTTTCGTGGTGGAAGATAGTGCTGTGTGTAGTGTATGAATTGCAGGGATGTTGGGGACAGCACAAACACCCAATCTCCGAACCGAAGGAATTAATCATTTATGATTAAAATTCAGGACTCGGCCGTGAATCGAACTCGGAGTCCTGTGAGCCGAAGGCCTCTGTGCTGACCATTCAGCCAAGGAGCCAGACTTTTGATGACATGATGCCTTTGAGTATAAGGATAACAAATTACTTTGTTCTAGTACAGTCAATAATTCTAAATTATGTGGAGTAAGATTATGGGATACATAATCTCAAGTAAATTTAGATTTGGTACAGATTATCCAAAACAGGATTGGGAAATGTTTCTCAAAAGGCAAGCGTTTAAAATAATCAGAAATGCAACGTGGACAGGTTGTTCTTATATGATTAGAATCATGACTGTAAACAAATTTCTCATATAATTTAGCCTAAAATATAAATTTAAAAATAAGTTATTTTATTGATAAGTAACTATAGACAAGTCCGCCTCTGTGGTGTAGTGGTTAGTGTGATTAGCTGCCGCCCCTGGAGGCCCAGGTTCTATTCCCAACTCTGCCACGAAATTTGAAAAGTGGTACGAGCGCTGGAACGGGGTGCACTCAGCCTCGGGAGGTCCACTGAGTAGGTGTGGGTTCGATTCCCACCTCAGCCATCCTGGAAGTGGTTTTCCGTGGTTTCCCACTTCTCCTCCAGGCAAATGCCGGGATGGTACCTAACTTAAGGCCACGGGCGCTTCCTTCCCTCTTCCTTCTCTATCCCATCCAATCTTCCCATCCCCCCCGCAAGGCCCCTGTTCAGCATAGCAGGTGAGGCCGCCTGGGCGAGGTACTGGTCATCCTCCTCAGTTGTATCCCCGACCCAATATCTCACGCTTCAGAACACTGCCCTTGAGGCGGTAGAGGTGGGATCCCTCGCTGAGTCCGACGGAAAAGCCGAACCTGGAGGCTAAGCTGATTAAGAAGAAGAAGAAGAAGTATAGACAATCTTATCAATCAAATGCAAAGGCGTATGTATGGCTTTTAGTGTCGGCAGTGTCCGAGGACAAATTCGGCTCGCCAGGTGCAATCATGGTTAAAATTCCCGACCCTGCCGGGAATCGAACACGGGAACCCTGCGGCCAAAGGCCAGCACGCTAACCATTTAGCCAAGGAGCCGGACACATCTTACCAATATAATTGTGGAATAAAGAATGTTGGCTGTGCGGTTAGGGGTGCGCAGTTGTGAGCTTGCATCCGGGAGATAGCAGGTTCCAACCCCACTGTCGGCAGCCCTGAAGACGGTTTTTTGTGGTTTCCCATTTTCACACCAGGCTCTACCTTAATTAGGGCCATGGCTGCTTCCTTCTCACTCCTAGGCCTTTCCTGCCCCACCGTCGCCATAAGACCTGTCTGTGTCGGTGCGACGTAAAGCTAATTGTAAAAAATAAAAAAATAAAGAATGTTGAGTGTTATTACGTATCAACAAATTTCTTGATTAAAAATGGGGAGATAAAATTAGAACCATTGTTGCCGACTAACAAATAATCTTTTTAGAAACCAAAATTCAAGAACAAAGTTCGTAAAAGTTTTTAAATCACTTAAGCCTATTGTAGGAAATATGTTACAATACGGAACTGAAAATTTTATGAACGAATTGAATTATTATTATTAGTATTATTAATGCTGGTAGTTGTAGTAGGCCTACTCGTCTCCTAGCTAAACTTTCCTCACGAGACCTTGCCTCCCAACCTGGTTTACACGAATAGTTTCAAACAATGTGCTCATTTCAACTCGTATACTTAATCTTTAAGGCAGGTTGAATCGACAGTTCTGACCATGGTAAACTATTATAAGAGCCAATACGATAAGGAGCGCGGCGGACTGCAAAATGTTGAACTGCTGTGCTATCACCATTGTTTATCGCTGGGTTTTCCTTGGACATTGCTCGTCTTCATTCCTGAGCAACATACACATACAACACTGTACCCATAAGAAGACATGTCACGTACGGTAAATAACCTCAAAATCGTCGTTTTTGCTTTTACGAGAGATAACGTCCAGAATTAATGTTCTCGTACCGGGCTGAGTGGCTTAAACCATTGAGGTGTTGGCCTTCTGATCTCAACATGGCAGGTTCAATCCTGGCTCAGTCCAGTGGGATCTGAAGGTGCTCAAATACATCAGCCTCCTCTTGGTAGATTTACTGGCATGTAAAATAACTCCTTTGCGACTAAATTGCGGCACCTCGGCGTCTCTGAGTACCGTAAAAATTTAGTTAGTGGGACGTAAAACCAATTAGGCCGTTATTTAAAAAATAGCATCATTATTATTATTAATGTTCCCGTGTCATTACTTCCGCCTCTTTTATGTAATCGTTATACAGTAGCTTCGTTCATAAATACAGCAAAGTCTGTTTGAAAATTGAGCGCTGCAGGATTAGTTGCATTTAAATATCATAACAAAGATGAATATTAAAATCTATTTCAATCATCATATTGTGTTCAGTTTTTAATGCAGTCGAACGAGTGGGTCGTAAAAGACGCGTAATCGGAAATATGATTGCTACACTAACGACTACTTTGATAAGGTATAGTGAAGTAGAGGTTTATGCGGTCTGTAAGTGTGTGACTAAAACTCGTTAAAATCAGAGATTAAGGAACGTAAAAAGTTACTATATACATCGAACAGTAAAGTGACATTTCGAATTTACCCTTATGAAGGTTATACTTCTTCATTGCCGAACTATTTCTCCTTGTTCACGACAGTAGAAAGGTTTTGAACAATTTAAGGGAGAGGAGAAAGGCCTACGGACTGTACAAAGAACACGTACAAGGAAATTACCTAGCTCTAAGGTTAGAAGTGCCAAAAGACTGGAAAAGTTCAGTATACTCCCCCCTTTTCCAAAGAAAGGAAATTCTAAAAAATGCTCGAATCACCGAACAATTGCACGTATCTCACATGCTAGCAAAGTCATGCTTAAAAGCTCACAAAATAGACTTCGCCAGTATGTAGACCGAGAGCTACCTGAAGAACAAGTTGGATTTCGCAAAGGAAGAGGGACCAGAGATCAAATCGCCAAAATCCGATGGATAATGGAGAAGGCAAGAGAATTCCAGAAAGTTGTGTACCTCTGCTTTATTGATTATGCTAAACCCTTTGACTGTGTCGATCATAATGAATTATGGAAAGTACTAAAACACATGGGAGTACCAGATCATATCATTAACCTCATACGGAACTTATACTCTGACTAAGAAGCTACGGTGGGAACCATATATGGAACAACTAAATGGGTCAAGATTAGGAAAGGAGTACGGCAAGGCTGTATATTTTCACCTTACCTGTTCAATCTGTATGCGGAACACATTATGAGTAATGTGGGGTTAGATGAAGAAGAATCAAAACAGCTGGGTTAAATATAAACGACCTGAGACATGCAGGTGATACTATCCTGATGGCAGAAAATTAAAAAGCCTTAAAAACCTGCTGACTGAAAGTGAAAGAAGAAAGCTCCAAGGCTGAACTAATGTTGAATATCAAGGAAAGAAACATTATGGCAACTACACCTGTTCATTCATGGCACGTAGGTGGAGAAAAAATGGAGGTAGTTTCCGTTTTCAACTATCTTGGCTCACAGATTTCTGCTGGTGGTGACTGTAGCCATGAAATCAAAAGAAAGACAATGACCAATCTTGACAATACCTTAAGGAGTAGAGACATGACATTAACAACAAAGATCCGTATAGTAAGGGCTATGGTTTATCCAGTTGTGATGTACGGATGTGAGACCTGAACCATAAGAAAAGCTGAACGCCGTAGAATAGACTCCTTTAAATTGTGCTGTTGGATGAAAATCCTTAGAATCCCATGGGCTGCGAAGAGAACAAATTTTACAGCAAATAAAACCAGAGTGTTCCTTGGATGGCCTAATCCTGAAACAAAAACTAAGCTACTTTGGACACATCATGAGAAGATACAATTCATTAGAAAAGACCTTAATGCTGGGGAAGATCGAAGGCACTAGGAGAAAAGGACGGCAAAGAATGAGATGAATTGATGGCATCACAGAAGTACTAAATTCCAGCTTGGAAAATCTTCGGGAGGCAGTACAGGACAGAAGAAATTAGCGTATTGGGGTCACGGAGAGTTGGAATCGACTAAAGGAAGAGAGAGAGAGAGAAAAGAGAAGATTAAAAATCAACACGGATGTGCATAGAAAGATCTTGAAATGAAAGGGGCGAAGTAATCATGCAAATGGATCATATTAGTTGCCGTCTGCCTCTCTAACGTAACGGTTAGCTCTATTAGCTGCTGTCGTCGAAGGCCCAGGTTCGCCCGGTCCTGTCCGGGCATGCCAGAGATTTAAGAATGGCAGGAGGCCTGGTATGTGGTTAAAAAGGCACACGCAGCTCACGGCCACTGGTTGGGGGGGGGGGGGGTATCCCTGAAAAGAGCTGCACCTCGGGATGAGGACACGAGTTTACCTTGTTTAAGTTACTGGATCTAGTAAGTTACTGCAGATGATGGGAAATGAAATGAAATGTCGTATGGCTTTTAGTGCCGGGATATCCCAGGACGGGTTCGGCTCGCCAGGTGCAGGTCTTTCTATTTGACGCCCGTAGGCGACCTGCGTGTCGTGATGAGGATGAAATGATGATGAAGACAACACATACACCCAGCCCCCGTGCCGTATGAATTAACCAATTAAGGTTAAAATCCCCGACCCGGCCGGAAATCGAACCCGGGACCCTCTGAACCGAAGGCCAGTACGCTGACCGTTCAGCCAACGAATCGGACAGATGATGGGAATTTTCCTTTTATTCTATAGAGGTAGCATATCTGCTTCTTTTCAGGAGGCCCTGGGTTTAATTCGCGACAGGTCACGGATTTTTACCTGGATTTGGGGGCTGGTTAGACGTCCACACAACCTACGTGATTACGATTGAGGAACTACCTGTCGGTGAGATAGCAGCCCCGGTGTAGAAAGCCAAGAGAACGACCGAGAGGATTCTTCGTGCCGGCCTCACGGCGCCCCGTAATCTGCAGGCCTTTGTGCTGAGCAGCGGTCATTTGGTAGTCCAAGCCCCTTCGAGGCTGTTGTGCCATGGGGTTTGGCTTGGATTAATTTCTAGCAGTATTCTTACTTCTTTGAATCTTTAGTGTAGTGCGACTTCTGATGTATCCAAGTCTCCGTCCAGCTGCCTCCAACAACTCTGTGGTACACTTTTCGATTTGTATTCGTTTGATAATTGCCGTAACAATGTCGATGCCTAAGTAATCTATCAGAGCAAATATATGCGCACAGATTTTAATAGCGTACATGATTCAAATCATAGATGTACATTTTATCAGTAGTTACGAGCATTAAGTTCGTATGCTTTGGAGGACGACATAAGTTCCCAGTGCATGCTTTTACCCCTCCGCCGTGACATGCAAACTTTTACACCACAAGATACTTTTGAAGTTACTGACAAATACTGACATTTATTGAGAATAATCTTAAAAATCTGCTTTATCATGCCACACATCAGAAACGACTTAGGTCTTATCAAAACGTCTTCTTATAAATGTTAATTTAATTCTAGTTATGAAATTGATGGCTTACTTCTAAAACCTGGTATGTCCCAATACACTTCCTGTCCATTATATACCTTAAGCGTGGTCACGCCTCCCAGCCCACATAGATATGCAGCCCATCAGAACAATTTTCCTTTTGTCCATTTTCCTATAGCTCACTGTAAAGGAAAATGAACCTTAAATACATTATACTGTAGGAGTGTGTAAATTCGCTTGCAAACAACATCCCTACAATGCGCTACGATAAGGTCTATTTTCCTTTACATATCAGCATAGGAAAATGAACACAACGACAATTATTCTGAAGGACTGCATATAAATATATGACTGGGAGGCGTGACCAGTCTGAAGGAATGTAATTGTTAGGAATAACATTAGGACTTACGAGGTTTTAGAAGTAAGCCATGGAAATACAGTTTGCAAGAAATCAAAATATTACATGAAGAAGATGGAAAGGAAGCTTACCTCATGGTTTCCAGTCTGTTCACTCAAGCCGGCTGTCACTACAACTCCAGACTGACTCAGAATAGCCAACTTCACTTCACTGCATACTTTCAACCACCGCGTACTCTTGCTCCACTTCTTCTTCCTATCCTTTTCCCAATTACCTGGGGTCAGAACTGTCTGTATATGTAGCCCAGTTTTACGCCCGGGTGCCCTTCTCGACATCAACCCTATGCGGAGGGATATACTCACTATTGGGTGTTTCTGAGGTGGTTTGTGGTGTGATGTGCTGTATGTACTGTAAAAGAAGATGCGGCTTAAGAAAGAAAAACTGACACCGGGCCCAGAGCAGTAGGAATTACCTAGAGCATATTAAAATTCCCTACTCGGCCAGGAATCGAACCCGGGGCTTTTTAATCGAAGACCATTACGCTGACCATTCAGCCAAGGAGCCAGATAATCTTCCACCACTCTATTCTAAGAAGCAGAAGAAGAATAAGAAGAATAAGAAGAATAGTGGCTTTGCGTCCTAGAGGGCGTGATAGTCGAGTAGTACAGTAACTGATTTCTCGTCAAAACACATGGGAATAGTAAAACGAAACTCACGTTTCTGTGGTCCGGATTCCGCGTACAATGGGGGGGGGGGAGGTTGCAGTGGCTATGATTACTACGCCAACACTCATATAAAACTATAAGCACCGGGCGAGTTGGCCGTGCGGTTAGGAGCGCGTGGCTGTGAGTCTGCATCCGGGAGATAGTGGGTTCGAATCCCACTATCGGCAGCCCTGAAGATGGTTTTCCGTAGTTTACCATGTTCACACCAGAGAAATTCTGGGGCTGTACCTTCATTAAGGTCACGGTCACTTCCTTCCAACTCCTAGGCCTTTCCTATCCCCTCGTCGCCATAAGACCTATCTCTGTCGATGCGACGTAAAACCACCAGCAAAAAAACTATAAGCTCTCTTACTTGCTTGTTTGCTTGGTTTTACCCCCCATTAACTGATTTTACGGTTTTCGGAGACGAAGTGGAGTGAGTTTTGCCCCACAGGAGTCCTATTAGGTGCCAGTACACCTGCCGGCACGAGGTTGACGTACTTGAGAATCTCCAAATACATAGCATTGAGTGGGGAACAAACTCGCTGACTTGAGCCCAGAAGACTACGGAAAAATTAAGATCGCAAACTTCTTGAGTTAGATTCAAGAGCTCTCTAAAACACACTACTGTTATGTAAGTCTCAAGAGTAGTTAGAATTTAAAGGGATGTAAACATGTTCATGCATATCTTCATCTCATTGATGACTGTGGCCGTAGGCTGTGGAATCTGCTGACGTGTGGTTGGTGCTGAGTAAAGACTCAGAGTATGACTAGTGCGTCTACAAGCTGCGAAAAGGTGCTAATCACGGAGCCAGTTGTGCTGCAATAGCATTTCCTGATTCAGTGACCAATTACCTTATTCCTCATCTTGACTAACTTAGTATGCTTCATCATTGGTTTCTGCTGTTTCTTGCAACTGCGTAAACACCGGTCGTACGTTTCTAGTATCCAAACAGCCTCCAGATTGATAACTTGACAAACAGCGACCACTCCCTGAAGGGGGAGGCGGGCCTCTTAGACGGTGACGCCGTCTCTCAGGCCGGGAGATCTGTTACGGTGAAGGAGATGCTCGGAGAAGCTGAGGGAGTTGGCGACCGTGGCCTATACTAGGAACTGTCCCGGCATTCGTCTTAGAGCAGCAGAATGGAAAACCACAGAAAACCATTCTCAGGACAGCCGACGGTTGGAGCCAGACATGAGATCCAACCCTGTCCTGTCTCCCAAATGCAGAGGTGTAGAGCCACGGTAGAGCCGTGGTCACCCCTCCTCTGCTCGGTTGGCCGGTCAGAGTGCAGAGCTGTTGGACCACGGACCAGCCGTGGCCACTTATGGGCCGAAGCCCACTCTGCATCTACTGTACCTACCTGACAAACAGAACAATCCGACTACCTCTATTGGATCCGAAATCGATTTGTATACGAGTTGTTCATCTTCGTATACTGTGATTCGTAAGTGAAAATATTCAATCTTCAAATTCATAATGTCCCTTTCCCCATTCAAAGTTTATCTAACCAAGGTAGTCCACTTCCCGGACACTCTGAACTTCAAGAATATTGCAGTACAATTTGTTAATGAATAAAGATCCATTTCCTTGTAAGGATTTTTTTAATCACTCTCTATTTCCTTTTCTCTGCAGAAATAATAATAATAATAATAATAATAATAATAATCATAATCATAATAATAATAATAATCACAAAAGAAACGTTCTACGCCCGGCCGTCTTTGCCCCCCCCCCCACTCCCACCCCAGGAATTAACCTGATACTCATTTTTGGTGTAGGCTGAGCGAACCTCACGGCTATGTGCACCTTCGGAAGTGGAAATCTCGTTTCTTAAATTTTACGACTTCCTAACGGCGAATCGAACCCACGTCCTTCCGGGCGAACAGAGCACACCCTTACCGCCTCGGCCAGGCAGCTCCTAATCACAATAATAATATAAAATAATAATAATAATAATAATAATAATAATAATAATAATAATAATAATAATAATAATAATAATAATAATCTTCCATTTTTATCTGTTTACCCTCCAGAGTGGGTTTTTCCGTCGGCCTCGGTGAGGGATCCCACCTCTACCGCCTCCAAAGGCAGTGTCCTGAAGCGTAAGACTTGAGTCGGAGGATACGAGGAGGATGAGCCTTGTGGGGGGATAGGAAGATTGGAAAGGATAGACAAGGAAGAGGGAAGGAAGCGGCCGTGGCCTTAAATTAGGTACAATCCCGGCATTTGCCTGGAGGAGAAGTGGGAAACCACTTTCAGGATGGCTGAGGTGGGAATCGAACCCACCTCTACTCAGTTGACCTCCTGAGGCTGAGTGGACCCCGTTCCAGCCCTCGTAACACTATTCAAATTTCGTGGCAGAGCCGGGAATCGAAGTCGGGCCTCTGGGGATGGCAGCTTATCATGCTAACCACTACGCCACAGTGGCGGACATAATAATAGACCCTAATAATAATAATAATAATAATAATAATAATAATAATAATAATAATAATAATAATAATAATAACCGGATCCACTAACAATGTACATGTCGGTTATTTTGGAAAGTTGATACATTTAGTTCTATCTCTCGGGCGTTTGTGAACCATACAATCATACGGAACTTGAACAATAAGTATTATTACAGACTTGTTTTTTATTAGAGCTTCTTTGAGAAGTAAAAAAGAAATGAGCTCGCAAACCTTTCAAGTCGTATCAAAGTGTACTCATGATAACGTGTTAATCTTGACCGACACTCACCAAGGAGCAGCTTTTGCACCTCCTATCTGATGTATTATGAATAGCGAATAGTAGAAGAGCTAATTTCCTGCTTGGAAACGAGATATTCTTATTGTGACTTCATAAGCCGCTGCTTTGGCCACTGGAGTATATCAGACGCTAAATGCCGTCAGCAGTCACTGAGGACGGTGTTATAGGAATTGTCGGCGGCTAACGTTACCCCATGTGTTTTCTTTTAATAGTCAACACTTGAGTGACTGAGGTCTTTGTTCACTCCACCAGCTGGTAGTAGTCTGATACCCTCCCTTTCTGGGCCTACACGCTAATGAAAATGCAAACTATTCTTCTTGGCGTGAATCCATTCTGTAAGTTACATTCTTCTCTGCCAAGGCATTAGGTCTCAGAGACTTCACAAACTAAACCAAACCAAACCCCTTGGCCTACCAAACAACTGCTGCTCAACCCAAAGGCCTTCAGATTTCGAGGTGTCGTGTGGTTGGCACGACGAATCCTGTTGACTTTGTAGACCGAGGCCACCATCTCACTGTCAGATAGCTCCTCAAATGTAATCATGTAGGGTGAGTAGACCTCGAACCAGTCCTCAGATCTAGTTAAAAATCCCTGACCTGACCGGGATTCGAACACGGGAACTCCTCACAAGAGGTGAGAGGCAGGCACGCTACCCCTTTACCGCGGAGCCGGCTCAGAGACTTCACAGCCAATAGGGAGAATGTTACACTGTTCTTACCATGTAGCTAGTCATAACATTTTTTTATCTTTCATTTTGTAAGGTCTGCTTCAGGCCTACATCACACCAACATACATTGGTCTTATGGTTACAATGAGATTGGAAAGGGCAAGGAGTGGTAAGGAAGCAACCGTGGCCTTAATTAAGCTACAGCCCAGGATTTACCTGGTGTGAAAATGGGAAACTACGGGAATCCATCTTCAGGACTGCCGACAGCGAGGATCAAACTCACTCTCTTGCAAGCTTATAGCTACGTAACCCAAATCGCACAGCTACTTGCTCGGTTTTCTGCTTATTTGTAAGGAGAGGAAAAGATGATGATGCTTGTTGTTTAAAGGGGCCAAACATCTTGGTCATCGGCCTCTGAGAGGAGAAGCATGGTGGTGTGAAGGATCCTCAACATGACAAACAAAACTAGTATTTTCATATTGTCGTACCAGCTGTACAGTAAGTGGAAAATCAATGACGGCCGTTCGCGTATTCGTATTTCAGAGTTACGGCTAGCTAGAAGAGGTTTTGTTCAGACTAGCAGAGCAGTGGGAGGGGCTGCCTGGCCGAGGCGGTAAGGCGTGCTCGGTCCACCCGGAAGTAGGCCTACGTGGGTTCGATTCCCCACCAGGAAGGCGAAAATGTTTAGAAATGAGATTTCCACTTACGGAGGTGCAAATGGCCCTGAGGTTCACTCAGCCTAAAAAAAAAATGAGCTGGGAGCAAAGGCGGCCGGGCGTAGTTCTAAACACTCTATCTTACCAAGTGCCTCAGACGTTAATGAGGTCGTGGGTACATGTGTACTTCATCCTGTTTTGCGGCCGGATGCCCTTCCTGATGCAATCCCTATGAACAGGAATGGAGGCTATTCATTATTGCGAGATTTCTGGTGATTGGTTGTGGGGTGTATTGTGTTATGTGTATATAAAGTGCAGTGTATTGGGACGAACACGAACACACAGTCTCCGAGCAAGAGGAATTAATCAGACATCGTTAAAATTCCCAACCCGGCCGGGAATCGAAACCACGACCCACGACTCTCTAAACAGAATGCCTCTATGCTGACCATCCAGCCAAGGAGTTGGAATGATTTCTAACATTGTGCTTATTCTAAAAACCGGAAATAAGGGAGATTCTTTCCGGTTTAGAACTACTTTTTAGTCCCTTGCGTCATTAGATTTCATTTAACATGTGTCCGGCTCCTTGGACGAATTGTCAGCGTAATGGCTTTCGGTTCAGAGAGCCCCGGGTTGGATTCCCTGCCGGGTCGGAGATTGTTACATTTAATGGTTAATTATCTAGGTTCTGGGACTGGAAGTTTGTGCTGTCCCCAACATCCCTGCAACCCGTACACCACACATAACACTATCGTCCACCTCAATTACACTCATTTTCCTCCCACACACGGCAGATGCCGCCCACCCTCGTCGGAGGGTCTGCCTTACAAGGGCTCGACCAGGCTAGTAACAGCCACACGATATTATTATTATTATTATTATTATTATTATTATTATTATTATTATTATTATTATTATTATATCCTGCCTCAAACTTAAGTAAGATCCTGCAAAAGCAACAACAGCTTCACAACTTTCTGTTGTTGTGTCTGGAACTCTGGATCACTTAGGATGCATGGAGACTTACTGCGAGGAAGATGGTGAGAACAAAGTAGTAGATTAAACTAAAAATCTAGAGATCGCAGCAGCAGAAGTGAAAAGCGTGTGATTGAGAAAACTTTGCGATATTTCAAGAAACTTGTAACAAACATGAACAGTGAAATAGAACAAAGATTTAATGACAAACCCGTGAAGTTAATCCAGTTAATTTCATATATTGCCATTTTAAAACTTGTCACTTACAAGAATGACTGTAAAAAAACTCTGCTTGTTATTAGGGCTCAAATATGTTGGTATTATTATTTTGAATATGTGGCTCGCAGTAAATCAGAATCTGAGACAGTTGCTACTTCCTTTATCTTAAATGTCGGTACTGGATATGAAGCTCTAAAAGTCACTTGCTGAATGTGTGTTGTGCATTCGTATTTCCACCGTTGGTATAGGAAGGTCATTCAGCACTATGAATAGGGTGATGATGACATTAAGAAACAGAATGGGCCAGGATATACTTCAAGCTTGTGTAAAGCTGTCAGTCGAAGGAACGAGGATCCGACAGGAATTTGCATCATTGTTGCAGTCCACAGGCATGCTGTAAAGAAACCTCGGCGAATTCATCTCCTGTGGAGCATGTATTTTACTGCACGTGGGGTAAAGCGGGGTAATTTTCATAATTTCAACATTTTATCATTGTTTTGAAAAGTAATGCGTTAATCCTGCAGATGAAAGTGATGCTTGATACTTGCGTACTTAAGAAGCATTTGCCCAATTTAAAAATGTCTAAATACAGAAACGTAGTGCCACTATCCTATTTACCTATCCAATATTAACAAGGGAAATTTTAATCGGATCAATTGGGATATATCCGGGGGGTTATTTCAATAACATTGATTATGAGCATTAATTACAATAATAATAGTCTACAATTCGGTATTTATCAGTTATTCTTTACATGCTAAATTAAATATTTGAGGTCATGTCAAACAGAAATCAGGATAATTACAAATAATTCAAATTACACATGATTGCCCGATAACATTGTAACGTTCCAGACGTTACAGTGTAATTATGTTAATTTTATTATGTGTAATTAATTCGGGAATTTAACGTCATGATATTGATCTTGGTATGTAATTGTATTATAATTCATGTTTAATCATTTGCTCACTATCATTTCATTACTTTGTAACTACGACTTGTAAACGAGGGCTGAATATTCTAATATTCACTTAGATTCTTGCGACATTTGTTTAAAATTAACTTGCAGTAGATTTCCTCTATCTTGCCACATCACCGAGGAGGAAGGAAGGACAAATTTAGACATCAAGTTCTGAGAAAAGCGAGCACGTGTTCACGCGTCCTAACGTAAGCTACCGTATTTCGACCAGAATTATTCAAACTGATCTACGCCTATATTTTGAAAGGAGCGTCGTGTTGCCATGGATAATGAGTGAATGGACCAATAGAAGAACAGTTAATATCAGAGTTAAGACCCGTCAACTCTAATATCTGGAGTGGGGAGAGACATGTCATCTGATTGGACCACGTATAGCGACCTGTAATTAGCGCCAGAGAAGGTTATAAAAGGGCGTGCTGGAGCTCTTGGCTTCTACTTGATCTTGCATCTCTTCTACCAGATCTTCTACGTGAACTGCTACTTGATCTTCTTCGTTTGATTCTGCAGTAGTATTCTACATTTATTACTTCATTACCACGACGTGGTACTTAGAAATTCCGAATGAGGGGTGTATAGCCACTCTCATCAGGAAGTACGTACAGCTCGGCTACAAGACCGGTTTGAACCAGTCTAAGTCAATAGGTAGTATTAATCTAGATAGAAATGAAACTTCAGAGAACATTTTCAGTAAAGTTGGAAGGATTCTTAATTGAGTATCCTCTCCAAATAACCCAAGGTGGTTCTTCTAACTATGACTTAGGGCTTATCTCCAAAATATGGGATAGAGCATAATAGGGAGTGTTAGTTTTGAAGTCATCTTCCAATTAGTGGTGGGTGCAATTTGCAAGGCAGGAATGGTACTTAGCTGCAGATGAAGAGATCTCAAAGACGACCGATGATGTTCCCGCTACAAGGATGGAAGCTTCCCAAGGACCAGCAGAACAAGACTAAATGGTGAGCAAGCGAGTTAAAGATATTGCAAGTTTTCGCGAAGTAGAGTCATTCAATTTTCTGTTAAATTCATTTTTTAATTTAAATTCAGTTCTCGTTAAACCGTCGTCAATCATATTAAATATAATAAATAGTATTTTTCTAGTTCACTTTAATCAATCTGCCTTAATTAGCCTTTTGATTTTTAATTCTCCTGCTTAATGATTAGTGCACTATCACCCCACCCCTGTGATAAGAGTCCGTCCAAGCTTGATTATAAATTTTTATCTTTAAGTCCTCAACTTAAAGATTGGCGCCCTTAGCTTGAATGGTTGCATTTCTCGTTTGATGATTGTTCTCCGAGAGGGGTAGTCACATAAATGCCGCTCCAACGTGTGGCGAGAAAATCATTAAGTACGGAGCAGTTAATGACAGTAACGATATCAGAATTAGTATTATGGGCAAAAATTGGATATCCACGTTTCATTAGGAGTGTTTGATTGTGGGAAGGGTCATGGCTGATCAGACGAAAGAGGAGAGGATGTTGCGCAGTGGACGGGCGATAAAAGGTAATAACGTATTGAGTTCAGAGGAAGAGTTGTGTAGTCTAGTAGAGGAAATTGAAGATAGAAGTGTAAGTAGTATGGAGAGTGAAGGCAAGCAGAAAGAAGTCAGTATGGAGTCAGATGATAGTAGGATGGGGGGCGAAGCGGAAGTATACACTAACAATGAAAGTAATAATAATGATCAGTTAATGGGAATGATGCAGTTAATGTTAAGTAAGATAGAGGACAGTAAAACTGAAATAAAAAGTGAATTGGAACAAATTAAAACAGATGTAGAACAAACTAAAGCTGAGCTTAAAGGTGAATTAGAACAAACTAACACTAAAATTGAGAATATTAAATATGAACTTAAAGAACAGTTAGAGCAAACTAAAGCTGAATTAAGCAGGGAGATGAGGGAAAATAAGGAGGAAGCGAATCGGAGAATGGACGAACACAGTAGGCAGTTACGAGATCTGGTGGTAAAAAATGAACATTTTAATAAGCGATTAGAGGACCAGAAAAGTGAATATGAACGGCGAGAGAAAGAGGTAGAAGAAAAGTTTGCGGGGCAGAGAAGTGAATTCCTGGAATTAATGGGGAAGGAAAACAACTCTACTAGGGAGGAAGTAATGAGGCAGGTCACTAGTATTGATAAGAGAGTTGAGACTCAAAGAGGGGAAATACGGATATTTAAAGACCACGTCCAACAAGAGATTGACACAGTAAAGCTTAGAATAGAAGATGAGACCCGGGCAAGTGAAGAAAGGTTTGCGATAGCTGAAGAGAATAAGATTGAAATTAGGACATTGAAAGAGAAGCAGGTTAATTTGGAGAGAGAAATTGATAGGAGAGACAGAGATGTAGAATGCCGGATGGAGAAAGCAGAAAATAAGTTAAAACAGGTGGCAAAGGATAAACAGGTTTTCACGGGAAGGCAATGTCTAGGAAATAGCTACATTAGGGAAATAGAACTACCTAAATTTAATGGGAAACAAACGAACCCGCTAGATTTCCTTAAGATGATAGAAAAACGATTTGAAAAGCGTCTAGAGGAAGGGTCTATGGACTGGGAAGACGTTATGGAAAATATTGACCATGCTTTTGTAGGAGAAACTCGGTCTTGGTTCATGGTATATAGGCAGACGATGACAAACCTGAAAGAATTCAGAAATAAATTTAGAGAGAAATTCTGGAATGAAGCGATACAAGCTCGGGAGAGAGAAAGGGTGGTATTTGGGAGGTACAAACAGCATGAAGGAGTTACTATGACCGAGTACTTCCTGGCACATGTCATGATTTGTCAGAACTTAGATGGTATAACCGAGGGGTCTGATGTAGTAAGGCTACTTTTAAGACATTTTCCGGACAGGGTGAGAGAAGCAGCCTGTATGCAAAAAGTTGGTACTATTCAGGAGATGGAGAACCTACTAGGCAGTTTTGATGCGTTAGGTAACCTTAGGAGTAGTACGGAGAATATTCAGAACTTTAGTCATCACAACGGAATAAGACATAACGGTAGAACACAGAATCACGAAGCTCGCAATCAGTTCAGACCTCAGCAGAACAGCAGGAGCGGAGCACAGGAATATAGGACAGGAAATTCCCAACGGAGGCCAGAGCAATGTACTAATGAGTCCAACGTCAATACACAAAGGGAAACTTTAAACTAACTAGAGGCTGTAATGTTAGGTCAGAATTCCAGCCTAGTACGAAGGTAGCGAAGTGTCTTGCCATGAATGTGTTACCATATGACCTCGATGTTAGAGACGATTTGTTGTATGAACCCGAGCAGAATAATGGAGATTCAAGTAATAAAGTAGTCAATCCCGTTGTTAAATTGAAAGTCTGGGGGGCGTGGGTTAAAGTTTTGATTGATTCTGGTAGCCAAATATCATGCATTAGTTCTCAGTGGTATGAGTCATTAGTGAAACAGGGTATTCAGTTGGAGGAAATGCCTGTTAAGTCTACTTTCATCATTACGGCTGTTGGAAAGAAGTCTAAGCAAATTTGTAAACAAGTAGCTGTCCCGATCTGCATTAATAATTCTATTAGCGTTCAGATATGTTTGGTAATTCCGCATTTGATATTTGATCTTATCTTGGGATCTGACTGGTTAACGTTAAAATTGGCTCAGTTAAATTACAATGATCTTGTGCTAAATTAGAGGTGGAATAATGAGGATATCAAGGTCAAGTTTGAGGAGGAAATTCAGAGGAAAACGGAAGTTAGTACAGTGTGGAGAATGAGAGAGGTTTCTAAAGTAAATGAAGAGGCTAGTGAGGGCCTGAAGTTGTGTCAGTTGTGGATTAATGAGGATAAAATATGTGGCTTGAAAGAAACCGTAAGTAGAAGTGAAGTAAATGAAATCCAGAAGGACAAGTTATATGAAGTGTTATGTGAACACGTGGAGATTTTCTCCGAGAAACCTGGTGTTACCCATCTGTATGAACATTCTTTTTCTGTGCTGGATAAGACTCCATTCAGCGGACCGCGGTATCCGATACCACACAAATATGCAAAAGCCGTAGAGGATCAAATTCAAGCTATGTTAGCAGACGATGTGATTGAATTATCAAACAGTCAATACGTTAATCCCTTAATTGTCGTGCCTAAGTCTGATGGATCAATACGTTTGTGTATTGAATGCGAGAGCGTAGTGAGAGTGTTAGGTTTGCCTGAGGAACCACCTCGTAATGCTGAATTTTACGTCCGACTGGCACGGGAGAACCTGATTAAATCTGGAGATAAACGCAAAAGACAGCAGAAACGTAAGGTACTGGATAACTTTGAGGTAGGTGATATGGTTTTGGTGAGAGTTCCCATGTTGTCAAATAGTGAGGATAAGGTAACTAAGAAATTTTTTCTGTTATATCAAGGCCCTTATAAAGTACATCGTAAACTAGGACCCTGTGCTTACAAGTTAGCGGATGGCGAGAGCGTAATGAATGGTTCATATAACATTAGTAGTTTACGGAGATACCTGTCGTGTGAGGTGGCTGAACCGGATTGTGAGATATAGGTCAGTAACTCGGGGAAGTTGCTACTTGTTATGTCAGACTACGAGTGGATGAGTTTACGTCTCAATTGTGGTGGTATTTCCTAGTTGTGTTTGTAAACAAGGGAGGTGTTTGTGTGGCGGTAGAGTTACGCTTGTTCATTGACGATCGATCATCTGTTTTCCGTATGTGAGGCCATGAAATTTTATATATTTGTTTTCTGAGATGTTACAGAAGGCTAATTAAAGCTGACGACGGCAAATAATTAATTTTCCCGTATGTGCATTTCTAACTTGCAATAATTTTACCGTGAGCTTAAATCACGTGTGTATTCGTGTGGAGTGTTTTGCATCATGCTTCAAGATAAGGTTGAAACATTCGAAAGAGTGATAAAAGTGTAAATTGTTTGTATCATTTGTTTTCCATGGTTTTAATGTAAAAGATTGGAAGAGAACGTGTTATTGCTATCTAGCAAAGAATGTCGGAGAGATGGGGAGTAAAAGGACATATAGACACTCGGCAGAGTCTGTAATCTGAAATTGTATATATATTATGTTATATTTTCTAGGATAATCTTGTTTTTTTTTACAAAAGTGAAAAGTTGCTCATGTTGGGCATAACTTAGCATCTAAACCTCAAGATGAACTGAAATAACAGACATTCGCAATGGTAAGCAGTCTAAGAGAGATATGATGGAAAGAGTGAGATATAATTAATTGTATGAAAATAATGTCGCTCGTTATGGGCAGGTAATAGAGGTATTTCAAGTCAATGTGGGAGTAAGTGTGTGAGTTCTCAACTCATGTGATATTTGTTAAGAACTCATGGGGGCGTATGTAACGTTCCAGACGTTACAGTGTAATTATGTTAATTTTATTATGTGTAATTAATTCGGGAATTTAACGTCATGATATTGATCTTGGTATGTAATTGTATTATAATTCATGTTTAATCATTTGCTCACTATCATTTCATTACTTTGTAACTACGACTTGTAAACGAGGGCTGAATATTCTAATATTCACTTAGATTCTTGCGACATTTGTTTAAAATTAACTTGCAGTAGATTTCCTCTATCTTGCCACATCACCGAGGAGGAAGGAAGGACAAATTTAGACATCAAGTTCTGAGAAAAGCGAGCACGTGTTCACGCGTCCTAACGTAAGCTACCGTATTTCGACCAGAATTATTCAAACTGATCTACGCCTATATTTTGAAAGGAGCGTCATGTTGCCATGGATAATGAGTGAATGGACCAATAGAAGAACAGTTAATATCAGAGTTAAGACCCGTCAACTCTAATATCTGGAGTGGGGAGAGACATGTCATCTGATTGGACCACGTATAGCGACCTGTAATTAGCGCCAGAGAAGGTTATAAAAGGGCGTGCTGGAGCTCTTGGCTTCTACTTGATCTTGCATCTCTTCTACCAGATCTTCTACGTGAACTGCTACTTGATCTTCTTCGTTTGATTCTGCAGTAGTATTCTACATTTATTACTTCATTACCACGACGTGGTACTTAGAAATTCCGAATGAGGGGTGTATAGCCACTCTCATCAGGAAGTACGTACAGCTCGGCTACAAGACCGGTTTGAACCAGTCTAAGTCAATAGGTAGTATTAATCTAGATAGAAATGAAACTTCAGAGAACATTTTCAGTAAAGTTGGAAGGATTCTTAATTGAGTATCCTCTCCAAATAACCCAAGGTGGTTCTTCTAACTATGACTTAGGGCTTATCTCCAAAATATGGGATAGAGCATAATAGGGAGTGTTAGTTTTGAAGTCATCTTCCAATTAGTGGTGGGTGCAATTTGCAAGGCAGGAATGGTACTTAGCTGCAGATGAAGAGATCTCAAAGACGACCGATGATGTTCCCGCTACAAGGATGGAAGCTTCCCAAGGACCAGCAGAACAAGACTAAATGGTGAGCAAGCGAGTTAAAGATATTGCAAGTTTTCGCGAAGTAGAGTCATTCAATTTTCTGTTAAATTCATTTTTTAATTTAAATTCAGTTCTCGTTAAACCGTCGTCAATCATATTAAATATAATAAATAGTATTTTTCTAGTTCACTTTAATCAATCTGCCTTAATTAGCCTTTTGATTTTTAATTCTCCTGCTTAATGATTAGTGCACTATCACCCCACCCCTGTGATAAGAGTCCGTCCAAGCTTGATTATAAATTTTTATCTTTAAGTCCTCAACTTAAAGATTGGCGCCCTTAGCTTGAATGGTTGCATTTCTCGTTTGATGATTGTTCTCCGAGAGGGGTAGTCACAACATCATCTCAAGCATAACGACCACAAATGAGCTGCTCTTTGCTTCAGCTCCAGCGTACCGCTCGTGATACCTTGATCTGCAGAACTGGCAACGAATGCATTTGCCTTTTTTTCTGCTTTTTTTTCTTTTTTTTTCTTACAGATGACTTTGAATAATAGCTCAGATTACAAAATGTAACAATCTAATGTAACAATGTAAGCTATACCTTGATTCATAAGTGGAACTTGGAAGTGGCAGTTCCATTGATTGCTGTTTCACAACTCGCACTTTCTTGACGAGATACTCTTCATCATTCTTTTATGTTAGAGTTTTCTTGCAATAATTCGTTTCGTGAAAAGATTGCTCGTGCTCAGTCGACGTTTCTTCCTAACAGCGGCGAAATTTTCAGATGAACTCAAAAGACAAAGTTTAGACCTGGCTCGGGTAAAAGTTGCTTTCTTATTAACCTTTTTCAGCCTTGGAAGGAACTGTTGGACTACTGCAGTAACCTGAAAAACGTTAGGTTCTTGGGTTGTTGAGAGAAACCGAGAAACATCAGGTTGAGAGCTAAGACCCAGAGATGTGAAATGAATATCTTAGGCGGTAGCATTTAAGTCTCGAAAGGTATGAACCTAAAGCCTTAAAATCTGTATTAAATTGGCATAAAATACGTATACCTATTAGCCCACGATTTCATAATCCAAATGACTCCATAATAACTTATTCAAATTGCCCCTCGCGGTGACACGAAAATATCGGAACAGACTGTGTAGTACAATAAGAATTCAACAAATGCGCCACTATCCGACGTGGCGACAGCTAACGCATGCGGGAATCAGAAGACATGTTACGTTAATTTTTTGTTTTTACGCAGATTTCATAAAAAAGGCAAGTAAACGTAATCTCATAAAATGCAAAAAACAAGAAGCTTTCACTATTTACCTCGGTTAACGTAAATACGCCAAGGTCATTCAGAGTCACATATATCCTTGGAGAAGAAGAACATTGCCCTCGTCTCTGAAAAACTTACAGCGACAAAATGGCGTTACTAGTTTTGATTAAATTCTCGCAAATGCTGAACATAATCCAATTTGCCCTACTATTCAAAATGCCCCGATGTGCCCTATTTAAAACTGAATCGTAGGTCTTCTTAAAATTATAGGCCTACAGCTATAGCACTATTGTATTTAAAATGATATATTAATATATGTTAGTTTTTTTTTTTTTTTTGCTACTTGGTTTACGTCGCACCGACACAGATAGGTCTTATGGCGTGGCGACGATGGGATGGGAAAGGCCTAGGAGTTGGAAGGAAGCGGCCGTGGCGTTAATTAAGGTACAGCCCCAGCTTTTGCCTGGTGTGAAAATGGGAAACCACGGAAAACCATTTTCAGGGCTGCCGACAGTGGGGCTCGAACCCACGATCTCCCGGATGCAAGCTCACAGCCGCGCGCCTCTACGCGCACGGCCAACTCGCCCGGTATATGTTAGTATCAGGATATAATGTAAGTTAATTCACTTGACCCCTCCGTTAAGCTTCAGCTCCACCCCGGAGTAAAGTGGCTGGAATCAACACCCACAACGTTCCCATTATTTTGTAACTTCAAAGGAAGATTAAACGGGGTTTCGTCGTTGCTGATACAGCAAATTGTACAATTAGAATAATTTTATTGGTGACTACACGACGAAGAATATTAGACGTGATAGGCTTCTGGGTTTACGGCGTGTGACTGTAAGCTTGCATTCGCGAGATAGTGGAATCGAACCCCACTGTCGGCAGCCTTGAAGTCGGTTTTCCGTGGTTACCCATTTTCACACGAGACAAATGGTGGGGCTGTACTTTTATTAAGGCCACGGCCGCTTCCTTCCCACTCTTAGCCCTTCACTATCCCATCGTCGCCATAAGACCTAACTTATCTGTGTCGGTGCGACGTAAACTTTTGTAAAAAAAAATAAAAAAAAAATAGTAACATAGGCTTACAGCTGTCATATGGTTCCTCTTTCTCCTGGAGTTTCTTGTGTTGGTATTTAGTTTATCTGCCTCATTCCTTTGTACTGTTCATTGCACGTTCTTATCAGTCACTTAATTAATCGTTTTAATACTTTATTTTCTATCTATCGAATCCGTCTTACTATTGTTCATCTTAATCATGCACCTGAAGACAGTTGGAACTTTATCACATGTTCGTCCAACTGATCAGCCTATATTAGTCTACTATTTTAGTATATGTCCTTCCACTTTCCGGATATACATGACATCAAATATTATTGGTAGGCTGCGACGTAAATCCAGCTGTAAAACAAACCCATGTCACCAAACATCCCTGACTTTTCCGTAAATTTCTGTAAGAGTATCCATTATATAAAGCATAAGGCTTGCCTTTCTTCGTCTCATTGACCTGCATGTCGTAAGTAACCACGCAGAACAACAAAAGCTACGCCAACGATGGTTGTCTACAACTGGAATAATTACAGTATGTTAAAAAGTATAGACTAATATTTCCTCAAAAAACGTTCAAGAGAGAGGGTACGGGTTGGGAGAATCCTTATCACACAGTTGTGTGGAGTACGCCCTAATTAGCAGTCCCCTTGCTGCATTGACGTTGGAAAACCCTGATAGGCTGCTGATAATTTTACAGTGATAGCAAATAGAATGCCACTCACACTGAACTGCTTGCGACAAGATATAACTCAGAAGTGAAGTGAGAGGTTTGGCAACTTCCAGCAAGACGAGCTGACCAGAAGATTTATCTCCATGGCAACCGCAGTCGCCCCACCCTCGTTTCCATGGCAACCATACCCCCACTCCCTTTATCCCGTCACGGCAGGCAATAAAAGGACCTCTCTCTAAGAAATGTCAGACACCAACTTTAGTTATTAGAGGTATATTTGGGTAGTAGAATAACTGATGATGGGAGAAGTAAGGAGGACATAAAAGTAAGTAAAGAAGGTCTTTCTTGAGAATAGAAAACTGCTCACTTCGAACATTGATATAGGAAGTAGAAAGACGGTTTGGAGACTTTTGTCTGGAGCGTGGCATTGTATGAAAGTAAAACAAGGACGATAACTAGCTCAGAAAGGAAGAGAATAGAAGCTTTTGAAATGTGGTGTTAGGGAAGAATGCTGAAGGTGAGATGGGTAGATTGTATCACGAATGAAGAGGCACTGAATCGAATTGGTGAGAGGAGAACGATTTGGCTAATTTTAATCAGAAGGGGCAGAATGCTAGGATAAATCTTACGATGGTGTGGTGATTATTGTTTTAAGAGGAAGAACAATAGGCAATCATCCTCTATATAATACTAATCAGACAAAAAATGAAAGGGTTCCGACACTTCTAAAAATGAAGGCATCGGCCAAAGAGAGCCAACGGCCACGAAGGGCGTAAAAACGAAAGACTCCCTAGGCCTCCTGTGAAAGGCTGTCGGGGTCGGAAAAGAACAAAAGTTAACAAATGAAGATCGGATAGGATATATGAAAGTGAGGAACCTGGCACAAGTAAGTAGAAGCAATGCCAAGACTGAGCTAAGGGACCCGTGGTCACCAACCCACGCTCCCAAGTTGACAGTCCCTGTGGCCCCTTTTAGTCACCTCTTACGACAGGCAGGGGATACCGTGGGTGTTATTCTACCGCCCCCATCCAAAGGGGGAACTCCTTAAGTCACCCAGAACTTGTTCAGTTAGTTTTTGACGAGAGTGTAGGCACTAAAAACGGCAGAGGTAGACCAAAGTATGAACTGACAAACAGATTAGAGTAGGATAGTTCCTTAGAAATGAAAAGGTTAGCACAGATAGGGTGGCATGGGAAGCTGCATTAAACCAATCTATGGAGTGATAACCCAAACACACATCTATTTTGCATAAGTTTATTTCAATTTGTCAATTGTAGAATCTCGAAGATTTTCCGTATTAGGTAATAATCTTATTGTTTTCTTTTACGTCCCATTAACTACTTTTAAGGTTTTTGGAGGAAACAAGTTTCCGGAATGTTGTCCTGCAGTAATTTCTTTAAGTGCCCGGAAATCTTTCAGCACTAGGCCGTTATATTTGAGAACCTTCAAATATCACCGGACTGAGCCATGATCGAACCTGCCAACCTGAGGTCAGAAGGCCAGAACTCTACCGTCTGAGCTACTTGGGCCGGCGTATTGCATATTCGTTTATATGTCAGTACTATACTTGGGTATTTTGAGCAAAGTACAGACAGTAATTCACAACACCGGGAAGTTCCATGAATCGCCGTATGAGCTAGCTAAGTAAGGGCAGTAATCCACAACACCGGGAATTTCGATGAATCGCCGTTTGGGCTAGTTAAGCACAGACAGTAATCCACAATACCGGGAAGTTCGATGAATCGCCGTATGAGCTAGCTAAGTAAGGGCGGTAATCCACAACACCGGGAATTTCGATGAATCGCCGTTTGGGCTAGTTAAGTACAGACAGTAATCCACAATACCGGGAAGTTCGATGAATCGCCGTATGAGCTAGCTAAGTAAGGGCGGTAACCCACAACACCGGGAATTTCGATGAATCGCCGTTTGGGCTAGTTAAGTACAGACAGTAATCCACAATACCGGGAAGTTCGATGAATCGCCGTATGAGCTAGCTAAGTACGGACAGTAATCGACAACACCGGGAATTTCGATGAATCGACGTATGAGCTAGCTAAGTAAGGACGGTAATCCACAAAACCGGAAAGTTCGATGAATTGTAACGGTTCAAATCTCTTTACAAGATGATATCAGTAGTATAATTGGATGGTTCTGGCGCCTCCCCCCGCGGGAAATTTGAATTCTGGAGGGAAATTTGAATTTCGGCGGGAGATTTAAAATTTGGCGGGAAATTTGAATTTGTAAACAAAGCCACGTGCTTTTTGACAGCTGTCATCGACAACAACGCATCGCTAACCTCACTGCTGCCATCTTGACGGGCCTAAACCTCAGTGGTACCAACTTAACCTAACTAGCGCGAGGTAAACAAAGCCACGTGTTTTTTGACAGCCACGTGCTTTTTGACAGACAACAACGCATCGCTAACCTCAGTACTGCCATCTTGACGGGCCTAAACCTCAGTAGTACCAACTTAACCTCACAAGCGGGAGGTAAACCAAGCCACGTGTTTTTGACAGCCACGTGCTTTTTGACAGACAACAACGCATCGCTAACCTCAGTACTGCCATCGTGACGGGCCTAAACCTCAGTAGTACCAACTTAACCTAACTAGCGCGTGGTAAACAAAGCCACGTGCTTTTTGACAGCCACGTGCTTTTTTGACAGCTGTCATCCGCCATCTTTAAACCACAGAGCACTGTGCTGCCCTCTTTATCGTAGTAGATGTAAATTCGTCACCTGTCATCGGCAGTGCTGCCATCTTGGCGGGCCTAAACCTTAGTGCTACCAACTTAACCTAACTAGCGCGTGGTAAACAAAGCCACGTGCTTTTTGACAGCCACGTGCTTTTTTGACAGCTGTCATCCGCCATCTTTAAACCACAGAGCACTGTGCTGCCCTCTTTATCGTAGTGGATGTAAATTCGTCACCTGTCATCGGCAGTGCTGCCATCTTGGCGGGCCTAAACCTTAGTGTTACCAACATAACCTCACTAGCGTGAGATAAACAAATCCACGTGCTTTTTTGACAGCTGTCATCCGCCATCTTTAATCTATAGAGCACAGTGCTGCCCTCTTTAGCTACTTACCTTTGAAATGTGGTGGCGGATAATTTGAAAAATGCTTTTTGACAGCAGCCATCTTTGAGCACCGTGCTGCCCTCTTTAGCTAGATACCTTTGGAATGTGGTGGCAGGCAATTCCACATGACAGCAGCCATCTTTAATCAAGAGACCACCGTGCTGCCCTCTATGTGGTGGCGGCAAATTCTACATGCTCTTGTTTGGAAACAAACTCACGCGCTTTTTTGACAGCCGTCATCCGCCATCTTTAATCAACAGAGCACAGTGCTGCACTCTTTAGCTAGATACCTTTGAAATGTGGTGGCGGCAATTTGAAAAATTCTATGTGCTCTTGTTTGGAAACAAAGCCACGTGCTTTTTTCCCGCCAAAATTCAAATTTCCCGCCAGAATTCATATTTCCCGCGGGAGGAGGCGCCAGAACCATCCAATTATACTACTGATATCTGTATTTTTATTATTTTATTATTTTATCTGTGTTATTATTATTACGATTATTATTATTATTATTATTATTATTATTATTATTATTATTATTATTATTATTATTATGTCATTATTATTATGTCACTATTATTATTATTTTATCTGTGATATTATTACTATTATGGTATTATCATTCTTATTCAATTCAATTCTGCAATGCTTGTCGCTTGCATGATTGTAGTTAAATGTACTGTATGCATATCGATGGCTTTCTTTTAAAACCTCGTATGTCCAAATGTTCTTCCTACCTATTATATCCCTTAAGACTGGCCACACCTCCCGGTCATATATTTGTATGCAGTCCATCAGAATAATTCTCGCTGTGTTCATTTTCCTTTGCTGAAGTCTAAAGGAAAATGGACCTTAACGTACCGAATTGTTGGGATGTTGATTGCATGGCAAATTTACACACTCCTACAGTATAATGTATTTAAGGTTCATTTTCCTTTACAAATTGGCAGAGGAATATATCCATAACGAAAATTATTCTTTTGGACTGCATATAAATATGGGACTGGGAGGCGTGACCAGTCTTAAGGAATATAATGGATAGGAAGAGTATTCGGTCTTACGAGGTTTTTAAAGAAAGCCATCGATATATACATATGTGTAGAATAACACTCAAGACATGTACAGTAAAGAGTTGCTATATATCAGATGTGGATGTGACATTGCTACATTGTGCTATACTGCTGGCATTTCTGTGAAGTCATCACCACGTCATGGCTACGTCATCGTGAGCATTTAGCGATGAGCTCAGATACTCAGGCCGCCCCGGGGGATTTCACCATTGTATGTAATATTTGTCGCGAGGTGGGAATAAATTATAGTTATTTCTGGAGGTTACGTATGTGCGTCAACCAACGTCTATAAAAGGTAGCTGCATATTATAGCGTCAGTCATTATTCTACTGGAAGGAGAGGCCACAGTTGGCCATTAACTGAATGAGATGGAGAGGCCTCAGTCAGTCAACGGGAGTCAATAGTTAAACGGAAGGTGAAGAGAGAAGAAGTGGGTGGTGAACTGATGGAGTCATAGAGGGATACCACTTGCAATGAAGTAATACCATCCAGACTTACAAAGAGGTCATATGATATGGAGAAGAATCAGTCACATGGATATATCACCAAATTAGGGGTGACACATCTACAGTAAACACCAGATTTAAGGAATACGTCGTAATTACACTAAAAGTGGTGAAGGTACAGTCAAGTGAAACAGTGAGGGATATATTTTGTATAAATTGTTAAATGTCCGGTCAAGAAGAATTCAAATGCATGCCTAGTTTCTTTCAGTTGCAATGTCATTATTTCATATTCTCATCTGTTTTAATCGCAGCAGTTCTCACTATTTTTATATATCACTTCAAGAATATATTTTGTTCTATCAAATTAATTCAGCGTTTCATTTTTACAGTAAAATATCTTAACCTCAAAATTAATGGGGAAACCGAACGCCAATCTCCTTTTCTCAGAACTTATATGGTATGTTGTCAAAAGTAAGCTTATTACCCCACACTCTAGAGATAGTCAAGATCCTCATTCTATTATTGCTGCACTGAGTGGTAGCTGGCGCCCTTCAAATAACGTATGTGTAAGTAAGCAGGTAAGAAGTAAGTGTGAGTACAAGGTTCGACGATTGTGTATTTTATTTAATGAATATTAATTTTCATATTTTACATTTTAAATGCAGATATTTCATCATTTTCAAGTTAAATGCAGATTTATATGTTTGTAAATTCAGTAAAGGAGTTAGGATCTTCTACAGAATCGCCGTATGAGCTAGGTAAGTACGGACGGTAATCCACAACACCGGGAAGTTCGATGAATCGCTGTATGAGCTAGCTAAGTACGAACGGTAGTCCACAACACCGGGAATTTCGATGATTCGCTGTATGAGCTAGTTAAGTACGGATATTAATCCACAACACCGGGAATTTCGATGAATCGCCGTATGAGCTAAGTACGGACAGTAATCCACAACACCGGGAAGTTCGATGAATCGCCGTATGAGCTAACTAAGTACGGACAGTAATCCACAACACCGGGAAGTTCGATGAATCGCCGTATGAGCTAACTAAGTACGGACATTAATCAACAACACCTGGAATTTCGATGAATCGCCGTATGAGCTAGTTAAGTACGAACGGAAATCCACAACACCGGGAATTTCGATGATTCGCTGTATGAGCTAGCTAAGTACGAACGGTAATCCACAACACCGGGAATTTCGATGATTCGCTGTATGAGCTAGATAAGTACCGATATTAATCCACAACACCGGGAATTTCGATGATTCGCTGTATGAGCTAGCTAAGTACGGACAGTAATCGACAACACCGGGAATTTCGATGAATCGCCGTATGAGCTAGCAAAGTACGGACGGTAATCCACAACACCGGGAATTTCGATTAATCACCAATGCTAACACGCTGTGTGAGGTTAAATCCGTCAGGATGAGCTGCAGGGGCATGGTAATGCCTTTATAAGGGTGTGCTCAAAACGGGAAGCTGTCGATTATCTATTGCACGTGAACGACTGTACTAATTGTTACCTGTTACCGATTATCTGATATCTTGAATGCGTTGTAGACCTGCTACTTGCATACTTGTGGCTTGGAACTCCGTTTACGCAGGCGAGCTTTGTCTCGTTGAGCGGAAATCTTCTTACAGGTAGGCCTACTTGTTAAAAGTCTACGGTGTATTTTTATGGCCTAAATGAGTTCTGAGGAGAAGACGAATTGTATTTTGTAAAGTGAACAGTACATTTAAACAGTGTTCAAATCAGTGTGTGACGGTAAAGTAGCCCTACAGCATGAGAGATATTATCTGGATCAGGATACCGGGTGCCCATGCTTCGTTCGAACTCTTGAGAATTGTGTAAGGTTACATAAATTCATCGAATGTCATTTTTGAACTTATTCGTCGTTATCTCTCGATTACTACAAACTGCAGTAACTCGCCATCGTCTTGAGCCTCTAAGGAAGAGGAGCAATGGTTTCCCCATGCACTTTTCTTTCATTTTTTGCTTTGTTGTAACCGTCTTACTAATAAACGGTGTATAACTTTTATACAAGGTTTATACACAGTTTATGTGAAATTCGTTAATAATAAATCGTGCATAAGCCTCTTGTGTATACATCTGTTATAGTTATTCATTGAATTGCTTATACAGACCAGGACCCTTGTATAAGCGTTGTATAGCAGCGAGTAGCGGAAAAAGAAACGAGTGAACAGTTTATTTTCGTGGTATTTATTGTCTACAGTAATATAATCGTGGTGAAATATTCGACTTATCATTTTAACATTGAACACACATTGAAGGAATGGACGATAACGTTGATGATCTTCACGATATTTTAAACATAGAAGACATACACCATTCAGAGGTATTGGAAGCTAGACACCTTTGTAAAGTAAAACATTTTAATGAGACGGAATGACAATGAATAACTATAAAAGAAATGATGGTTGGGCGTATTTTTTATGAAATAATGTGTTACTGCTTAATAGAATTTTGATATTGCGAGTTTATTATACATTATCTGCCCTTACAAAGATCTTTCTCAAATTTGATTACCTATAAAAGGGGACATATTCCTCGAGACAAAAAAATGGCATAACTTGAAAACCATACGCAATATGATTTCCATACCTTGTAGTTGAATACGCAGAAATACGATCTATAAATGCCTAATAGAAACTATTTTGATCAAACGTTGATTTTAAGCTGCAAAACAGTTTTTTCTTTCTCCTGAAAAATAAGGATTTTGGAATGTGTACCCTTTTCAACTCGCAGATTCAATTACAATTGCTTACGTTTTCCGTACTACCCCAGTTAGGAGCTTTTGATCTTTTCTTAAGCTTTTCCATTTCTTTTTTTCATTACACAAGCAACCTGAAGAAATGCTGATATCAGTATAAGCCAATTTCCAGCTGTCTCACTTACTGTTGCCACTGCCTTTTTGATATGCCGTGCTACTGTGCGACTTTCCGGAAAGTTTTGCTCGTAGATAACCAGCAGAAGCGATCATAAAGGCGGTGAACGTGCGAAATACGTCAGTGAACTGCAGGAAGAGATTCCTACGCCTTGGAACGAGTGTATACGTGCTGTATAGTAATACAATGCGTATACCTCGTTTATTAGTAAGAACAATGTAAAACGCTTATACAGGGTTTATTTACTGTATAAATATACAAGAGTTAAACATGTGTATAAGGACTTTTTATTAGTAAGACGGTAAGTGTTTAATGTTAGGGGGAACTTTCCACTACCTATGATACGTTGATATGTTTGTTTGGAGTAGTTATTTCAGGGAAGTAACTCAGGTGAAGTTCCCGTCCTTTTAGTCGTTTTCAAGTGGTTAAATAAGGCCAGCGTTAGATGTACCACAATACAGGCTAACGTGCACGCCCTGAGAGAGAATAATGCTCTATAGATCCGTCTTATTGTTATTATCTGTGCTTTTGTAAATGATTTACATACGATATGCACGATCAATTCTCCAGACATTCTGGTCATCACTGTTTATTTACCAACTGTGTTATGAGTGTGAAAAAAAGTAGTTACACAGGGAACGTGTTACAGCTAGAGGAAGCATCGCAGGTCTTAAAATATCTCTGAATCGGTAAAAAGTGCTGTTCTTTCTTTCTTTCTTTCTTTTCCTGCCGCTTTTCCCACACCTGTGGGGTCGCGGGTGCGAACTGCGTCGCACATGTGGATTTGGCCCTGTTTTACGGCCGGATGCCCTTCCTGACGCCAACCCTCTATGGAGGGATGTAAGCACTATTGCGTGTTTCTGTGGTGGTTGGTAGTGTAGTATGTTGTGTGAATATGATGAGGAGAGTGTTGGGACGGACATATACACCCAGTCCCCGAGCCAGAAGAATTAATCAGAAGCGATTAAAATCCCCGACCCGGCCGGGAATCGAACCCGGGACCCTCTGAACCGAAGGCCACTACGCTGACCATTCAGCCAACGAGTCGGAAAATCGGTAAAAAGTGCTGTATTGAGCCAAATTCATACTTCGTTCAAAATTATAACAAATTGCAATATTAATTACGTGAAATTCTAACATGTTCGTTTTGAAATAACACGTAGTTCTTATTATATTCAAAGATGTTTCGGTACCAGATGGCTTGCAGATACTGGAATGTCATGAAATTAGTGTGACAATTGCTGAACTTCTTCATCTGGGTTCGCTGTTTTCCCAATCACATGTTTCCTAATTTATACATTTATCTTTACGAGGCAAAGCCACACCAGGATTTAAATCGAACCCGAAACCTGCTGGTAAGAGAATAACCCTACAATGTAAGACCAAATTAGTTTCATAAATAGGAAATATAATTACATTAGACTGTTATTTGTCACATTACATACTTCGTTTTATTTTAGATAAGGCCGTCTTGGGATTAGCGGACAGGAGAGAGGAAGTTAGGAGGCTAGTCCATAGCAAGTAGATTGTGTCTGCCGCCCCACCACACCGCCCCACTTTCCAATGGATCCAGCAGTTGAATGTGAAACTCTAACCCACCCTTCCAGGTTAAATTCGGATGACTTATCAAACTTGTAGGCCTATTTCTAGACATTAACATTGTGAGTTAAACTCGGTTAGAACCGTAATGATAAATAAATGAATTCATCCAGAAACAGGCTGCGAAAACCTCACACTCCATCTTAGTAAAGCAGTTGAGCAACGCTTGTGACAATGAATATGAAATACACAACAATAAAAGCAGGATACAAGAAAATAACACTACAGAAGGCAAGATCTAGTGGGAGTTTTGATATGTAGCCTATAGTACGATTCAGAAGAGTTTTGTCATAGTTACATAGTCCTATGTTCTATAATAGGCAGTAGCCGTAGGAAGACCAAGTCAATGTTCCTTTCTTACTGTGAGATGGCGCAGAGTTCAGAACTGTTAGTGTCTTACGTCAGACAAAACAAAAGATGAAGCTTTATGACAGAAGGCAATTGTTATAACTACAATGGTCATATTAGCTTCTTGTCTATGGTTCTGTTCCTTATGAATAGGCCTACTGGTAATTTTTACAATTCATAAAACAAGAGAATACTCTGTAAAGCTCACGCAACAATTTATTGAAGACTTCATTAAAAAAGAGCATGTACCGTATTTTTTTGCAGATTTGAGGAAAAATTGGTTCAAAATTCCAATATAACCATAACTCTCACATTTATTGACTGTAAGTCACTTTATCATGCTGTAGATATTCAAGTGAATGCCTTTTGCGACCGCATGTTAGAAGCGGTTACGAGAAGCTAGTAATAATAATGATTTCGTGTGGCTATTTCTAGCCGAGTGCAGCCGTTGTAAGGCAGACTCTCCGATCAGGGTGGGTGGCATCTGCCATGTGAAGGTAACTGCGTGTTACTGTGGTGGAGGATAGTGTTATGTGTGGTGTGTGAGTTGCAGGGATGTTGGGGACAGCACAGAGACCGAGACCCCGGGCTATTGGAATTAACCAATGAAGGTTAAAATCTCCGACCCGGCCGGGAATCAAACCCGGGACCCTCTGAACTGAAGGCCAGTACGCTGACCATTCAGCCGACGAATCGGACTACGAGAAGCTGAAACTGGTATTTTGCCCTGCGTTCAACATGTATGCAAGTATTATTGTCTATGTACTACCATTCGGAATTAAAAAGAAAAAGCAATATATAATTGCAATTGTGTGGTATAACTCCATTTGGAAAGAAGCTTACTCGTTAACGGAATAAAGGGTGAAAACAGTTAGCTGTATTAAAGAAACGTATCTCCTTTAAGTTTATGTAGATGACGCTTGCGTATAGAATGTTCAAAAATTTCGTAAAACTCAGCCTACATATCCTAAACTTAAGTGGAAATTGAAAATACGAGAATGCACTGTACAACAAAATTTAACCTAACACCGTAGAGAACATGACAATCCGCCCTACATTTTCTCTGTATCAATAAAGGCTTAATTCGTGAAGAAATAGAATATATGGCATAATTGGGAACTAAAAGAAAGTTTAGTACATACTTAAAAAGGAAAGGATTGAAGTAGTTAGGCCCTAACTACTGGTGCAAAAATTACTGAGTTATCAGGAATCGAATCCTGAGATTTTAGTACTATGGTGGAAGAACAGTGCAACATATGGCTCTCTCAAATGATGTCCAAAGGAAGATAATGTACATTTTGATAAGTCAACTTTTTAAATTCGTGTTTTTGTCCATGATTTACAAAGGATACACGTGGTTCTTCATTTCAAAAATCCCATGTGCATTGGCCGGAATTCAAACCGCGGCTGACTTGGTGGAAAGCCAGTGACAGCCACTCAGTCATTATTAATACTAATGCTGTAAAACTAATCTCTGGTAATTTATTTTTCACATAAGTAGTTATAGGAGAATGTACTACTTGTTCGAAGATGAATATAATACATCGTCGTTGAAGTAACAAAACCATGGAGGCCTATGTCATGGTGCTCATCCTATCCATTATTTTTCCCAAGACAGGTCACGCGTCCCAGCCACACATGGATATGCAGTCCATCAGAACAATTTTCGTTGTGTTCATTTTGCTATGCTTACGTGTAAAGAAAAATTAGCGGTAAATACATCATATTGTAGGAATGTGTAGGTTCATTTTCCGTTAAACGTTAGCATAGGAAAATTAACACACACAAAAATGTTTCGATGGACTGCATATCCATAAGTGTTTGGTAGGTGTGACCAGTCTTAAGAAAAATAATAGATAGGAAAAGCATTGTCAGATACTGCTTCTCAAACCGCGATATCCACATGTGGCTGGGAGGCCTGACAAGTCTTACGGGAAATAATGGATAGAAGCAATTGTGGCATACGAGGTTTATTTTTCCTTGTATAATGTGAATTACACTTTTCATCACATTTGTCAGAAGAGTCGTGTGCACTGATTTCGAGTGGTGGTAACATTTGGCCCCTGCATCTACGACTCAGAAAATTATAGTCTACTTGTCAATGGGTAAACCGGATCATCGCTATAATAAATCTAGAATTCCGCCAAAAAATCCGCTGTCCGCTAAATGATATATTTTTCCGCCGGCATTCTTCTAATTCCTCCAAATTTAGCGGGAAATCCGCTAAGTTGGCAACACTGGTCGTGTACTCCATTAGCTCAGGCAGGAATACTGTGAGAGAAAGTACATGGATTAACTGTGATCAGTGGTACTGTGTGGTAGATATCAATCATGTACGATAGAGTACGCTCAGTTCTTCAGTGTTGATGCCTTTGAATTTTTTATTTTTTTTATTTATTTATTTATTTATTTATTTTTTTTGCTAGGGGCTTTACGTCGCACCGACACAGATAGGTCTTATGGCGACGATACCTTTGAAATTACTTGCGGTGTTAATCGTTGGTTATTCGTAAGGAGAAACACTTAATATTGGTGAAAATCGTCTATGCGGTGATGGTAATAGGAAAACCTAGCATATCGACGATGCGCGAGCAATACTTCTTCCTATCTATTATCCTCCATAAGACTGGTCACTTCTCCCAGGCACACATGGATATGCAGTCCATCAGAACATTATTCGTTGCGATAGTTTTCCCATGCCAATTTTTAAAGGAAAATGAGCCTTATTGTACCGTACTGTAGGAATAGTTGCGGGATACCACGTATCGCTCGCACACCGTCTATAGGCCTATTACAATAGCCTACAGGTAAAGGGTTTACGCTGATCAGCTGAAGACTATTTCTCGAAGATATATCATATTTATTGTTTCTTTAGTTTGGAACTTTTTTTGTACACGTTCAAACACAGGAGATTTCCTCCATTGTCTCCATTGTCTCAGTACTACTAGCTCCAGATTTCTGTTTGTCACAGTAAGCCACTATATTGTGGATCTTCCGGCTGTAGGTCGGAAATTCATAATTTTTTGGTCTGATTATCCCTCATATTCTGTCTATTCTCATTAGCCTACTTTTAGGCCTATTATTAAAATGTAAAAGGCTGAGAGCAGTAGGCTATTCCCTTCCGAAACATCTTGACTGAGAACTGATAGAACACCAGGCCAACCGGGCGAGAAGCTATTAAGATAACTTCGTAAATCATAGTAAATTTGTTTCCATGTTTGAATTGCACAGTAAGTCCGGTTCCTTGGCTGAATTGTTAGGCGCTGTTTTCCAAGCCCAAGATAGTGCGTAATAATCCTGTTCATTCCAGAAGATACTCAAATACGACAGCCTCGTGTCGGTAGATAGACCGGCACCTTAAAAACTATAACGGTAGTTAGTGGGACGGAAATCCAAAACATAAAAATATAGTCTAGGAATAGGAATAAGAATAATTTGTTTAAAATCCAGTCAGTTACTGTAGATTTAAGAGCTCCGTGTGGAGTTAGATAGGCCTATGTGCGCTGTTAGATTTATTAAATTTGTTGGAAAGCAACGACAGTGAGTTGTTAACATCCACAAAACCAGGCGAGTTGGCCGTGCCGTTAGGGGCGCTCAGCTGTGAGCTTGCATCCGGAGGATAGTGGGTTCTAATCCCACTATCAGCAACCCCAAGACGCTTTTCCGTGGTTTCCCGTTTTCACATCAGGCAAATGTTGGGGCTGTACCTTAATTAAGGCCACGACCGCTTCCTTCCCACTCCTAACCTTTCGTATCCCATCGTGGCCATAAGACCTATCTGTGTCGGTGCGACGTAAAGCAAATTGCAAAATAATGTCCACTAGTTGCACGAACCTGTACTAAGATCCGAGATCACATCTGCTGCAGAATGGGAACGGAGGGAACAGGAGGACTGCGGCGTTGAATTCGACACTCAAGAAGAGATTCAACCTACTGATCCATGCAGGCGTAGTGCTGTTTAAGAAATTTTCGCGGAGGTAAGTGATGTAGAAGTAAGCTACGATGTACTCTTGCCCCCTAGTTGGTAGTAGAACACTCTCTAATCGAAATTTACCCTGGATGTTCAGACTGAAACATCTGCTCTCTCTGACGCCGGGACATTAACATGAAAATCGAGATAACCTTTCAGAAATCATGATTTTAGAACTATTAGCGATACACCTAGGCCTACATTGGTGAACATTCAAACATTAAATTAAGCGCTTTTTATAGGCCTATACGTATTTGAAATAGTCAGATTGTCGAGATAGATATTATCATAAATGTAAGTTGATATGTCGATCGCAATTTTTTGGGGCAAGAACAAATATTAGGTCTATCCACTACGATGTGTTGAACTTCAATTGTTTTAGGCCTTCATATTTGCCTAAAAACTCTTTATGTAGGCTACACATTCAAACACAAGAGACTGCCTCCTTTGTCTCCCTTGCTACTGTAATCCAACCCTCAATTCCACTAGCTCCAGCTTTTGGTTTGTCCCGGCAAGCCACTAACCTATATTGTGGATCTCCCGGCTCTAGGTGGGAAATTCACGATCATTTTCTGGCTGATTATGTGAGATTGTATGGGCTTAGATAGGCCTACAGTTAATTTAATAAAATATAATAGGCCTACTTACATAATTGTATCTTCAAATACTAGGCGTCTGAACCAGAATCGAACCTGCTAACTTGGACACAGAAAGCCAGCGCTTCTACCGTCTAAGCCACTCAGCCTGGCTAATGGGCCTATAGTCCAATGAAACATCATTGACAGATCACACTCACAGTAACAGCTGCAATTAAAAATAATAGCCTATTCTTCTTATTATTATTATTCTTCTTCTTCTACTTTTCTTCTTCATCTTCTTCTTCTTTCGAATGGGCCACCAGAGGACCACGTGCCAATTTCAATTCCTTCTTCTTTGTTCTTTCCTTTTCTTCCAGTACGCTTTCATCTGTTCACTATGTTTCTTCTTTCTGTCTTCAGACCACATTGAGCCAGTCTTTTTTACTTTCCTACCTTGGAATCCTTCTATTTTCAATACTTTTTCCCGAAAGCCTTCTCTATTATTTATTTCTTCTGTTGTTATATTGTTTTTTTCTAAATCCTATTATTATTATGATTATGATTATTATTATTATTATTATTATTATTATTATTATTATTATTATTATTATTATTATTATTATTATTATTATTATTATTATTATATACATTCATTTAAGCCCCTAAGGAGCACGAGGAACCATTGAATAGCACTGGTATTCTTCATCTTCTTGTTCTTCTTATCTTCCCAAAACTTCCTCATTATTATTATTATTATTATTATTATTATTATTATTATTATTATTATTATTATTATTATTATTATTACTGTAAAATAGCCCGGCTGGTGGCCGTGATGGTCAAGGCGTCAAATCTTTATAGGGGCCTAGTCTGAAAACATAGTTAGCCGGTTCGAGTCCCGTTGGTCGAAGAAGTTTTCACCTTGAGAATGTCGGCCGGCAGAGTGGGAGAGGCGGTGGTATACAATTTCTAATCACTAGACTGCGTCTCAAAAACATGGATTCAATTCCAAACTTCTCCGCAGTGTTCATATAGAATGAAGGCATATACGGTAACACTGTTGATGGTGATTCATCCGTCGGATGAGGACTTCAACACTTGAACAGACCCCTTGGTGCTATTTGTCCCTTCCTACAATCTATATCACGTTGTTCATTTTATCTCATTAACTCCTCTGGCTGCCTGGTGTCATTTCTTGATGGATACAGTACTTTTGCATCCATCTCTTGGCACAGGGCAGAGTAAAGTGTAGCTTTCACCGAAGTCCCAGTCAACATCCATGGCTGTGACAATATGGAAGTTGCTGGGGTATGGGTAGTGCTGAGTAATGACATTCAGAGCACGACTAGTGCATCTGAGTGTTATGAAGGATGCTGCTCATAGGGTCAGTCGTGCTGCAATAGTATTTTCTGACCCAGTGAGGAAAGCAATGGCAAACTACCTCACTCCTCATCTTGCCTAGTACGCCCCATTTTGGTGCTGCCATTGGTTTTGGGGGTTTCCTTATAACTACATAACCTTTGGTGGTGCTATTTGAGGATCCAACCAGCCTCTCGGCTGATGACCTAACAGACAGACAACTCCTCTGGTGAGGTTGGCATCAGCAAGGGCATCTAGTCGTAAAAACTCGCTACAAAGCTTCATCTCACTTCACACCCGAGCAACGGAACAAAGGTTGGACACTAACATTATTAACAAAATATGATAAATTTCATTTGAATAGTTTAAAAGTGAACATGCCCCCCTTTACAAATATCTGAGTGCACCACTGGCTGGCTGTATTTTCAATCGAGTCCAAAAGCCAACATTGGTAAAATAAATAAAATTCCTTCACCTAATCACACGGTCAGGAAACACCAGAGGTTCGTTACGGTCACGTATTGAGTGTTTTCTGTTATTCATAGAGGTCGTTGCTGAATGGAAACTTCTATTATCTCATGTACGTCTCTTTATCCTCGGCATTTTCCATTCAAAAATACCTGCTGACCCTTACTAAGTTATTTGCCATAATTTATAGGCCTACGTTAATATTGTCTGCAGTTTGATTGAATACAAATTACACTTTAAGTGACTAAACCTGCTGTAAATTTTAGCACGATCATGAAACCTAAGGGATTTCCAGCCCCTCCTCGACTTCGATTCTTGTTCTAATGGCTAGTACAAATAAAAGAAAATTTCATAAGCTAATAGTACAATTAGTAAGAAAAGGAATGTTTATAACCTTACAAATAAATTACGAATTTCTTGAACAAATCTTCAGAGTTATTTTGTCTGCAGTAGACTGTTGCTATTTTGGCCAGGATAACATGTACGCCTACCATAAGTCAGGGATTCTGAAAGGCTATAGGCCTACCTCTAATTTTTTTTATGAAAATCGCATTACATATCCTGAGTGCGAATCGTGATCTTGTCTAGAAATTGAAAGCTAACCTTTACTGCCTAAGGCCTATCAAAATTTGCGTACGCGTTGATTTTCTAAATAAATAAATAAATAAATAAATAAATAAATAAATAAATAAATAAATAAATAAATAAATAAATAAGGTGTAAATTTCACTTTTTTAAATCCGATATAGAGATCGAAATTGTGCGGTTACTTTTGACTTTACTTTATTCTATCTAATTTAGTGCAGATACAAATATAAATAAAATACGATGATTATACGGTATTCCCCAATATACAACGAACATCGATGCTATGAAAATTGTATGAATGGACAAATGATTCAAATTAAACAAGTAAAGTTGTGATAAATTTAAGTATGAGTAGGTCTAAGATAAATCGGCTTATTATCTATTGTAAGGTAGACTAGGCCTACATGTGTCTATCTAAGCTATGATAATTCAATTTCTTGTTATAATAGTCTATATCCCTTTGCCTTGAAATCATCAATTAAACTAGGATACCGGAAGGAAGAGCGGAATGCTAAAAATTTTCCTCTTATCTATCACTGCTTTTAAGAAGTGACTCAGAGAATTTTATATGCCTAGGAACTTCGACAATCCCTAGGAGTATTTTCTAAGATAGAAAATTGATCCTTTGTGAAGTTCAGTTATTCAGAAAAGAGGACAAGATTTCTTTTGAATATAGATATACGGAATTTGTTAATAAATTTCACTTCCCGTGAAAATCCATCGACAATCAGTTGAGAATGTCACTTATACGATACGTAGGCCTAACTGGTAGAAAATGTCCAGGGTGGCCACGCTAAACCCACACGATAAAGCTGAGTTCCCTATCAATTATGTAGTATCTCCCAGTAGAACTTCGTCCTAATACAATGAAGGGGAGTCCTACACAGCGCTCCGTATTAAAAGCAAGAGAATAATTAACTATATAAATAGCTTGAAGGATGCATGGCATTGATTACTGCAGCAGTATGTTCACTTTGAAAGGATGTAAATGTTTCATATCTCCAGTAGAATTATCTCTGGAGCAACACCTAATAAATACTAGTATAATTTGATTGGCATCAGCGCTACGACAGCTATTCGCTTGGCTATCTGTTAACAATGGTTTGTCCCACCCCGATCCCACGTGGCTGAGACAGGCTGCGCGGAGCGGTTGCTTTAGGCCCCGCCTTACACCGAAAGCTCCGCCCATGAGCGGCGCCATGCTAGGCCGAACCAATGGTGTGCTGGCGGGCTGCTCCAGGGCTGCTTCTTGAAGCAAGATCTTTAGGGGCCGCTCAGTCAGAGTCTGACAAGCGAGGCGAAAAGACGGTGTAATACGTGCTTGCTATGGTGTGTCGGGAGTGCAGCAGTGATCATAATACCCACGTGTAGTCCGCTCCAAGAATAGTCGGTCCGCCCCCATGCTGGCAGGACCTCCTGCCTCCGGCGGCGGCCTCCTGCACCACCAGCAGATGACTCCCGAGCTGCCCATGCACCACTTCCAACCAGCACCGCCGCACCAACACTCGCCACCGCCCGGTGCCAGCATGAGTCCTCTGCTCCCGAGCTTTGGATTCACCCAGGAGCAGGTAGCCTGTGTGTGTGAGGTGCTTCAGCAGTCTGGAAATATCGAGAGGCTGGGACGCTTCCTCTGGTCACTTCCCGCCTGCGAGAAACTGCACAAGAATGAGAGTGTCTTGAAAGCGAAGGCCATCGTCGCCTTCCACCGCGGCAACTTTAAAGAACTCTACCGCATCTTGGAGAGCCATCAGTTCTCCGCGCACAACCACCCCAAACTACAAGCCCTCTGGCTGAAGGCGCACTATGTGGAGGCCGAGAAGTTACGCGGGCGGCCCTTGGGCGCCGTGGGTAAATACCGTGTTCGACGAAAGTTTCCCCTGCCTCGGACCATCTGGGATGGCGAAGAAACCAGCTACTGCTTCAAGGAGAAATCTCGGTCCGTGCTACGTGAGTGGTACACGCACAACCCATACCCCAGTCCACGCGAGAAGCGCGAATTGGCCGAGGCCACGGGGCTAACAACGACGCAGGTGTCCAACTGGTTCAAGAACCGTCGACAGCGAGATCGCGCCGCCGAGCAGAAGGATGGGTTAGTACACAATTATTCTGCATGTCCGTACTTTAATCTTTCTCACTTTGTTCATGTGACAGTTCTTACGAGCCCACAATAGTTTAGATAACACTTTTATTCGCATTTTTGTGTAAAGTAAATTTTCCTCATTTCTGCCCTAAAATCTAGTGTTATGTGTAAATCGTGGTGGTGATGGTGCGAGGGTGAACTGCAGTGCTGAAGGAATTCTCTTGCCATACTGTTGTCATCCGTACTTGTAAAAATTTACCTCTTCACGGCGATATGTTATTAATTATAATAATCATTACGTTGCATTTCAGATTAACGAACGTCGTGTCTTAGATAGTTCTTGACTATTTCTGAGTATTATGACACGTAAGGTTGATATAACCTGTTGGATATTTTGCGTGCACTTAAAGGTGGGGCGAACCTTATAGGCCTAGGTGTCTCATTAATTGTTAAACGTTCCCCTAACTAGAATACATTCAATAGAGTCAGGAATAGATCCACAAGTAATACGCATTTTTTCTAATTCCTTCTATATAAACACAATATTAAAGTATGCTACATACAATTATATTTAGTATAAGTATCCGATTTAATGGGACTAAAAACAATTATGTTTAGTATATTTTAGGCTACATACTAACTCACTGCTGTCTCAGGACTTTCCCTATACGATAAGGAAGCACCGTGAATGGACGTATGTACTTGTCCTTTAAGAACTGTGTTAAATACTGTGATTAATTTCTGTGTATGAGTGTTTTCATTGCTGGTCCTCTTTCTGCAGTATGCTAGTGTTTCAGTGTGTGAAAATTCCAAGATCATGTCTGTATGCGTCGCTTTGGAACTCTTGGGTAATTTATCTCCGTGTTATATCGACGTAGTGCTGCGTTCATCTTCGTGAAGATTGTGGTATGCAGCTTCCCTCGACGGCTATGAATTATTATTATTATTATTATTATTATTATTATTATTATTATTATTATTATTATTATTATTATTATTATTATTATTATTATTATTATTATTATTATTATTATTGAAACGTGATTAGCAGACTACCTTAGTACTGACTTTTCACCCGTAGTCTACGGTCCAAATTCAAAATCCGTTGATCTCGGGGTGGAATTTTCACCCGACTAAAAAGTCACGTGGTGTTAGGAAAGGACATCTGGCCTTAATCCCCAATTTAAAATCTAAAGTGAGGGGAGGGGTGCAATGACCTAGATGTTTGTCCGCTTAAAACAACAAACATCAAAATCCAAAATGAAAGTCCAATGACCGCGGAAATACTTACATGGGATGTTATTATTATTATTATTATTATTATTATTATTATTATTATTATTATTATTATTATACTGTTATTATCACCCGGATCAAGTCGGCACAGGAAGTAGCCAGACAAAATGATCATCCCCATCTTTTCTGTAAATATTCTTTGAAGAACCTTGGATTGAAATATAAAGATAACTCCTCGTGTCATTCAAACTAAAATTTTCCGGGTGATAATCACATCAATGATCATTCTGTCTCATCTGAAGTAAACTAGACCAGATGGTCCTGCTCGATATGCGGTATGAGTGATACTCATAAGTAGGGCCCCAATTCTTATGTGATTACATATTTCGTTCCTTTAGATACTTGCAGACAACTGAGAAAGTCGCGAATGTTGGTCCTTATATTGTTATAATATCACGTATTTTACATATTAAGATATGCGAAGAATGTCACATTTATGTACATGTAAATAATGTAAACTTTATGTAGTAGGCCTGCAGGGTTTTTTTTCATTGTCTCGGCATGAGGACTACTGGATATTAGTTACAATAATAACATGATCGTTAAGGCGTTTACCATCGGAATGTTGGCCGCAGGGTAGGAGAGGTGGTGGTGTACAATTTATAATCACTAGATTGCCTGCCAAAAGACTGGATTCAGTTCCAGATCCATCTGCAGTGTTCTTATTGAGTGAGGGCATATGACAGCTGTTGATGGTAATTCGCCTGTCTAATGGGGAAGTAAAGCTTTGAGCAGACCCCTTGGTGCTATTCGATAGGAGTAGGCTATGTGCCGACACCGGGTTTCACCCCATCCCTTTTTACGCCATTCATTTCATCTCATTAACTCCTCTGATGAGGTTGACGTCAGGAAGGGAATCCGGTCGTAAGATATCACTACGAAGATTTGTCTCACTTCAAACCCGACCCCGTGGATAAGCGGGACAAACCCTGGATATAGCGGCTTACACTCCGCGATTTACAGTCCATAACATTCTTCTTATATACTGAAGCATTTTGATTATGCCCTTAATTTGTTTATTTACTAAGTAGGCATAACTATGGAAATTACCTAAAGCAACAACAATACTATTTCCGTAAAATATGGGGGTATTTAAAACAATTTTTTTTTTGTCTCGTATCGTAACCATAAGTCATAATAAAAGGAATACACGAACATTTTTTTAATTTAATGCAATAATATGCATATTTTATTAATATCATATATTTAATTATATCTGATATTTACCACATTTTAATTAATGTGCGGCCCTAGCGATGACTATATCATTTGGTTATCACCTCCATGATTAAACTCCTCCACGTTTAGTTCTCAGCATCTGAATTATAAAGCTGGAATTGCATTAAGCTTTCAGCACTTTTATTAACTGCAGTACAGTATTTTGCTGAAGTTAGTGATGGACAACAATCCTGTAGACCTTCCACTATTGCGATCGGAAGTGTCGAGCTGATAATAATATAGAACTAAACCTCTTTCGATCCTCGTCAGTAAGAAGAGTAGTCTATTACTCTGTGTTAAGGTTAATTGTCACTTGTATCGATCTCACTTGTACCCTAACAAAATTTTAGCATCTTGTTCTCAATATTGCGAATTTCTAACTCAGCTTATACGTCAGTGTAAACGCAAGAGTTCTTTGACATTGGAATTCGGGCACGCGTAAGGACACCCAGGGACAAAATTCGTCTCTTAAATACTGTACTTCAACAGTTAAGGTCGACGTTAGACAAATAATATTATTAATGCGCCTTAACTTTCTCAGTGATTTTAATCGAGATCGAAGTCCTATGTTTTCAAATGTTACAACATATTTTCTCTTTACTTTCTTTAGCAAATGGATATTCCAGTCATCTACCTTGGAATCATCCTAGCGCACATCTTTAGTCAACCGGAAATTATTGCAAACTTCGATATACATTTAAACTCAGGCTTATCTCTCTCGAGAGAACATCAGCAACGATTTTTTGACAGATTTGTTGCTGAAACAGATCTTTTAACAAACAGACAGTTCTTTTGTTGCTGTGGAATATGCAGACATTGGTGATTTATTGTAAGAAAAATCAGTTCATTTTCACCATCGATTCTGATTGTTTTCTCCCAATTGTACTAATAGCATGCAATGACTTCTCATTGAGAGGTAAACCACAATAGTATCCACCTGTTGCCAAACCAATTCTACTTAATAAATTAAAATACTCCACTCTACATCTCATTGTAGCCTACATACGATAAGTTACATATGATCTTGCAGTTTGCATCCCTTAAAAATGAATAATTTGTTAAAATTGTGTAGCTTATTACAGGTAAAGGGAATTAAGGGGGATCGTGTAGAAGATACAGACGCTCAACTGAAAAAAAAAATCACTCGTTCAAACTAAGAACGATTGTCAGGTCTCATTTCTTCTTAGCGGGCTGAGTGGTTCAGACGGTTGAGGCGCTGGCCTTCTGACCCCTGCTTGGCAGATTCGATCTTGGCTCAGTCCGGTGGTATTTGAAGGTGCCCAAATACGTCATCCACGTGTCGGTGGATTTACTGGCACGTGAAACAACTCCTGCGGGACTAAATTTCGGCACCTCTGCGTCTCTGAAAACTGTCAAAGTAGTTTGGGACGTAAAGTCAATACCGTTATTGCTATATCATTTATTCTTCTGCTTCTTGATCATGATCTGTTTTCCTTATTAGACTAGAAGAGCATGGCTTACAGAAGGTAGTGCCTAAATTATATTCTATAGCTTATAGTCTATCATTCTTTGAAGTGTTAACAGTGATAGCCTATAATATTTTTGTAATGATCGAAACCTAAAATTCAGTATGTAAAGAGGATGACATTTCATTGGCACCGTAACTAGTTTCTCTTCAAGGGAGCTGCAGTTCGAGTCCAGTCGATTCATTTGAGACTGCTGACATAGTAAGCTACGTCCATGTTATTTGGATTCTACTTAAAACCTTAGCCTAAATCTCATATGACAGTACTGAAACACAATTATTTCAGCTTTGCTCTGGTTTTATTGTAATTATCACAGTTTCTGAAGCGGTTAATGCAAATTCTGATACAAACTATACTCAGAGCAGGACAGAATCCCTGCAGGCAATTTTTTTTTATTATTTTTTTTTATTTGTGCCAAACACGAATTAAGGCAATATTCCTACACAGAACTGAAATAGCAGCTTGGACGAAATTTCATGTGTGTATTAGTAGCCTATCAATATGTAACCCACTTAGTTCAATCAATTACAAATGAAATATTGAAGGAAAAATTGAAGAGCTGCATAATGCTGACCCTTGTCGCATGAGAATGTAATCACTCCTGTGACCTCTTCTGACATGCATGGTTTCGAATGTAAGGTTGGTTTAATCCTCATAGTTCTGTCAACAGCTATAATGATAACCTAGACATCACTGACGAGGCATACTAGGAAAATTAGGAGTGGGTAGTTTCCCGTTGCTTTCCCCACCGAGCCAGATTTGCTGTTATATACCAGTCTGCCAAGCCCACTAAAACGCATGCACCAACTGACCTTATGAGCGATATTTTCACACCATTCATAACAGGGTCTGGCTGCATAAGGAATTGTATTACCAGTACTAGCATCGCTCATATCTCGGTCACTTTCATATCGTCAAAGCCAAGAATAAGACTGAGACAGGTCAATGAAAGTAACAAATTTATTCTAGCCTATACCAGGAGACATAGCGCACTGTAAACACAACATCTTGCCAGCAAAGGCGTCGAATAGTAGGCATAAAATGAGTACAGGTTGTTGTTTGTTGCTTGTTGTTTTAAGGGGCCTAACATCGAAGGTCATCGGCCCAATTAGTACAGGGAACTAGTGCAAGAAGTAACTGTCGTTCAAACACACTTCGTTCAGCAAAACGATCGAATTGCTCACTACTGCAAATAGGCCTAGCTTTCAATCCAAATCTGTTTCGCAAGTCTCAAGAACGAGTATATAGACACCGCAAATGCAATGGTGGCAAACTCTGTTCAAAACAGAAATGTACCAGTCGTTGCTATACACTTGATCAAGATTAGAATGTAACGATGTGACTATTCACATAACTGTTACCTAGCTTTCCCATATTTAGGCTGTATCAATCTAATCTTCGTATGGCATGGCAATTTCCGAAGATGAACTGAAGGGTAAATATTCCACAGCCCAGTTGGTTATCAACCTGAAAAGTCAATAACATGTTGTTAATCTACACAAAGGTATAGGCCTACTTTATTTGTTCTATTCTACTGCATATTTCTTTTCATAATATGCGAATGCGACTTATATTCGGAAATGAATCCACTAGGGGACTTACCAAACTGGAGGGGACTGAATTGCATTTCGTCGTTGAAAAAATAAAACCACGTAGCCTATGTCACAATGCTTTTCCTATCCATTATTTCCCTTAAGACCTGCCACGCCTCCCAGCCACATAATTATGGATATGCAGTCCATCAGAATAATTTTCGTTGTGTTCTCCTTAACCGTGCTGTAGGATATTATGTTTGCGTGGAGTATTTGCGTACTGGTACAGTAGACTATAGGTACTTTATTTAAGGTTCATTTTCCTTTACATCACCGCACAGGAAAGTGAAAACGAACATTGTTCTGATGGACTCTGTATCCGTATGTGGCTGGGAGATGTGCCAAATCTTAGGCTATAATTGATAGGAAGAGCATTGTGGCATACGAAATTTCTTCCTTCACCGACGATTTGTCAAATTAAATTTAGGCCTGCTACCTCTTAGACGAAAATATTGATAATATAAGGGGAACTGAGAGACCAAAGTGGTGAGTTAACTGAGAAGTTGAGCTGACAATTACATAAACAGACACTCTTCAAAAGTATTTCATAAACATGCACACATCAGAAATTGGTAATCACGTGCTATAGGCCTATAAAGGGGAGGTAAAGTGCTGCCTTATTTGCTGGTGAATTTAGTACATTATTATTCTCACCCGGAAAGGAATATTTCAGCCTCGTCTCCCTTTACAAAAAGTAGACTAATTTGAAATTAATGTGTGTTTTTTACCAGTTGTTTTACATCACACTGACACAGTGATGAAGATGGGATGGGAAAGGGCTAAGGGTGGCCGTGGCCTTCATTCACGTACAGCCCCAGCCATTTTCCTGGTGTGAAAAATGGGAAACAACGGAAAACCATCTTCAGGGCTGCCCACAGTGGGGTTCAAACCCACTATCTCCCGAATGTAAGCTCACAAATTCGCGCTCCTAACCGCATGGCCAACTCGCTCGGTGAAATAATGTTATTTCTTGGAAGGAAATATCAGTATAGTCCTTAGTAGGCCTATATTTATTAGGATAATGAAACCATCCCTTTCTGTCACTAACACACGATTGAAATGCAAGTAGAAAATTGAATACTTTTTTTCAAAATATAAAACACATTTTTTGTTTCTTCTTCAAAATTTGTATTAGTTGTTACATTCTGTGAACCGTCCCTTGCTCTTTTTCTTTTCCATTTTTTCAATAGGGGCCTATTTGTTTCAAGAGTGGAGAGAAAGTACAGTGAATTATAAATCTATGAATGTTAAGGTACCTTCTTCAATCCAATTGTATCTACTCCATAACAATTTATTCGTTCGCTTCATCTGTTGAACTATTATACTATAAACAATATTTTTATATGCCTTTGCTGGCAGGACCTAGTGTTTACAGTGCACTATGTCTTCTGGTATGGGCTAGAGCAATTTTGTTACTTTCATTGATCTGTCTCTGTCTTTGACAATATGAAAGTGACTGAGGTATGAGCGATGCTAGTAACGTCATTCCCTGCTATAAATGGTGTGAAAATGTCGCTCATAGGGTCGGTTGGTGCATGCATTTCAGTGGACTTGGCAGAATGATATGCAATTGCAACTTCTGGCTCGGTGAGGAAAGCAACGGGGAAATTACCTTGCTCCTCATACCCTAGTACGCCTCTTAAGTAACGTCTAGGCCATCTATGACAGCTGATGGCGGAGCTGTTGAAGATCCAACCAGCCTTAGGGCTGAAGACTGAACAATATTTTCATGGTGAGATATACGGGAATATTATAGGTCCGAGGCATTTTAGGGCAAGATTTACGTCGCACAGAGTCAATAATGGGCCATATTCAAAACTGTTTATTGAATACAAAAAGATCTGAGTACATGTAAATACTACATTGAGAGTGCACAGTAGAGTTCGTGGTTGAGAGCTTTTCCTTAAACCTGCACGAAGACATGTTCTGTAAATAAAAACTCAAAAAGGGAGGGGAAGGGGGCGTGTCCTGTCATGGACGTGTCCCTTAGAACAAGCCATTGTTCAATATATCAGCATGACACGCATATCTTGCAAGCACAATTTTAATAGATTTATTATCGGATCGAATACATAATCTGCGGAGTTTGAAGATTATAGACATTATGATGATTAGTTCGCCACGCCATACACTGTAAGTATTATTAACATACTAACTCCCGTATCGAGTAGTTTATCGAGCACAGTTTTCATTTGCGAAGATGCTATTGACCATGACGAATGTTCGGTTGTGGGCGATAACTCCGAGTAATCAAAATGAAAGCTTCGTATCTAATTTGTTTTTTAATAGAACGCAAGGATGAAGTGAATTCATCAGAACGAAGTGATCTGATTTCTGCGTTAACTGTAGAGGTTTACTTAAATATTTCGCAACGGCAGCACTCTGATTTTACTGAAACCTAAGCAGCCATATACCGTATGCTTTCAGAATTGAGGCCAGGGAGGGACCAGTCAGTAAACGCAATCAAAATTATAAATAAATTCCGTGAATTATAAGCTTCACTTTCATTTTCTTACTTATCTTCACGTGCTTCTTAATGGAAGGGCACCAGCCCAACCAAGGGCGCCCATCCCCGGGGCCAAGGTGGGGGGGGGGGGTGTTTAGCTCTCAGGGAAAGGCAAAAATATAATGTAGTCGGGTGTTTTTCTTTCAAAAAAATTATTGAAAAGTTGGTATTAAGTAGGAGTGGCAGTACCGCCCCCCCACCAACAGGCAGAGGATACCGTGTGTGTTATTCTACCGCGGACAACAAGTCGCCATTCATCTTTCAAAATATTAAAAATACTACATAACCCCAGGTCTAGGACCCCCCCCCCCCCCTTACAAACTGTCACAAGGGCGCCTATGAGCCCGACACCTTCTTTGATAGTGACAGTAGAAGTGTAACCTATCAAGATCATACGGTATACCAACTTGAAAAGACCAACTTTCGACTTCTTAACTTCGTGATGATTTTTATACAAATAGTTCTACAGTGATCAAAATGAAATGAAATGTCGTATGGCTTTTAGTGCCGGGATATCCCAGGACGGGTTCGGCTCGCCAGGTGCAGGTCTTTCTATTTGACTCCCATAGGCGACCTGCACGTCATGATGGGGATGAAATGATGATGAAGACAACACATACACCCAGCCCCCGTGCCACTGGAATTAACCAATTAAGGTTAAAATCCCTGTCCCGGCCGGGAATCGAACCCGGGACCCTCTGAACCGAAGGCCAGTACGCTCAGCCAACGAGTCGGACAGTGATCAAAATGAATACAAATAATTGTAGAAGGACAGGTCTTACCTGCAATCGAAAATTATTAGTCAAGGCAAATTTTAAGACAGTAGCGGATTTCTTTTCCTTTCTCCATCACACCTACAGAGATGGCGTATCCTTATGAACAGTTGAAAAACCGAAAGATAGTATTTTTATCTGGCGAAGATAGCGTCACATTTCCGTGGCCTACACTTAATCAGCAATACAATTCTCAGTATGTAAGTATGTTTGTAATACTTACATATGCCTAATCCTGACGCCACCCTCACTTGAGAAGCTAATGAAGATGAAATGAATGGTAGTGAATGAAAATGGATAAAGAGGTGGGAGAAATCGACTTGGAATTGTCCCGGCATTTGCCTAGAAGTGGAAATAGGAAACCACAGAAAACCATTCTCATGACAGCCAACGGTGGGTTTCGAACCCACGTGTCTCCCGAATGGTTCCATAGCCGTAGCGCGCTAATACGCACACCCACTCCGCTCGGTACAGTTCTCAATATCTAGTGATCAATGTTTATGTACTTCGTTACTGCAGCTAATGCATAATCGTTCCCAAAAACAAAACAAAAAACAAAAGGAATGAGCACATGGTAATGTACGTTTACTGTACGTTCCTTGCATCAACAGGTTTTCAGACTTATTGGTATTATCAAAACATAATTCACCTCATTCGCAGATACGAATTCCTGTGGTTACCCACAACGATCAGGTTTAATTGTTTCTTAGAAAAGTGTACCTGCTAGGAACTTTCTTAATGACGACCAATCTTCTCACTAAACAATCCCCATCTGCAATATTTAAGCTCGTCCGAAATCGATTTCTGGACTGTATAGTATATGCGTTGTGTCCTCAGCTCAAAGGCTGGCTGGATCATCAGTTCCACCATCAGCAATCATAGAAAGCCCAGGTACCACTGAAGAGATGTATTTGGGAATATTTGAAGCGAAGTATTTTCCCGTTGTTCTCTTTACTCTATTTTGTTATTGCTGTCAGAAACAACTCTTATTACATAAGACATCATCGCAAGCGTACAATAATGTATCTTAATTTTATATTTTGATAAACTTTGCTATGTTCAGCATCTTTGCTCTGATAGCATTTAAAAGCAAATTTTGCACAGATGCTGATGTCAGTCTCCTGTTTGTATATTTCGGTACTGCGATGTTTTAACACATCAAGAAATGCAATATGGAATGATGTTAACTCTGGAATGATTAAATATGTCCTGAAATGTAAGCTTTTATAGAACCATGGATTGTTTTATTACTTAGACCTATATTAAACTGTATATAATTTACGCCAAATATAGTCTATTATATCCTACGCTCCTATTTTCAACATCCGAGACGCTGATGGCTAATGTATTTATTTAGACACATTTAATTCTTTATTTTATTCTGATTATCGTTAATTTTTCATCTTTTCGTGAGTAGGGCCTACAATAGCCTATCTTTTTTGTTGATATTTAATGGATCACATCGCTGGAACACTGAGTAATGAGACGCGGATGAAGAAAGAATGCCGAAGCTTAGTATTGAACCTGGCCCAAGGGTTCAGTATATAATATTAATACGAATCAACACTGTGAAGCATAGCTTTCACATTTAAAAAAAAAGGAATTAAGAAAGGAAAGAGGCAGAGAAAGACCCAAAATATGAGAGGCAGACCTAGTTGAGTCTAGGACGAGGCAATGGAATCTGAAGTCGAACATATGGCTTACTTCTAAAACCTCGTAGGCCCTATGTCCCAATGCACTTCCTGTCCATTATATACCTTAAGAGTGGTCACGCCTCTCAGCCCAAATAGATATGCAGCGCATCAGAACAATTTTCCTTTTGTCCATTTTCCTATAGATCCCTGTAAAGGAAAATGAACCTTAAATACATTATACTGTAGGAGTGTGTAAATTCGCTTGCAAACAACATCCCTACAATGAGCTACGATAAGGTCTATTTTCCTTTACATATCAGCATAGGAAAATGAACACAACGACAATTATTCTGAAGGACTGCATATGAATATATGACTGGGAGGCGTGACCAGTCTGAAGGAATATAATTGTTAGGAATAACATTGGGACTTACGAGGTTTTAGAAGTAAGCCATCGATATATGAAACGTTGGAGGGGATAAAACCCTGCTCAACTGTAATTCGGTAAGGGCAAAAGATGACTATGATGATGATGATGATGATGATGGTGGTGGTGGTGGTGGTGGTGGTGGTGGTGGTGGTGGTGGTGGTGGTGGTGGTGAAGATGACGATTAAAATTTAACACCGATTTATTTTTATTCTCTAGTAAACGGTAAACAACGAGGATAAATTGATCTGATCTCAATATTAATTTACATTCCCAATGTTACGCATTTTACAACCACAGACTTCCATATCCTTGCGATAGACAAACAGTAAAATGATAAAAGGTATATTCCCATTTCTCTTACCAATTTCGATAGATACGTTTTGTAAAGCTGAAGTACTGAAGCACTGCGAGGTAGTTAAAGCTGTAGCCGGATATGACGTTTCGCATTTCTTCCCACTCGAAAGTAAACCGGAAGAAGAGGAGAAATGTACGTGAAGATCATTAATTTCTAAAGGAACTCTTGGTGACATTTTAACACTCTGTAAAATTTACGAGCAGTCACGATAAACATGTCGCTCAGTTACTGTTTATTTCTTTCAGTGTAATTGTATTTTTACACAGTTCTTCTGGCAACATATTTTAAGTAAACTGTTCCCCCTTATGATTTTAACTCGGTGACAGCAGTCACGATTAAGAATAAACATTTCTTTTCCCTAGTCACGAAATGATAGCGTTTTGGGTGAATTCCCTCTGACCGGATCTTGGCTAAAGTTGCATTGAAACTTCCACTGATGGTGTGATTATTTTTAAATATGTAGTAGACTATGCTTTACTCCCATACAGCGCTGTCAAGTAAAACACTTGAAATGCTGGTACAATCCTGACAGGTTTTCACTTCGTAAGAAATGTTATTACCGGGCGAGTTGGCCGTGCGGTTAGGAGCGCGCAGCTGTGAGCTCGCATCCGGACGATAGTGGGTTCGAACCCCACTGTCGGCAGCCCTGAGGATGGTTTTACGTGCTTTCCCATTTTTCACACCAGGCAAATGCTGAGGCTGTACCTTAATTAAGGGCCACGGCCGCTTCCTTCCCATTCCTAGGCATTTCTTGTCCCATCGTCGCCATAAGACCTATCTCTGTCGGTGCGACGTAAAACAACTACCAAAAAAAAGGAAATATTGTTATTATTATTCTCAGCTACCGTGCGCAGGCATTTTTATTTGACGCCATTTCGTCTATCTGCGTGTCATTTTCGACGTTCCCTTTTACTCTACTAGATGGCAGAGGAACGGATCTCTGTTCGAAAAACCATGGCTGAGGTTTTAGTCAATTCTGCCCGGGCCCCAAATGTGTTACCAAGGATCCTTTGCATGTCGACATCGTACGATATGGAGTGCCGAATTGATTTTTCCGCCCTTCCAAAATCCGACTACACATGCCGTGTTTCAACCCATAATCTTGGGATACAGAGCCTGACACTCTACCAATGATAAAAGATGCAAGAAGATCTTAAAATAACAAAATATGCATTCGATTTTGAGCTAGTCAAATTTCAAGGCAGATGTGACGATACGTGCTGTGAAACGTCATTTTTGTTTTTGACTTTTCTATTCAACTCCTCTGAAATGCCCAAATTTCGGAATATATAGATTTTTAAAATATTGCAGAAAATACGAAGTTAAGTGGAAATATTCCGTTTGTTTACGTCCTCACTTTATAGACACACGCGCGTACCTCAATATAAAATTATTTGTTTAACTTCCCTTCAACTGCTATCAGTTTTAAGGGTATTTAGGGTGCGATACTGATGTATTACCTCGAGAATGGGTTTTTAATGTGCTAATGCCATGGGTCACTCGCATATAATTAGCCTACTCTTAAATGGCAGCCGACAGAACTGGGATACCAATATATCACCTATCACATAATTCCTGTGGGCAGTCGAAGAGTAAAATCCTGCTAAGATTTAGAATTTAGTATGGTACGATCAACGCCTGACGAAGTACCACATCTTTGAAGGCAATGGGGAAGAGGAAGGGAAATGAGGCGGTGACTTAGATGTCAGACCTATTTGAACAACAATCATCATCATAATCGTCATCGTATGCGGGAAAATCCTCAGATGAATGACTGAAACCTATTCAGATGTATGGCTCAATGTCATTGAACGATCATTTAATTCTCAGTAAAATAATAAAACCTGATGAAATATCTGAAATTCTCAATATTATTTTTAGATCTATTAGCACTGATTCAACTGTAAATTATACACAGTGTGATATCGATTAAATTAAATCGAATAGATGTTCGTAGTTTATGTTTTCACTTATTACACCCAACACGCATAGGGCCTATGTATTATACTTGTAACTGATATTACTGATATTGATGGCAATAAAGTAAAATAAAAGTGTTATTGGTTATAAGTCCCACTTTAACGATTTTGGGAGACACAGGCGCCGAAATATTGTCCCGCAGGAGTTCTGTTATGTGCCAATAAATCTAAAGTTCTTGATAAGGTAATTCGTAATTGGTTAGATTAAACGTGAATTACGGCTGACTTCAGTGGCGCAGATCATTAGTCGTCCTTTTTCTGTTCCGAAAGATAGAAGGGCGGAAGATAGAAGGTTCGATCCCGGATGAAGTCAGTACCATTTGAAATTGAAATGTGACAGCTCCGTGTTATTAGTTTCCAGTACGCTAAATAACTCTTGCAGAACACATTTCTGACAGCCCAACATCGCTTCATACCTAGACCAGGGATGGCGAACCTACGACACGCGTGCCACTAGCTGGCACGCGAACACGCCGCACAACACACTAACATATTGTAGTGTTTTTAATATGTAAGGAATAGGTCGAAAATCTACGAACATAGCATATTTTAATATTACGCTTTAATAAAAAAGTGTATCAGTATTAATTCTATGGACATACTTTTTACAAATGTTATTAGGTCAAATCCAAAATATACCTTGTTCTTAAAATTTACCTGTTTCTGAAATGTAATTTTCAGTTTTTGCAAAATAAAAATAATGAAATATTCAATCGAATGAATTTATATTTAATGCAATCTAATACCTAAATGAAGTCGCATGAGGAGGTTTCATGATGATTTTAAAGGAAAATAACTGTTTGCACACTAGACAGTAAAGAGTAATAAACGAGACCTTAACTGACTCGCTAGTCGGTAAAGGTTTGCCATGCATGACCTAGGCGATAAAAATTGAAGGGGCGGAGTTACCCGTTCTTCGCACAGGGTGAGGAGCGGATGTGTTAATAAAATGTGTGTGTTTTTCTCTTTTTGCATATAAGGAAAAACTTCCTTGATTCTCAGCATGTTCAGAGAAATACTACGAGGAAGTGCCCATGAGTTCGTTCCTTTTTGTTGTACTTTGTGCGCTACCAAGCGGCACGAAAATGAACTGTTATAGCAGCCCACGACTTACGAACACCATCATGTAGAAATAGAATCGTCTATGCCAAATTTCAATTTGATTGATTCTGTGCTTTCTGAGATATCCTGATGTATGAGTATTATGGCCTACATCTTCATTACAGACAGTTATGCCTTTCGGCGTTCGGTCTGCAAACCTCAGTGAATTAACGAAATCCCTCCACAATCCTCAATTCGCAGCTAGCTCTGCGGCTTCATTTTGTTCCACGTCTCTTATCTTAGCCCTTCTGGTGACTATGGTCGTTAGAGGCTATGGTTTGTCACTGTGATTAGCCGGTTCGAGCGTCCGGTAGGAGTGGTGCCAAAAGCCTGGAGCCAAATACAAACCTCTTACACAGTGCTCGTATGAAGTGAGGGCGTATGACACTGTTGATGGTGATTCATCCGTCGGATGGCGACATTAAGCATTAAGCAGCCCCACTGGTGTTATTCGACAGGAGTTGCCATGTACCAACACCGGGCTTCACCCTTTATCTACCTCATTATCATCCCCGTCCCACTTTCCTGTTTCTTTTCTTACAGTTTTGCTTTACGTCGCACCGACACAGGTAGGTGTTATGGCGACGATGGGACAAGGGTGGGCAGGAAACAACCGTGGCTCGAAGACACAGCCCCAGCATGTTCCTGATGGCAAAACGGGAAACCATGGAAAACCATCTTCAGGAGTTCTGACATTGGTGTTCAAACCCACTATCTCCCGAATACAAGCTGACAGCTACGTGACCCAAACCGCACAACCACTTGCTCGGTTCATTCCACATCGACACTCGCAGGTCGCCTATGGGAGTTAAAACTAAAAGCCATACAATAAATAAATAATAATAATTTCGTGTGGCTATTTCTAGCCGAGTGCAGCCCTTGTAAGGCAGACCCTCCGATGAGGGTGGGCAATAAATAAATAGCCTACATATAGGCTAAATAACCTCGTACCTTCTAATCATAAAAGAATCATCGTCGCCTTCCTCTCCCCTCCATGGCCGAGTAATAATAATAATAATAATAATAATAATAATAATAATAATAATAGCCTAATCGTATGTCCTGACATAGCATCTGCAGGCATTTTGGTAGACGTCCTTTAAGCCGTCTGTATGTCAATTCCGACGTTCTCTTTTTCTCTGCGATATGGTAGAGAGACCAAGACTTTGTTAGGCGATCTTTGACTGATTTTTAATGAATTTTGTCGATTGTTCACCAAATGTATTACCAGAGATCTCTTACATGTGGACATCGTACGACATAGAGTGCCAATCGGACTTCATTCTGCCCTTAAAAAATCCGAGTAAGTGTTATTTCGCATTTATATATGCCTATACAGATTGTTTGTTGCTTAGTACAGTACAGTAGCTTCATCCGATCAAGTCACTAATTGTTGGCGCATTTCGGCTCCTTCTCGTTCTTGTTCAAATACCGCCTAGCCGATTTTATTTCGTACTCTTACATTTCTGTAAGCTAAAAGCGTAGTCTACTCTCATTTGAAGAGTTTTGCTTACAATTCGAGCGATTCAGGAATGAGGGATGAGGTTTAATTTCATATTTAGAAATCAATCAGGAAATTACGGTTCAATAACATTATACAAGGCCTAAATTAAAGAGTTTTATGTTCAGTTTTCATCAGGCCTTCTGCCGAAAATCCAAATTTCGTTTCATATATCGGAATTATATTGCTTCACATAATAAGTTACACCAAGGTCTCAGAAGCAGTGTCACGCAGAATTTCTTTGAAGTACCTACTCGAAGTCAACGACACAGAGTTGTCATATTCAAACATCCTCAAATGCCACCTACCTCTTAGGAACCAAAGAGCTGATTGCACAATGAGATCTGTTCAAGCCATTCTTGTTAAGGAACGACCACTAAATAGGAACTTTCCTCTTAATGTCTCCCAGTTACCTAAAACTCACGATGAGTAGTTCTGCCCCGCGCTGACAAACCGTGCCAGCGGAACATGCGTATGATGATGTTTGTTTTGGCTAAACAACTGCAATATCCACGACAATTCAGTCAATGTTCTTTCCTGGGCTTGGGATGAACTCGAAAATGAAGAGTTCTGAGAATCTGAGTGATTTCCAGAAGTTCCGACGGTGGCACAGACATCACTGTAATAAGTGATATAATCATATGGAATATTTTAAAGGAACATGATCTTGGCGTTGCCAACTCTTGCTAATGGAGCTCTTGACACTGAATTTTCTTGGCTTGTGGAGTGCGGTGTATCCCACGTGAAACAGGTGCATCATTATTGTCATCCACTTGTCTACAACCAGCCAGATAAGCGTTTAGTTGGCCAGTCTTACAGAGAGACATTAGCACAGGCTTCCTGGTGTACTTCTTTCATTATGTAATCTAATAATTAACTAAAGCTCTTAGGATGGGAAGTATGAAACGACTTCCGACTGCCTACCTCTTAATCCGAGTTTTGTAAATATCTTAGCGCATCATGTGTAATGCATAAAAATATGTGGAGCGCCATTGGCAACAATTTACCTGAAGAACAGATGGATACAATAGTCCGGCTCCTTGGATGAATGGTCAGTTCGGAGGGCTCCAGGTTCCATTCCCGACAGGGTCGGGGATTTTAATTGAGTAGGCCTACTGTAGTTTAATTTCTCTAGCTCGGGGAGTGGACATTCGTGCTCGTCTTAATACTCATCTTCATCTGCACACAACACATCACACGTCCAACCACCACAGAAACACGCTTTAAAGAATACATCCCTCCACATGAGTCTGGCGTCGGGAAGGGCGTCCGACCGTAAAAATTGGCCAAAACTTCACAAAGAACCAATACAAAAAAATTGGGAGAAATGCCAGGAAGAATGGATTAATATGAACAGCAGGTAAAGATCCGTTACCATGGCAGTTTCAATTGTCTTCGGATGGCGGCGCTCACAGGCCTATCAAACGACAATTTTGTAGGTTTGATTTATACTAAGAACCAAAGTAAAAATTTTGGTAACGTCAGAGTTATTTCTAGTCAGTTATTCCTTGTTCATCTGTTCTCAAAATATGAGGTTCAATTCCGGTTCAGATACGAGGCTTTTGATTTGAGGATGTTAAAATGCGACTACTCTAAGCCATTATCTTCTAGCAAGTTGAGGAACTCCTAGCGCACAAAATTCTAACATCCAGCAATATCGTAAAATTTACAGCAATTGAAAGGGTGTTAGACAAGTGAAATTGTTATCAAATTAAGATTTTGTTAGCCTGTTCATTTTATAATACTATGTTGAACCCCGTTTGATTCGATTAAAGGTGGTACGTATAGCCTATTCATAAAAAGAGTATTTCCTTATTATCTAAAGGAAAATAGAATAGGATACAACTAATAATAAATTATATTATTTGCTTTACGTCCCACTAACTACTTTTACGGTTTTCGGTGACGCCGAGGTATCGGAATTTAGTCCAGCAAAAGTTATTTTACGTGCCAGTAAATCTACCGACACGAGGCTGACGTATTTGAGCACCTTCAAATACCACCGTACTGAGCCAGGATCGAATCTGCCAAGTTGGGGTCAGAAGACCAGCGCCTCAACCGTCTAAGCCTCTCGGCCCGGCAGGATACAACTATAATCTGTTTTCACAGTTACTTAAATTTATCATTTTGAAAATTAGGATCTTATTTTAATCCTTGTAGCCTACATGTATTCTTTACGAAAATAAATTTCTCATCATTTGCTTTAAAGAATCCTTTTAATTATGACTGATATCTAAATCTTAGCATTCCAATAAATTTCGTCGGTTACACAAATGCACTTGTATTATTTTTCTAGAAACGTATAGGGGTATTGCTAGGTATCTGTAGGCTATTTATTTCTGAGCCTAAATGTATATTAATACTAATTTCAAACAAATAAAACTCCTTTAATCAGACTACATAATTGGTAACAATGTCGTAATATTTGTTTCCGCTATTATGTTGCTTCTTTGGGTATAAATCCTTCCTAGTTTCTCAAACATATTTTAAACTCGCATATATGTTCCGTATTTAGAAGTAGAATAGGCTTTTGTAGTGTATCGTGTTTAAAATACGCGATTACGAAACAAATAGATCAAAGAGGCTGTAGAAACAAATTGAAGAAAACATATTATCAACAGTGAATTGTCTACCTTGTCAGTGTCATTTATTTCCATAGTTTTAATGTGTGTTGTTCGAAATTGTGAAATGATCATTGCATCCAAATGGCAACCTGATTATGCTGGAATTCTAGTATTTAATGAACAACACAGTGTCTGGAGATGAAATTTGAATAACATGTTTATTCACAATAGCTGACCTCTCGAATTACAGCTCTTGTACAATTTATTGCTGCTTTATACTTTATTATTATTATTATTATTATTATTATTATTATTATTATTATTATTATTATTATTATTAATATTATTATTATTATTATTATTATTATTATTATTATTATTATCATCCTTCGTTTTGGTATTTCTGTTTAGATGTTTTACGTAATTCACTGTCACCATTTACACTGTATACGCAAAGAACAATATATTCCTCGTCGCGAATAGCAGTACAAAAAGGGAATTTCAGAATTAAAAATATATAGGTCTAAGCTAATTTTATCCCATAAACAGTGTAAAAATTTGGATGGCATTAAGTACTTTATTATCACTTTAATGCCGTTACCGTACGGTACCCCTTGTTCTGGGGCAGCCGTCCTTTCTGGAATACCTCTTTATAAGTTATTATTATTATTATTATTATTATTATTATTATTATTATTATTATTATTATTATTATTATTATTATAGCTCCCTCTGTGGGGTCCACTCGACACTGCATGTCGATCGTACATTGTCGGCCTGTAAAGGCTCTGATTTATCCTTCCATCTGGTAGAATAAAACAAACGGAACCTATCAAAATTGACGTGCAGGCAGTCTAGATGGCGTCAAATTTAAATGCCTGCACATTGTAGCTGAGGCCAAATTATTATTATTATTATTATTATTATTATTATTATTATTATTATTATTATTATTATTATTATTATTATTATTATTATTATTATTATTATTATTATTATTATTATTATTATTTGACGATAGTCTATTTGGATTAAAGTTTCTCGTATGCATTTCCCCGCAGAAATCAATATTTACGGCATACATCAACACGAATAAATTACCTTTATATTCCAAAGTATGTACTGTACTTTCTCTCAAATTTTTCATTATGAAAGAATTTAATTTAACCTAATTTTTAGATCTATTGTCTGAAAGGAACTATATATGAATCGAATAAAAATAAAACTCTACACGCTTAAAAGCTATTTCAAATATGGAACATTTACCGATATTATCACTGGCGAGGAAAGAAAATAAATTAACTTTAAAAGTTGTAATTTGAGCATAATCTCCCAAGATTTTACTGTTTCGAACAAATCAGTCTGAGCTAAAACTGAGTGAAGCCTACTTTCCATTCTTCATGTGACTTAAGAGTAAGACGCAAGTTCCTCTTTAACCTCTTCCCTCGTAAAGAGCTCAGATCTTCGAGTTATATACATCACAGTGATTTTATATAAGGTCTCTGTACTGAAAAGTCATACATACCTTCTACAACTTCAGGAAATTTTGCTCTAACACCTGTATACCGTAATTAGGTATTGGGATTATTTTTGTGATTGATGCATTATAAACAGGAAGGAATATTTTTCATAACTTCTTAACAAGCAATGGTTGTTACTTTGTCTGAGAGTTTATAACATGGACTTCTCTGACCATATTTATGGTCCAATAAAATGTGTGAATACTGAATCACTGTTTTGTTAAATAATTGATCCTAAATATTGCCTAGAAGTATTCCTTATGTTTTCAGCATTCAGCATTTTGCGTATTGGATATCATTAATGTCTAATTATAAAACAAATCAAATAATCGTACACAGGTATGCCTATTCATAATCTACGAATGCAGTTTACATACCGTGGCTCATGCAAAGAGGAGACAATTTTCAAACCGTAATCCCGCGTAATTCAGGAATGTTTATAGTTGTTGTTTTTAGTTTTGAAAATTGATTATTTTAACATACACCATATCGATGGCTTACTTCTAAAACCTATTATGTCCCAAAGCTCTTCCTACCCATTATATTCTTTAAGACTGGTCACGCCTCCCAGCCACATATGGATATGCAGTCCATTAGAACAATTTTCGTTGTGTTCATTTTCGTATGCAAACTTGTAAAGGAAAATGAACTTTAAGTACATTATACAGTAGGAGTGCGTAAATAAGTCATGCAAACATACATTCCTAGAGTGCAGTACGGTAACGTTCATTTTCCTTTATAGTTAAGCAAAGGAAAATGAACACAACGAATATTGTTCTGATGGATAATAATGGATGGGAAGATCATTGCGAGATATAACGTTTTGCCCCAACAGCGACGAATTTACGGAGGGAGATACTCGATACATTTCCAAATTCTCTGAATTTTTTAAAGAAAAGTCTAGGTAAACAACTGAAAGGAAACTTATCACTTAGGAGAGACTGCCTTAAATTCAGATCAGTGGTGATAGATTGATTGATCGCATGGAGCACGATGCTTAATCCACTCGGTCGCTAGCGGCACGATTTTGGCGTGGTCGCTTCCGGCACGTAACCTCTCGTTTGTGGTGACGGTCCTTGAGCGCCCTGTTATCTTCCTTCGTTGACATAAGACTGATCTCCTATGACGGAACTTGTCAATGACAACTAACATTTTTCTGTTGTTTGGTGTCTGGTACTGTTCTTTAACGTGAAGCAACCTCGGCCCATTCTGTCACTTCACTCTGTATGACCGGAAAAAATGTTCCATGACGAACACCTTCTCCTCTGTTGGTAGAACCATAATTGCAGAAATCAATACAACACTGAATTCAAAATATTTATGTCAAGCTATTATATCCAATAAACAAAATAATACATTGTTGCTAGGGAAACGTGGACAGCAGATGAGCAGTAATTTCAATTTCGTTTGTTCTCATAAAACAGTAAACAGCCCCCTTGGAGGCAATTTACGTCACGCCCACTTTTTAGTGATGTTTCTAAGTTAACGAAAATATGATAGCGTTGTAGAACTTCCCTTCGTGAACCATCTCTGGTAGCTTCACTGAGAATGGTGACCTTCAAGCTTCGCTCCACTGCGCCCTCTAACGCCGATCAGAAGAATAATTAACTTGATCATCTCGCTTCTTCCTTGCGCCTGTCCGGTCCAACCGGGCTACTGAAATAGACAAGGCCCGTTTAGCAGAGGAAACTCATTTCGATGAGAATGAAAAACAACCATCAAGTTCTTAAACGGAGTCCCATTAGAGAAAAACACGTACTATAACATTAGCTAACAAAATTATAATCACCTCCATTACAAAATTACCTAGACAATTACACGATAAACACGAAGCTCTCGGTCATATTTTCTTCATCCATCACTTCTTAACAAGCGATGGTTGCTACGTTGTCTGACACTCCATAACGTGGACTTCTCTGGCCAGATTTGTACGAGACAAGACGGAAAAAAGAAGATGAAAAGTTAATAACACAGAGATTGAGTTGAAATAAATAGATCTGATAGATATTAAGATATGGCGTGGAGAAGGAGAGAACTTCATTGTAGTGCCATTAACCCGTGAAAACAAGAATAAAATGCACTGCGGTGAACAAAGTGTCGCACTTGCAAAAGAGAGCATGACATAATGATCACAATAATGTTAAAGGGCAAAACAGAGCATGAGATAATTACAATAATGTTAAGAAAGTAGAACAAACTGCATGGTTTATGAAGCTGGAATACAAAGAATATAGAATATCGATGGCTTACTTCTAAAACCTCGTATGTCCCATTGCTCTTCCTGTCCATTATATACCTTAAGACTGGTCACGCCTCACAGCCCACATAGATATGCAGCCCATCAGAACAATTTTCCCTTTGTCCATTTTCCTATAGCTCACTGTAAAGGAAAATGAACCTTAAATACATTATACTGTAGGAGCGTGTAAATTCGCTTGCAAACAACATCCTTACAACGCGGTAGGATAAGGTCTATTTTCCTTTACTTATTAGCATAGGAAAATGAACACAACGACAATTATTCTGAAGGACTGCATATAAATATATGACTGAGAGGCGTGACCAGTCTGAAGGAATATAATTGTTAGGAATAACATTGGGACTTACGAGGTTTTAGAAGTAAGCCATCGATATGTTGAGCATTCAGGTGGAAGACTGATCCAACATAATCTCTCACAGTTAATAATAATAATAATAATAATAATAATAATAATAATAATAATAATAATAATAATCTTTTACGTCGCACTTACTAGTTTTACAGTTTTCGGAAACGTTCTCACTAACAGCCTGGCCGTCAATGAGGAGAGAAACAGATTTCTGTTCCTCTTCCTAGCAAGTCAAATAGTGTTGTTGCGGCTGGGCCGGCAGCCGTATCCGCATAAACGAAAACATGCAGTTTGCAGTTAGTTAATTTATAGAAATAAAACTGTCCTTTCATTTATATCAAAAAATTGTAGTTGTTTATTAGCTGTTTGACTATTATTTTGATTGTTCAAAACGGCATTTTATTCCTTTTGTTGAACCGATTGTCCGTTGTTTGCTTTTCTTGAAAACTATGGGCAGAACGAGTGACTCGCCCAGCTACGGGCAACCGTGTCAACAGTTAGTTGTGTTGTGATTCGTTAATTTCAATATTTCGCGGCTTGCCTTCATATTACCTAATTCACAGAAAACCTAGATTATGCTGTGGCGTCTCAAGAATTCCTCTGCAGTGATTCACTTCTTTAATAAATTGGGAAAGTGCCTTGCTGTTAGGTTGGTAGAGGAGGAATAAACTTATACTGTTGCCAATGCACCCACTTTTGGTTAAATCCAACCTTTCTAAAGAAGTATTTGGCTACAGAATTTCTTTAGCTTTTATTTTAAAATAATCGCGGTGTAATAAGCAGTACCACGCATCCGACAAATCTCTTCCTAATCATTAGCCTACTTTCCTTAAGACTGGTCACGCCTCCCAGCCGTATATGAATATGCAGTCCATCAGAATAATTTTCGTTGTGCTCATTTTCCTATGCTAATGTGTAAAGGAAAATGAACCTTAAATATTTTATAAAGTAAGAGTGCGTAAATACGTCGTGCAAATATACATTCCTATAATACGGCACTGTAAGGTTCATTTTTCTTTACGCATACGAGTAGGAAAATGAAATGGATAGGAAGAGCATTATCAGATACGTGGTAGGCCTACTGTATTGCTTCTTAACCAGCGATATATTGCTTAGCCATATTCGAAAGTTAATTTAGGCTCTAAATAAGACATGTCATCATCTATACTAATAAATGAAGAGGTAAAGTTTGTTTGTATGTAATGGCTAATCTCAGGAACTACTGGACCGATTCTGAAAATTATTTGACTAATGTAAATATACATTATCCCTGAGGGACATGGGCTCTATTTTATTGTTTTGAAAATTGAAATCCTGGAGCTGACGTTGCCATGGTTACGGCAGTTCATTTCTTTATCCGATTCCTAGAGCAGGGGTAGTGCGGTGCCAATATCTCCGTAACGGTTGGTTTTAGGGACCATAAGGCTTACCGAGTATTGTTCTTTGCATCAAGGGCTTAAAAATGAGCTTAGTCTCGTCCTTGTACGACAAATTCGATATTTCGCATATATTAGCCTGTTATTTTTGTATCTCCCCCCGTCGCAAAATTTTCATAACTCGGTAAGCCTTATGGGCCCTAAAACCAACCGTTACGGAGATATTGGCACCATACTACCCCTGCTCTAGGAATCGGATAAAAGAAATGGACGCCGTAACCATGGCAACGTCAGCTCCAGGATTCTACAGCAGCGAGATTATGCATGTACGTTTGGGCATAGCTGCCAACCAAAATTGGTACACATATGACTTACTGTCTGGAAAGAATATACTGTTGTGTAAGACACGCATAGGACTCCTTTGGGTGGGGATGGAAAGGGGGTGAAGTATAAAAATAATATATATATAAATGTCATTGCGTGTTTTATGTATGTATTACATCTCCTAAACCACTGGAGCGATTTCAACCAAATTTGGTACACTTAACCGCATAGCAGTGGGTGGTGCTATTTGAGGATCCAATCAGCCTATGGGCTGATGACCTAACAGACAGACGTGACTTACGATTAGTATCAGCAGACAAACCGCGTGAGGGTAAGACACCCCTATCAGCCTTATGGGCAGGGAGCGAGGGGGGTAAGGTATAAAAATAATCTAGAATAGTATCGAATCTATAGTTTTCGTGGTCGCTGAAATGAATTGTGACACTCCGAATTTTTAAAAGTTCATGTTCAGTCCCCTTTGTCGAGGAGGGGGGTGAGGGGAGGAGTGAGATATAAAAATAATCGAAAATAGTGTCGAATCTACAGTTTTCGGGGTCACTGAAATGAAAGGTGACAATCCAGACTTTTTATCTCTCATTGACAGTTGAAATCCTGTACATCGTATCTATAGTGCGACGGCTAAATACATATCGATGGCTTTCTTTAAAAACCTCGTGTCTGAATACTCTTCCTATCCATTATATTCCTTAATACTGGTCACGCCTCCCAGTCTCATATTTATATGCAGTCCAAAAGAATAATTTTCGTTATGGTCATTTTCCTCTGCCAAGTTGTAAAGGAAAATGAACATTAAATACATTATACTGTAGGAGTGTGTACATTTGCCATGCAATCAACATCCCTACAATACGGTACGGTAAGGTCCATTTTCCTTTAGACTTTAGCAAAGGAAAATGAACACAACGAAAATTATTCTGATGGACTGCATGCAAATATATGACCGGGAGGCGTGACCGGCCTTAAGGGATATAATGGGTAGGAAGAACATTTGGACATACGAGGTTTTAAAAGAAAAGCATCGATATAGTTATCACATTAATTTTTGACAGGGTCAAATAATTCCCAGTCAATTCGAGCTTCCATAAGGACAAAGTTTTACTTGAAACTTAAATAATCTAAAACTTGAAATCAAACACATCTAAATAACATAATAGATCGTAACATATCAATCTGCAAGTCAAAAAGGAATTCTATAAAAATTCACATCACACATAACTAACTGGTAATACAAATCTTAAAGGTAAACATTGAAAAACTATCCGGGCAACGCCGGGTACTACAGCTAGTTGTTAATAAAGGAGTTTAGCCATTTAAATATCGTGGTTATGATTTAGTCTGAAAATGTTGGCTAGTCGGCATAAGTATAGTGAATGTAATAATCGCCACCAAAAAAAGTTGTGGTAGGAATTCGGATGGAGCCTCCTTTGACATACTGTATTAGTAACTGATTTTAACAGTACCCTCTAACAACAATGTTCCTACCACAACACTTGTTACACATCTGTGGGACAAGCACACTGAAATGTAATCACCCAACGTTATCACAGGGGCTGGTTGCTCTGTTACTTTCATGTTGTCAATCAAAGCCAAAACTGACAGTGAGGCAGATAAATGAAAGTAAAACTCTTAATGTAGCCCATACTACGAATATCTCCGTTGTCACAATGCTGCTCCTGTGAGGAAATTTGCTTCCACTTGCTTGTGCCAGGCTGCTCACTTTCATCTATCCTCTTGTTATTTTCCGACCCGGACGGTATTAGAGCATTCATGGCCTAGGGATTCTTTCATTTTCACGCCCTCTGCGACCCTTGCCTGTCTTTGGCTGATACGTTCGTTTTTCGAAGTCGGACCCCCTTCACTTTTTCCCCCTGATTGGTGTTAATAGAGGATTGCCCAGTTGTGCTTACTCTTAAAGCAATAATCACCACCACCTGTGAGGAAATTGTTGGCACGGTGGAAATGGCAGATCTTGGAACATCCTCCCTATTCACCGACCAAGAGTCCGTGTGCCTTCGATCTGTTTCCCAAACTAATGGAACCACTCCGAGAGAAGCGTTCCCATACAGGAGACGCCATACGGGTAGCGTTCCTTTGAGACTGCACTGCTACTGATGTCCTGCGTTTTCCACACTTCTGTTCCTTGTTCGATTTACCATTCGTTATAGCTTTCATTAAGTTAAGGAAAAGTTGGTAGTTACATCAGATCGTCGAGATGTAGTGAATCATTTTGAATCAGGAATGCAGATGTAGCTGTCAAAACTTCATGGTGGATGACTCAAGAAGCTTCACATTAATACTATGAGAAGAAAGGCTGGACATGCTAAATATATGGGAAGTTATTCGCTTTGATTCAAAATGAGACTACTTATCAGGACAACTATTTGTGATTAAAACTATTTGTGAAGAGTATCCATTGGCTCGAGAGTTAGGAACTTCCGAACCACTTCACCGATCATCCCAAAAATAAGAAGAAGAAACGAGAGGGATTTCCGTAGATTTTTCCTATCTCTCTGAGATTATGCTTATCTTTCATAGCTCTCCATCTGCTGGCCCGGGTTCCATTCATAGTGTAACACGGAGGAATTTACAGACAGAAACCAAATTAGTATATTCACCAGACACTTCAACTACAGTGAGGGCGTGATAAAGGTTTACTTGTACTTTATTGCCATAGTTTTGTTGGTACAGTATGTAGCAAATGTTGTTGTTTGAGTCATCAGTCCATAGACTGGTTTGATGCAGCTCTCCATGCCACCCTATCCTGTGCTAACCTTTTCATTTCTACGTAACTATTGCATCCTACATCTGCTCTAATCTGCTTGTCATATTCATACCTTGGTCTACCCCTACCGTTCTTACCTCCTACACTTCCTTCAAAAACCAACTGAACAAGTCCTGGGTGTCTTAAGATGTGTCCTATCATTCTATCTCTTCTTCTCGTCAAATTTAGCCAAATCGATCTCCTCTCACCAATTCGATTCAGTATCTCTTCATTCGTGATTCGATCTATCCATCTCACCTTCAGCATTCTTCTGTAACACCACATTTCAAAAGCTTCTATTCTCTTTCTTTCTGAGCCAGTTATTGTCCATGTTTCACTTCCATACAATGCCACGCTCCACACGAAAGTCTTCAAAAACATCTTTCTAATTCCGATATCAATGTTTGAAGTGAGCAAATTTCTTTTCTTAAGAAAGCTCTTCCTTGCTTGTGCTAGTCTGCATTTTATGTCCTCCTTACTTCTGCCATCGTTAGTTATTTTACTACCCAAGTAACAATATTCATCTACTTCCTTCAAGACTTCATTTCCTAATCTAATATTTCCTGCATCACCTGCCTTCGTTCGACTGCACTCCATTACTTTTGTTTTGGACTTATTTATTTTCATCTTGTACTCCTTACCCAAGACTTCATCCATACCATTCAGCAACTTCTCGAGATCTTCTGCAGTCTCAGATAAAATAACAATATCATCGGCAAATCTCAAGGTTTTGATTTTCTCTCCTTGGACTGTGATTCCCTTTCCAAATTTCTCTTTGATTTCCTTTACTGCCTGTTCTATGTAAACATTGAAAAGGAGAGGGGACAAACTGCAGCCTTGCCTCACTCCTTTCTGGATTGCTAGTAGAGAATAACTCATAATATTTATTTGACAACTATATTTTCTTAAGTAGAAAATAGACGAGTCTTAGATAGCCAAACGTGAGGCATTATTTTACCGCCTACAAGTTTCAACGCTCAAGTATTAGAATGCAACAAACTTATACATTTGTACTGTACACTACATTAATTAATGTTGTGTATAATTTGTTAATCTATTTTGCTAACTACAGAGATTAAGTTCCAGGTTAATTGGTGATGAAAAATTATATAGTAAAACCATTTGGTTTTGTTGAGTATATTATTGTAGCGATGTCTCCAAAAGCGGCAAACGTAGATAATGGGACCTAAATCCAATAGCATCGTTAGTAGTATTAGTATAGAAACCACCACAACTTACGTCATTCGAAAGGTGTTCACACACTAACAACGTGGGCCTGACGATCAGTTAATACTACAAGTACACCAAGTTCTCCTCCTCGTACTGTTTCCCCAGAAATCTGTGAGTTTTGTTTAGTCATCCTAGATCGTTTACACTTAGTCACTTTTACGTGCGGCTATTTAGTTACGATGAACACGAACTTTCAACAGGAAAATTATTATTAATATTGATGTGAGTAATTAATAGTTATGGTAGTTTATTGTGTGTATCTCGAAAGGAGTATCCAAATTTCGAACCAAAATGCTTCACAACAAAATTCAATTTGCTGCGTGACTTATGATCCGCTTCTCGTGAAACAGAGGTAAAGCGATCGCTTTTCCGAAAGCTGTAAGTTTGCGCGTTCGAGCCGTGTTCAAGTTATCATGTTTTCAGATCTAGAAAGCCAAGAAAAACGGCCAGGAGGATTCCTCGTGTCGAACCCATGACACCTCGTAATCTTCAAGTCTTCGAGCTGGTAGACCACGGATCTTCGAATATGGGAAATACTATAGCTGTATCGCCATTTTGTGTTCGATCCTTGCTATGAAATTTGACTGAATATGTTGATTCTCTTACAAAGTTTTAGTGGTTTCTCTTCGTGTGAACTGCTCTTCAGGTGTTCCTGCCATTACGTTTGTTCGGTAATAGCTCCTTGCGGTTCTCTCCATAGTTTTCATTCTTGTCTTCTTTCTCTTTCTCAATCACAAATTATTCAAATGTTCGGACTGCATCCCTCTTTCTTTCTTAAATCCTTAATGGGATTTACATTCCAATATTATAGACTACTATCTGTACTGGATTGTTGCTCCTCTTTACTAACGGTCTATTCATCATCACAGTTTCACTTCGAGTTTTGTACTCCTTGATGTTAGAGGGCCGAGAGTCCAGTACATTTCGTGTGTGTGTGTGTGTGTGATCGAAGGAATCCCTACGGGATTGTATTCGGGAGATTGTGGATTCCAACCTTACATTCGGCAGCCCTATTTTTGAATTTTTATCGAGACTGTACCTTAATTAGGACAACGGCTGCCTCCTTTCCGATGGTGGTCTTCTCATTCCATCACCACCAGGTTTTTCTCGGAAACAAAGAAGTAAGCTTGTGGTTTTATGTGACTGTACACGGTAAAAGTTTAAGTTTTGTCCTAAGCCTAAAGTGCACATTTAGAAAGGTGGATCTTTGAAATCTTACCTCCTGTTAAACTATATGTAGGAGATATTGCCAATGCTGGACCCCACGAACTCACTTGGAGGAACATCTACTTTTACAGTAAAATATCACAAACTGAGCGATATTTTCCTAAGTAGCCGACTGAACGGCCGATGTAATTGGCTGAAATGTATTCAGTATGGCGTCACCGATGTTATTACCAACTAGCGAACAACGAAAACTTCTAAACATTGTATTTGCTGTTTCGCCAATGGTCCGACACAAGACGCGCGCCCTCTGCCCTCTCTCCTGCCATTTTCTTCAACAGTTGGTAGCATTGTGTGAGCACGTGTATGTGCCTCTGCAGCGCGCTCACGCTAGGCCATTCCAAATCGGCAGCCGCCATGCTTGGCCCAGTGCTACCCTGGACTGTCAGTGCTGAGAGCCAGCCCCGGCCAAAACAGAGACACCAAGTGAGTAAGAAAGAGACGGAGGGGAGTCAAATGTATGGATGACACATTTTATGAGACATAGAAAGAATTCAAGAAATTATTACAAAAATCAGCCTTTAAAGAAATAGTACAATAAGAAACTGCTTTTTCTGCTTTTCTTTGATCCACCATCTTAGTGATGTCAGGGAAATACTTTAGGATATTTTTCGAGCAGAATTAATGTGTAACCCTGCTTCCAACGCAACAAATATGACGTAGTTTTACTCTTATTCTGGTTCATGGCTGAGAATATGTGTTCGAAAAGTTATGTAGAGCCAAACATAGTAACTAATCTCACGCCAATGCGTAGATACGCGGAAATTCTCTTTATTCCAAATCCTTACAAAATGCAAGGAGGCCGCCTGAAATACTGTATTACTTAGCTTTCAAAACTCTGTTTACATTGAAGCCCTCTTTGAAATTTGACTGAAGCCTACTCAAAAGTTACAGAAAAAGGCGTCGTGAAAATGTTTAATACAGACGACATTTCTTCAATATTTCTAAACTGTTCAAGGGTTTCGCCATTCCTATCAGAGATACAATGGGATAAGTCACCTGATTTTAAAGATGGGAGTTCTTTATAATCTTTCTCTAGTAATTGGTTTTTGAACTGTGAAAGTTCTTAAAAGCACGAATTTTGTCCCGCATAGCGCCAATCAGCATATTTCCTTGCAAATGGTTTGTAATGTTGGCCAAAATGTAAGGTAAGGAAAGTAGCGTGCGCATTTTCACATGGTAGTGGAGGTCAACCCTGCGTAGACACGGGGCTATGTCAGGGCTCCCTAGCCCTCGAATGCTGAGTTGGAATGGCCTAGCAGAGGTTGCTAGATTAGGAGCCGTCCTGAAGTTCTACGGTCGATATCATGGTCATAGACACAGGGACGTGATATTTGATGTCAAAAATCCTGCTTACATTGAACATAATTCCCCCCACGGCGGCCTTGGTGAGAAACTAGTGACTATGCCACACGGCTATCATGACCCACATTTTCTCGGGAAAGTGCCTATGTTGGTTCAGAAAAATAGGCGAGAGGTCAGAAGTGTTAACTCTTGCTTGGTAGACGATAACTGTGGGCTACGGATCTGGCGCCATGAGGCGAGGAAGTGTACTATTTGCTTACTGAGGAAGTGTGCATTACCAGTAATGTCCATGTAGCTACTTGCTTAGAGCGTCGCTGTACAAACATTTATTACTCACTGGCTGAGAGATGGATTAATACGCAGCAAACAAGAATTATGTTATTTACTTTCAATGTTTCCTCTGTTCGAGTTAGCGTAACAGTGTGAAGGCTGTCATACACAGCCTAAACGTCAGTAATGAGGAGTGAGATAGTTTACCGTTGTCTTCTTGTCCGAGCCTGAAGGTGCTATTATCAGCCCGCACCAACCGACCTTAGTTTGACAAGGCACAAATAAGAAATCTTGGGCATTAAAGGACAAATCGTAGAATATTGTCCGGTGTGTCTAGGTTCTGAAGTCTGTTATAAAGCGTAATATGGAGTGGTACTGTCGAGTCCACTTATCCTAGTAATGTATTGCGAGTAGGTAAGGGTTATTCTGCCCGAAGGCAGATCCGAACCTCCGCAGAGGTGTTCCTGAGTCGGAGTTTACGTGCGGTAGGGTGGCCAGTTCCTTTCCGCTCCTCCATTCCGTTACCCCCCACCAACAGCGCGTGGCAACCCATCCATCTCCTGACCACGCCCAATGTTGCTTAACTTCGGAGATCTCACGGGATCCGCTGTTTCAACACGGCTACGGCCGTTGGCAGTATTGCGAGTGAAAGATAGTTAATTCCTGTTTGGATTTCGTCACGAATTTTTACGTGTTAATCAATGGTCTACTGTGTTCGGCTCCATGGCTAAATGGTTAGTGTGCTGGCCTTCGGTCACAGGGGTCCCGGCTTCAATTCCTGGCAGGGTCGGGAATTTTAACCATCATTGGTTAATCCCTGGCACGGGGGCTGGGTGTATGCGTTGTCTTCATCATCATTTCATCGTGCAGGTTGCCTACGGGAGTCGAATCAAAAGACCTGCACCTGGCGAGCCGAAACCTTCCTGGAATTTCCCGGCACTAAAAGCCATACGCCATTTCCGTTTTTCAATGGTCTACTGTCACCACACCAGTCCGGCTCCATGTGTGTCGTTTTTAAATAGAAAATAAAAGGAAAGAATGAGAAAAATAAGAAAATATCAGTAAAAATATCTAAAAATATATATTTTTTAAACCACACCTTGGAAGTTACCTTCTTAAAATAGACTACTTCCATCCCCTAGTTCCGGATCACCTGAAGCGGGAGAGAGAACATTCATTTATGCAATCCATGTATTTGATACATGCGTTAGATTTCCTTTCTTACAACTATTTGTCTACAGGCCTTCATTTAATAATATACCTAAACCTAATGGTGTTTATATGCATTCTACACATTATCTCACTTTTTTCTTTTTTGTCCTTGATGGAATACAATTGAACTCTTCATTGTTTTCGTTTGTGCTTATTTTATTTTCTCTTATTTTCTTTTGCCGCATAGTTCATGAAATACAGAAAAAGTGTGCTGTACCTCCCGGTGCAACTCACTCTGTATTTAACAACTTCCCAATTGCACGGAATTCTTCCTCTATTTTTGTTTCATATTCACGACCCAAATATTTAACCCTAAGTGAGTCAGTCTTGCCAACATACTGTCAATAAATATTTCCGTCATGTTTCTCACTTCGCCCCTTGTTGTTCTTGCGTATATCCATTAGCCACCACACCATACTTCTTACTTTTCTATTCGTAGACCTAAGCCTTTCTTTCTGTACTTTTCCATAATTTCGCAGAATTCCATTGTTGGAAGTTATTCCTTTCACGTAAGTGAAGGTGCAGCAGATGTTGGCAAACATCTCCATAGATGCACCCAGCGAGTTATGTAGCTGTAAGCTTGCATACGAGAGTTCCCCACTATCAGTAGCTCTGAGATGGTATTCGATACTGCGCCCTTTTGCCTTATGGGTGCAATACTTTCACATTTTCACACCAGGCTGCACTTTAATTGGATCACCTGTACGTGAACCCTGCATGTTTTAAGGCCCATTTTATAGGTTCATATCTAAGAAACTTAGTAACTATATCAAATTTAACATTAACTAATACGATCTGTCCTACTTTGGAAAACTCCAATCAAACATATTCGCCTAATAATGTCATTCCAGCTCGGAACATATACAACTTACTTTTTTTTTTTTTTACAAGTTGCCTTACGTCGCACCGCGACACAGATAGATCTCACGGCGACAATGGGATAGGAAAGGGCTAGGAGTGAAAAGTAAGTGGCCATGACCCTGATTAAGGTATAGCCCCAGCATTTGCCTGGTGTTAAAATGGAAAACCGCGGAAAACCGTCTTCAGAGCTGCCGACAGTGGGGATCAAAGTTTGCAACATTTTCGTGCTGCATTCATTTGGATGTTTTCCGGTTCTGCAATCAAGTAATCCTGGCGAGGGTCCCATTCATTGACTCTATTGTAATTGGGGTATGTACGGTAATGCAATTCGCTTTCTCCACCTAAAATAGCGATTAGGCAAGCTATACTCATTAACAGAACTACAAATTTCATATTTATCACATCGTATGATAACTGTAGTGACTTTTGGTATTCCTGTCTTCTTCACGTTTCTTCACTGTCTGAACGATTTACGATATTTAGATGGATACACTCAATTTGAAACAGCATTAATTTTTCAAGATGTGTATGTTACTGCCTATAACGCGTAGGCTATCAGAGGTGGACATATTTCTGAACCTGATTTATAGGTTTTGCTTTATGAATACTCGTGAATTGGAATATTCTTTGGGCATCTGTATCAACATTAATTCCTCAGGGCTGAATGGCTCAAATGGTAGAGCTGAGCTCAAGTAGACTTACTTGATTCCTGCTCAGTCTGGTGCTATATGACGGTGCATAAATATCCCAGCCTCGTGCTGTTAGATTCGCCGGTATGTAAAAGAAATCCTGCAGAGCAAAATTTCCGGTACCTCGGAGTCTCCGAGAACCTTAAAGTAGTTAGTGGGACGTAAAACAAACACTATTTTATTGCAATTCCTGCTGAACCCCTCCCCTGTACTACTCGCACACTATCCTCGTTAACGAGCGATCCGGGTCCGAGTTCTCAAGAATTCATTGGTGCCACTTTTCCTTTTACGCTCATGTGATCATACGGTTGCTAACAGAACATCTAAGTGAACACGATGGACTACAAGCAACAGTTGTTGCGAACACCACTATAAGCTCCTCAGAGACCCAAAAATATTGCAACGCGCACTCTACATGGAGTAGACATACACATGTCAGTATGTTGCTCTTGAAGAATGATACAAATTAATACAGTTTATTGGTGCGGCGAGGACATACAAGTCTCACTACTCCGTTACATTGTCACTTACTGTTACTAAAATCATGCCGGTCTTTAACGAGTATAGTGCATCTGTAATACCGTTCTTCTAGCTCTGAATATTTCCGTCTGGGCTCCTTACACTAGTATTATTCGGCCCAGAAGATATTGTGTCCGCCACTGTATAGTAGGTTCCACTAACATAGGGAGCTTATCATATCGGTGTTTGAATTCAGATTATATTTTAATAAATATGGTGCGTACCGTAGATATTCCAACTTGTATATTGTTTTAGTTCACGGGTACTTCTGAATAAACAATCTTGTCAAGGGGATACGAACCCGCGCTACATATCGTCGCTTCTATGCCAAGCCCGCGAATGTGACAATGCTCTTCCTATCCATTATTTCCCATAAGACTGGTCACGCCTCCCAGTGATATATCGCTATGCAGTCCACCAGAACAATTTTCGCTGAGTTCTTTTTCCTATGTTCATGTGTAAAGGAAAATGAGCCTTAAATACATCATACTCTTGGAGTGTGTACATTTTTACAGTACTGTACAGTAAGGTTCAGTTTCTTATACGCATAGGCATAGGAAAATGAACTCAACAAAAATTGTTCTGATGGACTACATGTCAATATACGGCTCGGAGGAGTGATCAGTCTTAAGGGAAATAATGGATAGGAAGAGCATTGTCACATTCGTGGTTTTGGTACTGCAGAGACGATATGTCAATAAGAGAACGAGACCGTTCGAATGGTCTTGCACAGATCCAACTATACGAAACAGAAGCTTTCCCACTAGCGTTAAGTTATATTTCTCATAGCTGATTTTGTCGGCCTGTTCAAAGCGTCTCAACGGAGTATTAATGTAGTCCAATCACTTTCGATCAGTCAAGACATTTATTTCATCCTGAATAACTAAAAGAGTTTATAAAATATCCCGGCGGATGGAATTACCTGGGTGTAAAACGTAAAAAATGGGCTTAAAGTAAAATTATAGTAGGAAATGAATTTTGTCAACTTTACTGTTAAAACTTTCCACAGAATAGACAGTAGAATTTGGCAGTCTAGTTCCCAAATATTTATAGCTCTATATGGACGTAAGAGAACAGTACAGAAGAATTCTATTGTAGTTTAAAACAACTAAGTCGATCTCACAGTAAAATAATTGAATCTTTTCTATGTCAATTCTTATCTTGCACTGTAGCAGTTCTGGAAGCTATGGTCTAAAAAATCGTTCAGTTGTTTGGAAGTCTTAAAGTGTAGCCTATGCTCACTACCATCATTACCAACACTACTGGCCATTTTTTAAGATTATTGACAGAGCGTGGGTCTCCATATCCCTCACCTATAATGTTAATGACCAAGAGCATCAGAAGAACTCTGATTACCGAGGTGGTTTCACATACACAAGTAGACTAAATGAAGAATATTATCTTTCGTCATATGGTAAGTATAATACGGTACTATTTCTGAAAAAAAGTCCGATGAAAAACGGAGGTACAATGGACACGTGGGCAATTATTATTATTATAATGCACAGAACTTGATCTGGTACAGGCCAGTACCAGTGCTGTTAACGTGGCCAAATTCTGGGCCGATATTTTGTAAATAACTGTTTCATTTTTTGTAATATTGTAATTTCATATATTTTATCTAATTTGTATCTATAATCTATATTGTGCTACTGACACGAATAAGTAAAATTATTATTATTATGATTATGATGATGATGATGATTATTATTATTATTATTATTATTATTATTATTATTATTATTATTATTATTATTATTATTATTATTATTATTATTATAGGCAAAGTTGGGCGTTAATAGAGAGGAATTTCTATTTTTGATCTGTGATTAACTGCACAAGTTTTGAAAGTAATTCGCCTAGTTCTTTAGCTGAATGTCCAGCGTAGCGGACTTCGGTTCAGATCATCCCGGGTTGGATTCTCGATCGCGTCTAATTCATTCCTCTGGTTCCTCTAGGGCATGGTCTTTGTGTTCATCTTAGTACAGAAATTTACACTATTTTTACATAGTACATGTTATTTTAAACATATTTAGTAATATGACACAATACTAATATCTTGTATATAATATATATGTATTCATAACTGTTAAATTAAGATATAATAATGAATCAAACAGATCTGTTTATTTTTGTCGTATTTCTTGTAATTTTTAGTTAACAATACACTTAGCTGTTAATTACTCAATTACATATTTTATATTTATAAGTAAGTACTGTTTTACACCGTGCATAATCTTTTAAAATTTTTAGCAGGTAAAACACAATATTTATATATTTTCTATTTATATTATTTTAATAATACACCAATATTTCAGTTAACATAGCGTATCAACTTTATTTTCAAATATTTAGGAATGTGCATGTATATAGTCGTAAACAATTTGCAGCAAATAGTGTATTAACCTGGTTAGATGTACGTTGCCTTAATCTTGCCAGGATAAATGTCATTAATCAATCAAATCATTAACCAGTCAATCAAATCTTCATATACACAGAATATATCACGTTGACAACTACCATATAAATACGCAATTGATTGAGAAAACATCTCTCCATATAGAGTTGGTTTCAGGAAGGGCATCTGGTCGTAAAACAGGGCCTTATCAACATATAATTTCGACCCGAAGTATTCTAGGAAAACGTTTTGAAAGTAATCCCTCTGTAATGTTGAAAGTGTATAATTGTGCTATTGATAAGTTTCGAACCTTCTAGGAGACGTCTGTAACTAAGTTAATTATTACACTGTGCACACTTCGTTTCATAATTTTATCTCAAACACTTGGAGGATTATTCCGAGTAAAGCGTAACATGTGAAGGAAAGACCAAATATTGAGGTTTAATAGCTTCAATAGATCGCCTAATGGGATTGTAATGCCTGGTTCCATGTCTAATTAGCACGCTCTGTGGAGAAACCCACTGTTAACAAAACTCTCTGACAGATATTACTATAAATCATCTCGCAGCTGTTTCTACTCCCTGCAGAATTGTTTGTGGTTTTCGTTGTTGATCTTTTGATGCAACTCTGGTATGTAAAATGAAACCTATGCCATTAAAATTACTACTGTTTTAATCTCAAATGGAAACCATACAAGACAGTGAATCTAAAATGAAATCACCACGCCGAGAAGAACTTGAAGAGGTCTTTCTCGAGTAAATGAAAATAGATTGAAGCCTTATTACATGGCGATTACAAAACAATTTTCTGTTAATACTCATTATAGCAAGGCAGACATTCAATTATGCGCATAGAGTAATTTGTTTCCTTATTTGGGTAATGCCTCTGGGTTAGGCCGAGGCATATATTAGCGATGCGCGGAAGCGGAGTAAACGTGAACTAGTACAAACACTGTGATTTGAATAACAAGCCCACTACGGAAACAATAGCACGTAATGGACAGTCTTACCAACCCTTGTATCGCATCGCGTGGCTACCACCACTATTGCTGCCCGCCCGAGTCATGCATAATTGAATAGAAAGGGGAGTGGAAAGGAGGGAGGGGTAGGAGAGACTTATTGCGTAATTGGCGGCATTTCCACCCGCAGGCAGCTTCGTCCAATTCAAATTTGGTAATAGACTGTCTTTAATAGCTGATGCTTTCTTGCGTGCTCTGTATGTTAACAGAGGATGAAGTGCCGGTAGAGATGGTTACTCTGCGATACAGTTACTGAGACAAAATTTATGGCCGTTATCACTTTCCCACTCGACCAACCAACACTCAGAATCATTAAATCACCTCATTCTTTCTTTTATCTTCTTTCATTTTTGTTTAATCACACCCTTCTGAAGGAGATACAGCACCTAATGTATGCTGTTATTGTTATGCGAATATCGGTGATAAATGTCTCTCAATCGCGGACATTTATAGTCCATAAATAAAAATGCTTATTGCTTTAACCGCAGTGCTCGGTAGCTCTTGGAATCAATCAAATCAGTTGTATAAACCCGACTTCCGTATTGGACCCTGATCCATTAAAGTCACAGTTCGCATAAGGTTTTGCAAATAAATTGAAAAGACATCTTGCTTCACAAAAATGCAATCAATATACAGCGTGTCCCAGCAGGAATGGTCAATATTCAGGGATATTACAGGAACGATCATTTGTAACAAGGAGCCTATTCCCTATGCTCTATTCCGAATAGTTTCCGAGATACAACACATTTGATTTTAGGCTAGTGGCGCGCACGTATATTGATGGCTTACTTCTAAAACCTCGTAAGTCCCAATGATATTCCTAACAATTATATTCCTTCAGACTGGTCACGCCTTCCAGTCATATATTTATATGCAGTCCTTCAGAATAATTGTCGTTGCGTTCATTTTCCTATACTAATATGTAAAGGAAAATAGACCTTATCCTACCGCATTGTAAGGATGTTGCTTGCAAGCGAATTTATACACTCCTACAGTATAATGTATTTAAGGTTCATTTTCCTTTACAGTGAGCTGTAGGAAAACGGACAAAAGGAAAATTGCTCTGATGGGCTGCATATAAATATATGACTGGGAGGCGTGACCAGTCTTAAGGAATATAATTGTTAGGAATAACATTGGGACATACGAGGTTTTAGAAGTAAGCTATCGATATGTCTTGCCCATCCAATCTCTTTGACGTCTTACTCTAGCCCAACCTACCTCGTTGCTTTCAACCTCTTTGTTCGGGACGTCGTTCTGCCATTAAACTAGCCCGTTGAAAGCGCAATTGTCCATGGTGTGTTGTGCGTGAAGTAGTGCGAGGGACTGAAAGTGTATCGGAGAGAAGCATCGGTTAACTGTGCTTGAAAACGCGCTGGCTAAAATTCCACACATCTACACTAAGAATATGCGATGTTGGTACTCCTGCTGCTGTCGAGGAATACCTTCGGCGCTTTCCGACAAGTCGAATCCCTGATCGTAGAGTATTTACCAGAGTTTTCAGCACATTGCGTGAAACACGTATTCTTCAAAGTTCCCATTTTTCTTCTGAACGTGTTATTCATCATCCTGCGCAGGAACAGCAACACATTGTTGAAATGGTGCAGCGTAGTCCTACTTCCAGTACACGGCGACTTTCTGCACGTATCAACATCCTACCAACACGTGTACGGCGAACATTGCACGTGGAAAACTTGTACTCATTTCAAAATGCCAAATGTCATTATGAAGTTTTTACTTCAAATGATAGTTCTTGTCATATCCCTGAGTATTGAACATTCCTCCTGGGACGCCGTGTATACTCAAAATATAACGTTTATGGTTCTCAAGGTGTTCAGATTTAAATAGATCTAAAATACGAAATAATATTAGTGTTATTTAAGTTGAAAATGAACACAGTATTTCACAAAAAAACATATAATTACCATAAAATCTGTAGGACTGTACATTATCACGCTGTAATTCATTTTTATTCACCAGCTGAGAACCTACGGAAATAGAAAAAACACTACAACAATATAAGCATTATAATTACTATATTTTTCTACAACGGTACTTTCCCACAATGATGTAGGTTCGGTAGAGCACCCAGGGTAACTTACACCAAAGTATTCCGGGTCGTAAAAATGTACATTAAAACCCCTTCTCATATCAATAAATTTCGAACAAATACTGTATGATGCAATGTGATAGTGTGCCTTATGTTCACATTCAGTAAGATCTTTGTTGAGTGGTAATCTCGCGCTTTCGTCTTGTTGTCAACCTCATACACTTAGGGCATTATGCTCCAGTCAAATTGTAGGGATTTATTGGCTAATAAGAAGGAAACAAACTTTGTAACAGCTATCCAGTGGATTCCGTTGAATATCCGAATGGTATATCTTTTCCCAAAGTTTAAAGCAGTGCAAGTGATCTCAAAACTCCCACGTCAGGTCGAATGAGAATGGAACCTCACGTGGCAAGAATTTTCCATTGTCAGATTTTAAATACTCCGTTAAGAAGGTGGTTATGTGATACCTTTTATTATCCCTGACAATATCTTTCTGCTATTTAAATAATTTCAATAATGTATCTTTGGATTGTGACGTCCCATCAGACAGATCGTATGAATCACCTGAATAGCTAAAATACAATTCTCAACAAAAGCTTCGAACAACAGTTTTTCTTCATTTTGATGAGTTGAACTGAAATAGTGTAAAAAGAAAGTAATATTTCTTTATGATTTTTTTAAAATACGACTTCATAATCGGTAGCACTGTTGGTTAATCGAGAATATGTTTACGTACTATTCCAAATTATTGTTGAGTTTTGTATATGCATACCATACTGTTTTTGTTTGTTTCTGTTTTTTTTTTTATATAAATGAAATGTGAAACGACAAAATTTAAATTTAAATAATGGGCTACTCCAAGGACTGAATCCGTGATCAGCTGATATTTGCTATACATCTACACTGTGCTTGATATGATAGCCTATTTAAATCAATGAGCAAGAATTAGATTATAAACTGAACCATGTAATTTACTGAGTATTATTATTATTATTATTATTATTATTATTATTATTATTATTATTATTATTATTATTATTATTATTATTATTAGGTTCGCTACGACCCCTGAGGATCACGAGTGACTTGTTCAGTACGTCTTCTTTCTTCGCAATACCTCTTCATTCTCTCACTCCTCCTCTTTCTCTCGGCTTCCGTGATCTGAATTTGGATCCTGGTGTCTGTCCATCTGTGACCTTCCACGAGCTTTTTGTATTTGGACCTATCCTGTACTGTCATCAGTGGATATTTTTCCTTTATGCCAATTTACTGAGTATATGAGTTGAATTGTTCAAAAAGGTTAAAACGCAGTAATGCAAAACTGAATAGAAAGTAAACAACTCAGTTCGCATGCTCCAACGATTGCATACAAAGTCACCTTCACCGACAAGAAAATATTTCTTTCTTTCTCTCCTTCTCTTTGTGTAAAACTGCTGTTTTCATATTTTCTCAACGTCTGCTTCTTACCCTCCATGGTCCATCCCATTATTCTCTTATGTAACCTATTTCGTTGCCTTTATCTCTTCATTCCAAGTACCCTCCTGCATTGTTTTCACTTATCAGTAGCAGCTATTATTCTCGCTACCTTTATGTCTGTTGCAACTTATGATGATAACCTTAGTCCACCCATCTTTCACTGCCATACAACAAAGTCGGTCTAAGACCAATGCAAGGACAATTTCGTAGGAGAACTCATTTCTTTCACAATACCGTTGACCGCAACTGAGAGCTCACTGCATTAGCTTTGTTTACATTCTTTCATTCTCTTTTACTATAGGCTACTACCATCCTGGAAGAACACTGATCACTCGCTTTCCGGCTTTGTATTTCCTACCTGGCATTGAATCCTCCTCGGTTTCTTACCAACAGATTCATTTTTGTCCTGGTAATGTTAAATTTCATACCATACTCGCTGCACCTCTTTTCAACCTTAATAACAGTGATGATTGTAATAATAATAATAATAATAATAATAATAATAATAATAATAATAATAATAACTTTTGAAGAGTGAAGCAGGCTTCTCTTTTGTAAGTCTGATGACCTGTTATTCCTCATTCTCTATTTCACTGCCGAGGAAATGTCAGACTTCCATGCAAATATGAAGACTTGAAATAATTCTCGAAATATTTATACTGGTTGTAGCTGCGATTATGTTACAGATATATATCAGGTTTGATGGAGGGGATCAGTGTGAACAATTTTCATACAGAATCCATCCCTGGAAACGCTTCTTGAATCAAAACTATAGTATTCAAATATTAATTATTTTTAATTTCGTGTGGCTATTTCTAGCCGAGTGCAGCCCCTGTAAGGCAGACCCTCCAATGAGGGTGGACGGCATCTGCCATGTGTAGGTATCTGCGTGTTATTGTGGTGGAGGATAGTGTTATGTGTAGTGTGTGAGTTTCAGGGATGTTGGGGACAGCACAAATACCCAGTCCCCGAGCCAATGGAATTAACCAATGAAGGTTAAAATTCCCTACCTGGCCGGGAGTCGAACCCGCGACCCTCTGAAGCCGAAGGCCAGTACACTGACCATTCAGCCAACGAGTCGGACTATTCAAATAATTACAGTTTATGTTCAAAATGTGTTCCACCAACCTTGAAACAGGCATAGGAACGGCGCGCCATGAATTGTCACACATCTTCGAGGATGTCTTGATTGTGTCACAAGCAATTCTAGTATTATTCTTTTTGCCGCTCTTCCGTAAATAAGGTGCATGTAATCAAGTTATCTCAATGTGAATCTTTCCATGATAAAAAGAAACTGTCGAAATCAAATTGTATCCTACAACCGAAATGAGTACAACATTCGTAAGTCTACTACGACAACACCAAGGCTCACATTGAAAGGAAATGAAGTAAACTGGTTTGTTTTCCACAGCACCTCAGTTTCTTTGTTTCTTTTGTTTCTCCTTTGTCTCTTTGTCTCTTTTCCTAACTACTAAACGGAACATATCCAGACAAGAAAATTGTTCATACTGATCCCCCCTAACATTGCTGGAAGTTTGGAGCATAGTCAAGGTACCGGTACTATGGTCGTCTGGCGAGAAGTCATGTGGATGCGGGGTAAGAGGTGCGAGGGGAAAGCATTGCTGGCGCGCCTGCGCCTACCTCATGTCTCAACACCTGACAATAAACATCGATTCCGTCCGCGATGACTCTTACGAAATGAGGTGGTGTCATGCAGTTTCAAAGTGATAGTGCAGTTGTGCTTTAGTACACATTTACTATAATTAAAAAGTACTGCACAATGAACGGTTTAATAAGGAATGTGCAGAAGCTCGCATTGTCTGCCACGACTAATGTTTGTTGCTAAGAGTGTAATATCTGTTATTCGTGCCGTACCTACAAGCTGCCGCGTCTCGTCAGAGGCAGATAGTACATTCTGTATAAGCTCACAGTGATCCATCCGGTGATGAACGAGGGTGCAATAATCAATTGAATTCAGACATTTCAGCATTGTTAGAACAGTCGTGGCTCACTTCTGAGTGGAGCAAGGTCTTTCAGAAATGCAGATTGTCTCGTCCCACATGGCAGAAAACAATGTCTGTTAAAATCTAGGCTTATCAATAGCATATTTTGTATTTAACGTGGTACCCGTGTCCACTACCACGTAACTCCTACGAGCAACACGCAGAGGAGTTTGCAGCAAGCCGTGTCACTACTCTGGGGGTGGAGAGACGTCGTCTTGGCGACTGTGCAGTCAGCTCTACTGTTGACGTTGCTGGGTGCCAGAAGAGTGGGTGGAAACGTGTTTAAACACACCTTTACAGTATTCACTTGCATTATTGCATAACTGAGGACAGTAGATCAATTTCATAGCATTTAAATGACTACTACTACTACTACTACTACTACTACTACTAATAATAATAATAATAATAATAATAATAAGGCAGATCTTCCAACAAGGGTGGGCGGAATTTCTCGTGTGTAGGAAACTGCACGTAATTATGATGAAGGATAGTGTGATTATGCGGTGTATGAGTTGCAGGGATGTTGGAGACAGCACAAACAACCAGTCCCCGAGCAAAGGGAACTAACCATTTGTCAAAATCTCCGATCTGGCCGGGAATCGAACCCTGGTCTCTCAGAACCGAAAGCCACTATGCTGACCATTCAGCGCTGGGCTGAATGGCTCAGACTGTTAAGGCGCTGGCCTTTTGACACCAGCTTAGCTGGTTCGATCCTGGCTCAGTCCGGTGATATTTAAAGGTGCTCAAATACGTCAGCCTCGTGTCAATAGATTTACTGGCGCTGTAAAAGAAATCCTGCGGGACAAAATTCCGGCAACTTGGCCGTATCCGAAAACCGTCCAAGTAGTTAGTGGGACGTAAAGTCAATAACATTATTATTATTATTGACCATTCATCCAAGGTGCCGGACATAATAATAATAATAATAATAATAATAATAATAATAATAATAATAATAATAATAATAATAATAATAATAATGTGCAGACATTTTAATTTGATGCCTTCATTGTCTGCGTATCAAATGAGACGTTCTGTTTTACTCTACCAGATGGCAGAGAAACTGATTCTGTTGTGCAATTTATGCCCGATTTCTAATTCGTGTTTTCTTTCCTGGCCTTTTCCCAGTCATCTAAGGCCACCACTTGTGTGGATTAAACCCATTTTTACGGCCGAATGCCCGCCCGTCGCCAAGTCTATGTGGAGGGTAGTAGTGTGATATGTTTTATTTGATTGAAGATGTGTACTAGGACTATCAAAACATCCAGTCCCCGAACTAGAGAAATTAACCAAACGTGGATAAATTCCCCGGCTCAGCGGGGAATCGAATTCAGGGTTTTCTGGACCGAAGGCAACTACGCTGACCACTCCACCAAAACACCAAATTTGTCATCAGAGGTATTCTACATGCCGACATCGTACAACGTGGATTACCGAATGGACTTTTTCCACGCTTCAAAAAGTCTGAATGCATCTGCCGGGTTTGAACCAGCAATCTTGGGATACAGATGACGGAATTACGATATTATAGATGCACTGAGTATTTAAGTTTGATTCGATAATATACTGACACTTCACCCTTTTCTGTGGAGAATATGTACATGGAGTTTTCTCAGAAAACATTACCCTTTGATGTGGAATGAGCAAATGTTATATTTATGTGTGATTCAGTGCGGGAATAGCAAATGCCAAGGTTTAGATGCACACGATCAAGATCAGTTAGTCAAACAACAAAAAAACAATAGGCCTATTTAGGAGACATGTGGTTCAATGGCGATGTGTCATAACTTCGGCACATGGTCGGAAAATAAGGGGTCTGAGAGGCAGAAGAAACGTTTGAAGTTCACAAGGAATTAACATCCGCAAGTGTCGCTGGGATCCATGAAATATATTAACTATATTAATTGTCAAATTACCTAATATCATAGGAAGCAATGCTCAGTAAAGTATGACCGTTGCCGCAAAGAAAAAAATGGTTCAGAGGTGCATAGGTCCCACAGGAATCGAAAGTAGTACTACCCCAATAGTTTCCTACAGTGAGGTGTACACGTGTGTTTGTATCGAGCAGAATAGGGGGCGCATCATACTTTTAATAAAATAGCGTGATTCATGTTTTTACATCTAGCTACAAAAGCAGATTTAGTGGACACGGAGGTAACTACAAATAACTTTTCAGAATAAAATAAATTAAGATGGAGATCAGCCTCTCCTTTCACACAACATAAAGGAGAGATATCGCTACGTAAAACTCAGTCTACCACTAAATATAGATTATTTTAAGAAAACTCCAACTCTGTTTACAATGTGCCATTGACTAGTTGATATCTATGGGAGACCAATGTCAATGTTCTAGTACCCGAGGAAAATGGATAAAATGATACTTTCCTCAAGGATGTTAGAGGAAACGTGTGCTGCCAAGACATGGACATTTCGCCGGAAAACACTACGATAATATTCCATAACCCGCCTCTAAAAACGTACAAGTACACTGTATCTACACATGTTGTAATATTTAAATGCCCAAAAATTCCACCGACCTCTTCCGGGAACAAACTAAATACCTCGGGAACTGAAGGACAACAAATTACCAGCTTTGCCATTGAAATCAGCTTATTTATTTATTACAGGCGACGCATAGACCTGTTTAAAAGCAAACCACACACTAATAACGAAGGCCCTGATTGTATTCCGTATTGCGCTTATTAGATCTCCGATTAACAAAATAATAAAGAAGAAATAGTAAAAATAGTGATTGTAAGATGCTCCAAATAATATAATATAATATAATATAATATAATATAATATAATATAATATAATATAATATAATATAATATAATATAATATAATATAATATAATATAATATAATATAATATACTCGATTAAACCCATTTTACGGCCGAATGCCCTTCCCGTCGCTAAGTCTATGTGGAGGTTAGTAGTGTGATATGTTTTATTTCATTGAAGATGTGTACTAGGACTATCAAAACTCTCAGTCCCCGAACTAGAGCAATTAACCAAACGTGGATAAATTCCCCGGTTCAGCGGTGAATCGAACCCAGGACTCTCTGAACTGAAGACCACTATGCTGATCACTCAGCCAAGAATGTAGACAACTGAGTTTTAGCTTGTCGGGTAAACACCAAATGTGTCATCAGTGATATTTTACATGCCGACATCGTACGTCATGGATTGCCGAATGTTTTTTCCACGCATCAAAAATCCGAATGCTGCCCTCTAGAGGTAGGTACTAAAATCATCGTGCCGCGCGGGCAACAGTTGGTGCTGCTCTGGGCTTCCGTTATGTTGTTAGTATCTGTATAAGTTTCAATTTTTTAAATCGGTTTAGTGTGAGGAAATCCGTGGAAAACGAAAAACTTACAACTATTAGAATCCTAAAATGTACTGGAAATAACTTCAAGTTGACAACAGGGATTCTATGAGTCTAGGAAGAAAATATTTCATCTAAGACCATGCATTTGAAAACTGAGATTTTTAACTGTATGTAAGTTAATCGATAGCATTATTTATTCATTATCAATTTAAGACTAAATCATTGATCCACTGTGAATATCAAGACACAAATTGCGATCTACTCAAAATCCGTGAGAAAACTATATTCGAAATGAATGGTAATAATGAAACTCAGATGTGGAATGGCATAAATTAGAAGCTGTAATCAAAAGAATGATCATTATCTAATAATTAGAAATGGCAAAGGAATATCGATATATCGGAAATATCGATATTTTGAGATGAAAATATCGATATATTGACATCGATATTTTGAAGTCCGATGTATTGTGCCCAGTATATCGATATTTCTGTCTAATTTAATACTTTTGGCTACGATTTGATTCTTTTTCAGACCCTTTCAATATTTGCATTCTACAGTTACGAAATTTGAATGTTTATTTCTCAATTCACTTCGGTAAATACAGTGATAATATCGCAACTCATTTATCGTGCACTTTACAGGTTAGCGAGGCAAAACTTGAGCATTATGGCGACCGCTGTCCCAGCAGAGAGACTGTTTTCAAAGGTCGGTAACATCATCACGGAAAAGAGAAACCGATTAAATGGCAAACTGATATCAAAGCTGCTTATTCTAAATGGCTTACCTAAGGGGTATTGGCAATTGACCTAAGATCATCATCATGTTTGTTTTTTCACGAACAGTGCTGAGGAAGAAGTTGGGAAGAAAATGTTTTATTATTTTATAGAGGTCTGATAATTATCACATGTACTTCGTACACAAATTGTACGTTTGTAGTTTTTCCATATGGCTTTTCGGTGTATGTTATTAGCTCGTTACTAGACACCTTGCATATACTGTTTTTCTATGTATCATAACATCTTTCGGCTGTAAATGTTTTTATAATGTGTCATTGTATTGAAAACGTCATGTTACTTGGTCGTTGTTTTAAGCTTGTTTTCTGATCTGTATCAAGACTTAAACCTAATGAATATTTTAATCATTGTGTTAAATGTAAAACTAGACTTACAATAATGAATAATAGCACCAATATTTTAAAAACGGATATATCGGCGATATATCGATATTTTGAAGACCGATATTTAATGACATCGATATTTTAATACCGTTGTATCGAAAAACCGATATATCGATATTTTGAAAAGTTTTGCCATCAGTACTAGACTAATAATATTAAGTTTTGTACGGCGTAATGATGCAATGACAGTTCTTACATTATCGTTCGTTCCACGATTTTGGCAGAACATATTGCAATTGCGTAGTTCTATGCTTGAAAAAGCTCGTCGTTTAGCGGTGAAACTGTGATCACTATCCATGTCACTTACAAAAACAGAGATACTAATGTCATAAAACATTTAGAGCATGCAATTTGCCGAAGAAACCGCAGCAAGGACTAAGCTGCCTGATGTGAATTGCAGGTGATAGGGATCGCTGAAAGAAAGAGGATTGTGCAGGCTGACATTTTTAACGCCATCTGGTGGTTTGAAGAGGGGATGACATATAATTAAATGCTATATAAACTAGTGAGGATAATGCATTGCGTGTACGTGAAGTTGGAATAATTATGTGCAATAAACGTGTGCAGTCGGTACCTCCAGTGCAATAACACTTAGAGGAGTCATTAGAGTCAATTAAGGCGATGTCACTTTACTCAATAGTCACTGTGTTGGAAAATTAATTGGACAGTAATTCTTTTATTCATTTTTAAAGTAGAATACGTTCATAGCTAGAAACAGTACTTGGGCCGCTGATTTCCTTTTTTTTTTTTTTTTTTTTTTTTTACAATTTGTTTTACGTCGCACAGACACAGATAGGTCTTATGGCGACGATGGGATAATAAAGGCCTAGGAGTGGGAAGGAATTGGCCATGGCCTTAATTAAGGTGCACTCCCAGCAATTGCCTTGTGTGAATATGGGAAACCACGGAAAATCTTCTTCAGGGCTGCCGACAGTGGGGTTCGAACACACAATCATGCGGATGCAAGCTCACAGCTGCGCGCCCCTAACCGCACGGCCAACTTGCGCGGTTGGGCCGGCGAGTGCTACAAAAATATTGAAGTTTAAAAATGCAAATCATTTCTTGACAACATGCGCGCGACAGTGTTCAGTGTCTCATTGTAAACAGGAAGACCGATGTATCTAACAACGTCTCTGATACCAATATGACGTCACTGGATGATGAAACATTGCTGCCATCTAGAGGGAGGTACTAAAATCACCGTACCGCGCGGCTAACCGTTAGTGTTACTCTGAACTTCCGTGTGAGGAGCCTTTTGATTCGTCTCAATAGGTTCTTCATGTACATGGCAAATAAAAAATTCAAATGGTGAGCATTTGGGAAATTGTGGTGCTAAGAAATGAGAAACATGTATTTCATTCGTAAAATGTCGGGACATTTGGACCATAAATGGCTTCACGTTGATCGAAAACACAATCAAGCGGCCTGTCTGAATTCCAAAAGATAATAAATCACCGTATAATAATCTCGTGTGGCTATTTCTAGCCGAGTGCAGCCCTTGTAAGGCAGATCCTCCGATGAGGGTGGGCGGCATCTGCCATGTGTAGGTAATTGCGTGTTATTGTGGTGGAGGATAGTGTTATGTGTGGTGTGTGAGTTGCAGGGATGTTGAGGACAGCACAAACATCCAGCCCCCGGGCCATTGGAATTAACCAAAGAAGGTTAAAATCCCTGAGCCGGCCGGGAATCGAACCCGGGACCCTCTCAACCGAAGGCCAGTACGCTGACCATTCAGCCAACGACTCGGACGATAAATCGCCATTAAAAGGCTTGACGAGAGAGTCTCAAAATAAGGCGCCCGAGCGTCGGGACGAGAGTTCCGCGCTGCTGAAGCCCTAGCTGTGAATACTCATGGTCTTGAAATATAAATTGAAGGCAACAATAATATTTCAAACCGGTACCGACTGGGCATTTCATTTCGGCAATACCTAACACGTAGTATGTAGGTTATTTTATATCAATTCTTGTGGTCGTGACCCCGACACAGCAGCATACGAAAATTTGAAAATTATTTCGACTTGAAAAAAAGATTATGACTAAAATATGTCTTACGACTGAGGGTCATATGGATATTTGCGTCACGAAATATTAGCGATACCAAATGTGTGATGTGATGTTGCCTAGCAACCGTGCAGGCTGTGAGGTAAAGTACTGATGGACGGCCATGACATATTAACAACGAGGGGCGTTACAGTACACATGGTCCATGTAATCTTGCAGACTGTGCTGTGAACTGTTGAAGGATGACCATAACTGAAAAATATACAGAAGGTTATTTTATCGAAGAAGCCTCATCTCTTCATACTGTAGAGCTCAGAATATTTCATTCATAGTAGTTCATAGTAGGCCCTGAGTCTGTTTCCCCGGTTCGATGCACTGAATCCTACACTGTGTCGACTCCAAATTCTATACAGAAGTTCTATACAGAACGATTAGCTAGGTGCAAATAAATTAATCGTGATCAAATCAATTTTAGTTTCACTTCTTGAAGGACGTATTTTTGATCATTTCGTTTTTCCAAAGGGAAATTTGAGAGCATATTTTTGTTCTAACCACTTGCCAAGATTAAACAAATTATTATTATTATTATTATTATTATTATTATTATTATTATTATTATTATTATTATTATTATTATTATTAACGAAGACATTGCAATGTTGGAATATATATATCGGTAACAATGTCTAGCTGCCCCTTAAATTATTTCATGTCAGCTTATATTCTGGAGATAGCGGTTTCGAACCCTACTTCCTTCTCTCTCCTAGCCCTTTCCTATCCTACCATCGCTATACAGTAATATCTATCTGTGTCGGTGCGACATAAAATAAAATTGTAAATAATAATAATAATAATAATAATAATAATAATAATAATAATAATAATAATAATAATAATAATAACAAAAAGTGTGAATAGCAACCAAGCTTAGGAGTTTTTCGTGACCGTTCATATTGTGATCACAGTCATTGGACTTACTGTTCTACGTGCAGTCTGAACCTCAGGGACGAGAGTTTTCATTTCCAAAATGCCACTTGCAATCACCGGTATTCGATACGTAGCCTCTTTCTTCGAAAGCTTCTGACAATGCGACTAGGCTATCACGCCCCCCTAAAAGAAAAATCTGTTCACAGAGTCTGCAACTAACGAAAAATCCTATTTCGATACATCGTTGAAGTGTTTTGTCGACCAGCTGAATGTTTATCTAAGCACTGATATGCCTTTCAGTTTCCATGCATGATAGTGAAGGTCATGTATATTAAGGTCTGTCCTGAGACAATAGTTGCTATTCATGATAGTCTTTCGAGTTTATGCCGTATGAAGCGAGACAAAGTATTTGGAAAAATTTCGCCATGGCCTTTCTTCACGAAAGCACTCAAGTTTCACAAGTAGATTGTTTCTTTCACATTGATTAACACAGCGGACTATAACGTTTGGTATCCTAGGCGTAGGAAACATAATAAAAGTTACTAATTAATGGCGTGTGGCCTCTGAAGAGACTGAGTGTAGGTCTTTCGAATTGACGCCGTATAGGCGACCTGCGCGCCTATGAGAATTGGGCCCTACCTGTGATGAATTCTAATGCTGAAGACGAGACAAACACACAGCCCCCGAACTATTGGAATTAACCAATTAACCAATGAAAGTTAAAATCCCCGACCTAGCCGGAAATCGAACCCGGGACCCTCTGGACCAAAGGCCAGCACGCTAACCATTTAGCCATGGAGCCGGACATAAAAGTTGCTGTAAGAAATATGATAAAATCCCTGATTTAGTCTACTATGTTATTATTTTAAGCAACCCGTCTTATCTTCGCATGGGAGTAATAAAATCATCGACAAAACATAAAATTTCATGTTCCGCTTATTAGATCTCCGATTAACAAAATAGTAAAGAAAAAATAGTAAAGATGACCACATATAGAATCCTCCTTAGCCACTCAAACAACTCTGGCATCCTACTCTTGAAAAGTGTCCCTAAGGACCAAGAAGCCGAGTACACGATTTAAATATCGACACCCTTGGCTCATTTATGACCTGTTTTAAACAAGAAAACATTTTATGTATTTCGGTCTTTTCCAAATTCCAAACATCTGCCTCTAAATAATTAGACGTTTGTTTGAAACGAAGAGAGGTGTTCTCCCTCCTAATCTTAAAATACTCCGACTTCCAAATTTGAAATCTAATTTCAGCGATGAGGGGGTTTCCCTTCTGACGGGAGGTAAAATACCGCCTTTCAGCCAGATCGTTTCTCCCCTGCCAGTGCATTAAAAGGAATTTTTTTCCGACTCATCAGGTATTCTCGGAAATAGATGAGCAAAAGGGCATAGTTTTCAGTTTTCGACCTGGGACTCCCGTTTATTCGCCCTCAAAATAAAATAAAAATAAGTTATGAATGTCGAGTTGGTTCCAAAACTGTACAGGAGTTGGAAGTAGCATTTTCCTTCCCATCTGTGACAGAATGAGGACTCCCACTGCTGTTGTAGAGTAGATTACGGTTGTAAACGTTGTGTCAGGGCAGTGTCCTGGAGGTGAGACGGCCGTGGCTTTAAGTTATGTGCCATTCAGACATTTGCCTCGGGAAGAAGTGGGAAACTACGGAAAACCACTTCAAGGATGGCTGAAACGGTAATCGAAGAATCGAACACCCTCTACTCAGTTGACGTTCCGAGGCTGAGTGGAACCCGCTTCAGTTCTCATACCACTTTTCAAATTTCGTGGCAGATCCGAGAATCGAACCCGCACCTCTGACGGTGGCAGCTAATCACACTAACCACTACACCACAGAGACGGACCCCAGTTATTATTATTATTTCTTCTCTTTTCGTTTAGGCCTACTGAGGACCACGGGGCTCGTATCTTCTCGTCACTTGGGCCTACTGTTTTCTTTCTCCTCTCCCAGTACTCCTTCATTTTCTGGCTGCGAGCCAGCTTTATTTCCTCCATCCACATATGTCTCCTGTTCTCTGTGCTCTTCCTACTATAATAGTAAGTGGCATTGTTTCGATGTAAGATATACAGGGTGGTCTGAAACAACGTGAAGCGGGTATATGAGTGTTATTATTATTATTATTATTATTATTATTATTATTATTATTATTATTATTATTATTATTATTATTATTATTATTATTATTATTATTATTATTATTATTATTATTATTATTTGCTAGTGGCTTTACGTCGCACAGACACAGATAGGTCTTATGGCGACGATGGGATAGGAAAGGCCTAGGAGTTGGAAGGAAGCGGCCGTGGCCTTAATTCAGGTGGGTTCGAGCCCCACTGTCGGTAGCCCTGAAGATGGTTTTCCGTGGTTTACCATTTTCACACCAGGCAAAAGCTGGAGCTGCACCTTAATTAAGGCTACGGCCATTTCCTTCCCATTCCTAGTCCCTTCCTATCCCATCGTCTCCATAAGACCTACCTGTGTCGGTGCGACGTAAAGCAAATAGCAAAAAGAAATTAAAAATTAAAAATCTGTATTACTTTAACTCCTAACACTCGTGCAGTTTTCGTGTTTTTGATATCGCGATTAAGCCGCAACGTGGTTGATACGATTACGGTAAATCGAGAGTTGAGTGTACAGTATATACAGAACAGTACAGAAACATGCAATAGTGAATACATCCAAGATGGAAGGACCCCGGTCGTGAAACTGAGCCAAACTCACATAAAGTGCCAACTTCAGTAAATTGGGAAAAAGGCCGAGAAGAAGTAGTGTAAACATGGGAAACATTTGATATGTAAGGAAATTATTAAGAAGGATGCACTTCCTAAAGGAATAAGACTTTTTAGAACATATATTGATATACATCTATAAATAATTTCAACAAAAGAGTAATATAGTAAGTAATATAGTAAGTAGCCTCCGTGGCTCAGGCGGCAGCGCGCCGGCATCTCACCGCTGGGTTCCGTGGTTCAAATCCCGGTTAATCCATGTGAGATTTGTGCTGGACAAAGCGGAGACAGGACAGGTTTTTCTCTGAGTACTCCGGTTTTCCCTGTCATATTTCATTCCAGCAACAATCTCCAATCATTCATTAGTCATTGCCCCAGAGGAGTGCGACAGGCTTCGGCAGTCGGCACAATTCCTATCCTCGCCGCTCGATGGGGGCTTCATTCATTCCATTCCTGACCCGGTCGAATGACTGGAAACAGACTGTGGATTTTTTTAATTAATATAGTAAATGTACAGTACCGGAAAAAGTTTAAGACCACCCAATAAACATGTTATTTTTCATAATTCAACCTAATATTTAGTCATTTATTCAGTTTAAACAAAGATACATAAAAAATACAAGTTACATGCCAATGTTTAGTACTTTACTGGACCCCCTCTGGACATGTAGCATGCCTTGATCTTGTCAGGCATAGAGTGGATCAGCTTCCTACATTCCTCGCGTGACACTTGTTGCCATAGTGTGAGAACTGCCAATCTCAATTCTTCTGCATTCTTGGGCTTGTGTTTAGCCAACCGGTATCCCATTGTGGTCCATAAGTTTTCTATGGGGTTAAGATCTGGACTACGAGGAGGCCAGGGAAGCATCTCAATGTCTTTGGCTCCAAACCATCGCGTCGATTCCCTGGATCGGTAGCATGGAGCGTTGTCCTGCTGATAGTTGAAATTTTCCCCCAGTAGCCTCAATGCTGACAGAATCATGACTTCCTCCATAGTCTCGCAATATCTGGCACTATTCATGGAACCTGTCACTACTTTACACTCTCCTGGGCCCTCTGAGGTGATGCATCCCCAGATCATTATTGCATCGCGTCCTTGTTGCACTGCTGGCGCGACACAAGCTGGCAGAAACTTTTCGGTGTTTGTTCTACGAACTCGAATCTTGCGTCGTGGAAATAGTTCGAAAGGGCATTCATCCTAGAACGTTACTCTCTCCCAAGCTTCCTTGCTCCATCTCAAACGCTCCTTATAAAACAGAAGTCGCGTCTTTTTGTGACTGTCGTTCAAAAGTGGTTTCCTCGGTGCAAAAAAATGATCCTAGGCCTGCTTCATTCAGTCTGTTGCTTACCGTGCGGTATGTCATGGCAATATCGCCACACGAGTTCTTTAGATTATCAGATCACTACAACTAGCATTTCTGTTCCTCTTACAAAGTTGCAGTAACTTACGAACTTACCTTGGTGATGTCTTCCTTGGGCAGCCTGGACTAGGCCTGTTAGCAACTGTTCCAAACTCACTGTATCGATGAATTGTTTGTTGCACACACGTTGTAGACACTTCCAAAATCTCAGCAATCTCTCTCTGTGACTTTGCACCCTTATTTAAACCAATAATCTGCCACTTGGTTGCTTCTAACACCGACTTTTCCCCCATATTGTCTCCAGCACAAGAGTTAACCTCCAAATGTTGAAACAAAACAGCAGCTAAATGGCGGAAACTACGAAGCAGGAGTGCCAACTGAGTTGCATAGAGTCTATAATATCAGAATGAACACATATTGCAAATCGAAAGGGAAGGTTGAGATTTTAAACTGCAATAAATGGAAAGTGCAAAAATTGACACCTTTTAGTCCTGAATTCCGCGGCGCAAAACCCCGAATTTTTGTATGACTTCTTTTTTGTAATTTTTTTCAGGCTTGCATTGAAGTACCCTACCTGTGTTCTCTTTGAACAACAAAAATCGTACCCCTGTCTTACCCCAGTTTTGAACTGTGAAGTTTTCTTCATGACGAAATAGATAATTTTTTGTTATTTCATAATACCTAAAAATTGTTGTAACTTTTGAACCGTTTGCGCTACGGTATTTCCCACTTGACCAAAATACACTGACTGACAGAGCAAATGCAACACCAAGAAGGAGTGGTCAGAACTTTATGCCAATTGCAGGGTAGACTGACGTCACTGAGGTATGCTCATGATGTGAAATGCGCCGCTGTGCTGCGCACGTAGCGAACGATAAATGGGACACGGCGTTGGCGAATGGTCCACTTCGTACCGTGATTTCTCAGCCGACAGTCATTGTAGAACGTGTTGTCGTGTGCCACAGGACACGTGTATAGCTAAGAATGCCAGGCCGCCGTCAACGGAGGCATTTCCAGCAGACAGACGACTTTACGAGGGGTATGGTGATCGGGCTGAGAAGGGCAGGTTGGTCGCTTCGTCAAATCGCAGCCGATACCCATAGGGATGTGTCCACGGTGCAGCGCCTGTGGCGAAGATGGTTGGCGCAGGGACATGTGGCACGTGCGAGGGGTCCAGGCGCAGCCCGAGTGACGTCAGCACTCGAGGATCGGCGCATCCGCCGCCAAGCGGTGGCAGCCCCGCACGCCACGTCAACCGCCATTCTTCAGCATGTGCAAGACACCCTGGCTGTTCCAATATCGACCAGAACAATTTCCCGTCGATTGGTTGAAGGAGGCCTGCACTCCCGGCGTTCGCTCAGAATACTACCATTGACTCCACAGCATAGACGTGCACGCCTGGCATGGTGCCGGGCTAGAGCGACTTGGATGAGGGAATGGCGGAACGTCGTGTTCTCCGATGAGTCACGCTTCTGTTCTGTCAGTGATAGTCACCGCAGACGAGTGTGGCGTCGGCGTGGAGAAAGGTCAAATCCGGCAGTAACTGTGGAGCGCCCTACCGCTAGACAACGCGGCATCATGGTTTGGGGCGCTATTGCGTATGATTCCACATCACCTCTAGTGCGTATTCAAGGCACGTTAAATGCCCATCGCTACGTGCAGCATGTGCTGCGGCCGGTGGCACTCCCGTACCTTCAGTGGCTGCCCAATGCTCTGTTTCAGCAGGATAATGCCCACCCACACACTGCTCGCATCTCCCAACAGGCTCTACGAGGTGTACAGATGCTTCCGTGGAAAGCGTACTCTCCGGATCTCTCACCAATCGAACACGTGTGGGATCTCATTGGACGCCGTTTGCAAACTCTGCCCCAGCCTCGTACGGACGACCAACTGTGGCAAATGGTTGACAGAGAATGGAGAACCATCCCTCAGGACACCATCCGCACTCTTATTGACTCTGTACCTCGACGTGTTTCTGCGTGCATCGCCGCTCGCGGTGGTCCTACATCCTACTGAGTCGATGCCGTGCGCATTGTGTAACCTGCATATCGGTTTGAAATAAACATCAATTATTCGTCCGTGCCGTCTCTGTTTTTTCCCCAACTTTCATCCCTTTCGAACCACTCCTTCTTGGTGTTGCATTTGCTCTGTCAGTCAGTGTATTCTATTTGTAACGTAGTTTATGCAATATTAAAGGAAAGGTGAAAAAGTAACAAGTTTAAGACCGAAAGCACATTCATGGATTTCTAGGGGTGGTCATAAACTTTTTCCGGCGCTGTACAATGAATTGCAATATTAATAGTACAAACCCCATTTTGATGCAAAAAGAATAGTTGTCAATTTTGATTTAAAATATTAGAGTCTTTACATATCTTAAAAGTATGTCATAAATACAAATTAGTGTATTTTAATCAGGCAACTGTTTAAGTAGCATGAAAGATGAAAATACGGAACGTCACCCAAAAGTTAGCAGAGTACCTAGTCCCTTAAATAAATAATTTTAACAATGGAGAATATACTCGCTGGACATTGCCACCATAAACTCGGATGTTGTATTTGAATACGTAGCTATATACATTAATATTTGATGGATGAATGATGTTCTATCCGCGTGTTTCAAAAACCTTGTAGTAAGTTACATTCTTTATTCTGTGTGTTTGAAGACCATACCGGGATGCTTGAGCAACTACTACGCTACCAGCATACCAATTGGTCACCGCACATTAATTCTCGATAACTAGTTTGGGATGACAGTTGATCTGGTAGTAGCAGCACCTTGTTCGTATTATCTCAGCTCATTCGGGAAATTAATTATCCCCCGACCTAACACGGCTCTGGAATCTTAAAAGAGGCTGACAAAACCTGTTTTCGTGAAATTTTAATATGTGATTTATTGAACAGGTCTAATACCCCAAAACACAGGTGAATGTTCTAAAGTGGAATATAAATTGGATTGCCCCCAAGATTAGATTTCATTAATAGCAAGGTGAGAAGCTTAAAATATAGCCCTTTTTATTCGTGTTATCAAACGAGATCCGAGATCGATTAACAGTGTTCTACTTGGTAATTGACTATATCCGGCAATGATTGGCGTGAAACAGGGTTGGTGTGACTCTTGAGATCATAACATAAAAATACTTGTGTTCGCTTTCCAATATTGATTGATTGATTGATTGATTGATTGATTGATTGATTGATTAATTGATTGAAGGTGTTGAATGCATATCGATGAATTTAGTCTTATTTGATTTCTCCTCAGTCAGAAGCAAATTAATAATAATAATAATAATAATAATAATAATAATAATAATAATAATAATAATAATAATAAGTAGTAGTAGTAATAGTAGTCAAACTTTATTCCAGTTTTTATTATTTGCTACTGAAGCGGATCCTGCGCAGTTGCGCGATGTACGCTAGGAAGGAATTTATTATTATTATTATTATTATTATTATTATTATTATTATTATTATTATTATTATTATTATTATTATTATTTTCCATCTGCTTAACGTTTACGTTGAACCGACACTGACAGGTATTATGGTGACTATGGGATGCTACGGGCTAGGAATGGGAAGGAAGCGACCGTGGCCGTGATAAAGGATGTGTTGTCAAAGTGGGAAGCGGCGGAAGACAATCTTCAGGACTTCTGACATTCTGGTTCGAACCCACTATCTCCTTAATGCGAGTTTACAGCTACCTGACCCAAACCGTTAGTCGACTCACTCGGTATTATTATTATTATTATTATTATTATTATTATTATTATTATTATTATTATTATTATTATTATTATTAGGCTTTTGGCATGCAATCTAGTGATTAGAAATTGTATACCACCGCTTCTCCTACCTTGTCGGCCAACATTCGGATGGTGAATTTTTTTTTGGACAACGGAAATCGAACCGGCTAACCATGCCGTCAGACCTTATACTTGCCTTAACGATCATGGCCACCAGGCGAACTTTTATGTTTATTGAGACCTCTACCTGAAACGTGCTGAAATCCGCAACTCTTTTACCAGAAACTTTTATAGAAAGTTTGGACATCACTAAAAAGTTGGACTCATCGGTGAGGAAAGTTTCCCGTTCCTTTCTTCAGTGAACTAAGCGCTATTCTTACATGTCAATCTGTCAAGCCCATTGAAATTTATATTCCATTAGGCCCTGTAAGTGACAGCCACACCTCATTTTATGATTCTGCATACTTTTACACTTTCAAGCTCAAAGATTAGATCGGACTAATGAGGGAAGTATTTGTGTTCGTGGACTCCGAACTGCATGAAATTTGGTAGGGAAGCTCAAATGTGATCGCTAAGAACGGCTGTAAGGTTCTTTGCCGTGTAAAAGTACTCACTTGAACAAACGAGTAGATTCAAAAAGTTGCTGTTCATAACATTATGCTATGAAGAATGACCGCAATGTTGAAAATGACCGAAATGTATCCTGTGAAAATTACTTATATTATCCTCCTGTTGTCATTTTTTGATGTGTGAAACATATTTGCAATTGTTTCGTGGCATAACCCACAGCAAAATGTAGCTTCCACTGAGTCTCATCCATGCCTATAGATGGTACTGAGTAATGTCTTTCTGAGCACTACTTGTGCGTGTGAGTATTATGAAAGATGCTACTCATAGAGTCAGTCACGCTGCAATTTACTTTCTGGACCAGTGTAGAAAGCAATGGCAAAGTAACTCACTCCTCACCTTGCCTGCTACGCTATCGAGTCCCTGTATTCGCATAAACCCTGCTGGTGCTGTTTGAGGTTGCTGTATTTTGTTTACGTCACACCGGCACAGATAGGTCTAATGGCGACGATGGGATATGAAAGAGCTAGGAGCGGGAAGGAAGCGGCTGTGGCCTCAATTAAGGTGCCTGGTGTGAAAATGGGAAACCACGGAAAACATCTTCAGGCCTGCCAACAATGGAGTCCGAACCCATTATCTCCCGAATGCAAGCTCACAATTGCCCAACCCTAACCGCAGGGCCAACTCGCTCGGTATATTTGAGGAGCTAGTGAGCCTCTGGGCTGATGACCTAACAGACAGACATCATCTTTTTTTTTTTTTTTTTGTTATTTGCTTTACGTCGCTCCGACACAGATAGGTCTTATGGCGACGATGGGACAGGAAACGCCTAGTACTGGGAAGGAAGCGGCCGTGGCCTTCATTAAAGTACAGCCCCAGCAATTGCCTGGTAAGAAAATGGGAAACCACGGAAAACCATCTTCAGGGCTGCCAACAGTGGGTTCGAACCTACTATCTCCCGGATGCAAGCTCACAGCTACGCGATCCTAACCGCACGGCCAACTTGTCCGGTCAGACAGACATCATACGAGTGTGATACACGAAAGGCAATTACTTACCTAGCGTAGGTACACTCAAGTGTTGATATGGACAGGATATGTCTTGGAACATTCTCAGTCGATATCACTGGGGTGTTCGATGTAGAGTAACAATGAAGACATTTCAACAATAGCCAAATCACTGATCAAACCATCTTCAACGTTGCGACCAAACATCATAGTATAATGTTACAAACCGCAACTAGTTGATGTTGCTCGTTTGATGAAATGCGTAACTTTGCACGGGAAAGAACTCTACAGCTATTCTCAGCGAACTTATTTGAGCTTTCCTACTTGTTTTTGTACACTTGAGATCGTTTCAACACAAATAATAATTCCCTCAGCAGACAAATCGATGAAAGTAGTAATCTTTTTCTAACCCTTACGAGATAATATAGCGCACTGTAAACTTATATCTCACAAGAGATTAATTTAGGCTTTACTGATAAGCGTTGTTTATCAAATCATGTTGATATAAACGAAGAAACGCTATGTATATCTCATAGTTACGCCAGAATGTTGAATTGGTATATTCTGACTTAAAGTATTGCGGTCGCTGTTTGTCTTAGTTATTGCTGTTGTTAGAAGGTGGATTCACATTTGAATATGGCACGATCCTGAAGCCTTTGGCGCGACTCCCAACCTGCGATGTTGGCGTCATCATCGGACCTCGAACATCAGTTACAATCCGTGTCAGCCAAGGATAGCACAACACTTTTGTTTCGCTTGGAGACAATGTTACTTTTAGCTCCAAGTATGAGAGGATTTAGGACTGTTACAGTTGCCAACACAATACAGCATTCTTCATCTATGTTCGCGTCTCCCACATCTTTGTAGGATGCGGTGACAACAGTGTTGAAGACTCCGACTCGGCACGTTGAAAGGGGTATTCCATAGTCCTCGTATTCGCTTTGTTCATTGACAGAACTGGTAATTAACACATTTTTAAGTTAATTTCGCTATTTCATATTTGCAGACAGTGGAAAGGAAAGGTTTTGTTTCTTGACTGAATGGTTAGCCTCGCATCCTTTGGTTCAGAGGGTCGATGTTTTGATCCGGTTCAGTTCGGTGGTATTGGAAGGTGCTCAAAATGTTGGCCTCCTATCCGTAGACTTAACTGCACCTAAAAGAACTCCTGCATGATAACATTTCAGCTCCTCGGCGTATTTGTAAACCGTAAAAACAAATAATAATAATAATAATAATAATAATAATAATAATAATAATAATAATTTATTTTCGTTGTACTTTATTATTCACACTCCGCTGAAGCTGCTTCTTAAATATCAAAATTTATTACATTGCAAACAAAAAATGTTAAATGTAGGTAAGGTAAGGGTTGTTCTGTCCGAAGGCAGGTCCGAACCTCTGCAGAGGTGTTCCTGAGCCGGAGTTTACGTGCGGTAGGGTGGCCAGTTCCTTTCCGCTCCTCCATTCCCTTACCCCCCCACCAACAGAGCGTGGCAACCCATCCAACTCCTGACCACGCCCATTGTTGCTTAACTTCGGAGATCTCACGGGATCCGGTGTTTCAACACGGCTACGGCCGTTGGCTGTTAAATGTAAAACTGTAAAATTGTAAACATAAGTTAGGCATTATAGTTTGTCGGTGGTGTGAACCCGTTACGCGAGGGACAAAAACAATGATAATAATAATAATAATAATAATAATAATAATAATAATAATAATAATAATAATAATAATAATAATAATAATAATGTTTGTTCGCCGTTTATCGCGCAGTAACTTGGATAAGTTTTAAGTACGTAGGCGTTAATATAAGGAAAAATCTTCATTGGGGTAATCACATAAATGGGATTGTAAATAAAGGGTATACATCCCTGCACAGGGTTATGAGGGCATTTAGGGTAAGGTCTGTGGTAAGACCCCCCACTAGAGTATGGTTCCATTGTATGGGACCTACACGAGGATTACTTAATTCAAGAACTGGAAAAAATCCAAAGAAAAGCAGTTCGATTCCTTCTGGGTGATTTCCGACAAAAGAGTAGCGTTACAAAAAATATTGCATAGTTTGGGCTGGGAAGAATTGGGAGAAAGAAGACGAGCTGCTCGACTAAGAAGTGTGTTCCGAGCTGTCATTGGACAGATGGGGTGGAATGACATCAGTAGACGAATATGTTTGAGTGTTGTCTTTAAAAGTAGGAACGATCACAAAATGAAGACAAAGTTGGAATTAAAGAGGACAAATTGGGGCAAATATGCGTTTATAGGAAGGGGAGTTAGGCACTAGAATAACTTACCAAGGGAGATGTTGAATAAATTTCCAATTTCTTTGCAATCATTTAAGAAAAGGCTAGGAAAACAACAGATAGGGAATCTGCCACCTGGGCGACTGCCCTAAATGCAGACCAGTAGTGGCTGATGATGACAGGATGGGGAAGGGCTAGACTAGATAAAAGTGGCCATGACCTTAATTAATGTATAATCGCAGTGGTGTTAAAATGGGAAACCACGAAAAATCATCTTCAGGCATGCTGATGGATTGGTTCGAACCTGCCATTTCCGAATGCAAGCTTTCAGCTAAGCGGCCCGTGCAGGTCTTTCGAGTTGATTCATTTAGGCGACCTGCACGTCTGTAAGGATGGGACCCTAGTTGTGATGAATTGTAATGCTGGAAACTGTACGCATACCCAGCTTCCAGGCCTTCGGAATTAACCAATTAAGGTTAAAATCACCGACCCAGCCGGGAATCTAACCCAGGATCCCTTGGACGAAAGACCAGTACGCTAACCATTTAGCCATGGAGCCTATCATACATAGGAAGAACAAGAAGATAAAGAAGACAGCCACTAGTGCCTGGCATTCACCAATATTCAGTATGAATTTAATCGGAAGTTAAAGCCAATCGCGTATTCTTCTCATTATTATTCCTGACCTTATTTCTAACGTGCGGGTCGGTACGTGATATGGATTTGGCCCAGTTTTAAAGGATGATGCCCTTCCTGCCGCCAACTCGACCTAGGGGGATGTATTTCCTGATTCTGTGATGAATAGTAATGTACTGAGTTGTGTGTATGAAGTGAAGTAATTACTACTAATACAAACATCCAGTCCACGAACCAAAGGAATCTACCATATGCACTTAAAATCCTCGGCCCTACCGGGAATAGAACACGGGGACCCGTGAACCGAAGGCCAGTACGCTGACCGTTCCGCCAAAGAGCCGAATAAAGCCAATTTCGCAATCTGCGCTAATATTCCGTCAGAAGCATGTAGGGAACAAAAGAGTTCAAACATAACATTTCCTGCCCTATCCAGTATTTTCCCTGATAAAACCAGTAACTTATGTTGTCATGTACTGTAATTGTAACAGCTATGGTGCTGACTGGTGCATGCTAGTTTCTTAGCAACTGGCTGTCGGTTACTGTGGATTATTAATGCCTTGAGACGATTCGACGTGGCATGCACTGAACGTCCATGGCAGTCCAAAGTTCAGATACTGCTTCCTCATAAATCTCGGCCCATTAGTTCTAAGACTATGCAGGGTGTACGGAAAATGCTATCCCTTTAACTGTCGATTTTCATATACGTAGATTGAAAACGGGGCAAGTAACGTCTACGACATAAATGCCTCCAAAGATGGCCCCCACGAGATCTTAAATCACAGTTATCTTGAGACACCCTCGTTGTTGATGCCTATTTGCCATTAAACATGAAGATCCATCAAAAACCGAATGTCAGATATTGACCTGTACACAAATATAATACTCATTTTACTCACTTCGTCATTTGAAAGTAAAGAAATCCAACAGAGGCCAAGCAGAATATTCGCACAAGAACAAGTTGCTTTACGTCGCACCGACACAGACAGGTCTTATGGCGACTATGGGACAGGAAGTGGTTAGGAGTGGGAAGGAAACGGCCTTGGCCTTAATTAAGGTACAGCCCCATCATTTGCCTGGTGTGAAAATGGGAAACCACGGAAAACCATCTTCAGGGCTGCCGACAGTGGGGTTCGAACCCACTATCTCCAGAATACTGGATACTGGCCGCACTTAAGGACTGCAGCTATCGAGCTCGGTGCAGAATGTTCGTGGGGACTTCCACCTGATCTTACTTTCCCCCCCAATTGACTCGAGTTATAGGATTGATTCCTATCCTCATTTTAATATTGCTCCAATCCCCTTTGCCATAGCCAGTCAATCAATCAATCAATCAATCAATCAATCAATCAATCAATCAATCAATCAATGTCACCACTGATCTGCATTTAGGGCTGTCACACAGTTGGCAGATTCCCTATCAGTTGTTTACTTAGGCTTTTCGTAAATAATTTTAAAGAACTTGCAAACTTATCAAACTTCTCCCTTGGTAAATTATTCTAATCCCTAATTCCTCTTCCTATACGAATGTTTGTACCGATTTGTCCCTTTCAATTCCAACATCATTTAGAATTGGCCTACTTTCAAAAGCTCGATTCAAACTTGCTCGTCTACCATTGTAATTCCACTGACAGCTCGGTACACAGAAGTGGACAGTAGGCTTAGTTCAGTTTTTGTCTGTCTGCCCGCCATTGTTTTAACAATTTGCTCTACGTCGCACCGACACAGATAGGTCTTATGGCGGCAATGGGATAGGAAAGTGCTAGGATTGGGGAGGAAACGACCGTGGCCGTAATTAATGTACCACAGAAAATCATCTTCAGGGCTTCAGATAGTGGGGTTCGAACCCATTATCTCCTGAATACAAGCTGACAGTTACGTGACTCAAACCGCTCAGGCATTCGCTAGTGTTCGTTCGTTGCATCATTGGAATAACCCTGGACAGAATTTCTCGAAACTCAGCATTGAAGTACAGTAGGCAAACATTTAATTCGTATACAGTGGCATAACAATATTAAGGGAGTAAAAGCAGAAAATATCAAATTTCTCCCTTAATATTAGCTGTATCAAGAAACGGAACTGTAGCTAAAAACAGTTAGCAAAATGTAATTTGATATGTAATGCTCCATGTATTTCTTTTCCTTAACGGAGATTATCGCGATAATACTTTTTCACAGACATCTAATTATTTTCGCAAATATCACTTCTATGTAATATTTTTACTTAAAAAGTGTATAAATGCAATTTTCAGAATGATATGTACCATCAAATTTACCATGAGCTTCCCAGCCGAGCTGGTAATGGCGTGCTCGGTTCATCCGAAGGGACGAGGGTTCGATTCCCCGTCAGGCAGTCGAAAAATTTAAGAAACGGGATTTCCACTTCTGAAGTGGCACATTACTCTGAAGTTCACTCATCCTGCACCAAAACTGGGTGCCAGATTAATTCCTGAGACCAAAGACGGCCGGGCAAAGAGTTAAACGCTCAATCTCACTAAGTGCCGTGGTTACGGTTACCTTCCACTCTTCCTGGGACCTTCATGGCCTGGACGCAGATGACTTCCTTACATTTTACCGTATGAGCTATAATGACGGGGATATTAAGGGATATGGATTATATTGCAACGGCGTTAGCGCAGCTAGTCTAAGCTGAAGAAATACAGAGCAATAGATATTAATCAGAAAATTTTATTCAAAAATTTTCCCCATATTCATGTCATGTTAATGCTAGGATAGATGGGTTAGTAGTCCATCAATTTTTATTCAGTAGTCTTCCTCATGTCCGCCTCTATGGTGTAGTGGTTAGTGTGATTAGCTGCCATCCCCGGAAGCCCGGGTTCGATTCCCGGCTCTGCCACGAAATTTGAAAAGTGGTACGAGGGATGGAACGGGGTCTACTCAGCCTCGGGATGTCGACTGAGTAGAGGTAGGTTCGATTCCCACCTCAGCCATCCTGGAAGTGGTTTTCCGTGGTTTCCCACTTCTCCTCCAGGCAAATGCCGGGATGGTACCTAACTTAAGGCCACGGCCACTTTCTTCCCTCTTCCTTGTCTATCCCTTCCAATCTTCCCATTCCCCACCAAGGCCCCTGTTCAGCATAATTATTGCGGCCGCCTGGGCGAAGCGCTGGTCATCCTCCCCAGTTGTATCCCCCGACCCAATGTCTCACGCTTCAGAACACTGCCCTTGAGGCGGTAGAGGTGGGATCCCTCGCTGAGTCCGACGGAAAAGCCAACCCTGGAGAGTAAACAGATTAAGCAGAAGAAGAAGTATTCCTCATATTCATGCCGGGTTAATGCTGGGATAGATAATTATTAGTAGTCCCAGGACACCTGTCCCATTCACAGACATAACAGAAATGTATTACAGGCACTCACTCACCTTCAAACACAGACGATGTTCTGAAGTATACCAGGCTGAAGACCAAAATAATTTACAGTCCTTAAATAGTGAGGTAATTGTAATAAGAAGCAATTAACGATATATGAGAAAGTAAGAAAAATGTGTCAAAAGTGACAACAGTTGAGACAGAGCTGGGCGAAGGGGGACATCTTGCATAACACTCTTGGCCCGGGTTTACGATTCTCTTTGCCAATTATTTAGTGTCGCGCGCTATTATTTTTTGCCATTGTGACGCTCGAGTAGTCGTGGACAGACCACAAATTGAAAGCAGCGGTTAGCACAGTTACCACCCTCAGCCGTTAGGCTTTATGCCTTGTCGATGATTGTAGGTCAAAGCAAATATCCACCGAGCTCGATAGCTACAGTCGCTTAAGTGCGGCCAGTATCCAGTAATCGGGAGATAGTGGGTTCGACCCCCACTGTCGGCAGACCTGAAGATGGTTTCCCGTGGTTTCCCATTTTCACACCAGGCAAATGCCGGGACTGTACCTTAATTAAGGCCACGGCCGCTTCCTTCCAATTCCTAGGCCTTTCCTATCCCATCGTCGCCATAAGACATATCTGTGTCGGTGCGACGTAAAGCAAATAGAAAAAACACGCAAATATCCCGTCTTGATTGGCTTGTTTTCTTTTATATGAAATTGAGCTATCAATTCTGCATTTCTCTTTTTCAAATAAAGCAAGCTTCTAGTTTTACGTGACTGTTGATATCGCGATCATAGCCATGATACCTACCAGTTTTACGTGAAATTCGAACCATGAGTACGCGACGCTTTAATTCAATAATTCCATATGCATTGACCTGGATTCTAACAATGGCCGCCTTGGTGAGATGTCAGTGAGTACTTCACAGCTTCTGCATTTAAAAAGATAATAACGCTTTGCGGCTCAGGCGACTAGACTTTAGCGATTCTCTGCTATATTCCGCGTTTTTGAAACGCCGTTGGTTCATTTAAAATCTGTACTGAAGGAAGAAGTTTTCTCTTGAAACTTTCGATTATTTGTTCCTCTTTCAATTACGCGCACAGCTAAGTACATTTTTCAGTAAATATCTATTGCTGTTTATTTCCTTCGTATTCTTTCCGTAGCTTATTATCTTTTTGGGATTGCTGGAAACATTCTCCTTGGTTGTGGTTTGCCCTTCATGACACCATATTATTTTTCACCTTTCAGTATTCGGTATTTGCAAAGATTTGGGACAAGTCTAAAAATTGTGAAGGTAAGTTAGGACTGAATTTATAAAAAATAGTAATTATTGATAGAATTGAATGAAATTTGGTTTATGGTTTCCTAATGGTTAAAGAAGGCCATATACCAATTTTCAGAAAAATAGCAACATAACTTTCTGAGAAATTAACACTTACAATTAAAAATTTTTAAAAATCGATAAGCATAAAAAATGCTCCAGCTAAACAGTTAATTCAAATATCACATTGAAAACTTGTGTACAGTCACTTCAAGGCATGGAAAGAATTTTAATAATAATAATAATAATAATAATGTCATTTGCTTTACGTCCCACTAACTACATTTTAAGGTCTTCGGAGACGCTGAGGTGCCGGAATTTAGTCCCGCATGAGTTCTTTTACGTGCCAGTAAATCTACCGACACGGGGCTGTCGTATTTGAGCACCTTCAAATACCACCAGACTGAGCCAGGATCGAACCTGCCAAGTTGGGGTTAGAAGGCCAGCGCCTTAACCGTCTGAGCCACTCAGCCCGGCTGGAAAGAATTTTAACAGAGAGAAAGTCTGCATATGTAGTCCATGAAAGTGAGGACAAAATGTGTTTTATGTGTTTATGTTTTTCTCAAATTATGCTAAAAAATACCCCTTTGAAAGCTACTATCTTTTAAAGTATCAACATTATAAAAAATTCCTTCTGTTAATATGAAGACAATACAGGTGTTAACAACCTATGAAATTCTCATGGAATTTGAAACCAAGTTGGTTCGGCTGGAACATTTTAAATACCTGAAAATGTATATATGGAAAAAAAAAACACATCTTTGTAAGTAAGACTAGTGGATGGGAACTCAACCGGACATTTAAACGTTACGCTAGTACTTTAAAAATGGCGGAACCCGAAAAATAACACCGCCAAATATGCATAAATTGAAAAATCAATAAGTTTTAATTTTTTCACCAAAAATTCAGTCCCAGCCTCCCTTGCCTACCTTCAATCTTAACAGTTTCATAACCGGAATAACAGCGTCGCGGCGACCTACTGACATTATGAGGTACGCTCATCCGCACAGCCAGGTATTTGTACTGATATGTTGTGCATGCGGTGAGGAGACCACAACTACAGTATAAATATCTTGTGGTTCTCTTCTCCCAGCTAAGAAAGGGCTTGCAGACGAGTGTGCTGTAGTCTAAATGAGCACTTCCTGAAGTCATCAGCTTGACTCTTCTTTCCTGTCATCAATTCTTTGGATATAGCTCCTGTTTTAAGGAGCGAGATAAGAATAAATATCTGAAATATCGCCATTGTTTTCTGAAATGTAGGTACCTACAATTATTAAAATATTACCGGGAAGTTCTATTTGTAGTAGTCCAAAAGGAAACGAAAACCATCTCCTTTACAAGCGATGAAGCCTCCTGGAGGGATTCTAGTCGAAGGTTTGCTTGTAACCTCGACACTCGTTGGGTGTAACCAGATCGTTTGGCAGGATGATCAGTTAAGACTTCAGAACATCACTGTACGCCTGCCCTTGTTACATTGGCTGCCCAAAGCATGACAAACTGAGTGATTATGAAGAGGAATCCGACAGCTTCCTCGCTTGTGCTCATTTAAGATTACATTGATAGCACGCATGTTTATATACAGGTTATTCCCAAACATTTGGGAAGTAATCAGGGGTGGATATTGTAAATCCCAAAACAACAAAAAAAAGTCCCTTTAACATATGCCCTACGGAGAATCGTTTGTGAGTTACAAACTTTCCCCTTTGTACGGCAAGTAACAGCCTTGTCTGACACATCCTACGTCGCCGTGCTGGTGTAGGCTACCAGCAGGGATACTGTATTCTAAAACAAGAAGTCCACTATGTGCCTGAATGTACACCTCAACATGTCACCTCATTGATTGTCGGACACGTCGAACACTGCAGGTATCAATGGTACCCTTGTTCCACACACTGGCGAGGTACTTAGTAACGACGTGCCTGACTCCAAACTTAATATACATTTTTTTTACAATTTGTTTACGTCACACCAACACATACAGGTCTTATGGCGACGATGGTATAGGAAAGGCCTAGGAGTGGGAAGGAAGTGGCCGTGGCCTTAATTAAGGTACATATAACTGGTGTGAAAATGGGAAACCACGTAAACGATCGACTGTAGGGCATATGTTGATAGGAACGTTTTATGCTGGTTTGGGGTGTACTATCCAACCCCCGGCCTCTTCCCATATTTTTAGGAACACCCTGTATAGATGACCCAAGATTTTTATACTGCATAATTTTTTACCTTATAAACGATTAAGAAGTAGACGATTAAAACTGTAATATGTTCATATAGTCTATTCATAGCAAATGGAATGGAGTATGGCTTTTAGTGCCTAAGATATTCGAGGACATGTTCGGTTCGCCAGGTGCAGGTCTTTTGATTTTACGCCCGTTGGCGACCTGCGCGTCGTGATTAGGATGAAATTATGTTGAAGACTACACATACACCCAGCCCCCTTGCCAGAGAAATTAACCAAAGATAGTTAAAATTTCCGACCCTGCCGGGAATCGAACTCGGCACCCCTGTGACCAAAGGCCAGTACGCTGACCATTTAACCATGGAACCGGACTATTTATAGTAGTAAAATTGGTTTGTAGATCGCGAATTTTTTTTTGTATTGTCAAAAATCTCATTTTCAGGATAAAGTGTTTTGTGTAACCTTAAAGTAGAACAATCGCTATGTTTCTACAGTGCATACGCAGGGTCGTTCTACATCTTCATCAGCTAATTGCTCCGAGCCGCCCGACTATATTTCAGCAATTAATTATAGCACTGCCGTTTATTTTAGAGCAAATGGTTATTTACCATTACATTGTCCGGCTCTATTATGGCCTTTAGTTTAGGGTGTCCCGGGTTCGACTCCCAGCCGATTCGAAGATTTTAACCTTCATTGGTTAATTCCAATGGCTCGGGGACTGGATATGTGTGCTGGCTTCATCTTGAGAATTAGTGATAAGTAGAGCCACATCCTCATAGACGCGGAGGTCGCCTACACGGCGTCATCTCTAAAGACCTGCTACAGGCCTCTTCGGAAGCCACATGTCATTAAAGGTAAGGTAAGGGTGTATTCTGCCCGAAGGCAGGTCCGAACCTCCGCAGAGTTGTGCCTGAACCGAAGTTTACATACGGTAGAGTGGTCAGTTCCTTTTCGCTCCTCCATTCCCTTACCCCCCACCAACAGCGCGTAGCAACCCATCCAAAACTTGACCACACCCAATGTTCCTTAACTTCGGAGATCTCACGGGATCCGGTGTTTCAACACGGCTTCGGCCGTTGGCACATGCCATTTATAACCATTAAATTTAGGATGTTAGCTGATCATTCACCCAACTTGAAATCTAAAATCTGTCTAATCTAAAGCAGTTTCCTTGTAAGCAGAAGAGAATGGGTTTCTGCCTTTGCCCTCAGGAAACAAACTATCACCCATATCTGTCGTAGGCTGAGTCGTAAGAACATGTTCCTCGCTATAAATTGACATTTTGTTTTCTTAATTTCCTGAAACCCCAACAGAGAAACAAATCCGTGTCCTTTCGGGTGAACAAAGCACGTTTTCACTGCCTCGTGACAAAAAAACCGATGAATTTATTTACAGTATGGCTAATATCACATCACAACTAAACTGTGAAATACAATGCTAATAACAGGGTCAATAAATAAATAAATAAATAAATAAATAAATAAATAAATAAATAAATAAATAAATAAATAAAATAAATAAATAAATAAATACATTCCTTAACTAATGTCGTAGATAACCGTCAATAAACTAGACATTCTTGAGGATAGGAGCTTAGCAGGTATAAATGGGTTTTATATAGGAACAAAGGATTCTAGTTTAGCTTGTTACAATAGATTCTTAGAACTATATAATGTATAATTTGGAAAATAAACTTTGAATATTTGGGCAATGCATTGGTATTGTAACATAATCCCAAATGCTTATGGTCGTTATATGTATTTACGTATAATACACCAACTTTTCTGAAAAATTCGAGCGTTTTCATATGTTGCGAAGATAAATATTATGTGATTAAACACAAGTTCCCAACATTTGTGCATTTTCAAATAATTAAGCTTTGACAGCTCCTTAAGGCTTTACTGATGCAATATTTAATAAACATACGTCTTATTTTTTTCGTATTCTATTAACTGGTAATGAGCAATTCTGGCGATTTTATAAGAATTACTCACAAAGATCCTAAATCGTTGAACCCTTTTGAAGTATAAATTGCACTGAGATAATTATTAGTCTGTTACGAATTCTTCACCACCCATCACGTATAGTAAGTAAACGGGTGATAATACGATGACGCTTTAATGACATGTTAAATGTACAAAAGTTGGTTTAATAACACAGTAGGGAACTTAAAAAACCTTCATTTTTGTGTATAAATATATAAGAATTTATTATCAAATATTGGATAGTCAAATAAATTTTAAGGCCATTTTTGTATTGTCATACGGAATGAACCACAGATGTTCATAAGCTTGAATGCATCCCTCGGCAATAGTTCATTTCTGCTTAGCGGAGCTAGGTCCTATTACGAGCGAAATTGCTTTTACTGGATCATTATTTCCGCTACGACTTGCGCTTCAGTGTGCAGGAGTGTGAGCTCGAACCGACGTAACAGTTAGTTCTGGCATTCAGATCACTGACAGGGGTGAAATGGGTTTACTCACAACAAACACACACATACACACGGCCAGCACTTCAAAAGGGATAAGCCTTAGGCATTGCCTATAGCTGAAATTCCTCTTCAAATTTCTCATTGCTATTAAATATAACGTCGCTGCCGGGACAAAACCTCCTATGTGAAATATTTTAGCTTAGAACTTTGGCCGGTAAGGTTCTGTCATTTAAGGTGCAATATTGTGTGAATATTGTCAAGGCATTCTCGCTCTTCAGAATGTATGTGCTGCGGGTCAGTATATATCCAAAAATATTATCACATAGGAAGTTTTGTCCCGGCAACGACGGTATATTTCCTATGTAATCAATTCAAACAAAACATCCAATCAATTAAGCTCATACAAAGTGACAGAATATGCAGTGAAGTGTTCAGAAATGATTGCTACAGGATATGTAGTTCTTCTCAATATATAACTTTTAATAGAGCCAACGGTATAGTAATTTGAGTTTTTCAATAGGTCAATAGGCAATAATCCAAATCAATTTTGACTGGATCATCAATTTCAGCAATGTTGAAAACACTGCAGACCTGCTGAAAATTTCAAGTTACATTAAATCCAACTAGGCAACACTGAAAGTTATGGATTCTGAACAAATCATTGCAATATTATTTATTTATGTTATTTCATACGTGCGATGTTAGAATAACGAAATTTATAAATAGAACATTGAATCTTTACATCACATTAACTCCATGCTGATGATCTGTAACTGATAGATTATTTTTAATGGTGTGTGTTCTCCGCAGAGATCTGATGCGGGTCTTTCGAGTTGAAGCCTATTAAGGGGCCCATAGATGTGCAATATTATTGCGCAATATCGGGGTTTGTGCAATATAATTGATAGTGTGTATTTAATATTGAAGGGTTGTGCAATATATTGTACGAAATCAAAAACGTTTGAAATATATTGCGCAAAACGAAAAATACTGTGCCGTGTGTTGGCAATATTGTGCAATATCGCGTCCTCCCGCCAGTTGGTGTCAACAAGTGGGGGAGAACGTATCGTGATGGCTGACAAACAGGTGGTGAAAAAGTTGATTTTGGAGTTTTGCGAAGCCTTCCGGCTCTATGGGACGTTAAGAGCAAAGATTACAGTAATCGCGTTAAAAAAAAAAGGTGAACAGAACGAGGTGCTTATTGAGAAATATCGCGAAAAATACCCGAACGCCGACAAGCAACAAGTTATTTTAAAAAAATCAGTTCTTTGCGTACAAACTTCCGGAAGGAAGTGAAGCGGCTTCGTGATACAGAAAAGAGTGTTCACCAAACAAAATACTGGCATGGTCTGACTATATATTGTCAAGTATATTGTACGTCTTTGACCGCTTTTGCACAATATATTGCACAACCAGCAATATTATCTCCATACGATTCTATTTATTGCACAAATCCCATTGTTGTGCAGTAATATTGTATGTCTGTACAATCCATTTTGCGCAATAATATTGCACGTCTATGGGCCCCTTTAGGCGACCTGCGCATCTCTGGGGATGGGGCGCTTGCTATTATGAATTATAATGCGGAATATGGCACAAACTCAAATTCCCCGAGCCATTAGAATTAACCAATGAAGGTTAAAATCTCAGAAAAGGCAGAGAATCGAACTGGAACCCTTTGGAACAAAGAACAGTCCACTAACCATTTATCCATGGAGCCGGACAACTGTTAGACAATCTACTGTAGAATAAATTACGTTAAAGACATAGAAATGTTTGGAAATGCGACTTCTCAAGACAGTTTGACAGTTCGGCAGCACCTCTAACAATCTAATGTAAGTGGGTATACGCTCGTGTTCCTAGCAAGTCCAGCTCTGTGAATTTGGATTACGATTAACCGAATTCATGTTTCATAAATTTCATGTATATTCTTTCAGCTGTTAGATCCCCTAACTTACTTTCTCTACATACCATATGGCACTTTAGCTTAGTTGTTAGGAAAGAGGTTCCCGGTTCGTTTCGAAGTCGTCCTGAGTCATTTTCGTTACAGACTTTTTGTTGTAACGCCGTCTTGTGAAGGAGTAAATTATTTTTAATATTGAGTCGCACCTTAAGATAGACCATTAGAAACGAATGATCTTCTTCAGTATTTAGACAAGGTGTGGGAAGAAAAATACAAATTATCTTTGCCGTACATCATCAAGTTATTCTCGACTTTTCAATTTGGTGTGTGTAAAATTTGAAATTAATTTAATATTTCTCAATGTCTTTGATATTACTTCATCATCTTAGTATCGTTGGGTAAGTACTGGCATTTTAAAAATAATTTCCATTGGTATCGTCATTTCCAGAAGGAATATAGTGTGTCCATATAATAATACAATCATTGTGATACAACGCAAATAACGGCAGGGAATGTAACGGATTTGGTATATCCTACTACTGTATATCTGACCAGTTCCTAACTTTCCCTCCGAACTTGCTTCACTTGGTTATCAAAGAGCACTCTAGAGTTCCGTTTAACCTAATCCCGATTAATCGACTTTCCGGGTTAACCGAATCGCTAAAAATTGTTGATAGTCATGTTTAACGCAGAAACACCTTAAATACACCTCTGAAATGTGTTTTAATGGTCCTTTTCATCATATAGTACCGCGAAATATTAAAAATGGGGAAAACACTAACTTTTAATTAAATACGCCAACAACAATGTAGTACTGTATTTGTTTTGGTCTAATTGTTATTCATCAAAGAGTAAGTTCATTGTTGGTGAGGCCAGCTGCTTATGGCAGTGCTACTGCTACAATGCGTTGGCTGAACACAAACATTAAAGGTCTCACTGATCGAGCTGCTAAAAAGCGTTCATCTAATCTTAAGCAAAAGAAAATTATTTTCATAACTTGAATTAAACTTCTTTGTCTTAGGCGTAGGCCGTATGGCTTTCAGTACCAGAGCCTTTACGTTTCATTTTCTTGAATTGGCGTATACAGTATTATATTGTAGCCATACAGTAGGCTACTCCTCTAATATGTGTATGCTACTCGTTTGAAATGAAAACATTTTACTGCATGTTTAGCGAGTTACTGCAGTAAATTAATACCTGTAGTTGCTTTGAAATTAAATTATTCCGTTTTAACCGAATTTTCGTTCAATCGAAGCACCATCGGTCCCCATCAGAGTCGGTCTAGTGTACTTCAGTATAATTGTATTACTTTGTCTTCTTCTACTACTTGTACTTAGTCCGTCTCCGTAGTGTAACGGTTAGCTGCCGTCCTCGGAGGCCCGGATTCGATTTTCGATACTGCCAGAGATTTAAGAATGACAGGAAGACTGGTATGTGGTTAAAATGGTACATGCAGCTCATCTCCTTTCGAGGTGTACCTAAAAAGAGCTGCACCACGTCAAGATGAGGACACGAGTAGCAAAGGCTAGCTAGGTAAATAATTGGTGGGGAGTTTGCCACTTGGGCGACAGTATTGATTGATTGATTGATTGATTGATTAATTAATTGATTGATTGATTGATTGATTGATTGATTGATTGATTGATTGATTGATTGATTGATTGATTGATTGATTGATTGATTGATTGATTGATTGATTGATTGATTGATTGACACTATTGTCTTTATACGAAAGTGACCTAATTAATTAGAGCAAGAAAATTTTATCCAGGTCAGAATGAGTTCTCGTATTTTATTTGGGACGCCGCTTTCTGGAAAGGTGTACAGTACATGAGATAAATACAGATTTTCATAAGGCGGTAATCTCTATAGTCTTTTTTTATGGTTTATATAGTAGTAAATTGTCATCCGTTAGGAAGCGTGAGAAAAAAATTATTTACACCTTGCCGAAAAAATAAATTCAGTGTAGTCTTCTTGACGGACTTTCCGCACTTATTTAAATATTAATAAACACCGCTGATACTAGCTTGGAATAGTTCTACTAATACGTTGCTGAAGGACTCAAAATACAGCCTTCTAACCACTTATTAATTGTATTGTACTAAATTTTACAGGTATTTGAATATTAAAAGTCCTGCTTCCGAAGAAGAAGAAACGCATGCTGTGAATCTACGGGGTAGCCGACGAGGCTTGGCAGGTCAGAGGTGAACTTCAGTCCCCTTACGAAGGAGTTCTGGTGGAAATCTTCTGCCTGTCAGTCTCACATAATTCTCTTCACCGACTTCCTGTGATATAACTATTAGGAAGTTGTCTTCAAGAATGTAAATTACTCGCCGTATCCTCCGTTCTTGTTATTGCACCTCTTAATCTTTTATCTTAAACAGTTCTCAGGGTACGTTGTAAAAAATATGGAAGCCACTTCCCCGTGTTTAGCCTAGCCTCCAATTCTGCTTGTAATGTGCCTCCAGTTTAGATGTTAACACTGGTGTATAATATTTCTTCTTTCAAATACAAGAAGTTAATAGCAGGTCAAAACATGATGGCCTGCCAGACAATATTTCAGAAAGTCACCGCTGCGAATATACATCACAGAGCTGTCATATCGGAAAGTAGATGATACAGATACGGTAATCGCCATCATGTTCAGCTGTTATCTCTCACCGTGGGTTATGTACCGAGGCATACTTCGAAACAAATCTTGACGAGTAAATCCTGAATATGTACTTGTTTAAAGATTGGTAACACAGAAAATATTGTGCTGGAATTGCGCTAAACGAGTACGTTGGAAAGACATGATATATTTTGGGTTTTGGCCGGTTGAAAAAAGGAAATATAGGGCAAGGATGGCAAACCTTTACAGACTAACGTGTCAGATAAGGTCTTGTTAATTACCTAGCGTGCCATCGGTTATTTTCCTATTAAATAAGCATGAAACCTTTCATTTGACTTAATTTAGGTAGGCCCTACAAGATTGCATATATATATTAATCCATTCGACTGAATATTCTTCTTCTTTTCCTACCGCTTTTTCCTGCTCCTGTGGGGTCGCAGGTGCGAATTGCGTCGCACAAGTGAATTTGGCCCTGTTTTACGGCCGGATGCCCTGCCTGGCGTGATGTAATCACTATTGCGTGTTTCGGTGGTGGTTGGTTGTGTAGTGCGTTACGTGAATATGAAGAGGAGAGTGTTGGGAGGACACAAACACCCAGTCCCCGAGCCAGAAGAATTAATCAGAAGCGATTAAAATCCCCGACCCAGCCTGGAATCGAACCCGGGATCCTCTGAACCGAAGGCCAGTACGCTGACCAATCAGCCAACGAGTCGGACAAATGTTTCATGAACTGAATGTTCATGGACTGAATGCTTCATGGTTTTATTTTGCAAACATCACTGAAAAATACATTTTAGAGAGCAGATTCATTTTAAGGGTCCACCTCTGTGGTGTGGTGGTTAGCGTTATTAGCTGCCACCCCCGGAGGCCCGGGTTCAATTCCCGGCTCTGTCACGAAATTTGAAAAGTGGTGCGAGGGCTGGAACGAGGTCCACTCAGCCTCGGAATGTCAACTGAGTAGAGGTAGGTTCAATTCCCACCTCAGCCATCCTGGAAGTGGTTTTCCGTGGTTTCCCACTTCTCCTCCAGGCAAATGCCGGGATGGTACCTAACTTAAGGCCACGGCCGCTTCCTTCGCTCTTCCTTGTCTATCTCTTCCAATCTTCCCATCCCCCCGCAAGGCCCCTGTTGAGCATAGCAGGTGAGGCCGCCTGGGCGAGGTACTGGTCACCCTCCCCAGTTGTATCCCCCGACCCAGAGTCTGAAGCTCCAGGACACTGCCCTTGAGGCGGTAGAGGTGGGATTCCTCGCTGAGTCCGAGGGAAAACCGACCCTGGAGGGTAAACACATAAAGAAGAAGAAGAAGAAGATCTATTTTGCCTTAACCTAATAAAAGTTGTAAAAATTTTGTTCATAGAATTAATTCATGCGTACTTCTTTATTAAAGCGTAATATTAAAATGCGCAATTTATTACGTGTTAAAAAATTAAAATATGTCATTTTGTTGTCTGACGTGTCACGGAATCGCCTGAAACACTTATTTCCTAATTATTTATACTACAGTTTACTAATGATCTGTAACGGCAATTGTCGGCAAGAAGATGACATTTTACGACAATAATAACTGTTCAGACACGAAATCAATGTTGTGGACAGATTATAAACAGAAATATTTAATAAAAGATTTAGAGGATTTATGATCTACGGTTACGAATTTGGAGACTCCGAGGTGCTGGAGAAATACTATTCCACAGGAGTGCTTTTAAGTGCCGACAAATTACAGACACGAAGCTTCAAATACCATCGGACTTAGCCAGTATCAAACCCGTCAAACTGGAGTCGGAAGATCAGCACATTACCGCCTGATTAAGTTGTAAAAGCTGCTTCATCTGATCAACTACATTGTAGTATTCTTGCTTACGTTGTACTGGCTAGCCTGTAAAATATTTCCCTATATATCTGCTATTCGATTGTTTGGTGAAAAGTATTTTAATTCAATATTTTCTTATGAGGAAACTTTTTTCATCGGCTGTTATAAAGAATTAAGGCTTCACAGTTTAAAAATTCAGCCTTTTCGCCAGTGGCTTACTGGGGCAAATCGCAGGACTGTTGCTACAATTTTGAGGAATATTTTATGTATGTTCAGTCTTCAGCCCTAAGGCTGGTTGGATCTTCAACAGCTCCGCCATCAGCTGTCATAGATGGCCTAGGCATCACTGAAGAGGCGTACTAGGGAAACGAGGAGTGAGGTAGTTTCCCGTTGCTTTCTTCACCGAGCCAGAAGTTGCTATTACATGCTATTACATATCAGTCTGCCAAGCCCACTGAAATGCATGCACCAACCGACCCTATGAGCAACATTTTCACACCATTCATAGCAGGGACTGGCTGCAGAAGGAATGGCATTTCTAGCATCGGTCATACCTCAGTCAATTTCATATTGTCAAAGCCAAGGATAATACAGAGACAGATCAATGAAAGTAACAAAATTGCTCTAGCCCATACCAGAAGATATAGTGCACTGTAAACACTAGGTCATGCCAGCAAAGGCAAGGAATATTTTAAGGTTACTAAAAGCATGTTACTTATTCTGTACAGATTCTCCTAAATAGCATCGGAAAAGTTCAACGACCAAATCGCACTTCGGACGCTCCTAAGATTCTTTTGAAGATTTGAGTTCGAAGTCAGCGATAAATGAAATATGTAAGATATAAATTGAAAGGGATAGTTAGAATTATAACACAAAAATATTGGTTGAGGCAATTTAGCGATGAATATCCGCCTTAGTGACAAAGTTATAGAAACCCATATTCTGCACCCCATACTCCAAAAGCAGCCTATTTTTCTGCACCCCAGAAGCCGCTAAGCTTTCGTGTCCGGAAAGCCACAATTCATACATATCTCCATCAATGGAACTTGGTTTACCACAGTAAGACTTTTTTTTTTTTTGCTATGTGTGTAACGTCGCATTAACTCTTGAAGGTTTTGGGCGACAACGGAATAGGAAAGGGCTAGGACGAGGAACGTGGCAATCGCGGCCTTACTTATCGTACAGCTTCAGAATTTGCCTGGCGTAAAAAGTCAGAAACCATGGAATATCATATTCAGGATCGCCGAGGTGGGATTCAAATTCGTATTTTCGGTACTTAGTGCAACCCCCCACCTCCCTCCACTTCTTAGCGTTTACTTGTGAAATACCGGGATGGTACATTATTTCTATTCGCGGCGCACCACTCGTTCTAACGACAGCTACGGAAACTACTACAGACCTCACTAGAGAGCACGTGATCTAACAAACAAACAAACAAACACCTTGGGCTGATGATCGAAGATTTTCTAAATCCCTAAGCCATCATGCCTCAGGATTGAACCTCTCAATTTCACATTCATCCTCTCAGATACCTCACGTTATGAAGACTTAAACGCACGGCTATGGAAGATGAACTTGACCACACGTGTTTGTACTGAACACCAGGGCAGCCTTTAACGCGATAGGGACAAAGCGCAGTGTACTCATGCAAGGACAATTTCATGTCATCTCGTTTAAGTGAATGCATAACTATGTGTATTATGCGGAATTAAGAGTTATGTGAGGCTCCCATGTCAACCAAGTTGAAGGATCGCCTCATAGTTTCTGATTGGTAGAAACACGTAATTAAAGCATGGGAGGAAAAAAATTCAGTTGTCGACAATCTTCTGAAATAACACATTCCTTCGTACCACGCTTAGGTTCAAACAAAAACGGGAATGTTTATTCTGATTGTATATCTTTATATTCCAAACCAAGACTGGTTAAGTGCTGTTCAAGATTATCTTTCATTTCACAATCACGATTAAGACATGCGCAGGTTTGAGTACTATGAGTTGTTTACGTCAAGTGCGTCTTCTTTACACCAACCAGTGTTACGAAGACTGCCAAAGACCAGCTGTTAACATGGCTAAACACAATCTCAACAATGTTTCGGCATTAACTTCGTCTCATTATCAGAAACCTTAACATTGCAACGTTTACAAACCACTATGGAGCTGTCTGCTGGGGTTTCACTGAGATGTCCCAAGATGTAAAAAGGCACATTTAAAAGAAAATAAATTAATTCTCTTTGCTGTCGCGCTTAATATGCTGTCATATGTAGGCCATACTGTAATGAGAATTAGGGTGAATTCTCGTCAAGATCAGCACAGAATATTAAGCGTAGCCTACTACTTTTATTTTCCACTTTTCAATCCGTAAATATATTAGACTTGGGGAAGTCTCGGGTGAGTGTCTCAGGTTTGAATACCAGTGACTTCAAGTGTGGTCTACAGACTCACATAAACGTAGGAAGGTGGTGTAGAAAATAAAAGTCAGTTGACACGTTATTATTATTATTATTATTATTATTATTATTATTATTATTATTATTATTATTATTATTATTATTATTATTATTATTATTATTATTACAATTTGCTTTACGTCGCACCGATACGGGTAGGTCATATGACGATGATGGGAGAGGAAAGGGTTAAGTGGGAAGTGGCCGTACCCTTAATTTAGATACAGCCTGGTTTGAAAATGGGAAACCAAGGAAAACCATCTTCAGGGATGCCGACAGTGGGTCTCGAACCCACTCTTTCCCGGATGCAAGATAATACATTAATGGCGATGTATATTAGTAATTAATTGTAATAAGTATATCGTCAAAAATGTTTTAAATATAAAATGGAATAGTGTCGAGCAAGTGGCCGCGTGCTTTGGGTCACGTAGCTATCAGCTTGCAGTCAGGAGAGAGTGGTTCAAATCTCACTGCCTGCAGCCCTGAAGATGGTTTTCCGTAGTTTCCCATTTTCACATCAGGTAGATGTTGGTGTTGTACCTTAATCAAGGTCACAGCCGCTTCCTTCCCACTTATCCCTTTCCTATCCCATCGTCGTCATATTACCTACCCGTATCGGTGCGACTTAAAGCAAATTGTAACAATAAATAAATAAATAAATAAATAAATAAATAAATAAATAAATAAATAAAACAGTCAGTGTAGACGCATCTGACACGGATACAACAAAACTTAAAACTGAGAAGAAGCAATCTCCCCGGTTACGATTAAGGATGGATAAAACTACTGATGATTATCTGTGGTGGATTACATTATGCTGGCCCCGTGGTGTAAGGGTAGCGTGCGTGCTTCTTACCCGGAGGCCCCGGTTTCGATTCCCGGCTAGGTCAGGGATTTTTACCTGGACCTGAGGACTGGTTCGAGGTCCACTCAGCCTACGTAATTAGAACTGAGGAGCTATCTGACGGTGAGATAGCGTCCCCGGTCTCGAAAAACCAAGAATAACGGCCGAGAGGATTCGTCGTGCACACGACACCTCGTAATCTGCAGGCCTTCAGGCTGAGCAGCGGTCGCTTGGTAGTCCAAGGCCCTTCAAGGGCTGTAGTGCCAGTGGGGGGGGGGGGATTACATTATACGGGATGTACCCCCAAAATATAAAATCAATCAACATTTAATCCAAAAAGCGAACAACCTCAGGCTAGAATAACTCAACTGGTATACATCCACGTTATACGGTTGCCTTGAAACTTTAAGCCCTCCCCGTTCCAACCAATCAATTCCTCGTTGTGTCATAGAGTTGGCTACTAGGATGTTACTGGCGTCTCACCAGCTACATAGAGTGACGACTTTGTGAGTTCGATTAAATTAATGGAGAGAAACGAATTGAGTCTTGTGGCATATGGGCAACCCTCTACTGAAATCACACATTTCAGGCGGATGGACACTCTATGAGAGCGGAAAGAATATCAACAGAATATGTTTGTGGGGCTGAAAGACGCATGCAAAGAGAAAACAAACTATCGAAATTTTAATGACTAACTGGCAGTGGCGGCTGATATGATAAATCTACTTTAGATGGCATTTTGTATATTGTAATATTGTTGATGTGAGCCAAATGCTAAATATGTAGTTACGTAGGGGTACCACAAAACTTAAAACCCCTCATACAATCAATTCCTGCAGAGTATAGCTGGCTTTTTTAGTTTATTTATGACTTTCACCCTGGTGATGACCGTACAGCCAGCATAGATACATATTCTGAAACACAATAAAATACACAGAAAATGAACATAACTTATTACATGAAATGCCTTATCAGAACTACTAGTAAGTCATGCTGCTGAGAAGAAGTCATCTCACTGGGTACGATTAAGGCAAGATAAAGTATGGTACTGTCCCTGTGGTTTTGACTAACCTTGGTCGAAGTTTTTTCTTCAAACATGACGCCACACACATGCGATGTTCGATGTTATGCCATTTCAAAGTTTCCAATAATATTTTGAGTCCTAATCGAAGTGTTGTGTCACAGAGTAATCGAAGCGTTTCAGGATACTGTGCTACAAGTAGTGGAACATTGACCTCCCAAGTTGCCAAATGAGCAGTGATAGTTCGTGTTTGAACAACATTTCTAAAAAGGCCATAAAAATTGAATCGAGCTTGAACCTTTCACAGTATACCACGTGCCTACCGCTCGCCATCACCGACAGCGGGCCCCTATCCGGCGGTCGCCTGACCACACACGCAACGTCCCTTATCGTGACTTCATGGGAAATTTGAAGGAGTCTAGACCTTGCAAGCACGTCTAGAGTTTTACCTTACCGTCAATAAGCCAGGTGCTTTTAAGTGGAACCAAAACCATTCGGACATTAATCTTTATTTGCAAACTGACATGAACAGTAAACAGTCCCTAATAATGGTCACTCTTCCCAGTCGCATCAGGATGCAGTCCATCAGAACAGTTTTCATTGTGTTAATTTTCCTGTGCTTATGTGTTAAGGAAAATGAGCCTATACTTAATTTCGTGTGGCTATTTCTAGCCGAGTGCATCCCTTGTAAAGCAGACCCTCCGATGTGTAGGTAACTGCGTGTTATTGTGGTGGAGGATAGTGTTATGTGTGGTGTGTGAGTTGATGTTGGGGACAGCACAAACACCCTGTTCCCGGGACATTGGAATTAACCAATGAAGATTAAAATCCCCGACCAGGCCGGGAATCGAACCCGGGACCCTCTGAACCGAAGGTCAATACGCTGACCGTTCAGCCAACGAGTCGGACAGCCTCTTATACTGAACGAGTGCGTAAATATGCCATGCAAACATACACTCCTACGTACAGTCTTAACGAAAATAATCGATGGGAACATTTTCAGATATGTGGTTTTGTTTCTTAACTCGCGATATTCTTGGCCGGATTCGTACTGTGTCCACTTCGTTGAGGAGCTAGTGACAAATTTACTGAACTAACGCCCTGAAAAAAAAGGAGTAAAAATTAATCAATGGAGATGTATTTTATGGTGTAACTGAAATGCACGAATTTTCATATTTGACTCCCGTTCTAACTACTAACTATATATGGCATTTATTATTATTGAAGTAGTGATATTGAGCTCATTTTAACCGTTATAAATCATTAGGTTATATATCTACTGAAAATCAGGAAATACAGAGTAGTAAAAAATTATTTAACTCAAGACCAAGGGCTCATAAAAATGATAATGGAAAGTATCTATTGCTCTACCTATTGTGTAGGTCCGATACCTTCGTGTCAAGTCCCTTCCATTTTTTTCTCTCTGATTATTATATCGTCGCTGTTCGGACAAAAGGTCATATCTCCCAATGCTCTTCCTATCCATTATTTCCCTTAATACTAGTCACTCCTCCTAGCCTCATATGGATATGCAGACCAGCAGAACAATTTTCGTTGAGTTAATTTTCCTATGCATTTGTGTAAAGGAAAATGAACCTTAAGTGCATTATACTGTAGGAGTGCGTAAATAAGTCATGCAAACATACATTCCTAGAGTGCGGTACGATAAGGTTCGTTTTCCTTTATACGTAAGCATAGGAAAATGAACACAACAAATATTGTTTGATGGACTAAATATCCATATGTGGCTGGGAGGTGTGGACAGTCTTAAAGAAAATAACGAATAGGAAGGCATTGGGAGATATGACCTGCCTGAGCCGTGATGATATAGAGGATGGTTGCCTAGTTGCACTTCCTATTAAAACAATAATCATCAACACCACCACCAATCAAACGACGTGCTACCACGCTGGAGTCCAGAGCCTCACTAATTGTTAGCTGCGTTGCACGGCGATTTTAGTACCTCAAGATGGCGCGCGATTGTGTCACACGATGACGTCATACCGAGATCAGACTCTTGTTACTGAGTGCATTAGTCGTTCCTCTGAACATTGGGATATTGAACACTATAGTTTCACAAATTGTCTACAAGTTATTTTGAGTTTGTGACATTCACCGCCCCAATTGCGGTTCCAAAGCTATAGAAGTAATCTACGTTTACGTGAAAAATTAGAAAATGCGAGTGTGTGATTCAGTGCTAGTTTCTACAAACAAGGATGTGTTATATCCTATCACTGAGAAGGATTTTATAAGATTTCTGACGGTCCACAATAGAAGTGGCGCTTGAGATTTGAACAAGCACGCATTGGTGTGTATGTAATTAATGTATCGCGATTGATCATTCTGAAAATGGCGAGTGAATTAGAACTATTCTCAAAGGGGATACGACTGCCCTTTCCGATAACACAATTTAATCTTAGAGCCCTAATACTTGTAATCAATACAATTTCAATGTGTTCCATTGCTATGGCAGCATTCTCTCTTTTTCATAGTTACGGCCATTATTCTCGTATCGCTTATAGGGTTAGATGAGAACAGGTACCTGCTTCATCAACCTTAATGTAAGAAAAAAGTCGAACGTCCTAATTAGAGCTTCCAACATACTATTATATTATACACTCCCACAACGTGTAAACGTGATCCAGATGCGAAGTGCATGAATCTAAAAATATCCTACAGTAGGCCTTGTTTCTCGTTGCGTGTTTTCACTTCGGTTCCAAAGCCTCCTGAAAGTGTAGCACGTGATACGCAAACTTGGAAAGTGGTTCCGTTCATCATCCAGACAACGATGGACTGTGATTAGTGATGCAGTGACCGATCTTAAAAAAGTCATGAGCATTCGAGCATTGTTTCGTAAACGTTCGTATTTACAGCTCATTTTTGTTTGTTTAGAAACAACTTCAGAAACGTTAATTTACTTTCTAGATCACTTTCCAAAAATTTACCTCATTTCTGTCACAAATCGACAGAATTAGTGTACCCTAGGAAGCCTAAAGATAAATTTAAAGATAGCCTAATTTTCTTTCTTCTAGTAGTGCTCTAATCACAGTTGTTTCAATCGTGAGTTTCAAAGGTGAAATTCTCGAGATTTTCTGGTTTAAGGTTATTGCAGGCCTAGCCTAGACAGCAAAGACGTGTTTGATTCAACCGGAAGGACGAGGGTTCGATTCCCCATCAGGAAGTCGTAAAAATTAGAAACGAAACTTCTCCTTCAGGCTCTGGAGTTCGCTTAGCCTGCAAAATAAATTCCTGGGAGCGAAGGTAGCAGGACTTGGTGCCGAAGTTACTGTAGTTATAGTGGAAGCCTTTCCCTTCCCCTCCATCATTACCTCCATGTGTAGTACCTTTTAGCATGTTTTAATCATGAAGGTTTCTAGTGCATATGAATTCGCTGCTCAGTACCAGACTCAGAGCGCTTCATCCCTACGCATCACGGCTCAGCAGACCTGTGTGCCGGCCGACTGGCTTGGTGTTGACATGGCCGGACTGTGACCCTGCACATCAACCCTCCCCCTCAGAGAGCTTGCCAACATTCTGGAAAACATCTACAAATAAATAGGCCACTTTATATTGTTTCTGCAACTTGGCAACTATAACAAAGCATCCACTTCTGTGTTAGCACCTCAATACTTCACTTTCAACCCGTAGAATAGGCTGGCTGATTCAAACTCCAGCGTTCAGGACAGGGGTTCACAGTCGTCTGCTCGTGCTTGTGTGACTCACGATCCGGTGAATTATTTGAAACTGTTTTCTGGTGATAGATTTTAGAAGTAAGGTTTTATAAGCCAACCTTTCAGCCAGATAACTTAGATCTTTGTAAGAAATTTTAGACGATCAATAGGGGTTGTTCGTATTATAAATGTCTTGATTTATATGTTGAGATGTACCGTATGCTGTGAAGTCTGATATTCTGTACTATGATTCATTACCCGGCCCTATGGCCGTTGGCTGGCCTTTGGTCTAGGTTGCCCGGGTTCGATTACCGGCAGGGTCGGGGGTTTGAACCTTCATTTGATAATGCAGATGATTCGGAGGGTGGGTGTGAGTGCCGTAATTGGCATTAAAATTCGTCATAGTTAGGGCTCCATTCTCACAGACACGCAGGTCTTCTATCAGGCGTAAACTCGAAAGGCCTCTCCGGAGGCTACACGCCATTTTATTATTATTATCATTATTATTATTATTATTATTATTATTATTAGTAGTAGTAGTATACATTCACCTGCATTCAAAGAATACATTTATTTTATTTATAGCATGTTAGTTAGATACTCACAATTAAAGCATTCTAACCTGTTTTACAGTGCTAACGGAAGGATGCGTAACCGAGGGAGTTAAGGCATGCTCGGTTTATTCGGAAACATGTGGATTTGATTCCTCGTCATTAAGTCGCAAAAATGTAGACATGAAGGCACATGGCCCTGTCATTCACACAGCCTACACAAGTAATGAGTACGATGTCAATCCCTGCGAGCAAAGGTGTCTGATCGTAGAGCAAACCATATTTAGTACGGAGGTTGCAGATAGCGGAAGCATTTACCATCCACTTACTTTGTTATCTTCCACTGGATTATGTATAATACTAACTTGTAAATAAGAACACGGTCTAAAATTAATTTTCCATTGCATTTAACTTTAATTGCATTCTGACGCTATTCCACTGCATATTTAAAGATCATGTAGTTCCACAAACTTCCAAATAGGCTACCTCCCAGAAATATTGTCTATACAGTGAAGGCTTACATAACAACAATATGTAGAAAATATATTTTTCAATCTTTTTCCCCTGATATAATGTATATAATCCGCACTGCCATACTGTTTGTATTCGCATCCGTGTAGGGTTCTAGCTATGGCAATGCGAGCCCTTACCTCTCGACTGCATCTCATATATATTATTCCACGATATTTGAAAGTTGACACTTAAGAAGTATGAGTATTATAAATAAAGCATGTTTCGCTGTAAAAAAAAAATCGGTTACTAGCATAATGTGAAAAGGTTTGTAAACTGTCTTAATGTCCTGAATGAATAATTCCTCCACCTGTCCCTAACCTCCCGCAATCGATTATCGGCATCGTAGTGTTAGTGAGAGTATTTGTTCTGTAAATAGCCAGAAACACACTTGAAGTGAGCTGAATTCCATCGCACGAACGGTATTTCGAGCCAAGCTATAAGCTCAGCTTACAATTTGTGCTAGACTCCAAACTTCCAGGAAATTTGAGGCGCCTCTATGGCTGCTCTGCCGCGTCGTGCAGCAGACACGACTAGGACCGCTGCCCAGAGACGATGACGAATATGAGAGTATGGGGGCGTTCACAATCGATCCCCGGCAACGGGAAAGCATCGGCATATTGCCATGTTTATGTTTAACTCAGTCTACTTGTTTAGTCATCAGCCTGGAGGCTGGTTGAATCCTCAAATACTGTACTACTACCACCGAAGGTCATGTGATCATAAGAAAGCCGTGACCCAGTGCACTATGCCGTCTTGTATTTGTTACCTTCATTCTTCCGTCCGTCTCATCGTTGATTTTGACAGTATGAAAGTGACTGGGATATGAGCAAATCTAGTAATGACCTTCCTTATGCAGCTAGCCCGTGTGATGAATGGTGTGCAAGTATCGCTCACTGGATGGGTTGCTGTGTGCATTTTGGTGGGCTTGGCAGACTGGTACGTAACCCTTCTGCTCGGTGAGGGGAGCAACAAGAAAGTAGGGTACCTAATTCATTATTTCCCCAGTACGCCTCCTCAATGGCGCTTATACTATCTATGACGGTTGTTGGGGATCCAATCAGCCTTAAAGCTGAGGACTCAAGTGGTTCTAATATTTAGGAATTCTAGGCAAGATGAGGAGGGAGGCAGTTTGCCATTGCTTTTTTCAATGAGGAGGTGGTATTACAGCACGAGTGACACTGTAACACTGGTCGTGCTCAGAATGTCGATACTCAGCATCACTCATACACCAACAGCTCCCCGTACAGCCAAAGCCTTAAATGAGACAGAGACTCTAGTGGAAGCTTAATTTTGCTGTGACCTATGGCAAGAGAGAGATGCAAATGATTGCTATTTCTTATGAATTTTTTTAGTTATTCTCCTTAGATGAACTATGAATCTCTCGTTATTTTACTACAGAAAAATTCTGCACAAGGATCCGTCACGATTTCAACCTCGGCCGACAAGGTGAAAAGCCAGTACCTAACCTACTACTCCTCAGCATACATACTAATCGTCATACATATTAAATGAAGAGAATGCAACTGCTCAAAAACCCAAAATAAAACAGGGTACAAACAATTGAGTGAAAATAGGGAAGGAAAACTTATCTATACGAGGGCCAGAGGAAAGTCAATAGAACATACGTTTTGATGGCATAATTACTATCTTTAAATACTCAAATTACGAAGATTTGCAACAGAAACAAGTCTTCATGACTTTGAAGAAACAAATGTTGCATTATTTATTAACATACACATTTGTAAATAACTGCCACGTTGTGGTATCTGCGAACATTGTTCAATCGAAACGTTGATGGTAACTGAAAATGCAATCTGGCATTTGAAAAATCCCTTGAAAATGGCAATTATTATATTAATGGAACTCAGGAAGGTATGGTTAGGCCTGTTGTACAAAGGTGGTTTCTATCACATTGTATTTTGGGAAGTCATACCGCCCCATAGCAATCCCTGTCCAGGAATGAATGGAATTCAGCCATATTAAATTATCGTCTGCGTAAATGGTGGTTTTCTTTAGTAGACATATTAAGTTCTGCATCTCAGCCAAGCGTTAAATTAACGCTACACAATATCACCCCAGCCTTGAGGTCCATATCATTAGAATGAAGTTGGCTTACGTCGGAGCCCTCTTCTTAGGCATGCAAATGTAATGTCTTTATTTCGTATCGCTGTGCTAATCATCTGATCATTAGAGTACAATGTTGCAGCATTAACATTTTAAGTGGTGCTACTTAATCGAAAGAGATTTTAGCCCTAAGGCTTCACAACGTGCCAAACATCTTCTAGCTTTACATCTACCATGCAAAAAGTGCTCGAGGCTCTCACTTGTTGACCAAAGTGGCAGCAGTGGAAAGACGATCCTTAAGAAAATTAGGACGAATGACTTTCTCAAACTTCATTTATTGTATTTTGATCCCGTCTGAAAGAATAATGCACAGAATTGATGGTGATGAGGCACAGCCATCGAGATATAACTCATTCGTGGTCTCTTTCTATAAAACCTGTTTGTTCAGGACAAAATTCCGCACCTTTCTTCATCAACATTCGATGTAGTAATTTGTTCTCAGAGTGAAGTGCGTATCTAATCCTCAAGGTAACAAATATCAATTCTGAATTTTATTTTTATAGATTAAAACAGATAAGTGTAAAATGGGTTTTGGAGATACAACTTTGAGATCTATGAACTTCTCAATGAACTAAATGTCGTCACAACGGTAAATCAAAAGTTCAGAATGGATTGGACACATAGTGACTATACAGTGATTAAGAAGATTTTCACTTCACTGCCATAAAGCACTAGACAAAGGCTGTGGTAGGAAGAATGTGTGGCAAAAGACATTAGGAATCTGGGTGTTAGAAGTTTGGCTCAAATAGAGAAAGCTTTTGAAGAAGACCGAGCCCATAGATAAGTGTTTATTATTAAATTATTAAATTACCGAGCTCGATAGCTGCAATCGCTTAAGTGCGGCCAGAGTCCAGTATTCGGGAGATAGTAGGTTCGAACCCCACTGTCGGTAGCCCTGAAAATGGTTTTCTGTGGTTTCCCATTTTCACACCAGGCAAATACTGGGGCTGTACCTTAATTAAGGCCACGGCCACTTCCTTCCCACTCCTAGCCCTTTCCTGTCCCATCGTCGCCGTAAGACCTATCTGTGTCGGTGCGACGTAAAACAACTAGCAAAAAAATTATTAAATTATCATTAAAGTATAAATAAATTATAAATTATGAATTATCATTAAATTATATTATTATTATTGTTATTATTATTATTATTATTATTATTATTATTATTATTATTATTATTATTAAAATTTTCTCTTCAGACCTGTGTAAGAATGGCTTTGATACATGCAGTACTAATGAAGTTATATATAACCTAAAAGATAAAGCTCACCAACACCACTAGGATGATTGCTTATTTCCTCGAATATTTGTTTTCAAGAATTTCCCTGCCAAATCTCGGAGAGGTCCGATGACCGAGATGTTAGGCCCCTTTAAACAACAAGCATCATCATGATCAAATCTCGAAGCTATTCAAATATTGAGATGAAAGTTCATATGCGTTTGTATTCCACACAGAACAAGTTTTAGAAGATATTTTACTTCAACTTTCGCAGTAGTTTCCTCTGTTGAAGAATATTCCCACATAATAGTCTGTTTGAGAGGGTGAATGCGAAAAACGTTCTGGTAGATCGAACATATTTTATAATATAACGATTCGTCCAATCACGTGAATATCCTCAAATTCATTGTTTTTTGTTTCGGATTGGGTCGACTGGGAGGTTGCTCTATATTCTTTTTTTTTTTCTTTTTTTTTTTTTTGCTATTAGCTTTACGTCGCACCGACACAGGTAGGTCTTATGGCGACGATGGGGCAGGAAAGGGATAGGACTGGGATGGAAGCGGCCGTGGCCTTAATTAAGGTACAGCCCCAGCATTTGCCTGGTGTGAAAATGGGAAACGACGGAAAACCATCTTCAGGGCTGCCGACAGTGGGATTCGAACCTACTATCTCCCGAATACTGGATACTGCCCGCAGTTAAGCGACTGCAGCTATCGAGCTCGGTGCTCTATATTCTCACTGTTAACAAGTTAATATTGAAAAGTAAGGCTTCTAGCAATCATACTACATGAAAGTAACTTAATGAAAAAATCAATGACTAAAGAAGACTACGACTTGCATATACGACAGTAAAAAGGAGAAATGGATCCAAATATCTTGATATCAGTAACAATCTTTCTTCGGGCGGGAGTGGGAGAATGAGATGCGGCTAACAACTCTACTCTCTCGAGTCGAATTAACCACTAGGAAATGGTGGTAATTCCATAATTAATCTCCGGAAGGGCAAACAGTGCGTGGTATACTACTGCGTTGTGAATTTTTTTTGTAATATCATAGTTTTGATGGTACGTAAATATACATGAGTATATGAGGAAAACACTCTATGTTCTCCATACTTCTATTGCGGATCAGTTGTCCATTTTCGTACTGGAGCAAATAAATGTGTAATGAACCATATATCTTATTAGTCAAGCGCGTAGTTAACCCTCATGTCAATATGGAAACAATTGAGTTCCATTCATTTTGTTCTGAGTGTTTTTGTAATCATTGGTTACTATCATTCCATGTAGCCATTTCTCCAAAGGTTTAAGTGGAACTGAAAACTGTTGAGTTACATTTATTTGTTATAAGTGTTTTTGTAATCATTGATTACGATCATTCGATGCAGACATCGCTCCAAAGGGTTAAGTGGTCTGAAAACTCTCGGTAATCGTCCTGCTCTATATAGTTCTGTCCACCAAAATGGATCCTATTATGACGTTAGATTAGTTTCGATTTGGAGGTTATTGTTGTTCGAAACTAGCAATCTGCGAATTCTAGATTGCTATGATTATACGCAATGAGCCCTAGAATTTGCTGCATTAGCTTAATGATATCGCAGTAAGGAACTGCTACCTAATATATTATGACTAGGGGTGGTGCTTTTTAGCTTTTTGATTTGTACATTTAGTATTTTGTAGCCTTTATCCATGTGTAACTTAGCGGATTTGTTTTTAAGATAAAGAGGCATATGAGTTACTTCTGATAAATAAGTAACGTGAAATTAAAATCGCATTAAGATAGAGCTAGTAGCAAAATAAACAATCCATAGCGTAGTCTATGGTAAAACTGTGCATTGACAAACTAATAAAGGCTAAAGCATAACAGAAAAGAAATCCAATTTACTGTATATAACCTAGATACAAAATCTGAAAAATAAGAATAAAATATGAAAAATTAACGTAAGTCACGCCTTGAATCAATGACACTGTTGAAGGAAATCATAGAATATACCTGAACATGTTTTTTTTTTTTTTTTTTTTTTTGGCATTCGTGTTCTCGCATCACTTATAAAATTGTATTGGCAGAAATATATAGTCGCTTGACCGGTAAAAGGTTGTAATCTACAAAGCTCTTCCTATCAATTATTCTCCTTAAGACTGGTCACGCCTCCCAGCCACATATGGATATGCAGTCAATCAGAACAAATTTTGTTGTGTTCATTTTCCTATGCCCGTGTGTAAAGGAAAATGAACCTTACAGTACCGTACTGTAGGAATGTACGTTTGCATTACGTATTCACGCACTCCTAGTGTACAATGCATGTAAGGTTCATTTTCGCTTAATCGTCAACATAGGAAAACGAACACAACGGACATTGTTCTGATGGACTGCGTATCCACATGTGTCTGGGAGGCGTGACCAGTCTTAAGGAGAATAATGGATAGGAAGAGTATTGTGGGATACAACGTTTTACCGGTGAAGCGACGATATTTCAGTATCCACACTGTTGGTGGGGCCCCGACTACAGTACATTACAGAACTGCTTGGGCAAACTCTGGACGCCTCAGCTTAACAGTCAACATCATTTGAAGGCAGTCCAAGGGTGCACAAACTCCTCCGTCGAAGTTTCTAGGACAAGAAAAAATCATTTAAGTTTTATTTGAAATAATCGACGGTTTTCGCATTAATATCACATTTTCGTATAAATTTCGCATTTTGAGTAAATTTTACATTTAATTGCTTTTTCAGAACGCATTAAATAGTGATTTAGCCTTTATGAGCATTTCGAGTAATATCGCTATTGCGGAAAAAATACCAACTCTACTTGTGACAGATGCATGGAAGAGCGAGGGATGGGGTTGTCATACGGTTCAGGATGAAATTCAGGGCACCAGCATCGACAAGTTCCAAACATAGGCGGCGAATCCACGAGAGCACTTGCCCCGATGCATGTAGTGGTACGGGGACGCAATCGTGTGTTTGCTTCCGCAAAAATATTTGATATTTTCGTCCTTGCCCCCGAGCTCGAGACCAAAAGTTCCAACGAGTGTATTTGGGTAATTCTATGTAAACTATCCCATCCACTACCAAAAGACACACTTGTTGTATGATGCAAATGTTAAGAATCAAATAGAGGAAGAATAAGAAATCATACTTTAAGTAAAATACCTACTTTACAGACCACTACAAAATTGCGTAATATTTAATGTTATTTGCATAGATTTTTAAGTAACATATCGTCGTTGCCGGGACAAAACCTTTTATGTGATTATATATTTGGAGGTATACTGTCCCGCTGCACATACATTATGAAAAGCGAGAATGCCTTGGCAATATTCACGCAACATTGCACCTTAGATGACAGAACGTTACCGGCCAAAGTTCTAAGCTAAAATATTTCACATAGGAGGTTTTGTCCCGGCAGCGACGATATGAGACATTCCCGTTCAAAAGCATTTGAGCAAAATTTTAAATAATTTGCTCTAATTTTTAAAATTCAGAACATTTAGGGATTTTTAAAAATTCAGTCAGGGCGTCGGGATATGTGCTTAAATTTAGGACAGTGCCGCTTTTTTTCAGGACGTATGGCAACCCTAGCAAGGGAGACTAATAATATTTGAAAACCGACTCTCTTCCACATGGAATTGTTTACAGTGGGGAGTTGACACACGAACCTCCCTTCCATAAATATGAAAGATCGGGAATAGTATAATGGATCCGTTACGACAATTATTTTTTTACTGATGCTTTCAAGACCCCTTTTGATATGCATGGTACTCTTTTGAAATTTTTCTGTGTAAAGAAAACAAAAGAGAAATTCTCTTCAATACTCGGGAACTTTGTACCACGTCTTTCGAAGAGAAAAGTCGTCTATCCACGACGAAGACAAACGATTGTCATGGGTGAGAGTTATTTTATCCATATGCGTGTGTAATCAACATGTTACTTAAATGCCCTGGCGTCATTAATAAATTTCTTTCCCTAACATGTACGTTGTGAGAAAATACTGCGACAAGGAATGATGTATTCCACATACATGTATACAAATATGCAGGTACTTATTTCCATTTTATGTGTTCTGTTTTTGTTTAATATCACGTTGTTACGCACAGGTTTTCAGTGAATGAGGGGAAGGAAAACGGCCTCAGTGAAGATACTACCCCGCTGTCTTCTCGGTTTGAAATTGAGAAGCCGAGAAAAAGCAGTTTCAGTGGTTCGAATCCATCATTCCCTGAAAGCAAGCTTACAGTTACACGATCCGTACCGCCCTTAACCAGCTCCTCAATTTTGTTAACCCACGACAGCCACAGACTTAATGTGAGGTCTATAGTGAAGTATTCAGCTGTAATTATTTGGATCATTCCCGTGGTGTGTTAGAGGCAGCGTCCCGTCTCTTAGCTGGAGGTCCTGGATTCGATCCACGGCTCGTCTAAGGGTTTTTGATCTGAGGGTTGGATAGCTGAGGAACTACTTGGTATTTGTGACAGAGAACCCGGTCGTGAAAACCAGGTAATACAAATGGAGATTTCGTTACGCTGACCGCCTGATACTCCAATATCTGGAAGCCACCAGGCCGGACAGCAGTCGTCCTGCCAGGTCAAGCTCCTTTGTGGGGTGTATCGACCACGGTTTTAATTTGCATTCATAATTATTTGGACGTAGAAATAGGGTATTTAAATCATGACTTGGAATACTCCTTTCCTTTCTCCCAGTTATCTGGGGTCGGAACTGATGTGAATTATGTATGTATGTACTACTGTGGTGTTTAGTAGTATGCTATGTTGTGTGTAAATGAAGATGTGCTTTAAGACGATTGGAAACACCCAGTCCCCAAGTAAGAGAGAAAACCCCGAAACGAGGTTAAAATCCCCAGTCTGCTCGGGAATCGTACCCGGGACCCTATGAACGGAAGACCACTTCACTGATCATTTAGTTAAAGAGCCGGACTATGACTTGAAATACTGTAAGGCATTGGAGAGTTTTCCGGTCTAGAAAGCCAAAAATAATGGACGAGAGGATTTATCGTGCTGACCACACGACACCTCGTAATCTGCAGGCCTTCGGGCTGAGCAGCGGTCGCTTGGTAGGCCAAGGCCCTTCAGGGGTTGTAGTGCCAAGGGATTTGGTTTGGTACTGGAGAGTTTTAGCTAGAGCATCGGAAAAACTGGCGACAATTGCTCCGCTCAAGCTCACCATGGTTCGCTGTAGAATAACATAGTTTGCCTTCCTAGTCGTCTCGTGGAATGTGATTGAAATTCATTCAGTTTTAAAGATGATTCATTCAGTGGTCTAACATCCAAAAGCAATTCCATGTTAATCCTATAAACATGCGTCATAAAGAAGGACTTCAGAAGGGAGCTGCCCGAAATAACGTTATCTGTGTATAACAGTGACTGGCAGCTTACTGTCACACCCTTAGTGTGATCAAGGGGATTGTATTTCAGGAATGTCAAACTGGATGAAGAGTCGACCCACTTAAAAATAGGTGTCTGTACTCACTCGGGATCAGGCTTCTACACAAATTTGTTGAAGGGTGCTTCTTAACGAAGTCTGTGTACATATACTTGTAGAGCCTTGGCAGGTTGCTAGCAGCACAACGGAGGATTCTAAGAAGGGTTCACAGTAAGCTAGCGTTAATCACCCTTCGCCAGATGTCACGTTTGTAAAGTGTTTTAATATATATTTAATATGACAATCTGTTATTTTCAAATTAAATTTATTTATTTATTTATTTATTTATTTATTTATTTATTTATTTACTACGCTACAAGGTAGTATTTACTTTGTTTCCCTTGGCAACCTAAACAACAGAATTATTATTCATATCAGTCAATTAAAAAAATCGTGGGTAAAGATTTCAATTGCTCCTAACACTATTACAATTAAAGCAAATCAGGTGCTATTTCAGAGTAACGTAGCTACTCAGTTCAGTTGTTTAATATACAATATTACAAAACTTGGAATTGAATTTAACATTTCTGCCGACATTTGAGATGCCTATGTTTGCCCTTACATCGGTACTAATGGCGCACGCAATCCCACCTAATTCTAGTTTATTTATTCCTTATCTCCTTATGAACTAGTATTATTGCCGTCGATGACTACAGACTCCCGTTTATGCAATGACAAACGTACACATTTAAATAAATAGTAAATACGTTATATAAATATTGCTAGTAATGGAGAATAATATAGCACGTCTCATGAGAGTAAAATGACCATACACTGGTGAAAATGAGTGCCCTCGACACGTGAATGAATCCCAATCTACTCTCTTGTAATATAAATAACTAGTATTAATTAAAATTTATTTATTTATTTATTTATTTATTTATTTATTTATTTATTTATTTATTTATTTATTTATTTATTTATTTATTTATTTATTTATTTGTCTGTTTATTGTTGAACCCGCCGTTGACGCGTTTTTGTACGATTATATTAACATTGCCATTTAGTGGAGGTGAATGGCAGCAGAAGGGACAGAGCACACGTCAATTAACTATAGTACGTCAGTGTAATGTTATTGCTGATTAGTTTTAAGAGCTTAGGAATGTGTAGGCTATCACCTCTCTATGAAGGAGTGTCTCGAAACGTGTCTGGTAATGTTTTATTATACTGACTGTTGTAGTGTGTGTGTGTGTAGTGTAGGACTAGGATTTCGATAGGAGTCCCGGGTCTTAAAATGAGGTACTATCCCTGCATTTCCTTGAAAAGAATACGTCTTTTGGACAAAACCACACTTTAATTAATGACTACCATTAACACTTTTCAATGTGAAACTGTTTTCCTTAATAACGACTCACCCTGAAATTAAAGGCTGGAACAAAGCGTATACAAATATGTTTCCTTACAACTTATACTACGGTATGTGTACTTTGTTAGAAAAATTGTTTGTTGGCGAAATGTGTGCAAAAGATCTTACTGTAGCAGCCTCTTCTACGTATCGTAAATTTTTTTTATCGTAGTGAGGCCTGTGGAAACCATGTTGTGGGAGAAATGCTGACCCGCAGCACGTATATCTTGGAGCGGAAATTATTTTATATTACTCATACAGTATTGAACCTTATATGACTGAACCTTACTGGGCAAAGTTCTAAGCTGAAATATTTCACATAGTGGTTTTGCGCAGGCGCAACGACGAGTATGTAGCCAAGTTTTCTTCTCAGAATGCTTTGTATGCAAGTACTAACTAATCGAACTAACAGACTACAATATAACTAAACGTGGAATGTATACCTCATCCGTGAAGAAAGGGAAAAACAAGCATTAGCTGAAAATTCGAAATTCACAGACGGCAAGACAATTGTATGTATACAGAAGATTTACCAAGAATGCTATATATACCTACAGTAACCTTTCTCACTCGTACTGTCAGCATACGAAGCAATATACATAAAATATGCAAAATCAATTTGATAACAAAGGCATTATAACAGCAACCCTTACATTGTTAATTGATGAATCAACACAGATCAAAATAAAAGTAAAACTACTTAACAAAAAAGTTTAAAAATTAAAATCAGTCCAAATAGAAAGCCGTACACATGTCTATGTTCACATTATCTTCGTTGCTGTTGAAAATGTCATACCGGGTCCAATGGTGAAGATGAGATTTCTGGTCACCTGTACAGCGAAAAATCTGAATATATCGACGCCTCACGTGTGTCTACTGTGTTTCCTTGTACTATAGGCCTATAGTATATACCCTTATGTTAATGTATTTTGAAAAGTCGGACGCATACAGCAAGTTTTACCTTGTGTTCCCACTTACAGTAAAACCTTCAGTTCAAGGTAGTAGTGATAACATTATAATATACATTTTTGAGGTCGAATTCTATAAGTTGCCGGGTGAGTTGGCCGTGCGGTTAGGGACGCGCGTCTGTAAGCTTGCATCCGAGAGACAGTGGGTTTGAATCCCACTGTCGGCAGCCCTGAAGATGGTTTTCTGTGGTTTCCCACTTTCGACCAGGCAAATTCTGGGGCTGTACCTTAATTAAGGCCATGGTCGCTTCCTTCCAACGCCTAGGCCTTTCCTATCCCATCGTCAGTCGGTGCGACGTAAAGCCACTAGGAAAAGAACCTCCATAAGTAGGATAGTTATGATTACAGATTGCAAATTTAGGCATTATAAATTGTCAGAAATATTAAATACGGTACCGGTAATTATCATTTATTGTATTATTTTGCCCATGTTGTTAGTATTGAATCGTATTCGACTTCATACGTGCAATGTTAACGTTTTAAGCTAAACAATACTTCCGTTGCACTTTACTAAAACCTCGGAAGCTATTTGGCTGAGTCGGAGAAGACATGTTTGGTTTACCTGGAAGGACAAGGAGTCGATTCCTCGTAAGATAACCAGAAAACCTTGAAACGAGACTACCACTTTTACAGTGAACTGCAACAGTCACGCCTGTCAAGTTATTCCTGGAATAAAGGCAGCCGTGCATGGAGCTCGCTCTTTCACATTTTGTAGCGCAGTAGTTTCCCGTATGGTAGCCCGGGTTTCATTCCCGACTCTACTACCAGGATAGTATTGGGAAACTGTCGTTGGAGCAGGATGCACTCAGATTCTGGAACGAGTTGCCATCGGTTTAATAGGATAAATTCCAACTTCAGATAAGTAAGTAGGTGTAATTATATGTGCAGTTTGAGATATGGGTTAAACTACTTAGTTCTGTGGCATAATACAAGAGAAATGTCCTCTGCCTACCACTCCTTCATTTCAACGCAAAAAAAAAAAGGATAACAGCAGTTATACCCATGTAGGCCTACTTGATGTGTGTAAAATCTCTCTGGCAGTCTTTGTCATTTGGAAGTCTAAACAGTGATATTTATTATTAAATTACTGTTATGCCTAGGAATCGGACCCTAACATTTTCCACAAGTGATTGTGATGCAAAAATAACACTAGGAAACCTCCCGCTAAATACTATGGTTCACGCGAATGAGTCAAATGTGGGCTTCTTGTGATCCTACAGTAGAGTAGATTATTTCAAGAATTTTTCACCCCTAAACAATGTGTACTTTACATATAGGTTTAAAAAAATAATTCCCAGATTAATAAAATGTTCTGTCGTATTTACATTCAGTAAAAAAAATTAAATGGCGTATGGCTTTTAGTGCCGGGAGTGTTCGAGGACAAGTTCGGCTCGCCAGATGCAGGTCTTTAGATTTGACTCCCGTAGGCGACCTGCGCATCGTGATGAGGATGAAATGATGAAGACGACACATAAACCCAGCCCCCGTGCCAGCGAAATTAACCAATTAAAGTTAAAATTCCCGATCCTGCCGGGAATTGAACACGGGACCCCTGTAGCCAAACGCCAGCACGCTAACCATTTAGCCATGGAGCCGGACTACTTTCAGTTAATAACTTTTTATTGTACCAGTGTCGAATTTTGTAAATGTTTCACTTTCTTAGTATTAACCGAAAGAAAGGAATCAACTATATCGCTTGCCAAGCCGAGTGGCTCAAGCGATAGAACACTGAACCCAAGTTGGCTGGTTCGATGCTGGCTAGGTCCGATAGTATTTGAAAGTGCTCAAATGGTGCTGAGATAAAGAACCTTCCGAGAACACCTCTAGAGTGAGGCCAACAACGATTTCAACCGACTGCTCTGTTGAACGTAGTTAAAAACCGGGAAAGCGGATGATCGGACTGCTATTTAGAAGCAGAATCCTAGTCTAGTGTGATGCCACAGGCCAGCTAGCTACACAGTGCTGTTGGTGAGCAGCTGACGGCGAGTGACCCGCGCACAGCTGAGACGGCGATCCTTTATTTAGACCAGAGTGAGAAGCCGAGCATCCGTCTGACCTGATACACGAAGCGACGCTCCCCTACCCTTCCATGTGTACATAGGATTTGCTCTCTGTTTGGTACTCGGTATGTACCGTCTTAGCTCCCTATGAGGAAGTTATATTTTTTACTCAATTATTTGAGTTACTTCGAGGAGCAGTTCCTATAAATAGCGAAAATGCAACCATCCCTTAAGCCGAGCTTCAACCAGAGACCAGCGCCTTAAGACTTGTTCAAAAGGAAAGTGCTTCCGTCTTAGCTTAGATAGAGTTCATGATAACGAGTCGAATTTTTTTTTTTTTTTACGTCGCTCCGACGTCTTATGGCGACGATGGGACAGGGAAGGCCTAGGAATGGGAAGGAACCGACCGTGGCCTTAATTAAGGTACATTTGCCTGGTGTGAAAATGGGAAACCACGGAAAACCATCTTCAGGGCTTCCGACAGTGGGGCTCGAACCCACTATCTCCCGGATGCGAGCTCACAGCTGCGCGCTCCTAACCGCACGGCCAACTCGCCCGGTAGTTGAGTTTTTAATGAAGTTGTCCCGCATTACTGTCACCAGGGCGATAATTAGGCTTATAGTGTTATTTTATTATACTGTACATACTCAAATGGATTTTTAATTTTTATTTCTTGTCATGTATACAATATTATTATTGTGTTTCTATTGCAAATACATTTATACAGTAATTTACACTTTGGGGCTTGATAGCGGAGTAACATCATCAGTGGTTTTTCCAAAGGCAGCCAGCTTACTAATCCTAGTAGGTTTTTGTGTAAATAGAAAAAAGTAACGTCTCTTGTGGTTCGTATTTCATATAAAACTGGATTTCCAGTGGTTGTAATCGTAATTTCAACTGTTATATAAAACAATTCTTCTTCTTCTTCTTCTTCTTCTTCTTCTTCTTCTTCTTCTTCTTGTGAACGTTGGCGATCATTCCTTTGTTGGCCACCGCTAAGGTTTTTTTTCCATTTCATTCTCTCAGACCTTTTAGCCACAATACGTCTTCTAACGGAACCTTGTTTATCTTTAATCATGTCTTGTGTGATGATATTATGTAAGAGGCTGTATTCCTCTGGTAGTGCTTGAAAAGACCAAAATATTCAAACTTCCGCTTCGTTATGTTTCATACAATTTCATTCGATTTTTCCATCATGATCATCTGCTCAAATCTATTTAGATTTTCCCCAAGTGACAAGCCTAAGTTATTATTTTTTCTAGTATGTGGAAAAAAGCAGAAGTGTGTGGCAAACTAAGAAGAATTGCTGGACAAAAGGTCTTTAAATGTTAGACGGTCTAAGGTGATAGTAAAAAAGGAAATGATTCATTTAGGAATCTGACGGCTAATAAGTGTTCGGAACACATATTAATGTAAGCATGCAATCGTTCAACCACGCGGACAAGCCTATAATCTATACCTTATCATAGCAAATTAATTTTTCAACCTTACTTTTTTCTTGTTTGAGGTCTTGTCAGAAAGTGGTTTCGATCTTCCAGTTTGTATTACCTACGCGTGTGAAGGCACTTTGTTCCTTCGTCTCGCTACATTAAACAGTGAAATTTAACGGCCTACGGAACAAAGAGGAGTACACTTATTATTAAGAAGAATATCAGCATGTTTTATGCGGTGTTCTTCACTGTGATAGGCCACAGCACCTTCAGTAGCCAAGGAATACTCGGGATTATATTTTCCTTCACAGCAGCCCTCCACTGTTTTGTATGGTGTCGGTACGACACGCAGGGTTAATTTACGGTTGATTGGCATTTTTAATTAGGGTCCCTTTCAACCATCACTCACTCTTCAGGATTCGAACCATGAGCGCTTAAATTCCCAGGATTAAATATGACTCGTGAGTGATGTGATTTATCAGAGTAAGCTAATTTTCGTCGCTGAGGTCTAGGGGTTATCATAGTGGATTCTCATACCCTGGTCTAGGTTTGACTCTCGGCTCTGTCGTAGAGGATTCACATCTTAGCGTGAGGGCTGGAATGGGATGAACGCAGCATTATAAGGACAGATAACTAGGAAACAGGTCTATAACATCACTCTTGTTCATTTTAGAAGGAATATGTTTTGTTTATCCTCTTCATCCTCAGGTTAATCCAGGAATTAGTTCTATCACACAAATCACATCCATTTCCTTTCTGATCTAGCTGAATTCATAATTAGAAATGTTAGCAAGTTACGCGTTAAGTTCTTCACCTTATTCCTTTTTGATTGTAAATATACCTTCTAGGGTTAGACACTGTAAGTGGATACGCTCAGTTTTATGGCCAAATGGCCTACCTCATGCCAACCCTTCGTGAAGAGTTGTATTCGCTATTACGTGTTTGTGTGGTGGCTGGTAATGCTGTGTTTTATGTGTAAATGAAGAGTTTTTATTCAGAGAAAATACTCAGTCCCCGTGTCAGAGGAATTAACTAGACGCTTGGAATCGAATCTCCGACTCCCTGAACGGAAAGCCGCCACGCTGACCATTTTACATGGGAAATCACAACCTGTTTGAGCTCTCTTGATTTGTTGACAGTATGCGCTTTGGTTAATACGAGTATGTTACCAAGTTTTTAGGATCGATGTGATTTATACCTCTTTTTATAACATGTACCCCTATAATTCATGGCAGAGCCCGGAATCGTATCCTGAAGCTTCAGGATCGGAATCGCAGTAAGTACGGAGAACACAATTCATTTTAACGGGTTCCCCCCTCACTAAAAGAAGATAAATAGCGATGTATGCTGCTAGAAAGTGTTCGCACTTCACGTGAGTGCGCTGTGACGGTGTTTTCTGGCTCAGGGATTGTTATTATGAACACAATTTAAATTCATGATGCAACAAGTACAGCTTATTTATCTCGTCGATCTTTGCGAGGTAGCTAGCTAAAGTCAAGCTTCTCTACTTGCGCACAGCATTATTTATGACCATGTGCCTGAGAACCTCCCTCAACATAGCATTGCGTTGGTGGCAACTGGCTACACTTCCACGCAAGATCCACCGAGTGAAAATATCTTTACTTCTATATGTCAAAACTACTGGTAAATGTAACAAAGCGACGCCAAATATCCAAAAATAATTTCTAACTATGCCTACTTAATGAAACGAATAGTGAAGGAAGAAAGTATGTAGTTAGTAATGTGCTGAAGTCTAACCGCCATTTCTTAAAAATTATGCAATTTACCAAGAACTTCAAATAATTTATATTACCTATTTAAATTCCCTGTACCGGGTGAGTTGGCCGTGCGGTTAGGGGCCCGCAGCTGTGAGCTTGCATCCGGGAGATCGTGGGTTCCAATCCCGCTGTCGGCAGCCCTGAAGATGGTTTTCCGTGGTTTCCTATTTTCACACCAGGCAAATGCTGGGGCTGTACCTTAATGAAGGCCACGGCTGCTTCCTTCGAACCTCTAGCCCTTTCCTATCCTATCGTCGCCGTAAGACCTGTCTGTATCGGTGCGACGTAAAGCCACTAGCAGAATAATAATAATAATAATAATAATAATAATAATAATAATAATAATAATAATAAATTCCCTGTATTACCACAAAAACCAGTACAGTTAAGGGGATTGTTTTCGTAACAGGGAGATTCAAATACAAGAACCAATTTAATTTTTCTCAGGAAAACTCTCAAATCGGGAACTATCCTTATAGGCCTACTTTCTAAATAACCAATAACCTTCAATAACCTCCTAAAAGATCAATGGTAGTATGCCGGCTTTTAAGTACAGGTATTCCGGGTTCAAACCCGGCAAAGAAATTCCGATTTTTAAGGGCGGAAAGGTACTACGATTTGATGTCATTTAAGCTGCCTGTAAGTCAATTTTGACGTTAGGTTTATGCTACCAGATGGCAGAGAAACTGCAACATAGGGAAGGGATCCGAGGAACTCGTCACGATTTATTTGTCACAGTTACAATTCGGTACAGAATTACAGTACAATTCGTAAGAATTACGTTTCAGCACACAAATACAATTCGCAACAGTTACGATTCCTTACAGTTACAGCGTGTTTGTAGAATTCGTCAACATCTTTCATAATGTATGTTTAACCTTTCTTTCCCGCAATAATGCATTGTATTGCTATAGTTTACAATTCTGTAATTTCAGCTTCTAAAATTCGAAGTATTTCATTAGTACTTCCACTGTAAGTTCTCAGTCACAGTTATGGATGATGAAATTATATACATATTAGCAGTAGTACCCTTCATTGACTGAGCAATCGCTTAGCATGTGCATGATTACATTTTTGTCCACTCCTCATATTGTTCTCCAGGTTCTGAGGCGCGTAAGTAGGCATAGCTCTCCCTATCAGCGTGTTGTTGTGACGTATTCGCTTCCTTGCGCTCCGTGGCCCTTTGCACTTTCATATTTATTTATTGATTTATTTGCCTTATTGCTGATCTTGATTTGATCTCTTCCTTCCGGTATAAAAGAAAGCGAAGTATGGGGTAAATATTCAAAATCATACTGGATGAAAGTTACTGGAGTCCTGTGTGATAAGAAAATTCCATTGCATCTACAATCTAGAGTCTACCGCACTGTGATTAGACCGTTGGCCCTTTATGGATCTGAATGCTGGCCTACAACATCGAAGCATGAATAGGCACTTCATGCAATGGAAATGAAGATGCTGCGGTGGTCCAGTGGCTTGGCTCGACTAGACCATATCAGGAACGATGCTGTGCGGAAGAAATTCAAGATTGTCCCAATCACAGACAAAATGTGTGAATCATGTCTGCGATGGTATGGGCATGTACTCCGTAGTAGTGAAACCTCAGCTGCAGACTGCCCTTCAACTGAACATGGAGGGTCGCCGACCTTGAGAGCGACCTCAAATACGGTCGCTGGATAGGGTAAGAGATGACATGCGGCTCACCTAACTTAGCCCTCGGGCGCTATGGATCGATTGAAGTGGAGGAAACATTGCAAGAAGGCAGACCCCACATAAATGAAAAAATGCAAAGATGCCAGAGTGTTGGAATCCCGGGCGGGTCGGGGATTTTAACCTTCATTGGTTAATTCCAATGGCACTGGGCTGGGTGTTTGTGCTGTCTCCAACATGCAGATGTACAGTCTTTAAGATTTTGCCGGAACGATCTCCATAGCAAGTCTCTTTCCTATCTATACAGTTCGATACCAGCTCTTGGATTTACATTTTCACACGACTGCCACTGATATTTCCCTTATTATTCACTGTGTCGGGAACATAGCAAGTTTCGTTTAAATGCCTCCATCCAGTTTTCCGTTATGCTGTAACAGTTTGACTCGACATAGATCATTAATACAGTATTAACCAACTGAGATGTTGCGATTAAAAGCAATGCTATCATTTGAAATGCTCGATCAAATGAAAACGTCACAGTTTCCTCAATTTATGCGAACAGTATTACGCTGTCGTTCCGTCAGTTCCAAGTTCCAGAGATAGAATGACCTGGGCACAGACAGCGCTGAACACTGCTTTGGCATTTTCCGTTAGGTGTACACATCACACATTCCTATCAGCACCTCATAGCAGGGATCGAATAGCTGGAATACTATAATGAATCAGTGTGTCAGTACCAGTAGTTATCAGAACATGTGTGAACCAGAGGAGTGGCATGCTAAGAAGAAAAGATATCTAACTTCCCAGCTACTTCCCGCCAATATTCAGGCAGGCTGTTCGACTCGGGTAGGTAATTCCCTTAGCTCACACAACAGAAATGTCATCTATAGGAGATCAGTAGCAGCAGAAGAGACGAAGCACATCACAAGAAACAATAGTCAATGTAATGTTATTGTTGATCAATTTTATGAGCTTTAATATCGTAGACATTCACATTTACTTTTCTTCCTCCTCTGTGATATTAGGTCACCCATTACCCATTGTAAGAGGGCAGAACCCACGTAAATGGCAAAAAGGCAAAGATGCCAGAGGGTTGGAATCCCGGTCGGGTTGGGGATTTTAACCTTAATTCCAATGGCACTGGGCTGGATGTTTGTGCTGTTCCCAACATGCAGATATAAAGTCTTTAAGACTTTGCCGGAACGATCTCCATAGCAAGTCTCTTTCCAATCTATATAGTTCGATACCAGCTTCTTTCATGGCTCCCTTTTGTTTTCTTCAAGCGATCGTTCCTTCACGATGTTTTCTCATTTTGATAGCCGTCTTCACAAATTTCTTTGTCGATATGTGCTGATGACCACGCAGTTTTCACCTTAAGACAGTCACACAAAAACCACCTCCGATATTTCCATGTTAGGGATGCTCGGCCTTGATTTGGACTCAGCAACAAAAGTCTAAATTCATGAATATATCTGTTATTATAGGCGGTACAGTCCGACTCGTTAGCTGAATTGTCAGCGTACTGGCCTTCAGTTCAGAGGTCCCGGGTTCGATTCCCGGCCGGGTCAGGGATTTTAACCTTCATTGGTCAATTCCTATGGCCCGGGGGCTGGGTGTTTGTGCTGTCCCCAACATCCCTGCAACTCACATACCACACATAACACTATCCTCCACCACAATAACACACAGTTACCTACACATGGCAGATGCCGCCCATCCTCATCGGAGGGTCTGTTTTACAAGGGCTGCACTCGGCTAGAAATCATCATCATCATCATCATCACTGGCACGACAGCCCTTTGTGGGCCTTGGCCTTCTGAAGAAGTTTTCCCCGTTCTTTCCTGTTGAGTGCAGAGCTCCTCCAGTTCTTGACTCCAATTATCTTTACATCCTCTCTCAGCCCTTCTTCCCACCTTAACTTAGGCCTGCCAACTTTCCTGGTTCCTTCTGGTACTGCGTTAAATATCTCCATCATTCTGTCATTAGCATGCAACACATGTCCTGCCCACTCCAACCTTCTGATCTTTACACTAACAATGTTTGGTTCGTTATATAAATTATACAGTTCATAATTATATCTTCTTCTCCAGACACCATTTTCTTCCACTGGCCCAAAAACTTACGCGGCTAGAAATAGCCACACGAAATTATTTATTATAGCCGGTACGATAAAACTTTATGAGACATTGTATTGTCCATAACTTGTGTTCGGTAGTATTTATCGGTAGGACCACTAAATATAGAGATTTGAACATTAAATTTCAGGCCTTCCTTTAAACTACCATTTTATCCAGCCTGACTATAGTGCCTTACTTCAAGGCTTTACATACCGATTTTCATTAGATTCTGTTCAGTCTTTTTCTCGTGATGCACGTACAGACAGGTAGACAGACAGACAGACAGATATGACGAAATATTAAAAATTGCATTTCCTTCCTACTGTGGACATGGCTGATACAGAAATACCAATCTTTTCTAATTCTGAGCGATGTACAAACAAAATTGTTATTTTATGTATAGATAAACAGAGAGGACGAGGTCAACTTATATGGACCTATAACGGTTTAATGTTTACCATGTATAGAACCATTACTATTTGCGTGATGAGTGTAACTCGTTGCTAATAGTAACGAATGATGGGAGCAGAATCATTCCAGCCGTACTGCTGACTGGAGAATAATCGGAGTGAAAGAGTGTATGATGTTTTTGAAGGTAACAGCAAATACTTTTAAAGGATCACTTCCCTTCATTCTTTACAATAAATTCCAGAGTGTCAAGTGAAGGCGATGCAAACTACTAAAATAAAATTCAACCATTAAAAGGACATTGCGCATGAACAAGGCTGAACGTCTGCTTCCAGGACCAAATGTAGTGACCTATTAATCAGCTATGACCAACTGAAATTGAGACCCGTAAATCATCTGTGCAAAATATACACCTGTGAAGAATATGATTCTCTTACTTATTAACTGTGACCAATTATAACGATGAAGAAAAAATTGTCGCGAATTCCCTTGAACCTACTGGGAGACCTATGGTCGAGATTTTAATTAAATTTGTCGGATTAAGATCAAATGTGTTACTAGACATCTTTTACTTGTTGACATCATGCGACATGGAGTACCGAATGAAATACCGCTCTACAAAACTCTGACGACTTCCATGGGATCTGAATCCTAGAGATTAACATTCTACTACTGATTCCCAGAGGGGGCTACAGTTTATATATCAGTCACTGACAAGTATTCAAACTTTACTGGGTAAAATTGGTTTATTCTGTTCGATTGTGATAATGATAAAATGTTTTCAGATCTGCTCTCTCCTTACAGTAAGGTGTTTCATGACTGAAATTTTTAACTTCAACTGTTCTTCAGCTATCACCACCAAAATTTCGAACAAAGTACTTTCGTATTTTTATGAATAAAACTCCATCTGCTTCATTACTCTGATTTATTTCAGGATGGCCTGATGAATGCACACACATATTTAAACACAGACAATTCTAACCAGTGATGAATTGCCATACTACACACAGTCACATGCAGTGAGTAACCAAACAGCTCAACAGGATTCAACAGCAGGACAATACTCACAACAGGAACATTAACGCAGATCCATTTACCTTCACATTCGCGACATCGACTTCCCTCCCTGACTCACGCAGAAATGCACGAATACACAATATAGTATTTCGTTCCGTCGATCCAGTCCACGGACTCACTCGTCTCTCGGACACCACAACAACAGCTCTTGGTTCAGACCTCTGTGGGACATAGCGACAGGCAACACCTCTGTCGCTCTCAGCCCAGCGAGCGAACCCCAACTCATTGAGTGGCACACTGGCTCCACCTCGGAGCCCAGGTATCACTCCGAGTCTAACACTTGACTGATTGTCCGTGGCTTGCCTCACTTTTTATAGCTCGCGTGATTTGATCCAGAAACGTCACGTCACTACAGACAGAACATTCCCGTTGAATCTCTAAGGAACTCACAGGTAAGCCGGCCGCCGAGAGGAATACACCCCACAGGTCGGCTGGGAGATACCAGGTCGTCTGTCTCACCAACCCCTTCCTGGAAGTACCGAATGGAGCTGGCACGTAACAGTATTATTTTAAAAAAACAACCTTTTACTTGACCACAAGATCCACAGGAACTTGAAATTCTTAACTTAAACATACTGAAAAATTTCGTGAAAGTATCACAGGAATATGTTTGAAAATGTGATGCAAGGAGCATTTTCTACATGACAGAGACTCAAAAATATTAACGTGAGAAGACAACAAATGAAAGCGTGGACTTGCTTGATAAACGCGTGGTAAACTCCATTTGAAAATGGAACTTACAGCTTTAACAATTTAACATTTTTTGAAAGAGGAGGAACTGAATAATTATTTAAGGCGAAAATTGGGAAATACATATTTTGGAACCGAGCGGGATAGCTCAGGTGGCAGAGCACTGGCCATATGAGCTCAATTTGGCAAGTTCGATCCCGGCGCAGTGCTACGGTATTTGAATGTATTTGAATGTGCTCATATACGTTAGCCTCCTGTCGGTAGATTTATTGGCACGTTAATGAAGTCCTGCGTGACAAAATTCCCGCACCTCGGCATCTCCATAAAACGTAAAAGTACCTTAATTAAGGCCACGGCCGCTTCCTTCCAACTCCTAGGCCTTTCCTATCCCATCGTCGCCATAAGACCTATCTGTGTCGGTGCGACGTAAAGCCCCTAGCAAAAAAAAGGAAAAGTAGTTAGTGGAACGGGCCAGAATGGCGTTTCGCGCGCTCAGCTTACTTCGTGGACATTTCCTTTTACTGTCTGATAATCTTCAAGAACTATCCTAGAGATGTTATAGGATTTTTTGTAAGAAATTGTCAAGATCACACATATTCAGAAATTGTGAAGAACTGCGAAACTCAATGATGCAGAGCTGGAATATACCAGCCAGTGTTTTGCTCAGTTTAGGCGCGGAATTAAGTTCTTTTCGTTATCACCGATGGACTAAATCACGGTCCGCCTGACTACCGCAAGGTTACTACGCCTCACGCACTCGCTCCTATCTGTGGTGCAGTAGCAGCTCCACGTGTTGACCCTGCCTATGTCTACTTTCTGGAAAGGAAATATTCTAGTACTTCTTCAAAATTGAGGTAATTCCCAGAGTATGCTCAATATTTTTATATACTTAGAGTGATAAATTACATTTCGGTGAGATAAACCATTAAAGATGATCAGACGAGTAACTAGCCTTCAGAAATTATCAGTGAGTTAGGCCTATTAATAAAATTACAATTTTGATTGTGCTCTTCAACGGCGACTGACGTGAAAATGTTGTTCAGTTGTCATAGTTCTACGTTTTGACCAAGCGCGAATTAGCTATACAAAACACGAAATCAAGTGCAATTCTACTTTTATTTGTTTGTTTGTTTGTTTGTTTGTTTGTTTGTTTGTTTGTTTGTTTGTTTGTTTTGCCACATCACGGGAAAGCAGTGAAACTGAATTTCTTGGAATTCAGTATGAAATTTCTGGGATAGCCAAGTTGTACACTAGTTTACACATTATTTTATGAACATACTGAGGGACCAAAATAGGGAATGTCAGATTTTCTGCCAATAATAGCTCTATCTTGCTGGCCCCGCGCTGTAGGGGTAGCGTGCCGGCCTCCTACCCGCAACGCCAGGTTCGATTCCCGGCCAGGTCAGGGAGTTTTACCTGTATCTGAGCGCTGCTTCGAGGTCCACTCAGCATATGTGATTACAATTGAGGAGCTATCTGACGGTGAGATAGCGGGCCCGGTCTAGAAAGTCAAGAATAACGGCCGAGGGGATCCGTAGTGCTGACCACACGACACCTCGTAATCTATAGACCTTCGGGCTAGGGCAGCGGCCGCTTGGTAGGCCATGGCCCTTCGGGGCTGTTGCGCCACGGGGTTTGTTTTATTAGCTCTATCGGAAAATTGTACGTACTGAAATGTGTCAAAAATATTACTTAACTTACGATCTTCCATTTTTCATGCGCTCTTCCTCTACGATGAGTAATAACGGTGATATTCGCATTTAGGCCTATTACTTCCAGTACTTCCGGAAATAATAGTTCCATCTAAAAAGTATAGATTTTTTATGGAAATGCTGTTTTAATAAGGTGCAAAAATACGTGGTCATTAGCCTATATTGATTAAGAAGATAACGAAGAAGACCATCGAAATGAGAAGGAATATCGCTCGAAGAATCACAAGGGAAGGGCGTGTTTGAAAGTCGAGGCTTGGAAAGCCCTAATATTACTGAGCAGGAAGGACATAAAATATGATGGCGTACAGTGTCGTACAATTTAAAACTAATCATTAACATTGCAACGACTGTGCCAGGCTGAGTAGCTCTGGTGGTAGAGCTCAAGTTGGTGGCTCAGTCCGGTAGTATTTTAAGGTGATCTAATTCGTCAGCCTCGTATCAGTACATCTATCAGCACATAAAAGAAGACTTGCGGGACAACATTTCGGCAACTCGGCTTGTCTGAAAGTCGTAGAAGTAGTGAGTGGGACACAAAACAAATGGCGTTATTATTACTGTTTATTGTTGTTAGTTTGTTGTGTGCTCTATCTCTTCTGCTGCTAGATGGCATTACTACCGCAATCACAAAAACTAGCTCGTCAACAGCGGGTATACAGCACCGAGTTGAATCACATTTGTATAGCAAACGAATAGTGAAAATTTACTTAGATCGAATAACTGCAGGTCATTCATCACCACGATGTCCGACTCGTTGGCTGAACGGTCAGCGTACTGGCCTTCGGTTCAGAGGGTCCCGGGTTCGATTCCCGGCCGGGTCGGGGATTTTAACCTTAATTGATTAATTCCAACGGCACGGGGGCTGGGTGTATGTACTGTCTTCATCATCATTTCATCCTCATCACGACGCGCAGGTCGCCTACAGGCGTCAAATAGAAAGACCTGCACTTGGCGAGCCGAACCCGTCCTGGGATATCCCGGCACTAAAAAAGCCATACGTATAATAATAATAATCATCATCATCATCACGATCTACGTGAAATTTTTCCTTTGAATTCTGAAGGTATTTTATCGTTTTCTATCCTCACAAACATCGAAACAGAGACGTTGAGTACCCTGAATGAACGCAGGAGCAGCAATTGCTGTACAGCCCATTCAGCAGGATGACGTCATGCTCGCATAAGCAATCCTTTGACGGGAGGAGCTCAGCATAAAGCACATTCCGCCGGTCCATTCACAGCTCTGGTGGACCTGTCCTCCTCAACTTCACAAACCCCCAAGTAAACCCGTATTTCGCGGAGTGAGAATTTGTTGAATATGATGGTTGTATCTGCATTTCACAGCTCCGGTGGACCTGTCCTCCTTAACTTCACAAACCCGCAAGTAAACCCGTATTTCGCGGAGTGAGAATTTGTTGAATATGATGGTTGTATCCGTATTTCACCTGCTGCTGTTAGTTTTTTGAGATTAATTGGGAACTACGTGCTAAATGAGCCTATCAAAGAAGCATCAGGACCGCCTATTTGCGAATGAAACACAATTTCAATTCGTGTTGTTGATGCTAATTACTCTCATTGAACAGACCAAAACATGGTTACTTCACGACACCATCACTCCATATCAACTTGTATGAAAACCTGAGTTGATAATTCAAAAAAATTAGATTTATATTCGTGGTTTACGAAAGGCGTCGCTCCAGTTCTTTGACTGATTGATTAGTGTAGTGGTCTTCGATTCGGAGAACTCTGGGCTCGATTCTCATCCGGGCCGGGGATTGCACCCTCGTCACGTTAATTCAAGTGGCTGGGGGGTTGGATGTTTGTGTTCCTGTGTGTGTTACTCCCTCTTCATTCATATACAATACTTCACGCTAGCAACAACTATATAAACACACAATTCTGAATATATCTCTCCACATAGTGTTGGTGTCATATAGCAACTGGACTTAAAACACATGTAGTGCCGATCCTAAATAATTGGAACAGGCCTAAGGCTAGGAAGAAGAGAGATTACGAAAGGCGAAAATGTGAGAGCTTTTGAAACTAGATCCCCAGTTCTCTGTTGCCCGAATAGATGAGTAAACCAAGATGAACTACGTATAACTCAATAACATTTCTAAGATTTAATATAACTGGCTATCTATCATTCTGCTCGACAAAGACCGAAATACTGTGATTTCCCTTCATATATTTATTGTTACAGCTAGAACGCTGACTACCGAGCGAGTTGGCCGTGCGGTTAGGGGCGCGCAGCGTTGAACTTGCTTTCAGGACATAGTGGGATCGAACCCCACTGTCAGCAGCCCTGAAGATGGTTTCCAGTGGTTTCCCATTTTCACACCAGGCAAATGCTGAGTAATATTAAGGCCACGGCCGTTTCCTTCCCATTCCCAGCCATTTCCTATGCCATACGTTGGCGTGACGTGAAACAAATTGCAGATAAAATAAATTTAAAAATTAACACTTATGCCGATGACTTACAGACTTACTTCCACTTAAGTCCTACTAAACACCTTTATCAAGACATATCTCAACTGACTGAATGGAACTTAAATTATAATATCCAATTAAATAGTGCCAACTTATTTGTTTAAGCTACACCAAATTCCTGAAAATTGCTATACTCGAAACCCTCCCAGCGACAAGGATTCTAGACCAGAATATCCTTTACAGTGAATCAATCAATCAATCAATCAATCAATCAATCAATCAATCAATCAATCAATCAATCACTACTGATCTGCATTTAGAGCAGTCGCCCCTGCCTGTTGTTTTCCTAGCCTTTTCTTAAATGATTTCAAAGAAATTCGAAATTTATGAACATCTCCCTTGGTAAGTTATTCGAATGCCTAACTCCCCTTCCTATAAACGAACATTTGCCCCAATTTGTCCTCTTGAATTATTCCAGCTTTATCTTCATACTGTGATCTTTCCTAGGGGCTGCCTGGCCGAGGCGGTAAAGGCGTGCTCGGTTCGCCCGGAAGGACGTGGGTTCGAATTCCCGTCAGGAAGTCGTAAAATTTAAGAAACGAGATTTCCACTTCCGGAGGTGCATATGGCCCTGAGGTTCAATCAGCCTACTCCAAAAATGAGTACCAGGTTAATTCCTAGGGGCAAAGGCGGCCGGGCGTAGAGCTAACCACTTTACCCCATCACGTGCCGCGGTTAACAATGGTGGAAGCCTTTACCTTCCACCCCTCCAAGGGCCTTCATGGCCTGTACGGAGGTGACTTTGTCTTTGTCTTGATCTTTCCTACTTTTAAACACACCACTCAAACATTCGTCTATTAATGTCATTCCACGCCATCTATCCACTGACAGCTCGGAACATACCACTTAGTCGAGTAGCTCGTCTCCTTTCTCCCAATTCTTCCCAGCCCAAAATTTGCAACATTTTTGTAATGTTACTCTTTTTTCGGAAATCGTCCAGAACAAATCGAGCTGCTTTTCTTTGCATTTTTTTCCACTTCATGAATCAAGTAATCCTGGTGAGGGTCCCATACGCTGGAACCATACTCTAGTTAGGGTCTTACCAGAGATTCACGTGCTCTCTCCTTTGCATCCTTACTACAACCCCTAAATACCCTCATAACCATGTGCAGAGATCTGTACCTTTTATGTACAATCATATTTATGTAATAACCCCAAAGAAGATCTTTGCTTACATTAACACCTAGGTACTTACAATGATCCATAAAAGGAACTTTCACATCAACGCAGTAATAAAAACTGAGAGGACTTTTCCTATTTTTCAAAACCTGACTTTGAACCCCGTTTAACATCATAACATTGCCTACTGTCCATCTCACAACATTAACGAGGTCATTTTGCAGTTGCTCCCTGTTAACAATCTAGACCTAGTCTTCTGATCATAGTCAAATATGATAAGAAAAGCTGTGTCCAAAGAAAGAAAGTATATTTTGAAGTGTAACGTCTAATGTACTTCACCTTACATGCGAAAGCTACTCGTTCAAAGTCTGATTTTCCCAATCATTGATTATAATTCTTTCGTATATAACGATTTATCTGAAACCTTGACCATCAAACTACAGAGGGTGCAAAATGTTGTAACTTCACGGACGTTGGGAAATATCAGTAGCTGTTTCTAGGCACAAAATTCTACAAACCTTGACAATGTATCTGAACCTAATGGGCCATTTCATAACAGATATAATAGATTTACACAGACTACTCTTCAAACTCCCATCCATCGTATTACTAAATTTGTCACTTTTTTTTTCACGGCGTCATACATTTTTGACATTCTTACCGTTTCATAAATACCACTAACTATGCTCAACTAGAGCAGTATTTAGCATCCTTCTTACTGGAGGAGTTCGCAAGGGGCTGAGAACCTGCAAACTTGTGTTTCTCAATCAGGAAGTCGGAAATTTCTTAATTGTTTTTTGTCACCGTCATTTGAAAATTCTTATAGTTTCAAATTGCTCATGTTTAACTCCATTAAATATCCGTACAAGGCAATCCTAATTTAAATCTATGTTAAAGTATGTTTAATATTAAGTTAATATTGTATTAAATAATTTAATTCGTATATTCTTAGGCCTGTATCTTATTTGTAGACGCTACAGTGGCATGTATATAAATAATACATTCAATTAAGTTCATTTCAAAATTTTCTCTTCGTTGCACATGTGATCAAATTCATTTTGAGACAAATTGAGCCAACTTTAATGAAAGTCCCGTGTGACTGGAGATTTATACAAGCCACTCAGGATTATGTAGGGCCTGGTTATGGGAAATTTTAATTACACCTTCAGAATCCGTTCTTTACACATCTCTTTCCATGTGATTAAGAGTCTCTGAAGGTTGGATGTGCTTACTTCTCATGGGAATTTGAAAACTTGGCATTTGTGCGTGGGGGATCAAGAACCAGAGGCGTGCTATACGGTAGTCACTTCCCAGAAACGTTCTTGACAATAATGGCTTACATTCCTCTAGTGCTGTTCGCAGACAAAACAGCGATAACGGAGCCAGGATGACATCATTCTTTGTTATGTTATCACGTTGAACAGTTTTAATACCGCCGAGTTCAAATGCCCGTAGCTTGTAGTATTCCCGTGCTGGTGGACTTGTTGCATTCCTCCTGCTCCTAGAGATTCACCGGTTTGACTACCTTACATTGGCTCCCATTCAATTGTTCATTATCTTCCGTCCTCCCATCTGGTGCAAGCAACTTAAACTTCACTTAGTCCTTTTGTGATTCTTTCCACCTCTTACGTCCGCTTGCAATTGTACAAGACAAGATAGCAGCGCAAATCTCTTGTTGATTCATATTAGCGAATCGCGACACCTTGGGCCAAAAGTATCGTTCTCTACGAACGAGTTGCCTACGCGGTACGTGTCGTGTAGCGGTTTCTTACAGTTTGCTTTACATCGTGCCGCCACAGATAGGCCTTATGGCGACGATGGGATAGGAAAGGACTAGGAGTGGGAAGGAAGCGTGGCCAACATCTGCTTGGTGTGAAAATGGGAAACCATAGACAATGGGATTCGAACCTACTATCTCACGGATGCAAGCTCACACCTGCGTGCCCCTAACCGCACGGCCAACTCGCCCGGTAGTCGTGTAGTTATAATCTTGCATTCGGTAGATATTGAGTTCGAACCTTATCGTTGACAGCCCTTGAGTTGGTATTCTGTTGTTTTCCGGTTTGACACCAGGCAGGCCTATGAAGGGCTTTACCATGTAGCCAAATCTCTTGATCAAATCAGTTTCCATTAGGAAAAAGAATCATATATTCATCATCAATATATCTTTCTTTCCTTCTTTCTTTCTTTCTTTCTTTCTTTCTTTCTTAATCTGCTTACCCTCCAGGGTTGTTTTTTCCCTCAGACTCAGCGAGGGATCCCACCTCTACCGCCTGAAGGGCCGTGTCCTGGAGCGTGAGACATTGGGTCGGGGAATACAACTGGGGAGAATGACCAGTATTTCGCCCAAGCGGCCTTGTGGGGGGATGGGAAGGATGGAAAGGATAGAGAAGGAAGAGGGAAGGAAGCGGCCGTTAGGTATCATCCCGGTATTTGCCTGGAGAAGAAGTGGGGAACAACGGAAAACCACTTCGATGATGGCTGAGGCGGGAATTGAAGAATCGAACCCCCTCTACTCATCCCCCGAGGATGAGTGGATCCCGTTCCAGTCCTCGTAAAACTTTTCAAATTTAGTGGTAGAGCCGGAAATCGAATCCAGGTCTCCGGGGGTGGCAGTTATTCACACTGACCACTACACCACAGGGCCGGTCACTACTTAATTCTTGCTAAATTGTGAAAAATCACGTAGCAAACCCCCGGACCATACGTATAGGAGCATAGCAATGACATAAGTTTTTGATAAACTATGGAGCCGATAGCCGGCACATTGATAGTCTGTGGTTTGCCGAACGTACAGTAGTGAAAGTACGCCGGTCTGTGTAGAGGTTTCCCATACACAAAATATTCCGTAGTAAACTACCTTCCCTAATTTACGTCAGATTTCAAACAGGACAACTTCAAGAGTGCTGAAAGCTACAAAGCTAACAAAAAGTCTGGGAGGAATGAAATTATAATGCACGATTACCATTATAATTTTAGTTTTTCATTTTAAAACTGTAGAACATTATAAAGGTAAATTTTGAACATAATTATACTAAGAACATACCTCGACTTCTCTTTACGGGTCTTCTGGCCCCAACTTGGCAGGTTCGATCCTGGCTCAGTCCGGTGGTATTTGAAGGTGCTCAAATACGTCAGCGTCGTGTTGGTAGATTTACTGGCACGTAAAAGAACTCCTATGGGACACAATTCCGGCACCTCGGCGTCTCCGAAAACCGTAAAAGTAGTTAGTGGGACGAAAAGCAAATAGCATTATTATTATTATTCTCTTTACGGGAGTGAAAGCTGGGTGTTCTCAGGACATCTTATTCATCAGTTAGAAGCAACAGACATGAAAGTGGCGAGAATGACTGCTGGTGCAAACAGGTGGAAACAATGTTAGGAGGGCATTCGAAAGGCAGAGATAAAGGCTGTTCGGGATAAACCCGGTGGACGAAGCTGTACGTATCAATCGACTTGGGGTCATGTGAGGCGAGTGGAGGAGGATCGGTTACCTGGGAGGATAATGGACTGGGTCTTGGAGGATAAAATCAGTAGAGGGAGACCAAGGCGATGATAGCCGACTCAGTTTTAAATGATTGATTGTTTCACGATATTGGCCTGAAAATATAATATTTGTGAAATTATTTTTAAAAATCACGTTATAGTTTTTAAAAGATGGTGTTTCGTCATTTATCGCTTTAATCACGCCTGAACTACCGGACTGGGGTCGATGACCTAGCTGTTAGGCCCCTTTAAACAACAAACATCGTCATCAGCAACTACTGGACTAGTTGAGCTCAAATGATTACCTCACATAATCATTTCATATGGTAAAAGCCTAGTTTAATTTCTTGATAGTTAACCTGTTCTATATGGCAGCCATTAATTTATTTTATCCACTGAGGTCAAAAATAATTAGGGTCGTCATCAAATGAAGCCCAGCATGTGTTTAGTTTTCTATAAGGGAGACCATAGGCCTACGCATTTTCTTTGTACAATCGGCTTGTATACATTGTGTGCATTTAATATACTCTAGTCTGTACTGTAGCTGTAGCCACCTTCGAACAGCGCATCCTGACCGTCTTCAGTGACATCCGGATGCAGTGGGCTCAGTGAGGGGAACAAGCGGCTGACCATTCTGCATGTAAGCTGTGGCTAGGGTAGTCTCATCGGTGATAAATTGCTTGTCTACACGGCAGAACACCTCGTAACACTAATTTGTCAAAAGTTTATTCATCTTTTGATTTGTTCATATCTACAATGCTATGCTTCCTACTTCTACTCTAGTCTGTTGCATTTCCTTACCTCTGCCTGTGGTATTTAGCCCACTCTTCACTCCAAAGCGATGTAGATTCCGACCTCGGTGATAAAGATTCGTTTAGTAGTTGTTCCTCTGTTCTCAAGATAGAATTCTCGATTATGGTTAAGATTGCTGACTCTGAGGGTGTTAAACTCTGTGTCGTTGGCTTGCGGCACGTTTAAAGCTGAGGGAGCAAAATTCTGACATCCTGGCGTCCCTTGATATCTACAGCAATTGCAGAGACGGTAGCAAAGAAAAGAATTTAAATTATGACGAGTCCTTCATTTCTCGCCTTTATAGACCTTCCGCTTCCCTCTCTTTAGCCCTCCTCTTTCTCATCTGGTTACTGTTAACACCATTCAACACAGGAGCTATAGATTCCTCCGTGGTCTAGTGGTAGTGTGTCCAAATTGCTGAACTCAAAGACGAGATGGAAATATAACAAGAATATACACTTTTTCTATCACATATCAGAAGATGTTGTAGGTCACAAAAGGACTGGACAAATCAGAAACAATATAGGAGCCAGTAAAATGTCTTAGGTTCCAAGCATACAAAATGAAAAACCTTTGCTTACTCCTATAATACTGACCACTTCGATCTCTCTCTTCATCTTAATCACTCTCAGATCATATTCACTGCTCTAGGCACTTCATTTAATGGGCTCAAATGTACTAATCCCTCAGCATTACTTATTGCATAGTAGTGCAGTAACTTACACAAAGAACACAAAGTAAAGCAAAGCAAAGTCTTCTCCGTACAGGCCATTAAGGCCCTTGGAGGGGTGGAAGGTAATGGCTTCCACTATCCGTAACCCCGGCACTTGATGGGGTAGAGTGGTTAGCTCTACGCCCGGCTGCCTTTGCCCCCAGGAATTAACCTGGTACTCATTTTTTATTTAGGCTGAGTGAACCTCAAGGCCATGTGCACCTCCGGAAGTGGAAATCTCGTTTCTTAAATTTTACGACTTCCTGACGGGGATTCGAACCCATGTCCTTCCGGGTGAACCGAGAACGCCTTTACCGCCTCGGCCAGGCAGCCCTTGCACAAAGAACATAACGGAGAAAATCTAGCGCCAAGCTCGGAGAAAAGCGAAGGTTTAACTTGCCGATGTAATGGTTACGAGTTATCACGAGAAAACATATTGAACGCGTAGATCAATTCAAGTCAATGTTCAGGTGTAATCAATGCTTATAACCGCTTCTAAACCTTATAATTGCCGGGCTGAGTGGCTCAGACGGTTAAGGCGCTGGCCTTCTGACCCCAACTTGGCAGGTTCGATCCTGGCTCAGTCCGGTGGTATTTGAAGGTGCTCAAATACGTCAGCCTCGTGTCGGTAGATTTACTGGCACGTAAAAGAACTCCTGCGGGACTAAATTCCGGCACCTCGGCGTCTCCGAAAACCGTAAAAGAGTAATTAGTGGGACGTAAAAACAAATAACATTATTATTATTATTATTATTATTATTATTATTATTATTATTATTATTATTAAACCTTATAATTTTCGTATTTACGCATAGATAACGCTAGAGAGACGACGGTAACAACAACAAAACACTTTTGGAACGAATTTTACTGTCGAGGTTTTAAAAATGACACCAAATTAATTTGTTATACGTTGCTATCTTCAGAGTAGAAATAAATTCCTCGTACTTGAATTTAGCAGTTAAAATTTGAAACTGTTAGGCGCCTACACATTTCTTTTCGTCGCCATAGCGACTGGGCGCCTGCAGATTTCTCCAGCGCTGGGCTACACAATATCTCACTAGAAATTAATCTGTTCTTGGGTTGATAACGCCAGAGAAATATACAGTCAGGAATGCTGGGTGTGGCTTCGTGTTTGTTCGAGCCCTTGGATTAAGGCTCCGAGTCTTCTCCTGGTTCACAAGATAACACTCATTTCTACACAAATATGTCGAATGTATGTTATTTATGTCCGTATGGCAGAAGTAAGGAGGACATAAAATGCAGATTAGCACAAGCAAGGAAGAGCTTTCTTAAGAAAAGAAATTTGCTCACTTCAAACATTCATATCGGAATTAGAAAGATGTTTTTGAAGACTTTCGTGTGGAGCGTGGCATTGTATGAAAGTGAAACATGGACGATAACTAGCTCAGAAAGAAAGAGAATAGAAGCTTTTGAAATGTGGCGTTACAAAAGAATGCTGAAGGTGAGATGGATAGATCGAATCACGAATGAAGAGATACTGAATCGAATTGATGAGAGGAGATCGATTTGGCTAAATTTGACGAGAAGAAGAGATAGAATGATAGGACACATCTTAAGACACCCAGGACTTGTTCAGTTGGTTTTTGAAGGAAGTGTAGGTGGTAAGAACGGTAGGGGTAGACCAAGGTATGAATATGACAAGCAGATTAGAGCAGATGTAGGATGCAATAGTTACGTAGAAATGAAAAGTTTAGCACAGGATAGAGTGGCATGGAGAGCTGCATCAAACCAGTCTATGGACTGATGACTCAAACAACAACAATGAGAGATGTAATTTTGATATCCTAGATTTTTGTTGAATCTTTTAAGTGTAATAAATATCTCCCCTCTTGTAGTATGTCGGATAGGTAAAACACGCTATATCTTGTTTTATTGTTATGCATATAGACCTCTCCCATTGCGTTCTTGAATAAAACCTGATTTGCACGTAAAGGCGGGCAGGGGGAGGAGAAAGACGGGAAGAGGGAGCTAATGGAAACGACTCTGACTAGCCCGACTATTATTCCGACCGCGTTGAATTGAATTCATGCATGTGCTGGGAGGGAGGACTGAATATCCGCCATTTTGTACACGCTATTTAAGGGAGGTGGGGAGAGGGTAGTGTAGGTATCATCAATCAATCAGCACCCGAGATGCGTCGCGATCGCGTGATCAACTGTACTGGAGTCAAATCGCCACTGAAAATAGCCAACAAAGGTATAGCCCTTTCCGGAGCGTGTCAGATACTGCTTCCTAACGTGCCTGGTCTTCTAAAAGTGGCTCAGATAGCATAGCGAGCGCGCTCTGCTGCCCGATAAGTTCGCTTTCCTAATTTCTTAAAGCTCCGTTCACTTGCATGCATTATGTTCTGAACTTTTTCGAGAAGAGTGTTGGAATACTTCTAAAAGGCGTTCAAATAGTTTCTACTCATATCTCATACCATTTTCGTTAATGCTTTATTCCCCAGAAAGAAAGAAAGAAAGAAAGAAAGAAAGAAAGAAAACGACCACTATTCGCCATGCCGACCACATGACATCTCGTAATTTGCAGACCTGTGGAGTGAGCAGTGGCCACTTGGTAGACCAAGTCTTTTCGGGACTGTTGCGCAACGGAGTTTGTATTATTATTATTATTATTATTATTATTATTATTATTATTATTATTATTATTATTATTATTATTATTATTATTAGCTGATCCGTGGATCAGTGGCCTCACTCACGTTTAGAATTGAGGTGTTCCAAGAGAATTGTTAATTTTGATAATGAACCCAAACTGTTAGCTATTGTGAAAAATTATCAGTTGCGATTCTTCTGTAGTGGGCCTACTGTAAATTATGTAAAGATTTCTATTTGAACTCTAAAAACTGCGCTATATCAGATCCCAAGATTGCTAACAGTTTTCTGATAGATGTAAAAACCACATCACTACAACTTATGAATTTTTAAAAAAAATATTTGAATCTGGCTGAAATATGTTCTAGTTTAGGCATGACTATTTAATTGTTAAATAGTAGATATTAAGTATTGAATAGGTGGAACCTCCGTAATAAATTATTTTAAAGAATATTTTTGAAAATTTAGGCATTGAGTTTTGAAGACCACATCATTTAATAGGCTATGCCGCAACTCAAAGTTTGTATGACATAAACGGAAAAGGTGTTTCCAGAAGTGTAAAAGCGAAGATAGACAGGCGTTGAGCAAGATTGTAGGTACAGTATACTCAAGTCAGTAGGCGTATGTTCATTCTATAAAGCGCTTAATGTTTACTTTTGACAATGTAAGTCACAAAAGCTATTCCACTTTTACTAGCGTACAAAGAATAATGTTTGATGATGATGATGATGATGATGCTTGTTGTTTAAATGGGCCTAACATCGAGATCATCGGCCCCTAATGGTACGAAATGAAATAACCAAAAGTTCAAATTAATCCACTGAACAAAATAAAATAAAAAAATGTCATGAAGAATGAATGGATGGATATGAACCCCACAAAAAAAAGAAACAAAAACAGTGGATCAGACACAAAAAAAAAAGGTCGTGAATAATAGTATTACTGACCAAGGGACCATTTATAAAGCACAATGATGCTTGATGTCGACAGGGGTGCAAAATCCACGACTAAGGCCCCACAGAATGGTACATGTCGCGAGTAAAGTAGAACCATGGTATTTGTCATGTTGGGGTACTAATCAAAAGTAGCGAAGACTCACGGTGTTCCACACAAGATGGTACTACTCACAAGTATTGTACTTAGTACAGGTAACGCAAACCTATGGTGTTTCGCACACAATGGCGCCACTCATAGCCAACGCAAACCGGTAAGGTTCCTCACCTATGTGTACTGGTCACGGGCGCCGGTATTCCCGTGGTGTTCCTCACATAGTGGGTACCAATCACAGGCAACGCTGACCCACGGTGCCGCTCATATAGCGGTACAACTCGCAGGCTACGTCCAGACCCGCGGTGTTGCTCACATGGGTACAACGCACGGGTACTGGAATCCACCAAACCAGGCTTTTTACTGCAACTAATCACAAACCTATTTCGTACCAATTTAGTGATACTACTCGCAAGTACATGCAAACGAAACAAGAGTAGTTTCATGGTTCTAATTCAATCATCCCTTGGTCGCCCCTTGTAGTCGCCTCGTATGACAGGCAGGGGATACCGCGGGTGTATTCTACATGTGCGTCCCCCACCAGCAGGGGGTAGTGTGTTTGGTGGAATAATGTTTTTCTCAAGCACAAAGACGAGTCGTTCATCTCATGATCACAACAATCTTATCTTCCACAGACGAACACGTACCAAAATCCACACAGTTTGAATATCCTAGGATTACTTGTGTTTAATTTGGAGATGGATCCACAATGTCTACTACTGTAATTTGAGGAAATAACATAAAGACGAAATATAAGTTTTAACCAAAATAAGCTTATTTCCCGCTGCCCAGTAATCACAAATAACTGTAGGACTACCGCTAATAATTACATGAGTGTGTCTGAGGAATGTGTGTACCAATGCTGAGAAAGATACAGCAGTTTTAAAGACCATTATAGAAACATCCACATTCATTTAGATGAGGACACTTCGTTTCCACTTTTACAGAGAACAAACCTGCCTTCGCTCAGTTATTAGTTCCTCCTGTGAGAAGGGGCGATAGAATAACATCCACGGTATCTCCTGCCGGTCGTAAGAGGCGACTAAAAGGGACCTCAGGGTCTCTTAACTTGGGAGCGTGGGTTGTTGACCACGGGGATCTTTAGCTGAGTCCTGACATTGCTTTCACTTACTTGTGCCCGGTTCTTCACTTTCATCTATCCTATTCAACCTTCATTGGTCAACCCTTTTCTTGTCCGACTTCGATGCTATTTATTTCCTTGCCCTTCGTGGTCCTTGTCTTTCTTTGGCGATACTGTCCGGCTCCATGGCTAAATGGTTAGCGTGCTGGCCTTTGGTCGCAGGGGTCCCGGGTTCGATTCCCGGCAGGGTCGGGAATTGTAACCATCATTGGTTAATTTCGCTGGCACGGGGGCTGGGTGTATGTGTCGCCTTCATCATCATTTCATCCTCATCACGACGCGCAGGTCACCTACGGGAGTCAAATCAAAAGACCTGCACCTGGCGAGCCGAAGTTGTCCTCTGACACTCCCGGCACTAAAAGCCGTACACCATTTCCATTTTTTTGGTGATACCTTCATTTTTACAAGTGTCGGACCCCTTCCCCACTTTTATCTCCTCTCTGATTAGTGTTATGTAAAGGATGGTTGCCTGGTTGTACTTCCTCTTAAAACAATAATCACCACCACCACCACCACCACCACCACCACCACCACCACCACCACCACCACCACCACCACCACCACCACCACCACCTCAGTTATTATTATTATTATTATTATTATTATTATTATTATTATTATTATTATACTATCATTGATTTTTTTCGAGATTCCCATCTTGTAGACGATAATTTCTGAAATCGCCTGCAAAGAGGACAATTAATTTTTTCAACAAATTTCGTAGTCAATAGAATGTTTGTGTGTTTTTAATTTTGAATAATATGCATTTGTGAGATGTAGGCCTACAGGGGGTAGCATGCTAAAGAAGGTTCATAGTTGTTATTTTATCACCCAATAGCATTAACACTGGGAAGGTACCGCGGCCGTGATCTTAATTAAGTTACAACCCCGATGAAAATGGGAAACTACAGAAAACCATCTTCAGGATTTCCAACGGAGGGGTTTGAACCTATCATCTACCGAATATAAGATTACAGCTACAAGACCTCTACCCTCAAGCCAACTCGTTCGGTGAAAGACATTTTTTACAATAACGAAATGCTGATTTTATGTTCTTAGCGTGTAAGCACATTTTCTTTGTACGTAACTATTTATTAGTATGAATTGTGTGGCTACTGCCGCATATATGAGAGAGCAATTACTAAAATATGTGGTACTGAGACACTGTTCCCTCCACAGTAATATTACTTCACATTTGTCGATTTATTTTCAAGATGCCTACATTGCGACAGATGCCTTTCAGTAACACAACACAGCTTCATGATGGATTAGTGCCCTATTTTTGATTCTTCTTACTATAGTCCTATAGTAAATATAAGGTAGGATGCTTACCAGGAAGTGTTAAATGATCTTAAGCGGGCGCTCTGGGGAGAGAGAACGGCTCCTACTTCCTGCCTTTCACAGATTTGAACAAGTCAACAGTACCACCTACTACGTTAAAAGAAAACACCAGCTGAGAAAGTACAATGCATTCATGGCATGGCCTTGTTGACAACTTTCCACCTATTTCAATCACCGGGCGAGTTGGCCGTGCGGTTAGAAGGGCGCGGCTGTGAGCTTGCATCCGGGAGATGGTGGGTTCGAATCCCACTGACGGCAGCCCTGAAGATGGTTTTCCATGGTTTCGCATTTTCACACCAGGCAAATGCTGTGGCTGTACCTTAATTAAAGCCACGGCCGCTTCCTTCCAACACCTAGACCTTTCCTATCCCATTGTCGCCATAAGACCTATCGTGTCGGTGCGACGTAAAGCCAATAGCAAAAAAAAAAAAAAAATCCCATTCCTTGATATGTGACTGATGGCAAAGTTACATTGTCACTACCGTTTTACTAAAGCGGCCGCGGTTCGAATGCCGATCATTATCATTATACTGTATATGTGACTTTTGAATTATGGCCAAGCATCTCCTGTTTTAAATGGAATTCAAGCCAAAAATCCCGCATGCATTCACCGAGATCCGAACCGGAAGCACCTTGGTGGGAAGCCAATTATAAAGCTACTTCGCTATCACACCAATAATAATAATAATAATAATAATAATAATAATAATAATAATAATAATAATAGGCCTAATAATAATAGTCGGCCCCGTGGTGTAGGGGCAGCGTGACTGCCTCTCGCCCGGAGGCCCCGGGTTCTATTTCCGGCCGGGTCAGGGATTTTTCTCTCTACCTGAGGGCTGGTTCGAGGTCCACTCAGCCTACGTGAGTAGAATTGAGGAGCTATCTGACGGTGAGATGGCGGCCCCGGTCTCGACAGCCCAGAATAACGGCCGACCACACGACCTCTCGTAATCTGCAGGCCTTCGGGCTGAGCAGCGGACACTGGCCCTTTCAAGGGCGTTAAGTGCCGTGAGGGTTAATAATAATAATAGTAATAATAATGGAAAACGCAGGTTAATATTTTATGGACATATTAAAATAATGCATGCAGACCGACTTACAAAACAAATAAGTTAGTTGAATTCTATGGAAACAGGAGTAAAGCCAAATTCAAAACAGACACAATGAAATGGATTGGCGAAATCAAAACCGATTTGAAACAGGCAAAAATTACACTAACAGATGACCAAAACAGGGAGATCTTCAGATCGAACATTTTCAAATGGCAAGTTGACCAAGAGGAAAGACCAAAGAAGAAGACCGGAACAACCTGGTCTGAAGACAGAAAGGCAGCCCACAGTAATAGAATGAAAGAAACTATCGGTTCAAATGAAGAAAACAACTAAGTAGCCTACGTAGTCCTAATGAACTTATTCGCACATAATAATAATAATAATAATAATAATAATAATAATAATAATAATAATAATAATAATAATAATAATAATAATGTATTCCACTGAACAGGAAGGGCTTACTAGAAAACATTGAAAAGACAGAAAGGAAGATCTTGAGGAAGATACTAGGGCCCAGGAAAGTGGGTCAAGAATTTAGACTGCGACCAAATGAGGAACTATACAAAAGGACCGAAAAAATCACAACATCCTTCAAGAAGAGAAGACTCTGCTTCTACGGACACATTAAAAGAATGCCACCAGAGAGAACAGCCAAGCGAATTCTGGAATACATGGAGAACAGGAAGACACAAACTAGCTGGCTTAAAGGGGTCAAGGAGGATATGGAGGAAAATAATGTATCACAGCAGGTAGTATACAACAGACAGGAATACAGAAAAATCATCAACAAAATTAAGGGATTCCAAGATCATAGTAGCAAAAAACGGACCGGCAACAACTGGTCACGAGAACGTAAAGAAGCCTACTCCGAAAGGATGAAGAAGTACTGGGCCGATCGAAAGAGGAAGAACCGTAAATGAATGATGCTTAACGTGGTCCATAGTAGACCCATTCGAAAACAATAATAATAATAATAATAATAATAATAATAATAATAATAATAATAATAATAATAATAATAATAATAATAATAATAACCACCATCCCGGCAGTCAGAAAGAACAAACATCCATGGTGGACAACTACTTGTGACAAAGCAATAGAAGAGAGAAAGCAAGCACGGCTAAAATGGAACCGTAACAAAAGTCTGAAAAACCATAAAAACTTCTTAGAAGTTAGGAAAACTGCTACTAAAATTATCAGGAACACCAAGAGGCAGTACAATAAAAATATCATTGAACAAGCAGAGAGGGATTTTCAAAGAAACAACACTAGAGACTTCTACCAAACTTTTAAATCTCAAATAACACCCTACTCAGCCCCTACACTTCACCTTCGGGGAGCTGACGGAAATCTGAAAATGAACAATGAAGAGTGCACCACAGTTCTAGCAGAGTATTTCAACAACCTTCTAAATTCAAGGGAACCCAAGGAAAAACTGCATTTCGAACCTCAGAATGTTACTAAGTCGGACTCTCTCCCACCAACAAAGGGGGAGATCAAGAAAGCCATTTCAGAATTGACATGTAACAAAGCAGCGGGCGAGGATGGAATCATAGCAGAGCTCTGGAAATACGCTGATGAGGAGTCAATCCAAAGTATCCATGAAATCATATCAAACATCTGGGTGACAGAAGCGTTACCTAGCGACTGGACCTCAGCTATCATCCACCCGTTACACAAAAAAGGCGACAAATCAGATCTCAACAACTACAGAGGGATTTCCCTTGTATCAGTGACGTATAAGATACTCTCCAAAGTATTACTCACAAGAGTAGAGGCTCAACTAGACTCCTGCATTGGAGAGTACCAGGCTGGGTTTCGCAAGTCAAGGTCATGCGCCGAACAAATCCTGAACCTCAAAACCATCATCACTTACAAAAACCTAAGCGCCTCACCCTACGTGGCAACGTTTGTTGACTTTCAGAAGGCCTACGATTCAGTAGATAGAGAGTCACTCTTCCAGGCACTCGCTGAACTGGGACTAGATAAGAAAACCTTGAATCTAGTGAAAGCAACTCTTACCAACACTACTGCCAGAATCAAATTCAGAGGGGAACTGTCCCAGAGATTTGAGATCAAAACAGGTGTTAGACAAGGGGATGGCCTATCTCCAATCCTCTTTAATTGCCTACTTGAAAACGTCATTCGTGAGTGGACGAAAATGCTACAGGATGACTCTGGATTGAGAATTGGCTACAAGAAAGACAAGTTAACAGTCAACTGTTTAGCCTTCGCAGACGACCTTACACTCCTGGCATCCAGTGTGGAGGAAGCTATCCATCAACTATCCTCTCTCGACCACATAGCAACTAAAGTAGGGCTGAAGATCGCCATCAACAAAACACAGTTTATCACCAACATCAAAGATGCACCCAAATCAATCCCACTGGGGGACAAAACAGTACAAAGGACTAACTCCTTCAAATACCTAGGAGAATGGATAACCCCAAACATGAATGAAGATCAGGCCATGAACAGCAGATGCATCAAATTGGAAAATGCCTACCACCTATGTAAGAGTATGTACAAATCCAAATCCCTCTCCCTTAACCTCAAAATCAGGCATTACACTACTGTAGTGAGACCGTCAGTACTATACGCCTCAGAATGCCTAAACATGGTAAGAAAAGGGCAACTTAGAAAACTGGAGCTGAAGGAAAGGAAGATCCTGAGAAAAATCATGGGCCCCATTAAAGTTGAAGACAAGTACAGAATCAGGCACAACAACGAACTGTATCAACAATTGGAGAGCATTACAACATCTATGAGGAAGAGGAGATTGAACTTCTACGGTCATGTCATGAGAATGGACAATCAGAGGCTCACCTCCAGAATCTTCCACACCATCTCTAGAGGGAAAGCGACTAATGCCAAGTGGGCAAGACTCGTCAGAAAAGACCTTCAAGAATTGGACATTGCTCCCAGTGAAATTTATGACAGGAATAGGTACAGAACGTTGATCAGAACATCAAACTCTCTCCAGTCACTAACAGAAAAAACAGTACGTCCGGGAGGAGGTGTGAAATGGACTCAGGAGCGAAAAGACATTCACAGTGCAAGAATGAAGGAGTACTGGTCAAAGAAGAAAGCTGCTAGAGATAAGAACCACGTGGTCCATAGCAGGCCCAAACGGAACTAAATAATAATAATAATAATAATAATAATAATAATAATAATAATAATAATAATAATAATAATAATAATAATAATAATAATGCAAGGTTTGCTTAACGTAACTTATATTAAAATGCTATAAATTTTAAGACACTCTGAATTTTGTTCTGAACTGGGGTTCTGTAACTCTATCGTTGCCATCTTTTATAAAATTTGCCTGCCATGTGTTTAAAGACGTAGACATTTTATAATTGAGAATTACAAAGAATTATGAATCATAGGTTTGTTTATTTTCTTAAAATCTCACAATCACATTATAAAAATGTGGCTACTAAACAGAGAACTCTTGGAACAACGTATTTAGGTTATGCATTTACGGTGGGCCTGCAAGTACGGAAAAAACATGCGCCTGATGGCCGGTGGATTTGCCACTAGCCTATATATATTGAATAAACGTTCTTCAGGTTATCTCAGATATTTCTGGGGACGCTAGAGTCATCCTGACTTGTTTTAAGTCATAGGCAGGTGTTTACCGCCGACGTCACGTTGTTTTCGGGGGGAAAGGTTATTACCACGGTAAATTTTGTGGCCTTATAGGCCCATATCTTAATTAACAAGTGGATAAAGTTGTGAATAGCATGCATTATTTCGAATAGCACCTCGAAGCGAACATCTAGTGCTGATAAAAAGCCGAGGATTACTTGGAAGTGACACTGATGTTCTGTTACGATGTATGCAAATCTCTCAAGATCTTTAGACGTCCTTAGATATCAATTTTCGGTGGTTTGCAAACATTTCGTGTTGTGTGCCATGGTCATACACAGTTCTTACAATTGAGTGGATAGTGCAGATTGCAACACAAGTAGCATCAGTAACAAGAGTCACTGTTAATTAGTGTGATGACTGCATTTCTCTATCTTTACTGCTATCATATGGAATCTGAGGGGGGGATTGCTAATGGGATAATATCGCAGCACTTGCATTTGTAAATTGCAAAAAGAAAAAAAGTATATATTGAATGGAATAGCGCAATAAACGGACTCATCATTTCGATGTTTCACTATACTTCGAGCTGGGATTGGAAGTAAGTGACTGTAGGCAGTATGTCAGGCAATAATAATAATAATAATAATAATAATAATAATAATAATAATAATAATAATAATAATAATAATAATAATAATAATAATAATAATAATTGGGCGAGTTGGCCATGCGGTTAGGACCTCGCAGCTGTGAGCTTGCGTCCGGAAGATAGTAAGTTCAAACCCCACAGTCGGCAGCCCTGAAGAAGATTTTCCGCCGGTTTCCCATTTTCACATCAGGCAAATGCTGGGTTGTACCTTAATTGAGGTCACGGCCACTTCCTTCCCACTCCTAGGCATTTCTCATCCCATCGTCACCAAAAGACCTATCTGTGCCGGTGTGACGTAAAACAAATTGTAAAAAAAAAAAAAAAAAAAAAAAAAAGGTAATATTCCGGCATTTGAATGGAGGTGAAATTAGAAACCACAGAAGACCATTAAAATAGTCTAAGTGGGATTATGGCTGGAAGTTTCTATGGTAAACTCTTGCACAGAGGTTGTCTTCTTAATGTCAAGAAACTCTAGGATTTTTTCATATTGAGGAATTGCGGTTAGTAGATTTAAAGAAAGCTCAAAGGTTCGAAATTTTGGTTTGACTGAGGTTGTCAAACGTATCAGAATATGTGTCTCGTATTTAGTTACCTAAAGATCCCTAATATGCCAACAGACTGCATTAGAACTAATTGCACAGCCTTAGGGAGAGGAGACTCGTCGAAAAAAGATCAAGTTACAAAATAAGTACTGGCCTTGGTATAATAAGCTAATGACTAAGAATGAGAAATTTATGCTTGTCGCCCTTTCGATTATAGGGTTGATTACAGAAAGTGGTCAGAAGTAAGTAAAAGAACCCTCTAAATGAGAAATGACTGCGCCATTGTCGTTTGATGAGGGTGGGTTGGGTTGTGGGATTCAGGCGGAAGTGGGTGTGCTTACGCCCAGAGGGGTGACACCGAAGGGAAGCTATGGAACTTGTTAGCTCGGACAAATTAGAGATTCTTATATTTCATCGTAATTGCGTACATCGATTTTAAAGAGAATTGGTTATGTTAAAAGTTCCCCAAACTCGCCGCATAACAGGCAGGAAAGTGTGCAGCAAAGTTTAAATTTCTAGGATCCATTGAATGTACTACCTTCCCCAAGACACGGAGAGGTGACTGAAGACTAGTTCTCTCTCTCTTACACACACACGCACACGCACACACGCGCACACACACACACACACACACACACACACACACACACACACACACACACACACACACACACACACAGGCTGCCTGGCTGGGCATCATAATGCGCGAGGGAGGAATAAAATGCTGTTGATTTGACTTCAAGCCGTACACAGTTATATTGAAGGAGTAATTGAGGACATTATGACATCATGAACCCTACCAACATGTTTTAATAAAAAAGCATAGGAAAATTAAAATGTATTATTTCTGTACAGAGTGGTTCGATTCCCTCCTCAGCCATCCTTGGAGTGATTTACCGTAGTTTCCCACTTCTCCTCCAGGCAAATACCGGGATGGTACCTAACTTAAGATCACGGCCGCTTCCTTCCCTCTTCCTTATCTATCCCTTCCGACCGTCCCATCCCCCCACAAGGCCCCTGTTCAACATAGCAGGTGAGACCGTCTGGACGAAGTACTGGTTATTATAGTTATTATAGTTCATATAATGGATCCACTTGAGACTGTCATCTAGTGGCTATTTAGGAATGCCACCTTGGCACTTTCATTACCCCCTACCTAGGGTATGTGGCAGAGAGTTCTATTGCTAATATTCTATGATCAGTGGAGGATAAACAATTAGTTACTGTGCTAGGCCTACTCCCTACCTTATGGTTTTCGGAGACGCCGAGATGCCGAAAATGTTGTCGTTCTATTTAGAGTAAATCTGCCTACACGAGGGTGGTGTTATTGAGCACCTTCAAATACCATCGCAAAGAGCCCTAACTTGTTTTAATTTATGCTACCAAGGTTCAGGAATACCATGCAAACACACTGCAGGAAAGAATTGACGTTTCGCGAAGACCTTTATTATTTCGCTTCCTATTAATTGTTCTAATAATACTGAAAAGTTTCACCGTTGCGACTTTAGAGGCGCTCGTGTTAGAGCGAGCAGTGGAGTCGTAATGCTGCAAACATGCACGGACCCAGAGATGTATAATCTAGTTCGTATATTCTGTAGAAAAATTGGAATTAAAGAAATAAGTGTTGCTTGTTTTAAAGTTCCCAAGTACAGAAAAATGTGGCAATACTGCTTCAGATATTCGTAGCAATTCCGTTGCCTCATTTACACATGAGAACGTTCTGTAGTTGGCTGTGTTATGCATGTCGTGCTACTGAGAGTACATTCTATTCACTTTAATTATAAAGTAAACTATTTTGTTGCCTTTGTTGTGCAGGTTTATTTTAACTATCTCTGCGATTGATTGAAGTTTCTAGTCAGTTGAGAATAATTTAAACTGCCACCATACTGTCTCAAAAGAATCAAGATCCAATTTTTCTACAGAATATACGAACTAGATTTTACATCTCTGAGTCCGTGCGTGTTTGCAGCATTACGACTCCACTGCTCGCTCTGGCACGAGTGGCTGCATTGGCCGCAACAGGGAAGCTGTTCAGTATTATTAGAATAATTAATAGTTCCTTATGAGGAAGCGAATCAAGGGACATAAGCGCCATACCGTCACTGTTCAATAGAAGTTTACCAGCCCTTAACGTTCTCAGTAAGCTGGCTGCTGAGCAGGGAGTGCGACTCGGAAGTACTTACCTACTTACTAAAAATGTTTGCGTACTCTATTGGAGTACGGTGGGCTTCCTAGAGTGTAGCACCCTCTCTCAGACCAGGAGATGTGTTGCTGTGATATTGGGTGCGGAGAAGGGTGAGGGGGAGCGGCTGTGGCCTAAACAGTCTCTAGTGAGAAGAATGGAAAATCACGGAAGACCATTCTTAGGTCAGCCGACGACAACCTCACGAAAGCAGAGACCGGGCGAGTTGGCCGTGCGTTTAGAGGCGCGCGGCTGTGAGCTTAATTAAGGCCACGGCCGCTTCCTTCCAACTCCTAGGCCTTTCCTATCCCATCGTCGCCATAAAACCTGTCTGTGTCGGTGCGACGTGAAGCCATTAGCAAAAAAAGAAAAAAAACTAACAAACGAAAGCAGAGCTGTAGAACCGAAGTTTCCGTTAAGACGAAACCACTCTGCTCTGTCTCAGTAGTATGATGCCTCAGAGCAGGGAACGTCCTGGCCCCTGCTTGAGGGTGTAAAGGTGAGGTAGTTGGTCACCAGATGACTCACAATGCGCCGCTATATGTGGGGAAGTATTTCATGTTGCCATATTGCAAGGAAGTCGGACGTTCCTCCGGCAGTGGCTAAGATGAACAAATGCTATTTTTCACACTCAGAAGATAGTTCATGCACATTAAGACATTCTAAGGAGAACACCAGTTTTAACTTATTTGTTGTAGCTTAATTATTTTGTGAGATTCTTTGATAATACTTTATTTATTTTCTTATTTGATGCTAGTGATTGATTACTTCATGAATTTTTCATTGGTTGGCACATATAAAAGTCTCTTGATTAATGTACAGAAATAATACATCTTAATTGTCCTATGCATTTTTATTAAAACATGTTGGCAGCTTTCATGATGTCATAATGTCCTCAATTACTCTTTCAGTATCACTGTGTACAGCTTGAAGTCAAATTTACAGCATTTTATTTCTCCCTCGCGCAATATGATGGCCAATTGAAATAGGTTCCACAGTCACGGAACCATACTCAGTGCAGTGTCTAATCGTTATAAATTGCAGTTATAAGCTTGCTTCCAGGAGATAGTGCGTTCGAATCCCACTGTCGGCAGTCCTAAAGATGGTTTTTCGTGGTTTCCCATTTTCACACCAGGCAAATGTTGGGGCTGTACCTTAATTAAGGCCACGGCCGCTTCCTTCCCATTCCTAGGCCTTTCCTATCCCATCGTCGCCATAAGCCCTATCTGTGTCCGTGCGACGTAAAACAAATAACAAAAAAAATTGCATACACCTTTACTGTCGACTGTTATGCCTTTCCGCGTTCAGTCTGCAAGCCTCTGAGAATTAATAAGTGCCTTCGCAATCCTCTATTTGCAACTAGCTCTGTAACCTCGTATAGATCCACACCTCTTACATTTAAATAATTATGAACTGGGTCTTGCCATCCTCACCTTGGTCTCTCACCATCCACGGTCGACTCCATTGTTCTCTCAAGTAACCTATCCTCCTCCACTCGCCTCACTTGACCCCTCAACCGAAGTCGATACACATAGCTTCATTACCGAGTTTATTCCTAACATATCCCTTATCTCTTTATTGTCAGTTATGTTTCCTCCTTGATTGTATTATAACAAAATTAATGTATTTTTTCGTTTGTTTCAGGTAAGTTTCTAGCTGCTTCTAGGAACGAGGATGGCTTGGTGAGCCCAATATTACGTTTATCTCTCCATTTTCCTGTCATTTCTTCAGTTCGCGTAATTAAAACTCATATTCTGTTGTAACGAGTGTTAAGGTTGTCTTATAAGCCTGAGTTATTATAGTGGATCCACTTGAGACTGTCAAGTTACGTCTCATCTAGTGGCTATTTAGGAATGCCATTTAAGTCTTGACACCCTCATTACCTCCTACCCAGGGTATGAGTGTGATGCGACCAGATCTCTCTTAATTTTTATTTTTTATTTTCTGTGTATTGATCTTGGTCATCATCTATGTACAACTGATACAAATAACAGATATACCAAAATATGAGTTGACAGCACAGGCACTTACAAAGATAAGGAGACACTTACGTTCAACAAGTAAATAACAAGTATAATTGGATCACAATGTTCGGAGGAGAGAGGGAGAATAAAGCACCGTCTGGTAACACTGCGGTGAACAAAAAGTCAGATTTCAAAGCAGCAGTCTTAAGAGGAAATCACGACAGAATTAAGTATTGAACTGCTTTGTTCATTTACAATTTGATTTACGTCGCACTGACACACACAGATCTTGTGGCGACGGTGGGAGAGGAAATCGGTAGGAGTGGGAAGGAAGCTGTTGTAGCCGTAATTAGAGTGGGGTTCGAACCCACTATCTCCCGAATACAAACTCACAGCTCCGCGACCCTAACAGCACGGCCAACTCGCTCGTTTGATTGCTTTGTCCTTATGATATTAATATAGCACTAATCGGGAACGGCACTAGCAGATGCTGCACTTTGGTATCGAGAAACATCGTAGAGATAACATTTAAATAGCATATGATCGAGATGGCCGTCCTACTAATATCGTCAGCGCAGTGAATCTAAAACCCCTGTGCGATGACGGTATCAATCTTCAAACAGCTTTTGCACCCCACTGATACTCGTTTTTACAGCAGATTGATAGATGCGCTGCTAAAACACATGTGAACATGGAAATTGTCCCTATATGTCCGTGACATTTCCAACAACAATAAGAACACTTTGCATAAACTAAATTTAATGAAGCAGTCGTGCTACAGAATACCAAAATATGAGATGACACACTTGTGTTACCAGATCGCGTTAATACCGCGTGAATTAGCCTGCGTGTATGAATTCTCAGGTTTTGGTGCTGATACTGTGATTAACGTAGCCAGGCGATCATATTTTACAAACAGGAAGATCGTGAAATCCCCAATATAATTTTTTGGGTATAATGTACTAAAACGAATGGTGGATAATAATATAAGTCAGGAGTAAAATTCTGCTTCGTTAGATGTTAGCAATTTGTCTTCTGTTATTTGTGTGCTAATAAGGTACTTCCAGTGGTTTAAACGAAGAAGACAACGTTTAATCTCTTACTAGAACAGAATAGCCAACATAATATGTATCCATTGTGTGAAATTATACAACGATGTAGGGGTTGCCTAGCCGTGGTGGCAAAGGCTCACCCGGAAGGACAAGGTTTCGATTCCCGTCAGGAAACAGAAACATTTAGAAAGGAGATTTTTCACTTATGGAGAGATGTATGGTCTTTATTCAGCCTTTACTCAGCCTGCACCTAAAATGAGTATCAGGTTAATTTCTGGTGCAAAGGCGGCCGGGCGTAGAGCTAACCATTCAGTCCCACTTTGTGCCGAGTTATGGCTAGCGGAAGACGTACCTTCCAATCTTCCAAGGTCCCCTCGAGCCCTGCACGGAGATGGTTCTGACTTTTCCAACGAACTACAGTATCTTGTCCGTAACTGACCAAGGTAGGAGATAGCTACGATATTAATGTTATGAGAAACCAGAGTTTCGCATTTTCTATTCTGGAATGGGGATCATTATCGTGTCTATAAACCCAACAGGCATGGAGCCCCTCACATGTATACCCGCTTGAATGTCAGCTAATTGAATTGAGATCTGATTCTGCAATAATATGTTAAATAAAGAAGACGAGTTTCTTATGAATGCCACTGCTCCGACAACCTTTGATGTAAAATGTTGTTGAAATTTGAAGTTGACTTTCAGCTAATTAGGTCATGCGAGTTCATATAGCACATGCTAATGAGATGTTACACACAGAACAAAAATTGCAACTAGGTACCTTCAGATTTCGCGACCAATGCTCTATCATTGATCTACAGTGCCCAAGTTCTTTCTGCTCTGCAGACTGGGATCGGAGTTACAGGTCTGCCGTTACGCCAGCACAATTGTAGAGTGCGTTAATCGCCCGCTGTGGGCCACTGGATTTATTTCATTTTCACATATAAATTGTGAAATTATTTGCTTATTACTGTCCACGACTGAATAAGACTGTGATGATGTTTGGTATGCCCAAGCTTTGACTACATTTTACATTTCTGTTAAATTAAATGTAACCAAAGTATCCGATTTAATGGAATATTAATATTACAGTCCGCCTCTGTGGTGTAGTGGTTAGCGTAATTACCTGCCACCCCCGGATACGCGGATTCGATTCTCGGGTCTGCCACAAAATTTGGTACGAGGGCTGGAACGGGGACCACACCGCCTCGGGAGGTCAACCGAGTAGAGGGTGGTACGATTCCTTCTTCAGCCATCCTTGAAGTGGTTTTTCGTGGTTTCCAACTTCTCCAGGCAAATGCCAGGATGGTACCTTAAGGCCACGGCCGCTTCCCTCTTCCTTATCTATCCCTTCCAATCGCCCCATCCCCCCACAAGGCCCCTGTTCAGCATAGCAGGTGAAGACGTCTGGGCGAGGAACTGGTCCTCGTTCGCACTTGTATCCCCCAGAGCCAAAGTCTCACGCTCCACGACACTGCCCTTGAGGTGGTAGAGGAGGGATCTCCTAGCTAAGTCCGAGGGAAAAAACCAACCCTGGAAGGTAAACGGATTAAGAAAGAAAGAAAGAAAGAAAGAAAGAAAGAAAGAAAGAATTAATATTGTAAATCACCAATAAGTTTATTCTATTCCCGGCGGGGTGATCGATTTTCATCGTGAACGGTTAATTCCCTTGACTCTAGCACTGGGTGTTTTTACTCCGCCCAACATCCCTGCAACTCGCATACCACACGCAACACTACACTCCACCAAAGAAACTCGTAGAATCTAATACACGTCACGCGCCACCACTCTCATCGGAGGGTCTGCCAATCAAGTTCTCTACCACGCTATATAGCCACAAGGAATGATTAGTTCTAATTGCGAAAATATTTCTTAACGGCAACATTTTAAACTTTCATTTACTTACTTAATTTTATATTTGTTTTGTGTTGTTTAATAAATTTCATTCACCCTTTGCACAAAAAGGGAGACCGAGCTAACGTCAGCAGCTACAGAGGTACCTTATCCTCTTCCTATAGCATACAAAATCCTCTCAAAAGCTTTGCAAAGTAGACTTGAAACTCTCACCTACCTGTTCGTTGTAGACAAAAAGGTAGGTGAATATCAGGCAAGGCTCAGAAAAGGACTTTCGTGTCTAGAATAAATATGTGTCCTAAAATCATTAATCAAAATAAGATCAGTAAGAAACCAGAAGTCCGCCTTTGTGGTGTAGTGGTTAGTGTGATTAGCTGCCACCCCCGGAGGCCCGGGTTCGATTCCCGGCTCTGCCACGAAATTTGAAAAGGGGTACGAGGGCTGGAACGGGGTCCACTCACCCTCGGGAGGTCAAATGAGTAGAGGTGGGTTCGATTTCCTCCTCAGCCATTCTGGAAGTGGTTTTCCGTGGTTTCCCACTTCTCCTCCAGGCAAATGCGGCATGGTACCTAACTTAAGGTCACGGCCTTTTTCTTGTCTATTCCTTCCAATCTTCCCAACCCCCACAAGGCCCCTGTTCAGCATAGCAGGTGAGGCCGCCTGGGCGAGTACTGGTCATTCTTCCCAGTTGTATCCCCCGACCCGAAGTCTCACACTCCAGGACACTGCCCTTGAGGCGGTAGAGGCGGCTGAGTCCGAAGGAAAAACCAACCCTGGAGGGTAAGCAGATTAAGAAAGAACGAAACCAGAAGAGGACAATATTAACCTTTCTCGATTTCAAGAAGGCGTATGATACCGCAGAACGTGGAGAGTTCATAAACGTTCTCCGGGAGTTTGGACTTGATGGAAAATCCTTGGCTATAATTAGGCAAACTCTCACAGACAAACGTTCCCAAGTTTGAGATAAAAACAGGCCAAAGGCAAGGAGATAATCTTTCTCCACTCTTCTCTTATTGCATTCTAGAAAAGGTCATCATGAAATGGAGATCGAGAATGACTGAAAATGAAACTCAGAATGTGGTAAATATAGGCTGTGGGAAGAATTCTGTCTACCCTTCGCAGATGACATTCTGATAACAGACAACACAGCAAGTGGCTGAGCAGCTTGCACTTGGGAGATGGAGGGTTCGAACCCCAATGTCGGCAACCCTGAAAATGGTTTCCCATTTTCACACCAGGCAAATGACCGGCTCCATTTAGCCTCCGTGGCTCAGGCGGCAGCACGCCCGTCTCTAACCACTGGGTTCCGTGGTTCAAATCCCGGTCACTCCATATGAGATTTGTGCTGGACAAACCGGAGGTAGGACAGGTTTTCCTCCGGGTACTCCGGTTTTCCCTGTCATATTTCATTCCTGAAACACTCTCCGATATTATTTCGTTTCATCTGTCAGTCATTAATCATTCTCCCAGAGAAGTGCGACAGGCTTCGGCAGCCGGCATAATTCGTATCACCGCCGCTAGATGGGGCTTCATTCATTCCATTCCTGACCCAGTCAAATGACTGAAATAAAGTTTTGGATATTCATTTCATTTTCAAATGTCCGGCTCCATGGCTAATAGTTAGCGTGCTGGCCTTTGGTCACAGGGGTCCCGGGTTCTGTTCCCGGCAGGGTCGAGAATTTTACCCATTATTGGTTAAGTTCCCTGGCACGGGGGCTGGGTGTGCGTGTCGTCTTCATCATCATTTCATTCTCATCAAGACGCGCAGGGCGCCTACGGGAGTCAAATCAAAAGACCTGAATCTGGCGAGCCGAACTTGTCTCGGACACTCCCGGCGCTAAAAGCCATACACCATTTCTTTTTTTTTTTTTTTTTACCAGGCAAATTCTGGGGCTGTACCTCAATTAAGGCCACGGCCCGTTCCTTCCAACTCCTAGTCATTTCGTGTCTTTTCGTCAGCGACCGTGGCCTTGACTAAGATACAGACCCAGCATTTGCCTAGTTTGAAAATGGGATACCACGGAAAACCATCTTTCAGGGCTGCCGACATTGGGGTACGAACTCAGTATATTATTACCACTAAGGACAAGAATAGAATACTCCCTTAACCTAGCTTTTGGAATATCAGAAACTAAGAATAGATCATTAGTTCATTGTAACCCAAATTATTGTTTCATACATAGATTTTATAATAATCCTTATTACATATTTTGGGCCGATGACCTTCGATGTTAGGCCCCTTAAAACAACAAGCATCATCATATTACATATTTATTTTTATGTTTTTACTTTACGTCGCACCGAGATGAAAGGCCTAGGAGTGTGAAGGAAGCGGCCGTGTTCTTAATTAAGGTCATCCCCAGCATTTGCCTGGTTTGAAAATTGGAAACCACAGAAAACAATTTTCAGGGCTGTCGACAGTGCTGTTCGAACCCACTATCTCCCGAATTCGAGCTCACAGCTACGCGAACCTAACCGCACTGCTAACTCGTTACAGTTATTTGTGCCTATTCCTACACTATCACTAGATCTCGGTTGTTGTACCATTTTACACGTTACCAGAAGTCCTAGATTTAAAAAAGTGTATTCTTAGGACAGTTTGTTTCCCACCCTTCATTATTGGTACCTATTTCATGTTCTTTTATTTTCCATTGTTGCATATTTTGTAATATACAAAATAATGTTGTTGGCTTGACGATTGCGTGGAATTTATTTGCTCTTTGTATTTGAATATTAGATGTTTCATTCTACGTGATTCTGTCTCTCTACAGTCTCTTAACACATGTGACTCATTGTTTCTCTACACAGCAAACAAAGATACTCGTCATCATTCTCACTTCATTTTTTTTTTTTTTTTTTGTATATAGTGGTACAGTTTCGATATAATTACAATTCCGATCAAACTTAGGAAACCTGCTGTATTTCGTTCTTCAGTGTTAGTACCACTTAGGTGTCACCGGCTGTGGGAAGTGTGAAGCTGCTTCTTTGTGAATGTGAAAAATTATTACATGTAACAAGCTTTAACAGCTTCATTTTAGATAATAATCCCGTATTGACTATAACTCAAATAAATCAAGAGTTTTTATTCACAACAACGATCATTTTAAGATTTTATGAATACAACTGTTAGTTCCCACGAACTTTATCACCAAGAGTTTAATGAACAATTCAACCAGTTTTATTGATTGGATGACTTGCAACTTTAACAAAGTTTGCCAATATTTTATTTTAAATGTCCTATCATACAACAATGTTTTAATGTGTCTTTCCAATTCAGTAATGTAATTTTGGTATTCTGATATGTTATTGTAGTTTAATACAGCTGATGATGTCCTTAGGGGACGAAACATGTACTAAACGTAATGAATTATAAATTATAAATTATATAAATTATATTCGCTATTTGTGAAATATAATGCATGTGTTTCTGCTAGTTTGCAAGGAACTGTCCATTTTACATTGCAATGAGAGCGATGCTTCATTGTATTTCATGTTGTTATAAATTTGAAGCTGTCTTCGCTAAGCTCTGGGACCTTTCCTTGAAGTGCAAAGTGCTATTTATAATAACGCCGTATCTCTACGAACCTCAGGACGGGAGTGTGATACTGGAAGCACTATCTCTTGTATTTCTCTGTAACTAGTTGATGGATTCATTGCGGGAGTACATGCAGTACATTTTCGATCATGGGTGGTACAATTTCGATCACAGATGTTTGCATTTCTCTCACTGCAGATACTGCATAGAAGGTCAGAGAAGAAAGTTTATATCAAATGCTCAATTATACTCCTTCACTGACCTTCAATCAGTTCGTTGTCGCAGAAAAAATACCCTTGCCTAAAATTCCTGAGATTCCTTCAGTCAAGCCAAGTCATCATCCTGTTGGCAAACGTAATGAATGACTACAAATCAGTACTAATTCAACACCAGATAATTCAAACATTATACAAAATACTTCAGCATCAAATTTTAATTTTAGAAGCACTGTATCACCCGACGAATCTATGAAATCATCTTACCATCACCTCAAAATAAATCCATGCCCAAAATGTAAAAGGTAATATGTTTTAAGATTGTCAAGTTAAAAAATAAACCTCTTTGTAACAATGCCAATAACGCAAACATAAATCGAAAGATAGACATGTCAAGCACAACAAATCTTCAAGATGATACATCTCAACGAGAGCATTCGAAAGACAACCAGTGTGGATTTTGTCATCTGGATTATAACTGTGAGAATTACGTCATAAAACGACCTTGGATTTAATGCTAGGACTACAATACGTGGTATCATGAAATATGTGTTGGGAGAAAAGGAAATAAATGTTTTGAGTATGGGAAATTTGTGTGATCCTAATTTACCTTGTGTGATCAGAATTGTACAATTTTTACCACGAGAGTTTATTTAAATATTGTTAATGATAATGTGTGCCATTGTTTAAGGCAGCTACTTCGTTGTAAATGTAAAAGGATGTTGATAGTACCGCAAATGAAGTGTGAGTGCACGATTAATTAAATTTTGATCGATGTGTACATACCACCTTACCCCGCACGCTAACCACCACACCATACCCATTACCTCCCTGTTTCTGGCCATCTTTTTCCTAATTTCCCAGAAATGTAGTATAATTGTTTTGGTATTACATTACACTATGACATGATTGTTCCACTAACTAACTAACTAACTAACTAACCAGAATTCAAATAATGTCTGAAGAACTCATGAATGAATTTATTTCTGGATATGAAACACATTCACCAATTTGAAAGTACGTTAATGTTTTTCTTCTTCTACTTCTTTGCATACATCTCGTCTCCTTTGTGGCGTTTTTCTCAATGTATTAGGGTCGGCACTTGAGATGGAATTGACCCCGTTTTCGGCCAGATGTCCTTCCTGACACCCACCTATGTGGAGGAATGTGTTCACTATTGCGTATTTCTGTGATAGTTGGTAGTGTGGTGTATTGTATGTAAACGAAGAGAAGTGTATTAACATACACACAACCAACCGGTCACCGAGCCGGAGGAATTAACTAGGCCTAAACTCAGTAAAAATCCCCTACCAGCTCGAGAATCGAACGCCGGGTGAACCGGAGGTTAGTCTGCTGACCATTCTTCCAAAGAGCCAGCCAGTTAATGGTGTTTCATATTGAGGCAAAATGGATTGATTGTAGCCTGCTGCAGGGCTGGACAAATCCCAGGTGCCCGCTCGCCATTCTAACTGCTACATTCTAATGTGTGAAAAACATTCCAGAATTTACTTCCACTCTGGAAATAACTACGTATACAAAGATAAGTTGATGGTATTTTAAAAGACTCTACAGTAAAATTCGTTCCTAATGTGTTTTGTTTATTTTTGTTGTTGTTGTTGTTGTTGCCTCTCTAGCCGCAGGGCCTCTCAAACGCCCAAAATCTCACGCGTGCAAACAGCGGCGCAGAGTTCCTCTGCACAGTGCATCGGTTCCACTAGGCTCGTCTCGGACATACGCTTCGTCTCTAGGCTACTCGGCTAAGCTCGGCTCAACTCGGCTCGGATTTGGAGCGCTACGGAGCAAGTGAGGAAGGGACATAGGGTGAGTGAGCGAGACAGGCGCGGGGAAAGAGAGAGACAGCGCTATTGCACCAAATCGAGGAGTGGGGGTCTGCACTCTGGGCAACCAAGCGAAGTCGTCTTTTTCACCGGTCACAGTGCATGCACCAGGCGCATGCAGCCTGAGAGGCCCTGCAGCGTATGGAACGACTGAGATTATAAGGTTTAGAAGCGGTTATAAGCATCGGCTACATCCGAACGTTGACGTGAACCGATATGAGCGTTCGATATATATCGTGATCGCTCGTAACCATTACATCGACGAGCTAAACCTTCGCTTTCGATTGATTGTGCACCAAATTTTCTACATTATGTTGTTTGTGTATTGCGCTAGTAAGCACTGCTTTGATTTAAGTACATTAGACCCCATTATTATATTGCTAGTTGTCTAACGTCCCACTAACACATCGAATGTTTTCGGCAACGCAAGGATGAGAAGGTAGTGGCCTTAAAGTATAGCCCTAACATTTGACGTGTGAAAATGGGAAATCGTAGAAGCCATCTTCATGACTACCGACGGTGGGATTCGAACCCAAGATCTACCGAATGCAAGCGCATAGCTACACGAACCTAACCGCGCAGCCAACTCACCAGTTTGAGCCCATTAAATGAAGTGTATAGAGTAGTGAAGGTGATTTAAGAGTAATTAAGATGTCAAACCGCTTAATTACTTTTAATTTTTTATGTCTGGTGGCTAAGATGTGTTATTGGATCCTAGATTTTTTTCTGATTTGTCCATCCCTGACTTACTGGATGCAGGAAGTTTAACATATATTGTTGAGCTAAACAATGATTTTTAAACGAGATTATCTGGCTCTTTGACTTGTGTGTTCGAGCCCTGAGACCCTGTGGAGAACAGAATGGCATGCATCGGTGCGATAGTGATCGCGAGGCACGTGTATTTTGGACAATGGCCATATGCCTAACATTTATGTAAGTGCCGCAAATATCTGTCAGGGCTGCAGGCTGAGGAAGTGGGATGTAAACATGAGGAAACCTAAACTGGGCTATTATAAGCCATGTTTACGAACCTGCTGGCAACTTAAAACTCCAAGTAACGTGAAGCTTTGTAAAATTGCCGATGTAAAATGGGTGACATTTATATCAACGTGGAGTTATAATAAAGTTGAACTCAAATTCAATTGTCCATTCTCTCGCTTTACTGAATATCTGGGCGTGAAAATTCACTTAGGTAATTGATTTTGCGTTGCGGAAAGTTCGGCTCGTTGGCTGAAAGATCTACTAGATTCAGAGGGTCCTAGATTCGATTCCCCCAACGAATTTGGGATTTTCAGTACGTTTGGTTAATCCTCTAACTAGGGGACTGGGTTTTGTGCTTATCCCAATAATCTACACTCGTTAACATTGATGCTGTCACTGCCCGTACTTGTAGACATAATATGGGCTTTTGGGCTTATGCCGTGTCTTCTACACTCATCTACACACACACACACACACACACACACACACACACACACACACACACACACCACTACCAACTACCACAGAAACAGGCAATAGTGAATACAGTACATCCCTCCACATACGGTTGTCGTCAGGAAGAGCATATGTCCATAAAACTAGACCAAATCCACATGTGCTACATCGTTCGCACCTGTGACTCCACGAGGGTGTGGGAAAAGCGGTGGAAGAAGATAAGAATTTCGTGTTGCGGATACTCAATAGATATTGGCACCAGTCAGTCAGTGGCGACTCTTCCGTAAGAAAATTGTGCCCAGAAGATCCTATTCATAAGCTTCATATAATTAAAAATATAGCATTTCGTCGCTGCCGGGACAAAAACTCCTATGTGGAATATTTTAGCTTAGAACTTTGGCCGGTAAGGTTTTGTAGTCTAAGGTGCAATATTGTGTGAATATTGTCAAGGCATTCTCGCTCATAATGTATGTGCTGCGGGTCAGTATATCTCCAAAAATATTATCACATAGGAAGTTTTGTCCCGGCAGCGACGATTTGTTATCGTCGATTTGTGTGATGTCTTGGGATGTTTCCGTCATCAGTACCATGCACTCCAAATTTTGGAAACTGGAACTTAATGCTTAAGAAACAACAAACAACTTCTGCCTGTAGAAACGACTGCTCCCTAGTCAGATGACTTCCAAATACTGAGGTAACACATGAGTAACGTGATGGCATCCTCAGAGTATTGCTTGGCTTTATTGACCGATTGCGCTGCCTCTCATATCAGCCAGCTCGTCATTTGGATTCACGAAGTCCAGCGAAGCCAGTTCCACTAAACAGCCCAGATTTACCCTCCCTGGACTGACCTGAAATTTAACTCGGGATCTCTGGATAAAAGGCAGGCACTCTATCGCTGTACCATGCTGCTGGCAACAAGTTCTATCAATTGTCTGAAATAAGAAATGAGGACAAATTGGCAGCAATTTCAAACAATTAAAGAATTAGTTTTCAACACACAATAGCACCTGTAAGAATATAGGTACAAAAGTTGTGTGTGCACTCTGAACAAAAATTTAAAGCCACTTCACTCTGACTTTCCTGCTAGTTACACATCGAAAGGTTACATGTACATACAAAAAAAAAAAAAAACGAATTTGTGGACAAGGCTGAACTCAACGACTCAGCCTAATATTCGTTGGCTTTCAGCATGTTTTGAAACTTCCGTGGTATAAAGAGCTTAAACCACTCGCACATGAGGATATAACTGCAAGAAAGCTAATGTTAGTAATACAATTCTCCAAATATTTTAAATATATTATTAAATTTCTGGCAATGTTAATATGACTTATAATAAATTTGTGTGTTTCTTTCTAAAACCACACTGTGCCATGGCATTTGTGGCTTCGGACTAGATAGTTCAGCGATCAGCTCGTAAGTGTCGCCAGATCGCGACTGGTATGTACACGATGCAAGCACAACGTAATCTTACATTTTTTGACAGGAAGGAACACGGACACAGAATTACACTGAGGATTTTAAAAACTCATTTAAAGAAAGAACAATACGATACATAACATTTATCGTACCTGACTTTTCATTACGCACTTTGTTTTCTATTCTCGAAAGGTAAACTTGGACAATTACACTAAGAATATAAACAAATGAAAGTCCGCCATGGTAAATGATCACAATGAACTTAAGAGAGTAGTAAAAGCACGTGATACTCTGAACAAAGCAGTTGACAACAGTGTAGAAAATTATTAGATTTGTCGCCAACCATCGATATGGATAACTGGTTATGATGGGCTAGTTTGATTACATCAGTACCTTCCTTGGTTGCCGACAGGCACCAGCGTTCAAACCTCAAGTCTGGAATTATGTATGCCCTAACATGAAACTTTCCGGAGGTGCATATGGCCCTGAGGTTCACTCAGCCTACACCAAAAATGAGTACCAGGTTAATTCCTGGGGGCAAAGGCGGCCGGGCGTAGAGCTAACCACTCTACCCCATCCGGTGCCGTGGTTAACAATGGTGGAAGCCTTTACCTTCCACTCCTCCAAGGGCCTTCATGGCCTGTAACGAGGTGTCTTTGTCTAACATGAAACTATTTTTAGCATAATTTTGCATTTGAACTATGTTCTATCTTATCTATTATATGGACCTGAAATGTAAAATAGACCGAATATATACATTCCAACAGACAGAAACGTGACCAAGTAGTAGACATACATATACATTCTAACAGAGGTAGGCTAAAAGGTTAGAGACTGAATGTAATAGGCCTGTATACAAATTTTGTCTGTTCCAATCTGAAGGTTACCATTTTTGGGGTACACTCACGATACAAATCAACACATTTTAGTAGTCTCCATTACAAAAATTCGGTCTTACTTCAAGAAAGTCGTACTGATCTTTTACAAATGATCAGATTTCGTGCTCAAAAATGTATTACAGCATCAAAACTCGGGCATTCCATTCCGGGAAAAAATATTTTACCCATGCTAGTATGAGGTGTATTAAGTAATGTCTTTTCCCATCTCAGAATTATATGAAATGTACAATATTGAGTAACATTGGCAGATAAAGGCTTCAGAAGTCAAAGTCGTTGGTAGCACGAGTCATGGCTGAGCTGCCTAGGTAGCTGCCCTCTGTTTAAACATCCCCAATGTCCTGTTCAAACAACAGTGCAGTTTCTTCGCTGTTTGTGTTAGTGGGGTAGCGCCCACAGCTACGGTCTGTCTGGGGCTACTTCAGTGCTGCGTACACTGGACAATACACAGCATTAAAGAAAACGAATTGATCGCTATTCAATTATTTTTTAGATTTATTTTACACCGATAAAGCAGTGTTGCCAACTTAGCATATTTTCCGCTAAATTTGGCGGAATTAGAAATATATCATTTAGCGGACAGCGGATTTCTTGGCGGAATTCTAGATTTGTTATAGCGGAATTTGGTGTTTTATCCATTTTAGGCCTACGTTTTTCTAAATTTGTACTCCAGCCTGTCTCGGAGCTAGCAGTCACATGAGGAAAACATGTTATTTGGATTTGATGTTATGAGATCATGGTATCATAAATTTGTTATGCGTGAGGAAATGTTACTTATGTCTTAGTTGACGAATAACGACAGATAATGAAACTGCGAGAGAGTAGCATTTATATTTATGCTATGAAGGAAGACCGTTTAATGAACTGGCCTGTTCTGTGTGTGGCCCTTGAGATAGGGGATTCACCTAGTTTGCACCCGGCTGTAAAACGCCTACAGGTTTTAGCTCGCCGGCTCGCAGGCAGGGGGTTAATCCCAGTGAAACTCACAGATCAGGCGAGTACAGACATTTACTTTTATTTTCAGTATTATTTATTGTTATCTATTACTATTATTGCTCATTTTTATTGCTCATTATTTGAGATCGGTATTCTTGGCGGAATTTTAGCGAATTTTTAATAGTATTTAGGGGATCTTGAAAATATAAGTTGGCAACACTGCAATAAAGGATGACTCTTAAAATATAGTTTTCCTCTGGATTTGAAGAGTTGTATACCTTGATAGTCGAGTGAACCGGTAACTTTTTTTTTTTTTTTTTTTTTTTTTACGTCGCACCGACACAGATAGGTCTCATGGCAACGATGGGATAGGAAAGGCCTAGGAATGGGAAGGAAGCGGCCGTGGCCTTAATTATGATACAGCCCCAGCATTTGATGTGAAAATTGGAAACCACGGAAAACCATATTCAGGGCTGCTGACAGTGGGATTCGAACCCACTATCTCCCGGATACAAGCTCACAGCTGCGTGTCCCTAACCGCACAGCCAACTCGCCCGGTGAACCTATAACTAACCACACCCCATGGCGCTACAACTCTGAAAGGTCTGGGTTTAACCAGCGACCGCTGCTCAGCAGAAACACCTGCAAATTAGGAGATGATGCGTGGTCATCGTGACGAATCCTTTTGGCCATTATTCTTGTCATTCTCACCATCAGACAGGCTCTCTACTCGGGCCAGTGTATCGATACCTGTCACACAGAGTTCGTTGGCTACCTGGCTCGGATCGCGTAGCTGTGAGCTTGTATTCGGGAGATGGTGAGTTCGAATTTTATCATCAGCAGCCCTGAAGATGGCTTTTCGTGGCTTGCCATTTTCATATCAGGCGTAATTAAGACATTGTCCGCATACCTTCCCAGTCCTAGTCTTTTCCCATCCTTAAGATGCCAAAGAATCTTCGATGTGTCGGTGCGACATTAAAGAACAAGCAAACAAAACAGAAAATATACTAAACTGAAGTAGGAAAGTATTTTTAACGCCATGCTAACAACTTCTGGGTAAGATATGAGAGATCATCAGGGTGTTAGCAGCTGTCTATAGTGGGTGAGCTTATTTGTCTGCGACAAGTCCCTGGCAAAGCACCCATGAAACGTTCTCTTTGTGGGAGAATGTCTAATTAATTGGCGGATATGCTCAGAGGTAAAAGGATTGGCGATCTTTGATCTCAGCATGTTATAAAGCTTCATAATTATTTTTCTGAATAACGTAACACTGAACTTTTGTTACGAAGTTTGAAATCAGGATCAAAGGAAGTGTCAAATAATGGAGTGAGTTAGTCGGAGATGTAACGTTTATGTTCTACCGATGCTCATCGTGCTTCAGTTTGGTGGTTTCTAAGTGGAATTAATTGAAATGATTAAATGTTATTACAGAAACTCCAGTCAGTTGTACTCTGGTCAATTTCTCAAGAGCCTCAAACTCCATCCAAAATATACGTCCTTACACAAAAACTGAACAGACTCTCACATGGAGGAATCAGTATAAAACTGTACGGTATACATCTTGTCCTCTGCTATAGTCTTTGGCAATAAAATATTCTTGTCTTACTCTTCGAAATACACTTATCCAACAACAAGCTTTAAGCTTTGTGGAACTACCTGGAGTTCTTCGGCAAGGGTTTTACGGTTTTCAGCTTTAGGCTTGGTATATTCAAGTGCTGAGTACTGTGCTCCAGTATGGATGAACAGTCATCACACAAAACTCATTGATACTGAATTGAATTCCACTATGCGCATAATAACTGGCACAATTCGATCTACACCAACTCATTGGCTCCCGCTTCTATCTGGAATAATGCCACCTGATTTACGCAGATCCACCGCTCTTATCAAGGAATTCAATAAAAGCTTAAGGAACCCCGATATATCTGTACATGAAGATCTACGAACTATCAACCAAAAGAGATTACGTTCACGGGTAAAAGTTCAGACCTTGTCACGCAAGTTTGTATCATAGTAATCATGGCTGACGGTGGGCGAATGGACACTGCCATTGGTTGAAGGCTAGTCCAGTGAAATGTCGTTCCCATAATTCAATACAGACAGAAGTTATGACCAACTTACGCGATGAAAAGACCTAAGAGTGAGGCAATGTCAAAGAATAACCATATGAAACAAATAAGAGTAAGAATATCTGGCTATGTTGAACTATGGTAGTGACATTTCATAGGGCAAATCTTCAGACGATGCAGAGTCCATTCGTGCCAACGCCAGCCACGATTATATAGCAACATGATGAAATAGTTGAGACGTTTCGATGCAGTAATTACGATTCTAAACACTTGAAACCATAGATAGCGCTAGTTATGCTTAAATATGAATACGAAATAGAGGCTTAAATCCGCGCGACTTGTGATTGAATATAAAAAAGAAATAGAGGCCTAATTATTAGTAGTACGTAGCGTTCCCGACACGGGAAGAAAAAATCACAAGGAAATGTAACCTGAATGATAAACAATGTATAATAGAGAAGAAGAATGTATGTAAATGGAACCAACCTTAATGTAGTGGAGGTTAGGCGACGACACGAAAAAACAACACGATTGAACTTCACATTCACTAATAATTTGACGTGGCGGCCACACCATTCACATACTCTGCTATTTGAAATCAAATTGTGACGTACATAGAATTGAAGTAAATCATTGAAGTTGTTCTTGTAATTCGCTGAAAAACTTGTTACATTAATAACACATCCATCGCACGATGCCATGTCAATATAATCAGATATGTTTTCTGTATCAACAATGGCCAGATGCACTGGATGCGCTATGAACGAAGAAAGAAGTAGTAGGCTTTGCTTCTATCAATCCTATCATTTCGTGACCAGTAAGCGACATAGAATGCCGTGGTGTATTCATGTGAAGAGAAACGTCATTGTGGTCCAGGGCTAAGTCGTGCGAGTCGTCTGCGAGAAAAATAAACATAGTCCAGGGCTAACCTAACCTAACCGCGAGTCGTCTGCGAGAAAAATAAATAACCTAACCTAACCTAACCTAACCTAACCTGCGATAAAATTAAACATAGTCCTAACGTAACCTAACCTAACCTATGTGAATACAAATGTAATTGTGGTCCAGGGCTCAACAAATGTAATTGTGGTCTAGGGCTCAGTACCATTTAGTTCCTAAGTACAGTGGTTGGCAGCATCGGCGAGTCGTGCAAGTCGTCTGCGAGAAAAATAAACATAGGACAGTCATACCGCGCGTAGATATTGCCGATGCATGCGGTAACCATGGTACTAATGTTGCGTGACATAGACTGAAGTTCTAATCGTTCACGCCATCCATCTTTACGTAACGCCTTAGACATGGTTGCTAGAAGCTACAACCCAAGTACAGAGTAGAAAAGACGGTGGGAAGCAGCAACGGAGACGCACCTGCACAGTATGTTCTCGAATGCCAAACTTCCAAGTGGATTCCAACTACCACGTGAAACATGGTCTGCTCTGAACAGAATAAGAACAGGCCATAGCAGATGCAGAGACATGCTGTTTAAATGGAACAAGTTGCCGACACCCGCGTGTGACTGTGGAGCTGCACGACAAACCATACATCATATTGTCAGAGAGTGTGAAACGCGGGCATACACAGGCAGCAAAGTGGATTTCCTCATGGCAACTCCAGAAGCAATACAGTGGATCAGTGATCTTGATATTCAGTTGTAGGGAGCCTTTTCTTGTTCATTGTTTTCTTGTTATGTAAATATGTATATAATTTATATCTGAACACAACTTGATTGTATGGGCCATACGCTAAATAAATAAATAAAACGTATCCAACGTGCACTTTGTCAATAAACTTACGCAGTTTTATTATGTGAGTAAAGGACTATTGGCGTTTAGGGCAATTTGCAGCGAATGTTACCGTTTAAATTCGGTCTAAAAGCGTTGGAAGTGCATCCTTTAATTGACAAAGTGTGGATAAACTTTCATGTGTTAACGAGCAAACATACCGTATATCTATGGCTGTTCAGCTCATGGCTCCAATAACCAAACCGGTACAAAAATATCAAGAACATCAACTAACCACCAACTGCCTGTCATCAGAGTTTTATCGTTTTCTGGTTGTCGCTTTCATCTTATTGCACCAAGGTGCACTTTTTATTATATGAATTCATGAAAATAACACACTGAAACATTTTCAGTACCGTAATACATTTGACAATGCCTTTGCTGGCAGGACCTAGTGTTTACAGTGCCTATGCCTTCTGGTACGGGCTAGAGCAAGTTTGTTACTTTCATTGATCTGTCTCTGTCTCATCCTTGGCTTTGACAATATGAAAGTGACCGAGGTATGAACGATGCTAGAAATGCCATTCCTTCTGCAGCCAGTCCCTGCTATGAATGATGTGAAAATGTTGCTCATAGGGTCGGTTGGGGCATGCATTTCAGTGGGCTTGGCAAACTGATATATAATAGCAACTTATCGCTCAGTGAGGAAAGCAACGGGAAACTACCTTACTCCTCATTTCCCTAGTATGCCTCTTCAGTGATGCCTAGGCCATGCATGACAGCTGATGGCGAAGCTGTTGAGGATCCGACCAGCCTTAGGGATGATGACTGAACATACAATATATTTGAACACAGACCGCACAATCAACAGGACGTAACTATGTTATTCTTATGAAACCGGCAGCAGACATATTCCGAAAGTGCGACCCAAAGAGTTCAAATACTAAAATAAGACAGTATATTTCAGTGCTGAATATTTTGTTCTCCTTGTAGGTTATAAGCACCTATGTATGTATTCAATTTGTTTTACATTTTTGTACTTTTATTAACATTGCTTGTTTAAGTTTGTATTTATTCGCTAGATAAATAATCACAACACATACAAGGGCTAATTCTTTATTAGTGGCAACCTCGATGTTTGCTACGATTAAAACATGTAATAATACCCTTGAATATCCTGTAATAACGAGTGACAAGAATTTCGAGCAATGGTGTACAATCAGGTTTGGTTTCAGACTTGGAAAGAGCGCAACGGAAACTTTTGAAAAACTTGGGCAGCCGTACGGAGACATTGTTTAGTCGAAGACCCAGGTGTTTCGGTGGTTTAAGGCATTTGCGGAAGAAAGATGACGAACCGCCTTCACTTTCAAGAACCGACGCAAATGCCGACACAGTTCGGGATCTTATGCGTTCGAACCATCGGTTGACAGTCAGAATGATTGGGGCAGAGTTGTAATTTGAGTCACACCACCGTTCATCAGATTTTGACCAATGAATTGGGGATGAGAAATATCTGCACAAAAGTGGTTCCGAGAAATCTGACGCAGGAACAAAACGACATGAGGAGAGATAGGTGCATTGTCGATTTGGAATCGATTGAAAATGATCCCCATTACCGCTGACTAGATTTGGGTGTTTGAGTACGACCCGAAAACCAAGCGCCAGAGCATGAGATGGCAAAATCCATACTCTCCAAGGCCAAAAAAGTAAGAATGGGGAGGTCAAAGATCAAAATCATGCTGATTTTTTTATAGCCAGAGAATCATTCAGTAAACGTTTGTACCTCCAAGCCAAGGGGTTAAACAAAATATTTACATAAATGTTCATGAAAGACTTCGGAAAAGAGGCATGCGTGTGAGACCAAATATCAAAACGCACTGGGTGTTGCATCACGGCAGTGCTCCACTTTCAGTAAACCAGTTTTTGGCCAGAAAGAACATTCATGTGGATGCTCACTCTCCTTATTGTCCGACTTGTGTCCATGTGACTATTTCCACTTCCCGAGATTGTAAAAAAGCCACGTCAAGGGACGTCGTTTTGGGGCGCTGACCAACATTTAAACAGCTGTAACCAACCAGCAGAAGGCTATTCCCGTGTCCGAGTCCCAGCACTGCTATGAGGACAGGAGTGGATAAACCATCTCCAGAACTGTGTGGCTTCCCAACTCAGTTACTTTGAAGGGGGCAATGCGGAACTGCAATATTACTGGAATAATACAAGTCTCGTACTTTATTTACACACCTAGTACCTCGTATTTCTGTCAAAGCAAGGATGACACTGAGTAGGTTAAAGAAAAACACACACACATTTGTTCTACGCCATACCAACAGACATAGTTCACTGTAAACTCTCCCACCAGCAAAGGTATATACAAAGGTTTACTTATTCATGATAACAATGTTATTGACATTACATCCCACTAACTACTTTTACGGCTTTTGGAGACGCCGAGATGTTGGAATTTAGTCCCGCAGGAGTTCTTTTACGTGCCAGTAAATCTACCGACACGAGGCCGACGTATTTGAGCACCTTCAAATACCACCGGATTGAGCCAGGATCGAAGCTGCCAAATTGGGGTCAGAAGGCCAGTGCCTCAACCGTCTGAGCCACTCAGCCCGGCAGAGATTAATTATTTAAAATGTCCCAGGCTTCAGTATGAATTACCAAGGATGACGTGAACTATAAAATAACTTTCTCAGGTTTTCCCTAATACTTATTCTCCTCGCCGGAGTTACTGCGATGGTATTTGAAGGTTCTCACATACGCCAGCATCGCATCGGTAGACTTACAGGCGCATAAATGAATTCTGGCACTTCGGCGTTCTCCTTAAATCATAAAAGTAGTTAGCGGGATGTAATACTAGTAACTTTATTGCAGTTACTTCGAATCCCGATAAGAATACGTTACGGGCCGTAATCCCGACGCCTGTTGCACATATCATAGCAGAAATTAATCTTGACCTCCAGAATGCTAAGATTTTCATAGGATAACATTATTACACCACAGCGGTAAAAGTCAGTGAAAGGAAAACCAGTACAGAAGCTCAGTCTGGAGGTGTTTAAAGTTGCATAAATACTAGATTTATTGGCACACAACAGTATTCGTGCGGGACAAAATCTCCGAAGCAAGTTGGATGTAAAACCAATAACGTTAACCCTTTGCTGCACGAATTGTTTTTCATTTCCTTTAGGTGAAGTACCATCTCTGATTTATTTGCGGATGCACAGTCCATGGCTACATGGTTAGCGTGCTGGCCTTTGGTCACAGGAGTCCCGGGTTCGATTCCCGGCAGGGTCGGAATTTTAACCTTAATTGGTTAATTTCTCTGGCACGGGGGCTGAGTGTGTGTGTCATCTTCATTATCATTTCATCCTCATCACGACACGCAGGTCGCCTACGGGAGTCAAATCAAAAGACCTGCACCTGGCGAGCCGAACATGTCCTCGGACACTCCCGGCACTAAAAACCATACGCCATTTCATTTCAGTGAGACAATTATATTCACTGTATTTCTTCGCTCATTTAATCACTCTACCACCAAGCGAGTTGGCTCAATCCGAAGGCCTGCAGATTACGAGGTGCTCTGTGGTCAGCACGACGAATCCTCTCGGCCGTTATTCTTGACTTTCTGGATCGGGACCGCTATCTCATTGTCCGAAAGCTGGTCAGTTGCAATCACACGGGCTGAGTGAACCTCGAACCAGCCCTCAGTTACAGGTAAAAATCCCTGATCTGACCAGCTAACAACAAGTATATGGACATGCAAATATAGGCTGAATGAATGATAAGACCGAGAGCCATAATTTAAATAGATAGTTGATGTGTTTTTCTAGAGTATGATGTCAAACAATTCCACTTGGTTCCACCAAAAACAAAAGAAGCTCATTGCCATACGCACTAGCCTAAACCTGTCTGTATATTTGCTTTAGAAAACTTGTTTCTTTTTTATGCAGAGTAATAGTTGATGTAATCCGATTAAATTTGACTTTGGTATAACATCTTGTTCAGCCAGTCCCTGTACAGTGTCTGAGCGTCCACCTCTTGGCATTGTACGACAGTGTTGAAATCTATAACTTCGTTACAAATTCTTACAGATAATTGTTTATTTGTTTATTAGTTATCATAGCTGCAACCTCTGCATTGCTACGTTAAGTGATACACAGATTTTAAAACAAATAAAATTCGTTGTATAATATAACTTTCACTTCGCTTTCCAGAGTATTCCGTGATCTTAGAGCCGAACATCTTCCGACGTCAACGGTGCGGAGTGTTTTATTCTCTCTTTTGTTTTTCCTTTTGTTTGTTTCACGTCGCACCGACACAGACAGGTGTTATGGCGTCGATGTGATAGGACAGCTCAAGGACTGAAAGGAAGCGTCAGTGACCTAAATTAATGTTCATCCCCAGCATTTGCCTTATGTAAAAATTGGAAACTACGGAAAAGCATCTTCAGGGCTACCGGCAGTGGGATTTGAACCCACTACCTCCCAAATGCAAGCTCAGAGCGACGTGACCGAAACAGCGTAGCCAACTCACTCAGTCGCTTGATTCTCGGAGATACCGTGTCGTTCACCTCCTTAAAATGTAAGGAATCGGTGAGAAATTTTAGTAAAACATTTACATATAAATGTTTGCAGGAATGTGGTAGTAAAGTTTGGTAGCAATACATCTGATCGTCTTTTTATAATTGACTCCGTAATTTCAGGTTTACTCGTGAAAGAAGAGAAGGAAGTCACTCCCCTTTTCCGCTGTTCTCGATCCATGACTTTAATTCAATCTAAAAACCTTATTTCCACTCGATTAATATTAAAGTGCGCCTTTGTGGTGTAGTGGATAGTGCGATTAGCTGCCACCCGGAGGCCCGGGTTCGATTCGCGACTCTCCCACGAAATTTGAAAAGTGGTAAGAGGACTGGAACGGGGTCCACTCAGCCTCGGGAGGTCAACTGAGTAGAGGGGGTTCGATTCTTCAATTCCCTCTTCAGCCATCCTCGAAGTGGTTTTCGTGGTTTCCCACTTCACCTTCAGGCAAATGTCGGAATGGTACCTAACTTAAAGCCACGATCGCTCCCTCCCCTCTTCTTTGTCTCTCTCTTCCTATCTACCCTGCCGGGCTCAGTGGGTCAGACGGTTGAGGCGCTGGCCTTCTGACCCCACCTTGGCAGGTTCGATCGTGGCTCAGTCCGGTGATATTTGAAGGTGCACAAATATGTCAGCCTCGTGTCGGTAGATTTATTGGCACGTGAAAGAACTCCTTCGGGACTAAATTTCGGCACCTCGGTGTTTCGGAAAACCATAGTAGTTAATGGAACATAAAGCTATTATTATTATTATTATTATTATTATTATTATTATTATTATTATTATTATTATTATTATTATTATATATGGCCTGTTAGGGAGGGATGTTGATGGTTTACCTTTATAAATTCTTCGTAAATGGTAGACCTACACCATTTAGAGAGTGACAGGATATGGTTAAATCAGACTGGTAGTTTTACGTCACTATTGTCATTGTGATGATAGCCACGGGACCACCCGTTTGACGTGGAATACGAACTACAGGGACTTGAATTTTCATTTCAAAAATCCCACATGCATTGGCATTGGTGGCCACCTTGGTAAGAAACCAGTAATTATGCCATTCGACTATCACTATCCTCTCCAGGATGTGATAAACGCAGTGACCTGGCTAGCTAGCTTTTCATCCAAACGGCACGAGCTTTAAATCCTGGGGGTTCTTGGGTGGAAAGTTTACCTGAAAAATCACGTGGCTTCCACTTTCGGGTAGTCAAAACCCAAAAGACAGAGCGTCTCCAGCAACTCCAGAAATATGCTACCTGGCTGAGCTGGAGAATGTTTTATGGGTTATAGACATACATCTGTCTAGCCAGGGCTGTAAAGTGTGCTCAGTTCGTCTGGAAGAACGCAGAATCGATCCCCCACCAAAAAAAAAAAAAAAAAATTGAAATGAAATGTCCACTTCCGAACAGACAGATGAGCAATTCCCTCATCCTACACCAGAAACGATCAAGTTTGATCAAGCTAATTCTTAGAGGTAAAGGTGACTGGGCATAGAGCCAAACACTCTTTCCCACTTAATGCTGGTGTCACGGATTGAATGCAGACTAGTCCAAGCAAGGAACACCTTACTTATGGAATACATGTATTATTGGCTATCAATTAAGTAATACCTGGTTGTCAGCCATTAAGGATTTACGTAGGTGGTTCCCTTCCATGTCCCTTCACTATAGTTATTTCATCTCGGTGTTTTCCAAATTCATACGTTCCTCATCTCCAGATGGTTCATTCCAGGCTTATGTCAATGTCGTACACCTGTCAATGTCATATCTTCCGTACACATTATTATGTGACCCTCTTAGACTGATTCTGATGGTTCGGTCAGCTTCCGCTTCGCGCTGTGCCAAGTCCGGGGGGCCATCTGGTGACAAATGAACGTACCATTTCCACTTCTATTATAACGTCTACATTTCAAAGTCATTGTTTAAGAAGCCTTTCTCGTGGACAGTCGAGATTTTCTTCTGACGACGCAGAGCAAAGTTCTCTGCGAAACGTAAAGAATTTCACCTTATTTTCTTGACACGGCAGAAGCCCAAAAGCCTATGCAGTATCATGTCTATAAGTACGGGCCGTGAAAGCATCAATGGCAAAGAATCAGCTTTTGAAATGTGATGTTACAGAAGAATGCTGAGTGTGAAATGGGTAGAATATATCACAAATAAAGATATATTAAATCGAATTGGTGAGAGCAAAATATTTTGGAGAAATGTGACCAGAAGAAATGATGGATTGATAGGACATATATGTGTCACCCTGTACTTGTTCAGTCAGTTGTTGTTGGAATAATTGTGGGAGATAACACTGAGGGTAAACTAAGGCATAAATGAGACAAGCAGATTTAGAGCAGACAGGGCGAACTCGCCCTGGAGCAGACTAACTGTTGTACCATTCGTTGAAGGAATTATCACTTAATATGTGTATGATTAGATTTCTATAGACACCTCATGTTGTTGCTGACGTTCTCTATTTAATACAAATACCTCTCTTCTACTCTGTATGTGCTTTTTTTTTTCCTTTTCGAGATGACAAATACGCGACGTAGCATATGGATGTGATGGTTCATGATCCCTTACATTCCCTCACAGAGGATACATAAAGATGAAGTACGCGCCAAATATTTGAGCACCTGAACGTGATATTCACAGTAATTGACTCGAAAATATTCACGCCGCATGGGCGGTACTTAGAAGGTAGACGGGAATGAATGGCCGTCATAAGAACAGGTGTCGTCTTAAATTTCGAATATCGATTGTTCCTACAAGGATGATTTGCTAGACAGGCGGCACTTTGCAAGGGCCGAAGGAAGAGACCACAGTAGCATACAAAAGAGAATGGTAATGACATATTGTATACCTGGGAAACTTGCGTCACTTGCATGCATTGTATAGCGTTTCTTTAACAGAACATCAGCAATGCGTTCTAATTTATTATTCATTCGACTTTAACTCGATCAAAATCTGAATTTTCTCCCGCAAGCAGAAAAATGAATTTGATTAAAAGTAGTCTCCTAAATGGAGACAAGATAAGGGTCCTGCTTCCAAACAAAATGCATTTTCATTTTAATGAAATGTTTGGCACAATTCATGTATCTGTCACAATGAAAGACGCCATTATCTATTATTTAACGATTAATTAGTACATTTTGCCAAATCGTTCTTCTCTCACCAACCTTCGCTTTTGATAATAATACTTTCGACGATCTTCTGTAACACCACTGTTCAGAGTTTTCCATTTTCTTCCCTTCTATACGTTATTGCTTATAGGTCACTAATTGGCAGCCTAAATGGGGTCAGATCATAATGCCTGCACACGGTAACTAATTTCATGCGATTATTATTATTATTGTTATCACAATTGGCTTTACGTCGCACCAACAAAGACAGGTTTTATGGCGACGATGGGACAGGAAAGGGTTAGGAGTAGGAAGTAAGCAACTATGACCTCAATTAAGGTACAGCCCCGGCATTTGCCTGGTGTGAAAATGGGAAACTACGGAAAATTATTTTCAGGGCTGCCGACAGTGAGGTTGGAACCCACTATCTCCCGAGTGCAACGAGTGCAAGTTCACTGCTGTGCGCTCCTAACCGCACGTCGTACTCGCTCGATATCCTTTTTATTATTATTATTATTATTATTATTATTATTATTATTATTATTATTATTATTATTATTATTATTATTATTATTATTATTATTATTATTTACGGCTCACTCCATGGCTCAGGCGGCAGCGCGCCGGCCTCTCACCACTGGGTTCCGTGTTTCAAATCCCGTTCGCTCAATGTGCGATTTGTGCTGGACAAAGCGGAGGCAGGACAGGTTTTTCTCCGGGTACTCCCGTTTTCCCTGTCATATTTCATTCCAGCAACACTTTCCAGTATCATTTCATCTGTCATTCATTAATCATAGCCCCAGGGGAGTGCGGCAGGCTTCGGCAGCCGGCACAATTCCCATCCTCGCCGCTAGATGGGGGCTTCATTCATTCCATTCCTTACCCAGTCGAATGACTGGAAACAGGCTGTGGATTTTCACTATTATTATTATTTAGGGTCAGGAAGCTGAAGCAAAAATATTTGAGGAAAGCTTATTCCTTACATTTATTTCAGTTTTTCTCAAGAAGCCAAGAAGGAAATGTCCTAAACAAGAAAATTTCAAGTTCCTGCAAATGTGAAGAATGTGATGTATACCACCTCCTTTTGTCAGTCATTAGAGAAAGTAATGAATCGTGAGTCATCCTGTATCCATGATCGTCATTCTTCTGACAACTGTGTGCCTTAGTAAGCACAAAATTTGAGAATACCGACAGTATAATTATGTTGAGTATTTACTTTTAGTTGTTATACCTATATTATTCACCATAATCTAGGAACTACTATCAGTTAGAAACAAACTAGTGAAATTCCACATCAGTTTAGCGACAGACCACAATTTCAAATTGGTAACAAAGGAACGAACTGGAATGAAAAGTTGGAGCTATACCAGGTAATATTTTAATCTAGCGACAAATACAACATGCGTGATAGGCTAAACTTGAGGTTTTCGTGAATCGACTGTCACAGATGAGGAGGTTCTTCAAAGAATCAACTGTCATCTCAAATGATAATCCTTGTCAAAAAGAATCCTTAACAATTGGATATGTTGTGAGGAACGAGTGACAATAGGTCTACGGCTTCTGCAAGTCACAATACAAGGAAGACTAGGAAGTAGAAGAACACCCCCACAGAAGAAGAATTCCCTGGTTGGTGAAATTGGGAGGATGGTATAATTTGAACTCTGCTCAGTTATTCATTTTTTTTCTTTACGTCGCACAGACACAGATAGGTCTTATGGCGACGATGGGAGAGGAAAGGCCTGGGAATTGGAAGGAAGCGGCCGTGGCCTTAATTAAGGTACAGCGCCGGCATTTGCCTGGTGTGAAAATGGGAAACCACGGAAAACCATCTTCAGGGCTGCCGACAGTGGGGTTCGAACCCACTATCTCCCGATTACTGGATACTGGCCGCTCTTAAGCGACAGCAGCTATCGAGCTCGGTTATTCAAAATTACGCTCGACGTACTAAAGATACTGTGGCCATAATAGTAGCCAATAAACCAAACCAAACCCCATGGCACTACAGCCCTTGAAGGGCCTTGGCCTACCAAGCGACCGCTGCTCAGCCCGAAGGCCTGCAGATTACGAGGTGTCGTGTGGTCAGCTCAACGAATTCTCTCGGCCGTTATTCTTGGCTTTCTAGACCGGGGCCGCCATCTCACCGTCAGATAGCTCCTCAATTCTAATCACGTAGGCTGAGTGGACCTCGAACCAGCCCGCAGGTCCAGGTAAAAATCCCTGACCTGGCCGGGAATCGAACCCGGGGCCTCCGGGTAAGAGGCAGGCACGCTACCCCTACTCCACGGGGCCGGCCAATAATAGCCAATAGTCTATTCGAAACAGGTAAGGCAAACAACGGAGATACCGGTAAATAGAAGAAAAAGATGAGCAGATTTATGTGTAATTAGTAAGTCATTTGGATGATTATGTAGTTGTAGTATCCTGCACTAAGCGAGGGGATTATGAAGTGCTGCTCCGTAGAAAGGGTGAGAACCCTCAACGACGTCCACCCGTGACCTTGTTTCCTTCCGGTAGGCGCCACAGCGTAGCGTTTCGTCCGAATTCCAGGAGCAGGCAGCGTAGGGTTCGGCTTGCTATCTGACCGATTAGCGTTTCGTTCGAGGACTACCATCCTAAAAGTGTTTAATGAAGCTTTAAAGTCTATTGTTTATTGCTTAGGTCTACAGTGTGATAAGGCCCATTGTTAGCGCCAGCCAGGGCTGCGTGCCCTCTATAATTGGCACCTCTAAGAAAACAGATGTTGGCCTGCCATGTAGCCTTGCACTCCACATACACGACAAAACAAAATATGAAGGCCCTGCGAGGCGTGGAAGGTAAAGGCTTCTACTATCCGTAACATCGTTACTTGAGGTGGAGTGGTTAGCTCTACACTCAAACGCCTTTGCCCTCTAAGAATTAAACTGGTACTCATTTTTGGTGTAGGCTGAGTCAACCTCATGGTCATGTGAACCTCTGGAAGTGCAAATCTTGCTTTTTCGACTTCCCAACGGGCAATCGAACTCATGTTCTTCCGGGTGAACAGAGCACGCTTTTATCGCCTCGACCAAGCAACCGCTTGGAATACACGACAAGGGGTCATAAGTGCATCCGCGAGATAGTGGTTCGAATCCCACTGTCGGTAGCCCTGAAGATGGTTTTCCGTGGTTTCCCATTTTCACACCAGGCAAATGCTGGGGCTGTACCATAATTAAGGCCACGGCCGCTTCCTTACCGCTTCTAGACCTTTCCTATCCCATCGTCGCCATAAGACCTATCTGTATCGGTGAGACGCAAGGCAACCTGTAAAAAAGGAAAATAATTCTGAACTTATTATCAATGGCGCTTGATCAACGGCTTGACTCAGGTACCTGCGTTCCGTTGCTTTCGGTCCAGTTGGATTGCCCCAGGCTCGGACGAAACGCAACTCATTATCCTGTTTACTGGTCCGTAAAACCGTCGCGGACGAACTGTAACATTTTTCCGCGAATTTCGCTTCCGAGCAAACTGCAACTCGGACGAAACGCTACGAACTCCCATAGCAGGCTTATTCCAGCTTGCTGAGGTGGACCGTCCAGCTGCCTTGTAGCTTCTCTCGTCAAAAGCAAGGCATCCCCCCACCCCCAGGCTTGGTTCAGCCAGACTCGTGCCACTGTGCATTTAAGTTAAGAATCTGGCACTGAGGAAAATAAATAATTCGAATGTCTTTACCTTCCACTCCTACATGGTCCTTTATGGCGAGTCAGAGACAGCGTTCTTCTTCCTCTTCTTCTAATAAACCAAGTAACTTTAGCTTGGGATTAGCATAGCTTCCATGTCAAATGTTATTCAACACATGTTTCAAACTAGCATTACTGCTGATCAATTAGAAATACTACTTAATTCTTCTTTAGACTCTCAGACGGTAGATCTTATGAACTCAGTCCGATGGTATTTGAAGGTGCTCTGTACAGCTGAGCGTGTGAACAACGAAGCATTGTGACTGATCATCTTGGATATCAGAAATTGTTCTAATGGACTGCATATCCATACGGAGGCTGGGAGGCGAGACCAGTCTTAAGGAAAATAATGAACAGGAAGAGCAATTGTGAGCTACGAGGGGTATTGCTTCTTAGGCGACGATATGTAGACCTAGAATCTAGATGATAGTTCTGTATCATGTAATATTATTGTGTGTTGTTGATGGGTTTATGAAAATTATGTTTGATCTTTAGTATTCGTTGAATTGTTTCAAATCACCAAATATGTTTTACACCTATCTGAAAATTCGATTATTTTGTAGTAACTATAAATTTGAAGGTAATCTGGATATAAGTGGTAACTAGGTGATTTTAGTGTAGATTTTAGTGCTGATGATGAGTTATTATGTTCCCAACTGCAACATTTTTTTTGCTATTTTGTTTTACGTCGCACCGACACAGATAGGTCTTATGGCGACGATAAGATAGGAAAGGCCTAGGAATGGGAAGGAAGCGGCCGTGGCCTTAATTAAGGTACAGCCCCAGCATTTTCCTGGTGTGAAAATGGGGAAACCACGTAAAACCATATTCAGGGCTGCCGACAGTGGGATTGGAACCCACTATCTTCCGGATGCAAGCTCGCAGCTGCGCGCTCCTAACAGCATGGCAAACTCTCCCGGTAACTGCAAAATTATCAACTCTTTGATGAATGGTATGAAAGTGCTGTTCATGTCAGTTGGTGTATACACTTCAGTGGACTTGGGTCCGGCTCCATGGCTAAATGGTTAGCGTGCTGGCCTTTGGTCACAGGGGTCCATGATTGGTTAATGTCGTTGGCACGGGGGCTGGGTGTATTTGTCGTCTTCATCATTTCATCCTCATCACGACGCGCAGGTCGGCTACGGGTGTCAAATCAAAAGACCTGCATTTGGCGAGCCGAACTTGTCCTCAGACACCCCCCGGCACTAAAAGCCATATGCCATTTCATTAGTGGGCTTGGAAAACAGATGTGTAACAGCACCTTCTGGCCTGGCGAGGAAAGTAACGGAAAACTACCTCACTCATTTTCCTAGGCTACTTATGACAGCCGATTTATTTACAGTGAAACAGCGAGAAGAGAAGTAGGACCCACCGAAATCCCTAATTCCTCTAGCACGATCCTGACCACGTGTCCCATAACTTCTCAAATTCACCATACTTGATTATGGAGCCTGTAATCTGGATACCGTTCCGCCTGCTGTGAGCTATGAAGAAGTCCATAAAAGTGGCATTAAACCATCATAAAGTTGGGCTTAATGAACTTGGTGGAGGAAATCAAAATATTCTAATTCGAAGTACGAGGATTATTGAGTTATATGAGCCAGAATGGACCAAAGAAGTTACACTTAATTTAGGCGTGTGCAGAAACCCTGCTTTATCTACCGTCAGTTAATATCCATAAACATTGGCTGAATACAAATATTTTTCGAGCCGTTAATAATGTTTAAAAAGAACGTTAGTTTTTTACAGGTCACGTGTTTTTGTGTCACTGTTACGCACGATGTTGTCTGAATTAATGTCTCTATATTGGCAAATTTTACGACTTCGCCAAACATAAACTATATTTTACGAAATGCGATCTTCAAGTTTGGAGAGGAAACGCAACAAAGCATGAGATTGTGTCGTGGGAGGTAAGATCCCAGCCTCCCTCTCTTCGCCCCCCGCTTGCCAGGGATTAGGTTGCGTTTATTTTAGGCCGTCTCCAGTTGTTCCTGGTGGCTCGGCTGGCTCGGCGCGGTGCGATGCTGCACTGTTTTTGTTTGTGACGTCACCCAGGCGACATCTGCTGGCGAGCTCATCTTCACCCGTGCCTATTGCCAGCCTGCCTCGTGATGTATGCATTATCCCCATGTAAAATAACATTTCGTCAGGATATACATGCTGGAGTCAGTAAATCCTATAAATGTATAATGGCACAAGTTGGCAGGCTAAATAGTGTAGGGTTTTGACCGTACAAGAAGTTCCTGACATACGCACTATCTTCGTATTATCGCACTCTACCAACAACGAATTACTTGCGTGTTGATAGTCCTTGGATTCGAAAATTGCCGCTGGGTATATAATGAATAATAATGGCTTGTGGCCTCTGGTAAGGCCTGATGCAGATTTTTCAAGTTGACGCTTATAAGCGACCTGAGCATCTGTGAGGATGGGACTCTACTTATGACGAATTCTAATGCTGAAGACGACACACAACCAGCCCCCGAGCCGTCGGAATTAGCCGGTACCCTTTGGACCAAGCGCCAGCACACTAACTATTCATCCATGTAGCCGGACATGTAATTTAGGGTGAATGAGCTAAAAATTAATATTATCAGACCAAACCAAACCAAACCAAACCAAACCAAACCAAACCAAACCAAACCAAACCAAACCAAACCAAACGCCATGGCGCTACAGTCTGTTGGGCTTTGGCCTGCTAAGTGTTCAACACGTAGGCCTGCAGATTATGAAGTGACGCGTGGTCAACTCGACGGATGGTCTTGGCCATTATTCTTGGTTTTCCTGGACCGAGGCCATCAGATAGCTCCTCAGTTGTTCTCACGTAGGCTGAGTGGACCTCAAATCAGTCCTTAGATCGACGAAGAAATTCATGACTAGGCCAGGAATCGAACCTCAGGCCTCTCGGAAAGAGGCAGACGCGCGGGGCGGGTCATAAATCTATTTAAAAATCCCTAATTACATTAAGAGAAAGCTGGTTTATTGAGCTGTATTGCCATGTAGGCCTACTATGCATAATATGCGTTCTGTATCTAGACGATATTTTAGAGTGAAGGTAGTCAATTATATGATAAATCATAGGAGAACTTGTTCACATACAAATTAACCGGCCAATACAATGTGCAGTATAATCTATGCTGAAACCAGCTGTTGACAAGTTACTTCATTCAGATTAGAACTAGTCGAATTATTCAGTAGATAGTCTGGGGGATAATTTTTTTCCTAATATATTGACTGAAGATGGTTGACGGTAAGTGATGTAGAGGTAGTGTTTATGGCTTTCAAGGACATGACTATCCCACCTTAACTAAGAAACTCGGAAGGTAGAACGCTGGCTTTCCGAGGCAATAATGACGGATTCGATCCAGCTCAGTCCGGTAATTTTTAAATATTCCCGCTTATTGTAGGTAGATTTACCACCAAGCAAAGAGGCAAAATTTGCGGGCGTCTCTGAAAGTCGTAAAATTTGTTATAGAACGTAGCTAATAATAATAATAATAATAATAATAATAATGAAAATGGAATGGCGTATGGCTCTTAGTGTCGGGAGATCCCAGGATGGGTTCGGCTCGCCAGGTGCAGGTCTTTTCATTTGACTCCCGTAGGCGACCTGCGCGTCGTGATAAGGATGAAATGATGACAATACATACACCCAGCCCCCGTGCCAGGGAAATTAACCAATAATTATTAAAATTCCCGACCCTGCCGGGAATCGAACCCGGGACCCCCGTGACCAAAGACCAGCACGCTGACCATTTAGCCATGGAGCCGGACATAATAATAATAATAATAATAATAATAATAATAATAATAATAATAATAATAATAATAATAATTTATTGAAAGTATTTGAAGATGCTCGACTACATAGCTAAATGGTTAGCGTGCTGGCCTTTGGTCCAGTGGGTCCCGGGTTTGGTTCCCGGCCCAGTCGAGGATTTTAACCTTCATTGGTTAATTCCAATAGCTCGGGGGCTGGGTTTGTGTGCCGTTTTCAGCATTAGAATTCAACATTGTTAGGGCCCTATCCTCCCAGATACGCAGGTCACTTATACGGCGTCAGCTCGAAAGACCTAGAGAAGGCCTCTGCGGAGGCTACGCGTCATAAAAACTATTTTATTTCAAGATTAAAGGCACGGAACTGAATCACTGCTTACTTATGTCACTGTCTTGTGATCTGCTATTTTCTGGAGTCGATGGAAGTGCGGGCGACCAAATGAATACTCTGTGAAAGAATACAGGTACAACGTTGAGAGCTGAAAATCCTCAGACGCTTAAGATGTCTGTAATATGTAACTTACCTAAGGTCGCTATCTTCCAATGAGATTTTCTGGAACCCTTCTCCCGTCCGCTAGCGAATTTAAGTTATTGCATATGGTCCTGAGGTTCACTCGGCCTACACCAAAAATTAGTATCAGGTTATTTCCTGGCGGAAAAGGCGGCCGGGCGTAGAGATAACCACTCTACCCCAAGTGCCGAGCTTACGGATAGTGGAAGCCTTTACCTTTCACCCCTCGATGGGCCTTCATGGCCTGTACAGAGATGACTTTGCTTTATTTTATGAACTCTTCACGGTAATAGGAAAATACTCCTTTCGGAATTTCATAATTTATGAAAACTCTCCCTTTTTGGAATCTCCGCGGGAATTTTCAGTCACCAACCCGCACTCAAGTGGATTAGGGACTATCTGCATGCAGCTTCGAAGGTCTTCTAATATTCGGGATACTTCGGCTTTAACAGAAGATAGCGGATCTAGTTAATAAATCATCTATAGATTAGATTTTTTTCTGGCATGATTAGGGTCAGTTGGCCCTTTCTTCTATCTAATTAGATTCATTTGGGGAGTTCCGCTTAGGATTTTTATTGACCTATAGCCAAATAATGGGAGTGAATAGTCCTATCCATTTGTCCGGCTTCCTGGCTGAATGGTGAGCGTCAGGGGACCCCGGGTTCGATTCCTGACAGGACTGGGGATTTTAGTCGCGTCTGGTACATTCTTATAGCTCGGGGTCTGGACACTCGTGTTCGTTTTAATCCACATCTTCATTTACAGTACATGATACCACATCGCATTACCCACCACTACGCCTACTGAAGCATACAATAATGAATACATTCCTCCAAGTAGGATTGGCGTTAGGGAAGAAATTCGGCCGAAAAATGGGCTGATTCCATGCAAAGTGCCGACGCCAGGGTATTATTATTATTATTATTATTATTATTATTATTATTATTATTATTATTATTATTATTATTATTATTATTATTATTAGCTGTTACGCACGGCTTCGCTCGCGAGGATTTCGTAATTTGATAAAAATTACTTGTTCCTCGGTACTGCACTAAGACATTATTTGTAAATCCCTAAAGTATCAAAACTCACCGAAAAATTGCATTTCATTTACCACAGAACCTCTTTGTAAGCCACGTTTGTGGCATTGCCTTTTGGAGCTAAGAACTGGCAGATCTAACTCTGGAACACGAGGCATGGAACTCTATGTGTGAGAAACAGTCCTCTTTTATGCCGAAAAAATTATTTATTCCTAAAGGAGATTCCAAATACCAATTTTCAAGTCTGTAACCGTTTTTGATATATAAGTATCCTCATAAACAGAATTCAACTCTTTCTTCGCTTATTTTTGATCTCCAGCTTAAGTTGATTTTCCAAAAACAAAAAGTACGTCTTTATTTTTAAAGGAGACGACAAATACCAATTTTCACGTCTGTAACATGTTACGTTTATGAGATGTAGATATACTTATTATAAAAACTGAACCACTCCTTTGCTGAGTGGTCAGCGTTGAGGTCTTCGGTTCACAGGGGTCCTGCTTCGATTCCGGGCTAGTTCGGGGTTTTAATCGCGTGTGATTAATTCTTCTGGCTCGGGGACAGGTTGTTTATGTTTGTCCCAACATTCTCCTCTTCATATTCACTCAGCACAGCACATTACCAACCACAACAGGAACACGAAGTAGTAATTACATCCCTACACATACGGTTGCCGTCAGGGAGGGCATCTAGCCTTAAAACAGGGTCAATTTCGCATGTGCGACACAGTTCGCACCCGTAGCCCCACAGGTGTGGGTAAAGCGGTAGAAGAAGAAGTTACTTTTTAAAAATTCACCCGCTTTTTTTAAAAAAAAGAGTGTTCATTTTTAAAAGAGATTCCAAGTACCAATTTTAACGTCTGTGACATCTTCATTTTCTGAGATATATGTATCAAATAATTCAACTCCTTCCTCACTTCTTCTCACCCCCCCCCCCCCCGACTTAAGTGGATTTTCTAAACGAACATTTGTATTCTCTTATTTCAAATACCAATTTTCATGTCAGTAACATGTTAGGTTTTTGTGATATATTGTAGATTTCGCTGCTATAGAATCCTGGAGCTGACGTTGCCATGGTTACGGCAGTTCATTGCTTTATCCGATTCCTCGAGCAGGGGTAGAGTGGTGCCAATATCTCCGTAATGGTTGGTTTTAGGACATTAAAACATGGTTTTCGGGCCCATAGTGCTTACCGAGTTTTGTTCTTTGCGTCAAGGGAATTAAATTGAGCTGTGTCTCGTCCTTGTACGACAAATTCGATATTTTGCTTATTTAGTCTATTATTTTTATATTACCCCCCCCCCGTGGCCCCCACCTCGAATTGTTTTGAAAATAAAATACAGCCCATGTTACTCACTGGCAATGCAGCTTTCTATGGATGAAGTTTTTTTTTTAAATCGGTTCAGTAGTTTTTGAGTCTATTCGTTACACACAAACACATTTTCCTCTTTATAATATTAGTATAGATTATACAATTTGTTTTACGTCGCACCGACACAGATTGGTCTTATGGCGACGATGGGATAGGAAAGGCCTGGCAATGGGAAGGAAGCGGTCATGGACTTAATTAAGGTACAGCCCCAGCATTTGTCTGGTGTGAAGATGAGGAACCGCGGAAACATATATTCAGGGCTGCCGACAGTGGGGTTCGAATTCGAATGCAAGCTCACAGCTGCGCGACCCTAAACGCACGACCAACTCGCTCGGTGATAAATAATAATAATATGGGTTGAATATTCGTTTGATCTAGCAATACCGTACTCTAGTTTTAAAGACTCTTGTCTTGATCACCTTTACACTTTCGCTTAGCGAAGATTACTGGAAGTGTTAAGCAGTTCAGGTTATGTGCTTAACAGAATGCACTCTTGGCAGTGTACTCCGCAGCTAAATGTGCAGTTGACAGCCTCAAGGGCTCTCCACTCTCTTGAAGAGTTCACCGGCCAAACGACGTCAACATGGCTGTCATATTCCCTTCCTACATTTTAATCGTAAGTAATTTTATTTTGACTTGCCGAGTATTTTGGAACATCACTCCGCTAACTCACTGAGCTGTTCACCCACCTGCCTCTTATAGAAGTTGAGAAATGTGTTCGGTATATCATAGTCGTCATCTGCAGGACAACTACGAGGACCATTCAATAAAGTGTTGTCAATATTTTCGCAAGTCCTGTACATACGTATAAATACATAGTATAAACTTGGCGTCCGCCTCTGTGGTGTAGTGGTTAGCGTGCTTAGCTGCCACCCCCGGAGGCCCGGGTTCGATTCCCGGCTCTGCCACGAAATTTGAAAAGTGGTACGAGGGCTGGAACGGGTCCACTCAGCCTCGGGAGGTCAACTGAGTAGAGGTGGGTTTTCCGTGGTTTCCCACTTCTCCTCCAGGCGAATGCCGGGATGGTACCTAACTGAAGGCCACGGCCGCTTCCTTCCCTCTTCCTTGCCTATCCCTTCCAATCTTCCCATCCCTCCAGAAGGCCCCTGTTCAGCATAGCAGGTGAGGCCGCCTGGGCGAGGTACTGGTCATACTCCCCAGTTGTATCCCCCGACCAAGAGTCTGAAGCTCCAGGACACTGCCCTTGAGGCGGTAGAGGTGGGATCCCTCGCCAAGTCCTAGGGAAAAACCGAACCTGGAGGGTAAACAGATGATGATGATGATGATGATGATGATGATGATGAACTTGGCACAGACTTATACTGTATATATAGACTTCATACTTGGCTAAGAATTTGTTTTAAAGGCAGTGCGGCCATACGTTCTCTTTTCCCCGAGCCAGCCCCATTACTTTATGTTCTCTCGCCCTTCCCGTCCGCTCTCCAGTTTTTCCCATTTTAAAACCTTTTACTTCTTCTTCTTGCTTCCGAATTTGGCCAACTGTGGACCGCGTGAAACTTAATGCTTTCTGGACATTCTTCTTCTTTTCTCTTCCCAGAACTCCTTCGTTCGTTCACTCCTTATTTTTCTTTGCTCCTCAGATATTACAAATTTGGGCCTGTTCTTCCGCTGCTCTTCATGGAATTTGTGGTCATCTACTCGAGTTCTGAACTTATTTCAGTTAAGGATCAATTCTGGTGTTATTTTAATTTCTTCTGCGTCCTTCTTAACCTCCTCCACCCATTTACCCATTTCTTCGTCCTCCTCAATCCAATTATATATTTAAATATTCTTCTAGTCAGGCGGTTGTCATTCATTCTAACGAAATGTCCGTAAAATTTTAGCCTTCGTTTTCGTACTGTGTCCATGATCTTCTCGGAATATTTGTGGAGCGTTTACTACATACAGGATAATCCCAAAGTCCGTTAACTTTTGACGAGGCAATATTTCACGGAATATTAGAGGTAGAGAGGTATTAATTTTCACACATGATTGGCATGACATGGCGATTTATTAACACCAAAATCAAGTACACAGAATGACCAACAGATGGCGCTGGACAGCAACACGTCAGTCATGTCGCATGAGATCCGTGTACGGTATAAAAAGAAGTTTCGTGAGAGAGAGCATCAGATGCGCCTGCAATCGCGTTATGTCCTCCTTGACCTCCCCAGTCCTCCGACCTCAATCCGTGTGATTATTGGTTGTAAGGTTACTTGAAGTCGCAAGTCTACTGTGATCGTCCGATCTCATTAGGGATGCTAAAAGACAACATCCGACGGCAATTTCTCACCATACCTACGGATATGCTGTACAGTGCTGTTCACAACATCGTCCCTCGACTATAGGTATTGTTGATGAATGACGGCCGACATGCTGAGCGTGTGTTATAAAGAAGCTAGATTGTTATGCTAATTATTGCTTGTGTATCATATGAAGCGTCACATGTTAGTCATTTAGTGTACTTTATTTTGGTGTCAATAAACACCCCCCCCCCCATATCATGCCAATCATGTGTGTCAATAATTATGTCAATTATTACGTTTCTAAGAAGCCTCCGTGGCTCAGGTGTCAGCGCACCGGCCTCTCACCGCTGAGTTCCGTGGTTCAAATCCCGGTCATTCCATGTGAGATTTGTGCTGGACAAAGCGGAGGTGGGACAGGTTTTTCTCCGGGTACTCCGGTTTTCACTGTCAATTCCATTCCAGCAACACTCTCCAATATCGTTTCATTTCATCTGTCATTCATTAATCATTAGTACCCCAGAGGAGTGTTACAGGCTTCGGCAGCCGGCACAATTCCTATCCTCGCCGCTAGATGGGGGCTCCATTCATTCCATTCCTGACCCGTTCGAATAACTGGAAACAGGCTGTGGATTTTCATTTTCATTATCTTTCTACCTCCAATATTCCGTGAAGTATTGCCTCTTCCTGTATATCCTGCTTTACAACGTTTTAATGGCAGATCGCAATCTAAAGAATAAGGACCTTATGTATACCTAATCTCACAGGGGGAAGCAAGTAAATGTTACCTTTGTAGTGTGTAGTTGATTTTACAATATTAAAAAACCAAAATAAATTAAGATTTTCCATGATACTACTTTAAAATGTTTGAGAACACTTGTCCCGTTTCCGACCTTCGGAAATATGATCACCTTATTTAAAGGTATACGAAGTCACGCATGGAATTTATATTGGCATAGTCCAAATCAAGTGCCTCACGACACGTTAAATTTCAAGATCTATTCGAAATCCTGTCACATCCACACAGTCCTACAACGGACTAAAAATAGAGATATCATTTGTGATCCAATCAGAAGAGGATGGCCCACGTCCCTATGAGAGTACCAACGCAGCTCACGTATGGGTGTGGTTGAGTGCGGCCTGGTGTTGTCGTGCTACAGTATGACGTCTTATAATAGTGACACAGTTAGTTTTCTACGACATTCTTTTTTCAATTGGTGATGCGCTATAGGATGCAGAATGTAGTAGATCCCATGACACACCTCAATGTTTGATCTTTCTCTCGCCAATCCAACCATGTTACGACTGAAGATGGCTGGTACGATGTCCAATATAATGGCGTTGAGGGAAGCGATGGGTGCCGTCCTTGGTTTGGAATAAATTGAAATAAAATATGCATCTTTTACGTTTACATACTGACTGAAAGTCAAGCTTCTTTCGAACGTTCTGTGCCTGAGCGATTTTATAACGTTGCTTCATTTTGAGGTCAAGGGTCTCGTGGTCTGTACCTTGGTGTACATCGTCTGATAACGTTTGACTATATATCTAACTAGTAGTTCATATATCCATTACATATCATCTGGGAATTCGTCTGAAGTTTTCTTTTTTTAAATTGAGCAAACATTATCGTACCGTGGATCAACCCACTGACGCCTTCACCCGTAAGGAAATTATAAATGCTCCTACTCTGTTACAAAATATGAAAGTAATTTTTGTATATTTCATAGGTAAGGTGCCAGGCACTGAAGCCGGCCTCGAGGTGTAGGGGTAGCATGCCCGCCTTTTATCCAAAGGCTCCGGGTTTGATCCGCGGCCAGGTCAGGGATTTTGACCTGAATCTGAGGGCTTCGTCGTGCCGACCACACGACATTTCATAATCTCCCAGCTTTCGGGATGAGCAGCGGTCGCTTGGTAGGCCAAGGCCCTTCGGGACTGTTGCGCCATAGGGTTTGGTTTGAACAAGTACTGAAAATGTTTTATTTTCCATTTACCATAAAACGAGTAAAATTTTCCATTAAATGACTGATATTCGAACTGCGGCCGCAGTGGTGAAAGGGCAGTGACAATGTTACTGCCAGTGAAAAATAAACTCGGAGAACTACTCTCCCGTTAAAAAAAAACAGAACACCTGGAAAGACTAGAGTAGAACGTTCATATACTCAGGGCATGTTCATTAGTATGCTCTGCAGATACGATTAGCATTTCAGTCACATAGGTTCAGCATGTGTCCTGTTTCCTAGTAGGCACTGGGTCCTCTATGGGCATTGATAACTTGTTCCATGCGTGATGCCATCGACGTGCATAAGGCGCGAATGGCATTCAGGGGTATAGCCATCCATACTGCATTCACCTGGTTCCACAGTTCATCTTTGGTTTTTGGCATTGGGTCACAGCGCCGCACGCGTCGTTTCACCATATCCCATACTTTTTCGATTGGCGACAAGTCCGGTGATCGGGCGGGCCAGGGCAACAGCCTGGCATCCTGTGACAACAAGAAGGCACGTGTTCGTGCAGCAACATGTAGTCGCGCATTGTCCTGCTGAAGTAGGGCGTCTGAGGTGTTGTGCAGAAAGGGTATGGATACGGGTCGTAGGATGTCATTCACGTAGGTCAAACTGGTTACAGTGCCCTGGACACGTACCAGCTGTGATTTGTGGTTGTACCCAATAGCACCCCACACAATAAGGCCTTGAGTTGGCGCTGTATGTCTTGTGCGAATGCAGTCAATGTGATGCCTCTCCTCTGCGGCGAACCAAATTGCGGCCATCATTTTCAAATAAACAGAACCTGGATTCGTTCGAAAACACTATTTGCTGCCATTCCTTTGCCAGTGACGTCGTTCCATACACTATTGCAGTCTAGCATGTTTATGCACATTAGTTAAATGTAGGCGGATAAGTGGACGACTTGCCGGTAACCTAGACCGTAATAAACGGCGACGGACTGTCACTCCTGATAGTGAACGATGTGTTACACTGTTCCACTATTGCGCCAGAGCCGAGGAGGACGCAAAATCTGTCCTGCAGTGCAATTCGGATGACGTGCTGATCTTCTCTGAGGGGGGGGTGTCTGGGTGGTGCGACCAGACCCATCTCGTCGTGTTCTACGGCCTTCTGTGAAGCATTCTGTACACACCCGTTGCACTGCCGACACACTTCGTCCCATACAAGCAACAATTTCCCGGATGGACGCATCACGTTCTCTCATACCAATAATGAGCCCTCTTTCAAACTCACTCATTTAACGGTACGGTTTTCGCATACGTCTGCGGGGCATCCTGCATGCCTGCTCAAGTCACACTGATCCATTACCTTCGGTTTATAGCGGCAACGAGAGTCGCAGGCACATTTTACCAGTCCGTGGTGGTACGCCGAGATATCGATGTGAACCGTGAAACTGAGGGCCGACATGGTTCATATGCTAATCATTTCTTCTGAACATACTAATGCACATGTCCTGTCAACTTACAGCCTCTAGTCTTTCAATGTGTTCCTGTTTTTATGAACATGAGTGTATTTGTAGGATGGCCGATAATTTATTGGGTTTGAATTAGTCATAAGAACTTAAATTCATCAATCATTTAGCTCTTCTGGATTACAGTATTTTATTCCCTGAAATACTGAACAGCTCAGGCAGGTTACATTCCGAAACTTAGATATTTTATTTAGTATTCCTCATATGAGACTCAATGTTTATTTGTGATATACACAAAAGTAAAATATAATGTGTTCGTTTTTTTTCCGCTCCGATACAGATGAGTCTTATGGCGACGATAGGATAGAAAAGGCTTAGGAGTGGCCTTAATTAAGGTACAGCCTCAGCATTTGCCTGGTGTGTGTGTGTGTGTGTGTGTGTGTGTGTGTGTGTGTGTGTGTGGGTGGGTGTGGGTGTGTGAAAAATCAAGATGATGTTAATACAATTATTTGCTCGCTGAGGATCAAGGAGGATTAACCCACTGACGCCTACACCCGTAAGAAAATTATAAATGCTCCTACTCTGTTACAAAATATTGGATGATTTTTTTATATTATTTATATTTTTATATTAAATTTATATTTAATTTAAATTTATATTATTTATATTAAATAGGTACTGGTGAGAAGTACTGTTTACTTTCTATTTACTATATAATGAGTAATACGGTTTTATTTGTTTACCTAGCACTGTACACATTGTTTGGGGATTATATAACCGAGGCTAGTTCATCCGTAAGACCATAGGTTTGATTCGCCGCCAGGAAGTTGAGAAACCAGAAATGAGACTCCCACTTCTGGAGAGGCTCTTCGTCCATGTGTTCACTCAGGCTACACCAGAAATGAGTGCGAGGTTAGTACCTGGGGGATAAAGGCGGCCGGGCTTAAAGCTAGCTAACTACTCTGTCCCAATTAGTGGCAGACCTTCACTCCTTCAAGGGTCGTCATGATCTCTACGGCGATGGCTTTGGTTCTTTTTCATATTGCTCCTCTAGTCTCCAGCTTCCAACGTGACTTTCTTGAGTTCAAATCCCGGTGAATTGAACAGGACCTGCAGGTTGCGACATGAAGAACATACAGCCTTAGTTCATTGCCCAGACCGAAAATATACATATACATATACGTGGGAGGATGTCGTTGAAAAGAAAGTAATTCCAATAAGACATCACAGGAAGCCATCGAACATTTTGTCTACAACTAAAGGAACGAAATGGAAATCCACTGCGAATATTTTCAGAAAATTTGGTGTTTAATTTGCTGTTTAATACAATTATTATTATTATTATTATTATTATTATTATTATTATTATTATTATTATTATTATTATTATTTCGTGTTCGTCCGATTCCTTGGCTTAATGGTCAACGTAACTGCCTTCGGGTCATACGGCCTCAGGTTCGATTCTCAGCTGGGCCGGTGATTTTTGCTGTGTCTGGTTAGCACAAAAAGGGCATTCGAACGTTAAACTGGACCATATCACCACGGAGTGCCGAGCTCAAAGGCCAGGAAGAAGATATGATGTTATAATTGAATTATTTACATTCGTTCAAATGTTAGGACAAAAGTGGACTAAGATCTATAAGTTATAAGAATGACGTCACTCTTCTATTTCAGAGGAAGACTTGAGCCTCATTGAACAAACCCGGATGCTGTAAATTCTCTCTGGAATTAAATGGTCTTGAAGCTTTTGTGTAATCGATCCTAAGACCTTTCAAAGGCACGTCTGTTTGTGGCGCTATTAAGTGTACGTCGATCAAGGTGGAGAGGTGGTGCAAAATGAACCAAGGGGCCGTAAACTCCGAAATAAGTTTATGAGATCGCGGTAGGATGGCGAGTTATACGACTCAGTGCATTCTTTAGTTTTGTCGAGTTCGTGTGTGGTCAAGCTTTAAAACAAGCTAGAGAACGTGTCCGGCGGAATCAAATGAGTGACTCTTAATAATAGCCTTTCTTAAGCTTTCAGGAATAAGTATGCATTACCCAATTTCTAGTAGGCGACATTCTATGTGCACGATAAAACTGGTAAGTTATTGTATTTGAAGTGTTTCACTTCCTGGGTGGTATGGCTTAAATGGTCCCGGCTAGGTGTTAATGTTCTTACTGGATCACAATTTATGGTCCTAGGCGACGGGAAATGTCCATTCATTGATGGGCAGTTACTTGATTGCAAATAAGCACGCTCATGAAATTATATTGCCAATAACTAATAAACTCAAACGCAATAAATTTCATAAAATTGGTAATTATGTTACTTGGTTAGGTTATTTATAAATGTGGGATAAAATGGCCACGTGACGTTGTTAATATCAGCAGGTCATACGGCTGAGCAACAGTCGTTCTGCCAGGCAAAGGAGAGGTGTATGGGCCACAGTTACCAAGTGACACAGACAGACCACGCGCCTCAATGGATGTGTGGGTGGAAACCAGATCTTTTGAGCGAATTTAGCCCTTCGGCCTTGTGGACCTTGAGTGCTGCTTTCGACAATTAGGATATGGACAGAATGGTTGTAGGGGTAGAATCGAACCGGTCAGAATATGACCTGCACCCCGAGGCGTGGAAAAAGTGGCCTCGGGACAGTGGGAAGCAGAGTCCAAGGGTATCATAATCACCCAATAATGGGAGTGGGTTAGGTTATTCATGACGGCTCAGAGCCTATGTGAGCAGAGCAAAGGAGATGATCACCCATCCAATTGGTGACCACGCCCAATGTTGGTTAACTGTCAGTGAAATTTGAGTTGTTGTTGTTGTTGTTGTTGTTGTTGTTGTGGTGGTGGTGGTGGTGGTGCTATGCAGCAGAAGAAGAAGAAGAAGAAGAAGAAGAAGATAGGGAGGATGCCGTGAGGGAGGAAAGTTGGCAAGGCGATATTTAGAAGTATGATTTTTTCGCATTAACGATAACCGCCACAAAAAAAAATTGAAGCGATTTTGAAATATCTTAACGATTCATATGATTCTGATTGAGAAATTAATAATTTTGTTTTCGCGACTTAAAGCGACAAGGCCAGTTTAAAGCGACATTTACTTATTTTGGGATAAGTGCGAAAATGCAGCGAAATTCTTGGAAAATAACGATCTTGAAGTTGTCTTCCAATATCACGTGTGTGAAGGGAAACTGAAGACAGAATAAGGATTTCTCGTTTCGACAGAAGTATCTCTTTGTAATAATATTCTATAAAATCCCTTAATGGTAGGGCCATAGAGGGTGCAAGGTATGGCCATATAGTGTGAAACGGTAATTTGTTATGTAACATGGATTATGGCTATATTACAGCTCTAATCAAGATTACATTTAAGGAATAATGAATGATGGTCAATATTGTTTCTCTTTATTTATCTTTCATATAAATAATTCTCAAATCTCACGAATTAAACTTTATGAATATAGGAGAGGATTAAAGCGAAATTAAAGCGATGGGATGAGCCCTGTTTCAGGATTATGCTTGGATGGTGGGTTATTGAATACTGGTGGCCACTTTTCCTAGAACGGAGGGCAGGGGGGTGGGGAATAGGAATCACGAGTGCTAACTTTATCACACACGCGGACTTGGTCCAGTTTTACTGCCGGGTGCCCTTCCCGATGCCAACCACATGTGAAGGGATGTATTCACAAAAGTAATGTAATGATGTACAACGTCTTAAGTTCCTAAAACTTATCAACTGTCTACAGGGGTTAGCCGAGGTGTGTTTTGACCCTTTTGCTACCATTCATCTCCATAAGATGGTTCAGTTACAAAAGTAAGTTGTTAACGACGCTTGCAGAACAGTTAGTTTTCAATATACAGTAAAAACCAAAACCAAACCCCATGGCACTACAGCCCATGAAGGGCCTTGGCCTACCAAGCGACCGCTGCTCATCCCGAAGGCCTGAAGATTACGAGGTGTCGTTTGGTCAACAAGACGAATCCCCTCGGCCGTTATTCTTGGCTTTGTAGACATGGGCCGCTATCTCACCGTCAGATAGCTCCTCAATTCTAATCACGTAGGCTGAGTGGACCTTAAACCAGCCCTCAGGTCTAGGTAAAAATCCCTGACCTAGCCGGGAATCGAACCCGTGGCATCCGGGTAAGAGGCAGGCACGCTACCCCTACACCACGCTGCCGGCTCAATATACAGTAAGACCTATCTTAAACGGACACTCTATTAAACGGAAACGTAACTGTAGTTGACAATTATTTCAGTCCGTTGACTTGAGATTTAAATGTAATGCAAACCACATTGGATTAAGCTAAACTGACAAACGCGGAAACAGAAACCAAAATATGTCTTTGAACGCAAAAATTTCCAATCCTTCTAGTGGATCATTTAGCAAGAAGTATAGATTAGTACAGCCCTTGTTACACTGCCCATTTTTTAAAGGAATAATTGCAGAATATAACCTTCCACCTACTGGATCACCTGCACTATCCACTTTTTGTACGGTACTCTTCTTCAGGTATATCATCTTATCAAGGTTGCGAACTTCCATAGCTGAATGGTCAGCGTGCTGGCCTTTATTCCAATGCGTCTCGGGTTCAATTCCCGCCGGGTCGGGGATTTAAACCTTCATTGGTTAATTTCCCTGGCTCGGAACTGGGCCTGTCTGTGCCGTCTTCATCAATATACGCAGGGCCCCATCCTTACGGACACGTAGGTCGCGTAGAGGCATCAGTTCGAAAGACTCACACCAGGCCTTTCTGAAGACCATACCCCATTATTATTATTATTATTATTATTATTATTATTATTATTATTTCTTAATCTGTTTACCCTCCAGGGTTGGTTTCTCCCTCGGAATCAGCGAGGGATCCCACCTCTACCGCCTCAAGGGCAGTGTCCTGGAGCTTCAGACTCTTGGTCGGGGATACAACTGGGGAGGATGACCAGTACCTCATCAGGCGGCCTCACCCGCTATCCTGCACAGGGGCCTTGGTGGGGGGGTGGGAAGATTGGAAGGGATAGACAAGGAAGAGGGAAGGAAGCGGCCGTGGCCTTAAGTTAGGTACCATCCCGGCATTTGCCTGGAGGAGAAGTGGGAAACCACGGAAAACCACTTCCAGGATGGCTGAAGTGGGAATTGCAAACCCACCTCTACTCATTTGACCTCCCGAGGCTGAGTGGACCCCGTTCCAGCCCTCGTACCACTTTTCAAATTTCGTGGCAGAGCCGGGAATCGAACCCGAGCCTTCGGGGGTGGCAGCTAATCACACTAACCGCTACACCACAGAGGCGGACATTATTATTATTATTATTATTATTATTATTATTATTATTATTATTATTATTATTATTATTATATCATCAGCCAAGAAGCTGGTTGAATCCTCAGTTAGCACCATCAAAGCTTATGTGGTTATAGGGAAATCCCCAAACCGATGACGGAGCCAAAGTGAGTCGAATTAGGCAAGAGGAGGAGTGAGGTAGTTTGGCATTGCTTTGCTTACTGGGTCAGAAAGCGCTATTGCAGCACGTCTGAACCTATGAGCATCACCTTTCTTAACAATTAGTCGCACAAGTCGTGCTCCGACCAGTCAATACTCAAGCACCAACCATACCTCCATGGCTAAATGGTTAGCGTGCTGGCCTATGGTCACAGGGGTCCCGAGTTCGATTCCCGGCAGGGTCGGGAATTGGTTAATTTCACTGGCACGGGGGCTGGGTGTATGTGTCGTCTTCATCATCATTTCATCCTCAACACGACGCGCAGATCACCTACGAGTGTCAAATCAAAAAGACCTGCATCTGGCGAGCTGCACTTGTCCTCGAACACTCCCGGCACTAAAAGCCATACGCAATTTCCATTTCACCAGCCATACCCCAGCAGCTTCCTTACTGTCACGGCCATGGTTAAGACTGGGATTTCGGTGGAAGCTGCATTTAGATGTAGATGTATTACACCCATCAATACATGGCAAAATATTATTATTATTATTATTATTATTATTATTATTATTATTATTATTATTTATTATCGTAATCAAGATGATTCTGTCAGATTTTAAAGGAGCTACAGAAATTCCCCCTACGGATATGATGGATATAATTTCTGAGGTTAAAGTACAGTAAGAGGCAATCAAGAATAAGACCGCTATTTTTGGCTGGTACAGAATGTGAACTACAGTAGTGTATCGATTAGAATAGTTATCAACTCAGAGCATTCATTCCGGACTAAGCTGCGATCGAACCTACCAACTTAAGCTCAGAAGGCCAGCACTCTAGCATCTGAGCTACTCTGCCCGGCTGCAGGGACATAAATTTGGTAATATAAACATTGGCGGGATAAGAAACTCCAACTCCGTTTAAGCTATGGGGATGGTACTTTCTATTATTTATTTATTTATTTATTTATTTATTTATTTATTTATTTATTTATTTATTTATTTTACACAAATTGTAGATACAATTCAGGTATGGTGAATGAAGAAGGGAATTAGTTCCACATAGGCTACACGAAGGTGCCTCCATTTCCACTTAAAGTTGTAGTTATTAAATAATTACGATTTTAGGCTACAGAAAGTGCTTACATACAAGTACCGTTTCTACATAGACGTATTATTTACATAATATTCACAGGACTTGTTCAACATTCAAGTAAATCAACTTACACACACACGTGAATCCCCAATTCTGCGTACAGCTTTATCCATCGAGTTTATTCCTAACTTAGCCTTTATCTCCTCATTTCGAGTATCCTCCTGCTATTGTTTTCACCTATTTTTAGTAGTAACCACTCTCACTACTTTCATGTCTGTTACTTTTAATTTATGAATAAGGTATCCTGAGTTCACCCAGCTCTCCCTTCCGTTCATAAAAGTCGGTCTGAAACCAGACAGGTGTAAAGATAGTTTGTGACGGCAGCTGACTTCAGGAAACCGCTGATTGCAGTTGCGAGCTCACTGCTTTAGCTTTGCTGCACCTTGATTCAGTTTCACTTACTAAACAGTAACTTACTGGGAGAATGTACATTCTAAATACTTGAAGTGTTCTACTTGTTCCAGTTTTGCCGACTTGACATTACATCCTCTTAGGTTTCTTCCCAATTGACATCAATTTGGAAATGCTAATTTTCGATTAATACTCAATGAACTTATTTTCAAGTTAGAATGTATTGGATTGCAAGCTTTCTGCACAATCAACCATTAAGACCTAGTCATCGGCATAGGCCGAACTGCTCAGTACATTTCCATCCAAGTGAATCCGTCCCTGTCACGTTATACCTTTCAGTAAATGATCCTTGTACAAACTAGAACAACAAAGGTGAAAGATCACGCCTATCTAACCCCTGTAAATACCTTGAACTCATTCCAACATCAGTTCTCACTGCAGCCCAATTGTCAACATAAATGCCTTTGATTGCTTGTAATAAACGACTCTTAATCTCGTTATCCATCAGTACAGCTTGCATCTTTTACCTCGGTACTCTTGTCATATGGTCATATGCTTTCTCTGGTAAATGAACATAAAACCAACTGAAGTAGAACATATTTCCACAATAATTTTAATTAGTCTTCCATTGCGCAACACTAGGCTGGTTATTTCTCATATACTTTAAATATTTTATCAAAGTCTGTAGGGCATGTAGGGACGAGAAATAAATATATTACAAAGACTATTCGTATACAGAACGCCATTGGCTGTTTACAAAACTACAAATGGTACTAAGATATTGAAATAATTTAATAACAATAAGAAAATTATTTCGCATTGATGAAAATGGAAATCCACAGACGGTTTACAGTCAACCGACCGCGTCAGGACATGACAAGATTTGTGCCGGTTGGCTAAGCTTGACGCACTCTTCTAGGGCAGTAATTGATGAGTGACAAATGCAATGAAGTGATTGTGAAGAGTGTTGCAGGAATGAAAGATATCAGGGATAATCGGAGTGATCGGAAAAAATCTGTCCTGCCTCTGCTTTGTCCAATACAAATCTGACATGGAGTGACCGGGGTTTGAACCACAGACCCCAGTGGTAAGAGACTGATGGTCTGCTATCTGCCTTCTAGTGCACCAGTGGGCCACTAACGGGTTAAATCAAATCACCGTCATCAACATTCCAAAACTTAATATTTCCGTCCATATGATCAATGCCATTAATCTGAGTAATTCAGTGACTCCACGTTATTATATTTAAAGTAAACTTCTGAGACAAACATCAGTTGAGGGTTCATCTCTGTTTACTGGAGAACGTCTCTTCTGGTGTGCTGCGTCACGTGTCATTACGCTGAAGTAGGCAATTGCAGCCACAGCCGCAACAAGAGCTAGGCTTCTTTAATACTGTTTATTTATGAACAACGGCTGCTGGTGTGGTGAGGTTCTTGTGTAAATGATCCTTTGTACTGGTACAGCTGTTTTGGAGTGAGCAGCTCGGTGCAGTTGTTCCTGTCCCCTCAACATTCAGCTGACAAAGCTGCTAAATAACACACGACGAAGCATACGATTTTACATACAAATAAACTGAAAATGTAAATATCTAACCAAAACCTTCTAGTTCTCACGAATATAGTTCCGACGATACGTCTTACCACTCTTACACACGTAGGCCTACGTAGTGCATTGATGGATCAATTTTTTCAATATGTTTTACGTCTCACTGACACAGATAGTTCTTATGGCAAGGATGAGACAGGAAAGGCCGTAGTGTGCTTGCCTCTTACCCGGAGGATCCGGGTTCGATTCCCAGCCAGGTCAGGGATTTTTATCTGGACCTGAGGGCTGGTTCGAGGTCCACTCAACCTACATGATTAGAATTGAGGAACTATCTGACGGTGAGATAGCGGCCCCGATCTAGGAAGCCAAGAATAACGGCCGAAGGGATTCGTCGTGCTGACCACACGACACTTCGTAATCTGCAGGCCTTCGGGCTGAGCAGCGGTCGCTTGTTAGGCCAAGGTCCTTCAAGGGCTGTAGTGCCATGGTGTTTGGTTTGGTTTTTAAGAATGGGAAGGAAGTGGCCGTGGCCTTAATTGAGGTACAACCCCAGCATTGACCTGGTGTGAAAATGTGAAACCACGGAAAACTATATTCATAGCTGCCGATAGAGGGGTTCGAAACCACTGCCTTCCGAATGCAAGCTCACCACTGCGCGACCCTAACCGCACGGCCAATTTGCTCGGTTCCAACTCTTGATCCCACGTTCTTGGGTTCGATCCTGGTTGAGGTAGTTGACTGTTAAAGGACTGTCAAACATCTTGGCTGTCCATATCACTGTTGTTGTTATGTTAAAAGCTCTCTGGCGGTGCACACAGTATCACTCACCAAAATTAAATTATCTCAGCCATAGTATCCGCCCATCCGCTCAGTAAAATTTCGCTTTCGTTGCTAACAAGCAGCTCAGTCGGAATTTCGAAATTCGTAGGCTGGCAGCTTAGATGGCACCAGCTCGGTAGCTGAGACCATACGATTATTATGATAATGATTATTATTATTATCGAAGGACCACGATAAGTTTCATTATCCATTCTGGCTTATATTCATTTTTCGTTTGATCCAGCTGGTTTTCGTTAGTTCGGAGTGTCGAGCACAGCGTTCATCTGACCATTTTGCACCAGTTGTCTATTTCGGAAAGTCACAAAAGTTACGACGTCATGAAAAGGTCTCGTTTGTGTGCGTCTTCTAGTCGTAGGCCCATTTCCTAGAGACCTTCTTTCTTGACGTTCAAACACAAGGGAATTGTTGCTTTTGAGTCAAAATTGTTATATATGCGTTTGGTCCATCGAGAGTCATCCATCCTTTGTAAGTGACCGTAGAATCGAGCTCTGCGTTTACCCATTGTGTCCGTGATCTTCTCTGTCTTGGAGTAGATTTCTTATTTGGATTTTCTATGTAGTTTGGATCAAGTATGCTGTGGAGAACCTTTCCCTCATTTTGCTGTTTTACAAGTCGCTTTGTGTCACACAGACACAAACAGGTCGTACGGCGACGATGTGACTGGTAAAAGGCTTGGAGTGGGAAGGAAACGGCCGTGGCCTTAATTAAAGTACAGCCCCGGCATGTGCCTGCTGTGAAAACGGGAAACCATGGAAAACCATCTTCAGGGCTGCCGACAGTGAGGTTCGAACCCATTATCTCCCGAATTCTGGATACTGGTCGCACCTAAGCGACTACAGCTATCGAGCTCGGTGAGCGTACATTTCTGAGAGGGGATAAGGTATTCTGACTCATGTAGAGATACCGGATTAACGACAGTGATGCATTTTGGAATTTATTGTTGTATGTTTTCCGGAAAGTTTGGAAAGCTACCTCCACGTTTTTGTTTTTAAGGTCTCTGTATCTTTACTCACCAAGGTATTTATACTTATGTACACGGTTTATTGTCCCATTTATTGGTGTTTAGTTGGATCGTATGGTTGTTAATGATTGACATAACTTCATTATTTTCAAAGGATATCTGCAATCCTGTTTATTCAGCTACTTATTTCAGCCCATCCATTTCTTCTGCTGTAGTTTCAAAATTCTTTATCATCATTGCTATATCATCCGGGAAAACTAAGCAGTCGATTTCCACTCCGTTCTTCTTTGTCGAAGGCCGAATCCTCGTCAGAAAATCTAGAAACGGAATCTCTGTTTCCTGATATGCACATAACCCTTAGGTCCACTAGCCTAAAATGAGCACCAGGTTAATTTCTAGGGGCAAAGGCGGCCGGACATTGAACTTCATATTCCACGTACTGTATAGGCTACAGGTAGTGGAAGTCTTTACTTTCGAGATTCCTCCAAGGTCTGCTTATACAGCGCTGTATCAGACTAGGATAGGGTACACTGATCTGACCGGCTCTTTGGCTGAATGGTCGGCGTGGTGGGCTTCGATTCAGAAGATTCCGTGTTTGATTTTCGGCCAAGTAAGAGATTTTGGACTATGTGGTTAATTTATCTAGCTCGGCAACTATTTGTCTTTATACACACTTCATCAACCACACACAACACACCATAGTGACATTCATCGCAGAAAAACGTATGAAAAGAATACATCGCGTCACATTAAATTGGCGTCAGGAAGAGCATCTCACCGTAAGACTGGGTGAAGTCCTCACGTACGACATAGATCACACGCGCGATTCTGCGATGGGGTGGAAAAAGTGGATAGTTAAGAAAAACATCCTTTTAGCTTTATGTGGCTATTGAATCTTGACCAGTTTTATGTATAATTGAAACTAATGGGGCGTGATTTTGCGTTTCATAAATCCCACTTTCATTTCTTGGATTCGAACTACGGCGCCTTGACGGGAAGCTAGCGACGATGTGACTGATCTACCACGTTCCCAGAATAGCACGTCAGTACGAGGACCATACCAACACACGTTACCAAATAGGCCTTACACCTTACGTATTCCCAGATATTCCAAATCATGAACCGAGCGAGTTGTCTACGGCGGTGTGAGATACGTAGCTGCGGAAGATAGCGGGTTCGAGCCCTACTATCGGTAGGCCTGAAGAGTGTTCCCTATTTTCATACCAGGCAAATATTGGGACTTTACCTTAATTAAGGCCACGGTCGCTTCGTCCACAGCCCTGGCCTTGTCCTACCCCAACCTCAGCCATGTGACATGTTTTGCACATTGACTACACCGTGTTTGTGAAAGTTTCAGGGTGAATTATAGCAGGGTAAAGGACTTCATTGCTGCCCTGGAAAAGATTTTCATAAAGGTTCCTGGTCGCCAAGTTTTGTACCAAGAAGTGACAGGTTCTTGTCACCACAAGTTGGGGTACTTGGATAAGATGAGCAATTTTCTTTTGCGGATACTTAGATAAAATCAAATGCTTCATACGTGACTTAGATTTAACAGACGCAGTAGCCATCAAGCGAACGAACATCTATTCAACAACAAAGACCTAGAGTTGAAATTGTTGGCGGTGCATGGGTAAAAGTATTTACTTGATATGGTTCAGAGTTTGGAAGAAGGTATAGAGAAGGAGGAACAGTGGAAGAAGTTGATGAGTGTTAGGGACAACATTAATGGATTTGCTAAAGATAAATTCAAATTAGATTTAAAGAACAATCCAGAAGTGGAAACCTTTGCAACTTTGATTGAACTCCTTTTACGAGTGCTGACAAGACAAACTCCATTGGCTTCTGTAGACGTAGAGCGAAGTTTCTCTATATACCGTATAAGGATCTCAAAGCGCGAGCGACAAACATTGACATGTTGTGTGTATTAATTATTAGAACCCAGTAAATGGGATAAATAAAGTTCATGTAACTGATTTAAAACTTAATAAAGTGATGTCATCAACACCTTTTTTGCATGTATTTTCAGAACTCCCCCTCCCCCTTTTGGCCATACTTTCCACCTAGTAATAACAGTACGATTCAAGCTATAATGCTCGCAATAGAATCCATCTTCAAACTATATGGTTAAGTTTTTGCAGACCTATACAACATCCCAGGAGAAATAAATATTTCTCGGCAAGGATTTAATGGGTACTATCATTTTACTTCCTGAAGCCATTTCATCTATAATTAGCAGTCTTTAAGTACAGGAGTGTGTTCTTGCGGATTGTGGCTGGCAGACTGCCAGTTAAATGTGCTGAGACTTCGTACTGATATCTTCATTAACACTCTTTCTTTTTTATCCTTCAGCATAATTTCCTTATTTCGTTCAAGTGAGTCATTTCATTCAGGCTTTTCTATCGGTATCTCTCTGTCAAGGCCTTCATTCAAACGAGAAAACTCATTAGTTGGCTCAGACCTGAGATACCTTTCACGTAGAGAAACAGATTTGTAATTCTATAATTCTAGCAGAGTCCTAGTAACTAAATTTCCTTTCAATTCCTCTGTGTCTTCCTCGTTCTCAAACATCGAGTTTACAGTCATTTACTATCTCCACTGCCTTGTCTCACTTGATTCACCTGTTAGGTTTAGTTGTAGCTGTGACTCTTATAGCAGAACACATAAATTTCGCAAAAGTAAGACAGCTATTGGTAGGCACCATCTTACGTCTGTTAGATTATCGCCGACATCTTTCTCCGTACTTACCAGACTACACTTGTCATATAAAACTGATACATGAACAAGTATGAAGAATCATATTTTCTCCTAGTTTTAGTATCAAGGAATTATGTTGGATGGTCGGCTTAAGATTCTAACGAAGTGAAGTACAGAAGGGGAAGAGAATGGGAGTAAGACTCATGAGATAAAGAAAGGAGCTAAATGACAAGTCATAGAAACATTGACATTCTCTCTCTTCACCTAGCGTGTTGACACTTCAAAAATGTTTCGTATCATTGTCACCTACGGGGACTGGGCATTCCCTTCTTGTTTACCATAATAATTAATTTCGTGTGGCTGTTTCTAGCCGAGTGCAGCTCTTGTAAGGCAGACCCTCCGATGAGGGTGGGCGGCATATGCCATGTGCAGGTAACTGCGTGTTATTGATGATGATGCTTGTTGTTTTAAGGGGCCTAACATCGAAGGTCATCGGCTCCTCTGCGTGTTATTGTGGTGGAGGATAGTGTTATGTGTGGTGTGTGAGTAGCAGGAATGTTGGGGCCAGCACAAACACACAGCCCCCGGGCCATTGGAATTAACCAATGAAGGTTCAAATCCCAGACCCGGGCGGGAATTGAACTCGGGGCCCTCTGAACCGAAGGCCAGTACGCTGACCATTCAGTGAACGAGTCGGACAACTCGTGTCCTCATCCCGATATGGTGCAGCTCTTTTCAGGCACACCCCCAAAGGAGGTGAGCTGCATGTACCATTTCAACCACGTACCAGCCCTCCTGACATTCTTAAATTTCTGGCAGTACCGGTAATCGAACCCGGGCTCCCGAGGACGACATACTAACCGTTTCGCTACGGAGGCGGACTGTTTTAATGATAGAGACTGTCTGTCTGTCTGTCTGTCTGTCTGTCTGTCTGTCTGTCTGTCTGTCTGTCTGTCTGTCTGTCTGTCTGTCTGTCTGTCTGTCTGTCTGTCTGTCTGTCTGTCTGTCTGTCTGTCTGTGGCAGTAAAAGCGTGCTCGGTTCACTGGAAAGAACGCGAGGCGAATCCTCGTCAGAAAATCTAGAAACGGAATCTCTGTTTCCTGGTATGCACATAACCCTTAGGTCCACTAGCCTAAAATGAGCACCAGGTTAATTTCTGGGGGCAAAGGCGGCCGGACATAGAACATCATATTCCACGTACTGTATAGGCTACAGGTAGTGGAAGTCTTTATTAGTAGGATTCCGACATTCAGGTAATACAGTATTCATGAACGAGATCTCTAGGCTTTGCCAACCACTCGACGTTTCTGTACGAAAGTATTCAAAAGTGCAGGGTTGTTGTCTATAAGATGCCTATCGCTTATGCGGTCTTACTGAGTTGTATTGCAGGCATATGGCTGCTGAGATAGACTCCGAAAGGGCTGGAATCTAACTTGCTGGCGTCTTAAATCCTTCACCTAGTCGTAATCTTGCGTAACAATTGCCGTTTTCTATAAGGTATCTATTGATGCGGAAAGAACCAGTTAGGTAATTAAGGCTACATATCCACTGCGTGGTCATCTAGCACCTGTCAAGCTATAGAGATGTATGTAAAACAAGCATATAAGGACACTACCACTCCAGAAACATAATCGAATTATGGAAGTATGTCACGAGCAGCCTTCAGCCAGAACTTGCCTGAGCCATCAGAAAAATCACAAGGAGATTCCTTAACCGTGTACGTACCGCAGTTGGAAAATCCAAAATTGGACTTCCGTACACACATGACTAACTGTGAAGAGTTCCAAATTATAAACAGTTACTCAATATTCAGCTGTGTTCTGCATCTTACACTCTAGAAGACCTATTGCTCTAAACATCCAGTGCCCTGTTTGCCGCTTGTGGTCAAAAATGGTTTAATTTCGCTTATGCATACTAGGACTTGCGTATTTGTTTTATGTATTGTGTAATGTATCTCTTTTTATAAAAATATGTCCGAAAATTAACTACTATTATTATTATTATTATTATTATTATTATTATTATTATTATTATTATTATTATTATTTATTATTACGGAATGAGGAGATAAAGGCTAATTTAGGAATGAACTCGATGCGTGAAGCTGTACGCATAAACCGGCTTCGGTGGTGGGGTCATGTGAGGCGAATGGAGCAGGATAGGTTACCTAGGAGAATAATGGACTCTGCTATGGAGGGTAAGAGAAGTAGAGGTAGACCAAGACGACGATGGTTAGACTTGGTTTCTAACGATTTAAAGATAAGAGGTATAGAACTAAATGAGGCCACAACACTAGTTGCAAATCGAGGATTGTGGCGACGTTTAGTAAATTCACAGAGGCTTGCAGACTGAACGCTGAAAGGCATAACAGTCTATAATGATAATGTATGTATGTATGTATGTATGTATGTATGTTAAACATCTCTGCAACGTCTACTGGTTTTAAGACACACTGGAGTGTTGGAAATTTACAATAAAACAGGTTCTTGATCTGCAAGCAAATTTAGTTCATGGATATTAAACAGTTCACTTTTAGATAAATAATTATTGTCGTGATTATTGTTGTAAGGGGAAATTTAACGACAGGCACTCTCTTTTAACTGTACTCAGAGTAGAGTGTTTAAAAAAGTTTTGCACATTTTGGTTCAGTGCTCTTTATATTTTTGCTATGTGTATATACGTACATTATATTGTTAAGGGTATATACAAAGAAAAACAGCATAGTCAGCTATGGAAAAGCAACGTCATCTAAACAAAGGCACGAAGTGGTAATGTGGGATTCTGAATATAGAATTATCGTTCATTGTGTGGCAAATCAGTACCTTTATAGCCATCTTGGTCCCTGAGACATGCCTGAACACAACGGAGCATACCACCAAAGAATTCAACTTGTTTCGGGGCAGATTATTCCACTTTTGCATAGCAGCTTCAATCAGTTGCTTAATGTTAGCAGGAGGATTATTGTCGCGGCCACGAAATTAGGCGGGTCAGAGAAATTACGCTGTTACCAAGGTTATGTAGCAACTGGCGATGAAATGTCTAACTGAACACATCATTTCGGGGCGCGAGGCGAGTTGTTCTCTCTCAAGCTCCTGATGTTACTTCATACAATGTTCCGAAACAAATTATACAACAAGCTTCAGAAAAGACTGCTGATTCCAGTGGTATAACTATTTTCCATATAAACCACTTTAAATAATTATGAGAAATAAAATTTGAACGAGTAAGTTTAAATCCGTAGAATCATGTATTGAAAATTTCAGTAAGCGGCCAAGTTTTTATTTCTTCAGCCAATAAGATTTTGTCTGCGGGAAAAATGTAAAAAATCGCCTGACTTATATATTTTTTCTGAAACATATTTCCGTGAGTCTTGTAATTTTCCTGGAAAATGGCCCGGAAAGCGATCATGTAAATGTCGCTAGCCGAGGCAGTTCGGGGCGCGCGCACCAGCACAGGCTGCAGGACCCCGTAAATACTTTCGGATTACATATTAATCCGTATCAGTTTTATTACATTATAACTTTAAATATTTCAATACTGTATATTGTACCGAGTAATATAGAAAAAGAAGAACTTTAAAGAATAGGTTTACATTAATTTACAATCAAGTAAGAATCGGTTTCTGGCTTCAAGGCAGTCTTAGTCACTGTCATCACTCATCTCACTATCTGTCGAAGTCGTCTTTTACACTGATGATGAATGGCTCCATTCTTTCGTCCCTTACTATTTCCTTGGCCCAATCGTCTATTTAAACATTTTCCGTGCGATTGAAGCACTTTTCCCAATCTGCAGCAGTCACACGGTCGATGGCTTCTAACGTGAGTTTTTCTTCGCACTTTATTTTGAATGTCTTGTTCCTCTCTGCCACTTCTCTCTTGACTTGAGCGCAAATCAATTCCCATTCACTATTCATCTTTAACTGCACTTACGATGCGAACTCAACAACTGCTTGACAGGGAATGACTCGGGTAAGGTGGCCTGGAGCGGATGGTTTTCAGTTTGACAGTACTGCACGATCAGCGTTGCCAATCCGTGCTCGGAGGTAAGCGACTCTCGACCATCTGTTGCTTCGCTGTTCCCATATCTGACGACAGCGCAGTTTTCCTGAGCCGCCTAATTTGGTGGCCGCGACAATATGATGATGGCCAGTTGCTCCCTTCAGTTTACGCCATATGTACATGCCCGCCACACAATTCACGGTATGCCGTGCTTCTCAAGGAACCACTCTGGCTCCATGATCACGAGCATTATCATTCACTAATATAAAGCCCTCCCTCACAGTGGCAGCAAATCCCGTAACTACATGTTGGAGGATGTTGTATCTGTATACCAGAGCAGTCGTGTTACCCTGGATAGGAATTAGAGGATTACGTCGACCAAATGTGATCCCACCCCAAAACATTGTGCTAATGGCGCTCCAGGATGTAGATCTCGTTCCATCTCTCACCGGATCATCTTCAGACTTCAGTGCAGTATCTGTGGCCCTATCATGTGCTGTAACAAATGCCGATCCTCCCTGCCAATAGTTTTGCGTGGGCGTCGTGGACGTTGTCGATCAACAGCCGTCTGTCTCTCCCTGATTTCTTCCACACTCTGACTCACACGAGTGGCAACATCCACCTGTCCTCAACCTTCTTGAAGCAATACCACAATTCGAATGTGATCAGTAGCAGAAATGGGTGCTCTTGCCATGTTTACTTTCCTACACGTGCTGTCCATGTAACACCGATGTTACAAGTGATGCTGTTAAACATGATCGACACGACAATTGCTTCCTATCGGACAAATATCGAACCAGTGATGGATTTAGCGTCACTATGCGTCTCAGACACTGACCTATAGTGCATACTGTAAACGTTTGAGGTACCGTGGCATGTGCCGTGCGAAATCATGCTTTGCCAACCTTTTCTTGAGTACTGTATAAATGGGAAAAGGTTCTATCCTCGGAAGACATCGACAAATACCGAGAAGAACCAAGGAAGACTCCGTAGGGGTTTTATACCTCTTATCGTCGAGGTCAGGAGAGAACTAAAGTTGGCCAAAGGAGATTGGATAAAGAAGATGAAAACGAGGGTCCTGGCACAAGTAAACCTAGCGGCGACGAGATGACCGCTTAGAAGTAGTTTAGTGGAAAGCGGTGCAGGTACTGGCTGAACAGTTTATCCCCCTCTCTCCTCAGGGATTGCTCACGCTGGTGCTTCTGTTGACTTAGCGATTTTCTCTCTCCACTTAGCAGGGAACTGTTTTATTCCCTATAAACATGGTAAGTTCATTAGAATGATATCAATCCTATCCTCCGGCTGAACATTCATATTCTGAACTACCTATATTAACTAATTTCTAATATGGCAGAATAGTGCGGTAGATTTCAGCTCTACATATAAAGTTCACCCTTTTAGGAAATACTGGGCCTTCCTTAATTCTTTCTACACTATCTATTCTACTTATCGCCCAAATACTTTTAATAAGGTTGGAATCAGCCGTAGCCATCATTCAATCATACGTCTTTGCTACATTGGCCACCCTTTATTCTAGAGAAGTAAACTATGGTAACACATTCAAACCACCTTCTCAAGTTGACAGCCTCCTGGAATGACACCCCATCTAGTTACCTTTTAAGATTAGAAGATAATACCGGGATATATTCTATCCCTCGTTCATGGGGAATGAACTACTAGTTGCCAACTGACTACGCCAGAACTCGATCACATACCGCCTAGGCAACACAGGCATTCGGAACGTAATTAATTTGATCCTTCCTTAACACGATGCTATTTTAATTGAGATGTAGAGTGTATTGTATGTTTGAATACTAAATATCAGGCTTCAGCAGCATAACTTTAGAGTATTTGTCGTGTGATAGGTGGCTGATAGTTGACGTGGTAAAGGAAAAACTTTGGAGGGCATAGGTTCATTCCCAATTAGGAAGTGAAGACTGTACGAGATGAGTCATATACTTCTAGAGATCGACATTCATCAGGGTTTCACCCAGCCTACGATAGAAATGAAATAGCGAATTAATGATGGCTGGCCAAATAGGTAACCATTCGACCCTACTTAGCGCGGATGATACCTCCATAGCCTGCAACTGTGTAATTATTGTGAGAAGATATAAATACACAGGCTGAGGAACATGAATTCATTCTCTGTCGTGAGTGAGTTGGCCTTAAACGTGCAAAGTCTTCAAATTGCCGTAAGGAAAACTCAAAAAGACGATGCTCATTATTTATATAGAAACATGTTCTCAAATTGAATTTCGTATGACAGAAAACTGAAAGTGTGAGGCAGGCAGGAAGGAAGGAAGAACAATTTTACGTGTCAGCTGATATTGTGATCACAGCTACAGGCTCTCCAGTTTTACATTATTGCTGATATTAACCCTTCAAGCCGATATTAAAAGTTGGCCACGTTTTACCCTACAGTGGTAATACATGTTAGAAAAATATCATTTTACATGCTGTCACAAACATTGCTATAACTTCTAAACGACTTGTCTGATTTTGTTCGAAATAAGTGGATACGCAGTTCATATCATGCAGATGTTGTGTCTACATAAAATAGCTGGTATACAGAGTGATAAAATGCCTAATTACCTTCTTGTTGGAATAAAATTCGAATCAACAGGTGCCCATGACCGCTTACTTATATTACTATAATTATTTACATCACACGAAATTTCTTGCTGTGAATAATCATAATCACTAACACTTTCATTATCACTCGGATTATTTTCACCACTACTTTGACCTAATATGCGATCGAGAGTTTCATTAGATAAATACAGGACATGCGAGGACGCCGCGATGTTGTTTACAAAAATTGACGTTGATGAAACAAGTTATTTTTACGTCAGCACAATGCCGCATTACGGTTGAAGATACTCTCCTACATAAAATGATATTCTGTGCTGCAAGACGTGCTAAACGTTCACGTTGATAACCAGCAGATGGCACGCAGATGTACATCTAAATCATCGCTAGCCTAGTCCGTACAGGTATACGTCAAACCACTCCTGGCTTTTGTTTTGTAGGTCCGTACACGTATACGTCGAACCAGCTTCAGCAGTTAAGAGACCTCCAGTTTGACATGTTTGTTAATATCGTGGTCATAGCCATGATACCCATAGTTTTACGTAGAACCCAGTTCATAAGAACGTGACTTTCCACTTCAAAAATACCACAAGCATTGGCTGGGATCGATCGACGGCCACTTTGGTGAGTTGGCAATTACCCCTGAAGATTGTAGGATTATTTCTGTTAAGAATTTGTACTCTTTGGATTCTTCAGAGATCGGACTAAAAATTCATAAAAGGCAATTTTATTATTGCTTCTACACTATACTGAAATTTACACAATAAATCTATACAACGTATCCCAGAAACCAATTCCATTAAGGCCCCCATACACGATCAAGCAATTTGCGCAACAACGTGTTTTGCACAAACATGTTGATGGTGTATGGCACGGATTGACTAGTTGCACAACTGTTTGAAACAAATCAGGAGAGACCGAATTAATTTGCGCAACACTCTCTGCTTCACAAGCGGCTTGAACGTCTATGGCAGTGTTTGACAGGACAAAAAAAACGTTAATAAAGAATTCTGACGAGAGTTTATCTTAGTCTATCGCGAGTTGCCTGAACTGTGGAAAGTGAAGAATTAGGTGTGTAAAGATACGAATATGAAGGATGCGGCGAATGACAAACTGGTGAAGAAGGTGAAGGAGATTGATCCCAAAGCAGATAGGGGCCTAGTGCGTACCAAAATTAATACCCTTCGTACTTCGTACTGTAGAGAACTTAAGAAACTCAATAGCAGCAACAAATTCGGTGCAGGAAGTAAAGATGTGTATGTGCCCAATTTATAATATTTCAACGATATACATTTTCTGAGGGACCAGGAGGCTCAAATGCAGGGAACATCCACAATGGAAGATTCGATGAAAATGGCAAGGAAATGTAGGAAATTAATGAAAAGGTAAGCATTTAAATTTCAAAAATGAACTGAGGATCACAGTGCGTGTACAGGCCGAACTATTTAACAAGTTTCGTACAAGTGGTTTTGGAAAGTACGTGAACCTAGTCTTACAATTTTGTCTATCTCATTTCCAGTGATACCGAATTCTTTTATGGTGAATATCACGTACTTCAAGCAGCTTCCAGGCGTTCCAAAGGACAACCATCCATAGACCATTCCTTTGTAGACAGGCGATGAATACACTCGTTAAATAGGCTCCTTCTCGTTGTAAACGCGAACTGTTTGCTGGTTGACGTGTTCCATTCGCACAATCAGACGAAACCTCTTATTCCTTTCTTAAGTTCCGTGTACTGGCTCGAAGATTTCTGCCTCCCTCCGAAACAAAGTGTATACATAGGTTAAAACAAACATATACTTATAGTACAAAAATACTTTGTTACTATGAAACGGTGCATTCTGAGCAGAAAGTGAACTTTTACCAATTGTATAAGTGGCAAGTATGAAATCTAGTTCCGTAACTCTTCTGTGATTGTATCTTAGGTTGAATACAATGACTTTCAGGGTGCACTGAACGAATTTACAAATGTTTCTTTGTTCCTGTTTAATGATCTTGCAGTTTGAAAGTAGCAGCAATGATATAGTCCTGGCCGGTGCACCTTGCTACCTGCACTCAAGAATGTGGTGCTCTGCTTTGCCAGTAAGCCTTCTGTTGGTCGATGGAAACGAAAGAAGGCTCCGTCTATTTTTAAAGCTCATTTTATCTACGGATTTGGCTCCGTGAGTAGTGTTGGTTGCCAGGATCGCTTTCCCCCCGCTCCAATGACACCACCTTCACCTCCGTGATCGTCCTTTTCTTCCGGCTAATTATTAGCAGTGTTTATCTTTCTCCTAGGTTAGCAACCATAACCTGAAACCTCATATTTCCCAGTAATTGTTCACGATTATAAATATGATATAAGTTGATTGCTTGTAGAGTTCTTCTAATGTCCTGTTCAAGAGATACTCTTCAGTGTGTACGATGTGACACGGCACACCGACGTAGACAGGTTTTATGGCGACGATGGGATAGAACAGGAAGGAAGCGACCGTGGTCTTAATGAAGATAGAGTCCCAGCATTTAACTTGTGTGTATATGGAAAACCAAGGAAAACCGTCTTCAGGGCTGCTGACAGTGGGGTTCAAACGCACTATATCCCGAATACAAGCGCACAGCTTTGTCATTCAAACCACGTAGCATCTCGCTCGGTACACATACAATAAAACTAAATGTCTGTTTACACTTTCAGAAAATGAAAGTGTCCGTTATTTCAATTCTGAAATTTCCATTCAGTAAACAAAGACCAAGCCAACGGTTAACTAATCATCTTCAAATGGTTGGAATTAGAATCGCTAACTACTTTCTCCTTCCTCGACAACAAACAACTTGGAATAATAGTTGGCATCAATAATGAGATAGCAAATGCATTGACTGATCAAACCATGCAAAATAGAAAGGAAAATAAGAAGATAATGTTACTCGTTTTACATCCCAATAACTACATTTTGTGTTTTAGAGATGCCGAGGAGCCGAAATGTTCTTTCGCAAGAGTTCTTTTAAGTGTCGGTAAATAAAGCAACCTGAGGTTGGTGGATTAGAATAACTTCAAATACCACCGGATCTGAGCCGGGGTCGAACCCGCCGACTTTCGTTCAGGAATGAAGCGTTAACTCAGCCGTTCAACCAAACAAAATAATAATAATAATAATAATAATAATAATAATAATAATAATAATAATAATAATAATAATAATAATAATAATAATAATAATAACAAGTGATCTCCTTGTAGACCGCTGAAGGTTTGGAAGGCTTCCACTATTCGTAACCTCGGCACTATGTGGGACAGAGTCGTTAGCTCTCTGCCTTGTCATTTTTGCTCTCAGCAATTAATTTCCTGGTAGTCGTTTTTGTGAGTGAAACCCAGGATCATATGCTATTCCAGAAGTGAAAGTCAGATTTCTAATCTCTACTTACCGACAGGAATTCAAAACCACGTCTGGATGAACCGAGGAAGGTTTTACTGTCTCAGCTAAGCATTCTCTGATCAAAATATGTCGCAAGCAATTTGTGTGCAACTGATCAGTTGGTTGAATGTTGATCTAAGAGTTGTACAGATATGTTGGAAGATAGAACACTTAAAGTTAAAAATATGGCTTTGTTACCAGCTTCCTGTATCCTGATTATCAGCATTATGTAGTAGCACGTGTCAATTAACTGTATGACATTTACTATACTACGAGTGTCTGTATTAATAAATTCCTATGAAATAATATATTTTTGAAGAAGCTATGAGCCAATAACAAATATTCATAACAATAAGGTTGATTAGCTGATTTCATTTAAGGAAATATAAAGGAACATACGCTCTGTGTCGGAGGCAAGGCCACGAAATTTAGTGCGTAGGATGTGTCTTTCTGACAGAAATTAATCGAATGGAATTAAATGTAATAAGAATATTTGTCTATAAACACAACACCAAAGTGCTTAGTGGCAGCTTGCCAAATCCTATGAAACTCGACCGCCCGACGCGCTTCCTTCACTCAGGTCTGGCAACGTCTAGGAGCACCGGTGGTCAGAGATGTCCCAGCCGTTGCTTCTGTCATCGACAGCCGACTCCCATCCTCAGTCGTGGTAGAAATGCTGGGCTGTTCGTCCCGTTATCCAAACGCCTCCAATTTCTTACACTGCCGGTGCGCTATGGCACGTTATCCTGGAGACTGCTTGGACTTACTCGATCCTCAGATATCCTGAATGCGTTTACAGTAGTTTGTGATCCATTTAGACCGAAGTTTTTTAGACATTTTGCAAATGTAGAACGATCTTCAATATTGCAGCTGACTGTTCACAGTGTTATGAAAGTTATAATGAACAATGCTAGGTAGTATAATATAGATCTGCGAGACAAACGTAACGATACCACTTGCACCAACGAGCGACATATACTAATGGGATTGCGTCGCAACAATCTCGATTTCAGCACAATATGGTGGACATCCAAAGGTAGGGATCACACGCAGTCTCCCCACCATGCTTGGCCGTCGGTGACGTCATCGAGAACCCTTAGCGCCTTGTCTTGTGTATAAGTAGAGATGAGCTTAACCGATATTTCAAAATATCAGTGAGAGGTGTATCTGTGATACAAATATACCTGTGACTGTTATCTGTGATTCAGTCACAGGAAGCACGAGAATCTGGTTGTCGCCACGGTCACTCTTTGGTCGCGGGCGGCTAGTATGGAAATACTTCTTGTTGACATGATGATAAAGTCGGGTAATATTTTTCGAAGACAAGTCAGAGTGCTAACCACTCTATCCCACATACTGCCGAGGCTACGAATAGTGGAAGCCTTCCAGTCCTTCAGCGGTCTACACGGAAACGACTTTTTTTTTTTTTTTTTTAAGTTTTAATAATGCATAGGGAAAAGGTTCTTAACTTGAAGCGCAATAAATTAACAAGCGGAATGTGATTACCCGTGTCGTGTCTTCGGAATACCAATTATTTACAGTACTTAATGTAGGTTTAAAAATAAAATGACTTAAAAAAAATACATAGGACTATGCAGCAAAGTTGCCCACCTCAAATAACTCGTGAACTGTTAAAATTATTGACATTTTGTTTTCACTTTGAAAAAGGGCTAATAATCAGACTTAAAGTAACGTTAAGTACTGTGTCATGACGTTAATATTTTCTGGGATCATGGCACTAACTTCGCTTATTTTAAACGGTACCACAAAATTTTGTACACATAGCAGTAAATCTACAATCATTACAAATTCATCACCGTTATTATTTTGAAAATCAGACAAGTGCTTCTGGAAAAAATATTATACTCAAACATGCTCCATGTGCCAGTTTAGGAATAATCTGTTCGATTCGCGCTATGTATGAAACATGAGCTAGCTACTGACATATAGAGTTGCTAGTCATGTATTCCTTCTAAAATACGCTATGATAAAATGTATGATTTAACACCTTTATTATCACCGTAGGTAATAGGTAAATGCTTTTGCTAGTGACTTTACGACACACCTATGGCGACGATGGGAGAGGAAAGGACTAGGAGTTGCAAGGACGCGGCCGTGGCCTTAATTAAGGTACCACCCAAGCATTTGCCTGGTGTGAAAATGGGAAACCATGGAAAACCATTTTCAGGGCTGCCGACAGAGGGGTTCGAACCCGCTATCTCCCGGATGCAAGCTCACAGCTGCGGGCCCCTAACCACATGGCCAACTCCCCAGGTAATAGGTAAGTGACAAATGGATATAGACCTTGAGCTACAGCGGATAACATATCCCTGTGAACGTGATCGAAGTACACAACATAAACGATATTTTGTCACAGATACTTCCATGACAGCGTATCTGATATATCGGTGACAGAAAAACATTGGTGACAAAGTAACAGGCTGTGATTTATGGACCATCTTTATGTATGACGTAATACACAGCTGTGAGCTATTCTGATTTAGCCACAAGTTAGAGATAAGAGAACTTCATTGATATGTTAACATCCCCTCAGAAAAGGCATTCCACTTCACTATTACATTAGAGTAGGCTGATAATAGGAGATCAAATACAGTGTATATCAAGCAGCGTTTCTGAAGTATTTTGATCTGTACAAATGGTTGTAACAATGCTAAGACTGTAATCGCAGTGGAATGGCCATTCCATATGTTCATGTTCTCAACACCTATGATAACAATAATAAGGGGGCTCTAATTGTTACAGACTGGAACATTAAAGCTTGATGACTGCAAGAAGTATGTCCGTTGTTACAAACAATATTAGGAAACTATATACACTGTCCACAACACAAACAGTACAGTAAATGTTCTCCTCCAAGTGCCAGGAACTGACAAATTCCACGGCTAACATTATTTATTTATTTATTTATTTATTATATATTTATTTATTTATTTATTTATTTATTTATTTATTTATTTATTTATTTATTTATTTATTTGTTTCTTTATTAAGTGGCGAAGTTAGGGCTCTTGGCCCTCTCTTACACTTAACCACATACATTTTTTTTTATTTTTACAGTATTAATCTAAAGTATCTTTGTAATCAATTACTGTTATTGAGATATGTATGTCAGATAAGGAATTACAATAATACAATTAATTAAGGTTACTACTGACGAAAAATTATAGGATAAATAGAGAGTGGATAATAATAAAAAAATATATATCAACTTATAACCTAAAAAATATATCTACAACTAGCTTAAAGAAAAACTTATTCAAATATAAGGCTAAAATAAATTAACTAGTATGTTACGATCTGAGTGAACTAAAATCAATGTTACTATGTTAGATAGGCTATATAAATTAATGAGCCTGCATATCAACATTCTTAGCACTGATTTCATATACAACATAATAAACTGCATTTCACAAAAAATTAACACGTGTGTTATACACAAAGAATAATGCTGCTATTAAAAACGTATTACCAAACACCCTTATCTATAGCATCAGTGGAATTTCTTTGATATTATTCTTTCTTTATCGGTATTGTATTAACTGAAACCCGGTCTCCTGAATGTCTTACTTTTGTTTAAAGCGTTCATTCGAATAAAAGAACGGCTTCTCACGAAGCAACTTGCAAACTCATAAATTTCGGGAAACTTCTTCTTCAGGATATCCGTAAGGTTTGTGATAATGTTATAACCCTCCTTCAGTTCTTTCCCATGGTAAAATTCGAACTTGTCTTCCATTTGCACTACCGTGGTGTACAATCTCTGTAGGCTGCATCAAACTGTCTCTAGACGTTTTTGAGATCTAATTTCCACCCCTTGTAGTTTGACCTGTTTTCTTTCCATAATCGCTTTCTATATCGAGGTTCTTCTTCTTTACCATAAAAGTTATATAGCCAGTGAAGTCTTCAAGCAGCTCATCACGATCCTTGGATTCGCGACTGTCCTCCAGCTATTCCACTACCTCTTCAAGGGCTTTAACGAACCCTTGCTCATCCTCCGGTAAAGAATAGGATGTTGTGGGCTCAACGCTGGCCTTAGACTGGCACACGATATCCGAGTTTGATCGACTTCATCAATAACATATTTGGACGTAATGTTTCATGATCTTCCGGAGAACAGTTGGAATTTCTTATCGCAAGTATTTCACCCTTTGCCTCACAGCTGTCGGAAGAGGATGGCCATAAAGTCTTCCGAACCCTCGAAGCTGAGAAAGATAGCTTCCAATAATGTCTTGATTACCTCTTACTGCCACCATTTGTTTAGGTCAGTGGCTTTTGAGAATACATGAACGTGTATGTGTCATTCCTTCGCGTGCTTGCTATGATTTGTGCAGCCTGCAATGGCACAACAAACCATAGCCTACTGCAAAGTGTACACTATTACTGCTTTTTACGTTTTATCACATAAAATAAACACACACAGTTTCTTATACACCACAGATATGTTACTATCGTGTATTATTAGCTCCCAGCTTCTGCGTGCACAGCGATTCTTATTCGAACTACCTCTACCTCATTCAGGGCAGCTACAATGCGGGGGTCCTGCGTGACGTCACAGCTCTGCTTTGCTATTGCACATCTCTCCCGTGATCCCTACCTTGTATTCTACTTACCTCGGTGGAGTCCTGCTCCATGGCTAAATAGTTAGCGTGCTGTCCTTTGATCACAGGGGTCCCGGGTTCGATTCCCGGAAGGGTCGGGGATTTTAACCATAATTGGTTAATATCGCTGGTTAGGGGACTGGGTGTATGTGTAGTCTTCATCATCATTCCATCTTCATCACGACGCGCAGGTCGCCTACGGGTGTCAAATCAAAAGACCTGCATCTGACGAGCCGAACATGTCCTCGGACACTCCCGGCACTAAAAGCCATACGCCATTTCATTTACCTCGGCGGACACCCACACAACTCGTCATAACGTCGTCGATTCTTAAACTAATTTGAAAGAAGATTTTCACCCTCCACTTTTTAAATCCTATATTAACCATTAAGATATCATTTATAGTTGCAAAGTTATGCTAGCTAGTTGCTTTACGTCGCGCCGACACAGATAGGTCTTATGGCGACGATGGAACAGGGAAGGGCAGGGAGTGGGAAGGAAGCGGCCGTGGCCTTAATTAAGGTACAGCCCCAGCATTTGCCTGGTGTGAAAATGGGAAACCACGGAAAACCATTTTCAGGGCTGCCGACAGTGGGGTTCGAACCTACTATCTCCCGAATACTGGATACTGGCCGCACTTAAGCGACTGCAGCTATCGAGCTCGGTGCAAAGTTATGAAGCCGACCTTACTGAACGTTCCCGCGTGACGTTCGAAATTGTACGCAGAGCACAGCAGACTATCCGAACGAAGCGAAAGATGTATTCTGCATCAAGAAACTAACTCGCCTGCATGTAAACAATCATACAACAAACGAGGAGCACATCCGGCCCAATAAGGGCCTTTACCTGCCAATATGACTGCTGCCCAGTCAGGTGACCTCCAGAAATTGGAGTGTAATTTCAGTGCTGCTTCGCTTCCGTGAATGGCTCGGCTGTCTGTCATATCGGACAGTTCCTTAATTTATTTCACGAGGCTGACTCCATCCTGTCCCAGCCCTCAGTCAGATATTAAAATCCTTGGACTGGTCGGGAAACTCAGGCTCCGATTAAGAGACAAACACGATCCCCCACATCGCGGTGCTGTGTTGGCGGCCCTAAGTAACACTTCCTGACAATACGCTGACTTAGCAAATGTCATGGGATAGTCACCTAATAGCGTGTGGGGCTTCGTCTGACCCTGCGAACTGCAGTGAGACGCCGTGGAAGGGAGTCGACAAGTCCCTGGCAGTCCTCTAGACGCAGCTGACACCAAATCGTTTGCAGAGCGGCCGCCAATGCTGGTCTGTTCGTGGGTGTAGGATCCATGGCACGGAGCCTGCGTTCCAGGACATCCCAGATATGCTCGATAGGGTTCATATCGGGGTTCCTGGGTGGCCATGGCAGTCGTTGGCCCTCCCCTGCATGTTCCTGGAACCATTCCCGGGCGACGTGGGAGCGATGTGGCCGCGCGTTATCATCTTGAAACACCGCAGAACCGTCTGGGCGCTGGAAGGCCAAAAATTGGTGGAGATGGTCTCCGAGCAGCTCAACATATCGCGTACCATTCAAAGTCTCTTCCAGAACAACTAGGGGGCCCATTCCATACCAGGAAAATGCACCCCAGACCATAATAGAGACACCAGCGTCCTGGACCACACCTTCGAGGCAGGCGGGATCCATCGCTTCATGTGGTCTGCACCATACAAGGTGCCTCCCATCGGCATGGTGCAGTTGAAATCGTGATTCGTCCGACCATATCACGTTACGCCATTGTTCCAGTGTCCATCCCTGGTGACTGGCGACAAATGCGCGTCGTTGTGCCCGATGATGTTGGGTTAACAGTGGCACCCGTATGCGGAGCTGGCTCCCATACCCCGTAGAACCCGTGTTCCTACGGATTGCCCACTGGGGGACGTGTCTAGCACGGCCTGTGTTGAATTCATCCGTGATTTGTTGCACGGTTGCCCGCCTGTCACTATTGACAATCCGTCTCAGATGTCGCCGGTCACTGTCATCGAGGGTGGCTGGACGGCCGGTCGTTCGTCTGTTGTGGACGGTGCCACCCGCATTCAACCATTCACGATACACCCTGGAGACGGTTCATCGTGTGAAGCCGAATTCCAGCACCACTTCCGAAATCGCACTTCCCATCCGCCGGGCACCGACCACCATACCCCGTAAGAACGGTGTCAGCTCACGACGACGTTCCATGTTACACCTTGTCACATGCACAGCCACTGCTCGCAAGGTCTCCTATACAACTGCCGCTGGCACAGGGGGCATGTGGTGCGCAGACAACACACCTGCGCATCAGTGCTCCGCTATCCCATGACATTTGCTCAGTCAGTGTACATTGTTTGTAGATGATCGGCTTGTAAGTTCTTTGCTACATCTGTTTACTTAGAGAATATGAAATATCACTTCTAATTGACTAGCCATTTTACTCGCACTAACTGACCTTGAAACACTAACTGCAATACTCGACCCCTTCGCCTATCGCTTCACGCCGCACTAAACTTCAGTAAATGTGAGGTAAACAAATGCCTGTAACGCACAGGCTATGCCTGCTAAACCCACTCCGCTCTACCACCTAGCTCGCTCTGAATTGTGCAGCGGGTTGCACACAAGTGTAATCGGCGCCGGCAGGATCGTGCTCACCGCCCTTCGATTACGGCAATGTGTCAGAAAACAACCACTGTCTACATATATGTATATAATACGAGTTTTGCCTGTACATTGCTCAGAATTTGAAAAAGCTTGGTGCCCTGCATCGGTCGCGACCTCAGTAACGAGGAAATGCACTTTCTAATTTTCCGTAATTTGTGTCTATCTGTCTGTCTGTCTGTCTGTCTGTCTGTCTGTCTGTCTGTCTGTCTGTCTGTCTGTCTGTCTGTCTGTCTGTCTGTCTGTATGTATGTATGTATGTATGTATGTATGTATGTATGTATGCGCATCACGAGAAAACGGCTGAAGAGAATTTAATGAAAATCGTTATAAGAGTCAAGGAACAAATCGCTACAATCTGGGCCATAACTAATTTTATTCACGCCGAGGGATATGGTAGGTTAAGGGAAGGCCTAAAAAGTATTTTTCAGATATTTATGTTACTATTGGTCCTATCGATAAATACTACATAACTGCTGCTCTGGTAGTTGGGATTGCTGCTGCGTACCGAGTATAACAGCCTGCCTGAATATTGGCGGGAAGTAAGCTCTCTCTCTCTTCTTTAGCATGCCATTCCTCTGGTTCATAAACTTTCTGATACTACTGGAACGTAACCCGCTGGTTCATCATAGCATTCAAGCTATTCGATCCCTACTCTGAGGCAGTGATTGGAATGAGCACTGTGCAAACTTAACGGAATAATGGCAGAGGAGTGTTCATGGCTCTCTGCGGTCTGGCCATTCCAGCTCTGGAACTTCGGACACTTTAGATCGGCAGCATAGTACTGTTCATTAAAAGTGAGAAAATGTGTGGTATTTCATTTGATCGAGTATTTTATATGATAGCATTGCTTTTAACCGCAACATTCCTACTGACGTCATTGTAGTGACCTATGTAGACTTCAGTTGGGAAAACCATAAATATACTTTTTCTGAGTATTCCGTAGCAGCGAAGCACGGATATATCAGCTAGTAGTCTATAAAATAAAACACAGTAGAACCCCGTTTATCCAAAATAAAGGGGGCGGAGATACTTCGGTTGACGCGGATTTTCGGATGACACATGGTAAATATTTACGGAAGTTAAATCTCGAAATAAAAATGCATAAACTCTGTTAAGCAAAGGTGCATACTGTATACTAACATTGGAATGTTTACATAATGTCACTCATTGTATAAAATCAGTGATTTTCTTCTGAATTTTCTTGGTGCAGCGCTGTCATGCAGCTATGTCATGCCACCGTTTAATCAACCATACATCAGCGGGTGTAGGTTCATCACTTTGTTCAACAAAGCGCTAAGCAATCTGACATAATGAAACATTTTTGTTACTACTGAACTGAATACTGTATACAGTAATTAAAACGTGTGGTACAGTATTTCAATAAAAATTCTAAATCAATATTACCTCCAATGCTTTAAATCCATCATCTAATGTAACTCAATTCTCAGAACTGCTATTGTCGAGGTCGGAGTCGTCTACATAATATTCATGACGAATAATACAGTATAATAATAATAATAATAATAATAATAATAATAATAATAATAATAATAATAATAATAATAAAACAGTAATAATAATTCCTGCTTGTTCAAGAAAAAAATGTATCATGGAACGAACTAGAGGTTAAGAAACTGTTTTGTTGTATGCTACACGTGCATTCTAGTATAAGTCGTAATATAAAAATAGGGTTTGCCTAGTAGCTCTCAGCACATATAGCAAGAGAATTACTGATATCGACGGCTAAGAACGCGAGGGTAAAATCAAAATATTAAAATACATTTTTGCCAGAGCATTCGGTTAAGCCGGGTTTCGGTTAAGCGGGGTTCTACTGTATATGAAAACAACAATGCGTTTTCTGTACTGACTTCCTTTCGAAAATTTAAGCCTCATCTATTCAAAGCGTGGGTTGTGACTCAAAGGCAAGTGACCGTCATGTAGACTTTGATTTAAACTGACGAGGAAGCTTTTGGAGAGCGACCAACTAGTATGATGAAAGTTCAGAAATGCCGTACAGAAATCATGCCATGATCACTGGGACTTCGAAAGTGAGTTACGTCTGTTGAGAGGAGAATTCAATACCAAGCTGTGGTCATTAGTTTTAAGCAAATGGGTTGCTCAAGGCGGCTGGATTGTTTTCTTCCGGCGTTGATACTAACCTGCATGTTTAAGCATTCGGATCGACTCTTTTTTACGGTAATGACGGCTAAGAGGAAACATGCGAATGGGAGATGGTGATGATTACTTCTAAATGACTTCTTATGCGGGGGTCACCAGAACACTCAGGCGTCGGCGTTGAACTTGCAATTCTCGGCTTAGAAGATTAAATCTTTCATATGGACATTTGTCGGCTTGAATGTTCGAATTACCGAGCTCCATAGCTGCAGTCGCTTAAGTGCGGCCAGTATCCAGTAATCGGGAGATAGTGGGTTCGAGCCCCACTGTCGGCAAACCTGAAGATGCTTTTCCGTGGTTTCCCATTTTCACACCAGGCAAATGCCGGGGCTGTGCCTTAATTAAGGCCACGGCCGCTTCCTTGCAATTCCTAGGCCTTTCCTATCCCATCGTCGCCGTAAGACATATCTGTGTCGGTGCGACGTAAAGCAAATAGCAAAAAAATAAAATAAAAATAAAATAAAGGTTCTAATTGTTTATGTTAGCTGGAGGAAATAATAACTAGAAACAAACGCTAATGTACTACACTTTATTTAGTGTTTGGAAATGTACAGGTGCGTCGTGACTTGGAACAGATTCTGTACATTTGTCTGGAGAGTATGTGGGAACATATAACTCCCAGGATAGCTGCTATCAATACCGGGAGTCGAATCTTGCAACTTCGAATGGTGCATCTTCCTTGTCCTACCGTAGTACGTTGAAATCTCGTTTCTAAGTGTCTCGATATCCTGACGAGAAGTCGAACCCACGACCTGTCGGGGACGGAGAAATACGCGAATATCGCTTAAAATACGGAACGTATGATAACTGTCAATTAGGCCTACGCTGCACATCGTTTCAGAACAGTCTGTAAGGTTTATTTCTAAAGAATTTTGCAAGGCGTATAAATCAAAAATCATATCCGCCGTTGCGACTGGAAATACCACCTGCTGAGTTCTAAGAGCCAACAAATCACTTCAGAATATCAATAATCTTGAAGTTCTACGCACGTTTTGATGGCAAACAAAACAAAAAATGAAGCATTAACGTACCACCCCGATGCTTAACAGGGGCGCCTATTACATCGGAGGAGAAAAATTATTTTACGGATATTAACGGTTGAGTCGGTAACGTGATGTGAACATTAAACCATGTTTATCTCGAAAAAATGTGACGTTAAAATGTCGCGCATGAGTTTAATGGCATGATATTACGTACGTAATGAACGAGCCTACACAACAGTACATGGCTGAACTTCTGCTCGTTGAACCAGAGATTGAGACATGTGTTCATTTACACTTCAGCTATAGAAAACGAACTCGGCATGTTTTCGCTTCCAGATTAATTTATATAATTAGGTGGAAATCGTGCCACAGAATTTGATTTTTATCTTCTAGTTAGTTGCTATCCTTGAGGTCTTGTTGGGTCGAACATTAAGGCAACAGTAGGAGATTAATCTGTCTATCAAGCCTTATAATCTTTGGAAACAAGACTCTAGAGCCATTAGCTAGGACAGGGACAATGGTGGCTTATATGACACTGGTCGAATTGTTGATTGCTTGGGCTCAACTACTCATGATCAAAAATGTGTTGAAATATGCACGAAATACGCAATTAACAAAGGGGTTCCCAACCGGTGTGTCGTGACACTCTGGCGTGTCGTGCAGCTCCATGGGGTGAGCGGTGAAATACGGTATTAGAATTTCAAAATAAATGTTACTATATCTGAAATTCTCTATAAAATATATTTTACATTTACCACTAGCTATCATCCCTGTCGTTAATTCATGTAAATGAAGAGAAGCTCAAGTATGTTGGTTGTGAAAAATAGGCTCTAAATTGACGGCCTTAAGTAGCTTCAGCTTTGTCCACCCCCATCCCCTTGCTACAACAGGCATTGTCTGACCGAAATCTCCCTCGAATCGCCTTGCTCGTTACCCCCTCCCACACATACTCTTACCTACGACCGTCTTCCGTATGTCCTTTAGCGGCCGATGTAATGGTTATTTTGCTTGTAAAGGTGCCTACATTCCATACAATGAGATTGCATTCTCCCATAACCCGATCCATTTCGCTGTTTCTTGAAATAGGACACATGGGTGTCTTTATCCGGCAATAACCTACACGAATTTTGAATGTAATAACTGGAAAAGTATGAAGGACCAGTGTGAAAAGTAAACCTACTAGCAGTCAGCGTATGGCCTTCGGTTCAGAGGGTCCTGGGTTCGATTCCCAACAGGGTCGGGGATTTTAACCTTCATTGGTTAATTCCAATGGCCCGAGGGCTGGGTGTTTATATTGTCCCCAACATCCCTTAACTCACACACCACACATAACACTATCCTCCACCACATTAACACGCAGTTACCTACACATGACAGATGCCACCCACCCTCATCGGAGGGTCTGCCTTACAAGGGATGCAGTCGGCTAGAAATAGCCACACGAAAAAACCCAGCAGTTATTCCAGAAAGAATAAGAATATAGAAAATAAAGCTATTTAACTCCCCAGCTCCTCCCCGGGCTGTGCGGACGTCCGCTCACGTCTGGTTTTGGGAAATACAATATATCGTCGCTGATGGGACAAAACCTCCTATGTGAAATATTTTAGCGTAGAACTTTGGCCGGTAAGGTTCTGTCATCTAAGGTGCAATATTGTGTGAATATTGTCAAGGCATTCTCGCTCTTCATAATGTATGTGCTGCGGGTCAGTATATCTCAAAAATATTATCACATAGGAGGTTTTGCCCCGACAACGACGATATTCAAGTATCGACACCGGTAATCTTTCTATAAAGATGTATGGGTCATGGAAAATCGGAATTTACTATTCCTACTCTCTGTTACAAAGGACTCGTCGATAAGATTAACAGCGGTAGGACGCAGTACATAAATAAAATCTAATTACTTCCGTGATTAGTCACCCTAGAATCAGTTTGTACTGTGTATAAGTTTGTTACGAGACATTTTCCTCTTTTTAGAATCTGTTTTGCGTCGCACGTACACAGGTAGGTCTTATGGCGATGATGGGATGCGAAAGGCCCAGGACTCAGAAGGAAGCGGCCGTGGCCTTAATTAAGACCTGGTGTGAAAATGAAAAACCACGGAAAACCATCTTCAGGGCTGCCGACAGTGGGGTTCGAACCCACTATCTCCCGTGTGCGACATTTATCTATGGAACCATATTTGAACATTTATTTTCAGATCTTCCCCTAAATTACTGTTTCACCCAGCGTTAATACAAATCTTTATAGCCTAGATTGTAGATCACAACTACTGACCTTAAATACCTGCTTTCATAAACTTCTGCCCAGCTGTTTTCTGGCGTTGGGCGTTCATACTTGCATACCTACATACATACATGCATGCATACATACATACATGCATACATACATACATACATACATACATACACACATACGTACATACACACATACATAAAGTCAGACAGATATGATAGAAATGTAAAATAAATGCATTTTTCTAATTCCGGGCATGAACAACAAAGAAATACCAAATTTAAAAATTCTGACCGAAGTACAGAGAAAAACTCGAATTTTATTTAACAAGTAAATAATTATCATTTAACAATATTTAATAAGTAAATTTTATTTTGAAGCACAGACTGTGATAGTCAGCTGTTAACATTTGCAACAATGGTTACTTCACTCTTTCCACTTAGCAAGAAACGGAGATTTTATAGTCGTCAGAGGACATTGGATACGTGACAGCTAATAACAATACAACTATTTTACCAAAGTGGTTTATTTCAGTTTTATCATGGACTAATTTCTGATTCAAAAAATACCAGCTGACACATGTTCGGGGTTAGGTGACGTAATCATGCCAGTACTATTTCTACTAATATAAGAGGAAATTCCCTTCGGGATTTGAAAAAAACGAGCCGTGTTTCATAAATACATTGTTGAGTAGCACCTACTGAAATAATGTTGTATGTGGCGTGGAGATGAACATGAACAGAATTACGAGTGCCTGATATGCGGAAGTATTAAGTTTATATTATTATTATTATTATTATTATTATTATTATTATTATTATTATTATTATTATTATTATTATTATTATTATTATTATTATTATTATTATACCGGAGGTACACCCGCCCCGTTCATTTAAAATAAGCGCCATTTAGTAGGCTATCTAAAGCATAAACATGGAAACTCAGTTTGAAAGAAGTTTGAACATTCATCGACAGACGTTTCTACAGTCAACCTAGTTGCTCCCTCTGATGAGAGGATGGACAATTAAATTTCGAGATAAATTTGATAGTCATTAGTTGGTAAAACTGAATTGTTTCTAGATTATTTTTGGTGTTCTAAAGTTATCAACACTTCTGTCTCCACCCGCCAACTTAATATTGTAGCCAATAGGAAATTTTGTGCATTTATTATCACCAATGAGAAAGTTTTGATATTTATTGGATTGTCCAGTGAAAATTGTGGGTGTGTCAGGCCTTCGGCCAAGAGGAATCTTGAACCTTTCTCTCGGCTATAACAGCTGGGACCGTTTGAGCCATGTTGTCTTTTGATTGCTCCAGTCCGCAGTAGAGTGTGTTAGTAGTGGAGGCAGAGGAGGGCTTGCCTCGTCTATCTCTGGAAGGTCCACCAGCTCAAGGTATTGGCAGACATATTGTAAGCATAATAAAATAATAATAATAATGGCGTATGGCCTCCGGAGAGGCTTGGTGCAGGTCTTTTTCTAGTAGACGGCCTATTAGGCGACCTGAATGTCTGTGAGAAGATGAGGGCCCTACCTAAGATGATTTCTAATGTTGAATACGCCACACACACCCCCAGCCCCAGAGCCACTGAAATTAACCAATTAAGGTTAAAATCTCCGATCCGGTTGGGAATCGAACCCGAGACCCTCTGAACCGAAGGCCAGTACGCTGACCATTCAAAAAACGAGTCGGACATTGTAAGCATGTAATAGCCTCAGAAAGTCAACTCGAGTGGAAGGTTTCAAAGTTATTTTCAAATGTAATCCGGCCATGTAAATTCTACCATCTGGTTTAAGATCTTAATTTAACTTAGGGAGTAAAGAGTGAGGTACCCTCTTGCATTCCCCTTCAAGTTGGTCTTCAGGTGACTATGATTTCGTAAACTTTAAATTTATATTTTCCTTGTAATGTAAACTTTCTCTTCATCTAGTCGCCTCCGTAGTATAGGCTCAGCCACTGTAACTTAGGCCCCAAATAGGGTTTTAGGTATTCGTCAAGTGTATTTCAGAGGAGTGCAAGTGTCGCCGCCTAACATTTTGATTTTCGGCCAGTAACCTTAACCTTTTCTTTTTTAACTAAGGCCAGGTAGAATGAGTACTTGTTACACCTGTTAAAGTTAACTTCCATTATTCATTTCCTTTTAAGTGTAACTGTTGAGCGGATAAGACAGTGAATACTGCGGAGACAGGGGAGGGCTTGCCTCGTCTATCTCCGGAAGGTCCACCAGCTCAAGGTATTGGCAGACATATTGTAAGCATGTAATAGCCTTTGGTCTTTGTGAAATGTAGATTGTGCCTTTAAGAGGCCTGGACTTGTAAAATTTGAAGAATAGTCTCCTAGAGAGTAAATGTGTGGATCGAAGACGCTCTTTCTACTGTTCTAAATTTTAGAGCTCAGTCTCCTTGAGGTGTTATTGAAGGGGGCAGTGGTGCTCTGGTTAAATTTGTAACTGGGGAGCTTCTAGGTCAGGTTGTTAATTGTTCTTGGAGTTTCTAACATTGTTTCTCGAGCTCCCATTTGTACCCGATTATTTGTTATTGCTTAGCAAAGTTCAAATTTGAAAAGAAAAGAAATAAGAAATAAGAAAGGCAATTTTAATTAAAATTCCATCTTTTCTCTATCCACTCATTCATGCCCGCACCTTCTTTCACTTTTGCGTTCCACATAATTTCCGGAACAATTATATTATTTTGCTAACTGTTAACTTAAACTACGTCACGCTGACACAGGTTTTCGGTGACACAAAACCAAACCAAACCCCATGGCACTACAGCCCTTGAAGGGCCTTGGACTACCAAACGACCGCTGATCAGCCCGAAGGCCTGCAGATTACGAGGTGTCGTGTGGTCAGCACGACGAATCCTCTCGGCCGTTATTCTTGGCTTTCTAGACCGGGGCCGCTATCTCACTGTCAGATAGCTTCTCAATTCTAATCACGTAGGCTGAGTGGACCTCGAACCAGCCCTCAGGTCCAGGTAAAAATCCCTAAACTTGCCGGGAATCGAACTCGGGGCCTGCGGGTAAGAGACAGGCACGCACCTCTACACCACGGGGCCGGCTTTCGGTGACACAGGGATAAGAAAAGGACTTGGAAGGTAGTGGTCGTTACCTTAAGCTAAATTACCGGCATTAGGTATGACTTACAATATGTTCAAAACAAATGTGTTGTCTAAGTTAATACGTGAACCAACTGAAAAAACTGCTGTACATTATGACTTTGGTCATTTAATACTAATGATACGGTGTGAAAGCACTTTATCTCTTTAATATCTCGTTATTATGATCAGGAATAGTTTTTTCTTTCTTTTAATTGCTGCGCTATTCTGCATGAAATACTACCGTTGCTGTTGTCGTTCTGGAACACCTGGGAGGCAACCACTGGGGTTCTTGAGTCCCAGGAAGATGAAACCTTATTTGGAAAGATTATATAATCCAGCCAGTTTGTGCGCGCTGATTCATGGCAGACCTGATTGCATACCTATGCCAGGTCATGTTAGGCCAAGCTATCCACTTGAGGGAGCCAGATGACTCACGGCTGGACTTGCTTTTATTTATCACCCGATGTGTCCCTATGTCTCTTTGGGGTCACCAGCCTTATAGTTGTTCAGTTTAATGTCAAGTTTTCCAGCCAGCCTTGAGAATGTGTAAATAAATTGTCTAATTCTCCTATCACGAATGGACGTAACATTACCATCGCTATCCCAGTGTTTGCTTATCACCTCCGAGGTATTTTGGATCTACAGATGTTTTAATGGAAAATCTCCCTATAATGCTTACATCAGAGTCAGTGCAATGTTTATCTATAAAGACGAATACGGTGTCTCTCAGTCTTTTAAGGTTATGTACCCAGAAAAGGAGCAGTGCTCATAATAAAATGACTGGGTACTGTATCAGACAATGAGAGTTCCAAGATGGTGTGCTTATTTCTTCTAAAAGATATTTCTTCTCACTTTCTTGGAATGTTATTGTTTCGAGAACATGCCGATGAAGTAATTCCCACGCGCATATTTCTTATCGTCTGTTTCGCACGTCTTGCATGATTCAGCTGAGAAAGAAAAAAAGAAGCCAGCTATGTCTCGTAGAGGGGTTCGAGATACGAGGTTTCATCTTCCTGTAACTTTGCACTGAATGGTTTACAGTTGCCAACTGTAATCCACTTGTACCCTGAGACACACTTCCGCTCTGGAGTAATACAATAGGCACATTAGTTTGGAAAAACAAACACTCGAGTCTCGATAGCATGAGTGACCCTCCAAGGGGCTGGTCACCATCTTTCTAGCAGCATTATTTACATCACATCAAACCATGGGAATTAATAAGATGATATTTCTTATTATTCTTATTCTTCTACCGCTTTCCCCACACCCTGGTGGAGTTGCGAGTCAGAACTGTCTAGCATACGTAAACCTGGCTCTGTTTTACGGCTGGATGCCCTTCCTGTGTGGAGGGATATATTCACTATTATGGCCCGGTTGTATAAAGACATCTGACTGGACATCAATTAAGAACTTAGTTCTGAAAATGAACTAAGATTACGACTTCATCGCATTGTATAAAACTGAACTCGGTTTACACATGTGTAGTTCAAATGTAATCGGAGTTCAAAAAAGTGGGCGTGGCAACACTGCAAAACAAATGAAATATGAAATAGCTCGGCCCATTGGATAATACTTAAATGGTGGGATTGACCTGGCCTTGACTGTCAACAAACGAAATACGAAATTGCCGTGACTGTCGAAGAAGAAGAAGAAGATAATACAGTAATCTCGCGAAGTAAACATGAAAGGAACTTCAAAGGAGCGTTCTGCGAATTTCACACCGAAAGGAAAGGACGATCTGGTGGATATTGTACTCTCAAGGTACAAACATATAACAGAAAATAAAAGAACCGATATGGTGACATCAAAGTTGAAAGAGAAAGCCGTTGACTTGTCAATGTTAAAGAGATCTCCAACAACCGTTTGTAAACTTCCTGTAGCATAAAACCTGAGAGTTATTAGTAACATACACATGGGTGACAGGGGATAATTTCTTTGAGTAGGTTTTTGTAGTGTGTCCCTTAACTTAAGTTCCAGTCGTTCCACAACATCTTTCGATAAACAAAATCTCATTTTGAACATTTGATCACTCATTTCAATCATCGGATTCCGTCTGTGCCGAAAGACGCGAGGAGCTCGTCGTAAAATCAACTCTTCTTCATCAGACGAAAAGTCGGAATAATCTGACATCCTTGCTAAAGAAAATGTATACAGTATATTACACAATTGCTTGGTTTTGTAAACTTGAAACATAATTTAAAATAATTAATTATTGAAGCAGTATCATAAAACTAAGCAACAACAACGTGTTGGTATTGCAGAAGGCCATTTTTTATATGATATTCACATAACCTCACTTCTGAAAGAATCGAGCGATCTTTAGCAATATTATTTAACTACTAGCATTCAAGATATTTATAACTCACCTCGATATTATTAAGGTACGGTATTCTTACGCAGACACGATACAAGGAAACACTTCTCAAGTCTTCAGGTCTAGTTCAATGTTTAATATGAATGATAATGATCTAGGTTCAAGGAGATTAACCGACGAATATTCGGCAGTCAAACCTGAACTTGGATCGAGACGAGATGATCTTTAGATTAGTGTTTATACAACGGAAAATGGAAGTTCCACTTGACTGGCAGCCATTTTTCTCGTTAAACTCAGATCAAATGTTTTATACAACCGGGCCTATATGTCTCTAATGATGATGATGATGATGCTTGTTTTTTAAAGGCGCCTATCATCTAAATTATCGGCCCATATATGTTTCTGTGGTGCGTGGTAGTATGGTATGCAAAAGAAGTGTTTATTGAGACAAACACAAAGATAAAATCACCGATCCGGCCAAGAATTGAACCCTGGACGCTGTGAACCGAAGACCGCGACGCTTACCATTCAGCGACGGAGCCGGACTATGTATACATGTAGGCCTACAAAATTCGTAAACTTAACAACTTTGAATCAATAATTATGAATAAGTGTGACAAATTATGCCAATGAATGTTCAAGTCCATTAATTATTATTGTTATTGTGAAATTGTAATGATAGATGCCACCGTGGAACAAACAATGAAATTACAGAGGGCATTGAACTCATGCATTAGGTTCATATTTTCAATTAAATGTTCAACTCATATCTCCCACTATTATAAAATACTCTCCTAGTTAAAAATCGATAAACCACGATATCTTCACATTGCAGCTCTCGTATTTCGTCTGTTAAATGAATCTAAACCCCAGTATTTATCATCAAAGTTTAATTTACTCTCCTTCTCTCATGAACATAACACGCGATCAACTACTATACTCTCAATTCCTGTGCATCGCTCATCATCCTTTCAAGGAAGTGCACCTCTTTAGCTTCTTTCCAGCGGTCTTGCCGATATTAACTATTGCATGTATAACCAGCGTATGTGAATGCCAGTATGAATGGAAGAATGAATGAGGTTAGGAGTTTTATTTTATTATTTCATTATTCTGTTTTCTGAAGTTTATTTTAGGTACCATGTTGTTAGGTGTAAGAGAGGGCCGTGAGCCTTAACTTCGCCACAGATGAAGGCATGAAATAAATAAATATGTAAATTTGAAACGTTTTCTGTTCTTAAATTACTACAGCTCCAGTTCTGTACGTCGGTTAACTCCAGTATCAATGTTTGGAAATGACGGAAATAATGGAAATAAGGCACTTGGTCAGTCCAAGTGCCGCCATAGCGATGATGTTTGCAGGTAACAAGTAAAAACTTCTTCGAACAATTCGCTACTGTACTTGTTGACGTCTGTACTCTAAACCCGTGAAAGACTTAAGTCAGCCACGAGCCGGATTGGTCCGGTTATTTAAGTACATGCAAATATTGTATCGCGATATATATACTGAATGAATATTTGAAGAGCAGGAAAATGAACGTAAGTATTATGGTAAAATTTTCTCTTCCCCAGGATGGTAACAGCCTATTATAGTAAGCGAAATCAATCAAGGTGCAGTAAAGGCAATACGCTCACCTTGCGATCATCTGTATTCTATAAGGGAAACGTGAACTTTCGGATGAAATTATCGTTTTTCAGATCGACTTGCCCGTACGCAAAAGCTGGTATAACGTATTCATAAGTTGGAAGTACTGACATGAAATAGCAAGGCTGTTTGCTGATAGACACAGGTAGGAACAATGGGTGGAGGGGATTCACAATGACGAGAGAAACACTGTTAGGAGCGAACTCGATAGGTGAAGCTCTTCATAAGAACGTGGAACAATGTAAGGCCATTTGAGGCGAATGAATGATTGATTACCTAGGAGAATGATTAAGTCGGGCATGGAGGGTAGTAAAGGCAGTGGAAGAACAAGGCGACGATGGTCAGATCTAGTTTTTAAAGAGGCCATGGTGTTATAGGAGTATGGAGGGACGTAGTTCACTCACAGACGCATGTGTAGACTGACACTGAAAGGCATAACAGTTTATAAGATAAATATGTATGTGTGTTGCGTTTTCTGTTTCATACAGGATCCGTTTCTGGTGGACTTAGTATTCTGCTATGAGCAAATTCTTTACCACTTACACTTATACTTCCATTGTCTAGTCCCAGTGTCAACCTTGGCTTTGACAATATGGAAGTGACCGAGGTATGAACGATGCTAGTAATGTCATTCCCTTTGCAGCCAGTCCCTGTTATGAGTGACATGAAAGTGTTCCTCATTGGGTCGGTTGGTGTGTTTATTTCAGAGGGCTTGGCAGACTGATGTGCAGTAACACCTTCTGACTCAGTGACAAAAGCACGAGGAAACTACCTCACCCCTCATTTCCTTAGTATGCCTCTTCAGTGACATCTAGACTTTATGACAGCTGACGATGAAGCTGTTGAAGATCGACCTGAAGTCTCAATATACATACATACATACATACTGTGCCCGTCCCTACACCTAATGGCTCCGGCATGATGTCTACAGGGCGTTAACGGGTTGGAATAAAACAAATGGGCGCTTAACTCGACTAAGCTTAAGGGCATACAGGGTAGGAGACGGGTCATACCTAATTACAATGAGAACACATTCGGGTTAAAGATTAGATTAATACACGTGGTTTATTAGGCCTTAATGATGATGATGGTAATGACGCATTTATATACAAATGAATTACATGGATTATTATCAATTGTTGTTGTTTGTTATCGACTTTCAGTCGTTTGTGATGGATCCGAGTATTATCTATCGCAGAGCGATCCATTATGACGAGATTCGAACGGGAAAACACTTATCATAGACACTGAGGCTATGTGATATCATTGACCAATAGGATTAACATGCATGCAACGAATCTGAGCAATCCCTATACTAAACACACAGCTATTCCCCAACGAAGTACCACGAAGGAACTCATAAAAATGTGGAACAAACGCCCGGGTTTGAACCGACCCTCACTTGTAAAAATTTCACCACCCCGATGGTCAACACCATCGGTAACTCAATTATAATCACAACAAGATACATAAACCCTTAAAGAACACAAATTATATACAGTAAACACGTGAGACATCCAGCCTTCGGTTGAGCATTGGGGTACCAATGCCGCTGTCGGGAACTGAACTGACACCCGTTGGGATGGAAGTGGGACTCTGAAAACCCTAAACTACGTTATACTCAAGTGTGTAATGGCAGTAAACTAACAAGTACTGGTAACAATCGCCGTGTCATTTATTAGCGACTACATCAGTCTGGCGTGTTGAATATTTCATTATTAAGCGATTCTTTCGCCCTCATTCACTTCAACTCAAGGCTCCCTCTTACACGAGCGGACGAGAATACACAAAAAACCGACACTTCTCCTCAGTAGGTCAACTGCCCACAGCCCCCACACGGCGGGTGGTCATTGGCCTCGGCCTTCACAGGCATAACGCCCTTTCTTAACAAAACACCCCATCTCGGGGATCGTTCACTAATAGACTGAGCCTCATCGTTCCTTAAACAAAATTACATTGGCTCTCAATACTTCACTTCAATTCAACACACACATTCATTTACAATATCATGATCCCGCGACGCGACATCGGTTCCTATGATACCAATACTTGTTTGATTACCATAACTACAATTTATTATTATTATTATTATTATTATTATTATTATTATTATTATTATTATTATTATTATTATTGGGTTCATCATTACACCATCTCCCTACACGACTTACCTGGAAATTAGACCATACTGCGTGATCATAATTAACTTCCTCGTAATGACGGTGTAATTAATCCATATCTAAATTGTGATTTCTGATAAAATCGTCACACGGTAATACAATTATGAATTAAATATTCCTCAATTTGCACTTAAATTGTGATAAGCCTTCCAATTAAAATCGTACACTTCCTATCTAAATATATGTCAGTGGAGGCCTGGGTGTCAGTTCCGAAGTCACATCTCGTAGTTCTGGGTGCTCACGGAATAAAATTACACTATTTACCAGCCATGCATAATCATCGCTGGACTAACTACAGCCTAACTTGAATTACTCTGAATTACTAAAAAAAATTGGTCTCCTGACGCATCAATAATTACAAGTTTCCCCAAATAAAATGATTAAGTCAATCTACTACTGCATGCAAATTTATCGTATTACCCCTTTATTTACAATTGATTGCTCAGACGTGTTACTAATTAAATAAAGTAAATAGAAGCTACGTGTATCATGGTAGCACATCTACACTACTGAAGTTACAATCTTTAACATTATAGCGTCAGGTAATGATAACTGTTCCCCGCCCAATCTGATTACGTCATATTAATTATGATTTATACTCATCTCCATCTCGATGACCCGTTGTCAGCTCAGGGAGTCCATGGCTGGTTTAGTGCTGATCCATAGGCACCAAAGCAGTTACTGGAGGCACCATTCTTCTTTCCAACCGGGAGTCCATTGTTCTAAGTTGACGAAACCGCTGGCAGTATTCCTGAGGCACACAACACGTCACTATTTATTCCAAGATTTGTGTAGTTACATTCAGTGTGAACGTCCAGCCACGATATCGGACCTCACTCCGCAATCCACGATTCAGTATCGGATTCCGCGTACCTTTGTTACTACTCGACACAGTAGCGCCGTAGTAATAATAATAATAATATTATTACAAATTATATTTAATGTTCGCGACACGTCCCTGATCTTTAAAGTTTAGACACTAGCATCACGTCTATCCAATCTCTGCAATATTTACGCACAGTACGCGATTTCACTTGTAAATTAAATTGAAATTCACTCCAACAAAAGATCGCTGGAAGCTCGACGGCACGGAGCTTCGCCGTCTGTAAGCCACAAATCCCGACTGACTCTTCTCCCTTTCTGCAGTAGTTTTTACTAGGGAGCGATACCCCTTCCACTAATTTGTGTAGCGCCTATTCCCGGCGTACTCGAGGTAAAATAGTGCGGATGGTCGGTGACCAGTATCTAGTTGGTGCGATTGAGACATAACCACTCAATTATCCTTCGGTGAATCTCTTTAAATTAATTAAATATGTTCTGCTTCCCCCACCACACGGGGTGAAGTCCCGGTCTCGAGGAGCTGTCATGACACTAACCAGATGGCCCCAGTACTTTTCCACGCAGAAACAACACCGTATTCTTTCTCCTGCTGAAAGTTATCACGGAAGAGGACATTAAACACTCTAAATAAATGTCCCAGTAGCATTCATCCCTTTTAAATCGGGAGATGAGCCCCTAATTCGAGTTTTATTAATTTTCTACCTCGTCAGTAATTAAGTTGGCCAGTCCGATTCCAAGATGGCTCCTATATTCCGTTTCGAAAAAGTTAGTTTCCCCTCATTCTGTGAGCCTTGAAGAGGGATGTCTTCTCTCGAGTGATGTCACAGGGAATCCCCATTCATAACCCCTCCCGGGTCTAAGTTGGCTTGGTTTCATCTGCGGGGCCCCCGCTACACAAAGGATAATACTGCGCAGTAAGTCGCAGACAAAGAAATCTCATAAAATAATTTTAACATACACAATTTATCTATCTCAATGGTATGAATATTAATTAGTTTCGGTATGACCTCTATTAATGAATGAATATTAATCATTTTCAGCGTTCTTTCCCTTTAATAGCATTGCGTGCGTAATTACTGAGATCGATATCAACCCAAGGTCCTTGGATCATGCCCCTGTCGGGTTCATATTCCCCTCTCCCCGAGAAGAAATGGGTACAGGCACTGGACACATTTCGTCGCTAAATATTTAATTGGCAATATCGATTCACAACTGTTTCCAAACCTTTGCTTTCTGGCGAAGTTCCTGGTTCTCTCTTTCCAAATAATATGCTATCTGACGCAATGCTTCTCTGTAGTTCTCCAGGTACTGACATTCTGGACATTCTTCATCCCCAAGATCTCCCTGTGAAAACAAATTCTCCAAATAATTGACTTCTTCGGCTTCCTCATTTGGTCCCGACTCTTCATCTGACACGTCACGTCGATCTTCTTCTCCGTCATCCTCATCCTCTTCTTCATCCGTTGCTCCAAGTTCTTCAGCGTTGTCCACGTCTTCTAAGTTGCCTCCGGACGTATGGTACAACTTCAGATTTGCCGCGTTGTAGATGGTTTCGGTCGCGCCGTCCATGCTTTGCACCTTGTACGCGTTGTTGTCGAGGTTCTGGATAACTCGGTAAGGACCGATGTACAGTTCAGCGAACTTGTGGTAGAACTTGTTAGGTGGATCGGATACTGTTGGTCGTTTAACGAGAACAAGTTCCCCTACGCGCAGTGGTCGATGGTACCTCTTGTTACGGAGACGACGTAATCTTCGTTCTGCTTGGGCCTTCAAATGTTTTGCTGTCTCTTGTATGCATAGCTCAACCGATAGTCTAGGATCCTGCGGACATTTTAAGACCTCGTGCCATGGTCTCTTTGGAAAACTGTTGAAATGAATCACTGACGGAATTTGCCCGGTGGATTCGTGGATAGTGCCGTTGATACTTTCTGTGATAACAGGAATCACGTCCACCCAACGCCAATGTTGTCTAGGACAGTAGATACGGCAAAACTTTGCGATTTCTCGCATTATCCGCTCTGCGGGATTCGACTCCGGATGCCTAATTGAACTTAGATGATGTTTGATGTTTAAGTTTTCGATGTCTCGCTTGAAGTTTCCCGATGTGAACTGCGACCCATGATCCGTGAGAACACATTCGGGCTTGCCCATACGTGGTATGATTTTAGTCTTCAACTGATTTATAACGGCTCTAGTATTTGCCTTCTGGATTGGACAGAGAGTGACGAATTTTGAAAACACATCCACGCATACCAAAATGTATTGAAGCCCTCTCTTTCCCTTGGGAAGTGGTCCGTAAAAGTCTAAAGCGAACAGTTCCCGAGGTTTACTTGGCAACAACGGCTTCGGTTTTTGCTTAAGTAGGTATGGATTGGGTTTTACCCGTTGGCAAATGTCGCAAGTAAGGAGTACCTGCTAAACAATTTTCCTCAAATTTTTCCAGATAAAAGTTTCCCGAAGTGTAGCAATCACTTTATCTCTCCCTGCGTGACCTGTAACGTGATGAGCGAGCCAAACTAAGTCAACCTGCAACGTCGTTGGAACCACGATCCTGAATTGCGTGTGGTCCTCGTCCACGAATTTATGCAGCATACCATTAAAAAATTGGTACTTCTCGGATCTTTTCTGAAGTTCACGGTATTCATCCGTCCCTGGCTGTATTCTACGTTGGAGGAAATCGATCAACTTCTTCATTTCCGGACATTTCTGCTGTTCTTCACCAATAGTCCGCAGCCTTTCTATGATTTCGCGGTCCCCTTGTTCTATCAACTGTATTTGGTTAACCACGATAGGTTCCGGATCTGGATTTCTACTGAGGGCGTCTGCAATTACATTTGCCTTTCCGGCGCAGTGCTCGACTGTAATGTCGAATTGCTGCACAAACAAGCACCACCGGCTGACTCTCTCGCTTGTTAACGCAGATTTCATCATGAACGTCAGAGCTTTGTGATCCGTTCTCAACACAATTGGGTACCCATAAATGTATTTCTTCCAATGGTTAAGAGCGGTCACGATCGCGAGCATCTCTAGTTCGGTCACGGTGTATTTCAACTCATGCGATCTTAATTTGCGACTCATGAAAGCCAAATAGGTGATCCTCTGTTCGGGTTCGGGCGTCTCTTGATACAGTACTGCCCCGACTCCTATAATCGACGCATCAGTTTGCACAATAAACTTCTGTGTATAGTCCGGATATCCTAATTTCACACTATGGGCCAACAGATCCTTTGCTTTAGCAAATGCTTCATCGCATGCAAGATCCCATTTCCACCTATTGTTTTTCTTGAGGAGATCTTGTAATGGTGCAACTATACTGGTATAGTTCGGACAATGATCCGCGAAAAAGTTACAAACTCCTAAAAATTGCCTGACATGTTTCACCTTCGTCGGCTTTGGAAAATTTTGAATTGCCTTTAATTTAACAGGATTGGGCATGATTCCTTCTGAGTCGATCACATGACCTAAAAATAGGATACTCCTTTGGCAGAAATTAGACTTGGGTAGGTTTACCTTGAAGTTGTTCCTTTCTAAATCAGCTAATAGTTTATCAAGTTTCTCCAGGTGCTCTGGCAAAGTTTCAGATGCAATAAGGATGTCATCCACGTACCTCACCGTAAACTGTTTAACTTCGTCACTGAGGTTACGATCTAGTGCCCTAATGAGCGCTGACCCTGCTGTTTTCAATCCAAAGGGTAACCGGTTAAAAACGTAGGTCTGCCCATCAAACAGAAACCCGGTCAAAATTTTGGTGGCTGGGTCAAGTTCAACGTGATGAAATGATGATGTCAGATCAACTCCACTAAATAATTTCATTCCCCGGAATTTCTTAAGGACCTCTTTTATACACGGGGCCTGGTCATACTCTGGGATTAATCGCTGGTTTATTGCTCGCGCGTCGAGGCAAACCCGCAACGAACCGTTGCCCTTCTCCACCACGACCAAGGGATTCAAAAATGGTGTGGGTGATTTTGATATAATTCCGTTATCCTCCATCTCCTGTATAATTTTCTTCACCCCAGCGTGAAACTTTTCAGGTATCGGGTATGGTCTTTGCCGAAATGGTTCCCAATTGTTGACGACTAAGGAATATTTGAAATTTGGAATTTTCCCTGGACGTGAACCAAATACATTTTCGTGTCTCTCTATGACTCTCTGTAATGCGCCTTTGTCTTCCTCCCCTATCTTCGCTTCGTCGATCTTTTCTTGGACTACCTCCGCCAATGATGGTCCTTCATTCTCCGCTTCTAACTTGAAAATCATCCCTTCAAACTCCTTGATCATCTCGTCCCGATAGGCATCCCAGTTTGGGAAGCAATCTCCTCCTTCATGTTTCAATTGTTCTATCTCCATGGTCCAAATTTTCTCCTCCCCGTGTTGTCCCTCGAAGTCGTTTAATCTTACATCTCCCTGAATTGAATCGTTCCTGAATCTAATTTCATTCTTGTCCATGTCAATGACCGCTTTGAATTCCCGAAGAAAATCAGCTCCAATGATGATATTATATTCCATTCTAGTCAAAATTATAAACGGATGTGATATGAGGTTGTTCCCAATTTCCAAATCTAGATAGGCCTGGCTATTGCATGTAGTTGTGCGGTCCGGAATTATTCCTCTAACCTTAATATTGGAAATCGGAATGATTGGAATACATTGCTTCGATTCCAGTTCTTTGACTAATACTTTAGATACCACGCTGACGCTCGCGCCTGTGTCTACAAGGCAACGAACCAGCAACTGGTTAACACGGACATAAATGACGGGTAACGCTCTGATTGGTTTTGGACATGCCTGAACGGGATCTTCAACGAGGTCATCGGGCTGAACTATCCATGATGCGATGGTCACGGACGTCCACGGTTCCCCCTTCGCGTCGGTAGTCCTCGAAAATCCGACTATCTCCTCACTCGGTTTTCCTAATTTTTTTTTAGCTGACCTCCGCCTCCACTTGAATATGGTGGTGCGCGGGGATCAAGATTACTGGCACGGTTTGCAGCATCATGTGCCTGTAGTTCGAGGCTCTCTGCCCCTCGACACTCATCCGACTTAGCAAACTGCTGCATCGAATCTTTCCACCGATCGTTTCCGGCCTGGGTATCTTGCAGATCTCTGACGTAACGGCGTGACTCATTCCTTCTGTCGTTGAGGTCACCCCGATAGTATTCTCGCGGTCTGTTGTTCTGTCGACCACGGTTACCCCAGTAGGAATTGGGTGTTCTCTCGTAAGGTCGTCGCCCTCGTGCGCCGCTCTGTCCGTGGTTGTACCTCCCTGACTGATACCATTGACTCCTACCCTGGTCATTTCGACACTTCCATTGGTGGTTTTCCCACTTCGGAGACCTCCAATCCCTATTATTCCTGTTCTGGTTGCCTATCTGAGCATCAGTCTGGGTACTTGTCACCTGAGTACTCCGGTTTACCGACTGATCCCCCTCTCGAACGTTTAACGTGTTGATGGCTTCTTCGTTTCTAGCTCGGCCGTGCCCGACATGAGATGTCTGATCCAACTGTCTTAACACGTGCTCGGCTTCCACTGCCGTACGGATATTTGCCGCAATCAACATGCGCTGGACGTCAGCTGGGAATTGCTTTGTGATGGCGGTTATTAATTCACTTTCAGTCGGCGGGCTGTCCAGTTCGCGCATCTTCACCAGCTGGGACGTGAAATAATCGCAGAACCTTGTGGGTCCTCCCGAAGCGTACCTCCTCGAGTAAAGCTCTAACCTAAGTCCTTGCTGCGTGTCCAAACCCCAGTATTTTTCCAAAAATAGCTTCTTAAAGCCTTCATAGCTATCAAAACAGTAGCGGAACGCTTTAAACCATTCGAGAGCCTGGTCTTCCAAAAATTTTTCAACTACACGTAACTTCCGATCCGCTGGTACCCGATGATCTGCCATATAATCATCTACCTCGCGGAGGAAACTTTTTGGCGTAGTCCTAGTGCCTGGTTTGAACTTCTTTGGCTTATCATCCGCCGAACGTAAGAGGCTATACATCGGTATTGAATTTTGGCCAAGCAAGGTCGACGTTCTCTCGTCCATCGTCGGTAATTTATACTCTTCATTGCCGGGTAGTTGCTCCTTGAACAGACTGTAGCCCATTTGATGTGATCCGCTACCTAATTCCATTTTCTTCATTCCGGCCGTTTCCATTTTGAAATGTGGTTCATCCCGAATGTCTAATTTCTTCATTCCCTCTATTTCTTCGCGAAGCGCGTTAATTTGTTCTTCGTGGATCTCCAATTTCACCATCATTTTCGAGCCTTTCTCTTCGCTCCATTCGTGGATCTGTTTAGCAGTCTCTCCTACTATTTGTCCTGACACTTCCTTCCGTAACCTGGCAAAAGTTAGTTTCGTATCGGACTGCGCTGCTTGCGATACTGACGTAATCTTTTCGTCTAGGGCCTCAATTACCACCAAGGCTTTCTCCGTCCTTTCTTCAACGATCCTGATATTTATCTGGTTGTCCTTGACCTGCTCCACTATCTCTTCGATCTTCGTGTCGCGGTCATTCGCTTTGGACCTGACCTGTTCCATCTCACCATTCAGCCGATCGATTTTCTCATTTACATCCACGATTTCGCCATTCACGCGAGTTATGTCTCTCTCGATACCGGTCTCAACCTGACCAAGCCGCTCAACTATTCTCTCGACCTTTATTTCAACAACGGCATTGAGCTGAGAAACCGCGTCTATTTTATCGCTTAGTTCCTTAGCCCCCTTTTCGCATTGTTGTTGAACCTCCTGAATTTTGTTCATTAAACTACTGCATTTCTCCTCAATCATCTTACTAGTCTCGGTTCGGTTTTCTTCCAATTTAACCTCAAAATGTGTTAATTTACCGTCAAAGTTCTCTAGTTGTTCTCTGACCTCCGCGCGCCCCTGTTTGCATTCATTTTCAAGCGTCTTAATATCGTCCTTCATTTCCTCCCGATTCGCCTTTAAATCGTCCTTCACACCGTCCTTCATTTCCCTAATCTGCGCACTATTCTCATCCATCTTATTTTCGAGCGCCCTACTCCGCGCACTATTCTCTTCCATCCTATTTCCAAGCGTCTTAATATCGTCCTTCACGCTGACCAAAATCTCCTCCATCAAAGCCCGCATGGCTTCACTATCCATGTCGCTATCCTTTGAGATGACAGGACCCCCCTCGCTAACGTCGGCGTCAACAAACCACAACAATATATAATTATTATTTATTTTAAAAGAAAGGATTCCTCTATCCAACTTTACGTTCTTCCAGCTTCAAATAATTTTTACTTTAATCATCATTGCAAATTAAGCCTCAAAAACGGCTATCATTGAAGCTGCCTAACCGCCTAACATCATTAAGGTTCATGAAATTGATATAAGAAGGCAACGGGAAAATTCCGAAAATGATTATAATATTAGCCCTCAGATTCAGTTAATAAAGTTGCCGGTTTACCTGTGATTCTAAAATTGGGCTCGATTTTAAATACCAACACATGTGGTATAGTGCCAGTAAATCAACCCATGCCCTCAGCATTGAGGTCCTTCAAACACACAAAGTCATCAGAATCTCAAACTGAACCCATGAAATCAACCTACTGCCACTCGAAAAAGAAAAGTAGGCGTGAGGTTACCTCTTCTCATCCACGGTTATACTGACGTAAAATATATTTCCTAATAGCAGGTTGTTTGGTGACGAAACACGCACCACTGGCTAATATCCGTGAATAGATATGCACTAAGAAAAAGCCACTATTCACTTCAAACCTCACTTATGGGAAATTCATTTTATTGTTTCCCGGGATTCGAACTAATCCCCTTAAATTTTGGATACGCCCCTGCTTACGCGAATGTCATGGCTCTGCCCATATCATTGGACCATGACTGTGTTCTCATTCATAAAACGATTTAATATTGACATCAAGGTATCACATATTCAACTATAATGAACTGGGCCTCGCGTGGAAATGTCAGAAGCAGACATGGGTTACCAAAATAATCGTGCCCACTCCTGGAAGCCGCACAAGTATGCCTTGCCTAATACACAACACAACACGCCCCTATCTTTGCATTAATGGTATGCAATAGGTGGGATAATTATGCGCCTATTAAACATCAAAATACGCCTACTAAACCGTAGAATATGTCCCACCTTGGGCCGTATTTATATATCCAGACATTGGATGTCATTCTATATGGCGCTAAATTTCCTAAATCTGGGTAGCCCTTATTTACGGACATATCGAGCCCCCACAGTTCACTTACGCCCTTTTATCTCGCCCCACTTTGGATGCGCCATCTTAAGTATGTGCCCGTCCCTACACCTAATGGCTCCGGCATGATGTCTACAGGGCGTTAACGGGTTGGAATAAAACAAATGGGCGCTTAACTCGACTAAGCTTAAGGGCATACAGGGTAGGAGACGGGTCATACCTAATTACAATGAGAACACATTCGGGTTAAAGATTAGATTAATACACGTGGTTTATTAGGCCTTAATGATGATGATGGTAATGACGCATTTATATACAAATGAATTACATGGATTATTATCAATTGTTGTTGTTTGTTATCGACTTTCAGTCGTTTGTGATGGATCCGAGTATTATCTATCGCAGAGCGATCCATTATGACGAGATTCGAACGGGAAAACACTTATCATAGACACTGAGGCTATGTGATATAATTGACCAATAGGATTAACATGCATGCAACGAATCTGAGCAATCCCTATACTAAACACACAGCTATTCCCCAACGAAGTACCACGAAGGAACTCATAAAAATGTGGAACAAACGCCCGGGTTTGAACCGACCCTCACTTGTAAAAATTTCACCACCCCGATGGTCAACACCATCGGTAACTCAATTATAATCACAACAAGATACATAAACCCTTAAAGAACACAAATTATATACAGTAAACACGTGAGACATCCAGCCTTCGGTTGAGCATTGGGGTACCAATGCCGCTGTCGGGAACTGAACTGACACCCGTTGGGATGGAAGTGGGACTCTGAAAACCCTAAACTACGTTATACTCAAGTGTGTAATGGCAGTAAACTAACAAGTACTGGTAACAATCGCCGTGTCATTTATTAGCGACTACATCAGTCTGGCGTGTTGAATATTTCATTATTAAGCGATTCTTTCGCCCTCATTCACTTCAACTCAAGGCTCCCTCTTACACGAGCGGACGAGAATACACAAAAAACCGACACTTCTCCTCAGTAGGTCAACTGCCCACAGCCCCCACACGGCGGGTGGTCATTGGCCTCGGCCTTCACAGGCATAACGCCCTTTCTTAACAAAACACCCCATCTCGGGGATCGTTCACTAATAGACTGAGCCTCATCGTTCCTTAAACAAAATTACATTGGCTCTCAATACTTCACTTCAATTCAACACACACATTCATTTACAATATCATGATCCCGCGACGCGACATCGGTTCCTATGATACCAATACTTGTTTGATTACCATAACTACAATTTATTATTATTATTATTATTATTATTATTATTATTATTATTATTATTATTATTATTATTGGGTTCATCATTACACCATCTCCCTACACGACTTACCTGGAAATTAGACCATACTGCGTGATCATAATTAACTTCCTCGTAATGACGGTGTAATTAATCCATATCTAAATTGTGATTTCTGATAAAATCGTCACACGGTAATACAATTATGAATTAAATATTCCTCAATTTGCACTTAAATTGTGATAAGCCTTCCAATTAAAATCGTACACTTCCTATCTAAATATATGTCAGTGGAGGCCTGGGTGTCAGTTCCGAAGTCACATCTCGTAGTTCTGGGTGCTCACGGAATAAAATTACACTATTTACCAGCCATGCATAATCATCGCTGGACTAACTACAGCCTAACTTGAATTACTCTGAATTACTAAAAAAAATTGGTCTCCTGACGCATCAATAATTACAAGTTTCCCCAAATAAAATGATTAAGTCAATCTACTACTGCATGCAAATTTATCGTATTACCCCTTTATTTACAATTGATTGCTCAGACGTGTTACTAATTAAATAAAGTAAATAGAAGCTACGTGTATCATGGTAGCACATCTACACTACTGAAGTTACAATCTTTAACATTATAGCGTCAGGTAATGATAACTGTTCCCCGCCCAATCTGATTACGTCATATTAATTATGATTTATACTCATCTCCATCTCGATGACCCGTTGTCAGCTCAGGGAGTCCATGGCTGGTTTAGTGCTGATCCATAGGCACCAAAGCAGTTACTGGAGGCACCATTCTTCTTTCCAACCGGGAGTCCATTGTTCTAAGTTGACGAAACCGCTGGCAGTATTCCTGAGGCACACAACACGTCACTATTTATTCCAAGATTTGTGTAGTTACATTCAGTGTGAACGTCCAGCCACGATATCGGACCTCACTCCGCAATCCACGATTCAGTATCGGATTCCGCGTACCTTTGTTACTACTCGACACAGTAGCGCCGTAGTAATAATAATAATAATATTATTACAAATTATATTTAATGTTCGCGACACGTCCCTGATCTTTAAAGTTTAGACACTAGCATCACGTCTATCCAATCTCTGCAATATTTACGCACAGTACGCGATTTCACTTGTAAATTAAATTGAAATTCACTCCAACAAAAGATCGCTGGAAGCTCGACGGCACGGAGCTTCGCCGTCTGTAAGCCACAAATCCCGACTGACTCTTCTCCCTTTCTGCAGTAGTTTTTACTAGGGAGCGATACCCCTTCCACTAATTTGTGTAGCGCCTATTCCCGGCGTACTCGAGGTAAAATAGTGCGGATGGTCGGTGACCAGTATCTAGTTGGTGCGATTGAGACATAACCACTCAATTATCCTTCGGTGAATCTCTTTAAATTAATTAAATATGTTCTGCTTCCCCCACCACACGGGGTGAAGTCCCGGTCTCGAGGAGCTGTCATGACACTAACCAGATGGCCCCAGTACTTTTCCACGCAGAAACAACACCGTATTCTTTCTCCTGCTGAAAGTTATCACGGAAGAGGACATTAAACACTCTAAATAAATGTCCCAGTAGCATTCATCCCTTTTAAATCGGGAGATGAGCCCCTAATTCGAGTTTTATTAATTTTCTACCTCGTCAGTAATTAAGTTGGCCAGTCCGATTCCAAGATGGCTCCTATATTCCGTTTCGAAAAAGTTAGTTTCCCCTCATTCTGTGAGCCTTGAAGAGGGATGTCTTCTCTCGAGTGATGTCACAGGGAATCCCCATTCATAACCCCTCCCGGGTCTAAGTTGGCTTGGTTTCATCTGCGGGGCCCCCGCTACACAAAGGATAATACTGCGCAGTAAGTCGCAGACAAAGAAATCTCATAAAATAATTTTAACATACACAATTTATCTATCTCAATGGTATGAATATTAATTAGTTTCGGTATGACCTCTATTAATGAATGAATATTAATCATTTTCAGCGTTCTTTCCCTTTAATAGCATTGCGTGCGTAATTACTGAGATCGATATCAACCCAAGGTCCTTGGATCATGCCCCTGTCGGGTTCAATACATACATACGTACATACATACATACATACATACATACATACGTACGGGTCATGGAAAATTAAGAGCTTATTTTCATTGTTTTAAAATTTGAGATAGTCCCATACGTTCTTGCAATGCCAGTGATATAACGGTTGACCATTTATTATTTCATTGTGAATTACTTGAGAGAAAAAGAAGCGTTTTAATTAATGATGTTTTAGGTACGGAGTCATGGCTAATGAGCACATGTAGGTTAGTCAAACGTTTCAAGAACTCAATTTCATTTGAACAACTGTGAAAAAAGGATATAGTGTTGTTTACATTATTATTTTGTTTGTTTATGCACATCATAACAGCCACCAAATTAATAATTCATCTCACATTTAATTAGAAAATTAAGTTATATTTGTAATATGATTACTCGAACCAGGTAGTATTAGTGTCATGTAATGGGGCATGCAGCGAATACACGGTAAAAATAAAATAAAAAATACATACATACATATTGATGAATATGGACTTGGAGGGTTACTATAAGAAGTCAATATTTACTCTGATGCTTAGAGATGACTAATCCTTTTTACATACTTTCACTACAGAGAATGCCATTCTTTCATTGAATTTTAATCTGGTGTCTATTCTAGTCTTTTCTATAAATAAACGACATATGCATTGAGCGAGGGGTGGATAGGACATGATTAGAAAGCAATATAAATCGTGTTTGTCTTTCCAGATATTTGAAAGACGAGTCACCGAGGAGAGTTATTACACAGGAAGATCTGGAGATGTCCCATGGCAGTAGTTATATCCACTTTGGAGACAGGTTGACTGCTATATTGTTTCCTACGAGCTGTCATAAGAAGTCTTTATGAGACCAGAATACTAACAGCGTCTCCACTTGGTATTCGAGCCTTCCTTCATGCTGTAATTTGGGAGCTGGAGCTAGAGAGAGAAGATAGATGCTCACCACTTTCCGATTGCTAGATAAATTACGAATTAGAGACAAGGCACCGTATATTTGACTTTTAAAAGTAATGTACAAGTCAAGCTTGTGCGTCAGTCACGGAAAACGCATCCTCACGTAATGTACCCGAGCTGAATAGAAGCCGAACGCTCCTGTCTCTCAGGTTCAAGACACAGCTGGATATAGGCTGTTTCGTCACATGTATGCAGTGCAGTGACTTGATACAACTTCGATTTTAGAAAGAGGTCTAGATTGCTTTTACATCAATTTGTTTTCAGACGGTCTTGCTCCTTGGCTGCATGGTCAGCGTAGTGGCCGTCTTTTTACAGGGTCCTGGGTTCGATTCTCAGCCGGACCGGGGATTTTAGCTACGTATGGTTAACTCCTCTGACTCTGGGATCGGGCGTCTTTTCTGGTCTCCACCACCATAGTAACACGCAATGGTGAATACACCCATCCACGTAGGGGTTGGCGTTCGGGAACAGCATTCGGCCGCCAAACAGGGTCAATTCCAAATGTGCCTCACAGTTCGCACCCGTGACCCTACCATGGTGTGAAAACAGCGGCTAAAAACGAAGCAGCAAGTTTGCATGAAGATAACTCCTAAACCGAAAGGGTTTAAAGATATATTGTTACCTAAATTTCCCGTAGGGATCCCTGGTAGGTTCGAAAGAAATGATATAAGAAGCCCTTTCCATTATCGTAAATAGTTCATACTTTGTACATTATTTGTTAACTTCTTTTTAAGAAAACCAATGTCGGCAGTTTGAAGTCAAGAATTCATTAGGGCAAGGGGGTGTAATGGGGCAATTCCCATAGAATTAACTAAAAACTGGATGGCTTTGCAAGCTGCAAGTTTGCATGCAGATATCCCCTGACTCATAAGAGAGCAGGAATACTTGCTGACAGAAAATTCACACGGGGATCTCAGCAACGGGAGATGTGAAAAATATCTGATATTACTAAAGAAATCATTTCCATTGTCACACTGACTTATATTTCACACTTAAAGTACGGCAGTTCTCCAGCATCCTGGATGTTATTATTACAATTAATAAAGCATAAGGGCAATCCTTCAAAAATGTGAGTTCATCAGAACCTGCCTAATAATTTCTTAAGAATTCACATCGTCAAAAGTATTTAAATTAAATCCTCTCATTTTCGCTCCACCCCGTCCATGAAATACTGGGAAACGTGGGCATTGCAATGGCAGTAGCCATTATGATTCCAAAAACGTCGATTGAAATCACTAAGCTTCTTCCTCGACGAGAGGGCTTTTCTTAATTAACTTCCAGCTGTATGTTCCACTCACCACAACGAAATTCAAAGAAAATTTTAATTCGAAATAAGAAGGGACAAGAACACGTAATTTACTAGGGGATGAAAACCATTTACGAAAAAGTATTCTTTGTAAGGAAATATTTAATTGAAGTGCAGATTTCTCCTTAAAATGGAGTTAATTTTTTCTTGAAATTGTTCTGTAAATGAAAACCATCTTCTTGATGTAAGGGAGCACGAAGAGGTCCCCTTTTCTATCATTATCAAATGCCAATGCCACACACTCAACGGCGTTTATTTTTCAAAGGGCATGTATTATACCTACTGGTCTTCTTGCCCAGTATTTGAATTTTTCTATAAACCTACTGTTCTACATTATAGAAGGTAAATTTGTACACACATGTGTCTGTTCCAAATGTTTAGCATACTTTGCAGTATGTTACAACCTTGAAATTCAGCATGTGAGTTAGCTCCCATTGTACAGACAATGTACATCGTGTAAAAAGAGATACTTTAATGGGGGAGCTGGAAGGTCGGGGTGGGCAGGCGCTACGCTAGAGGAAAGTGACCATGAAATGTGTGGCGTCAACCCGCAACAAAACTGGTGTACACTGATTGCACATGACAAATGGTTCTTCCCGCCGAATGTTGACATGGTAGGGGCGAGATCTTACATGGCGTGGTCAATGTAATCATTGGCTTCTCAGAGTCTCAGTAGGAATCACTAGTTTAACTATTTTACAGTTATAAGCCATTCTTGGATTCGTAACTGATAGAGAGTAGGACAAAGAAAAACCTGGATTCACTTTCAAGACCTATAGTTCCGTTTCTATGAGTTTTGACTTGACAGTTAACCGGATGTCAGACATTGGTGCCAAATTGTTACGAGTATAAACAGGTGATTGACGACACGTAACACGAACGGAAATGTATATACTCGAATATAAGTCCAGAATCAATTATTCTTCGTAGCACCATGCATAACTCATATAAGATGAACAATAACACGTTAAACATTTAGGATAAGGCTATAAGATGGGAGTAGATCAGTGCTCGAACAGATAAAACGCGAGAAAATGAAATTAAATTTCTGCTCACCATCCAGAAGAGCTCGCTTTGCTAATAGATTCAATTTCTCTTAAGCACGGGGAAAATCCTACAAAGGGTGGCAAACAACTTTATGCCAACGCCTCCTAACTATTTCATCCACCACGTAAACTGCGTACTAGGGCTTGTTTTGTTTCACAAGATGCATGAGATCCCCCCCTTCCCCATGTCATCGCGAACCGAAATATTATGCTCCATCAACCACTCAGTCAACTCATTATTTGTCAAGAATGACCGAGTGAATTGACAAAGACCGCGAAAGGGACTGAGCACAACAAAACACACCGCTAACAGCACGTGGTTACAGTAAACAACAGATCGACAACACTGGTAACCGGAACTCGAGTCTAACGAGCTCTATCGGCGCAAACAGCTGCCTATGATTGGCTGTTTATTAATTCACTTAGCCTCCGCCAAAAGGCAGCGCTCAAATGTCAAGTCGAAACTCATAAGAACGGAACTATAGGGAGAGATTCTAATTCTTGTAATTTGTGGATGGGCTTGGCGGACCTGCCACTGGTTACTGAAGTACTTTTCCATTCAATGTGAAGAACGTAAAAATCTGCTAGTTATTAACATAATGTTTACATAGGAGACCTCAAGTTGCACGAAGGTAAGGAAGAAAGCTTACATTTTTACAGGACTGTTGATATCGTGAAGAAAGTTACGGGACCTCCAGTGTTTCGTGAAGTCTGTACTATTTTCATTTGTGTATGTTGAGGTCTGAAACCTTCATGAATCCACCATTATCTGTTGTAGATAGTCTAAGTATCAGTGAGACGGCATTCAAGCTAATGAGGAGTGACGTAATTTCCCGTAATTTTTATCAGAAGGGGCTATTACTGTACATATCAAAGTGCCAAGCCCACAGAAATGCATATACCAATCGGCCTTGTAAGCAACATTTTCATTCCACGTGTTGGTAACGGTGTCTCATACCTCAGTCACTTTTATATTGTCAAAGACAAGGGTGAGATTCAAACAGAAAAATTAACAAACTCGATCTAACCAATTCGAGACGAGATAGTGCATTCTGCACATTCGAGAAAGATGGATTGGCTAGTAATTTCATCCAGTTCTTATGTGAGTCAACACCATGGAACCTTTCAAAGCCATTCATTGTTTCGCTGAAAATATGTTCTTTTATGGATACACGGACAAAATGTTGGGATAAGGATTTTAAAAAAGGAGAAGGGAATAAATAATTTTCACAACATCTACGTTTCTGCAGGGTTATGGTACGAGTTATGAACCCGGTGCTTCGCCTTGAGTGGATATAACTCTCATAAGAAAAAGTTGTTGATGCTTCACCCAAGCGTCTTACGACACTCTGGTCAGCATTCCCGTGTACTTAAGGTCAGCTCAGTTTGATAATATCCTGTACGGTTGAGTTGTTCATACTGGTGTGTGTGTGTGTGTGTGTGTGTATCCGTAGTTAATTACGAATAGAATAGATAAAAAAAATGGTCATCATGTTACATGTATTCCGATGTTCATCCTGAGATGAAATGGGAACTGAAGTACTTTGAAAGACCACATAATAAAGAGATCATTTTCAGCACGTTTTAAGTCTAAACTAGGAAGAAAAAGCACTTTTCTGTATTTTAAAATATTGATCCATTCATTGTTTTAAAAGTCAGCCTTTTTCTCCTGCTGTTTTATCCCTTTTTCCACAATGTGGTGGTGTCATGGTTGCACTTGGCCCTATTTTATGGTCGGACTCCCTTCATGTCATCAATTCTATTTGGAGGTATGGAGAGCCTATTTAACTATTGTGTGTTTCTGTGCTGGTTAGTAGTGCGGCGTATGTATATGAAGAGATTGTGTTTATAGGCAGAGCCAGAGGGATTACTTATACGTAGCAAAAATCATCGACTCGGCCGGGAATCGAATCTGGGTCCCTCTTAACCGACGTCCATGACGCTTTTCATTCAAAGAAAGAGAGGGACACCAGTTTATAAATCAGTAATGTTCCCTAAAGAGAATTGATTAACTTACCAGTAACGACACAACTTTGTACATTTCGAAGGGCTCCGAAAGTTGTATTTAGGATGACTTGAGTTGCTAATTTTTATCGGAGTAGTCCCTTTAAGTTACTCTGTTATTTATACTGGACAGGAGCAGTTAGTGATTGTATTTTAAAGCTAGAACAGAGGAAGCAATGGAGATAAATTAGGAATACTGTATTCGTAGTATCACACAGACAGAGCATACCAATCAAGTATATGAGCGGGGAAAATGTGTGGATCTCGTAGTCATTGGCGTTACCTAACCATCACGCATTGTTCCTTTGTAAAACGTTGAAGAAAAATCTCTTTCTGTATCGAATGAAAGTGGTCAGGATGAGTTCACCTCTCTGAATTTGTTTCCACTCCCACACCGATAACTCCATAATAGTTATATGTGTTCTAAAATTGTTTAAATCTGTCTGTAATTAATAATATTTGTGAGAATATCCATTCACACTAACTTTTTTCTAATTGCAGGTAAGTTGGCCTCAGAGGAATCTCTTCTCATATGGATCCATGAAGCGATAAAGTGGATGTCCTGGAAAAGTTATCACTGCAGTCAAGAGTGTTCAGGCAAGATTACAGTAATTTTATTTGATGATTTTTTCTCGGACATCAGAAGCCGTAAATGTATTGGATTAAGTACCTGTCCTTCTTTCTCTCTATTTCCGTTACTATCAAATGGAGAACAAGTAGTCACTTTCTCTCGACTACTGATACTATTCAACCTGATACTACTAATTGTAGTCGAAGATAATTCTACGATTCTAGGAACATGGTGTTCTTTGAGATTATTTTTATATAAAGTAGCGTAGAATCTTTGTGATATACGCAGTGACTTACCCTTCAATGCCCTTATATACAAAATATGTACGTACTTTTAACACGTTTTCCCGGCTTTGATTTGTTGCCACTCAACGCTCCCACGCAGGAAGCACCTCAGGGAGTAGCAACAATTAGATCGACTGTCCTGTCGCGCTGACTAGCTCCGATAGCAGAAGTGAGTTGACGCATTCAATTCCAGGTTCATTCCAATGATATTAGAAGGTACTCAGACACGTTAGCCTCGTGTCATTAGACTTACAGGTGCGTGAACCGCGACAACATTCTGGCACCTCAGCCTCCCTGAAAACCGCGAAAATATTTCTTTCTTTCTTAATCTGCTTACCCTCCAGGGTTGGTTTTTCCCTCGGACTCAGCGAGGGATCCCACCTCTACCGCCTCAAGGGCAGTGTTCTGGAGCGTGAGACATTGGGCCGGGGATACAACTGAGGAGGATGACCAGTATCTCGCCCAGGCAGCCTCACCTGCTATGCTGAACAGGGGCCTTGGTGGGGGTGGGAAGATTGAAAGGGATAGACAAGGAAGAGGGAAGGAAGCGGCCTTGGCCTTAAGTTAGGTACCATCCCGACATTTGCGTGGAGGAGAAGTGGGAAACCACGAAAAACCACTTCCAGGATGGCTGAGGTGGGAATCGAACCCACCTCTACTCATTTGACCTCCCTAGGCTGAGTGGACCCCGTTCCAGCCCTCGAACCACTTTTCAAATTTCGGGGCAGAGCCGTGAATCGAACCCGGGCCTCCGGGGGTGGCAGCTAATCACGCTAACCACTACACCACAGAGGCGGACTGTGAAAGTACTTATCGGTATTATTATTATTATTATTATTATTATTATTATTATTATTATTATTATTATTATTATTATTATTATTATTAGCAACTGTCTTGAACGACTGTCTTTTAGTTTTATCTCAAAAAGTTTAATGTAATAAAAACAAAGAGATTGATATTCGAAAACAAAATCTTAATTCATTTAATCTCAATGGAGACTAATTTTCCAGTTTGTACTGCACTGATGTATGAGCATAAACAACAGTTGGAAAATATGCTCTGGCTTGCAAATTGCTAGCAGTTGGAATGATTCAACCGAGTGTGAATGTTATCAAGCTGCAGGCGATGGAGATATCTCCGCGTAACCCTACCCGACGTTCACTGTCCTAGATAACAGTCCAAGTATTGCTGTTGTAGTGGATTGAACTAATGTGTACTGAGATAATTCAGAATGAAAAAATAAAGTTATCAGAGTACACTGGAGATTTGGAGAGAACATCAAAGGCTTTTACTTTTAAACAGAATCAACGAAGTAAGCAAGGATTTTGGTTTAATATGATCTTCGTATTCGTATTCGTTAGCCGGCCAGGTGGTGTAGGGTAGCGTGCCTGCCTCTCACCCGGAGGCCTCGGGTTCGATTCCCGGCCAGGTCAGGGATTTTTTCCCTCGACCTGAGGGCTGGTTCGAGGTCCACTCAGCCTACGTGATTAGAATTGAGGAGCTATCTGACGGTGAGATGGCGGCCCCGGTCTCGAAAGCCCAGAATAACTGCCGAGGGGATGCGTCGTGCTGACCACACGACCCCCGTAATCTGCAGGCCTTCGTTGCCCTGGCTTATGTCCCATTTCTGCTCTTCTAGTTTGAATTAGCCAATTTCCCCTATCCCTGCTTGTTATTGGATTTAGTTCGGGTTTCAGGACACTAAAAGTTCACGAGGATTTCGTCGGCCTCTCGGTTGAGCTCTTATTTCCGTTACTGTTCGCATCATATGGTCTTCTGGGCTTTCCATGGCATAGCCAAACGATCTTAACCTTCCCTCGGGAAGTGGAATTGACTTCGAAACTCCCATGTTTGTGATCGTTTCAGTGACTTCACCGGGTCATCTCAGCATTTTCAAAAAGACTACATGTTGCTTCCTTGCAGGCCAACACTCCGCGCTGTACAATCGCCGGTCTTAATAGACTTTCTCTTTGTTCTTAAAGCAATGCACCTGTCGCATAGTACTTCAGACAGATCTCTCCACTCCATCCACCCAGAGTTTATGACCTCCGATTTGTAACTCGTTGGCGCGTTCTAAAGTGTTAATATGCTATCGGTGCTACTGTGCGGTGTTGACGTTGGACAGCATAAGGCCGAGCGCACACTGGGACACAGGCGAAACAGCTAAAACGCAGCGCAACGCAGAGCAGAATTTTGCAATCCACACAATTCATTGTTATCATTGCAAGTTGTCCGACTCGTTGGCTGAACGGTCAGGGTACTGGCCTTCGGTTCAGAGGGTCCCGGGTTCGATTCCCGGCCGGGTCGGGGTTTTAAATCTTAATTGGTTAATTCCATTGGCACGGGGGCTGGGTGTATGTGTTGTCTTCATCATCATTTCATCCTCATCACGACGCGCAGGTCGCCTACGGGAGTCAAATAGAAAGACCTGCATCTGGCGAGCCGAATCCGTCCTGGGATATCCCGGCACTAAAAGCCATACGACATTTCATTTCATCGCAAATTGATAGGCAGAACAGGACATTTCTGCACCTACTTCCGCCTACCCCAAGTAGTGTTCGGAACACAGATTCCTGCGCACGTGTCACGTAGTTTCTTGAGAAATATGGTGTATACCGTGTGAACCATGTGGATTAGAATACAATTTCTAACTTTGATTTTCCGCCGTGGCTGTCTGTGTGTATGTACACGATCCAGAGAAAATAGCAGAACGGAATTTAATGAAAATCGGTAGGGTTATGTAAAGTCGGGGAGTAAGGCACTACAGTCTAAGCTGTAAATAATTTTATTCATGATGTGTGAAATGGTAGTGTAGGGGAAAACCTCCAATTTTATTTCTTAGATATCGTCGCTCGACCGGTAAAGGGTTGTATTCCTCATAGCTCTTCCTATCAATTATCCTCCTTAAGACTGGTCACGCCTCCCAGCCACGTATGGATATACAGTCCATTAGAACAAATTTTGTTGTGCTCATTTTCCTATGCCTACGTGTAAAGGAAAATGAACCTTACTGTACCGTACTGTAGGAATGAACGTTTGCATTACGTATTTGCGCACTCCTAGTGTACAATGCATGTAAGGTTCATTTTCGTTTAATCGCCGACATAGGAAAACGAACACAGCGGACATTGTTCTGATGGTCTGCGTATCCATATGTGGCTGGGAGGCGTGACCAGTCTTAAGGAGAATAATGGATAGGAAGAGTATTGTGGGATACAACGTTTTACCGGTGAAGCGACGATATCAATGATATTAGTGGTCATATCGATAATACTACAAAACAAAAGTTATAGAAAATACGTCCGGCTCCATGCCTAAATGGTTGGTGTGCTGGCGTTTGGTCACAGGGTTCCCGGGTTCGATTCCAGGCAGGGACGGGAATGGTAACCGTAATTGATTAAATTACCTGCCACGGGAGCTAGGTGTATGTGTCGTCTTCATCATTTATTTATTTATTGCGCACTACAGGACTTAGTGTCCCAATTACAGTGGCAACTACGTCATATACTCTAAAATTAACATGGTGGTACTTATATCTAAATCATCTTCTACAATTTTATATATTCTCCTATAATATTAATATTAAATACCAAAGTATTTTTTTCTAAAAACTAAAGAACCTTATATTGATATAGTGGAACAACACACGACAAAGTAAAATGACAAAATAAATGAAGCAATACACGTACAAGCATAATATTACAGAACTTCACCACACAGTTTCCCCTATTTTTAGGACTTCATACAATTGCGCGATGGAGTTCAGTTACAAACTCGCCCGTTGGCAGACTGAAGTCAAAGCAATTATTTTTCTGAATGGCACTGTTGAAGGTACTACAAAGCCTGTTCACCGGCGAGTCATCATGGGCACACGTCCTGGATTTTTCATTTTAAAATTTTGTGTTATTTCTGGAATTGATGCGCGGTATATGGAAATTTAAGAGAGACAGTAATTCAGGATTATCAATAGCATAGTTCGCAATTACATTTTTTCTTTTGCGTTCTTCCGTCTGCGAATTCCTAAACTCTCCACTCCGAAATTTAAAAGGATATCACTACGGTACCATGCGGGGATAGCAGCTAGTTTTTTATGTTGTAGATATTTTAAAAATCTGTTTTGCAATTTTTCAATCTGATAGATATATGATTGACACCATGGGGCTCCATTTCATTTCATCCTCACCGTGCAGAGTGCATGCAACAGGCGCATTCACCCTGAGAGGCCCTGACATAGACTAAGCGACAGCAGTTTAAATTCACGAATATCTCTGTCATAATAGCCGGTGCGGTAAAAAAAAAAAACTGTAGATGATATCAATGATCAGAAATCGTATTCTCTATGAAATGAAATGGCGTATGGCTTTTAGTGTCGCGAGTGTCCGAGGACAAGTTTGGCTCGCCAGATGCAGGTCTTTTGATTTGACTGCCGTAGGCGACCTGCGCGTCGTGATGAGGATGGAATTCTGCAGTGTTCACTTTCCAACCAGTCCTTACTTTTATTCAGAAAGTAGCTTGAAGACTTTGCAGCAGATTGCCACTTCCTTCTCCTAGTTGGGACAAATCTTAAAGTAATATTTTTAATGTGCTTAGATGATGCATCAGGACAGCAATTTATTTCTAAAATTGTTTTCTCTATTCTTGTTGAACCTTTTTAACATTCAGTATGCTTCTCTCTCCTGATATTACATCTCTTCTACGGTGATTCACTTCTTGGCTTGTTTTTTCCCTTTTTGCATCTGAAATAAAGTCATTGGGGAATAAAATGGCATTTACGTATAGAATAACTCACAAAGGTAAGTGTATATAGATATTTTAATGGATATATAGGCAGCTCTTAAAATAATCGATGCACACGCATCGGTGTTTCAGGTAAGGCCACTCTATTGCAGCATTAACTCAGTAGAGAACCATGGAGAGGTAATTAAACCCCTTGAAACCAATCTCTAAAACTTAAACGGAAGTGACGCGGTGTTTACTAATTATACTAATAATTGACTAAAGCGAAATGACTGTGCAGCATACCTCTAGACGCATTAGCCAGGATAAAAACTGTAGACATAATCATTTGGTCAAAATGCTCTGCACGTCACTATTATTCACCCTTCCAACTGCACTCTCACAAACTGTCTGGTGGCCGCTATCATGGTGATTACTGACATTAAAAAATGTCAAGGTACACGTGCTTACACTGGCTTGACTGTTTCACAAGAGAATGATGAATGCATTGATTTACATTGAAAACAAGCTGAGTTTACGAAATATTCCTTTCCGATTTTTTGACCAGAAAAGTATTACTAATATCTCTATACGACGATGGGGTTCGAATCCATACTCTTCCGAATATAAGCTCACAGTATGTGACCCGAATCGCGGAACCATCTCTTTCAGTATTTTATTATTATTATTATTATTATTATTATTATTATTATTATTATTATTATTATTATTATTATTATTATTATTATTACAGAGCTCGATAGCTGCAGTCGCTTAATTGCGGCCAGTATCCAGTATTCGGGAGATAGGAGGGTTCGAAACCCCACTGTCGGCAACCCTAAAGATGGTTTTCCGTGGTTTCCCATTTTCACACCCGGCAAATGCTGGGGCTGTACCTAATTAAGACCACGGCCTATTCCTTCCCACTCCTAGCTCCTTCCTCCCCCATCGTCGCCATAAGACCTCTCTGTGTCGGTGCGACGTAAAGCAACTTGCAAAAATATTATTATTATTATTATTATTATTATTATTATTATTATTATTATTATTATTATTATTATTATTATTATGACCCTTGCAACCTTCAGAGTCCCAAATTGGAAGTACTGTCCTTCACTGTCTAACGGTTCAACTCCTCTGTGTGTTGCTGTGGAAGTGACATAGCTATGTCCTAGCACTAGGCACACAGTACTTGTTTGTTTACTGACGGAGCGAGTAGTGGTCAGGACCGGGAGGAGCAGCACCCAGACGTGACGTCATATCCCCATGTGATTGTTGGCTGTCCGTCCGCTCCACTCGCTGCTTGATTCAAACCAGCTGGAGTGTTTTCCGGGGCTAACAACATCTCTCCTGCGAACATGCTGAACGAAAGTGAATCTTACCCCACAATTTACAGCCGTACAGACTGTTAGTGGACTCGCAGTCCAAGGTCGGATGGTAAGGTACTGGGTCAAAAGTAATCAGAATTTCATTATATCTCACTCACTTATCTAATCCATATAAACATGCCTAGTCTTCTTCCCGACACAGAAACGAGCAGAATCTAGTGGGGAAGAATCAGTTGAAACTTGGTACACCTTGCCCAGTGCTAGGGTCCTTCAAATTAAAGACTGTATATTGTAGTCGGGCTGTAGAAATCGCTATGTAAAATATTCCAACTTGGCACTCTGGCTGGAAAGGTTCTGTCATTTATAGCCCAATGCAGTATGAGTAAAAATCAAAGGATTTCCGTTCTTAATTATGTACATACTTCATCTTCCTGGCCTTTTCCCAATAAAACCTATTAGAGTTGGCATTTCGGGTGGATTTGGTCCAGTTTTCCGTCCTTCCTCTCACCAACCCTATTCTGAGGAATGTGTTTTCTATTGTCGGGCTGAGTGACTCGAACGGTTGAGGCGCTAGCCTTCTGACCCGAACTTAAAGAACTCCCGCGGGACTAAATTCCAGCACCTCGGCGTCTCCGAAAACCGTAACAGTAGTTAGTGGGACGTAAAGTCATACCATTACTATTATTTATTATTTTTTATTTCATATTCCTGTGGTTGTTGGTACGGTGGTGTATTGTATATACTCGCGGAAAAGTTTATTAAGACGAACACAGACACTTAGCTCGCGAATCAGAGGAATTTATCTTACGCTGACCATTCATCCAAATAATTGGGCTCAATAATAATAATAATAATAATAATAATAATAATAATAATAATAATAATAATAATAATAATAATAAAGTTATTAATGTTTCGTCCTACATAAATTTCTTAATGTACCGGCAAATCTATCGACACGAAGCTGGCATACTTGAGCACCTTCAAATATACCACCGGAGTGAGCCGGAATCGAAATCGGCCAGCTTGGACTCTTGGTCCAAGTCTAAGTCCCTCTACCGCCTGAAGTACTCAGCCCGGCCCGCACTCCTGTGGTGCGGATCAGTATTTCTCCGACAACATTGACAAATAGCGATTTGTTCAGGCGCAACGACGATTTTCATCTTACTCATTGTGCATTTGACCAACATACAACTTCACTAATAAACCTGTGTAACACTGTAGTGTTAGGAAAACGGCAAGCGACATTTAGGGTAACCTGTAATAACATTTGAAATCCTTCTCATAGTATAGACGTACACCCTTTTACTTGCAAAGTGTAGACAAACATGAAATATGCTCCTTCCTTACGGTCGCATTTTGTATTCAGTCTGTCATTTCATCATTATTATTATTATTATTATTATTATTATTATTATTATTATTATTATTATTATTATAGCTACCTCTGTCGATCAGTGGTGGCGTTCCAGCCTCTGGATCCTAAGATCGCGGGTTCAAAAAAGGCAGAGGAAGTCGGATTTATGAAGGATGGAATAAAGTCCATTCGACACTCTATGTCGTACGATGTCGGCATGTAAAATATCTCTGGTGACACAGTTGGTGTTTACCCAATACAATTCGTTAAAGAACTCAGTATAGACGTCCGAGAGTGATTCGATTTACTCTGCCGTCTAGTAGGCTTAGAGTAAAATGGGACGTCGAAATTGACGAGCAGGCAGTCAAATTAAAATGCCAGCACACGGTATTATTATTATTATTATTATTATTATTATTATTATTATTATTATTATTATTATTATTATTATTATTATTGGCCCCGGGATAGATTCCCGGAAAGGTCAGGGATGTTTACCTGCATCTGAGTGCTGGTTCTGACGGTGAGATGGCGGCCGCGGTCTTGAAAGCGAAGAATAACGGCCGAGAGGATCCGTCGTGCTGAAAGATTTTAAAATATATTTAAATAAATCTTGACTGCCTGCGTGGTGTAATGGCCAAGCTGCTGAACTATTAACTATGAGGCCCCGTCACGTTCAAAACTGCTTCAGAAGAGAGATTTGATTTGATAGATTAACTGATGATGAGAAGAAAGGAGAACGGTGTGCAAGTAGCGCAGTTAACTGGGAGGTGTTCACACGCCATGTACCAGTGGCATCAACTCATCAACTCATCAACAACATCACAGGGAAATTAAAATTAAGTAGCCTATCTCCTTTCCCTTACAGGACGTGTGTGCGTGGGACGATCGGTCTCCGATAAGCCTTCCAAACATAACACGCTCCGCATGTTATGTCATTACACTAAAATGCCATTACTTAGCAAATGCATAGATTAATATGTTGCATCACGTATCCACGCGATTACGCGAAGCACTATGCTTGTGTTTACTTGGCTCACCAAATTTATCAAGTTATAAATTAAAATTCACCAGCATGGTACATTTTTTACGTTTTTTGCAAGGCGTCTGCGGGGCCCCCTAAAGCCCCGGGCCCGCCTACATTGCCGGCCCTAACGTTACGCCCCTGGTGTCAGGAAATGTACATACAATGAGTATCATGAGACGACCAGGAAGTCTGTCAGCGTCTTGACAACTTGCGAGACGAGTTTGATGACCACGGGGCGTTAGAGGAGTCAGACTGAAGTTTCACTTGTACAAAGATATATGTTCTAGTAATCTCACCTGACCGACTCTCTTGCTCAACTCTCCTTTCAGTCTGATAGTGATGATATTAGGTTTATAAAACTTCCCATCCCTTGAGGACATCCTCTTTCTTTATCCAAAGTTCTCCCTCTTCAGAGCGAGTCGGAACTCCCCTTCTGTCAATTTACATTACGAGAAGCTAAATATTATGCTTGCATTTCCCTTAACCCATTAACTTCCATGATCCCTATATGAGTATTCTTTTGCTGCATAAGTTTTGAAACTATCATTTGGTTGGCGGTAGTGATTTGCTATTTTCACTGCTGCCCAGAACTTGTTCAAGCCTGCCCTTGAAGTAAGTCGAGAAACACTGTTATACGTGTTATGGAGTGTTTAGTTGTAGGAAGGGAGAACAAGCTTCTTTTTTATGGTTTCTTCTTCTCGTGATTCTTGAATGGTATGTCACATTACTCTTCAGACCATCTGTAATTCAAGACATCGTGGTCTTAAAATAGCATTTTTGTTTTACTGTTGTTGTGGGGGTATTTTTACGATTTATCTCCATTTGGAGTTCATGAATTTTTTCTTTTCTGGACCATCATACCAATTACTTTAGCCCCAATACTATATATGGATTAGGCCCAATTCTGCGTCTGAATGCCCTTCCTGATGCCAACCCTATGCATTCATTATTGCGTGTTTCTCTTGTGCTCGGCAGTGTGGCGTGCTGTATGTACTTGAAGAAATGCGTATTAAGGTTTCAAGTAAGGTAAATTAACTAGACATGGGTAAACCTCGATCCGTCCATAAATCGAACCTAGAGTATATGAACGGAAGGCCACTAAGCTGAACATTCAATCAAAGAAGTGGACGTTTGATACCCATGATAGTTATTCAAAATGTGCACTTGGTGTTATTTTCTCCTTTTAGTAGAAGCTTTAAAAAACCTAGGAAAGAGGTTACGTTACATCCAGTTATTTAAGGCAATTACATCCAACCACATCAAAATATCCTGAAATATGAATAATGTAATAATAAACAACTAGTAAACTATGTTTGTCCAATCCATAGACACCGCTTCCAGTATTCTGTGGTAAAGAGATTTAAATATACCGACTTGATCTGGGAAGTATCTCGACAGTACTACAGTATTTATTACCACCAGGTGAGTTGGTCGTGCGGTTAGGGGCGCGCAGCTGTGAGCTTCCATCCGCGAGATAGTGGGTTCGAACACCACTGCCGGCAGCCCTGAATATGGATTTCCGTTGTTTCCAATTTTCACACCAGGCAAATACTGGGGCTGTACCTTAATTGATGATGCTTGGTGTTTTAAGGGGCCTAACATCGACGGTCATCGGCCCTGTACCTTAATTAAGGCCACGGCCGCTCCTTCACACTCCTAGTCCTTTCCTATCCCATTGTCACCAAAATACCTATCTGTGTCGGTGCGACGTAAAGCAAGTTGTAAAACAAAATTTATTTATTTATTTATTTATTACCAGAGAGAACTACGCTTTCTCCCCTGAAGTCGAAGTCAGATTTGGCTCATAGCCATAAATACCTCCGTTCAAACATGTTTATATTTTGCACATACAGTATGTTGTTGTTAACTGATACGGTGCTGAAATTCATCCCGGAATAAGACTGCAATTCTGTTGAGAAATATGTTCCATGGACCTTCATATCGGTGGCTTCAGATATTTTCCTGATAGCTTATGACGGTCCTAACAAATGCAATTTTCCTTGGGGTTTCATATGTTGTACATTACTATGTAATGTCATGTTAGTGATACTTGACATTGAAGTGCATATTTATTTATTTATTTATTTATTTATTTATTTATTTATTTATTTATTTATTTATTTATCTTTTATTTTTATTTTTATTTTTTTCTGCTAGTGGTTTAACGTCATTCTAAGGCACTCAAGGTTTTCGGCGACGCCAGAATGGGAAAGGGCTAGAATTGGGAAGGAACCGGCCGTAGCCTTAATTAAGGTATATCCCCAGCATATGCCTGGTGTGAAAAATGAGAAACGATGGAAAACCATCTTCAGGGTTGCCGACGGTATTCGAACCCACAGTCTCCCGAATGCAATGTCACAGCTACGCGCCCCTAACTGCACGGCGAGCTCGCTTGGTAAGTGCATATTTATTTAAAATGTTGGTATGTACAAGTATTTATAAGTCGTGTATATACTCCATACATCCCGTATCATGAATAAATGCACTGTTATCGATCTGTATCTCGAATGAACACACTACTGTCGATTTACATCATGAGCAAACAAACTACCATCGATTTACGTCACAAACGAACATATCGATATCGACCTACAGCACTTTCTAAGTAACGCGTTTTCTGCAGCTTTTGCAAAGAGATTAAGCTATAACGCGTGGTCTGTGCCGGTAGACATACGGGTTCTTAACGAAATCCGCCTTCAGCACAGAATTACTTTAAACGACTATTATTATTATTATTATTATTTGTACACAGCAAAGAAAATTGAATTAGCATTATTAAAGGAAAACATATATCTACTCACAACGAAACACCTGATTACATCTCATATCTTTATTTTCCTTGGTCCTCGTTCTTTTTTGTTGTTGTTGTTGTTGTTGTTGTTGTTGTTGTTGTACAAATAACTGATTTTCGTTTGAGACACCGTCACTACATGGGGCAGGGGTTAGCAGAATATCTGGTTATCGGGCTTCCTGGTTCTATCGTACATTTAATATTGATTTGAGGGATTGCACCCGGGGGTATTCAGCCTCTGGTAACTCAGTTGATAAGAGATTGTTGAAAACGCTGCCGTCGGTTATTTTAGTCCTTTCCGTGATTACTACTTCAGTTCTAGGCTATTGCTACGTGTTACATATATAGGCCATGAGCGCTCAGCTTGTAATCACTTTCATAATTACAATCAAAATTACTTTCGACTACACGCTCGAGTATAGTCACTCAGGTTGTCAGACAACATAAGTTCACGAGGCTGTTGACCGATATATCCCAAGCCTCATTATATAGAATGAGATAACCAGTATCAAACTTTTGAGGCAGATAGTAACTTGTATCTTTTAGTTAGTTGATAAATTCTATCAAGTTCCATGCTGTGGATAATGTCTATTATACAATAACATGTACAGCGCACGCTCCAACAATTTACTTACTTTGTTACTACCTTTTCCCCATAGCTACCACGATTTATTTACAGGTGAATGCATGTGAAACTTTTGAAGTATAAAGCAATTTGATTGGTGGTTCTTGGTCATAAAATGTTAAGTCACCTAAAATAGCAAGCTTGCCTGTTTCTAAAGTACTTGAAGAAGGAATGATTACTTCAGTGAATTGCTATATTCATCGTCAAGACAAATTCCAGATATTTGATGGTTAACTATTCGACATCCTCTATGGAAAAATGTCAAAATTGGGAGGTCTTGGTAAATGATTCGTTCAAATTATAATTCTCGGTAAGGAGATTGTCAGATTAATCTATGGTCACAAAGTAAAACAACCTGGTAACCGTGGTACATAGATATGCATTTTCTGAGGAATCACGCACAGTTTTGTTTTTATCGTTTTCCTAAAATATAAGTTGTTCGTCTTAGTACAGGCCTTAGTATTGCGGACTGTTCAAGACAACTTGACTGTGAGTTATAAGAAAGCAAAAAAAACATATTGTAAATGTTATGAAAATAGCAATAATAACCTATTTCAAAAAATATTTCCATTATTCGACCCCAGGTTTTAAATTTCAGTTTTGTTTGCGGTGTATAGGTTGGGATTTCTCCGCAGCGTGCGACCGAGAAGTGGCTGTGCGGTTTTGGTCACGTAGCTCTCAGCTTGCGTTCGAGAGATAGTGGGTTCGAACCCCACCGTCGGTATTCCGTGGTTTCCCATGTTCCTACGAGGTAAATGCTGGCGCTGTAATTAAGACCGCCGTTGCTTCCATGCCTTTCCTATCTTATCGTCGTCATATGGTCTGTGTCGGTGCGACCTAAAGCAAATTGTAAAAAAGGAGAAATATCGTGTGAGCATTTTACCCGGAATCCTCAGGTTCGACTCCCAGGCAGACCAAATGTTTCAATTCTGTTCTGAGGGATGGAACGAGATACACTTAGCCTCTTTAGACTTTTTGAAGATTGCTCTGATATAAGAGTCAATAGACTCGATCACGAAAGCCAACGAATACGGCTGAGGATATCGTCGCACTGACCAAGTGACACTCTAATAACTGCAGGCCATCCAGATAGGCATGAGTCGTCTTGGCAGGACAAGTTCCTTACTGGTCTCTATGTACCACAAGTTTGTTTGTTTCTTTGCTTGTTTGTTTTCATGCTCATCGTCTTACTACATCGCTTATTCCAAGAGGATTTTTTTTTTGATGCAAATCAACAATATACCTAAATATTGCCAGACAGTCCGACTCGTTGGCTGAATGGTCAGCGTTCTGGCCTTCGGTTCAGAGGGTCCCGGGTTCGATTTCCGGCCGGGTCGGGGATTTTAACCTTAATTGGTTAATTCCAATGGCCAGGGGGCTGGGTGTTTGTGTTGTCCCCAACATCCCTGCAACTCACACACCACACATAACACTATCCTCCACCACAATAACACGCAGTTACCTACAAATGGCAGATGCCGCCCACCCTCATCGGAGGGTCTGCCTTACAAGGGCTGCACTCGGCTAGAAATAGACACACGAAATTATTATTATTAATATTTCCAGACGATGGAGCGCTGGCTTTCTGAGCCCAAGTTGACGGGTTTGATCCCGGTGCAGTCCGATGGTTTTTGAAAATCTTTAAATACGCCAGCATCGTATGGGTAGATTAACCGGCACGTAAAAGAGCTCCCGCGGCTCACTACCTCCGGTACTGCAGCATCTCTGGAAGTCGGAAAAATAGCTAAGAATACCTAAAATCAATAAAATTGTTATTATCTAAAATCAATAAAATTATTATTATTATTATTAAATATTATTATTATTATCATCACAGTTGTCTAACTATTGGTGCCAAAGAAAGCTGGTCATGGATAAGTATACAAATTATCTCAGAATCATTTAAGTGCCAACAAAGGGCTTCTATATTCATAATAATTTATCCCATTTGTTCCATTCACAATCAGTGACCACTGACCGGTTTACGGAACGAAAATTATTTTAAATATAATATACATGCATAGTTGAAAGTGATTTGTTAGAATCTGAAGGTTAATAAAGAACGAAACCTATCATTCCACTTATAATTGTTCAATTTTACATGTTTTGTAGTTTTACGACAGACTGAAAAGCTTACAAGTTATATTTTTTTTGAGTCGATTGGTTTACTTCTTAACAACAACTATATAAATGTGACAATACTAGTAATCACGTAAGACAGTAAGACAGTGCAGGACTGTCACAAGCCACCCGCGTACCTCACAGTCCCATGGATGTCCTCTGATAAACCACAGATATGAAGTGTTTTTAATATGGCGGTGATAAGTACACGGTACACGTACATGCCGGTATCTACCGCCTCACATCTCTACCACGTCCTCCCTAATGACAGGGTATTGACACACTTGAGAGGTAGCCGTACAAGCCAGTTGATCATCATAATTACTGTACACTCTACTACTTCCGTCACGACACAGTCGCTGATAAGACAAAATAACCGTACACAGTAAGTACAAACATCAGACGTGATTGATAAAATAAAAAACTTATTCTGAGTAGAAACAGTGACTCGTTTAGATGTTGCCATTGATGCTTTCACGGCTCGTACTTATAGACATGATATAGGCTTTTGGGCTTATGCCGTCTCGAAAAAATAAGGTGAAATTCTTTATGTTTCGCAGAGAACTGTGCTCTGCGTCATCAGAAAAAAATCTCGACTGTTCACAAGAAAGCCTTCTTGAACAATGAGCTTTTGAATTTAGACGTTATAATAGAAGTGGAAATGGTACGTTCATTCGTCACCAGATGGCCACCGGACGCGGTACAGCGCTAGCGTTCCAAGCGGAAGCTGACGGAACCATCAGAATCAGTCTGAGAGGGTCACATAACATGTGTACGTAGCGTATGACATTGACACAAGCCTGGAATGAAACATCTGGTGATGAGGAACGTGCGAATTTGAAAAACACCGAGACGAAATAACAATAGTGAAGGGACAGGGAAGGGAACTACCCACGTAAATCCTTAATGGCTGGCAACCAGGTATTACTTAATGGATAGCCAGTGTTCCTGTTGAAATTGATTAGATGACTTCAAGTAAATAGTGTCGCCGGTTGCAGAGTAGGCTTCGGCCTGGAAGTCGCCACGGCTGGTCCGTGGTCCGACAGCTCTGTACTCCGACTGGCCAACCAAGCAGAGGAGGGGCGGCCACGGTTCTACCATGGCTCTACCCTCTGTATTCGGGAGACGGGCTTGTTCCCACCGTCGGCTGTCCTGAGAATGGGTTTCCGTGGCTTTCCATTCTCCTGCACTAAGGCGAATACCGGGACAGTTCCTAGTATACGCCACGGCCGCCAAATCCCTCACCTTCTCCGAGCATCTCCTTCACCGCAACAGATCTCCCGGCCTGAGAGACGGCGGCACCGTCTAAGAGGCCCGCGGCCCCCTTCAGGGGGGAGGAATGAAAAAAAATTAGTAGTAGTAAGTAAATTGCCATGTTTCGTAACATTCTCAAGTTAAAATACAACTTCTTCTCCATAATTCCATACCTTCACCCCATCAAAATGACGGGATAGTCATTTGCAAGGCATTTTCCCCAACTACAACTTTACAATAACTTAGACACTTTACCAACACTACAATGATATATCAATTACCATGTGTGGCATTGAGGATAATGGTGATTCTGGATTACAATTGCATTCTGCTAGGTGTTCAAGGAACGTTCTCTCCGAACAGACCATGATGGTCCTTGGAGGAGTGGAAGGTAACGGCTTTCACTACCTGAAATTTCAGGAACAGTGTGATCGTCCAACGGGCTGTGTAAACCACAGAGCCACATGCTTCCCCACAAGGTGAAGACTCTCTGATGGGAAATGGTTCCCACGTTCTTACGTATGAACCGAGCTAGCCACCGCCCATCTACCAAGAGGTACTATGAGTATTCTCCAAATACTTCAACAGAACAAAGAAATAGAAAAGATCTGAGTGCTCATAGAACTAATGGCTATGGTTACGACGATCAACGAGTCTTGAATTATTGTATTGTCTACAATAGTAACGCAAACATAATGATATTCAATTCTCAAACTTATGTACATGAAAAATTGTTGAAGATAATTATAATCATTCCGGTTCTAAATCACTTCTTAAAGTTAAAATAAATTTGGAAAATAATTTGAGAAATTTTCAAAAACACTTCAGACAATGTTGAAAATTTACAATTATATTGAAGAGAAAATATATCAGCGAGTGTAATCAGGTACATTGGAGCCCTGAGGCAAGCACTCATGTATGAACATTGCAGACGTTTTTTGAGAAAATGTTTGCCCGTAAAATTACAGAATTACTTTCAAGATGTTCGATTTAGTTTGGTCTAAATAAAAAGTGTTTCTAGTCTATTATATTAGATTCACGACTGGTCTCTCTCTCTGAGAGAGTTCTCCTCACCTTGTGTACCTCAGCTCGCAAGCTGCGCCGCACCGTGCCTGTCAACGCTCCGGAATTCTGATTGTCGAGACGATAGTGGGACCTTCTTGTCAGCCTTGCATCTTAATGACTATTATCCCTCCCCTCTTCTATTTTCGCGCCTCTCCTTTTGTACCTAATTCACTTGTTCCTTGCGAAATGCCGTCTGTTGGTAGTTCTACAGATTACGTGGCAGGTGTTCAAAACTTCACTTCACCTAACAAGGATCAGCTGATATCGAGTTAGTACTGACATTCGATACAACAAAAACCATTGGACTATGGAAGCTCAAATTAAAACCTCCCAAATGTGGAACTCTCTGTATCACATTTATAAAACACGTATATAGATCACATTGTAATCAACAATAACAACAAAGAACTCTTCAGATTTATATACTTGACTGGTTATTGAGTCTGAAATAAAACGTAATTTTGTGAGTGATGGGCCTGTACTGAATAACATTATTTTGTTAGTTACAGCTTAAAAGCATTGAATGTATTTAGCCCCAACTATATTTGTTTCTGAATCATCAAAATGCTTGTGACGATATTTATATTTAAGTTATTCCAACCAACTCCCAGGGCACTTAACACCCTTGAAAAGGCCGTTGCTCAACCCGAAGGCCTGCAGATTACGAGGGGTCGTGTGGTCAGCACGACGCATCCTCTCGGTTGTTATTCTGTTCTGGGCTTTCGAGACGGGGCCGCCATCTCACCGTCAGATAGCTGCTCAATTCTAATCACGTAGGCTGAGTGGACCTCGAACCAGCCCTCAGGTCGAGAGAAAAATCCCTGATCTGGCCGGGAATCGAATCCAGGTCCTCCGGGTGAGAGGCAGGCACGCTACCCCTACACCATGGGGCCGGCATATGTAAGTTATTACTTATTCAAAATACGATTGTACTTGGGAGAGGTGGCGCTTGTGTTTGTTTCTCGCAGTAGGTGGAGGACAGTGCGCTGGCCACATCAGTGGACCGAATACATCCATCACATGAGTCTCACATTACCGACAGAAAATAAGCCTTGTGTGCCTCAAATAGAAAAACGGGCCGATGATCTTCGATGCTAGGCCTCTTTAAACAACAATCATCATCATCATCATCATCATCATCATCATCATCATCATCATCATCATCATTATCATCATCACAAATACAAAAACAACAGAGCGATCTCAGAATGGACTGTGTGATCATCGTTCATTGATCATGACTAAGAAAAAGGACATTAGAGTTTAAAACAAAGCTCTGTTTCACCAAGGACTGACCGACTGACTGACCAGCCGTAGATTTAGCGCGCTGCTGCACCTTGCGACAGAGGCGGATGACAGAGCACCGGACTTCAACAAGCCGAGATTCCTGGCATGGGTGAAATTGAGTTTTAATCACTTAACACCTACAAAAAGTGAATACTGTTAAATGAGAAAGCAAGTTTTCAGTGGGAATACGTCAATATTCAAGTTGTTAAGCTTTTTAAATGGCGAAATACCTGCATTTCTCTGTCGTGCATTAGTGGTATCATCAGCTGGAATATCATACTGGCTCTGTGAACTGATTCTAATACCGAAACGTTTTCATTCTGTCCCTGAAGGGGACGGCGGGCCTCCTAGACGCTAACGCCGTCTCTCAGGCCAGGGAGATGTGACACGGTGGAGATGCTCGGAAAAGGTGACAGGGTTGGCGACCGTGGCCTATACTAGGAACTGTCCCGGCATTCGCCTTAGTGCAGGAGAATGGAAAACCACGGAACACCATTCTCAGGACAGCCCACGGTGGGGACCAACCCCATGTAGAGCCGCGACCACACCACCTCTGCCCGGAGCGCACTCTGCAACCACCAACCGCTCTGTGAAATATTAGATTTGAAAATAAATTAGTAGATGAGGTTAATCAACTAGTAGAGCAATAATACAAAACTGGACATAGTTAACAAGACGTTTATGAAATGCCAATAAGGACAACTTTTAGAAATACTTCTACGTATTTTTCTCCTACAAGTTAATCATTTAAATTATTCTACTTATATCTAATTTACAAGGTTTTTCACTGAGTGTATCATTTTCTTCCCAAGCCAAGTTTTCAATTTATAATTTATGAGAGACGTTCATGACATAAATGGAGATAGGTCTACATTTACAGCCACTATATAGAATATTCTTCATGCTGCCTGGTTGCCATGATCCTTAAGGAATCAAGTCTATATGGTCTGCTCGAGTCCCGTTGGTTGAAAAAAATGCTCCTTCAGGATATCGGCCGGCAAGGTAGAACAGGTGGTAGGATAGGGCTAAAATTTCTAATCAATAGATTGCGTGCCAATTACGGATTCAGTTCCAAACCACTCCGCAGTGCTCAAATGGAGTGACGGCATATGACGCTATCTATCGTTGGTGATTCGTCCGTCGGATTGACGCTTTAAGCCATGAGCAGTCCCTTGGTACTATTTGACAAGAAAAAGGCTATGTGCCGGCACCGGGTTTTACCATCCTCCTTCCTATTATCAAATATTAAGTCATTCGATTCATATCATTAACTCTTCTAATGAAGTTTACGTCAGAGAGGGCACCTGTCGTAAAAACTCGCTACGAAGATTAATCTCTCTTCATCCCCGATCCCGTAGAGAAACGGGACAAGGGTTGGACATAGATGTTGAGTATCCTTTGCCCTGAAATGAAATGGCGTATGGCTTTTAGTGCCGGAAGTGTCCGAGGACAAGTTCGGCTCGCCTGGTGCAGGTCTTTTGAACTGACACCCGTAAGCGACCTGCGTGTCGTGATATGATGATGAAGATGACACATGCAGCCAGCCCCCGTGCCAGCGAAATTTTACCAATTATGGTTAAAATTCCCGACGCCTGCCGGGAATCGAATCGGAACCCCTGTGACCAAAGGCCAGCACGCTAACCATTAGTCATGGAGCAGGACATCCTTTGCCCTGGAAGCTTCTCTATAACAAAAGTGTGCCCTCAGGCTTTCAGTATTTCTTTACCCCCATATTATCTTATTTACAACAACGAACTAATTTTAAAGTGTAATAATAATTAAAGTTACTATGTAATTAATAACACATTTGTGTTATGTTATTTAGTCATATAGGGATCAACTTAATAACACATTTGTGTTATGTTATTTAGTCATATAGGGATCAACACAGTGTATAGGCCTACCAGCACGTGATATCTGGAACTGACAATGCTATACAGAAAAGTAATAATAATATTATTGTAACTAAAAACTACGTAAAAGTAAGCCCGGCTTATTAAAATTGAGGTGTAAATCAAATACAAGGGTGTTTATGAAATGTTTATTTAATGAAAAATATTTTTTTAAATAGTTTGTTTTACGTCACACAGACACAGATAAGTTTTATGGTGACGATGGAATGAGAAAGGCCTAGGAATGTGAAGGAAGCGGCCGTGGTCTTAATTAAGATACAACCCCAGTATTTGCCTTGTGTGAAAATGTGAAAGCACGGAAAACCATCTTCAGGGCTACCGACAGTGGGTTCGAACCCACTATCTAACGGATGGATGGAAAAGCTGCGGGTGTTTTCGGGATATCTACGATTTTACGACAGATAGAAAGTACTCTAGTACGTTATCATACACTAGCAATATAAAGTCATTTTCGAATGAGTTTTCGGCACTTTCTAATCTTACATACTTACGATAGACAAAATAATTGTACCCCTATAGTCCTATCCAAGTACCTCCAGAAGTATGCGTAACTCCGATTGAGAACACTGCTCTGTAGGCCCTAATACTGAAGGCAGATCAGAATCTTATGCTATTTTTATTTCTCAGAAATGATATGCTGACAGTACAGTAGTTCGAGACGAAATACATATTTGACAATATTTGGAATGCACAAACATTGGCCATATTTTATTTCTAGTTCTTTAAAGTGTAAACAAGATGCTCCAAGTCGTCGCCAGTATGGAACGATAGTCACTTCACCTTTGAAATATATTTTATTCGTTGGGCAGATGAATTTGAGCACAGTTTGACAACACTCTGCATTTAAAAACTAAATTACTCGTATATACTTCTCACTGAAATTTACGTGAGTTTTATATCGTGCTCTGAAATAACTGTCCAATACATTTTATTAATTTCTTTATAGCCCTTACTTGAGATAAAATGTCTTAATCCGATCCCTACTGGCTCAGAGCTTCATATGTGGCCCTCAGGGTCCAATCATTTGGATATCCTTGCTCTGTAATACAAATGCGCATCAGGCAATATTCAGGCGTACGAGGATTCCTGAAACCCTTTCTTTTGCACCTTCTATGGGCCTTTGAACAGATATATTTTTGCCTTTACTGTGCATTTGTTCAATAATCTGCTTTACGTCGTACCGTCAGAGATAAATCTTCAGGCGACAATGGGATAGGAAAGGGCGAAAAGTGGAAAGAAAGAACGTTGGCTTAATCAAGACACAGCCCCAACATTTGCCTATGTCCAAGTACCTCCAGAAGTATGTGTACCCCCGACTGAGAACACTGCTCTATAATACTGAAGGGAGATAAGAATTTTATACTATTTTTATTTCTCAGAAATGATACATTGACAGTACAGTAGTTCGAGACGGAATACAAATTTGTCAATATTTGGAATGCACAACCATTGGCCATATTTTATTTCAGGTTCTTCACGGAAAACGATGTACAGGGCTGCCGACATTTGATTTCGAACTCACTATCTCCCGAATCCAAGCCATGTGATCAAAACCGCGGAGCCACTCGCTCGTTTGTCGTGCATTTAATTGTTACAAATCCACACAAATATTAAAACATTGAGGTACATGAGTTTGAATTTCTATATCCCTTGTTGAAACACCTCCCGAGTGCACACATTGTCAGGCGTATAAGCCAAATGCATAATAAAGTTATTGGTTTAACGTCCCACTGAGTATTTTTATGGTTCTCGAAGACGTCGAGGTGCTGGAATTTTGTCCCAAAAAGTTATTTTACGTGCCGGTAAATCTACAAACACGAGGCTGGTATTATACCAACAGAGTGAGCCAAGATCAAACGCACCAACTTTGGCTCAGAAGTCTAGCGCTATACCATCTGAGCCACTCAGTCCGACAGCAAAATACATGTAGTCTGTCATAATAGTGATGGGCTCAACATTTGGGATGACACTTAACATATGATGTAGTCTAAATACCAATTATTATTAATAATGTTATTGGCTTTAGGTCCCACTAACTACTTTTACGGTTTTCGGAGACGCCAAGGTGCCGGAATTTAGTCCCGCAGGAGTTCTTTTTACGTGCCAGTAAATCTACCGACACGAGGCTGATGTATTTGAGCACCTTCAAATATCACCGGACTGAGCCAGGATCGAACCTGCCAAGTTGGGGTCAGAAGGCCAGCGCCTCAACCGTCTGAGCCACTCAGCCCGACAAATAACATTATTATTATTATTATTATTATTATTATTATTATTATTATTATTATTATACTCAGAATTGTTAGGTAATAATAGGTTAGAATGCAAACTAATGTGGTTATTTGGAAGTGTAGTCCAGCCCGTTCTTCCATTGTGTAGCAAGAGTAATATAAATCTTAGGGGTTCTGATGGACCGTACCCCTACAGTTTATACAAGACTCATAACATAAATGTTGTGTAGAGTTGACTATACTTGTTACCCGTTTCCGTAAGTTTGCATTCAAACCTATTACTGCTTAAAATTCCGGACTATAATTATTGTTATTATTACCGTTGAATAGGGAACATGCATGATCCGGGGTTTTAATTAAAAATATGCTAATCTGATTCAAAATTTCATGCAGAATTCAAAAATGTGATCAGAATGTACAAACAATAACTCCAAACATGATAAAAATCTACGAAAATGTCACGTCACGCAAGTACGCGATCTCATTGGTCTGACGTCATCGTACAGGTTGACTGAATTAGCAGACGAAATAACACAGTGTGCTGTGAGAAGCAGGATACACTTCGCGTATTGCTACTTTACGTTAGTGTCTGGTATGGTTAAATTCGAGGTCTATACATTGGATAATAATCTGAGTGGTATATTTTAGACTTAAAATGAATCCTGCGCAGACAGTGAGGCAGAAAACTTATAAATGGTGTAGAGTTCCGATGTGCAATAGCACATCGCATACCATACCAAACAAATTGTTTATAAACGTTCCAGAGACGCTAAAACTAGGGAGAAATGGATTTTGGCGAGCCGGAGAAATGCTGGTGATATATCGGAAAAGTCTACAGTTTATTTTCTTGAAGATTTTTTTTTTTGCTAGGGGCTTTACGTCGCACCGACACAGATAGGTCTTATGGCGACGATGGGATAGGAAGGGCCTAGGAGTTGAAAGGAAGCGGCCGTGGCCTTAATTAAGGTACAGCCCCAGCATTTGCCTGGTGTGAAAATGGGAAACCACGGAAAACCATCTTCAGGGCTGCCGATAGTGGGATTCCAACCTACTATCTCCAGGATGCAAGCTCACAGTCGCTTTTGAAGATTTTAACGTAAGATTAATTTGTTTGAATTTTCAAATCACTTTTCCATGTCAGCTGTTCTAGTGGTAAAACTTTAAATTTTAATGTATGATGCTTTATTTAAATGCTTCAATTACATCTTGGATATAAAAGTAATAAACAGTGCATTAAATAATGCTGATTATTAAAGTATTCTCCAAACTTAACCTGTTTTGGGTGATACATGTCTAGATAATAAATCAAAGGGGTTATGAACCATTTTGACAGCTCTAATTCTACCAATATATCTTGGCATGGGACAGTTATGTATGTCTTTATTGAAGAGCTTAATTGGTAAAGAAATTTAGGCTATATCTAAATACTCTATAATGTAACAAAGAATAGGCGTGTGCATCATGAAAGGAAACAACGTGAATTTAACAAATGTATAACTCTACACAAAACCAATGCTTGTCTGTTACGGTCTTATAAGTTAATAATGCTCAATTATAATAATTATCATAATATTAATGAAATAAATAACATAATTGCACACAGGTGAAAATAGTGATATAGGTGTTTAAAATATCCAACTTAGCCTAAGTTTTAGGTTATACAAGCCAAGTCAATAAACCGAAGGGTAAAAATACCGCGCGAGTTGGCCGTGCGGTTAGGAGCGCGCAGCTGTGAGCTCGCATCCGGGAGATAGTGGGTTTTTGAACCCCACTGCCGGCAGCCCTGAAGATGGTTTTCCGTGGTTTCCCATTCGTGGTTTCCCATTTTCACACCAGGCAAATGCTGAGGCTGTACCTAAGGCCACGGCCGCTTTGTTCCCATTCCTAGGCCTTTCCAGTCCCATCGTCGCCATAAGACCTATATGTGACGGTGTGACGTAAAGAAAAAAAAAGTCACGGCACCCAAAGACATTCCTGTATTGAGCGAGTAAAATGTCACCAGGACACTTTTCTTTCCTGATATGCTCAGCTTGTTAAAAGCCAAATGTAATTAATGTTATTGGCTTCACGCCCCGCTAACTACTTCTACGATTTTCGGAGACGCCGATGTGCAGGAATTTAGTCCTGCAGGAGTTCTTTTACGTGCCAGTAAATCTACCGACACGAGGCTGACGTATTTGAGCACGTTCAACTACCACCGGACTGAACCACTCAGCCCGACTTGTGAAAACTAGATGAAGTCATATTTATCTTTATCATGTTTAACTTTTTCCCTCCACAAAGATACAGTATTTAATTCTCTTTCATGGGCACCGGAAGTGGGTAGGCCAGTTGTCCCAACCATAAATATATATTTTTGGGGGAATTATAGATTATAGTACTATGATCTTTCTTTCCTTCTTTCTTTCTTTCTTTCTTTCTTTCTTTCTTTCTTTCTTAATCAGTTTATCCTTCAGGGTTGGTTTTCTCTCGGACTCAGCGAGGGATTTCACCTCTACCACTTCAAGGGCAGTGTCCTGGAACGTGAGACTTTGAGTATGGTGATGAAACTGTTGAGGAGGGCCATTACCTCGCCCAGGCGGCCTCACCTGTTATGCTCAACAGGGGCCATTTGGAGGATGGGAGGATCGGACGGGATAGACAAGGAAGAGGGAAGGAAACGGCCGTGGCCTTAGATGCCTGGAGGAGAAGTAGGAAAATACGAAAAACCACTTCGAGGATGGCTGAGGTGGGTTTCGAAACCCTTCTACTCAGTTGACCTCCCGAGGCTGAGTAGACCCCGTTCCAGCCCTCGTACTATTTGTTTTCAACTTTCATGGCAGAGCCGGGAATCGAAACCGGGCCTCCGGGAGTGGCACACATTAACCACTACACCACATGAGCGGACTAGTACTATAATGCTACCTATTTGTTTATGTTATTGCTGAAATCCGATTTCTTACTTTACTAATGCTGAAAGCCCGAAAATGTAATGTTATTCTTTAATAGCGGAATCAGTCTAGAAGGAAATGTTGAAAGTGATGTGATATCTATCCAGGTTCGTTGTTACAGTACACTGCACGTATATAAAAGACGCCACTTACAAACTTGCTTGTTATCCGCGAATTTCTGCGGCCACAAAAGTCACATTTTTCAAGAATGATGACATCTACACATGCCGGGAGTGGGTAATTTGCGCGCCTACTGCCTTCCTTGGATGTGGTAGCCGTTTCCCAGGCTCCCTCTCCGGAATCGAACCCTGATTCCCCGTTACCCGTTACAACCGTGGTAGGCGCAGAACCTACCATCGACAGTTGATAAGGCAGACATTTGAAAGATCGTCGCCGGCACGAGGACCGTGCGATCAGCCCAAAGTTATTCAGAGTCACCAAGGCAAACGGACCGGACGAGCCGACCGATTGATTTTGATCTAATAAAAGCGTCTGACTGTGCTGTTTTGAACCTTTCTTCTGTCATTTCGAAGTTATCGGCTTTTAGCAACGGCTGATGCACAACGGCTGGTAGAGCTCCATGCGGTACTGGATCGTGACGTCACAGCGCGCCGCTTACGTCAGAGGCCGTTTCACTCGCCTTGCGGAAAGGCACTATTAAATATTTTTTTAATGGTAGAAAACAAGGCAACATATCACAATGTAATACGTTTACGTACTATTTCATTGGTGTACTTTTCAAAAAAAATATTTTTGAAAATGATGCATGTTCCCAATTCGGAAAGTGAAACGTGTAATAATGAACCTTGGTATTACACAGCGTATACATGGAGCAAAATACTAAATTTATTACTCCTTTTGGACAATCTAATTAGGTAATACTTATTATGCAAAGACGTTTCAAACCATTCTTCTAAGGAATCCCTTCTCTTTATCAAATCACATATTGGTTGGCAACAGTGGCTATCTTCCATATTTTTCCATTTTACGTCAGTCTGGTCATGTTGTAACAAGAGTGACATCCTACCTATATCAGCTATGATCTACAGTACTTCGTGTACTCTTTTCTTGCACTACTCCTGCAATTTTCTCCATTTTCTACTTCCATCAAAGTTATCAGAAAGTCTCGTACGCTGATATGTGACCTCCACCCATCTAGTAATATCTCTAACGTTTACGATAAAATTGGCCTTTTCTCTCAGTTACTCTTTGCTACTTCAGAGAGTTTTTAAAATTTTCCTGTAGCTTAAAAGAATATTTCGTAAAGACATGTTTCTTACGCCATTATAGGCATCTAAACCTGATTGGTATGTGCCAACTACGGAAGGCAGGTCTACATTTTTTTCTAGGCCACAATGACGTGGTGAGGTTCCGTTAGTGTGAAACTCTATCCCTCTGTCCTCGAACAGACAACAAACTCGTTCCGTCAGGTCTCTCACTGCTACTCACACGTCCCCAGACTGCGAGCTCCCAGTCTTCAGAAACACAGCATCACATTCAACTTACAATAAAGGATCATAAGGAGAAATGAGTCTGTGTCCGTGTGAAGAATGACACTGTAGTGTGTTTATTGCTGATACACGCCTTTGGGTCTTGTTGCCCGTACAGTCTACCAAAATTTATGTTTTACATTTTATGTTAAAAACTCAGTTTTAGTAGTATGTAATAGTAGCACCCTCTGTGGGTAAGTGGTAGAGTATAAGCTACCGGATACCAAGATTGTGGGTTCGAACCAAGCAGACGTAGTTAAGAACTTTCTTAAGGGTGGAAACATTCCGTTCGGCATTCCATGTCGTACGATATCGACATGTAAAAGATTTCTGGATATACATTTGGTGTGTACCAACAAAATTAGAACTCCATCATAGACCGCGCAACAGACATCTCTTTCTCTATCACGATCAGTCAAATGAAACGTCGAAACTGACACGCAGACAGTCTGACTGTCTCACATAAAAATGAATGCCACACGGTAGCTGAGGCCGTACGAGTAGTAGTATTTACTAAGGCATGCAATACTGTTGCCAAACAACTCTTATACAGAACATGATTAAATTAAGTTATAACTAAAACAACACAATGACCGTTCCGAGTCCCGAACTGGCAGCAAATCCATCGCACAGATCGACAACCACACTTCTTGAACCCGTGCTACGCCTGATAACAATTGGCGCAAGTAAGTTCATCGAATTAATAAAAATAAACTGGTGTAGTCTTCATAGAAATATCTAATCCGCATATTATATAGAAAGACGTTCATATATACGTGTTCATCAGACTTGTATCATTAGAAGCATGAAATGCCTAAGTTTAGTCTTTCGGTCCTTACGCGCACACTATGAATTCTTAGATGTGATGGTATTTTGGGTTTGTAAGTCGTGTCATGTTAGCCAAGGATGAGAATGGGCCTGATGAACGATTGTAACAAATTCGTATCAGAAGTCATACAGCATATAAAGCAAGCTTGGGATCTATTGTTGATGAGGTGATTATAGTCATGGGACCTCCAGGTTTACGTGGAATCAGAACCACAAGGGCTTGTCCTTGTTCTTCTTAATAAACCGAGCACACTACTGCTGTCTCGGCTATGCAGCCCCCTTGTGCACTTGTAATACACCCCTGTATCTCACTATAGACGAATTCTCCTCTAAAAGTAGTGTCAATCGTTTGCCCACCGAAGTACAATCTGGCAACAGTATGTTTCATTTTTAAAATCTGCTGATTATTGTTGATTCTGAAGTGTTCATAGAACAAGATAAAAACCCTACCTCTACGGTTGTTGACGTAAACAAATCTTATCTTAAGACCACAAAATAAAATCGCAACAGCGCTTGACCTCGGAAATACAATATTGACAGCTGCTTACTCCGAATGCATGCAGATTACGAGGTTGTACACATAAAAATCCCTACCTGGCCAGGAATCAAACCCAGGGCCTCCGGATAGCAAGGAAGAAAGGTGGGCCACTAGTCAGGTCATTTTGTATGACATTATTTTTGATTCTCTTTTTCTGGTCTTGTTAATTCGCGAGTGGTGGCTAGGTGTAATGCAACACGAGTGGTCGCATGTGAGACTTTCTCTCACATTAAACTTCATTTAAAATAAATATATCTTCCACAATTTTTCGGGGCGTAAGAGTGAAATGAATTACGGAAATAAGACGCAAAGTCTGGGTTACATATTTTGGATTTTGAAAAATGAAATGATTAGCCGTATATTACGGAAACAAATTACTACTCAACGGAATTTAGTCACATGTCAGTACGTAATATTCATAAGAGTGCCGGGCTGAATGGCTCAGATGGTTAAGACGCTGGCTCTCTGAGTCCAAGTTAGCAGATTCGATCCTGGTTCAGTTCTGTGGTATTTGAAGGTGCTCAGATACGTCAGCTGTAGCTTTACTGACATGTAAAATAAATCCTGTGGTACAAAATTCCGCCACCTCGACATCCGCGAAAACCTTTAAAAGTAGTTTTTGGGACGTAAAACCAATAACATTGTTATTAATATATAGAGAGCTTTCTGACAGACGCAATACGAATGCAAGAATAAAGTACAATAGGTCTTCTCTCGTAACATTTGAGTTAGCTGGAGTTTGTAACAGCGCTTATTACCCAGTATTCTTCCTCGACTCACTATTTGTCAAGACTCATTTATCAGTAACTGCAAATGGAGAACGTTTTGCGCGCGACTTACTGTAAGTCAAATACTAACGCCTACAAAAGGATAAAATTTTCCTCTTGATTTCAACAAAACACCAACGCCACTGGTCCCGCAATGACAGAACCTCTCACCCGCAGGGTGCACGAACTCATACGAATCTTTGTTCCGACTAGAGGAGGGATTGCTTACCTTTCAAATGTGAATCGCCTTACTCACGACAGTTATCAACTCAGCTAGAAGAGGTAAGTCACCTACCTTGCATCACTTGAGAAGTAAACTCACAATACAAAATAATGTGAGAGAAAATCTCATATAGCGACCACTCATGGGTTAATGAGTTATCTTTATGGAAAACAACACCCTAAACATCAACTTTCAAAATTCACCATTATGTGGCGTACAAATAAAACAGTAGTTGATCCAGTAATAAGTCATTTACCGAGCTATCGCCGATCCGTCGTGGCCTCCTACTGGTGATGAAGAGACTACTGCGGTACTGACCCAATTCCATGTAACAACCACAGTTTACGTGCAGATCATGAGTCAGTAATTATAGGTTAGATAAGTGTTGCGGTTAAGAGTTTGAAATCTCGCGGCATATTTCGTAATAAGCAGACTGTCAGGTGCTAACACTGTGGTAGGGATATAGTTTTAGAAGATGTATTTTGTTCTCTTTGTAATTGCAGTGTAATACACAGTGCTTAGACAACTTGCCGAAATCACGCATACCGTACATCCATTCGAACGGGGAAGTGAAGTTGAAAGTAGTCTACAGGATATTTCAATAAATAAGAAATAATCCTCTGTGTTCACTAGATTGGATATGGAATTACAGTTTAACCATAGAAGTAACGGTTTGTTCTTATGGTCTTTTGTAAGAACTACCGTATCTTATAGATAGCTCGCTTGGTCCAATCAATGATCTCCCACCTTTGCTGAAATTCTTTCCGCCAGTCTTTTCCCGCCTTCCTGTTCTGAATAAATCCATTTCCTTCAGCGAATTCTAATTCGAACCTATTCTACAGAAAGAATGTTAAATATGAGAATATTTAAACTAGTTTCCACTTCAAGGATGAGGAGTTTAGTAATTATTTTATTCATTCTTGAGTAATTTTCCGATTACTTTAGAAGAAGGAGTGCATAGGTTGTCACCCTTTGATCTGACGAAGCTTCAGCTAAAGTCAGAGAGTGCACGATCATTTCTAGAAAGTAATATTGTTAGTGGTATAATAAGTAAATATCATATTTTATCATGGATAGACTGCCTGTTTTATATCCTCCCAGGCATTTTTAAAATCATCTTCACCCCATGCCATTCCATTTTTTTGTCTTCATTATGTAATTTCTGACTATTATTACAAAGAAAATGCGGGAAAAGAAATGAATAAAATTGCCCAAGCGTTATAATTCAGATTACAGTATATCATCTCAAAGTTTTGGTTAGTTCAGACGCCGGTGCGGCATGTAAGGCCACTTCAACATTCCTCTAGACTTCCTTGCCCCGCACTACACTCTCAAATAGATTGGCTCCTATCGTAGAGACTAGACAGTAGACGCTTCTATCACACCACACTGAGAGACCCAATATAAAGTGTTTACGAAATGCTATCTTAAAATTAGCTCCACATTTTTATGAATCTGCCTGACTGGTAGTAAATACATTCTATTGGATAAAAAATGACTAAAATAAATACCAGTAACTTCGAAGTTCCACGGCGGAGCGTTTCGTAACTCAATCTGCGCATCTCACAAGCCAGTTTCACAATATGTAACCTCGCACACGATCCAAAATCCTATAGTTATTAAAATTAGATTGAGTGGATTTTCATGTTTCATATGAGTCGCTTGCCCCACCCTCCCCTACCCAGTCTCCGAACCAGAGGAATTAACCAATTAAGGTTGAAATCCCCCACCCGGCCGGGAATCGAATCCTGGACCAATTGGACTAAAGTCAAGCACGCTAACCATTTAGCCATAGAGACGAATCTTATGATGATCATCATCAACCTTTGTAGAAGATTTAGGTTGTCTTGGCGTTCCAATCCTGAATAATAGAAGGTAAAATGGCTTACATTAATTTCTATAATAAACCAAAGTCTATTTAGAAAACGCGGCATTGGATAAAATGATAGGTAGTAGAAAATAAAATCTGTATTAGATGAACATGTAGGGGTGTAAGGCAGTTTGTAACCAGTACTGTGTTTTCTTCGGGCAGCGTTCGTGCCTCTTGCCCGGAGGTCCCTATGTTCGATGTCTGGCCAGTCCAAGGGTTTTAATTCTGGACTGAGGGCTGTAATAGAGTTCACTTAGCCTTGTGAGGCCCAGTCACGAAAGCCGAGCAATGCGCTGACGAGCAATCCAAAATCCGTAAGCCGTCTGGCCGGACAGCAATCATCTGGACAAGCCAAAGCTGTTATTGGGCTGTTGCATCACGGATGGTTTTGCTTGTTTAGCAACTTTAAACATCCACTTGTAATAAAGTAACGAAATGAAGAGTATCGCTCCAGTGGATCACTGGAGAGGAGGAGCAAGTGCGGAGTATGTCACTGGTAAGAGAATATCTGTCGTACATACATTAGCTTGTCAGTGCTCGCTGCTTAGACGCTTGTAGCAGCAGAAGAAAAAGCTTAACCCAGCTAAAAAGTGTCATGTTCTTCCGTATCTTCTCTGTTAAGGTAGGCTCCTAAATCTGTAGGTAACTTGTAACGACATTCGGTACCACTCTTGTGGGACACGTATCAACAACTTCATTCAGAACAGACTAGAAGAGGAGGCGATGCGCGAATTATCTTCCGAAAACATTCCATTATTTACAGCAGTATGGAAATAATACACATGTACTGAAGAAACTGATTATTATTATTATTATTATTATTATTATTATTATTATTATTATTATTATTATTATTATTATTATTATTATGTTGACCGTGTAGGATTGGACTTTTCATGAAAATTTTATTTGTTTATCTATGGATTAAATTAACTCATGAAGCGAGGTATTGTAGCTTAAGAACACAAGATTAACAGTCACGTAAAACTGTAGTTGTCGTGACTTGTGATTAGATTAAAAGAGTTCTCTATAATTTTTATGAAGTGTAAACATTTGCGTCAACAACATCACAACAGGCTAGGAAAGGAGGTGATGCGCGAATTATCTTCCGAAAAATAGTCTTTATTATTATTATTATTATTATTATTATTATTATTATTATTATTATTATTATTATTATTATTATTATTATTATTATTATTATTATTTAACTTCTTCACGTCTAAAAAAGCTAGGCGCTACTCCAATGTAGTGTCATCAAGTATGTCCGTGTTCTCGTTAGATCTTCCTTACCGGGCGAGTTGGCCGTGCGCATAGAGGCGCGCGGCTGTAAGCTTGCATCCGGGAGATAGTAGGTTCGAATCCCGCTATCGGCAGCCCTGAATATGGTTTTCCGTGGTTTCCCATTTTCACTACAAGCAAATGCTGGGGCTGTACCTTAATTAAGGCCACGGCCGCTTCCTTCCAACTCCTAGGCCTTTCCTATCCCATCGTCGCCATAAGACCTATCTGTGTCGGTGCGACGCAAAGTCCTTAGCAGATCTTCCTTAGAAAATACCTCAGCCATCCCTTAATACACGGTGAAGACTCTTTGCAGAAATATAGCTGGTGGGTATGGTCTGGATCTTTAGGATCTAAAATGTTCGGTTAATAACCTATGAAAGGCTCTTAACTTTATCTGAAAATGATAAATTTCGTAATATTAACCTAAGATTGAAACTCACCAACGTTAGAGCAACTAGGGAGCTGTCTAATATGAGAGGCAGTGGACTCTGGCCAAGAAAGCCAGCAATACAGCAATACGGCTGAGTACCATGTGGCACTCCAGTATCAGCATTTATTAACACTTCTGCCATAGTCTGGCTCCCGGGCTAAATGGTCACCGTACTGTCATCGCTTCAGAGGACTCTGGGTTCGACCGGGTCGGCGATTTTACCTGCTTATGGTTTATTCTTCTAGCTCGGGGATTGAAGGTTTTTCTTCGTATTAATACACTTCCTCATCCATACACAACACGCCACATTAGTGCATGCATTCCTCCACATAGGGTTGGCATCATAAAGGACATCCGGTTGCAAAACAGGTCCAAATCCGCTCGAAGTGCCGACCCCATGAAATTGGGGAGAAGGCCAGGAAGGACAAGAATAAAAATATGATTATTATTAGAGCTATAATCCGACAATGGAGTAGGAGAAGTTGGTTATGAATTGGTGCTCCAATTGCCATTCTTGCTTGATGATCATGATGCTTGTTGTTTAAAGGGGCCTAACATCTAGGTCATCGGCCCCCAGACTTGCGATTCTTAAAGATAATTATCTTATAGAACAGAAGTTAGAATACCTTCACCAAATTTTCATTAATTGATATTATTTGATTGTTGTTTTAAGCGGCGATACCTCTAGATCATCGGTCCGATTTATTCTTACAATCTTTCTTTTCTTGCATTTTGCTCATTCAGCTTTCATTTAGTCCTTGAAGAGATATGGTAGTGGTGATTATTGCTTTAAGAGAGAAATACAATTAGTTAAAAATTCCCTTTGAAAGAAAGAAAAATTCAGGAAAATTCAGTTTACTGGCTCCTGAAGTAGGTGATCCATGTAGGATTCCTTAATAAATAATATCTCACCAAGCGACTTGGCTACCTGGCACGAGTCTCGCAGTGTGAGCTTGCAGTTTGGAGACCGCGGGTTCAACCTACACCGTCTGTAGCTCTAAGGTGCTTCTCAGATGATTCCCATCTTCTCACCAAAATGAGAGTGCTTTCTGTGGATCATTGACAGAGTACCGGTCTCTCAACCCCAAGAGGCCCGGCTCCATGGTTAAATGGTTAGCGTGCTGGCCTTTGGTCACAGGAGTCTCGGGTTAGATTCCCCGCAGGGTCGGAAATTTTAACAATAATTGGTTAATTCCCCTGACACGGGGACTGGGTGTTTGTGTCGTCTTCATCATCATTTCATCCTCTTCACGACGCGCAGGTCGCCTACGGGAATCAAATCAAAAGACCTGCACCTGGCGAGCCGAAGTCCTCGGACACATCCCGGCACTAAAAAGCTATACACCATATCATTTCAACCCCAAGATCGTGGGTTAAAACCCCACAGAAGAAGTCTGGTTTTCTGAAGGACGGAAAAAAGCTCATTCGACTGTCTATATCGTACTAGGTCGGCATACAAAAGATCTCGAGTGATTCATTTTGTTTTTACTTAAAACTTTTCTGTAGAAGGCCCAACAGTAATACGTTCCCTATCCATCTGGTGGATTGAGCCGGAAGGTCGAAATTGACGCTCAGAACAGCCTAACGCTTGCACGCAGTATCTGAGATTCTACGATTATTATTATTATTATTATTATTATTATTATTATTATTATTATCATCATCATCATCATCATCTTAAATAAAGGCACGGCCACTGCATTCCTAGTTGTGATCATTCTCTCTCCAGCGCCTTCGAAGACGTATATTCTACGTATATTGTAAGCTTATGCCTCAGCAATATAAATAACCTGAAAATTGAAGGAAATAACATTTTTTTCTATCAGATTCATTATTTATTCCTATCCTTTCATTGAAAGAAGACAAGATTTTTTTTTATTTATTTATTTAATCTGTTCACCCTCCAGGGTTGGTTTTCCCCCCGGACTCTGCGTGGGATCCCACATCTACCGCCTCATGGACAGTGTCCTGGAGCGTGAGACATTTGTTTGGGGATATAACTGAGGACGAGGACCAGTACCTCACATACGTGGCCTCACCTGCTATACTGAACAAGAGCCTTTCTAGGAATGGGAAGATTGAAAGGGATAGGCAAGGAAGATGGTAGGAAGTGACCGTGGCCTTAAGTTAGATACCATCTCGGCATTTGCATGGAGAAGAATTCGGAAACCGCGGAAAACCACTTTGAAGATGGCTGAGGCGGGAATCGAATAATCGAATCCCCTCTACTCATTTGCCCTTCCAAGGCTGAATGGACCCCGTTCCAGCCCTCGTGCCACTTTTTAAATTTTGTGGCAGAGCCCGGAATCGAACCCGGACCTCGGGAGGGGGTGGCAGCTAATTACACTAACCACTACACCACAGAGGCGGACAGACAAGATTTAACTAGAAAAATTTAAATAAAAGAGACCTTCCATTAGCAAGTGTTAATATTTTTGTAAGTATACTACATTTCGGTACAGACAGAGTTAGGCTTACGAAGTTTTTAAGAGCACAATATGGGGTAATCTTGTCCCCTCCCCCTCCCTCACTTTAAAACAAACACTTTAACAACTTCTTTGTTCTACGTCGCACCGACCCAGATAGGTCTTACGGTGACGACGGGACAGGACAGGACTAGGGTAGGAAAAGAAGCAAACATGGCCCGAAGCATTCACTTGTGTGAAAATAAGAAACCACGGAAAACTCTCTTCGAGGCTGCAGACATTGAAGTTTGAACCCACTGAATGCAATCTCAGAGATAACGTGAATCAAAACCTCGTAGCCAACTCACACAGTCATTTAGAAGGAACCAACAGCATATTACTAACAGACTATAGGTAGGTATCTGCATTTTTCGCTTCTTTTTTTTTTTTTTTTTTTTTTTTTTTTTTTGTAAATCGGGGTTATTTTCGAAAAATTTCGCGTTATTTTTAAACATGTTATTATCGTATTTTGGGATTTTAAAGGTACTTTTTCATGTAAATAAATCATTGAAGAACAATATGTAGTTTTATTTAAAGACACACATTATTATCATTCAGTTATTACTGAAGAAGGCATAATATGAAAGAAAAATACATAATATTTTTTCATTCTATCAAGGAAGAACATTGTCACTTCCCTATTGCAACGCAAGTCGCTCAAAACTTCTGAGTAGCAAGAAGAGAAACGTTCACAGTCAATATTAGCACATGGTTACCGCACTGACTGGAGAGCTCTGCCACTAAACTCAGGATGACTGTCAAGCAAACTAATCACAACTCTCACAATATTTATTTTTCAATCTCGCAATTTGATTGGTTTGTTCTTGAAGTTCACTGTACCCTTTTGTGAACAGTGAATCATTCTCAGTTTTAAAGAATGGAATAGACTTCACTTTTTCCACTAGTGTTGAATCGACATTTTTGTTAATGATGAATTCTGGACTAAACACTTATGCATATAAAATGTATAAAGTTGACATATTCGCGTTATTGTCTCATTTCGTTTTATTTCGCGAAATAAATCTGTCCAATTTTCGAATTGTTAACGTTATGTATAGGTAACTGTTTCCCAAGCATTTTAGGGAATTTTTTTTTCTAAAAGTCGGTGTTATCGCAAACGCAAAAAACGCAGGTCCCTAACTATAGGTTGCTTCGTACGTAATAGAAACTTTCCAGTTACAAATCGTACATTTGGCATCACAGCAATTGCGTGGTCATGGGTACGACCCAAGAATACATATTTTCCTTTTACTCTAAATGTATACAATGTCTCCTAAAGCAAATATTTACATGAATGAGGATCATTAATTTTGAGTTGGATGTGCATCTTCGTAGCGTAACGTCAGCACTATTAACTGCCATCCTCCCGGTACTACCAGAGATTAAGATTGGCAGGAGGGCTGGTGTGTGGTTAAAATGGTAAGTGCAGCTCACCTTCATTGTGGATGAGTCTGAAAATGAATATGTGAACAAGAGGTTACTTTGGTTGGAAAAACGTTTTGAAGAAATCATTTTCGCATTTCTATAAAGCCAATTTCAGAGCTTTCTTTCTTTATTCGTGTCAGAAGTATCAACTTATAGATATTTAACAAAAAGCAACATCTACATTTCTACTATACAAATATACAAGTCTATTATACAATCACAGATAGAGCAACAATATTCAAGAGCTAGATGATGCTTGCCCAGTATTGGGCGACGTCAATAGCGTTGGGGGAGGCTGCAATCAAGTCTTTCATAGTGCACAGCTTCCTCCATCAACTAAACCAGCTCGTCATTTTGATTTAAACAATCCTGTCTCTGTGTCTTAAACGCTGTAGTCGACCGTTGTGATTGGCAACTCGACAAAGTAACAACCAATGTTACAGGTTTTTTAATTTGTGTATTTCTGCTAGTGTATGTCACATTAACACATCGAAGGTTTTCGGCGACATAAGGATGGGAAAGAGCTAGGACTGGGAAGGTAGCGGCCGTCACCTTAATTACGACAGAGCCCCAATACCTTTGTTACAATACGAGAATTCAAATTAATTCTCATGTTTTGATTAATTTCTTCGTAATGTTACGTAGCCCTGCAGAGAGGGTTTTATTTCTTCTGCGTTCTACAATCACGAGCATAGCTGAATTAAATTCGTCAAGAACATGTGGAACGAACGTTATGCTGAATAATGTGGTAATTTGTAATTTCTCCTTTGGTTTGTAGGCCTACTTAGGACACGGCAACCTTACGACTTAATGAATGAAATAAGAATACGATTACTTTTTACTGGTTTATAAATAAGAGATTTTGGCCTCCGTACGTGTTTCAATATAATACAATCTTTTCTGTCTTCAAGTACAGGACATACCGTACAATACACGGCACCTGACAATCCTAGATGAAGTAACAGGACACAACTAAGTTGGCAACACTGAAAGTTCCTATCGAACTCCTCAGCGAATGTCGTTCGATTGATGGTGAAGGCTATCCACTTGTTCGGAGCTTGTAGCAGTTGCAGCTGAGTTTATTGTTTATCCGTGGCCATGTTGGAGTTAGACATACTCTCCCCCCCCCTCCCCCTCCTACACCTCTTATTGTGACACGCCCACCACAGCTTTAATTACACACACCTTGAGTTCCCCTTTCCTTCCTCGGCAGATAAAGATTTTAACGGAATAAAATGCAATTTAAGTTTTACGTGCCCTAGATATACATCCAGACCACAAGGGTTTCTTTTTTATATGCGTACAGTCTTCGTCAGTTTGATGTCGACAGCAGGTGAGCGTACATGTGACCCTGTCGTGAATCTACTATGACAGATGCCATGAGAGAACTAGAGACTTCGTCCACGACATGTCGCTGTCATCCTCGCAAGGAGTCGATTTGTAAGACAGTAGTTTTCTAATTAGTCCTCAGAATTTTTTTATCCTGCACTACAATCCTGTAGAAGGATTTGCATAAATGGAAGGGCTACACCTCTACTAGTAACGCAAATATTCTGACACGGTGGACTTATTTGAAAAATATTACGTCACTAGCAGTAAAATCCTCTTCACAACGTCAATCTTGAAGGCTTCCCATGCGAATATACTGCAGATTTTACGAACTGCCTTGCACCCATTTTGAAAATCCAATATAGAATATATTTTCTGTCTAACCGCGTCCCCAGTCTCTTACATTGTGTATACGTTTAACTCGATCAACTTATCGAATGTCATGCTACTTTATTTTACGTGGGTTTATGGTACAAATTCAAAATTTGATTTAATACAAGTTAATTTACCTTCCATTTCAGGATACAATTCACCTAGTGCAAGCATATGAGAAGTGGAAATAGATAAGGAAAGTGCGTGACCGATGCAAAGAGAATGGTAACATAAATATGCAATTATGTATGCCTTTGTCTGTGTTGAGAGGGGGGAAGGATATTTACATCAATCTTAACGTAACATTGTAATCCAAATCTAACACGTTACTGAGTACTATTATTATTATTATTAATATTATTATTATTATTAATTTGTTTACCCTCCAGGGTTGGTTTTTCCCTCGAACTCAGCAAGGGATCCTACCTCTACCGCCTCAAGGGCAGTGTCCTAGAGCGTGAGACATTGGGTCGGGGATACAACTGGGGAGAATGACCAGTACCGGTACCTCGCCCAGGCGTCCTCACTTGCTATGCTGAACAGGGGCCAAGAGGGGGAATGGGAAGATTGGAAGGGATAGACAAGGAAGAGGGAAGGAAGCGGCCGTGGCCTTAAGTTAGGTACCATCCTGGCATTTGCCTGGAGGAGAAGTGAGAAACCACGGAAAACTACTCCTAGGATGGGTGAGGAGGGAATCGAACCCACCTCTACTCGTTCGACCTCCAGAGGCTGAGTGGACCCCGTTCCATTCCTCGTACCACTTTTTCAAATTTCGTGGCAGAGCCGGGAATCGAACGTGGGCCTCCGAGGGTGACAGCTAATCACACTAACCATTACACCACAGAGACGGATATTATTATTATTATTATTATTATTATTATTATTATTATTATTATTATTATTGACAGAGATTCAAAAGGACTTTACATTTGTTTGCAATCATGTAGTAATACAATATTATGTGATTTACTCAGAAATAACAGACATACTGTATAACATGAAACGATTGTTAAATTGTTCCGTGATATACTTCGTCTTTACTATAGCAGCACATTTTGTCATTAAATGTCCTGAGCCGCAGTCACAACCATAGATCGGATTTTAAAATAAAAGAGACTACCATCCCCACGGTATATGTGTACAATTCATTCCTATCTATAAGATACATTCTGCATGTTAGTTGTTTATTATTATTGGTAGTAGTATTAGTAGCAGTAGTATTGTCCGGCTCCATGACTACTCAATGGTCAGCGTAGTTGCCTTCGGTTCAAAGGGACCCATGTTTGATCCCCAGACGGGTCGAGAATTTTATCCTTAAATGGTTTGGGGACTGGGTGTTTGTGCTGTCCCGCAACATCCATACAGCTTATAGTCTTACATCACACACAACACTATCCTACACTGCAATATTACGCAGTTTCCTAAACACGGCAGATGCTGTCCAGCCTCGCCGTAGGGTCTGCTTTACAAGGTCTGCACTAGGCTAACAATAGACACATGAAATTATTATTATTATTATTATTATTATTATTATTATTATTATTATTATTATTATTATTATTAGCAGTAGTAGTATAAACAGGTGAGATTAACGTTAATTTGTCGTCCGTTAAGACGAGCGCAACAGACGTTCATTTCTTCATATCGTCGTGTAGATAGAAGATTTACGCGATTTTTGCATGCAGTTAATTAATTTTTTACTTTGGTTATAATAGTCGTTGAGTCTTACACCGTAATAATTGGGAATCGATGGTAATTCCACAGGAAAACCTTGTAAATGTAGATTTGGTAATTATATAATGATAGTAACACCAATCCTTTGCAGCCGGTCCCTGCGATGATGAATGTATATCTTGAAGGTTTAATTTATTTACGTTTTAGAGGGCTTAGCAGACTGACTGTAATAGCATCTTCTGGTTCAGGTTACGAAGCAATACTGTTTCACTTCTCATGTCCCCAGTACCACCCGTCAGTGACAGTTGATGGTAGAACTGTTGGGGATCCAACCAGCTTTCGAGCTGACGACTCAACACACGTAGCCTGCAGTTCGATCAGGCATTATGATTGTTCTAGTTTAGTTCCGGTCGATATTCAGTTCGCGATGTGCTTGTGTTGGTCTGGCTCCTTGACTGGATGATCGTGTAGGCTCACAGGATCTAAGCTTCCATTCCCGGAGGGGTAGAAGATTGATCCCTTTGATACACATGTTTGTTTTATCCCAATGCACTTCTCTTTTGTACATGCAACACACCACAACACCAATCACCACAGAAACATGCAATGGTGAATACATCTCTACACAGCAGGATCGACACATAGCCGTAAAACTGGACAAACCCCACCAGGTTGTGAGAAAAGCGGTAGAAGAAAAAGATGAAGAGAAGTGCCTGTGTTGAATATCAGAGAGTAAACACTTATTGCGAACTATATGAGCTGGGTGACCTGGTCGAAGAGGCCGGTTAGTTTACCAGCTGATACCTGAGAGAGATCTCCGCCATCTGCTAAGTGATGCAAGTGATCTCGTAACACTACGAGAGCAGATAGGAATACGGCGCGGAACACCCAGTTTCACTGCATCGCTTTACTCATTCCTTGCTTTCTTTGAGAGATCTTTACTACAGTACTGATATCAAGGTTGTTGATCTGCAGCAGCTGACAGGTAGCGGGGGAGATTCTATTAAGAGATCCAGCTCAGTTAAAGGCACGATCAAAGGCGTTTCAAGTATAACCATTATTCCGACTCATTGATTGAGCTGTGAGGGTCCCTGTGGCGCCATTCTGCTATCTATAGCGAAAAGACGGCGCCACAAATATAATTAACTTCATGTACGGCTGTCGCTTCGTAATTCGAGGACAGCGCTCGAAGTTTGAGACGTTTCGTTGGCAAGAGGTTCACGTCATCGGGACCGACCCGTTGGGGATGGCATGTTCAATTTATTTGGGATATTTTTCTCGTTCTGGTTATATCTTAGTCGCCTGTTCTTTATGTTCGGAGTTTCCATTTCGTTCTTAGGAAAAAGACGCCCACTGCATATAGCCATACATAAGTATTTTTTGTTATCCCTTTCATCATTGAAAATAATTCTTTGATAATGAGTAAGAGTCAGCAGAAGTAGGCTGTGGCCTCATCTGCTTAAAATTGTTATATACAGTCTAAATATCTCAACTCCTAGGCCTCCTTCTGCTTACCCTGCATTACAGAACCCATATTTCTCCTAGCTAACCTATATTCCTCCATTCGCCTCACATGACCCAATAACTGAGACTGCATCATACACACAGATTAATCCAACGTTTTCAATTTACCTCTTCATTGCAAATAGGCTATTCTCCCCGTAAATTAAGAAAGTTCCACATTATTCAACTTTAAATGGAGTGTAAGGTAAGGATGTATTCTGCCCGAAGGCAGGTCCGAACCTTCGCAGAGGTATGCCTGAGCCGGAGTTTACGTACGGTAGGGTGGCCAGTTCCTTTCCGCTCCTCCACTACCTTACCCCACACCAACAGCGCGTAGTGACCAATCCAAATCTTGACCACACCCAATGTTGCTTAACTTCGGAGATCTCACGAGATCCAGTGTTTCAACACGGCTACGGTCGTTGGCAAATGGAGTGTAAGGGTTCATTAAGTAATAGTGATGACACCTTGTCGCCGAAGGAAGGAAGGAAGGAAGGAAGGAAGGAAGGAAGGAAGGAAGGAAGGAAGGAAGGAAGGAAGGAAGGAAGGAAGGAAGGAAGGAATTTCCACAACTGGAAACATTATAAATCACACAGTTTATGGTAGAAATTCAAAATTTGATTTAGTACAAGTCTGTTTACCTTCCACTTACGGATATGATTCAGTTTTTTAAAAAAAGACCCATGAAGCTATAGCCCTAACCGGCTTCGGCCTACCAAGCGACCGTTGCTCTGCTCGAAGGCTTGCAGATTACAAGGTTACGTGTGAACACAGCAACAAATCCTTTAGGCAATTACTCTTGGCTTTCTGTACCGATATAAAGACAGGAATAGTGGAAATTTCATAAATGATACGCAAATAGGATGTTGAGATGATTTATCATACGGAAAATCAGGTAAAATCATGTTATATATTGATAAAGAGTGTGATAAAGGTCTATAGTTTGTTATGTTCCTACAAGAATATCATATCTCGTGCGATTTAAGGCCACGAAGTTGTTCACAGTGCCCATTTATAACTAAAACCTCTCGTAAAGGTGTTATGTCCAAGGGCCTGGCGTATAAAAGAAATTAAACAATTACAATCACACATAATATCAAAGCCCCACAATAACACAGAATGTCTGCGCACACAAGTTCAAAAAGCCGATGACGAAATGTAGAGTCTACCAAGTCCTTCATCTGAACCTACGTCAACGGAAGAGACAATATTCCTAATTATGCATGTTCAAGCAACGGATATTTATAGATTGAAAAATTATGTCACGAATAGAAACCTCCTGAATTTCTCGATAATATTAGTAACTGATGAACATTCGCAAATAATATGAACGTCCATGTGAAAGATAACATTATCACAAACAAGAATATTAGATATCGCTATTCATTCCATTACTTTCTTTCTATATTCGTTTTTTTTTTCCTCGGAATCAGCAAGGGATCCCACCTCTACAGCCTCAAGGGCAGTGTCCTAGAGAGTGAGACTTAGGGTAGAGGTATGAAACTGGGCAGGTGGACCAGCACCTCACCCAGGCGGCCTCATCTGGGAAACTACGGATAACCACTTCGAGGATGGCTGAGGTTCGGAATCGAACCCACCTCTACTCAGTTGACCTCCCGAGGCTTAGTGGACCCCGCTCCAGCCCTCGTACCATTTTTCAAATTTCGTGGCAAAGCCGGGAATCGAACCCGGGCCTCAGCAGGTGGCATATAATCACGCTAACCACTACACCACAGAGCCGGAAACTTAATATGTAATTTTACTCATACTTGTTAAGTGTCAAAAGACTGTCATTATAAAGAACTGTAAACTAAATTACTTTCTTTTTACGCTCAGAAAGAAACCTAGGCAACAAATTTTAATGAATAATTTTCATAACCGCATTTTTGTCTAAATACTTTTAACGTATTAGTTCGTGTTCCGTACATAGAGTTCATATCGAAAAGAAGTTAAGTACAGAACAAAAATGACTAACCGTATACCAATGGGATCCGAACCCACAACCTTCCGACTTGTGCCGGATCTGTAGCTTAAATCCTTTCCAACAGAACAAACATAATGTAGGCCACCATATCTCAGTAGGTCGCAGGCTGCTATAATAGTTACATGTTATGTCGCTTGGTAGCGTTCATAGGTAGCAGGCTGCTATAATAGTTCATTTTCATTCAACCTGGTAGCGCTCATAGATCGCAGGCTGCTATAATAATTACATGTTATGCCGCTTGGTAGCGTTCATAGGTCGCAGGCTGCTATAATAGTTAATTTTCATACAACCTGGTAGCGCTCATAGATCGCAGGCTGCTATAATAGTTCTATGTTATGTCGCTTGGTAGCGTTCATAAGTCGCAGGCTGCTATAATGGTTCATTTTCATTCAACCTGGTAGCGCTCATAGATCGCAGGCTGCTATAATAGTTACATGTTATGTCGCTTGGTAGCGTTCATAGGTAGCAGGCTGCTATAATAGTTCATTTTCATTCAACCTGGTAGCGCTCATAGATCGCAGGCTGCTATAATAGTTACATGTTATGTCGCTTGGTAGCGTTCATAGGTTGCAGGCTGCTATAATAGTTCATTTTCATTCAACCTGGTAGCGCTCATAGGTCGCAGGCTGCTATAATAGTTCATTTTCATTCAACCTGGTAGCGCTCATAGATCACAGGCTGCTATAATAGTTCATTTTCATTCAACCTGGTAGCGCTCATAGATCACAGGCTGCTATAATAGTTCATTTTCATTCAACCTGATAGCGTTCATAGGTCGCAAGCTGCTATAATAAACTATTCTTATGCCGCTTGGAAGCATGTGAACGGAAGACAAAAAAAAGGAGGAAATCATCTTCTTAATTTTTCTTTTTTTACAACTTTGCATTGCGTCGCATGGTGACGGTGGGACAGGAAAAGGCCAGGAGTGGGAAGGAAGAGAAGGTGGCTTTGATTAAGGTACAGCACCAGTATTTGCCAAGGAAACCCTTTTTCAGGGCTGCCGTCATTGGTGTTCGATCCCACTATTTCCCGAATGTAAGCTGACAGCTCCGTGACCTAAACCGCGCAGCTACTCGCTCAGTCAGATGTTTCTCTGGCGAAACTAATAACTAATGGAGATTCTTCTATTGTCTTTTCTTATACGTGAAAGGAAAACAAAGCTTTTAATAACAAACAAATCTTTCGAAGAACAAGCATTTCCGTTATTTATCGATAAACAAACACATTTCTAGCTACAACTAGCACCAAAACATCTAACGAATTTTATAATTGGTATCTCGAAATTGTTTTAAATATAGGATTACCACACTGTACCAAACGTAGAAGACTGGATTTGTATGGACTAGCCCAGAATCAAACCTGCAGCCTTTAGATAAAAGAACCAGAGACTCGACCCTTACATAACGGGTTTGACCTCGGGTGACATATACTTCCCATATTCCATTAACTGATTAACTCTTTTCATGGCAATAATTTCTCGTTAAAATTTAGTACCGTAGTGCATGAATACTTTACATGTGAACTTTTGTTACTGGATGAGCTGTTGTACGTTCCAATGCGAACTTCACTAGAGCTTGTTTACAGGGGAGGACTCTTAATCTATTCTCAGAATTTATACGGAATTAGCTCAACTGTGTTGTTGGGCTTAAACGATTGTTTCCTATCGTAACATTGCAGTGTGGTTCGCTCTCACGGCGTCCTGGGAGAGTAATGGTACTCTTTTCAATGTGTCCTATTTTGGAACTGCAATGGATATCCAATACACCAATCAGTGACCTGTAATAGTGCTGAACTCCCACACCAGACGATGATATCAGATGATTACTGTTGAAATGAGGCACACCGAAAGGAGAAATGTCAATAAATTATAAATATTGCCAGGTATTTATCTAACCCATTCAGATCAGATTTGACCTCTTGTAGGTTTGCTAAATAAGCCTCAATTCTTTAAAATAAGATTTGTAAAACTTGTCGTATAAGTTGCATCCAAAAATTCAATTGCCTGTTCTAACAACCTGTAGGTATTCTTTATATAAAGTGTAATTACATCCAACTACCTGCTGAACCCGTCATTGATGGGTTAGTTTTAATACAATTGCTGTGGTAATGCCATCTAATGGAGGTGAGTGGTAGTTCAATAGAGAGAGAGAGAGAGAGCACATCTCAATTAACAACAGTCAGTGGTTTTTTTTATTGTTGGTAAGTTAGGACATTGTAGGCCACCGTGTTAAATTTTCTTCCAGTTCACCGATACTAGCGCACGCGAGGTCAAGGGAGCCCATCACTTCTAGCTCTGTCCATAATACTCTTTTCTCGTATGATTTTTCTTTACGTTTACCTTCTCATTTCGATGGTTACCTCAGTTATCTTACTGATCAATATGGGCTGATCATCACGCGGTTTTGTACCTTATGAAAACAATCATGATAATAATGAGCCATCATGGTCATTTAACTCGTTATCATTACGATTAAATAATTTTTATTTCCACGTCAGCGATGCTAGCCATTGATGGACTTTGCACAAAAATCTAAATTCCTGAATATCTCTTGTCATCAAAGCCCCTGATGCAAAATTGTATTACATTCAGATAATCGGAAATTGTAATGTGTAATAACTTTTGTTACGTTTTACACATATATTTCCGGAGATATTTAGAAGTTAGTGAAAAATGTATTAATCATAAATCTGTTGTTATTATTATTACCGGGCGAGTTGGCCGTAAACTTAGGGGGGCGCAGCTGTGAGCTTGCATCCGGAAGATAGTGGGTTCGAACCCCACTGTCGACAGCCCTGAGGATGATTTTCCGTGGATTCCGATTTTCACTGTAGACACATGCTGTGACTGTATCTAAATTAAGGCCATGGCCGCTTCCTTTCCACTCGTAGGCCTTTCCTATCCCGTAGTCACCATAAGACCTATCTGTGTCGGTACGACGTAAAGAAAATTCTAAAAATATATTATTATTATTATTATTATTATTATTATTATTATTATTATTATTATTATTATTATTATTATTCGTAAGGTAGAAATGCATAAAACATAAAAGATTTGAAATTATATTTTACCTAACTTTCATAATGTACAATTTTTCTCTAGGCCTATAACAGAGAAATTTGATATTTCCTGTTTTGGTTCCCTTAATATTGCTATGCAACTGCATACCAATCAAATAATATATAGCCTACAGCACGCTCCGGATAATCCTGAACTTTAATATCGAGTTCCAAGAAATTCTTTCCAGTAGTTTTCCCGTGATGTTCACACGAACATCCAGACACACAGACGGACGGACAGACTGACAGACAGACGTATTTAATTCTCCAGCTCTTGGCATAACTCCAAATAACTTTATTACATACATCGACAATAACAGAACAGTAATCACTTCCATCATTTAAACTGGATTTTTTTTAGGGATTCAAAATGCTACTCATTGATAATTATGACAATGGTAATTAAAGAGTTCACCTAATCCGAGATAAAAAAAGTACCTTAGTATGAAGCAAACACTTTAATGGGACAAAATTGTAAATTTATTTTCATATATTATAGGTATCAATACTGTAAAAAGAAACAGCATTAATTTACGAATAAAATTCGAAATATTTGGATAGTATTAATTGGAGTATGTTTAAACACGCGTGTAAGCCGTTCCTCATACAATATATTTCTATTTTCTCTAGATGCGGACAGATGGCGCTGTTACGTAATGCAGAAGCAGATGTCAGGAAACTCACATTTTCTGTTTCTTCGGCGTTGTCACTCCTGGTGGCGGGGTCCGATACAAAGATTCGTTGTCTCCATTTAGTTCTGTCCTGGCCAATGTCAGGGTGGAGATTGCCGCTCTTCAGATCGTTGTGAAGGGTATCAGCCTATCGCTGTTCAGGTCGTCCCTCTGGTCTCCTAGCGACGACGTCTAATGTGTAACTCGTCTTTGCTAGGGCTCTCTAAAGACTAGGTATGCTCACCCGCCATTATGGTTCATTCCTGCGCTACGTTGCTAAGGCAGTTGACCGCCCTAGCCTTGTATATCCCTCGCTTTTACTGTTCTCCACGCTAGAAAATAATGCTGAACGAACATACTATAAAAATACTCATTCTCAATATTACTCAAACGGTTACTAAACATAAATATTAGTATATTTCGTACATTATTGTGTAACTTTTACTCGAGACGGAGATTGTAAAAGCAAGGTTCTTGATAATTTGCCTTTTAACAAACAAACTAGGCATGCACTCTCACTGGAGAAACATTAGGAAAAAATAGCTTACTAATAAATCGGTTTTTATTATTATTATTACATGATTGATAAGTAGAATAGGCTGTTCGTAAGCTATGCGCGCGGTACTGTCAAATGAAATGAGGTACACCGTGGTATTGATATAGGCTACTGTCATTCTTAAATCTTGGAATTTGACGTGATAATCGGTCAGTGCTGAAGATATATAAATTCTGATAGAAGAATTTGATACCATATAATCTCAGTCGGTATTACACATATGCGTGAAATTGATACAGAGCTATTTTCAATGTTGTGGAAATTATAAGAAACAATTCTTCAAACAAAAATAACGCTGAAATGTGATGTACAAAGATGAACACGCCCAAGTAACTGGGATTCTGTAAGTTTATTTCTTTCTTCTAAAATTGAATCCCTTTTCTTATTTACCAGTATTTAAAAAAGACATTCTATGTAAAAAATAAACTTAATTTTTGGCGAGTGTTATGAATCTCATCAGCTTATTCAGTTATAACGAACAGAGGATTTTAGTTTATTCAACCGAACATTCATGAAACAAATGTTATGTTGTTATAAATTACATTCAGGAAGAAAATAGGAATAGAGTAACTACTTCTATAGCTGAATCTTCTCTCCCAACCTGAAGCATTGCATTGATAATCAGTTACCAGTGACTTATAAGGGGAGTGACCCACAGGCTGTGGATAATATTGAAAATTTTTGACTTTGGCAAAGTTAACGTTTTTGTTTTGTTTTTCAGAGATTCCTCTGTTTGTTAAAACTCAAATTATCAACAACCTTGCTTTTACAATCTCCGTCTCGAGTAAAATTTACACAATAATGTACGAAATATTCTAATATGATCTCTCAACACGACTCACCTTACTAAATTTCGAAGGGCTGCAACATTGGTTAACTTGCTCAGGCAGCACATTAAAAAATATATTTAAGTAACATTTTACAAATTTACTGTATAGGCTACCCTTTTATTAGAGTATTTACAAAACAATGACATTCAATTCCTTGTTTACAATTTTCTCTTCTTTTCCGAAGCTGTCCCGTACATTTTATCTCGTTTCCGCACATTCTAGTTAGAGTCACAACAGCATAGGATCGAATTTTGAAGAAGTGTCTAACAATTTTTCTTTTAAATTGGAGACCATGTACTGGTACATTTATCATTCAAAATTTTCTCCGTTACAAGATTTGCACCATTTTGCATTATATAATGCTTATAGTCCCTACAGAGACCTCACAGTTACAAATTAATTTCATAACTTCACAATTTGCTTTCTTTAGATCACCCAAATTTACAAAAAAAAAACAATGTTTCAGAGCTTGAGTCAGAAAGCTCGTAGTTTAAAACTTGTCTGCACATAGGCTTACCACAGATCTTGGTTTTTCAATGTGCATTTGTTGTACTACCACCAATGTTAAACAAATTATTTCTGTCATATGAAGATAGTTTTGACAAATATTCTAACTGTGGTGTTTGGATGTTGAACTCATGTTGCCAGACTTTGAGGACTTTGAATTGAATACTGAATGATCAATGCGACTGAATTAAGGGGTGTAGTAATCTCAGTGGGAGCTGGATGCAGGTTCAAGTCAGCAGTTGAAGTAAGAAAGTGTAGCAGAGGCAGTGGAGGCATAATATAATGCAGATCAGAAGGGAATCTAAACAACCTCTATCCCGCAGTAGAGGCATTACTACAATTAGGTGCAGAACAGCCCACCATTATGTAATAAATATCCACCCAAATTTGGCAGTATTCTGTCCATGCACGCGGTGATTAAAGCAATACGTTCAATGTTTCGAAGCAAGCGCTCGTAGGAGAAACTAGAGTTTGATCACATGGCCCACTGCACATGTATGAACCAAAATGGCGGCTAAGCATACCCATCTTATAGAGCCTTAGTCTTTGCAATAGCCCATAGTACATGTCCAGATCAACGTACGCGGCTGTCGCATATTTTATCTTGAATAGGTGCAACTACAGATCTTTTACTGATGGTTTTATTGGAGATGCGATGCAATGTTGTGACGCCTGCTGTCCACTCAGCATCATTGTGTCCATGACGCCTAGTCGACGCAGTCCGTCAACATTCGCAACCGTAGGCCTATAGTGCAACATGTCGGATTTTTTTTTTTAATATATGTATGACACCATCGTAGGTTTTGAGATTATCTTTCATTCTCTGGTCGTAAGTGACGCCGGTCGTTGATCGGTATTTCATCCAGACTGCGCTTGTCCTTGCATTGGCCTCTTCGACAAGTCGGTCATCATCAGCTATTGCGCAGCCAAGATGCTTGCGGCATGTTCTCACCGTCTATCTGAATGGTTCCGAAACTCACATAAACCGCTTAAAACGTAGTAAACTGTGATGGAACACAGGACAAGAAATACAAAATGATGTGTGCATTATAATGAAAACTAGCTCTGAATGATTAACATCGCTTTTATACAGGTGGGCGTTTTGTGATGTATGAATAGTAACAGACAGGACTAGTAGCGCAGCAGCTTCCACACTGTCACAACCATAAATGAGACTGAAACTCCAGTCGAAGCTACATTTGTCTCTGGTCTGTACCATGATACACATGCAGAAATAATTCATCCATAAAAAATTAGTGACAGGCGGGGCTAAACATCTATATCTCTAAAATAATGCTAGCTGATATTATAATTATTATAATTATAATTATTATTATTATTATTATTATTATTATTATTATTATTATTAACAAATACTTTGCAACTGGGAGATATTTGAGAGCAGTGTCTACTTTCAATAGTATAGCAACAAAATTAAATAGGCCTATTTATCAACAAACAACTACATGAAAACAAGAAAAATATGTGCCAATTAAAAATGAGTTACGATTAGTAATTATTACAATTAAATGCGTCGTAATTCATTCAAAAGTTAGAGAAAATAAGTTTTAAAAATGCCCTTGCATGCAGCGTGGCATAATTTATTTGAAATAAATCACTCAGAATTCACTCAAAATTTAAACTTGAAAAAAAGTGTAATTACAAGTGGTGTATCATAATAATCACAGTGCATATTGTGATCCTTACCACGGGATCTCCAGATTAATGTAAAATCCGAACTACAGCGACATGGCTCCCTCTGTGGATCAGTGGCAGAGTATCAGCGATTGGATCCCAAGATCATGGGTTCTAATCCAATAGTGACAGTCGGATTTTTGAAGGGCAAAGAAAGAATCTATTCAGGCACTCTATGTCATACGATGTCAGTCTATAAAAGATCTCTGCTGGTCTTACAAGCCCAGATAGCAGAACGCTGGCTTTCTGAGTCTAAGATGGTGGGCTCGATCCAGACTCACTCCGGTGGTGTTTGAAGGTGCTCAGATACACCAGCCTTGTGTCCGTAGATTTACACGTACTTAAAAGCAATCCTGCGGGACAACATTCTGGCACCTCGGCGTCTCCGAAAAGCAAAAAAGGTAGTTTCTGGGACGTAACACTATAACACCTATACTGATTACCTAAACAAGTTAACTAAAACTCAGCAACAGGTCCCGTAACAGGGGATTAAAAAGGAAGTTCAAAATTGACACCCTGGCAAACTAAATAGCATGGAATCAAAATGCCTTCCCATAATCAATTAAGCCTATTATTATTATTATTATTATTATTATTGAGACGCAGTATTTTATTTCACCGAGCGAGTTGGCCGTGCGGTTAGGGTCGCGCAGTTGTGAATTTTATTCAGGCGATAGTGGGTTCGAAACCCTCTATTAGCAGTCTTGAAGATGGTTTTCCGTGCTTTCCCCATTTTCACACCATTGCCTTTTCTTACCTAGCCCTTTCCTATCCCATTGTTGCCATAATACCTATTGTAGTACTTGTAAGAATATAAACCAAACCCCATGGCACTACAACCCTTGATGGGTCTTGGTCTACCAAGCGACCGCTGCTCAGCCGAAGGCATGCAGATTACGAGGTGCCGTGTGGTCAGCACGACGAATCCTCTCGGCCGTTATTCTTGGCTTTCTAGACCGGGACCGCTATCTCACCGTCAAATAGCTCCTCAATTCTAATCACGTAGGCTTAGTGGACCTCGACCCAGCCCTCAGGTCCAGGTAAAAGTCCCTGACCTGGCCGGGAATCGAACCCGGGGCCTCCGGGTAAGAGGGTTCGAATACCACGGGGCCGGCGATTTTCACTATCACCCAAAGAAATTACATTCTCATCATCACTATTCACCGTAAGAAGTACAGTAATGTTGATAGACTACATCTAAACAAGAATTGCTTCAAGTACAGAGTGAGTTGGCAACTGAAATAAAACAGATGTGGATGCTTGAGTCAGTGATTGACAGCCCCAGTTATTCTGCCTTGGCGGGCCTTAATACTAAAAATACCTCACCCTAAAACCTTTAACGTACAACAACCAACAAAACGCATTATACTGAAAATTTAGTACTGTAGAATATATGTCACTGCGAGGAAACTCGATGTCCATACACGAGGTAAAGAAGATTCTGATACCGACTAAATACTTATTAGGAAATAAATTTACTCAGCAACGATCCAAGAATACTAGTATGAATTGCATATATGTTGTTGTAATGGTCTGGACTGAACAGCATTTCTCTTCAGCTGAAGAACTTGATATTTGGCCCCTTCAAATAATAATAATAATAATAATAATAATAATAATAATAATAATAATAATAATAATAATAATAATAATAATAATAATAATAATAATAATAATAATAATAATAGGAATTTTCTTTACCTCCCACTGGAGGGGTAATATTTTGTAACATGAACATGTAAATATTATTGAAAGTTGGTTATTTAACACTACGTACATTTACCCTCCAGGAAGGTGTATTATCAATTTATATGCTGAAGAAAATGTGTGACCGGGCGAGTTGGCCGTGCGCGTAGAGGCGCGCGGCTGTGAGCTTGCATCCGGGAGATAGTAGGTTCGAATCCCACTATCGGCAGCCCTGAAAATGGTTTTCCGTGGTTTCCCATTTTCACACCAGGCAAATGCTGGGGCTGTACCTTAATTAAGGCCACGGCCGCTTCCTTCCAACTCCTAGGCCTCTCCTATCTCATCGTCGCCATAAGACCTATCTGTGTCGGTGCGACGTAAAGCCCCTAGCAAAAAAAAGAAAGAAAATGTGTGCATGAAGGAAGTATTCCAAATCTTCCTCAGACACTGAATGATATTCGCGGTAATAATATTGAATTCACAGCGCCTCATAGCACTAACTACTGCTTTACTGAGTGGCTCAGAAGAGCGCTAGTTTTCTGAACCCAAGTTAGACGACTCGATCCTCGCTCAGCCTGCTAGTATTTGAAAGTGCTGAAATATGGCAGCTTCCTATTGGTAGGTACGTAAACATTTACTACAGGATACAATTTTCGACACCTTGGATTCTCCGAAAACCGTAAAATAATTATTTTGTTGTAGGTTGATTGAACGGTAGTGCTTATTGTTTTAAGAGGAAGTAGAAATGGGCAACAGTTCTCTCTTAACACTGACCAGAAAGGAAAGAATGAAAGTAACGGTAAAAGAAAGAAAAGGTCTAAATCTACGAAGGGAGTGAAAATAAGATTGCTGTGAGCTCGCATCCGGGAGACAGTGGGTTCGAACCCAACTGTCGGCAGCCATGAATATGGTTTTCCGTGGTTTCCCATTTTCACACCAGGCAAATGCTGGGGCTCTACCTTAATTAAGGCCACGGCCGCTTCCTTCCCATTCCTAGGCCGTTCCTGTCCCATCCGACGCCATAAGACCTAGCTGTGTCGGTGGGACGTAAAGCAACTAACAAAAAAAAGGACTCCCTAGGCCTCACAAACCTTAATACCTTGAGGGTCGGAAGAGAACAAGGGTTGACCAAGGGTGGTCGGATAGGGTAGATGAAAGTGAGGATCCTGGCACAAGTAAATGGAAGCAATACCAAGACTCAGGTCGGGGCCCCGTGGCTGCCAACTTATACTCCATAGTTGACAGACCCATGAGGTTTACCATTTAAGCCGCCCCTTAACACAAGCAGGGGATACCGTGGATATATTCTACCAACCGTCAGCTATACGGGGAGGGTTGATTAAATCCCATGGCCACGTGTACTTCTCCAGATGATACGTTTACACATGTTTCGATTTCCCCATGAGGAATCAAACCCATGTCTTTCCAGGTGAGTCGAGCACCTCGCCTCAGATATGAACTTCTCCTACCTCTCAAGAATAATACAGCTTTTAAGTGCGTTTCATGCCCACAGGTACATAAGTGTTGGCATGAAGAGGTGTCTTCTTGCCCTCAAAAATGAAAGCAAAAACGACGACAGATTTTGTACGTAGTGACTGTTAAAGTGAGGTCACCGTCGGTGGGTGTTGATGTTAAATTACTTTATAGTTCCTTACTCTACTAATCGTATCATAATATGAAAACACCTGTATCAGCAAGTGATTGTGATTGGTTATCAGGTAGAACCATAAGCTCCGTTCCGCCAATTACACAGAGCCAAGCTTGGCCGCTCATAGTGTATTGTCTACATATTTCACATGCTCTCGTTATGCAATTATTTCATTAGCGAAACACAACACAGGTGATAATTAAGGGAATATCACCCATTACTATGCAAGTACCTGTACATGGGCAATTTTGGATGTTCCTACTGCATCTGTTTATTAGCTGAGAGATGATTGTAGATTAACAGACTGTGAGAAGAGTTTCCTCCTATTCCGCAAGTAAGTGTCGGTTTATTATGGGAGTGCAATTTACAGCTCTGCCAACCAGCTAGGTGGTCTTCGCCAGGGTTGCCAGACGTGCAGTGCTTTACGAGACAGTCCCGAATTTACGATCAATGTCCTTCTGTTCCATGTAAGTTGCTTAAGGAATTCTGATAGGCTCTTATTTTCAAAATCACATTTATATATTTTCCTTGCCATCTCGACCCTATTATTCTTATTCTACCGAGCGAGTTAGTTGAGCGGCAAGGGTCGCGCAGCTGTGGGTTTGTATTCGGGGGATAGTGGGTTCGAACCCCACCTTCGGCAGCCCTGTAAATGATTTTCCTGGTTTCCCATTTCCACACAAAGCAAACGCTGGGGTTGTACCTTAATTCAGGCCACGGCCGCTACCTTCCCATTCCTAGCGTTTTTCTCAGCGCTCCGTCGCCGAAAAAATCTTCGATGTGTTAGTGCGGCGTTAAAACAAGAAGCATAAAAAGTATTCTTCTGCCACTTTCTTTCATAGCCTATGGACTTCGCCCTGTTTAAAGGCCGGAAGCCCCTCCTAACACCAATCCTATGTAGTAAGATGTATTCATTATTTCTTGTTTCAGAGTGGGTTAGTGGTGTAAGGTGAGGTGATATGTGTGTATGAAGTGGTGTGTATTGAGATAAGTCACAAGGCTTACATCTCCAATCCGATCGGGAATCAAACTCGGGTGCTTATGAACCGCAGACTGCGCTGCTGACAATTCAGCGCTTCGGAGCTTCACTCTTCTAACAATATCGTGGTACGAATTTAACAGAAAAAGAACCTTTGTAGTATACAGCTTACTAAAGACCTTGGTCTGCCAATACGATTGCTGCCCACCCAGATGGCCTGCAGATATTGAACTTCGACATCATCAGTGTGATGACATCCTCAGCCATAATTCCAGGCTTTCGGAACTGTGTCTGTGCTTCTCATGTCAGCTGGCTTCTCCTCTGATCTCACAAAACTACTTGAACCCCTGTACAGCCCTCAGTACGGGATTAAACTTTTTGGATGAGTCAGGAATCAAACCTAGGGCTTCCTAGTAAGAGCAGACTCGTTATCCCACATCACGGGGTTGGCCTGAAATGAATCTAGTTGGAAATTAAAACACAACTTGATATCTTGGAATTTTGTGTCACACTAAATATCGAGGCGCAAGTCGTCGTTAAATAAAATAAGAATCGTATGGCATCAGGTAACGTGTGCAAGCATTTTCATTTGGCACCATTTAGGCTGCCTACCTGTCAGTTTCAACGTTCCATTTTACTCCACCAGGTGGATGAGAAACGGATCTCAGCTGGGCGATCTACGGCTGAAAAGGAAAGTGAAATGGCGTATGGCTTTTAGTGCCGGGAGTGTCCGAGGACAAGTTCGGGTCGCCAGGTGCAGGTCTTTTGATTTGACTCCCGTAGGCGACCTCCGCGTCGTGATGGGGATGAAATGATGAAGACGACACATACACCCAGCACGCGTGCCACAGAAATTAACCAATGAACGTTAAAATTCCCGACCCTGCCGGAAATCGAACCCGGGACGCCTGTGACCAAAGGCCAGCATGCTAATCATTTACCCATGGAGCCGGACTGATCTACGGCTCAGTTTCAATTACTTTTGTCGGGTAAACAACAAGTACATCATCACAGATCTTTCACATTCTGACATCGTACGAAGTGGAGGGCCGAATGGACTTCTTTTGACATAAATATGTCTCATTGTTGGGGGTCATCTGAACATTTGCGCCACGAAATTAGCTATAGAAATTTTGTGACTCGATGTTACCTAACAACCGTGAAGATTGTGATGTAAAGTGGCTATGACTGGCAGACATGATTTTTTTCCAAAGAAAAATTTTGACACCTATTTTTTTTTATATCCGACTACCTCTAACTGATTTGAATCCGCGATCTTGCAATCCAGATGCAAAGAAAGAAAACAATAATGGACAACTATAAGGTCTACTCATCGGCAGCTTAATGGAAGCTCATTATTTGGTGTCATCCTATCATCTTCTTACTTGCCTTTTTCCTGTTTGAAGTATTGTGGTGTTAAGATGTGATGATATTTTCTATAACTAAATGATAATAAATTCTACATCATTAAGGCAAATAGAAAGCGAGGGCGATATCGACTTTTTTTAATTGAGTGGTTCTTTTCGATTGTAAAAATATATAAATTTTGCGTATTGCTAGTACCATCTGCTACTACTAAGATTTTAACCGGTCTGATAGTGATGAAACAGCGTAGGTTTTATTTCAATATACAGAACTAAGAAAATTGTTTTCTGATTAGAATACATATCTTTTATGTGTTTTTTACATACACCTATATAAAGTATAGTTATTCCTTATGTTTCAAAATATTTGTCCCGTATCCTCATCTGGTCCGCCTCTGTGGTGTAGTGGTTAGCGTGATTAGCTGCCACCCCCGGAGGTCCGGGTTCGATTCCCGGCTCTGCCACTAAATTTTGAAAAAGTGGTACGAGGGCTGGAACGGGGTCCACTCAGCCTCGGGAGGTCAACTGAGTAGAGGTGGGTTCGATTCCCACCTCAGCCATCCTGGAAGTGGTTTTCCGTGGTTTCCCACTTCTCCTCCAGGCAAATGCCGGGTTGGTACCTAACTTAAGGCCACGGCCGCTTCCTTCCCTCTTCCTTGCCTATCCCTTCCAATCTTCCCATCCCTCCACAAGGCCCCTGTTCAACGCAGTAGCTGAGGCCGCCTGGGCGAGGTACTGGTCATACTCCCCAGTTGTATCCCGCGACCAAGAGTCTGAAGCTCCAGGACACTGCCCTTGAGGCGGTAGAGGTGGGATCCCTCGCTAAGTCCGAGGGAAAAACCGAACCTGGAGAGTAAACAGATGATGATGATGATGATGATGATGATGATGATGATGATGATTATCCTCATCTGACATCTTAGGACAACTCAGTCATTTTACGAGAATAGTGTCACATGATATCGCTGAAAAGAGAATGTCTCAGAATGGTCAATAGTAAAGGAACATCAAACTCAAAGTTAATAATAATAATAATAATAATAATAATAATAATAATAATAATAATAATAATAATAATAATAATAATAATAATAATAATAATAATCGTGAGAAGAAAATCATTTTACTGTACATCAACCACACCTTTCTACGTATACTGTATATGGATTCAGCTCGGTTAGCGTCTCGAAAAGGCCTAATTCCCTTCTTGCTACCACACATTGGGCCTGTTTAGTGAGAGAAAGCTGTGAGATTATAGCTTTTCACAAACCCGGAGTGATCTAACTAGAAGTCTGTTGAAAACAGAAGTACGAAGCCTAGATATCGTCGTTCCGCCTATAAAAACCGCTATGTGATATTATTTCAGCTTAGAACTCTGACCAGAAAGGTGCTGTCATCTAAGGTTCAGTATAACATGAATTATATCAATGAATTTTCGTTTGAAGTGATACATGTACTGCGGGTCAGTATTTCTTCCCCCGACATTGTCACATAACGGAGTAATTCCAGGGGCAACGACGATATTCCGATCTAGAAGAATGTGTTAAGGAACTTGGCTTGCATTAAAAAGAGAATCACGCTTATGCCACTAAGTTTTAAGCTGTCGAGACAACGTCAACAAGATGGAATGAGGTAACTGTAAGCTCAATGTAGTCGCATTGTGGCACTCTTCCAACAACCATTACAAACCCCCTATACATAGCAGATATAACCTAACTTTCTTCAGCTCATCCTAGTTATTTTAGAGGTCGCTAGAACCAACCTGGTTGATGTTTGGTTTTGACCACGAGTTTAGAGCCAGATGACCATCCCTTCTGATTCCACGAGAAACTTCAGATGAGATTTCCACACTCAACCGTCTGAGCGGATACTTGTTGCTATGCGTCTGAGGTAATCACGCCTCCCTCACATTGATACTTTATTAACATTACTATTATGTCCGACTCCATGGCTAAATGGCTAATGTGCTGGCATTTGGTTCAAATGGTCTCGGGTTCGATTCCCGATTTGAATCTTCATTGGTTAATTCCGATGGTTCGGGGGCTGGGTGTGTGTGTGCTGTCTTCAACATTAGAATTCATCATGGGTTGAGCCCTGTTCTCACAGATGTGCAGGTCGCCTATCAGACGTCAACTCGAAAATCTTCAGGTCTTTCCGGACGCCACACGTCATTAAATTAATTACCCTTATTATTGATGGATTGATTGATTGATTGATTGATTGATTGATTGATTGATTGATTGATTGATTGATTGATTGATTGATTGATTGATTGATTGATTGATTACTTTCTATGGCTGTTCCCTTAAATATTTTCGTCCATACAGTCCTTGTATCGATCAGATTTTACATGTGTACTTCACGAAGGCTATAGATGAAAACGCTTTTTTAAAGTCACTAAACCGCTGTGAGCTTGCAACCGGGAGATAGTGGGTTCGAACCCCACTGTCGGCAGCCCTGAAGATTGTTTTCCGTGATTTCCCATTTTCACATCAGGTAAATGCTGGGGCTGTACCACGGCCGCTTCCTTCCCACTCCTAGGCCTTTCCTATGGCATCGTCGCCATAAGACCCATCTGTGTCGGTGCGACGTAAAGCAACTAGCAAAAAAAAGTCACTAAACCAAAAAGTCAGTTATATTATTACCTTTCACCGTCACATGTATCTCGAAGTGGCCGTAATAGTAGTCCACTGAGCAAGTCCATAGATTCTAGCCTGTCATTAATTAAGATATTTTAATACTTGACAATGAAACTGGTGTGAACACTGTAACAGCCACACCCGAGCTTGACATTAAACTTCACTTAATACTGTGGAGGCGATAATTGCTACGTGCTAGGATCATTAATAATGTGTATCCCACCTGCCCGTTGTTTGTCAGCAAACAGAGTGCGGGTGTTAGTCGTGGATAGCATCTTGAAGGAACTGACAGGGGGGTCAAACAACTTCTGTCGTCTTTCAGCTGATTATACGGGATGAGTGACCAAAACCTGTCGCGTAGAAAATTATCAGAGTTTTGTTCAGAAACTTTCACTCTTACGGTGGAAGTAAAAGGTTAAGAATCGGACGTGAAAGCAAACATTCTTTTGGCTGTAAATCGATCAAGAGGATTAAAATTATGAGTTTAGGACGAAGTTGAGAATAGAAAAATACAGGAACAAACTCCACTTCTTCATGCACTGACTTCATATCGATGGACTATCTCCTCATCAGTACTAGTTGAAATGAAATGGCGTATGGCTTTTAGTGCCGGGAGTGTCCGAGGACAAGTTCGGCTCGCCCAGATGCAGGTCTTTTGATCTGATGCCCGTAGGTGACCTGCGCGTCGTGATGAGGATGAAATGATGATGAAGACGACACACACACCCAGCCCCCGTGCCAGAGAAATTAACCAATGATGGTTAAAATTCCCGACCCTGCCTGGAATCGAACCCGGGACCCCTGTGGCCAAAGGCCAGCACGCTAACCATTTAGCCATGGAGCCGGACAACCGCCATACCATATTGAATACACCGGTTCTCGTCCGATCACCGCAGTTAAGCAACATTGGGCGAGGTCAGTACTTGGATGGGTGACTGCTTGGGAACACCACGTGCCGTTGGCTCAATTCACTTTGTCCGACTCGTCAAATAGAAAGACCTTCACCTGGCGAGCCGAACCCGTCCTGGGATATCCCGGCACTAAAAGCCATACGTGATTTCAGTACTAGTTCTTCCATATCCTTTTCATCTCAGTCTCCAACTGGAAGGGAAGAGACTAGAAGGTACAGTTTTATACAGATGGGAGAAGACTAGGAACATCAGACAAACACAGACGAAGGAAAACAGCACAATGTATCAATATAATAAATGGGACAGATGACGAGAAACCTATCTATATACTTATAGAGTTGGCCGTGCGGTTAGGGGCGCTCAGCTGTGCGCTTGGATTTGGGAGATAGTGGGTTCGAACTCCCACTGTCGGCAATCCTGAAGATGGTTTCCCGTAGTTTTCCATTTTCACGCCAGGCAAATGCTGGGTCCTAAGGCCACGACCGCTTCTTTCCCACTCCTAGCCCTGTCCTATCCCATCTTCGCCATAAGACCTATCTGTGTCGGTGCGACGTAAATCTAATTGTAAAGAAAACCGTATCTATGTTAAGATGGTAGGATGAATATGTGGAGATTATCCTTGGCTCTTTATTGTATTGTTCACTCTTCCAATATTTCCCTCTTATAGTGTTCATCGTAAGATGTGTTCCTATACAAATTCATATCTTTCGATTTATGAATTTATACTCGATACGCCCCCGATTTGTTTTCTTCCAAAACTTGCAAGAAGAAGTGTACTAAACTAGAATTTCGCAATTAACATTTAAAATTGATAAAATACATATTTCAGATTATATATTAACATTACTGCATTTCCTAGTGTAAGTGGTAGCAGTGTTAATACTTATTTCTGTAGTTTCCTTCCCGGCAATGAAATATAATCCATAGATTTAATGAAGTTATGTACTTGCAGTACATTTATTACCGTGTTGTGATTCACGTGCTAGACAGCTCGCTAACACTGTGTATCTCCCCTACCAGATAAAACACCCATTTTTGTCTTTTGTTTCCTATCCCATCACTACATCTGATTCCCCCAGTACCTACCAACCTAGAACACTATTGGATGCATTCAAAATAGCATCCACGCTGAGCATGAATATACTGTTAGTAATTCAACCCGGTCACACAGACTATCAAATGCTGATTCATTTCAGTCTGACTTCCCTCTGCAGATCAGTGGTAGAGCATGGGATATCAGAACGCAAGTTCGCGTGCTCAGTTCTGTGGAAGATTTCAGTAGGACGGAATGACGTCCATTCAGTACTCGACGTCGTACTATGATGCTATGTAAGGGATCTCTGGTACAACATTTAGTGTTTACATCGAAATTGACACGCAGGCAAGCTAAACTGTGTTAATACCTGCACATGGTAGTTGAGGTCATGCATATGTTGTTTACAATTTGTTTTACGTCGCACCGACAAATGGCGACGATGGGATAGGAAAGGGCTAGGAGTGGGAAGGAATTGACTGTGGTCTTAATTAAGGTGTCATTTACCTGGTCTAAAAGTGGGAAACCACGGAAAATCATCTTCAGGGCTGCCGACAGTGGGATTAGAGCCCACTATATCCCGAATGCAAGCTGATAGCTACGTGACTCAAACCGCGAAGATACTTGCTCGGTTTTTATTATTATTACTATTATTATTATTATTATTATTATTATTATTATTATTATTATTATTATTATTACACATGCTCTTGGGACATGGTAGCCAACAGTTCCTTGTAGGCTTCTTAGAATATGTTAAGACCGAGCTCGATAGCTACAGTCGCTTAAGTGCGGCCAGTATCCAGTATTCGGGAGATAGTAGGTTCGAACCCCGCTGTCGGCAGCCCTGAAAAATGGTTTTCCGTGGTTTCCCATTTTCACACCAGGCAAATGCTGGGGCAGTACCTTAGTTAAAGCCAGGGCCGCTTCCTTCCCACTCCTAGCCATTTCCTATCCCATCGTCGCCATAAGACCTATCTGTGTCGGTGCGACGTAAAGCAACTAGAAAAAAAAAGAATATGTTAATTTCTTTAATGCATTAAATGCCTTTTTTGTAGTGATTTAACTTTTGTGGAAACATGTCACAGCACAAATTCACATATTTGAGCACATTTTAAAATAATTCACTTAATTCGGGTGGTATAGACCATTGCAAATGGGACGCTATGTAGACCGTACGGGAAGTAATAAGTAGTTTACTTAATACTTAATACAGAATATTTCTATCGATAACAGAATATCTGTTTTAAGGACTCCGTTATTCATGTTGGCTTACACAAAAAATTTGTGTGTTAAAACTATTTGTATGATAAATTCAAAGGTAAAACTGTAAAGTATATGAAAATATAATAACTGAATTTGTGCTGTTGAAAGTATGGAAGCTGTAGCAGGATACAGTTGTCCAGTTGATGATAGTTAAATTGCGAATTTTGAGCTTATTGGTGGTGGTGGTGATTGTTTTAAGAGGAAGTACAACTGGGCAACCATCCTCTATATAAAACTAATCAGAGAGAAAAGGAAGGAATCCGACACTTCGAAAAATGAACGTATCGGCCAAAAGGAAGACAAGGGCTTCGAAGGGCGAGAAAATGAAAGATCCTAGGCCTCGCAACCTGATACCATCGGGGTCGGAAAACAACAAGAATTGACCAAGGGAGGTCGTATAGGATAGATGAAAGTGAGGAACCTAGCACAAGTAAGTGGGAGCAATGCAGGACTCAGCTAAGGGCCCAGTGGTCACCAACACACACTTCCTTTTAGTCGCTTTTACGATCCATACTCATTGCCGAACAATGAACTCATTTCTTGCAACAAGAAAACACCTAACATCCTACAGTACTTTATACCATTCGGTGATACATTAATAATAATGAGACCTTAATATTAGTTTTAAAATAGGGTTAAAACCCTAGAAGTGCCGAATGTTTTTCCCTAAATGCCAGACCATTTTCACATGTATTACACATTTATGTTTTTAACAAATTTAAGCACGTTTAGATACAGAAAAGTTAGGCGTGCAGCACACCATATTACTCAGAAAGCTAGTGAGGAATGCGTGATGGAAGACTTGAAGCTTCCTCTTCAATGTCTTACTTATTAAAATAGCGTAAGTGAGCGATAAATGATGTTATGACTGATTAAGCGAATGCATGTACTATGCGTCGCGCGTGCGACGTCGGCATTCTAGTGACACTCTATTAAGTCGCAAGCGCGACGTTTGGCAGTTCTGGGATTAAGACGCTGTCTTCAGTGGGTTAATGATGGGTGTCACAGTGATGTCTATACTGGTAGCGGTAACCTATAGCCTAATGAGAAAATTGTGCAGCCGGGTCACATCAAAGGAATGTTAATATCGTTGTCCTCAATCCTGCTAGAGTGGAGATATTTAGACGTTTCTTGAGAAATTGTTATGTGTGTGAGAAAGTGCGGCTTGTTGCATTCTTTTGCTGATATCAGCCCCGCCTGGCTCCAACGTTCTGCAAGTATTTTAGCTCAGACAGGTCAATTCGTGTGAACTTGTCGGCTGACTTGTATCGATGGCGCCGTGTCACGTAGACAGAAAGGAATTCTGATAGAGCATGGTCAGCAAGCAGCTGTGAAATGATACACCTTTTTTGTTCTTGAGCATAGCTGTAAGTTTGCGTCTGGGAGATAGCAGATTTGAGTCCGGCCGTCAGCAGCCCTGAAGTATTATAAGTTTCCAGGAAGAAAGGGTCCGCCTCCATAGCGTAACGGTTAGTGTTATTAGCTGCCATCCTTGGGGGCCTGGGTTCGATTCCCGGTACTGCCAGAAATTTAAAAATGGCAGGAGGGCTGGTATGTGGTTAAAATGGTACATGCAGCTCACCTCCAATGGGGGTGTGCCTGAAAAGAGCTGCACCACCTCGGGATGAGGACACGAGTTTACTACTTGAAGAAAAAATATTTAACACGACAATAGAGCTACAAACACGGGTCTCTCACGACCTGCCCACCTGGAAACCTTCAGCACGCTGCGCCGGTGTTGATAGATCTAAAAATAATATTTTAGAAAATATGACTCAAGGCATGCTGCAGATACCCTAATTAGAGCAACGGCTACTACCTTCTGTGCGTTCTACATCTTGGAGTTAACGGAAACCTGTATGTACTGGTGTAACATTGTCCAGCAACAATTTAATCAATACCGGGCGAGTTGGCCGTGCGGTTAGGGGCGTGCAGCGGTGAGCATGCATCCGGAAGATAGTGGGTTCGAACCCCACTGTCGGCAGTCTTGAATATGGTTTTCCGTTGTTTCCCATTTTCACACAAGTCAAGTGCTCGGGCTTTACCTTAATTAAGGCAACGCCCGCTTCCATCCCACTCCTAGGCCTTTCCTATCCCATCGTCACCGTAAGACCAATCTGTGTCGGTGCGACATAAAGCAAACTGAAAAAAATCACTATTCACTCTACCACCTAAGTCTACAGTAGCAATACAAACGCGACGTTGCTAGGAGCAAAAAATATTAGAAGGCCTAGTACACTTGTTTCTAGCTTCTCTATTGCAGAAGTATTTCGTCTTTCTTTCTTTAGTTACCACGGCTGGAATCAAGGCACATTCCCGGGATTTGCCTGGGTTGAAAATGGCAAACCAGGACTACCAACCATAGATTTCGAGCCCCTGTCTTCCGAATGAAAGCTTACAGCTACATGTTCCGTACAGCATAGCCTGATCACTCTGTCTCTCTTCACTTTTTATCGGTTTTAAAAGACACCGAAATTCCGGATTTGGCTTACTTTCTTTTTTTCAATTTGCTTTACATCGCACCGGCACAGATAGGTCTTAGGCGACGATGGGATAGGAAATGGCTAGGAGTGGGGAGAAAGAGACCGTGGCCTGAATTCAGATATAAGCCCAGCATTTCCCTGGTGTTAAATGGGAAACCACGGAAAACCATCTTCGGTGCTGCCGACGGTTGGGGCTCGAAGCCACTATCTCCCGAATGCAAGATGACAACTAAGTGACCAAAACCACGTAGCCACTCACTCTGTCCAGATTATTATTATTATTATTATTATTATTATTATTATTATTATTATTATTATTATTATTATTATTATTATTAATAATAATATCTCACACTCTATCACAGCCAACGGCCGTAGCCGTGTTGAAACACCGGATCCCGTGAGATCTCTGAAGTTAAGCAACATTGGGCGTGGTCAGGAGTTGGAAGGGTTGCCACGCGCTGTTGGTGGGGGGTAAGGGAATGGAGGAGCGGAAAGGAACAGGCCACCCTACCGCACGTAAACGCCGGCTCAAGAACACCTCTGCGGAGGTTCGGACCTGCCTTGGGGCAGTATAACCCTTACCTTCCCTCTATCACAGACCGTCCGTATAATATTTATGGGATATGTGTTCGTAATTCGTTTTCTGATTATTTCTTGTAACATTTGGTAATTGGGGTCCGCCTTTGTGGTGTAGTGGTTAGCGTGCTTAGCTGCCACCCCCGGAGGTCCGGGTTCGATTCCGGCTCTGCCACGAAATTTGAAAAGTGGTACGAGGGCTGGAACGGGGTCCACTCAGCCTCGGGAGATCAACTGAGTAGAGGTGGGTTCAGTTCCCACCTCAGCCATCCTGAAAGTGGTTTTCCGTGGTTTCCCACTTCTCCTCCAGGCGAATGCCGGGATGGTACCTAACTTAAGGCCACGGCCGCTTCCTTCCCTCTTCCTTGCCTATCCCTTCCAATCTTCCTATCCCTCCACAAGGCCCCTGTTCAGCATAGCAGGTGAGGCCGCCTGGGCGAGGTACTGGTCATACTCCCCAGTTGTATCCCCCGACCAAGAGTCTGAAGCTCCAGGACACTGCCCTTGAGGCGGTAGAGGTGGGATCCCTCGCTAAGTCCGAGGGAAAAACCGAACCTGGAGGGTAAACAGATGATGATGATGAACATTTGGCAATTGGAATATCTTTGGTATTTTTTATTACTAACCAAAATGAACTGCATTTAACAGTTATGGCCATCCGTGATTGAGAGAGAAAAGTATTCTATTTATTCGTTCGTTCGTTTTAGTATATTGTCACTTCGGACTGACTACGCTGTGTCTTCCGGAAACTTCTGAAACAGTACATTTTCCTAATACTGTAAATGTTTTCTCTTCTTCAAGATATTTGACTCACATTTATTACTAATGGTACTACGTTCTTGTCACAGGTAGTAGACAGGTTCCGTACTATCACAACTGGAAGAAACTAATAACCTGTGTCAATAAGTCGTTTGTAAAATAATGTGCGTATGTAGTAGGTTCTAAGATTAAGACACAACCTCGAGTATTTAAGGTATCAACAATATCCAGAAAGTATTTCGGCGAACCGTAATACAATATATGTTACCTTTGTGGAACAAGAAGGAATATGCTGATTGTTTATAACGAATGGTAGGTACTGTATCGTCACATCCCCCTTTGTATGAGGATTGTCGTAGGAGGCTCAGGTTCCCGCGAGCACTGCTGCCAGCAAATGAGGACACAATAAAAGCAGAACAAACCGCAAACAGCGGCCAGATAGAGCAATCCGATACTGCTGTGAAATGCACCCGAGTGAGACCTGTGTACCAGAGTATGCTCCAAATAATGACTCCTTGTTCTGGGGCGGCAAAGGGGTGGGGTCTTTTCACGCCCTATGTGTTGTAGGGTGGGTGTGGGTGGAGAGAAAAGTACTTCTCGATCGGCGATGACAGCTGAAATAGACAGCTCCCGAGATTTTTCTTGCTGTACTGCGAAACCGATGCCCATCCCTAGAGCTTACTAGAGATGTTATTATGAAAATAGTATAGATGAGAAATTCAGTACACAAAATAAATAACTTCATCAGATAGGCTATGAAAATGAAATCTAAATTGTCCAAAAATTAACAATTTATACAAAATATCAACTGCTTAGTGTGGGGATTGTTAGCTTTCGGCACATTGAAGAACACCCATAAACACAATTCTGACACCCTAGGGATTTGTTAAGGTCGTTAACTCTTAGAATGGACTTTAAATAATAATAATAATAATAATAATAATAATAATAATAATAATAATAATAATAATAATAATAATAATAATAATAATAATAATAATAACCGACAAGTTTTCTGATAATAATAACCGACAGGTTTACTGATGCCGTACGGAAAAGGCGCCTTAATTTCTATGGCCATATCTACAGAATGAACAGTGACAGACTGACTAAAAGATTATTTAAGTAATCAACTCAAAGAAGGTCAAAATAAAGTGGCTAGAAGAAACTAAGGCGGACCTCCAAGAAATAAATATCACAGACGACATCATGGAAAATCGTAGAGCTTTTAGAACAAAAGTAGCCAATCATAAATTTAGGGAGAAACCAAAAAAGACAACTGGTAGGAAGTGGTCGACAGAACGTAAGATGCAACACAGTGCATTCATGAAGAGATTTTGGGAGGATAAGAAGGCACAAACCATCAAACCAACTAACAAGTTCAAACGCGCTCTATGAATGGGCATAACGGAGAAAGAAAGAAAGAAAGAAAGAATAATAATAATAACAATAATAATGTAGATCGAATCACGAGTGAAGAGGTACGGAATCGAATTGGTGAGAGGAGATCGATTTGGCATAAGGACTTTCCCATTTTCACACCAGGCAAATGCCGGGGCTGTACCTTAATTAAGGCCACGGCCGCTTCCTTCCAATTCCTAGGCCTTCCCTACACCATCGTCGCCATAAGACGTATCTGTGTCGGTGCGACGTAAAGCAAATAGCAAAAAAAAAAAAAAAAAAAAAAAAAAAATTAAAATTGGTGAACATTCCGTAATTAATAGAGTAATGAGATTACACATCAGTATTTTCTCAATATAATTTAAACGACATCATAAAATTGAAACACCCCAACATCAGCTTTGCAAATCGTGTTACTCGAAACTTCCTCTGTCTTAAATTTTTTTTGCTATTTTACGTCTCACCGACACAGATAGGTCTTATGGCGACGATGGGCTAGGAACGGCCTAGGAGTGGAAAGGGAGCGGCCGTGGCCTTAATTAAGGTAGGGTACGTGGTGTGAAAATGGGGAACCACGGAAAACCATCTTCAGGGCTGCCGACAGTGGGGTTCGAACCCACTATCTCCCGGATGCAAGCTCACAGCTGCGCGCCCCTAACCGCACGGCCAACTCGCCCGGTCTTAATAATTTTATAGTTATCTTAAGTTTCTTATTATTTAACAATAATACCTTGTATTGAGCCATGATATTAAAACGTTATATTAGAATTCCTCTACTTGTTTTGTAAGTCTGTCAGGGCTCATTCTTTTGATTTTATTACAGGCCGAATATTAAGTTATTTGCGTCGTTCCTGTTGTTATCAGTTCTGACGTTCGGCGAACAATGACGAAGATTGAGGCAGATCCCATTCTAGGAAATGAGCAGGAATCGAACAAAAATGTCGTTGTTGTGCAGCTTTATGCTGGTGGTTTAGTAGGAAGCTGCATGAGTCATGCTGGACGAGCATGGAAAGGATTTCGCAATTGACCGCCTCTCTTACGTTACTGAACACATTACTAGTTATGAATAATTTTCTTATTAAGAAAGCAGTTAGTTTCACGAACTACATCCTTACGAGAAGTGTGCTGCAGTTGGTAGACATGTTATAAATACGAATTGCTAACAGGGCAGAGGTGAGTAATTCTCCCTTTCTCTCAGCTGAGTTGCTCACGTGTTTACAAACTATGTTTTTTACTATTTGTTTTACCCCACACCGATGCAGCGGTAACGATGAGATAGGATGAGGCTAGGACTCGGAAGGAAGCGGCCGTAGCCGTAATTAAGGTACAGCCAGGGATTTTGCCTGGTGTGAAAGTAAGAAACCACAGAAATCCATATTCATGACTGCCGACAATGGGGTTCGAATCCACTGTCTCTCGGATGCAACCTCGCAGCTACGCCCGGCGTAGCCAACTCACTTGGTTTTGTAAACTATAACATAGCTCTACGAAGTAGGTTTTTAAAAATAGACTGCGATCTCTGCTACTTTAACTGGCCACAAGAGGGTTTCGGAACAGTGATCTTCAGAAGTTCGTTAACGTGCCATAATTCAGTGAGATGGAGTTATGGCATTTAAATACCCTTAAATACCACACACACTGCCTAGATTGATCAGCTTCTAAACCTTAAGCGCAAAGGTCGGCTGAATTTCAAATTTTCTTGACAGGAGATTATGTACCTTCGAGTGTAGTTCTGAAAGATCAAGCCACATTATTATTATTATTATTATTATTATTATTATTATTATTATTATTATTATTATTATTATTATTATTATTATTATTAATGTTGATGTTGTTCGTTATACGGACTGAGTAGCTGGCTTTCTAAACTCAAATTGATCACTTCAATCCCGCCTTGGTCCAGTAAAATTAGAATGTGCTCAAATACACCAGCCCCTTTGCCGGTTGATTTACCGATACGTAAAAGGAATCCTCCGGAAGTCACTTCCAGCACCTCGGCGGCTCCTAAAGCGTAAAAGCATTTACTGCGACATAAAACCCCATCATTATACTCGAAAATTCATTATTCATAGTTGTTTATTGCAAACTAATTAGTTCAGTCGGTTATCCGAATCTCTGAACGTATTCTTAATGATAAAAGCAAATCACAGAGATTTTGGTACTGGCCTTAGAGTTCTTTGGAGTAGTGGATGATAAAGTCTTTCAGTTTTCGCAACCTTTACTGCCGGCTGCCTTTTCTACCATGAATTAATTAAACTGATACTTCTAGTAGGTTGAGTAAACCTCAGGGCCATTTGCTTCTCCAAAAGTAACAAACTCATTTATAAATTTTCAATTTTCTTGAAATGATCGGGTCGTAAATTTCCTTTGAATGTATTTCATTTTTTGTTATGACGTAGCCTATTGTGTGGTCATACTAAACTGAAATATAGCCGAGTCCAGCTCCATTTACTTTCTACATTCACACTTAGTCGCTCCTGGAGGTAGCCTACCTGAAAACTTGAGAAAAATGTGCAAATACACCAAGGTTAATCTTATAAGGTCTGCCATAAAGAAATTCCAGGGAGCTAATGTGACCGGAAGAAAACCTGAGGGAAGAGTATGCGGTGTTTTAAGGATAAGCATGTGATGACATCGACTATTTAATTCTACTTAGGATACTTCGAATGTTATAATTGTATGGAATGTACAGATTTGCGCGGTCCGACTGGGTATTGTTCTGTGCTGCAGTGTGGCTTATCTTAGTAACTAGGGGCGGAGCTATAGTGATGTGGCTCTTGGAATACTCCGCGAGCACGTTTATGCGCCGCGCCTTGTACTGCCCACCTACTGCTGACTATTATTACAATACAGTATTTGTTGGCTGAGGTTAATGCCACTTTAGCTAACAATCGAAAAGACGCAATACATACAGTAATGTGTGATAACATTGGCGATGAAATAGGGTCCTGTATATTGCCTAATGGAAGCCTCCGTGGCTCAGGCGGCAGTGTGTCGACCTCTCACCGCTGGATACCGTGGTTTAAATCCCGATCACTCCATGTGAGATTTGTGCTGGACAAAGCGGAGACGGGACAGGTTTTTCTCCGGGTACTCCGGTTTTCCCTGTCATCTTTCATTCCAGCAACATTCTCCATTAACATTTCATTTCATCTGTCAGTTATTTATCATTGCCCCAGAAGAGTGCGACAGGCTTCGGTAGCCGGCACATTTCCTATCCTTGCCGCTAGATGGGGCTTCATTCATTCCATTCATGACCCGGTCGAATGACTGGAAACAGGCTGTGGATTTTCATTTTCATATTGCCTTATGTTAGCCCCGTGACGTAAGGGTACCAGTCTGCCTCTCATCTGGAGACCATGTGTCCGATTCTCAGCCAAATCAGAAATTTTAATTCTTGAATAGCGGTCACGCAGCCTCGTGAGACCATCTGAAGTGCTGCTGATATGAGATGCAACGAACTCAGTCACAAAAGCCAAGCATTATGGCGGAGGATGTCATCACTCATCACACTGACCACGTGTCACTTCTCTATCTGTAGGTCATCTGGCTAGACGTCCGACTCGTTGGCTGAATGGTAAGCGTACTGGCCTTCGGTTCAGAGGGTCCCGGGTTCGATTCCCGGATGGGTCGGGGATTTTGACCTTCATTGGTTAATTCCAGTAGCCCGGGGGCTGGGTGTTTGTGCTGTCCCCAACATCCCTGCAACTCGCACACCACACATAACACTATCCTCCACCACAATGACACGCAGTTACCTCCCCATGGCAGATGCCACACACCCTCATCGGAGGGTCTGCCTTACAAGGGCTGCACTCGGCTAGAAATAGCCACACGAAATTATTATTATCTGGCTAGACGGTAGTGGTCTTGCTAAGACAAGGTCCAAAATGGGCAGTACGTAGCACGGGATTTTACGTTGGATATTAACTCGAGATTAAGCGGAAATGCTGGGCGAAAATAACAAATTTTACACAACATATAACAGAGGACAAGGAAAAGTGATATTTCTGACCCAGTTGCTCTCGGGATGTGGAGGATTAAGACCCATATTTTCTTGAGCTCAAGAGAAGTACTCGTAGATAGAAGAAAATGGTTAGCACTCAACCTAAAAGATCATCTTCACCCTAGGTGGATATCTATCGATTAAGGCAAATAACACGAGTTGAACGGCTATCTGAATCGTCCTGGAAAGTGGAGGAATGTTCTTAACTCTGTAGTACTGTCGAGTTTCGAGCATCCGTATTTTCAGTGGAAAAAATAACGCCATATGGGTTGAACCATATTGACTGTTATATTGCTGGGGAATCAATCGTCTTGTTTACCGAATCTTTCTTTCTTTCTTTCTTTCTTTCTTTCTTTCTTTCTTTCTTCCTAATCACTTTAATCCATACTTTCGTTTCTCTTCAGCATTAGTGTTCAATTACTCCAATTAATTATTGTTATTCATAAGATAGGTTGTTTACAGTTCTTGACCAGCTATTTACATCCAGATGTTTCACAACTGTTAGAACTAAATCCTCTTTATATAGTGTTGATTTTGTGTCTGTATATCGGGCAGTCAGCGGCTGATTAGATCCTGAAAATACACCAGCTGAAGAGAAACGAAAGTACGGATTAAGGTGATTAGGAAGAAAATAAGAAAGAAAGAAAGAAAGAAAGAAAGAAAGAAAGAAAGAAAGAAAGAAAAGAGCCCATGCCAGTCTACACGGAAGGACCAAACTTTCAGGACTTACTTCTTACACGTAGAAGAAGAAAATAAGTATATGGACAAGGGTCCGGAACTCTTTTTCTACAACTCTACGTAGTACTTTTATCAGTCGATCACTACTGATCAGCATTTATGGCATTCGCCCAGGTGGGATATTCCCTACCTCTTGTTTTCCTAGTTTTATCTTAAAAGAATGCAAATAAATTGGAAATTTATTGAACATCCCCCTTGGTAAGTTATTCCAATTCCTAACTCCCTTCCTATAAACGAATATTTGCCCCAATTTTTCCTCTTGAATTCCAGATTTATTTTATCTTGTATCTTCAAACTTATTCGTCTACTGATGTCATTCCACGTCATCTTTCCACTGACAGCTTGGAACATACCACTTAGTCGAGCAGCTCGTCTCCTTTCGACCAAGTCTTCCGAGCCCAAACTTTGCAAAGTTATTGTAACGCTACTCTTTTCCCGGAAATCACCCAGAACAATCGAGCTACTTTTCTTTGGAATTTTTCCAGTTCTTGACTTAAGTAAACCTGGTGAGGTTCCCATACACTGGAACCATACTCTAATTGGGGTCTTACCAGAGACTTATATGCCTTCTCCTTTACATCCTTACTACAACCCTTAAATACCCTCATAACCATGTGCAGAGATATGTACCCTTTATTTACAATCATGTATGTGTGATTACCCCAATGAAGATCTTTGCTTATATTAACACCTAGGTTCTTACAATGATCCCCAAAAGGAACTTTCACCCCATCAACACAGTAATTAAAACTGAGAGGACTTTTCCTATTTGTGAAAATTACAACCTAAGTTTTAACCCCGTTTATCGTCATCTGTCCATCTCACGTCATCGAGGTCATTTTGCAGTTGCTCACAATCTTGTAACTTATTTATTACTCTGTACAGAACAACATCATCTACAAAAAGCCTTATCTCTGATTCCACTTCTTTACACATATCATTGATATATACAAGAAAACATAAAGTTCTAATCATACTGCCTTGAGGAATTCTCCTCTTAATTATTACAGCAAAGCAAAGCAGTCACCTCCGTACAGGCCATGAAGGCCTTTGGAGGAGTGGAAGGTAAAGGTTCCCACCATTGTTAACCTCGACACGTGAAGGGGTAGAATGGTTAGCTCTACGCCCGGCCGCCTTTGCTCCCAGGAATTAACCTGGTACTCATTTTTGGTGCATGCTGAGTGAACCTCAGGGCCATATGCACCCCCGGAAGTGGAAATCTCGTTTCTTAAATTGTATGACTTCCTGACGGGGATTCGAATCCACGTCCTTCCGGGCGAACCTCTTAATTATTACAGGGACAAATAAAGCTCTGTCTACTCTAATTCTCTGAGTTCTGTTTTCTAGAAACCTAGCCACCTATTCGGTCACTCTTTTGTCAAGTCCAGTTGCACTCATTTTTGTCAGTAGTCTCCCATGATCCACCGTATCAAATGATTTAGACAGGTCAATCGCGATACAGTTCATTTGACCTTCTGAATCCAATATATCTTCTATATCTTGCTGGAATCCTACTAGTTGAGCTTCAGTGGAAAAACCTTTCCTAAACCCGAACTGCCTTCTATCGAACCAATTATTAATTTCGCAATCATGTCTAATGTAATCAGAAAGAATGCTTTCCCAAAGCTTACGTGCAATGCATGTCAAACTGACTGGCCTGTAATTTTCAGCCTTGTGTCTATCATCCTTTATACACACGGGCTACTATAGCAACTCTCCATTCATTTAGTATAACTCCTTCATGCAAACAATAATCAAATAAGTACTTCAGATATGGTACTATATCCCAACCCACTGTCCTGAAACATGGGAAACACATAGGAACGGAACGTACCAGCATACCGCAGGACACTATTTCTTAGCTGAAATGTTGAAAATGCCCTCTGTAACATTGATACTTCCACCAACCCGCCGTATGCACTGATGTCAGTGAACAACACACGACTGTCAGTCTTGAAAAATATGTCAAGTCTTCAAGTCACAGATTTCTGAGTTATTTAGACATTGAAATCTGCGAGCTAAGTACTGCACAACGAATTCTATACGCATCTTGTATTTCTTGTAACACATTCCTTAGTTCACTAAATTACCTCTAGAGAATTGAATCAATTTTAATATATGTGGTAGATATCGTGCATCTCCCGTGTACGTAGTTGCAGGAAAACTCCGCTTAACCCAAAACAGTGGCATACTAAGCCACGAATAATTAGCGGTACGTTGGCCATTCTATTTTCTTCTGCCAATTTCGAAGAAACCTAAGAGGATTGAATGTCAGGTTGTTACCACCAAACTGGAACAGGGAGATCATTTCAGTTATTTGAGATGCGTATACTCGGAGGATGGTAACACACTGAGTGAAATTGAATGAAGGTGCAGCGCATTTAGTGTTGCACAGTTAATGATTTCGCTGTTGCGATCGACGATATTCTATAAGAAAGAAGTCGGTCCCCGGATGAAAATATATTTACAATGGTCTGTCTTTAAAATGACTTATTCATAACTTAACAAACATGAAAGTAGCGATCATTATTGCTGTTATAAACAGATAGGACACAAACAGGAGGTTTAAATAAATCTGCATCAAAAATAAACCGGATGGATGAAGCTGTACGCATAAACCAGCTTTAGTGCGTGGGTTATGTGAATGTGAAGCAAATGTGGGGGGGGGGGGTGTTTGTAGGATATTTTCCCTATGAAGTTAATGGACTCGAACATGGAGGGTAAGAAAAGTTGAGGGAGACCAAGGCGGGGATGGTTAAAGTCAGTATAAGAGGCCACAGAGCTAGTTGCAAAGAGAGGATTGTGGCGGCACATAGTTTTGCATAGGTTTGCAGACTGAATATTGAATGACATATCAGTGTGTAATGTATGTCAATACATGTCAGTGTTTATGATATGCGAATAAAGCAAAAAAAAAAAAAAAGATGCGTTGAGTTTTTTTCTGTTATTCCACCACAGTGCTTAGGGCAAGCGCCAGCCAACGGCACTGCACAGCCTGCCAGGAACAGAACTGACCTAGCCGTTCGGTTACTTCGAGCTCACAATAGCTCGTGTCAAATTGAAACAGTTGAGAATTAAATGAACTGGTAAAATAAAAGGTAAGTCAGCGTTATATTTAGACCTTCTCTTAGAGTGTGGTGAGAACTGACTGCTCGGCCCCACGCTGCGGTAGATAAGAAAGTCTGGCAGGCGCTAGAACAGGTGCTCCTTGCAATTACAAGGTTTGGCACGGAGCGCGCTGCATGATCATTTACCTGCACGTAGTTCATAATTGAATTCGTTAATGACCTCTTTCTCAAGTACGGAGGCCGCAGTTACAACTACTCAGCGATCAGAACGTTTATTGTCCAGTGAGACTTCGAAGTCCAGCTGAATTGTTCAAGAGCATATTCTCCTCCTAGCTCTTGATTCATAAACGGAACATGATTGAAAACTCACCGCGGGGCGAGCGTATATAGGTAGAACCACCATCTCAATACGAGCAGGATATCCCACCCAATGCTATAGAAGACGTAACGTCTGTTACGGCCAGCGGCCATGTTGCTGGACGTATAGCATTGGGAACATTCAATTAACATATAGATCTAGAAAAGGTATTCGATAATGTTGATTGGACCAAGCTATTTACGATTCTTAAGGTGATTGGGATCAGATACCGAGAAAGAAGAATTATCTACAATCTGTATAAAAATCAATCTGCAGTGATAAGGATCGAGGGCTTTGAAAAAGAAGCAGCAATCCAGAAAGGAGAGAGGCAAGGCTGCAGTTTGTCCCCCCTCCTTTTCAATGTTTACATAGAACAGGCAGTAAAGGAAATCAAAGAGGAATTTGGAAAGGGGATCACAATCCAAGGAGAGGAAATCAAAACCTTGAGATTTGCCGATGACATTGTTATTTTATCTGAGACTGCAGAAGATCTTGAGAAGCTGCTGAATGGTATGGACGAAGTCTTGGGTAAGGAGTACAAGATGAAAATAAATAAGTCCAAAACAAAAGTAATGGAGTGCAGTCGAACGAAGGCAGGTGATGCAGGAAATATTAAATTAGGAAATGAAGTCTTAAAGGAAGTAAATGAATATTGTTACTTGGGTAGTAAAATAACTAACGATGGCAGAAGTGAGGAGGACATAAAATGCAGATTAGCACAAGCGAGGAAGAGCTTTCTTAAGAAAAGAAATTTGCTCACTTCAGACATTGATATAGGAATTAGAAAGATGTTTTTGAAGACTTTCGTGTGGAGTGTGGCATTGTATGGAAGTGAAACATGGACGATAACTAGCTCAGAAAGAAAGAGAATAGAAGCTTTTGAAATGTGGTGTTACAGAAGGATGTTGACGGTGAGATTAATAGATCGGATCACGAATGAAGGGATACTGAGTCGAATTGGCGAGAGGAGATCGATTTGGCTAAATTTGACGAGAAGAAGAGATAGAATGATAGGACACATCTTAAGACACCCAGGACTTGTTCAGTTGGTTTTTGAAGGAAGTGTTGGTGGTAAGAACGGTAGGGGTAGACCAAGGTATGAATATGACAAGCAGATTAGAGCATATGTAAGATGCAATAGTTATGTAGAAATGAAAAGGTTAGCACAGGATAGGGCGGCATGGAGAGCTGCAACAAACCAGTCTATGGACTGATGACTCAAACAACAACACAAATTTAAATGGTACAACACGTACTTCAATATGTTCATGTGTATTTTGATATACGATAAGGGGTTGGCCAACCAACACCTTGTTATTTAGTTTCATCACCCAACTAATAGTATATTTCTCGAGTTTGCTCTACATCCTGCCTGTGTGTCAGCAATGTACGTGAGCCTTGGAATTAGCAAAGAGAAAAGGACTGTGCACAATTTCTCCGCTCAGTCCTACGGACCATTGTACAAACAAGCGATTTATTGCTCCCGGAAATAACACATGTATCCTATCCATAATACGATCGAATTAGAGGGTTATGTCACGTGGTCTGCAGTGGTAGAAAGTTAAATAAACGCAGTAAACCACGATTGAAAACTCTGGCAGGGATATTATATTAACTTGCGAGATGGAAGTACTATTGTTTAGTACTACACTTCTAGCAAATAACTTGTGCGTTGTCTTCGCGGCTGAGTTGGTGATGTACTCGGCGCCTGTTGTATCTGTGTATAGGTAGTGTCGTGGTTCGAATCAACCTAATGCAGTGTTTCCAATGACTGGCGTGCCCCATTGTACCACGGTGATTGTAATGATTATTGTTTTAAGAGGAATTACAACTGGGCAACCATCCTCTATTAACACTAATTAGGTAGAAAAATGGAATGGATCCGACACTTAGAGAAATGAAGATATCGACGAAAGAAAGATAAAGGCCAAGAAGGGCGTGAAAATGAAAGACTCTCTAGGTTTCGCAAACCTAATACCGCCATGTCGGAAAAGAACACAGGTTGACCAAGGGAGGTCGGATAGGATAGAAAGTGAGGAGCCTAGCACAATCAAGGGGAAGCGATGCCAGGACTCAGCTAAAGGCGCCGTGGTCGCCAACCCACGCTCCCACGTTAAGAGACCATTGGGCCGCTTTCAGGCACCTCTTACGACAGGCAAGGAATACCGTGCATGTCATTCTACCGACCCCACCCATTGCAACGAGGACACAATGTTTACCTACACCAACCAGGTCACATGCCAGCACTTTTTCATTCACTCACAATTTATTCCAGAGACGAGTACGTTGATATGTTGCTCATTTATGAAGGAACAAGCGAGAACATATTCGCAACGCTTGCATCACGAGCGGTTTCCTAACAGAAGACTACCGACTACCAATACGTTTCGTTCCGAAACCTTGAACGATGATTGCGCTCAGTTTTGGGACACTTGGAAAGCGACCTCCTGTTAGAGGTGCTCCTATAACGTCTGGTTCAAATGAAGAAGCTAGTTTGGACGCTTCCGGAATAATTCTCACATTAGGTTTCTGTTTTTTTTTTTTTTTTTTTTTTTTTTTTTTTTTTTTTTTTTTTGCAAGTTGCTTTACGTCGCACGACACAAATAGGTCTAATGTCGACGATGGGACAGGAAGGGACTAGGAGTGGGAAGGAAGTGGCCGTGGCCTTAATTAAGGTACAGTCTCAGCATTTGCGTGGTGTGAAAATGGGGAAACCATCTTCAGGGCTGCCGACAGTGGGGTTCGAACCCACTATCTCACGAATACCGGATACTGGCCGCATTTATGCGACTGCAGCTATCGATTTCAGTCTTCATATTAGTACACGGACTCTTGCATGACATAACAACATCAGCCACTCCCCCTGTGGGTGGGGGCGGTAGAATAACACCCACAGTATCCCCTGCCTGTCGTAAAAGGCGACCAAAATGGGCCCCAAGGGCTCTGAACTTTGGAGCGTGGGATGGCGACCACGGGGCCCTTAGCTGAGCCCTGGCATTGCTTCCACTTACTTGTGCCAGGCTCCTCACTTTGATCTATCTTATCCGACCCCCCTTGGTCAAATCTTGTTCTTTTCCGACCCCGACGGTATTACGTATGGAGGCCTAGGGAGTCTTTTATTTTCATGCCCTTCGTGGCCCTTGTCTTCCTTTGGCCGATACCTTCATTTTTGAAGTGTCGGACCCCTTCGAATTTTTCTCTCTCATTAGTGTATATAGAGGATGGTTGCCTAGTTGTACTTCCTCTTAAAACAATAATCACCACCACCACCACCACATCAGCCAGTCGTCTGAATGCGAATATTCCATATCAATACATTTCACTCGTACCATCTTCATTTACACCACCAGCTCCACGGACGTGATTTCGGTACTCGAGTAACATTTTGTCAATGGGTAATGCACATTGTGATCAATGATGCAGATATTTTATATCCAGAGTCCTGTTTCCAGATGAATCATGTTTTCACAAAAATGGCACTGTGAATTGGTACAATATGCAATTTCGAAGCGTGGAGAATCCCCATTGGGTAAGACTGGACGCACTTCAAGAGCAATGGGGAATATATGACTCGTTTGGGATCTTGGGTGACTACCTACTCGGACCACATTTCTTCGACTGCTGTTTGATGGTTTCAACAGACCTTCTTCATGTTTCATATCTTAATAAATAGATAGGAAGGAGAGGATCCGTTCCCTGGCTCGGCAAATCACCCGATCTTACGCCACTTGACTGCTTCATGTGGGGTCCATTAAAGCTGCACAAGAGAGTGAACGTTCTGGTCATCTTCGGCAACTGACTATAGAGGCATGCCAATTTGTTACACCTCACATGTTACAAAGAGCAAGAATGTATTTAAAACGTCGTGCGGAAATCTGTATAAACCAAGGTGGTCAACATTTCCTACCTACCGACTATCCTGTTGTAGTCCAGCTTAAATACGTAACATCCGATAAAAACGAATGTTTTTAGGTTGGTTGTGATATATTTCGTTGGGTTGCATATCTCCAAACAGCTAAGGGGCAGGTGGGCCACCCGATATAGTCAAGTTGGCACAAGTAGGTACGTGAATATATCACATCATTGTAAACAAAATAAAGCTGAAAAGCAAATGTACCAGCCTGAGAATTGAACCTGCTTCCTGGAAGTCTCACTCCGCAACAGCAGCAATACGTGATTTAGAGCCGTGCCGTATGACTGACACGTATGGAATCTGTTCCTAGTTCTAATACACACCGTCTGTCCAAACGTAATAGTGTTATTTGCAGCTGTGATCGTTTTAAACATTCATTATAGTTTACGTCATTTAAATTATATTGGCGATAATTATTGCATCTCGCGCATGAACTCAACGGTGTCGTACTAAGGGAATATAGGATCAGGTACGAATGTTTTTAGGTTGGTTATGATATATTTCGTTGGGTTGCATATCTCCAAACAGCTAAGGGGCGGGTGGGCCACCCGATATAGTCAAGTGTCCTAACATAAGACCCAGTTTAAAGAATCCAGATGTCTTTTAAAACTGGAACGATAAATAAAAGAAAATGTCACAATGTGTTAACTTACAGAATTTATTATCCTGAATCTTCTTTATCTTCAGCGTTTGTCCCTCCTGCTGGCGGGGTCCGCTACATGGATTCGTTGTCACCATTTAGTTCTGTCCTGGGCCATGTTAGGATGGAGACTGACACTCTTTAGATATTTGTGAAGAGTATCGGCCCATCGCTGTTTTGGTCGTCCTTTTGATCTCCTACCAGCGCCTTCTAACATGTAACCCGTCTTCGCGATAATGTCGGCGTTTGCCCTTAGTACATGACCAAACCATCGTAGACGACACTCGCGCATTTTTTCTTGAATCGGTGCAAAGCCAAATCTCTTACATATCTTACGAAATAGCAGTAAAAATAAGATTTATGGAAGGTATTTCATAAAAACTAAAGCAGTGTAATTAAACTTGGTTGAAAATCTCCTAAAGTTGCATCCAGACGTGTATCAGATCACCGTATCTGTATCACGATCGCCCTTGTGAAAACAAAGAGTTATGTATTAAGATCGTGTATCAAATGATCGGATCGGGGATATTCCCACTGAGTGTCGGTCTGTTGCCGTCGCATCAAAGGGAAGATACGTGATACAGATATGGACAGTGTGGACGATCAGCACTCCATACCATCGCCTCGTGCGCTGCGCATGCTCAGAAACCCCGTCACTCTTTCCTATCCACCGTCCTTGCGACTTCATTCAGTTTTGCACGAACCTTTGTTTGGGGATCTTCCGATTTGAAGAAAAATGGATTCGGAGTGGCCCATGGAAAAAGTTCAACAGTTGATAAGTTATTATCAACAAAAGACCGTTTTGTGGGACCCAGAAGATCATCACCATTATAATCGGTTGAAAAAGAATGACGCACGGGAGGGAACTGCAAAAATACATGAGGAACCCTATCGAACTGTGCAAAATATAAGAGGTGTATCTGAAAGCGGCTCTTAGAAGATCTGGTAGCCAGCTGTAGCTGGAGAGCCAACACTCAATAGATGATACAAGACTTATGTGTCGAAAACTAACAGATACTCATAGATGATACAGATATGTGATACAGATCGGACAGCCATGTCAAAAGACGGCTGTATTATGATCGCTGTGGACTCATCTTAATATGAGACTCTTCATTTCTTTTTTATTTTATCGCACCACCGACACATAAATGTTATTCCAGTAGCTCCAGAAAATCGTGATGCCATCGGTATCATACAGTACATTGTACCCATTGTTCCCCTTCCGCATAATTTGAATACAAACCACCACAAAATAAACATTCCCCATAATCGTTCTTTTCATCAGAGACGTCCGTCAAGTTTAGTCAGATTCTTCCTTCTACCCGTCTCCTTCATCTGGTAATTTTCCCTTTCGTTTTCCCAGTGAACAGATGGTTGGCCACATTCTTCTTTATCCTTTCCTTTCGTGATTTATTCTTTCTGTTCCTCTCGAAAAATTGCAAAGATTTTCGCTATGATTTCTGGAATGAGCACCTTTATCGGGAATGATACATTTCTTGTGGAGTGCGGAGAGATAGTTCGGAGTGACGTTTTAAAAAGCCCGCCGGTCATCTATCTTTCTGTTCATCCTGCATTTTCTGAGAATAGATTATTGATTCCATTTCTGACAGCAAGATGAACAGCTATCTGTTTCATGTTCTGCCTCCTCAGTCGAGAGTCAATCGTGAATCCATGATTATGTAACCCATTTCTCCAGCTCGATCTGAATTTACGGTAGTAAGTATCTGCTTCTTATCCCAAGTCTTCATTTTTCTGTGAGATTCACGTTGCATTAAAAAATAATATGAACGTATGCCCATAAATTAAATTGAAATTTTGTCAAGTACGAGTAATTTAGTCACCATTGCTAAGAGCAAACATGAATAGTACTAAAATACACAACAGAGTTTACAAAAGATGTATCAAGTAAGACCGCATATTAAAATTGTCTGTGTAAATCGCGATAGAGGGTGACTACCCAGTTGTACTTCCTCCTAAAACAATAATCAGCACCACCTATGAAATCGAGGCTAAATAACATCTTCAATGAAGGCTTTGGAAATAAGTGACGGTCGATCAGCACTTCAATGTATGTACATCGGTTAACGATGTGATATGTATTAGCTCTAGACACTACACCTTTGTAAGCTCCTAACATATTAGGAGAGAGCAGGGGTCCCATAATAGAGACAGGATGAAAATTATCTAACACAGATCGTTGCATACACTAACTTCACATAAGCAAAGCAATAAGAATTATCTGAAATCTAATCCCGCAACAAAACTGTGCCAAGAACTATAACGCAATAATATACTTCCTCACACTAATGGCATCGAACACGAAGGACGATAAGATACAATAATATCCGCCAGATTTCAGCACATGACATAGGACAAAATCAAGTGTCTCATACTGTGTTAGGAGAAGTCTCACATTTGGAGACCTTGTCCTAATTCCATCTATCCTTTTATCCGCTAGATTAACTATACGCAGTTATGAATATAGTTAATTAAATTGTATTGCAAGTTTTCCCTTTAAATCCCCCAACTTATAAAGCATTCGTTCAAGCGCAATATCAACAGTCACATAAAACCACAAGCTTGCTTCTTCTTCAACTGAAATTAACAAATACGAAATAGTATATAATTAACCGATACTGTGTATTGTATAGCTGCTCTGGGTTCTATTCCCCGCTCGTCCTTGATCTGAGAGTTGCAATAATAAATACTTTTAACATCTATTCTAAGTAGCTGAGGCCACACGCTTATTATTATTACATCTATTCTAACAGCTAATATACTAGCTTGTCGGAAAATTTTCCCGCGGAAGTATTTTGTCGTGTGCGAAGGCACTGAATGACAGAGTACCATTTTAACATTTTCTAACAGCAACCGAATACAATCAAGATTGAACTCACTCACCTTTTTGCGAAAAGAAACCCAATGGCAAACCGGTGGTGCCGTTGAAGTCGACATTTGCGGGTTGAAAAGAGTTTACCCAAACGAGAAGCTCAGTTATAAGAGGCAGTATATAATAATAATAATTTCGTGCAGCTATTCCTAGCCTGGTGGCCATGATCGTTAAGGCGTTGAAGTCTACACGGTCTGACATCGTGGTTAGCTGGTTCGAGTCCCGTTGGTCGAAAAGATTTCACCGTCAGAATGTTGGCCGGCGGGGTAGGGGAAGTGGTGGTATGCAATTTCTAATCACTAGATTGCGTGCCAAAAACCTGGATTAAATTTCAAACATATCCGCAGTGCTCATACGACGCTGTTGATGGTGATTCGTCCGTCGAATGGTGACTGTAAGCCTTGAACAGAGCCAGGGAAAGTGATCATTTAAGGTTAAAATTCTCCTTCGGCTGTGAGGGCCCCTAGTTCGATTGTTTGATTTCCGGCCGGGTCTTGACCGTTCAGCCAAGGAGCTGGACATGAGACCAGTGAACTTGATTCGATTTCTACGGCTGAAGATTCTTCACTTCGTATAACACAGAATTTCTGTCGAGGGCAGGCTGTAAAGCCCTAATGACCATGGTTTCTTTTTAAATTGCTTCTATGTAGTATTCTCACTTTCTTTGCGGTTTCGAAATGTGAGAGTACTTCACATTCTTTTTTTTGGCAGTACTTCGTACCAACATGTCCATCTACAAAAAGCTGGCCATTAATATCAGGCAATTGGCAATTTGCCAACAAAAAATTCTCCCAATTGTTCGGCCGCATCATGCGGCATGGAATACGGAGTCTCGAGAAGCGAATAATCCTAGGAAATGTCCCTGGGAATAGGGAACGTGGATGAGCTCCTACACATTGGACAGACTGCATAGAACATCCCTCACATAGACAATCCAATTGGTAGAAGACTGCGAAGGATGGAAACTCATACAGAGAAAAGTCCTCAGAAATCACGATCCTCAGGACTGACTGAACGAGAAGGAGAATTTAGGAACGATCTCGCTATTTGCTAGTTGCTTTACGTCGCACCTACACAGATAGGTCTTATGGCGACGATGGGATAGGAAAGGCCTTGGAGTTGGAAGGAAGCGGCCGTGGCCTTAATTAAGGTACAGCCCCCAGCATTTGCCTGGTGTGAAAATGGGATACTACGGAAAACTATCTTCAGGGCTGCCGACAGTGGGGCACGAACCTCTCGCTATTTGACGGGAGTAAATGTTAGTTAACTACTCTCAGGAAAGCTGCCGTCAATGTCAGATTCAAAAATTCGATCTGTGAACTGTATAGCTTCACGCAGTGAACTTTTAAAAATATAACTTCAACAACAAAGGTGGCTTATTGGAGACTCACTGGGAATCAAACCACGGTAATAAACATAATAGCAATAAATTGTCCACCTCTGCAGTGTAGTGGTTAGTGTGATTAGCTGCCACCCCCCCAGAGGCCCGGGTTCGATTTCCGGCTCTGCCACGAAATTTGAAAAATGGTACGAGGGCTGGAATGGGATCCACTCAGCCTCGGGAGGTCAGTTGAGTAGAGGGGGGGTTCGAATCCTTCCTCAGCTATCTTCGAAGTGGTTTTCTGTGGTTTCCCACTTCTCCTCCAGGTGAAAGCCGGAATGGTACCTAACTTAAGGCTTTGTCTATTCCTTCCTATATTCCCATCCCCCCACGAGGCCCCTGTTCAGGATGACAGGCGAGGCCGCCTCGTCGAGGTACTGGTCCTCCTCGACAGTTGTATCCCCGACCACTCCTGGACGGTAAACGGATTGAGAAAGACGGAAAGAAAGAAAAAACAAGATTTAAACAAAATAACATTTGAATGGAATTGCCAACTTAATAATGCAGAAACCGGTTCGTTGAAGATACTAGTTGATTTGAAGCTCTTTAACAGAGTATAAAACAACTAATTTAAATTAGTAAAGGAGATGAAAACCTGCTTGCAAGAAGAAAACTACAGACGATCACAGCCAGTCCAAAGTTCGCTGACATGTCTGTAGGTTTCTCAAGTATGAACAACATTGCCACTGGTGTGTTACACCCTGCACAATGCCTTTGTGGATAGCCTTGTTTTTGTTTTTTATTCTCCTCTCCGCTAGTGTTCACAGTTCATGGTTGGGAGATACGCGTAGCGCGCTCATGAGGAATTTGGCACTTTTATGCTACTTGTGCGGGCCAGCTTCACGGAATAGTGATTCAGACCAACTGCCTTCGAATTTTTGTGATCATGGAATACTTGTCCGCCTCTGTGGTGTAGTGATTAGCTGCCACCCCCGAAGGCCCGGGTTCGATTCCCGGCTCTGCCACGAAATTTGAAAAAAGTGGTACGAGGGCTGGAACGGGGTCCAGTCAACCTCGGGAGGTCAACTGAGTAGAGGTGGGTTCGATTCCCACCTCAGCCATCCTGGAAGTGGTTTTCCGTGGTTTCCCACTTCTCCTCCAGGCGAATGCCGGGATGGTACCTAACTTAAGACCACGGCCGCTTCCTTCCCTCTTCCTTGCCTATCCCTTCCAATCTTCCCATCCCTCCACAAGGCCCCTGTTCAGCATAGCAGGTGAGGCCGCCTGGGCGAGGTACTGGTCATACTCCCCAGTTGTATCCCGCGACCAAGAGTCTGAAGCTCCAGGACACTGCCCTTGAGGCGGTAGAGGTGGGATCCCTCGCTAAGTCCGAGGGAAAAACCGAACCTGGAGGGTAAACAGATGATGATGATGATGATGATGATGATGATGATGATGGAATACTTAAAGGAAACTTTCAAGTTTTCATATTGTTGACTACTTCTGCCTGTAGTTTCAGCACGGGCATGAATTTGTTTCCGTTCCCACTAAAATATAGTATAGTATAGTATAGTATAGTATAGTATGAGTATAAGTGAATCAGACGGTTGAGGCACTGGCTTTCTGACCCCAACTTGGCAGATTCGATACTGGCTCAGTCCGGTGATATTTGAAGGTGTTCAAATGCGTCAGCCTCGTTCCGAAGAATCCTGCGGGACTAAATTCCGGCACCTCGGCGTCTCCGAAAACCGTAAAAGTAGTTAGTGGAACGTAAAGCCAATAAGGTTATTATTATTTTTTTTGCTACTTGTTTTACGTCGCACCGAGACAGATAGGTCTTATGGCGACGATGGGATATGAAAGGCCTAGGAATAGGAAGGAAGCGGCCATGACCTTAATTAAGGTACAGCCCCAGCATGTGCCTGGTGTGAAAATGGGAAACCACGGAAAACCATCTTCAGGGCTGCCGTCAGTGGGGTTCGAACCTACTATCTACCGAATACTGGATACTAGCCGCACTTAAGTGACTGCAGCTATCGGGCTCGGTTTATTTAAAATTAGACGACCCCGTGGTGTAGGGGGAGTTTGCCTGCCTCTTACCCGCAGGCCCCGGGTTTGATTCCCGGCCGGGTCAGGGACTTTAACCTGGATCTGACGGCCGGTTCGAGGTCCACTCAGTCTATGTGATTACATCTGAGGAGCTATTTGACGATGTGATAGTGGCCTCGGTCTAGAAAGCGAGGAATAACGGCCTAAGGATTCGTCGTGCCGGGCTGAGCAGCGGTCACTTGGTAGACCAAGGCCCTTCGGGTCTGTTGTGCCATGGGGTTTGGTTTGGTTTGGTTTTGGTTTGTTAAAATTGAGCAATGAAGTGACATAAATCTGTTTCATTGTGTATGTTTAGCAGTTTATCAGTATCTTGTTATCATAGAAGATCTAACGCCAATTCGCTACGCAATATTATATGGCATTCATTATGCGAGTGATCGTGTTTCAACACAGGGATGAAGAGACACATTTGTAAAACTGTATTGCAGACAAATCAAGCTTCTAGCTTACCGTGACCATCAATATCGTGATTATTGTTACAGGATTTCCACTTTTAAGTGAATCCGAACCAGGGAGAGAAAAATCACATGCATTAGCCAGGATTCGAATGCAGCCGCCTTGATGAGAAGCCAGCATTCATGTCACATAGCTAACACCCCCCCCCCTTTCCTGTTTTGTACTACAATTGAAATCATAATGGAAACATAATTATACCAACGGAACCCCTCTTCTCCTCCGTTTTAAGCGACAATTTTAATTTCAAGTATTGTGACCACTGTAGAGAAGAGATAAGGAAAGAAATATCAATTGGAAATAAGGAGAAAGCCAAAGGAAATTGGACTAACCATTAAAGGAGCATCGCGGTGTATAGTAGTAGTGAGCTGTGCAGATCTCAAAATGCAGTTTCCTGCCACAATTCTTCATTCGTACTTAATGTTACTTAGCATTCGACCTTCAAGAGGATATTAGTTTAAAGGGGTTGTAGTCACTACTAGATCGTTGCGAAATGTCTCATTTTAATGGTCGCACCCCGTTGTTTCCTGTTTCACTCCCATGAAGCCTCATGTTCTGCTCGGCGCTAAAATGTTATTTTCAGCATTTAATTGACTCACAGTAGCAGAAAGGAAATGCAGCTTATAAATATGGGTACGAACATGCCGAGTGGATTACTCCTCACTCAGTGCTCATAGCAGTGCTCTTCACTCATCACTCATCATTCAAAGGCGCACATGCCGGGTAGCAGACCCTCACTCTTTCTTCATTAATGAGGAAAAGTTTTCCATCCAGTAAAGATTGTGCAGCATTCACGAGAAGATAGGGTTGTGTTCTTTAAATGTAATTTTGTTTCGTGAAAACGTTCATACTCCTCTGTATACATAATAGTACTGGGCGAGTTGACCGTGCGGTTAGGAGTGCGCAGCTGTGAGCTTGCATCCGGGAGATAGTGGGTTCGAATCCCACTGTCGGCAGCCCTGAAGATGGTTTTCCGCGGTTTCCCATTTTCACACCAGGCAAATGCTGGGGCTGTACCTTAATTAAGGCCACGGACGCTTCCTTCCGATTCCTAGGCCTCTCCTATCCCATCGTCGCCATAAGACCTATCTGTGTCGGTGCGACGTAAAGCAAAATAGCATACATAATAGTTAAGTATAGTAGCAGAAGTGATGATGAACATATGATAGCAAGCAAACTGTACTTGATTTCAAGTTCTGACAGAAGATACAGCGCACATCCAATTAATAAGAGAAGGCAGAGATTGGGTGAAATCCATCATTTATACCAAGAAGTGAAGAAAGACGCACAGAAATGTCACGACTAATGAAGAATGTCAATGCAGACATTTCAGTATACGACTCCTTGGCTGAATGGCCAACGTTGATCCCTTCGGTTCAGTGAATCCCAGGTTCAATTCCCGGCCGGGTCGGATATTTTATTGGCGACATTAATTCTTCTGGCTCCGGGACTGGTTATTTGCGTTTGTTCCAACACTCTCCTCTTCATACTCAGACAACACACCATACTACAAACTACCACTGAAACACGCAATAGTAATTACATCCCTCCACATAAGGTTGACGTCAGGAAAGGCATCCATCCGTAAAACAACGTCAGTCAACATGTGTGATACGGTTCGCATCCGCGGCCCCACAACGTGTGGCAAAAGGCGTTAGAAAAAGAAGAAGAATAATGCAGACATTTCTATATTTGCTGAAAGGAATTGAAGGCAATATGAAACCATGGAAGTACAGCAGCTATCATGTTAGTCATATTTGCATTGAAGAAAAACTGGTCATTACAATAACGTAAGCAGTAGTAATATAATATTATTCTCCATTTCAATAAAGCAATCTGTACTTCATCGAAAGATTAAATTTACCGAGTATAAAGATAATATTCAACATGGATATTTTACCTTCAGTGAACGCAGGCCGATAATATTATGAGTAGGCGGCCGTGGCCTTGAGCCAACCAATCACAGAACAGCGCTCAAGAAGAACATCGCTCCAAAATCAAACCGATTTGATTCTTGAGGGAGGAGCGGAGAGAAGAGTGATGAGTGAAGTGCCGGCATGAACGCTACTATTGAAATGTATGGGTTTGTTTTGCATCTCTCAGCTTCATGTGTGAAGACACAGGAGTGATGAGCGCTGAGCGAGGAGTAATCCACTCGGCATGTTCGTACCCTATGTCTGCGGAAGCTCATTAACAGCTCGCGTGTAATATCACGATAATAAGTGTAGTGGCTGGGTGAAATAATAGAGCCCATAACCTCTCTGACAACAACAACAACAACAGCTCGCGCCACACGCTGTCGAGACGCTGACCAATGTCTAGGACGGGTCCCGCCAGTTTGTCGACTGTTTGTTCGGTGCCGTCAGGGTTACACATGACTCTGTGAGCAATGACAGAAATGAAAGACAAGCTTCAGCATTAATATTCGGAAATCGATCTCCTAATTGGAATTTTTTCGCTTCTCTTCTCCTCTCTTCTCTTCTCTTCTCTTCTCTTCTCTTCTCTTCTCTTCTCTTCTCTTCTCTTCTCTTCTCTTCTCTTCTCTTCTCAATCAATCAATCAATCAATCAATCAATCAATCAATCAATCAATCATCAACCACTACCGGTCTGCATTTAGGACAGTCGCCCAGGTGGCAGATTCCCTATCTGTTGTTTTCCTAGCCTTTTCTTAAATGATTTCAAAGAAATTGGATATTTATTGAACATCTCTCTTGGTAAGTTATTCCAATCCCTAACTCCCCTTCCTATAAACGAATATTTGCCCCAATTTGTCCTCTTGAATTTCAACTTTATCTTCATCTTCTCTTCTCTTCTCTTCTCTTCTCTTCGATGTGTTTAGCTTTAATCCTTTGCAAGAAAAACAGTTTTTTAAATTATTATTATTATTATTATTATTATTATTATTATTATTATTATTATTACTTTTTTAACAAGTTGCTTTATGTCACACCGGCACAGATAGATCTTACGGCAAAAGTATTATTATTATTATTATTATTATTATTATTATTATTATTATTATTATTATTATTATTATTATTATTATTCGGATCCTCGTCCGAAAGATCAGCCTTCATTTGAGGGGAGCGTAGGTTCGATTCCCGTCCTGGTGTGTAATTTTAGCCTCGTCTGGCCATTTCCTCTGGCGCGAGGACTGTGTGTTTGTCTCAGTATACACCTCTTCACATACATACATACATACATACATACATACATACATACATACATACTCAAGCAACACTATCAACCACTATAGACACGCAACAGTGAATACTGTAAATCCCTCTTCATATGGTTGGGTACAGGAAGGGCAACAGTCTGAAAACAGAACCAAGTCCTCATGTGCGACACCAGTGACTCCACTAGAACGTGGGAAAAGTCACGGGAGAAGAAGAAAAGGATGAAGATTACATACAACAGTCAGTATCTGTCATGAGACTAAAGATGCCGAATAATTGTGACTTATTACTCAGAGCAATTTCCCGGAGAGGGCCTAACATCGAAGGTCATCGGCCCCACCCGGAGAGAAATGGGCCCTTATTTCGATCTCACGTCGTACCAGGTCTATTTAACCCTCTATTAAATATCTGTATGGCACACAAATTATTATTTTCTTATGAAATGGGCGACCAGCGTATTACACTTGTGATAAAATATATTTTTTACTCCGTTCAACTCTGTCGGGAGCCACGGTAAACTCTTCGTTGCACTCCTCTACTCGAGTGAACGGTATTAAAATATAACATCAGTCAATCAATACTGATCTGTATTTAGGGCAGTCGCCCAAGTGGCAGATTCCCTATCAGTTGTTTTCCTAGCCTTTTCTTAAATGATTTCAAATAAATTGGACATTTATTGAACATCTTCCTTGGTAAGTTATTCCAATCCCTAACTCCCCTTCCTATAAACAAATATTTGCCCATTTTCCGTTTATTGAATAAATTGCAGAGTATGGGAGACATTCCAGTAACATAAAAAAGTAACTGACGAATGGAAATAAGCTCAGAAATATCCTTTCTTCGCACTTATCTCCGTCAAGGTTGATTCTATCGATATTTTTTATTGACTTGGCCTACATGTTCTAAATTAAATTTTTGTTTGAAACTTTTCTAAAAGAAATAGTCGATCATTTTCAAAATATGAGCAAGAAACCATTTAAGTCTGCCCTCAGACCTTCCTCACTATTTGAAAATGTATTTATTTGTTAAATTTATTTTATACCTTTACAAGTGGCGAAGTTAAGTCTCTTGGCCCCGATGTAAATTAGCCCAGTATACATGATAACGGAGTTTTAAAATACCGTACGGGATATGAGATGCCGAATGGCATCGTCACCAGATTCTCACCGAGGTGGCTGCAGTTCAAATCCCAGCCAATGAATGTGGAACTTTTTATATTAGGTGACACGTTCGAGTTCCATTTTAAACTGGCTGTGATCACAATAACAACAGCCACGAATAACTAGGAGAGTTTGCTTGTTGCAAAATATGTTCGGATCTTCATGAATGTGTGCCCAGTCCTTTTCACAACACATCCATGCACATATTTGTACAAAGAAATGTAGTCTTTTTCCATTTTTTTAGCGTGTTTATACTCCTCCCCTGAAGGGGGAAGCGAACCACCTAGAAAGTAACGCCTTCTCTCTGGCCCAGACGTTACGGTTTGGGCACCCCCGAGGGGTGTGGTGCCACTACCGGTGCGCATTGTTGCGCTCCTCACCTGGCCTGTTGTAGAAAATAAGTATAAGAATAATAATTTTTTAGAGTTGTGAAAATAATAATAATAATAATAATAATGTGAAAAAATGAAGAAATATTGGGAAGAAAAGAAGAAGAAACATTGTGCAAAATAAGTTCAAACGCGCTCCACAGCTGGGCACAACGAATCAAAAAAAATAATACTAATAAGTAGTGAGAGTAATATCTGTATTGTAATTACGGTAAAGTGAATATGGGATTAAGATAACCTTCGCGACCGTTTTTGACCATGTCTAGATGTTAATGAAAATTTCTAAATTGCTTTGTGCCAGCGGCAAGTGCAAGGCCCGGGTGGTCACCCATCCAAACCTTAACCACGCCCGGTGTTTCTTTATTGTAACCGGGCCATGCCGCTGGATTGTTTACTTGAATATGTTTATATTCACGTGTATCGGATGTTTGTAATACTTAAAATTTAGATATGACAGCAATTGAAATTGGAGCTTTTATGAAATTTCCGCCTCGGCTTCCGGATTGTTTCCCGTGCTTCGTTGAGGGTTGCGGTATTTCTGTTTTGTGAGGTTATGCTTATTTGCATTGAGGGTTTTGGCTGTATTAGGGATGTGGTTGACTGTTGATAGGCTGGACCATTTTTTTGAGGAAGTGAGAATTTTCTTGGAGGAGTTTTCATGATTATTACTCTGGACTTGGTGGGGGCGGTTACTGTTGCGGGGTTGGCGATGGTAGTGATAGGTCCCGGGTTCGGTTGTGTAGGTGGTGGGGTCGGCAGGCTGAGTAGCAGGGGTGGTTGTGTTATTGGATGTAAGTGTCTGGATTGTCTGTAGTGTGCTTTGATTGCGCTCTTGATGAATGGGCTGCCAGGAAACGAGGCGGCATGACTGCCTTGGCAGTTGGCGCACCTCGCCTGGTCCCGTGGCACCTTACAATCGGGCCAAATTTACTGTTTGGACACCCCCTAGGGGGTGACGGTGTGGTACCAGTACCGGTGCGCTATTGCGTTCCTCACCTGGTCTGTTCGGGAAAATAAGAATAATAAATTTATACTGATAATAGTAATTATATTAATGATAATAATAATAATAAAATAGGTGTATCGTAATTACGGTAGTGAGAATAGCCTTACAGCAACACTCGCGACCGTTTTGATCATGGCTATAGTGATAGTTCCTAATATGTTAGTTTCAACGACAGGTAGTTGACCCGACGGTCACCCATCTGGGTACTAGCCATGCCCAATGTTGCTACACTGTGAATTTGTCAGTGTAAGCGCCAGAGGGCCCAGGCACCTTATAATCTCCATGGTTTCAAACTTATTTATATACTATACCTACGGGTGATAGCGCTTTAAAATCACAAATTTAACATTTTCATTTATATATTAGGATTAAGTAACATTTTGAAGAAAAACACGGAATATGAGTTAATTCTAATGAGTAGGTGATGTCGTCTGATAATGGAAAAGAAAAACTCCACAGCCTATTTCCAATCATTCGAACGGGTCAGGAATGGAATGAATGACGCCTTCATCTAGCGGCGAGGATAGGAACTGTGCCGGCTGTCGAAGCCTGCCGCCCTCCTCTGGGGCAGTGATTAATGATTGACATATGATATGCTATTGGAGAGTGATGCTGGAATGAAAGATGAAAGGGAAAACCGGAGTACCCGGAGATAAACCTGCCCCACCTGCGCTTTGTCCAGCACAAATCTCACATGGAGTGAACGGGTTTTGAAGCACGGAAACCACCAGTGAGAGACCGGCGCGCTGCTGCCTGAGCCACGGAGACTCCCTCTTACGATAATATTACTCTGAAATTGAAGTCGTATTTGCATACAGTTAATAGTAAAATAAATATGCATAAAAGTATAATACAGTTGCACATTTTAAAGAATTGATATATGCTAAAGCATAACAGAAAAAGAAAACAAATCTATAATGATACAAAATCGGAGTAATAAAAGTATACAAAATTAACTTCAAGTCGTGGTCGTGAATCTGAGACACATTCGAAAAGAAATGGAACATGTAGCGCTTTGTATTTTGTTCTGTCATTCGTGCTCTCCTATCACAATTAAATGTATTTACAGAAATATATTTCACCATTTACAATCTTGAAAGGGCCATAGGTACATGCATTGCAGAGAGGAGCTTGGGCAAATTATGGGTATCAGAACTCAACAAACAACAGAATTTCAAGCCAGTCCAAGAGTACGTAAACCCCTTAGTCTATTTTTTCTGGGAGAAATATAAAATCATAAATAATGGTTTATGTGATGATCTCGTCGATTTCGCATTCATATCGCATTTTAGTATAAATTTCACATTCTGAGTAAATTTCGCATTTCATCGCATTTTCAGAACGCATTATAAAGTGGTTCACAGGTCTTAAATATGAAAATACAAAAGTACAAGCCTTTATTGGCATTTCGCGTAATATCACTATTGCGATATATCACCACCCCTAACCATAGCATTTTAATTAGATAAAGACAACATAAATATTTTATTTTGGATAGACCTAGCTCGATAGCTGCAGTTGCTAAAATGCGGCCAGTATTCGGTTCGAACTCCGCTGTCGGCAGCCCTGAAAATGGTTTTCCGTGGTTTCCCATTTTCACACCGGGCAAATGCTCAGGCTGTACCTTAATTAAGGCCACGACCGATTCCTTCCGACTCCTAGCCCTTTCCTGCTCCATCGTCGCCAAAAGACTGATCTGTGTCGGTGCGACATAAAGCAACTTGCAAAAAATATTTTGCATAGATTGTGGCGTGCATCCATCTTCTTGTCTAAATTGCCATAGAGGACCCTGATTTGATTCCCGGCCAGGCTGGAGACTTTCTTTACGTATGGTTGATTCCTCTAGCTCACGAACTATTGTTTGTGTTCCACTAATGCACTTCGTTGCTTCACTAGCAACCACCATAGAAACACGCAGTATTGAATACCCCCACCCCCACATGGGGTTGGCGTTAGGAAGGGCCATCTGGCCATAAAAATGAGTCAAATCCACATAAAGTGTGCTGACTCCAAATAAATAATGAAAAGACCAGAAGCAGAAGAAGAACATTTGGCGTGGCTAATGATTTGAATCGCCTCCCGACAAAGCTCTGTTTTATTAGACTTAGGGAATTTTCAGCTCTACCCTAATTTTTTTTAACACTCAGTGAGCGGTGACGTTTTGCGAGACTTGTACACTACCCCGGTGTCCTTGATGGCCCAGACACTACGAGCAAGGGTCACCATCAACTGATACTGTCCGCCTGGTCACTGACTCTTCATTCATTCATCTCTGATAGAACACTTCTCAAACAGACCATGTGTTGTTTTTCTTCTCGCATAAATCTTACGATTCCAAAACAACTTGAATGGGTTTCATTAAGTGATTTCAAAATCTTCTGTCGTTGCTACTGCGTCGCATTTTAGAATAAGGATCAATCCAGCGTATATCTCCTATACTTTAGAGTTATGTTGTCCTGGATACCGCGCTAATTCGTGTTACGATATTCAAACGGGGAAGAGGACGCTAATAGGGGAGTGCTATAGCTATTAGCTCATATTTTGAAAACCGCCGACTATATTTAGAAAAGCTTCAATTGTAAGTTATTTAAAATTTTATATAGGACATTCAATGTCAATACAACATGCTTTATAAGTTATAATCAACCCTGACGAAGATAGTAATGACGAATATCCGTCTGTCCCACGAGAGAGGAAAATTTCTAATTTCCACAAGGGCTAGCCGGAACCTGTGTGCTGTATTGAGGACTAACTGAAGTGACGTTCCATCCTCACAGTTCATTAAACTTCGTGGAAATCATCATCATCATCATCATCTGTTTACCCTCCAGGGTCGGCTTTTCCCTCGGACACAGCGAAGGATCCCACCTCTACCGCCTCAAGGGCAGTGTCGTGGAGCTTCAGACTCTTGGTCGGGGATACAACTGGGGAGAATGACCAGTACCTCGCCCAGGCGGCCTCACCTGCTATGCTGAACAGGGGCCTTGTGGAGGGATGGGAAGATTGGAAGGTATAGGCAAGGAAGAGGGAAGGAAGCGGCCGTGGCCTTATGTTAGGTACCATCCCGGCATTCGCCTGGAGAAGTGGGAAACCACGGAAAACCACTTCCAGGATGGCTGAGATGGGAATCGAACCCACCTCTACTCAGTTGACCTCCCGAGGCTGAGTGGACCCCGTTCCAGCCCTCATACCACTTTTCAAATTTCGTGGCAGAGCCGGGAATCGAACCCGGGCCTCCGGTGGTGGCAGCTAATCGTGCTAACCACTACACCACAGAGGCGGACTGGAAATAATCTAGTAAAATCAAAAAGACAATTTACTCATAAGTAACTCCTCTGTCATGTGTCTAGATAGATTTCTCGAAGTTTATCATCATTTCCACTTCCGAAACAGCAGTGTAAGCACATCAACCTACACTTTCTCCGTACTGGCCATGAAGACTCATCGAAGTGCGGAAGCTATTCGTAACTTAACACGCTATCTCAAATAGACTGATCAGCTCTACGCCCGGACGCTTTTGGCCCAAGAATTAACCTGGAACCTGTTTCTGTGTTTAAGGGGCTAAATGGCTCAGCGCTGGCTTTCTGAGACCAAAGAGCAAATTCGATCTTAGCTGAGTGCGGTGTTATTTAAAGGTGCACAAATACGCCATCCTCGTGTGATAAAAGCAGTAAAACCAATAGCGTTATCATTACGTCGTTCTGTTGCAGGCAGACTAGGATCATGTGCTTTTCAGAAGTACAAACCTCGTTTCCGATTTTTTCGGTCCCCTGACGTCCTCGAGTTACGGTTAGGCAGTCTCCTAAATCAAAACACTAGGGTAGCAAATATACTTTTCCTATCGAAGGTTTATTGTGTTGGAATAAATTTTTCTTCTCTTCTTCTTCTCTTCTGCGATCGTGGATGTGTTAATTTGGAGTTAATCATCATCATCATCTGTTTACCCTCCAGGTTCGGTTTTTCCCTCGGACTTTGCGAGGGATCCCACCTCTACCGCCTCAAGGGCAGTGTCCTGGAGCTTCAGACTCTTGGTCGGGGGATACAACTGGGGAGTATGACCAGTACCTCGCCCAGGCGGCCTCACCTGCTATGCTGAACAGGGGCCTTGTGGAGGGATGGGAAGATTGTAAGGGATAGGCAAGGAAGAGGGAAGGAAGCGGTCGTGGCCTTAAGTTAGGTACCATCCCGGCATTCGCCTGGAGGAGAAGTGGGAAACCAAGGAAAACCACTTCCAGGATGGCTGAGGTGGGAATCGAACCCACCTCTACTCAGTTGACCTCCTGAGGCTGAGTGGACCCCGTTCCAGCCCTCGTACCACTTTTCAAATTTCGTGGCAGAGCCGGGAATCGAACCTGGGCCTCCGGGGGTGGCAGCTAATCACGCTAACCACTACACCACAGAGGCGGACAATTTGGAGTTAATTATAGACAGAATTGCAATGCTAACTTAATTCATACCCGTGGGATCCGAGTTCCTTGTGTGAGTTTTAGGTAAGGGCATCGCTGAGGCGCGTTGTATGCCTGAGTAGATGCCTGAATACTTTCCTCAGGCATTGTTTCCAGATCTGCCATCCTCCTGCTATCATACTTCCTGTCCCTCTACTAACGCTTGATCATTTTATTACTATTATTATTATTATTATCATTATGTTGATTATTATTATTATTATTATTATTATTATTATTATTATTATTATTATTATTATTATTGTTACACCAACAAGCAAGTGGCTACGCTGTTTGGGGTCACGTAGCTGTTAGCTCGCATACGGGAGATAATGGGTTCGAGCCCCCACTGTCGACGGCCCTGAAGAGAGTTTTCCGTGTTTTCCGATTTTCACATCACCCTCATCGGAGGGTTTGCCTTGCAAGAGCTGCACTCGGCTAGAAATATCCACACGAAATTTTATACCAGGCAAATGCTGTTGCAGTAGGCCACGGTCACTTCCTTCCCATTTCCTATACCTTCGTCGCCATAAAATCTATCTTTGTCGCTGTAATGTAAAGCAAACGGTAAAAGATTATATAAAAAGAAATAAAGTTATTCTACCGGATTAATAATGATATTTATTTTATCTACTACTGACTATTTTTATGGGTTTCGGAGATATTCAGGTGCCGAAATTTTGTCAACTTGGGCTCAGAAAGGCAATGCGCTCTACCATCTGAGCCACACAGCCTGGCGTTTTAGTAATCAGTGGGATCTGAGAAGACCAAGAGCCTTTAGTTTCCATAACCCTACATTTTGGTTAGCACGCTGGCAATTAATTCAAGGAGCCCCGGGTTTGATTCCCAGCCGGGTCGGTGATTTTAACCTTCATTGATTAAATACTGTAGCCCGCGGAATGGATACGTGTGACATCCTTAACGTTGGAATTGTGTTCATCTTAAATGTATAACTTAAGTTCATTTCATCATGTTCATTCACACTTCGTAGAGAATGGCATATAGTAATGCATATCATATAAAAGTGACTCATTAACAAGTATAAGGAAATACAAATAGAGGCTGGCTGCGATGGTGAACAAGACCGAAAGCCAAAATAAAAAAAAGAAAATACCCTACATTTCGCTTCCCATGTCTTTCTTCCGTTTTTTTTACCCTTATTTTACGATGGTCAAAAACCTTCTTTCATGTTTTATTTTCTTACGAGGCAGTCTATCGGCCGATAGAACAATATACGGTAAGAAACAGTCGAAAACCACCCTCGGAGTTCACTAGATGGTCTGGAGTGAATTAATACTCACGGCCATGGAAGTCAGATGATGATAAATCTACCGACGTCAGTTTTTGCTGTTTCGTCATCCGCCCGCCAGACTCGTAAATAACTGATCTATATTAAACATAATGTCGCAATGTGAACGTCAGAGTATCGTCATTTAAATGAATCAGTGGAAATTTAGTAATTTGTGACACCTATTTTGCGAGGAAATGGGGCCAAGAACAGGCGTTGAAAGGGTCAGGTCTGTACGTCAAACTAGTGGAGCTTATCAAGTGAGACTTTGATCGTCTCTCCATCATTTCATTGACAACATTTTGCGCCTCAGATTACTTGTTCATGTGACCTTCGCCTTCCAAGGGGCGGGGCACGAAGCGTCATGAGAGCAGGGTATCTGGTATAGTGCTCCACACCATCACAGGTGTTGGTTGGAACCCCATGCCAGAGTTCGGACCGGGCCGGACTCTGCGCAGTATGACTCACTGCACATGAAGGACAGTATAATAATAATAACAATAATAATAATAATAATAATAATAATAATAATAATAATAATAATTGTCAACGTATGGCTTTTAGTGCCGGGAATGTCCGAGGACATGTTCGGCTTCCCAGTTCTGTAGCTGTGAGGCTGTTGTTTGCTGTTTCGATGTAGTTGTACTGGCTGGGAAAGGGAAACAAATGGCCGTGGCCTGGTGAAAGGTATCATCACGGTATTTGCCTCGAGTTGAAATGAGAAACCAAGGAAAACTATTTCGAGGATGGCCGACGGAGCAGTCGAACCCACCTGTCTCTAGTAGAGCTAGCAGCTCTAACTAGCCGTGTTGCAAAGCAATGAGCTTGCTAAATATCGGATGAACATCGTGCGTAACTTAAATGTCGATTAGGTAGAAATTGTCTAAGGCTTAAAACTCGTAATCGTTTCTATAATAGGCCCAGAAATTCAAGTAACACACACATTGGTACACTCTTGCCGCATGCATTGGTTCCTGACATAGTGTATCCTGATTGTACAGCCTTCTTCTTTTCACCATCACTGCATACCATAACACTCGTAACGCACGCACGTGACGCAGAAACAAGACAACAATCAGGCTCAATGACTATGAGTGACCTTTGGTTCAAGGGGCCCCAGGTTCGATTCCCGGCTGGGTTGGAATTTTAATCTTAATTCCACTTGCTCGGGGCTGGGTGTGTGTTATCGTTAAAATAATAAATGTCTATTTCAATATGTTTCATTTCATCACGTTGTTTCAATACATAGCAAAAATCAAAATAATGACTCATTACAAGTATACTGTAGGTTGGTTAAATAGTGAAAGCCAAAGTTGGAAAATGAAATGAACAAAACAAGACACCTCGTATCCACTGAGTGACTGAACAACTCATTGGAATGATGGTTTGAGTCTGTTATTGATATATGTCGACACACACACCCCTCACTTTTTAAATATCGCCCACTGACTGAACAGAAATTAATCTGGTTCGAGTCTCTACAGACTCGTTCGTTTCTCTATCCGTTCGTTTTACCAGCAAGTTCGCTCTGATCAAATTAACGAAGCAGTAGACGGAATGAGTTCGATTCACCAATTACATGGTTCTACTCTTCACCCGCCAAAAGCATTAGGTCTCCCAATATTAGTCTCTCTGGCCTCTGGTACAGGAAGTAGAAACATGCACATTGACACACAGGCAACTACAGTAAATCGAAAAGCCTGTTCACGGTGATTGAGACCAGACGATTCTTCTTCTTCTTCTTCTTATTATTATTATTATTAAACTGAATGCCATGTAAAGTAATTCCTGTGGGGTAAACTTCTGGCTCTTGGAGTCTCCGAAAAGCGTAAAGATAATTCATGGGGAGTCTGGTTCCCACATACTGCATTCGTTTATTTCGGGCAAGTTAACTAACGTATAGTATCGCCAGAGGATGATATTTTCTATGACAGTCTATTAGTGGTGATCTGTCACTTAAGGACGCAGAGTTACGTGTTTTCACTGGGAACTGAGCCGTGGCGGACAAAGCCGAAGGTTAAATGGAGCATGTCCTTAAATCTGGAAGCAAGCCTAAGGATACAAAGATACCTACTGGAATGTGGCTTTGACGTTCAACATTAAATAGAACATCCCAGAAAGCATAGCTCTATATCACGTGTCATGCAAGGATGAAAAGTACCATCCCCTGAATGCCAGTGGGAATGTAAGGTTCTGGATTTGTTTCCAGACACCTGTTCTGCCCTCCCTGAAAGAATTCATGCTCCTACACGATCAGGATAAAATAAGATTTTAAAGGCACAGTCTTCCTTTCCCTTTCTTTAACCTTATACTTCGAATGATCGTCTCTCTCTTCCTATTTCTTAAGCTTACAAGGAACTCATAATCTCACCGTTTTTCCTTTGAGCTATAGTTATCTCACATTCCACGTCTTCAGTTTCCTTTAGCAATTCGTAGCTTAATTTTGACTTTTAGTGATCAATTCCTTTGGCAAAAACTGTTATGTTTGTCATTAGTGGATCTTCGGATTTCGCTGCCATTGTCCGTTAGAAAATTGAAATCTCTACTGCCCTTACCATGGGCAGTCTACAGTCTATTAGTGGTGATTTGTCACTTAAGGACGCAGAGTTACGTGTTTTCACTGGGAACTGAGCCGTGGCGGACAAAGCCGAAGGTTAAATGGAGCATATCCTTAAATCTGGAAGCAAGCCTAAGGATACAAAGATACCTACTGGAATGCGGCTTTGACGTTCAACATTAAATAGAACATCCCAGAAAGCATAGCTCTATATCACGTGTCATGCAAGGATGAAAAGTACACAATATTTCAAATGTCAGTAGTAATAACATATTTTTGGCACAGTCCAGAACAAAATGCAGCTTCCACTGAGGTGTCAGTCTCATTTATGGGTGAGAGTATGGAAGCTGCCGAAGTATGAGTGAAGCATAGTTATAATATTCAGATCAAAACGATGGTGCATCGTGTGTTATGAGAGGTGTTACTCATAGGGTCAGTGGTGCTGCAACATCACTTTCTTGACCAGTGAGGAAAGCCTAGTACGCCTCGTTTTGCTGCCGACAATGGTTTTTGCGATTACATTTTTACGATAACATTTGATGGTGGTATTTCAGATTCCAACCGACATCCTGGTCGATGGCTTGACGGACAGTGGCATTAATGGTCGTGAATGTTAGAGAGATAGCAACACACAGTAATGTGAAGTCAGAGCACACAGCCAATGTTTGTAGCAATCCTGATTTCAAGAGGACAAATGGAGAAAAAATCTCGTTTTTAGGAAGAGGAATTAGATATTGTAGTAACTTACCCATGAAGATGTTTGACAAATTTCCCAACTTCTTTGGTATAATTTAAGGAAAAACTGGGTAAACAAACAATAGAATCTGCCACGTGGGGGACAGCCCTGAATGTAGATCAGTGGTGATTGATTGATTGATTGATTGATTGATTGACTGATTGATTGATTGATTGATTGATTGATTGATTGATTGATTGATTGATTGATTGATTGATTGATTGATTGATTGATTGATTGATTGATTGATAAGACCGCTGCTGAAAAATGTTTTGATAGATCCTTATTAGGTAGTTCTGTCGTAGCTTTTCCAGATTTACTCCTAGTCATTTAAATGTTGATTCGGCTTTCACTTGAGAATTATGCTTCGCGTAACTCTAGCGTATCGAATCCTATCGTTAAGATGGTTTCCTGTAATCTGCTGCAATCTCTCTTAGCCGCGGCCAATTATATCTCTATCCAAGCTTGAATTATTCTACGGTGTTCCCTTCCACTACAAGCAAAGTCGGAATGATCGGTAATATACTGACCACACTAAGGTTTCTTTTAGCAACAGTTTACTAATAAACTTATCCCATTAAGCCTAAATTCATTTCTGGTGACGCATTGTGTTTACAGCGAATGCACTATTCTTCCGATATGGGCAAGAAAATATTGTTACTTTCATCAACCTGTTTCAGTCTCATCTTTCGGTTTGACTATATGAAACTGACCAAAGTATGAAAGATGCTAGAAACCCAGTTTCTCTAGTACGCCCATTCAGTGACGCTTACGCTATTTATGACAGCAGATAACGGATCCAGTGTTGTAGTTGGAATTTGTTTAGAGGGTACACTGTAATACATTATCGAGAATTAAAGGAGGCGCGGAATGAAATAGTACTGCACTCTTTTGTGGGGTTTGTTAGGCCTACACTTTCCGAAGAATATTCACGTCAATTAGCCTATAATTTCAAACTAAAAATTACCACCCTGAAATTTTAAATGGCTAACTTATTAAATTAACAATGGTGAAATGTCTTATTTTAGTCGCTAAATAAACTTTTGAACGTGGCTAAGCAATTCAAGGCTAAATAAACTGTGTGGCTAAACCATTCTTTAGAAGGATTATATTTAACCACAAGTTGTTGCATTGGCAACAATGATACATTTATTCCTCCTCTACCAACCTAACAGCACGACGCCTTCGCTAGCGCGATACCATAAATTTAGTGGGAACTACCCAATTCGAGGGAATGCCAAGACTTTGAAATTAACCCTCAACTGGTATCATACGTCTGTGAGACGGATGAAAAATTTTCCAAGGCCATCCCCTCTCCTTTCCTCAGCCTACTGCTTTCTTCCCTTGTGTACCTCTTAGTTGGAGTGTTGTTTCCATGCAGGGAAGATGATGTACCGCTTGCTTTGTTTGAACTCGAATAAATGCGTAGTAAACTTACTGCGCCGTCTGACAGACGTATGATACCAGTTCCGTGACTATTGTTCGCGAATGACGTTATTCAGCATTGAGTGTTTATTGTGATTATTGTGAGTTAGTATAACACTGTTTTTACTTACAGTGCGTTTAATTCCTATAAATAATCATGGAGCCAAAATCAGGACCACCTCGGTGAGTTTTACGACCTAATGAACCAAACTTTGAACTGACATTCTGCGTGAACTGCCTGAATTCTTCGAGGTTCGTAAAACGTGCTACTCTTGCGATCCTAAACTCAAAAGGAAAACGAAGTACCCGTGTCAGAAGTGTGGAAAACCGATCTGCTTGGAGTGCGCCAAAAAAAAATTGCTGAGAGTACTTTGCGGATAAATAAATGAACGTATGTGGGTGTGTGAAACATTTTTGAAGTCTAAGGTGTTTTTCTATATATTTTAAAAAATTATAGCCATATCTGGACACAAAATGTTTTGAGTTGTAGTAATATATACATGTAAAAATAAGGTAACATATCCTGTAATAAGGAAAATTGTTTTGTAACAAACAGTGACTTTGAACCTTAAAAGTGAAATTTGTGTTTTGAGTTTTCCAGTAATTTTATGTTTTAATTGTTTGTGTGGTCTTTGTATAACATTGACATATCAGCGAAATGATCATAATAATCATATTGTCTAGGTTTTTAAGAAAAACAGAGGCGTCTACATTTTTGGAGCAGCATTCTAATATTTTATTATTGTTTTCTGCATTTGTAATTTTTTTCCTCTACCTTTTGCACTGACATGTTTGAAAACATATATTTAAAGGAATTATGTTGAATAAATAACAAAAAATTAAGAACACATTGTTTAATTTAAAAGTAAATATCTGGAGTCTGACAGACGTATGATACCAGTTACGATACAAACATAGATGATACCAGTTGAGGGTTAACTTATCACATAACAGCAACTCTTGAGGCGTCTTTCCATACTGTTCAATAAACGGAAATACGGACAAGTGATCCAACAAAAGGATTGAAATGTTTTTAAAGAACAACTACTGCAGTGAGTATAGTTCTAGCTAAATTATAAAGGTTTCAAACTTCTAACAAATAACTTTAATTAATAGAGGGTATTTTCAATTCTATATTTTAAAAAATTTGCTTTACGTAGCACTGACACAAATAGGTATTATGGCGACGATGGGATAGGAAAGGGTTAGGAGTGGGAAGGAAGCGGCCGCGGCCTTGATTAAGGTACAACCCCAGCATTTGCCTGGTGTAAGAGTGGGAAACCACGGAAAACCATCTTCAGAGCTGACAACAGTGGGGTTCGAACCCACAATCTCCCAGATGCAAGCCCACAGCTGCTTGCCCCTCACAGCACGGTCTAGTCCCTCAGTCACTTTGACACCAACACTATAAATAATAATAATAATAATAATAATAATAATAATAATAATAATAATAATAATAATAATAATAATAATTGGTGTGTGACCTCCAAAGAGGTCTGGTATACGTCATTCGAGTTGACGCCGTATAATATTTAGTTGGTATGCTAGCAACGTGTTTTTATTTATGCCGGTAAGTTGTACCGGCCTGTAGCGCTGGGTGTAGCTGTTGGGGATTGAACCAGTCTTCAGGCTGAGGATTGAACAAACAAACAAACAATGAATTAATGAAAACCTACAACCTGTTTTCCAGTCATTGACCGGGTCAGGGATGTAATGAATGAAACATATATAGGCTGTTATTACAATGGGGTCGCCACTCCCAAGGTGATTCATTAATGTGTGATAAATGCTATGAAATGATAATGGAGAGTGTTGCTGGAATGAAAGATGACAGGGAAAACCGGAGTACCCGGAGGAAAACCTGTCCCGCCTCCGCTTTGTCCAGCACAAATCTCACATGGAGTGACCGGGATCTGAACCACGGTATCCAGCGGTGAGAGGCCGACGCGCTGCCGTCTGAGCCACGGAGGCTTCAAACAAACAATATACCCATTATTACACATTGTACAGCATATAGGCCTACATTAGACTACACAAATATGTTGACCACAACTTGCCAAGCCCCTTACATGAAGTATCGAACGAGCAACAACAGGCAACAACATATTTTTTATTCTCAAGTTACCATGGCGATGGTTCTGTGGACTCCTAATTTTTCTCTCAAGGACGCTCACTCTGGCCGTGAATTCCATCGTTAGATATGATCGTGTATGCTGTGAGTGATAGCTTCATGGGAGTGCCAATAAATTACTCTCATTAGGAGACGTCGGATAGTGCCTTTGGCCTCAAACTCCTTGTCCGTCAAATTAATTGATTTCATCAAGTTCATTCCCCAAAGTATAGCATACCAGAAGGAAACTCTCATGAACCTTGGCACGTGTCTCAGATCGGTCATGTCCCTATGACTGAATGAGAGCGGTCGTAGAGTGTTACAGATAGATGCACTCTAATTGGGCGTCTGTGAAATAATGAAGCTCTTTTCTCTTGCCTGATGGTTTTGGATACTTATTTTCTGGTCTCATAAAATTCTCGTTGAGTTTTCTGGGATTTTCTACTGTTGTATTTCTGAAACGCAGATTTTCTTAACTCTAGGGCTTGGTTGCATGTTGAGTTCCACCAGGGGTGTTTGCTCCTCTTCTCACTTGTACATCATGTACATCTTTCTGTAGCTGATACGAGATAGCTACATGATCAATCTGAAATTCTCCAATGGAAATGCTTCTTTTAGATCCGTAACAGGAATCTGTTTTATGTCAAATTTCTGTTGTTGGATTTTCTTGGGGTGGTATTTTCTTGGAGTAAATTTTACTTTAACTCTTGTGAGATAGTGATCAGAGTGGTTTCCCATTTAATAATAATAATAATAATAATAATAATAATAATAATAATAATGTCGTTGGTTTTTACGTCCCACGAACAACTTTCACGGCTTTCGAAGACGTCGACGTGCCAGAATTTAGTCCCACAGGAGTTCCTTTACGTGCCAGTAAATTTACCGACACGAGGCTGATGTATTTGAGCACCTTCAAATACCACCGAACTGAGCCACGTCAAACCTGCCATGTTGGGATCAGAAGGCCAGCGCCTCAACCGTTTGAGCCACTCAGCCCTATTCACATTTTCACACCAGGCAAATGTTGGGGCTGTACCTTCATTAAGGCCTCGGTTGCTTCCTTTTGACTCCTAGCCCTTTCTTATCCCACCATCTCCATAAGACATATCTGTGTCAGTGCGACGTAAAACAAATGGTGAAAAAAAACAAACAAATCCGGCGAGGTAGTCGATTTTTGAAGGGTAGTCAGAAATCCTGGCACTCCTTGTCAATGTTAGGCTATATGTACATTGAACATCTCTGAAAGCACACTCGGTGTTTTCAGACATAATTATATGAACTCAACCATAGGGACTGTCCAGTAGAATTCTGCTTTCGTTGTTGCTAGACAGCAGCACAATCAGAATATCAAGAATATTTGGCAGGCCACCTAAATGGCACCAATTCAGAAGGGGACCTTGTAGCTGTGTATATGTGTACAAATATGTAACGACAAAAGGGAAATAAATTCCATCATGCGAAACATTAACAGCAACTCGTCATAATCGATTATCACTGAAAAAAAAGTACGGCATCTTAAATTAAAAACAAGAAGATGATAATCCGAGATGCTCTCGCCGAAATGTTGAAGGCAATAATCCCATTCAGCAACAGTTTTGTATGCTGTTTAATGATAAGCTTTCTTCAGCTTATCCCAGTTATTTCTGGGATCGCTGGAGCCCTCAGGCTCATTTTGGTTATGACCGGGGTCTGAAGGCCGGATGCCCTTCATGAAACCACGTGATTTTTAAAATGGAAATCTCAACTCAGGATCGACTGGGATTCGAATATCAGCCTTCTGGCTGGAACGTCAGGAGCAAAGCCACTGAACTAACCATGCATCCCATTCATAGTCTACAAAAATTGTAATTTTGTCCGTGCATTTCAATTTTTACCACATATTTCGAGTTTAACTCTGATTAGGTGTACAAAAGTCGAAAGTAGGCTAAGTTCTGTTTTGTCTTCCTGAAAAATGACTGAACAGAATTTATTGAAAATCGGTATTTACGTTCAGGAGCCCGGCTGTGCACTAACGTATACATTATTTAATAATAATAATAATAATAATAATAATAATAATACAGTATTTAATTAGTATACAGTGGCGAAGCATTTTCAAGAGGTATAAAACAGGACATATCAGATTTCTCCCTTAATATTAGCTGTATCGAAAAATTACATGAAAAAGTTGTAAAAATAATCATTTATGATATTTTATATTGAATGTGTTTCTTTACCGTACGAGAGAATATAATCTTGACTATTACATTTTTAACAAAAATCCAAATATCAAACCAAACCAAACCCCATGGCACTACAGCCCTTGAAGGGCCTTGGCCTACCAAGCGACCGCTGCTCAGCCCGAAGGCCTGCAGAGGACGAGGTGTCGTTTGGTCAGCACGACGAATCCTCTCGGCCGTTATTCTTGGCTTTCTAGACCGGGGCCGCTATCTTACCGTCAGATAGCTCCTCAATTCTAATCACGTAGGCTGAATGGACCTCGATCCAGCCCTCAGGTCCAGGTAAAAATCCCTGATCTGGCCGGGAATCGAACCCGGGGCATCCGGGTAAGAGGCAAGCACGCTACCCCTACACCACGGGGCCGGCGCAAATCCAAATATCACCAGGATTATTATTTAGTTCCTTCTAAAAAGTCTACAAAAGCTGTACAAAATGCAGTGCCCAATCATTCATAACAGATACACTTTTGCCGCGCAGGCAATGGAATTTTCTTTTTAATATTTTTTATATATATATTTTTTGCTAGTGGTTTTACGTCGCACCGTTTTATATATGTATGTAAGTCCATCAATGGCGAACTTCATCTTCCTCATGACCTTTACTTCAATACTTGTGATCGGCACTTGATATGATTTTGGCAAAGTTTTACCGTCGGACACTTTTTTATTTTACTTTTTATACAAGTTGCTTCAAGTCACACTGACACATACAGGTCTTATGGCGACGATGGGATAGGAAAGGGCTAGGAGTGCGAAGGAAACGGCCGTCGCCTTAATTAAGGTACAACCCCAGCCTTTGCGTGGCGTGAAAATGGGAAATTACGGAAAGTCATCTTCAGGGCTGTCGACAGTGGGTTTCGAACCAGCTATCTCCCGACTGCAAGCCCACAGCTGGGCGATTCTGACCGCACGGCCCACTCGCTCGGTCGGTTGAACACCAACACTATAATAATAATAATAATAATAATAATAATAATAATTGGTGCATGACCTCCAAACATGTCTTGTGTAGGTCTTTCGAGTTGACGCCGTATATGCGACTTGCGCGTCTGAGAGGATAGAGCCCTACCTAAGATGAATTCTAATGTTGAGGATGATACAAACACCCAGCCCTGAGCCAGATGAATTAACCAATGAAAGTTTAAATCCACGGCCAGACCGGGAATCGAACGCGGGACCCCCCAGACTAAAGGTCAGCACGCTAATCACTTAGCCATGGAGCCGGACACCAAACCCATGTGGAGGGATGTGTTCAATACCGCGTGTTTCTGTGGTGGTTTGCAGTGTAGTGGGCTGTGTGTGAACGAAGAGAAGTATATTAAGCCGAATACAAACACCCCGTCCCCGAGGCAGGTGAACTAACCACACTCGGTGGAATCCCTAATCCAGCTGGGGATCGAAACTGGGGCCCTCTGAACCGAAAAAGAGTCCGCTGACCATTCGGCCTAGGAACCAGAACATAGCTAACTTGAAAATCTTATTCAGTCGTCATGGTAACGAGTTAATTGGTGACGGTGGTGGTGGTGGTTGTGGTTTCATTTAATAAGCCGGGCTGAGTAGCTCGGACGATAGAGTGCTGGCCTTCTGATCCCAAATTGGCAGGTTCGATCCTGTCTCGGTCCGGTGGTGCTCAAATACGTCAGCCTCGTGTCGGTAGATTCACTGGCACGTAAAAGAATTCCTGCGGGGCAAAATTCTGGCATCTCGGCGTCTCCTAAAACCGAAGTAGTTAGTAGACGTAAAAACCAATAACATTATTAGCTTTTAATAAGGAGTGATAATCACCCCGTATTGATTAGGTTCCTCCCGAGTGGTGTCTCATGTTTCTCCTGCTCTCGCTACGGTTTGTATGTTGTTCCGCAAAACCGTCAGTGACGGATAGAACAGCTAATATTATATAATAGTACTTTGAGAGAGGAGAAGGTTCGCTGCCTGCCTCGATTCGAATCCCGGCGACATCGAGTAGGATTTTTAGTAGGACCAGTGTCTGACATCTGGAGGGACATCCGGGGGAAACTTCCGGAGATAAATCTTGAACTACCGAGCTCGATAGCTGAAGTCGCTTAAGTGCGGCCAGTATCCAGTATTTGGGAGATAGTAGGTTCGAACCCCACTGTCGGCAGCCCTGAAAATGGTTTTCCGTGGTTTCCCATTTTCACACCAGGAAAATGCTGGGGCTGTACCTTAATTAAGGCCACGGCCGCTTCCTTCCCACTCCTAGCCCTTTCCTATCCCATCGTCGCCATAAGACCTATCTGTGTCGGTGCGACGTAAAGCAAATAGCAAAAAAAAAAAAAAAAAAAAAATCTTGAACTGAACCATGGTCTTCAGGCGACCCTACTTGAACGTGGGAAGATTGAAAATTAACACATTTAATTCCTGGTCAAGCTTTCATGGTTTGACCTTGTGGTTCGAGTCCTGTTGGTGGAAAAATTCGCCATCAGAATGTTGGTCAGTAAGGTAGGAGAGGTGTTGGTATACAATTTCTAATCACTAGACTGCGTGTCAAAGTCCACAATTCCAAACCTCTCCGCAGTGTACGTATTGATGTTGGCATATTACGCTAACGACAGTTATTCATTCGTCGGATGGAGACATTAAGCCTTAAGCAGACCCGTTGGTGTTACTCGACAGGAGTAGGCTGTGTGCCGACACCTCGTTTCACCCTCTCGCTACAAACTCATACGTGCAGATCGCCTATGGGCGTGAATTAGAAAGACCTGCACCAGGCCTCTTCCGGAGGCTACACATCACATAACATCTCACGTCCTGTAAGTGCGATCTTCTTACTATTTAACATCGCATTTACACATACAGGTTTTTGGTGACGATGGGATGGGAGAGGACTAGGACTAGGAGGGTAGCAGCCGTGTTCATAATTAAGGTACAGTCTCGGCACTTCACCTAGAGTGAAAATAGCAAAACCACGGAAAACCATCTTCAGGGCTCGGTCATTGTGTTCTTAAAATGCTTGGCATGTTGGAGTTTTGCTCTGAAAGAGTGCTCGAACAATGCCGTACCATCTTTATCTACCCCTCCAAATGTACATTTACCTCAACAGCTTGCCTATCGTATGTATCTCACATTTCTGAAATGAATGGCAAAATTCCTTTTATCGTTTTAAACCCGCAAATGAGTGAAAATTAGTGAGTGACATGTTGTTACTGAAATAATGGCAAAGAATATGTGTTTCTGAATGTGTAAGGCAAAGCAAAGCCATCTCCGTACAGGCTATGAAGGCCCTTGGATGGGTGGAAGGTAAAGGTTTTCACTATCCGTAACCTCGGCACTTGATGGGGTAGAGTAGTTAGCTCTACTCCCTGCCTCCTTTGCCCCCAGGAATTAACCTGACTCATTTTTGGTGTACGCTGAGTGAACCTCAGGGCCATGTGCACCTCCGGAAATGGAAATCTCGTTTCTTAAATTTTTCGACTTCCTGACGGGGAATCGAACTCACGTCCTTCCGGGTGAACCTAGCGCTCCTTTACCGTCTCGGCCAGGCAGCCCCTGAATTTGTAAGATACTTAAATAAAATTATGAAAGGGCTGTATGGCTCAGCCGATAGTGTGTTGACCTTCTGAGTTCAAATTGGCGGATTCGATACCGACTCAATCCGGTGGTATTTGAAGTAGTAATTTAAAATGATTTGCTTCACGTTGGCCTATTTGACTCATAAAAGAACTCTTGCGGGACAAAATGCCAGTACCTCCTCTCCGGAAACCGTAAAAATAATTCGTGACACGTAAAATCAGCAACATTATTAAAGCACAGAAGACACATCTGCATCACACACTTCCCAGATGTAACAGTTTCTGCGTAAACAGTCCTTGAATGAAAAAGAATTGATGCGGCAAAGCGAATCAGACAGCAATTCCTTCCAAACATACGGTTGGTGACGTAAAGCTGAGGGGTTAGTTAGTTATGGTTAACTGCGCCCCATTCAGCTCATCGAATGGGTGGAGCTGCACTTAATGATTTGATAGAAGTAAATAAATTAGAGGGAGCAGTGTGGCCAATACGGGGAGGTGACGTGGCTGTGCTGTTGGGGTGGCTGGCAGGCAGGCACGGCCGGCTGGATGTTTGGCGTGTAACAGGATACCTCCTCCCATTACCCATCCAGTCTACTTTTGGCTCGGTGCTTGCTCAAGCCAGAGCACTCTGCTCGTAAAGAGATGCCAGTCGACAGGCCTCCGAGGAGAATAAATGAATTCTGTGGCGAATATTGATGGCAGGAAGGAATACAACGTGAGCCTTGCCAACTGGAATTTAACAGAACTTTGCGACTATCGTGCGTTCATCTCACATTTCTGGAATGCAAGGCGATTTTTTTTTCAACCCGCCAGTGAGCGACATTGTTACTCAACTATTAGTAAATAATATGTTAATTTTACAGAGCTTGTTTCCACGATCTACTTCTTTCTTTTCGTTTTTAACCCCCCTGAAGCACTAAGTTGGTGCCCGTTTTTAATTTAGACGCTTGGAGCATCACGGTGAGTTTGTAATTTATTGAGGGTAGGATTGTGTCCACCTCCTTAGCTGAATGGTCAGCTTGAGGCCTTCCATTCAAAGACCCCCGGGTTTGATTCTCGCCCGGATTGGGGATTCTTAACTGCGTCTAGTTAAATCCTGGGAGTGGATGTTTTTGTTTATCCTAAGATACTCGTCTGCATATGCACACAGCGCACTACAATACCAACCACTTCAAGAACATGCAATATTGAACAGCCTTCATCCCTCCACATAAGGTTGGCGTAGTAAGAGCATCCAGCCGCACTTTAACAAATTGCTATAACTTAATGTGTGATTTCATAAAACTATATGGCTGACTTCCATTCATGTAGGTATGTTAACCACGTTACGTGTGAAGTCAAAAACGTGGCTACTATACTATTCCCTTAGCCACACTCCAAAAATATTATAAATTGCTTGTACCATAGAAAGTGAAAGCATTCATAATTTTCGCTTTTTGTTTTCTTTTCATCGTAAAATTCGACCAATGTTTAAAAATATTTCTAAAATCCACTCTGGCAACGGTCCGCTTCTTTCCCCAAACCGACTCCTCGAAATGAAATATACAAATTCAAATATAGAAACAGACATTTTGCACGGCGAAGTAGGTCTTCGTACTTAAAAAGGTTGACTATCCTTGGTTTTGAGGGTTACAGATTATCTGTTTGTTGTTACTCGCCCGACATGTTGTTAATACTGATAATGGTAATGCTACTGACCTCTGGGGTGAATTCAATATGGTTGTGACCCCTGTGTCCGGTGGAAAGTCATAACAAGTAACTTTTGATGAAGACAGGAAAACAAGTTCGAGACACGGCCATCGATCACTCGGCTGGCGTGAGTCGATGGAGGTGGAACATGCGGCCAAGTTATAGCAGCGTAGAAGCCAGCTACTAAAACAAACTACTCGTGTAGCTGACAGTCAACTTTATTTTACACTTCACTGGATCCATTTTCTATAAATATTCATTCCTTCCCTGCATCGTTAGTGCCTTCTCACTTATCTGATTCATTCACTGATTCATTCGATCGTTCATTCTTGGTATATACATTCGTTAAGGTTTCCCGCTTCATTAATTCACTCCGTCCTTAATGCTTTCCTTTACCTATTCATTTGTCCGTGAGTTTGTTTACGTCACGGTAAGTGCAGTGATTTGTTTGATTATTCCCAAATGGGGCATAGAATACACACATGGTATCTTCTGCCTATCGTAAGACGAATCTTCAAACTGGAACCTTGGGTTGGTGACCACGGGGACTCTAGCTGAGTCCAGCATTGCTTCCACTTACTTGTCCCAGGATCCCTCACCTTCATCTTTCCTATCCACCCTCCCTTGATTAACACTTCCAATATCTACGGTATTAGGTTCGCGAGACCTAGGGAGTCTTAATTTTCATACCCTTCGTACCATTCCGATTTCATTCTTCGAAGGATAGGACTTCTTCCATTTTCTCTTCTGACTAATTTTAATTGGGATGGTTGTCTAGTTACAATTCCCTTTAAAACAATAATAACCACAACCACTACCTTACGATTCAAAAAGTTCACCTTGTTTCCCATGCATTCATTATTCCAGTTAAGCCCTATTCATTTGTTGGATCATCGTTTCATTAATTTCCTCCAGCTTTCATGAATTCTCCATGAGCCTAATCTTCTTCTTTCTGGCCTTATTTCCAATTTATTGGAGCCAGCACTTGATGTGGATATGGCCTAGTATTATGGCAGGATGCTCTTCCTGACGCCAATCCTATGTGGAGTGATGTAATCACTATTGCGTAGTTGGTAACGTGGTGTGTTGTATGTCGATGAAGTTAAGTGTATTAGGACGAACACAAACCCAGTCCCCGAGCCAGAGCAATTAACCATTCTACTACTACTACTAATTATTATTATTATTATTATTATTATTATTATTATTATTATTATTATTATTATCAACATCATCATCATCATCTGTTTACCCTCCAGGTTCGATTTTTCCCTCGGACTCAGCGAGGGATCCCACCACTACCGCCTCAAGGGCAGTGTCCTGGAGCTTCAGACTCTTGGTCGGGGGATACAACTGGGGAGAATGACCAGTACCTCGCCCAGGCGGCCTCACCTGCTATGCTGAACAGGGGCCTTGCGGAGGGATGGGAAGATTGGAAGGGATAGGCAAGGAAGAGGGAAGGAAGCGGTCGTGGCCTTAAGTTAGGTACCATCCCGGCATTCGCCTGGAGGAGAAATGCGAAACCACGGAAAACCACTTCCAGGATGGCTGAGGTGGGAATCGAACCCACCTCTACTCAGTTGACCTCCCGAGGCTGAGTGGACCCCGTTCCAGCCCTCGTACCACTTTTCAAATTTCCGGGCTGAGTGGCTCAGACGGTTAAGGCACTGGCCTTCTGACTCCAACTTGGCAGGTTCGATCCTGGCTCAGTCCGGTGGTATTTGAAGGTGCTCAAATACGTCAGCCTCGTGTCGGTAGATTTACTGGCACGTAAAAGAACTCCTGCGGGACTAAATTGCGGCACCTCGGCGTCTCCGAAAACCGTAAAAGAGTAGTTAGTGGGACGTAAAACAAATAACATTTATTATTACTTTTCAAATTTCGTGGCAGAGCCGGGAATCGAACCCGGGCCTCCGGGGGTGGCAGCTAATCACGCTAACCACTACACCACAGAGGCGGACATTATTATTATTATTATTATTATTATTATTATTATTATTATTATTATGCTGATGCTGCCTTATTCGGTTCGGATGTTGACTACCAGTACGGCTATCTTCCTTTTGTCGCGTACAGGTGGAAGAGCTCCGCAGTGGACATACCAACCCATTTCCTCAAACTGTCGAGCGAAGATGTTCGTCTTGTCTAGGTCCTCCTCCGCCTTCAATTTTTCCTTGAATCATTACTTAGAATAGACAGTACTTTTGATGATTCCTCATAAATTAACCACATGAACTTAAAATCCCCAGACTGCCCAAGAATCAAACACAGGGCCCTTTGAATCGAAGACCAGCACGCTGACCATTCAGCCAAGGTATGGATTCTCAATAATAATAATAATAATAATAATAATAATAATAATAATAATAATAATAATAATAATAATAATAATAATAATAATCGTAGGGCCTCACCTATCCTGTTCATGCATTTTAGTCTGACGTCACATAGATTGCCATCGCGTTAATTTCAGTGTTCCGTTTTCCTCTACTGGATGGCAGAGTTAACTGAACTCTGTTGGGCGACAATTTACTGACTTTCACTCTTTTTGTCGAGTAAACACCAAGTTTATCAGCAGAGATCTTTTGCATGCTGGCATCGCACGACATGGAGTGTTAAATGAACCATTTTCTTCCCTTCAAACATCCCGCTTCGGGATCTGAAGATCGCCTGATCCATAAGGGAGCTATGAATTTCCCTTAAGCCATTGAATGACCAAGGGCTGGAAGGGCAGAGAAGGTGGTAAAGCCTGATACAAGTAAATACAAACAATATTCGAGACAATTTAAAGTCTCTTAGTACTCTTCACATATTAGTCGGAATGGTGTAATGGTAATCGATTCCATACAGTATATCAGATCAATAATGAGTCGTTAATACGCGTATTTTAAAGAAGTATTCCATAAATTGTTTGTTATTGAGGTCCATTTCTCATACCTGGAAATGTTTCTCTCACAAAATACACTGACGACCTCCAGCCAGCTGGAACATTGCCACTCAACTGGACCGACTCTCATTCACGCTACATTTTAAATGTTCCTTTCAAATCTGAGTGAAAGTGAAACAAAACAAGGCCGCATCTCGAATTATCATCTTCGTGTTTTTAATTTAAGAACCCGTATTTTTTTTCAGTGATAATCGATTATGACGAGTTGCTGTTAATGTTTCGCATGATGGAATTTATTTCCCTTTTGTCGTTACATATTTGTACACATATACACAGCTACAAGGACCCCTTCTGAATTGGTGCCATTTAGGTGGCCTGCCAAATATTCTTGATATTCTGATTGTGCTGCTGTCTAGCAACAACGAAAGCAGAATTCTACTGGACAGTCCCTATGGTTGAGTTCATATAATTATGTCCGAAAACACCGAGTGTGCTTTCAGAGATGTTCAATGTACATATAGCCTAACATTGACAAGGAATGCCAGGATTTCTGACTACCCTTCAAAAATCGACTACCTCACCGGATTTTTTTTTTTTTTCACAATTTGTTTTACGTCGCACTGACACAGATATGTCTTATGGAGATGATGAGATAAGAAAGGGCTAGGAGTCAAAAGGAAGCAACCGAGGCCTTAATGAAGGTACAGCCCCAACATTTGCCTGGTGTGAAAATGGAAATAGGGCTGAGTGGCTCAAACGGTTGAGGCGCTGGCCTTCTGATCCCAACATGGCAGGTTTGACGTGGCTCAGTTCGGTGGTATTTGAAGGTGCTCAAATACATCAGCCTCGTGTCGGTAAATTTACTGGCACGTAAAGGAACTCCTGTGGGACTAAATTCCGGCACTTCGACGTCTTCGAAAGCCGTGAAAGTTGTTCGTGGGACGTAAAATCCAACGACATTATTATTATTATTATTATTATTAGTATTATTATTATTAAATGGGAAACCACGGAATACCATCTTCAGGGCTGCCGACAGTGGGGTTCTAACCCACTGTCTCCCGAATGCAAGCTACGTCACCCAAACCGGGCGGTCGGTTGCACGGTTCACCAGAAAAACTCACGAACTTCGGATCATGATTCGGACACATATCACTGATCCATCGAAGCAGCTATTTTGTGGTTAAGGTTTGGGTGGTAAAGATACATGTTTAGGAATTTACAACCGATTTTTCATCTTCTATCAAATAAAGTAAACTCATATCCTCGTCTCGAGGTGGTGCAACTCTTTTCACTCTCTCTCTCTCTCTCTCTCTCTCTCTCTCTCTCTCTCACACACACACACACACACACACACACCGTGGAACTGAGTTGCAAGTGCCTTTCTCAAAAACGTACTAGCTAATATGCCAATCTTAAATTTCTGGCAGTATCGGGAATCGAACTCGGACCGCCAAAGACGGCAGCTAATAGCAATAACCATTACACTTTAGAAGTGGACTTCCATCAAATGAGAGAAAAAATAATTCTTGAACGTTTAGTCTTCCCTTCCTCTGCCTAAGGAATAAAATAAAAACTTTCTAAACTGAAAATATCGAGATTAGGACCCATGTTTATTTCTGCTTAGTATTAATAATGTCATTGATTTTACGTCCCACTCATTACTATTATAGTTTTCGGAAACGCCTATGGGCCGGAATTTTGTCCCACGGGAGTTCCTTTATGTACAAGAAAATCTACTGACACGAGGGTGGGGTATTTGGGTACTTTCAAATACCGCCGGATTAAGCCGGGATCGAACACACCAACTTGAGCTCAGAAGGTCAGCGCTCTATCGTCTGAGCCATTGAGCCCAACATTTGTCGTTGTTATCATCATCATCATCATCATCATCATCATTTTGTGTATGCTCAAAATGTCTTCAGAAATGATCCTCGTGTGAGGTGGTTTCTCCTCGTGAAACACATGATATTGGTACACACTTTGTGGAGGAAGTATTACATTTTTATTCTATCAGCCGGCTGAAAATGGGAATTATAGGAATCATTAAAACCAGCAGTTTGTACAAAACCTAATTATTTCCTTTATTCTCTTTATTCTTCTTCTTTATCTGTTTACCCTCCAGGGTCGGTTTTTCCCTCGAACTCAGCGAGGGATCCCACCTCTACCACCTCAAGGGCAGTGTCCTGGAGCTTCAGACTCTGGGTCGGGGGATATAACTGGGGAGGATGACCAGTACCTCGCCCAGACGGCCTCACCTGCTATGCTGAACAGGGGCCATGCGTGGGGATGGAAAGATTGGAAGGGATAGGCAAAGAAGAGGGAAGGAAGCGGCCGTGGCCTTAAGTTAGGTACCATTTCGGCATTTACCTGGAGGAGAAGTGGGAAACCACGGAAAAGCACTTCCAGGATGGCTGAGGTGGGAATCGAACCCACCTCTACTCAGTTGACCTCCCGAGGCTGAGTGGAGCCCGTTCCAGCCCCCGTACAACTTTTTAAATTTCGTGGCAGAGCCGGGAATCGAACTCGGGCCTCCGGGGGTGGCAGCTAATCACACTAACCACTACACCACAGAGGCGGACTTCTTTAATTATTAACAAAATTATTAGCAGAAATACGCAAACAATGTCATTCGTCGCGGCTAACCGATTTGTATAGCGATTTGTATTTGTATAGCGCTACAGCAAAAAGTAGACACTTGCATGTGCTGTGAGGAAGGGTAGCAGGGGTATACATATATATATATTCGCCAAGGTCATGAACACTGAGATATGATTCACTGACTTGCCCCGTGCATTGTCAGTCTGGCAGTCTGTTTAGTGTCTGTTAGTTTCTTTCTTAGTGTGTAGTCAAATACTAAATGATTTTTAATTGTATAAACACGCCTTACTTCTATTTCATTGTAATACATGTGTAATATTTTTCCTTTGGTGAAAGTTTTATTGTATAGTATTGAACTAAAATATCATAAACTATTATTACCACACTTAAGTTGGTAAAGTGTCAACCTTTACCTCTCTGTCGAAATTCGCTCAGAGAGCATAAAAAGCTTAGCAGTTTGCAGTTTTTTTCTTTTTTGATGCATATACCCCCCTCCAATATCCAAAAACCCGGGTACCTTTTGTTGTCTGTATTTTTTGTTTGCCCCACACACACACACTTCTAATTGCCAATCACCACTACTGTGGCCACACACGATATCAATATTGCACACACGAGCACATGAAGCAGTAAAGTTAAGATTAACACCAAGCACATCATAATACACACTCACCCAGGAACTGATCTAACCAAACCCCATGGCACTTAACGCCCCTGAAAGCGCTTTGGCCTGCCTGCAGATTACGAGGGGCCGTGTGATCAGCACGACGCATCCTCTTGGCCGTTATTCTGGGCTTTCGAGACCGGGGCCGCCATCTCACAGTCAGATAGCTCCTCAATTCTAATCACGTAGGCTGAGTGGACCTCGAACCAGCCCGCAGGTCGAGAGAAAAATCCCTGACCTGGCCGGGAATCGAACGCGGGGCCTCCGGGGGAGAGGCAGACACGCTACCCCTACACCACGGGGCCGGCAGGAACTGATCTAGTTTGCTGTAATACTGATGAGAACTTTCTGTTCGTGAACTCCATCTCATCACCTGTGTTAATGTGGCATCCATCATGATAAGTACATTTTCATTTATTAAAATAAGGATTTCCTATCTAGAAAGCCAAGAGAAATGGACAAGAGCCTTAGGGCTGAGAGCAGTGGTTGCTTGGTAGGCCAAGGCCTTTTGAGACTGTTGCACCATGGGGTTAGGTTAGGTTTGGTTTGGAGTAAGGATTTACGAATAAGTGTGTGACGTAGAGAAATTTTCGATCTAAAAATTTACCTTATGTGGAAATCTCAAGAGAAATGGTACAAAGACTGCCGACGGCGGATTACTTCCGAGTCCATTGATACTCACTAAACTGGCTAATGCAATTTTACGGATGCCATGACAGTCCCAGAATGGTAGATATCGAGCTTTGAATCAAGGCATTTGTATAGTCGATGTTCAATCCACAGGTTTCATTTTAAGGTGTATCAGACAGAGAAGAAACCACACTCAAACTTATTCAGTCAGAATTGTGCTATGTGCAGAAGATTACACATTTACGATTTGACCAAGGAGATACTACATAAATATGTTCATAACTTACAATTTTTAAATTTGCACATTGTTGCTTAATAGACCTTCGTTCAAAGGGCGACGGTTCGATTCCTGGATGGGCAGGGGATTTTAACTTTGTATGGTTCGTTCCTCGGGCTCGGGGACTGAGCGTCTGTCTTCGTCTTAATCCATTTTTTCTGCATACAATATACACACTACTAACCACACAGAATCACGCAATAGTGAACACAACCTTCCAGATAGGTCGGTCGTTAGGAAGGGCATTTTGTCATAAAAGTAGTCCAGAATGAGACAAATTGCGTACCCGAATAAATATTGTTGGTTAATAAATCAATGTATTTACAACTAGCTACACTGATTTTTGTTTGATCAGATGATGGAGGTTGTTGTTTAAAGACGCCTAACACTTAGGTCACCGGCCCACTACCTGAACTATTGAGCAACTAATAACCATAGGGTTTTTTTTATTTTTTTTTATTTATTTTATTACATTTTGGCATTTGGTCCGTAAGACCATGCTGCCAGCTCTGTACATTTAGAAAAAAAGGAAAGTCAAAGAACAACATCTTTACAACATGGGACCGTTCATGGCATTATGACTAATTGGTGATGGAAAGCCACGGTACAGGAACTTTGGTTGGATGAGAACAGTTTAACTACAGAACAAACTTATCACAATGTTAAATTAGCTTCACTTAAAAATTTGGCTATTGCTTGATATATACGGATGTCGTAGGAGCTGAACAACAACGAAACGGAAGTGGTTAGCAGGAGAAGCTAATTAGAAATCACTCCTGTTGTCTTGATCAAAGGGCCTGAAATCCACGTGGATTTACACCTTATAATAAAGGCACTTACAACGGCGGTTTGCTCATTAGCATGACGACAGATCAGCTTTTCCCTGTCAGCGATGGCCGCTATTGATGGACTACTAATAAAGTAATTAAACATAAAATTCACCAATATCTCCTTTATGACAGCTCGCACGGTAAACGTGTATAAGAAATGAATGATCGCACACTTCATTCTACAATGTTTGTTATGTTCAGTTTTTAAATACAACTATTTGCTGTGATAAGCTACTTGGGAGTTTGTGATGAATGTAATAATTCCTAATATCCCCGTTATTATGCCTTTTACGGTAAAAGCGCATGGCACACAAAATATCAGAAACTGTATCTTGCATAACTTTTACCATTCAATATTACTAATTTTGACGAAGAAATTTGAGTTTTTTTTATTTTGACCTCCGAAATTTCTGCGCCAGTATATACTGATAAAATAATATAAGTTACTACCTGTTTCTGAACATAAATTGCAGAGTTTATGAAATTGTATGATGCCGTTTCTCCGCGATTACAACAAACGCACTTTTGTATTCCTAATCTGAGTTAGAAACGAAATGTGGGACAAAAATGGTAGTGTCCGAATAAAATTAGAATTTAATTCATATAATAAACTCAATGAGGCGAGTTATATGATGATACAGTATCTTCAGAATTTGGTCATGGCACCTGTCTTCATTCATTCTCCTCTGTCAATCAGGGTAATACGCCTCTGACAACTTTGCATATGTAGCATAACAGTGTTGATTTGAGTGATTTCACAAAGCAACCATTAAATTTATAATTTTGCTACATTCTTGTTTACATTTCCATAGTATGTACTATCTGTTTTTGAATGCTGTCCAGGGTCTGCAGGTCTGGTACTTGGCACACTGTCATAACCGTCCTGACACGTGTATTTAGTGAGACGCATGTTTCGTATTCTTTGAAGTTGAAGGTGGACTGTGTTATAGGTTACACTCATACCAAGCATGTGCCAACTATTTGTTCATCTCAGTGTTAGGAACGAAAATAGCAGAAACAAAGTAAATAGCAATTAGCTATACCTTGGGCCTGGATAATTTATTGCTTGTAGTCTCGGTTATATCCAAATAATAAAGTGTGGAGTGTGAGTTGGTTCAGAAAGGAAATACTGGCAATGACCGGGGCAGAAATGATGAAATAGGAGAGTGTGAAATATGTTCTTTCTGAGGACCACAAATGAAGATACCTTCTGCATAGTGTTGGCGGGAGGAGAAAGATTTGGTGAAAGTAAAACATCTCTTGTGACACTAGTAATTTCATTTGTTTTCGGAGAGGGGCAAGAATGATTGGCGAGATCAAGACATGCATATGACGAACATATTAGGGTAGATGTAGAGAAAACAATATTAGCACAGGTTAGTGTGGTGTAGAGAATGTATAAGTATTATATTATCAGTCTATAGACTACAGACTAATGGCCCAAATGACAACAACAAAAACAACAATAATAAAACAACTGGCCAGGACTGAACAATGTGTGAGGATTTTCCTAACCGCACGTCTGGATTTGATGTGCGCCGTATGCATGGGAGGGTCAAAGGTCTATACGAAACTGAACTTTAACACTTCAGTGATCTTAGTATGACGTACTTCGATTTTCATCCGAAGTATTGCAATGGAAACTTAGTTCTCATTGTAAACCGACGGACTGTTACACTGATCGGGCATTCCAGCTGGTTTTAGTATTTGATCTAGATTTATAATTCAGTCACCCATTATTGACATTGCCATATCCTGAGAGCGACAAGTGGTACTGTTGCTAGTGATGCATACAACTTCGCTGTCGATGGTGGAAGGCCGAGACAACGGTGGCATGACATGAAGATTGCTCAGCTGACACCAAACGTAGCGTCTGATTGCTAGGGCCCGGACTTTAAAAAAATGCATATGCGCATATGCAAATGCATATTTTGAACGTTACTGCATATTTTGAAGGTTAATGCATATACAGACATATTTTTCTCTTAAGTGTGATCGATTATCTAAGATTTCTGAACAAAATGAAAAACTGAATGAGCTCTGTATGTTGCACATCAATTGGCAACATGAGAAACCTTCCCTGATCAAGAAAAGTGCTTTCAGTGCCTCAATACAAGTAGTTAGATGGACAGTGACGTTTCTCACAACAGCAATTTCCTTCTTTCTGACATTCCTTTCTCCTTCTCCTTACAGCAGCCTTGCAAGGTTTGCTTAAACAAGTGCGTTCCTCTGTTAACTTGCTCTACGTCTATGGCGGTGTTTCTCCAGATTAAACTGTAAAAATACAAAAAGTCTTTGCTAAAAAAATGTCCCGAGCAGTCAGTGTCGATGTACAAGTATTGCTCATTTACGTCCGTCGACGTAGAACGATCATTTTCAGCGTATAAATTAATTCTGTCCGACAACAGAAAGTCATTGACTCCTGAAAACATTGAAAAACTATTGAAACGTATTGTCATGCAAGGAATGAAACTTGTTTATCAATTTAACACTGAGTTAAAATTAAATAATGTGTTTGGTAATGTATTCTGTTTTATTTTAGTGCACATTTTCGTGCATATTTTCAACATTTTTAGTGCATATGTGCATGCATATTTTCGGACTTTTTAGTGCATATGAATCCAAGCCCTACTGATTACTTAAAATGGCGTTCTTCTCTCCGAAGAGTGGACCCTGCACCTGCTGGAAAACGCTAAGTTGAAGCAGAGGAAAAAGAATGACATTGCTTGGTCAAAGTGTATAGAATAGGACATCTTTCTTTGACAAACACTAATATGATTACTCTGTCTGATTAGTTGTACATTTGCAGGAAAATTATAAAATAACTATTACTTCTGTTGAAGTTGTATGCAAAATATTTACGCAAAAAGTATTCTAGGCATTATAAGTTTGTATTTCATCGCTCTTGTAAACATAACAGACTTAGCCTACTTCCAGTATTCAATAGTAATTTTAACTTGGAGTAATGTAAAAATATCACACACTAATTTTGTTTACCGTTAGGCCTAAATTGCCGGCCCCGTGGTATAGGGGTAGCGTGCCTGCCTCTTACCCGGAGACTCCGGGTTCGATTCCAGGCCAAGCCAGGGATTTTCACGTGGATCTGAGGGCTGGTTCGAGGTCCACTCAGCCTACATGATTGCAATTGAGGAGCTATCTGACGGTGAGATAACGACCCCGGTCTTGAGAGCCAAGAATAACGGCCGGGAGGATTCGTCGTGCTCTCCACACGTCACCTCGTAATCTGCAGGCCTTCTGGCTGTGCAGCGGTCGCTTGGTAGGCCAAGGCCCTTCACAGGCTGTTGAGCCATGGAGTTTGCTTTTACTATTAGGCCTAAATTGATTATTGTATCAGAAAGATCTGATGTCGGGAGTGAGAATAGGCAATACTTACCCAAACTTGACTTAAAAATGTAACTGAGTTAGTACTTCAGATTAAAACTAAATCTAATAAATAATGAACTGAAATGGCGTATAGCTTTTAGTGCCAGGAGTGTCCGAAGATACGTTTGGCTTGCCAGGTCTTTTGATTTCACTCCCGTAGGCGACCTGCGCATCGTGGATGAAATGTTGATGAAGACGACACACACATCCAGCCCCCTGTGCCAGTGGAATTAATGATAGTTAACATTCCCGACCCTGCCGGGAATCGAACACGGGTCCACTGTGACCAAAAGCCAGCACGCTAACCATTTAGCCACGAAGTCGGACTAAGGTAATAAATAATAGAGTCTAATAATAATAATAATAATAATAATAATAATAATAATAATAATAATAATAATAATAATAATAATAATATCTCCCTCTAGTGACAGATTAGGAGTGTACTAGGCACAATTACTTAAAAGTCAGCCTTTGGTCTCCCAGTAGGACTCCATTTTATCTGCCACCTGGTAGGCGGCCTAAAATAGTGTCAAATTAAAATGTCTCCAACACGGGAGCTGAAGCCATAATTATGGGGCCACTAGAGCGACTCGAGTTTTGAGCGAGGTTTGAACGCCCTATTCACTCTTCCAGATACTCTTTGTGGTTCTCCAGGTGAAAACTTAGCCCAAACATCACGAGATTCGAACCGCGGCCGCCTGGACAGAAAATCAATAATCAATCACGCACCTTGAATAATAATAATAATAATAATAACAATAATAATAATAATACTAATAATAATATCTTTATCCGTTTCTGATTCAAGACAATGTACTTGTTAACTAGGAATCCCCATGATTATCACTGAGTAGGGTGAGAACTCCGTTCTGTGTTGTATTACCGTAACCTCTCCGTTAACACATGACTTCGGAACCCAGCGAGCACAGGTAAATGCCTTTTTTTCTTATCTTTTACTATCAACCTACCTTATTTTCTCGTCATTTGAGGAGTTGGCTCGTGTTACTGCGCGGTCGGCCATCCTCTCACCCGACTATCGATTGGTTTGCGAGATATCGCAATGCCGTGCCATTTCCTGGAGCTGTTGAGGCCGAGTGCCATTACGAAGCTATACATCACCTGTTTAAGGAAGAAGGAGTAGCCTGCATGCTTGCTCTTACCGACTCCGCCCTTCTGCACGCATTCTTCAACCCCCAACAGTTGAAAATTAATTCTACTCCTTTAGATTCATTTAGGGTGGGGGCAATACAAGAAAGGGACATTTTACAGCATGACAAATTCATCTGTTTGGTAGTGTGATGATGATCATTGCATCAAGGGTAATCAACGAGTACCTCTGTTCCCTTAACATTAACCTTTAACTGTTGGGCGAAACGGTTCATCACTATAAAAAAACTAAAAAGAAAGAAAAAAACACACCTATTGCTGGTTGTGACGATTTCATTAGAACCTATATTTAACAAGGCGTCTCTTTAGAAATAGAAATGCCGGGCTGAGTGGCTCAGACGGTTGAGGCGCTGGCCTTCTGTCCCCAACTTGGCAGGTTCGATCCTGGCTCAGTCCGGTGGTATTTGAAGGTACTCAAATACGCCATCCTCGTGTCGGTAGATTACTGTGGGACTAAATTTCGGTACCTCAGCGTCTCCGAAAACCGTTTAAGTAGTTAGCGCTACGTAAAGCAAATAACATTTGTATTTAGAAATATACATACCAAGCTCGGTAGCTGCAGTCGCTCAAGTTCAGTGTGTTCGAACCCCACAGTCGGGAGCCCTGAAGATTGTTTTCCGTGGTTTCCCATTTTCACGGCAGGTAAATGCTGGGGCTGTACCTTAATTAAGGCCACGACTGCTTCCTTCCCACTTCTAGCCTGTTCCTATTCCATTGTCGCCGTAAGACCTAGGCCTACCTGTGTCGGTGCGACGTAAAAAAAAAAAAAAGAGAAACATTCTCTTAGTCTGCTCGATGGGTGACAGCTAAGCAACATAACATGTAAATATTTCATTAACCCGCCGTCTGACCAACTAATTGAACTGCTCCATAACTGAGATCCAGAAGATGGTTTTCTCGCATATTATGCAGGATTCTACATCGAAATTACTTTCTCAGTAATAGGTCTACACCCTTCAAAATTGTAGACATGATAATAAGCTTTTGGGTTTTTGGCTTGTCAGAAAACAACGTGAAATGTTTTACTCCGCGCCTTCAGAAGAATATAATAATAATAATAATAATAATAATAATAATAATAATAATAATAATAATAATAATAATAATAATAATAATGTTATTTGCTTTACGTCTCACCAACTACTTTTTACGGTTTTCGAAGACACTGAGGTACTGAAATTTTGTCCCGCAGGAGTTCTCTTTCGTGCCAGTAAATCTATCGACACAAAGCTGATGTAACTTATTTAATCACCTTCAAATACCACCGGACTGAGCCAGGATCGAAGCTGTCAAGGTGGGATCAGCAGGCCAGCGCCTCAACCGTCTGAGCCACACAGCCCAGATAATTCCGAAGAAAATCTCGTCTGTTCAAGAGCAAAATTTCTCTAATAACCAAAACAAAACCAAACCCAAACCCCATGACTCAACAGCCCGTGAAGGGCCTTGGCCTATCAAGCGACCGCTGCACAGCACGAAGGCCTACAGATTACGAGGTGTCGTGTGGTCAGCACACGAATCCTCTCGGCCGTTATTCTTGGCTCTCTAGACCGGAGCCGCTATCTCACCGTCAGATAGCTCCTCAATTGTAATCACGTAGGCTGAGTGGACCTCGAACCAGCCCTCAGATCCAGGTAGAAATCCTTGGGTTGGCCGGGAATCGAACCCAGGACTTCCGAGTAAGAGGCAGGCACGCTACCCATACACCACGGTTTCGCCTCTCCAATAACAACTACTACTAAATGTTTTCATTCCTCCCCTGAAGGGGGAGGCGGGCCTCCTAGATGGTGGCGCCGTCTTTCAGGTCAGGAGATTTGTATGGGAGAAGGAGATGTGCGGTGAAGTTGAAAGGGTTGGCGGCCGTAGCCTATACTAGGAACGGTCCCAGCATTCGCCTTAGTGCAGGAAAATGGAGATAGCATGCAAATCACACCTCGACCATACTGCTACTAATTCCTCAGGTAATTTCATAATTACATGATGTTAGGTAACAAATATTATTGTTATTATTTTTTACAATTTGTTTTATGTCGCACCGACACAGATAGGTCTTATGGTGATGATGGGATAGGAAAAGGCTAGGAGTTGGAAGGAAGCGACCGTGGCCTTAATGAAGGTACAACCTAAGCATTCGCCTGGTGTGAAAATGGGAAACTACGGGAAACCATCTTAAAGGCTGCCAACAGTGGGGTTCGAACCCACTATCTCCCGAATAGTGGAGACTGGCCGGACTTAAGCGACTGCAGCTGTTGATCTCAGTAAAGGTTACAAATATATGATATTACGTCACACGTGATGCTCGGTTCTTGCTGCCGAGTGACAGCATAGGGAGCACTTTTCTCGAATCAGCCATCTAGAAAAGTATTTATTAAATTTACGTTTCGACGCAAATCATCTGTAGTTTTCAGGGTCGGGAGATCGTATAAAAATGGCCTCAACTCGATATTTTTGTAAGGTTAATGAGTTGGGTGTTTTTCTGCTTTTTCGGTAGTTTTTCTGAGAAATCCGCCTGTATAACATAGTTTTGAAATCCACTCAGCGAGAGCTTTCTAACAATATAAAACAGTTAAAATCAGTCCGTTAGAACTCTAGAAATAAGCATTAACGTCTGACGCCTTAGTCTTGTATATACAGGGTGTACCGAAAAGTTGCACTGAAAGACTGAGGGATGTACCGGCATTGTAGTAGTTACATTGTGGTATAGTTTTCAACATACTATTATTGTCCGAAAGGACAAGAGTCCATGTTTTCCGTTTTACTTTACACCACATTGTTTGTAAACACATACATATTCACTGCACACGGGTGACCGTCGTACTAAAAAAAAAAAAAAAAAAACCAAGTTTGTGACAAACAGGGGGTGTTTGAAAAACAAGTTATATAACCAATTCGCACGCTTGTTGTGATACATTCTACTACTCTGACCTTCGTCCAGGTGTGTTACCGCTTGCCCTTGCTACTGGAGTGACACTCAGCGTACATAAGCAAGCCAGTGTACTGCGGCGCGTGTTGTTACCAATTGTATTACTTTATATAAAAATATTGTATTTTACAATGTACCATCACAGCACATAGAGTATGTCCGAAAAAAATTGTTTTCGCATTTGCCTTCTCTCTCCTATACTGTATGATCGCGGTACAACATTCCCTTTCATCCTACGTATTGATGATGATGATGATGATAATAATAATGATTATGGTATTTGTTATGTAAGAAGGTCCATTCCATTGGTAATATTCTTTTATTGTTGCACTATTCTCCTCAGAAGTATTTGCTTTACGTCGTACCGACACAGATAGGTCTTATGGCGACCATAGACTAGGAAAGGGCTAGGAGTGGGAAGGAAGCGGCCGTGACCTTAATGAATGTACAACCCAAGCATTTGCCTGGTGTGAAAATAGGAAGTCACGGAAAAACATCTTGAGGGCTGCCGACAGTGGGGTTCGAACCCACTCTCTCCCGAAAGCAGGCTGATAGCAGCGAGCCTCTAACCGCACGGCCAACTCGCTCGGTCTTATCTTCCTCAAAACTCATTGTCATTAGTACGTTCAGCGAAGCTGACGGTTACCTTTAGTCTATGATAAATAACAATTTGAATCCTGTGCTAGTCCAGGTTCGTAATAACAGAGCTCTGTATTTTACGTACTTGCAATCACTATCTGTTTCATACGACCCCAATGTGCCGTAAATTTGCCTTGAAAATACTTTTTCAACACAACGTAAAATCTATTGACACTGGCTCTCACAAAACAACACATTTAAATGCCAATCTACTGCATTAGAATTTGAACATGCCATCTCGAGTTGAGGACACAAAGCGCCTACTTAGTAGGTCGGAGGAGGAAAAACAATGTTACTGGTTTTATGTCACACTAACTATTTTTACGGTTTTTGGAGACACCGAGGTGCCGAAACGTTGCCCCGCAGGAGTTTTTTTATGTGCCGATAAATCTACCGACTGCGCCAGGATCGAAACCGCCAATTTAGGCTCAGAAGCTAAGCACTTCTTTCGTTTTAGTCACTCAGCTCGATGAAGGAGAAAGAGTATCTACTCTTAAAATGAAGACATCCCGTAACAGAGGTTCATGAAAGTTGGAAAAGTACACGATTCTTTAGTTTCCCAAACCTAATACCGCTGGTCACTGAAAAGGTCGAACATTGGCGGAGTGAGGTGAGACAGGAGAGATGTACAGGGAGAGTCTAGCACAGGGATGGCGAACCTATGCCACGCGTGTCATTAGGTGACACGCGAACACGATTTCGGTGGCACACCACATGCACATATTAAAATTTTTATGTACGTTTTGTACTATAGACTATATATATTATCTCGTGCATCGTACAGTTATAGTGTTTCAGGTTTAAGAAATAAATACCGAATATCTAAATTCTAGTTCCATTAGAAAGTGCGTTATGGCAACACTACAACACCCATAGGTCAGGAAGTCAAGTGAAATAAATGTCAGATGCAGCCGACGAGCCATTCGCTTACCCATATCAGTGAATTAGTGAAGTTTGGCTTGTGTGTGGTTGCCAGCATCGCGTAATCATTCCTAGCGAGTAACTGTTTAATGTTGTGAATTTTGTAAGACAAATAGTTGCCAAGAAATTATCCCAATTTCGAGATATGGAGAAAGTATCGCACTTTATTTCAAAACCTCATATTGCACAAATGAGTATTTTTTTTTTTGAGTGGTTAGATATGGACAGTTTAGAAATGAGTTGACTGAATTTTAAGAAAGCATGTATGGGTGAAAAAGTTCGTACAACTTGATGAAGCATTAGTGAAAATCGAGTGTGTTGTTGATGGTGAATACTCTCCCGAGAAGCCGGAGAACTTAATACTTGAACAGTGGAACAGTCTCCCACAAAAGAAACTTGCTACAGCGCTACTTACTTTGTTTGGGTCATCATACGCCTGCAAGCAGGTATTGTCTACAGTGAGCGTTGTGAAGACAAGTTATGAACCTAACATAAATGACAAAGCTACTAAGTATTTTTGCGGTATTGCAAAATATGACCATGAAACATGCAATCACATGTATTTTGTATTTTACAATATATATATATGTAATATCATATTATGAAACACAATTTGGAATTAGGGATGGAAGTCAGTGGTGGCGGTGGTGAGTAGGGGCGGGGGTTGTATCAATTACAAACGAAAATAACAAGTGGCACAGTAAACAGCTGAGAATAATAATCCAGACCTAAAATGGCACACTAGCTGGAAAAGGTTCGCCATCCCTGCTCTAGCATAAGCAATTTTTAAAGTGCTGTATTTAAGAAAGGTCCCAGTTGCCACACGCACGTCGTAAGCTGAAGACTGGCCTGTGTGTTAAGTCGTTTGTTACTGGATGGCTCGGCATTTGAGTTAACTGGATGATTAGCGAACCATTTGCATGCTCCCAAGAACGTGGACTCGATATCCGTCGTGGCTAGTAGACAGGAAGCACTTAAATTTCAATACGCTGTGTCAGAACTCGATCTCACAACCTTCAGTGTAGGAACGCAACACCTAACCAATTGTCATTGGAATGGTCACGAATTCAGGAAGGATAATTTCTACTACTCTAAAGTGGAACTAAGAGACGCCATTCAGTAGCAATCCCTGTAGTTGCAAAATAAAAGGAATTTGCTGCTAATCGAAGGTGGTGGGGGTAGGCATCGTCCCACCCACGTCACGGCGCCTGTGCAAACATTCGACTCGTCTGTGATCGAAGTGTAAACCTCCATCGGCTGCAGGGGAGAGGATGGAAGAGAAACACCATTGAGGGTCCTTAAATTAATGGTTGTTATTACGAGAATCACGAAATGAAATGAAATGAAATGAAATGAAATGAAATGAAATGGCGTATGGCTTTTAGTGTCGGGAGTGTCCGAGGACAAGTTCGGCTAAGCAGATGCAGGTCTTTTGACTTTGACGCACGTAGGTGACCTGCACGTCGTGATGAGGATGAAATTATTAAGACGACACATACACCCAGTCCGCGTGCCAGCGAAATTAACCAATGATGTTTAAAATTCCCCACCCTGCCGGGAAGCGAACCCGGGACTCCTGTGACCAAATGCCAGCTCGCTAACTATTTAGCTATGGAGCCGGACACGAGAATCTCTATTTACGCGTATCAGAATTTATATGATGCAGCACGAAAGGGCTTGTTGGATTTTCTACTGCCTTTTTGGTACTCTCATTAACGAAGAAAACTTATATACTCAGTGAGAAAAGAGAGAGTACCTAAATACTAAGTTTCTTTCTTTCAACAATTTGCTTTACGTCGCACCGACGCAGAGAGATCTTATGACGACCATGGGATAGGAAAAGGGGGAAGGAATCGTCCGTGAACTACTGACGACGTGCTGGCATTTAAATCGTATATACACAAATGTACTGATTACAAGATTCTTTTGTTCGTTTTACAGGACCTAACTTCGAGGTCACCAGTCCCTGCATAACTTCTCAACCGTTCAATTAGATAGTGCCATAGTGTAACATAAAATACCACTTCTAATATTAAATCTGCGTAAATTTATGCGTATGTGAAGGCGACACTCCGGAGATAAAAATGGATATTTTGGTCATGGAGAAACTATTAATTGTATATGAAATAAATGTTCGTGATATCTCTACTTTTATGTAGGTGACATTCTCACAAAGTTTCCTGAAAATCCATGCATTAGGTAAAAATATATTTTTTATCTCCGGAGTGTCGCCTTAAATAAGTTGCTCTTTCCTCTGTGTGCGTTAAAGCAATAAGGGAAACAAAATAACTCTCCCACTTACTCTAGACTCAATACTATTCCACGTATTTGCTCTGATCCGTCTCTGGCGTCGTATAGTGTGCAGAGTGAAATGTCTTTCTTAGCATGGGCTAAATCAAGTTTGCTACTTGCACTTTTCTGACTCAGTCTCATCCTTGGCTTTGACGATATAAAAATGACCGAGATATGAGTATTATTAGTTCGTAAATTCTTTGACATATCAATATAACAGAATCCATGCTGACGTTTAATACACATTGGCTGACGGTTCTCAGATAATATCGTCGCTTCACCGGTAAAACGTTGTATCCCCCAATACCCTTCCTATCCATTATTCTCCTTAAGTCTGGTTACGCCTCCCAGCCACATATGGATATGCAGTCCATCAGAACAATGCCCGTTGTGTTCGTTTTCCTATGTCGACGATTAAACGAAAATGAACCTTACATGCATTGTACACTAGGAGTGCGTAAATACGTAATGCAAACGTACATTCGTACAGTACGGTACTGTAAGGTTCATTTTCCTTTACACATGGGCATAGGAAAATGAACACAACAAAATTTGTTCTGATGGACTGCATATCCATACGTGTCTGGGAGGCGTGAACAGTCTTAAGGAGAATAATTGATAGGAAGAGCTTTGTGGAATACAACCTTTTACCGGTCGTGCGACGATATTCAAATAATAATTAAATATCCTAGTTTAGTGTGTAGTAGATCAGAATGGAGAAATACCTGCAGCAGGAAATAGATCAGAGATGCAAAATTTCAAAGTATCAGTTTCAAGAATATGCAGAGAATTTCTGTTTAAAATTTTTAACATACATACATACAGTGTGAGAACCGATTGCGTATGGCTTTTAGTGTCGGGATTGTCCGAGGACATGTTCGGATAGCCAGATGCAGGTCCTTTGACTTTGACGCACTTTGGATGGTGGTGAGAATCTGCATGAGATAGCGATCCAGCACAAGATCAAGGCATCCTCACGACACTCGCCAAGAGGGCGAGACGAATTTGTGAGCCATCACATATCCAGATGGAGATGGACACGCTCAAAGTCGCGTTTAAGGGTAATGGTTACAGCGATTTGCAGATTCATAGAGCCCTACATCCCAGAGAAACGACCAAGCAAATCTCACAGAAGGAAGAAGTGAAGGGAACTGCCTACTTGCCTGACATTCACAACACCACAGATCGAATTGCCAAGGTCCTCCGCAAACACAATATAAAAACCGTGTTTGGAACCGCCACTAAAATTGCTCACAGTCTGAGTAAAACCAAGGACAAATTGTCCCCTCTTTTACATCCTGGAGTATACGAAATTCCCTGTACGTGCGGTAAAGTATACATTGGCCAAACATGCCGGTCCATTGGTACTCGTATCAAAGAAAATGAACGTAATATTCGTCTCTACTAACCTGACAAATCGGCAATAGCTGAGCACGCTCTATCGTCGGGTCATGATGTCCAAAATGCCCGAGCTCTTACCCACACTAGACACTACAGGTCCAGGATTATACGGGAAGCTGTGGAAATACGCAGAAGTCCTAACAATTTCAACAGGAACACTGGCTATCAATTAAGTAATACCTGGTTGTTAGCCATTAAGGATTTACTATTGTTATTTCGTCTCGGTGTTTTCCAAATTCGTACGTTCCTCGTCGCCAGATGTTTCATTCCAGGCTTATGTCTATGTCTTACACCTGTCATATGTTACGCAAACACGTTATGTGAACCGCTTAGTCTGATTGTGATGGTTCGGTCAACTTCCGCTTCGAACGCTAGCGTTGTGCCACGTGCCATGTTCCAAATTCAAAAGTGTCATTGTTTAAGAAGCCTTTCTCGTGGACAGTCGAGAATTCTTCTGATGACGCAGAGCACAGTCTTCTGCGAAACGTAAAGAATTTCACCTTATTTTCTCGACACGGCACAAGCCCAAACGCCTATACAATATCATGCCTACAATAATAATGTCGTTTGGCTGTCACAGTCTGATACAGCGCTTGTAAGGCAGTACTCGGATTAACGTGACCGGAGTCTGCCGTGGGAAGTGTGATGATGATGATGATTGGTGTTTTAGGAACCAAACATCAGGGTCATCAGCTCGTCGGAAGTAAACTGGCTTTCTGTGTAATGGAGGGAAGTGTTGTGTGTGGTGTGTACTGCGTGAATTGAGGAATTTTAGGGAGAGAACAAGCATCTAATGGCTGAGATACAGGAATTAACCAGACACGGTTAAAATCCTATGACTCGGCCTGAAATAGTAGTCTACACGGAAGCCCGTGGTCCTAACAAAGATTAGAGCGCTAATCATTCAGGCACAGAGTTAGACATGTCGAGAACTGTTTGCTCTTATGCTCAGAATAATTTAGTTCGTGTTGAGAATGGCTGCTCTTATTTTGAGAGTGCGTTTATTCATGCCGAAAACAGATTGCTCTTATGTCGAGATTAAAAGTAGGCTATGAATACTGGTTGTTATTATGGTGAGGGGAAGTTTAGTTGCACTGTATGCAAACTGTTCTTATGGTCACAGTTCTGTTGAATGTTGAATGTTCTTGTTTGAGAGTGCAACATTACATGTCTTTATTTTGAGAGTAAATGTTGCTCATGTTACAGGACTGGACGCAGCTCTTCGGTGGGTGATGGAGAGAAAGGCTCTGCTGCTGGCCCCAGCTCCGCCCTCGACTCCAGCTCCGAGAGCGTTGACGGGGACCAGAAGCCTCCCTCTGGTCTCGACCACTCCAGCGCGCAAGCCATGCTGGCACAGGTACGAATAACATTGAACTCATTAGTGCATTCGTTTTAAAAATAGAGATATTTGGTACGTTCTCTGTGTTCACTCAATTATTTAACTGGTGATGATTATTGTTTTAGGGAGAAATGCTACAAGATATCACCCCTTCTTAACTGTAATCAAAAGTGGTTTTACCGACCTCGGTAGCTGCAGTCGCTTAAGTGCGGCCAGTATCCAGTATTCGGGAGATAGTGGATTCGAATCCCACTGTCGCCAGCCCCGAAGATGGTTTTCCGTGGTTTCCCATTTTCACACCAGGAAAATGCTGGGACTGTACCTTAATTAAGGCCACGGCCGCTTCCTTCCCAGTCCTAGCCCTTTCCTGTCCCATCGTCGCCATAAGACCTATCTGTGTCGGTGCGACGTAAAGCCAATAGCAAAAAAAAGCAAAAGTGTTTTTTTATACTCCCTCTTTAAGGATAGCCTGATTCGGCGTCGAATGTCTGACCATGTCTTCGTAGGACAATGAATATTCCTCCTTCCTGCAGGATAGTAAGCTACAGGGAGAGTCCCGCCGTGCAGAAGAATGCAAAACCTCACTTTGCTGAGCCATTTTCCTTAATATTTTTTTAGGTGGGGTGGGAGTGACGGGGGGGGGGGGGGAGGGAGAGAAATATCGTGATTCCTTCGTCACTTAAGACAGTGGGTTGTATAACTCGCTGATTTATTCACAATTCTCTTAATTCCGAAACTGGCACTCAAGCTCCAGGAAATTGTTCACAGAATTCTCGACTCACTCCCCTAGCAAATTTGTGATTTAAATATCTACAGCGCACGAAAATACTACGTTCAGCACTTAATTCAGAAGGCATGAAACGTAGGTACTAAACCGATCAATTACTGCCCTGTAAGAAGCTGTACGCTGTACGGAAACTTATTGCATCAGCCACTCGCCCAGACATGGCAAAGGAAATAACCTCGGCAACTCGATTGAGGATCGCACTATAGCTGAAGACAGGTTTTGGAATTCTGTCTTTCATCTGAGTTGGAATGGCCAATACGTCCAGCATGTGAAAACACTCCAGATTAAGAAGTCTCATCTTTCGAAGGATTATTTCAAGAAAAGGAAAGGAAGGGCTGCGAAGGCCTCATAAACCTAGTACTATTGGGGTCGGAAGGGAAGAAGAGTCTGCAAGGAAAGATGAAGCTTGGCACTAGTATGGAAGCCATGTCACATTTAGTTGATGGTCCCGGGGTCACCAACCCATTCTCTCAAGTTAAGAAGTCCCGAGGAGTCATCCCTTATAACAGACAGGTAATACAGTGGGTGTCCCTATTTCCAGAAGGTAAAACAGGGCGTTGTATTGTTTAGATAAATATGTTGGTTGGTTGGTTGGTTGGTTGGTTGGTTGGTTGGTTGGTTGAATGCTTACCCTACCCTCTAATCCTCGTCATCGCATGTAAGATTTTTAAACTTAAAAATCATATCTTTGTGGATCAGATTCTATGCAAAGTCGGTTTTCTTACGTTTTGATCATGATATCAGGTGTCACAGACAGTAGCGTAGCGAGGATCGTCCGATGGGGGAGTCATCATAAGGGCACTGATACAAGTGAATTATGTTGATATTCAGATTGCAATACACTGCAAAATCTTATATTAAAATACAAATCAAGAACAGTACCATCAGGGTAAACAGTTTTACAGCGAATGGTGTGTTCAGTTTACGTTCTAAAAATCCAGCTTTCAAGGCTGGGGAGGGGGGGGTCTAAACCCCCAGTAAACCCCCTTGGCTACGTCCATGTCACAGAAAACTACAAGCTTACTGGATTTCTCTTTGCTTTCCAATCTTCACACTCAGAAGCTAAAATGATGGGTTTCGCTGCAAACCGCATAATGTCCACCAATGAACAAAACTCAGTTTGATGCGGTTTCGTGTATTTTTTTGGCATGTACTCTTTCATGCTACGAATTTTGTCAAACTATGTTTTTTCCGAGAGTAAATGAGGCTTGAAAAGTGACTGTCGCTTCAAACCGTATTTTGTTCACCGAAGTGGCCAGAGCAAACCGTGTTACGTCTACGAACATATTTTGGTACGTTGGATGCAATCGAAGTTAGTTGTATTCTTATGCTGGATATTCAGCAAAATAACGCACAATTCACTTGGGACAACACTGAACAAGACTGGACTCAGTATGAGGATAGAACACGATCTCTGTGTCTTAGGACAATATAGGCCTACATGAAGAACTGTCATTTTACACACGATTTTATCTATAACTAGCAGTTACTAGTATGCAATGCATCACGTTGTTTTTTAATGTTCCCACGGATCTACTTGCAAAGTTACCGGGCGAGTTGGCCACGCGGTTAGGGGCGCGCAGCTGTGAGCTTGCATCCGGGAGATAGTGGGTTCGAATCCCACTGTCGGCAGCCCTGAAGGTGGTTTTCCATGGTTTCCCATTTTCACACCAGGCAAATGCTGGGGCTGTACCTTAATTAAGGACACGGCCACTTCCTTCCCATTCCTAGGTCTTTCCTGTCCTGTCGTCGCCACAAGACCTATAAGCCCTACGTGTCGGTGCGACGTAAAACAAAAAAAAAAAAAAAAAAAAGGAACTTTGCAAAGTTTCGAGGTACCGGTAATGAAATGATACACATGAACTCTTGTGGTAATAGAATGTAATATTATATCGATAAACACTCGAAAATAGATCACAAAAGTAAATTGAATTACATGAGTTTTTTTCTGCAGTTTGGTCCTTTTTGAACTTATTGCGAATTATTGATAGTGATTCCTCAAATTTTTACACCTTTTCGACTACGAAATCATTGATCTGGGGGCGCATTACAAGAGTAAGTGTATAAATTATTCGAGTTTTATAAAATCTGGTGTAATTGGGACTGCTGCCCAGCCAACAGAAAAGTAATATGCTATAGGACAGCAGGCAGGACATTCTCAACTCAGACCGATACACTTGAGGGATATAATTAACCCTCGACTGAAGAAAATCGCGTTTTTTTTTTACAAGCCGCTTTACATCGCAACGGCACAGATACAGTAGGTCTTATGGCGACGATGAGACAGTAAAGGCCTAGGAGTGGGAAGGAAGCGGCCGTGACCTTACTTAAGGTACAGCCCCAGAATTTCCCTGGTGTGAAAATGGGAAACCACGGAAAACCATCTTCAGGGCTACCGACAGTGGGGTTCGAACCCACCATCTCCTGAATACTGGCGTATTTAATTTAACAGCCCTTCAATTGATATAGGTTTCAAGAGAAACACGTGTGCCGGAAATTTATAGCGTGCCTATAAATCTGCTTGCGTTAGTCTCCTATTTTTAAACATTATGAATGTCAACTGTAGCGTGGAGCACCGAGATCGTAACATTAAGCGTATAAAGCGAACGTGTAATGAATTACACCACGCGTCGATCGAAGATCTCTTCAGTTCCGAAATGAGATGTTAAGCCAGCAGGGACAGATAACAAGGACAATCTACACAAAAGTCAGTAGAATGAAACTGACCGTGACTCATGAATCCCTCCAGTTCACAACCTCATCAGTCAGACGGGAGACGTTGTGCGAGTTATCCTTTCGCAAAGCAGAAGTGTCAGTACCGGGGGAAAAATAACTATTTCTAAATCCCAAATTAAAGTATAGCCAAGCCAAGTAGGTTTTGCCTTGTAGGAGTGAGAGGCAAGGGCTTGTATTATTCCTAAATTCGGTATCATGCCCCGATGTCTTTGACCCCAGGTAATCATTTCTATTGAACCACCAGAACCATGTACCTCCCAGAAGGGGAAGCTCTATTTCCTAACGATAAAACGAACGGTCGTATTGTCGAATGAATCAAAAAAATCTTAACTGTGTAGGCTAGACAGCTCCTCTTTCTACAGCTCGAGATCTGCATATTCGAGATTGGAGAATAACTGTTGAGCATAGGAGGTCAGAAAGGAACAATAAAGAAGAGTAATATTAACGCCAGATGCAGATCAAAGCTCGCGCTCACCAAGCACGTCCCACGAGTTGCGATTTAATAGCGTTACGGACTGTACGTCGTCTCCGAATTTTATGAGCTGACGATTGTATGGCAAGTGGTGGTGACGAAACAGTGAGGTTACCAGAACCCGTTAACAATTAGTCAAAGAGAAATACGGAGAGGTTCGAGCCTTCAAGGAACGATGGTATCGAAAAAGGAGAGCAAAGGCTCATTAAAGGCTGACACTAAGCACTCCCTAGTCCTTGTAAATCCAGTACCATCGGAAACGGGAAAGAAGAACTAACCAAGAAGCTCGATCAGGGATGAAGAGAGGAGCTTAACTAATCATTAAATTTCCTTCAGTTTATCCCAGTTATTTCTGGTGTCGCTGGAGCCACCCAAAGTCATTTTGGTTTCGCCCGAGGGTTTAAGGCCAGAAGCAAGAAAGGACCCTGATACAAGCAAATGGGGCCTCGTGGTTAATAGAACCTACAAGTGACCCACTAGTTGTCAACTCCAGGGATCTTTCTTGTAAATGGCGAAGAGGAGAAACGCTGCTTTAAACTGAAAACTTTCGGTTCCTTTGGCTCTGGAGCTCACATTCTCTCAGTTTCTAGGAGACGATGATTGCTACTCTCCATCGTAAACTGAACATATTCAATATTCTGTGCTGGAGCGAGTTGGGACCACAACGCTGCCCAGAGCGTAGCTCTCTGGGGACCCGAGTCTCGTGAAATATTACTGGTAGTGTATTTTCATGTTAATAATCATTCCGTGTGACTATTGTTAGCCTGGCGCAGTCGATGTAAGACAAACCCTCCGATGAGGGTGGGTGGCATCTGCCGTTAGATGGAAATTTGTGTGTTATTACGGTGAAGGATAGCGTTGCGTTGTTTGTGGTGTGTGATTTTCAGGGATATTGAGGAACAGCATACAGACCCTGCCCCTGAGCCAAGCGAATTAACTAATTAAGATGCAAATTCTCAATCCGGCCGCAAGTCGAACCTGGTGCTCTCTGAACCGAAGGCCACTATGCTGATCATTGAGCCAAGGAGCCGGATATTTACGTTAATGAAGAGAGCCCTACTGAAAGGAAAATATGAAGTTTTAGGTTACTTTCATAAAAATTAGTACTGAAGTATTAGTCCACTTTTTAACAACTTCCTTTTAATATATTCTGGAACATATAAAAAAGACTGGGAGGCTGCACCCCTCGGACTTTTCAGATTCGGATCTCGTTACCGACAGGAGCTATTCTGACTCTCGAGGAAAGCTTGGTGCGTACATTATTTTATGCTTGGGGCACCTGTAGTCATTTAAGACAGGGTCACGCGCCCACCTCATGCCCCACAAAAGACAGAAACACACATACATACATACATCTGAATTCATCCATGTAATTTTCATTCACTTGAAAATGTTTACCGTAGGTATCCGCCAGTTTCTGTGCAACAATAGTCAGTTTATTACCACATCTAGACAGTTCTGGGACATTGCATACCCAATTTCATGAAATACTTCATCTATTTCTGAAACACGATTAATTGGTTTCTGGGCATCCTTCACAATTTAGTAGAACCACCGGTCAATTATGCAACAGCTCACAGGCAGCTACTGGAAGCCTTGAATCAATTTTAGGATACATTTTATACAATTTAAAAACTTAATTATCCAATTTTGTATCACCCCTTGCAAGGTTTTGGAACACCATGCATAAATTCGGGACACACTTAACAATTTAGTATAGCCACGTGGCTTATCGATTCCACAGTACCTCGGGATACAATTAGTCAATAAGGGCATTCTTACACAACAGGTTACCGCGGTACCCGGTTTATTTTCCACTTTATGGAATTCCTGAAGATTTTAAAGTGTTTTTCTCACCATATTTTAAAATATAATAATAATAATAATAATAATAATAATAATAATAATAATAATAATAATAATAATAATAATTTTATTTGCTGTACGTCCCACTAACTACATTTACGGTTTTCGGAGACACCGAGGTGCCGAAATTTTGTGCCATAGGAGTTGTTTTACGTGCCAGTAAATCTACCGATACGAGGCTGACGTATTTGAACACCTTCAAATATCATCGGACTGCGCCAGGATTGAACCTGCCAAGTTGGGGTCAGAAGGCCAGCGCTTCAACCATCTGAGCCACTCAGCCCGGCTTTTTAGATCTATTGTGCTTTATTTTTAATATTTTACCAATTATGATTTTGATGTGATGGTTCAGGATGACCTCACAATCAAGTTAGGAACTAGTCCCAATGAATGTTCTATGAGAAGATAGTTACATCATTTGCATATTTTATAACTGTTAGGCTCTTCAGTCTGCCTAAATTAACTTTTAGCATATGAATATAGTTACGTCATTTGTATTGTTTATAACTGTCAGGCTCTTCAGTCTGTCTAAACTAACTTCGAGTATATAAATATAGTTACGTCATTTGTATTGTTTATAACTGCCAGGCTCTTCAGTCTGCCTAAATTAACTTTGAGCATATGAATATAGTTACGTCATTTGTATTGTTTATAACTGTCAGGCTCTTCAGTCTGCCTAAAGTAACTTCGAGTATATAAATGTAGTTACGTCATTTGTATTGTTTATAACTGTCAGGCTCTTCAGTCGGCCTAAACTAACTTCGAGTATATAAATATAGTTACGTCATTTGTATTGTTTATAACTGTCAGGCTCTTCAGTCGGCCTAAACTAACTTCGAGTATATAAATATAGTTACGTCATTTGTATTGTTTATAACTGTCAGGCTCTTCAGTCGGCCTAAACTAACTTCGAGTATATACATATAGTTACGTCATTTGTATTGTTTATAACTGTCAGGCTCTTCAGTCTGCCTAAATTAACTTTGAGTATATACGTTTATAAAGTAGCTGAACGAGAAAACATATGGTGACATTATTACACCTGCAGAAAAACAGCTTAATTAAAATAGAATTCTACCATATGTTTTCTCGTTCAGGCAGTTTATAAGTTTATTTACTCAAAGTTAGTTTCAGCAGACTGAAGAGCCTAACAGTTATAAAACTAGTTGAAACTCATAACAGAGGGCTTCAGATATTGTAAATAATTTTTATACGGTCTGTGCATTGAACTCCGGTCTAGAAAGCCAAGAATAACGGCCGAGAGGATTCGACGTGCTGACCACACGACACCTCGTAATCTGCAGGCCTTCGGGACTGTTGCGCTATGGGGGTTTCAGTTTGGATGTGTATTGAACAAGTGTACCTACTCCATTATATGGGAATCGCATTATCTAAATCAACAGGTGTTGGGGGTACATGCTGGGGCCTTCAGGAGTTAGCGGAAATTAATCAGCAATGGTGGAAAAAGACCAAATCTACAAATCAGATCTGCGAAAATTAGATGAATTTTAGAACAACTTAAGCGGAGAAATACCCAATATTGTTGTTTTAAAATTTGTTTAGAAACGATGCAACGTCTGCTTCGAAGCACACGATGTATATTTTCACTATTTTCTTTCGAAAGGTTGTCAGTTTTACAGCCCTTCAATGAAGAATTCCTCAAAGAAGGAAAAAGAGTAGTTAATCGGATTTTCTACCGGTTCTTCTTTGAGTTCTGATTGTAAGAAATATCATTACTTTCTGGATTGATGTCAGTAACGAATATGAATAAATCAATGGGAAAGCACTTTATGGAAACTCGTGTCGTTTACTAGTACCGAACTTTTGGAGATATTCTTTTTTCTATTTTTGCGTAAAATTAGATACTGAACACAAGTATCAAACTACAAGCGTTCATTTGGGAGATATTGGATTAGAACCCCATTGTAAGCAGCCCTGGGGATAGTTGTCCATGGTTTCCCATTTCCACACTGGGCAAATGCTTTAAATACATTAATTAAGGCCACAGCCGCTTCCTTCTCACTCCTGACCATTTCATGTCCCATCGTCGCCCTGAGACCTATCTGTGTCGGTGTGATGTGGAAGCAAATTGTAAAATATTATTACCGAGCTCGATAGCTGCAGTCGCTTAAGTGAGACCAGTATCCAGTATTCGGGAGATAGTAGGTTCGAACCCCACTGTCGGCAGCCTGAAAATGGTTTTCCGTGGTTTCCCATTTTCACACCAGGCAAATGCTGGGGCTGTACCTTAATTAAGGCCACGGCCGTTTCCTTCCCACTCCTAGCCCTTTCCTGTCCCATCGTCGCCATAAGACCTATCTGTGTCGGTGCGACGTAAAGCAACTAGCAAAAAAATAAAAATAAAAATAAAATAATATTAAAAGTATAAGTATTTAGGAAAATAGCTGCTATTTTAATTACAAGGGGTACAATTAACAGAAATCCCTTTAAAAAGGGTATACAAGTGTGAAAAGTTTGGTAAACAACGATGTAGATAATGAACTGTATACAATAAAGAAATCCGTCAAAATCCTCAGTTAAGATAATCCACATAGCCTGGAAGAATTACGGGTTAAGTGGCTGACAGTTGGCTATTTCAGAGTGTCATGTTGACAGCTGTTCCCTATGAGATATTCTGCTTAATTGTCAGCTTGCCTTAATTGACGGCTTTTGATAATTACAGAAAATACGACAAGCAGTTTTTCTCTTCTGGCTGGTTATGCTACTTGTAATCTGAGATGTAACGACTTGTCTTGCTTCGCGGGGAACATTCTACATTTTATCTAAGGATGTTCAGACTCTGACGAAATAAAATTTTGGATGACCATTTGGTTTTACGTCCCACTGCCTAGTTGTGAGGTTTGCAGAGACGAGACGACATGCCGGAATTCTGATCCCGAGTGGTTCAGCCAGGCCATTCAGGAATGACGCTTTGAATGATTATTATGGTAGTTTGAACGTTGTTGGGCCAGACTGAGAGGCTCAGACTGTAGGAGCGCTGGCGATTTCGATCTTTGCTCAGTAAGGTAGTATTTGAAAGTGCTCAAATAAGACAGAACTCCTGAGGGATGAAATCTTGGCACTTTGATGACTCTAGAAACGGAAAAGGTGAGACGTAAAACTAATGACATTAATTGAAGGAAATTCGTGCCACGATCCAACAGTCAACTGCAAGGAATTTAGTGATTTGTGATGAACTGCATTAATTGTGACTAGGAATCCTCCGAAAGCATCAAATAGACTTCTTTGTAAAACATTCAGAAATTTCAACATTGTTTCTTTTACAAAACCAAAAATGATTGTCCACTTAGCTAGGCATGTTGTGGCATTAGTTAATAATGATGTGGTTTGTTTCAGGACCCTGTGCCTCACCATCCCGTGGAGTTATTCGGCGGAGGGGGCAGCAGTGAACTGAAGCCCAGCGTGGCTAGTCTACAGGCAACGGTCATGTCGAACGCTACCTTGGCGGCGGCAGCTGCCTACCAATCGCAGTTGGGGCTAGCGCCGAGGGTGGCGCCCATGGAACAACCTACTGCCTCCGGGCTCGCTCACCACCACGGGGACTCTGCTCTGCTACACGACTATCACTCCTTGTGACAGTGGGTCGCTGGCTACGGGTATAGCCAGTGATCAGCAACTCCTCACAGCCACCTCGGGCTCACCGCTCACCTTACACCTTCATCAGCAAGAGTGACTAGTCCATGATTTCACTATCTCTGTACAGAAAATGGGAACAACTGAAACAGATTAAAGCGGTTTTTATTAGATAAGTCACTTTTCTTTTTACACAGTTAGCAAAGTCACTGGGCTGCTGCCCAGGCAACAGGCTGTAGGACAGCAGGCAGGACATACCCAAACAAAACAGCGTGCACTGTCAAAAGGGGTGGTCAAGCGAGAGACTAATGTGACAGTCAAGTGCGCTCAGCCTGTAAGAACTTTTCTGCACTTTTCCCTGACGGTCAGCATAATTATAGAGTTAGGCTGAAAACAGAGTCACCATTCTATCGAGTCGAATGGAATAAAACTCATTGCACGCGGCGATCGACTCGACACATGAGTTCCTCGCGACAAACAGGCGGTGCACTCGTCGAGTCGACATGCCATTCCATACTCTTCACGGGCGACTGTTCAGACGTGACAAGGAATTTGTTCAGATGCAGCGGCTCTTCACAGAGGATAGGTTGAGCATGCACCTGTGTTTCTGAATTTATGCGCTCCCTTCCTAAAGACAACACCTAACACCTTTTCTGTTATTGTTGGCGGAATATGGTGGGATCCATAGATTCCGATAAACTCATACAGCCAAGAGACCATCTATTTGGGACATGTCAACGAATGATTATGAGGAAAGGCTGAAGCGAAGGCAGGCTTGGGAAGAAATTTTAAATCTATTCCTGCCAAACACAGCTACTTGGGAGGTGTGAGTTTGTTGTTTTTAAATTTATGTCGCTGAATACGGATACTTACAATGTCGAGGCGGGCCGGGTGACTCGAATACGCACCTGGTGGAATATTGACTCAGGTCGCTCCGTATGAACATTCGCTAATTTGTCGATCCGATAAATACAGCTCCGCCCCTTTTCAGCCTTATGCAGTGACGGGCTCCTTCCTCACATCGCACGTTTTTGTAGCATGTCTCACTTGCCGATCTTTACTCTTGTACATGCACGCACAGAAATGGTGTCCACACATAAACAATCTACACTGCCCCACTCCAGTACTGTAAATCTTGCAGCGGGCTGTCAACCTACATCAGGGCCTCGTGGGGTGCTCGCACCAGTGCATTGCACTGTGCACGGTGCAAAAGACGACTTCGCTTGGTTAACCAGAGTGCAGACCCCAACTCCTCGATTTGGAGCAATAGCGCTGTCTCTCTCTTTCCCCACGCTTGTATCGCTCGCTTCGGCTGTCTCCCTCTTCCTCACTTGCTCCGTAGCGCTCCAAATCCGAGCCGAGCTTAGCCGAATCGCCCCGAGACGACGCGCTGGTCCGAGCGGAGCCGAGTGGGACCGATGCACTGTGCACAGGACCTCTGCGCCTCAGTTTGCACGCGTGAGATTTTTGGCGTTTGAGAGGCCCTGACCTACCGTACATCAGTGCATTAAACGAGGAAGGGGGAGGTGGAGTGGCGCCGTGCTTTGTTTATATTGGGACACCATTTGTGTGCATGTGTGTACATCTTCGTTTACGAGCGGCACATCAAACAATCCACGTCCACAACACGTAATGAATTCCAAAGAATGCGTTGTTGCCACTTTTCCTTACATGCTCATGTGATGACGCGGTTATTAATGAGAAATCGAAATGGACTGCAGCAGCAGCTGTTGCAAACACTGTCACTCTCCTCAGTGACCCTCAAATACTGCAACGCTTTCTTCACGTGCAGTAGACATGCAAACATCAGTAAACTGCTGCATCACTGCTATTGGAGAACGGGGCATATTGGTGCAGTGAGGAGAAACGGGTTTCGTTCTTCCTCTTACATTGTCACTTGCGCCTCTAACAAAGATTCATTCAATTCCGCTATCAATGTCAGTCTAAGGATTAAAAGCTGGGACTGTTCGCGGCTGGTAAACACCTTCCCAATAACACGTACCATACAAAGAACAAGAAGTAGATCGAAATGTAAAGATCATAAAGAGTTCCTTAAAAATTTTTGTGACTATGAGGAGAAACAATACTTTAGTCTGTTTCAGGTGCCCCCATTATATTAAAATAAAGATGTAAAGTTATATGTGAATTTGCGTTTTGAAATTAATAAATATTAAATAATATTTATTAAATGTAATACTTTGGTAATGGAAGTCTCATTTTCAGGATGAAACAAATTTGTAAAACATTGGTTGTAATTTGCGCACAGCACTTGATTTTTTGACAGAATTTTGCACAATACAGAATTTTAATTGTATAAACTGAATAACAGTGATTAGCCTTTTATACACAAATGAACATTTCTTCAGTGTATTTCTGTAAATGGAATGTTAATTTCGAAAGTAGTACTGTAATGATCAGATTTTCGTTGGAAATATTTGTTAATGATTTAAGCATGTGAACAGACCAAAGAGATACAACGAGCAAACTAACATCACCGATAGTAAAGTGAAAACACAATTATATAACGTCTTAAAAAGTGCAATTTGTTGTGAAAAATCTGCCAAAATTTGTGCAAATTTAGTTACTTTTTATGTTTGATGTTTTTTTTTTTCGTTTAGTTGAATTTCCCCGCCTAATTTTGTCGACTTCGCTTAGTATGAACATGTTAAATATATACATTTTCTGCGAGCTTCTGAAAATGTAAAGCTTAATCATTTAACTGCCCACTTTGAAATAAAGAAAAAGATCATTTTTCAGAAAACGCTCTTGAACTAATACACTCCTACAGAACAAAATAATCATGCGAATACTTCTCTCACCGTTGTGTTCAGTTTGCATTCCTTTGTGAATGAACTAAGCGTCTCCTTTATCAGAATAAGCGACGGGATGAATTAATTGATGTTTGTTTTACGCCGCAGGTTTTATGGTGACGATGGGGTAGGATTGGGAATGAAGCGACCGCGGCCGTAAACCCCCAGTATCTCACTTTCTGAAAATGCGCAAGCACGGAAAACCATTTTCAGGTCTACCGACAGTGGGGTTCGAACTCACGATTTCCCGAATGCAAGCTGACAACTACAGTACATGACCAAAACCGCGCAGCTACTCGCTTGGACCTATTAATTAATTAATTCAGTAAATTAATTAAATTAGTAATAATTACATGTAACCAAGAGATCATAGCCTCCCTGCCTCAGACGGCAGCGCGCCGGCCTCTCACCGCTGGGTTCTGTGGTTCAAATCTCAGTCACTCCATGTGAGATTTGCGCTGGACAAAACGGAGGCGGGACAGGTTTTTCTCCGGGTACTCCGCTTTACCCTGTCATATTTCATTCCAGCAACACTCTCCAATATCATTTCATTTCATATGTCATTCATTAATCATTGCCCCAGAGGAGTGTGACAGGCTTCGGTAGTCGGCAAAATTCCTGTCCTTGCCGCTAGATGGGACTTCATTCATTCCTGGTGAAATTACTGGAAACAGGCTGTGGATTTTTATTTCAACCAAGAGATAACGTTACTAATAAAAAGCAAAAGTCGGAGGGAACCGAATGGCTTTGAAATAAGTTGTAGGTCGTTTGCATTTTAATTTTGTCTGAGTACTTTATGTTTTGTTTATGCAGCGCTTTGGCTGAGTGATCATCATATGGCCTTCGGTTCAGAAGACACCAGGTTCGATTCTCGGCAGGGACAAGGACTTTAAGAACTCATCTGGCTCGGAGGCTGGTTGTTAATGTTCGTCTTAATACACATCATTATAAACACACAACACATCACAGGACAATTAGAATCACACAATAGTGAATAGATCCCTTCAAATAGGGCTGGTGTCAGAAAGGGCATCTGGCCGTGAAATTAGGCTAAAGCCATTTCAAGTGCCGACCTCAGGTGACTGGGAAAATGGCATGAGGAGGACTATCATATGCTGGGTCTGAGATGTCACAGCCACTAAAGTCTTTCCTTATGGCGACGATGGGATGGGAAAGGCCTAGGAAGTTGAAGGAAGCGGCCGTGGCCTTAATTAAGGTACAGCCCCGGCATTTGCCTGGTGTGAAAATGGGAAACCACGGAAAACCATCTTCAGGGCTGCCGACAGTGGGGCTCGAACCCACGATCTCCTGATTACTGGATACTGGCCACTAAAGTCTATCGAAATCGTTAACTTGGTAGTAGTTTTTAATGAATACAGTGCAGACTGTAAGAAGAAGAGTACATCTTTGCAGTGCATTGTAACGGCCTTTAATTTGGTGAACCGTATGTAATATCTGTGATAGCTCTGTGATATTTACGTCTCACCGAAATGGCCGCAGTTGGAATTCTATTGAATAAATGTGTGATTTGTGTTATAGAAGGTTATTTTAACATTGAAGTGTCCGGAGGTAAAAACCTGATCTTCAAGTAGAGATTTTCAGGACATACTGTATATTCTACATATTTTTCAAGAATGTAGAATTAACATTTAAAGGCTCTCAAAGTATCACTTTGATTTTGATTTTCTAGTTTCGAGAGATGCACTGGAATAGGGAGCAACATCATTATTGTTAGAACCTTGGACTAGTAGAATGAACAACATCAATGTTACCTGTAAATGATGTGTGAGAACTGGATAGAAACCCCGAGACACATAACTCATTTTGCTTGGCTTGCTGAGACGAGTACAGTCCAGCCAGATGGCCTGCAGATATTGGAGCTGCACGTGGTCAGCCTGACGATATACTCAGCTATATCACTTGGCTTTCGTGACTGGGGAAAACCGGGTAAATCCTAGATTTATCAGATTCTTATCTTATACAGTGTTTTCAAGAATTTTGAAGTGAATATTTCTGTTCAACATTCGTTCCAGCATCTCTTGTACGTCAGTATGTACCAGTAGAGATTTTCAGGACAACTGTGAGTTTTCCAGTCTGGTGAAAACTAATATAAGAATAAGAAAAACAAAAAAATCTGGAAAAGGAAACATTTTATTAATACCAGAATAAATTTGATAAATTCCTGGACATTCAGATGACATTGTAGTAGGTTTTCGACAGTACAAACTCTTAGCAATCTATATTAAACTGTACGTCTCATGCCTTACGACCATACGATAAAAAAGTTACTCAAAAGCTAGCTAGGTAGCTTGCCTGCTTGCAGGCTGCGTACAGATCCCTGCTTGATACATGTGTACTTGATTTTGCAGATTATTCTGAATTTTAACTGCATACTAACGAAGTAGCAGAGGTGAGTCATAATTTTGTCACTGAGCCAAGTGACCATCAAATGGAATAATGAGCTTTAATAAGTGTGAGGTCTTATTAAACTCTCACATGGAAACGTGGCTCTGGCAATGGCGACTTGACCTTCCGGGAGTGATGCCAAATCTTTCCAGAATTTTTCAAAACACTTCTACTAGCTGAAACATCTACTAATAGTAGAATGATAATGTATCTTCAGTTTCAACAGACATGTAATTAAGCGCGACTATATGTCTTTTGTAGTCTCCCCAGCGTGCAAAAATCGTTTTCACGGATTAACATGTTTCTGTTTATTGTCTCTGAATCAGATGTCGTGCTGGTTCTAGGAGAACAGCAGGAATCTGATAACATAAAGCTAAATTTGTGGAACAAATACGAAAGCGTTGTTGACGTAAGTGGGCTATTCAGGACATTTAAAATTAGACGAGCAAGACGTATGTGTAATATATGTAGAAACACATCTTCGCGACAACAAATCTGTTAGGCAGGGATTTCTAAACGAAACACTCTTTGTGAATGGAGTGAATGTTTCATCCTGAAAGTGGTCATTTTCGCCTAATATTAAACTGTGGTAGCACAGGTAGGTTGCAGCAGAATTAACAAAATATAGTGTGAACGCTGGGAATTTTGGAAATGCTTTTGTTGTAGTCATTTATCAGCTTTCCTTTACATGTGTAAGCAAAAATGCTTGCATCATCTGGGACACAAATCAGCGATCCTTTAGTTGGAAACTATTTCTTATGAACAAAAATAATAATAATGCTTTGTAATATCTTCTTAAGTTGAATTGTGCTAACCTGAAGTTCTGCTTAAAATTTGGTGAGAGTTTTTAAACCACGTGTTAAAAAGATCCTGAGAAAATCTCCCAGATGAGAAAATCATTTTTGGCTCAATGCATAACTATAAAAATGAGTGATTGTATTTTTACTGATGATAACGTTTCTGTGAATATTCCCAGAGACAATTCACTGAGTGGATATGTGATATTTTCATGGTTAAACTTATTTTCTAACTCACGAAACTTAAGTGTTACATTACTCTCTATGTATTATGTTTAAATCATGTTTCTGAAGAACGAAAAGTTGACAGTTTTATGCCAAAATTCATTGGGAATATGAATTTATATTTCATTCTAGTTTATATCTAAGATAAATAGGAAGTTGTCATGACAGTGGCATGATGGAGATTTACACCATGGATGTATCTATTGTGTTATACCCATAACGTATTCCTCTATAACATAAAGCTCTCAATTTGTAGCAAGCTTAAATGAAGCCATAGCATTTCTAAAATTCCGCTCCTAGTTTGTAAAACAAGAAATTACTGTATAAGCAAGTAATTTATAGCACAGAAAACTTCTCCTTGGTGACACGAATGTGTATGAAGCTCAAATAGTCATCTTTAGCTGTATGAAGTGTACAGTGTGAGTGTGTATAGACCCGGCTAAGTGGCTTTTAAAGACATGATTCCAATCGTAACTATGAACTAATGTTTTTCGTGTGATAATCGCTTGTACGTTTCTCAAAGCAATAGCCTCGTTGTGAGCGCCGTCCCCTCTAGACGGAGGGGCCAGGAGTTTCCGCTTCAGCGGTGAGTAGGGGCGGGGCAGGAACTACAGCTGTGCAGCTAAGACTCACCACATTTGTGAACAAGAATATTATTGAATCCTTCTCACTGCTCTTCAGTGTTGGTTGGTTCATATAGTTTTGCTTCCCATTAGACTATAAGGTGTTGGTTTCTAAATACATCACGTGACTAGAAATGGACGACAACTGAGCTATAGTTTGAAAGAACATCGCAATTTAACACCCTTGCTACGCAGTCTTTTGTTTTGTGCCTTAACTTGTGTAGCGTGCACCTGTTTGAAATTTTTCTTCAATTGTATTTGAATGCGAGGAAGGTGATTTCTAAATGTTCCAGATCATTCTGAAAATAGTAAGAGCAATTTATAAGGGGAAGGTCACTACAGATATCGGTTGGATAGTGATATTGTAATGAAGGATGTAACTTATAATGAATCACGTTAACTGAAGTGAAAAATTAAGGAATAATATACATTTATATTTCCGGAAAATCTTACAACTATATTCAGAAAGTTCTAAGAATTTTCCTGAATTACGTACGAGTAGATTTAAAGGGAAATGTTTGGTCTACTGACTTACTTATAAGACTACAGAGTTCACCCTAACGACAATTTGTAACATGGTCGTGTTCGTGGTTCGGCCACTTTAGAAAACGAAGTTTGGATAATTCGACGTTCATCGTATGCGCTAAATTCTAATGTATATCACAAAATATTATTTTGACCACTTTCTCCTTAATTTCTACAAAAGTAAAAGCAAATATTTGTGGCCAACCTCCCTTAATGTAGAAGATGCAAGCATTTACAGACTGAGAGTTCATGCTTGCATTAAGAATATCTATGCATAAACGCTGTGGTGGAAGTTTATTTAAGAAGAAGGTGGAAAATAATGTTTTAAAGTCAAATTCCATTCACTGATAATATTGACTCATGTCCGTAAACAGTGTAACAAATATGTTCTTTCACTAACAAAGTGGGAGCACTGAAAATTAAAACAAAATCAAATCCATGGCACAGCAGCAATTAATAACATTGGCCCGCCATGATGACTGCTGCCTAGCCGATTGGCCAGCAGATATTGGAATGCCACGTGATCAATGTGAGGATTTGCTTTATAGAGCTTTCTGAATGTTGTAATTTGAGCATACATTGCTGTACGCACTTCCATATTCAATATTGAAAATACGTGATTCATTCTCTATAGAGAAGTGATTGAACAACCAACCGCATTAAAGGCAGGGCGTGTATTAAACATTTTAAAGAATTACTTCCAATGGGATATTTACCTAAGTGACATTTCTCAGATTTTTTGAATGTATGGATATTATTATTACCAAGCCGATTGGCCATGGCATGGAATTTCCTCAGTTATTGATTTGATGTTGCTCTGCTGCCTTAGAAACAACTTTATTGTTGCATTCCTTCCTTGTGTTACTTATTGCAAGACTTACATCTGTTTCAGAATATAATATATGTAAAGTCGAAGGTATTAGATTCCGCACAATATTTACTTCATGTTATTCGTATTTTGCCTCGTAAACTGGGCGGTACATGGACTATTTTTGCACAAATAATAATAATAAATCAGAAATGTGCAGTCATGTCAATCGGAATCATTTGTCTGTCCATAATTATGGGAGTGTTGATAATTTTGTTTTGGAACAGATATTTGAATTTGTTCCTGAAGTAATAAAACCACACCTTATTTGTCATGGGTTCGCAGCTCATCATTTGCTAAATGCTTTAATTCTCCGTTGGGGAATCACGAAGAATGTAGTAGCATAATACTGAAGCCAGTTACATTGAAAATTCATTTTAAGTTACAGTAAGTGCCATTCATTAGTCATACCAGAGTTTGATAACTCATACTATTTTATGTAGAACTTGCACAAACTATGGCATTAACTGTAAATATAAATGTTCTGGCAGATGTAACCGTAGATGCTTCTAGTTTGTGGTTGTTGTGACTGATATGGACCTAACAGAAATCCATCTGTGTCATGGCATTATTGTGTGCATTTCTGTTTCTGTATGGATGATATTCATCGAAAATGGCAATATCGTAGAATGAAGAAAAGCATGAAGACTCCGCCTCTGCCTTGCCCCCCCCCCTCCCATGTGATTACAACCCTTTCTGCCTTCATAGCACACTAGTGCAACGAACTAAGAACACTCAATTTACTAGGGGTTAAACAAATTGTCTTCGGCTCTGTCGTATACGTACTTAAGAAAGCACTTACTTTATTTTCTCAGTTTTGTTTTCCCCTTATATAGACGATCCTGTGTGTAAATAAATGTGTTTATCAATGTGTGTACATATGATATATATAAATTATGAACGCGTAGTATATTTTGTCTTGTGTATGGTTGGTTATCATCACTTAATCATTATTACTTCTCTTTAAGATGTCGAAGCAGACCGCAAGTCAAATCACAACACAAGACTGTTCACGTTGTGGGTGCTTTGACATGACAAATGTCTTTCTTTTTGATTCTACTGCGACTTGTAGAGATCGCTACACTGCTTTCCTCAGTGCCGAGCCCTAATCTCAGCCCGGACAGACATGAAGGACGATGACGCATGGTATTGAGGACACAAAGAAGCCCTCTTGGAGGATAAACCCAATTTGTTTGCTATGCGGATCGCTACATTAGCTGTAATGACAATTAACGCCACGCATTGGAACTTTTAAAAGGCGTGTCATGTCTCTTAATAATAGGCTTATTAACAAACTCTTTAACGAAGAAAAAGTGTACCAGATGCCATCAATTACAACTTGTAATTCCGACTAAACCACGCAGGCTTCCAAGAATAACTGCAGTATTTCTCGGACCCGTGTAAAATTACATAAGATAAGACATCACTCATTAAAATATCCGTCAATTAATGAAGTTACTTTTTTTGTTCCATTTTCCCTCTCCCCGCTTCTCTTGTTAGCATTCATTGCCTCATCTCCAGTGTGCGCTTGCGCGTTGCAGCGTCCATCCACACGTCTTTACGTGCTACTTTGTTGATTTGGCATTGACATGAAAACAACCATGTACGTCATTAAAGTAAATGTAAATTAACTCCAGAATTCATTATATTTTAAAATTTTCATACATTAAGAACAAAGACCACGTGAAAATTCTTGTTATACCGATGCATGTCATTTTTTTTTCTACACAGTAAGGTCTCTAGCAATTTTTTTCTCAAGTATACGTTTACATGTTGCTAATAGTGATACATCAACTTGTTAAATGATTGTTTTAAATCCTTGTTCACTCTCTTACCTTGCCAGTTGTGCTTATTCAACATGTTTGTGAATATAACACTGTTGTTAGAATTATGTGACAAAACTGTTGATTGCCAGTTCCACAACACTACGGCTGCCGCGCATACTACGTCCAATACTTCTCTACATTTAATATTGATGTTTGAAACGGTAGATCATTATGATGAAAAAACTAAGAATAAACTGTAAGATAAGTGAAGTTCCTATAACGATAAATGTCAAGCTTATTTTCTCAGGACAGGGGAAATTTATTTATAAACATATATATAATATATATTCTCTTAATTTGTTTCAAAGCTGGTAGAATGAAGTGTAGCCTTGTCATTGCGTAATAAACTGGCAAACAGTTTTCAGGTTTTATGTTTTGTTTGAAAGTTCTCTCCTGATTATTGTTTAGCACAATAGTAAAAAGATAAGAAATAAGCACACGCGTAAAGTAATGTATGACGCACAAGAGTATCTCAATATCTCACATGCAGTTTTGATTGTTATTACTAAATGAAAAATAATAAAGATGTGTATGTGATGAAAAGAAAGTGTGTTTATTGTACAGTTACCATCCCCATCAATCCTTTCCCTATCGTAGTTTGTTCTTGTGTGACACCAGCTGCATTAGGTTCTTGTTCTCACCATTTTGTGTTCTGTTCGACAACTATGGAAACACCGTATTTGATACGTTAATGTTGAAGACATTTCTTATCAGACAAAGTAGGGGCCTCATACTTCGAACAACGTAAAATTAAGCAATTTCCTCAATTGTGCCCAAAAGTCGAAGGGCTAAAGGGTGAGTCTTGGATAGCTCTATAAAACTAAACAAACAAATTTTGAAAATCACTTCCGGGCTAAATGCATTTCCAAAGAACAGCCTAAAATTGCTTGTTTCTCCACTAGTTTTCTTTTTTATTCAAATCCTAGCCAAATTCACTTATTTACATAATTATTTCTGTAATGTGTTCCCTGGTTCAATACCCTTAAGGATTTCCTGATTTTTTTTTAAAATGCCCACACCGAATAAGGGCTTAAGTGAATCTCTGCATTGATTCACATTAGCACTCGTACTGGCAGAAAAAGGCAAACTGCTAATCTAATCGACCGGATAACGACGATTAAGGGCCGGTATTATAAGAAGGTTTTAACTGAAGGTTGAGTTAAACTGTAACTTGAGTTTAAACACATGTTGAGTATTATAATGGTCGGCCTAGGCCTAAGTTAAACTGAGGTGAAGAAGGAAATATACGATCTTGGTAGCAGTGACTTGCGAGAAAAGATGACTATCGATAATGTTTTGTTTACTTCTTGAGGGGAAAATGGCGGATAAAAATAACAAACCTTGTCCTATTTACTTGTAAGGAAATAGAATTGCTTGTGCAATTAGTACAGAAATATATATATAGTCCGTGAAACAGTGGCCTTATGGATCCCTCGAAACCTCCCATTGTAATAAACATACTACCGGAGGCATAAAACTGCATTTGTTTTAGTAGCTGACTGAGGAGTTCTACAGCATGATTTCTGAAATAGAAGGAAGTTACTTTATTTTCTAAGATTTCCACTTTCGACATTCAAACCGTTCAAAGAGTCACTTTTACATTCTTGCATGTTTTATTCTAGCACCAAGTTGCTGAAATAGGGATATGATAGTCTGTTTTGTAAGCCTAAACCTATTTAAAAACTCTGCTTCATTCCTTATATGAAAGTGGCGTGCCCTTGCTCGAAAAACCCGTGTTGCCCATGGTCGTTCAATAATTTGAACTACTTCTTCATCATCGTTTAGTATTTCTTCAAACACCTCAAAAATATCTTCGAAATCCATTCGTTCTATCATGTTGTAAGGTTAAGTATTCTTAAACTTCAGTTTAAACGGTAGATGATTGGCAGTAAAATTAATCTCTAGTTAAACTTAAGATTGAGTTTTATAATACACGACTAACAGATAAATCGAAGTTTAAACTGAAACAACAGTTTAAACCTCTATTATAGTACCGGCCCTAAGAAAAGTATTGTAATTTTTAAGAATAAATAAAGAATGCATTGTCATATTTTATTATATTTTATTTACCTAAGATTCGTAGCTCATATCTTAGGATGTTTTCAACATTGAGTTGCTTGTAAGAACATGGTCTGGCTCTGTGGTATAGTGATTAGCATGATTAGCTGCCACACCTGGAGGCCCGGGTTCGATTCCCGGCTCTGCCACGAAATTTGAAAAGTGGTACGAGGGCTGGAACGGGGTCCATTCAACTTCGGGAGGTCAACTGAGTAGAGGGGGTTCAATTCTCCGATTCCCTCTTCAGCCATCCTGGAAGTGGTTTTCCGTGGTTTCCCACTTGTCCTCCAGACAAATGCCGGGATGGCACCTAACTTAAGGCCACGGCCGATTCCTTCCCTCTTCCTTGTATAACTCTTCCAATCTTCCCATTCCCCCGCAAGGCCCCTATTCAGCATAGCAGGCGAGACCGCCTGGCCGAGGTACTGGTCCTCCTCCCCAGTTGTATCCCCGACCGAAAGTCTCGCGTTCCAGGACACTGCTCTTGAGGCGGTGGAGGTAGGATCCCTCGCTAAGTCCGAGGGAAAAATCAACCCTGGAGGGTAAACCGATTAAGAAGAAAAAGAAGATTAGAGCATGTAATAACCGAAGTCTACATTGACATTATTATTATTATTATTATTATTATTATTATTATTATTAATTTTATTTGTTTAATTTATTTTACATTGTAGGCCTATGTCCTACATTTGATCACTCTAGTCAATTATACAAAGGATTTATTGATTTCCTCTCAGCACAATATATTTTTCTTTCTGAGAGATGCTGCCTTCCTTTGTTCTGTTGAAAATACCCTCTCATGAGACATTTTATTGATCTTGGTCTGTTGCCTGTTGTGTGTGTCTCGAAGTATCTTGATTTTTCTGTTTTGTTTTTAATATTTTTAGTTCTTTAATACCCTACTTAATTTACGTGATCCATTTAATTTTGGACTTGCTATTCCATAACTTTTCAATTATTCTTCTGCTAATTGTGGTGTCAGGTGTTCTGATAAGATGTCGAAACAATGATATACGTTTCTTCCTAATCGTGCTCGATACTGGTTTAATTTCCTTATAAACTATTTTATTGGATGCTGTTCTCCGTTGTCCATTAACTTGATAGCGTTTATTTATGCATGTTCTTCTTTCGGTCTTAAGTATTTTGTTTGTTTCAGCTGTATCAGTAGTTTTAAAAATGGTTTCACTAGCGTAAGTTATTTCTGGCTGTGTGGTTGTTTTATAATGTCTTAATTAGGCTGCTATCGAATTTTTATTGTATGTAGTCTTGATAATATAATGTTGAAGACGTTCCCTAGTAGACAAAGTAGGAGCCCCTATGCTGTGATAAATGCTAAATTGTTGAAGGTGGTAGTGGTGATTATTGTTTTAAGAGGACGTACAATTGGGCAACCATCCTCTATATAACACTAATCAGCGGGGGGGCGGGGGGGAATGGAAAGGATCCGACACTTCGAAAAATGAAGATATCAGTCAAAGAAAGACAAGGGGCGCGAAGGGCGTGAAAATGAAAGACCCCCTAGCCCTCGCAAGCCTAATAGTGTCGGGGTCGGAAAAGAACAAGAGTTGACCAAGGGAGGTCGTATAGGATAAATGAAAGTGAGGAGCCTGGCACAAGTAAGTGGAAGCAATGCCAGGACTCAGATAAGGGTCCCGTGGTCACCAACCCACGCTCCAAACTTCAGAGCCCCTGGGGCCCCTTTTAGTCGCCTCTTACGACAGGCAGGGGATACCGTGCGTGTTATTCTACCGCCCCCACCCACAGGGGGAAAGTGCTGAAGGCTAAAGGCCCCGGAAAGGTTTAAAATTGTGAGCCTTGGATAGCTCTATCGAACTGAACAATTATTATTATTATTATTATTATTAATATTATTATTATTATTATTATTATTATTATTATTATTATTATTATTATTATTATTATTATTATTATTATTATTATTATTATTATTATTATTATTGAGTATTCAGACCAAAGGCTGGTAAGGCTATATGAATACTGAACACCGCAATGTGTTTCACGACTCGATAGTAACACTGAACCATATGATATACAGTGCCTATAATTAAAGTGAATAGTATTATTTTACTGCTTAACTGAGAACATATCAAATATTCTCAATATTTTCTTCTTTTTCTTAATCTGTTTACCCTCCAGGGTCGGTTTTTCCCTCGGACTCAGCGAGGGATCCCACCTCTACCGCCTCAAGGGCAGTGTTCTGGAGCTTCAGACTCTGGGTTGGGGGTTACAACTAGGGAAAATGACCAGTACCTCGCCCAGGCGGCCTCACCTGCTATGCTGAACAGGGGCCTTGTGGAGAGATGGGAAGATTGGATGGGACAGGCAAGAAAGAGCAAAGGAAGCGGCCGTGGCCTTATGTTAGGTACCATCCCGGCATTTGCCTGGAGCGGAAGTGGGAAACCACAGAAAACCACTTCTAGGATGGCTGAGGTGGGAATCGAACCCACCTCTACTCAGTTGACCTCCCAAGGCTGAGTGGACCCCGTTCCAGCCCTCGTACCACTTTGCAAGTTTCGTGGCAGAGCCGGGAATCGAACCCAGACCTCCGGGGGTGGCAGCTAATCACGCTAACCACTACACCACAGAGGCGGATCTCAGTATCTTACCTTGTTAAAATTTGATATAACTTTAAAGTTTAGACTTTCTAACAGCGGTTCATACGAAACGCGGAGATATTCAGGGCATGATAGCTGAGAGACATCGTTAGTGAATTCTCACCAAGGTAGCTCTGAGTGATTTCCGACAAAAGAGAAGTGTTATGAAAATGTTGCTGGGAAGACTTGGGAGTAAAGAGATGAGCTGTTCAACTAAGTGGTATATTCCGAGCTGTCAGAGAAGAGATGGTGTAGAATGACGTAAGTAGGCGAATAAGCTTGAATAGAGTTTTTAAAAGTAGGAAAGAGTAAGGTCAATCAGGTACAGATGGCGCATACACTGTAGGCAGATGTTCCCATCGTTAGTGCTATATGGCAGTGTGCATAATTTTTCAGTTTTAGAATTATTGTCTGCGGGTGTGATGAAAGTTGCTCGTATATTACGCCAGTTATAGCCAGTATCTTGTGGATAGTACATGTTTCCTCTTGGCAAAGTTTTTCATAGTGTTCATTTATTGTATTTTAAACTGGTTTCAAATGCTTAAATCAGCCGTTTTCAGTATAGCAGATGTCAGCTTACGTTGTTATTGAGGTACGACAACAGGAGGGTGCGGCGTCTCTACTGGATAGTTGGGAGAGTTGCCGCACAACAGTCCGGTAGAGAATGCCTCATTGTTATTAGATTCTAAAAGCGATCTGGAAACATTCAATACTATTCAGAGGGCACCAGTATTTGATTCGAATATTTTATTGCCTCACGATTCTTAAAATACATAATTTATTTTTATTTTTCATTGTTAACATTGTTGTTATTAGATGCAATAATATTATTTTTCATAAATAAAAATGTACGTCACCTGATAAAATTACACCAACAAAAATTCTCCAGAAGATAAGCCCGATATCAAAACTGCCCAAATCAACGTCAGTGAGACGGAAACTCAACCCAAAGCACTTACTGACAGATGTTGCAAACATTGACGATAAGCGTCAGAAACAAAATGAAAACGAATTTAAGGAGAAAAAAGAAAGGCCGACAAACTGACGAAAACAACTTCTCCTGTCGTTGCATGAGACAGGACAAGTGAAGAGGACCATCTCAGCAAAGAACCCAATAAATTCAAAAAAGGAACCGCTCCTGTGAATGTTGGAAAACATACTTTTTTACTATAAGAAAAAGATGACTGGATCCAGTGTTTGAGTTGCCACCAGTGGCTCCACGAATCTTGCTCTACATACAGTGTGATTCAGCAGCCTCTTCCAATATCGTTTACTACATCCCAACTAACGTGCACATGGTTATAGGGGTGTTATTCCCCTGCAGGTGTACTGTATCGTAATAAAGTTCAGTGAGCACATTTTACACACGATTCTGAACCCTTGCGAAATGGTATATCATCCGTTCGCAAAACATGACGCCTTGCAATCATGTAGCAACGTCCGTTTACCATGTAACTATGTTAATATGTCGTGCCTCGTGACTGAGTGTAACGAAGAGGGGAATCAATGCATAAAACTAGGTAACAGTGCAGTAATTAATGTCTTAAACACAGAACCAGTTGGCGTATATACTCTGCTCTCGTCATACTACAGCATGTCCCCAGCAGAGTAGCGTAACGGATGTGGTTAGCCGTTCGCCTAGCAATGGACGGAATGTGCCAGCGGCGGTACGAGTTCTGTATAGTCCAAATACTTTTGCATCGGTACGATGTTTGATTACGCAAACACATGCCCACGTTTGTCGTATTCAAACAGTAGAATAAAGCTGTTATTCATCTTTCGCCCTGCGCATACTCCGCTGGTTAGGGCCTGAATGTACTGTAATCTCTGCTGCCATTCGGCATGGTTTCCACAGAGGAATACGTTGACATGCTCCTCATTTATGGGGAAGCAAGACAAAACGCGTGCGAGGCACTACGTCTGTACCAGGAACGGTATCCCGACAGGCGACACCCAGCTGCTACGACATTCCCCCGTGTTGAAAGACGCCTAAAGACAACAGGCGTGATTTGCAAACAGCCACCAGTCCGCGATAGGCCCTTTACATCGGGTGAAACAGAAGAGGCCTTTCTGCAGGCAGCTCGTAATAATCCACACATCAGTACAAGGGCGATTACACGACAGGTGAACACCAGCCAGCCGTCCGTCTGGCGAATACTGCATGAACATAAATTTCACCCGTACCATCTTGAGCTACACCAAGAGCTCCATGGGCGGGATTCCGAAGCTGGAATGGAGTTATTTCGGTGGCTATTAGGCAGGCTGACAATGACGCAGCATTCGTATCGCATACCTTGTTCTCGGGCGAATCGCGCTTCCACAATAATGGGAACGTCGATCTCCATAACATGCACTATTGGAATCCGCGCAATCCACCCCGGGTGCGACAGGCGGCCAATTAAATGCGATGGGGAGTGAATGTTTGGTGTGGAATCTTGGGAGATCGCCTGATAATACCTTATTTCTTTGAGAGCCATTCGACGGGCCCACACTACCTGCACTTTCTGCGTCAGGAACTGGAGGATGTGCCCTTGCACGATCGTTGGACGATGTGGTTACAACAGGATGGAGCTCCACCACATTCAACTTGGCCCGTTCGTAACCATCTGAACGAGGAACTGCCAGGAAAATGGATAGGACGAGGCCCTGTTTCTTGGTCCACCAGATCACCGTATTTAGCGCCGTTAGACTTCTTCTTGAGGGGACATTTGAAGAACGTCGTTTACACTCAAGCACCAGAAAAAACCGACCAGCTCTGGTAACTCATCACGGACGCCGGCCGAGCAATTACACCTGGAATGCTTCTGCGCGCAAGACGATCTATTGGACTCCAGGCCCGAATATGCATGAATCAAACCGGTCATCACATCGAGCATTTGCTGCGATAAAACAATATCAGGGCAGTTGTGTTGCTATTATTTCCGATATGTATGTGCCCGGCCTGCTAACTAATCGTCCCTTCTTTAGGTCACAAGCACATTTATTCACACACAATTTGCATGAAAGCGGGTATTGAACTTACATTGCGTGCGGTACGTATTAAACAAATTTTTCGAAAATGTATAGCCTTTGCCCCGGACTCGAGCCTCCACTAGAAATGAAGCCCACATCACCACGCCTTTACCAACTACACTACGGCTCCGCACGGCACTCTGGGCAGCTTGTAGCAAGTATTAGGTTTACTGCGGGCTCAGTATCAATTTAGTGTTCCGCTGGCGTGTCAGGTTCACGTGATCTAGAAGGCACACACATATCTTCCAGTGTTTAATACGGCGTCCTATCATGGTGAGGTGGTAAATACCAAGATATCCGGTTGTGTTGTCTGAGCATACAGGCAGGGCACTCAGGACAGAATGAATATTGTGGGTTGCATAAAACTACATTGGAAGGGGCGGCTGAATCACGCTGTATAATGACAGGTATGTAGATTGTGGCAGGAAAATTGCTAGAGAACAAACTACTAAGAAACAATCTGTATAAATGTGTACCTTGTAAGAGGATAAATATTTTTTGATTCAAGAAGTCCGCCCATGTGGTGTAGTGGTTAGTGTGATTAGCTGCCACCCACGGAGGTCCGTGTTCGATTCCCGGCTCTGCCACGAAATTTGAAAAGTGGTACGAGGGATGGAACGGGGTCCACACAGCCTCGGGAGTTCAACTGAGTAGAGGTGGGTTCGATTCCCACCTCAGCCATCCTGGAAGTGCTTTTCCGTGGTTTCCCACTTCTCCTCCAGGCAAATGCCAGGATGGTACCTAACTTAAGGCCACGGCCGCTTCCTTCCCTCTCCCTTCCAATCTTCATATCCCCCACCAAGACCCCTGTTCAGCATAACAGGTGAGGCCGCCTGGGCGAGGTACTGGACATCCTCCCCAGTTGTATCCCCCGACCCAATGTCTCACGCTCTACGACACTGCCCTTGAGGCGGTAGAGGTGGGATTCATCGCTGAGTCCGAGGGAAAAGCCAACCCTGGACGGTAAACAGATTAAGAAGAAGAAGAAGATTCAAGAACCGTCCAAAGCTAAATTAAATTTTACAAGATAATTATCACACTGTTGTCAACACCTTTCTGAACTATGTTTTCAAAAGGGTCCGACTCTGTGGTGTAGGGGTTAGTGTGATTAGCTGCCACCACCAGAGGCCCGGGTTCGCTTCCTTCCCTCTTCCTTGTCTATCCCTTCCAATCTTCCCATCCTCCCGCCAGGCCCCTGTTCAGCATAGCAGGTGAGGCCGCCTGCGCGAGCTACTGGTCATCATCCCCAGTTGTATACCCCGACCCAGAGTCTGAAGCTCCAGGACACTGCCCTTGAGGCCGTAGAGGTTGGATCCCTCGCTGAGTCCGAGGGAAAAACCGACCCTGGAGGGTAAGCAGATTAATAATAATAAGAAGAAGAAGGAGAAGAAGAAGAATTACATTATTTTACCATCGAATGATTAAATTATAGGCTACATACGTAATTGTCTTATAGTATGATATAATGTTCAGTTATGTTAAAGTTGAATAAATTCGCTTAAATTTGATTTCGCTCTTGATTATTTTACTTGCGGCATCTGTCCCGAGCAAATGTTTTACTCATCTCTGATCTAACATAAATATTTGTGCTCTATCAACTTGCAAAATTGTTTAAAATAAATCGACGGATATACAACAAGAAATGTAAAAACTGCGACAACCCTACCGGAATTACCTTGTGCAGATATGAAGTATGACGATAAAGCTGGAATTCAGGAGGTCAAATAGGGGCAAATTTTCGTTTATATGAAGAGTAATTAGGGATTGGAATAATTTACCAAGGGATATGTTCGATAAATTTCAAATTTCTTTTGAAATTATTAAGAAAGGATTAAGTAAACAGTCGTGCCATATATATCACCTGGACGACAGTCCTAAATGCAGACATGTGGTAGTTCGAATTCCTGTCAATGCATATAAGATTTTGGAAATGGTTATTATTCCGCGTATAAATGGGACGTCTCGTAGCTTCGATCACAATATCCCGTAAAATTATAAGCGTTGTACTTTCTAGTTATAAACGTAATAAGTGTTCCTCATGCACTAGTGATGATATATACACTGATCAGCCAGAAGATTATGACCACCTGCCTAATGGACGGTATATCCACCTTTGGCACGGATAACAGCGGCGACACGTCTTGGCATGGAAGCAATGAGGACTTGGTATATCGCCGGAGGGAGCTGGCGCCACATCTGCACACACAAGTCGCCTAATTCCCGTAAATTCCGCGGGGGAGGGGGAGCGATGAGCTCTGACGCCACGTTCAATCACATCCCAGGTGTGTTCAATCGGATTACAATCTGGCGAGTTGGGGGGCCAGCACATCAATTGCAACTCACCACTGTGTTCCTCGATCCACACCATCACATTTCTGGCCATGTGACATGGACTTGTTGAAAAATGTCACTGCCGTTGGGAAACATGATCGTCACGAAGGTGTGTACGTGGTCTGCAAACAGTGCACAATACTTCTCGGTCGTCATGGTGCCTCGCACGAGCTCCACTGGATGCTCACGTGCAAGTTCCCCAGAGCATAATTGAGTTGCCGCCAGCTTGTCTCCGTCCCGCAGTACAGGTGTCAAGAAGCTGTTCCTCTGGAAGACGACGGATTCGGAATGGGTGGAACAAAGTAAGGAGGTTTTAATTCGTTATGCTGCTATAGCTAATTTTCTATATACACACTCTCCTAAACTTCTCCAAGTCTTAGCATTTTAGGCTGTATGTCCAGCGCAGTTTTGAAGAGTGGGGAAAAGTGTGTAGTGTATTACTGGCTGTTCCATCCTTGTCTAATTTCCACGTTTTCTCGCCCCTTTCAAATGCCTGTATCACCAGCATTGAGCAGCAAATATAGCATAAACCTGCGCGGCCATACTGGTCTGTATTATTTTCAGTTTGTGAGAGAGGCAAATTGACCCACAATCTAGCTCAGAGGAGTGTAACTTAGACATATGATTCGGTTCCGAGGGTTGGGCGACTCTTGTAAGTTGAAGGAGCCAGCCGTTCAAGTGCTGGAGTAATGATCTCTCGAGTATAATTGACTATGGCCATCGGCAAGTGATTGGTTGTGCACACGATCAGAGGGTAATTAGACATCAATAAATGTAAATATTATACTGATCTTACTCCTAAAGATTGTCTCTAGATCGACTATCCATCGAGTTCATTTGACTTGGTACACCACACGTAACACTATCCTCCACCACAATAACACGCAGTTCCCTACACATGGCAGATGCCGCCCACCCTCGTCGGAGGGTCTGCCTTACAAGGTCTGCACTCGGCTAGAAATAGCCACACGAAATTATATTATTCGACTAGGTCGCTCACCGTAGTTCGTCGATTGCCTCTAGATCGAACATTTAATATCCTTTGAATAAAAATGCCCTTCGTAGTACGTAGATTGTCTCTAAAGAAAACACCATCTTCGCCGTTCGTGGAATGTCTCGAGATCGAAGTCCCATGAAGTTCATTTGAATTAGTCCCTACTCGTAGCTTGCTTCTATGAGATATAGTGAGAATATACGTATGCTAGTCATCGCACAAATATATTCAGTAGTACAGAAGTAAGTAAAACTAGAACTACTTATGAACCGTTCACGTAACATGGTGCATATTGGTACATGTTACACACCGGACTGAGCCAGTATCGAATCCGCCAAATTGGGTTCAGAAGGTCAGCACTTAACCGTCTGAGATACTCAACCCGGCATCTTAAGTTTGTTTCCTTTGATAATTTCAAATGTTTATCCAACCCTTGTCCCGTTTCTCTATGAGGTCGGGTATGAGGTGCGAGGAATCTATCGTGGCGGGTTTTTATAACTAGATGCCCTTCCTGACGTCAACCTCAACAGGGGAGTTAATGAGATGAAATGAATGACGTGATACCTGATAGTAAGGAGGGAGAGGGTGAAACCCGGTGTAGGCACATAGCCTACTCCTGTCGAATAGCACCAAGGGGTCTGCTCAAGGTTTAATGTCTCCATTCGACGGACGAATCACCATCAAAAGCGTCATATGCCTTAACTCCATGTGAGCACTGTGGAGAGGTTTTGAATTTAATACAGGCTTTTGGCACGCAATCTAGTGATTTGATATTGTATACCACCACCTCTCCTACCCTGCGGCCAACATTCTGATGGTGAAAATGTTTCCGACCGATGGTACTCGAACCGCCTAATCACGGTGTCAAACCGTTTAGACTTCAATGCATTCAGGCCCATGGATTCTTGACGCTGAAATCCTTTGTTCTATAACCAAGATACCACACTGTCATCTTCCAGATCCTTGTGCCTCTCCAGGAATTCATTCAACTTGCAAGAGAACTGATCACTTTCGACTCCCCTTTGCCAACTCCTGTTCTCTTCCAAGCTCGACGGTGTTAGGTTTGTGAGGCCCTGAGAGCCTTCCAGACAGGCACGACAACCGAGTGGATCGTCACTGGCTGCTCACCAAGGCGTCGCGTTTCTAATCCCAGCCAACGTTTTTATTCCTCATCCTGAGGGTTTCGAGCGAACCGCTTAAAGGGCCCCAAGAAGTACCTACGTACTACTACTACTACTACTACTACGAATACTATTATTATTATTATTATTATTATTATTATTATTATTATTATTATTATTATTGTTACCGTGTTTTGTGGTAGTTATGCATGAAAGAAGGTGCTGGGTGGTGAATAGGTCTCAAGCTACTAAAGTGAAATTAATTTTAAAATTTAACAAGGTTATATTTTCTTTTCAAAATTAGATAACAACAAATAGAACAGGTACTTAGTAGCCGAAACACTATTGAAAAATACATTTACATAGGTATCCCATTTGGGGCTTCAAAAGTCAGAAACATAATTCTTGAGCAATGAGCCCAACCTTACAATGAACACCATACAACAAAGGGGCCGAAAACCCCCAAACATGCCAGAAACATTTGCTTCCAATTACACCCAAAAGCCTCCTTGAGGCAGAAACACAATTTTCAAGAAAGGGCAACTTCCCCTTAAAATCCAAGCCTATCATAGGCCACTCCAAACTCCACTTTTAAGCTGTCCTCCAAGGACGTATACACAGGGGTAAAATACCCAACCTACTGAGGTCCGTTAAATAACAAGAAAGTTAATACATGACCTCTAAAAATACAATTTGAGAGGAGGCGAATTTGCACTCCTAATACACTTTGCTTAAGACCTACTTGGCACTAGGCCGTTAATACAAGGGCTAATCCCAGACTACAGAGGTGACTTAATAGCAATTTACATTACATTACGGAAGAATTGGTTGAGAAAAATAAGTTCACCTCAAGACGATGTGAGTGGGAGCTCGAGAGGGTTAAGCACTCTCTATCCCGATATGTCGTTTTAAAAGAGAATATACGAAAAGAGTAGTTACATTTTAGGAAAAGGTTACATGGTTGAACGCTTAGAACCCGCCCCGAAAGTTAAACTGCTGAGCTAGCAAAGAAAGAAGTTATTAATCGGCCATTACCTTGTTGTTGACCGCTGCCGAAGAAAGAGGCGCTTCCCGCCCCCTGCTATGTACTTAACACACTGAAAGATGGAACAGAAGTGGCCCGGAGACCCGAAAATCAGCAGTTTATATCCTCTCGCGGAAGGTTCTAGGCGTTAGGGGAAAGAAAACACCCTCCCACAAACTCTTTATTGGGTAGGACCCCGCAACAGATTCAAGTTGGGGGAAGATACACCAGATTGGTCAGAAATTAATAGAAGAAATTCGGGATTGGATACATTCATAACAAGGGGAAGAAAGGGGTAAATATTGCCAACTTAAACAATGACAGAAAGAAATTTAACAAAGAACAAACTCTTGAAATTAAATTTTCTCAAAAAAAATAGTTCTTTGACTCCGCACTAGGTTGCACTATTGTAGATCTTCAGTAGTGTCCTCTAGAAGAGAAAGTTCACACTTCTTACTTCAAGCGAAACAAAAACACATCAAAAGTGACACAGTTCTAAAACTCCAAAATTTACAGGTAGTGACATCTTCTGAGAAAGTAGAGAATTAATAGCGTAGATAAAGTTCAGACTTCCTCCAGCAGAGGAGTTTCAACTGGCGCACATTTTAAATTAGCGGAGTGGAGGTGTACCGCCCGGTACAGACCTCCCCCCCCAAAAGTTCCTCCCGGGGTGACACATGAAATTGTTTGAAAACAAGGTCCAAGTTTTGATGTAGATATGGAGATTAATTGCCAAAAAAATTTATAAGATTTTCTTAATTTGGTTTGATTTAGTTTCAAAATTTTGTTGTTGCAGATGAAGAATAGTCTTTATGTTTGTAGAAGTTGAGTTCTGAAGATAAACTTTTAATACTTAAAAGTGATGAAAAATTTTTGCATAGTGCACCAAATATTGCAGTTAAATTCCCAAGTGTAGTCATTACTTATAGTAACTGTTCATGTAGTTGATGGTGATGAAGTGGGATGGCCAGACCGGCCGTTGCGGCTTGCGTCCAAAGGAGGCCGCTCGGACCCCTCAAGTACCCTGAGATACCGCTCGCCCGCACTATGAGGGGAGCAGAGGTGTTGAAGCACGCCGCGCCCGCGGTGAACATATACAGGCTGCGGGCAAGTAGCAGGTCGTGCGCCGCACATCAGCCTTGGCCGGGAGGAGAGCTCCGGCTCGCCGTGCACACGTCGTCCTCGCTGGGGCCGAGGGGGCCCGTCCTCTGCTCCAGTTGCTGCACGGCGCCGCGCGGCTGCGGGGGCACTGAAACATTAAAGCTTGGCGGCAGAATTGTGTTGGACCATCATCTTTCTTTTTTTAAGGGCACAGGCTTGGTGAGGAGGTTGAGGGGTCAGCGGCGTGCAGATATCCATGGCATTTACTCAAATCAAGCCACAGTGTGTATTGAAGCAGGAGACGGGAGCGTGGTAATGGCCGACGCAAGGACAGAATGGCAGTTTAACGGATCGGGGAAGGTTTTACAAGAGGCTTACATATAAGACAAAATATTATAGAAAGGGCAGAAAGCCTTAAAAGTTGAACTCAAAAAAAATATAACCTTCATATTCCTTTCAAATTATATGAAGCAAGTTGACACAAAATTTACACTGGTTTCACCTGTGACAGGTGAACCCTAAATATCCTCTCGGTGGCTGGATTGCTTACTAACAACGTAACTGGCGTAAGAAAATCGAGAATGATGCATGGCCCATGAAATCTGGGGGCAAGCTTGCCCGCGGCAACAAAATTCTTGACCATAACCTGGTCACCTACCTTCAAAGGGGTGGGTCTCCGTCCACGATCATACCTTTCCCTAACCTTTTCATGAGACACTTTAAGATTGGCTTTAGCCTTCTTTCAAAGATCTTTAATATTATCCGGATCTATTGTCTCGGGTAGAATGTCACTCAGAGACCAGAGGTTAGAGAGCGGCGAGTTGGGAACAAACTTGAACATCAAAGAAGCTGGAGTGAAATTATGTGATTCATGAACCGCCGAATTCAAAGCAAAAGCTAACCAATGCAGGGACGTGTCCCACCTGGAATGATCATCATGATGATAGGCAATCAGTGCGGACCTGAGATTACGATTAACCCGTTCAGCCAGAGATGGTTGAGGGTAATAAGCAGAAGTAGTTACATGAGAGATGGATAAGTCAAAACAGAATTTACGAAATAAATTAGATGTAAAAGCCTTAGCATTATCAGATACAATATATTGGCACGGACCAAAAGAAGCAAAAATAGAATTTAGGCAAGTAATGGTGGACTGAGCGGTAGCCAGCTTAGTCGGAAATAACCAGGAAAATCTGGTAAAACCATCTACACATACAAAGATGAATTTGTTGGCATTTCCCTTCGACTGGGGGAAGGGTCCTACATAATCAATATACAGGCGTTCCATGGGGCGCGATGCTTGATGCGAAGACAAGAGGCCTACCTTGGTGGACATGGTTGGTTTACTAATCAAACAGGATTTACAAGCCTTTACTAGTTCACGGATTTCACCGTCCATACCTTTCCAGATGAACATTTCACGAATCTTTTCACGAGTTTTAAAGATACCAAGATGCCCTCCTAATGGGGTCTCATGATAATACTTGAAGATCATAGGTACAAGAACCGCTGGAATAACAACCTTCATCATCTTATCATGCTTCGAAGGGCAACATAGAACACCATTCCTCAGAACATAAGGGACGACATGTTCCCCAGAAGAAAGGGTTTCCATTATCGGAGCCAGCGTCGGATCTTCACGTTGGTATTTCTCAATATCCCTAAAAAGCATGGGAGCATCTGTTAAGATGGCATTAACACCAGATAGTATGGACTCGGGAGGTGATGAACTGTCGACCGGTTCCTGGGTCTCGACGTCGTTAGAAAACATACGGCTGAGTCCATCAGCAACAACATTTTCGGTACCTCTGATATGCCTGACATCAAATTGGAAGGCAGAAATACGGATGGCCCAACGGGCTATACACCAGTACGACGCGGCCTACCTAAGACCCAGCTTAGGGCTTGATTATCTGTCTCCAGGTCGAATTTGACATGTTCCAGATAGAGACGGAACTTCTCTAAGGCGAATAAGACTGCCAAACCTTCGAGCTCATAGATGGAATACTTGGCTTCTTGAGCCGACAATGTCCTAGACGCATAGGCGATGGGGCGCCTCCCTAGTTCAGTCTCTTGAAGAAGGACTGCAGCTACCGCTGACGACGACGCGTCGGTTTGGACGATGAATTTCTTCGAGAAATCAGGCATAGCAAGTACAGGGGCATTACAAAGTGCTAATTTAAGGTCTTCAAAAGCGGCTTGTTGAGAAGGTCTCCACTCGAATTTGATGCCTTTCCTACGAAGAAGGTTTAAGGGCGCCGCTCTATTAGCGAAGTTAGGAATAAACTTCCTGAAGAAATTCACCATACCAATGAACCTGGCGATACCTTTAATGTCCTTGGGAGGTTTGAAATCACGGATGGCCTGGGTTCTAGAATGATCGACTGCTACACCATCAGGTGACACAATATGCCCTAGGAAGGACATAGAGGGCTTAGCGAAGGCAACCTTGGACAACTTAACAGTTAACCCAGCCTTACGAAGGCGATCAAGAACTTCTCGCAGATGATCTAGATGTTCTTCAAAAGTCTCTGAAAATACGACTACATCATCCAAGTAGTGATATAAGTACTCAAATTTGATGTCGGAGAAGACCCTATCTAGTAGCCTAGTGAGTACAGCTGCTCCGGTGGGGAGCCCGAAAGGCACGCGGTTGTATTCATATAAATTCCAGTCCGTGGCAAACGCTGTAAGGTGTTTAGACTCTTCGGCAAGGGGAATTTGATTGTAGGCCTGATTTAAGTCCAAGATGGTGAAGAACTTGGCCTTACGAAACCATGAAAAACAAGAATGAAGGTCAGGAAGGGGCACAGATTGCAACACCACCTTCCGATTGAGAGCCCTGTAATCAATGACAGGCCTGAAGCCTCCTTGGGGTTTCGGGACTAGGAAAATAGGCGATGAGTACGCCGACTTAGAGGGCCTAATAATACCATCCTTCAACATCTGATCGATAATTTCTTTCAGAGCCTTCATTTTAGGTGGAGATAGCCTATAAGGTGGAAAACGGACAGGAATTGAATCCGTGACCTCAATTTTGTATTCAATAAGGTCAGTAACACCAAGAGTATCAGAGAACACCTCGGGAAACGACTGACACAGTTTGCGAATACTATCAGCCTGCTCCTCAGGTAGATGTCTAAGGTCTAACAACATCTCATCCTGGGTAGGCGAAATAGAAGAACATGATACAGAATTACACTTTAATAGTGGTATTTTACAACTAGAAGCAAATTTGAATGTGCCCGACCTAGACTGGAGATCGAGCACAAGACCAGTGTGAGAAATAAAGTCAGCTCCCAATATAATGGGGCAAGACAATTGCTTGGCCACAAACAATTTAACTTTCCATGTAAACTTAACAATACGAATTTTGACCAGTAGGGAACCTAGAATTTCTAATGGAGAGGAATTAGCCGATACGTATTGAACAGGAGAAGAGACATAGTCAGGAAGTTTACAAACCGTTTTCAATTTAGAATACCATTCAGCCGAAATAATCGAACAAACACTTCCTGAATCTATGAGAGCTGTTATAGGCTCGTTATTTAACTCAATCTTAAGGAAAGGAACAGGTGCGGGGGTATCCGCCGCAATCCTAAGACATTCTTTAGGGCATTCAAAAGATGAATTTGAAAATTGCTCGTTCTCTAAATTTACAACCTGTTTACCAGGGGCTGAGTCTCGGGAAGATGGATTAGTCGACTCAGCCGAAGCCACTAGTCACTTTTTATTATTGGCATAGGTCGAATTTGCACCAGAAGTTGAGCAGGAGGGGGTGCTATTCGAGTTTGGGCAATTCTTGGCGATATGTGAGAAGGCCCCACATTTAAAACAGCCTTGTGCTGAACCAGCTCCATTATTTGCCCTACTAGTTTTGACCAATGGACATTTATTGCGAAGATGGTCAGGCCACCCGCAAGCATAACATTTACGGGGTGTGACTGGTCGGCGAGGTGGAGGCCGAGTGTTACTAAAGGAAGGCGGGGGTTCTTTCGCTACACCCAAAGAATCGGCGTATCTAACTCCTTCCGCTGAGACGGCCAACGCTTCAAGTTCAGAGAAAGTTTGCGGGCACGCCGCGAAACACAAGTATGACCTATAAGATGGTGAAATGCCTACCACAATAGCCTGTACAATCTGATCTTCAGGAAAATGAAGGGCAAACACCCTAGTATAAAACTTAATATCTTGGATGAAGTCTGCCAAGTTTTCATCCAAGCGCTGTACACGGTAATAGTACTTCTGAATAAGGGAGGACCTGGCCCTAGCCGGGATGAAGTTAGCTAGCAAATGGGCATGGAAATCCTCAATAGATGATTGCTCGGCAATGGCTCTTACGATTTTATCAGAGAGAATACCAATAGCATACGGATAGATAATTTGCAAAATTTGACATGGAGAAAGAGAAAACACAAGGGCATGATCCTGAAATTCAACCAGAAATCTTAAAAATGAAATTACTTCACTGGTGGTATTAACCGAAAACTTAGAGATACCTCTGAGCAACATTGCCAATGGATGAGGCAAGCTGCTAAACCCGGGTGACATAGTAGGTAAAGGTTTCAATGGCAAGGAAGTTAATTCAGAACGGACGTTACTCAATGATGCACGACGTTCAGATTCGTTGTCCAATGGGGCAGGGATAGTTTGAGCAGCGATGGTTTTCCTATTTACTTCTCCCTTAGCAGGTTCTTCCTCGCTACCTACATTCACTGTGGTGGGCTGATCAGATTTGGGAGGAACTTCCCCCGTTAACAATTGAGTGACCTTACTAGATAATTCGGAAATATTTTCCAGGAGCGTACTAGCTTCCTTCCTCTGAACGTCATTCAACTTTAGAGACAACAGATCGTTAACTCTATTTGAAAAATGATATAGCCTGCCTTGCACGCGCTTAATTTGATTCGGAGACGGATCATTTTCATCAAAAAAACTAACTACAGAAGCTAGCCCAGTAGCATTCTCCGTGATCGTGGAAAGAGAATCGTCAATTTCTTTCTCTCCCAAATTGGGGATGGAAATGGGCAAATCTAGGGATTCTCTAAGCTTGTTAGTGTCTACTGCAACCGTGCCTCCAGATTGCACATTTCTGATAGTTAATTCATAGATCAACTCCTCTTTACGCAAATAATTAAGATGGAGAACATCGCGAGGGCCGGGCATGGTGACAGAACAATTTTGAAAAACTCAAAAAATTCCAGCAACTGAGAAAATAGTTAGAGTTCGGATCAAAACAATGTCTAGCCGTCAAAAGGGGCTAAATTGAGACCCATTCAACCACGCTCTGCTACCACTTGTTACCGTGTTTTTGTGGTAGTTATGCATGAAAGAAGGTGCTGGGTGGTGAATAGGTCTCAAGCTACTAAAGTGAAATTAATTTTAAAATTTAACAAGGTTATATTTTCTTTTCAAAATTAGATAACAACAAATAGAACAGGTACTTAGTAGCCGAAACACTATTGAAAAATACATTTACATAGGTATCCCATTTGGGGCTTCAAAAGTCAGAAACATAATTCTTGAGCAATGAGCCCAACCTTACAATGAACACCATACAACAAAGGGGCCGAAAACCCCCAAACATGCCAGAAACATTTGCTTCCAATTACACCCAAAAGCCTCCTTGAGGCAGAAACACAATTTTCAAGAAAGGGCAACTTCCCCTTAAAATCCAAGCCTATCATAGGCCACTCCAAACTCCACTTTTAAGCTGTCCTCCAAGGACGTATACACAGGGGTAAAATACCCAACCTACTGAGGTCCGTTAAATAACAAGAAAGTTAATACATGACCTCTAAAAATACAATTTGAGAGGAGGCGAATTTGCACTCCTAATACACTTTGCTTAAGACCTACTTGGCACTAGGCTGTTAATACAAGGGCTAATCCCAGACTACAGAGGTGACTTAATAGCAATTTACATTACATTACGGAAGAATTGGTTGAGAAAAATAAGTTCACCTCAAGACGATGTGAGTGGGAGCTCGAGAGGGTTAAGCACTCTCTATCCCGATATGTCGTTTTAAAAGAGAATATACGAAAAGAGTAGTTACATTTTAGGAAAAGGTTACATGGTTGAACGCTTAGAACCCGCCCCGAAAGTTAAACTGCTGAGCTAGCAAAGAAAGAAGTTATTAATCGGCCATTACCTTGTTGTTGACCGCTGCCGAAGAAAGAGGCGCTTCCCGCCCCCTGCTATGTACTTAACACACTGAAAGATGGAACAGAAGTGGCCCGGAGACCCGAAAATCAGCAGTTTATATCCTCTCGCGGAAGGTTCTAGGCGTTAGGGGAAAGAAAACACCCTCCCACAAACTCTTTATTGGGTAGGACCCCGCAACAGATTCAAGTTGGGGGAAGATACACCAGATTGGTCAGAAATTAATAGAAGAAATTCGGGATTGGATACATTCATAACAAGGGGAAGAAAGGGGTAAATATTGCCAACTTAAACAATGACAGAAAGAAATTTAACAAAGAACAAACTCTTGAAATTAAATTTTCTCAAAAAAAATAGTTCTTTGACTCCGCACTAGGTTGCACTATTGTAGATCTTCAGTAGTGTCCTCTAGAAGAGAAAGTTCACACTTCTTACTTCAAGCGAAACAAAAACACATCAAAAGTGACACAGTTCTAAAACTCCAAAATTTACAGGTAGTGACATCTTCTGAGAAAGTAGAGAATTAATAGCGTAGATAAAGTTCAGACTTCCTCCAGCAGAGGAGTTTCAACTGGCGCACATTTTAAATTAGCGGAGTGGAGGTGTACCGCCCGGTACAATTATTATTATTATTATTATTATCCAACAGTCGTATCAGCACACAAGTTCATAAGCGTTTTTCAGACACTGAAAGTCAGTCATCAAGCCAGGAGATGTGTTGCGGTGATTTGAGGTGCGCAGAAGGAGAGACCGGAGCGCTCGTGGCATATAAAATGAAATGTCCCGCCATTCGCCCTACGAGTTAGTGAGGCGAATGGAAAAGCACGGAAAATTCAGGACAGCCGACGGCGGGACAAGCCCACCCACTGATAGCCAAAGTCACTCATCTCAATAAGTAATTCAAAACTACGAATACGCGAACGAAAGAAAGCGATGTCAACTGCATATTATATATATATATATATATATATACTTGCAATCCAGCAGTAGCGGCGATTAGGGGGTTGGGCGAGGGGGGGCAGTTGCCCCCCCCCCCCCGCCACAGTTTTTGGAGAACGTATTAAATTTTTATTCGCATTCTTCTTCTTGTTAATATATTTACCCTCCAGGTTCGGTTTTTCCCTCACTCAGCGAGGGATCCCACCTGTACCGCGTCAAGGGCAGTGTCCTGGAGCATCAGACTCTGGATCGGGATATATAACTGGGGAGGATAACCAGTACCTCGCCCAGGCGGCCTCACTTGCTATGCTGAACAGGGGCCTTGTGGGGGGATGGGAAGATTGGAAGGGATAGACAAGGAAGAGGGAAGGAAGCGGCCGTGACCTTTAGTTACCATCCCGGCATTTGCCTGGAGAAGTGGGAAACCATGGAAAACTACTTCCAGGATGGCTGAGGTGGGAATCGAACCCATCTCTACTCCGTTGACCTCCCGAGGCTGAATGGACATCGTTCCAGCCCTCGTACCACTTTTCAAATTTCGTGGCAGAGCCGGGAATCGAACTCGGGCCTCCGGGGGTGGCAGCTAATCACACTAACCACTACACCACAGAGGCGGACTATTCGCATTTGTGCCGGCTGAAACTAGGAATTATTTAAAAAAAAGTAATTTGTACAAGTCCTGTTGTCTTAACAGTTAATTCTTTCCTTTGTTTTATTTCATTACTAACAAAATTATTAACGGATATACAACATGTCGTTCGTCCCAGCTAACCAATTTGTATAGCGCCACAGCAGGTATATATACTATCTGCGCACTTTTTCTTTTTGCTAGGGGCTTTACGTCGCACCGACACAGATAGGTCTTATGGCGACGATGGGATAGGAAAGGCCTAGGAGTTGGAAGGAAGCGGCCGTGGCCTTAATTAAGGTACAGACCCAGCATTTGCCTCGTGTGAAAATGGGAAACCACGGAAAACCATTTTCAGGGCTGCCGATAGTGGGATTCGAACCTACTATCTCCCGGATGCAAGCTCACAGCCGCGCGCCTCTACGCGCACGGCCAGCTCGCCCGGTGCGCACTTTTTAGCGATAGATTCCTGTACGGGCTTGAGGAGTAAGAAGGGAGCGCTTCCGGTTCCGTAAGTACTGCCAACTGAATGGAAATGAAGTCTGGTATGAGTCGATAATATGATCGATCGATATGAATTTTCTAAATCTTTGTTATTTTAAGCCAATAACTGTGTCACACACGCATTATATAACATTATATAACATTTCTCGATGCGAAACTTATTCCTAGAGTGAATTCTATAGTTTGGCTTTGCTGTGTAAATAACAACCACGGCCGACTTGATGCGTCGCTCTAGCTGAGCGCAGCGAGGTATCCAGTCGGCCGTGATAACAACAGTACTAGTACGTAAAGTGTACGCCAAACGTCGCACAGCGATGCATAAGCGATTCATAGTTTGTATTTCAAAGATTGCCAGTACGAGTCTCGAAGATTGCCGAGGTCGACCGCTTCAGCTCTAGGGTGTAAATCTATCGCTAAAAAGTGCGCAGATAGTATATATCCAAGGCCATGGACACAGGTATGATTCACTCTCTTGCCGCGCGCATTCGTCAGTATGGCATTCTTATCAGTGTCCGTTAATTCCTTAGTGTGTAATCAAATACTAAATGATTTTAATTGTATAATCATGCCGTACTTATATTTAATTATAATAAATGCGTAATATTGTAATATTGTTCCTTTAGTGGAAGTTTTATTGTGTAGTATGGGATCAAAATCTTTAAATAACTATTATTACTGCTCTTAAATTGGTAAACTCTCAACCTTTACCTCTCTGTCGAAATTCACTCAGAGAGCATCAAAAACCTTACCATTCTGTAGCTTGTTTCTCAGTTTTGATGTAACACATCCCCCACCCTCACCCCATCCGCTACATCCTACAAACCCGGGCACTGTTTGTTGTCTGTATATTTTTTGCCCCGGCGCTTTTAATCCCCAATCGCCGCTCCTGCAATCCAGGTCTGTAAACTGTCAAAGTCTTCTCCTCACTCTGCTCTTCCCTTCTTCAGTCGCTATGTCGCACCTTCAGATATCATGAGGTCAGCATACAAGTCAAAGAAATTTTTCGGATGGTGCTTTCAAGACGAAAGGTACAACATCTAGTGTGACGTCATGGTCACTTGTTGTCCTGGCTGACTGCCAGTGACGAAGCTTAGATTAATGAATGATGAAAGTTCGTTGTAACAGCAGCCGCGCGTTTGCAGACGACATAAACATTGGTGTTATCACAATCTCGTAAACAACAAGCGTGTTATCCGTCATGTTAGGAAAGGCTCGATAAATATCTTCATTCTGCTTGAACTAAGCTACTTGCATCTGCACGTCACAAAAATACGACGCACACTTCTAACATTTGAACTCCTACGCAAGTGAAGTGGTAACGATATACTACAGATGGTGTAGTTTACAGCTCTTGGACTTGCCACTACATCAGTTTCCACATGTGAAGCTATGTCGGCCACAGCCAATGATATGTGAATAACAGTTCAATGGCACTGGGAGAGCTGAAAGTGTCACTACGTACTGCATCCCAATACTATCAGGGCTGACCAAAGGAGGTATGTATGTATGTATGTATGTATGTATGTATGTATGTCTGTATGTATGTATGTACAGTCCGTCAGCGATTCCACTGGTGGGATCCTCAACAGCTCTGACATCAGCTGTCATAGATGGCCTAGGCATCACTGAAGAGGCGTACTAGGGAAATGAGGAGAGAGGTAGTTTGCCGTTGCTTTCCTCACCGAGCCAGAGTTGCTATTGCATATCAGTCTGTCAAGCCCACTGAAATGCATTCACCAACCGACCCTATGAGCAACATTTTCACACCATTCATAGCAGGGACTGGCTGCGTAAGGATTGGCATTACTAGCATCGCTCATACCTCAGTCACTTTCATATTTTCAAAGCCAAGGATAAGACAGAGACAGATCTATGAAAGTAACAAAATTGCTCTTGCCTATACCAGAAGACATAGTGCACTGTAAACACTAGGTCCTGCCAGCAAAGGCATACCAAAGGAGGTACGAAGGAAATTTTGTGGAGCATGATACAAGTAAGTGGAAGTAACGTCAGACTCAGCTGTGAGTGCTGTGGTTGCCTATTGTTGAGTTGAAATATATCGTACTGATACATGAAGTCAAATGGACCGTATCGCTATTGACCTGTCCGAAGTCTTTTGACAGGGTAGATCATGAGAAATTACGGACGAAAATGAGGGCTACAGGACTAGACAAAAATGTGGCTGAATGGGTGGCGAAATTTCAAGAAAACAGAACTCAGATAATTAGAGTAAAGTAGGTGAATCATTAACTAATCCTGTAATGATTCAGAGGGTGTCCATCAAGGCAGCATTATTGGACCTCTGTGTTTTATTATACAACCTGTGACAATAAAGTTCGGTGAATGAAGTCAGAACGGTCGACCCGGCAACACTGGCGACACACAACGCTGCACGTGCGTAGCAGCAGGTTTTGACCACCTGCTCCCAACGTTGTTCAGTTGAGCATCGTGTGTGTGCCGTGTAACACCTGTTCGACATAGTGCGTGTTTAGTGCGTTGGTTCTGAATTGCGAACAGGAACATGATCGACCAAAAAATCAATGTACAGTTTTGTTTTAAGCTTGGCAAGACACCGAAAGAAACGCATGCGATGCTGGTACGTGTTTATGAAGATCAAGCACTGTCCTTGAAGTGTGTGTACGAGTGGTTCGCCCGTTTTCGAGGAGCCCGGGAAAGTGTTTCTGACAACCCCCGTAGCGGAAGATCGGCGACCGCCGTCAGTGACGAAAACATTGAGAAGGTGAGGACCTTAATCACGAACTATCGGCGATTAACTGTGCGCATGATAGCGGATGAACTGCAGATTAACCGTGAATCCGTGCGACAAATCGTTACCCAGAGGTTAGGAAAGAGGAAAACGTGTTCTCATCTTGTGCCACATCACTTGACTGACGATCAGAAGCAGGCACGTTTAGTGGCTTCACAGGAATTTGTCGAAACGGCGGATGCGACACCAAATTTCTTGAACTGCATCGTCACTGAGGATGAAATGAGATGTCGTATGGCTTTTAGTGCCGGGATATCCCAGGACGGGTTCAGTTCGCCAGGTGCAGATCTTTCTATTTGACTCCCGTAGGCGACCTGCGCGTCGTGATGAGGATGAAATGATGATGAAGACAACACATACACCCACTCCCCGTGCCATTGGAATTACCCAATTAAGGTTAAAATCCCAGGCCCGGTCGGGAATCGAACCCGGGACCCTCTGAACCGAAGGCCAGTACGCTGACCGTTCAGCCAACGAGTCGGACGTCACTGAGGATGAAACATGGTGTCTCAGGTACGACCCTGAAACGAAACGACAAAGCATGGAATGGCGTTCTCCGGGATCCCCTCGTCGGAAAAGGCCAGAGCCAAAAAGTCACGCATCAAACTCGCTTTGAAAGGAAAGAGATTTGACGATATTCCTGACATTCAACGAAACGTGACGAGACTTTTGAACACCATCCCAAAGGAAGCTTTCTTGTAGTTTCCAGGACATGTATCGCCGATCCCAGCAGTGCATAGTTATGGGAGGGACAGTAAGGTCACTGCCATGCATTGTTTATCGATGTTGATAGTACAGGACTATTCACCTTGTCACAGGTTGTATATACATAAATGGAATCACAGATAAGGTTTCTTGTCGATAACGTTACACTTATAATATGGAGTAATCGTGAGCGATTGCGAAAATACCTCGACAAAGTTGTGACGTGGACAGCAGACAATGGTATAATGGTAAGCGGGATGAAAAGTCAGGCTGTAAGTTTCATTAGGAGGAAACGTTCTCTTAATTATTTGATTCGAGAATTGGAAAGGATCCAGAGGAAAGCAGCACTATTTGTTCTGGGTGATTTCCGACAAAAGAGTAGTCTTACGAAAATATTGCAAACTTTGGGCTGTGAAAACTTGCGAGTAAAGAGACGAACAGGTCGACTAAGCGGAATGTTCCCAGGTGTCAGACGAATATGCTTTATCTGCTACCAGGATGATTGATTGATTGATTGATTGATTGATTGATTGATTGATTGATTGATTGATTGATTGATTGATTGATTGACTGATTCCTTGATTGATGATTGATTGATTGATTGATTCATTCATTCATTCATTCATTCATTCATTGATACTGTCTTTATTTGTACGTTTCAGACATCCATCGACACTATAACTCAAAGAAATGTCGACACATCCCAAGTAATACTCAGACGACATCCGTAATTGGACAGGCTTTCGATACGGACATCAGCGAGGAAAATTTACAAACCCTAAGAAACATTAAAAAGCACTCAGGAGTATGCGAAGAACATATTCAAGTTGTGTAAAAAGGGAAGCAGCATGTACCTTCTCACTGGTGTTTGTGGTCAAGAACTTGTAGTCCTCTTGTAAATGGCTGTCTCGGTATGTTGATGGGACAGATTTACCACTGTCCATAGCATACTGTCGTGTCAGTGACAGATAATCAACTTGAGTATACCTATGAGAATAATCCGGGTACAGCTGAAAAAGAATCGATTAAGGTGAGTGAGAAGACGTCGATAGACAAACCACTTTTACTTGCCGGAACAATCTGACTATAGTATAAAGGCGTCATATCTGATAGATCGAATTAAGCACTTTCTTTCCATACTACCTACTTATCACGATTTCTAGAAAAGTTTAAATGTAGGCATTACGATTCTTCAAACGATTTACCGGACGAGTTGGCCCTGCCGTTAGGAGCACGCAGCTGTGAGCTCGCATCCGGGAGATAGTGCGTTCGAGCCCACTGTCAGCAGCCCTGAAAATGGTTTTCCGTGGTTTCCCATTTTCACACTAGGCATATGCTGGAGCTGTATCTTAATTAAGGCCACGGCCGCTTCCTTCCCATTCCTAAGCCTTTCCTGTCCTATCGTCATCATAAGACCAATCTGTGTCGGTGCGACGTAGAACAACTAGCAAGAAAACAAACAATTCATGGAGAAATGGACTTAAATTAATCCCATGTGCAGAACTTCATCAGCCCAGACCTACTTCTAGTGAGATACAGTATTTACAGTCTAGCCTACTATATATATTCTGGTATGGGCTAGAGCTAATTCATTACGTTCATATCTCTCAGTCTCACCTTTGGCTTGGACAATATGAAAGGGCCTGGAATATGAGCGATATTAGTAACACTATTCCTTCTGCAGTCAGTGCAGTGTTGTAAAGGTGACTCAGGGTCGGTTGGTAAATGCATTACTGTGAACTTGGTAGACGGACAGGCAATAGAACCTTCTAGCTTAGTGAGGAAAATAAGGGGAAATCACCATACATCTCTTCAACTGATGGTAGAATTGGGCGGAGGACCGGATATATACATACAGCACTGAGGTTTGATACAGCTAATGTTTTAATATGGTTACGTGATCGTGCGACTGTCAGCTCCGCTGTAGCCCCCTTCTGTATTTCATGAACTAAATGATTGTATCAGCCTGGGAAGCTCCCGGCCGGCCTGAGGGCATATGATGGCCTCTGCTTCTATTGGGCTTTCCGTCTGGTTTCTCTGTGGATTTTCTAGGAGGCGAAACTAGAACGCCGCTATTCTGGACGCACCGCGAAGACTCTAGAACATCATCAGGTATATAAAAGCAGGCTCGACGCGAGCACGAGTAGTGTTAGAATAGTGTAGTTGAGTGTTAGCCTCACGTAGTAGTCGAGTAATGCTGTGTGTTGTCTTGCTGAGTTATATGTGTTGAGTAGTTCGGTGTGGGGAGCGGTCACATGAATTAATTGTGCAAGTTATCAGTCTTGTCTAGATTCAAGTCAAATGTACAGCAGTCGTTCGTTGTAATAGTCAACAAACGTGTGTTCGAATCTATCTGCATGGAGTTTCTGTGTGAAGTGATTGGTGCGTCGGAATGTGAGTAAAAGGTCAATCGAGATTACGGAAGGATCACTCATTCCAGATAAATACCAGCCAGTCGGAAACTTACTGTGAGGACTTTCGTAAATGGCCACTAATTAGTGAAGTGTTGTCATTCATTGTCAAGTATAATTGAGTGTGTTGGGTCATCCAAGATTAAATCAGTCTAATAAAATAGTGTTTTATTCGTTACGGTATGTCTGTTACATAACTTCGTGGCGATCTATGACGAGGAAGCGTGATGGCCGAGTTGTAAACGCACTGGCTTCCCATCAAGGTGGAAAACCCGACCAATGTGGAATTGTTGAAATGAAAGTACATTCATTTCCTCGTTCCGAAGTGGTGCATCTCTTTTCAGGCACGCACCTAATGGATGTAAGCCGGATGCACCGTTTTAACAACATATGAGCCCTCCCGCTAATCTGAAATTTCTGGCGGTACCTCGAACCGAACCCGGGCCCTCGAGGACGACAGCCGAAAGCCCAAACCGTTGTACTACGGAGGTGGAGATTTTTGAAATGAACGTTCGGATTCCACGTAAGACAGAAGCTACGACCACGATGTCAACTCTCACGTAAAACCACTAGCTTACATTTTTCAACTAAGCCGTTGTTGATTTGTAGCCTACCGGGCGAGTTGGCCGTGCGGTTAGGGGCGAGCAGCTGTGAGCTTGCATCCGCGAGATAGTGGTTTCGAGCCCCACTGTCGGCAGCTCTGAATATGGTTTTCCGTGTTTTCCCATTTTCACACCAGGCAAATGCTGGGGCTATACCTTAATTAAGGCCACGTCCGCTTCCTTCCCACTCCTAGTCCTTTCCTATCCCACCGTTGCCATAAAACCTACCTGTGTCGGTGCGACGTAAAGCAAAAATTGTTATAAATTTGCAGCATTAAGTTTCAATACGTTTAACGACAAAGACAAAGACACCTCCGTACAGGCCATGAAGGCCCTTGGAGGAGTGGAAAGTAAAAGCTTCCACCATTGTTAACCGCGGCACGTGATGGGGTAGAGTGGTTAGTTCTACGCCCGGCTGCCTTTGCCCCCAGGAATTAACCTGGTGCTCATTTTTGGTGTAGGCTGAGTGAACCTCAGTGCCATGTGCACCTCCGGAAGTGGAAATCTCGTTTCTTAAATGTTACGAATTCCTGACGGGGATTCGAACCCACGTCCTTCCGAAAGAACCGAGCACGGTTTTACCGCCTCGGCCAGGCAACCCCTAAATACGTTTAACGAGTATGTTAGTTATTTGTACTTAAGGTTAACTGCAAATATCTGTAAACTACGGCGAGTGGGCTGAGTGGCCTAGACGGTTGTAGTTCAAGAGCTCAGATACGTCAGTCTCGTGTCGGTAGATTTACTGGCATGTGAAAGAACTCCTGAGGGATAAAATTTCGTCCAAAAGTAGTTAGTGGAACGTAAAAACAATAACATTATTATTACTACGGCGAGTTGCGACATCCCATGTTCTCAATTAACCTCCGCCATATCGCATTCTTCTTCTCCTTCTTTATCTGTTTACCCTCCAGGGTCTGTTTTTCCCTCGGACTCAGCGAGGGATCCCACCTCTACCGCCTGAATGGCAGTGTCCTGGAGCTTCAGACTCTGGATCGAGGGATTCAACTGGGCGAATGACCAGTACCTCGCCCAGGCGGCCGCATCTGCTATGCTGAACGGGGGTCTTGTTGGGGGATGGGAAGATTGGAAGGGATAGATAAGGAAGAGGGAAGGAAGCGTCCGTGGCCTTAAGTTAGGTACCATCCCGGCATTTGCCTGGAGGAGAAGTGGGAAACAACGAAAAACCACTTCGGGGATGGCTGAGGTGGGAATCGAACCCACCTCTACTCAGTTGACCTCCCGAGGCTGAGTGGACCCGGTTCCAGCCCTCGTACCACTTTTCAAATTTCGTGGCAGAGCCGGGAATCGAACCCGGGCCTCCGGGGGTGGCAGCTAATCACACTAACCACTACACCTGTTATTCTGTTGATGATTAATATTATCTATCTACATCACCTAACAATAGCTCTAAATCATACTTGCTCTCATTCACACTAACATTCATACAAGCTGTTCAAGCATTTAAGAAGAAATCTCGACAAGACCGTTTTAATGAGGCGTATTATTGAAGCTAGTTTGATTATGTTTACCTGATTAATCTTAAAATATAGTTTCCAGTTTTATGGTTTAATTTTTATTGCAAACTATACCAAACAATCGCTTATTGAGAGCATTTCCTGAAGGGTATATATCATCGCGAATATTTCTGTACAGGTCTTTGTGCTGAAAAATTCCTTCCCGGTGGTGGTGGTGGTGGTGGTGGTGGTGGTGGTGGTAGGGGATGATCGTTGACAGTTACGCAGCGAAAGCCAAGAAAGCGCTTTTATTTCGTTCACTTGCCCGACTTCTCTTTGTAGTAGATCAATGTTTCATACTCCAAAACCATCCTCGACAAATGCCCCATACAAAATCCGTTCGGTGGTCTTGGAAATTATTTCCATAACCACAGACTGACACCCACCAGGGAATGTATTTTATAATAATTACGTTTAGAATATTAATAACACAAAAGTCATGATGTTTAGCAGGAACCCACGTCCATTGCACGTGATGATCAGTGGTGAGCCTGTTACTGCAAGTAGCACAGTTCAAATACCTTGGCCAGATCATTTCAGAAAACTACGTCCCTCACCTTACGTAAAGGAATAATGAAATGCACTGCATTGTGCTGCGACCTGGACGTTAACCAAGAGTGATTTTAAGAGGCTAGGAGTCTTTGAGAAGTGGTGTTGGCGTCGGCTGCAATGGATAAGTTGGGTGGAAAAGAAGACCAACACTGAGGTATTGAACAATGTCCAAGAAAAGAGACGTCTGTTGAGTCAGATAGGAAGAGACAACTTTCTTGGATGGGACATAGACTTCGACATGGGAATGTGTTCATGGAAATTCTGGAAGGTAAAATACCAGGAGTCCGCCTCTGTGGTGTAGTGGTTAGTGTGATTAGCTGCCACCCCCCAGAGGCTCGGGTTCGATTCCCGACTCTGCCACGAAATTTGAAAAGTGATACGAGGGCTGGAACGGGGTCCATTCAACCTCTGGTGGTCAACTGAGTAGAGGTGAGTTCGATTCCCACATCACCCCGTCTGGAAGTGGTTTTCCGTGGTTTCCCACTTCTCCCCCAGGTACCTAACTTAAGGCCACGGCCGCTTCCTTCCCTCCAGGTAACTAAAGGCTACGGCCGCTTCCTTTCCTCTTCCTTGTCTATCCTTTCCAATCTTCCCATCCTCCCGCAAGGCCCCTGTTCAGCATAGCAGGTGAGGGCACCTGGGCGAGGTTCTGGTCACCCTCCCCAATTCTATCCCCCTACCCAGAGTCTGAAGCTCCAGGACACTGCCCTTTTGGCGGTAGAGGTGGAATCCCTCGCTGAGTCCGAGGGAAAAACCGACCCTGGAGAGTGAACAGATAACGAAGAGGACGGCGAAAATACTAGGAAAGCGCCCTCGAGCAAGTCCAAGAAAGTCATTCATGATGACATTCCTTGAGAACACAAGATGCAAGAGCTATGCAGACGCAAAACGTACTGCAGAGGATCGACCCCAGCTGGAGAAGACACATCTCAGGGGCAAACCAGTCATTAGATTGAATTACTCTAAGTTTAGATTTCTTTCACTGGAAAAATAACAGATGAAGAAGTGCTAAGGGGAGATGGAATAAGCAACACTTAATTGGCAGTCGGGGAAAGAAATGGTTATGGTGCAGCATTGTCAAGAGACGAATGCAGTTAATCGGGCAAACACTGCGGCACGTAAGCTTCCTGAAGGTCAAGTTAACGGCAAGACCTGTAGAGGAAGACCACGTTAGCAGTACATCACCCATCTGATAAAAGCCTTATGATGCTCAACGTATGAGTAACTAAAACGGAAGTCTGGAAATAAAGCAGAATGAAAAATTGCTGCTGACCAATCCTCGGAGTGACGACTATTCACGATGGATGACATTTCTCACTATTAATTAATTCTTCCTCTACCGATCGAGTTGGTGGCGCAGCTGTGAGCTTGTGTTCGGGAGACACTGGGTTCGAACGCCACTGTCGGCAGCTTTCCAATTTCACACCTTAATTAAGGCCACGGCCACTTCCTATCCACTCCTAGCCCTTTCCCATCCCATCGTCGCCGTAAAACCTAGTTGTGTCGGTGTGACGTAAAGCAAATTGCCAAAAAAAATAAAAATTCTCACCGGGCGAATTGGCCATTGGGTTAGGGTCTCGTAGCTGTGAACTTGCATCCGAGAGATAATGGGTTCGACCCCCACTGTCGGCAACCCTGAAGATGGTTTTCCGTGGTTTCCCATTTTCACACCTGGCAAATGCTGGGGCTGTACCTTAATTAAGGCCACGGCCGCTTCCTTCCCATTCCCAGGCCTTTCCTATCCATTCGTCGCCACAAGACCTATCTGTGTCGGTGCGACGTAAATCAAATAGCAAAATAAATCTCTTAATTAACGAGTTGCCTAATAAATGTCACTAATTAATTAATTAATTCAGTCATCGAATAGTCATGTAAAACTCCATCTTGTCTTTATAAATATACGACACGGAAGACCTCTCCCTAGCCCCTAAACGAAGCTACATTAACTTAACCAGAATGTATACATCTGATCTTTTGTAGAGGTTCTTTGAAGCATAGGCCGCACATTTAAGTATTCAAAATAGTACGATAATCGATCATTTAGGTCTGTCAGACTGCATAATACTCCACAAAGGACTGCTTGATTCTCAAGCAAGTATAAGATTACTGATTGCATTCGTGAAGAGAGCTGCCATTCTCGTAGTGATGAGTCGCTTGTTTGGCATTGCAAGGTGGCACTCGCAATGCTCTGGAGCCGAGATTTCTTTGACAGCTTGTATCATTTGTTTTCCGTGCTGCGGGATCAGACAGCTCGTGACATGAAGAAAAGGGGAGTGCTCATTATTGTTGGCGGAAAAATGACAGAGTTGGGGTCTCAAGCTCTAAACAAAGCAGACAGTTGTGCATCCGCCTTTCGATGGTCTGCAACAGGTATGAGCTGATTGTTGTACCGGTACAAAGAATGTAGGAGTTAGTTCCGTTTAGGAAACAGTCCACCGCAGTTGTCAAATGTAGCGTTCCGCAAAGTTCATCTTTGTGATTAATAATTGCTATTCTTCAGTAGTGTATAAGGTCAGGTAAGGGTGTATTCTGTCCGAAGGCATGTCCAAACCTCCGTAGAGGTGTTCCTGAGCCGGAGTTTACGTGCAGTAGAGTGGCCAGTTCCTTTGCGCTCCTCCATTCCCTTACAGTGCGTGGCAACCCATCCAAATCTTGATCACGCCTAATGTTGCTTAACTTCAGAGATCTCACGGGATCCGGTGTTTCAACACGGCTACGGCCGTTGAATTCAGTAGTGTATGTGACCTCCATAATTCTTCTTCTACCGCTATTTTCCCATACCCAGGTAGTGTCATGGCTGTGAACTGGGTCGCGTATGTAGACTTTAGGCCTGTTTTACGGCCGTATGCCCTTCCTAACGCAATTGCTTGCTTCTGTGGTTGTTAGTGTTATGCGTGTTGCATTTAGGCCTTTACTAGCTGGAGTACCAGTCGTTGAAGGCACAATCATCTACATGATTGTCCATTTGTTCCCCCAGATTTTGAGACATATTAGTAAGCATGCCTCTACCTGTCAGCTGCTTGTTGTGACGTACTCGCTTCTTTGTTCTCTGTGGCCCTTTGCAATTCCATATTCTTTCGCATTATTGATCTTGATTTTGATCTCTTCTTAACCGTATGAAAGAAAGCAATGTATTGAGTTAATATTAAAAAAACTACTAACAGGTGTAAAAAGCCTTTAAAACGTTACTGGAACCACTTTCTTTACAATCTGTAGAGTTAGTTACCTGCTCTTAGAATTAAACTTTTCACACGGCTGCCACTGATATTTCCCTTATTTTTGGCGGTATCGGGAAGAGGTACATAAAAAAATCGCCGTGAACTATATTAGTGTAAAATCAACCGTAAGAATGATAATATATCGAGTTTGATACTTTAGGCTCCTTCTGAACATCCCCCTCTCCCCAGTGGCTCAAACACCCGCGAAGGGCCATGGGATACCAAGCGACTGCTCATCAGCCCGAAGGCCTGCAGTTTATGACGTGCCGTGTGGTCAGCACGACGAAACCTCTCGGCCGTTATTCTTGGCTTCTTAGACTGAGGCCGCCATCTCACCGTCAGAAAGATCCTCAATTGTAATCACGTAGGCTAAGTGGACAACGAACCAGTCCTCAGCTCCGGGTAAAAATCCCTGATCTGGCCGGGAATCGAACCCGGGTTTTCCAAGCAAGAGAGAGGCATGCTATCCCTACACCGCACCCTGTCTGCAGAATTTTTTGAAAAATGTATAGCTAAGATCACACTCAACCTTATTCTAAACGGAATACCAAGTGCCAATACAATTGAATTGGTGAGTGCAAAAAACAACATATTCCAAAAAATCGAAAATTTAACTGAGATAGCCATTTTGTTCCCGTTGGTAAGCCCTATCTATTGCGTTGAAAAGGGTACACATTCCAATGGAGTGGACAGTTTTTTCCAGTTACCGAGAATTTTCATTGAGTGGAAGAAGGGACACGTTCTTGGAATAAGTCCCCTTTACAACTCAACGCTGCGCCAGCTGTCAGCGCAAATCAGTCCTACGGTACGAAGCAATAGTGCGTTATTGTTGACAATCATGTTAACAAACTGTTAAGCGTGTTGTGAGCCGAACACAGCATTTTTGTATCTCCATACTTAATCTGTTATAGTGAGTGACTGGTGATGTCCGAGTCAGATAGGAAATATGCAGAACCACGGCGAAAGAAGTGTAAGGTAAATAAAGACGAATATGCTAGAGAAACGGATAAAAAGGCCAGACGTAGAGGCGAGGAGTTTATAACCTCAAAAGGCTTATTGGTAGAAGCCAATAAAACTGGTCCTGATTGCAGTTGCAGAAAAAGACGTATTGAACCCATAATTCTACGATGAAAAATAATTGCAGATATTTATTTCAGCTACAAATAACTTTTTTGAGAGTAGCCATGTTTTATTTCAAGAGTCTCGCTCTCTCGTGGGAACAGAACTCACCGTGCCAAGCGAGCCACCATCTCGTGAAATGCCGTTACACTTCGGTCGACATCGAGTACTGACTAATTTATCAATTTCGGAAAATCATTCATAACGAGAGATTTTGGCGACATGGTTAACCCAGGAATAAAGTATCTAAATTATTAATATACATTGTATGAAGATAGATTCCCCAGGGTTAATTTAAATGCAATTAAGCCTGGAGAAAAGTTGGCGTCATACTCGCGGATTTGCGACACGTGTCGAGGTCATTTCTGAAGAAAGACAGCGAAATTACATGTCAGAAATAAATTTATTATGCCCGTTGCAAGTATGGGAAAAATATAAAATTAACACCATAACGAATTATAATTTTGTCTGAATTTGTGGTATAAATTTCAAGAAAGTTGGTCCACTGGTTGTAGAATTAGCAGATTGCAGCACCAAGCTTCATGGTGAGGGTGGTGTCCCCTCAGAAGGTATAAATGAAATCCCCTCTACCTACTTTAACACATTCTATCTGAAGGTCTGGATGGTGGAACCCACATCGCTCGTCTACAAGAAAGTGCGGGGTTTATTTCCCAATATAACTTGTTATATATTCGTGTCAATGGTTCAAGTAGACTATTAAACTGAAGGTGATAGAAATTTTCCTGAGCTTCCGCCAACGAAAACTGTGAAAACATAGATATCTGTTTAAAATACGTAGCTGGTTTTCTCTCTGTATTACATTGTGTGTATTTGATATTGTCAAAGGGAATCTGGAGGCTAGACAGTGAGGTCTGATTTTTGTTATCTATTGAAACACCTGGCCAGTATTAGGTGAACTAAAGCAGAGTCCTGGCAAAACAGTGGCAGTCGTCAGTAGAGAAGAATTTTCGTCGCATGTTAAAACGCAAAGAAAGTGCGTCATTTGCGGTGTTAATAGCGAGTATAAAATCTGTGTATTTTAAGTTATATATAAAAGAAGATGATGTATACTGTAGCCATGGACGGCTAAATACGAAGACAGCTGGCTAAATGTGGCCGGAATCTCCAAGAAGACTACTGTTAAAGGCCTGTGTCTATATTTGTATTAATGTTGTAGAATAGAATTTGTTTGTCCCAATAAAATTTTCAGTGCGTGTGTCGAATTAATAGCCTATTTAATAATGATCAGGCGAATGTGTTATATTTCTGGTCGTCGTGTAAAACTCTTCATGGCAGTAAAATTCACGTCGTGAAACTGAAAAATGCAAAGTTTAAATAATGTGTTAAAATTCTTTGAGATAGTGTTCAAACTGATTAAAGTCAGGAAGGTGATAACGATAACGTAGTCATGGTGAATGCAATAATTTCGAATATCCTATGAGTTCAGAAAATTTTTAGTCGAAATAATAATAATAATAATAATAATAATATTTACAACAGGATAACATTTTTCTACGTTAAACGTTTATTTAACAGATATGTTGAGTAAGATTTGCGTTCGTCTCGAAATCCAGTGAAGTCTGATAAAGTTATATTTATTCGTGTGAAGGTAATTTTTTTGACATCGTGTTGTTGGTGATATAGGAAATCACGGTGTGCTATTGTGTTCTTGAGGTCAGAAAGTTGTAATAAAATGAATGGAGAAGATCCTTATAAAATTGTTCGTCATGGGAGTATTGAGGTTTGAAAGGTTTTGAAACAGGAAGAAATGGATTGTGCCGGAATGATATGTTGAGAGAATAGTTGTGTAGATGTTGAAGGCACAGGAAGCCTGTATTTCATGAGTAATGCCGCCGTGATAGGCGATGAAGATGAATTTTTGAGACAGGCTATATTTGTCCATGGCGAAGAATTTTTGAGACAGGCTGTATATTAAATGTGATATTTCTGAGGCAGGCTGTATTGAGATTCCGTTAGCAATCCGGAACAGATGACCGGGTGAAGGTTGGTTCGAAGCGAGTGCTTTGTGACGCACATTATGATTTCAAGTTAAGATCTCCCAGTGAAAAACAATTTCCGTAGAAGGTTGTAGCTCTTGGCACTTAAGACCAAATGACGATTTATGTAAAGTCAGCACAGTGAATATTATAGTATGCGACCTCAAGGATAGAAGAACATTCTGAATACACGGTTGGTGTTATTTAACTGCTGTAACAAATTTCCATTTAGTATATTTCATATATTACGAGCCAATAAATTATCATTAAATCGGAAACATTGTAGGATGAGATATTGGACGTTATTAAAGTGATAGTTTGGCTGTGTAGATTCATTGAATTTCGCTTCACTGGATAGTTTATGGATATGAATGTTTGGAATAGTGAGATGGTAGGCTATTTTGGGCCTCACCCTAGAATTACAGTGTGGATTTTTGCTGTGGTGATGATTACTGTTTTGGCGATATTCACGGATTATTAGACGTGTGCTGAAATTCATATTACTTATCTAATCTCCATTGCGTATGTCGAGATCGTGTTTGAGTTGTGGATTGTTTGCCACGCGTTATTTATTTTCAATTTCACGTTTTATTGACAAGATAGGGAATTAGTTGCATTTTCAAACTTGCGTTCATTCTGTGGAAAGATTCGTTTCATTGTGTGCTATAGTTTCGACAAGGTTTCCAGCTAAATATCAAAGAGTGTGTTTGAAGTTACAATTTCGCCTGACATTCTAGAGGAAGAGTAGACATCGCAGTTTCCGCTCAACGATAGATTTAGGACGTTACGCGTATCATAGGAGTATACTGACGAGTACACATCCCCATGTACGCTCAACGATAGGTTTAGGAAGGTGGGTGTGTACATAGATGTTAGTGTTAGGGTGTGTAGACACTATGTAGGCTTGAAGATAGATTTAAGGTGTCGTCTGTATGTATTCAAGTCTTAGGTTAGGTGTTTTTGCGAAGTGACTTGAACGATGGTAGTGTCTGCAGTAGTGTATGCAATGCGAAGAGTGTTAGCAAAGTTATATTGAGGCCATGTTTCGGCAAAACCCTTATCAGCTGGAAGATGTTTACATAGGATTACGGAACCACTAGTGGCATGAACGTGAGAGTTGTCCAACATTGGATACTTAGCTAACGGTGATTGAGTATTATTGCTGTTTTGCCATGCGCGTTTGAGTTCATTGAACTTTAGCATTTTAATTTATTTACGGACTTACTTGTTTCGTCGTTCAGACGTCCGATTGCTTTGTTAGTGTGCGTGTTGACACTTAGCTTATTTATGCGAGACTTGAGTTACGAATGCGGGTTCGATTCGTTAAATGGGAATATATTTTATTTTCAATTTTTCGTTCTTTCATTGTTTTATAATAGTCGATCAATAGCTTGTAGTTAGTTTATTGGGACAAACAATAAGTATATGGATCTGTAATGGTAGTCATAGTTGTAAAGGAAAGAATTCCCTAGATTGTTTTGGTATTTTTGATTTTATTTTATCATGTAAACTTGTAATTTTATTAAACTTAACGTAACCGTTTATAACCTGAAAGTTGGTTTTATAAGAATATTTTTCAAGTGATTTACCACTTTCTCTTAAATTCAGTGTTTGGCATTTCTTCTAAATGCATGATGAATAAGTGTTTCCTGCATTTCGCAGTTTTGTTCCTTCAGAACGACGTAACGTAAGATCCTCTCGGGTCGAGTTGTTGTTGGTTCCTTCTGAACAGCTGTTTGGGTGATGCACGTTTCAGCATCGGGATTATTCTATAACGTAAGGATGTCATGAGATGACAATACATGGTGGAATTTTATTTTTAATTATGACTGCTGCTGTTAATTTGTAGTGAACACCATGCTTTCGAGTAGTATTTCGCAACCTATCCAAAGCAACTGATAGTCAATTTGGTTCGATTAAGGGTCCATTCGGCGGTTCTTCCCATATCCGACAGGGTATTTGACTGGTGGATAACCTTAATTAAATGTAAATCTGGAACTCTACTTGTTGAAGGTCAGATTTTCCACGGATAGTGTGAATTAATACTCAGTTATCGTTTGGATCAATAGGTGACCGATTTTCAGGTTTTATTTTAGTTTATCTAGTTTTCACTGTCCATTAATCTGTGATATTTCTACTTTTTGCGAAGAAAGTTCTTCGATAAATGTAACTGATAAAACTCACGCAATGCAATGTGACTGCGTTGAAACATTAAATAATTAATTTTTTGATGAATGATTTTATAAAAATAAATATTTGCACGTAATTAATTCAATAAAATTTAGTAAGCGCATATTTGCTCCTCATTTCAAGTAGTTAGGCTCTTCTGAACCGCATCGTTTGGTTAAGATCGTGGCCGAAATATTCCCATTACGGCCCCAAGATTTAAGAGTTCGACATTGCTCTACTGCAGCAGCTGTGGCCGACCAACGATGGACTGGTAAGTTCAAGGGTTCATAAGGCGCAGTTTTCAGAGGAAGGGAGAAATAACATTATACCATGGTAAACCAAAGAATGAACAGGGCACCTTTGAGTTCATCGATGATGTAGTCCAACTCACCTTCAAGCTCAAAAAGACCAGCAACATAATGCTTCCTTCAAGTAAAGCTGATGATGGAAAGGTAAATATGTAGCACCTTTTCTTTTTGGCTTTTGTGTATTTTTAATAAATTATTATTATTATTATTATTATTATTATTATTATTATTATTATTATTATTATTATTATTATTATTATAATGTCCGTCTCTGTGGCGTAGTGGTTACTGTGATTAACTGCAACCCCCGGAGGCCCGGGTTCGATTCCCGGCTCTGCCACGAAATTTGAAAAGTAGTACGAGAGGTGTAACGCGGTCCACTCAGCCTCGGGAGGGCAACTGAGTAGAGGTGTGTTCGATTCCTACCTCAGCCATCCTGGAAGTGGTTTTCCGTGGTTTTCCACTTCTCCATGCAAATGCCGAGATGGTACCTATCTTAAGGCACGGAAGCTTCGTTCCCTCTTCTTTGTCTATTCCTTCCAATCTTCCCATCCCCCGCTAAGCCCCTGTTTAGCACAGCAGGTGAGGCCGCCTGGGCGAGGTACCGCTAATCCTCCCCAATTGTATCCCCCGACCCTGAGTCTGAAGCTCCAGGACACTGCCCTTGAGGCGGTGGAGGTTGGATCCCTCGCTGTGTCCGAGGGAAAAACCGACCCTGGAGGGTAAACAGATGAATAATAATAATAATAATAATAATAATAATAATAATAATAATAATAATAATAATAATAATAATAATAATAATAATAATATATCATTAATATAATAAAATAAAGACCAGCAACATAATGCTTCCTTCAAGCAAAGCTTATGGTGGAAAGGTAAGTATGTAGCACCTTTTCTTTTTGCCTTTTGTGTATTTTTAATAATAAATTATTATTATTATTATTATTATTATTACGGGGCTACCCGTGGAATGCAGAGGTGAAAGAAGGTGCGGTCTGGAATGGGTCTATCCACAAAGCCGAGATATGAATTAAAATTTCATTAAGGTTATATTTTCGAAAATAGCAAAACTTAACAATTTTCACATAGAATTTGAACATTCAACAAATAACAACAAGTCAACAAATAATCAGGTACAAGACCAGGAAAGCCAAAATTTAGAGACAAATTAACGATCTGGGCTTCAAGCCCCACTTTTTACCATTTCTGAGCTCTCAGCTCACACCCACATATTTACCAAAGGGCAGAAAACCCCTAATAACATGGAGCACTTGCTCCCACCTAGCAATGTCAGGCCTCCTGGAGGCACATATCCAAATACTAGAATGAGCTGACCCTCTCTCAATCTTTCAAGCCTATTAAAGGCAATACCAGACTTTTACACATGATTGCCGCCAAGGCACAACTTACAATGAAACAGGGGTATCTTGTACCCAACCTACTGGGCCTTAGCCGACAAGAAAAGGTTAAGTAAATGGCCTGCACCAAGTAGAATGGAGGCGTGTACTTGCACTCCTAGATAAAAGCTTTTTAAAACCTAAGAGGCACTAGGCCGATGACCCAGGGGCTATTCCCAAACTATGGAGGTGACTCTTATATGAAAATTTAATACATTAAGGAAGAAAAAGTTACCAAAACGTAATCACCTCAAGGCAAAATAAAGGGGAGCTCGAGAGGGTAAAGCACTCTCTATCCCCAAATTACAGTTACAGATGTAAGTTTTACATAAGCCTGCAGAAGTTACATTTTGAAAAGATAGGTTACATTTGTAAAAGGTTTCGGACCTTCCCCGCGGGTTAAACTGCTGAGTTAGCAAGAAATAAAGATGTTAAATGGCCATTACCTTATTGAAGAGCTGCTGCCTGATAAAAGGGGTGCTTCCCGCCTCCTGCCACATGTCCATACACTGAGTTAAATGTTGATGAAGTGGCCGAGAGACAAGAAAATCAGCAGTTTTTATACCCTCGTAGAAGATTCGAGACCTTTCATGAATAATCAAAAGACACCCTCTTTCTTTATTGGTCCAACTTGAAAATACACTCAAAGTCGAAGAAGAAATACATGATTGGTCAAAAATTAATTACAGAAGTTGTGGATTGGCTCAATTCAGAACTGGCGGAAAGAAAATATTAATATTGCCAACCCACAAATGAAAGAACGAAATTTAGTAAAGAGAAAACTTATGAATACAAAATTTCTTCAAAAAGTTCCTTAACTTCGCACCAGGGTGCATGATCATAGTTTTTTGTAGAGACATCTATCAGAGAATGTCCACACTTCTTGACCAATAGAAAACAAAACAAGTTGAACTCCACACAGTACTGACAACTTCGTAATAACAAAATTTACGGTAGTGACATCTTCTGAGAAAACTTATGAGTTGATACAGTTTTTAAAGTTCAGAGTTTCTCCTGTAGATGATTTCCAATTGGCGCAATATTTAAACTTGCGGCGTAGAGGTGTACCTCCCGGTACAATTACTATTATTATTATTATTATTATTATTATTATTATTATTACTATTATTATTATTATTATTATTATTATTATCATTATTATTTCCTTCAGGTGCCAATTAATTCCAGCAAGACAAGCGATCTTTTAAAGCTTGTCAAGTATATCCCAGACCAGTTATATACATTTTTAGGAGTAGGGCCACACTTGGCCAACGGCAAGAGCTGATGGCCAGGACATTGAATAACTATAAATTAATTTATAGTTGGGCGTATTTTTGTGTAATAATATGTTATTGCTTAATAGACTTTTGAAATTGCTAGTTTATTATCCATTATCTGCCTCTACAAAGATCTTTTTCAAATTTGACAGCAAAAAAGGGACATTTTCCTTGACATAAAAAGTGGTATAACCTGAAAACCGTACGTAATATGATTTCCATACTTTGTAGTTAAATACGCAGATATCTGATGTATAAATTCTTAATAGTAACTTTTTTGATCAAACCTCTCTTTTAGCTACAAAACAGCTTTTACTTTCTCCTGAAATGTAAGGATTTTGGAATGTGTACCTTTTTCAAATCACCGATTCAGTTCGCACATCCAATTTCCCGTGGTGCTGTAATGGACACAGACAAATAATAAATTGTATTCTCTACAGGTCATTACAATCACGTCAGTATTTTTGTCAGAGAACAATATTGACCAACTGGAATGTCACGTTTAAAAGTTATGTTATCGTATGAAACATTTCGATCAAATAAAAAACGGCACCGTTTCTTCCTCTTCGCGATTAGTATTTTACGCTGGCGTTTCAACTAATGGCACGTTCCAGAGCTGGAATGATCCTGCCACAGACAGCGGTGAGCACTGCCCTGATTATCCGTATGTGCCACCTATCACTGGAGAGATACCGGTAGGTGGGTTGTGAGGTACCGATGCCGGAGCACTCTTTGGTGCTCCTCTGTCGGTCTGTTAAAAGTGTATTAGAGGCTATACATTTTAATAATATTTTAAAGTTATTCTCTCATATTGTTTAATATCTTATGTGTTTAATGTGTTAGTGACGTAGTGTGTGTGTGTGTGTGTGTGTGTATGTGTGTGTGTGTGTGTGTGTGTGTTACCAGGGTCGACGGTATTCAGTTTGTGATGGCTGACACAGTAATTTAATAATGCGGTGTGGTTTGACCTGTTTGGTTACCCATTCAGGGTTTGACCTAGCTAGATGTTGCTTTAAAGGAGCTGCCTGGCCGTGGCGGTAAAGGAATGACGTGGGGTCGAATCCCCGTCAAGAAGTCGTAAAAGTTAAGAAACGAGATTTCCACTTCCGAAAGTGCATATGGCCCTGAGGTTCACTCAGCCTACCTGATGAGTATCAGGTTAATTCCTGGGGGTAAAGGCGGCTAAACACTCTACCGCATCACGTGCCGAGGTTAACAATGGTGGAAGCCTTTACCTTCCACTCCTCCAAGAGCCTTCATGACCTGTGCGGAGATGACTTTCCTTTGCTTTTAGATGTTGCTTTAAATTTTGCAACGCTGCATCGTATATTTATGTCGCTTACTTATTTGTGAATAAGTATTTGCGGCTGGATATTTAAGTATTAGCAGCAATTTTTGGCAGCTATAGTAGGGGACGAAACTATCAAGAAGTGAATGTTAAGAGGGAGGCGCAGGGGATGTAAAACGGGCCTTATCTTTGTGTTGGTGTGGTCTGTATGATTTATTGTGATTTATGGTGTGTGTTAAATGTTAGCGTTTTTATTGTCAGTTTTTGTGGTATATACGAATGGCGTATGGCTTTTAGTGCTGGAAGTGTCCGAGGACATGTTCGGCTCGCCAGGTGCAGGTCTTTTGATTTGACGCCCGTAGACGACCTGTCGTGATGAGGATGAAATGATGATGAAGACGACGCACACACCCAGTCCCCGTGCCAGCGAAATTAACCAATTAAGGTTAATATTCCCGACCCTGCCGGGAATTGAACCCGGGACACCTGTGACCAAAGGCCAGCACGCTAACCATTTAGCCATAGAGCCGGACATATTTTGTGGTATTTATGTGATGCGTGCATTTAATCAGGGTTTGTTAGAATATCTATCACTAGTAATATGTATTTAAGTCGTCGGTGATATTTGTCGTTTCCAACTGGATCGTATTGGCCAAATGTATTAATTAAAGGGTTGTCGTGTAGTTGGGTGGTATTGTAAAGATTTATTACTGTTGTAAATGTGTACCGTTAGTCTAGTATGTAAGGTATTTTTGTTATATCGTGTAGTACTAATGGTGTAACCTTTAACAGCTAAGTGCAGTAACCAGTTTTGTATTCTCTGTAATTTCTGAAGCCTATGGCTGGGTATGCGTATATAACAACAGGTAGTGTAAGTGTGGTGTATATGAGTTTTACGTTTTCCTGGGATAGTGTGTTTATATATTAGTAATTAGTGGATAAAGCATTAGTATAATTATGTTGTCCTGCGCGTTGTATGGTGTTGTTAATATGTTCTTGTAGGTTGAGTCATGAGTCCAGTGTAATTCCTAAATATTTGTGACTGTTGACTCACTGTATTGGTTTGTTACGAAGTGCAAGTTGTTATTGTAGTTGTTTGCCTCTGATGGTTTCTATTAAATACGCACTCTGCCCATTTCTATCAGCGCTTCATAGCAGGGATCGAATAGCTTTAATACCATGATGAACCAGTGTGTCACGTACCAGTAGTTATCAGAGCATGGCTGAACTAGACGAATGGTATGCAGAAAAGAGAGCTATCTAATTTGCCAGCTACTTCCCACCAATAATCAAACATGCTGTTCTACGGGACATGCAGCAGTAATGCCATCTATCGGGAGACGAGTGGGAGCAGCGGAGACAAAGCATACCACAACAAACAATAGTCAATGTATTGTTACTGATCAATTTTATGAACTTTGGATACTGTAGGCTTCCATATGTAGTTTTCTTCCGAGTCAGTGATACTAGGGTAGACAAAGCAAAGTCATCTCCGTACAGGCCATGACGGTCCTGGAGGGGTGGAAGGTAAAGGCTTCCACCATTCGTAACCTCGGCACGTGATGGCGTATAGTGGCTAGATCGACGCCCGGCAGCCTTCGCACCTAGGAATTAGCGTGGTACTCATTTTTGGTGTAGGCCGAGTGAACTTCAGGGCCATATGCACCTCCGGATGTGGACATCTCGTTTCTTAAATTTTTACGACTTCCTGACGGGGATTCGAACCCACGTCCTTCTGGGCGAACCGAGAACGCCTTTACCGCCTCGGCCAGGCAGCCCCTGATACTAGAGTATCCAATATAAAAGAAGTCCCTTTCCCTCCTTTCACGATGTTCCATCACAATTTTTTCACATTTTGATAATCATCTTGACATTTTGCCTTATCGATATGACCTGATGACCACGCGCGTTTTACCTTAAGACAATAACGACAAAATCACTACCATTGCCAGTTAACATGACTGAACAATATTTCCATGTTAGCGATAGTTGGTGTTGACATAGACTATTTTTTTTTCTACTGGCTTTACGTCGCACCGACACTAGGGTTGGGCTTTATGTCCCTGTTTCGGCACAAGGTGCCGGTGCACAGTTATGTTCCGCTGTTCCAGAACACCGAGTGTCAATTGTTCCGAAACATTCTCAAGCGACCCGGAGACACTGACTCGCTGTCCCATCAGAAGCGCCACTATGCACTGCCCTTCGCCTACTAGCTGAACTGTGCAGCGGGCGCACGGGACGCGGGACTGTAACATCGCAGTGTAGAGAGAACTTCGAGAGGCAACATTACATGCTCCGCGCCAGTGGGAACTGGGAGTGTGCCTGTACGGAACGTGCTGTGTGGTGTGTGCCTGTGTGTAGTTATGGCCATGGTCCAGCATAAAGCTGCAGGGTACGTGAACGAACAGTCGGAACACTGAAATTCGCGCCCACTAATCACGTTTAAAGGCTGCTTTTAGGTTAAGATTTTTCCGGTCAATATAAAATACACATAACACGGTTACAATGGCAGTGCAGGTGTTTAAAAGTAACCAATTCAAGAATATTTTCACCAGTTGAATGTATTGGCCTGTATTGTGAGTAATTAATATCTCGAAAATTTCCCTCAACACTTTCTCGGGGATTGACGTTAAACATTAATTTGGACTTTAAGGAAACTTTTAAGCCCAGGAAAAATATGAGTCGTCGCTTTGGAATTAAAAATATAACTGGATGAATACATTGTTGTACTTTCCTGCTGTTAGGCCGGGCGCACATTGAGAAGCAGTTGGCCGCAGAGCAGGGAAGAGCAAAGCAGAACAGAACAGCACGAAGCTTACGAAATTGCAAAGTGGACGTGAGCGCACATTGCCACGCAGGGTCTCGTCGGTTTTCAGAAATAACATGTTTTCTTTAGACTCTGTGATACTGGGGCATCCAGTATAAAGAGGCTCTTTTTTCTTTTTCTTCAAGCATTCGCGATTTTTCTCATTTTGTTAGTTATCTTCACAATTTCCCTTGTGCTGATGGCAACGCGGTTATTCAGCTTAAGACAATCGCAATAAAAACAAACACCTTCGCCAGTTTACAAGACTGAACAATATTTCTATGTTACCGATGTTCGGCGTTCATATGGACTAAGCAAAGAATTTAATTCATGATTATTTTTTATATTTTTTACGTCGCACCGACACAGATAGGTCTTATGGCAACGATGGAATAGGAAAGGGCTAGGAATGGGAAGGAAGCGACCGAGGCCTTAATTAAGGTACAGCCCCCCCAGCATTAGCCTGGTGTGAAAATGGGAAACCACGGAAAACTATCTTCACGGTTGTCGACAGTGGGGTTCGAACCCCCTTTCTCCCGAATGCAAGCTCATAGCAAGGCGATCCTAACCGCACGACCAACTTGCATGGTAAATTCATTAATAGGATCACAGTGGGGGAGAGGGAAAAATATGTATTTACAAATGTACTGCTAGATTTTCATCTAGTTGTCACAAGACACAAGATACTAAAATCAATCAACATTGACAATCTGTTGTCAACGCGTTTGCATTTATATTTGAAAAGACGTGATAAATGATTTTCCGTATTTATCTCTTCACATAAATGTGATGATGGATGACGGCGACGGAGTCGGCGATGATGCTCTCCATAATCAGCATTAGATCTTTGTCTTAAATTCTATATGTTGCGAGAACTTGGGTCATGGATTGTTTCATAGATATATGAGGATTACATTCTTTTGTTTGCTGTTTGTTTAACGTCGCACTAACATATCGAAGGTTTTCGGCGACGGAAGAAGGGTGGAAGATTGGGAAGGTAGCGGGCGTGGCCTTAATTAAGGTACAGCCCCAGCATTTGCCTAGTGTGAAAATAGGAAACCATGGAAAACCATCTTCAGGGCTGCCGACAGTGGGGTTCGAACCCACTATCTCCCGAATGCAAACTCACAGATGCGCGACCCTAACCGCACGGCCACTTGCTCGGTGGATTACATTTTAGGCCTTTCTCTAAACTACCTTGTTACGCAGCGTGAATAAAATGATTTATAGCCTAGACTGTAGTGCCTTATTCACCGAATTTACATACCGATTTTCATTAAATTCTGTTCAGCCATTTACTCACGAACATACATACATACATACATACATACATACATACATACATACATACATACATACATATATACGTACATACTGCGTTGCAGTCCATATGATTCACGTAGTACCTACAAAACATGGCTGTGGTAATTTTCTCCTCCATTTCTTAACTAACTGCGTGACACGTGCGCAGGAAACTGTGTTTCGAAGACATCGCATGGTAGGCGGAAGTACGTGCAGAACCGGCCTGCTCTGCTCTGTCCTGCCCTGTCTGTCAACTTGCGATGGTGCAATGATTTGTGTGGATTACAAAAATCTGCTCTGCGCTGCACTGCTTTAGCTGCTTCGCCTGCGTCCCAATGTGCGCCCCGCCTTATGCTCTCTGCACTTCGAATTCCTTCCCACTCAACTTCCATTTACTTTCTTCAATATCTCGAAAATTTCCCTCAACACTTTCTCGGGGATTGACGTTAAAATTAATTTGGACTTTAAAGAAACTTTTAAGCCCTAGAAAAATATGGGTCGTCGCTTTGGAATTAAAAATATAACTGGATGAAAACATTGATGTACTTTGGTGCTGTTATGCTCTATGCACTTCGAATTCCTTCCCTCTCAACTTCCATTTACTTTCTTCAATATCTCGAAAATTTCCCTCAACACTTTCTCGGGGATTGATGTTAAAAATTAATTTGGACTTTAAGGAAACTTTTAAGCCCAAGAAAAATACGGGTCATCGCTTTAGAATTAAAGATATAACTGGATGAAAAAATGTTGACACTCCAACACAGGGCGGCACATAGCCGGTATCGACAGGCAGACAGCCAAGGCCAACTAATCTATCTAGTGCGGCCTTGGCACAGCACGTTCGGTTCAGGCACATCCAGCTGAAGCGGAGCATGTCCTGTTGCCTCTCGAAGTTCTCTCTAGGACGCAGTTACAGTCCTGTGTCCCGTGTCTCGGCACTCTGTACCGAAACACTCCGCCTCAAGTTCCTAATGTTGCGGAACAAGTGAATGTTCCGATCTGCCTAACCCTAACCGACACAGATAGGTCTTATGACGACGATGGGATAGAAAAGGCCTAGGAGTTGGAAAGAAGCAGCCGTGCCCTTAATTAAGGTACATCCCCAGCATTTGACTGGTGTAAAAATGGGAAACCACGGAAATCCATCTTCAGGGCTGCCGAAAGAGGGATTCTAACCCACTATCTACCGAATGCAAGCCCACAGCCGCGCGCCTCTAACCGCACGGCCAACTCGTCCGGTCATAGAATAAGTAACAAAGTATTAAATTATGAATATCTCTATCATCATAGCCGATACGGTAAAACTATATCAGACAAAAATAATCGGAAATCGTATTATCTGTAACATTTGTTATGTAGTGTCTGTCTGTTAGGTCAACAGCCCAGAGGCTGGTTGGATCCTCAAATAGCACCACCAAAGGTTATGCGGTTATAAGGAAACCCAAAAAAACCAATGGCAGCACCAAAATGAGGCGTACTAGGCAAGATGAGGAGTGAGGTAGTTTGCCATTGCTTTCCTCACTGGGTTAGAAAGTACTATTGCAGCACAACTGACCCTGTGAGCAGCACCTTTCCTAACACTCAGATGCACTAGTTGTGCTCTGAATGTCATTATTCAGCACTATCCATACCCCAGCAGCTTCCATATTGTCACAGCCATGGATGTTGACTGGGACTTCGGTGGAAGCTACACTTTACTCTGGCCTGTGCCAAGAGATGGATGCAAAAGTACTGTAACCATCAAGAAATGACAGCAGGCAGCTGTTATGTAGTATTTATCGATATAGCCAATAATAGCACAGATATTTGAGAATTACATTTTAGGTCTTCCCCTAAAGTACCATTTCAACCAGAGTGAATAAAATATTTTATAGCCTAGACTGTAATGTTTTATTCTACGACTTTATAGATCGATTTTCGTTCAATTCTGTTGTACCATTTTCTCGTGGCTTGGCGTTGATATGGACTAAGTAACGAAAGTTTAAATTCACGTTCAAACATTGCATTTTGTACAACTTTTGCTATGCAGTGTTTATCGATGGGACCACGAATGTAGGGCCTAAATAAGGTGCAAGTTGTCCAGAAATGGGCACTTCGCCTTATCACGGGAACTGATCGGTTCACGCGTAATGCCGACATCCAGACGAATATCAAATTACGACCCTGAGGGAGAGACGGAGGAAAATGGTCACAAAACTATACACTAGGTTATCCAACATAGGCAACCCTCTCATCGCGCAATTAGGCAATTACGAGGCCAAAGGTAATTTAAATACCCGCGCCTAGCACCAGGCCACATACTGGTCAGTCATGTCCTCACGTTTCAGTCAACCCAGTATCAGTAAGCAGTGCAAGTCAGGGCATGAAATTGACTCAAATAGCACTCTCAGGACCGGTTCCGGTCGACAGGCCTTAAAATTCGTGGCACGCCACAAAGCCGACGAAACAATCGGGTGAGTGGTATATCGAACCCGAGACTCTCTGAACTGAATGCTTCGACGCAGACCGATCTGCCAAGGAGCTGGACATTCTGAATAATACAGTAATAATAATAATAATTGTTACGGAGATATCCGTGGTAGGTAGAGGTGAAAGAAGGTGCGGGTGTGAATGGGTTTCAAGCTACGAAATTAACGTGCAATGTAAAATTAATTTAAAATTTAACTAGGTTATATTTTCTTTTCCAAAAACAAGAGATAACAATCATAACAGGTACAGAGTAGCAAAAATGTAGGTACAATATTACTGGATTCGGGCTCAGTGCCCTTACTTCATAACTCTTGGGCAATCAGCCCCGCCTTACTCCAAAAAAAAATTTTAGCCAAGGGGCAGAAAACCCCATTCATGCCCAGGAGCACTGGCTCCAAACATTACACATAAAGCCTGCACGAGGCATACAGAAACAAATTTCAAAGAGCGATCCGCTCTCAAAATTGTAAGCCTATCACAAGGCCACACCAAACTCTACCTTCAAGCTGTCCTCTAAGGACGTATTCACAGGGGTAAAATACCCAACCTACGGAGGTCTATTACATGAAAAGAAGGTTGATTACATGACCTCTAAAATAACAATTTGAGAGGAGGCGAACTTGCACTCCTAATACACTTTGTTTTTAAAACCTAATCTGGCTCTGGGCCGCTAACGCAAGGGCTAATCCCATACTACAGAGGTGACTTAGAGAAGAACACTTTACATTACATAAACGAAGAATAGTTTGAGAAAATAAGTTCACCTCAAAACAAATGTGAGTGGGAGCTCGAGAGGGTTAGCACTCTCTATCCCAATATGTAGCTTTACAAGAAAAAGATGAAAAGAGTAATTACATTTTAGGAAAAGGTTACATGATGGAAATGCTTCGAACCCGCCGCGAGTGTTAAACTGCCGACCTAGCAAGAAAAGAAGTTATTAATAGGCCATTACCTGGTGTTGAACGGCTGAAGAAGAAAGAGGCGCTTCCCGCCTCCTGCTATGTACTTAATGCACTGAAAGATGGAACAGAAGTGGCCCGGAGACCCCAAAATCAGCAGTTTAAATACTCTCGCGGAAGTTTCTAGGCGTTAGGGGAATGAAAACACCCGCCCACAATGTTTTTATTGGATAGGACCCCGCAACAGATACAAGTTGGGGGAAGATACACCAGATTGGTCAGAAATTACTAAAAGAAATTCGGGATTGGATAAATCTAAAACAAGGGGAAAAAGAGGGGTATACAGCCAACTTAAACAATAACAGAAAGAAATTTAACAAGAAACAAACTTTTGAAATAAAAATTTCTCCAACAAAATAGTTCTTTGACTCCGCACTAGGGTGCGCTATTGTTGATCTTCAGTAGTGTCCTCTAGAAGAGAAAGTTCACACTTCTTACTTCAAGCGAAACAAAAACACATCAAAAGTGACACAGTTCAAAAACTCAAAATTTTCCACGTGGTGACATCTTCTGAGAAAGTAGAGAATTAATAGAATAGATAAAGTTCAACCTTCCTCCAGAAGAGGAGTTTCAACTGGCGCAACTTTTAAATAAACGGTGTAGAGGTGTACCGCCCGGTACAGACCTCCCCCCCCCAAAAGTTCCTCCAGGGGTGACACATGAAATCAGTTTGAAACAAAGTCCAAGTAATGATGTTGATACGAAGATAGATAGCAGAAGCATTTACAAGATTTCTTAATTCAGTTTCAAAATGTTGTTGTTGCAGGTGAATGAAAGTCTTTATGTTTGTAGAATTCGAATTTCTGAAGATAAACTTTTAATACTTAAAGGTGAAGAAACATTTTGCAATGTCCACCAAATATTGTTGTTGAATTCCCAAGTGTAGTTATTGCTTATGGTGACTGTCCATGTAGTTGATGTAGATTGAGTCGGATGGCCAGACCGGCCGTTGCAGCTTGCGTCCAACGGAGGCCGCTCGGACCCCTCAAGTACCCTGAGATACCGCTCGCCCGCACTATGAGGGGAGCAGAGGTGTTGAAGTACGCCGCGCCCGCGGTGAACAGATACAGGCTGCGGGCATGTAGCAGGTCGTGCGCCGCACATCAGCCTTGGCCGGGAGGAGAGCTCCGGCTCGCCGTGCACATGTCGTCCTCGCTGGAGAGGAGGGGGCCCATCCCCCTCCCCAGTCGCTGCACGGCGCTGCGCGGCTGCGGGGGCGCTGAAACATTAAAGCTAGGCGGCAGAATTGTGTTGGACTATCATCTTCTTTGAGGGTACAGGCTTGTGGAGAGGTTGAGGGGCCAGCGGCGTGTAGATATCCATTGCATTTACTATTATGAAGCCACAGTGTAAGGTGGAGCAGGAGACGGGAGCGTGGTAATGGCCGTGGCAAGAACAGGATGGCAGTTTAACGGGTCGGGGCAGGTTTTACACAAGGCTTACATCTAAAACCAAAATATTACAGAAGGGGCAGAATGCCTTAAAAGTGAAACTCAAAAAAATATAACCTTCATATCCTTTCAAAATAATATGAAGCAAGTTAACACAGAAATTACACCGGTTTCACCTGGGACAGGTGAACTCTAAATATCCTCTCGGTGGCTGGATTACTTAGCAATAAGGTAACCGGCGTAAGAAAATCGAGAATGATACAAGGCCCATGAAATCTGGGGGCAAGCTTGCCCGCGGGAACAAAATTTTTGACCATAACCTGGTCACCTACCTTCAAAGTGGTGGGTCTCCGTCCACGATCATACCTTTCCCTAACCTTTTCATGAGACACTTTAAGATTGGCTTTAGCCTTCTTCCAAAGATCTTTAATGTTATCCGGATCTATTGTCTCGGGTAGAATGTCATTCAAAGACCAGAGGTTAGAGAGCGGCGAGTTGGGAACAAACTTGAACATCAAAGAAGCTGGAGTAAACTTGTGAGATTCATGAACCGCCGAATTCAAAGCAAAAGCTATCCAATGCAGGGACGTGTCCCACCTGGAAGGATCTTCATGATGATAGGCAATGAGTGCGGACCTGAGATTACGGTTAACCCGTTCAGCCAGAGATGGTTGAGGGTAATAAGCAGAAGTAGTTACATGAGAGATGGACAAGTCAAAACAGAATTTACGAAATAAATTTGATGTGAACGCCTTAGCATTATCAGATACAATATATTGACACGGACCAAAAGAAGCAAAAATAGAATTTAAGCAAGTAATGGTTGACTGAGCGGTAGCCAGCTTAGTCGGAAATAACCAGGAAAATCTTGTAAAACCATCTACACATACAAAGATGAACTTGTTGGCATTGCCCTTTGACTGGGGGAAGGGTCCCACATAATCAATATACAGGCGTTCCATGGGGCGCGACGCTTGATGAGAAGACAAAAGGCCTACTTTAGTGGACATGGTGGGTTTACTGATCAAACAAGATTTACAAGCTTTTACGAGTTCCCGAATTTCACCGTCCATACCTTTCCATATGAACATTTCACGAATCTTTTCACGAGTTTTAAAGATTCCAAGATGCCCCCCCAATGGGGTCTCATGATAGTATTTGAAGATCATAGGTACAAGAACCGCTGGAACAACAACTTTCATCATCTTATCATGCCTCGAAGGGCAACATAGAACACCATTCCTCAGAACATAAGGGACAGCATGTTCCCCAGAAGAAAGGGTTTCCATTATCGGAGCCAGCGTAGGATCTTCACGTTGGTATTTCTCAATATCTCTAAAAAGCATGGGAGCATCGGTTAGGATGGCATTAACCTCGGATAGTATGGACTCGGAAGGTGATGAACTGTCGACCGGTTCATGGGTCTCGACCTCGTTTGAAAACATACGGCTGAGTCCATCAGCCACAACATTTTCGGTACCTCTGATATGCCTGACATCGAATTGGAAGGCGGAAATACGGATGGCCCAACGGGCTATGCGACCAGTACGACGCGGTCTACCTAAGACCCAGCTTAAGGCTTGGTTATCTGTCTCCAGGTCGAATTTGACATGTTCCAGATAGAGACGGAACTTTTCTAAGGCGAATAAGACTGCCAACCCTTCGAGCTCATAGATGGAATACTTGGCTTCTTGAGCCGATAGAGTCCTAGATGCATAGGCGATGGGACGCCTCCCTAGTTCAGTCTCTTGAAGAAGGACTGCAGCTACAGCTGACGACGACGCGTCCGTTTGGACGATGAATTTCTTCGAGAAATCAGGCATAGCAAGTACAGGGGCATTACAGAGAGCTAATTTAAGATCTTCGAAAGCGGCTTGTTGAGAAGGTCCCCACTCGAATTTGATGCCTTTCCTACGAAGAAGGTTTAAGTGCGCCGCTCTATTAGCGAAGTTAGGAATAAACTTCCTGAAGAAATTCACCATACCAATGAATCTAGCGATACCTTTGATGTCCTTAGGAGGTTTAAAATCACGGATGGCCTGTGTTCTAGAATGATCGACAGCTACCCCATCGGGTGACACAATATGCCCTAGGAATGACATAGAGGGCTTAGCAAAGGCAACCTTGGACAACTTGACAGTTAACCCCGCCTTACGAAGGCGATTCAGAACTTCTCGCAGATGATCTAGATGTTCTTCAAAAGTCTCGGAAAATACGACGACATCATCCAAGTAGTGATATAAGTACTCAAATTTGATGTCGGAAAAGACCCTATCTAGTAGCCTAGTGAGCACAGCTGCCCCCGTGGGGAGCCCGAAAGGCACGCGGTTGTATTCGTATAAGTTCCAGTCCGTGGCAAACGCTGTAAGATGTTTAGACTCTTCGGCAAGGGGAATTTGATTATAGGCCTGATTCAAGTCCAAGATGGTGAAGAACTTGGCCTTACGAAACAATGAAAAGCAAGAATGAAGGTCGGGAAGGGGCACAGATTGCAATACCACCTTCCGATTGAGAGCCCTGTAATCAATGACAGGCCTGAAGCCTCCTTGGGGTTTCGGGACTAGAAAAATAGGCGAAGAATACGCTGACTTAGAGGGCCTAATAATACCATCCTTCAACATCTGATCGATGATTTCTTTCAGAGCCTTCATTTTAGGTGGAGATAGCCTATACGGTGGAAAACGGACAGGAATCGAATCCGTGACCTCAATTTTGTATTCAATAAGGTCAGTAACACCAAGAGTATCAGAGAACACCTCGGGAAACGACTGACACAGTTTCCGAATACTATCAGCCTGCTCCTCAGGTAGATGTCTAAGGTCTAACAACATCTCATCCTGGGTAGGCGAAATAGATGAACATGATACAGAATTACACTTTAACAAGGGAATTCTACAATTGGACGCAAATTTGAATGTGCACGACCTACTCTGGAGATCGAGCACAAGACCAGTGTGAGAAATGAAGTCCGCTCCCAATATGATGGGGCAAGACAAGTGCTTAGCCACAAACAGTTTGATTTTCCATGTAAATTTAAAAATACGAATTTTGACCAGTACGGAACCTAGAATTTCTAATGGCGATGAATTAGCCGAAACATATTGAATAAGAGCTGAGACATGGTCAGGTAGTTTACAAACAGATTTCAATTTAGAATACCATTCAGCCGAAATAATCGAACAAACACTGCCTGAATCTAAGAGAGCTGTTATAGGCTCGTTATTTAACTCAATCTTAAGAAAAGGAACAGGTGCGGGGGTATCCGCCGCAATCCTAAGACATTCTTTAGGGCATTCAAAAGATGAATTTGAAGGCTGATTGTTCTCTGCATTTACAACCTGTTTACTAGGGGCTGAGTCTCGGGAAGATGGATTAGTCGACTCAGCCGATGCCACTAGTCACTTTTTATTATTGGCATAGGTGGAATTTGCACCAGAAGTTGAGCAGGAGGGGGTGCTATTTGAGTTTGGGCAATTTTTGGCGATATGTGAGAAGGCCCCACACTTAAAACAGCCTTGTGATGAACCAGCTCCATTATTTGCCCTACTAGACTTGATCAGAGGACACTTATTGCGCAGATGGTCAGGCGACCCGCAAGCATAACATTTACGAGGGGTGACTGATCGGCGAGGTGGAAGCCGAATATTACTAAAAGAAGGCGGGGGTTCTTTTGCCACACGCAAGGAATCGGCATACCTAACTCCTTCCGCAGAGACGGCTAATGCTTCCAGTTCAGAGAAGGTTTGCGGGCACGCCGCGAAACACAAATATGACCTGTAGGGTGGTGAAATCCCTTCGATAATAGCTTGCACGATCTGATCCTCAGGGAAGTGGAGAGCAAACACCCTAGTATAAAACTTAATATCTTGGATGAAGTCTGCCAGGTTTTTATCCAAGCGCTGTACCCGATAATAGTATTTCTGAATAAGAGATGACCTCGCGCGGGCAGGAATAAAATTTGCAAGCAGATGTGCATGGAAATCTTCGATAGATGACTGTTCAGCTATGGCTCTTACTATTTTATCTGAGAGAACCCCAATAGCATAAGGATAGATAATTTGCAAAATTTGACATGGGGAAAGAGAAAACACAAGGGCATGATCCTGAAATTCCACTAGAAATCTTAAAAATGAAATTACATCACTGGTGGTATTAACGGAAAACTTGGATATACCTCTGAGCAACATTGCCAATGGATGAGGCAAGCTGCTAAACCCGGGCGACATAGTAGGTAAAGGTTTCAATGGCAAGGAAGTTAATTCAGCACGTACATTGTTCAACGATGTGCGGCGTTCAGACTCGTTGTCCAATGGGGCAGAGATAGTTTGAGCAGCAACGGTTATCCTATTGCCTTCTCCCTTAGCAGGTTCTTCCTCACTACTTACATTCACTATGGTGGGCTGATCAGATTTGGGAGGAACTTCCCCAGTTAACAATTGAGTGACTTTACTAGACAATTCAGAGATAGTTTCAAGGAGCGTATTAGCTTGCTTCCTCTGAACGTCATTCACCTTCAGAGACAACAGATCATTAACTCTATTTGAAAAGTGATATAATCTGCCTTGCACACGCTTAATTTGGTTAGGAGACGGATCATTTTCATCAAAAAAACTAACTACGGAAGCTAGCCCAGTAATATTCTCCGTGATCGTGGAAAGAGAGTCGTCAATTTCTTTCTCTCCCAAATTGGGGATGGAAATGGGCAAATCAAGGGACTCTCTAAGCTTGTTAGTGTCTATTGCAACCGTGCCTCCAGATTGAACGTTTCTGATAGTTAACTCGTATATCAACTCCACTTTGCGCAAATAGTTAAGGAGGAGAACATCGCGAGGGCCGGACATGATGACAGAACAAATTAAAAAAAAACTCAAAAAATTCCAGCAACTGAGAAAATTGTTAGAGTTCGAATTAAAGCAATGTTTAGCCGTCAAAAGGGGCTAAATTGAGACCCATTCAACCACGCTCTGCTACCACTTGTTACGGAGATATCCGTGGTAGGTAGAGGTGAAAGAAGGTGCGGGTGTGAATGGGTTTCAAGCTACGAAATTAACGTGCAATGTAAAATTAATTTAAAATTTAACTAGGTTATATTTTCTTTTCCAAAAACAAGAGATAACAATCATAACAGGTACAGAGTAGCAAAAATGTAGGTACAATATTACTGGATTCGGGCTCAGTGCCCTTACTTCATAACTCTTGGGCAATCAGCCCCGCCTTACTCCAAAAAAAAATTTTAGCCAAGGGGCAGAAAACCCCATTCATGCCCAGGAGCACTGGCTCCAAACATTACACATAAAGCCTGCACGAGGCATACAGAAACAAATTTCAAAGAGCGATCCGCTCTCAAAATTGTAAGCCTATCACAAGGCCACACCAAACTCTACCTTCAAGCTGTCCTCTAAGGACGTATTCACAGGGGTAAAATACCCAACCTACGGAGGTCTATTACATGAAAAGAAGGTTGATTACATGACCTCTAAAATAACAATTTGAGAGGAGGCGAACTTGCACTCCTAATACACTTTGTTTTTAAAACCTAATCTGGCTCTGGGCCGCTAACGCAAGGGCTAATCCCATACTACAGAGGTGACTTAGAGAAGAACACTTTACATTACATAAACGAAGAATAGTTTGAGAAAATAAGTTCACCTCAAAACAAATGTGAGTGGGAGCTCGAGAGGGTTAGCACTCTCTATCCCAATATGTAGCTTTACAAGAAAAAGATGAAAAGAGTAATTACATTTTAGGAAAAGGTTACATGATGGAAATGCTTCGAACCCGCCGCGAGTGTTAAACTGCCGACCTAGCAAGAAAAGAAGTTATTAATAGGCCATTACCTGGTGTTGAACGGCTGAAGAAGAAAGAGGCGCTTCCCGCCTCCTGCTATGTACTTAATACACTGAAAGATGGAACAGAAGTGGCCCGGAGACCCCAAAATCAGCAGTTTAAATACTCTCGCGGAAGTTTCTAGGCGTTAGGGGAATGAAAACACCCGCCCACAATGTTTTTATTGGATAGGACCCCGCAACAGATACAAGTTGGGGGAAGATACACCAGATTGGTCAGAAATTACTAAAAGAAATTCGGGATTGGATAAATCTAAAACAAGCGGAAAAAGAGGGGTATACAGCCAACTTAAACAATAACAGAAAGAAATTTAACAAGAAACAAACTTTTGAAATAAAAATTTCTCCAACAAAATAGTTCTTTGACTCCGCACTAGGGTGCGCTATTGTTGATCTTCAGTAGTGTCCTCTAGAAGAGAAAGTTCACACTTCTTACTTCAAGCGAAACAAAAACACATCAAAAGTGACACAGTTCAAAAACTCAAAATTTTCCACGTGGTGACATCTTCTGAGAAAGTAGAGAATTAATAGAATAGATAAAGTTCAACCTTCCTCCAGAAGAGGAGTTTCAACTGGCGCAACTTTTAAATAAACGGTGTGACCTCAGCTACTGTGTTGCAGGCATTTTGATTTAACGCGTTTAGGGTGCCTGCATACCGGCCCCTTGGTGTAGGGGTAGCGTGCCTGCTTCTTACCCGGAGGCCCCGGCTTCGATTCCCGACCAGGTCAGGGATTTTTACCTGGACCTGACGGCTGGTTCGAGGTCCGCTCAGCCTACATGATTAGAATTGAGAAGCTATCTGACGGTGAGATAGCGGCCCCGGTCTAGAAAGCCAAGAATAACGGCCGAGAGGATTCGTCGTGCTTGACCATACGACATCTCGTAATCTGCAGGCTTTCGGGCTGAGCAGCGGTCGCTTGGTAGGCCAAAGCCCTTCAAGGGCTGTAGCGCCATGGGGTTTGGTTTGGTTTTCGGGGTGCCTGCATGCTAGCTCCGACGTTCTGTTTTACTCTACCATATGAGAGAGAAAGTGGAACTCTCTTGGGCCATTTATGGCCGAGTTTTATTTATTTTTGTCGGGTGCACACCGTATGTGTCACCAGAGATCTTTCATGATGATGATTTTTGTTGTCTAAAGGGGCCTAACGTCTAAGATCATCGGCCCTGAGATCTTTCATATGTCGATATCGTAAGACATGGAATGCCAAATGGACCTCTTACCGCCCTTCAAATATCCGACTAACTCTGCTGGGTTTGAACCTACGACATTGGGATCCTGAGGCTGATACTTCACCTGCGGAGTATGTATGGGCCATGTGGCTGTGAAATACAATTCGGCTGTGATGAATCTCACGATCGGCGGCTCTGAAGACGATTTTCTGTGGTCTCTTGTTCTCACATAAGGCAAGTGCCGACACTGTACGTAAATTAAGGCCATCAGCACTACCTTTTCAGTTTAAGCCCTTTGCTATGCCAGCGTCACCAAAGACCTGCGACGCTTAACAACTACAGTATAATACTCGTAGAAGGAATGAAATGAAATAGCGTATGGTTTTTAGTGCCGGGAGTGTTCGAGGACATGTTTGGCTCGCCAGGTGCAGGTCTTTCGATTTGACTCCCGTAGGCGACCTGCGCGTCGTGATGAGGATGAAATGATGATGAAAACAACACGTACACCCAGCCCCCGTGCCAGCGAAATTAACCAATGATGGTTAACATTCCAGACCTTGCCGGGAATCGAACCCGGGACCCCTGTGATCAAAGGCCAGCACGTTAACCATTTAGCCACGGAGCCGGAAAATAGAAGGAAAACTAACCAGTACTGAAAATAACAAGCTTCAGCTCCTCAATGTCTGGCTTCACGGCTGAATGGTCAGAGTGTTGGCCTTCGGTCCTCAGGGTTTCGGGTTAAATTCCCGGCCGGGTTGACGGATTTTAATCGTAAACTGTTTATTCCTTTTGCTCGGGGAATGGGAGTTTGTTATGTCCCCATTATTTGTGCAGCTCAAACACCACACACAACAATAACCTTCACCACACTAAGACACAGTTTCCCCACACACGGCAGACGCTGCCCACTTACGAGGCTGCACCAGGCCAATAGTAGCCATATGATTTTTTAATATTTTCTTATTGGTTTTACCCCGCAATGACAGACATTGCTTAGGCGACGACTACGAAATAATAATAATAATAATAATAATAATAATAATAATAATAATAATAATAATAATAATAATAATAATAATAATAATAATAATAATAATAATAATAATAATGTAAAATGTGAAATGTGGATTTCTTCCGTCATCAAGTAATTTTTAAAATCGCTTCAGTAGTTTTTGAGTCTATCCGTTACAAAAAATATACAAATTTTTCCTCTTTATAATATTAGTATAGAAGTATAAATTACACCGCTACACATACGGTTGACTTCAGGAAGGGCATCCAGCCGTAAAACAGGGTCAAATCCACATGTGCTACGCAGTTCGCACCCGCAACCCCACAGGTGTGGCTAGAGCGATGGAAAAAGAAGATACTTTTTAAAAATTCACCCGCTTTTTTTTATTCTTTCACCCCCTTAAGTGGCTTTTCCAAGAAAGTGTGTTCATTTTTAAAGGAGATTCCATGTACCAATTTTTAAGTCTGTAATTCATTTTTTGAGACATATGTATCCTGATATAAATAATTCAACTCCTTCCTCACTTCTTTTCACCCCCCCCCCTAAATGGATTTTCTGAAAAGGAATATTTGTGTTCTTTTATTTTTAAAGGGGATTCCAAATATCAGTTTTCATGTCTGTAACATGTTATGTTTTTGTGATTCATTGTAGATAATTTCGCTGCTGTAGAATCCTAGAGCTGACGTTGCCATGGTTACGGCAGTTCATTACTTTATCCGATTCCTAGAGCAGGGGTAGTGTGGTGCCAATATCTCCGTAACGGTTGGTATTAGGGCCTTAAAACATGGGTTTTGTTCCTTGCGTCAAGAGGATTAAATTGAGCTTTGTCTCGTCCTTATACGACAAATTCGATATTTTGCCTATATCAGCCTATTATTTTTATATCTCTCCGTCCCCCGTGCCCCTCACCTCCAATTGTTTTGAAAATAAAATAAAGCCCATGTTACTCACTTGCAATGTAGCTTTCTATAAAATCAAACCAAACCCCATGGCACTACAGCCCTTGAAGGGCCTTGGCCTACCAAGCGACCGCTGCTCAGCCCGAAGGCTTGCAGATTACGAGCTGTCATGTGGTCAGCACGACGAATCCTCTCGGCCGTTATTCTTGGCTTTCTAGATCGGGGCCGCTATTTCACCGTCAGATAGCTCCTCAATTCTAATCACGTAGGCTGAGTGGACCTCGAACCGGCCCTCAGGTCCAGGTAAAAATCCCTGACCTGGCCTGGAATCGAACCCGGGGCCTCCGGGTGAGTAGCTTTCTATAGGTGAAGTAATTTTTAAAATTGGTTCAGTAGTTTTTGAGTCTATTCGTTACAAACAAACAAACTTTTCCTCTTGATAATATTAGTATAGATATAACATGGCGGTGTGAAGACGTATGTGGGTAGTGCTCCGATTAAAGTGTATAATTTAGATGTAATATGTGCTGTTCATTAGCTGTAAATGGTGTCTTCTGCTGCTGTAAGTAGTACATAACAAATTAATATCATTAGCTCATGTGGTTAACTTCGATATAAAAGTTATGAGATCAAAATTCGCTTTGTGCAGTGACAAGCTAATATTTGGAGGTTATATGATCTCGATAATTGAAGACTGTCGACCGTGATTATTCTGCCAACTTACTTAATGCTACCACCTTTGAAACGTCATTTTTCTCTCGCAAGGTAGAGTTTTGGTCCGCTAGATGTCGGTGTATACTCCGTGTTACTAAATTTACTCTACATTGCATGTGACGTATTTCTTGCTGTTACAGCTTTGTTTTTCAACAAACATTTCAGTTAAATAATGAGAACGCACGTTAGGAATTACTTAGGAGTATCCCATAAAACTAAATTACAATGAGCGATTGCTGTGTGTGTAATTTGAAACTCCCAAACAAATCAGATAAATCTGATAAATTGCAGTGTTTTGAATGCAAAAGAACAACGCATGCTAAATGTGTAAGCTTGAAGAAAGGGGAAATTGAGCAACTTAGAGCAGTCGGTGGCCAGTGGAAGTGTTCAGAATGTTTTTCTACTAGAGAAGAGAAAGCCAAAAATGAAGATACAGTGACGTTGAAGGAAGTGTTAACAATTTTGAAGGATGTTAGAAAGGAAAATGGTGGATTTAAGGAAAGAAATTCAACAAATTAAAGACACGCAGAAAATCAAGAAAGGGAAATGGGAAGATCTTAAGAACTATGTCATGAAAAGCTAGACAGTAACTCTGCTATGATTGCTGAGCATGGGAGAAAATTTGACTCGTTTCTACTCATGATCGAATCCCTTAAAAATGAAAATAATGAGTTAAAAAAAGGATTGAAAACTTAAGCGAGAGGATTACTGACTGTGAACAATATTCCAGGGTGAATACCTTAGAAATCCATGGATTTCCGCATCAACAGAACGAAAATGTGAGTGAAAAAGTGGTAGCTGTTGGTAGAGCACTCAATGTCAGTATTGAAGAAACTGACATTGATGCTTGCCATAGGCTCCCTAACAGCAACAGTCCGAACTCCCCCACCATAATTGTTCGATTCTGCCGTAGGTATTTCAAGGAAGAACTTCTCCGTCAGAGGAGAATAAAAAGGAACTTTTCTACACTGGATATTGGCCACACATTCAGTAATCCTATCTATATAAACGAGAGTCTTTGTCCTACACTTAGGAAACTGTTTTCGAAAGCTAGGGAAGTTAAGATTTCAAAAAATGTAAAATACCTCTGGATCAGAAACGGAAAATTTTTTATGAGGAAAGAAGATGGCTCACAAATAATTAGAATTCAATGCGAAAATGATTTAAATGTTTAAATGTTAACTTCACTCTATGATATTTATTATCAGAATGTCAGAGGTCTCAGATCAAAGACAAACGTAGTTTATAACAATGTACTGTGTAATTCTTATGATCTTATTGTATTAACTGAAACATGGCTCCATAATTCTATTTATGATTCCGAAGTGTTTGACGATAGGTATCATGTATATCGCCAGGACAGAAATATACAACTCACTAGTAAGAGCAGAGGTGGAGGGGTGTTGATTGGTGTAAAGAATAGTATCATCACTGAAAGAATAAATCTAGTTGAAGGAAATGCTGATTCACTATGCATTTCATTCCTTAGTAACAATGCAAGGTACATTATTTGCGTAGCCTATTTTCCACCAAATTCAGATCTGACAGACTATAGTTTCTTGTTTGAAAGTCTAATTCAAATCAAAGGTATATTTACATCAAATATTATTATAATGAGTGACTTTAATTTACCTGAAATAACAGGCAGCAATTATGATATGAGTCAAGGTAGCAACAAGGTTAAAGAAGTCCTAAAGTATTTACACTTGTTTAATTTAAAATCAATTAATTATGTACGGAATAAAAATGGAAGAATTCTTGACCTTGTGCTTTCAAATATAGATACAGTTGATCTGAGCGAAGAATCAGAGATACTTATTCCCATTGATCAACACCATCCTCCTTTGTTAGCCTCTATCAAATATACAGAAAATAAAACAAGTAAAATCCACGGATGTGAAAATAGATTTAATTTTAAACGAGCAGATTTTTTACACCTTTATGTTCTGCTTAGGGAAGAAAATTGGAATGATATTCTGAATTGTGATGATGTAAATCTAGCTGTAGATGTGTTTTACGATAAGTTGTATTCATTTTTTAGTAATTGCGTTCCCAAAACTAAGTCCCATAAACGGAGGTATCCAGTCTTGTTCACTAAGGATTTGATACGTAAACTGAAGCTTAAAGAAAAAAATTAGGAAAATAAAAGGAAAAAATAATTTTAATTTGGTTATGTATAAAGAATTAAGAGCAAATCTTAAGAAGGAAATGAATATAACGTTCAAACAATACATCGAAAGTATTGAGTTAGAAATACCAACGAACATACATTCATTCTGGAAAAGAAAAAACTGGAATAAATGTACAGTGATGAAATTAGATGGTAAAGTATTCAATAGTAATGAAAGTATTGAGAATTGTTATGCAGAATATTTTTCTAAAGTGTACTCAGAAAATACTGCATCATACAATCCGCTCTGTTCAAATGGTAACTCAAACGTACAATTGGATTTGCTTCTCTTGGGTAGAATAACTATCTGTGGGATCGAGAAAGCAATAACGAAACTCAAGCCAAAGAAATCGTCAGGACCAGATGGTATTCCTCCGTTTATTTTCAAAAGATGCAAAGATCAATTACTGTATCCATTGGCAATACTGTTCAATATGATTGTTAGCTCTTCGATTTTTCCTGATGCTTGGAAATATTCAAAAATTACTCCTATTCCCAAAACTGGTGACGTTAGCTTAATCAGTAACTATAGATCAGTAACGATATTGTCAACTCCTGCAAAGCTATTTGAAAGTATTCTTTTCGAACGTATAATTAATCATGTAAAACCCCTTATTTCTATTCGGAAGCATGGTTTCATTCCAACGCGTTCTACCACCACAAATTTAATCCAATTTTCAGAGTATATTTCAGAGCATTTGGATGAGAGAGCCCAAATTGATGTTGTATTTACTGACTTTCAGAAAGCGTTTGACAAAGTAGATCATGATATACTTTTAAGGAAAATTGACTCCTTGAATTTCTCCCAGGGCTTTTACTCCTTGATAAGGTCTAACCTTGTCAACAGAAAACAATATGTGTGTTATAAACGATATTCATCTCACAACTTTATAGCCAATTCAGGTGTACCACAGGGCTCAAATCTAGGACATTTACTGTTTCTAATTTATGTTAATAATGTTGTAGATGTCGTGTCTAAGTCTGAAATATTACTCTTTGCCGATGATTTGAAGGTATTTTCAGCAATTAAATCCACTGATGACTGTAAGAATTTACAAAACGATCTAAATGCTATATCATTGTGGAGTAAAGAAAATAAATTACCATTCAATGTAAATAAATGTGTTAAAATGTCTTTCACAAGATGTCACCAGCATATCGGGTATATTTACAACATCAACGGTTCCGTCTTGAAGGTAGTCGACCAAAAAATGGATTTAGGTATTCAGTTCAATATAGATTTGAAATTTGGAAGTCATATTGAATATATAGTTAATAAAGCCTATAGAAATTTGGGTTTCATATTTCGAAATTCCTTAAATTTTCAACTTACAACGTTATTTATTTTATACAACTCATTAATAAGACCGAAACTAGAATATGGTTCTATTATCTGGAGTCCTTCAGACACTAAGTACATCAAATTAATTGATAAAGTACAAAAGCAATTCTTAAAGTATGTGTACTGGAAACAGTCACACGAGTACCCGACATTTATGTCCTACTCCACAATGTTATCACACTTTGGTGTTAAAACTTTGGAACAAAGACGTAAAAAGTCCTTGATGTTATTTTTGTATAAAATATTGAATAGTAAAATTGATGATGAAGAGTTACTTGGAAGGATACCATTTTACGTTCCTCGGAAGTCTGGCAGGTTCAAGAATTTGTTTTACATTAAGAAATGCCGCACAGAAGCCCATAAGAATTCTCCTCTTAATAAAATTCTGAAACTTTATAATACATTAAATACATATAATTTGGATGTTTTTTTTTTCATGAATCGAATCAACTTTGAATTGACGTGTGATACTTTCCTATAATGCACATACTGTTGAATATTATCTCTGTTTTCTGTATATGTTTTTTATTTCATTCTTCTAGTTGTTCTTTTATTTCTCTTCTATTTGAATTCACAGTTTTCAAATGACCTATAAATTAAACACTTTATTTCTCTTTTAGAATATTATTTTGGATAATGTGTCATGTGTCATGTTTAATACTAAGACTGTATAACTGAATGTGTTACTTTGTGTTAGGCACCGCTGTAAAATAATAATTATTAATGTAGTAACTGTATATTTTTATTGTATTATCAACTTTGTATTGTTTGGGTAGTTCATTGTATTCTTTGTATTGTCTTTTATCATTTAATGTTTAGTAGTGTAACTATTAATTTTACTGTGTATTGTGAACATTGTAATTGGGCAAAAAGCCTGTTATGTTCATCACTGAATAAATAAATAAATAAATAAATAAATAAATAAATAAATAAATAAATAAATAAATAAATAAATAAATATGTACCTATAGTCCTGGGTGTCGTAAGATGTGTCCTATCGTTCCCTCTCTTCTTCCTTTCGTTCTTTCTTTCTTAATCTGTTTACCTTCCAGGGTTGGTTTTTCCCTCGGACTCAGCGAGGGATCCCACCTCTACCGCCTCAAGGGCAGTGTCCTGGAGCTTCAGACTTTGGGTCGAAGGATACAACTGGGGAGGATTGCCAGTACCTCGCCCAGGCGGCCTCGCCTGCTATTCTGAACAGTGGCCTTGTGGGGGATGGGAAGATTGGAAGGGATAGACAAGGAAGAGGGAAGGAAGCGGCCGTGGCCTTAACTAAGGTACCATCCCGGCATTTTCCTGGAAGAGAAGTGGGAAACGACGGAAAACCACTTCGAGGATGGCTGAGGAGGGAATAGAACCCCCCTCTACTCAGCTGACATCACGAGGCTGAGTGGACCCCGTTTCAGCCCTCGTGCCACTTTTCAAATTTCGTGGCAGAGCCGGGAATCGAACCCGGGCCTCTGGGGGTTCCAGCTAATTACACTAACCACTACACCACAGAGGCGGACTCTCTCTCTTCTCCTCGTCAAATTTAGCCAAATCGATCTCCTCTCACCAATTCGATTCAGTATCTCTTCATTCGGGATTCGATCTCTCCATCTCACCTTCAGCATTCTTCTGTAACACCACATTTCAAAAGCTTCTATTATCTTTCTTTCTGAGCTAGTCATCGTCCATGTTTCACTTCCGTACAATACCACGCTCCAGTGAAAAATAAAAGCCTTTATAAACAGTGCTAATGACTTGATACCCTTCTTAAAATTACAGTCTATATTACCACAAATTGCCAACGGCCGTAGCCGTGTTGAAACACCGGATCCCGTGAGATCTCCGAAGTTAAGCAACATTGGGTGTGGTTAGGAGTTGGATGGGTTGCCACGCGCTGTTGGAGGAGGGGGGGGGGTAAAGGAATGGAGGAGCGGAAAGGAACTGGCCAACCTACCGCACGTAAACTCCGGCTCAGGTACACCTCTGCGGAGGTTTGGACCTGCCTTCGGGCAGAATACACCCTTACCTTACCTTAGCACAAATTAAGATATTTTAACTCAAAACCGATTTTCGGAAGCTGAGTTTCATCATCAGTGAATGTTCAAAATTAAAATATTAAAATCCATGTAATTGTGTCGTCTTAATTTTTAAATGTAGAGGACAATGTTGTGCTGTAATGAAAATGGAAAATGGAATAAGGAAGCTAACATAACATAGTTTTTAAACCTAATAAATGTGCTTAAAACATACCTCATAATGACAGGAATGACCAAGCATGCCGACTCAGCCATTACATGATGATTAATTGGGGATCTTTACCATGATGTTTAGCGACAAGCGTGCGCTACACCGTCAGATGGCTCAACACCATTTCCTTCTCTCACAATGAAGGATAACGAATAAGTAGGAATAGAGTATTAATTTATTGTCATCATTACTAATGCATACAGTTATTTATAATGCAATCAGTTGGCGTCACGAAATTAACCCGGGTAAAAGCAATAGCCCGGCCGGGAATCGAACTCAGGGCCTCTGAACCGAAGGCTACGACGCTGACCATTCAGCCACGGAGCCGAACCGTAAATAACTAAAATAAATAAATAAATAAATAAATAAATAAATAAATAAATAAATAAATAAATAAATAAATAAATAAATAAATAAATAAATAAATAAATAAATAAATACATAAATAAATAAATAAATAATTTCCCTGCTCGGGAATACTACATCCCGATTCTTATGCTCTAAATAGATATACTCTAAGAATTACTTCGAATCCTACTCCTTACATTTATTTGATACGCCTTTTTAAAGTTTTAAGCTTGATAGTTCGACTATGTTGTGCAGATGACTGGAAATTCGCCTCCAGCATACATATTTATGGTTCAAATCTCAGTACCGTCAATCTCAATGATTAAGTTTATTTGCTTGAAATTTTACTTTATTTCGTCCCTTCCTTGCACAGGCGTTTGATATGAACCCTGACCTTGTCTATATCATTGTACGCCTCACTTGTGAAAGAGAACAGGCGACTACATGCTCGGATTCTGAAAGCACTGGATCCCAAATTACGGCTGCTCCATTGTTTGCGATTGTACCTGGCTGTCAAATGGTTAAGCCGTCGTCTTTTCAGCACACGCCATCCCAACGAAATTATTAGGGGGCGCTTTATCTGGATTTTCTTCTTTAAAAATCAAGTCCAAAGGAGCATCGAGCGGCATTGAGATGCTGTGGGGCGGAAAGTGGGGCCTGATGCCGGAAAGATAAGAGCCGCGATGAGGCTCGCTGTATTCCTTGGACAGACATTCGGTGGCGAAATTAATGAATGTTATTGCTACTGGCTCCAGCCTGTTATTCTAAGGCTGAGGTTTGTTTGTCTACGCTGTACGCCGAGGTTGCTGGACTAAGTGATGGAACATGACCAGAATGCTTGCCCCTTTTCAGAACGAGCAGACACCACTACCACTGCTCTTCTGTAAGCAGATGCTTACGGTTACGTAAGTCTGACCACAATGTTCTAAATAGACATATTCTTAGGATTACTTCGAATCCTATTTGTTACATTTATTTCATAGGCCTTGTTAATGGTTTTAAGCTTGATAATTCGACTATTTTGTGCAGCTGGCTAGACATTCTCCTCCAGTATCCACAGTTTTGTTTTGAATCTCAGCACCGTGTACCTCATTGATTAAATCCTTAAAAGACTTATGCAAGTAGATTTGCTGGCACGAGAAATAACCTTTTACAGATTCACTCCCACCTCTACACAACAAACGATAATCGTACGTAATGATGTCATTATTATTCTGTTCGATGTGGGCAACCAGGGACCACGGAGTAACAATTCCACAGTTAATTTGAATTCATCTCCTTCGACCATCAGCTTTGATGTTCCGCAAGTATTTCATCATCATTCCGTCGCGATTTTATTTTTTCTAAAATGTATCCAGTATGGATTTTCTTTCGAACTTACTCTCGGAAGCCCTCGAAGTCTGACAGCACACGCCTGAAACGGTATCTATCGGGGAGAGGCTACCTTTCAGTCTGATGCCCATATTATCTATATCTGAACGGATTTTCATCGAGCTACCTGGGACAACATATTCCCCCTAACATATTCGCTTCCCTTCATTCATTCTAAGAAGATATCCATAAAAACACGGCTTATTTTTTTCTCATCGACTTCATAATTCCTTTGCGTTCTTTGTATACTTCACTTCTTCGTCTTATTGTCCATCAAGCGTACCTACAGTAAGTCCTAGAATCTTCCTCACCGAGTTCGATAGCTCCAGTCGCTATAGAGCGGCCTATATCCGGTATTCGGGAGATAGTGGATTCGAACATCAATGTCGGCAGCCCTGGAAATGGTTTTCCGTGATTTCCTACTTTTACACCAGACAAATTCTGGGGCTGTACCTTCATTAAGTCCAAGTCCGCTTCCTTCCCACTCCTAGCCCTTTACTGTCCCATCGTCGCCATAAGAGCTATTTGTGTCGGTGCTACGTAAAGCAACTGGTTAAAAAAATAATTTTCCTCAAGATCTTTCCCAGTTAGATCAAATGTTTCAGCATCGTACAAAGATTCCGGCTTGAGCACCACTTCGTAACGTCTTAGATTTGTTTTCAAGGTGATAGATTTCTTTTTTTACAATTGGCTTTACGTCGCACCGACACAGATAGGTCTTATGGTGATGATGGAATAGGAAGGAAGGAAGTGTCCGCGGCCTTGGTTAAGGTACAGCCCCAGCATTTACCTGATTTGAAAATGGGAAACCACGGAAAACCGTCTTCAGGGCTGCTGACAGGGGGGTTCGAACCCACTATGTCCCGAATGAAAGCTCACAGCTGCGCGACCCTAACTACACGGCTAACTCGCTCAGTAGATTTCTTTTTGTGAACATTCCTTTATAAGTGACATGCCAGTTCTATCTTTCAGGTTCTTGCCTTCACTGCTTCCTTTTCTGAACCATTGTATCCGAACATCTCACCAAGGTATTTTAATATCTCAGCTTTCTCAACTTTTCCTTGTTCTGTCTTCAAGGTCCCTGGAACAAGCTTGATGTTCGTCATATATTTTTTTATTCAAACAATATTTGCAGACTAGTGTTCATAGCCATTATTATTGAATTTCATAATATTTAGTTCATCAGTTCCATAGATGTACGTAGTCATCCAGAGTCGTAATTTAATCAGATCCAGCTTTGGGTGGAGATATAGCCCTCTGAGAGGGTGATGGGTCATCAGCAGAGGAAATGCTACTAGAAGCCATAACCGCAAGTATCTGGCTCAGATTGGGCGGCTTGTGGGCAGGGTCCGTGTAGGAAACTGGAAAACACTACATGAAGATATTCCTCAAAATATGCAACCATGGACAACATCGCTGTTATATAAACAGGAAAGGGCATGAATACGATGCTACAAATTATGGCAAAACTTCAGGTAAATTAAAGCTCAGAACGAAGTCAAAGAAGACTAAAACAATAACGGTAAGCAAAGCAATTCATGTACAGAAATCTACGTGAAATTTTGGAGTTGTATTTCCTTGGAAGTAGCATCAGTAATATTAACCGAAGCATGAGAGAATTTAAAGAAAGCAAAGAAAGGCAAAGAAAGCGTTCCAAAATTAAAAAAAAGAACTTTTTAATAAAAATGTAATTCATGAAACCAGAAGAAAGTTTGATAAGCTTTTAAGTGGAGTGTACTAACGTATGAAAGTGAAACATGGATCCTGAGGAAACAAGAAGAGGACAGGTTAGGAGAGGCTGAGATGTGGTTTTGGAGATGATTAAACCAGAGAAGCCGGACTGAAAGGAAAACTATCACTCTAGTGCTGAGAGAAGATAAATTTCACCAGAAAAATAGAGAAAAGAAAGGTGAACATGTTTTGACACCTCATGAGGATCAACAGTTTCTTTTGCAACATCATGGAAGAGAAAATTATTGGTTAAAATGTAAGAAAGTGACCGAGGCTCTCATACATCAATAACCTCAAGATACAGCTTCAATGACGAGATGAAGGTACTGTCAATAGACAGAAAATGTTGGTTACAACGACAAGGCACATGCCTAACCTTTAGTAAATGATGGATCCTGCTTCCAAAATACCAGAATTATAGATTGAGGTGGTACGTCGATTCAGTCCTTGTCAAGAAATGAAAGAACTGAAATAAGATTTACACTTCTGGTTCCTTGTGTCTGAAGAAGCGCATTCTTACCACTTCCGTTAGGTGGACTCCAGTTTTATGGGTACTATTGATACCATTAAAATACAGGTAAGTTAAGATCAAGATGTCGCAGTAAGAACAACAGCGTGATTATAAACTTACAAGGGGGCCCGTGCGAGAAATCTCGCATGTTCATAAAGTACGAGTATGTGGTGGAGTAGCCCCCTGGTGAACTGCTGGTGAACTAAGCAATACACAAAACAGTACAATATTAGACAGTCTTACTTACCACTGAATGTAATCTTTGATTTTGTAACATTTATGGTATCCACTTGAACGGAAGCAAATGCAAGTGCATTATTATACTGACGAATGTTTCGGAACTAATTTTTGATTTTACTATCATTCTCTTTTTAACTGACAATTACAGCATATTATAATGAAGTAAAACAGGCATCCAGTGGCCAAAATGTGAAGTGGACTGTAATGATGGCGCGTATTATCCTACAGCAACTGTATTTGCAAATCGCACACTTCGTACAATTTTTAAACTCATTAAAAAAAAAATTATAGATATTTATGAAATTAGAGTGCAATTCGTCACTGCTAATGTCTATTATCTTTCTTTTGAATGCTCATTTGTCACGATCGGTTACTTGTGAGCGCCGCAAAAGGGATCTGTACTACTAAAATAATATAATTCTGCATCAGCACCAAGAGATATTTGGAATGAGAGCACTGAAATCTCTTCTACTGACCCTATATTACAGATTGTGTATCATGCTGAACTGATCGATCTACACTATAGGCGTATGTGTGAATTGAGACGTATAGACTATCTGATGTCCTAACGGGGGCTTTTGAAATTCATTGATGATAAGACCGGGGAAGAAGGGACTGAAACCTGGGAAAGGCATCATGTTAGCTTATTTCTACAGCTTAAAGAATTCCGGTGGAGACGTTAAACCCACTCATGAAGCTGTTTTGGATGGCATGTTTGCCACACCATATGATGCCACAAGAATCTCAAGACAACATTGAAGAGGCGTACTAGGCAAATATCCAGTTTCCCGTTGTTTTCCTCACAGAGCTAGTAGGTGCTCTTACATATTCGCCAAGCCCACTGAAATGCACACAACAGTGACACTTTCATGATGTTCATTTTATTACCAGCATTGCTCAGAAGCCCTACTACAGTTAATTTCATGTTGTCACAGTTCAGACTGAGGGACTAATAAAAGTCCTAGCCTGTGCTAGAAGATGTGGAGTAGTGTCAACACTACGGTATATCTTACTAGAGATGGATCTGAGCAGAGACTGTGAATGTATGCTTGTATAAAGAACACCAGTATCTAGGTAAGGAGGCAGATGTCACTGTCAACAGGGCTGTTTCATTACTTGTCTGTTCAATATTAGAGAGGTTTACTGTTAGACATTTCAAACTCGATCCGAGATCGCGGCTTGAGTTTCAGCACTTTTAAATAATATTCATCTTGGTGATTTAAAGTCCGCAGTGCGGTCTCGATCAAATGGCATGGTATGGAGAGGCTGAGGAACAATAAAATAAGTTAACCTCCGCAATGCCCACGGGATAGAGACTAAACAACTATATCTCAGGTTAAAAAACCAGTCACTGCCTCAGGTAAACGAGATTCCATTAGCTACTGGTACACAACCTTCCCAAGCTATCGAATGTCATAATTGAAATACATGAAACTGAAATAGTTCTATTTCTCTTTTCCTTGTTCCAGATGTTGTTAAGCTCATGTTTATTTATGTTGTCTCTCATAATGTGCTGTTTTACATCAGGGAGTGGCGTAGCAAAGTAGCCTCCCTCACGGCTATGCAATGATGCTCCCATTATTACTGAATACGTTAAAGGACATCGACAATCAATGAATGAATAATTCCTTCGAATTTCCTTAAACACGGAAAAATAATTACATTTTCAATATAATGTTGGAGTGTTCAGTCTGCAATCTTCTGTCCAAGAATCGAGCACATCCAGCTTCGTTGAGTTAGAAGAATAACTTTGGTGTCTAATGTGATGTTTTTCCCCTAGGGGTTTAACGAAACACTAACAAATCAACGGTTTTCGGTGACGGAAGGATGGGAAAGGGCTAGGATTGGGTAGATAATGGCATTAGCCTTAATTAAGGTACAGCTCCAGCATTTGCCTTGTGTGAAAATGGTAAACCACAGAAAACCAACTTCAGAACTGCCGACGGCGAAATTCGAACCCGCCATCTCTCGAATGCAAGCTCACAGCCCGTTTTGTTTTCATGGTAGCTAGTTCGATCCTAGTTTGTAGATATTGTTGAAGTTAGGTGTTATGTACTGTGTATTAATTGTAGGCTTGCGTAGAGAAATCTACAAATCATAAAAACGTCCAGTCTCCAACAGCCATTGCAATCAACCAGCCGCAGTTAAGGTCTCACTGTCGGCTAGGAATTGAACCCCGACCCTCTCAGACCACTCAGTCAAGGAGGTGGAAGAAGCAAGATCAAAAGCATTATCAAAAATAACTAAAAATGGGAAAAGGAAAGAAAGCAAACTCTTATTTTTACTTGGATCCCGAACTATAGGGATATGTCTTTTAAAAACGTTATTATCAGCATTGGCTGGGATTCGCGTCATGGCCATCTTGTTGAGAAGCCAGTGACGACATAACTGTAGTAGTTGGGCCTAAGGTCAATCACCCCTGATCTGCATTTAACGCTCTCACCTAGATGGTACACTCCCTATAAATTGTGTACCTGATCTTTTAAATGATTTCAAAAAAGTTCGAAACTGATCAAACATCTCCCTTGATAAATTATCCCAATCCCTAATTGCTCTGCCTGTAAATGAATACTTGCCCCAATTTGTCCTGAATTCCAACTTTATCTTGCTACTACGATTTTCTTGCTCTTATAAACTCCAAAGCAAAGCAAAGTCATCCCCGTACAGGCCAAGAAGGCCCTTGGAGGGGTGGAAGGTAAAGGCTTCCACTATCCGTAACCTCGGCACTTGATGGGGTAGAGTGGTTAGTTCTACGCCCGGCCGCCTTTGCCCACAGGAATTAACCTGATACTTATTTTTGGTGTAGGCTGAGTGAACCTCAGGGCCATGTGCACCTCCAGAAGTGGAAATCTCGTTTCTTAAATTTTACGACTTCCTGACGGGGATTCGAACCCACATCCTTCCGGGCGAACCGAGCACGCCTTTACCGCCTCGGCCAGGCAGCCCCTCTTAAACACTCCACTCAAGCTTATTTGTCAACTAATATCATTCCACGCCATCTCTCTACTGACAGCTTGAAACATATCGCGTAGTCGAGCAGCTCGTCTCCTTACTCCCACGTCTTCTCAGCCCCTAATTTTGCAAAATTTTCGAAAAACTACTCTTTTGTCGGAAATCACGCACAAAAATATCGTGCTGTTTCCCTTTGGATCTTTTCCATTTCTGGAATCAAATAATTCTGGCATCCTACCAGTGGTACACCCTCTCCTTTACATGCTTGCTCTTCTTCTTCTTTAGCGTTTGTCCCGCCTGGTGGCAGGGTCCGCTATGTGGATTTGTTGTCTCCATTTAATTCGGTCTCGGGCCATGTCTGGATGTAGTCTTACAGCTTTCAGGTCGTTGTGCATTGTATCGGTCCATCGCTGTCTTGGTCGTCCCTTGGGCCTCTTTCCAGTGACTTCCAAGATATATGCTGACTTTGCCAATGAATTGTCTTCTGCACGCAACACATGCCTAACCAGCGCAGATGGTTTTTCTGCATTTTCTTGATGATCGGTGCAATGCCAAAACGTTTCCTAGTATCGTCGTTTGAAATATGATCCAGTCTAGTGATGCCAGCTGTCCATGACGCTTAGTCGACGTTCTACCTCTACATCCTTGCTACAACCCACAAATACCCTGATAATCATATGAAAAGATCTGTAATCTTTATTTAAAACAACCTTATTAAGGTGATTACCCCAATAAGATCTTACCCTATATTAACACCTAGGCACTTACAGTGATCCCAATGAGGTATTCGCAGCCATCAACACAGCATTAAAGCTGAGAAGACTTTTGCTCTTGGTGAAAATTACAACTTGACTTTTCATCCCGTTTACTATGGTTCATTCCACGTTAAGAAAACAGTATTGCTCTTATGACAACAGGGTTGCCATATCGAACGGCTCTGCGCAACACAATCACGGGAAAACGGTGGCACATAAATCTGTGAAATTCAATGTTTAACTTCAAGATAACAAGCGGAACAAACTAAGCTACAAAGAATTTGTATGAACTAAAGAGGATCGGGAGTTTACAGGGGCTACTTTGGTTTGTACAGAATCTGAGGTAAACTACGGCACATAAAAAACTCACCATTGAAGTGTATGGTAAATCGGCGGAGAAAATAGACAAATAATATTTTTATGGGCTCGAAGGGTGAAGGATGCATATAATAAATTTCCCCAGACGGGCTGAGTGGCTCAGACTGTTGAGACGCTGGCTTTCTGACCCCAACTCGACAGGTTCGATCCTGGCTCAGTCCGGTGCTATATGAAGGTGCTCAAATACTTCAGCCCCGTGTCGGTAGATTTACTGGCACGCAGAAACTCCTGCGGGACAAAATTCCGGCACCTCGGCGTTTCCAAAATCCGTAAAAGTAGTTAATGGGACGTAAAACTATTATTATTATTATTATTATTATTATTATTATTATTATTATTATTATTATTATTATTATTATTATTATTATTATTATTATTATTAAATTTCACCAGGCAACGCGGGGTACTACTGCGCTGTCGTATCGCTTAACAAAAGACAATAGTAAAAAATTAAATGCGGTCTTAAAGAAAACAGCGGTAATTAAAATACTCTTAAGAAAGAACAGCTAAATAACAAAACCAAGCACAAACAAAACACATGACAAATTTTTGTATCAGTACAAGTTATGCCATGACTTATCGCTGCACACCACAGCATCAAAATCTTCAGTAACAACTTCTGTACAGTACGAAAATAAACAACACACACACATACTATGCAATATACAACAAAAGTAAAATATCTGCTCACACTTACTCATTGACTAAAATGTCAAAAGGTTGTGCGAGAGATGAATAACAGGGAAATGATTTTCACCTGAAAGAGAGCGAGTGATACATTCTATTGAGGCATGATAGACGAGTATGATGTCAATGAGTAAGTGTCTGCCTCTGGATATTCAAAGATCGCAAGTTCAAACCCGGCAGACCTAGATGAATTTTTCAATGTATTTGGCGATCCATAACGTATGATGTTGGCATGTAAAATATCTCTGATGTTTACACATCAAAATTATTTAAAATTCAGCAAAACTGCACCCAAAAACGTTTCACATACTCTACCATCCCGTACAGAAAAATAAAACTTTGAAAATGATACACAAGCAGCCAAAATGACGTCAATTCATAAATATCTACAAATGGAGCGGAAGTCATACAATGCCAATAATAATAATAATAATAATAATAATAATAATAATAATAATAATAATAATAATAATAATAATAATAATAATCGCATGACCTCAGCTATCGTGTGCAGGCATTTTGATGATTCCATGTAGGTTGTCTGCCAATTTACTCCACGAGATGGCAGACAGACGGATCTCTGTTGGGCGATCCATGTCTAAATTTTAATTAATTTTGTCAATTAGACACCAGATATGTCACTAGATATCTTTTACATGCCGACATCGTACGACACCGAGTGCCAAATGGGCTTTTCTTCGCGCTACAAAAACTCGACTACCTCTGGTAGGTTTCTTTTTTTTTTTTTTTCTAGGGGCTTGACGTCGCACCGACACGGATAGGTCTTATGGCGACGATGGGATAGGAAAGGCCTAGGAGTTGGAAGGAAGCGTTAATTAAGGTACAGCCCCAGCATTTGCCTGGTGTGAAAATGGGAAACCACGGAAAACCATTTTCAGGGCTGCCGATAGTGGGATTCGAACCTACTATCTCCCGGATGCAAGCTCACAGCCGCGCGCCTCTACACGCACGGCCAACTCGCCCAGTCTGGTAGGTTTCAACCCGTGATCTTGGGATACGAGAGGCGATACTATACCACTAAATTACAGAGAGAGCAAAGTTGTTGATCACAGGCGTTCTTGTTGCTCTTTAATTAGATCTTCCATCCAAATTAATTTCCAACATTTTGGCCGACTACGAACTCTTAAGATGACAACACTGAAAATAATGGCTTCTAAACAAAGCAGTGCTGCTGGTTCTCCAAGTCTAAACACTAAGTTTATAATATGCATCTTTACATGATTGCTGAGAAATGAGTAACTATGTTGTTCAGCAAATTGGAACTTACGAGGGTGCAGCAGAGGACTCTGTCCAAGTGGGGTGATGATCCTGAGCGAGGCAGATGTTCCGGGCCCCGACAGCCTTCTCCAGATAGCAATCAAGGGTGGACGTACAATGGCGGTCTCTCTACTCCAAAGAAAGAGCGCAGTCCCGCTACGGTGGTTATCTGGGATGCCGACATCCTCTATCGGATCTTTAAACTCAGTACTGTGTCAAGGAAGTGTCTCGCACAGGGAGTTACTGAAATTTAATGAAGTGTTCCTACCAGAACCAGCAGTACATAGTTCCGGAGAATTCAACCAGTGTAACAGCTAAGAGATACAGAATTTTTAACATTAAATTAACTACAATATGCTAAAAAGACATATCTAACAAAACTTATATTGTTTCACGAGAAAAAAAAAATCATAGCTTGTTTGTATTTCAAGATATGTTTAACTTAATTGAAAATGAAAACCTACAACCTTTTTTCCAGTCTTTGACCGGGTCAGGTATGTAATGTATGAACCACATAATATAGGCTACTAATACAATGGGGTCGCCACTCCCAAAGTGATTTATTAATGACTGATAGATTCTATGAAATGAGAACGGAGAGTGTTGCTGGAATGAAAGATGAGAGGGAACGCCGGAGTACCCGGAGAAAAACCTGACTCGCCTCCTCTTTGTCCAGTACAAATCTCACCTGGAGTGACCGGGATTTGAACTGCGGTATCCAACGGTGAGATGCCGACGCGCTGTCGTCTGAGCAACGGAGGCTCCTGTTTAACTTAATTTAAGAATTCAAAGTATCTTTTGAAATGCAACCGAAAGCTAGAAACAAACTGATCATATGGTAATTATTGTCAACTTTTATTTATATGTAAGTACTTTCTGCCAAGCATGACTTTCTCAAACATTGAATTTGAGACAGTTAAAAATGCTGTAAACAATAAATTCATTTTACATAATCTCAAATAGAAAATCATTTACTAACACTATTCTTCGTCTTCTTCTCCTTCATATGTTTACCCTCCAGGGTCGGTTTTTCCCTCGGACTCAGCGAGGGATCCCACCTCTACCGCCTCGAGGGCAGTGTCCTAGAGCTTCAGACTCTGAGTTGGGGGATACGACTGGGGAGGATGACCAGCACCTCACCCAGGCGGCCTCACCTGCTATGCTGAACAGGGGCCTTGTGGGGGATGGGAAATTTGGAAGGGATAGACAAGGAAGAGGGAAGGAAGCAGCCTTGGCCTTAAGTTAGGTAGGCCCTACTATACCGGCATTTGCCTGGAGAAGTGGGAAACCATGGAACAACACTTCCAGGATGGCTGAGGAGGGAATCGAAACCCCCTCTACTCAGTTGACCTCCCGAGGCTGAGTAGACCCTGTTCCAGCCCTCGTACCACTTTTCAAACTTCGTGGCAGAGCCGGGTATCGAACCCGGGCCTCCGGGGATGTCAGCTAATCACACTAACCACTACACCATAGAGGCGGACTTATTAACACTCAAGTAAGTATTTTAAATTTCACGGTCTCGATTAAATTACACTGGTAACTATCGAGTTATATGAGGAAATAAACGTAGCGTCAGTCATTCTAAACACCCCAACGTTTGTTTTGATTACGACATCAAAAGCTGCAAGTTTTGCCTGTTTAGAATACAATATTCCTCCAAGTCTTCCTCTTGTCAAAATACACACCACTGGCACAGTTCCAATAAAATATCAAGTATACATAGTGTCTGCGCAGCTAATGATATTTTACTTGTCTATTCCCACGTTGGCCATCTGTATGATCGAATGGATGCCACAATGGCTAGTCTGCATTTTATATCTCCCTTACTTCTGCCATTGTTATTCTACCATCCAAGAACAGCATTCATCTACTCTAAGACTTCTTTCTAATCTAATACTTCATGCATCAAGTGACTTCATTCAATTGCACTCCATTAATTTTGCCTTGGATTTATTTATTTTCATCTTGTACTGCATCTCCAAGACTGTGTCCATACCATTAAGCAATTTTTCCAGATCTACTATAGACTGAGATAAGATCACAATATTGTAGGCAAATCTCAGAATTTTGATTTCATCTCCTTGGGTTGTAATTACTTTCCAAATTCCTCTTCGATTTCCCTTACTGCCTGTTCTAAATAAACACTGAAAAGGAGAGGAGACAAACTGGAGTCTTTCTGGATTGCTGCTTCTCTTTCTTAACATTTGATTCTTTTCACTGCGGACTGATTTTTGTACAGATTGTAGATAATCCTCCTTTCTCAGGATCTGATCCCAATCCCCTTCAGAATGTAACTTAACCCGTTTCTGCCTAGCGTGCCATTTATGGCACAGTGTAATTTTGGTATGGTTGTCACTAGGAATGAAGAGAATTTTCATTTCCTATTCTCTGTTGCACTTATTTGTTGTATATACTCTGTGACTCAACTGTCATTTTTTATCAGCTACGTGCATTATTGTAACATTGCATTATTGAATTGAGAAGTGCGTGCCTCGATGAGAGGAAATGAATGCACAAGAAAGGTATGCAATTATTTATGAACAATATGAATCATTCGGCAGAAATTTTTTCTCATGGTAATGTACTGTAAAGGCCATAGTTTAGGTGCATTGTAATGATTTTTCTGATTGTTTAAAATTGACCGAGCTATTTACAGAAGTACATTGCCGTGCCATATATGGCACACTAAGCAGATTACTCATGTTTACGTCTGGATTTGTTTAGGTTGACTGTCCATGAAGTTTTGTGAATACTAGAAGAGGACGAGGATGAAATTGAGGTGGATGCCATCTTCATAGAACCTCCGGACCCAAATATTGAGTAAGATGAGGACTCGGCAGATGAAGATGGTGGTGGACTGCTAAATAATCTTGGACCCCGTCAACTGCAGGCAGGAACAGAAGCAGTATTGAGGAACAAGGAACACATTGCATTGCCGCCCGTGGAGGATACACCACGTACTAATATGTGTGTTTCAGCACGGATCGATATCTGGTACCTCATATCGCTGGAGCTATTGATCTGAAAATGTAATCATTTCATGTACTCCATATCCACTGTTTCAACAATAAATCTTGAGTGAAATGGTAAACTCTAAGAAGGTGTACTAATATTTTGCCAGCAGTGTATATCATGCAAATATATATATATAATCGTATGGCCTCAGCTACCGTGTGCAGACATTTCAATTTGACGCCATCTGACTGTCTGCTCGTCAATTTCGACGTTCCGTTTTACTCTAGGCCCACTAGATGGCAGAGAGAGTAAACCGGATCTCTCTTGGGCGTCTATGGCTGAGATTTAATTAATTCTGTCGGGTAAATACCAAATGTATCACCAGAGATCTTTTACATGCCGACATCGTACAACATGGAGTGTCGAGTGGACTTTTTTCCGCCCTTCAAAAATCCGACTACCTCTGAAAATTAATATAAAAAGCACATTAAAATATAAAAACACAAACTAAAACAGAGTCAATAGAATAGAACGTAGTAAGAAGTAAAATGTATAAAGATTAATACGAATCAGTACGTTTATATACGATAAAACAAACCACTGTGCCTCATAAAACGGATCACGAGGTCTCCTGACTGCTCATCATCTTAAAGGATGAGGGAGATCGTACTCGTGACTTTTAGACTACGGTGCAGATCGGCCAGGTCAACGCACTCCGTAAGGGTGTGTATCACGAGAATATGATCGCCGCAAGTATCTCCTTTCAGTAAACAAGAATGCGTTACTATACCATGGCCGATCCGAAGACGACATAATACCACTGCTTCCCTCCGAGGAGGTCGATGGGAAGTTCTCCATACCTTCGTTGTTCCTTTCATCGCTCTCAGCTTATCTGGGAGTGGAGTGGCCTGTCACTCCATCTACCAATGGAACATAACCAAATGTCTCAGCTGAGAGTGAATATTCTATCACTTGCTGAAACCTTGTAAGGCAACGCCTCCTTGGCAGCCTTATCACCTAACTCGTTTCCCTCTACATCTATGTGGCTTGGGAGCCACATAAACGTGATTCTGGTGCGGACATCCGAACATCCGGCCAGAAGGTCCTGGATCCACTGCACCAGAAGGTGTCGAGGAAACATGTATCCATAGACTGTAACGAGCGCTCAAAGAGTTGGTACACAGTAGAAAGTGTCGGCGCTCATCGGACAGCGTGTACCGCAGAGCTTCACAGATGGCATAGAGCTCTGCTGTGTACACACTACAGGTTTCCTGGAGAGGAAAAATAAATCTATCATTGTCGACAACGAACGCGCAGCCCACTTTCGTTTCTGCCCTCGAATCATCCGTGTAAACGACGACTGAATCTGGATACCGGCCACCAACGGACAGGAAGAGCCTCCGATAAATCGAGGGGTCCGTGTTGGCCTTCGGGCTAGTATGCAGATTCAGGATTATTTCTGGTCACCATATTATCCACGGAGGTACTCCACTTGGTTGTGTGACAAGACAAGAAACCGATGGTACGTCAAACAATATGTGACTGCTATCCAAGCGTATTCCAACCGGCTGCGTTGCTCGAGGATAAGCGGCGTACAGCCGACGGTTTTCATTGCGGTATACGCAAGGATAGCTTGGGTGAAGTGGCATCTGTCGCAAATTTGCAACATTTGCTAGCACCTCAAGTGTAAAGGCGGCACACCAGATTCTGCGAGCAGCCTAGCAATGGAGCTTGTAAGAAAATCTACCGTTGTCAACCTAACTCTGCTGTGGTCGATGCTATTCAGGACGCTTTGACATGATGACCTATATGCTGCACTCCCGTAGTCTAACCTGGATAAAATATGTGTCCTATAAAATCGTAGGAGCACCGTGCGATCTGTCCCCCAAGTAGTGCCAGTAAGAACTTCTTAGTGCATTTAACTCTCGCACCTGTCACTCCCACAATAATTTTCTATCAAAAAGGAGCCCAAGTAAGTGTTATCTACTGGAAGAGTGACATACTTTAAGAAGCGTGCGTTTCCGTCAAACGTGTACAACAGAGGTCTTCCACTGTAACAGTGCCATAGTGTGGGCCGAAAGGGAACACTGACATCAGCATCTACATCCGTATGATGAAAGCTCGACATCCATCCCGTCGTCTACGGACGAGGGGACTGACGCCCAGAACATCGACCTATTTTGGGGGCGGGATTTTCTCCTACGAGGGGAGCGCTCAGGTTTAGGAGCAGTTATACCTGCTAGCTCTAATTCATACCCTCCGGATGGAGGGCACGATTTCCCCTTCGCAGGAGAAATGCGCGAGCGCCTGGTAAGCGCCGACGTTTTGGTGTGGGGTGCCCTCCTTCGAGTTTTTACTCTTTGCGGTTTGCTCACTGGAGCGCCTTGGGCGCAATGATCGTAACAGGTGTAGATGAGTAAACTACGAACCTAGAAGACTCTGTGCTATCTTAGTGTAGTCTAGCGTCTTGACGGGTGCATTCATAGAATTGAACTTACGGCACACTTCCTGGTAGGAAAGACCATCCAGGGTCTTGATCTCCTGGATCTTCTTCTCACGGAGATATATCGGACAGTTCCGATCTTGGGGTGAATGAAGACCAGAACAGTTAATGCACTTGTAAGGAGTTGTGCACTCTTCCGTGCGTGAGTTCATCTGACACATGTACCACATACAGACTGATTCGAGCAACGAGATACCATATGCCCGAACCTCTGGCATTGATAGCAGCGCATGGGAGCCGGGATGTACAGCAACACATCACAGCGATAGGTTGTTACACTGACTTTTTCTCGTAACACTGACAATTTGAAGGAGACAATGAACACACCCCTGGCAACGTCTTCACCGTTAACTTTGCTCGTAATGCGCCGGACGTGTGTCACGCCACGGTGCTTCATATCTTCCATCAACTCATCGTCAGTGTTCAAGATGAGATCCCGGTGGAAGATAACTCCGCGAACCAGATTCAAGCTTTTGTGCTCCTCTACTTTGACGGGATTATCGCCAAAATGGTCGCACTTGAGCAACCGATCAGCTTGCATGGCAGTGCGCGTCTTTAGCAAGAAACTACCGTTGCGCATTTTTTCAGGTCTTATAGTTCACCGTAGACACGTTCTATGTGCCTACTAAACAAAATAGACTTGACCAGCTTGAAGTCAATTCCATCAGTTCTGGTAGCAACCAGAAACCTAGGGAAGCTGAATCGCATTCCTTCACGCTGCGCGTATTCCCAGGGGGTTGAATACTTCAAGGAATCAAAAGTTAAAGACTTCGGTGGGGAACCACCTTGAGCAGCCTGAAGACGTTTCGAAGCCATGCCCAAAATCATCCTCACCGAATGCCACTCACTCCGATCAGGGGTCTCTGTAGCCGAACAAAGCAGCCGTGGCAATACCCACCTGGTCGTAGTGGGTACTGCCCGGGGTCCGATGTTAGACGATGTCTAATACGAGATGACTGAGGCAATGAGCACTAGGACTTCCTTCCTCCAGTCACCCGCAATAGCACGTACCCCATAGCGTGCACATGACACTAAATATAGATAAAATATAAAAATAATATTGAACCCATAATTATACTATGATAAATAATTGCAGATAAATATTTCAGCTACAAATAACTTTATTGGCGCAGCCATGTTTTATTGCGGGATTCTCTCATCCTCCGGGGGAACCGAACTCACCCCGGCGAGCGAGTCATCCGCTCGTGAAATGCCGGAACGCTTCGGCTGATTTCGAGAACTGACTAATTTAACAATTTATAGAAAATCTTCATAACGAGAGATTTTGGCAACATAGTTAATACAGGAATAAAGGATTGAAATTATTAATAAACATTAAATGAAGACAGAATCCACAGGGTGAATTTAAATGTAATTAAGCCTGGAGAGGAGTTGGCGTCTGTACTGGTAGATTTGGGGCACGTGCGAAGGTCAACTCCTAAGAAAGCGAGCCAAGTTAATGTAAGAATTAAATTTATTACGCCCGTTGCAAGTATGGGAAAAATATAAAAATAACACCATAGTGAATTGTAATTCTGTCTGAATTGTTGGAGTAAATTTCAGTAAGATTGGTCCAGCAGTTGTGAGATTAGAGGACTGCACCACCAGACTTCAGGACCGGGGCAGCGTCAGCTCACATCATTATAAATACCCCCACCCCATCAGTATTCTCACACTCGATCTGGAAGTTTGGACGGAGGAGCCCACGTCGCTCGTATCCGAGAAAAGTGCCGTATCTGTTTCCTCAGACTAACTTGTGTTATACGTTCATGTAGGTGACTCTCGTTAGAGTATTTATTTCAAGTGAAATAAAATTTCATGAACTTCCGCCGACGAAAACGTGAAGGCATAGATATCTACTTAAAATACGTAGCTGATTTCATTTATTCCATTGTGTTTTGGAAATTGTCAACGGAGGTTTGGAGGATAGTCAGAGACAGGTCCGATATTGTTATCTTTTGAACATCTGGCCTAACTGGGTGGATGAGAACATAGCTCCCGGAGACAGTTTGCTGTCGTCTGGCAGAGAGAAGATACGTTCGCGTGCTAACGGTCGAGGGGAGTACATCATTTGTGTTTTTTATTAATGAAGAGTGCAAATCTGTGTAGTTATAGGTAATTTATAAGAAGAAACCCTGTTCTCCAGTGTTGCGGCTAAATCTGAGGCCAGATTTCTAATATATAACCAGAACTCCAAGATGACTCCATTACAGGTCTGTCTATTTTGTATTAATGTTGTAGATAGAATTTGTTTGTCCCAATAACATTCTCCAGTACGTGTGTCGATTTAGTATTTAAAAATGTTCAGGCGAAGTGTTTATATTCCTTTTCGGTGGGCGAAACTCTTCAGTGTAGTAAAAATCACGTTAAGAAACTGTAAAATGCGAAGTTTAAATGTCGTGCTAAAAATCGAAAAAATATTGTTCGAGCTGATAAAAGTTAGGAATGTGATAACGATAAGATAGGGGTGGTGAAAATGATAAATTCAAATATAATGAGTGCAAATAATAATTAATAATAATAATAATAAAAATAATAATAATAATTTACAACAGGATAAAATTTTCTATGTTAAAAAATGTATTTAACAGTAATATCGAGTAATATTTGCGTTTGTTTTCGAAATCCAGTGAAGTCTGATAAAGTTATATTTATTCGTGGGAAGGTAATTTTTGTAACACCGTGTATTTTGTGATATAGGAAATCACGGTATGTTATTTTGTCCTTGAGGTCCGAAAGATGTAAAGAAGTGAATGAAAAGATTCTTATAAACTTGTTCGTCATGGGAGTACCGGGGTTTGAAAGGTTTTGGGGCAGGAAGAAATGGATTGTTTCGGAATGAAATGTTAAGAGAATAGTTGTGAAGACGTTGAAGGCATAGGAAGACTGTATTTCATGAGTAATACCGCCGTGATGATATGCGACGGAGAAGAATTTTTGAGACAGGCTATATTTGTCGATTACGAAGAATTTTTGAGACAGGCTGTATATCAAATGTGATATTTCTGAAGCAGGCTGTATGTGATGTCCCGTTAGCAATCCGGAACAGCTGACTGATTTAATGGTGGTCATATTCTAAGTGAATGCGTTGTAACGCCTTTTATGATTTCAAGTCAAGAATTCCCCATGATAAACAATTTCTGAAGAAGATTGTAGCTCTTGGCAGTTAAGTCCAAATGACGATTTTATGTAAAATCAGCATAGTGCATTTTATGGTAAGCGACCTCACGAACAGAAGGGCATTCTGAAACACGGTTATGGTGTTATTGAATTATTGTAACAAATTTCCATTCAGTATATTTCTTATTACGAGACGAAATGATCATTAAATCGGAAACATTGTGGGATGAGATATTGGATGTTATTAAAGTGATAGTTTGGCTGGGTAGATTGAGGAAAATTCGCTTCAATGGATAATTCATGGATATGAATGTCTGGAATATGGAGAACGGTAGGCCGTTTGCGAATTTCATGCTTGGATTACACTGCGGATTTTGCGATGGTGGTGATTACTGTTTTGGCGATATGTACGTAAAGTTAGACGAGTGTTGAATTTATACTGGATTTTCTGAACTTCACTGCGTGTGTTGAGATTGTGTTTGAGACATAGATTAAAGTAGCCGCGTTCTGTTTGATTTCAATTTCACGTTTTATTTTACAAGAATGGACATAGTTATATTTCCAGACTTGAGTTCATTCTGTGGCAAGCTTCACTTCATTTTGCTAGAGTTTAGACAAGGTTCACAGTTAAATATCAGCGATATTGTTTGAATTTACGACTTCGCTTGACATTGTAGAGGATGGGTAGATATCCCAGTTTCCGCTCGACGATAGATTTAGGACGTTGCGCGTATCATAGGAGTATACGAATGAGTACACATCCCCGTTTACGCTCAACGATAGATTTAGGATGCTGCGTGTGTATATAGATTTTATTGTTAGGGTGTGTAGACACTATGTAGGCTCGACGACAGGATTATGGTGTAATCTGTACATAGTCAAGTCTTAGGTGCTTTAGGAATTGACTTGAACAATGGTAGTGTCTGCAGTAGTGTATGTAGTGCGAAGATGGTTAGCAAATTAATATTGAGGCCATGTTTCGGCACAATCCTTACCAGCTCGAAGGTGTTTACATAAGAGCATTGTGGCGTTATTAAAATAGAAACTCTTATTGAATCATATACCTTCGACCATCTACGGATATTGGACATTTATTTAAATTGTGTCTATTTTTGACACTTGTAATTCTTATTCTCTGCTAACGACCTTGGGTTCCCAGCCTAGTAACTGAGTTGAACTATTATTTTACCACGTTCATATGAGGCTGGAGTTCGACTATATTTGAAGTATAAATTAAGAAAGACTTCATATTTTGTGAACTTGGATTATATCTGCCCTAGCACCTTGGACGTTTGGCTACTAAGTACCTGCTCTGCATATACGAGGAGAGATGAACTTTCCGTTGTATGGTTACTCTATGTGTGTAGTTTCTAAATGTGTAATTGCACGGTAGGCCAGCTACGGGGACTGCTACGCTATCTATCAGATTGAATGTAGTACCAAAGAGTGTGATGTGACTGTTGCTCGCCAGGGGCGCGTATCGAGTCTGCCAGGTGTCACGCCTAGCGGCGAACTTGGTAGCGCGACATTTTGCGCAGGATGTCTTGGAGGCTGGTTGTAGCAATGATGGCCGAGGAGACTGTTACCAGAACGATGTGTAATCCAACTGGTGTTGGATGATAAACAAAAAAGGCCACATCGAGTGATGGGAGTTTAAGTATTTTGTTTTGGTGTATAATATGTGTGTTAATTTGTAAATATGTAATTATATAGGTAGTTTATTTATACTTGTTGAGTGATATTGTTAGGTCGAACTACGAGGTGAGTTATCTTGGCATAAGGCTTGCTTGTAAGTATTTTAAAGTATCATTGCTATTAATATTATTTTACTGCGTGTGTGTAATATTTGAATTTGTGGTGGAATACGAACATTGTGGACATCTAAGTTTTACTGATGCCGTGTTTTGCTTCTAGTGTACGTGATGTACATAACGGTGAGCTATCCTTGTGCTAAGATAACATTTGAAAATTTTTATCGTGTCCTTGTTCTAAATTTGTCATTCTCTTCGCTCGGGCTTTACCTTTTGGTGTTTTTGCTTGTGATTTTCCTTGTAATGCCCGTATGCGTGTGCCGCCTTCCTTTTATACTGTGGTATTTTATCGTTTTCTTACGTGTTGTATTTTTGGCGTATATTCGTGTTTCTGCTTGTCTCCTTGTGCGAATTGTGTTGGTTGTCGCATGTTTTGGCTATCCTGTGCCCGTATTTTGGCCTAACAATGCACTTACATTTCTCTCCATAATTTTCTTTAATCTTTTTTTTAATTATTATTATTATTATTATTAGTCACCTTTGGTAAGTTGAATTATGCTTAATTTTCTTGGTGAATAATTGAGTTGAGTCTGTTTTAGTTATATTCCTTCCCTTTGAGGGCTTTAAATTAAATATCATTCCATTGTTGGTGTAATATCGTATAAATGTTATCAGTTTCAACAATACAAGTAACGTTTAGTAGGTCGAGGGCTGGACACCCCTGGAGAATGGGATGGTTCCTTATCTTATCCTTTTGTGTGGGTATTGTTGTTATTATCACTTCGGGCCTGACAGTTATGTAACATTGTTAGTGTGTGATGGGTGTGTGCGTTGTGTCTGCCCCGATGACTGTATCGTGTATTATACTTCATAAATTATTCGTTGTATTGAGTTTTTTCTTCTGAATCTGTTGGTTTTATATTGTGTTCTGGGTTATGCCAAGTGATCTGTTCGTGCTTTTCTTGATGTTACTGTGGCTCATGTTTACGTTTGTTCACCTAGGTTTGGTGTTTGAAAATTTATTGTAACTTGGGATATTTCTTTTAATCGGTGCCGTGTGAGCTTGTGATTGTAACATGTTCGTAATCGTGGCTTGATTTGACTGTCACGTTCCGTGGTGCTGCCTTCGTATCCGGGTTTGGTGCGGGCCATTTACTTCTACCGGGTGCTGTCTCAGTCCTCGATTTGCTAACCCTTTCTCCACTTTCGGGCTTAAATGTTAAAATTTCATTTAATTTGAGAATACGTCAAACATGTGCGTACCATGGTACCTACGTAGTTTTCCTGATGCATCAGTATATAGGTGTATGAATATGGTTGTTCTTAAAGAAATGAATGATTTTATTTATTAGCAATGAATTTCTTTCTACTTATATAATTCTGTGATTTTCTGTATATTTATTTTACCCTAAATGTTGGGTGCTAATTGTAAGCTTAATACCTTTTTCAGTTTATTTAAATTTGACCCAAAGGTTTAAATTGTAGTGTAAAAGATTTATTTATTATATTTTATTTTAAATTTTTGAATTTTTCTGGTGTCATTTCTTGGTGTGTTTGCTAAGCAATTTCCTGATCCCGTCCTCTCTCATTTAAATGGGTAGGCTCCTGGTCCCTACATGCTTCCTCTTGTCTATTTCCTTGGGTATGTTTTACTGTTATATTATTTTGCTCTGTTGAAAATTTATTTGTAAGCGCTCGTCCCTATGACCATCGTCATTTACTCATACTTATTAGGGGCGTTGCAGTTGTGGTAGCGTTGTCGCGTGGTTTTCTGTGTTGAAGCTACGCAGTACAGCTAGTTATGAAATTGCCACGCAGGCAGCCTGAATGACACCAAGAAATAAGTAAATATTTATGTATGTCTTTGTAAGCTGAGGTGAACCCCACTGATTATTTTGGCTTTTGTTTCATGTACACCCCCATGATGGCTGGACGGTCGATAATGGATCCGAGCATGCTGAGAAGCGAGGAGCTGTCTTACGAACTGAACATTCGTGGATGCGAGTCCAGTGGAACCAATGCTGTCAAAGTTCAAAGACTGTGGGAATCCGCCCACTTTCCAATCATGGTACCCGAATTGGACCGGCAGGCAGTTGGTGAGTCGATTACCCTTATTCATGATAACGTTGATGAATTGAGAGAATTATGTTCTTCTTTTACTGACGTTACGCCTTCTAAGGCACAACTGAAAAGAATTAAAGTTAGGGTAGATCACTATTTAAATCGAATCAAGGATCTGCTTACTTTAGAACTTAATCCTTTCCATCGCCAAGAAATTTCTGAACTATTGTCCGTGGCCATTGCCTTGTCCTGTGATGTTCATGCAATTGAGATGTTTATCGATGTACAAAAACTTACTATCATTGATGTTGATCCACAGGCGAGTAGGGTCGAACTGGTTGATGCATCCTCCTCCCTCCCGTCTCGTACATTGACTCCGCAAGGAGAAGGCAAATGTCAAGCATGTTTACCGGTGAACTCCTTTGTTGTACCTCCTCCTGTTTTAGAGTTATTTAAAGGCTTGCCTAATTTCTCGGTGGACTCTATCGAAGAAACGATTCGATTTTTAAGATTCTGGATAGAATTGTTGGAAACTGCACATGTTTTTGAACTAACTTCGCTAAATGTTTTCCGTGTCTGCTTCCCTCACTGTCAGGGCATGCTGAAGGATGAGCTACGGGATGCCATTACTGAAAACGTCACTGTAGAGGACTTTCATAACACGATATTGAATAAGTATATTCCTTGGACTGCACAACAGTCTCTCGTCCAAAGTTGTTGTTTCCGTAGGCAATCCTTAAATGAGAAATTGTCCAGTTATATAAAAGATATGAAATACTATTGCAAGGTCTTCAGGCAATCCATTTCGGAAACGAATTTGGTGAATCATTTGGTAAGGGGTATCTCGCCGCAGTACCGTTCTTACATGTGCTTTACTCCGAGACCTGTAACCCTTAAGGAACTGGAGGCGGCTTGTGTTGAGGCAGAGAGTGTGCGTTATGAGGATTCGTGCCGCGTGACGGACGTTCCCCCACCCTCGCTTTGCACTCGGAATGGTTCTCTAACATTACCTCCGGCTGTACAGCCCGTTAAGAAGTGTTATGCATGTGGTGCCAGAGATCATCTTCGGGACAAGTGCCCGAGCCTAAAATAATCAAGTGCATCTCAGAACCTTAACAACAACCATCGTACATGTTTCATTTGTGGGTCCAAACAACATGTTAAACGTTATTGTCCAAATAAGCCCAGTCCTTTAACAAATTCTCCTCAAAATCAACCAAGAATATGACTAGCCGAAGCAAAAGTACCTGTGAATTTGTCTCCTGTTTCAACTAGACATGTGAACTTGGGTAATCAGTATAGTGATATCCTGTGTCATGTTGATTGTCAGTGTATTTCTGCCCATGTATGTGTTAACCTACCTTTTATTCCAGCTGAGGTCAACGGAGAGCCTGTGTCTGCTCTCGTGGATTCTGGGAGCGTGTACTCCTTAGTCAACATGTCCTGGTATGAAAGGTATAAATCCCCTTGTAACCTTCCTGAACTCCAACCGGTAACTATAAATTGTGTCACAGCTAACAGTTCTACCGTATGTGTTGTTGGATCTATTCTTGTCAAAATCAGAATTGTAAACTTCACGTGGAAATTTAAGTTAATAGTAGTTAGGGAATTGTGTTGTGATCTTATTTTGGGAGCTGACTTCTTGACCCATGTTGGTTTAGTGATTGACCTTCGGGAAAGAAAATTATTTTTCAAGCTTTCTCCTGATTCGAATGTTCCTTTAATTGGCAGGCGTATTATTCCATCCAGTTTAATTTCTTCTGTTGAGAGTGCTTCTAATGTTGAAACCGCCCAAATTAACTTGCAGCATTTACCTGATGACCAAGCTGTACAGATCCGCGATTTGTGTGCAAAATTTCCCGACGTTTTCACCGATAAGCTTGGGTTAACTAACGTCCTTGAGTATAAAATTGATGTGTCCGACAATATCCCTGTCAGATCCCCTCCTTATCGCTTGGCTCCTCCCCGTATGAAAATTTTGAAAGACATTATCCAAGATATGTTGAATGAAGGTGTCATACGTCCATCCACCTCTGCCTATTCCTCCCCCATCTTTCTTGTGCCCAAACCTAACGGCGGTTATCGTCCTGTCGTGGATTATCGTGCATTAAACCGCAAGGTGGCTCTGCTGTCTGTACCATTACCTGACATTCATTCTTGTTTTTCCTGGTTTCATGGTGCTAAATTTTATACTTCATTTGATTTGAACAGCGCGTATCTTCAGATCCCTCTCGCTGAAGAGTCTCGTCATCTTACTGCCTTTGCGACGGACTGGAATCTGTATGAATTCTGTCGCGTACCGTTCGGACTATCGACTGGTGCTGCTATTCTCACACGCCTCCTAGATTCCATCCTTTCGGACATTAAATTTCACTACGTGTATCATTATCTGGATGATCTGATAATTTATTCTGAAACCTTCCAGGAACATGTCCAACATATCCATGAGGTACTTACTAGGTTAAAGCAAGCTGGCCTGACTGTCAAAATCGCTAAGGTGTCCTTCGCAAAACCCCAGATGTCCTTTCTCGGCCACATTGTATCTCCCGAAGGGGTTGCTATCGATAAAAGTCGAACTCAAACCATTCACGACTTCCCTCCTCCCAAAAACCAAAAAGATGTTGCTCGTTTCATTGGCATGGCTAACTTCTTTAGGAAATTTGTGCCAAATTTCGCTGAAATCGCTGCCCCTCTCAATGCGTTAAGACGCAAAGATGCCAAATTTATATGGGACCTACCCCAAAAAGAAGCTTTCCAAAAATTGAAAACCGCATTGGCTAACTCTCCCGTCTTGGCCATTCCTGACTTCTCCAAAAAATTCATAGTACAGACCGATGCTTCTTGTTCGGCTGTTGCTGGTGTTCTTCTTCAGGAGTCTGAACTGGGAAGACGCCCCATTGCGTATGCATCTCGTGCATTAAGTTCATTAGAATCTAAGTACTCCGTGTATGAACTTGAATGTTTGGCAGTCATCTTTGCCTTAGAAAAATTTCGAATGTATATTGAGCATGCCCCCTTTCTCTTGGAAACTGATAACATGGCCTTAAGTTGGGTTCTGAATCGCCCGCGTCGTACTGGTCGTCTTACTAGATGGGCAATTCGAATTTCTGCCTTCAAGTTTGAAGTACGTCACATAAAAGGTACTGATAATGTTGTTGCAGACTGTCTAAGTCGTATGTTTGGTGACTCCCCTGTTGAGAATATTGATCCTGTAACTGTCGATCTCCCTCAACCATGTCTTTGTGTCTCTGGTTGTGTCAATGCTCTATTATCTTACTGCCCTCTGTTATATCAAGACATCAGTAAGCATCAGAAGGATGATCCTGAGTTGAATTTGATCATCAATGACATTAAAGCTGGTAAAATGGTAAAACCCTATAGTATGCGTAATGGTATCTTGTGTTGTAAGGCTCGTAACGATAAGAAATGGAAAATTGTATGTCCTCAACTCTTGATTCCGGTTGTTTTTCAGTACTACCATAATTCTGCTATTGGTGGACATCTTGGTATCTTCAAAACCCGTCAAAAGATCAGACATTTCTTTATTTGGAAGGGCATGGATTTTCAAATTGCTGAAATGGTAAGGTCTTGTCGTGCGTGTGCTATTAGCAAACCGGCGTTGAACACTAAAATTGGTATGTTAGCATCATCCCAAGCTTCCTCCCCCATGGAAAGACTGTTTGTGGACTTCGTTGGTCCGTTACCCCGTTCGAGGCAAGGCTCCAGATTCATACTTGTGTGTGTAGACGGATATTCCCGTTTTTCGTGGACCTTCTCGACTCGGTCGGCTAACGCTCCCACGGTTATTAAATGTTTAAACTCCATTTTTAGTTCTTTTGGACCTCCTAAATTTTTGGTAACGGATAATGCTAAGTACTTCTCATGTAATCTGTTCAAGAAATTTTGTTTTCAGCTATCTATCTCCCATGTCACTACTTCTCCCTACCATCCTGCCCCATCGTATGCTGAGAGAGTGAATAGGAATCTTAAATCAGCGTTGATTGCGTTCCTTCATAAGGATCATCAAAATTGGGATTCCTCTCTGCACTGGCTAACATATGCATTAAATTCAGCTGTTCATGAGTCTCATATGCAAACTCCTATGTCACTGATGTTCTCCTTCACCCCCTTTTCACCCATTTCTAATCTGTTGAGGATTGATGAATTGCTTCCTGAGAAAAAGGATCCTGAGGAGATTAAAAGAGTGTGGAAGAAAGCTAAAGATAGATTAAAAGTTTCACATGCTAAAGTGGAAAAGCAGTATAATAAGGGCCGTCGACCCACTGACCTGGCTGTTGGTGACGAAGTCTATATCATGACTCATTACCAAAGTAAGGCGGTGGATAAATTCAGTCGTAAGCTTGCTCCCCGTTTCCATGGTCCTTGTACTATCTTAGAGTTTTTGACCCCTGTTTCTGTTTTGGTAAATGATCCCATTTCTAAAAGAATCAGGCGAGTTCATCTCAGCCAAGTAAAACCAGCTTAAATTATTAATTTATGTCCGTTGTAAATGTTAGACTCTTGTTGTATGTTTAATATGTAACATTTCATGTGTAAGGCCTTGATGGCAGAAGTATTTCCTATGTAACTAGTGAGGGTTAGGTGCTCCTTATCACTCCATGCAATAATTTTCCCGTGCTATGTGCACGTATTTTTTTAAAATGAAATTTTGAGATGTAATCTCATGTCACTGTAAGTGTTGGAACTTACTATTGCCCCGTGATTTTTCTAAAACCTTATCGTTACACCGGGTCATGAGAACCCAATTCGTATGAAATGTACTGGACCATTTTGCATTTATTAGTATATGTGTGGTGTGCTTGTTCCCTCGTTGTCTGCTTCCTCGTTCATGTTGCAGCTTGTGCGCACATTCTCCATCCTGAAGCTGCTGTTTCCTGAAGCGCCCGAGGACTGGTACATCACAGGATGTCATGGAAGCTCAACATTTGGTGCTGCTGATTGCAAGTCATGTGTCTGTTTTCCACCTGGTGCGTTGTACGCTGTCCTTACTGGCCATTTGAACACCGTCTTCTTGCACATTGAACAGTCCATGTGTGCCCTGTGTTGTTTCTTCTATGTCACTCCATGACCAAGTAAGACTGTTCCTAAGTTATTCTATATGCATGAAAGGAAACATACTCAACGTCAAGAAAAATCTGACACTAATCTGGTGACGCCTAAATGCATTATGAACATATCTTGTGGACTTATATCCATCCTTGAACGTTCTTGTACTCTGCGACGCAGTGACACCTTCCTGAGTGCACAAGACTGTATGCTACCTGCTTCGTCTCGGCCCCCAGTGGTCCTCTTTCGGCGGGGGGTGACTGTGGCGTTATTAAAATAGAAACTCTTATTGAATCATATACCTTCGACCATCTACGGATATTGGACATTTATTTAAATTGTGTCTATTTTTGACACTTGTAATTCTTATTCTCTGCTAACGACCTTGGGTTCCCAGCCTAGTAACTGAGTTGAACTATTATTTTACCACGTTCATATGAGGCTGGAGTTCGACTATATTTGAAGTATAAATTAAGAAAGACTTCATATTTTGTGAACTTGGATTATATCTGCCCTAGCACCTTGGACGTTTGGCTACTAAGTACCTGCTCTGCATATATGAGGAGAGATGAACTTTCCGTTGTATGGTTACTCTATGTGTGTAGTTTCTAAATGTGTAATTGCACGGTAGGCCAGCTACGGGGACTGCTACGCTATCTATCAGATTGAATGTAGTACCAAAGAGTGTGATGTGACTGTTGCTCGCCAGGGGCGCGTATCGAGTCTGCCAGGTGTCACGCCTAGCGGCGAACTTGGTAGCGCGACATTTTGCGCAGGATGTCTTGGAGGCTGGTTGTAGCAATGATGGCTGAGGAGACTGTTACCAGAACGATGTGTAATCCAACTGGTGTTGGATGATAAACAAAAAAGGCCACATCGAGTGATGGGAGTTTAAGTATTTTGTTTTGGTGTATAATATGTGTGTTAATTTGTAAATATGTAATTATATAGGTAGTTTATTTATACTTGTGGAGTGATATTGTTAGGTCGAACTACGAGGTGAGTTATCTTGGCATAAGGCTTGCTTGTAAGTATTTTAAAGTATCATTGCTATTAATATTATTTTACTGCGTGTGTGTAATATTTGAATTTGTGGTGGAATACGAACATTGTGGACATCTAAGTTTTACTGATGCCGTGTTTTGCTTCTAGTGTACGTGATGTACATAACGGTGAGCTATCCTTGTGCTAAGATAACATTTGAAAATTTTTATCGTGTCCTTGTTCTAAATTTGTCATTCTCTTCGCTCGGGCTTTACCTTTTGGTGTTTTTGCTTGTGATTTTCCTTGTAATGCCCGTATGCGTGTGCCGCCTTCCTTTTATACTGTGGTATTTTATCGTTTTCTTACGTGTTGTATTTTTGGCGTATATTCGTGTTTCTGCTTGTCTCCTTGTGCGAATTGTGTTGGTTGTCGCATGTTTTGGCTATCCTGTGCCCGTATTTTGGCCTAACAATGCACTTACATTTCTCTCCATAATTTTCTTTAATCTTTTTTTTAATTATTATTATTATTATTATTAGTCACCTTTGGTAAGTTGAATTATGCTTAATTTTCTTGGTGAATAATTGAGTTGAGTCTGTTTTAGTTATATTCCTTCCCTTTGAGGGCTTTAAATTAAATATCATTCCATTGTTGGTGTAATATCGTATAAATGTTATCAGTTTCAACAATACAAGTAACATTTAGTAGGTCGAGGGCTGGACACCCCTGGAGAATGGGATGGTTCCTTATCTTATCCTTTTGTGTGGGTATTGTTGTTATTATCACTTCGGGCCTGACAGTTATGTAACATTGTTAGTGTGTGATGGGTGTGTGCGTTGTGTCTGCCCCGATGACTGTATCGTGTATTATACTTCATAAATTATTCGTTGTATTGAGTTTTTTCTTCTGAATCTGTTGGTTTTATATTGTGTTCTGGGTTATGCCAAGTGATCTGTTCGTGCTTTTCTTGATGTTACTGTGGCTCATGTTTACGTTTGTTCACCTAGGTTTGGTGTTTGAAAATTTATTGTAACTTGGGATATTTCTTTTAATCGGTGCCGTGTGAGCTTGTGATTGTAACATGTTCGTAATCGTGGCTTGATTTGACTGTCACGTTCCGTGGTGCTGCCTTCGTATCCGGGTTTGGTGCGGGCCATTTACTTCTACCGGGTGCTGTCTCAGTCCTCGATTTGCTAACCCTTTCTCCACTTTCGGGCTTAAATGTTAAAATTTCATTTAATTTGAGAATACGTCAAACATGTGCGTACCATGGTACCTACGTAGTTTTCCTGATGCATCAGTATATAGGTGTATGAATATGGTTGTTCTTAAAGAAATGAATGATTTTATTTATTAGCAATGAATTTCTTTCTACTTATATAATTCTGTGATTTTCTGTATATTTATTTTACCCTAAATGTTGGGTGCTAATTGTAAGCTTAATACCTTTTTCAGTTTATTTAAATTTGACCCAAAGGTTTAAATTGTAGTGTAAAAGATTTATTTATTATATTTTATTTTAAATTTTTGAATTTTTCTGGTGTCATTTCTTGGTGTGTTTGCTAAGCAATTTCCTGATCCCGTCCTCTCTCATTTAAATGGGTAGGCTCCTGGTCCCTACATGCTTCCTCTTGTCTATTTCCTTGGGTATGTTTTACTGTTATATTATTTTGCTCTGTTGAAAATTTATTTGTAAGCGCTCGTCCCTATGACCATCGTCATTTACTCATACTTATTAGGGGCGTTGCAGCATGGAACCACTAGTGGCATAAACGTGAGGGTTGTCCAGCATGGATACTGAGCTAATGGAGATTGATTATTACCGCTGTTTGCCACGCACGTTCGGGTTCATTTAACTTTAGTATTTTTAATGTTATTTCTTGACTTAATTATTTTATCGTTCAGATGTCCGATATGACTGATAGTTTGTGTGTTGACACTTAGCTGATTTATGTAGAACTTGTGCCACGAATGCGGTTTCGATTCGTCAGCTGTTAATATATTTTATTTTCAATATTCGTTGTTACATTTTATAATAGGTGAGACTTTGGTCTATCAATAACTTGTAGTAAGTTTATTGGGACAAACATAGGTAGACGGATTTGTAATGGTAGTCTTAAATTTTGGGAATGGAAAGATTTCCTGTGATATTTTTTTTATTTTATCTTATCGTGTGGACTTGTAAATTTATTAAACTCAACATACCCATTTATAACCTGAAAGTTGGTTTTATAAGAAGATTTTCAAGTGACTTACCACTTTTTATTTAATTTCAGTGTTTAGCATTTCTTCTAAATGCATGATGAATAAGTGTTTCCTGCATTTCGCAGTTTTGTTCCTTGAGAACGACCTAACGTAAGAACCTCTCGGATCGAGTTGTTGTTGGTTTCTTCTGAACAGCTGTTTGGGTGATGCATATTTCAGCATCGGGATTATTCCATAACTTAAAGGTGTCACGAGATGACAATAAATGCTGGAATTTTATTTTTAATTATGACTGTTGCTGTTAACTTGTAGTGAACACCATGCTTTCCAGTAATATTTCGCAACCTATCCAAAGCAACTGACAGTCAATTTGGTTCGATTGAGGGTCCATTCGGCGGGTGTTCCCATATCCAATAGGGTATCAGATTGGTGGATAACCTTAATTAAATGTAAATCTGGAATTCTACTTGTTGAAGGTCAGATTTTCCACAGATCGTGTGGATTAATTCTCAGTTATCGTTTGGATCAAATGATGCCCGATTTTCAGGTTTTATTTTCGTTTTTCTAGTTTTCGCTGTCCACTAATTTGTGATATTTTCTACTTTCCTCTGAAGAAAGTTCGTCAGTAAATATATTTTAAAAAAGGCAACTTTCACGCATTGCAATGTGACTGCGTTTAAAATATTAAATAATTAAATGTTTTGATGAATGAGTTTAGAAACATAATTGTTTGCCTGTAATAATTTAAATAAAATTTAGTAAGCACATTTTGGCTCCTCATTTACAGTAGTTAGGCTCTCTTCTGAACCCCATCGTTTGGTCAATATCGTGACCGAAATACACCCCCTACGACTCCAAGATCTGAGAGTTCGATACTGCTGTATTTCAGCAGCAGTGGCCTACCAACGATGGAACGGTAAGTTCAAGGGTTCAGTAGGTGCTTCTGGCATTCGGCTATGCGGGGACCTGTGTTGTCAGGCGGATACTACTGCACGGATGTATGACGCTTCCGCCCGAGTTTTGGGAATACAGACGGGCTTTCGGGCGTAGTCGCACATTTAAGAGGCCCATCTTCGAGCAGCACGCACATCAAGAATTTTGAATCGGTCTACAACTAACCCTCAAAACAGAGTAAAAAATAAAGAGGGGACTGATGGACACATGACCCTTTTAGTGGCCTTCTACGACAGGCAGGGATTACCTGTGGATGTATTCAACCCCTTGTACCAAACCACAATACGTGTCCGCGCCTAGGTCACCACTTTTAGTCACCTCGTACGACAGGCAGGGGATACCGGGGGTGTATTCTTCATCTGCATCCCCCACCCGCAGGGCTGTTACACTTTTAGTCGCCTCTTACGACAGACAGGGGCTACCGTAGGTGTATTCTTCGCCTGCATCCTCCCCCGACAGGGGGTGCTATGAAAAAATGAATTGGTGTATGGCTTTTAGTGCCGGAAGTGTCCGAGGACAAGTTCGGCTCGCCAGATGCAGGTCTTTTGACTTGACACCCGTAGGTGACCTGCGCGTCGTGATGAGGATGCAATGATGATGAAGACGACACATACACCCAGCCCCCGTGCCAGCGAAATTAACCAATTAAGGTTAAAAATCCCGACCCTGCCGGGAATCGAACCCGGGACCCCTGTGACCAAAGGCCAGCATGCTAACCATTTAGCCATGGAGCCGGAGGGGGGGAGGGGGTTGATATGAATACGTAGGATAACATAATACATTGTATTACTGCAACTTAACAGCCTGAATTCAACTCACTTATAAGTATTCTTCATAACCAGAGTAAATCAAAGGGCAGCATGCCGACAACTATGGACTAAGAAGGCCGGGGAATTTGAACCTAGCATGATGAAATGCATTGCCGTATAGTTCTCTCTCCAGTCAACCGCTGGAGTGATGCCTTTTTGAGGACTCACGGTTAAAAGTTTTTCCTTTGTATGTGATTCCTTTTCTCCTTTCGCGCGACGTGAATTTGATCTTGTTTTACGACTGGATGCCCTTCCTGACACCAGTCTTATGGAGAGATTGATGTTTCTGTGGTGATTAGTTGTGTGGTATGTTTTATGTTAATGTAGAGGAGTTTATTGGGACAAACACAAGTCAGGAATTAACCAGACGATTAAAATCAATGGCCTAGCCGAGAATCGAACGCGGAATCCTCTGAAACGAAGGCTTTGACGCTGACCATTCAGCCATGCAGTCGGGCTTTCCATTGTGTATAGATAACAGCAGTCTGATTGTAAAACACCAGTATGTGGTGTATGTTCAGTGAAATATTACGCTGATTGTGTCCTCTAAACATGTCTTCATATAAATCAGTGACATTTATTTCCAACTATAATAGTTAATAGATGTTAATTAGTTAATGATGTAAATAAAATAGCAGGGGATTTTTCCTAAATGTTTTGAAATTTATTAGATTCATGAACAGAAAATAACCTTCCCGATATTTCTCCAATACCTACGCATGCGCGCGTGTGTGTGTTAAATATAAGTAATTACACAATACATTTACTATAAATGTCAGCTTCTAACATTGAATTACTTCCAGTTTTCTCATTAAGACCAGTTTCCGCTGGAGTATAACAAACCCCACCTCACAAGATGTGTATAAAAATAACAAAGAATCACCTCACCAGTCAAAGGCTATTCAGCTAGCCTTTAGTAAGTAGTCAACGGCCGTAGCCATGTTGAAACACCGGATCCCGTGAGATCTCCGAAGTTAAGCAACATTGGGCGTGGTCAACATTTGGATGGGTTGCCACGCGCTGTTGGTGGGGGGTAGGAGAATGGAGGAGCGGAAAGGAACTGGCCACCTTGCCGTACTGTACCGTACCCAGGTGTAAATACCCTCTAGGACGATGCCTCCATTCCTGTACGAACATCCGACTAACTCAGGGTTGGGCAGAGTGTGGGTAGGTTGTCGGTTGGGTCAGGATAAACAATCGAAGTTCTACTCTAAAATATCAATCAACGACAGGAAATGGAGGTATAACACGAATAAGAATCAATCATAGGGGTTAAGATGGATTTATTGATAAATATCCCCGATCATATTACGAGAAAACAATTAAATCAAAAAAAAAATAAATGTCAAAATGAACTCAAAAATGTAGAAAATAAATGGAAATCAAAACGTTACTTGAATGATAAGACAAAATTTGAAATCAAAAATCAAGTTCAACAAAGAACACTATATACATCAAGACTGAGCTGCTTCTTATAGTCCATTGTTTATACTGTCTGGCAACAAGTGTATGCAAACACTGACATGTGTTATTTCTGTATGGAGTTACACACTATCGCATCACAACGAAACGGTTTCCAAAGTTAAGTTAATTCCGAGAGTCGCCGAAATGTTACCGTTAAATAAAAGTTACATTATAAAGAAAAGTTACGACGAAAAGGAAAATAATTAAGACGCAATGGACGCTATGTAATTTATGCAAAATACTAGGGGCAAATCCTACACTATATTTACAACAATTTAAATAATCAAACTAGACACATCTATATACATCGGATATCGAGTAAAGTCTTAAATGCTACACAGATTCTAATGTGAAACCCGGTTCACTACAAAAGATCTAGACAGAACTAGATAAACCATCAGTACTTCAGCACTCGGGCTGTTCCCTTTTAAAACAACGAGAAAAGGTATACAATCACAAATAACAATGTAAAACATCATCCTGTAAGAGAAAAACATATAAATAACCCTTGATATCACGAAGAAAGCAATGGTCAACATTGCCTCCTTCTGCTGCATTTGAGCGCTCAACAGCGCGGTCATCCGTCATGTACTTCCGGGTAGATTACGAGCTGAAAAGAAATGTTGAACTCAACACTATGCTAAAGTTTAGATTCTGTCTCCCGGGGCGATCATAAGGAAGTATCGTCTCCTTCACACCTACAGATAAACACAGGCCAGAAATCAGCTTGCCATGAGATAACGCCTTTCGCCGGCTACACGGAAACTCATGTATATTCATACCTTCTTAGCGTGCTTTTATCATTGAATATCATCAGACTCAATAGTCTGGAATTAATACTGGCCATTCTGATCACAATATACACTCAGAAGACACTTAGCAGGCACACACATCTGCACAATATTCTTTCTCTTGTCAGGCATACAATCATCCTGCATCAATACATGATAATTCGGCATGCAATTTTTATCTCATTATTTCTCATAAATCCCATTGGCCTTCCACATTATGAGACTCAGTTCGTGTCCTTTACAGACCATCAGGTGAAACAGAATCCAACTTAACTCAAAGATCTTATTTTAACAACGACGTTCTGCAGCTCCTTCAGTCAGCTTCCGTAAAATCATGCGTCATGCAAAAATCTATACCTCTCTCTCTGAATAACCGAAATAAAATGAGCTAATACATATTGAACGTTCTATAATGATGAACCTGTCAATCTAGCCCTTCTAGCATATATAAAGTATAAAGAAAATTTGGAATATCCTATACTAAGTAACATACGTAAATAAACAACAACTAATCATATCAATCCCTCATTTTCCCAATCATCTAATCATAAAGCAAAATGAAAATAAAATAAACATGCATTACTCTCGTATCCGAAACTATCATAATCACAAAATCAAACAAATACATGCCGTCAGGCTTACTTTTCATGAAATTAAAAGTCCTATCTACACTGTCCTAGTACCTTAACATAACTTACATATCATGCCATAAATAACACATGCGACTTACTGTATTTACATGACGACTCTCGAGATACCAGGATAGCAGCTTACATCCCTGTTAATTTAGTGATCTACTCCATGTCAAACACAGTAATAGCATGTGGGAATACACTTCCTTCTTCCACGGTTGTAGCCATTATCTTCCTGGAAATATTCACTGGAACACAGAAGACTTTGGTTGACAATATCTTCGCTGCTCAATGCCACGAGCCGAAATACCCTTTCTCTTTAAAAGATCAGCTAAGCACACTGATCCATTTATAATATACACTTCACTTAAAGGGTGAGAATACAGTTTTAAAAGCAGCACACAGTTCGCTACGGAAGTTCCCCGCGAATCTCGCCCGTTTCGAAGTAGTGAAACAATAGCACGTCTCCACTACACTTGCTACACATCGGTCATTAAGCACCGTCTTTATATATTGAAAGTAGACTCTGCCAAAATATACTATTCCATTTACTCAAGAACAGTAAAATCTTCCAATTGCACAATTTAAAATATCATTTAGAACCAGATACTGTTACTGGAATCACGATCACCAATTCAGAGTTTTTGCTTCCGCACTATCCAAGCATTTAACACAGAGTGACGCTCTCCAGAGCTAAGGTTACTGAGGAGGCTTCGGTGACGCCATATTAATACTGGGATTCCCGGGTGTCTGAACCAACCACCAATCAGAAAATTCGTCGTATATGATGACACAATATTATTTGTAATATATTCACAAAACACAGCTCAAACACTAGCAAATCGCTTCCACCAATTTTTATATTACTTTTCCAAATATATCTGATTTCTGAAACTGTAGAAAACCGATTACTGACAGAAAACTGACTTTAGCAACTGAGCACGTTGGTCATTCTGGAATTAAGATTTGGCGCGGTGTGGCCTCCATGTTTCCCAAGTCCTCAATTTCCATTGGCTAAAAAATATCTACTATATGTGTCGATCCTTGCCAGCGCTTGGTTACACCACCCTTTCTCACGGTCATACGGAAATATGAAGCAATGTCCAGCGACTCACTGTCTTGCTCAACATCCGGTATCATATATCTTGGGATACGATGCTTTAACGTGTTAGACTGTAACTTTTATGAATAAATTTTACATATTGGGTCAAATAATATTCTAATTATTATTATGGGCCGGCAGGATACGGCTCAGTACGTAAACTCCAGCTCAGGCGTACCTCTGCGGAGGTTCGGACCTGCCTTCGGGAAGAATACACCCTTACCTGCCAACGGCCGTAGCCGTGTTGAAACACTGGATCCCGTGAGATCTCCGAAGTTAAGCAACATTGGGCGTGGTCAGGAGTTGGATGGGTTGCCACGCGCTGTTGGTTGGGGGTAAGGGAATGGAGGAGCGGAAAGGAACTGGCCACCCTACCGCACGTAAACTCCGGCTCAGGAACACCTCTGCGGAGGTTCGGACCTGCCTTCGGGCAGAATAACCCTTACCTAGTAAGTAGTGGGGGCTGTCATAAGGGCGAGAAAGCCCCGCAAGCTAGAGGCTAGTTAAGGTGGACGTGTCACTAGCCGCGAGCAAATCGCTCACCAGAGTGCACTAGCTTGTGAGTTTTGGGGTGTTACACTAGACTAAAAACCAGCGAGTGATTGCTGCTAATCCCTAGCTGCGTGTAAACTAGCGTACTGTCACACAACCTTTGGGAAACAGTAACAGGGCGAGCATCCACGAGCCGAGGATTTTAAAGTGTCTAGTTCGTTCAAAGGGTTTGTAGACCAAATGTTGAGTGATTTAGCACTCGGTGATGAGAAAATATAGTGATGGTATTTATTACCTTTTTAACGTGGGAACAAGTAGATTATCAGTTCTCCTAATGTCACCCAAACGAGAGAGATGGAGAGGTCCTGATCTTCGAAAATATGCACGATATAACCGTATTTTACCTATGAGGGTGTCCGGCTTCATGGCTAAATGGTTAGCATGCTGGCCTTTGGCCACAGGGGTCCCGGGTTCGATTCCCGGCAGGGTCAGGAATTTTAACCATAACTGATTAATTTCACTGGCACGGGGGCTGGGCGTATGTGTCGTCTTCATCATCATTTCATTCTCATCACGACGGGCAGGTCGCCTACGGGAGTTAAATCAAAAGACCTGCATCTGGCGAGCCGAACTTGTCCTCGGACACTCCCGGCACTAAAAGCCATACGCCATTTCATTTTTACCTATGAGGGTAAAGAAACACACAGCAGTAAGTACTGTACACAGCCTGACGACACTACACCATTCCAACCACAGAGTCCAGCATATGGCGGACTTAATCGAGATAATTGCGAGAAAATGCATTGCGAGCTGGTAATAGCGATGTAGGAATTTACCACATCAATCTTTGTGTAGATACAATGGTCCTCCACCCCTCCAGGTCTTGACTGGCAATGGCGCAGTTCATTGAGTTGCCTCACTCTTCATTATCCAATTGTACTGGCTCCCTGCTGTTCGATATAGCCCTGTGCATGTTTTTGTTCCGTTGACATTTTTAAAGGATCCAGCCAACCCTGGGCTTGCGAGAGGGGGAGAAGCGCTTTGATTAGGGTGCAAGAAGATTTTTGCGCTTGTTGACTAGTCTTTTCTGCGGGCCTTTCTACTTAGCCTCCCTCCCTCTGGGCTCGTAGGCGTGACAGATCCCTCCTCTTCTCAATGGGGAGTAATTTCAGGAGCTACTTGGTGGTCAGCTGAGGATGAACAACAATAATACAGTTGAATCTGCTTAAATTAGAATTAGAAAGTGTGTTCGGAGTATGCGTGGTTGATTTAAGAAATCTGTTATTTATTTATCATATTTTATTGTAAAGTATATATTATTAAAGGGAGTATCAAAGGCCTATCCTGATAACGTTCAATTTAACAGATTTACATCCTGATTTCTTTGGAACTGTCCAAGGTATTGAAACTACATTTTGCTAGGATATAGATTCATATCTAATACATTTACTGGTCGACTTTCCTGATTCTAGCTTTATTAAAATCAAGATATGAATTTTAAAAATAAATTTCAAATATTTTTGAACCTATTTATTTAAAAAATATGTATGAACAAACTTTGTGTTGTAACTCTACTATTGTAGATCCATATAAAAACAATAATGCTGTTAATGAACGATACAAATTTTAAAACTATTATCTTAAGGAGTTTCTGAAAAAATGTGAAACATTCCCAAATAAATGATTTATCAGAAATCGCACTTGAACATGTAATGCCACTTACAAGACGTGGATTGAAACATGTTTCTTGTCACATAAATACCAGATATGAGGTAATGTTATGGTAAGCAATGTAGCCTAAACCGGCTTCAGTGGTGGGGTCATGTGAGGTGAATGGAGGAGGATACGTTACCTTGGAGAATAATGGAATCGGTTATGGAGGGTAAGAGAAGTAGAGGGAGACCAAGACGACGATGGTTAGACTCAGTCTCTAAGAGGTATAGAGCTAAATGAAGCCACAACACTGGTTGTAAATAGAGGATTGTGGCGACGTTTAGTAAATTCACAGAGGCTTGCAGACTGAACAATGAAAGGCATAACGGTCTATAATGATGATGCATGTATGTTCAGTCTGTCAGCGATGCCGCTGGTGGGATCCTCAACAGCTCTGCCATCAGCTGTCATAGATGGCCTAGGCATCACTGAAGAGGCGTACTAGGGAAATGAGGAGTGAGGTAGTTTCCCATTGCTTTCCTCACCGAGCCAGAGTTGCTATTACATATCAGTCTGCCAAGCCCACTGAAATGCATACAACAACCGACCCTATGAGCAACATTTTCACACCATTCATAGCAGGGAATGACATTACTAGCATCGCTCATACCTCAGTCACTTTCATATTGTCAAAGCCAAGGATAGGACAGAGACAGATCTATGAAAGTAACAAAATTGCTCTAGCCCATACCAGAAGACATAGTGCACTGTAGACACTAGGTCCTGCCAGCAAAGGCAAATAATGATGATGTACCAAAGTATATTTGGAATTTCAAAAAAAGGATAGGGAGCGCAAGACATTTTTATGTTCCAGAAATGGGAGACTACATAAATTGTTTGCACAGTACTTCATTAGAGGGGATGCGTTAATAGCTACTAGAAACATTTTAAATCACCAGAATTCTTGGAAGTACAGTGGACCAATTAGAGCTTATTAGGGACACACTACATTAATACAAATATTAAGGAGATCCTACCAAAATAAATATTTCCTCGTGTGCTAGGATAGTGGGTGTGATCATATAATAAAAAATACTCTATCGTATTTTCAATTACGAATATTAAGAGGAATTATATAGGAAACAAAAGTGCTACTGAACTGATTAAACCTGAAATGCAAATTTAAACCATGACTTATAAAGAAGGGAAAGTTAGATGTGAAACATAGTCCTGGCTGATGGAGAACGTCGTATCTGGGCAATCTAAGATCATGGTTTATTCAGGAAACCGTGCTGCCCATTCCTTGTTTTGACCACCAACCTCCATTAGGAGACGGCACTGAAAGAAAGAAACAGTATACTATAAGGGCTATCAGGTCTCTAGTATTTCACCCCAAATTTATATACTCTCCTGGCTCACGTATTAATAATATTGCTCATGATTTTCGTTGCCTTTCACGGATATAAATATTTTTCGAGAGATCGAAGTGCATGCACATTATAGAATTCTTTTTCAAAAGATGGCAGTATGTTCCGGAAATCACAGGTTTGGAAATTATTTATTGTTCACTGTTCGTAGCTTATGTTTTCCTCCTTTCGCTTACTGTTACTTTTGAGCATCCTAAAGAGCAGCCATGTTTTAAGCTGTTAGGAACATAATTACGTGCACCTTTTATCGTATGAAAATAAATACATTGTTTATTGCGCCGTGGGCTGCGAAAGTGATGACGAAAAACGGAACAAAGCACTACCAAAGAAAAGGCTAGGTTCATGAGCGTTGTTTACAGGCTACTTTTCCAATTGTGAGTAAACGTGTTTCTGGTTAGGGCTAGTGAAAACCAATAAGTTCAAGATATTATTTCAGTTATTTTCAATTATAAATATTAAGAGGAATTATATAGGAAACAAACCTGCTACTGAACTGATCAAACCTGAAATGCAAATTTGAACCAGTATTAATCAAATTTTCATTTTATTTACAATTACTGAAGCTGCCCTGATATACACAGAATACTAAAACACATTAATACTAAAAGTGTTTATAATTAATTAAACATAAATCCGTATTACCAAACCATATATATATATAAAGGTTTATATCATAACTATATTATTTATGAAACACTTGCCCTAAACCATACAAGTGGCTCCTGGCGATAGTTACGAAACCTATCAGTATGCTGATTGCAACGTCCCCTATTAGGCTTGTATCTAAGCCAAACTGGTAGAGAGTTTCCATACAGTATAATTGTTTGAATGTTGGCTAAATAAATATTTATATAAATTAAATATATTTAAAGATTAACATAATTCTATTATACTAAAATGTATTGGTAATGTACTGTTGAGGTGTCCTTCCACTTCTCCCTTAAATTTCAACGCTATAATGTGCACTTAAAAGGAATTATCTTCATTCATGTACTCGCACTAACGAGGATGTAAAGATCTCTTCAGATGGTTGTGAGAGTATTTAGGGGTTGTAGCAAGGATGTAAAGGAGAGGGTGTATAAGTCCCTGGTAAGACCCCAATTAGAGTATGGTTCTAATTGATAAGAGAACTGGAAAACAGCGCGATTTGTTCTGGGTGATTTCCGACAAAGGAGTCCGGGTCCATGGCTAAATGGTTAGCGTGCTGGCCTTTGGTCTCGGGGGTCCTGGGTTCGATTCTCGGCAGGGTCGAGAATTTTAACCACCACTGGTTAATTTCTCTGACACGGGGGCTGGGTGTATGTGTCGTCTTCATCATCATTTCATCCTCATCATGACGCGCAGGTCATCTACGGGAGTCAAATCGAAAGACCTGCACCTGGCGAGCCGAACATGTCCTCGGACACTCCCGCCACTAAAAGCCATACGCCAATTTCATTTCATTTCCGACAAAGGAGTAGTGTTACTAAAATGTTGCCAACTTTGGGCTGCGAAGTCTTGAGAAAAAGGAGACGAGATGCTCGATTAAGGGATACGTTCCGAGATGTCTGAGAAGAGGTGGCCTGGAATGATTACAATATCAAGATAAAGGTGGAATTCATGAGGACAAATTGGGGAAAATGTTCATTTAGAGGACGAGCAATAAGGGATTGGAATAATTTATCAAAGAAAATGTTGGATACATTTCCAAGTTCTCTGGAAACATTTAAGAAAAGGCTAGGTAAACAATTGACAGGGAATCTGCCATCTGGGTGACAGCCCTAAATACAGATCATTGATTGATTGATTGATTGATTGATTGATTGATTGATTGATTGATTGATTGATTGATTGATTGATTGATTGATTGAAGTACGTCCTTGTGGACAACTACATCTACTAGCCTGTCGTAAGAGGCAACTAAAATGGATGGACTCCATGGGCTTTTAATTTGGGTTGGCAACTTTTACGTTGCTTCTACTTGCTACTGCAACATCCCTGTTCGACGTCCCTTGCTCTCTGACCTGCGAGGCCTAGGGAGCACTCAAAATGACATACTGTAATTACTTTCATCCCACCCCATAGACCACGTTAATTATTCCAATACTTTAATAGTGTCCTCACTTTCGCAGTAGAATCAATTACCGAGTAAGGTCAGTGGAGTTTCCAGTTCGGGAGTCTTGACCAGAGAGCCTATTGTAAAGGAACAATAAAATTCACCGGCTGTTCAGTGAACATCTTGAACTTGTTAACTACACCAGGTGAATCAGCTGCCCCTACCAATATGTTGTTCTGCAGTCCAAAAAACGTGTGGGTCCGTCGTGAGGTCGATATTTCTCTGCTAGCATCCCGTATGTTACGCAGGCACTGTAGGAACACCCAACAAACGATTCTGAAAACTATTATCGTTCCTGCCATGAGACTATAGACCGTCCGAAAAGTATGACATTCGTTCAATCATTTATTGTACATCAGTTTACCACGTAAATATGTTGAGCTCCCCTGAGAACCATGTGACCTTGCCGCGATAGGGAGGCTTGCGTGTCCCAGTGATGCAGAAAGCCGAGCCGCAGGTGCAACCATATCGGATGGGTATCTATTGAGAGACCAGAGTAACGAATGGTTCATCGTAAGCGGGGTATCAGCCTTTCGGAAGCTGCAAGGGCGGCATCCTGGATGATTGACTGGTATGGCATTGTAATAATACTCAACATGACTTAGCTATGTTGATACTGTTACACGGCTGAAAGCAACGGGGAATTACAAACGTAACTAACTCCCGAGGACATGCAGCTCTCTCTCTCTATAAATGATGTACTCATGATGGCTTCCTCCTGGGTAAAATATTCCGGAGGTAAAATAGTCCCGCATTCAGACCTCCAGATGGAGACCACACGAGAGGGAGCAATCATCAGTGAACCGGGAGGTATACCTCTACGCCGCACATTTAAATCTTGCACTTAAAAGAATTCCTCTACAGGAGAAACAGTGAACTTTAAAGCTATACCTACTTAAACCTTTACTCAGAAGATGTCACTACAGTAATTTGACGTAATTTTGTTATGGTGAAGTTTCCAGTACTGTGTGAATTTCAACTGTTTTGTTTTCCGTTCATCAAGAAGTTTGGACATTCTCTCATAGATATCACTGCTAGAAAACTATGATCATGCACCCTGGTGCGAAGTCAAAGAACTTTTTTGAAGAAGTTTTGTATTCATAAGTTTTTTTACTAATTGATGTTCATTTATTTTTGGGTTGGCAATAAATATCTTTTCTATCCGCCAGTTTTGAATCCAGCCAATACCTAATTTTTAAAATTAATTTCCAACCAATCCTGTATTTCTTCTTCGATTCTGAGGGCCACTTTTAAATTTCACCAATAAAATTCTGTGGGTGTGTCTTGATTATTCATGAAAGGTTTCGAACATTCCCCGAGGGTTTATAAACTGCGGATTTTCACGCCTCTTGGCCATTTGATCAACATCTAACTAAGTGTGTGTGTCAAGCAGGAGGCGGGAGGTGCCTCTTTCATCAGGCAGCAGTACTCCGACAACGTATGGCCAGTTAACATATTCACTTTTTGCTAGCTCCGCAGTTTAACCCGAGGGAAAGGTTCGAAACTTTAACTATGTAACTACTTTAAAATGTAAATCTACCTTCGGCTCATGTAAAAAATTTCATAAATCTTTAAGTGTAAATCGGGGATAGAGATTGATGCACCCTCTCGAGCTCCCCTTCATGATGGTTTGAGGAGACTGCGTTTTGTAACTGGTTTTCTTCCTTCCGTAAAGTCTTAATTTTTTTCTTATACGAGTCACCTCAGTCGTTTGGGAATTGCCCCTGTGTTATCGGCCTAGCGCCCCTTAGGTTATAAGAAATCTGTTCTAGGAGTGCAAGTACTCGCCTCCATTCTATTTGTGTGTAGGGCCACTTACTTAACCATTATTCGTGTTCCATGAAGGCCCAGTAGGTTGGGTACAAGATACCCCTGTTTCATTTTTTGTAAGTTGTGCCTTGATGGCAAGTAATTGCAAGTTTTCTGATATTGCCTTGAAAAGGCTTGAGAACTGAGAGCGTGTCAGCTCTTTTCTCGTGTTGTAAAAGTGCCTCCGGGAGGCTTGATATTTGAAGTTGGGAGCAAGTGCTCCAGGTATTAGGGGCTTTCTGCCCATTGAACAAATTTGGGCTCGTCTGTAAAATTTGAGCTGGGTCTCAAAATTGTAATACTAGGGGCTTGTAGCCCAAGAATGTTAAAGTTCTGGAATCTTGGATCTTTCCAAGTCTTGTTTCTAAATTGCTATGTCAATGATATTTCACTAAGTGAAAAGTTTTTAAAGTTTTGTTGTTTTTCGAAAATATAACCTTTGTTAAAATTTTAAATTAACTTTGACTTTGTAGTTAGACCCATTCATCCCGGCACCTTCTTTCACCTCTGCTGGTCCACGGGTAGCCCCGTAACAATCAGGATGATGGATATTGACTTTCAGCAAGTAGGAGCGTGGAATGTTAGGAGTTTGAATCGTTGAGGTAGGTTAGAGAATCTGGAAAGGGAGATGGATAGACTAAAGTTAGATGTAGTTGGTATAAGTGAAGTACGTTGGCAGAAAGAGCAGGATATTTTGTCAGGTGACTACAGGATTATCAACACAAAATCAAACAGGGGAAATACAGGAGATGGTTTAATAATGATTAAGAACAAAACAAGTTGCTTTACGTCGCACCGACACAGATAGGTCCTATGGGGACGATGGAATAGGAAAAGGGCTAGGAATGGGAAGGAAGTGGCCGTGGCCTTAATTAAAGTACAGTCCCAACATTTGCCTGGTGTGAAAATGGGAAACCACGGAAAATAATCTTCAGGGCTGCCGACGGTGGGGTTCAAACCTACTATCTCCCGAATACTTGTTACTGGCCGCACATGAGCGACTGCAGCTATCGAGCTCGGTAATGAATAAAAAAAATAGGGCCGCGGGTAAGCTACTACGACCAGCACAGTGAATGGATTATTGTTGTCAGTATAGACAACAAATAAATGCCCACCACAATAGTGCATGTCTATATGCCTACTAATTCAGCAGATGATGAAGAAATCGAAAGAATGTATGAAGAGTTAGGAGATTTAATACAATGTGTAAAAGGTGACGAGAATAGAATTGTGATGGGCGACTGGAATGCAGTGGTAGGCCAAGGAAGAGAAGGTAATACAGTAGGAGAATTTGAATAGGGACAAAGGAAGGAAAGAAGAAGTCGGCTGGTTGAATTCTGCCCCGACCATAATTTAGTCCTTACTAACACTTGGTTCAAACACCACAAACGACGGCTGTATACATAGACGAGCCCCGATGATACTGGAAGGTATCAAATAGACTTCATGATGATAAAGCAGAGATTAGAAACCAGGTGTTGAATTGCAAAACTTTCCCAGGAGCAGATGTGGACTCTGACCACAATTTCCTGGTCATTAAATGCCATATGAAGTTCAAGAAATTGAAGAAAGGAAGGAATGCACGGAGATGGGATCTAGACAAGTTAAAAAAGAGTATGAGGGACTGTTTCAAGGAACATCTTGCACGAAAACTAAATGAAAAGGCTGAAGGAAACACAATAGAGATATGTACAGCCATGAAGAATGAGGTCTCTAAGGCTGCAGAGGAAATGTTAGGAAGAAAGGAAAGGTGAACTAAGAATCAATGGATAACTCAAGAGATATTTGACCTGCTGAAAAACGACGAAAGTACAAGAATACAAAAACATGAAGAGGGCAGAAAGGAATACAGGCGATTAAAGAATGAAGTGGATAGGAAGTGCAGGGCAGCTATGGAAGAATGGCTGATGGAGAAGTACAAGGATGTTCAAGGTTGTATGGTCCTAGGAAAAGTAGATACTGCATGCAGGAAAATTAAGGAAAAGTTTGGAGAAAGGAAAACTATGTGTATGGATATTAAGAGCTCAGACAGAAAGCCACTTCTAGGAAAAGAGGACAAGACAGAAAGATGACAGGAACATATCCAACAGTTGTATAAAGGTAAAGACGTAGATGATATGGTTCTGGAATAAGAAGAGGCGTTGATGCTGATGAAATGGCAGACACAATTTGAGGTCAGAATTTGACAGAGCTTTGAGAGACCTAAATTTCAACAAGGCACCTGGAATTGATGACATTCCCTCTGAATTACTGACTGCCTTAGGAGAAACCGGCATGGCGAGGTTATTTCATTTAGTGTGTAAGATATATGAGACAGGAGAAGTGCCATCCGATTTTCGGCAGAATGTTGTTATACCTATTCCCAAGAAAGCCGGTGATGACAAGTGTGAAAACTACCGCACCATTAGTTTAGTATCTCACGCCTGCAACATTTTAACGTGTTATTTACAGAAAAATGGAAAGACAAGTTGAAACTGAGTTGGGAGAAAATCAGTTTGGCTTCAGAAGAAATGTATGAATACATGAAGCAATCCTGACTTCACGTCTGAAGTTAGAGTATCGAATTAAGAATGACAAGCCCACATGCATGGCATTCGTATATGTTCAAAATGTTGACTGCACCAAGCTATTTGAGATTCTGAAGGTGATAGGGATCAAATACAAAGAACGAAGAATTACCTACAATCTGCGTAAAAATCAGGCTGCAGTGAAAATAATCTGGGGCTTTGAAAAAGAAGCAGCAATTCAGAAAGGAGTGAGGCGACGATGCAGTTTGTCACCCCTCCTTTTCAATGTTTATATAGAACAGGCAGTGAAGTAAATCAAAGATAAATTTGGGAAGGGAATCAGAATCCAAGGAGAGAAAATCTAAACCCAGAGATTTGCCAATGATATTGTTATTTTGTCTGAGACTGCATAAGATCTGAAGAAATTGCTGAATGGTATGGACAGATTCTAGGTAAAGGATTACACGATGAAAATAAATAAGTCAAAAACAAAAGTAATGTAGTGCAGTCGAACGAAGTCAGGTGATGCAGGAAATATTAGATTAGGAAATGAAATCTTAAAGAAAGATGAATATTGTTACTAGGGTCGTGAAATAAATAACGATGGCCGAAGTAAGGAGGACATAAAATGTAGACTACACAAGCAAAGAAGGCCTTTCTTAAGAAAAGAAATTTGCTCACTTCGAACATTGATATCGAAATTCGAAAGATGTTTCTGAAGACTTTCGTCTGGAGTGTGGTGTTGTATGGAAGTGAAACATGGACGATAACTAGCTCAGAAAGAAAGAGAATAGAAGCATTTGGCATGTGGTGTTACAGAAGAATGCTGAAGGTGAAATTGACAGATCGAATCACTAATGAAGAGATACTGAATCGAATTGATGAGAGGAGATCGTTTTGGCTAAATTTGACCGGAAGAAGAGATAGAATGTTAGGACACATCTTAAGACACCCAGGACTTGTGCAGTTGGTTTCTGGGGGAAGTGTAGGCGGTAAGAACGGTAGGGGTAAACCAAGGTATGAATTTGACAAGCAGATTAGTGCAGATGCACGATGTAGCAGTTACGTGGAAATGAAAAGTTAGCACTGGATAAGGTGGCGTGGAGGACTGCATCAAACCAGTCTCTGGACTGATGACTCAAACAAGTGACCGGGTATAGCAAAGCGTGAACTTAATGTTCAAAAACGGCACGGTGACGCGGAGAACGTACGAAACAGTTAACTGAAAGAGTAACGCACTCTTCTTAATACAATTCTCCCTCACAGCGGTGACGTAGCGCATGTAGTCAAATGCTGAAGCGCACCAATTAGAAGAACAAATCTTTTTACATCGATATGAAGCTTCAGTACTTAAACACAGGCCAGTGTGTGCCACACACAAGCAGCGACACGCCACTATTATTGTATCTGTGCACTCTGCACTGCTGTAGGGCAGGAACAAGGTATCTTCAGTCATTCGCCAAGTATTCCACGGACGAATACATTGACATGCTCCGTATCTAAGGGGAAGCAAGAGAGAATTAGTTGCACGGACTACGTCTATATCAGAAATCGTATACGGTCCGGCGACATCCAACTGCAAAGAATCTCCGCAGTGCTGAAAGATGTTTACGAGCAAGAAGAGTACTTCACACGAGACAACATCGTAACGTCTGATGAGAATGAGGAGGCTGTTCTCGGCAAAGCTTGCAATAACCCACACAGGAGTACACTGGCAATTGCACAACAGGTGAACATCGGCCGGGCGTCTGTACTACGAATACCGCATTCGCATACATACTGTATATCACCCCTATCATCTACAGCTAAACAAGGAGCTTCACGGGCGGAATTTTGGAGGTCGAATGAATTTCTGTCCGCCTCTGTGGTGTAGTGGTTAGCGTGATTAGCTGCCACCCCCGGAGGTCCGGGTTCGATTCCCGGCTCTGCCACGAAATTTGAAACGTGGTACGAGGGCTGGAACGGGGTCCACTCAGCCTCGGGAGGTCAACTGAGTAGAGGTGGGTTCGATTCCCACCTCAGCCATCTTGGAAGTGGTCTTCCGTGGTTTCCCACTTCTCCTCCAGGCAAATGCCGGGATGGTACCTAACTTAAGGCCACGGCCACTTCCTTCCCACTTCCTTGTCTATCCCTTCCAATCTTCCCCATCCCCCGCAAGGCCCCTGTTCAGCATAGCAGGTGAGGCCGCCTGGGCGAGGTACTGGTCATTCTCCCCAGTTGTATCCCAGACCAAGAGTCTGAAGCTCCAGGACACTGCCCTTGAGGCGGTAGAGGTGGTATCCCTCGCTGAGTCCGAGGGAAAAACCGAACCTGGAGGGTAAACAGATGATGATGATGAATTTCTATCAGTGGTTGTCAGGAAATCTGTAAAATAATGCAGCATTCCTTTCAAGAATCCTGCTCTCGGACGAATCACATTTCCACAACAACATGCATGCTTAGAGTGGTAACAATCCTCACTGGGTGCGATTGGCAGCCTATCAAGTGCAATGGAGTGTGAAATATGGTGTGGAATCTTACGTGATCGTCTTATTGGACCGTACGTATTTCTTTGAGTGCCATTAAACAGGCGCACGATACCTACACTTTCTACGCTCGGAAACCCCATTTGTGCTGTAGCTTGTCACTTGGAGAACGTTTAGTGACGTGGTTTCAACAGGATGGAGCTCCACCACATTGGACGTTAGCCCCATAACCATCTGAATGAGACACATACAGAAAAAAATGGGTGGGAAGAGGAGGGCGTGCCTCTCGGGTCTCCAGGTCACGAATTTAACTTCTTCCTGTGCAAGCATTAGAAACAAAAGTTTACACTCAGCAGCCAGAAAATCCCGAACGCCTTCGACAAGTCATCGTTCAATAACACCGGCAATGCAGCAGCGCGCTAGAACATTCATTCAGCGGCGTGCCCAAGTGTGCATAAACTAATAATAATAATAATAATAATGCTATTTGCTTTACGTCCCGCTAACTACTTTTACGGTCTTCGGAGACGCCGAGGTGCCGGAATTTAGTCCCGCAGGAGTTCTTTTACGTGCCAGTAAATCTACCGACACGAGGCTATCGTATTTGAGCACCTTCAGATACCACCGGACTGAGCCAGGATCGAACCTGCGAAGTTGGGGTTAGAAGGCCAGCGCCTTAACCGTCTGAGCCACTCAGACCGGCCTAAGAGCATAAACTAAGAAGGTCGACATTTCGATCACTTGCTAAAGCTTTTTTTTCTTGCTATTTGCTTTATGTCGCTCCGACACAGATAGGTCTTATGGCGACGATGGGACAGGAAAGGGCTAGGAGTGGGATGGAAGCGGCCGTGGCGTTAATTAACGTACAGCTCCAGCATTTTCCTGGTGTGAAATTGGGAAACCACGGAAAACCATTTTCGGGGCTGCCGACAGTGGGGTTCGAACCTACTTTCTCCCGAATACTGGATACTGGCCGCACTTAAGCGACTGCAGCTATCGAGCTCGGTACTTGCTAAAGTAAAACCATTGCTAGTGTAGTTTGGTTCCCCACACCCCACGTCTTCGTCCAATTCCGATGACATATCGGCCACATACCGTTTCATTCACTGAAAATGATCAAAACAGGGGATATATCTCGTACATTGAAAGACGCTGAAAACTAAATAAATCGAGGATAAAATAGCATCCCTGCCCCGGACTCGAACCTGTCACATGTACAACTGACAGACCATAGCATTCAGCTTGTTCCTACCATCTACGCTATACGCACAGTACGTGTAGATTATAGCTCATGTGATAGTTTTAACACATTACTCCCGTAAAGCAAAGTTGGTCTAAAAACAGACCGGTGTAAAAATAGTTTCGTCGGTGATATATTTCTTTCTTACAGAATACTGTTGATGGGAACTGCCAGCTTACTGCACCTTTATTCAATATCACTTACTGTACTACCATTCTGGCAGAATGAAAACGAAAACCTACAACCTGTCATTGACCGGGTCAGGGATGGAATGAATGAATCATATATAGGCTACTAGTACGTTGGGGTCGCCTCTCCCGAAGTGATTTATTAGATGCTATAAAATGAGAATGGAGAGTGTTGCTGGAATGAAAGATGACAGGGGAAAACCGGAGTGCCCGGAGAAAAACCCATCCCGCCTCCGCGTTGTCCAGCACAAATCTCACATAGAGTGACCAGGATTTGAACCACGGTATCCAACGGTGAGAGGTCGACGCGCTGCCGTCTGAGCCACGGAAGCTCTTCTGGGAGAATGAAAATGAAAACCTACAACCTGATTTCCAGTCATTGACAGGGTTAGGGATGTAATGTATGAAACATATATAGGCTGTTATTACCATGGGGTCGCCACTCCCAAGGTGATTTATTCTTATTCTTCTTAATCTGTTTTCCCTCCAGGGTCGGTTTTTCCCTCTGACTCAGCGAGGGATCCCACCTCTACCGCCGTAAGAGCAGTGTCTGGAGCTTGAGACTCTGGATCGGGGATACAATTGGGGAGGATGACCAGTACCTCGCCCAGGCGGCCTCACCTGCTATGCTGAACAGGGGCCTTGTGGAGGGATGGGAAGATTGGGTGGGACAGGGAAGGAAGAGGGAAGGAAGCGGCCGCGGCTTCAAGTTAGGTACCATTCCGGCATTTGCCTGGAGGACAAGTGGGAAACCACCGAAAACCACTTCCAGAATGGCTGAGGTGGGAATCGAACCCACTTCTACTCAGTTGACATCCCGAGGCTGAGTGGACCCCGTTCCATCCCTCGTACCACTTTTCAAACTTCGTGGCAGAGCAGGGAATCGAACCCAGACCTTCGGGGGTGGCAGCTAATCACGCTAACCACTACACCACAAAGGTGGACAAGTGATTTATTAATGAGTGATAAATGCTATGAAATGAGAATGGAAAGTGTTGCTGGAATGAAAGATGGCAGGGAAAACCGGAGTACCCGGAGAGAAACCTGTCCCGCCTCCGCTTTGTCTTCTGGGAGAATGAAAAATGGAAACCTACAACCTGATTTCCAGTCATTGACAGGGTCAGGGATGTAATGAATGAAACATATATAGGCTGTTATTACAATGGGGTCGCCACTCACAAGGTGATTTATTAATGACTGATAGATGCTATGAAATGAGAATGGAGAGTGTTGCTGGAATGAAAGACGACGGAGAAAAACCTGTCCCGCCTCCGCTTTGTCCAGCACAAATCTCACATGGAGTCACCGGGATTTGAACCACGGTATCCAGCGGTGAGAAGCCGACGCGCTGCCGTCTGAGCCACGGGTCAACTGAGTAGAGGTGGGCTCGATTCCTATCTCAGCCATCCTGGAAGTGGTTTTCCGTGGTTTCCCACTTCTCCTCCAGGCAAATGTCGGGATGGTACGTAACTTAATGCCACGGCCTCTTCCTTCCCTCGTCCTTGTCTATCCCTTCCTATCTTCCCATCCCCCTGCAAGGCCCCTGTTCAGCATAGCAGGTGAGGTCGCCTGGACGAAGTACTGGTCATCCTCCTCAGTTGTATCCCCCGACGCAGAGTCTGAAGCTCCAGGACACTGCCCTTGAGGCGGTAGAGGTGGGATCCCTAGCTGAGTCCGAGGGAAAAACCGGCCCTGGAGGATAAACAGATAAAGGAGAAGAAGATAGATGGCATTGAGAGCTTGATTAAGACAACAACAGATGATCTATGTTAGCTATGAACAAAAACGTGAAAGAATATAGCCTTGTCTAATCCCTGTATGTACCCTGAACCAAGAACTTATTCTATCATCAATTCTCACTGCAGCGCAACTGTCAACATAAATGCCTTTGATTGCTTTTAATAATCAACTCTTAATCTCACAGTCTTCCATTACGGCTAACATCATTTCCGACGGTACTCTATCATATGCCTTGTCTAGATTTTTGAAATATAAACATAACTGTCCTCTCGTAGTATTTTTCAGTTACCTGGCCCGTACTCAAAATCTGATCCTGACAGCCCTTCTGTGGTCTGAAACCACATTGGTTTCCATCCAACTTACTCCAACCACTGATCGCACCCTCCCGTCCAAAATGCCAGTGAATGCCTTGCATGGTATACTGATCAATATTTGTTGCAAACTTTCCTGTTCTCTTATTTATAGGTAGGTGCAATTACTGCTTTCTTTCGGTCAGAAGGTACCTTACTAACATTCCATGCTATCGCTAACCTTATTTTTATGAGGCCATTCTGTCCCTGCCTTCCCACTATACTTCACCATTTCAGGTCTAATTTAATCTTTTCCTGCTGCTTTATGACAAAGGCGTTTATTTAAATCCTCAAGCGTAATTTCCCCAACATCACTGTCCTCTTTCCCATGAGCTTATTATTATTATTATTATTATTATTATTATTATTATTATTATTATTATTATTATTATTATTATTATTGAGGCGGTAGAGATGAGATCCCTCCCTGAGTCCAAGGGAAAACCAACCCTGAAGTGTAAAGAGATTAAGAAAGAAAGAAAGAAAGAAAGAAAGAAAGAAAGAAAGGAAGAAAGAAAGAAAGAAATATCATTGAATCATGTGAAGTCTTAACCATCACAAAACGTAGGAAAAAGGTTATATTTCGGTCACATCTTCCGAAATGACAAATATAGCCTGTTTCAACAATTGTATCGAGGGAAAGAAGTATATGATAAGATCCTGGAACAAGAAGAGGCTGTTGATGCTGATGAAATGGGAGATCCAATTTTGAGTTCAGAATTCGGCAGAGATTTGAGATACCTAAATACGAATAAGGCACGTAGAAGTGATAACATATCCTCAGAATTACTGATAACCTAAGGATAAACCGGCATGGCGAGATTATTTCATTTAGTGTGGAAGATGTACTGTAAGATACAGGAGACAGAATGCTGTTGTACCTATTCCCAAGAAAGCAGGCGTTAACAAGTGTGAAAACTACCGTACTATTAGTTTTATCATGCTTGCAAAATTTTAACACTCATAATTTACAGAAGAATGGAAAGACAATTTGAAGCTGAGTTGGGAGAAGATCAATTTGGCTTAGAAAAGAATGCAGGGACATGTGAAGCAATCCTGACTTTACGTCTGATCTTAGAGGATCGAATTAAGAAGGACAGACCGATGTACATGGCATTCATAGATCTAGAAGAGGCATTGGTTCATGTAGAATGGACTACGCTATTTGAGATTCTGAAGCTAATCAGGATCAAATATCAAGAAAGAAAGATTATCTACAATCTGCACAATAATCAGTCTGCAGTGATAAGAATCGAGGGCTTTGAGGAAGAAGCAGTAATCGATAAAGCACTGAAGCAAGGCAACAGTTTTCCTCCTCTCTTTTACGATGTTTGTAATATAGAAGAGGCGATAAAGGAAATCAAAGAGGAATTTAGAAAGGAAATGACAACCCAAGGAGGGAAAATTAAAACTCTGACTGAGATTTGCCTATGACATTGTTAATCTATCTGAATCTGCAGAAGATCTGGAGAAATTGCTGAAAGGTATAGACACAGTCTTGGTGAAGGAGCACAAGATGGAACTAAATAAATCGAAAACAAAAGTAATGGAGACAAGTCGAATGAAGACAGGTGATGCACGAAATATTAGATTAGGAAGTCAAGTCTTCAAGGAAGTAAACGAATATTGTTACTTGGGTACTAGAATAACTAAGGATGGCCGAAGGATGACATAAAATGCAGACTGGCACAAGCAAGGGAGGCCTTTCTTAAGAAAAGACATATGCTCACTTCGAATTTTGAGAGAGGAAATAGAAATATGTTTTTGAAGATTTTCGGCTGGTTGGTGGCGTTGTACGGACAATAACTAGCTCAGAAAGGGAGAGATTAGAAACTTTTGAAATGTGGTGTTACAGAAACATGCTGAAGGTGAGATGTATGAATGTAAGTGGTGAGGGGAGAACGACTGGCTGAATTTGACGAGAAGAAGAAATGGAATGATTGGACTGACCTTAAGACACCCAGGACTTGTGCAGTTAGGTTTTGAAGGAAATGTAGGTGGTAATAATGGTAGGGATAGATCAAGGCATGAATCTCATTGGCTGAATGGTCAGCGTTGAGGCCTTCGGTTCAGAGGGTCCCGGGTTGGATTCCCGGCCGGGTCGGGCATTTTAATCGCCTCTGATTAATTCTTCTGGCCCGGGGACTGGGTGTTTGTGTTTGCCCCAAAACTTTCCTCTTCATATTAAGACAACACACTACACTACCAACCACCACAGAAACGCACAATAGTGAATACATCCCTCCATATAGGGTTGACGTCAGGAAGGGCATCCGGCCGTAAAACAGGGCCGAATCTACCCGCGACCCCACAGGTGTGGGAAAAGCGGTAGAAAAATAAGAATAAGATAGATCAAGGCATGAATATGTTAAACAGTTGAATGCAGATGTAGAATGTAGAAGTTACGTAAATGAGAAATTTAACACAGGACAGGGTGGTATGGAGAGCTGTACAAACCAGGAGCACAACAGAAACAACATCTGATCATAGAATGCAAGATAGGAGGGAAATGTGGACGTGAGTGGACGCGGGATATCCGACAATGGTTCGACGTCCACGGTACAATAAGTCAAAATGGATAATAACACTCCATAATGGTCACCAAACTTCTGTGAAGAGACGGCATCAGAATTACATAGACATTAGTTCATTGCTGTAATTAGGAAGTAGCACATACATTTACTTTGTTTACTGTTCGACTTTGGCGTGGATTCTCTTCAAACAGACTGCTCTTCAGTGCTACTCTTCTTTCATTCTAATAATGCGTAGGTTCGTGCGAGTTGTTATAGTGTTTCGTTGTTTGGAAAGTCTTGTCGCGCTAATTCCCCATTCCTGAGAGTACTTGCTGGTGATGTACGAGTAGGCTGACCAGTGCACTGCAGTCCTACCTCCATCCCCTGCGATGTTATCTCATGTCACTCGGAGACTGTCCCCAGGCCGCATTCCTCTGTCACCTCTACACCCCCAACATAACAAACTGGTTGAAGCAGCTGAGGGGAAATTTAACAGCCCGATCTAACTTTCTCCCATCAGATGCGGCCCAATTGGAGAATTCTTTTGTCAATTTATGCTTTGACTGCTTTGACACATGTTGATGGAGCTTTCTTTACCTCATAATGCCTTATCTACCGCAATATGTAAATTGATTTTAAGCGTTTTTTTACAGAATATGATTCAATGAGCTTACATTTTATATGGACACCCACATCCATCCCCGAGTCAGTGGAATTAATCCGACCTGCCAAATATCCCCAGCAAGGGTCGAAAATCGAAACCGGTGCCCTCTGAAACGAAGGCCGCTATGCTGACCGTTTCGCCGAGCAACCGGACAACGTAGTAGAGGTATTAAGTGCAGAAATGCGAGAAATAATCAGATAAGAAAATAACTCTTAAAGGAATCACTCAGATGAGGGAAATAACTTTTAAAATAATCACTATGATTAGGAAAATGACTCTTTAAATAAGCCCTCAGATTAGGAAAGTAATTCTTAAGAACACAGATTAGAGAAATAACTCTTAAAAGAACCACTCAGATTAGGAAAATAACTTAAAATAAGCTCTCAGATTAGGAAAATAACTCTTAAAAGAAGCACTGAGATTAGGAAAATAACTTAAAATAAGCTCTCAGATTAGGAAAATAACTCTTAAAAGAAGCACTGAGATAAGTAAAATAACTCTTAAAATAGCTTTCAAGTTAGGAAAATAACTTAAAAGGAGCACATACATTACGGAAATAACTTTTAAAATCACTCAGATCAGGAAAATAACTCTTAAAAGAAACACATACATTAGGGAAATAACCCTTAAGAATCACTCACATTAGGAAAATAACTCATAAAGTAAGTTCTCAGATCAAGAAAATGACTCATAGAAGAATAATGCAAATTAGGAAAATACCTCTTAAAATAAGTACTCAGATTAGGGATATAACCCATAAAATAAGCTCTCAAATTAAGGAAATAACTCTTAAAAGAAGCACTGAGATTAGGAAAATAACTCATAAAAAATCTCTCAGGTTAGGAAGGTAACTCTCAAAAGAATCACTCAGATTAAGAAACAAACCCTTAAAAGGAATAAGTAAAGCAGACCAATCCCCCTATTGGCCATGAATGCCCTCAATAGACTACAGTAAAACAGAGATGTTCAAACCTTTTGGTAGGCTAACCAAAATCCATGTTTTACCTTCGTACCCCCGACACAAGAGTATATTGCGATTATACCAGAAATAACAAGTGATTGTTGCTGGATGTCAAAATAATAATTGTACCGGGAGGTACACCTCTACGCCGCACATTTAAATCTTGCGCCTAAAAGAACTCCTCTTCTGGAGAAATAGTGAACTTGAAACTACACCTACTTAAACCGTTACCCAGAAGATGTCACTACAGAAATCTAATGAAATTTTGTTATTTTGAAGTTTCATGTATTGTATGAAATTCTAAGTGTTTTGTTTACCTTTTATCAAGAAGTTGGGATTTTTTCAACAGATGTCACTACTAATAAACTATGATCATGCACCCTGGTGCGAAGTGGAAGAACCTATTTTGAAGAAGTTTTGTATTCATAAGTTATTTGTTTACTAAATTATGTTCATTCATTTTTGGGTTGGCAATATTGATCTTTCTTTCCGCCAGTTTTGAACTTAGAGCCAATCATGAATTTCTGTAATTAATTTTCAGCCTATCACAGGCTTCTTCCTTAATTCTGAGTGTCACTTTTGATGTTAACCAATAATGTGAGAGGGTGTGGCTGGTTTATTCATGAAAGGTCTCGAACTTTCCCCGTGGGTTTAAAAACTGCGAATTTTCACGTCTCTTGGCCAATTGATCGTCATCTAACTTAGTGTGTGTATCAAGCAGGAGGCGGGAGGCGCCTCTTTCATCAGGCAGCAGTTCTTCAGCAAGGTAATGGCCAGTTAACATCTTTATTTCTTGCTAGCTCCGCAGTTTAACCTGAGGGAATGGTCCGAAACTTTAACCATGTAACCTACTTTTCTACAAATGTAATTTTCTGCCGGCTTATGTAAAAATTTCATAAAATCTTTAACTGTAAATCGGGGATAGAGAGTGATATACCCTCTCGAGCTCCCCTTCATTTTGGTTTGAGGTGACTACGTTTTGTAACTGGTTTTCTTCCCTTCCGTAATGTCTTAATTCTTATACGAGTCACCTCCATAGTTTGGGAATAGCCCCTGTTTCATCGGCCTAGTGCCCCTTAGGTTTTAAGAATGCATATGTAGGAGTGCAAGTACACGCTTCCGTTCAATTTGAGTTTTGGGCCATTTACTTAACCTGTTCTTTTCCGCTACGGCCCAATAGGCTGGGTAATAGATACCCCTGTTTCAATTTTGTAAGTTGTGCCTTGATGGCAAACGATTGTAATTTTCTGATATCGCCTTGAAAATGCTTGGAAAACTGAGGGCCTGTTAGCTCTTGTTCAAAGTAACATTACTGAAATGCCTTTTGAAGGCTTGATATTGCGAGTTGGGAGCCAGCGCTCCATGCATTGAGGGATTTCTGCCCTGGTATAAATTTGTACTCTTTTGTAATTTTGAGATGGGAGCTCCAAAATTGTAAAACTAGGGACTTGTAGCCGAAGTGTGTTAAAGTTTTAAAATCTTGGATTTTTCTAAGTCTTGTTTTTAAATTGCTATGTCATTGTTATTTCACCAAGTGAGAATTGATAACTTGTTGCTTTTTGAAAATATAACCTTCCATTTCAGTTTAAATTCTTTCTTGACATAGTAGTTAGACCCATTCACCCTGGCACCTTCTTTCACCTCTGCTGGTCCACGGGTAACCCCGTAATAATAATAATAATAATAATAATAATAATAATAATAATAATAATAATAATAATACCGGGGTACACCTTCCCTGGCCAGTTAAACTGAGTGCCTTCTTTAAGGCCATCTGTGTAAACAAATTGAACTGGTGCATTACAAGATACGTTAGTCTTCAACTGTTAGATGTCTCTACCTTGCTCCCTCTGGCTCCAATTATTTCATTAAGGAATGTTTATTTTTGCAGTTGGTAAACCTTAGGTTTTGAGGATTGTTTTGTTTATATATTGACGTTGTCAATAGTTGAGCTGGTTCCTTCTTCAATTGTAAACAACCTATCGGAAACTTGTAAATATTTTCTCTGGCCAATTGAAATTAGGTGTGTGTACAGGAATCCAGCCTATCAGTAATGAGTTCTGGGAGCTTCTCCTTAAAAAGACGATAAAATCAGAGCGCTTTAGGGCCGTATTTTCTGATTTGCTCCAAATTTTGTGAGTGCGGCGTGTCCATAAGGAGGCAGGGGCACTGTCTGCGTGAGGAAGGCCCAGCGACTCAAGGTAATGGCAGAATTTTCATAGATATGTGAGGGACCCTGCGGATAGTGTGAGGGGAAGGTTTCAAACTCTTTTTTATGTTAATTTCTAAATTTGTTGGTTTAAATGTAGAATTTTCGGTAAGTCTGACGACACTGTTCTATTCCCTACTGGGAAATATGTAATTTAAGAGAACAAAGAGTGATTCCCCTCTGCCTATTCCCATTCAACTTGGCCTGGGGTGACTAAAGTTTTCAAAACTTCTAAATTTCCTAAAACTTATTTGGCTTTAACGTATCGCATTTAGTCACCCACGGTGTACTATAGGACTAGCCTGTGTATGTTTGAGCCATAATCCCACTTATGATTTTAACTATTTCTAGAAGTGCAGGTGTTCCGCCTTGCATTTTGTTTATGCCCGATTGCAACCAACCTTTTCTTTCCTCATTAAGGCCATTTAGTATGGGCAATCCTGCCCCTCTTTTTCTGTAATTTTTTCTTGTGTTAGTTCCCTTTGGGAGCAGTGAATTATATAACTGTTGAGCAATAGATAAGCCCACATCGGAGCAACTATGTACAAATACGCCAATTTAGGCCAACCGATATATTATAAGAAGGAATTGCCTTCGTAATGCAGATTTGACGGTTAAGCTGTCAGAAGTATCTTTTGTTAAACCATACATGTCTTTCTTGGAACATATTGTTTCACCTGATGGAGTTTCAGTAGATCATTCTAGAACTCAAGTCATCCGTAATTTCAGGCCTCCCAAAGATGTTAAAGGAGGTTAAAGGATTTGCTAGATTAATCGGTGTGGTAAATTGTTTTAGAAAAAGCATCCCCAACTTCGCTAATTGGGTGGCACCCCTGAATCTTCTTCGCGGGAAATGTGTCAAATTCGAATGGGGCCCTTCTCAACAGGCCGCTTTCGAGGATCTAAAATTAGCCCCCTGCAACGTCCATGTCTTGACTATGCCGTATTTTTCTAGCAAAGTTATTGTACAGACCGATGCATCTTTATCAGCTGTCGCTGCGGTTCTTCTACAGGAATCTGAGAATGTGGTCACAGATGGGTTAAGCAGAATGTTTTCCAGTGAACCTAATTCTTTTGACCCGGAGGAAGATCCTCCGCATTCTTCATCCACACCTTCCGGTGTAAGTGCCATTCTGACTGATGCCCCTTTGCTATTTCACGACATAGCGAAATACCAACGCAAAGATCCAGTGCCGGCTCCCATTATGGAAACCCTTTCTTCTAGGGAACACGTCGTCCCTTATGTTTTGGGGAATCTGGTTCCGTGTTGCACATCAAGGCAGGATCAAAACCAGAGAGAAGATAAGGGAATTGTTTATCTGTTTATCTGGAAGAGTATGGACGGTGAAATTAAAGAACTGGTTAAAGTTGTTTGAATAGCAAGCCCTCGTTGTCTACCAAAGTAGGGCTGTTGTCATCACACCAAGCCTCTTGCCCCATGGAACGATTGTATATCGATTATGTGGGACCCTTCCCGCAATTTAAAGGGAACGGCAACACATTCATTCTTGTGTGTGTGAGTAGTAGTATAATGGGAGAGTTCTGCCGCCACCGCCACCTCCGGCTCCCAGTGGCCGCCTCCTCCTCAGCCAGTGGCCTCCTCCTCCTCCTCAGCCAGTGGCCTCCCAGTGGCCACCTCCACCTCCACCTCAGCCAGTGGCCTCCCAGTGGCCTCCTCCACCTCAGCCAGAGGCCTCTTCCAGTGCTGCCAACTTAACCTAACTAGCGCGAGATAAACAAAGCCACGTGCTTTTTGACAGACAACAACGCACCGCTAACCTCAGTACTGCCATCTTGACGGGCCTAAACCTCAGTAGTGCCAACTTAACCTCACAAGCGCGAGGTAAACAAAGCCACGTGCTTTTTGACAGCCACGTGCTTTTTGACAGATTTGTAAACAAAGCCACGTGCTTTTTGACAGACAACAACGCATCGCTAACCTCAGTACTGCCATCTTGACGGGCCTAAACCTCAGTAGTGTCAACTTAACCTAACTAGCCCGAGGTAAACAAAGCCACGTGCTTTTTGACAGCCACGTGCTTTTTGACAGCTGTCATCCGCCATCTTTGAGCACCGTGCTACCCTCTTTCGTCACCTGTCATCGGCAGTGCAGCCATCTTGACGGGTCTAAACCTTAGTGCTACCAACTTAACCTCACTAGCTCGAGGTAAACAAATCCGCGTGCAGCTGTCATCCGCCATCTTTGAGCACAGTGCTGCCCTCTTTAGCTACTTACCTTTGAAATGTGGTGGCGGATAATTTGAAAAATGCTTTTTTGACAGCAGCCATCTTTGTGCACCGTGCTGCCCTCTTTAGCTAGATACCTGTGGTGGTAGACAATTCCACGTGACAGCAGCCATCTTTGAGCACCGTGCTGCCCTCTATGTGGTGGCGGCAAATTCCACGTGCTCTTGTTTGGAAACAAACTCACGTGCTTTTTTTGACAGCTACCATCCACCATCTTTAATCAACAGAGCACAGTGCTGTACTCTTTAGCTAGATACCTTTGAAATGTGGTGGCGGAAAATTCTATGTGCTCTTGTTGGGAAACAAAGCCACGTGCTTTTTTTTTTTTTGACAGCTGTCATCCGCCATCTTTGAGCACTGTGCTGCTATCATGCGGGCAATTTCGTTAGCTGTCATCCGCCATCTTTAATCCAGAGAGAACAGTGCTGCCCTCTATGTGGCGGCGGCAAATTCCACGTGCTCTTGTTTGAAAACATACTCACGTGCTTTTTTGACAGCTGTCATCCGCCATCTTTAATCCAGAGAGAACAGTGCTGCCCTCTATGTAGTGGCGGCAAATTCTATGTGCTCTTGTTTGAAAACATACTCACGTGCTTTTTTGACAGCTGTCATCCGCCATCTTTGAGCACTGTGCTGCTATCATGCGGGCAATTTCGTTAGCTGTCATCCGCCATCTTTGAGAACAGTGCTGCCCTCTATGTGGTGACGGCAAATTCCACGTGCTCTTGTTTGAAAACATACTCACGTGCTTTTTTGACAGCTGTCATCCGCCATCTTTAATCCAGAGAGAACAGTGCTGCCCTCTATGTGGTGGCGGCAAATTGAAAAATTCCACGTAGAAACAAAGCCATGTGCTTTTTTGACAGCTGTCATCTGCCATCTTTGAGAACAGTGCTGCCCTCTATGTGGTGACGGCAAATTCCACGTAGAAACATACTAACGTGCTTTTTTGACAGCTGTCATCCGCCATCTTTGAGAACAGTGCTGCCCTCTATGTGGTGGCGGCAAATTGAAAAATTCCACGTAGAAACAAAGCTATGTGCTTTTTTGACAGCTGTCATCTGCCATCTTTGAGAACAGTGCTGCCCTCTATGTGGTGACGGCAAATTCCACGTAGAAACAAAGCCATGTGCAGCTGTCATCTGCCATCTTTAATCACCGTGCTGCCCGGTGACGGCAAATTCCACGTAGAAACAAAGCCATGTGCTTTTTTGACAGCTGTCATCCGCCATCTTTAATCACCGTGCTACACTCTATGTGGTGGCGACAAATTCTAAATGCTTTACAAACCCATGTGCTTTTCTGACAGAGCTGTCATCCACCATCTTTAATCACCGTGCTGCCCCGGTGACGGCAAATTCCACGTGCTCTTGTTTGGAAACAAAGCTTTTAATCCAGAGAGAACAGTGCTGCCCCGGCGGCGGTAAATTCCACGTGCTCTTGTTAGTTCGTGATTTAAAATCTAAGCTAGCTGTAAATCCCCGATTCTCGACAGATTCTTAATCCGAGTTGTCAGGAAGGGCAACCAAGAGCTTAGATACTGCTAGTTTTGCATCAGGGAGGGCGACTAGTCTTAAAAACAAATTCTTGCGATTTAAAATCTTAGTCAGGAAGGGCATCCGGCCGTAAAACAATAGTTCGTGATTTAAAATCTAAGAAGTTGATCTAGCTGTAAATCCCCGATTCTCGACAGATTCTTAATCCGAGTTGTCAGGAAGGGCAACCGGTCGTAAAACTATGAGGTTAGATACTGCTAGTTTTGCATCAGGAAGGACAACTCAACACATTCATGCGATTTAAACACATTTTTATTCCCAAGAGAATCGAACCCGAGACTACCGGGTGAGAGGCATGCATACTGTAGGCTATAGATTTGTCCTACAGTCCTCGAAGTATCGGCACAGTCATTCTGAGCGAGTTGTGTGGAATGCATGTGTTAGCTGAAATTGTATACGTATCTTCCGGCTCGACCTTGAACGAAGACACTGATAAGCGGCTTGTAACTCGCGAACGTCTTCTTATGTGAGTACCATTCAAGCTCGTAAAACATAGTACTAATTAAGGTTGTAAAATATTCTGAAATAGTCCACCTCTGTAGTGCAGTAGTTAGCTGCTACCCTCGGAGGTCCGAGTTCGATTCCCGGCTCTGCCATAGAATGTGTAGCATTTAGCCTATGTAAGTTCCTAACGTAAACTATCATGATTGTACGGAGAGGTTAAAACACACACAGTGCCTACTCCTATCGAAAGAACCTGCACGGTACCGGCATGTAGGCTTCTCCTGGTGAAGGAGCTTGCACATGGGTTAACGCCTCCTATCAACAGCCCTTACTTAATGCTGGCTTTTTTGCACACCCCGCCTCACACCATAGTTTTATACGACCGGCTGCCCTTCCTGACTAGGATTTTAAATCGCAGTATACGTGATAAATTTGTTGTAGCGGGTTTTATAACTAGATATCCCGGTACCGATACATAGCCTACTCCCGACTAGAAGAAGCCTGCACAAGGCTTATTGCCTCCATCCGACAAATGAATCACCGTCAAGTCATGTACTCAAAAAATCATTTTCGAAGGAGTCTGCACAAGGTTTAACGTCCCCATCAACAGCCCTTACTTATTGCTAGCTTTTTTTTTGCACACCCCGCCTCACACCATAGTTTTATACGACCGGCTGCCATTCCTGACTAGGATTTTAAATCGATATCCCGACATAGCCTACTCCTACCGAAGAAGGCAGCTTAACGCCTCCATCCAACAAATGAATCACCCTCAAACACTCTTCAATCATTCTCGCTACTTCGGAAGATAGCGGGTTCGAACTGGAAGCCGTAAATGCTAGGCGAGGGGCCTGCGCGATCGTCATTACATGATCTAGCTTTAGCTCAATACCTACAGGTAAGGAATACCGCGTATGTACCCTCGAGAAGTCGAGGATCACACGCTAACTTTCCAAGGATCGAACTCTTAAATTCTGACACCTCGGTATCAACAGGAGGTTTGAATACGTCAGCCTGCAGGTAGGAGCTCTTGTTTGCATTCGTTCCGACTGTACCGCAGTTGTCAGCTCAGCGATTATCATATCCGCTTGGTAACAAGCAGAATATTTAGCCGCAGCAGTCTGCGCGAAGTGCTCACAGTTCTCTGTATGCGTTTATCACGTACACATCTCCCGTCTGCAGTGAATATTATTCTTCAGCCTTTATCTTAAGGTAAGGTAGAACTGTTAATTACCTTTTTTTATTTGCAAAGCAACTTCTACGCTAGACATCTACATTCATATATGTTTGTTCTTTTTTTAGGTACCGTTCGAAAGTACGCAACAATTTTATTCATCCCAGTAACAGCCTGCAGCACGTGCATTTTTTTTTAAAGGTATGTTTTCGAACTTTGAGTTGTAAAGATAATTAGGTTAGATGATGCACCCTACACTACATTCATATATGTTTCTTCTTTTTTTTAGGTACGACCAGAATATTATCATTCGAGTTTCAGGCTTGAACGCACGCATTTTATACATCAGAGTAACAGTTTGCAGCGCGAAGATTTTAAGGTATGTCTGACCTCTATTCGTTGAAACTTGGTTTCTTCTAAAACATCGTAACTTTAGTCTATTGATAAATAGTTGTTCTCTTTAATCCTCACGCTATAGACGAGGTGCGTACATAGCTATGCCTGCCCTCAACAGGCTGAAACTTGGTTTCTTCCGTAACTTTAAGCTATTCATAAATAATTGTTCTCTTCAACCTACATACTATAGACGTGGTATAATTTCAAACACGTACACATAGCTATGTCTATCCTCAACAGGCTGAAAATTGGTTTCTTCTATAACTTTGAGCTATTGATAAATAATTGTTCTCTTCAACCTACATACTATAGACGTGGTATAATTTCAAACACACACACACACACACACACACACACACACACACACATAGCTATGTCTATCCTCAACAGGCTGAAAATTGGTTTCTTCCATAACTTTGAGCTATTGATAAATAGTTGTTCTCTTTAATCTACATACTATAGACGTGGTATAATTTCAAACACGCACACATAGCTATATCTGACCTCAACTGGCTGAAAATTGGTTTCTTCTAAAACATCGTAACTTTGAGCTATTGATAAATAGTTGTTCTCTTTAATCTACATACTATAGACGTAGTGCGTACATAGCTATGTCTATCCTCAACAGGCTGAAACTTGGTTTCTTCTAAAACATCGTAACTTTAAGCAATTGATAAATAGTTGTTTTCTTTAATCCTCGCGCTATAGACGTGGTATAATTTCAAACACGCACACATAGCTATGTCCGTCCTCAACTAGCTGAAAATTGGTTTCTTCCGAACATCGTAACTTTGAGCTATTGATAAATAGTTGTTCTCTTTAATCTACATACTATAGACGTGGTATAATTTCAAACACGCACACATAGCTATATCTGACCTCAACTGGCTGAAAATTGGTTTCTTCCGAACATCATAACTTTGAGCTATTGATAAATAGTTGTTCTCTTTAATCTACATACTATAGACGTAGTGCGTACATAGCTATGTCTATCCTCAACAGGCTGAAACTTGGTTTCTTCTAAAACATCGTAACTTTAAGCAATTGATAAATAGTTGTTTTCTTTAATCCTCGCGCTATAGACGTGGTATAATTTCAAACACGCACACATAGCTATGTCCGTCCTCAACTGGCTGAAAATTGGTTTCTTCTAAAACATCGTAACTTTGAGCTATTGATAAATAGTTGTTCTCTTTAATCTACATACTATAGACGTGGTATAATTTCAAACACGCACACGTAGCTATATCTGACCTCAACTGGCTGAAAATTGGTTTCTTCTAAAACATCGTAACTTTAAGCAATTGATAAATAGTTGTTCTCTTTAATCCTCACGCGAGGTGCGTGCATAGCTATGTCCGCCCTCAACAGGCTGAAACTTGGTTTCTTCCGTAACTTTAAGCTATTCATAAATAATTGTTCTCTTCAACCTACATACTATAGACGTGGTATAATTTCAAACACGTACACATAGCTATGTCTATCCTCAACAGGCTGAAAATTGGTTTCTTCTATAACTTTGAGCTATTGATAAATAGTTGTTCTCTTTAATCTACATACTATAGACGTGGTATAATTTCAAACACGCACACGTAGCTATATCTGACCTCAACTAGCTGAAAATTGGTTTCTTCCGAACATCATAACTTTAGTCTATTGATAAATAGTTGTTCTCTTTAATCTACATACTATAGACGTGGTATAATTTCAAACACGTACACATAGCTATGTCCGTCCTCAACAGGCTTAAACTTGGTTTCTTCCGAACATCGTAACTTTAGTCTATTGATAAATAGTTGTTCTCTTTAATCTACATACTATAGACGTGGTATAATTTCAAACACGCACACGTAGCTATGTCTGTCCTCAACAGGCTTAAACTTAGTTTCTTCCGAACATCGTAACTTTAGTCGTTCTCTTCAATCCTCATGCTATAGGCCTAACTCACAGTCATGTCCAACCTCTATAGGTTGAACATCACAACTTTAGGCTAATCTCTATTGGTTGTTCTCTTTTCAGAACTTGTTGCATACGCTGTTCACCTAAACACTTTATTCGAAGAAAGAGAAGACACTATGTTCCCATGCGAGCTGTGTAAGGCAATGTTCACAAGACGTGACAGCCTTGCACGCCATGTAAAAACAAAACATCATCAGCTATCTGCTTGCGACTATAACCCTACTATGTTCCCCTGCGAACAGTGTAAGGCAACGTTCGCAAGACAGGATAACCTCGCACGTCATATAAAAGCAAAACACCCTAGCATAACATCTGCTTTATGTGATGTTTGCGGGCTGTACTTCGCTAATGTAGAGCAATACCAGGCTCACTTAGCAGAGGTACATCAAATATCTACTTGCCCTCAGGTAGTAGTAGGGAAAAAGCGTGCAGCTACTGATGTAGCTGTAGAAAGTACTAGTAGTAAAAAACCTAGGAAAAATGAACTTCAAACTATTCACTGCGAGCACTGTAACACTGATGTACCATCTTCGCATTTTCAGGGACACTTACGGAGTAATGTGCATAAAAATAATGCGTGTAGAAGTGGTAGTAACGCAAACATCGAGGAAATTAATACAGCATTTAAAAGTAGGATTGCTAGTTACCGAATTCGCACCAGTCAAAAGTTTCAGAGCACTTCAAACTTTTTAAATCGCGTTCAACCGGATGTACAACAGCTTCTTGCTAAATCTTTGTCCAATCATAGTTTATTTAAAGTTAATTTTGAACTTTTCGCCTTGTACATTAAAAGCACAGATGAATCCGAAATAACGGACATTAAATCATTTAATACGAAGAATTTTGTCATAAGTGAGTCGACTAATTTTGGCGATGTACTTAGGGATGTCTCTAACATTATTTCAACTAAGAGCGAGGAATTTCAGGAAAAGGAATCAGGGTGGGCTTTAGTTGAGATAATGTATCTAGAAGTTAACATCAATAAGTACAATCCTATGCGTGGATCTTCGCACATTGAGCTGCCGACATGGATTCAGCAAAGAAAAGCTGTTGTAAACATCCAAAACAATGACGAAGCATGTTTTGCATGGGCGGTGATGTCGGCTTTAAATCCTGCTAAATCGAATGTAGCGTATAGAACATCATCCTATCCACACTATTCAACGCAGCTAAATTTCGATAGTATAGAATTTCCTGTACAGTTAAAAGATATTAAGCGCTTTGAGGAACTAAATAACATTAGTATTAATGTATATGGTGTAGAGAAAAAGTCTGTAGTAGGTCCTCTGTATTATACATGTCATAAGAAGAGTACTCACGTTAATTTACTCTATATTGAAAACAGTGAGAATAGCCACTTTTGCTGGATTAAAAATCTGAGTAGACTTGTTGGCAGTCAGTTATCAAAACGTAATGGTAAAAAGTGGCTATGTGATGGATGCTTGCAGTATTTTAAAACCGAAGATCAGTTAATGATGCATTCCAAGAATGACTGCAATCATGTACGTACAGAGATACCTACTACAGGCAATAATGTTTTAAAATTTACAAATTTTCACAAGCAGATGTGGGTACCGTTCGTGATTTATGCAGACTTTGAAGCCATCCTCACGCCATGCAACACATGCTCACCTAATCCTGACAACTCTTTCACTAATACTACGCACATGCATGTCCCGTATAGCTTCGCGTATTACATCAAGTGTAGTTACGATAGTACGCTTAACAAGTTAGAGCTGTATCGAGGACATGATGCTGCTAAAGTATTTTTAGAAAGACTTGAAAGTGATGCAGTTCGTCTCGGTCGTATTCTGAATAGTAATATTCCTGTGAAGCCACTCACCGACATTCAGTTAAATGATCATGAACGTGCTACAAAGTGTAGCATTTGTGATGGGGAATTTTCCGAAAATGACCCTAAAGTTTTTGATCATGATCATTTAACTGGTTTCTACAGATGTGCCGCTCATTATAGCTGTAATCTTAAGTATAGAGTTCCTAAATTCATCCCTGTAATTTTTCATAACTTATCTGGTTACGACTCTCATTTCATCATTTCACAATTTGGAGCTTCGGATGAAAAAGTAGATATAATCCCTCAGAATAAAGAGCGGTACATTGCGTTTGCAAAGTCTGTAAAAGTAGATGCTGAGCATTCTATAAAACTGAGATTCCTTGACTCGTTTCGCTTTATGGCGAGTAGCCTCGATAAACTTTCTAGTCATTTACAGCCTGAACAATTTACAGAAATTCGACGCGTTTTCCCTGAAGAAACGCAGTTTAATTTACTTAGGCGTAAGGGTGTTTTTTGTTACGAATATCTCGACTGCTTAGACCGCCTCGAAGAACGTGCCTTACCATCGAAACAATCCTTTTACAGCTCGCTGAATTCAGCAGATATTAGTGATGATGACTATTTACATGCACAACATATCTGGGAGCAGTTCCACATTCAAACGCTGGGTGAATACTCCGATTTATATTTAAAGACAGATGTACTTTTGTTAGCTGATGTTTTTGAAAATTTTCGCTGTGTTTGCATGAACACCTACAGTCTTGACCCATGTCAGTATTTTACTGCACCTGGGTTAAGTTGGGACGCGATGTTGAAACACACGCGTGTGAATTTAGAACTGCTAACTGATATTGATATGGTGCACTTTATAAAAGCATCCATTCGAGGCGGTCTGAGCCAGTGCAGCGGCCGGTATTCGAGTGCTAATAATAAGTACATGCCGAGTTTCGATTCCAGTCAGGAATCTCGGTATATCGTTTACCTCGATGCTAATAATCAGTATGGGTGGGCGATGAGTCAGCATCTACCGGTGAGTGGTTTCCGCTGGCTAACGCAGTGCGAAATTGATGCTTTACAGCTACACGCCCTAGGTGATGAAGCTAGTAAAGGTTATTTCCTCGAAGTTGACTTACAGTATCCTAAAGAGTTACACACTTCTCATAATGACCTACCGTTCTGCCCTGAAAATATGAAGTCCCCGTACATTGCATCAACGACGAAAATGCTCATTGCTAATTTATGCGATAAATCTAAGTATATCATTCATTACCGAAATTTAAAACAGTGTTTGCAGCATGGTTTGAAGTTATCCAAAATTCATCGCGTACTAGAATTTAATCAGTCACCGTGGCTAAAGCCATATATCGATCTGAACAATAATTTAAGAACGAATGCGGTTAACGAGTTTGAAAAAGATTTCTACAAGCTCATGAATAACAGTGTGTTTGGTAAGACTATGGAGAATGTTGACAAACGCGTTGATGTAAAATTGATTACAAACTGGGATAATATTAAGAAAAGGTATGGTGCTAACTATTTAATAAGTAAACCAAATTTCCACAGCTGCACCATCATACACGAGAATTTAGTTATTATACAGATGAATCGTGTCAAGGTTAAGTATGACAAACCTACCTACGTCGGCTTCACAGTACTTGAATTAGCTAAAACACTCATGTATGAATTCCATTACGATTATATGATGAAGAAGTACGCGCATAATGCGCAATTGCTCTACACAGATACCGATTCGTTTATTTATCAAATCAAAACTGATGACTATTACAATGATATAAAGCCAGACTTGGGTAGGTTTGATACGAGTAACTATCCTGCAGATAATCAATATCATCTACCGCTAGTGAACAAAAAGGTTCTAGGTAAAATGAAAGATGAATGTGCTGGGAATATTATCGATTCATTTGTAGGTACTAAATCCAAGTCATATTGCATAAAACTCTTAAATGAATTACAAATAATGAGATTGAAGGGGGTTAAAAAGAATGTCGTTCAGAATCAGCTAAGTTTTGAAAACTATAACAATTGCATTAAAAGTAATCCACCTGTTTTGCATAAGCAAATGTCTGTCATTAGAAGCAAGAAGCACCAGTTGTACACTCATTTAATTAGTAAGGTAGCCCTTAATAGCGATGATTGTAAACGGTTTGTCATCCCAAATTCTACCAACACGCTAGCCTGGGGGCATAGTAGTATTGATAAGTACTACTTTACATAAACATTATGCTAGAGGTGTGTGTACTTACGTTACGCTGTCTTACATCACAAAGAGGTACGCTGGTACGGCAAGTCTAAACTTGTACATTCAAGAATTGCATCGAGAAGTACGCTAGGGTAAAATGATTCGAGATAAAACGTGTACATACAAGATGTAAATAAATAATGTAGAATTGGCATATTCTTTTATTTTAGGTTAGGTATTACCTTCCTCCCACTCCTTATTTGCAAGATAGAGTTTTTGTTTATTACTCATAGAAGAAGAAAGAAGGTGATGAGCAGTTTCGTAAGTATAGTTCGGTAAGTATCTCGAGAGCAGAATTTTTTTTTTTGTCAAAAAAGCACATAGCTTTGTAAAGCACGTGGAATTTGCCGCTACCGGGGCAGCACTGTTCTCTCTGGATTAAAGATGGCGGATGACAGCTGTCAAAAAAGCACGTGAGTATGTTTTCAAACAAGAGCACGTGGAATTTGCCGCTACCACATAGAGGGCAGCACTGTTCTCTCTGGATTAAAGATGGCGGATGACAGCTGTCAAAAAAACACGTGAGTATGTTTTCAAACAAGAGCACGTAGAATTTGCCGCCACCACATAGAGGGCAGCACTGTTCTCAAAGATGGCGGATGACAGCTGTCAAAAAAGCACGTGAGTATGTTTTCAAACAAGAGCACGTGGAATTTGCCGCCACCACATAGAGGGCAGCACTGTTCTCTCTGGATTAAAGATGGCGGATGACAGCTGTCAAAAAAGCACGTGAGTATGTTTTCAAACAAGAGCACGTGGAATTTGCCGCCACCACATAGAGGGCAGCACTGTTCTCTCTAGATTAAAGATGGCGGATGACAGCTAACGAAATTGCCCGCATGATAGCAGCACAGTGCTCAAAGATGGCGGATGACAGCTGTCAAAAAAGCACGTGAGTATGTTTTCAAACAAGAGCACATAGAATTTGCCGCCACTACATAGAGGGCAGCACTGTTCTCTCTGGATTAAAGATGGCGGATGACAGCTGTCAAAAAAGCACGTGAGTATGTTTTCAAACAAGAGCACGTGGAATTTGCCGTCACCACATAGAGGGCAGCACTGTTCTCAAAGATGGCGGATGACAGCTAACGAAATTGCCCGCATGATAGCAGCACAGTGCTCAAAGATGGCGGATGACAGCTGTCAAAAAAGCACGTGAGTATGTTTTCAAACAAGAGCACATAGAATTTGCCGCCACTACATAGAGGGCAGCACTGTTCTCTCTGGATTAAAGATGGCGGATGACAGCTGTCAAAAAAGCACGTGAGTATGTTTTCAAACAAGAGCACGTGGAATTTGCCGCCGCCACATAGAGGGCAGCACTGTTCTCTCTGGATTAAAGATGGCGGATGACAGCTAACGAAATTGCCCGCATGATAGCAGCACAGTGCTCAAAGATGGCGGATGACAGCTGTCAAAAAAAAAAAGCACGTGGCTTTGTTTCCCAACAAGAGCACATAGAATTTTCCGCCACCACATTTCAAAGGTATCTAGCTAAAGAGTACAGCACTGTGCTCTGTTGATTAAAGATGGTGGATGGTAGCTGTCAAAAAAAGCACGTGAGTTTGTTTCCAAACAAGAGCACGTGGAATTTGCCGCCACCACATAGAGGGCAGCACGGTGCTCAAAGATGGCTGCTGTCACGTGGAATTGTCTACCACCACAGGTATCTAGCTAAAGAGGGCAGCACGGTGCACAAAGATGGCTGCTGTCAAAAAAGCATTTTTCAAATTATCCGCCACCACATTTCAAAGGTAAGTAGCTAAAGAGGGCAGCACTGTGCTCAAAGATGGCGGATGACAGCTGCACGCGGATTTGTTTACCTCGAGCTAGTGAGGTTAAGTTGGTAGCACTAAGGTTTAGACCCGTCAAGATGGCTGCACTGCCGATGACAGGTGACGAAAGAGGGTAGCACGGTGCTCAAAGATGGCGGATGACAGCTGTCAAAAAGCACGTGGCTGTCAAAAAGCACGTGGCTTTGTTTACCTCGGGCTAGTTAGGTTAAGTTGACACTACTGAGGTTTAGGCCCGTCAAGATGGCAGTACTGAGGTTAGCGATGCGTTGTTGTCTGTCAAAAAGCACGTGGCTTTGTTTACAAATCTGTCAAAAAGCACGTGGCTGTCAAAAAGCACGTGGCTTTGTTTACCTCGCGCTTGTGAGGTTAAGTTGGCACTACTGAGGTTTAGGCCCGTCAAGATGGCAGTACTGAGGTTAGCGGTGCGTTGTTGTCTGTCAAAAAGCACGTGGCTTTGTTTATCTCGCGCTAGTTAGGTTAAGTTGGCAGCACTGGAAGAGGCCTCTGGCTGAGGTGGAGGAGGCCACTGGGAGGCCACTGGCTGAGGTGGAGGTGGAGGTGGCCACTGGGAGGCCACTGGCTGAGGAGGAGGAGGAGGCCACTGGCTGAGGAGGAGGCGGCCACTGGGAGCCGGAGGTGGCGGTGGCGGCAGAACTCTCCCATTATACTACTCTGAGGTGGAGGAGGCCACTGGGAGGCCACTGGCTGAGGTGGAGGTGGAGGTGGCCACTGGGAGGCCACTGGCTGAGGAGGAGGAGGAGGCCACTGGCTGAGGAGGAGGCGGCCACTGGGAGCCGGAGGTGGCGGTGGCGGCAGAACTCTCCCATTATACTACTTGTGTGTGCGGATGGTTTTACTCGATTTTCATGGCAGTTTACGACTAGGCTCGCCACTGCACAAATTGCTATTTCTCGTCTCAATTCAATATTTGCATCTTTTGGATCATGCCAGTATATTGTTTGCAATAACGCTACGGCGTTCATTTCCAATTTATTTCGTTCTCTTTTGATGTCTCTACTTCACATGTGACTACGTCGGCATATTACCCACAGCCATCTCTAGCTGAGCGAGTTAATCGAAATCTTCGATCAGCCCTATTGTCTTCCACCACGAAGATAATTCTCGTCGGGACACGTCCTTACATTGGTTATCATCAGCATTTAACTGGGCCGTTCATGAGTCTCACAAGTTTTCTTCAATTTCCAATATGTTTTAGTTCGTCCCAAACATTTTCAAATTTGTGGTTCCCATTCAACTTGGCATGGGATGACTAAAAGTTATTTGGCTTTAACGTTTCTTATTTAATCGCCCACGGTGTACTATAGGACTAGCCATAAGCCCACTTAGGATTGTAACTATTTCTAGGAGTTCAGGTGTTTCGCCTCCTTGCATTTTGTTTATGTCCGGTTACAACCAATTTTTTCTGATGTCATTAAGGCCATTTAGCATGGGCAATCATGCCCCTGTTTATTCTTTAATTCTTTCTGGTGTTAGTTCCCTTTGGGAGCAGTGAATTATATAACTGCTGAGCAATAGATAAGCCCACATCGGGGCAACTGAAAATCTCACCCCAATAACACCAGGAAAATCCTCGGTCGCTGGGAAGACAGGCAAGCAGCTAATCCACTACACCAAACTGTTCCCTAATAATAACAATAATATTTTGAATGTAATGTAATTGTCGCTGGGCAAAGGAAATCTCGTAACTCCTTCAAGTATACAGAAGAAGTCAGGAATGGCCGGAGAACTGTTCCTGGCATGTTAATTGCTTAATGATAGCCCCATTTTTCGACCATTGGAGTCTTCTACTCCTTTCTCAGGCAACGCGGCAAGCCTTCACAAGACTGACGGAGAAATGTGGTTATGTCATGAGGTAGCAACGATACTGTATATACGAGCATTATTATTACTATTGTAATATACACACTGCTACTGAAAAAACGTAGTGAAAAAGTAGATTTTGAAACAAAAATTAAAACAAGAGTAGTGCAGATGAGTAAGCATTTTACATACTAAGTCAATGGGAGGTACAGACTGACAGATATTTTAGAATGAATAGTTCGTAAGGGGACTCTGTGTAGTGGTAGACAAAAGCACTAAATCAAAACAAAATGTTATTGAGAATGAGCAGACTCGACTCTTTTCTGAACCGTTCATTGCAAACGGTTAGAAGCTACGATAAATTTGCGTACCCCTAGTGGTACGCGTACCACACATTGAGCACCACAGGACTAGAAGGCAAATCTTTGGCGCTATGTGGGATACAGTGGTTAGCTCAGTACCTTGCCGCCTTTGCCTCCAGGAAGTAACTTTACACTCACTTCTGGTGTAGGCTGAGTGAACCGCAGGCCCTTATACCTCCCCAATCCTTTCAAAGTCTTAAAGCTGAGAAACCCAACCTTCCCGAGAGACACCAGACCCTGCAAAATTACTGCTAGCCAAGGAAATTATATGAGAAATCACTGAGTAATTCTCAAGAAGAACTACTGAAATTAATTGCAATACTAAAGCCTATGGACATGATTTGATTTTCAATGAATATCTACAGAGTTCGTCTAGTGAAAAATATGCCAACGAGAAGTTGTATTGAGGCTAACATTGCACTCACTTTCTCTGCCGTGATCGACCAGATGACAGGAGTCCTACAGAGGGACCGCTGAACCTCCTTCTATAATATAGTTGCATACAACGTGGTGCAGAAACGAAGACCCAGGACGTAAAGATATGCCTGTAAACGGATGATACGTCCTTAGTTTAAACATCGATCACTTCTGTACAAAAAACGTTAGATCACCTGGTAGACTGGGCCCATGGCAAATGATCTCCAACTCGACAGGCTGGAGACTGTGAAAATGACCTTCAAGCAGCAGAGGACGTTATATACTTAGACCAATAACCACTAAGCAATGTGAGCAGATTTAAATATTTGGGAATCACTCTGCGAGCACAGGAAACGTTTCCTGCGTATGTCAGAAAAAGAGTGGCCGCAGTTCTGATTGCAGTAAAATATTTCAGATGCATCAGAAAGGTTTCGCTTCGAACAGCGATGAAATTATTTCAATGCAAGGTCATACCCTGAGCTACATATGGGTTACAGTTAATTTTGTAATTCATCGCGAAATCGAACTCGAAGGATATCGAAAAAAGTAAAAGCCACATGCATGAAGCGAGTCCTCGGCGTCTCCAAATTTTTCCCATCCAGATTGAGCTACGAGTTGTTTAGCGAAACCAATGTTTAAGAAAGGTCTTCATCAACAGTTTGGATTGCCATCCACGCCAGCCTGCAAATAAATAGTTTCCGAACACTGGAGGAAAGAGAAAGGCATGGAATGAATTCTACAGTACAGATGTAATGTCGAAAATTACTGGATAGAAACGAGCTATGAACTGAACCACTTCGTACCAAGTTTTGCGATTCACGGCTTTCAGTTTAAAGTCTGTAGTACCAACCGATTCCATGAACCATGTGAAGACTATATATATATTACTTGTGTGGAAGGACATGCAGTAGATGTCACGTGCTTTTCTGTGAGAAGCTGCGTATGTCGCTCAAGGAGTTTTGCTCGGATGACACTTAATACAGATTACAGACTGACAACTGTTTAATTGTAGCATTTACGTTTTTATTTATGTGAGTTTCTCTAAGGCCGTTGACTGCAATAAACGTATTATTATTATTATTATTATTATTATTATTATTATTATTATTATTATTATTATTATTATTATTATTATTATTATTATTATTATTATTATTATTATTATTATTACACCTCTCCATAAGTGGAAGTCCCATTTCTAAATTCTTCGACTCCTTGGAGAGAAATCGATCCCACATCCGAGTAAATCGAGCACGCATCTCTTGGCAGCCCCGCTTAAAAAGGAGCAGTTGAAATGGAAGATACAGTACTTCTCCTAAAATACCCTCTAAAGCCGATTTTAAGCCTGGAACCTGTACAGGTAGTTAGTTTCTGCCATACCAGGCTGAATGGCTCAGAGGTTGAGTCGCTGGCCTTCTGACCCCATCATGGCGGTTCGATCCTGACTCAGTCCGGTGGTATTTGAAGGTGTTCAAATGCGTCAGCGTCGTGTCGGTAAATTTACTGGCACGTAAAAAGAACTCCTGCGGGATTAAATTCCGGCACCTCGGCGTCTCCGAAAAACCGTAAAAGAGTATTTAGTGGGACGTAAAGTCGATCACATTATTATTAAGTTTCTGCCATGACTGACTAATAGCATTCTGGGTACCGTCAAGTAGCTTCAGAGCAATCCAGTTCATGCGTGGCAGACCTGAGTGTGTCCTTGTGGCGTGTAATAATAATGATAGTGGTTTTGTCTCACTAACCACTTTTACAGATTTCAGAGACGCCGAAGTGCCGACAAACCTACCGAGGCGAGGCTGGTGTATTTGAGCACCTTCAAATACCACCGGACTGAACTGTGATCGAATCCGGCAACTTGGGATCAGAAGGCAAGTCGCTATCTTCTGAGCTACTCAGCCCAGCCTCTTTCGTGTGTGGATCGTTTAATCAACGTACCGATACAAGAGAGGGCTTTCAGGTTCGAGTCCATTCGACTAGTGAAGTAGATGCTATTTGTTTTGCGTAGCACCGACGCAGACAGTGCTTATGGCACCGATGGGCGAAGGAAGGAAGGAAGGAAGGAAGGAAGGAAGGAAGGAAGGAAGGAACGAAGGAAGGAAGCGACCGTGGAAACGAAGGAAGCGACCTTACACTTAATCTAGGTACAGCCCCAACATTTTCTTGGGATGAAAATTGGAAACCACGGAAAACTATTTAAAGAGCGAGATTCGTGCTCACTACCTCCCGAATGCGAGCTGACAGCTACGCGACCTAAGCCGCGTAGCAGCTCACTAATCGAGAAATAACGTAACCAACAGCCACACAGGCCAGGAGGGTATACAATTCTCCCCTGAGGGTGCATATGATACACTCCAGTATCTCCTGCCTGTCTTAGGAGCCAACTAAAACGAGTGACTCCCGGGGTTCCAACTTGGGAGCGCACAAAGGTGACTACATGACTTTAGTAGAGTGTCATTTCTTTCACTTTACTCGTGCAGGGCTGTTGACGATCATCTTTCCAATCGACCTCCCTTGGTCAACTCCTGCTTCTGTCCGACCCCCAGGATATTAGCTTTACAAAGTCTAGATACTCTCTTATTTTCACCCCCTTTGTCGCCCTTTCCTTTACTTTGCCGATACTATCATCCATTTATTCCTCTCATTAGTGTTGAGGGGATGGTAGCCCAGTTGTACTTCCCCTTAAAACAATTACAATCACCACTGAGGATACAAAAGGTTGTCTGTCTGCCTGTCAGGTCAACAGCTCAAAGGCTGGTTGGATCCTCAAATAGCACCACCAAAGGTTATGCTGTTATAAGGAAACCCAAAAAACCAATGGCAGCACCAAAATGAGGCGTACTAGGCAAGATGAGGAGTGAGGTAGTTTGCCATTGCTTTCCTCACTGGGTCGGAAAGTACTATTGCAGCACGACTGACCCTGTGAGCAGCACCTTTCATAACACTCAGATGCACTAGTTGTGCTCTGAATGTCATTACTCAGCACTACCCATACCCCAGCAGCTTCCATATTGTCACAGCCATGGATGTTGACTGGAACTTCGGTGGAAGCCACACTTTACTCTAGCCTGTGCCAAGAGATGGATGCAAAAGTACTGTATCCATCAAGAAATGACAACAGGCAGTACAAAAGGCTACCTTCCCTATTTAAGGAAGGCTTTTCTGAAGAAAATAAATTCCCTCACCTCAAACCTGCAGTATTCGTAGATATACCCTACCGCCCATTATTTTCAGTACACCATGACTGTTATCTGGTATTTCAGATATGAACGCAAAACCAAATTTATTTCTCCACACATATAATTATATAAACTTAAACATATACAATACAAACAAAATACTTATTACTTTCAATAAATTATCCCCCCTCCCCCTTGGATTTAACGACTGCCTCACAAATTCGAGGCAGGCGGTCAATCAGTTTTTGTAGGTATTTTGAGTCTATATGAATTCACACATCCTTAACAACGTTCCAGAGATGTTTCTTGCTGGATATATATGAACTTCCCTGATACATCTGGGTGCAGAGTAAGTAATGAACTTTTTGTAGCACCATAGTGACTTTCTTATCGAGCTGATTAGCTACGCGGTACTAGTTGTATAGCTGTAGGATTGCATCAGTTAGTCTTAAAGGTGATCTTCCATGATTTCTTCTTTTCACTTAATTGATGACTCAGCCTCTTCTTTCCTAGTCTTAGACTTTCTCCATTCCAATTAAAATGAAATATTAGGAGAATATTTCCTGGAAGTTCAGGGGTACACCCGCTACATATATCTTCATTGTCGACTGTTACGCCTTTCAGCGTTCAATCAGCAAGCCTCCGTGTATTAACCAAGTGCCTCCACCACAATCCTCGATTTGCAACTAGCTCAGTGACCTCGTACAGTTTCACTCTTCTTATCTTTAGAGCATTGAATACAAAAGACACTGCTAGGTCTTTTAGCGACGATGGGATAGGAAGGGGTAGGAGTAGTAAAGAGGCGATCGTGGCCTTAATTATGATACAGCCCCAGCATTTGTGTGGTAAAAAGAAGAAATGGCGTATGGCTTTTAGTGCTGTGAGTGTCCGAGGACACGTTCGGTTCGCCAGGTGCAAGTCTTTGAATTTGATGCCCGTAGGCGACTTGTACGTCGTGATGAGGATGAAATGATGATAAAGACGACACATATACTCAGATCCCGCGATACATATACCCAGCCCACGTGCCAGTGAAATTAACCAATTATGGTTATAATTCCCAACCCTGCCAGGAATCGAACCCGGGACCCCCTATGACCAAAGGCCAGCACGCTAACCATTTAGTCATGGAGCCGGGAATTTAGGCCTACCTGGTGTGAAAATGGGAAACCATGAAAAACCATCTTCAAGGCCGCGAACTGTGGGGTTTGAACCCACTATCTCCCGAATGCAAGCTGAAAGCTACGTGACCCAAACCGTGCGGCCACTTGCTCGGTGATCATTGAAAATAGAGTTTAAACATTACCTTGGTTTCCCTCAAGTACTTTTATCCTCCTTGGTCGAGTCCATCTTTCGTACGTAACCTGTCCTTTTATATTTGCGCCACATGACCCCGCCACCGTAACCAGCCTATATGCACAGCTTCAGCCACCGAATTCATTCCTGACTTAGCATTTATTTCCTCACTGCGCGTATTCACCAGTTTGTACCAGCAATCATTTTCACTACTTTCATGTCAGTTACTTCTAACTTACGAACAACATATCGTCGTTGCCGGGGCAAAACCTCCTATGTGATAATATTTTTGGTGACATACTGACCCGCAGCACACACATTATGAAGAGCGAGAATGCCTTGACATAATTCACACAATATTGCACCTTAGGTGACAGAACATTGCCGGCCAAAGTTCTGAGCTAAAAAATTTCACATAGGAGGTTTTGTCCCGGCAGTGACGATATGCTGAGTCCATCCAGCTTTCGCCCCCGTACAGCAACGTCGCTATCAAAACAGAGCAATGTAAAAATACCGTTGATTACAACTGCTTGCTCACTGCATTGTCTTATACAGCTTGAGTTTATTTCACTCACTAGACCACTATACTTGGAGAATTTACCCCCCGAAATGATCCTCGTGTTCCATTTTTACGTGTATTCTCTACGTTATATTCAGTCTTCTTAATTTTCTTCCCAGGTGACATCACTTGAGTCTCGAAATATTTATGTTATCCAACCTCGCTCACAAATGAATTTTATAGAAGCAGGATTTGTACCACACATTTACAGCAGATACGCGCACCAGTTGAAACGGATTATTTGACGAATTTTCACTCATATAGCTAGTTCAAGAGACTGACAATTATTACGAGGAGATCGCTGCAGGAACCCTGTAACCCCCATAACCTTTATTTTCCTCTTTTCGTTTTGTACGTCATTACATCCTCTTTATCTTCCACCTCACGAGTTAAAAATTAGAAAATTATCCTTCCTGTATGCAGTACTATAAAGGTGATTTCTTACAATTTGGACGGAGCCTTTAATGACCAAGACGACTAAATCACAATGGTACATACCCGTTGCCGATCATTTAAGGTCTTATTGCTTGCAGTCGCTGTGCAGTACGTTTAATGCCTTATTCAGAAGCCACGACATAGATCTCTCAATGTCCCTAACAGACTTCAAAAAATGTCTAGTGATTTTTTTTAGTGAATATACTTAAAAAATCTTAACAAATAGCATCTCATAAAATGAAAATTGTATTTATTACACTATCTCTTTGTCAATAATACAAATGGAATTCAATTGTCTATAAACCTCGAGATATTATTTTTACACTGTTAATCATGCACCTGACCTGTTCAAATATGTGTGTGCTTGCACATAAAGTTTTAGTTCTTCCTACTTATGTAATCAGGAGCCAGTAATAGCAGCACTATCTAATCCTGATCTGTATATAACATATTGTTGTTTTTGTCATTTTTCTTCTAAATTTGTTTCTTACAATTTTTTCAAAATCTGTTGTTAATTTTTCGTGATCTCTTTCGGTTCTGCAATATATATTATTGTACTATATTTTTTAATGTCTGTTGTAATTGGAGTGCAACTCTGTTACAGACATGTGTCATAAATAAATAAATAAATAAATAAATAAATAAATAAATAAATAAATAAATAAATAAATAAATAAATAAATAAATACGTTGAGTTTATTTGTAACCTTTATATTTAATTTGTTTTAAGTATTATATTCAGTTTTCCTTCGTAAATTATTATCTGAAGTGGTTTTGGAATCATCTTATTTAATTTATTTTACATATTAAATGTAGCCTATATTTGTAAAATATTACCTGAAGTAGCTCGAAATTATTTTTAAATATCTTTTAAATGTTTAATTTATCTCCGTAAAATATTAACTTAAATGTTCTTTTATCAGCTTACATGTTTCTAACATTTGAAATCCACGAAATTAAATTACAGTTTCCTTCTGGGAACTTAATTTTTAATTCTTTCTTCATTTCTTTTAAACATTAAATTAAATGTGAGAAGAAGGGCTGCAGGACTTTTCATCGAAGCAAGAGGAGCCATATCAAAATTCTTAGTTGAGTTTTTCGAAAGTGTGGGCATCCGCAATAATCTATATTGTGATTTATTCGTCTTGGCCATTAAAGGCTCCGTCCATATTGTAAGAAATCACCTTTATAGTACTGCATACAGGAAGGATTAACTCCAGAAAGATCTCCGTGATTAAACATGCGTTCACTATTTAAGTGTCATTGTAGGAAGTACAAATACAATAATTATATTTAATTTTTTAGTTGACGTCTGAGTTCAATGAACCTTAAATGAAAAATGAAAAATATTTGGAAATTAATTGAATTCCAATGATTTTCACATAAGAGCCTTTTAAGTCTTGCGTCCTAATTCGTCAGCTTCTTTTAGATCAGAGGAAAGAAGACAAAAATTTGTATCATTATATTTTCTGTTACTTTCTTTATGTTCATTACCAATATGTAAGTTATAACATGCATCTGATATGTCCGGTTAGCTGGCTGAACATAGCAATCATCGGTTAAGAGGTTCCCGGGTTCGATTCCCGACAGAGTCAGAGATTTTAGCCGCATCTGGTTAATTCCTCTGGATCGGAGGCTGAGATGGTTATACACAAGTGTCTTCATTTATATTCATCTTACCATCGCAGGAACATGTAGTAATGAATTCATCCCTCCACATAGGTTTAGCGTCAGGGAAGACATCCGATCGCAAATATAGGCTTAATCCACATGAAGTGCCAGCGTTAAGTAAGTGGGAAAAGGCAGGGAATAATAATAGTAATAATAATGAGAAGAATAATCACACATCTGGGTAACACACCTTTTTTTCTGAAAATTTTAAGCCCCAATAGAGAACTAAACAGTGATCTGTAAAATGCTTATCAGGCTAACTACAGGTCAGCAATACATCATGATCAGAACTTCTTAACAAAAGTGCTCCCTCGGTAAATAAAAATCCTGATGCTTATCTCATATAATTCTATCCTTAAATTGCGTCATGTTCCATGAACGCTTCAGATCCTTATCTTCGCTTAAGCTAGCCAGTCATCTGTCTTGAGCTGATCGTTATGCTAGAAAATTAGGTTACACACTTGTTCCCATGACGTCATGGGGACCTGCTAACAAAAGGGCTGTGACGTCATTGAAATCTTGAGGGCGTACAAAAAACGGTAGCGAGTTCCTGTGTTGTTTGCTGGCCACCACCACAAATTATGACGTTATGGTAATTGGACATGGACCAATGAGGTCTAATTGACATTAATTCACTCGCTCACAAGAGGCTTTCAGAAATTGGCACTTCACATTAACATATTACTAAGCGTATTTTTAGACACGTCTTTAACCCTTCGAGAGACCTTTCCATAATTTTAATTAACATCAACATATTCCTCTTACTAGAAGCGTCACTCAGCCACCAGACGACTGTGGGGAGGTACATGGAAGCTATGTAGAGGGCACTAGCTGCAGAGAATACGTGGGGACAGGAAATGACTGTCGCCCATACCGTATAAATGTGCTATCTATCCGAACATTTGCTATCGACACAGATAGGTCTTATGGGGACGGTGGGATAGGAAGCGCCCGTGATCTTAATTAAGCTACAGTCTGGTGTGAAAATGGGAAACCACCGACAACCATCTTCAGGTTACCGACAGTGAGGTTTGAACCTACTATCTCCCTAGTGCTATATCGGTACATTGATGTGCTCCGTACATGACTCACCATCATCTCGATCATTAGGCTTCACGGTTCCTGGTTCGATTCCCGGCCAAATCAAGGGATTTTTTATCATGAATAGTTAATTCCCTTGGAGCGGGGCCGAGGTTGCGCTGTACACATTACTGAAACTCGTATATCACACACAACACAACCTCGTAACACTCAGTTTCCTACAGACGGTGAACGCCGCCCGCCTTCGTTCAACAGTATGCTTTATAAGGGGTGCACCAGGCTTTTAATAGCCACACAAAATAATATAATATTATTATTATTATTATTATTATTATTATTATTATTATTATTATTATTATTATTATTATTATTATTATTATTATTATTGGTATATTTAGACTCTTCGTCTCATGATCTATTTTCCAGACAAAGTGAACAGTGATAAATGGTAGCTTCTGTTTCATTCCTTATGATAACTGAATAAGCAAGTCAGCGTGTAGTTTTACGTAACTGTTGATATCTGATCATAGCTACGGGACCTCCAGTTTTACGTGGTCTCAAAACTACAGAGATGTGACTTTCGTTTCAAAAATCCCACATGCATTGGAGGGTATTCGAATAGCGACCGCCTTGGTGAGTAGTCCATCACGTTTCCAAAGGTAATTTAACGGCCCCTTCCCCCGTAGCTAAAACATTTAGTCGTCTGCCTTCCGCTACTGTGTCCTAGGTTCAACTCTCGGTGACTATTACGTGAAACGTGTGCTCAACGAAGTGGAGATGTGACAGGTTTTCTCCCGGATTTTCAACTCTTCCTGTTTAGTTCCAGTAACATTCCATTATTATTCACTGGTAATTTCTCCAGAGGTTTTACGAGAGCTCTTGTCAGCCAGCACGTTTCGCTCCTAACATTGCAGCTTTATAACCTGGCATGACACTTAACTGGAACCAAGTTAAGTATATCATAAATTAATATCACATGGACTCAGATGCCGAAATTCAAGTCTTCTGAGTTAACATCATCTGGACGACAATGTTGTCAATTCGATGTTCCGTTCTCCTAATACGTTACGATATTGTAGTTACAGTCAGCATTTCTACTAGATGAACATAGATGTCTGTGAATATCATAGTATTTATAATGACTGACAGTCAGAGGAATAAACATCGAGCTTTAAGACCAAGATCTGGATCGAATTATTTGTTATTTAGAGGTTAGAACTCACGAAAAATGATGCGACCCTGTGAATGGCTATAAATGTTATTGGTAGTGGTAGTAGTAGTTATTGTTTTAAGGGGAAGTAAAGGTAGATAACAGATTACCATCCCCTTTTAATTTTCATCAGAGGAAAAAAGACGAAGATATTTAACGAAGAGCTGATATGACTGTCATCATAGAAAAGATAAAGTCGATTGAGGTGATATGGGCGTGCCGTAAGAAGGGAGGAACTAGAAGCTTTGAAGCGGACATGGGATAAATCAGTGACAGGAAGAAGATGAAGAGAAGACAGAAGATGAGTTGGAAGAAGTGAATCGTGGATGACCTAAAGGAGAAGAGACTTCGGAGAGAGGATCGAGAGACAAACAAAAATGGAGGAAACTCAATTGTGCAGCCGACCCCTTAATGGGGGTGAGGTGGAGAAGAAAGAAAGAAAGAAAGAAAGAAAGAAAGAAAGAAAGAAAGAAAGAAAGAAAGAATAGGTGTGACGCTTCGAAGAACGACGTTATTAGAAAAAGAAGACACCGAAAATAGAATATTTCGAGGACTTCATAAAACTAACATCGTCAGGTCGGGGGAGATCCGGAGATTGAAGTTGGAAACTTGGCACAAGGAACATCAGACTCACCTAAGAACTTCGTGGTCACAAACTTATGCTTGAAAGCTGGAGCCCCTAGTGATCGTGATTATTATTTTAAGGGGGCGGTAGTGAGAAATACCGTGGATTTATTCTCCTGTACGTCACCACCCATGCATAGGGAGGGCATGAAAGGTGAAAAAATAAATGCAGTAAAAGCAAACTCTATTTCTAAATATGCATTTAAGAGATGCAACCGCCGTAATGAGAGCTAGTAACGATATTGTATGAGCTGATGCATCCATAAATACTTTCTAGATGAGGAAATTTAATATAAAAGTCGCACGGTAGTATTAAGAATAGAAATGGTGTTAATGGAAGATGGTCCGGGAAGAAAAAAGGTGTTCGCAGGCACTAATAATAATAAGTGGAGATACTAAAAGACTACAATGAAGTCACGTGGCCGTCACGTATTAATTACAACTGTTCAGTTCTTGAAAGGTACAGTATATTGAATCCGATAAATATTATTAAATCTACGATCACGATTATTTGCAAGATTATTCGACAAACTGGAAAACCTTAAAATTTAGTGATATTTCTCCTCTGTTTCTCATGCCCTCTACTGGACACGCTGTCACCTCTATTCCCCCTTTACGGGTACCTTTCCACCATTACTAAACCCCTTCCTCAGATACCATTATTACAATAGAGTCTCAATTATCCGATTAAACTGGACCTGGGAGGTATAGGATGGCAAAACGTTCTGATAATAGAAAATAACGGTGAAAATGTAATAACTATTCATGTCATAAAAATTGATATAACTTTTTATTTATATCTCTCTATCTCGTTCCCTCAATTCTGAGCTATTGCATTTATTAATGTCCACCTCTCGCGGTCTTCGGCCAGACGAGCTGCACCAAAGAGGTTGAACCCAGTTATATTCTTCATAACGTTCAACTATTGAGTGGGAATTCATCCACGATCTCTCTTGCCAGGAACATTTCCAAGAATGATCAGTTTTACTATGCTGCCATTTTCACGCTGCATAACGCGCCCAAAGAATTGTAAAACTCTTTATTTCATATAGGTGACAATCTGATTCTGAGGTTGATCTGGTTAGCAATGGCTGCTGCGAAATGCTGTCCAAGGTATGCGTACCAATCTCCGCCAGCATTACATTTCGAAAGAATCGATTTTGTTCAGGTCTGTAGCGCGAAGAGTCCACGTCTCTGCTCCATAGAGGAAAATTGAAAATACCGGTACCATCTTCAGTGGGAACGGGATAAAGCACTTTCCATAAATGGAGCAAATTCACCATTACATATTTGGTCATGGCTGTTCTTCTCTTAATGTCAGAAGCACAGCTACCTGAACGGAATTGACTGAATGAAGGTATAGTATTTCTGAGAGAATATCTGAATTCTTGTGCTAGCTAATTTCTCAGATCTATCAACAATCATTGTTTTTGTCTTGTTAATTTGCAGTCCTACTCAAGCATTGACATTTTTGAAATGAGAAATGAGCCCAGCCATTTTAGCCTCATCAGTGGCAATGTGTATAGTATCGTCTTCTCACCATCAGCAGGTTATCTACTATACCATTCCTCAAGTAGTGCAGCTCGCATGATGTAATCACCATAGAGCACAGGTGGCAGTATACAGCCTTTTCGGATACCTTTTGGGTCAAATTCCCGGACAGTTTGCCATTTACTTTTACCATAGCTGAGTTGGTTTCACACAAGTTCCTTATCAGCCAAACCAGATGTGTAGGGACACCGATTTCCAACAAAACTTCCCACATTTTCTTCCACTGAACACAGTCAAAAAGCAGTGGAAGTTTAATATCCGTTCTCTTGTGCCTTTATATTGGACAAATCCTGCTTGTTCATGGGGAATCTGCAAAGCAAGGAAAACTTGAAACTTATTTTTAACTACACAGAGTGAACTGGATGTATGGGCATTAGAGGGTTGGCCACACTGGTAAATCCTTTAATTCGATATCTGCCGACGTTATCATGTTATCAGCTGCTAGATCGCTTCGCGGGCGAATTAAAATGGGCTTTGCGAGGCAGTTTTGCTGAATCTGCACAGCTTAAGAGCACCAATCGAAGACACAAAACATTTGCTATAGAGAGGGGAGCTCCAAGCTGAAAGGATGGCGCCACAGCAAGTGACACCGGCTGAAACCTACGATGTGTTTGTGTTTGCTGATTTCTCCAGCCGGTCTAAGCGCAGATTTAACAACACTGCTTCGCAAAGTTCATTTGAATTCACCCGCGACGCGATCTAATTGGCTAACTTCATCAGCTGTTAAAAGGACAACGGCGCGATTTTTCGGATTTTTTCTCAAATTATTTATCAGTATGACCAACCCTCTAACGCTCATGTACCCGGTCCACGTTGTTTCCGACCACCCTGTATACAGCAGGATCTACTTGCATGTGAAATTAGGACCATGTTCCTGTAATTGCCACATTTGGCTGTAGAACCCTTATCGTACAAAGGCACAAAATGGATACAACCCAATTAGATAGCCAAAGACCATTTCTCCAAATACTGTTGCAAATGTCCGTGATGGTCTGCATACTTACAGTATGACCCTTTCTCTTCCAGGAGCTCAGCTACTACGTCACTTGGGCCAAGTGCCTTATGCAATTTTAACGATGCAATTGCCCGTTCCATTTCTTGAGGTAGGATATCTGGTTCCATTTTAAATCCGTGCCAGAGAATCATCCTTAGTTGTACTGTTCCCCAGAGTATTCCTTCTATCTGTTTAGTTTATTTTCAAAATCGTAGATTTTTTTACCACTGGCGTCTTCTATAGACCATATTCTGGGTTTAAATTTATTTGATATCCGTCTAACGTTTTGGTAAAGGTCGCGTGTTCCATTGCGTGCCCCACTTCTTCACAAATGTTAGTACTGTATTTATGTTTGCCTTGAGAACAATTTTGTTTAATTTCACGACACAGTTCATCATACCTTTGCCGATTGTTTTGAACTGTTTCCGCTGTTCTATTATCTGCCATGTGTGATCACTGATCCAAGATCTCCGCAGATACCATGTTGTGGGAGAAAACTTCATCTCAGTTTTCACTATATTATTTCTGAGGACTTCCCATGTGCACTCTATGTCTGCATTCGAGTCTCTTCGGATGTTTCGAAGGGGATGTTGAATTTTCACTCCAAATTTCTTACGATCGTCTTCATTTACGATTTTTCTCTGGCACTGCACACGATGTATTTTCCTGAATCGTGGTTTAAAGGCCAAGAACAGTAGTTGATGATACGTTCCACAGAAAGCTCCTAGATAAGTTTTGCATCAGTGACAGAATATTTCCAGCAGGTTTTAAGCAATATCAAGTCTATTTTAATCCTATAAAACCACAAGGCGAACACAATGTGTAGGGCCTATAACCTTGGAGTATGATGTTCCATATAACTGATGTTCCATACAGAACTGGCGAAGTCATTCTCCTCTGTCATTTCTTTCAACAATACCTTATTTGTCGATGATATTCCTAAATGCATCATCTGTGGTCGTTGCGCCAGTTTTTGCACTAAAATCATGAAGAACCACCGTTATCTTCCAGCTCGGAATAATGTATACTACATCATCTAGTTCACCATCGAAACTTCGTCAGCAAGAGAAGTTGGTGCATAAATCTGAGCTGTACTGAGTCGCATGATGTGGTGCTGAAAGTGACACGTATAATTCTATAATTAATACATATGCACCCAGTAAACAAATTTGATAGGTAATAGAGAACAACGTCAGTAACGCCACTTGTACTTACATTTTCTGGTTCAGATATGTACACCGTATTACCTTTGGCAGTGTTAAAGAATCCATTTCGTCACCAATGCGTCTCGGACAGACCTAAAATATCAATGTTGTGATTGGCCGTTTCATTTTCAACAATCTGTAGTTTTCCAGGCCCTTTCATTTTCCATGTGGCTACGTCGCACTGGTATCAAAAATATGGTTTGTATTCCATGTTCTACCCAGTCACATATTTACCACACGAGGCCTGGGAGTCTACCACCGTATGCCCAGTCGCCAATTTCACACCATCCAGCTTGGACACGAGATTAATGCAAAACCAATACAGAAGCTGACTGTGCTATGGATCATCAACTACTGTTCATGGCTATTCTTTTGGAGGTGGTGGTTTCCCATTGCCTTCCACACCACGGTATCATGGCCGTTGATGCTGATCCAGCGACTGCCAAGAAACCCTAGTGAAGAGCCAATCCAAATTCATTCTTTATACGCCCCAACCTGGTACTGACAGGTACTGCTGTTCTTTATCAGGAATGGTTTCCAGTGGAATTTCCTCAATTGAGGAACCATCATCCCATTTAAAGGAACTCATCCGCCCGAAGCCGTTGACTGCCTTAAGGAGTCCGCCCGACGCTCGGTGTTGAGTCGCTGCCTGTACGGCGTATTCAAATACCATAGCAGGATCCTCCTGGCCAGATAGAGATTTGTTGAATACAAAAGTATAAAATGAACATGTAGTAACATTGGTATTTTATTCGTTTTACGGGAATAAAATAAAGCAAAATGACACTCATCCATACTGTGTGGAATTCAGTGGTTAGCTCCATGCCCTTCCAACTTTGCCTCTCCGGTACCCATTTCTGTTGTAGGCTAAGTTACTCCAAGACTTATGTGTCTCTCCATCTCTATATTTTTCGACATCCTATCGCAGAATTGAACCGCGTCCTTCCGGATGAATCGAGAAAGCTGATACCGCCTTGAACAGGAAGCACCCTATGGGAAAACGATGCTTTTCCAGCAGCGGAACACTAGTGGGCTGCGCCTTCGTGGTATATGAGGGTGAAGACGAAGTTCATTCTGAGAAAATAAAACTAAAGGGTACTGTTCCGTGTTTCAAGCCGAGCTGCTTGCAATATTGAAAGCAGTCAACTGGTGTATAAACAAAAATACGTGTGCGACTATACTCAGTGACTCACAAGCGGCGCTGAACTCCATAAAAGATAAATACAGTACAACTTACACAATTTGGCAGTACATGTAAGAGAGAATATATCGAAGTACAATAAACATATATGTTTCGGTTGGGTGCGAGGTAATTCCGCCATAAAAGGGAACGAAAGAGCTGACCAATTGGCCAAAGAAGCTTGTAATTCTAACTTATCAGCGAATTATACTAAATGCCCAATTTCTTTTGTCAAAAGAACCGTAAAGGATGAAATGCTCTCTCGTTGGAATGAACTGTGGTTAGCAAGTAAAAATGGCTCAGCAACCAAAGACTTGTTTTTTTCCAAATGTATATAGTAGGCTGGGATGTAAATATATAGTATGCAACTTTCATTTAACTCAAGTGCTATCAGGTCATGGTAAATTCAATGCTTACTTCGAGCGATTCAAAATTCCAACACAAAATGCCTCACTGTGCTTCTGCACTGAAGACATTCAAACTGTAGAACACATTCTGTTCAACTGTCCTGCTTTTGAGAGAGCACGTTTTGAACTTAAGATGCATTTATTAACCTGCAGTTGCTATCTCGAAAAACCACTAAATTTCATATTTTATAAAAAATGCTGCACTTTTCAATTTTCGGAATTTATTGACTATGTATTTAAGCATGTATAATTTGATATTGTCTGCTTATTAGCTTGAAACTTTCCTAAGTCAATGACTAATTTTACAAACACTATATAACTCTGGATTTAAATTGAAAAATCTGAATATCTGCATTTATCATGAAAATTATGAAAATTAACATTCATCAAATAAAATACACAATCGTCGAACCCTGGACTCACACTTACTTCTTACCTGCTTACTTACACATACGTTATTTGAAGGGCGCCAGCTACCACTCAGTGCAGCAATAATAGAATGAGACTCTTGACTATCTCTAGGGTGTGGGGTAATAAGCTTACTTTTGACAACATACCATATAAGTTCTGGGAAAAGGAGATTGGCGTTCGGTTTCCCCATTAATTTTGAGGTTAAGATATTTTACTGTCATTGAAATAAAACTATGAATTCGTTTGATAGAACAAAATATATTCTTTAAATAATATACACTGACTGACAGAGCAAATGCAACACCAAGAAGGAGTGGTTCGAAAGGGATGAAAGTTGGGGAAAAAACAGAGACGGCACGGACGAATAATTGATGTTTATTTCAAACCGATATGCAGGTTACACAATGCGCACGGCATCGACTCAGTAGGATGTAGGACCACCGCGAGCGGCGATGCACGCAGAAACACGTCGAGGTACAGAGTCAATAAGAGTGCGGATGGTGTCCTGAGGGATGGTTCTCCATTCTCTGTCAACCATTTGCCACAGTTGGTCGTCCGTACGAGGCTGGGGCAGAGTTTGCAAACGGCGTCCAATGAGATCCCACACGTGTTCGATTGGTGAGAGATCCGGAGAGTACGCTGGCCACGGAAGCATCTGTACACCTCGTAGAGCCTGTTGGGAGATGCGAGCAGTGTGTGGGCGGGCATTATCCTGCTGAAACAGAGCATTGGGCAGCCCCTGAAGGTACGGGAGTGCCACCGGCCGCAGCACATGCTGCACGTAGCGGTGGACATTTAACGTGCCTTGAATACGCACTAGAGGTGACGTGGAATCATACGCAATAGCGCCCCCAAACCATGATGCCGCGTTGTCTAGCGGTAGGGCGCTCCACAGTTACTGCCGGATTTGACCTTTCTCCACGCCGACGCCACACTCGTCTGCGGTGACTATCACTGACAGAACAGAAGCGTGACTCATCGGAGAACACGACGTTCCGCCATTTCCCTCATCCAAGTCGCTCTAGCCCGGCACCATGCCAGGCGTGCACGTCTATGCTGTGGAGTCAATGGTAGTCTTCTGAGCGGACGCCGGGAGTGCAGGCCTCCTGCAACCAATCGACGGGAAATTGTTCTGGTCGATATTGGAACAGCCAGGGTGTCTTGCACATGCTGAAGAATGGCGGTTGACGTGGCGTGTGGGGCTGCCACTGCTTGGCGGCGGATGCGCCGATCCTCGCGTGCTGACGTCACTCGGGCTGCGCCTGGACCCCTCGCACGTGCCACATGTCCCTGCGCCAACCATCTTCGCCACAGGCGCTGCACCGTGGACACATCTGTTGTAACCAAGGTTGAAGTTTACAAAACACAACTTTTATTGCTTCACTTTATGATATTTACACAAATAACTGAAATTTATTTTGAAGCAAAAAGGAATATTGAATCTTGAGAAAAGTCTGTCTTTATACAATATGTACAGGTTTGCAGTCTTTATATACACTTCTATCTTGAAAAGATAGTTTTTGTGAATTGACACTTTGATAGTCGAGAACTATCTGGCACACTAACATAAATGTTCATGAGAGTCCTTGTTTGTTGAAGTGCCTGAATTCCTAAAAAGCAAGTTCAATTGATTGAAGAAATTCCACCTAGCGAAACTAAGGGAGCTTGCATAAATTAGGGAATGAAAATGGCCTGTAAAAGAATTACGGAACATAGGCAGCGGAAACAGGTAAGGGAGCGGTGACCAGAGGTGAAACCTCGTACTGCCAGAAATTCAGTCCACCTGGTCGAAGCACATTTTCAAGAGGAGTAGCCTCCGTGCTCGACGTAGGGTGTATTCTGGAGCTGGACACCGGGGCAAGTGGGCAAGTGAGCAGGCCGGGAGCTCCTATTTATAGTACACTCGATGGTCAGGCACGCGCACTGAGGGCTGCGCGTCGAAGCTAGCAGAATGATACACAGGCGCGCGTGCTGCTGGCTGGCGGAGCGAGAAGGGAGCGCCGGACATACAACACCCTCCCCTCCTAAATGCGCCGGTACGGCGTGAAACGGCGGCGGTGCTGGCGGCGACTGCGATGCTGGGGCGGAGCTGCTGATGTCTCTGTTGTATTGTCCGGAGCTGGAACTGGGCGGAGTGACGCTGTCTCGTCCTGAAAGGAACCCATTGTTATTAAATGATCTAAAGCGCGTTCAGCAATAGATTTATCTGGTTTAGCAATAGCATCAATAGCTGGACAGGGGCGGTAGCGCAGACGTATCTGATCTTGATGGCGGCAGATACGTTTCTCCGTAGTCTGTATCTCGTAGAGACGATGACCCAAAGATCTGCAGATGACTCCAGGTATCCAGAGTGGGTTGGATTTGAATGTCCTGGTGTAGACCTTGTCGTTTGAGGGAGAACTTCGTTGGTGAGGTCTTATGCTGGGCCGGAAGAGGCTGTAACAGAGAAAGTAAAGTTCTGTGAGGTCGTCCATGGAGCTTCTGTGCAGGAGTGACATTATCAGCGCCGGGTAGAGTTCTGTAGTTGTTTAAGAGTTGGAGCAAGGCTTGGTCTTTAGTTAAGCCTGAAGAGACAGCTTTCTTCATACTTCTTTTAAATGTTTGTACGAAGCGTTCAGCTTCACCATTAGATTGAGGGTGAAAAGGTGGTGCTAGGATATGACGAATGCCATTATGTGTACAAAAGTTCTGAAAAGCAGTAGCTGTAAATTGAGGTCCGTTGTCCGAAATGAGTACTTGCGGTAAACCTTCTGTAGTAAAGATTTTCTGGAGAGCACGAATGGTAGCTTCGGTTGTAGTAGTCGAATGCATATCCACGACATATGGAAAGTTTGACAGTGAATCGATGACTATTAACCACATGGAATTGAGGAAAGGACCTGCGAAATCGATGTGAACTCGTTCCCATGGAGTAGTAGCAGGAGGCCATGAAGCAAGATCAGAAGACGGGGCGTTCTGATTCGTTTGACAGTGCTCACAATGACGTATTAGCTTTTCGATGGCGGCATCAATACCGGGCCAGTAGCAGTGTTGACGGGCGAGTTGCTTTGTTCTGGAGATACCCCAATGGCTTTGGTGTAATAACTCGAGAACTTGTTTCTGTAGGCTAAGTGGGATAACCACTCGGAAGATGGTGCCTGCTTCTAGTAGTACAACTCCGGCACGAGTCGTGAGACGATGCTGCATACGATGATAAGGTGCCAGGTGGGCAGGAAGTTTGCTCTGAAGAGGCCAACCGTTGCGGATGTAAGTACGTACAGTAGCAAGTATACTGTCCTTATCCGTAGCTTTAGCTATGCAGGTAGCATCAATAGGAAAACTGGATACAGTATCTTCAAGTTCTATGTCCAACTGAAGACATTCAGATTCTTGAGAATCGAAGGCAGTATCAGGACCAACGGGTAAGCGGGAGAGGGCATCAGCATTACAATGCTGGGATGTGGCTCGATATACAATCTGATAGGAATAATCAGAAAGGAACAGGGACCATCTTTGAAGCTTTCTGAGGGAATTCTCTGGGATCTTATTACCAGGATGGAATAAGTGTACGAGAGGCTTATGATCGGTAATGATCAGGAAATGGTTGCCATAAAGATATTCATTGAAACGGCGAATACCAAAGATGATGGCTAAAGCTTCTTTCTCTATCTGTGAGTATCGACTTTGATGGTCATTAAGTGTTTTCGAAGCGAAGGCGATGGGGCGTTCTTGTCCATGACGATCCTTCTGGGAGAGAACGGCACCGACACCATAGTCTGAAGCGTCAGTAGCTAGCGTGATGATCTTGTCGGGCTGAAAATGAGTGAGTTGTATAGCGTGAATTAAGGCGTTGTTGATTGTTTTCCAGGCCTGTTGGCATTGCGGAGTCCACTGAAACTTAACACCTTTTTTACGTAGAGCGTTTAATGGAGCTGCCACTGAAGCGAAGCGTGGAATGAACTTATTATAATAGTTCGCTTTGCCTATGAAGGACTGAAGCTGCTTGAGGTTCTGAGGTGCTGGCATGTTTACTATCGCGGAGACATTCTGCATACTAGGACGAATTCCATTCTTATCAAGTATATGTCCAAGGTAGTGAACTTGAGGCTGAAAGAAGGTACATTTAGCGAGATTCGCTCGTAGGCCATTGTCTTTCAATTTCTGGAGAAGAAGGCGGAGATTGGTGAGATGTTCCTGATGATCTTTTCCAGTAACAATAATATCATCCAGGTAGTTAGCACAACCGGGAATTGAGGCGGTGAGTTGAGCCAAATAGCGCTGAAAAATAGCCGCTGAGGATGAAACACCGAATGGGAGCCGCTGGAGCTGGAGCAGTCCGAGAGGAGTGTTGAGTGTGAGAAATTTCTTAGATTCTTCGTCTAAAAGTAGCTGGAGATATGCTTCTTTAAGATCAACTCGAGAGAAGAATTGTCCACCAGAGAGACGACGGAATAAGTCTTCTGGACGTGGAATAGGAAAGATGTCGGTTTCGAGTTGTGCGTTGACTGTAGATCGAAAATCGCCACAAAGTCGAACATTACCATCAGGTTTCTTGATTACCACGAGTGGAGTAGCCCATTGACTAGAAGTAACTGGTACGACAATTCCAGTTTGTATCCATCTTTCTAATTCTTTCGTGACCTGGTCTTGAAGTGCTAGGGGTACTGGACGTGCTTTGAGGAAGCGAGGCTTAGCTCCGGATTTCAGCTGTATGTGAGCGGTATAGTCTTTTGCTGTTCCGAGTTGAGAGTCGAAGACTTCAGGAAACTGCGCCAGGAGAGCGGTAACATCAGAAGTAGGATGCAATGTAGATACGACGTTAATGTTGTCATGTATCTGGAAACCAAATAAGTTAAATAGATCCATGCCCATAATGTTTGATGCAGTGTAGTTGTTAACTACGAGAAGAGGAATGGCCTTCTGAATTCCTTTATAACTAGCCTGAAGCTTAATTTGACCTTTGATGTCAATTTTCTTCTTGTTAAATGTCACGAGCTGGATGTCAGCTGGAGTGCATGAAGGTGAACCTAAGTCGTGGTAGGTAGTCAGGTTAATAATAGAGACAGGTGATCCAGTGTCTAATTGAAAATTGACAGATCGATCAGAGAATGAGAGAGGAATGATGATTTTGTGAGAATCCTTTGTGGGAAGAATAAGATTGATCTGATCCACTTCCATGTCTTGGCGGGGCTGTATATGCTTCCGGCGCGCTGCAGTAGTCTTAGCAGGGCGGAGTGAACTTTGACAGACAGTCTTAATGTGTCCAAGTTTATTACATCGTTCACAAGTAGCTTTGAAAAAACGACAGTCACGACGTTCATGATGCTTGAAACAACCTCGGCAGGAAGGCAGGAGTTTCGAGGTGTTTTTAGAATTGGGCTTCCGTGTAGCATTACGATAGGGAACCTGGCGAGAATGCGTGGTGGAGAGCGCCTTATCCGTACGGTGCACTGTAGCAGAGGACTTGCGGGCCTGAGGCGAGACTTGTGCAACTTCGTGTGGAGAAGCTATGGCTGCGGCAGTCTTGGTAGTAAGCTCATAAACCGTAGCAATACGCTGGACGTCTTCTAAAGAAGGGGTACTCTGCTTGACAGCGTCAAAACGTATTTTGTCTTCAGGAGTATGTAAAATTATCATGTCCCGAATGAGAGAATCAGTGTAGGATGAACCACAACCGTCCTTGGAGCAGATGAACTGGCAGGGTTTAGCTAGACCACGCAATTCAGTTATCCATTCAGTATGTGTCTGATGGGGTTGCTTTCTGCTCTGAAAAAATTTATAGCGAGCAGCCACTATGTGAGGAGCTTTGGCATAGTGTTCCGTGAGACGGGCCAAGAGCTGCGTGAAGGGTACCTCAGATAAGTGTTCTTCTGGACTTAATTTACGTAGTAATTCACACGTAGCATTGCCAACCGAACTAAGAAATAGTGCGCGGCGGCGTTGATCATCTGTGACAGCATGGCAGATGAAATGCTGTTGCAAGCGGGCTAAATAAACTGACCATTCTTCCTTAGCCGGATCAAAAGCAGAGAACGGAGGAATAGCTGACGGCTGTGTAGAGACAGAAATAGCTTGAATAGCCTGAATTAATGCTGCCTGTTGTTGTTGCATAAACTGTTGTTGTTGCTGCTGTAAGGCTTGGAAAACCGTAGCGAGTTGTTCCGCAGTAGCCATTGCGAGATGAGTGCAAGAAAGAGTAAGGTAAGCTGTGTGTCAGAACTGGTTGGAGTGTCGTTGTTGTGTAGCACGTCGCCGTAGAGTTGACAACTGGGCCCGTGGAATTGTAGTGTTGGTTTCGTGTGTACCTCGTCGCTATAGAGTTGGCAACTGGGACCGAAGAATTGTAGTTTGTTGCTTTGTTACCTCGTCGCCATAGAGTTGTGTTGTAACCAAGGTTGAAGTTTACAAAACACAACTTTTATTGCTTCACTTTATGATATTTACACAAATAACTGAAATTTATTTTGAAGCAAAAAGGAATATTGAATCTTGAGAAAAGTCTGTCTTTATACAATATGTACAGGTTTGCAGTCTTTATATACACTTCTATCTTGAAAAGATAGTTTTTGTGAATTGACACTTTGATAGTCGAGAACTATCTGGCACACTAACATAAATGTTCATGAGAGTCCTTGTTTGTTGAAGTGCCTGAATTCCTAAAAAGCAAGTTCAATTGATTGAAGAAATTCCACCTAGCGAAACTAAGGGAGCTTGCATAAATTAGGGAATGAAAATGGCCTGTAAAAGAATTACGGAACATAGGCAGCGGAAACAGGTAAGGGAGCGGTGACCAGAGGTGAAACCTCGTACTGCCAGAAATTCAGTCCACCTGGTCGAAGCACATTTTCAAGAGGAGTAGCCTCCGTGCTCGACGTAGGGTGTATTCTGGAGCTGGACACCGGGGCAAGTGGGCAAGTGAGCAGGCCGGGAGCTCCTATTTATAGTACACTCGATGGTCAGGCACGCGCACTGAGGGCTGCGCGTCGAAGCTAGCAGAATGATACACAGGCGCGCGTGCTGCTGGCTGGCGGAGCGAGAAGGGAGCGCCGGACATACAACAACATCCCTATGGGTATCGGCTGCGATTTGACGAAGCGACCAACCTGCCCTTCTCAGCCCGATCACCATACCCCTCATAAAGTCGTCTGTCTGCTGGAAATGCCTCCGTTGACGGCGGCCTGGCATTCTTAGCTATACACGTGTCCTGTGGCACACGACAACACGTTCTACAATGACTGTCGGCTGAGAAATCACGGTACGAAGTGGGCCATTCGCCAACGCCGTGTCCCATTTATCGTTCGCTACGTGCACAGCACAGCGGCGCATTTCACATCATGAGCATACCTCAGTGACGTCAGTCTACCCTGCAATTGGCATAAAGTTCTGACCACTCCTTCTTGGTGTTGCATTTGCTCTGTCAGTCAGTGTATATAAAAATAGTGAGTCTTGTTGCGATAAAACAGATGAGAATATGAAATTATGACATTGCAACTGAAAGAAACTAGGCATGAATTTGAATTCTTCTTGACCGGACATTTAACAATTTATACGAAATATTTCCCTCACTGACTCACTTGACTGTACCTTCAACACTTTGAGTGTAATTACGACGTATTCCTTTGATCTGGTGTTTACTGTAGATGTGTCACGCCTAACTTGGTGATACATCCTTGTGACTGCTTCTTCTCCATATCATCTGACTTCTTTGTAAGTCAATATGGTATTACCTCATGGCAGATGGTGTCCCTCTCTGACTCCATGGTAAGCCCTTGCGTCTGTGTCTTCAACTAAGTGACTGACCAACTAACTTTGGCCTCACTCTCTCAATGACCAATGATTAATGGCTCACTGAGTCTTCTCCATCTCTCGTTCACACTCGTTGACTGACCGACTGAGGCCTCTTCATCTCGTAGACTTCGTCACTGTTCAGCTTCCGTTTAACTAATGACTGACGCTACAATATGCACCCACCTTTTAATAGACGTTGGTTGACACAGCTACGTAATCTCCAGAAATAACAATGACATACTCCCACATACGCGACAAGTATTACATGTAATGGTGAAATCCCCTGGGGCGGCTGAGTCTCTGAGCGAATTGCTAAAAGCTCACGATGACGTAGCCATGACGTGGCGATGACTTGGCAGAAATGTCAGCAGTATAGCAATATAACAACGTCACATCCACATCTGATACATCGAAACTCTCACTGTACAGGTATTTAATGTTAATCTACATATCTATATATATAAAATAACTTGTCCTGACTGACTGACTGACTGACTGACTGACTGACTGACTGACTGACTGACTGACTGACTGACTGACTGATTCATCATCGCCGAGCCAAAACTACTGGACATAAAGAAATGAAATTTTGGGGATACATTCATATTAACATGTAGGTGCACGCTAAGAGAGGATTTTTGGAAATTCCGTCGTCAAGGGGGTGAAAAGGGGGGTGAAATTTTAAAATGAGTGTATCTATATCTCCAAACCTGCAAAGTTTACAGACGTAAAAATTGGTATTTAAAGTCTTCTCTAAAAATGAGGAAATACGTATTTTTTTTGTTTTCAGAAAATCCCAATAGGAGGGGGGAAAAGGGTAAAAAAGGGGTTGAATACCTTTAATCAGGATACCGGTACTTATATCTCAGAAACTGAAGATATTACAGACCTGAAAATTGGTACTTTTGATCTCTTTTAAAAATAAAGAAACACGTGTTTTTTTGTTTTTAGAAAATCCAATTACTGGGAGGGTGGGAAGGGGCTGAATTTTTAAAGTGACTGTATCTATATCGAGAAACTTTGAAAGTTTACAGATCTAAAACATGGTGCATAGAATCTACTTTCAAAATAAAGAAACACGTATTTTTTTGTTTTCTGAAAATCCCAATAGGAGGGGTGAAAAGGGGTGAAAAATGGTTGAATTCCTTTAATATGGATCCTTATATTTCAGAAACTGAAGATGTCACAGACCTGAAAATCGGTATTTGGGATCTCCTTTATAAATAAAGAAACATGTACTTTTCGTTTTTGGAAAATCCAAATAGTGGAGGGTTGAAAGGGGGGTGAATTTTTAAAATGAGTGTATCTATATCTCAAAAATTTTAAAAGTTTACAGATGTAAAAATTGGTACTTAGAATGTCCTTTCAAAATAAAGAAACACGTATTTTTTCTTTTCGGAAAATCCCAATAGGAGGGGTGAAAAGTGTGAATAAGTTGTTGAATGTCTTTAATGAGGATACTTATATCTCAGAAACTGAAGACATTACAGACCAGACAGTTAGTATATGGAATCTTCTTTCAAAATACAGAAACATGTATTATTTTGTTTTTTGGAAAATCTAATTAATGGGGGTTAAACAGGAGTGACAAATTGGGGTGAATTTTTAGAAACACTATATCTACAGTATATCTCAGAAACGTAAAATTTTACAGATGTAAAAACTGGTATTTGGAATCTCCTGTTAAAGTAAACAAACAGGTATTCTCGGAAAATCCAATGAAGGGAGGGTGGGTGGTGAGGGGGGGGGTGAAAAATTGAAAAATTAATTGAATTAATTGTAAGAGTATACTTACATCTAAGAAAATCTAAAGTTGTTACAGACGTAAAAAGTGGTATTTAGATCTTCTTTAAAAATAAAACGACGCGTTTTGGGGGAGGGGGGATCGGGGAATCATCTTTTGGGGCGGATGTGAAAAGGAGTTGAATTCGTTTCATGAGGACACATATCTCAACATCTGAAGATAATCGGTATTTTGAAGATCCTGTACTATTAAAGAAACAAATACTCTTTGCCGGAAAATTCACTTAAGGGGGGGGGGGAGTGTGAAAGTAAGTGAAAAAGTTAATTATTTTTATGGGAATACTTATATCTCAAAACTGAAGGTAACACACGTAAACATTGTTATTTGGAATCTCCTTTAATCATAAAGAAACACGCCTTCTTTTTTTTGGGGGGGGGGGTAAATCAACTTAACCGCGGTGGGGTGAAGACGGAGGTGAGGCCAATTGATTTTACTGTTCCTAATGTACTTATAAGGAGCCTCCGTGGCTCAGGCGGCAGCGCGCTGGCCTCTCACCGCTGGGTTTCATGGTTCAAATCCAGGTCACTCCATGTGAGATTTGTGCTGGACAAAGCGGAGGCGGGACATGTTTTTCTCCGGGTACTCCGGTTTTCCCCGTCATCATTCATTCCAGCAACACTCTCCAATATCATTTCACTTCATTTGTCATTCACTAATCATTGCTCCAGAGGAGTGGGACAGGCTTCGGCAGCCGGCACAATTCCTATCCTCACCGCTAGCTGGGGGCTATATTAATTCCATTCCTGACCCGGTTGAATGACTGTTGATTTTCAATGGACTTATTCTGATCATAAACCGATCATTTTTAATCTTTCTGGGTTCGTTTTCAAGAGCCATCCTTTCCTTTGGAGAACCTTCTTAGATTACAGTAGATTCTTCTAGCATATAAATAGAAATTTAAACACATTTGAAATAAACGAGAGGTATAAGATTGACCGTGCAATTATTCACTTCTCTAATGAGGTCAATAATACACGGAAGTATGTCATTCGTATCGCCAGAAGTCCTGCGCACTTGCCTACGGGCGACAATGGTGCTGGTCATACTGTCATCAATGACAATGGCAGCAGATGTAATTTACCGCCAAGTAGAAGTCTTGCATCTTGCTGTGGGGTCCAGAACATCAATAATAATAATAATAATAATAATAATAATAATAATAATAATAATAATAATAATGTTCTGGACCGTCGTCAAAATGTGCGGACCGTGCTGGAAACGTGTCCTGGACGGGTATTGACTACGATTGCTGTCCGGCCGCCGGTTCAGTACCGCCAAGGCACCTAAGAGGACACCACGCCGGATCTCCTCAAGAATTTCATCCACACTAAAAATGCTTATAGGAAAGCATGGCTAAGATTTAGGGACCCAACTGACCGGGTGGATTACCTGGACCTAGCCCGGGAAATACGAAATCGATTGCTGGAAAAACGATTGAAAAATGGGAGGAACTTTGCCGTAATCTCTCAGTAAACGAGTCAGATAGCGAATATCGGTGGGATATATATAAAACGTTAAACATTCAATTATAAATTTCAGTATAATACCGTAGCGAAGCACGGGTATCTTGCTAGTACGTACATATGCATACACTCATTTACAAATATGCAAGCGACAAGCTTTGCATAATGGAATTGTATAATAATTACAACAAAATAATAGTAATCTCACAGATAAAATCATAATAATACGGACATAATAATAATAATAATAATAATAATAATAATAATAATAATAATAATAATAATAATAATAATAATAATAATACAGATAAAATAATAAAAATACAGATATCATCTTGTAATGGGATTTGAACCGTTACAAGCTGTTTAACATATGTATTGTATATATTCTGATCTGTTATTTTAAATATTAGTACTCTAGTATTAAGGACTGTATATATCATACTTTCACCTTTACACTTCTGTTCATGTCTATATTTTCTGTTTATGTATTGAATTTTATCAGAGAAATTGTATATTTTGTATAAACTACAACCCTAACATACCTTATGGTAAAATAGGGCTCACAGCACTTTGGAGATTAAATAATAATAATAATAATAATAATAATAATAATAATAATAATAATAATAATAATAATAATAATAATAATAATAATATAAGTATTATACGGCTCCTTGGCGGAAAGGTCAGCGTAGTGGCCTTTGGCTCAGAGGACCCGTGTTCGAATCCCGGGCGGGTAGGGGATTTTACTATTAGCCGAAGTGGTTAATTTACTTCGCTCAGGGAGCAGGTGCTTGTGTTGTCTCGAATATCCCTACAACTCACACACCACACACAACACCATCCTCTACCACAATAATAAGGAGTTTCCTATACACGGCAGATGCCATCCAATCTCGTCGGAGGGTCTGCCTTACAAGAGCTTCACCGGGATAGCAATAGCCACACCAAATTATTGTTATTATTATTATTATTATTATTATTATTATTATTATTATTATTATTAATAAATATAATTTTATTTAATGTTGTTTTTTCTTTCAGACTGCAGATTATTTCTACTGTTTTTAATTGTTCAGGGATGTTAGTGGAGTTGGCGTGATTAGTTCAGTGGTTAGCTGCTGGCTGCACACCCGGAAGGCTGAGACTCGAATCCCGCTCGATCCTGGGTTGAGATTTTTATGTCCAAAATCACGTGGCATCAGGAAAGACAAGACTAAGATGACCCTGGGTGGCTCCAGCGACCCCAGAAATAACTGGGATAAGTTCAAGAAAGTGTTACTGTGTTTACATGACCAGTAATAACAGTTTCTTATCCTCAAGAGTTTATTTTCAACTATGGCTGATGTAGGCTAAGGGTCATCATCGAAATTGAATTCCCGAATTATCAGATATGATCTGAGATCTGTTAAAATCCATTTTGGCTATTTGAATTGTATTCTATATTTAAATGGGGTTTATTTTAATTATGTTTATTTAATATCTTGCACTGTCAACAATCTACTCTTCATCCTGTAATTGGCCTTTTGCTTTGAAATAGATTTTGTTTCCTTACAATTTGTTGTTCGTCGCAGCGACACAGACAGCCTCTTGGCGACAATAGGATAGGAAAGGGCTAGGAGTGGAAAGGAAGTGACTGTAGCTTTAATTAAGGTGCAGGCGTAGCATTTGCCTGGTGTGAAAAAATGGGAAACCACAGAAAACCATCTTCAGGGCTGGCGATGGTGAGATTCGAACCCACCATCTCTCGAACGCAAGTTCACAGCTACGCGGTACGTACTACGCAGTCAACTCGCTCAGTCATCTTGTAATTCCTCACGCAGTCAATAATATAGGGTATATCTAAACATTTGTAACGAACTTCTGGGGATGATTCTTGAGATCAAAACAAGAAAAAAAGCATGCCCCTATGAATATAGATCCTACATTACATTGTTACTGGACAGCTTCAATACGGACTGGCGAAGCCGTTCGACGTACCTGTGTCCTATATAGCAGCTGTTTAGGCGTTATTGACACCTTGTTCTAAATCATTGATGTGGTGTTCAGCACACTTATCATGTATCCTAATGTATAGAAGTCCAGTGGATTAAGGTCAGGAGACCGGGCAGGCCAATGTACTGACCTGGACCCCCGATCCACCGCCGTTTGTAGGTGTTGTTCGAAAACCGGCGTACATGCAAAGTGAAGTGCACTAGAGCCCCAACATGCATGAACACATGGTATGTTGAACTGCTAGGGCACATGTTCCAGTAGTACAGGTAGTGTGTCCCTCAAAAAGTCAATACGCTGGTCCAATCAGTCGTCGGGGTACCATGTATAGACCGATAAGTTGATCATGGATAACATTACACCACACATTGCGTCCAAAGCCCTGTTGATGATAGCGACAATCTTACCACGGGGATTTTCTAATGCCCACGTGTGTATGATGCAAGGCAATAACGTCAGTATGGTAGTGGCCATGGCTGTGAGCTTGCATCCGGGAGATAGTAGGTTCGAGTCCCACTATCGGCAGCCCTAAAAATGGTTTTCCGTGGTTTCCCATTTTCACACCAGCCAAATGCTGGGGCTGTACCTTAATTAAGGCCACGGCCGCTTCCTTCCAACTCCTAGGCCTTTCCTATCCCATCGTCGCCATAAGACCTATCTGTGTCGGTGCGACGTAAAAGCAACTAAAAGCAACTATCAGTAGTGGCCATGAGCAGCGCGTGTTCCTCAACACCAATGCATTGTAGGACATATGTTCATAAGGGCATTTTTATTTACTTTGATCCCAGGAATCAACTCCAAATGTTTCTTACAGGTGTTTAGACACACCTGTATAATATAATATAATATAATATAATATAATATAATATAATATAATATAATATAATATATGTGTATGTTTAGTCTTCAGAGGGGCTGCCTGGCCGAGGCGGTAAAGGCGTGCTCGGTTCGCCCGGAAGGGTTCGAATCCCCGTCAGGAAGTCGTAAAATTTAAGAAACGAGATTTCCACTTCCGGAGGTGCACATGGCCCTGAGGTTCACTCAGCCTACAACAAAAATGAGTACCAGGTTAATTCCTGCGGGCAAAGACGGCCGGGCGTAGAGCTAACCACCCTACGCCATCAAGTGCCGAGGTTACGGATAGTGGGAGCCTTTACCTCCCACCCCTCCAAGGGCCTTTATGGCCTGTACGGAGATGACTTCAGCCCGAAGGCTGGTTGGATCCTCAACGGCTCCACCATCAGTTGTCATAGATGGCCTAGGCATCACTGAAGAGGCGTACTGGGGAAATTAGGAGTGAGGCAGTTTCCCGTTGCTTTCCTCACCGAGCCAGAAGTTGCTATTACATATCAGTCTGCCAAGCCCACTGAAACCCATGCACCAACCGACCCTATGAGCAACACTTTCACACCATTCATTGCAGGGACTGGCTGCATAAGGAATGGCATTACTAGCATCACTCATACCTCACGTCACGTTCATTTTGTCTAAGCCAAGGATAAAGGAAAGTAACAAAATTGCTCTAGCCCATACCAGAAGACATAGTGCACTGTAAACACTAGGTCCTGTCAGCAAAGGCATAATATAATATAATATAATATAATATAATATAATATAATATAATATAATATAATATAATATAATATAATATAATATAATATAATATAATATAATATAATATTGTAGTTAGCCCGGCTGAGTGGTTCAGATAGTATAAGTGCTGCCTTCTGAGTCCAAGTCGGCGGGTTTGATCCCAGGTGACTAGGGTAGTATTTCAGAGTTCTCATATACGCCCAGCTGGTGTCGGCGGATTTGCAAGCATGTTAAGGAACTCCTGTGGGATAAAATTCCTGCATCTGGGTGTCCCGGAAAACCGAAAGAGTAGTTAGTGGACCCGAAAGTAATCACATTATCATTATGAATAAAGCAGTTAACGTTAATTGTACACTTTTACTGTTATAGAATATCTTCAGATAATGTCTCACTAACGCCGACTGTGTAGAGAACGTTCGTCCAGTAAACTGAGCAGTGAATCATAATCGAGCTAATTAAGATAGATGAAGTACAGAATTTGCCCTAAGTAATTGTTTCTGTATCAGAACCGTTAGAGTACGTCAAGTGCAGTGATAAATGGCGGGTGATGTTTATCGCAGGGTAATGAATGAGAAGTGAGGGCGCCCCACGCCACCGGGGTGTTGATTGGTGAATTGCCATCACTTAAGAATACCGCCGGGACTTGTTGAAGAGAGGGGTCTTATCGTGCGGATACCATCTCTCAAAGGACACTGGATTACTCTGTAATATCGAGCTGGGGGAGTATCGGGTGTCCTCACCATTACAGTTTAACTGTCACCATATCGCTCCTCCCGATCTGTATAAACGCGAAGGGTGCATTAGAGTATAGAGATCGCGATCGCTGATAAGCATCTCGCACAATCCCTGTAAATGAATAGGTGCGATTCATGTGCTACGTATTTCATCCCTCTAACCCTTTGGGATGAGGTCTACCTATTCAATGAAGCTGTCGTCTCCCGGACGAGTTTTGATTCACTTAGCTATAAAGTTAAGTTCGTCCTCTTAAAAGCCCTGAGAACATCTGTTAAGAAGGTCGACCGACGACGTTGCCAGGTTCTCACTCTCCCACAACACACTTCCCGACCAAAAAGATGAGCAATAAACGTAGGATCCTAAATATATATGTGAATATGTACTTGGATATACTAATATTTATTCGCCATCAGCCTATCTAACTGAGGTGGTGGTGGTGATTATTGTTTTAAGAGGAAGTACATCTAGGCAACTATCTTCTATAAAGGCCTAACACAAATTAGAAAGAAAACATGGAAGAGATCCAACACTTCGAAAAATGAAGGTGTCGCCCAAAGAAAGACAAGGAATCGGGAGATAGTGGGTTCGTGTCCCACTGTCGGCAGCCTTGAAGATAGTTTTCCGTGGTTTCCCATTTTCACACCAGGCAAATGCCGGGGCTGTACCATAATTAAGGCCACGGCCGCTTCCTTCCAACTCCTAGGCCTTTCCTATCCTATCGTCGCCATAAGACCTATCTGTGTCAGTGCGACGTAAAGCAAATAGCAAAAAAAAAAAAGACAAGGACCATGAGGGGCGTGAAAATGAAAGACTCTCTAGGCCTCGAATGTTCTAATACCGGCGGGGTCGAAAAAGAACAAGAGTTGAGCAAGAAAGGTCGGATAGGAGAAATGAAAGTGAGGACTCGGGCACAAGTAAGCGGAAGCAAAGCCAGAACTCAGCTAAGGGCCCCGTAGTCGTCAACCCACGCTCCAAAGTTCAGAGCCCCTGGTGCCCCTTTTAGTCACCTCATATGACAGGCAAGGGATACCGTGGTTCTTATTCTACCGCCCCCCACACACAGGGAGTCTAAATGTGAACAGCCTTCCCGAATTTTACGACACAGATAATAATAATAATAATAATAATAATAATAGTATGGATTAGTTACCTTGTGGAGACATTTTGATTTGGTGCCATTTAGGCTGCCTGCGTTCCAATTTCAACGTTCCGTTTTGTTCTACAAGACACCAGAGCTTTCAATTAATTTGGTTGGGTAAATACCAACTGTGTCACTAGATCTTTTATATTTTGACATCGTACGGCATTAAGTGCCGAATAGGCTTTCTTCCAGCCTTCAAAAATCAATTATTTTTGCTGGGAACCGGAGGCCGACACTCTACCACTGATCCATAGAGAGACTACCTCATCGCTGACCAAATAGCGCCACTTTACCAGTAGAAGCCTATATCCTGAAGCCCTATTATGCCGCTGAGTGTTTGCCCTCACTCACCACAGTAAGACAGAAAGGATCCAAATAAAAGAGAGGAAATTCCTACGAAAGTCCTCGGCTCACGTCTAAATTCAGATGGCGCATATCGCCTGAGGCCAAATGCAAGAAAGGTCGGATAGGAGAAATGAAATTTGAAAAGCTCTCATTTTCTTTTACGGCCATCCAATGCCAGAACATTACACCACCAGAATAGCACGTACAATTCTTGATATTCCCGTTAGTATTATTTTATTTACCACTATTCTGAACAGACATATGGACGGTCTAAAGAAAAAGGACAGGTCCCAAGTACACATAAAATACCCCACGACTTGGATGTATACCACTCCTTGGGCAACTTCAGTGAAAGAGGATCTGAAGGCACTGATTCACAAAAGAACCATGTTCAATACTTGGGTACAGGGGCTAAAGGATCTTCCGGAAAGAACAAGAAGAGCTGGTGAAAAGTGAAAAGTGAAAAGTGATCTGAAGAGCGAAGAACCACATTCTACACAGAGATAGAGTACCGGAAATTCAGAAAGGATGACAAGTGTATAATCGTGGTTCTACGTTCCCGAAACGACGTGCAAAAAACTAGAAATCAAGGAAAGGAAAAATCCTGAGGAGGATACTAGGTTCCATAGTACAAGAGGATGGCACCTACAGGATCACACAACAATGACCTCTACGAACACCAGGAAGAGATTATTACTTTCATGAAGAAAAGACATTGAAATTGTCCACAGCTAGTTTTACATTTTGTTTTTCGATGAGGTTGGATAGACAGCTCTATAGGATAAATTATGTCCAAACTTTATCTTTTCATTTCGATAGAGTATTTCCAAATGTTTTAATTTGGCTTCAGAATTTGCATCAAAATGATTGAAATCTGGAAATGTGAGGCAATTACTCACATTTCTTTTACTTATTCAGTTGTTCCTAATACATTTAATTATGCGCACCGCCACACATATAAAAAAGAGTTTCATGTCACTAATCACAGGGATGGTGAACTGCAGATTCTAATTTCTTACTGACAGAAAAGTGCTCAAAAGCATTCCTATTGATGCAGTTATTGTCAGAAATTAAATCTCGTACCCTGAATCCTATGTTCTCAATTTCTAACCTTCGCCAATAAACTGTACAATTGCAACGCTGTCATGTGACTAACAGGTACATTGTTACTACATTTTTATAATTTGAAATTACACCAGCATACGCGTGCTCTTTTAGCTACACAGGTAGGATTTTTTTCAATGGACCCGAAAATTCTGCCTGCTTTAAAATTAAGTTGAGAATTTACATAGACTATTTCTCATCAATATGTACATTCACATTTAACTTACTCAGTTTTACCTTACTCTTTAAGTAATTGATGCTACCTTCAATACTCCAGTCAGTCAGAGAAAAAGCACCCATCACTTTCCCTATGTTCCTCGGGTGGGGTTAAAGTAACAATTTGCTATTGTACAGAGCAGCTGTTGATTGAAGGAAAACAGAACATGCAAGTAACATTGTGTGACCTATATATCGCCTATTGTTGGCAGAAGTTTTCCATAAAACCTACTGCTCTTTCAGGAAATCTAAAGTTTCACAGTTGCTAGCAATTTCAGATAATGCTTTAACCAAATGATCAATTACATTGCCAATGTTAACACCTATTGCTCTATTCCTCATCAAGTACATCCACTGAACATAATTTATGTAAATTCTTGGGAAACTTATCTAACCCCAACTTCTTCTCCATTATAACCACATTACATACAAGGCTACTGACGATAACTATAGAAGCTGAAGTAGTGGAACCTGGCACTGCAGGTAAATCTATTAAAAGCAAATAAACTTGTCAATCATGAACTTGCAGTGTCCATCCTTTCCCAGACAGACATTTATGATAATGAGAAACGGCATCATCAACACTAGAAATCAGCTTATCTTTAATAAATTCTTGGTTTGACTTGAGGCTCGTTGCAATTGCCACATTGAGTTGTTCTTCCTCCGCATATGTTAATCTTTTCGGTGCACTTTTTATTTCACTGAGATACTTTGGCACATTTTGAAAAACACAAGGAATTGCACCTTTGGAATTTTTCGAGGAAATTCCTTTCATTCACCTTAACAATGCACTTGTCAACTCTAATAATATCACTTTCTGTAAAATTTCTGATAACAGACAAACGGAGTTTTTAGACCACTGAAATCGGTTAGTATCTTTCGTAGCCACCGAGCCTTCAAATTTTCATCCTTGAGAAGAGAAATAGAAAGAGCCGCTTCTCCTGAGGTGTAATTGGACTTGCACCCTTTCACAGTACAGTGACGAGGCATGCTGCATTGCAGGTTAGGCCGCACAATCTCAGCATTATCTGAAACAGTAATTCATAGGAATTTATAAGTGAACACGAGTGCTAAGAGATATCTCATCAGTAAGAACAAACATGTATCCCATTTACTATACCTTTCAAGCTCCAAATCTTGCACACGCTTCTGAATTGTTTATCTCGCTCGAACGATTTACCTACACCATAAGTTCACACGTACACATATTTATAAACAAATAATGTTACACATACAAAGGTAACTTTCTTCTCAACAAAAATACTCATCAAATGTAATTGAAACGATACTTGAATATTAAATTATATATGATGTTGTAAGAACGGACAAACACAAGACAACATGAATTCTCGCCATATTGGAGACTGACTTGATCACGTGACAATCCCACACCAAGGCCTGTATTTCTTGTTGGACTTGCTCTGAAGGCTGGTTGGATCTTCAACAGTTTCACCATCAGTTATCATAGACAGCGCAGGTGCCTCTGGTGGTCGTGGTGGTAATTATTGTTGTAGTTGCAGTACCTGATCTCTATCACCACAGGAGCGTGAGTAGCTTAATAGTTCTGGGACACTTTCTGTCTACGCAGTGGTGACACAGTGAAGCAAGCTAATTGCAGGTTTTGTAGAAGTTAAGAATTATTTTTGAATTTGTTAAATTTTTTAGTGTCACGCTTATGACATCGTCCTCGCATCCCACAATGTTCTTCCTATCCATTACTTTCCCTAGGAATGGTCACGCCTCTCAGCCACTTATGGATATGAAGTCCATCAAAACAATTTTCGTTGTGTTCATTTTCCAATGTGGGCGTATAAAGGTAAATGAACCTTAAGTACATTATAAGTTACTGTGGGAATGCGCAAATACGTCATGCTAACGTACGCCTAGTTGCTTTACGTCGCACCGACACAGATAGGTCTCATGGTGACGATGAGACAGGAAACGCCTAGGAGTGGGAAGGAAGCGGCCGTGGCCTTAGTTAAGGCGTGAAAATGGGAAACCACGGAAAACCATTTTCAGGGCTGCCGACAGTGGGGTTCGAACCTACTATCTCCCGAATACTGGATACTGGCCGCGCTTAAGCGACTGTAGCTATCGAGCTCGGTACTAACGTACGTCCCTACACTGTGGTACGGTAAGGTTCATTTCCCTTTACTAGGCGAGTTGGCCGTGCGCGTAGAGGCGCGCGGCTGTGAGCTTGCATCCGGGAGATAGTAGGTTCGAATCCCACTATCGGCAGCCCTGAAGATGGTTTTCCGTGGTTTCCCATTTTCACACCAGGCAAATGCTGGGGCTGTACCTTAATTACGGCCACGGCCGCTTCCTTCCAACTCCTAGGCATTTCCTATCCCATCGTCGCCATAAGACCTATCTGTGTCGGTGCGACGTAAAGCCGCTAGCAAAAAAAAAATCCCTTTACACAAAAATATACTAAAACGAACACAACGAAAACAGTTGTGATTGACTAAGTATCCATGTGTGACTGGAAGGCGTGACAAGTCCTAAGGGAAATAAATGATAGGAAGAGCATTATGAGACGCGAGGTTTTGCTCGCGCAGCGACGACATATTGGCGTGTGTTTGTGCTTGGTACTGTCACTGTGTGTATGTGTGGTGTGAGGAGAATGCTCTCACCGCGCCTCCATGCGGGTGAATGTGTGGTCACCCACCCAAGGGGCGACCATGGTGGACGTTGCCTAACTGTGAGCAAGTGCTTGCATGTGTTTGTTTATTTATTTATTTATTTATTTATTTATTTATTTATTTATTTATTTATTTATTTATTTATTTATTTATTTATTTATTTGGTATCCTCTCACTGTATCAGTGTTGTGTTCTCTCACAAATCCCGCGGTGAATTGTGGGTAAGTGTTATTTAGCTGTTGTTGTTGGTACGATCACGCCCATTTTTTCAGTTCGGATTTAGAATTTTGAAATTCGCAGCCGCCTCGGTTGCTACTTTGTTGCAGTGTGTCGTAACGAGAATGGTTACATGTTGTAGAGCCAGTTACATATTGTCTAGAATGATTTGTTTGGATGGCTCTATGTATGAATGTAAGTCTAGTAATATTTGTATGTTTTCTATTTGTGTTCTCTTGGTTTGTTTTTCTCTCAAATTGAGAAATTAGACTTTTTCATTGCAAATCAGTTATGACCTATTAATTTGCGAAATACACATCACTAGTTGCAATTTCTATATGTATCACGGGTGTGTAGTTGTGGGAGGAATGTTCTAATGGTTTAAGATAAGTCGGCTGCTCGAATAAAACAAAAGGCAGTGTTAACATCATCCCACTCCTTACTATAAACACTGCACGGCGGGCCGTTGTTAGGGAGCTTTTTGTGGGCTTCCCACGACCCTCCCCCAGCAGTGAGAGACAGCGTGGGTCCAAGCTCATTCCATGACGGGAAATATTACTAAAGGGTTCAGAATAACAATTTTAAGGTCGCGTTATATTTCAACGTTAAATACTTAACTGTAAGAGCAGTTTCGCGTACCTTTAGAGGACTGCCGATAAATGTTAATTGTAGTACAAAAGGAAGAAGAAACAGGATCCAAAGGTGGTTAAACGTAAAACAACAACAACAACAGTAATAATAATGTTAATAATAAAACAGCCAGGCTGAATAGACTGCCACCGAGCTCGATAGCTGCAGTCGCTTAAATGCGGTCAGTATCCAGTATTCGGGAGATAGTAGGTTCGAACCCCACTGCCGGCAGCCCTGAAAATGGTTTTCCGTGGTTTCCCATTTTCACACCAGGCAAATGCTGGGGCTGTACCTTACTTAAGGCCACGGCCGCTTGCTTCCCACTCCTAGCCCCTCCCTGTCCCATCGTCGCCATAAGACCTATCTGTGTCGGTGCGACGTAAAGCAACTAGCAAAAAAAAAAAAAAAAAAAAATAATAATAATAATAATAGACTGCCGAGCTTCTGAGTCCAAAGTGAGTCGCTCACAGCTCAGTCCGGTGGTGTTTGAAGATGTTCAGACAAGCAGCCTCGCGTCTTGTCGATGAAAGAATTCCTGAAAGGCAAAATTCCGGTAACTCGGAGTCTCCGAAATCTTCAAAGGCAGTTCGTGAGACGTAACACTAACAACGCACCGACGCAGAAAGGTCTTATGGTGACGATGAGATAGGGCAAAACTAGGACTGAAAATAGTGTGACAATGGCTTTAATTAAGGTACAGCCTGGTGTGGAAATGGGAAACGACGGAAAATCATCTTCGGGGGTTCGAGCCCACCATCTGCCGAATGTAAGTTAACAGCCATATGATCCGAGCCGCGCATCGAACTCGCTTTGCATTATTATTATTATTGGTAGAAAGTGATTGGCTACATGCCCATGTTCCTTTTCTTTCCGGATTTAACCTCATTTCTATAGTGAGCTGAGTGAACCATAGTAGTGTTGGCTACTGAGTGTATGATTCGAAGCAGTGCATCGATTCATTCGTGTCCGAGTGAATCTATTCACAGGAACGGCGAGCTCACTACACACGATTCAGTTGACTCGCAGCAGACAGTGCTGAGTGGCTCACTCAAGGATCAGTGAAAAACACACACACACACGCAGTTCATTATCGGCACACTGGACATTCGCGGGGAGTTGTGAAATTATAGCAAATATATTAAAATAGCATTATATAGCATTCATTAACTGAAATAGCATTTATTAGCTATAACTTGTTTTAATATTTTTTTTGCTAGTTATTTTAAGTCGCACCGACACAGATAGGTCTTACGGCGACGATGGGACAGGAAAGTGCTATGAGTGGGAAGGAAGCGACCGTGGACTTAATTAAGGTACAGCCCCAGCATTTGCTTGGTGTGAAAATGGGAAACCACGGAAAACCATTTTCAGGGCTGCCGACAGTGGGGTTCGAACCTACTATCTCCCGAATACTGGAAACTGGCCGCACTTAAGCGACTGCAGCTATCCCTGTTCGAGAGGGTGTAAAGGCAAATAATAAATGACAATATTCATTTAATAACTAGACCTGCAGTAGTTTCAATAATGTAGCAAAGAAGAAAAATGAAAGCGAAAGTAACAACAATGATGGCATTACAAAAAATTGATTTATAGCTAGAATTTACATTTGAATTAAAGAACAATATTGTCAAGTTTCATTTTCTTCTTTGATTGCTTCCCAGTAAAACACAAGGTAGTATTATTGGACATTTAGGTTATCTGTATATTGCCTATTCATGGTATGAATAAAGAACTGGAATTACAGATGCGGATTATGTTGTACTGTAGGCCTATGTGAGCGACTGCAAAATGAACCTCGATAAAGTTGTAAGTTGATAGCAGATAGTGGTATGCTGATGAATGGAGAGAAAAGCCAGTTTGGAAGTTTCATCAAGGGAAAAAGTGCCCTCAGTTATAATTACTGTGTTGATGGAGTGAATGTACCTCACGAGTCGGGATCGGATTTTTGTGTAAGGCCTATCTAAATACGAAATACGTAGCTACATAAACATGTAGTAAATATCAGTGAAATATGTAATATTCATAACATTTGTTAATATATAATATTTATTTTTTTATAACTTCCCTAATTATCGGGTTGCCACTACGACAAAGTATTAATATACTAAAGTTACAGTTTCTTAAAATTATGACTCACGGTTATGATATGATATGATATGATATGATATGATATGATATGATATGATATGATATGATATGATATGATATGATATGATATGATATGATATGATATGATATGATATGATATGATATGATGTGATGTGATGTGATGTGATGTGATGTGATGTGATGTGATATGATATGATATGATATGATATGATATGATATGATATGATATGATATGATATGATATGATATGATATGATATGATATGATATGATATGATATGATATGATATGATGTGATGTGATGTGATGTGATGTGATATGATATATGATATGATATGATATGATATGATATGATATGATATGATATGATATGATATGATATGATATGATATGATATGATATGATATGATATGATATGATATGATATGATATGATATGATATGATATGATATGATATGATATGATATGATATGATATGATATGATATGATATGATATGATATGATATGATATGATATGATATGATATGATATGATATGATATGATATGATATGATATGATATGATATGATATTATATGATTAGACTATATGGAGGTGTTTCAAACTATTTATGACAATGTCAGAAGTGCCAACCTATGGAGTGGGTTATCAGTAATCACCCCCTGCCCATCAGAAAATTGTTGAGTTAATTCCGAAGCATGCTCCTCCCTTCTCGATATTGACACTCCGCTTTACCCTTCCCGGCAGTAATCTATTGTAAAATATATCATAGAACACAACAAAATTTACACATCACTTGTTACTTCAGTGATAAAACATTTTTGTAGTTTGTTTCGCACCTAACAGCTGCTTTTCAGTGTAACTGTTCTTGAAGCATCCTGCCTCCTGTGTTGACATTTACGTCCTATGAACCGTATGCGATTCCAGTGTAGATGTGCTTTAATATAAACCCGAATTTTCTATCAACACTGAAAACCCTTTCTGGGGAAGAATTATTCTCAGGTACAATTAATGCTGCAGATACAACATTGCTTAAGGTTTTACAGTGGAAAAGAGCAGGGTAGAGCTCCTTCATTCACAATGAATTTCACGACACTTAACTTATGCATAGCAAAATGAAGTGACGATCGAATAAGTATCATTGCCATCTCATAAGTATTGAAATGGGGAGGCTTGTGGAGTAATGCTCGAAAACATTGAAGATATTTCCTTCTTTACTTTTGTCGTCAAAAAATATGTTTTCGTGATGATGTCGCTTTTCCGTAATAATTTCTCCTTTGACCGCAATGCCGCAATCAATCAATCAATCAATCAATCAATCAATCAATCAATCAATCAATCAATCAATCAATCAATCAATCAATCAATCAATCAATCAATCAATCAATCAATCAATCAATCAATCAATCAATCAATCAATCAATCAATCAATCAATCAATCAATCACTACTGATCTGCATAATATCGTAATAATTACGGACAATCCGTAATAGTTGGCACCTCTGCTTTCAAAGTCATCGTTGTTGCATTAGATAATTTATGTTTTCTCATTTTGACAGTATTAAATAATGAAATTAACCGCATAATCAAAATACTTGAAATATTTAAAAATAATGCTATGTACTGTAAATCACGGAGTACATTATACAATGTATTGTTGTAACTACAGTAATTTCCTGTTGCCCTCATGCCCTGAAAATGAAACAAATAAATGTTACTAAGAGGTGAAGGAGAAAATCAACTCCATGAAAATGTAGGTGAACAATTAGTGAAAAAATCGAAGTAGACCTGGAAAGAAATACGGGTAATGCCAAGTTATCTACTATAATCTTCCGTGGAGAAACGCAGAATTTTCCAGAAGACATTGCACTCAGCCACGTCATTTTACTGAAGTAGACCTATACACATGTGATCTCAGCGGATGTCGAGAGATCGTTTTCAGTGTAAAACAACACACTTTCCGATAGGTGACAAAACACATCTAAAAATATTAATAAATATACTTTAAGTTATTGTGGTACTTTGTATTTCGTGTTTTGATTAACTGGGATATTGTACCAATAACTATTGAAATATGGTTTGTGTGAAATTAATCTTAATGAACTATTTTTTAATAAGTACTAATTGTTAACTTCGTATGCAGCTTCGATGTTACATATTTAGTGCATACTTTGAAGTTATTGTTTCATGTTTTAGGACAATATTATATAAACTCCAGGGCTGTATTGATGAGCTTGACTGGGGGCACTGATCAGCTCTCTAATATTACAAATAGGGTAAGACTGCAACTTCAAGAAATGAGAGAACGTATTCGGCCGTTTGTTATGGAACCCGATATCTATCGCACACATAATTAAAGAAAGATAAGGATGACTACGTAGGCTATGGTGTTGATGTTCATAATAATGAAGTGGGCTTATATCCATTAGGTGAACCTCAGCGAACAGCAATTACTGCATAAACGACCACTTGTTCCAAGATGTTGTCTAATAACAAAGTCATGGATATCCTACATTTTTCCTTGTCTCGACTTCTCTTAATTGCCACAATATTCCATCTTAATCATGCCCGTTGTCAGCCTCTCTAATGGTTACCAGCGGAAAGAATCTCATTATTGTTTGTAAAACACGGTCCAAGAAATACCGATACGGCCAGGAATTTGCTCCTCCTTGATTTACAGCTCTTCCTGCGAGAATCTCCATTCTTTCCTCTCCGTGAGAGATTTACAAAACACGGAAGTGATTAAAGCCCAGGACATCCCCTGATGTCTGTCACGAATCATATGATCGCCACATGGACCAAACGTGTTCTCATATGTTGAAAATAAAAAGAAATAAATGCAGTGAGACTTAGCTGCGCTCAAAGCAGGTCTCGTGAAGAAAAGGAGAAATAACTGCTGTAGATCTTGTGAAGAGATGCGGTAAGGGCCAATCTTAATTTGTCATCTTTATTTATTAGCCTTTTGTGGCTGTGAAACAAATGAATGTATAGACGCTGTGAATCAGCGGAGGACAGTTTAGTGTGGTCCTGGGCCAGAGGTGCGATGATTATCAAGCCGTGTTTTATTTCAGTCGAGCTTGGAGAATACAATATGGTTACATTTTAACACGGCACCATTGTCAAACCAGGCGCCATTTTGTGTCAATTCTGCTTGTCGTGCCTGGCACGTAAGCTCATCCGAGCGTACTCAACAGACAGAGAGGGACCGACGATGAGGATGAGAGAGGAACAGAGAAGGATAGAGCCAAGGAGTGGGGGGCGAATAGTTTTGTTGCCAGAGCGGAGATTAAAGGATTACGTGTCGAAACAGATGACAGGCGATAAGCACAGACAGCATGGCGAAGGAGAGGAAGGGGATATGGAGGGAAATATTAAGCTCCTTAGCAGCACCGGGACATTTCACATTATCGGCGGCACTGATCTGATTATCAAGTCATTTATTGTACTGGTAATATAAGACTGTGTGATAAAGGCGAGAGGATAAGCCGCAGTTCAACCACTTGAAACAGGAAACCAGATGCGAACTGATAGCTCGGGCACATCATCAGTAGCATCGGAGACCGTGGTTCACTCCTCGGCGTATAGAAAAAGACCACTCTGTTTGTAATGGAATAACTTAATGTATTACTACCTATTCGACGAGTCCGGCTCCTTGGCTGAATAGTTAGCCTAGTGGCCTTCGGCTCAGAGGGTCCTGGGTTCGATTCCTGGCCGGGTGCATTGGCTAATTTCTCTGCCTCGTGAACTGGGTGTTTGTCTTAATACACACCACTTCATTCTAGCACAGAAACACGCAATAGTGAATACATTCCTCCGCATATGATAATTATTTAATAATCGGCTGTGATACCTTCCCCATTCTGAAACTAACAAGGTGCACAATGTACAGATCAGTGTGATACTGGATAACAATGGATCTTTTATAAAGAAAAGGTCTGCGATTTGCTATCATACGTTCTTTACGATCCGTACACGGAAAATACTGTACCTACAGTACATACAGTTATATAGCCTCTTGAGAGATTGAGAACTTCGAAGGGTCGTGAACATTTTTCTTATGTTCGTAGACTAAAGATCTCTGACATTATTTTTTCAAATGAATTGCTTCTAGTACCGTAAAAAATGAAAAATCCTTTACTTTATGTGTGCACTAAAAGCAAAGCAAAGCAAAGCAAAGCAAAGTCATTTTCGTACAAGCCATTAAGGCCCTTGGAGGGATGGATGGTAAAGGTTTCCACTATTGTTAACCTCGGCACGTGTTGGGGTGGAGTGGTTAGCTCTACGCCCGGCCGCCTTTGCCCCCAGGAACTAACCTGGTACTCATTCCTGGAGTAGGCTGAGTGAACCTCAGCGCCATATGCACCTCCGGAAGCGGAAATCTCGTTTCTTAAATTTTACGACTTCCTGACGGGGAGGTGCACTAGCTCGTAAAATAGGCCTACTGTAGTTCCCTGAGAAATGTGAACCTCGTTATTAGGCAAAATATAAATATAATAAAAATAAATAAATAAATAAATAAATAAATAAATAAATAAATATAAGGGATGCTTATTTTGTTTCTACCACTATGCAAAATCGTGAACCATATGATTCAAATGCCTTCCTTTAGTACGGCGGTGGAATTCAATTCAATGACGTCCACGATTCATCTAAAACATCTCCTTATCCTTTGCACTAGTCCTGAAATTCTTCGCCGTAAATTCTTTGTTCTGTTAACCTCAATTCCATACATCAGTGTTTAAGGTGGCCCCCTACCCTGCAAGAAATAGTTTATATTTGATTTCTCGCTGGTTAACGGATAACAGTGTGTACTGTGTGTGTGCGTGTCCTTGCTGGCGATACCTAGTATTTTCAGTGCACAATGACTTCTGGTGTGGGATAAAACAAGTTTCTTACTTGCATTGAACTGTCTCAGTCTTATCCTTGGGTTTTGAGAAATGAAGGCGACTGAGGTATGAACAATGCTAATAATGCAATTCCTTCTGCAGCTAGTCCCTGTTAGCAATGGTGTGAAAATGTCACTTATGATGTCTTAGCCTTGGTAGAAATAACTTCTGGTTCTGTGCGGAAAGGAACAGGAAACTACCTCACTTTTCATATCCCTAGTATCCCTCTTGAGTGATGCCTAGGCCATCCATGACTGCATATGGTGGAGTTGCTGATGACCAAACCAGCCTTCGGGATGAATGATCAACATACATGCATACATACATACATACATACATACATACATACATACATACATACATACATACATACATACATACATACATACATACATACATACATACATACATACATACATACATACATACATACATACATACATACATACATACATACATACATACATACATACATACATACATACATACATACATACATACATACTGTACTTTTCCAAGGCTTCAGTACATAAACAAGTTACCGTGGTTCATAAATATGACGTTAGAATGGAGCACCATCGGTGAGCCTCGAACTCAGCCCGGTCGTCGAAGCCTCACCCTCCCCTACTAGAATGATTCGCTAGCTAAGCCGGTGTCGCATTTGGGTTCAGTAGACCGTCCGATGGGGCGGTAATTTCTTTAAAAATACTCTCTATAGTAGCGGAATATTAATTATGAGAGGAACACTATTTCATTACTAATGAGAAGAGAAACTATATCTTGTATAACAGTTTTTAATATATTAGTGAAACACACCTTATTTACAGGGATATACCATACAACACTGTACATGTGATATTGAAGGTTATCTTGACGTTAATGTTCGGTAGTCTCTCTCTACGCTTCATCATACGTTCAATTATTCAAACTTAAGAGGCGTTCCCTCTTGATCTATTTACACTTAGACTTAGAGAGGCTTTTTCTCTCTGATTACTTCACTTTACACCTACACTGATCACTTTACACACAAATGTATTCAGTATGGACATATCCTGCTGTAATCCTGTTTATTTGCCGAGAATTAATATATTCAAACTATATTAGGTTGTGATATAGGCCTACGAACACATATGAACTGAAATCAGAATATGTTTACTAGGTACACTCCAAATCCTTTGAAGGTCGCATCACCTCACTTCCCTAAGTTCGTCATTGTTTGATAAGTAATATAATAAACACGCTCATTTCATCAGGATTTTTATCAATATGCATAACAGGACATTATTTATACAACGTTGCTATCTGTGAACAAATCATAGAGCGACTTCAATACCAGACATCATAAACAGAGTATCATAGCACTACCTGCAATAAATGGACAAGAATATATACATTTCACACACTCACTCGGACCACAAATGGTACAAGCCACCCGCTGTTGGTAACAGTGAACATAAACTTTCACTGTCTCCTAGAACGAACCCAGGATCTTCTGAGACGGGGTATATCTAACCTGGAATTCCCTGCACGCTGTAAACAATTAAGAAAAGAAATTGGAGGGACCCTTCTTTTAATGCATGTTGGAATCTGTGCGACGTTGGCAATATTTAAATAGATGCACGTAATCATTGTATCCAAAGGAAAGAAACTCGCCACTTGTAGTTGTTTCCTTTCACTGAAGGAGACACATTTACTCCCTTTAAAGGGAGTCATAAATCTCAGCTCTTCCCTGCCCGTGACACACTTCCAAGGAGCGGCCTGCCAGAACTTCCCAGGCAGTTATTTCACGGCAAATAATCTATTCACTTCTCTCAATACTGGCCACAATGGCATCACAACAAATCCCGGCTTTATTCGGCCGTAATTGATACATCCATATCGCGATATCCATATCGCGTATCTTAATGACAGATTCCAAGGGAACTTCACATTTTCATTTCACACTATATATTATGGCTACAGCCTGTTCAACCAAATCTTTTCTCCTCTCGGTACATTGACTACGATGCAGATTTAATGACGACCTCCTGCCACAAGGGTTCAAATTATCTCACGCACTCGCGAACTAAATAATTTAACAATATATACCCCCAATCTCACGTTTCCATCCGTTGTTTTCAGCAGCATTAATTACCAATAAGGAGGACTTCCTAATAGCTTGTGAAATACAAAAAAAATCAATTACTGAGATGTCCTTGAAGACTCCGATCGGCTATAGAAAGATGATAACTGGAGTCGTTTATAATGAATATTTAAGCCCTTTTTACTTGACAGTACTTTACACTTAATTAATCTGAGGTCCTTAAAATTACGTCATGCATTATCAAACCCTTATTAAAAAATGGAAGTAAAATATGGTCGTTCCCAAACCATGAAGAAAATGTTCTATAAAAGACCCAAAATAAAAATGAAATTCTTATTATTATCCCTCTGAAATGGCATACTAGCAGTCTACGTTACATCTATGTGAAAAATCTACATATTTGCAATGGAACACGACCTTCAAAGATATAAATACTTGGAAATGTACTCAGCCTTCTGGATACCGCGTTCACATCCTTACAGGAGGGCACATCCATGAATTACTCGAAATCCATGATGTAGTCAGCGATATGAAGTTCTCTGGTGACTAGCTGGCAAGTCAAGGACACCATGGCTTGACCTCGTTCGACGTTCCAGAAGGTCTTCGCTACTCAGGCAAAATTTCGGCAAACAGCTAGATGACTCGTTCACTCTGGGACACAGGCAGATTCTGGCATGCAGCTGGATATCCCGTCACTCGGACGCTCTTGTAGACTCCTTATGTAAATGAGGGGAAGTTATCTCATGCGAGTGCGTTACTTTGTTACACACCACAATTTAAATACATGGTTGGATCTGTTCAATAGCACGAGCATTCCAAACCAATGCCGGTAATGTCTCTGTCGCCCGACACTGTTCCCTTCTCATATAAACAGCATACAGCTATTCTAGGCCCTGAATAAAGAATGTCACTGGTTAGGCCACTACTGGGTTAAAATTTCTCGTCTCACACGACCGCACTTCATGCATATTCTATTTGACCTAGTCATGCGTAAGTCAGGCTCTCAACTGCATTATGGATTTATATACGTGACACTGCCCTTATTATGCCGACACTGAGCCGTTCACTCACTTTCTTTATATCTCTCATTTATATCGAGCACACACACACTCCATGCACTGAGATACCTGGCTATTGAGGTTAATTGAGCCGTATTAGCTTAGGCTTTTAGGCATATATAAGGCTCGACGCACGACCTCTTCGACACACGGACAGCGGTCATTACGGTTTCGTACTGTTCCTACTCTATTAATTAGCGGCACACTGTACTCGCAAACAGCTTGCTTAGATTGTGGTTATTTCCGCATATTTTTATAGGCTTCAAAAAATTACTGCATTACACTGTTCACAAAAAAAAAAAATATTTCTTCATAAAGGACTAACACACAAATCACGACGAATTACTGCCGAACTGGCATTGCACTGAAAATGAACTGGGTAGTGTCTGCCTCTCAGCTCTTGAATATATAGGCGAGCTACGCGAGAGACTCGGATGCTGAGAGTGGGGGGGAAAATGCAATTCCTTCTCAGAGTTCGGTCCGGTAATATGCAACGTAGAGTGACGAACATGGTATCAAAATGTAGCTCTTGTATTCCCATTTCCACTGAGTGAATGTTTTTGAAATAGCTTCGTAGATTCTCAAGCAATCTTAAAAGCGTCCTTTTGTCTCTGTCAGTAAATGATGACGAGCACAGGGGATTCCTTGTGTTCGCTGGCACGGTTATGGTCCAACATCTGTTAGTCATTAAGACGCACCCTTGTTTACGGCGTAGTTACTGCTCTGTCAGTTAAGTAGAGCACTTCTCGGTCTCATAATTATGCGAAAAATTCCCTGATTAAAATGAATGTTTGCACTTAATTATCCATTGAGTATCTTGCAATTTATAAAAATTAACAGGTAAAGAACAAATGAATTCGATAAGTTGGCAGTGGTGAATGAGCGATGAAAACAGGGTATAATGTTAGTCTTCACGTTGGATATACTCTCTAGGCTCAGCTAGTGACCTAGATTCTCTGTCACGTGATAACGCGTCTCTTTTCATCTCGCTCGCGGTTGGAGTGAGAAAACTTCACGTACAAGCGCTCTTGCACTGCCTCGCTGCTAATTACCAGCAACTAGAGCTAGGTCGCGCGACTCTGGATACTGCAAATCAAGTCCCGAAGCAGGAAGAAAAATTCCACCTTGGGCAGTTTTTATCGTAGAATGACGCGGAAAACGGCATATTTCATCTCCTGGATATCATGACGTACCATAGGTGACGTTGTGAACGGTCACAATACATACATACATGCAAAAACAGCAATTCAAAGTCACCTCTGTACACGCCATGAAGGCCCTTGGAGGGGTGGAAGGTAAAGGCTTCCACTACCCGTAACCTCGGCACTTAATGGGGTAGAGAGGTTACGATCGGCCGCCTTTGCCCCCAGGAATTAACCTGGTACTCATTTCTTAGTGAACCTCAGCGCCATGTGCACCTCCGGAAGCGGAAACTTAGTTTCTTAATATGTACAACTTCCTAACGGGGATTCGAACCCACGTAATTCCGGGCGAACCAAGCACGCCTTTACCGCCCCGGCCAGGCAGTCACTACATACATACATACATACATACATACATACATACATACATACATACATACATACATACATACAGTGTTATGTGTACCCTACAGTTAATCTGTCTATACAGTGTGATTCAGCAGCCCCTTCCAATATCATTTGCTGCAGCCCAACTAACATGCACATGGTTATAGGGGTGCTATTTCTCTGCAGGCGTACTGTATGGTACTAACGTTCAGTGAGCACATTTTGCACACGATTCTGGACCCTAGCCAAATGTTATATCATCCGCTCGCAAAACATGACGCCTTGAAATCATTTAGCAACGTCCTCTTACCATGTAACTATGTTAATGTGCCGTGCCTCGTGACCGAGTGTAACGAAGCGGAGATTCAAAGAATAAACTAGGTAGCAGTGCAGTAATCAATGTCTTAAACATCGAATCGGATAACGTATGTACTCTGCTGGCGTCGCACTACCAGGGTGATCCCAGCAGTGTGGCGTAGCGGGTGTGGTTAGGCGGTCGCCAAGCAATCGACCGAATGTGCCAGCGGCGGCTCGAATCTTGCATCGTTCAAATATTTTTGCAACGGTATGATGTTTGAATGCGTAAACACAGGCCCACGTTTACCACATTCAAACAGTAGAATGTCGCTGTTGTTCATCTTGTTCCCTGCGTATATTCCACTGGTTAGGGCCTGAATGTACTGTAATCTTTGCTGTCATTCGGCACGTTTTCCACAGAGGAATACGTTGACATGCTCCTCATTTATAGGGAAGCAAGGCAAAACGCGTGCGAGGCACTACGTCTGCACCAGGAACGGTATCCCGACAGGCGACACCCGGCTGCTACGACATTCCGCCGTGTTGAAAGACGCCTAAGGACAATAGGCGTGATTTCCAACCAGCCACCAGTCCGCGATAGGCCCGTTACATCGGGTGAAACAGAAGAGGCCGTTCTCGAGGCAGATAATAATCCACACATGAGTACAAGGGCGATTGCACGACAGGTGAACATCAGCCAGCCGTCCATCTGGCGAATACTCCATGAACATAGATTTCACCCATATCATCTTGAGCTACACCAAGAGCTCCATGGGGGGGGGGGGGATTTCGAAGCTCGAATGGAGTCCTGTCAGTGGCTATTAGGCAGGCTGGACAATGATGCAGCATTCGTATGGCATATCTTGTTCTCGGACGAATCGCGCCTCCACAATAATGGGAACGTCAATCTCCACAACATGCACTATTGGAGTCCAGACAATCCTCAATGGGCGCGACAGGCGGCTCATCAAGTACGATGGGGAGTGAATGTTTGGTGTGGTATCTTGAGGGATCGTCTGATTGGATCTTATTTCTTTGAGGGCCATTGAACGGGCCCATGCTACTCTCACTCAGGAACTCCCACTACTGGTGGGGGATGTGCCCTCTCACGATCGTTCGACGATGTGGTTGCAACAGGATGGAGCTCCACCACATTCGACTTTGCCCGTTCGTAACCATATGGACGAGGAACTGCCAGGGAAAAGGATAGGACGAGGAGGCCCTGTTTCTTGGCCCGCCAGATCACCGGATTTAATGCCGTTAGACTTCTTATTGTGAGGACATTTGAAGAACGTCGTTTACACTCATGCGCCGGGAAACCCCAACCATCTCCGGCAACTCATCATGGACACCTGCCGAGCAATTACAACCTGGAATGCTTCAACGCGCAAGACGATCCGGGTCCGAATATACATGAAGGAAAACGGTCATCACATCGAGTATTTGCTGCGATAAAATATTGTTAGAGCAGCTGTGTTCCTATTATTTTCGGTCTGTATGTATCCGGCTTGTTAACTAATCGGCTCTTCTTAGTGCGCCGTACCCATACGCCTCATTTGGTATATTTAATCATATATTTAACGTGGACTGCAGTCTGATGGTTCAAACGTAGCAAGTTGGAGCCGAGACTGGAAATCAGGCGGAGTGACGTGAGAGACTCGCCGGTAATTTTCCACCAGCCGCATGATGCTCCAAATTTTGAAGCAAGCTAGGATCGATACGCATTTGTATGGGAACAACACACCACCAGTTGAATCCAGCCAACGAGAAGCTAGGGGCACGGCTGATTTGAATGCAGATATGCCCGAGACTAAGAATCCCGAATGACCAACTTCATTGTGGCAGTGCTGTGATCGTCGTAATGTGGTATTTAAATCCGTTATTTGTGGCTGTTCCACAGGCCTCAGTGTGACAGATATCTGAGAGAAGATTATGGAATATAACTGAACATTTAAACTGAATACTTGAGCGCTTTTGCTAATTATTTAATTGAAATTAATAAGGTCTAGACCGCTGATTGGTTACCTGTTCAAACACTAGGGGATTCTCCCTGAGCTAACGAACTTGGTGAAGTATAATTAAGCTCGCCGCAAGGTGAAGCGTCCTCCTTTTTCCCTCTTTCTTTCTTGTGCTGTGCGTGGTAAGAGTTGTACGTGACGCGAGAGACGGTTGCCACGTGGGCAGAACTTTCGTTGTGGGCTCAGGCAGACCAGTAACAGTGTATTTTTAAACAAGTGAAATCGCGTCTTATGTTAAAATTAACTGCAGTCATTTGCCAAGTGCGGGATGGCATTATTTTCTTGTATTAACTGTGTAAATATTAGTAACTATTTTACTGCAACCTGATAATAAAAGCGCGAGGGATGCTTATGACTATTTTCATCGGTCGGGTCGCGATAGCGCGATAAACTGTACGAGTGCGTTTCGTGAAACGTTGTGTCGCTACCAAGGACTAGCGTTAAACCTAAGATATTTATATCTTAAAGTGTACGATGTGTTAACATTAATTTTCGTACTTAGGCTTTGTTATTGTATAGCCTGTGTTAGTTCGATGCTGTGCTCCGAGCACGCTTAGCGGTGAAGAGGAACGAACACTCTGTACACTTTGCAGTTCTACAAGAACGTGTTTGGAAGAAGATGACATCACCAAGAGAAGAACCAAGGACTAACCTACGTGTGCCAGGTGTGATGATCATGAAGTGAGGAGTCTAGACGCAGCGGCGTTGTGTATCGCTGGCGGCGTCATGTGAGCTGCTGAAGTTATGTGGCATGATGTCTTTTTAATTGCATGATTTATGATATACAATAAATGCTAGTGAGAATTAGGTTAGTGATTTTAATGTAATTTTCAGCCAGATGGCATTTGCTTATTTTGTATTTTTAATTAATTGTAAATATGGACAGGGTTGGACTGCATGCTTTCTTTGATTTTCTGCATGTAGCTTGATAGTTAGAAATCGAGGGAACTGTAGGTTCATTTTGTATCTTTTCTGGGTGTTTTTGTGGATTGTTATATATTTTTATTCATGTGTTCTACGTGTGAAGGTTTAGATAGCCGCAATCATCAGAATATTTAAGAGTAATATTGATATTAACTTCATTTTGTAATTACAGAAAATAGATTCCGTTAGGATGCTTTATTTGCATGTGTTTTCAGTGTCTTCAAGAAGGAATGTGTTGCGTGCATGTCGTTGATTTTAAGCAGGGTCATTGAAATAGATTGGAGGCTTGTTTGGGAAAAGGTTGAGCAGGAAGTCGAACCATGGAGATTTATTGAAGGGCTTATGATATTGCACGTTGGATGAGAATGAAATGCATGCTGATTAATTAGTGAATTGCCGGGATGGGTGGCTTAGACGGTTGAGGCGCTGGCCTTCTGGCCCCAACTTGGCAGGTTCGATCCTGGCTCAGTCCGGTGGTATTTGAAGGTGCTCAAATACGTCAGCCTCGTGTCAGTAGATTTACTGGCACGTAAAAGAACTCCTGCGGGACTAAATTCCGGCACCTCGGCGTCTCCGTGGACCGAAAAAGTAATTAGTGGGACGTAAAAGCATATAGCATTACTATTATTAATAAGTGAATTTAAGGGCACGTGCGGAGTGAACATTTGACGATGTTGTATTTAATATGATAGGCCAGAGTGAGCCCAGTGTTTGCACGGGGATAGATATTATTGAAATGCGAAAGGAAGCCTCGAATGATTTGTCAGGCAATGAAAATATTATATTGTGTATTTGAGAAGGAGTTAGTCTCCTCGTAGTGTGTGTTAATATGATCCCGAGTGAGCCTGTTGATAAATAAGCTCGATACCGAGCAATGTAATCAGCTTAGAGAAATATTAGCCCTGTTGTGAAATAAAGGGTCACTTCCGTAGTAAGACTGGCTCCCAAGCAGCAAACCAAGTCTAGTGAGTAAATTTGCTTTTTGACATTTACAGCTGTTAGCCAAGCAGGTGGCGTGAAAAGGAGAGACGACGGTGGGCGTTGTGTTACGCTCATATGTAGCTGGATGAGACGGGATATTTCCCGTTGCCTTCTTATTGTGCATTGTGATATGCTTTTGCCTAGTTTTATTTTCAGGTTTGTTTATTTATGTGTGTTGAAATTTATATTGTCTGTCTAGATCTTTGTTGTGAATCAGAATTCACATGTAAAATCTGTGTTTTTGGATAAGTTATTTTACCAACCTTGTACCAGTGTATATCATTTGATTGGCATTGCCGTATTCACGGATGTACATATAGGATAGTTGAACTTCACTAGTATTTGATCGTATATTATAAATTCATGTTAAGTACATTCAATCCTGGTTAGGCCACTCGACATCTCATTTAACCGACGCGGTATCACAATCGTATAACTCCGTAAACTTAGTTTTTCTCGTGACTCCATGTAATCCAAGAACTTTGAAATTGTACATTTTGATTTGTGACGATATTTTAATTTTTATTTAATTGCGTAAATCATTTTGGAACGTTATCCGACTTTGTTTGATTCAGTAATTATTTTCGATTCATTTAATGATTGTTATTATGTGCGGATCCTTATTTTGAAACCGATTTGAGGCCATTTCTATTCTGATTTATTTTTTGAGTTAGTTTAGATCGTTTATTTTTCTGGAAAAAATCCATCTTACCCCTTAAATGTATTTCTCATTCGACAAACCGACATTATTCCTGTCATTATACTTAGTTGTAAGTTTGAACTTCGGCTTTACTTCTACCCTAGACAACCTTCCCCTCTCTCTAAGCACTTGAGCTCAGTCGGATGTTTCAGACAGGAAATGGAGGCGTCGTCCTAGGTGGTCCTTACCCTACGGTACGGTATATTAGGGACACAAACACATTCACACACAATTTGCATGAAAGCGTGTATTGAGCTTACATTACGTGTGGTACGTATTAAACAAATATTTCAAAAATTCGTAATCTTCGCCCCGGACTCAAAGATGACATGAAATGCAAGCCTGCTCCCTCTCTCCTTTACCAACTACAGTACACTATGGTTCCGTGCGCCACAGTGCGCAACTTATACCAAGTGTTAGGTTTACTCTGGTCACAATATCAATTTAGTGTTTCGCCGGCGTGTCAGGTTCATATGAACTAGAAGGCACACGCATGTCTTCCAGAACCCTAGAGTGGTCGCATGGCTTTTGTTAATATTAATGGTCGCACCGCGTCTCTCTCTAACACATTTTTCTCAGTGTTTTACTATTGAATTTTTATACTTTATTTCCAATGACAGTATTATAGTACATTATTTCGTTTATTTTAATGCAGTTTACATGACTACAATATTTAACTATCTCGTTTCTTAACCAAAAAATGTATTTTCATAATTACACTTAAAAATCTGATTCTTATCTGTTAATTTGTAAATGGTAAAACATGGTAACAGTAAAACTTTTTCCTGCATCCTCATGCACAAAGCAACACTTTCATCTATTTTCTACACAGTCTTAATAAAACATATTTTTGAGAATTTCACACTTGAACTATTGGTACACAAATATGATTTTTTTTAGCTATGTGTGATGTATGTGTCACAATTCATAAAATAAAAATCAAATTAGTTTTAGAAACACACCCAAGTACAGGAAAACATCACTTTAATCAATTTCTACACACATTCTGCAGACAAGTTGCCCATGATCTCAGCAAATGAAATTTTGGCACTTGGGGCAGATGAAGGATGTCTTTCTGTCTTTGTTGTTGGGCAGAAATGACCAAGAAATTCTTCATCTTCAGATTCCTCCAATATGGAACGAATCCAGGCAGAATTAGCTTCATCCTTTGTTACACAGAAGAAAAAGTGTACTAAACTAACAACGCGAAGTTTGCACAACGAAGACCAACGTTAGCAGTCGCACCGGGTCTGCGAGACCCCGAACAGCCTGTAAGCACAAAGTTGCCAAGGCAACTGAGAGCGGGCTACTGTGTTCGGTTGAAGGTCGGGAGCCAAGAAGCTACCAGGGAGGGGGAAGCGCTCGGTGCATTCCAACAATAGGAACACCAATAAGTATGTTCACCCGGGTCTCGTAGACCTATCGCAACCACTGAAGGGTTTTAATACGAGTACACTGTAACGTTACGGCGTCCTAACATGGTTAGGCGCTAAACAACAAGATATCCGGTTGTGTTCTCTGAGCATACCGGCAGGGTAGATGTTTTCAGGATGGAATGAATATTGTGGGTTGCATAAAACTACACTGGAAGGGGCGACTGAATCACGCAGTGTAGAGGGGCCTCGTCAAGGATATGCCACATTGTTAAACATGTTTGTTATGGCACATTATCCTCAAGACCTAGGTGTAGTGATGGGATAAGCGAATGCTTTTAACAATCGAATAACCTCCATCATATTATTTAAATAATCGAATAAAATAATCGAATGAGTTTCAAATACCATTCAGTTGTTGTGATGGTATAATCGAATATTTTAATATTCGAATAACCTCCATCTGATTATTTAGATAATCGAATAAAAATCGAATGAGAGCCAAATATCATTCAGTTGTATCGCACAGAATATTCGGATGTGCCATGAATCAATTTTTCGATTTAAGTGTGTCGGATGGATAATCGATTGAAATAAGCAAATAGACGAACTCTTATGGAAAATAGAAATACGCCTTTTCCCAAACATAATGTTAAACAATAATAAAAAGGTTAAGACTCACGTTATGCATTGTGAATGCGTTAAACATTGTAAAAGTATTAAGTGATTTTTATGGCTAATTACATACCGTAAAAGAAATTGTCGTGATTTAATTTGAATAAATATTTTACCCTCCAGGGTTGGTTTTTTCCTCGGACTCAGCGAGGGATCCCATCTCTACCGCCTCAAGGCCAGTGCCCTGGAGCGTGAGACATAGGGTCGGGGGATACAACTGGGGAGAATGATAAGTACCTCGCCCAGGCGGCCTCACCTGTTATGCTGAACAGGGGCCTTGGTGGGGGATGGGAAGATTGTTAAGGATAGGCAAGGAAGAGGGAAGGAAGCATTTATGGCCTTAAGTTAGGAACCATCCCGACATTTGCCTGGAGGAGAAGTGGGAAACCACGGAAAACGACTTCCATGATGGCTGAGGTGGGAATCGAACCCGGGCCTCCGGGGATGGCAGCTAATCACACTAACCACTACACCACAGAGGCGAACATCGAATACTTTTAACAATCGAATTACCTCCATCCGATTATTTAGATAATCGAATAAATACTCGAATGAGTTTCAAATATCATTCAGTTGAATCGCACAGAATATTAGGGTGTGTCATGAATCAATTTTTCGATTTAAGTGTATCGGATGGATAATCGATTGAAATAAGCGAATAAACGAACTCTTATGAAAAATAGAAATACGCCTTTTTCCAAACGTAATGTTAAACAATAATAAAAAGTTAAGACTCACGTTATGCATTGCGACTGCATTAAACATTGTAAAATTTTAAGTGATTTTTATGGCTAATTACATAAAAAACTTGTGATTTAATTTGAATAAATAATTTAGTACGCACATTTTTGCTTCTCATTTAAAGTAGTTAGGCTCTCTTCTGAACCCCATCGTTTGGTCAATGTAGTGACAGAAAAAAACGCGCTACGACCCCAAGACCTAAGAGTTCGATATTGCTCTATTGAAGCAGCCGAGGCCGACGACCAACGAGGGAACGGTAGGTTCAAGGGTTCACCGCTATGGTCGCTAATGCACTTTCCCAAGTTGTGAGCCCTTGGAGTCCGCTCTTAAGACAGGCAACACATTGCAGACATATCCTACTGCCGACACCCGTGTTTGATTAGCGACCAATTTTACCTCAGTTTTGAAGGGTTGGAATTCTTCTCTTGGGTCGGTAGATGCAGAGTGGGTCTCGGCCGTTAAGTGGCCACGGCTGGTCCATGGTCCAATAGCTCCGCACTCTGACCGGCCAACCCAGCAGAGGAGGCTCTACCGTGGCTCTACGACTCTGAATTCGGGAGACGGGACAGGGGTGGACCGCACGACTGGCCTGAACCGTTGGCCACCAACCTCCTCACCTTCTCCTAGCATCATCTTCCCGGTATAGTTGGGGACAAAACATGACGGCCTCAGTTCCTAGAAGCGAGCTGGAAGCCAGTAGTCAATCACACCCTACACCCTGCTGAGTTAACGAGTTGTAAGTGATCCTTGTTTGTTTTGGAGAGGTTGCCAAACCACTTTTTTCTTCACTCTCTGCAGTATTTACCCTTTCTTCGTGTAGAGTGCAGTAGCCGATTTGGCAACTCTGGCTGCAGTAGAGGTAGTAAATCCTATAAACCGCTAATAGACACCGAGCTGCCACTGGAAAGTAGTGGTGTGAGGCGAGGTCGTCATGATTTGTCCCTAACTACAACAAATCTCCCTGCCTGAGAGACGGCGTCACCATCTAAGAAGCCCACCTCCCCCTTCAGGGTAGGAATGAAAATATTTTAGTAGTAGTATTAGTAGTTCTTGTCATACCTTATTCGTTTAAAAAGATTACTTGTCGATAATCTTGTTTACCCGTTAAAACGACAGTCAGCACATCACATCGCCATTAATCAGAATGTTTCATGTATAAACAACATCGTACAGTAGTTTGTGCTCACTGAAACCTGCGAATAAAAATCTTTCTAGAGCCATTTACCCAACTTGTCATCATTTCTGAACTTTGTGGCTGCACTCCTATTGTCAGCAAGAGGAGTGTTGAGTTGATAGGGGGCACAAAGAGGGGGGTGGATGGTGGGGGAAGATGTCAAAAATCGCCGAGCACGTAACGTTTCTGCCTCATTACTTGCCTGCGCTCCAGGCGCTTTGTGGTCCGTTAGTTCCGTTCTCTGCCGGCAGGTGGTCTCTCCCCCCAGATGCTCATTTGTCGCTCCGTATTTTGTTGAAGGGAGGCTGCACTGGAGCAACGAGGACTGGGGGTGGAGGAAGTAAAAAGTTAGTGAAGCAGACAAGAACAAGATGAGGAGGAAGCCAACCAAAATCAGGGCGAGGCGAATGGAAGATTGCGGTCTTATACAACAGACTGCAGTTCTAAATACTATCTTACTATGTCAGGAGAGTGATTAAGAAATTAGAGTCATCGGGATCATCAGTTCCCTGTATATTCTCAAATACTCGAGTAGCTCAAAGTTTCAGGTTCTAACAAATTAGATCATCTGCGAGGCGTAATCGGCTCGCGCTTTCACACGAGAAACTTGTGTTGAGTAATTAACTGGCAATTCCTTTGGGAAAATTTCAAGCACCTTCTTCTTCTTCTTCTTCTTCTTCTTCTTCTTCTCCCTCTTCTTCTTCTGATGCCGATGCTGATGCTGCTTTTCCCACATTCAGGTGAGGTTGCAGGTGCGAACTGTGCTGCACGTGTATGGAACCCTCACCAGGATTACCTGATTCAAGAACTGGAAAAAATCCAAAGAAAAGCAGCTCGATTTGTTCTGGGTGATTTCCTACAAAAGAGTAGTGTTACAAAAATGTTGCAAAGTTTGGGCTGGGAAGAACTGAGAGAAAGAAGGAGAGCTGCTCGACTAAGTGGTATGTTCCGAGCTGTCAGCGGAGAGATGGCGTGGAATGACATTAGTAGACGAATAAGTTTGAGTGGCGTTTATAAAAGTAGCAAAGATCACAATAGGAAGATAAAGTTGGAATTCATGAGGACAAACTGGGACAAATATTAATTTATAGGAAGGGGAGTTAGGGATTGGAATAACTTAACAAGGGAGATGGTCAGTAAATTTCCAATTTCTCTGAAATCATTTAGGAAAAGGCTAGAAAAACAACAGATAGGGAATCTGCCACTTGGGCGACTGCCCTAAATGCAGATCAGTATTGATTGATTGATTGATTGATTGATTGATTGATTGATTGATTGATTGATTGATTGATTGATTGATTGATTGATTGATTGATTGATTGATTGATTGATTGATTGATTGATTGATTGCGCATTTAGATTTGGCCCTGTTTTAGGCCAAGTTTCCTGCCTGGAGGGATTTATAAACTAACGCATGTTCCTGTGGAGATTAGTACTGTTGTGTTGTGCGTATGTGAAAAGGAGTGTACTGGAACAAACACAGACATCCAGTCCCCAAATAAGAGGAACTGATCAGCTAAAATCCGAGGCACGGCGGAGACGAACCCAGGACCCTTAGAACCGAAATTCTCAACGCTTACGATTCAGCCAAGGAGCTCGAATAATTTCAAGCACCCTGCAATTAAAACCCACACACCATGAAAGGTCGTTGAGCATAAAGTTATTCTTTCTTAATCTGCTTACCCTCCAGGGTTGGTTTTTCCCTCAGACTCAGCGAGGGATCCCACCTCTACCGCCTAAAGGGTAGAGTCCTGGAGCTTGAGACATTGGGTTGGGGGATACAACTGAGGAGAATTACCAGTACCTCGCCAAGGTGGCCTCACCTGCTATGCTGAACAGGGGCCTTGGTGGGGGATGGGAACATTGGAAAGGATAGGCAAGCAAGAGGGAAGGAAGCGGCCGTGGCCTTAAGTTAGGTACCATCCCGGCATTTTCCTGGAGGAGAAGTGCAAAACCACGGAAAACCACTTCCAGGATGGCTGAGGTGGGAATCGAACCCACCTTTACTCAGTTGACCTCCCGAGGCTGAGTGTAAGCCGTTCCAGCCCTCATGCCACTTTTCAAATTATGTGGCAGCGCCGGGAATCGAACCCGGACCTCCAGGGGTGGCAGTTAATCACACTAACCACTACATCACAGAGGCGGACGTTATTATTATTATTATTATTATTATTATTATTATTATTATTATTATTATTATATTATATTATATTATATTATATTATATTATATTATATTATATTATATTATATTATATTATATTATATTATATTATATTATATTATATTATATTATATTAGGCTATAGATTAATTACAATTTAAACGTCTGTTCAAACCCATCTGGTGAGAAAGGCGGAGAGACAGAGAGAGAGAGCATACCTAAACAAAAAAACCGATAGCCCTAACAACATATTAGAAGGCCTACCTGAAAAAAGAAACAAATTAAATTCTAATTAAATTATAATTTAATTAAGTTGTTTCTTTTTATGTATAATCCGTTATCGTATGTTTTTCATGTATATGCTACATGTTTATTCATACATTAGTTTTGGAGAGACTGAATAAACCTAACAGTTATAAACGTTATAATAATGACTAAAGGTTTGGATTCCAATGAAACGGCGTTCTCGTTCGTCAGCAAATGTGAGGGTATTTGGAGAGGTACTTCATGTCAACATTTTGCACCAAATGGCTTTACGTACCAGTCTTCAGAAACGACATGGTGCCGGAATTTTGTCCCACAGGAGTTATTTTACGTTTCAATAAATCTACCAACACTAGACTAACGTACTTGAACACCCTCAAGTGTCACTGGAATGAGCCAAAATCACCAATTGAACTCAGAAGGCGAGCAGACCTGCAGTTGATTTTCCGTGGTTTCACATTTTCACACCAGACAAATGCATCGCCGAAAAACCTTCGATGTGTTAATGTGATGTTAAACCACTATAATAATAATAATAATAATAATAATAATAATAATAATAATAATAATAATAATAATAATAATAATAATAATACATATAAAATCCATTTCAAATCCTAATGATCTTAACAGACACCGAGGTGTCAGAATTTTGACCTACTGAAAATCTGTAATTTGTCGAAAGTCAAAATCACGGAGTTGTAGCAGTTCGCCCACTTCATTTCATAATCAAAGCAGCAAGCGAACGATTCATCATTTGCGCCACCAAGGTTGGCGTAGTAGGCCTATATTGCTCTTACCAAGTGGATTTACATTCGATTCTGAGCCCATTCATAGATTCTAATCCTGTCTGAGAATTGGAACGCGGTTTATTTAGCCTAGTGAGGTCAAGCGGGAAGCTGTCTGACATGAAAGACTGTAAACCTGGTCAAAAACGTAGGACCATATTATTATTATTATTATTATTATTATTATTATTATTATTATTATTATTACGTCGTCGGTGTGTGCATGAGTGTGCAAAATACACAAGCTCACGAAGCACAGGCCCACCTTAGTTGCCTGTTAAGTGTCCAACTTGGAGGCTCGTAGAATCTTCAAATGACACCATCAGTGGCTATGCGGCTATAGAAAAACTGCAATTCTTCCCCCCACCTCCACCCCCACCATCCTGGCGCTATCGTCCCCGAAAGGCCTTTGGCCCAGTAAACGACCGCTGCTCATGTCGAAAACCTGCAGGTTATGAGGTTCGGCGTGCTCAGCACGACCTAGCCGAGAATCGAACCAGGGGCCTCCGGGTAAGAGGCAAGCGCGTTACTTCTACACTACAGGGGTGGTTACAAAAACTGATGGCGGCGCTATAATGAGGTGTACCAGGCATAAGGGGGAGTAAGGTAGATTTCCATTGCTTTCTTCACTGGGCCAACAATGCTGCTGCTGCTGCTGCTGCTGCTGCACGAATGAACTTACGAGTAGAACCTTTCATACCGGACGAGTGGCCATGCGGTTAGGATGTGCACAGCTGTGAGCTTGCATCCGGGAGATAGTGGTTTCGAACCCCACTGTCGGCAGCCCTGAAGATGGTTTTCCGTGTTTTCCAATTTTCACTCCAGGCTAATGCTGGGGCTGTACCTTAATTAAGGCCTCGGCCGCTTTCCTTCCCACTCCTAGACCTTCCCTATCCCATTGTCACCATCTGTGTCGGTGTGACGTAAAGCAAATTGTAAAAAAGAACCTTTCATAACATCCAGACACATTAACCATGCATGCTCTGAATGTCATCACTCAGCACCACGCTTACCTCAGCAGCTTCCATACTGTCACAGCCATAAATGAGACCGAGACTTCAGTGGAAGCTACATTTTTCCACATCTTGTGCCAAGGACAGATGTAAACATACTACATCCCTCAAGAAATAGCAACAAACCCCAGAGAATATGCATAGATAATAATAAAGACAAACAAGATGCCTCCACTGAAATGTTGAATTTTCTTACTGCCCCGCTGATTCCTCAGAATACAGACGGAGATTATGACTGGAGCTATAACATAAGTGTGTTTATACTAGTAAAACGAACAAGAACACAAAATAAAGCCAAGAAATTTCTCCTTAAAACGCAAAAAAAGACAGGAATGTTAAAATATCCAACTCATAATTTCTTTGTTATATAATAGGTCAAAAGTTTACGTCAGCGAACCTGTTTAAAGAATCAAGATTGCAGAGAGGTATGTAGTAAATAAAAGTCCAAGTCATCTCTCTCTCCGTTGTTTCATCTTGCAGGTACGTGGTAGAATTCACTGGAGAAGTGCCAGCTTTTGTATGCTTAAAGGTGACAACTTTTACCAAAATTCAGAGATAATTTACAATCTTCTACTCATTAATATACTCAACAGTCATTCGTATTAGCAGTAGGAACAACCAGAAACGAAAACCTAGATAATACAGCAATAATGGAAGGTAGGCAATAGAAAAAATGCAGCCCACTGAAGTATTTTTAACATTACTTTTTAAAGAGCTTATGTTCTATTACAAAATGCAATTCATTATATAAAAATGCAACGTGAGTAAACACAAGTGATACAGAGAACAGAAAAGAAAAGAGAAGACGATGTAAATAAAACGTTATCTCGTAGATAAAACGTACTGTTTGAAGTAAAGTTTCTACATTTTAATTATTGTTAATCTTGGGACTGAAACGCCAACCTACGCTAAAAAAAGAAATGATGACAACGACGAGGTATTCTGAATAATTTTGACATCAGGTTCACAGTTTTTGAACCATAATCTGAAAATATTACCGAGCTCGATAGCTGCAGTCGCTTAAGTGCGGCCAGTATCCAGTAATCGGGAGATAGAGGTTTCGAGCCCCACTGTCGGCAGCCCTGAAGAAGGTTTTCCGTGGTTTCCCATTTTCACGCCAGGCAAATGCCGGGGTTGTACCTTAATTAAGGCCACGGCCGCTTCCTTCCACTTCCTAGGCCTTTCCTATCCCATCGTCGCCATAAGACATGTCTGTGTCCGTGCGACGAAAAGCAAATAGCAAAAAAATCTGAAAATATTAGTAAAACTGACTTAACATTCTGATTCCTCTTGTACTATACAGTTCACCAGCTAAAGCAGCTGTGTTTCATTTTTAACACTGGTGCTAGAATTCATGGATTCTATCGTACGATTCAGCATAATGCTTAAAAGTTAATTTTGTAAATGAGGAAAGGTGGAGGAAAAAGATACCGGCCATCAAAAGCGTATAACATCAGGGTAATTGACCCGACTGTTAGTCAGTGTCTGTAGTATCCTCCTCCCGTGGGTGGGGGCGGTAGAATAGCATCCATGATATCCCCTCCCCGTCTTAAGTGGTGACTAGGAGGGACCCAAGGGGCTCATAACTTGCGTGCGTGTATTGGTGACCATGGGATCCTCAGCTGAGTTCTGGCATTGCTTCCACTTACTTGTGCCAGGCTCCTCACTTTCATCTATCATATCGGACCTTCCTTAGTCAACTCCTGTTCTTTCCCGACCCCGGCGGTATTAGGTTTGCGAGGCCTGGGGAGTCCTTCATTTGCATCCCTGGTGGTCATTGTCTTTCTTTGGCCGGTATGTTCATTTTGCGAAGTGTCGGGTCCCTTCCATTTTCTGTCCCTAATTAGTGTTATCTAGAGTATGGTTGCCTAATTGTACTTCCTCTTAGAACAGTAATCACAACCACCACCTTTCCGGCTCAATGACTAAATGGCTAAATGGTCACAGGGGTCCCCGGTTCGATTCCTGGCAAGGTTGGGAATTTTAACCATCATTGGTTAATTTTGTTGGCTCGGGGGCTGGGTGTATGTGTCGTCTTCATCATCATTTCATTCTCATAACACGCGCAGGTTGCCTACGGATGTGAAATAAAAAAAGACCTCTAGCTGGAGTGCCGAACATGTCCTCGGATACTCCCGGGACTACAAGCCATACGCAGCCCTGAAGATGGCTTTCCGTGGTTTCCCATTTTCAGACCAGGCAAATGCTGGGGCTGTACCTTTATTAAGGCCACAGCCGCTTCCTTCCCACTCCTAGGCCTTCCCCATTCCTCCGTCGCCATAAGACCCATCTGTGTCGGTGCGACGTAAAGCAAATTGTAAGAAGAAAAAAAAAGTCATACGCCATTTCCTTTCATTACTACCACCGCCTCCATATGGACCATCTGCTGAAAGGTATAAAGAGGCAGGAAGGGATTTAGTTTAGTGGAAATGTAGTAAGCCGATGACTTGCTCTTAATGGCAGACTCTGCTGAAAGCCTGCAGTCTAATATCTTGGAACTTGAAAATAGGTGCAGTGATTATGATATTAAAATTAGCCTTTCCAAGATTGAAGTAATTTCAGAAGGGAAAAACCTAAGAGAAACCGTTATGAAATGTCTCTTTTGGAAAATCAAATGATCATAAATATCGTCGCTGCACGAGCAAAACCTCGTATCCCATAATGTTCTTCCAATCCGTTATTCTCCTTAAGACTTGTCACACCTCCCAGCCACATATGGACATGCAGTCCATCAGAACAATTTTCGTTATTTTCATTTTCCTATGCTGACCGGTAAAGAAAAATGAACCTTAAATGCATTATACTGTAGGAGTCAGTTGCGTGCGGCGAATACATTCGTTACCCCAGCTGCGATTTTTTTTAAAAAGGAAGCAATCGCAAACACCCAGCATTCCCTCTAAAGCCAACATTAATATTTTATAAACTCACTCGATTTCTAAGTGGAAGTATAACAAGCAAACAGATCAGACAATAAATAAATAAATAAATAAATAAATAAGACAATTTAGGTACTAAAGAACTTACGAAATTATAATTCACTTGAAAAAGAATATTTTCAACCACATACTCGCACATAGCCAACGGCCGTAGCCGTGTTGAAACACCGGATCCCGTGAGATCTCCGAAGTTAAGCAACATTGGGCGTGGTCAGGAGTTGGATGGGTTGCCATGCGCTGTTGGTGGGGCTAAGGGAATGGGGCAGTGGAAAGGAACTGGCCACCCTACCGCACGTAAACTCCGGCTCAGGAACACCTCTGCGGAGGTTCGGACCTGCCTTCGGGCAGAATAACCCTTACCTTACCTACTCGCACATACTTCCAAATTGGTTTTCACGGCAGTGACGGTATAATCGTAACTTAAGATACTTAAGATATTTACTTACAGTTTCACTCGCTGACGCTTAGTAATAGTACAGTAATAGTTTTCATAGAGATATACTGGGACTAACGTTTCTTAATATAAAAAGCCTGACCTTAAGTGAATGAGCAAAATTTAGCAGGTACTTTACCGTAGCCGAAGTTTTACAGTTTCAATCGCTTACTGAGCATAGGTACGGAAACGACAAACGAGGAAAAAATATTCCTCACGACGTATACCACTGTTTAATTCACGAAAAGTGCCACCAGAAATCGTGAAAACTTCACCTATAATCCAACAGGATTTAATGATGTTCAGTGCAAAACAGTTCATATGCAGATGCATCTTTTTTATACTAGTAATTAAAGGATAATTAAAGACCACAATATCCGGAATTGTCGCCGCTTTGAGTGGGCAGTGTTTAGAATTTTTAGAAAATTTCAAACCCCTATTCTCAATAACCTGACCTTTACATGTATCGTAGTCTTCAACTGGCGCGGCGATTTATTGATGTGGTTAATGTACAATTTAGTTCAATATATTCGAGTTACGATTTTGATCTTTTGCATGAAGATGGCATTGGTGTTTGTGATGACGAAACCTTCTATACTGCAGCAGAGAATAGACTGATGATTTATTGTTTTGCGATGTCCTCTGCACATGGTGGAAGAGGAAGGAATCAAAACACATAAAGCCGAAAAGCGACGCGATGTCGCCATCTTTTGTGATTGATGATTCCACTTCTACAGCAGGAGCGCGCTGTTATTTATCATTGGCGAGGTGGAACGATCGGTTTTTCAGCTCGTTTCCTGCAGAGCCCGTTCTTCTGTGATTGGTGAGGATATTGTTCCGGTTTCCGGTCTGATGCTCTTTCTGGACAGGATGTGGCGCCGTTTGGGCCAATGGTGACTCTTCTCTGCAGGCGTGGGGGGTTCCCCGCTCTTCCCAACCACCGCGCCATGACGGCGTCCACTGCTAAGTTCACAATTACTTCAACTGTGCATCAGAAGAATGAACACTTCACGTCTTAAATCATGTACTTTAAGTTCGACTAATCTTCGTTTCTGACTCACTCATCATCACATGGGATTTTCAAGTTCTCCTTGACAGAAAACATTCTTCCTGGTATTTAATTAAGGTCCATATCACAAGCCAGTCAAGGAAAAAAATACGTTTCAAAGAAATGTACAGCATTTATGCAAAACAATTATTTTTTACGTAGTCACTGTGAATATTCAAACATTTGCTGCAGTGATGCACACATTTAAATATTCTGTTTAGTACTTTCCCCGTCTAAGGATGGTGAAGTAGGCCTACTACATAACTGGATAAGTATACCTTGAGCAATAATTATTTTACATTTATGTTCCTCGGTCAAAATTTTTGGAATGATTTACTCTTAGGGAAAATATAAAGTTGGTATGAGGTTATAAATAGTGCTTTGTTAAATGTTTGCTATTCGGGCAATTTCTCGAACTCCAGTTCTTTGATATAGCCTTATTTAATGCAGACAACTATGTGTAACGTCCTTCATCTGCATCTATTTTGCCATCAATCATCAATCAATTCCGTCTCATAATTTGTTGTGAAATACGAAAAAAAGGCAAAATTCCAGATTTAAAAAGCCCTGGTCATAGACGATGTTTCATTAAATATCTTATAATTTCACACATATACCTCCACGTTGGAATGTTGTTCATTCCGAGCGATCGTTTTAATTTCTTACAAATCTCATACTGATTGAAGCGAACAACAACAACAACAACAGCAACCACTCCAATTCGATGAATGAAATACGCCCATGAGACGAACTGAAAATATTAGGTATCTTGATATAACCTTTTCCAACACATTCATTTTTGACGAAGAGAAAACCGCAATGAACTCAGAGGAGATCTAAATCTAGTAGCACGTGACCCACTTCTGAAACCCAAATGAAAGTTTTCGGTGGTACATCAGTTCATCGTCCCTTCTTTCGATCTATCCCTTTCAAAATATTAACAAACTCAAACACACATTCTCATATTAGATAAAATAATAACTTAATAAGTACAGGTAAAGAAATGTTACAGCTACCAACTTCTGATGCCATGATTTATTCATATAGAAGAGCAAAAGAGCAGTTTAAATGTTTTCAAATCCACGGAAAATGTCGTAATGAATACATTAATGCCACCTGAGATCTACGTATTGACAAATTCAAATATTTGAATGATACATACAGCTATTTATTCTTTCATTCAAAATACAAACGATATTCAAAACCGATAAAATAATTATGTTACAGTTCACTTCTAGACATTCCACGATTTTTTTCTGGAATTATCTTGCAACAATTAACCATACACAGGATTTATGACGCCTTTTCAATAGTTCAACGAAGTTATAGGAGTCGGATACCTCCTCCAATGTATCCTCACTACATAACACATTCTTTCTATTTTCTTTTATTCATTCTTCTGATAATTATACATAATTTTAATGTTCACTCTCATTTGTTCAATTTTCTGATTAAGAAATTAATTACGTTAATATCAATTTATTTTTAAATTCAAACTATTTTTATCCATAGGCCTATATCTTCCTTGCCAGCCCCGTGGTGTAGGGGTAGCGTGCCTGCCTCTTACCCGGAGGCCCCAGGTTCGATTCCCGGCCAGGTCAGGGATTTTTACCTGGACCTGAGGGTTGGTTCGAGGTCCACAAAGCCTGCGTGATTGGAATTGAGGAGCTATCTGACAGCGAGATGGCGGCCCCGGTCTAGAAAGCCAAGAATAACGGCCGAGAGGATTCGTCGTGCTGACCACACGACACTTCGTACTCTGCAGGTCTTCGGGCTGAGAAGCGGTCGCTTGGTAGGCCAAGGCCCTTCAAGGGCTGTAGTGCCATGGGATTTGGTCTATATCTTCCTTTGTTTACCCTTGTCTCTTCGCAATATTATTTCCTTTATTTCTATACTCCTTTACTACGCTATCATGTGATTTATTATGTGTAAAATTCTAATTGCAGGATATCAGCAAAATAATAATAATAATAATAATAATAATAATAATAATAATAATAATAATAATAATAATAATAATAATTTAATTTCGTGTGGCTATTTCTAGCCGAGTGCAGCCCTTGTAAGGCAGACCCTCCGACGAGGGTGGGCGGCATCTGCCATGTGTAGGTAACTGCGTCTTAATGTGGTGGAGGATAGTGTTATGTGTGGTGTGTGAGTTGCAGGGATGTTGGGGACAGAACAAACACCCAGCCCCCGGGCCACTGAAATTAACCAATGAAGGTTAAAATCCCCGTCCCAGCCGGGAATCGAACCCGGAACCCTCTGAACAGAAGGCCAGTACGCTGACCATTCAGCCAACGAGTCGGACATAATAATAATGATAATAATAGTAATAATAATAATAAGGAGAAGAAGAAGTGTAATATTTATTTCTTCCGGCACCTTGGTGGAACTGTCGGTATAGCGGCCTTCGGTTCAGAAGGCCCACGAGTTTGATTCCCAACCAGACCTGTTTTCTTTCGCCATGCCTGGTTAATACCTTTGGTTCGAAGACAGGGTGTTTGTGCTTGTCCTAACACGCACCTATTCATTTGTACACAACACACCACATTACTAGCCACCATAGAAACACGCAGTAGTAAATATAATTCTTCGCATTCATAAGGCTGGGTATCCGATGTAAAAGTGGACTTAAACCACGTGTAGTAACGACTTCAAGTAGAGGGAAAAGGCGAGAATATACAGTGTAAATTTGTTTTTATAATTTTCCACTTCTGGTAACGCGCTACGACTATGTAGTTAATCTCTGCATTCGGGAGACGAATGGGTTCGAATCCCACCGTCGGCTGTACTCGAAATGGCTTTCCGTGGTTTCCCATTTTCAGTTCCAGGCAAATGCCGGACAGTAGTTCCAGTGTATAGGTCACAGTAGATTCCTTCCATCTCCCTACACAATTTCATTCACCATCATTCATTTCACCTTCATTAGCACCTCGACTGAGGTTGGCGTCAGGAAGGGCATTCGGCCATGAAAAACATGTCATTAAACTTCATATCCCCTCATTCCAGACCCGGAGCCAGCAAGCGTACTTTTGGGCTTATGCCGTGTAAAGAAAATAAGACTTCAAGAAGTTTTCCTCGTGAACAGTCGAGATTTTCTTCAGAAGACGCAGAGCAAAGTTCTCTGGGAAACGTAAAGAGTGTTACGTCGTTTTCTTGACACGGCATAACCCCAAAAGCCTATATATTGTCTATAAGTACGGGCCGTGAAAGTACTAATGGTAATAATATGATGTTTATGAAGTGCGGGTTGCGTTAAGCTAAATTTTAAGGGGCTTATGGAACACCCTCTATTTAACTAAACGTTGGAGGAACTCTGGCTGCCTGACACAACGTGCTGTAAGCTAGGGCAAAATATAAAATAATGCAGTACAGTAGGTGAGAGAATTGCAATTCGTATCTCATCAAATTTTAGAAGAATAACATTTATTTAGTACTCTTCATAGGAAGGCAACTTACAAGAATGTTATTAACTTAAGCAGTGTTTATATATTTAATACGGGAGAAGTTCAACGAGATTTATATTAATACTGGCAAAGCATTCTTGTAAAAGATTTACTCGCAGCTAAAAGATGTAAATAATTCTTTCAATGAATAATAGTGTACGAATAAAACACTGCCTGCTTTATCGCTCTAGCTTATTTCAGGATGGCCTAAAAACACACACGCATATATAGACACGATACTATTCAACCAAACGAAGTTGTGACACTTGCACGGAGTGACACTTGCACGGAGATGGAATGTGTTGACACTTGCACGGAAAGACAAAAATTCCTGGAAATTACTAAGCATGACTATTTCAAACAGTGACACTTGCACGGAGGCCCAAGGGGGATTGGAAAACCAGAAACAGGGGAGGGGAATGCCCACCCGGTAAGTGGAATTCATTGCTACAGTTGATACGTCCGTGTTGAACTGGTGATAATTTCTCTGCAGCTATGGAGTTCACTGAGACCGCCTTTATTGATTTACGACGGACATCAGTATATTGTGGTCTATGCCAATAAAGATTAAATGACTTATTGGCGGTGCGTATATTTCAAGAAAAGTAAATGTGAAGGAAGAATAACAACGAAAGATAATACAATTTTAGGCGAGACAAGTCATGTTTGCATTCCGGACGACGCGGCGAATGAAGTGAAAAAATTGTAGTAAATGCAAAAAAAGTGCAAGGGAAACAGACAGTATGATTTCAACAGTTTACACCGGAGAAGTAGGCCAGCTCTTCAATAGAGGCTATGACATGTGACATCGCTGCCATCACATAGAAGTGCCAAACAGTCATTACATCGCATCCGACAGAAAAGAATGGGACCTACAAAAGACCCGACCGATTCTGGAAGTGTAATAATACACGAAAGACACAAGCAATGGACGATGGTGGAAAATTCCTACTTGAAGACGACAACAGGAGGATTAAAGACAGGATATTAGTGTTTGCCAGCGAGAAAGGAAAATCTGCTTTATCAAGTTGCTCTTCCTTCTTTGTCGACGAAACCTTCTAAAGTTCAAGCAAGCAGTTTGGGCTGTTATTTAACATCCACGCCGATCTTGGAAGTTCTTGGGAAGAAACCAACACACCAGCTGTCTACGATCTGTTACCAAACAAGAAACGGGAAACGTTATGCTCGTTTCTTCGAAGCTGTTAAAAACAACGTACCAGGATGGGACCCTGTGACACCTGTAAAACGATGTTTCCTCAAGCTGAGATTCTTGGTTGCAACTATCATTTAGTCAATGTCTATGAAGGAAAATACTAGATTGTGGCCTTGTTACTGCGTACAGGGAAAATGAAGAAATTAGACTTCATATTCGAATATGTTCAGCACTAGCGCACATTTCCCTACAAATGATTGATGATGGTATCCGACTCGTTGGCTGAATGGTCAGCGTACTGGCCTTCGGTTCAGAGGGTCGCGGGTTCGATTCCCGGCTGGGTCGGGGATTTTAAACTTCGTTGGTTAATACCAGTGGCCCGAGGGCTGGGTGTTTGTGCTGTCCCCAACATCCCTCCACCACAGTAACACGCAGTTACCTACACATGGCAGATGCCGCCAACCCTCATCGGAGGGTCTGCCTTACAAGGGCTGCACACACGAAATTATTATTATTATTATTATTGATGATGGTTGGCTATGTATTCAGGAGAGCTCGCCTGAAAATCAGAATGTACAGGTGTTTTACGACCATGTCGTCGATCAATGGCTGGATAACGAGCACATGCCAAGGAATATGTGGAACTGTTGTGGAAGGCGGCATCGGACCAATAACGTTTCTGAAGGCTGGAACCAAAGAATAAACAGTTTAATTTCGAGAGAGCACCCGAATGTATATTCGCTGATCAAGACTCTTCGAGATGACGCAGAGTACTACGGTCACCAATTTGACAGGATAGTTTTGAATATCGATGGGAAGAGAAGAAAGAAATCAGCAGTGAAGATCGTTGGGAGTATTTCAAAGGTCTTATAAATACCTTAAGTTGATGGCAAACTAAGATCATTCCTAGTTTGTGTTGCTTACGCTCAGAAACTGCAGTGAAACTACCCTGGAATATTACAGGATTTGTAAATCATGTAAATATATAAATATACTGAATCATAATTAATAAAGAGAAAACATGACAGTGGAATATCACTTCATAACTATGCAAATACCTTGAATCAGCACGTAAAAAATAAAAAAACTTGAACTTGCATAAAGTGAAAAAATATATCTATGAGGAACGCAAAGAGACTACCTCCCCGTGGTGTTCTCTGGAAACGGCGCTAAGTCGGCTAAATGTCTCTTACAATGTATAAAATTAACCAGAAAAACAAACCCCATGGCGCAACAGCCCTTGAAGGGCCTTGGTCTACCAAGTGACCGCTGCTCAGCCCGAAGGTCTGCAGATTACGAGGTGACGTGTGGTCAGCATGATGAATCGTTACAGTAGTTATTCTTGGCTCTCTACACCAGCGCCGCTATCTCGCCATCAGATAGCTCCTCAATTCCAATCTAACCACCTCGAACCAGCCCTCAGATTCAGGTAAAAATCCCTGACCTGGCCGGGAATCGAACCCGGGGCTTCCGGGTAAGAGGCAGGCACGCTACTCCTACATCATGGGGCCGGCATTTATAAAATTAACAGTTACTTATAAATTGCATCTAAATTCACTACCGTGATTACCAGAGCTAGGATTTTATGACATGTAATCTTTTAATTGATTCTAAATAGGCATTGCTAACTTGAATACAAATCCTTATCATACTGTAGTTCCCACATTGTAGAAATGCTAATTACCGAGCAAGTGGCCGTGCGGTTAGGGTCGCGCAGCCGTGAGCTTGCATTCGGGAGATAGCGGGTTCGAACCCCACTGTCGGCAGCCCTGAAGATGGTTTTCCGTGGTTTCCCCATTTTCACACCAGGCAAATGCTGGGGCTCTACCTTAATGAAGGCCACGGCCGCTACCTTCCCAATCTCCCACCCTTCCTTCGCCGAAAACCTTCGATATGTTAGTGCGACGTTAAACAAATAGCAAATAAATGCTAATTTATTAGGTTATTTTTCTCATTTTTTGCCATTTTGTATTATTAGGTCATTTTATAAATGTGTTGGTCATTATGCAGTCATTTTATGGAATCTATTGTCCGGCTCCATGGCTAAATGGTTAGCGTGCTGGCCTCTGGCCACAGGGGTCCCGGGTTCGTTCCGCTGGCACGGGGGCTGGGTGTACGACCCGCAGGTCGCCTACAGGAGTCAAATCAAAAAGACCTGCACCTGGCAAGCCGAAGCATTTTTTATACTTTTTGAGTCATTTTCTTACATGTTGAAGCATTTACGCGTGTGGTATTGGATTTCGAGGAGAGGCCAGTATTTATGTGCATCTCCGTCAAAGTACGTATCAAATTACATTAGGTACCCAAAATTTATGTTAGTATGGCCATCCTACTTCTGACTCATCAGGTAGAGTGAAAGCTCTGTGCAAGTGTCACCATCCTACTTCTCATCAGGTAGAGTGAAAGGCTCCGTGCAAATGTCACTCCGTGCAAATGTCACTCCGTGCAAGTGTCACTCTGTGCAAGTGTTCCAACCCCAACCAAACATACTCCACTAATTGCTATATATTTACATGTCATCACTCCTGTGCCAAAACCGCGAATGTGACAATGCTCTTCCTATCGATTATTTCCCTTAAGAATGGTCACGCCTCCCAGTCACATGCTGATACGCGGGTCCATCAGAACAAATTTTCGTCGAGTTCATTTTCCTATGCGCATATGTAAAGGAAAATTAACCTTAAATACATCATACTCTACGAGCGGGTAAATATATCATGACCGAGCGAGTTGAACGTGCGGTTAGGGGTGCGCAACTGTGAACTTGCATCCGGGAAATAGTGGGTTTGAACCCCACTGTCGGCAACCCCACGATGGTTTTCCGTGGTTTCCCATTTTCAGGCAAATAGTGGGGCTGCACCTTAATTAAGGCCACGGCCGCTCCCTTCCCATTCCTAGGCCTTTCCTGTCCCATCGTCGCCATAAGATCTGTGTCGGTGCGACGTAAAGCAAATAGCAATATATATCCAGATGTAGCTGGAACGTGCGACTAATCTTAAGGGAAATAATGAATAGGAAGAGCTTTGTCACATTCGCGATTTTGGCATAAGAGCGACGATTAGTCTGTCCTACTCACAGCGAGCGGCCAGTAGGTGGCCTATCCGGACGGGCTATAATCCTAATTGACAAGCCTTTCACGTTCGCTTCTGCAAGCTGAGACCCTTCACATACACAGCTACACGCAGAGGTTTGAACACAGAGCTGCTGACGCCCACAACACACGATGACTATTCCCTGATTGGACTCCAGAGAAAATCCAGTAATTCACACAGTCAACACAGTGGCTGACGTGGCGGCTCTACACAGTGAACTACTCAACACTGACAACTAAAGAACGGGCACATAACAGCAGCAACTCAACTGTACTAGCCACCACTACAATACTCTTCACAGCAACGGCAGTTAACACTGTTCCAGTTCTACTCACGACAGCTGTACCGCACGCTGACTCCAAGACGGTCTGTAGTCCGCGGTAACACACACACAGTACTCCAAGGCAGTACACATAGAGTACTCCGTACTTCAGAATGACGATATTTTGACATCGGCGAGACACTGACGGCAGCCAGTAGTGCCGCCCCAGTCCAGTTACCGAACCCCAGCACCGACTGGTGGAACATCCACCACGCACTCGACCCTCTAATACTACGTACCTAACCTCATTTTTATAGCTCGGAGGATGAGTACCGAAATATCCGCGATGTGGCTAGACAGGGTAGTTTCTCGTTTCCCGTTCCAGAAAGCGCATGCGGGAACCAGAAGAAGAGAAACATATAGGAAGAGGCCGGCCATGCCATCCAGGCTGGCTGTGAGGGCCCCAGTCTGACTCACTAATCCCTTCCAAGAAATGCCGAAGGTAGGCGCGAGAGAGCTAACACATAACACTAATGTTGACACTGACTCTTCAATGTCATGTTTGGGCTTGTCTCTTAGAGCATATACAGTTTTAAATGTTGGCCACAGCTTTAATAAGTAAACAAAAAAATTCGTGTGGCTATTTCTAGCCGAGTGCAGCCCTTGTAAGGCAGACCCTCCGCTGAGGGCGGGCGGCATCTGCCATGTGTAGGTAACTGCGTGTTATTGTGGTGGAGGATAGTGTTGTGTGTGGTGTGTGAGTTGCAGGAATGTTCGGGACAGCACAAACACCCAGCCCCTGGGCCATTGGAATTAACCAATTAAGGTTAAAATTCCCGACCCGGCCTGGAATCTAACCCGGGACCCACTGAACCGAAGGCCAGTACGCTGACCATTCAGCTAACGAGTCGGACATAAGTAAGCAGAAACTTGTTCTTCGACGGTCAAAAGCCAACGGCATTTGTTGCTCGGTTTTAAGATTTGTCAAACACGAAAACGTCTCTTCATATAAATAAGTAGAGAATTCCTTCGCTGAATGGTCAGGGTACTGGCCTTCTATTCAGAGGGCGCTTGGTTCGATCATAGTCGGGCCAAGGATTTTTACTGTGTATTTTTATTTCCTATAGCTTGGAGACTGGGTGTTTGTGTTCTTCTTCATACAATTGTCTTTATCTACAGACAACACAACACACCCCACCACACTACCAACCACCGCAGAAACAAGAAATACTGAATACATCCCTCCACATAGGGCTGGCGTCAGTAAAAGCATCCAGTCGTAAAACCGGGCCAAATTCACATAAAGTGTCAACCCCAATACATCTAGAAAAACTCCACGAAGAAAATGATATTACAAGAAAGGCTGTTTTTTTAAGCAAGTCCGCTTGTCGAATCATGACCAGAATTCATGTGCAGCATCCACAACAAAAAGACAACGTGAGTTTTATGACTGTTAAAATATGTTATGCAATTTCGCGGAATCTCTAACATGGCGTCGCGGAACCCTGGTTAGGATTCACTGGGATAGACGAAAGTATGTAGAATACTTCAAGACAATGCTTGAAAGAAATCATGGCCTGATCACAGGAAGAGCTGATAAGGAGAGAATTAAAATCCCACGGAAGGCAGGCTCTTCACAAGAGCGACGACTTTCTCGTCTGACGTAAGGACTACCTGCCACATGTGGTTTGTGACTCCCTGTGGCGCAGTATTTATTCTGACCGCCCCCCGTGACAAGCTCGTAAACCACACCTGGGGCCCCAGCTAGGGCCCGCAGTCCTGCTAATTGCTGGCAGCACGGACATGCCTCGCCCGAACATCCGATACGTGTTCTCCGCATAAATTACCGCCACCGCTTGATAGCCGTAATTCCTACCTTGTTCAGATTTGTTAACATGAACGTATTATTATTATTATTATTATTATTATTATTATTATTATTATTATTATTATTATTATTATTATTATTATTATTATTATTATTATTATTATTATTATTACCGTGTTTTCACGGAGCAGGGAGGGAAAGAAGCGTGAGGGGTGAATAGATGGAAAGAGGAAAAAATTAAAGTTCGAGAAAACCTATTAAAATTTGAGAAATGTGTATTTTCTTTCTTTTCACACCAATATAACAAAGTAATAGGAAGAGAGCAGGAAGCTCAGGCAATAAAAAAATAGAGACAAAGGCTCAGTATTATTACAAAATTGGGATATTTAACATCAAATAAGAGCTCTTCAACTCTTTAATACAGGGAGCTCGGATGCTCAGACGTCACTTACAAGAAATAGCTCAACAGCTCAAAGTACTGTAATTTACTCTACATGAGCAGAGAAGCTAACACACTTTACATACAGGGAATTTTGACTCTTACACGTCGTTACATAAAGGTTTATTAAAAAAGTATGTTAAATGCCAATCAAGAAAGAAGCCGTAGCTTCTGATACGATTTTTAAGACGGGTCTGGAACCCAGTAGTTTCAATTACGAAATATTACAAGGATTTTAACCCAGGAGTATAATTTACAAAAAGCAAGGGTCTCAAACTCAAGAGTCCATTTAACAAGGTTTACAAAGATTTACACAATGGACCAGAAGATCGCATTATTAGTTGAAAAGCAACAACCAGTTGTTCGAAAAACAGTTATACGCTCGTTATTCTCACTATACAAGGAAACAGGAACAGAAAGCCCACGCTACACGGCCACAAGGTGAAGAAAGAGTAGAAATTTTACAAATAGGCCGAAAATCAAAATGAATGGAGGCCAAACCCAAATATTCATATTACCTAATTGGGTATAAGGCCCGATGAAGCAGAAGCTAATCCATACTACCCGATGACTAAGTAATTGAAGAACACTAAAGTCCGAAAAGAAGATATTAAGTTTAGCAGTTAGAAAACTGAAGCCACCAAAATTTAAGTTGAGAAGAAGTTTAACGAGGGTATATCTATCGTGCTTCCTTATAAGTTACCATTAGGGAAACTGTATAAGTCCGAAGATGGAGAATGGAGGCCTATATTGAGTCTAATTTTACAAGAGAAAATCCTACATTTAAAATTTAAAGGAAATAGAAGCAGAAAATCATATTATAAAAGGGGCGTAGAAATCTTCGCTAAATACACACGCAGATAGTTCACATAATGAGTATTCTGTCCACCTCATAACTGCACACTTACGCTGGCCGCTCCCCCACCTCCATAATTTCCGCTTTCAGAGGAACTCTCCTTTCTGTAGCACTACTAAAGCTTCACTGTCGCATGACCAGACTTATAGGAAAAGGCACTCTTTAAAAAGCTACAATGCAGATTTTTCCAGGAAGAACAAGAAAGAGGAGACGTAATTGGATGATAGGTTCCTAGGAGAGGAGTACGATTGGAGAAACACATTAATATCAGGGTTGCTAACCAACAAACAAATGAATCCTCTCGAAAGTAATTGAAGGCTTTGAACACTAGACATCGCTACATAAATGACCCTAGGGACATCTAGTTTATACAGTTTAAACATTTCCCATCTGAGAGTTCATGCGTTTTGAAGTAGATTACATTACTGTAGGGCTGGCGGACGAATTGAACAGCCGGAAATGCCTAACTCATAGTTCAATTAAGTTATTATAGTTTCCTCCGCGCGGTTCGGTGGTTGCATATCGACTTGCGGCTCCCATGATCGCAGGTTCAAACCCGACAGAGGTAATCGGATTTATGAAGAGCGGTAAATAGTCCATCTGACACTTCATACCGTTCGATGTCAACAAGTAAAAGATCTCTGCTGAAATTTTTTTGTTTACCTGACAGAAATGATTAAAATTCAGCCATAGATCTCCCAAGAGCCATCAGGGACTTCAAAATTGACGTGCGGGCAGCCTAGATATTGCCTGCACATGGTAACCTAAGCATGCGATTCTTCTTCTTATTCTTCTTATTCTTCTTCTTATTTTTATTATTCCTGAACCGCGATATAGGAGTAAGTGACAACCTCATATCTGGAAGTCCCAGGTTAGATTCCCAGTTCGTGCAGAGATTCTTAATTCTCCAGCGAAGGCTACAACATGACTTAAGTCAATCCAGGCGAAGAACTGTCTGTCGTGAGAAGCAGAGAGAGTAAGAAGCTCTACCTCCCTTAGATCCGAAGTTAAGGTTGGTGGATACAGTCACCTTAAAATCACAATTTGAACTAAAGACGAATAAAAGCCGAAACGGCGGCCACACTTCCCTCGGGATTAGCATAAGCCAGTAGTAGGCAAGAAGAGCCACTGATATTTCAATCTGCTGCTATGGGAGGTTTAGCCAGACATCGATTAGAGACGCTAATGCAAATCAATGAAATGATTAAATTGCTCGGCATCTTAATAATAGAATAATAATCTGAATAATATAAATGTGCATAGTGATATATGGATAATTAGAGACCTTAAGAATGAGCATTAACTCTCCGACAAATTAGCGCCAATTGTTCCAAAATTAACACCTCGCGTTTTCGCAAAATTAATATTATTTTTCTCGAATTGGCATCTTTTCCAAATTCGGTAAATATTTCACTTCAAATCAGCATATATATCTCGATAAGTACCTTTCTAATCAGAAATTAACTTTTTCCAAAATTAACATCTACCATACTTTTCGTCAAATTACTAGATACTGTACTTTTTTTCAAATACGGTATTTTAAAAAATAACATCTATTTTTCTCCAAATCACCATATATTTTCCCAGCCCCATTTAATACTTTTGCGAATAAAACACTGCCTAATCGAATATAGAATGACCCTATTAGTACACACATACACACACACATAAACACAGAGCTATATTTGAAAATGGATAACAACAGTTCCCCTATTAGTAGATATTTACAAAGTCTCTTGACCTCGTCACAGCAGGCCACCAGCTCTGGTAATTTACCTGGAATGACGATCCCTTCTGTAATCTTGATTGACACCTCACCTTTCACTTCGTTTCGCACGCTCAGTCACTTCATTAAGCAGCTTCACGCACACAGGTTCGAACACACAATCTGTTAGCAATCACGGCGCACGACGACTGTTAATTGGCTCGACTCCAAAGAAGTCCGTCACTCACAAAGTCACCTCACATGGTCACTCCATACGGTGAACTATTCAGCACATATTACTCGGCAAGACATTAACAGAGCACCACTAAACAACGGTGACCACACTTCAACATTACTCTCCGTCGTACTCCTACAATACACTCAACGACGACAACCACGACGAGCACTACTAGTGTTCGATCACTCCAACAACTACTGCGATCCAGCTGCACAACATAACAACACTCACTGACACTGACTCACTCGCCGCTAACCTCCTCATATATCCCTGCTGATGATCTACTGGAATCCTCAGGATGCGGTCAGAAAATAAATATTCGCTTTTCGCGTTCCACAAGGTCCACGGGGAAACAAGTCGAAAGAGCAATACAAGGAGAACCGGCCATGCTCGCAGGCTGGCTGGGAGGTCTCCGGCTTGACTCACTCATCATTTCCAAGAAATACCGAAGGGGGCTACGACAGAGCTGAGAGATCGAGCACGTAACGATGCCAATGCATATATTGTACCTGTCATAGGCCTCGAAAGAGTATTAAATATAAAATCCTCCTTCACAAATATATCATCGGATGGAAACCTGTCCCAGACCTCGACCGAGTATTAAGTATAAAATCCCGATTCACAAATATATCATCGGATGGAAATCTTATGGATGAAGAACTTCAGAAAAACAAACTCGGCCATTGAAGTCCCATCTTCCCTACTTTCATTCAGCACAACGGCTACGCTCGAGAGCATACGGGTCAGTGGTTAAGTACGGTAAAGTAAAGTGGGCATGTAATCTAAATGGCACTATAGTAAGAGGAACACGCTTATCTACTAAATGATAAGAATGGATTTCCCCAAATAAAAAAAACAATTTTAATCACTGAGAGAATCATTTGTGAAAAATTTATACACACGAGAAATACCAAATAATTGCCTGCGTAGCAATTTTTAAAATATATTATACTGAACTTTATAATATGGGTAATACCGTTAAATTTCTTTATCAGTTCATTGTTCACTCCTGCATCTCATTCTGGCATTCCCAAACCAAAATCATTAAACACTGCATGTGTACATTTTCAGTACGAATTAACAAGGATCTGTCTCTTTTACCTTGATATTGATATAATGTGGATATCCACTATATTATAACATAACAACACAAATTATATGGAAACGATGGCATTCTCGTGAGAAACAATAATATTTTTACTTCATTATCGTTGTGTTGAAAACATTTTTAAGATTACATTCCCCTCTGGTTCGATATCCGACTGTATCGAAGTCCTTGGAACGGTACCAGAAGACCTGTCAGGGGTCACACATTTTCTGGAAAGCATTAAAGTGTGTTTATTGTGTATCTATAGGAATAATGCTCCACCATATTATGTGTTTACTATTTGTGTATTGTGTAAGTGGATGTTGACTTCTGTGGAATTACAGGCTAACAAACGTCGAACTGTCCGCTTTGTAAATATTAGTAAATAAGTATTACCCCGGGAAGCACTTATATTCGATAGTGTGATAATATTTAATGTTATAATGTAGACACTATTAACGATAGGCGACGACGTGATTTTCATGACTAGATAATTGTACGTGAATGAGTGATATGTTATATGTTTAACGTATAACATATCACTCATTCACGTATCTATCTGGGTTATCGGTTCGCACCTCGAGTCAGCTTTCCTTTCTCCACTTCAGCATCCTTAAACTAAGGGAGGAGTAACTATAGTCATGCATTAAAGTTGTGAAGTACCTGAACAATTCATATTCTGAACTTGAGAAGACTCTAACAACTGATTTAAATTGGGAAATACTATGAAGTCCGCCGAAGTATGTAAGTCCACCCCATCTACGAATGCTTATTTTTTGCTACTTGCTTTACGTCGCACCGACTCAGATACGTCTTATGGCGACGATGGGACAGGGAAGGGCTAGGAGTGGGAAGGAAGCAGCCGTGGCCTTAATTAAGGTACAGCTCCAGCATTTGCATGGTGTGAAAATGGGAACCACGGAAAACCATTTTCAGGGCTGCCGACAGTGGGATTCGAACCTACTATCTCCCGAATACTGGATACTGGCCGCACTTAAGCGACTGCAGCTATCGAGCTCGGTGCGAATGCTTCACTAACACACGTAACACGCCATGGGACTTTATACACCAGTTCATGCAAATTCCAGGAATAACTGTATGATTGCCCTAAAATCACATAGAGGACAAGAAAAATAAAATTAATAAAGGAAGTCTTACCCCATTGAAACTCACATATTTCGTTACCTAGAAGTTATATATGAAATCAAAATGTATACTACTAAATTTTATCTACAAAATTAAATTTACATCTTAATGGGACACGGGCTGATTTGCATGCTAAGATATCACTGGAATGTACTGGGGCGCAGACCAAGAATATACCCACGGTATCCCCTGCCTGTCGTAAGTGGTGACTAATCATTTTGGTGTGTAACCTGCTATCATCTGGCGGCACCCATATGGATTTAGTTATCCACGACTGCCCTCTCGCTAGCTGAAAGTCCTGGGTTCATCTTGTTCCGCGTTGACTTCATGATGTCCTGGAACTGCTACCTCCAGCCACTGAACGGTCCCCGTTGTCTTAATACAGGAATACCGTTAGGCACATAGGCGCGATCTCGATGCTGTAAATCCTAGGTATGAGGAACACTCACATACATGCGAGCATAATTAGAAGTCGGGTTACTTGAAGCAATGTTTATATCACTTCAAAATACAGTAATGCGAGACAGGTATATTCACTCATAAGTTCGAGATGGACTTACCACAAGTAGCGATTACTGTCCCAGAAGGTGGCTTCTCGAGCCCCGTTCGTTATAGAAAGAGATATTCGCTGATCTGTTTATTCCTAATTAGCGTCACTCTTCGGTACGGTAAACTTCTCTGGCTACTCTGACGACGTCTACTTTATTAAATTTGTTGCCTCTGATAACTACACATGCGTTACTTATAGTACAATAATCATTGGTTCTCTATACTCACCCACTACGCCATGACGATTGCAGATAGCGCAACCGGCTCCTAACTGAATATATTAATTTAGCCTGAAATAATATTACTTTCACTCCGTCTATGAGTACTGATATTGCTATTTCACACATCCACACACAACGGCTGTAACTTCACACAAAGGAACTACAGCTGTACTATGAAAAAGACTGCGTATCGGACTAACATAGAGTAAGCCTATGGCTCGAAAAATACTGAGAGTTGATGGGCCTTGCAGGGCTCATTTTATGGATGACTATGGTAGTCCGCTATGAAAAGGGAAACTCCTCCCACATTGAAAAAATCGCTCCACTAATAATCGTCTTTCGTAGTCGAATAGGTATTCAATTAATAGACCTTGACACCTTCTATTTACTGATCTATTTTAGTTTAAATTGAATCACAGGTTTACTAGTAATTTCGATAAGTAATAAGTAATTCATCTTCTTAAATTATCAGATACTACAAATTATGCTGAGTTTATTGATTCCTTACTTGTAATTTTCTTGGGGTAGTGACGAATTTTCTTTATTATTACTTAACCCGGGAAATTCGTGGGTTGGTACTCAAGAAATATGCAGGTGAACGGTGATAATGTCCAGTTCTCAAGTTAAAACCCTGTAAATTTAACCACGCCTACTGACACAGGCAACAGTTGAACGTAGCACCCTCTCTCGTTCCCCCTTTCCACGATAGAGAGCGCAATACCAAGGCCACGCTGTATTTAGAGCTTCTGCCTCTCTGTATGCGCAACTAGAGCTCCTGCATGCGAACTCACGCAGCGTCGTTCGTATCCTGGACCGGGCATAAAATGCTCGTTACAACTAAATACTTCATAGAATGATGCGGAAAACGGCACATATGTCTTACTGGGCTTCTGACACGTCTATTAACGTGATATTGAACGGTTACATCATGCAATATAATTACGAATAGTATCTAAATTTCCTCGAAATAATACGTACATTTTTAAAAAATAAGCATGTTATTGTCTCAAAAATTAATATCAATATTTTCAAAATTAGCTCATTTTTCTCCAAATAAGCTGTAATTTTTCCAATTAACATATATTCTTCCCTAAATTAGAATATAATCTTCCTCAAATTAGCACATTTTCCTCATAATTAACATTTAAGTTTCTACAGATTAGTATATATTTTTTTCAAAGCTAGCATAATTTTTTCATACTAGCATCAATTTGTCCAAAATTAGCACCAATTGTTAAAAAATGAGCAAATTTTTCTCCCAAATATGATCATCTCTTGTATATTTAGATCTATTACTCACTGATCATACGGATGTTCTTCAAGGTATGTTTTCGAACTCCACTGTCGGCAGCCCTGAAGATGGTTTTCCGAGATTTCCCATTTTCACACCAGGCAAATGCTGGAGCTGTACCTTAATTAAGGCCACGGCCGCTTCCTTCCCACTCCTAGCCCTTCCCTGTCCCATCGTCGCCATAAGACCTATCTGTGTTGGTGCGACGTAAAACAACTAGCAAAAAAAAAAAAACCTTCAAGGTATGTCAATTGCAATCTTAAAGGATTTTCTCCAAATTGTACAAAACCATACGGATAACTTAAAATAATTGCCATTGAAATAAACAGTATCCTTCCGGAGTTAGCAGCCCAAAAAAATAAATACTGAGATTTAAATCCTCTAAATTCCACTGCTGCCTGATGCTGTTCTTAAAGGTATGCAGTATTTTTACAGCCGCCCCTCGACACAGGCAGAGTAAAATGTAGCTTCCACTGGAACCCAAGTCCCAGTTATGGCAGTGACAAGCTGTTGAGGTATGAGTGGTACTGAGTACTGATATTCACAGCACAACTGGTGCATGTAAGTATTACAAAGAATGCTACTCATATGCTGAAACAGTACTTTCTGACCAGTGAGGAAAGCAATACAAATTTCCTCAGTCCACAACCTGCCTAGTTTGCTTCACTTTTGGTGCCACCATCGGATTTTGTGGTTTCCTTATAACCGCATAACCTTTGGTGGTGGTAGTAGTGATATTTGAGGATCCAACCAGCCTTCGGGCTGGTGGCTTAATTGGTCGCAGTGCAAGGTCATGCAGTGACCTCCCTATTGTAACCAAACCAATGGACCATATATGGCAAGAAGTTCCATAATACCTAAAAGACTATTATGAGTTATGAGACATACCTAGGTCTTTCATTATGACCACGAAAAGAAAAACATAAACTGTATGTATAAACTATATCTAATGTACAATTTTATTTCTGAGGTATCTATAATCTCCCAATTTTCTAAAAATTAATTTTAAATTGTAGTGTAATTGTATTGTAGGGGCTGCCTGGCCGCGGTAAAGGCGAGCTAACCACTCTACCGCATCACGTGCCGAGGTTAACAATGGTGGAAGCCTTTACCATCCACTCCTCCAAGGGCCTTCATGACCTGTACGGAGGTGACTTTGTTTGCTTTGCTTTGTAGTTGTATTGTAATATTTTATGGCTAACACAGGACCACTCCAGTTAATTATACAAAGAAAATTTAACTTTCCTGTTCTTCCAGTATTTCTTCATCCACTGAGAGGCCGACGTCCTTTCTTCATTTGAGAACACTCTACCTTTTGTCATTTTATTAATTTTGGTTTGTAGTCTCACTTGTGAGTCATTGAGAATCTTAATTTTGTCTGTTTTGTTCTTGAGATCATTTAGTGTTATATGTAGTTCATTAATTTTTCTTCTTTGCTACCGCTTCTTCCCACACCTGTTGGGTCGCGGGTGCGAACTGCGTCGCATATGTGGATTTGCCCTGTTTTACAGCCGGATGCCCTTCCTGACGCCAACCTTATATGAAGGGATGTAATCAATATTGCGTCTTTCTGTGGTGGTTGGTAGTGTTCTATGTTGTCTGAGTATGATGAGGAGAGTGTTGGGACGGACACATACACCCAGTCCCCGATCCAGAAACGATTAAAATCCCCGACCCGGCCGGGAATCGAACCCGTGACCCTCTGAACCGAAGACCAGTACGCTGATAATCCTAGTGCTATTCCATAATTTTTCTATTATTTTTCTCCGAGTTCTAGTTTACGGTGTTCTAATAAGATGTCCGAAAAATGAGATGCGATTATTTCTAATTGTGCTCAATACTAGTTCAATTTACTTACAAACTGTATCATTTGAAGCTATTCTCCTATGGCCAGTTAGTAGATCCCAGGGAATCACTGGGCATGTGAAAGGAATATTTTGAAAATCATTCTAAAGTCTCTGGTAAGACCCCAACTAGAGTATGGTTCCAGTCTATGGGACCCTCACCAGGATTACTTGATTCAAGAACTGAAAAAAAAAAAAAAAAAAAAAAAATCCAAAGAAAAGCAGCTCTATTTGTTCTGGTTGATTTCCGACAAAAGAGTACGGTAGCTTTACAAAAATGTTGCAAATTTTGGGCTGGGAAGAGTTGGGAGAAAGAAGACGTGTTGCTCGACTACGTGGTATGTTCCGAGCTGTCAGTGGAGAGATGGCGTGGGAGGACATCAGTAGACGAATAAGTTTGAGTGGTGTTTTTAAAAGTAAGAAAGTATTAAGATAAAGTTGGAATTCAAGAGGACAAATTGGGGCAAATATTCGTTTATAGCAAGGGGAGTTAGGGATTGGAATAAGTTACCAAGGGAGATGTTCAATAAATTTCCTATTTCTTTGCAATCATTTAAGAAAAGGCTAGGAAAACAACAGATAGGGAATCTGCCACCTGGGCGACTGTACTAAATGCAGATCAGTAATGATTGATTGATTGATTGATTGATTGATTGATTGATTGATTGATTGATTGATTGATTGATTGATTGATTGATTGATTGATTGATTGATTGATTGATTGATTGATTGATTGATTGAAACGCACATTTAAAGGGAATATTTCTGTTGAAGTCGCGAGTAACGAAACTCAACGGGAGGAGGTCAATGCTGTTAGTGAGATTACTCTTGAGGAAGTGGAAAATATGGTAAATAAAGTCCATTGTCATGGAGCAGCAAGAATGGATGAAATTAGACCTGAAATTTTGAAATATAATGGGAAGGTAGGGATAATATAGATCTGACCTTAGTAGGTGGTGCAGATAACGGAAGAAAAATGACTTTTTCATTCCAAAATCATTCTCTGACTTGAGAGAAATGTAAGAGTTACTGTACCATATACAAGTAGCATTTTACATTTTACTGCGCGAGTATAATTATTTGGTGGGGAATTGTAGGCCTACATCTTGAGGAAACGAAGATTCGAGGACAAGCACTAGAACAAGTCCATACAAATACCACTTGGAATGACTGAAGGATTATATTCATGACTAGCAAACACAGTCATGTCTTCAAGCGCAAACCGGGTACAAACTCTGTTATTTACGGGACTGGTATGGTGTAAGCTATGTGCTCCGCTCATGAAGAATGTATTGCTTGCAAGTGACGTGGAAGACGATCCATAAAGTAGCTTCTCTTTTAGGATCTAATGCCATAAATGGTTCTGAACATGCGCCATTAATTCGCGCCTCGAAAACAAGTAGCATGGACAACATTCCATCGCGGCTGCCTCGACAGCTTCTCCAATTGAAAATGTGAGCTTGTATGGCTGAACTGCGACAATAGTTTATATTTAACTCTGACCTTACACTAGTGCCGGCGCTGTTCCCCGAGTGGTCAGCGGGCCACCTGTTATATATCCAAAATCGCGGGTACGATGAAGGCTGGCTTTGAAGGTAACGAAATCCATAGCTGGCCATGTCGACATGTTAATGAGCGCTGAAGTCCATCCTCCAAAAGTTTACATTTTTATTTTCCTACCCGTTTATATGAAGATCTTAGAATCACTGTAGGGAGATTTGACTGAAGCATTGAAGCAAAGCCATCACCACACAGGCCATGAAAGCACCTGGAGGAGTAGATGTAAAGGCTTACACTTTACATAACCTCGGTACTAATGAGTAAGTGATATTTCTACTCTATATCTGACCATATTTGAAAAAAATGCACAAAAAACCCATGGCGCAGCAACCCATTGCCATTAGGGCCTTGGGCCTGCCAATACGACTGCTGTCGCGGCAGATGGCTTCCAGACACTGAAGTTCCACGTGGTCGGTGTGACGACATCATCAACCACATTGCTTGCCTTTCGCGACCGGCTCCTCACTTGGTCTCATGAAGATAAGCGAATCCTGTTCCCTTGGTCCAGAATTAAAATCGAAAATCGAACCTGACACTTCCACGCTACCCCTACACCGCGGAGCAGACAGGCGGCATTTTACTCCAGGAATTAACCTGGTTCTCATTAATCCTGCTGTAGGCTGATTGAATATCAGGACTATGTGTTCGCTCCAGAAGTGTAAGACTCGTTTCTAAATTTTTCGAAATCTTGAAGGGGAATTGAATCCACGTCCTTTCAGGTGAAACAAGCACGCCTCTACCACCTCGGCTGGCAGCTCCTCATTTAAACAAGTAATTAATGCGTATTCTTATGAGATATTAGTCTAGTTTGGTCTATAAGATCCCATCTTATACAATGCTACTCCCACCTTCACTAATAACTTCTGAATAACCGAACAAGTTTCCGGCTGAATGCAAGTAGGAACTCATTAAACCCCTTATTATAAACTACATAATATATTACACTGTTAGGTGGAACGATGTAAAACCTAAATATACGTAATAATTAACTCTAAGTGGCTCTGCTCAGATTGTATGGCGTCAATGCTATCAGCTTCATATTTGAGTAGTGCCATGAGAGTAATGTGACAGCAACAGTGACAGAACATTTTGCACTGTACTATTGTTTGAGTTTTACACTCGTAATATTAAAGAGTTCAATATAAATGTAATAGGAAACACATTTCAGTGATTGCCGGGTGGATGACCTAGAATTTAGGGCCCATTAAAGACCAAGCATCATCATCCACCACTGACTGCCGGGCTTAGTAGCTCAGACGGTAAAGTGCTGGCCTTGGCGGGCTCGATATCGGCTCAATTCAGTGGTATTTGAAGCTTGAAATCAGGTAACATTGGTCCCTAAAACAGCAAATATGGCTGTGCTATGCACGGCTCATCTCTATTGCCAAAAGGTAAACAAATAAAATAAAAATAAAAATTTGAATAGTTAGATATCAAAATCACTAAACATAACGAAAACAAACAATCTCAAGGCAAGCAGCAATAATGTTCTCTTACCCGAGTACATTGTTCGAAAAAACGCCATATCGCGGGTTGAAACAATACCACGTATCTGTCAGGCTCTTAAGCCACATATGGATATTTAGTCCATCAGAACAATATTCTCATTTTCGTATGATGATGTGTAAAAGAAGGATAAAGTTGGAATTCAAGAGGACAAATTGGGGCAAATACTCGTTTTTAGGAAGGGGAGTTAGGGATTGGAATAATTTACCAAGGGAAATATTCAATAAATGTCAAAATTCTTTGCAATTATTTAAGAAAAGACTAGGTAAACAACAGATAGGGAATCTGCCATCTGGGCGACTGCCCTAAATGCAGATCAGTGGTGACTGATCCGGGAAAATGCACCTTGTACCGTACTGTACTTTGTACTGCATGACGTATTATTTACGCACTCCTACAGTATAATGTATTTAAGGTTCATTTTCATTTACCCTTAAGCATAGGAAAATTAACACAAAGAAAGTTGTTCTGATGGACTGTATTCCCATATGCGGCTGGGAGGCGTGACCAGTCTTAAAGAAGAGCATTGCCCGATACATGGTATTGTTTCTTAAACTGCAATATGAAATAGGTGTTGATATTCATAATTAAGTCAGTGTTTAAGCTCACTGAGGAAATAAGAAAGCACTCACCCACTTTAATTTATGTATGTATACATGGACTGCGTGGTAACAACCAACTTCATTTTAGTGTCTAGTTCTTGTTCTTGTTCCGGCTTTGACTTCCTGCCAGTATCTTCTGAGTATTTTCTACATTATTATTCCTGTATTCTGAAAATGATACATTTAATTGGACGAATTTCAAGAGTTCAAGAAGTTAGATGGCATGCATATCTCCTTCCTTCCTTCCTTCCTTCCTTCTGGATGCATTTCTGCAACAAATCGAGAAAGAGATAGACAGGCAGAGGCGGAGAGAGCTTTAAACAGATTTTCAGCTTGAAGGCTGGTTTTATGTTCAAGATTACTACAATATGAAAACCTAGGTCATTTACAGGGACGGTAAAAAGTCATACTATGTCAATACAAAACAGGGTCATCATTTCACTTCATTGTTTACAACTCTGATTAGTGAGAAATTTCAATAAACAGCCTGAGATGCACTGGTGTATAATAATAATCCAGTTATAATACTAACTGAGATATATTGCTTCAAACTGGACATGATAATTACGATTTCAGTATTTAAATCGACCGAGCGAGTTGGTTGTGCGGTTAGGGGCGCACAGCTATGAGCTTGCACTCCGGAGATAGTGGGCTCTAACCCCACTATCGGCAGACCAGAAGATGGTTTTCCGTGCTTGACTGTACCTTAATTAAGGCCACGGACGCTTCCTTCCCACTCCTAGCCATTTCCTATCCCATAGTCACCATAAGACCTATCTGAGTCGGTGCGAAGTAAAGCAACTTGTAAAAAAATAAAAGAGATATTTCGATCTTCATGCGTCAAGTACCTTCACAGAATATATTTTCCCTTATTTGACTTGGTGTAGGTAAAAGATCGAATGAATTTTGGGATAGATGTTAGTATATTTACATTTTGAAGACATATTGCTCTAATAATAAAAAAATTATTATTATTATTATTATTATTATTATTATTATTATTATTATTATTATTATTATTATTATTATTATTATATAGCCATTTAGTCTGTGTTCAGTCGATGTGTTATGTGTTATACATACATACACACATAGGCCTATATACATATATTGTTCATTGAAGTGGGCTCTTTCTCTTCGTGCCACTCATCTCTGCTAGATGGTAATATCGTTAGAATTGTACAAAAATCAAGGAACGAAGGACACAACAGCTAGTAATAAATAAATAAATAAATAAATAAATAAATAAATAAATAAATAAATACCGAGAGGTAGTAACCACCGCAGCCACTTGCGAGATTGTCGCCTCAGTTCTGAAAATCGTCACCGATCATTATCAATCAATCAATCAATCAATCAATCAATCAATCAATCAATCAATCAATCAATCAATCAATCAATCAATCACTGATCTGCACTTAGCGCAGTCTGCCAGGTGCCAGATTCCCTATCTGTTGTTAACCTAGTCTTTTCTTAAATAATTTCAAATAATTTGAAAATTTATCGAACATCTCCCGTGGTAATTATTCCAACCCTTAACTCTTTTTCCTAAAGTCTAGGCCTAAACGAATATTTTCACTAATTTGTCGTCTTGAATTCCAACTTTAAGTTATCTTCATATTGTGATCTTCACTCTTTTAAAACACCACTTAAACTTTGCTGTCTACTAATGTCATTCCACGCCATCTCTCCACTGACAGCTCGCAACATACCACGCAGTCGAGCAACTCGCTTCCTTTCTCCCAAGTCTTCCCAGCACAAACTTTGCAACATTTCCGTAACGCTACGTTTCTGTCGGAAATCATCCAGAACAAATCGAGCTCCATTTCTCTGCATTTTTTCTAGTTCTCGAATCATAATCCTGATGAGGGTCCTGTAGAATGGAACCATACTCTAATTGCAGTCTTACCGAGACTTTCATGCCACCTCCTTTACATCATTACTAAAACACCTAGATGCCCTCATAACTATATGAAGAGATCTGTAACCTTTATTTACAATCCCGTTAATGAAGATATTTCTTTATATTAACTCCTAGGTACGTACTTGTAGTGATCCCCTTGAGGAACGCAGCAATTAAAACAGAGGACCTTTCTTCTTTGCGAAACACACAACCTGATTTTCCACCCATTTTATCATATCGATGGCTTACTTCTAAAACCTCGTGTATCCCAATGTTATTCCTAACAATTATATTCCTTCAGACTGGTCACGCCTCCCAGTCATATATTTATATGCAGTCCTTCAGAATAATTGTCGTTGTGTTCATTTTCCTATGCTGTTATGTAAAGGAAAATAAACCTTATCGTACCGCATTGTAGGGACGTTGTTTGCAAGCGAATTCACACACTCCTACAGTATAATGTATTTAAGGTTCATTTTCCTTTACAGAGAGGTTTTAGGAAAATGGACAAAAGGAAAATTGTTTTGATGGGCTGCATATCTATGTGGGCTGGGAGGCGTGACCAGTATTAAGGTATATAATGGGCTGGAAGAGCATTGGGACATACGAGGTTTTATAAGTGAGCCATCGATATGCTATTGCCTGCTGTCCATCTCCCTTTGTTGAGGTCTTTATGCAGTCACTAACAATCCTGCAACTTATTTGCTACTCTATCACTTAATCACTAATCACTCTATCACTTAAGTTTCTCTAAAGAACTCATCTGGTTTTATCAGCCCCACGTCCAGAGCATTATTTCCTCTAGTTGGATCCACCACTTTCTGAGGCGCTTATACGGATGCTATTGGCTTTACGTCGCACCGACACACATGTGTCTTATGGCAACGATGGGACAGAAAAGGGCTAGGACTGGGAAGGAAGCGGTCGTGGCCTTAATTAAGGTGCAGCCCCATCATATGCCTGGTGTGAAAATGGGAAACCACGGAAAACCATCTTCAGGATACTTATGCAGAATCACTTGATAAGATAATCAGCTATGTGGGAAACGACACTGAAATGAACGTGATCGTAGCGGGTGATCGTATTGACATAACGTCAATGGGGAAGGTAACGTGAATGACAGGAAGCATGACGAACAAATGTTAAATAAGTTAATCACCGAGCTCGATAGCTGCAGTCGCTTAAGTGCGGCCAGTATCCAGTATTCGGGAGATAGTAGGTTTGAACCCCACTGTCGGCAGCCCTGAAAATGGTTTACCGTGGTTTCCCATTTTCACACCAGGCAAATGCTGAGGCTGTGCCTTAATTAAGGCCACGGCCGCTTCCTTCCCACTCCTAGCCCTTCCCTGTCCCATCGTCGCCATAAGACCTATCTGTGTCGGCGCAACGTAAAACAACTAGAAAAAAAAAAAACTAAAAAGGCTAATACTAGTTACTTGAATAAAAGATTAGTTTAAAAATGTTTTATAACTTTATAAATAATAACAATTTCGTGTGAATATCGCTAGCCTGGTGCAATCCTTGTAAGACAGTACCTCTGACTGGGTTGGGCGGGGTCCACCGCATATGAGAAACTGCGTGTTGTGCTGTAAAACAGTGTTTTCTTGGTTCTTTTTATTTATTTTTACAATTGGCTTTACGTCGCACCGACACAGATGTGTCTTATGGTGGCGAAAGTGCTGGGAGTTTGAAGGAAGCGGCCGTGGCCTTAATTAAGGTACAGTTCCAGCATTTGTCTGGTGTGAAAATTGGGAACCAAGGAAAACCGTGTACAGGGCTGCGACAATGGGGTTCGAAGGCACTATGTACCGAATGTAAGCTCACAGCTGCGTTCCCCTAACCGCACGACCAACTCGCTTCGTGTAATCTAGTGTTGTATGTAGTCTGTGAGTTGCAGAAATTTGGAGGACAGCATGAATATCCAGTTCCCAAGCCTAGGTAAATGGCGTTACTGTCAGAATTGTACAAAAACAAACCCGACAGCTAGACACAAATCATTAAATAAATACATAAATGAATAAATAAACAAATACACCACCGCCGCTTGCGAGATTGTCGTCCCGGGTTGCCTAGGTCGAAGAACGTCACTGAATGCTTAAAGAAAATATTAGTTCTGGGGATATTCATTCTTACTTTTGAAACTGCAGAAGCAAACATTTCACAAATAATTTCCACCACATATGAGAAACTGCGTGTTGTTGTGCTGTAATACAGTGTTTTCTTGGTTATTTTTTTTTACAATTGGCTTTACGTCATTAAACTGATATAATTTTAAAAAATGAAGATACAGAAGAAGCTGGATTTTTAATACAGCTTTAGTTCAAAAAATCATTTAACTGATTTTGTGTTGAGTTTTATCAGATTTATTAATATTACATTAAGGTGATAATTATATCAAATATCTCATATCTTCAGAACTTCAGCAAAACATGGGGCATAGCTTTCAAATTCTCGACCCTTTTGCGGGCAATTACAAAAGTACCGGCCAATGAGCACAGCCCGAAGATCTTGTGGCAATCCCGTTACTAAGTCCTCACGAGGTCCAATGTTTGTGGGGAACTACGTGAGGCGAGGCGAAGTGCTCTGAGTTACTGCAGGTTGTCCTGAGGAGTGATAACATCAGTGTACACCTGTACGGTTAGAGCGGCGACAAATTGGCCGCGGAATGTGGAGAATGCTCAACCTGGGCCTTGCAGAACTGACCGACTCTTCCTGACACCACTACTAGCTCAGAAACATAAACAGCCATTAAAATACAAGCAACTTTATCGGTTTCCCAATTAACAGCTTCATCTGGGAAGTCCAAGAAGTGATAAAACCGTCACTTGTAAGTGGAGTGCAGTCTGATCAGATCAGTCTACCATTTACATCTGCTCCGTTGGACGCAAATAACAACTTTGTGTAAATGTCTCAGGTCCTCTCTATTGCTTGTTGATGTACGCATACAAATATTCTATCACGTTAATTGTACAGCAAAACGGGAATCACTTCGGACTAGTCTCGCCTTTGATTTGTAACTTCTCGTTCCTCTTCTTCCGCCTTTCTCACGCCGTAGTGGGGTCGCGGAGCGAACTGTATCGCCACATGTGGACTTGGCCCTGTTTTGCGAACGAATGCCCTTCTTGACGCTAATCTCATAAAGGAGGTACAGTATGTATTGATTATTGTGCTTCCTGTTTCCGTGACGTGTCTTAGCGCTGAGTAAGACGTACTGTGAAGGTGAGGGAGGCATGGAGGTCTGCAACTGTACGTTTCTCTCAACCCGAAATTTTACCTTTGTTCTTTTTCGACCCCGAAGGTAATACAGCATTCGATGCATGAGAGTCTTTCATTTTCCCGCCTTTCACTGTTCTTCCATTTTCTTCGCCTATACCTTTATTTGCCGAAGGTTCGAAACTTCTTTCTTCCTTGGTCAAGTTGTTTAATAATTATTCGAATGTCGAGTGGGCATGGCCAATATATTTGTGCAGCCTATGCGAAGATCGTAAATATTGTATACAAGAGGGTGTTGTAAGACACACATGTATGATACTTGCAAGCCACCTTAATTAATTTAGCCACTTTACCCTTGCTCATTAATCCGTACTAAGAACGGGCACTTTATCTAGTTTAAAACAAATATACAATTTTCTATTTATTAGCTCGATTTCAGTTTCAATTAATGTTGTCAAGACACATTACCTAATTATTAGAACTAACTCAAATTCTATGCTTACCTTCAAAATACTACACAAAGCTAAATGAAGAAATGATAATGCGAAATTTCTGAATTCGAAAGGCTAAAAATCATCACCCCTAAGAATCACTAGCAGCTCAATTACTTTCATATTGAATGTCAAAGATGAGAGTAAGACAGGTCGATGAAAGTAACAACGTTGTTAAACCTCATAACACTGCATGTCACCGGAAATGTATCCAGACTGATCTTTAATGTATTCAACCAAACATCGAAAGAGTCTATTTACCGCGGGACAAATGTTTGATAAAAGAGACATGCGTACAGGAAGAAACGCATGCAATACATTAGTCTTGGTTTGTGTCAATTTGAGTTGTATTATTCTCCTGTGGTAAGAATCCATAATCTGGAAACATAGACAACACAATATAAAACAGTTTGCACACAGAGAAATCACAAAGAATATTCAAAATGCAATAGCGTATAATGCTATACATACAAGTTGAAGCGAAATTCGCGCACTCGGGCGTCGCAGCGTGTCTCCTCACATGACAGCAATAAAAAAATGTCTCTCACAAAAATTCGTCCTGCGAATATATCATCATCATTATCATCATCATCATCTGTTTACCCTCCAGGGTCGGCTTTTCCCTCGGACACAGCGAGGGATCCCACCTCTACCGCCTCAAGGGCAGTGTCCTGGAGCTTCAGACTCTTGGTCGGGGATACAACTGGGGAGAATGACCAGTACCTCGCCCAGGCGGAGTCACCTGCTATGCAGAACAGGGGCCTTGTGGAGGGAAGGGAAGATTGGAAGGGATAGGCAAGGAAGAGGGAAGGAAGCGGCCGTGGCCTTAAGTTAGGTACCATCCCGGCATTCGCCTGGAGGAGAAGTGGGAAACCACGGAAAACCACTTCCAGGATAGCTGAGGTGGGAATCGAACCCACCTCTACTCAGTTGACCTCCCGAGGCTGAGTGGACCCCGTTCCAGCCCTCATACCACTTTTCAAAAATTTCGTGGCAGAGCCGGGAATCGAACCCGGGCCTGGCAGCTAATCACGCTAACCACTACACCACAGAGGCGGACCCTGCGAATATATCCGGGAGAAAAAGGTTGTTGAAGAGTGGCAATCTGGCAACACTGTAACCACATGTAGGGTAACTACCTCTGTCAGCACGTACTAGTTGTGCTGTACAGTTGCTGCAGTGGATAGAGTTTTGGGTTAGTATGCAGGTGGTCGGGGGTTCGATCCTGGATTGAGGCGCGTTTTTTATTTGCTAATTTCCATCGGACATTACATACTGTAACACAGTAAGATATCAATTCTTAGGTCACATGTACCCTACATTTACAAAATTTAGTAACGCTGAACACGTTGTAACGCATCTAGTAGATGAAGTGGTGCGAAGAAATTCACGCCCACGACGTGGGAAGGGCGTCTTTCAAAGCTGACCAATGAAAACGAACGTTCGTCCATTTCTAGGGTCGTAGTATGTAAGTGCAAATTGTTTCTAGAAGACCAGCTGCAATCGCTGTTGACGATTAAGACGTCAGATACCATACCACCTGGACTACATTTACGAAATAAAAAACGTACGCCTCAACCTAGGATCGACCCGTCGACCTCCTGCATGTTAACCCAAAACTCTATCCACTGCTCCAACTGTACAGCACGACTAATGAGTGCTGACAGAGGTAGTTACCCTACATGTGGTTACAGTGTTGCCAGATTGACACTTTTCAATGACCTTTTTCTCCCGGATATATTCGCATGACGATTTTTTGTGAGAGACATTTTTTTATTGCTGGCATGTGAGGAGACACGCTGCGACGCCCGAGTGCGCGAATTTCGCTTCACCCTGTATATATATATATATATATATATATATATATATATATATATATATATATATAGGCCTACGTACAGTCGCTCGAAAAAAAATGGGTGCATGGTATTGCATCAGTTTCTCGCAGGTGCATTTTTCTCACAAACAACTGAACCTATAACGTTTTATGTCGGTATCGACAGAGTTTGTCGGTATCGACAGAGTTTGTATCAACATGGCAGATACTTCATTATAACTACAATTAACTCGGATAAATTGAATGCGAAAGACATGTGCTCATTCTTCTTTTGAGTGACTATACTGATGCAAGTGTAATGGACAAGTATAATTTGGAAACAATTCTCTAAACCCATGGGTGGAGGTGAGAGTATCGAGCTCGATTGGTAGGTATTATTATTATTATTATTATTATTATTATTATTATTATTATTATTATTATTATTATTATTATTATTATTATCATCATCATCATTACTTGTGAAGTGTGGCTTTGAAGTTGTTTACATCTATTATTATTATTATTATTATTATTATTATTATTATTATTATTATTATTATTATTATTATTATTTACGTAGTTATTTACGGACTTTATTTTATATAAATCGTGGTCGCATCATTTTTATATGTGTGTTTATGATATTAATATGACCATTTAATGTGAGAACACGTAATTAATAGTACCGGTATATAATTTATTATTACCTGTAAATATCATGTATAAATCCGATGTAATGTTGTGCAACACAGGGTAAGATTCCAGAACAATACACCTTCGTCACTAGAGTTTTACAGAATGTTCTATTCATTTGTACATTAGTGGAGACTCAAGAAGATACAAGAAAACATGTTGTGTCATACTTTTCTAGAAGCCTGGCCAGGCAAGGTATATACAGAGAGAGTCTTGGGTAGTGGAGTTGATTTGTTAGTAAGTGTGTGAACTCATGTTGTGCGTTTGTTGTGTTGGTAATTGGTTGATATTCTAGTTTGGTAGTCTTATTCTTATTCTTATTCTTATTCTTCTCCTTCTCATTCTTCTTCTTCTTCTTCTTCTTCTTCGATTCAGGCAAGTGTTTTGTTCAAAATGGTGGTTCTTTAATGTGTGTGTATAATATGTATATAACTTGTAAATAAACCAGTTTACACAATTGACATTATCGCGTGTGTGCGTCTTTGTGAATACAATAATACATATCTTACCGGATGTCGTGTAACGACAGTTTCGCAAGCACAGTTGATTCACCAGGAGCACTATGATAACCTTGGTATAGTTTAAGAGAAGTTATCACAGCCTCAACTACGATGAATATATATACAGTAGACGTGCCTGGCCGTATATTTCACATTGCAGCCACAACTACCCACCGCTATAACTGCTGTTTGTGTGTGGTAGTAGCCTCGAGTCTCCCATCGTGCACTGCAGTGGTTGCGTGTCGGTAGCTGTGGGTATGTGGGGGTTGAAAGTGGCCAACTTCGTCATCGAATGTGTTAAAATGAGTGAGAATGTACCCTAGAAGGCTGTGATGTGTACTCATCGGTGATCTCAGAACATAACAGTTTGCAGCTTGAGTACTTCTGTGCGTATTTTCTGTAGTTCTTGAATATAAAGCAGATGAAATGGAATGAAATGTCTTATGGCTTTTAGTGCCGGGATATCCCAGGACGGGTTCGGCTCGCCAGGTGCAGGTCTTTCTATTTTACTCCCGTAGGCGACCTGCGCGTCGTGATGAGGATGAAATGATGATGAAGACAACACATACACCCAGCCCCCGTACCATTGGAATTAACCAATTAAGGTTAAAATCCCTGACCCGACCGGGAATCGAACCCGGGACCCTCTGAACCGAAGGCCAGTACGCTGACTGTTCAGCCAACGAGTCGGACATAAAGCAGATAACCGTGCCATATACACAATGGGTGTTTAGGAAGATCAATAAACAATGTGTGTAAAACTTACTGAGTGCAAAGTTCACAAAAGAAAATTCAATTGAGGTTAATTCTCCGGAACTCACATGCTCTGGGAATAGCCCTCCTCCAAGCAGCCCTAAACCTTAGATTGTGTGCCTAAACAGTATAAATAAAACAATGTGTGCAGATTAATTGATTTGGTATTATTGACTACTACAGTAAAATTGGCATGTGCCTGTGATCAGTTTGATAACAACAGCTTAGAATTTATAGTGTTGCCATATTGCATTCAAAATCTCTGTCTCAAAACTGGTACTATGAGACCAATGTGAGTCTCTGTTTGGGTGTAGGAATGAAAGGGCTAATTTATCGTGTGGTGTAATGAATATTTTCGTTAAACATGTACGGATAAATGTAAAATGTGAACAATTGAAAAGTAGAGAGTGAAAAGTGAATACTGAAATGTGAAAATGAAAACATAAAAGGAAAAATGCCAAAGCGGAAGAGAGAATTTTCACGATCCCGAATAGTATTGCAAGGACAGAAGATGGCACCGAGGAATGAAACCGAAGAAGAAAGAGGAGCACATCTAGCATTTCTACGAGAAAATTCCCAACGTAGCACAGAAGAACAACGTGAAAATGTTAGTGAAAAAGATCGAATAAGACAACGAATGCGTAGAAAAAGAAACAAATAGACAGGTGGATGAAAGAAATGAACATAGTAGAGAGAGAATGAGGAACCTTCGCTTAGGAGAACAGGTCGAGGTGCAATTATTGGAAAATACTGTACATGCTGGGTGCGAAAGGAGGCAAGGAAGTTACAGTCTTGAAAACGAAGCGTTTCATTATGATACAACTAAAGACTATAAAGAAAATCGAAGTGTAGTAATTGGGAGAATGGTTAAAGTGGAATTTTTGTAAAGCAAAAACATTTACAGGAGAAACGCTAAGTGTATGCTGCTCAAATGGGAAATTTAGATTGCCGGCAATAAATTTGCCGCCGCCTGAATTCTTTCAATACATGATGGAATAAACACGAAAATCGAAAGACTTATTTAACAAATTTAGACTTAACAACGCATGCTTCCAAATAACATAATCTGGGGCAATAGCAATATCATAAAAGGAGAGATCTAATCCCGCGTTTAGAGTCCAAAGACAAGTGTACAATAAAATTGGGTAATTATTACCACTTCCAAATGAAGCGCCGAACTTTTTACAATTTTACTTCGTGGGAAACGAAGATGAAGTAGATCAACGGTCCGCGAATATCGCAGGTTTGCATCGACGAGATATAATTCTTTTTTTTTTTTTTGCTAGGGGCTTTACGTCGCGCCGACACAGATAGGTCTTATGGCGACGATGGGATACGAAAGGCCCAGGAGTTGGAAGGAAGCGGCCATGGCCTTAATTAAGGTACAGCCCCAGCATTTGCCTGCTGTGAAAATGGGAAACCACGGAAAACCATTTTCAGGGCTGCCGATAGTGGGATTCGAACCTACTATCTCCCGAATGGAAGCTCACAGCCGCGCGCCTCTACGCGCACGGATATAATTCTTGATCTACAGCGTTTTTTATATAGAAATAATGAGGTATTAAGAATTTAATGGAGAAAATGGTCACGGAATACAAGATAATAACTCGGGACGATAAGGGTCCAATTGGCGAGCATGGAAGAGCGGTAGTAATCATGGACAATGAATTAGTCACCGGGACATCGTGGTACTCGCAACGTGTTGCAGAAACAAATTACATTTATGATGCCTTGCAATATTCATTGATATTTTGGCAAGGCAAAGATGATTACCATTTTAATACACAACAAGATGACCCACAAACGAATCGGCCAACAAATAAAAAAGTAACTTCGAGACTGTTTTATGCATATCATATAATGGACAGGGAAAATTAATACAATAATATACATATATGTCAGCAATTGTTTTAACAATTTATCGTTGATATGTATGCAAAAGCAGAGTCAGAAAGATTGCTCTACATCCCCCGAAATCAAAGTAAGTTACGAACAGATGAATACATTCATTTACGGCATTTACAGGATGCGATAACCAGTGATGGAAATATTGAAATCCGGGATGATTAGTAATTTTGTCTTGAACATTCACCGGTAGCCTCAGACATATGCACGAATATGCGGAAGACGCTATGATTTATATTAGAAAATACGGTCGTCACGATTTGTTTATCTCGTCTACGTGTAATTCATCGTGGAAGGAGATTGAAATTACAGTATGGACAAAGTATGGACAAAGGCCACCTGATAGATATGACATAATTGCACGCGTGTTCAAACTGGCATCCGGGATTTGTCATACTCTGACTTAGAGTATAGGCTGTGAAAATGTTGGGACTACAGCGCTGGAAATAATACTGTCTGGCAAAGAGATAAAGAATAAATAAATTGAAACATTTCAACCTGTAAGCGTTCCAAAGAAGCCTCCTTCATTAGAAGATAAAGAATATAGTTTATTTTGCGACTGGAAAAATGCAAGGAATGCAAGAGCAGTTAATGAAGAAATCACATTGACTTAACTTACTGAAAATGCAATAAAATATAAGGATTTATCACTGTGGTCGTAACGTTCAATGCTTACGGTTAATTTTAGTGATACGTTTCCTAATTGTACATTTTGTATAAAAAATTAGGAACTATTTAGTTATTGTTCTACTTTAATCGTACCAAGTCTTTACTCACGAGTTTTTAAATCCACTGCTATGAATAATCGCTTTGTTGAGGTTGGTAAAGATAACAAATTAAATATTACTTTATAACGTCGTAATGGAACAAAATAATACGCCCCTTCGTTATGCTTCCTGGTATTGGCTAAAACTAGTTTTTTCTTTCGCTTTTTTGTTAAAGTCTCACCCTTGGTTTGACAACATAAAAATAGCAGAGGAATGCGTGATACCACTAATATTTGGCTTGAACAGTATGGAAGTGCCTAAGATATGAGCAACGCTAGAAATGCCATTCCTTATGCAGTCAGTTCCTGTGGTGAATGTTATGAAGGTATGACTTAGAGGGTTCATTGGTTGCTGTGAATGTTTCAGTGGTTTTGGAAGCCTCTTCTCTGTTTGACAAGAATGTTAGGAAACTACCACACTCCTTCTTTTCTTCTTCCTATTACACTCCTTTACCCCCAATAACAGTTGATGATAGAAGTGTTGGGAATCGTTTGGGCTGAGACTAGTCTCTCGAATTTTAGTATTCCCAAACATCAATCGAGTTTTTCAGGATTGGACTCCGCAAACGTGAGAATAGGATAGGAGCATATAACCTAACTCAGATGACCAGCAGACAGGTTAGGGTAATCATAGTAGCCTGTGCGGTGATGAGTAACGAATTGGACGTCCAGAGGAGCTAAAGATTCTGTAAAGAAACAGTGGTGTTGTAGTTGTCCTTCAGTTTGGAACATCGTGTATTTGGTGTATGTAAAGTCATGGACATAGCCTGTGTTGATGTAGGGCCCAGTGTCTCCACTTATGTATTGACAAGAGGTTTCAAAAATAAATGACTGTGACCACCTGTATGTTAGGCAATATTCCTGCTTCGTTTGATGCTGACGAATCATATCAATTTCCACGTATTTTAAAGAGAATGCACTCATTTGAGGATTATTTGTCCTAAACTCATACCACGCGGGATTTGAATCTTGGTCAATCAGATGTGAGGTACCTAAAAAAAAAAAACACGACCACAAGTAATCGTGCACAAATTTGACCGATCTTTGAATAAAGAGAAAGATGTTCAATGAAGTGGTTTATGCTTATTTTGGAAGAGAAAATCGTGACTCGTTTCTAGTCTTACTCGAGTGTTTAAGATAATGCATGTTTTTTCCAAAATTTCTTTCAGACGACATTGCTATTTCGCAGACCTAACAGGTGTCTGTTGATATCGCGATCATGGCCACGGATTCACTGACCTTGGTATTCGAATTGTAGCCTTGGCAGACATGCTATACTCATGTTAGAAAGAAATAAAGTAAACAAATGTAAATGAAAGAAAAGTCGTCCTTTTTTGTGTGACTTATTAATATGAGGTCGAACCACAAACATGTGACTTTCTACTTCAAAATCGAATCTTGACCACCGTGGTGAGAAGATAGCGGCGAAGTGACTCATTTTTTATGCACTTTTATTGTTAAAATAGTCTGCCGTATGTCATTAGGTGGATCATTTATGAACCTCGTGGTAGATATCATTTTCCATTAATGACAATATTTCGAAAGAAAATAAAGGGCTTTGTCACTTTCCTCGAAATGTGGAAAAGTTAGCAGCTATCAAGCAAGCCAAGAAAATTGGTGCTCTGCTATGCATAAAGCAACAATCTTCGGGGGCAGCTACTGTGCGCAGTTCTGTTCCGCTGGCCGGAGCTTCAGAGCGGCAGTTCTCCTCTCCCTCTAATTCACTTCCAGTAAAACGTTCTAAATGGGCCTTCCATGCAACTACATGCATACACGGGAGTGTGAATTAAACGAAAGAGAATTAAGCGCCAATGTTTAAAACTGTTTTGACTGAAGTGTTGGTGCTGTATAAGATTTTGTCAGTTAGTATATACTAGGTGAATTTTCTAAAACTAGAGGAAAATACCCATGAGGTTTATCAATTTCTGTGAAACATTCAGACTGAGATGCATATTGATTAATATTAAGTATATCTATATGCTGTAAAAGGTCCCTTAAGTATCCTTAGAGACGATTTATACAGCCTATGTAGAATTCATAAGCATCATAGTCTACAGTTTAAATGAATTTATGGCATATTCAGTATCACTTCGGAGTTTTAAACTTATTAATTTTAGTTGTAAATGCTGTACTAATTTTTGTGCCTCTTTGTTCATGAAAATGAAAAATCCACAGTCTGTTTCCAAACATCTGACCGGGTCAGGAATGTAATGAATGAATGAATGAAGCCCCGATCTAGCGGCGAGGATAGGAAATGTGCCGGCTGCCGAAGCCTGTCGCAGTCCTCAGGGGCAATAATTAAGGACTGACAGATGAAATGAAATGTTAATGGAGAATGTTGCTGGAATGAAAGATGACAGGGAAAACCGGAGTACCCGGAGAAAAGCCTGCCCTGCCTCCGCTTTGTCCAGCACAAATCTCACATGGAGCGACCGGGATTTGAACAATGGTATCCAGCGATGAGAGGCCGGCGCGCTGCCGCCTGAGCCACAGAGGCTTCCCTTTTTGTTCAGATCTTACTTAATTTTATAGTAAGCTTTTTCAGTCTAGGCAACTTCCGATTACGGAGAAAGTGGAATGAAGTTTATTCAGAATAGTTCCCAAATAAGATCTGCATTTGATGTTATGTATTATTGAGTGAAAGTTCAGACAGGGGCTCACAAGCATAATCCACACAGAGCTTCCAAAATTTATCAGAAAGTGATTTTATATAGCATGAAGCTTATGTTTCTTTAACTAGAATGTCTATTGACACCATAAGGAAATTACTGTTCCTGTAGTGCCTTCTCCACTACTGGAGACTGGCCGCAATTACAGCAAAAGTTGAACGATGTTCGGCTGTCCTAATCAGTCTCCTCAAATCTAGTCCTGTCCAGTAGCACAAGTTCCTTAGCCAATAGTGTTTTCTTCGACCGCGACGAACATCAGTTTTACCCTGTATGATCAATTTTTGAACGTTGTAGTTATTATTACTTATAATATGCCCAAGGTGGACTCTCCTTCTTTTCTTGACTGTACACCCCAACAATCGTTCCTTTCTCATTCGTCTGAGTACGAGAGCCCACGAGATTTGTAACATCCTTCGGAAAACAATAAGGAAATAAGCGTAGATAAAATTGAAATCACGATGGCGGTTTTTGCATACTGCTAGCGCAAACAATGAAATAATGTTTCCATTTGAATCTTTGAGTGTTTCTTGCTGCATTATAGCTGTAACTGCTATGTTATATAAGTCGTCTGGTAGGGACGATGCTTTCTGACATTGCTGAAAAAATCTTATATGAATGTAGAGAGTGTAGAGAGAATGTCCGGTAAACCATCAATGCGGATGCTGACTGGGTCCTCAAAAGCACGCACACAGGTTTTGCGCCTGTACGGAAACCGCAGAATTCGATGGCGGTGCCATAATGTTGGAAGCTCTGTATTGGATGCATTCATCAGCCCATATCTCTACTTTCGTTCCGTGAAAAGAGTGAAGCAGTAAGGAATATTCGCGGTGGTAGTTGTAGGTGGTTTACCTCGTTAGACCTACTATGCTTTAGGGAGATGGTACACGTACTAGTCTCTGATCCGAGGCAAGGTACGTCACATCACTCTCAAAAGAGTGAAACCTTAGACCAGCTGGGATGTTTATAATATGTGTAGCCAACACCTTGACTTGAACCTGTGAACCCAGGCGGGAGAAGAAGTTTATTAGGCCGTGCTATATTAATAATTGGCCTACCCAGGGCAGTAAATAAAGACAACGAGCAGCTGGGGCGCGACTGAACACACCTTACTACAGGGTGGCCTTATAATTGGCAATTATCGACTGTCAGATTGTTTTACTGGTTATTCAATACATTAGCATTTGAATGTGATTTACATCGCCACTATGCAATAAAAATACTCTAAATCCGTTTTTGTAGTTAATCTCACAAGAAAAGATCTGAAGTACTGAGAAAGGGCGATCACAGTCAGTTAACGAGCACACTTCAAATTTAATATTAAGGTCACTATATAGTGATACTCTCAGACACTAAGAATCCCAACACAGTCGATCGTGATCGCGAGTACCTTTAAGATACAACCCCCTGAAATTAGAAATTGTTCCTCATTAATAATTACCTTCAAAAGACAGTCTAAAGATTTCCTCTTGAATACGTAGGCTATATCATGTAGTTATGTTTGAATGTGTGAGTGAATGTCTGGAGTAAATAGTTCCAAAAGTTTACATAAATTACTGTTATATTATATGAATTCCACCTAGAGTAGTTAATATTGAATTTATTTTTCTAATTTTAGACTTAGGATGTAATCTTTTAGCTTTAGTCTATATTAAGTTATATTATTATTATATTATATACACTGTGTTAAGTTTGAATATTAAGTCTGTATTCAGTATTAAGCCGCATAATGTGGTTAAGTGTAAGAGAGGGCCAAGAGCCCTAACTTCGCCACAAATAAAGGCATCATTAAGTAAATAAATAAATGAATAAATAAATAAATAAATAAATAAATAAATAAATAAATAAATAAATAAATAAATAAATAAATAAATAAATAAATAAATAAATTAATAAATAATATCTTACTTTCAGCAACATAATGCACTACTGATGTGCAATTTCATATGGTAAATACAGAGTATGATCATATCACATTACCTTTGCCATCTCAGTTATTTAGAACTAGTATATCCCAAGCAAAATATCTAAGCGCTAGGTGTTGTACGATTAGAAACTTGCGTGGTGAGAAACTCACGTACAGTAGGCAGAAAATCTTCCTATAAGGGACACTTCACTTTTGCCTTCTTATTCTTTTTCAGAAGCGAAACCCGTTTGAAACCTACATTCACCTTCCATCTTCAAATTTATTTGATGCCACTTACCATCAAAAATTTATCTGAATACATAACTGATCATTTCCTGACTTGTGAGAAACGACAGAGAGTGAGCTAAATGATCTCACTCGCTAAAGACCTACAGTAGGTAACGTTGCCCTTGAACACCGGTTATGAAAATAAATACGAATTTTGTGAAATGCTTCACCCTGAGACACTTATAGAAACTGAGAAAACTAATCGTATTGGAAACTATTTTCGTTTAAATTTGCACTAAAAGGCATCCATTTAGGGCCTATCAGAGTGTTGTTATTACTATCAGAACAATTTCTGTACTTACAGAATCTAGAACAGTTGTTTCTTTAATGCATATTTGTCTACCCTATTCCCGTTTCTTGATACGGGGTTAGGGATGAGGTGAGGTGAATTTATATTGCATGTTTTCTACGCCGGGTGCCCTTATTGACGCCAACCTCAGTTGAGGAGTTAATGAAGATGAAATGAATGATAGTGAATGAAACTGGGTAATGAAATGGAGGATGTGGTGCACCCGTACAGTCGGTGGCATGGGTCTCTGCACTCAGGGACTTTCACGGGCACTTTTTACCAACGAGACCAGTTTGAAATATGTACACCACAGCCAGCCAAAGGTGCAATATTGCTGATTAAACGAAGTCACATATGATGTCAAGTTGATAAACATTCAAGAGAACATGGGAACATCGTTATATTAGGAATCCTATTGGGCGATCAATGTTCAACTACGTGGATTTAGTCTAATAGAATGAATAATTCCGATGATTTTATACGTGATGACTTATTGTGAACTAATTCAGATACTATTTGGTATACCAGATGGTTGTATCTAATCATGACCGTCATTTCCAATTTTACATATTCATGATATTTAGAGCGTATTATATACTAATGGATGGAATAACGTTATACATAATCATGGATGGTTGAATATATCTGTTCTACACAGAAAACAACTGAGACATTCAGGTCGGTCACATTTTTATTCAATAAATCCCTATACTATCACCTTGACGAAACCAAAGGATATTATTAAGTTGAAGGTTAAAAGAAAGAAAAACGATAAAAATAGGAATTAATCACTCTGACTACATCCAAGCCCATAATTTAAATTATCATTCAAGGTACTCCCGTAAAATAAGGAATCATGATTGTTGATATACGTCTATTACCACGTAATAAAGTGGAAAATCAATTGCATTGTTTAGCAAGTATCATTGTTCTATTACCCGAACACTAGTTTACATCAATCTTTAATTTACCTTCTTTCGGTTTCTTTTCATACTCCGGATAATATTTGTTGAAATTCGTAAATATAGTTATAGTCATTTTATCATGTAAACATAAGCTGCTTCAGATTTAAAATTACCCTGTTATATATTTCATTTACTCAATCATATAAACTTTCAGTTATTCAGATTTGTTTCCGTAACGAGATCCTATTTAATAACATTCTTCCCGCAGTAAGAATAAATGAAACTGAATCTAATCTAACCTACTATTAAAAAAACATTTGCCCTGAGGACGTCTACACCCATGAAAGACCAAACACACACTGGTGTGCACATTCACCTCTGAGGATATATCTCCCTAATGAAGCAATTAAATGATGGCAATTAAAATAACATGAAACAATAAAAAAGAATATAAAATCACATTAAGCAAATGAAAATAATAAAACAACACAACAACTTATCCCAGAAATAACTACAATAAAGCTATAATTAAATAAATGGCATATGTCCTCGTAGTTATATGTGCCGTTTAATTAATTATTGATGGTGCCATTCAAACTTCATCTTAGTATTAAATATTGTGGCCCAGATATAGTGGTAGTAATCAAATAATGTGTCATCTTCAGTAAAGATATGGGATTAACAGGTAAATGGCCCTATAGTTGGACTGATGGTCGGTTATAAATAATAATTCAAGACCACGGTTCCGTCAACATGCTACTCAACGTGTACAGAAATGAAGAATACATATGCTCGAGGCCTCTGTTGTGTGGAACATGAATGCAATATATGGGGTAACTCCTCCCGTTAGGATGTATGTACGTGTCAAAATACGTATAACGTAACACAGGGATTCGAATGAGGAACATCAAACACTCAGGATTAAACTAAAATATGTCATGAACTCAAGAACACTTCACATGTGCCATACTTCATTATTAAATGCACGTAGTTCAAGTTCAAATATAATCTATACATTTGATATGTCTCGAAGAATCTGTTGCTACCAACATAAGAATAATCGTCGTTTCTATCAATTTTGGTATTCATTAGCACATTGCAACATTAAATATATCATTCAAAACGAGACCAACACATATATATGCGCCAAACATCAATCATAAATCCAACACTTCACATATTGCACCCTCTGAGTTCCAGCTTAGAATTAATCTAAGGGGTGATCGTTTCTTTAATAAATGTCTAATAAGCATCAGTATACAAAATAGGGCACTCAAATAAACACAGGGATGAACGGGGCATGCAAATTTAAGTAGGGAAAGGGCTCATCCGTAGACACACAAATAAAGGACTCCACAATAGGACTGGGAAAAGACGGAATTGATTTCCATGGGCATAACTATCTACAATAATAATATAAGGTAACGGTTTCCTTTAAAAATGCAACCAGGAGCAATTTATTCATATCATTTGGCAACATTTACGTACTGACAATATTTCAAATGTGACAAAATCCTGAAAAGGAAATACAATGTTCGTACCATCTTACCACACTGATGGTGTGGATGAAATTATATGAGGTCGAACAGCTGACCCATAGGGATCGAACGAATATCGCGTTTGCTTAGATACGTAAACCTGAAACCATTTTAGGAGACGTGGGCACGATCACAGCCTGAATTACGGTCGTTTCCATGTTCCATTTGACGAGTGACCTCCGAGTATTTACATCTCAGATAGCCCGGATTCATATCTTATTTTGAAATGTTATCGTAACAAAAGGGGGACAAATTAAATGGACGGACCCTAGCCTACCTATCCAGAGTCGCGAGCATGCCAGGAATAGCTCGTCAAATTAAAGCTCAACTTAATATTTACCACTGTCAAGGCGACAATAAAAGTATCGGAAGGTTTATCCACTAATCTCATATAATTCTGACATTTACCGTACGTGGTCTCATTCGCACAGTCATGAACATAAGTCTCCAAGGGAAACCTAATTTGTTGGTCAGAATCAACTCGACTCACGGCGATTACATTTGTTATTATTTCTATATAATGGTCATGGTTTAACTGTTGGTACATGAAGTTGGGACATTAATCAGAATATGTCACTACTGAATAATTGAGAAGTTTGTCATTTCTAAGTTTCCTCAACTGATTGGATTAATTTTGTTTGTTTTGGTGTACTATACCCTACAGGGCATAAACAATAATGGATTACCGAACTTACCTGCTTACCTATCAGTAAATAACTGCACCAGCCTAGCTGCAACTGGCAGATGGGCGTTTGGGTTCTTGTGACGAGAGTATGATTGGACATGGATATTACTCTATTACTTTAAATTACGGAAATGAGGAACCCAGTTACTATTTCAATATTTAATTTAACAAATCATAAGTTTCTGTTTTCACAAACCATTTTTTACAATAGATTGCACTCGTAGTGCAAAATATAAACGCCATAAAGGCTTACATCTATAATTTTCAAAGAATAAAATGAATGACGTTACAAAAATAAAATAGCATGATGATGCTTGCAGAGGAGTAGATCAAGAACCAAACATTTTATGGAACAGCACCAATAGACCTAGAAAATAAAAACATGATGCCAGGATTAGGAATGTTTCGCAGAAATAAAGCTATTACTAAAGGTTCTCTCACATTTTGGGGAAATATTTACATATAAATGGCAACTCCTCATGTTACAAATGCCGACTAAGATAAACCAAACACTGAAGCTACATGTTACCCGACCACATATAAAAATACATAGGGATGTGAACCCATATCCTCTGAGTAATCTTCCTACATACTAGATAAAATAATTCTAATCCCTTAGTACCAAGATATCATATATACAAATACACATCAATATTGACAAGTGGAAAGGAAAAAAAAAAGAATGTCACAAATAACTTTCAGCCTGAAGGAAATAATCCCTTACAACTTTGGCTTTTAAAAATGGCTGCGACTTCTTGGAATGCAGGGCTGGGCCTTTGACCGGGCCGTCTAGCCAGTAAAGTCTCCCCATCGCACAAAAAATCGCAAATAAGGGGTGCCAATGACCTTGTTTCTCTGCGTTCTGGACTAACATCACAAGAGGGCTTACAATTTCGTCTTCTTTTGACAAACCTATAAGCCTCAGAACAAATAAGGAGCCAATTTTCATTCTATATATCTCGCTCTAATAACTGACCACCTCGGGCCTAATTCATTTCATACAAAGTACTATAGCGTACTATTTCTCGCAAAATCACGACCATCTATACTTATGACGCGCCTGTTACCCTCCAGGTCCACGGTTCAAGTCCGTGTTTGGCAGAGTGAAAGGTAGTCAAAGATTTTAATAACACTGCATACAACGTTGTTTTAATTTACCAGGATTCAATCAAATAGATACATGCATATAAATCATATTCAGGCACCATGCAAACACTACTTTACGCAGATATATATATATCCTTCCAAATAGAGAGAGTAATAAACTAATCCAAATGATCCTTACATACAAGAAAATTTTATCCGACGACAGATACTAAGGAATATGCTGATCTAATATTCACTAAACGAGATCTCCTGACCAATGGTACACAAACAAATGACAGCTCACAGAAGCTCTTTCCAGAGCCAATCAACCAAACCCTTGGGTCCTGTATTAAGAGTCCTTCAAATTAACATAGAAGGCATGAGTAAATCTAAGGCCGACTATTTGTCCAAACTGTCATTAGAAAATAACATTGATTTAATCTGTGTTCAAGAAACTCATATCTCTGATGAGTCACAAATGCACTCCAGAGGAAAGATCCATGGTTACAGATTATTGGGAGTTACTTATCATCAATCATACGGTTCTGCGACCTGTGTTTGCAACTCCATCATGGATGCTCATCTAGTCTCTACACACCATGAGAACAACATTTCTAACATTGTGACTCAGGTTAACTTGACAGTTGTGAACACTTATAAACCTCCAGGTATCCCATGGCCTGATAATGTTCTTCCAAACTTTGCACATCCTGCTGTCTATGTGGGTGACTTTAACAGCCATCACACCCAATGGGGATACAGATCAAATGACCTTTGTGGAGAAAAACTTACTGAATGGTCAGACTTGTCCAATATTCAGCACATCTTCAACCCAAAGGAAAAAGGCTCCTTTAAATCAGCAAGGTGGAACACAGAAACCAATCCTGACTTATGTTTTGTATCCACTGACCACCAGGGATACAGTTTACCTGCTATTCGTAGAGTGCTCACAAACTTCCCACACAGTCAGCACCGTCCTGTTCTTTTGGAAATAGCCGCTCAAATCCCCATTATTAGATCGTCTCCTCTTCCACGGTGGAATTTTGCCAAAGCTATCTGGGACAGTTTCTCTGCTGATCCTTACATACAAGAAAATTTTATCCGACGACAGATACTAAGGAATATGCTGATCTAATATTCACTAAACGAGATCTCCTGACCAATGGTACACAAACAAATGACAGCTCACAGAAGCTCTTTCCAGAGCCAATCAACCAAACCCTTGGTTGGCATAAGATGGATTCCTCCTGTTGTCAACAACTACTGTAGATTTGTTAAAGCAATACTTGCCGCTGCAAAAAGACACATTCCTAGAGGGGTCAGAAAGGAGTACATACCTGGATGGAATGAAACATGTGAAAAACTCTACAGTGATTTTCAAGAGTGATTTTCACATTCCACAGCCCAAATCTGCTGTATCACCTGATCAAGTTGTCAAACGGATTGCTGGATTGTCTAAAGTGAAACCCAAGAAAGAACTCAATCGGTTAATAAGAACTAACCTTCATGAAAAGACATAATATTGGTTCATCAAATATTTCTGCCCCTTTCACCGAAGAAGAGCTCCTGTCTGCTCTGAAGACAACAAAAAACCGTAAATTACCTGGTTTTGATGGCATTTACCCTGAATTCCTCAAGCATTGTGGGAAGAACACGAGGAAATGGTTGTAACGGTTTTTCGCAAATATTCTGATTACAGGCAAACTTCCTCCAGATTTCAAACGAACCAAGATTCTGGCTATTCTGAAACCAGGTAAACCTTCCGATTGTCCTGAAAGTTATCGTCCAATTGCTCTAATGAGTGTGTGTTACAAACTTCTGGAACGGCTCATCTACACTAGAATAAGCCCTCTAATTTTACGATCGCTCCCAGCAGAACAAGCCGGTTTTAGACCTAACCGTAGTTGTGAAGACCAAGTTCTTACGTTAACAACCCACATTGAAGCAGGTTTTGAAAAACGACTGAAGAGTGGTGCAGTGTTCAAAGACCTTACAGCCGCTTATGATACGGTTTGGAGAGAGGGAGTTGCGTATAAGTTTTTTAAACTCGTCGGATGCAGAGTAATGTCACAACTCATAAACAACATGCTATCAGATAGATTGATCCAGGTAGTTATGGATAACAAACATAGTAAAGTTAAAAAGCTCAACAATGGTCTCCCTCAAGGATCTGTGCTCTCTCCATTGCTGTTTAATATGTACATCGCCGATATACCCCATACTACATCACGCCAATTCACTTACGCGGATGACCTAGCAATAGTTACTCAGCAATCCAATGTGAATGAAATAGAAGCAATTCTGAACAGAGACCTTGTCATTTTGAGCGAGTACTTTGATAAGTGGTGTTTGATACCTAGCACCAGCAAAACGGAAACCTGTCTCTTTCACCTTAATAACAGGCAGGCAAACATTACTTTGAATGTTTCCCTCGACAACTCTCCCCTACCACACAATTCTAACCCCAAGTACCTTGGAGTAACTCTTGATCGGACACTATCCTTCAGGAAACATTTAATGAATACCGCTGCTAAACTGAAGACCAGGGACAATATCATTCAGAAACTTGCAGGTTCTACATGGAGAGCATCAGCATCCACTCTTAGGTCGTCAGCACTGGGACTGGTATACTCTACAGCCGAGTATTATTCTTCTGTTTGGCTGAATAGCCCTTATGTTAAGAATATTGATGTTGTTCTGAATCAGACGATGCGCATTGTCAGCGGCGCAGTCAGATCTACTCCTCTTTTCTGGTCGCCAGTCTTGAATCACATAACACCTCCAAGGATTCGCAGACAAAATAACCTAATTCGCGAGTTCAGGAAGATAACAATGAACCCAAGTCATCCCATTCATGAAGACATGGTTGTTAGGTATGGACGTCTGAAGTCAAGATCTCCGCCCATTCAGACTGCAAGGGAACTCATCAATAGGAACTTTAACGGTTCTGACGAATGGCAATTGGAGTGGACCAACTCAGCTCCAGATGAATGGCAGACCCTTTTTAGTCGCCAACACCCACCACCTGGTTTTAATCTCCCCAGAAGAACTTAGGTTCTTCTCAACAGAGTCCGTACCAATCATGGACGATGTGGGTCATTGTTGCATATGTGGGGTATGCGCTCCTCCCCTGAGTGCGACTGTGGTGAGAAGAAACAGACCATCCGTCATATTGTCACCGAATGTCCTGGGAGGTCATACTCCGGTCAGCTGAAGGAGTTTGTGTATGCTTCTGACGGGGCTGTACAATGGTTGGACAGCTTGGATTTAAGTTTATGAACTGTTTTAGAGATTGGTTGATTGTTTAAGGTGTTATATTGTTTGTTATATTTTTGAATATTTGTATGTAGAGTTATGTACTAGCCATAAGCTAAATAAATAAATAAGTAACAATAGGCATTCTTCTTCCCAGCACGTAACATAATTCACGTCGCTATTCGATACATAAAAACGTCTATATTTACAATTTTGGTATTTTTAAAACCATCTTAATAAACAGCCTGATGGGCTATAATCAAGTCGTATTCTAAACTACATACTTAATTACTACATTTTAGCGTAACGACCCCCCCCCCCAATCGTAACACATGTTTACAAGTTTGGTTCACTTATCTGGCATTTGATGACCTCCTTATCCTTCCTTCAGGGTTAGGCTGTGCCTGGTTAGCCCATCATGGTAGCGATGTGGTCCTGGGTCGATCCTCTGGGTCCTGTCTCCAAGGATCACTCGTTCATGAGGCCGTCTTCTTGAGGGATAGCTCGTTCATGAGGCCATCTTCTTGTGGTTGTGGTCAGAAGGTCTCGTATCACACGTCTCTTGAAACATGGCACAGGTCTTCACTGGAATGAAATGCCGAACATTTTTAACAGCACAGCACTAACGGTACCTTTATTTAATTTCAGAGGCATAAATCAGTACTGGCGATCTGCGACGTTAGAAATCATTGTTCCCCTTTAGCTGCTTAACCGCGCACGAATGTATATAAGCAATATATCTGCGATCTGAAATCAGCAACCAAATCGGTCGAACAAATTATCATTATCTCATGCTCGACTGATTCCGGCTCGTAAGTCTAGCGAGAATAACGCAAATGGCTTTAATTTATACTTGCACTTCTTCCGCACTTCGTGATCTATTTGCGCGGTTACCCGTACCGCTTCGGGATGAAATTTATATGTACGGCATTGTCTACAGTCAGATAATTAGGCACTCGCGATCGCACTGTAAAGCGTCTAAATACAATCATACGATTGAACAATTACTGCCAAGTTTATGGATCACTGATCCGCCGAATAAATGTTATCGCAACTGCACTAAAGTAACCACAGTCTTTGTCCTGAACAAAGGTTTCTGGCGCAAATACAGACAGACACGCGACACGGACTAGCAGCAATCTCGCCGTCGAATGAACCACCTCCCTCCACATCTCTCAGCTCTTATAGGGAGCAAAAAGCAAAGCGACGCCGGCGAAACTCCCTCGAAACCCTCTTGAGTTGGTATGCAACCACTAAGCAGTTTCCCACGGTGGTCGGATTATTACGTAGTTATTAATCTCATTACTTGTTAACAGCGTTAAATGTATCATTGGCTTCTTAAAATTCTGGAGATAATTTTCATCTTTTTATTATTCTGGAAAGCCTTCAGATAGAGAACCTGACTACTGCCGCTTAAAATGTTGTTAGGGTGGTATGGTACTTCCCAAAACAAAATTCTTATCTCTCTTTCCTTCTCCAACATATTTTCTGTTTCACATGTGCATAGCCACACGCTGCCTAGGGAATCTCCTCCTCAGTTCTCGCGTTCTATATGGCATCACGCCCTTACATTTGGCGTCATGTTGCGCACTATTACTTCTGCGTTAAATATCGTTTATTAATGAGTGAACAGAATGGTACAGTACATCAAGAAGTTTGGACATTTCTCCCTAGTTGTCATTACAAAAACTGAGATCATGCACTCTGGTGCAAGGTAAAATAATTTATTATTGAAATAAATGTTGTGTTTATGGGTTTTCTCAAGTAAATTAACTTTCATTTTTTAGATATTTCAAGGTTTGCAACACTTCTTTCTCATTCCGCCAGTTTTGAATCTGGCCAATAGGAATTTTCTGTAATTAATTTTCAGCCTATCACAGGCTTCTTGTTGGTTTTTGGGTGTAACTTTTGATTCTGCCAATAAAATCAAGAGGGTGTATCCGAATTAGTCCAGAACCCTCTAGGACCGTCCCTTCGCGTATATAAGCTGCGGCCTTTCCGGCTACCTTGTCCCTTGATTGCTGTATTTCTGAGAGTGTGGGTGTGTTAAGACAGGAGGCGGAGCGTCTCATTCTTCGCCAGGCAGACCAGCAGCCAAGGTAATGACCACCAATCTAATTTTTCTGTAGCTACCTCCGCAAGACTTATACGAGGGGAAGGTTCAAATTTCTAATTATGTAACCTTCTGTTTTCTAAAATGTAAACCTTATTTCGGTTAATGTAAAATTTCATAAATTCTTAAAACTGTAAATCGGGGATAGAGAGTGCGTTACCCTCTCGAGTTCCCTTCAACTTGGTTTGAGGTTTCTACGATTTCGTAACTGTTTTTCTTTCCTGTAATGCGTTAACGTAACCTTATTTCGAGTCAACTCAGTAGCTTGCGATTAGCCCCTATATCATCGGGCTGAGAGCCCAAGTAAGACTTTTAATTGTCTTGGAGTGCAAGTGTACGCCTCCATTTACTTTGTGTGCGGGCCAGTAATTTAACCTGTCTTTATTTTCCACGAAGGCCCAGTTGTTTGTGTACTAGTTATCTTTGTGTACTAAATTTCAAAGTATAAGTTAGGCCTAGAAAGGCCAGAAGAAATTGGTTAAAGTGTGAGAGCATGTAAGCTCTTTTCTGTGATTTCTAAATTCTACGGTAATATTGAGGAGTGCCTCTGGAAGGCTAGAGATTGTAACTTTTGAAACAAGTGCTCTTGAATTTGGGAAATTTCTATCTTTGTCTAAATAAAACCTTTTGAAATTGTAAATGTGCTAACTAAGGGCTTGAAGCCCAAAATTGTTAAATTCCCTAATCTGGGGTTCTCTATTTTAATCCCCAAATTTGTCATTGTTATTTCACTAAGTGAAAAGTTGTTAAGTTTTTTTTTGAAAAGAAATATAACCTTTATTTAAAGTTTTAAATTAATTTTTGATATTCTAGTTAGACCCATTCTACCCAGCACCTTCTTTCACCTCTGAGATCCACCAAAATAGGGTAACAATTATTATTATTATTATTATTATTATTATTATTATTATTATTATTATTATTATTATTATTATTATTATTCTGGTTATTATTTGTTTACGATCATCGACGTTTCAACATAATGGTCATGATTACGGGTAATCCATATTTAAAGATCATTACTATTACGATCGTCAGAACCATAAAATTAAGATTATAATTACCGGTGTTAAATATTTTGTTATGGTTATCATTAACGTGTTTAAAATCGTCAGACTACCTTATTCCTGTCATTATTACGGGTCTACATTATTTAACATTATTATTATTATTATTATTATTATTATTATTATTATTATTATTATTATTATTATTATTGGTCCCATTTACATTCGTCTCTTCTGTCATGATTTATCATTCCACCGTACTTTTATTCGTGTGGGCATTAACCTCTCTGATCTCTGGGGTCGTAATGCTTCAACAGCATAACATGCAGCTTATCCTTCTCGTACGTATTACAACGAGGTGCAAATCCGGACTCTCCGCAACTCAGTCTTACTCCACCTACGTCACACGGGCTGATAACATCATTTTCCAGTACCCGGACACTAACAATTCTCTGTGTTTCTCGTAGATTCATTTTATATTTAATCGTAGATTCATTTTTATATTTCCTCGTAGATTCCTCGTTACTACCCCTGACAAGGACATCTCTCTATCCTCATACATCAGGGTAATATTACTCAATTATCATTCACAGATTTCCCGACTGATTATCGACGACGTAGTACGATCCTATTTATTAATTAACTGCCTATTATTCCTCATTTCCTCATTTATATTTGATTATTTGTTAGAGGTTATTCTCCACGAATTAACGTCGGGGTTCCCCTAAACTTAACAATCTTGGACACGTAATTATTACGGGGTCCTAAACCACTATTAGCACAATATAATTTAGACCATTATTTAATTCATCAGCACCGCGATTTTAACAATACATTTCGACCATGACTTAGTATTAATTAATTCATTCAAATTTAAATTAACACATTAGGCTATTTGGAACCCAATCAGAAATTTAGTATTTAAATAGTGATTCATAATCATTTTATTAATTTATCCATTTAAGGTTCAAAATTTAACACTGTTTACATATTAATATTGTATTTTAATCCCGATAATTTAATCCACCGGAAAAATCTCGGCATTTTGGTATTATTATTACTATATCACTCGACCTTTCGTACGTAGACCACACATTTAAATACACTGCCACTTTCATATCTCTCCATTTATCGTAACAACATGTCTAATTCCTAATATTAAAGTATATTAATGACCAAAGTGGTCGAGAATTCATTCAAATTAAACTGGGTTAGCATCAAGCTCTCCGAAACAAACAATGAACAAAGTAAATAAACTCAAATCAATTATATGTACAACCAACAAACAATAAGTAAATGATATAACCCATATTAAATGTATGTACAACAAACAATCAATAATTATTTATATAGCCCATATTTATGTATAATCTAATTCTGTCCCTCCATCTTATATTAAATAAATCATGGATCCGAGAAGCGGTACATGTGTTACGTTAGATAACCATTATTAATCTCCTTATTATCCAATTTTATCGCGATAACATTCCCACATAATTAATCGAATTTTGGTACTCATCACTGTGTAGAATTCTTGCGTTCGACGAATGAAGTGCCGCAGGCCCCCATTCGCCTTACTCCATCATCGTGTTGGCCATCAAGGAATGGATCTCAATTAATCCTGTGGGCTTACACATAACACACACATCTTAAACTAACATTTCTATAAGAGGTTACACATCATTAGGTGCCTAAGACCTTTTAGACTTTCACTAATACATCTTCGTTCTTGCCCGCACTAGGAACTTTTGATAATAACGACGAAGCATGGTATCATGCGACCCGGCGCGATCCGCGATTGTCAGATACGGCACTCCCGGAAATATTATCTAGCCGTCTAGCGTTCGCTGCGCTGACTCGGTTTCCTCCACATGACGAAGTCTCCCGTCTCACCTTAAATTGTTACAATTGCAGGCTAGGCACAATACCTTCTTATAAATGCTACCGGCATCAGTCGATAATTGATATTATTCTCAATGACTTTCTATGATAAAAGAATCATCGTAAAGTTAAACTGAACCAAACACATAATATCAATATAACCAACACGACTGATCGTATTTGAGTTTACAATATCCAGCTTAAGTGTGGCACGGATAAATTTTGCACGAAGCGGCATAGGTTCGACCTACAACTCTGTCCACCTGTTGTGTGTCTAGTCGCTCAAGTTAATCTTATTTATACGTGCTTGGCCTCTTCTTCGGTTCATCGGAGGTCAATCCCGAGAGAGAGGTTTTCTTAAATCGGTATTTGGAAGCAGACTTGGATGTTCTAAATTATACCACAGAACGGTCTGGTAATAAACACTCACACGTCGTAATCTAACCCAAATTCGATCATAGATTAAGAAGATATCAATGGATTTCCCTCCTCCACGTTTCGCGCGAGTATGGGCGTCGCTACTGGCGTGGTGCAGTTTTGACTAATACCAATCCAATTGAGGTCAATTCCTAGAAATTGATACCTTAATTTATCAAACTTATTGTCAATCATCATGGGGATGATCTCCTAAAATTCCCACATTTGAAATTCTGTGGTTTGAATATGTTATTTATTAATTAGAAAGACAGCCGGATCTCATATTTACTGAGTCTAGACTGGCACACCTGCAGCCAATCCAGAATTTTGTCATTGGTTACAAACTAAAGCGGGTCTTTTAAATGTTCTCGTCGCCAATCTGACGACAAATATGCCCAGAGGCCATGGGAAGTTTCTCTCGAGACTTCCGAGAATCTATGTCGTATTGCGAACTTGCCGTGTTCAGAAATATCTGTCTTCACTTCCTGGTAGCAATTAGCGCCTTTGATATAGCTCTCCTCTTTTCTCTTGTTGTAAATAAGGGAGCGGGCATTTCGTATACGTTCTGTCCCAATAAGCATCTTAACTAGCCAGGCTTTGCGCCATGGAAATTGCCCATTGTACATTTAATTTTGCTGGCTCCAGATTTGTCTGAATTTTCTTGCAGGTGTCATAATATTTCACCAACAAGGCCCAGCTTTCCAATATGTATTTCAGTATTTCAATATCCTATCAATTGTATCAAATCATGATGAGATGGCCATTCCCACACGGGTACAATATAACTTACCAGTATAATATATTTCGACATACGTGACGCCACCAGCGTACTGTCGCGGCTTAGATATTTTACTCTTCCATGGCCTTCATTACTTATTTTCTTTGGTTTCCTCTAATATAATATGTTAATTGCAACGTAGAGAATATTTAAACTAATACTAAATGATTATTATATACATGATTAAACTGCTATAATATTCTAATAGTCCAAATCTTACTGTTAAAATCTCCTGTCCGTAGTTTACATTAATGCCGTCACATATAACTGTACCAAAAAAATCCCTTCCAGGTCCGGCGTCATGTTTGAGGGACTTTGCCGTGCTCGATTCCTCGCGCCTGCATTCTCACTATTTCAGTTATAGGTCTTTTCTGATTTACACGGTGAGAAAACGGCACAGTGGAACTGTCCCGAGGTTATTCTTGTCGGATTGCAGACACCTTTGGAGGATAGTAAGTTTCTTAGTGGCATGATTATGGCACTTTTCTTCATTCTCACTTTGTGTGGAGGCATGGTTGATCCTGGACTGTTAAGAAATTCTTGATGTCAAGCAAGTTGATAATTCATCATACGGTCAATATTTTCATAGAGTCCCTCATCCCCATCCCTCATCGAAAGGAGTGATTGCCGGTTCAGCTGATTGTTCACCAGTAACAGCAAGAACCGTCCTCTCTTCAAGCTGCTGACCAGTGATTAGTGAAGTCATTATCACCATATAATTGTTCAATGGTATATTTAATATATGGGAAGCATTTTTAAGGGTTTTATTCGTCACCCCAGCCTTTCCTTCTCCTACTCCTCTAACTAATGTTGAAAATTCTCTCAGAATTCAGAGCGTGAAAGTTCCGAGTGAATTTCAGTGAATGGAATTTATTCTGAAGTTCATTGTTTCAAAGAGTTGGTAACAGTCAGGAAACGTGGACCTCTCATTATTACCGACAGAATATTTATTTAAGATTGCTTTTGTCCCATGTGTGTTTGACTTTACGTTGCAGGTAGAATTAGCATTGAGAACGGTATTTTGAAAGTTCTTCCTCCTGGTAAAAGTGTTCCTGCTACTCTGGTAGAAGGTACTGGAATAGCTTGATCCCCCTTTCCTCTTTATTATGTAATGCAGTGCCGAATAAACCGACTCTTTCCTTACCTGCTGGTCCACCTAAAAGGAAACACTTCTGATTTACTGTATTGTATGCGTTTTATCTTCATACATGGCATCAGAGATTGCATCAACAGCCATCACTGTTCTCTCTTGTTTCTATCTATTAATGATGGCCCTACCTTGTTCTTGTGAGACATCAAAGGGGCAGACTCCTATATTGTGCACCTGCAGATTTTCGACTGGTTAATTGCATTTCTTCAGATTTAACCTTTAAGACTTAAACAGTTTATTGACTTCTGCAAGTGCTTCAGAATATCTACGTATAAAAATATTTCCCCCGTGAATGCAGGCGGTAGAATATCATCCAAGGTATACCTAGTCTGCCGTAAAAGGTGACTAAAAGGGGTACCAGTGTATCTCATCTTGGGAACGTGGTTTGGCGACCACGGTTCCCATAGTTGAGTTTGGCTTTGCTTTCACTTGTGTCAAGTTCCTTACTTTCATCTTTCATTTCCGATCTCCCTTGGTCATCTCTTGTTCTTTTCCCACCCCGACAGTGTTAGGTTGTACAGGCCTAGGGAGTCTTTCATTTTAACCCCCTCGTCACCATAAGACCTTTCTGTGTCGGTGCGACGTAAAGCCCATAAACAAAAATTTTAACCCCCTTCGTCTTTTTTTGCCGAAACCTTCATTTTTCGAGGTGTTGGACCTCTTCCATTTTTCTCTCTGATTACTGTTATTAGAAGATGGTTGCCCAGTTGTACATCAAAACAAAAATCACCATCATATCTCCAGATATTAGATTTCTATGTTGGACCAAAAGTTCGAGAATATTTTCTTCTTCTCTGAAATCATAGATTATTACAAATGGTGTTCGATGTAGGCCTAATTCTGCTCAGCCAAGTAGCTTGCAAATATTGGTGTTTCAAATGGTGAGTGTAACGACATTCCAAGCCGTATTACTTTGCTTTCATGACTTTCTCCCCAATCCTAGCCATGTCCTATCTCGTCATCTTTATTCTTTGCTGTTGGCTTTACGTCGCACCGGTACAGAAAGGTCTTATGGCGATAAAAACAGTAATAAAAGAAATTCACAGCTATACGCTCTAGAGCATGAGTAAATTCCAGAATATAATATACCATGTTGATTATAAGCATATAAATATAGTGTATAGCAATAATTTTAATTATAATAGGGTTTTACTTTATTATATATGATTGAGTAATTTTCATTGAATGAGAGGTGTGTTTAATTAGAATATGGTGATAATATCTGTCTGTATCGGTGTGACGTAAAGCCAACAGCAAAGAAATAATAATAGAAAACAACTAATAAGAAAATGTTAACTAAACATAGGGGCTGATAAAATAATTAATAGCGCAGCTGCGAGCTCGCATCCTGGAGATAGTGGGTTCGAATCCCACTGTCGGCAGCCCTGAAGATGGTTTTCCGTGGTTTCTCATTTTCACACCAGGCAAATGCTGGGGCTGTACCTTAATTAAGGCCACGGTCTCTTCCTTCACATTCCTAGGTCTTTCCTGCCCCATCGTGGCCATAAGACCTATCTGTGTCGGTGCGACGTAAAGCGAATAGCGAAAGGAAAAAATTAATAATAATAATAATAATAATAATAATAATAATAATAATAATAATAATAATAATAATAATAATAGCCTTACGTTCCACTAACTCCTTTAACGGTTTTTAGGGGACGCGGAGGTACCTGAATTTAGTACCGCAGGAGTTCTTTTACGTGCCAGGAAATCTATCAACACGGGGATGACGTATTTGAGCATCTTCATATACCAAGGGACTGAGCCAGGATCGAACCTGCCGAGTTGCGGTCAGAAGGCCAGCACCTCAACCGTCTGAGCCACTCAGCGCGGCGGTAAAAATTTAAGTTACGCTTATAGCAGCATCAAGAATGTTAATAAAATAAACCTGGGAACAATAATATCCCTTGTCTTTCCCAGTCAGCGACAAATCTCAGCTTTCTTCATAGATCGTGTTCCATACATCATGTTATCCTCAAATCCGTTACCTGCGTGTGTCCGCGAGAAACATCCCAAATATTTTTCCTTCTCTAGCTCTCTAGAGCTATTTCGTCTGACAAATTTTACGAGCCAATTCATCAGTAGTAATGGGTCTGCTCACTTGTGGTCAGAGGTGTGGCTGCTCGAACACCCTGGGTGCCACAACTCGCCTTGCCTCCTTCATTTGTTTACTTCGCGCCAATAACCTTCCTCGCAACCTCACCCGGTTCGTATATCTAGGATCTAAATGACATTGGCATAATAAAGAGCAGTAACACGAAAAAATAATGCGAAATGGAAAATGTACAACTTTAGACATAAAATTGATCGACCCCAATCTGGAGGTTGCCAGTTCGAGGTATAGTCATCCTCAAAAGAATGAGATTCTTAATAACGTAGCGTTTCAAAAAAATGTGGGGCGTGATTGTCTAGTGGCATCTTTGCTGGTTTCTTATCAAAGCGGCCGTGGTTTGAACCTTTCAAATTAAAAGTCGCGTAATGGTGATTTGAATTACATGTCGTCGCTCCTATGCCAAAACCACGAATGTGACAAAGCTCTTACTATCTATTATTTCCCTTAAGACTGGTCACGCCTCCCAGGCACATACTGATATGCAGTCCATCAGAACAAATTTAATTTTCATACGCTAATGTGTAAAGGAGAATGAATCTTACCATTCTGTACTGTAGGAAAGTATGTTTGCATGACGTATTTACCCGCTCCTAGAGTAAGATGTATTTAAGGTTCATTTTCCTTTACACATGCTCATAGCAAAATGATCTCACCGAAAATTCTAATGATGGACTGTACATCAATATGTGTCTGGGAGGCGTGATCACTCTTAAAGGAAATAATGGATAGGAAGAGCATTGTCACATTCGTAGTTTTGGCATAGGAGCGACGATGTCAAAAAGGAATAAATAATAACAACTATTTTGTATTAACCTGCTTGAAATCATAGGCAACGACAAAGACTTAATTAATTAATTAATTAATTAATTAATTAATAGCCTACAACAGTAGTTAACAATGTAAATATAATAGTCTATAAATAAAAATATTAAAATTTAAAAAATAAATTCAGGAAAACATCATGCCTAGAATATGCATTCTGTAACGATGAAATCAGATAAACAAGAAAATGAAAAATTTCCTTTGTAATACCGGTACTTTACTCTCTGACTTTAATTACTTCTATTTAAAGAAACTTTCGCTTATCCCAAGTATCAGCTACAAAGAGCATACAGACTCACTTGGAGCTGATGTAATAAACAATCTATATCCCGAAATGCAAACTTAAGACATTACAACACTATAATCAAACCTGGAGCACTATACGCATCGGAAACATAGATCATTGGGGGTAGATAATTGATTAAAGAAGTCGAAAAGCAAGAAAGAAAAATCTTAAGGAAAATTTTGGACCAAACTCTACAGGGGAATTTGTATGCTAAGGAAATATCATGACCTGTACCAGAAGGTCTCAGACACTTGGGAAAAGACGTCTGAAATTGTATGGACATATTCTCAGAATGAGTAATCAGAGATTGACCAAAAGAATTCTGAACCTTGCCCTATCAATGAAAATAAAAAATAATTGGCTGTTGGACGTTGGAAAAGGTCTTCAGGAAATAGGAATCACAGATGACATTGTGTTATACAGATCTAAGTTCAGAAAATTAGTCAACAATCACCGCTTTAAACATCACCCAACAAAACTCGGTCAGAAGATCGAAGGAAAAGCCACAGCGAGAAGATGAAGAGATTTTGGGAGAAGAAAAAGGCAACGACATAGGCTAAATAAGTTCAATCACGAAGCAATAATAATAATAATAATAATAATAATAATAATAATAATAAACTGGCTGTTAAGGAAAGGCTGATTATCCAAAAAATTCTTGGTCCCAGTCTCAAATATGGTGTTTTCAGACTTAGGAGCAACTTAGAAATATACACCCACACTGAAAACATATCAAGTTTAATCCGGAAAAGAAGGATAACGTTTTACGCTCACCTCTTCAGATTGCCAGCTGAAAGTGTATGTAAATGATTGTTATCCTACTTCAGAAGTCTCAAAACGATTCCTCCTTTGTTCGTGGAGATCGATAAATATATTTTGAAGTACGGAACCTCAGAAACAGACATTCAACTCCCAGCATCACTCACACACAGGTTCACCAAGAAGAGGTCCCAACTCGACTGAAGCATGGAAGTAAGAACACTCCGAAAAGATGAAAACCTGGTCGGCCCGCAAGAAGACAAACAGTTGAGATCTCGCGGTCCTTAGTGGCCCCAAGAGATGAATAATAATATCAATTATCTGGATCAGAATGGGGCAGTTAACCAAAAACTATTCGTGCTTTCGCCATGGCACTATGTTATTCTGCAGCGGAATATGCCTGCCCTGTCTGGTACAATTCATCTCAAGCCAGACAGGTAGACATAGCACTTAATGAGACCTGCAGACTTGTTACAGGTTGTCTAAAGTCTACTCCAACTGAAGAACTCTATCGTCTTGCAGGGATAGCACCACCCGGTGTGCGAAGAGAAGTAGCTGCAAACAAGGAAAGGACAAAGGTTAAGCATGAAAGTACTCATCTACTGCATGGACATGAGCTTCCAGTACAGAGACTGAAATAATAATAATAATAATAATAATAATAATAATAATAATAATAATAATAATAATAATAATAATAATAATAATAATAATAATAATAATAATAATAATAATAATACCAAGTAAGACCAAGTGGATCACTTCAGTAAAATCAGACCCAGACGAACTGCAGATCCCATTAGAGACCACAGAGAACCGATCTCAGTATTGACAGACCATCCTACAGGGAGTCTTCCCACTGTCCCTCACAAGCAAAAGAGAGAACAGGGACCACCAGAGCAAAGTGGACGGAAGGGAGGAAACAGGCATCCAGTCAAACAATTCTGGGCCAAGAAAATGCAGAAGACCCAAACTAAGAGTTAGGAAGAGCCCCGTGGTCCCTAGTAGGCCAAATTAACAGATAATATTATTATTATTATTATGTCAGCTATAAATAATCGGCAGTCTTACGATATTTAAGGTACTAATTGTATGATAACCATCAAATAATTGGTTTAACTTTTTAAATCCATGCGTTCGTCATCTTGATATAAGCGAATGTTGAATATTCTTCGTCATATTTAGTTTGAAGAAAAACAATGCGGCTATTACAAACAGTCAAACACACGAAGTGACCCAGTTTCCACTCTTTCAAGTATTCCTTCCTTGATTTAATTTTGGAAAGAGGTTGAAGATACTCGTACTAATAATTTCGTGTGGCTATTTCTAGCCGGGTGCAGCCCTTGTAAGGCAGACCCTCCGATGAGGGTGGGCGCTCATAATAACATAAGAACAGTACATATATTCGAGAAAAAGCACGAGATTTTCCGAAAGTGACTGTACGTTTGATGACGTGACGATTTCCCGCCCGAGTTGGCGATAAATATACCAACAAGTATTGCTCTCCACTCACGTTCTGTGATAGGCAATGCCATTCATCAGCACACGTGACATCAGGACGCATGTGTAATGAGCTTGTATTGATACAACCATAATAAAAGTCTCAAATTTATAGCGCACGTTACAATTGATGTTTGTTGAGAGAGGTCTGAACGATGCGGGCGGTCCCTGTTCAACATGAGGAATGGTTCTGGTCGAGCCTTGGTGAAACATGGATCACATGGTCCACAACATTGTTAGGAACATCCACTAGACCACTTAATATATATTTATTGAGATCTAAAGAAACAAAAATAACATCGACATTGGAATCACTAGTGTTGGAATAAGTGGTTGTTTCCAGCAACAGGAACTGAAACTTCCATGACCAGCAGCGGAACATACACGTACGTGGTTAGGCGCTCACCTTGTATGCTCAAGTTGAGCAGTCGTTTTGGCTCGTATGAGTGCTTACAGACTCCTTACATAATAATAATAATAATAATAATAATAATAATAATAATAATAATAATAATAATAATAATAATAATAATAATAATAATGATAATAAATCTTAAAATAGGGCACTACACTACAGTGGTGAAACTGGAATGCTTATATGCAAGTGAATGCCTGGTACTAAACTATAGATTAAATAAACTTGAGGTACTAGAAAGGAGAATCATGAGAAATATCTTAGGCCCTGTGAAAACAACTGAAGTATGGAAATTAAGATCTAATGATGAACTATACAGGAATATAGAAAACATAACAGAAACCGTAAGAAAAAGGATATTGCAATTTTTCGGGCATATTTACAGAACGGATGATTCCAGGTTAACAAAAAGGATTTTTAAGTACCTTTGGGACAAAAAGGCAACAACTAGCTGGATTCAAGAAGTAATGAAAGGTTTCGAAAGAAATAATATAAGAGAAGAAGAAACTATGGACAGAGAAATTTTTAGAAAGAGGGTAGTAAGTATGGAAGGATTCCAAGGAAGATTGAACAAGAAGACTGGTGCGAAGTGGTCCGAGGACAGAAGGAAACAGTATAGTGAAAGGATGAAAGAATATTGGAAGGAGCGGAAGATAAAACAAGAAAGTATGAAGAACTGAATTGAAATTGGCACGTGGTCCTTAGCAGTCCTCCTCGGAAAGAAGAATAATAATAAAAAAGTAATAATGAATCATTGGTTAAGATGTAGAAAAGCAAGAAAGAAAAATCTTAAGGAAATGTTTTGGAACAGTCTGTTTAGGGGGAATATGAATGATAAGGAAATCCCGTGCCAGCACTCAGAGAAAATCTCAGACACATTTAGGAAGACGCGTTTGAAATTTTACAGACATATTCTCAGAATGAGTAATCAGAGATTGACCAAATTAATTCTGAACCTTGCCCTATCAATGAAAGTAAAAAACAATTAGCTGCTTCAACTTGAGAAAAATCTTCATAAAATAGGCATCACAGATGACATTGTGTTAGACAGATCTAAGTTCAGAAAATTAGTCGACAATCACCGCTTTAAACATCATCCAAGCACTACTTCCAACAAAACCCGGTCAGAAGAGCACAAGGAATGCACAGCGAGAAGATGAAAACATTTTGAGAGAAGATAAAGGCAACGACATTAGCTAAATAAGTTCAATCACGCTCCTTAGTTGGGAATAACGAAGAAATAATAATAATAATAATAATAATAATAATAATAATAATAATAATAATAATAATAATAATAATAATAATAATATGGTCTCAGCTTCCGTGTACAGGAATTTAAATTACATCATTTGGACTGCCTGCGTGTCTATTTCAATGTTTCTTTTTAATATCCCTTGCTGTTTATTTTACGTCACACCGACTCGGATAGGTCTTTTGGCAACAATGGGGTAGAACAGGTCTGGGACTGGGGCGGAAACGACATTGGAAACCCCAGCATTTTATGATGTGAAAATGTGAAACTACGGAAAACAATCTTCGGGGTTCCTGACAGTGGGGTTCGAACCCATCTTATCTCGAGTACAAGCTCACTGATACATGATGAACCGCGTAGCCAACTCACTTAGTGCCGTTTTACACCGGCAGATGGCAGAGAAACTGATCTCTGTTGGGTGATCTATGGTTGAGATTTAATTAATTTTGTCGGGTAAACATCAAATGTGTTACCAGGGACCTTTCACATGCCGATATCGAATGACATGGAGTGGTGATTGGACTTTTTTCCCGCCCTTCAAAGATACTACTACCTCTGCCGGATTTGAAACCACGATATTCGGATCCGAAGGCCAACACGAGAAAGAAGAAGAGCTGCTCGACTAAGTGGTATGTTCCGAGCTGTCAGCGGAGAGATGGCGTGGAATGACATTAGTAGACGAATAAGTTTGAGTGGCGTTTATAAAAGTAGGAAAGATCACAATATGAAGATAAAGTTGGAATTCAAGAGGACAAACTGGGGCAAATATTCATTTATGGGAAGGGGAGTTAGGGATTGGAATAACTTATCAAGGGAGACGTTTAATAAATTTCCAATTTCTTTGAAATCATTCAGGAAAAGGCTAGGAAAACAACAGATAGGGAATCTACCACCTGGGCGACTGCCCTAAATGCAGATCAGTAGGCCTATTGATTGATTGACTCTACGATTGGTCCACAGAGGGAGCTACTTTAAAGAGAAAATGTTCAGATAGGGGCTCATAATTATGAATTCTCTCAAAACCAGTTGTATTCGAAGAGACACGAAACCTATATTATTATTATTATTATTATTATTATTATTATTATTATTATTATTATTATTATTATTATTATTAAGAGCGTAATAATTTATGTCATCGTCATTGGCTTCTTACGAAAGTGACCGCGATGAGACTCCCAGACAATATAAACAGTTATCACCGCGAATGGAAAGTAACAAAACAACTGCTAGGTCAAGGTTGAACGACATCGGTCCTTCTTCCATAATTATTTTGTTCCACATCTCACCAAAAATGATTGCAAACAAATGGTGTGAAGTGTGGGACAAAAATAATAAAATATTACCCTTCAATTATACTATTAGTTGAAATACCGGGCGAGTTGGCCGTGCGGTTAGGGACGCGCAGCTGTGAGCTTGCATCCGGGAGACAGTGGGTTCGAATCCCACTGTCGGCAACCCTGAAGATGGTTTTCCGTGGTTTCCCATTTTCACACCAGGCACGGCCACGGCTGCTTCCTTCCCACTCCTAGCCCTTTCCTATACCATCGTCGCCATAAGACCTGTCTGTATCGGTGCAACATAAAAGCACTAGCAAAAAAATTAGCAGAGCAAAGTCACCTCCGTACAGGCCATGAAGGCCCTTGGAGGAGTGGAAGGTAAAGGCTTCCACCATTGTTAACCTCGGCACGTGATGGGGTAGAGTGGTTAGCTCTACGCCCGGCCGCCTTTGCCCCCAGGAATTAACCTGGCACTCATTTTTGGTGTAGGCTGAGTGAACCTCAGGGCCATATGCACCTCCGGAAGTGGAAATCTCGTTTCTTAAAGTTTACGACTTCTTGACGGAGATTCGAACCCACGTCTTTCCGGGCGAACCGAGCACGCCGGCCACGGCCCCTAAAAAAAAGTTGAAATAATTATAGGCCTATTAATTTTCTTTTCATGTTTCGTTCCGTCTTAGATTTACATATTTTGTATTTCATGAAATTAACTTTAGTAATGTATTGTGTTATTTTATTAGACTGTTATTACCATTAATGAGGTTGAAAATAAAGATTACTGATCTCTTCTTATGGTTATGAGAGTATTTACGGGTTGTAGTAAGGATGTAAAGGAGGTGTATAAGTCTCTGGTAAGGCCCTAATTGGAGTATGGCTCCAATGAATGGGACTCACATCAAGATTACTTGATACGAGTACTGGAAAAGATCCAAAGGAAAGCAGCACGAGTTGTTATGGGTGATTTCCGATAAAAGAGTAGTGTTGCGAAAGTGTTGCAAACTTTGAGCTGGGAAGACTTGGGAGTAAGGAGATGAGATGCTCAACTAAGCGGTATGTTCCCAGCTGTCAGTAGAGAAATGGCGTAGAATGATATTAGCAGACGGATAAGCTTGAGTGGAGCTTTTAAAGGTAGGAAAAATCAATATGAAGATATAGCTGGAATTCAAGAGGATAAAATAGGGCAAATATTCATTTATAGCAAAGCAAAGTGATGCCGGTACAGGCCACGGAGGCTCTGGGAGGGATGGAATATAAACGCTTCTATTATCCGTAACCTCGGCATTTGGTGGTGCAGAGTGGTTATCTTTACGCCCGACCGCCTTTGCCACCAGGACTTAACCTGGTACTCATGTTTGGTGTAGGCTGAATGAAACTCAGGGCCATGTGCTCCTCCGGAAGTAGAAATCTCGTTTCTTAAATATTTCGACTTCCTGACGGGGAATCGAACCCACGTCCATCGGGGTGAACCGAGTTCTCATTAACCACTTTGTCCAGGCAGCCCCTATTCATTTATAAGAAGGAATGGAATTAATTGATCACGGGAAATGTTCGACAAATTTCCAAGCTTTTTGAAATCATTTAATAATAGACTAGGTAAATAACTGATAGGAAATCTGCCACCTGGGTGACAGTGCTAAATGCAGATCAATAATAATAATAATAATAATAATAATAATAATAATAATAATAATAATAATAATAATAATAATAATAATAATAATAATAATAATAAATGCCGAGGTTACGGATAATAGAAGCGTTTATATTCCACCCCTCCCAGAGCCTCCGTGGCCTGTACCGGCATCACTTTGCTTTGCTATAAATGAATATTTGCCCGTATTTTATCCTCTTGAATTCCAGCTATATCTTCATATTGATTGTTCCTACCTTTAAATTATAATAATATAATAATATAATAATATTAAGAATTATTATAATTATTATTATTATCATTGATTGATTGACTGATTGATTGATTGATTGATTGATTGATTGATTGATTGATTGATTGATTGATTGATTGATTGATTGATTGATTGATTGATTGATTGATTGATTGATTGATTGATTGATTGATTGATTGATTGATTGATTGATTAGCTATCAATGCATTTTAGCTGCACCAATATATAAGAAAGAACCAACAACACTGTAACTGACAATATATTTTCAAACGTTTTGTAATGGCAAGGTCTATAGTATTATAACCTTCAAATGGCTCTTGGATCAAAGTTAAAGAGAACATTGGAAGTTTATGGTAACGTAAAATTAATGAAATCATACGTCCAGTCACTATACGTCCAGTTGGCATACGTCTAAGTACGTCAGTAAATGAATTCACAAGCTCAGAACCCCGTGGTATTTTATTAGGTGACGGTCGGCAACAGAATGTTATAGTACGATGAGATAATATTGAATAAATATTGTATTTTCTTCAGCGGAAGATAAACAGATATTAATAGATGGCATGAAACGTCAATGAAGAAAATGAGTAGCGGAGGCCATGGAATGGTTGAATCAAACGGGCCAAGTTCAATTCGTATTCGGTGGTCGTACATTGTCTATCCTTGGTCTATCTATTACGATATAATTCGAGAATCGAGACCCATATTGAGATAATCGGTTGGTACGTCCAGTTATGAAGGCGACGGATTGTTAAACATGTTCCTTTGCCAAGATCAGTGATTTCAAGAGCGTTCTGTATCAAGGAGGTTATGCATCAAATGTCAAAATCATCTGAAAGGGAGATACAGGCTGCCGAATTCGGAAGATTTATTAAATGCAAACCGACTTCTATTATTACATCTTAGAATTGGATTTTGTGTTGAGAAAACAATAGGGAGAATTTAAAATAGTTTTCTAAAAGGTCATCAGAAGTATCGCACACGATTAGGGAGAAGCGAGATCAAAAGCCAATTATAATTGTGAAAATATTGTATGAATAGCACGAATTATTCATTGTAAAAGGGAAAAGATATATATTATTTTTTGGAAGAAATAAGGCGAGTGCTAATTCAGTATGTTGTAAATGCAGTTTATGCATATGACATTGTACTAATCTTCCATTAGGCCTACAAGTTTCAGGTATTACGATTGTCGCCACACATGAAGGAAATTGATATGAAATTGAATACGACAATGTGCTAAATTAATAGGTGGTCCCAAAAGACCCGGAGAGTGTTGAAATGGATGCCAAATGATAAAAATTAAGATCCGAGAGATGGGAGATGTCATCTTCCCGAAGGCACCAGTTCGATAAGTACCCAAAACTAAATGTCTTTCGTCTATTCTGCTATGTAGTGTCTTAAAGTAGTGTAGAATTGATTCGCGGTGTCAAAATGTGACATGTATAGGTAAAACAACCGGAAGATTGTAGGAAGATACCCCGCCCATAAGAGAACCAACAAGAATGAGAATGGGGAACGGCTAATCAGTCTGTGCACCAAGTATGGATTACTTTTGAAGTCTACGGCTTTTAAACGCCTACCTAGGAAGGCCGTGACGTGGCGCAGCCCAAACAGTATGATGGGCGAGTTCCAAATTGACCACGTAGCAATAGATAAGAAGCACCACTGCGACATTATGAACGTGAAGGTTTTACGAGGAGCTAACATAGACTCCAATCATTACCTGTCCATGGTTAAGATGAATCTGAAACCACTGTATAAGACCAAGGCTATGCTTATGAAGAAAAAGAAGATTCCTAGGTTTGATATCACCAAACTTAAAGAAGACAATGCAAGTTACCAAGAGAGTCTGAACCAACACATCAATAGGATTAACACCACTACAAATTAGGACCCACTTCGGGATGCTATAACAGACGCGGCTCAGAAGACGATCCCCAACAGACCTAAAGGAAACAAGCACCCATGGTGGTCAAACGAATGCGATGAGGCTATAGAATCCAGGCGACTAGCATGGCTCAAATGGAACCATCATAAAAACGAAACCAACCTACAAGCCTTTATTACACAAAGAAAGAACACCTCCAGCATCATAAGAGGGGCGAAAAGAAAATACAACAAAGAACTGATTAAGCGAGCCGAGGAGGATTTTGGAAAAAACAACTCCAGAGACTTATACAAAGGTCTAAAACAACAGACGACCCAGTTCACACCCCAAACTTTACACTTCCAGAGAACAGACGGATCATTGTGCCTCATGATGATGACTGCACCAAGACCCTAGCTGATTATTTCCAAGGACTTTTGAATGCTGAAGAACCTGCGCAGCGCCTCCCAGTTAGAGAACCAGCTAACCCGGACACCAAGGATATCCTTCCTCCCACCTATGAAGAAGTAAGAGAGACCATTCAACTTCTCAAGAACAACAAAGCTCCTGGAGAAGACGGAATAGTGGCAGAAATGTTGAAACAAGCTGGTGAGCAAACATTCAGGCACATACACAAAGTAATCCTGGACATATGGGCTAAGAAAAGGCTCCCAGATGATTGGACATCAGCTGTTATCCATCCAATCCACAAGAAGGGAAGCAAAACAGATCCCAGCAACTATAGAGGAATATCACTCCTTTCAGTATCGTATAAAGTCTTTTCCAAGATTCTGGAACAGCACATAAAAAGACAACTGGATAAAGAATTAGGAGAATATCAAGCAGGGTTCAGAACTGCAAGGTCTTGTGCTGAACAGATACAAAATCTGAAGACCATCCTTCAATATAGCAAGAAAAGATGCCGACAGTGGGTAGCTATCTTTGTCGACTTCCAGAAGGCATACGACTCCGTGGATAGGATCACACTCTTCAACACCTTAAGAGAACTGGGACTAAACGAAAAAATTAATAGGTTGGTGCAAGCCACCCTGCACAACACCACTTCCAAAGTTAAGTTTAGAGTTCAATTATCAGAAAACTTCACAATCAAAACAGGGGTGAGGCAAGGAGATGGTATCTCATGCATATTATTTAACTGTGTCCTGGAAAAGATCATAAGAGAATTGACCAGGTCATTACCTGAGAACACCGGATTAAGAATGGGGTTTAAATCAGAGAACCTGAGGATTCCATGCCTGGCCTTTGTTGATGACCTTACTTTATTAGCAAACGACATGCATGAGGCCACTATGCAGCTTCAAACACTGCACTCTATTGCAGCTAAAGCGGGCCTCATGATCAACATTGGAAAGACCGAGTTTATGACCAACATCAAAGATGCCCCTACAACAATGGGAGTCAGTGATACAAAACACATCAAGAGAGCTAAAAATGTGAAGTACCTCGGAGAGTGGGTATCGGAGGACCTAAGTGAAACGATGGCTCTTGAACAAAGGAGAATCAAATTAGACAAGGCCTACCATGCCTGCAGAAAACTGTATGCCTCAAAGCATTTATCAAAGAATGTAAAACTGAGACACTATAATGCAGTAGTCAGACCATCAGTCCTCTATGCAGCAGAATGCCTATCCCTAACTAAAAAAAACCCCACTGAGAGCCCTGGAAGTGCAAGAACGGAAATTCCTGAGAAGAATAATAGGGCCAAGGATCCTACCAGATGGAAGGCGATGGTACAAACCCAACAATGAGCTCTACCAGCATCAAGAAAACCTCATAGATGCCATCAGGAGAAAACGTCTGACTTTCTATGGACACCTATACAGAATGGATCCTAACAGATTATCCCATAAGATCTTCAATGTTGCTAACAAAGGCAAAGCTACTGGATTCCCCTGGACCAAACAAGTGGACAAAGATCTTGCAGAGCTTAATATTAATCAAGCCGCCATTACTGACAGAAATGCATACCGTTTAATGGTCAAAACTAAACCTTTCCTAACATCCCTTACATCAGCTAGCCACAAAGGAGCCGGGAATTGGTCAGAGGAGCGCAGGAAAGAATTCAGCGAGAAAATGAAGGAATACTGGGCCAACAGGAAGGCTCAAGAGGCCACTAAGAACACAATCCAGTATGCTAAAAGGGGCAGACGAAGACAAAAACACAGCTAGAACACAAGCACCGTGGTCCACAGATGGCCTAAACGCAAAGAAAGAAAAAACAACTTGAATGATATCGTATGATCGTCGATCATTATTCCGTAACGGACAGGAAATGTTGTGTTTTCGTCATGAATAATCCAGGAAAATTATAATCTGTCGTCTATTATATATTTAAGTTCAAGCGGTTAATAGTAGACATTACGCAGGAGATTTTTAGTCATGCTTGCTGCATTTTACTAAGATAATGTCATCATAAGTGAACTTCAGTGTGTGATTTATCATGTAGATATATTTTATTTCAAGGTGACCATAACATGATTGGCATGTGCATTAAATTAGAGTCATCCAATATCAGATGTTCACGTCATATGCGTAACTTTCGCGACTAAGATGACAGTATTATCACATTGATATTGATTTTTGAATATGCAAGGACAAGGTGGTCTTCAAGAATAACGTGCTTGAGTATTTGGAGAATGAATTGAGAATGTATTGAGCATGGTGCGCATATAAAATGAGAAGGGATTTGAAAAGGGTCGTCGAGATAAATTGAATAATTAGTGTGTTGTTTGATGGATAGTAATTCATTGGGTTGTGCATTAAATAATGTGATGCATTCTTCTAAAAGATCCCGGCGATATATTTATTGAGGTGATAATTGATGTTCGTTATGCGTATGAATTTAGTGGTGGTAATGAATGATGTGTACTTGAGCATGAATGCAATTTTTGATAAGATTTTCGAAGAATACTAGAGTTGCTTATGTGATAATCGTCAAAGATGCGATAACCTAAGAGTTGATGTAAGTGGATTACGCGCAGATGTGAAGGGATGAAATAGAATCTTCAAAAATAACTGACACCATGTAGGTGAAAACCATGTCGCAGACGAGATTGTTCTGAGCAGTGCGTAGCTTGATTTCCTGCTAAATAATATTCTTTTGGTACATCACAGATTTGGTAATGAGTATTGAGTGCAGATTTTTCAGGATTGTTCGTGGAGAATGCCAGAGGCTGCAGAGTCATCGGAAGTTAGAATTATTATTATTATTATTATTATTATTATTATTATTATTATTATTATTATTATTATTATTATTATTATTATTATTATTGATGTCCTTATTTTCAGGAATTGGTTGTTCAGACGCAGCTATTACAGAATTTCGAAGGAGGCTGTTTTCCTAATTTGTTACGTGACTTTATTAAAGAGGAATCATAATTTAGTCCTATTTCCTGATCGTATATTGGTACAAGCGACAACGTTGAGAACATATCATTGGAGCATCAAAGTTGTTTTTATTTAGATTTCCTGAATTAGGCGATGATTTCAAAAGATAACGGAATACTGAAAGACACGCATTTTGGGTGTTAGTGAATACGAGTGCTAATGAATAAAATTTCTTTAATTTCATTTTTTTAAATTTCATTTTATTATCCAAAAGGTAATTGATGTGAATAATGAGTTTATAACGCAATTAAGCCTTCAGCATCTCGTATGTTGATTTTTTTATTTCTTTGGAATTTTAAGTCTGATAGCGAAGCCAACATGTTTCATTTATGTTATGAATGGAGTTTAATGTAGTAACATATAATAACCAACAAACGTTTAGGGACTTTGGACAGTTATAATTAGTCATGATACTCAATTTCAAATAGACGTCCATTTATGTTGCTTTTCGATCAATTTGTAACTGTGTTTTCATGATACGATATTCATTAAAAGGAATATCCTTCCAAGAAAAGAATCGTTCTTCATTTTCTCATTAGTAGGTTAAGTTTAGTATCATAGTATGGTATAGTTTTAGGTAATTATTGGATATACATTCTCATACGTCAGTCGGACTTCGAAAATCTAAACGGTGAGATCCTGTGACCAGGCTCGACGAACTTGCACGCCCCTTGAGTGGAGTTCCTTGCATCTCCGCATGACACCAGCCGTGGCATAACACTAATAATTAGAACCTGAATCAGAATACGTGCAAGGTCACTATATACCGCATGTAAGGTGAGATTTACGCGATCCAATCCGCATAGCCACTCGCTCGGTGTTTCCTATTTTCACATCAGGCTGATGTTGAAGCTAGGTCCGCTTCCTTCCCAGTCCTACCCCTTTTCTATGCCCTCTGTGCCAAAAGACCTAATTGAGTCTTTGTGACGTTAGCAGGTAGAGACCCTCCTTGGAGGCAGCTCTACCCAGGGAGTGGCGCCCCTGCCTATGTGAGTCCCAGAGCACGCTGACCCGGTGTGTAGCATCTGGTAAGGGTCCCAGCTCAGGGTTACGAGTGAAGACCTCAACGACATCAACGGCGGAGAGGGTGACCGTCGGTACGGCGGAGATGTTGGAAGAGGCAGCCCTGTACTTGGGGATTAATACGAGTACAACTCACAAAGGGCACGACGGTTCCACATGTTAGTGGCGGTACCCCGACAGCGTCTGTTCCCCATGTTAGGGGCGACTGAATCACAACACACCAACACGTCTAGCAAGCGTGGTCTTTTATTGCCGAACACCTTCGATAAACTCCTATGACTTCGAATTTTCAAACGAAACTACCCCAGGTGAGTAGAGTGAAAGACTCAGAATCTCACACTGACAATACGTCAGTCTGCCTCAAGGATTCTCGGGGAGGCAAAAATTCGAAAAGAACAACTAAAAAAGTAAGAATAGCTACATACAACATAAGAACTATGAGACTAGCCGAAGACCTTGAAAGACTAGAACAAGAACTGCATGACATAAAATGGGATATTCTGGGTATTTGTGAAACTTGCCTTCAAGGAGAAAAAGTTGAGACCCTTCCATCAGGTCATGTCATCTTACGTAATAACGGGGATACTTCTACACATGGGGTTGCTATTCTTGTCAATAAAAATATCAAAGAATTCATACACAAGATGATTTGTATCTCTCTCAGAGTAATATATATAGTCCTCAAACTGAATAGTAAATTCTCCATACAAGTCATACACGTCTATGCTCCAACCAGTACTTCTGACGAAGAGGAAGTGGAACAGCTGTATGAAGATATCACCAAAGCGAAAAATTCAGAAAAGACGCGACTCTGTACCATCATTGGAGACTTCAATGCAAAAGTGGGTCAAAAGGAAATCGGAGACCCAGAGAACATTGGTACATATGGACTAGGTAATCGAAAGATGTGAAAGATTGCTAGAATATCTGATAGCCGAAAATCTCTATTGCATGAATACTTTCTTTAAAAACCCATCCAACGAAAATGGACATCAAAGAGCCCCGATGAACAAACCGAGAATGGGATAGATTTTATCCTGACCAACAAGAAGAAATATTGTACAGATGTTACTGTTCTCAACAGATTTGATACAGGAAGCGACCATAGGCTAGTTCCAGCAACCTTCACATTTGACCTCAAACTTAAACGGTCCAAAATGACAAGGGGGCACACTTTCCAAGAGCAGAGGACTTAGAAAAACATCAATCATCATTTCAACATGCTCTTACCAAAAACCTTAACCCAATAGAAGATTTGAAATACTTGGACGTGAACGAACTTAATGAGAAAATTACAGTCAATACTCAAAATGCAGCAAAGAAGATCCCATTGAAGAAAACTAATAAGAGGATCCGACTTTCACATAATACCATACAGCTCATTAAAGACAGGAAGACAATGCACAGGGATACAGCAGAATACAAAAATCTTAAGACTATTCGCAAGGAAATAAGGAAAGATGTAAGGAAATTTAATAATAACATGATCATGCAGACAATTGAAGAAAATAAAAACATGAAGATTTTAAAGAACAACATGTCTACAGGAACACCAAAAATTACAAAACTTAAGAACCAAAATGGAGAAATAGTCACTGATAGGCAAAATATTACTGAAGTTATTAGAGATTTCTACTACAAGGTGTATACATCAACCATTAACAAAACCATCCAGTGATGAACAACTAGCCCAGAATTATACACATGAAGTAACACCGGAAGTAACCTCGGCTGAGATTGAAAATGCACTTAAACAACTAAGGAATAAAAACTCCCCTGGGGAGGATAAAATAACGAATGAAATGCTGAAATTAGGAGGAAGAGATCTGCTAGAAGCCATGAGAATATTCCTCAACAAGTGTATTAACTCTGGAAGAATACCAGAAAATTGGAAAAATGCTGAAGTGATACTTCTCTTCAAGAAAGGTGATAAGGAAAATTTAGAGAACTATCGTCCTATTAGTTTGTTATCGCACCTTTACAAGCTCCTGACTAAAATTGTAACGAACCGCCTCACAAGAGCACTTTATCAACCTGCCGAGCAAGCGAGATTTCGTAAAGGTTTATCAACTGTTGAACACATCCACACTATTCGTCGTCTTCTTGAAAAAAACCACTGAGTACAACATCAAGATTCATCTGGCCTTCATTGATTATAAAAAAGCTTTTGCCTCAGTGGAGATTTAGGCAATCATGAAGGCACTTCAAAATGCCATGATAAACTCAAGGTATATAAAGCTCCTGGAAAACATTTATGATCAAGCAACAATGGTAGTCAGAGTGGACGAAAACCTCATCACCAATAAAATCCCAGTTGGCAAAGGAGGTCGACAAGGTGACACAATCTCTGCAAAGCTGTTTACCCTTCCCTTGGAAGATGTATTCAGAACCCTTCATTGGGATAATAAAGGAATAAAAATTAACGGGTTATATTTGAACCACCTGCGTTTTTCCGATGACATTGTGCTCATAAGTGAAAATCTAGATGAGCTAGAAAGCATGATCCAAGAATTAAAAACTGCCTCTGCTAAGATTGGTTTGGAAATGAATAATAATAAAACAAAAATACTAAGCCCAGACAGTCGACCACTTAAAATGGGAAACCAATATATAGAAGCTGTCGATGAGTACATCTATCTTGGACCCAAGATAAAACTTGGAAAAGACAACCAACGTGCAGAAATTCCTCGCAGGATAGGCATGAGTTGGATAGCATTCCGAAAACTAAGATTCATCCTGACCAACAAGGATGTTCCAATTAACCTAAAGACCAAGGTTTATAAAACGTGCGTGCTGCCAGTTACTACTTACGGTCTGGAAACGATGACTCTGACGAAGGAAAGTGCTCGCAAACTTCAGCGAACACAACGGCCCATGGAGCGACAGATGCTGGGGATCAGCCTTAGGGATAAGATCCGTTCATAGGACATCAGGAGAAGAACTAATGTAACAGACATCCTAGAGAGAGTAGCAAGACTAAAATGGCAATAGGTAGGACACGTAGCTCGACAAGACTACAGCAGGTGGACCTCTAGGATTGTTCAGTGGAGACCATGGGAACACAAGAGAGGCATTGGAAGACCCCAGAAGAGATGGCTCGATGACATAAATCTGTTGGCTGGAGCACGCTGGTTCCAAGTGGCTCAAGACCAAAGACGATGAAAGCATATGGAAAAGGCCTATATCCAGCAGTGGATTGAAATAGGCTATAAAATAAGAAGAAGAAGAAGAAGAGAAGACGTTACAACACTAGCTTGCATTGATTTGTCAGAGGCCCTGAATGAATGTGGGCAGCCCTGGTTACAACAGTCGAGTTCGTAGAACCGTACGGTAAACCTACATCGTGACTTGTATGCGTATGAACAGTAGCTTTTTGAGCACCTCTGTTTTAATATTTCACTGAATTTCTTTCTTCAGTTTCTTTGTCCTGAATGCAAGCTCACATCTGCATGACCCTAACCGCACCGCAAACTTGCTCTGTCGTCCTCGGAGAAGAAATCAATCAGTTCTTTCTTCTGCCCTCCTGTCGTTCGGTGCTCCATAGTTAATATGGTTAAGAAGGCCCTTAAAAATGGCAAATATGTGGATGAGAAAATATTTCAGATTACTTCTAATGGTAGCGTGAAAGGGTACCATTTCTCTTTTTGTGTTCGTCATTAGAGTACAACAATACAAATTGAAGAGCTTGATAATGTAGCAGTGCCTGACGATGATGGACGACCAGAGGTGAGAGAGTCTGCACGCCACCAGATGGTTATCTTCACGCGATACCACGATGACTGGTCACGGCGTGTCTTGTTCATGTTTACAATATTTCATTCTTTCCAAATGATTCAACTCTTCTACAACAGTGGCGACCAATTCGCATCGTCCTGTTGGAAGGCTTGAGGTACCGGTATTAATCCCAGCGCTAACAACGCCCATTTAAATTGTGATCCACTTGATGTTTCTCACCTAGCAGTACAACACTGCGACTACATGGCTGAATAATCAGCGTTTTGGCCTTAGGTCCTCGGGGCCCTGTATTCGATTCTCGGCCGGGTTGACCAATTTTATTCTTGAACGGTTCTATTCTTAAACATTCCCACAACTCACACTCCACAGACAATGCTATCATTCAATACAACACACGCCGTTTCCTATATACGCAGATGCCACCCACCCTCGTCGGAGGATCTGCCGTACAAATACTGCACGAGGCTAATAGTAACCATATTATTATTGAACCGTGAGTTTTAGGCCTCTCCGGCTATAAAAATCGTCCGCCGGCTCTACTGTAGAGTTCAAAATTCATGGAAGAAATTTCAACTTCAAGAAAGAGATGTCTCTGCGCGTACAGCACTAACGCCATCTAGTATACAAGGACTTTAACTAACATGAAGAAAGTTTGCTTTTATAAGTTTTATCGTATAGTATGTATGCTTTGTTTATGTTGCCACCCTTGCTAGCAAAGTGTCCTCCAATCATATTGCTCCCGTCGTAAACACATAGCCAATCACGTCTTCTCTTTCTTTTCCTTCTCATAGGCCATTTAAGGACGGTTTTTTTTGCTGTGTTCTTGGTCTTGTCGGACGGCAGTGTAACTTGTGTTGAGCATCTAAGAAGAGTGTCCCTCTGAAAGGGGTATTGATGGAGGTGCGGGTTCAGCCAACGTTAAGCAGAATGCTAAATATGTGATTCAGCTGCGTGTGTACTTAGGAAAGAAATATACCACTCCTTTTACAATGTAATTTTCCGTTTCCGTTCAACTTTAAATTTTAATATGTAGAATCTTTTCTGATAACTTCTAGGTAGGCTTCCATTCTCTGTTTTCGGACTTCGAATTTTGCCCTGCTGGGTCTTTGTGAAATATAAGGAAGTACTAGTGATGTACTCTCGTTAAACTTCCTCTCAACTTAGATTTTGGTGACTACGTTTTCTTCTAAAACGACTAAATTTAATTTCTTCCTTTCGGTTTTTAAACCTTTTCATAACTTAGTCACCTAGTAGAACGGACTAGCCCCTTCTTCGTGGGGCCTCATGTCCAATTAGGTAATTGCGGATTTCCTCTGAAGTGCTGGTGTTTTGCCTGCATTAATTTTGGTTTTCGGCCCTTAGTAAAATTTAACCTTTATTGTTCTTTCTTCACTTTGGTGACCATGTAGCGCGGGCCTTCTGCTCCTGTTTACTACGGATCCGTATATCGCTTTGTACTCCCCTATAGTGTAAATAACGAATGTATTGCTGCTTTTCAAGCAACGTGAATTGTTTTTATAATCTATTGGCCCGTTTGAGGGCATTAAGTAATTTTTTTCCTGGGTTCGCGACCCTTATAAAGATTTTGTTAAATGGACTTTTGGGTTTGAAACCCTTGCTTTGTAAATTATACTCCTGGGTTCTAGACACTTGCAAATGTTGTAAATGAAACAACTAGATGCGAAATACAACTGGAAAACTGTATCAGAAGCGACGGCTTCCTTCTTGACGGGCATTTAACATGCCCTTCTCTAAACAGTACTAGTAAATTAACCCCTTATGTAACGGCATGTAAGATTAAATTATTCTGTAAATGTATGATCTTCTGTGCTCGTGTGCTATAAATTACTCTGAGCTGTTGAGCTCTTACGTTTCAAATGATCTCAGAGCTTTCGAGCTCCCTCTGTTAAAGAGCTGACTAGCTCCCATTTGGTGTTTGAATATTCTGACTTAGTAGTCTAATATTACTGAGCCTTGGGCTTACGCTGTTGTTGTTTGAGCTTCCCGCTCAACGTCTATATTGTCCATTAAATTGTTCTTGTGATATTTAGTTTATTCTGTTGGGCAGAAGGAAAATATAAATGTCTCAAATTTTCATAGGGTTGCTTGAACTTTAAATTTTGCTTGGTCCAGCCATTCACACCTCATGCTCCCTTCCCTCTGTGAACCACGGGTAAGTCCGTAACAATTATTATTATTATTATTATTATTATTATTATTATTATTAGTTGAATGGACCTAATTAGGTCCACGCTTGTTCAACATTCGGGCTTTGATCTTTGCCCAGTATTGGTACATTTTCTGCCGGTATAACTCCTTTCCTTCATCTGTCTTGGGGGTACCTTTCTTCCGAGGTTTCTCCTGAAATCTATGGACATTCTTCAGGGTACGTCGTAATACCGTCTATCTTGAAGATCTGATAGTCCCAGTTATTTAATTTCCTTCTCAGTTCTGTCAACCAAATGGTACGGATCTTCTTGTTCTGCCAGAAGATAAAAATGAAATGGCGTATGGTTTTTAGTGCCGGGAGTGCCCGAGGACAAGTTCGGCTCGCCAGATGCAGGTCTTTCGATTTGACGCCCGTAGGCGATCTGCATGTCGTGATGAAGATGAAATGGTGATGAAGACGACACATAAACCCCGTCCCCGTGCCAGTTATTTTAACCTATTATGGTTAAAATTCTCGACCCCGCCGGGAATCGAACCTGGGGCCCCTGTGACCAAAGGCCAGCACGCTAACCACATAGCCATGGATACGGTCTGCCAAAAGATGAACAGGCAATTGGTCAGCCTTCTGGAAGGCAGTCTTACTATAATATGGCCATAAAAGGCTACTCTCCTTTTCCTAGCACAATCAGGGAGCCTCTCTATGTGTTCGTAGAGCTCGGAATTGTACCGTCTACGGAATTCATCATTTCCTTTATCGGACCTAAGACCTTCCTGAGAATTCTTCTGTCTCTGACTTTCAGTTTCTCCATCAGACCTCTTCCGTTCAATGAAAGACACTCCGTGGCATACAGAGCTTCTGGTCGTATGACTAACGTGTAGTGCTTCAGTATCAGGTTTCGTGATAGACATTTTTTGTTATAAGTTTTCTTTGTCAGTCGATAGGCCAGTTCCATCTTGTTGACTCTCATGGATAATGATGCCCTTTCTGATAAGTTTGGTTTTCAATCCATTCGCCGAGATATTTAAATTTATCAGTCCTCTTGATTTTTCCCCGTTCTAGTAGTATATATCTGCTAGCTTCTTTGATGTTGGTGAAGAACTCCATTTTCTCTAAAGACACTTGAAGACCTGCTTTGGCTGCCTGTCTTCTGAGGTAATTGATCCGTACTGTTGGTGTATCCAGTGAATCGGCAATCAATGTCATGTCGTCAGCAAAGGCCAGACAATCTACAACCATCCCTTCCTTCGTATGACCCAGCTATATCCCACTCTAGATACCCAAGTTGGTCAGTTATTTGCGCCATTCTCTCACGACCTATTCAAGGACACAGTTGAAGAGAAGTGGGGAAAGTCCATCCCCTTGTCTCACCTCTGTTTTTATCTCGAAGCTTTCCGAAACCACGCCTATAAATGTAACCTTGGAATGGGTGTTAGTCAAGGTTGCGGGTTTTGTTGTCTAATCCCAGTTCTCATTTTGGATACGCAAGTACAGTTTTAGGTTAAGGATATGTTCAGCAAAGGATCGGCTCTTCCTGAAGCCCCCTTTACATTCTCCGAGTTGACTGTCTAGTTAACTTTCTGCCCGTGTTAGTAACGCCTTGGAAAATATCTGCCATGTTACCAGGACGAGAGAAATCCCACGGTAGTTCTTGAGGTCAGTAGAGGTCCAATTACAGTAGGTGGTAATTTCTCTGTTTCCCAGATGTTCTGTATGATCTCGGTGAGCTTGCCCACGGCATTGCTTCCAGCACATTTCCAGATTTCAGTCCTCTCCAGCTGATTTATTATTCTTTGAATGTTTTCACAAACTTTTTTCTGTGAAGGAGGAAGTGAGTCCAGGTTTGGTGTGGTTTGTTTGTAATCAAAATCTTCGCTGGGTGGATCACAATTAAGGAAGTTCTTAAAATACTGGGTTAAGAGGTGCAGTTGACCTTGTCGTTAAAAGCCAGGTTGCCCTGTGAGTCTCTGAAGTGAAGACTTGGTGGAGTGTATTTTCCAACTGCCTGCTTGAAAGTTTTGTATTAGTTCCTGGATTTAATTTAACGAGGCTCTCTTCGATTTGGATTAGTTGGTTGTGTGTGAAGGCCCGTTTGGTTCCTCGGATTATCCTGGTTGTAAGTTTCCTTTCTTCCAGAAAGTTCTCCCAATTGCCCTTGGACTTTTTAGAGTTCCATTTCAAACAGACTGCCTGTCTTTGAGCTATTGTGTTATCACAGTCTTCAGTCCACCATGGATATTTCCTTCTTCTAGTAAGAGGGGCGAGCTCACTGGCCGTCTTGATAAGAGCTTCTTTCAGTTGGTCGCAGTTGCATTCAGTTGGTTGTATTGTTCAGTCTTCTACTTACTTCTTGATATTTTAAGGCGCTCTGTATCGAATCTGACCCTCTTGGAGGTTCTGTGTAACGTAGTGTTTCTAGGCTGAAGTCTCTATTTGATCTTTGAGAGGTAGTGGTCTGAGTCCAGATTGGCACTTATTAATACCTTCACGTTTTGTATTTCCTTTTGGGATTTTCTTGAGATGGCCACGTGATTTATCTGGAATTCACCCAGGTTGGTGTTAGGAGAGATCCAAGTCTTCTGTTTTCTTGGCAGATGTTTAAAGACTGTAGATTTCATGACCAATCCGAAAGTCCTGCACCATTCTACCAATCGTACTCCGTTGTGATTAGTTCGTTTATGTGCCGGAAAGTTGCCCACTATGTCTTTGTACACTGACTGACAGAGCAAATGCAACACCAAGAAGGAATGGTTCGAAAGGGATGAAAGTTGGGGAAAAAACAGAGACGGCACGGACGAATAATTGATGTTTATTTCAAACCGATATGCAGGTTACACAATGCGCACGGCATCGACTCAGTAGGATGTAGGACCACCGCGAGCTGCGATGCACGCAGAAACACGTCGAGGTACAGAGTCAATAAGAGTGCGGATGGTGTCCTGAGGGATGGTTCTCCATTCTCTGTCAACCATTTGCCACAGTTGGTCGTCCGTACGAGGCTGGGGCAGAGTTTGCAAACGGCGTCCAATGAGATCCCACACGTGTTCGATTGGTGAGAGATCCGGAGAGTACGCTGACCACGGAAGCATCTGTACACCTCGTAGAGCCTGTTGGGAGATGCGAGCAGTGTGTGGGCGGGCATTATCCTGCTGAAACAGAGCATTGGGCAGCCCCTGAAGGTACGGGAGTGCCACCGGCCGCAGCACATGCTGCACGTAGCGGTGGGCATTTAACGTGCCTTGAATACGCACTAGAGGTGACGTGGAATCATACGCAATAGCGCCCCAAACCATGATGCCGCGTTGTCTAGCGGTAGGGCGCTCCACAGTTACTGCCGGATTTGACCTTTCTCCACGCCGACGCCTCGTCTCACACTCGTCTGCGGTGACTATCACTGACAGAACAGAAGCGTGACTCATCGGAGAACACGACGTTCCGCCATTCCCTCATCCAAGTCGCTCTAGCCCGGCACCATGGCAGGCGTGCACGTCTATGCTGTGGAGTCAATGGTAGTCTTCTGAACGGACGCCGGGAGTGCAGGCCTCCTTCAACCAATCGACGGGAAATTGTTCTGGTCGATATTGGAACAGCCAGGGTGTCTTGCACATGCTGAAGAATGGCGGTTGACGTGGCGTGCGGGGCTGCCACCGCTTGGCGGCGGATGCGCCGATCCTCGCGTGCTGACGTCACTCGGGCTGCGCCTGGACCCCTCGCACGTGCCACATGTCCCTGCGCCAACCATCTTCGCCACAGGCGCTGCACCGTGGACACATCCCTATGGGTATCGGCTGCGATTTGACGAAGCGACCAACCTGCCCTTCTCAGCCCGATCACCATACCCCTCGTAAAGTCGTCTGTCTGCTGGAAATGCCTCCGTTGACGGCGGCCTGGCATTCGTAGCTATACACGTGTCCTGTGGCACACGACAACACGTTCTACAATGACTGTCGGCTGAGAAATCACGGTACGAATTGGGCCATTCGCCAACGCCGTGTCCCATTTATCGTTCGCTACGTGCGCAGCACAGCGGCGCATTTCACATCATGATCATACCTCAGTGACGTAAGTCTACCCTGCAATTGGCATAAAGTTCTGACCACTCCTTCTTGGTGTTGCATTTGCTCTGTCAGTCAGTGTATTTTTTCTCTCTTCCCAATTGGGCATTGAAATCACCAAGGAATATAATGGTACGTCTGTCTGGAATTTTAGAGCGAGTAAATTCTAAGTCTTCCCAGAATTTTTCAGTTCTGTCCGGGTTGCGCTTGTTGTCGTCGTTGATTGGGGCGTGTGTGCATTGACTAAAGTGTAGCCCTTGTTAGTACATTTGAGAAAGAGGATTCACGACTGCTTGTGGAGGTAAAATCAATTACTGAATCCAGTATCTTGTGCTGATTATGAATCCTGTACCTAAGTGAGATACATTCTTCACTACCCGCTGACCCACTTTTCCTTTTAGGATTCAGTATCCTTGTGACTCGAAGGTATGTTCATAAGTGAATCTGGTTTCCTGTACTGCTGTCAGTGCTGCGTTACGTCGTGTTAGCTGCCTCTGTGGATCAGTGGTAGAGTGTTGGCCTCCGGATCCCAAGATAGCAGGTTCAAACCCGGCATAGGTAGTCGGATTTTTGAGGGGCGGAAAAAAGCCCATTCGACACTCCATATCATACGATGTCGGCATGTAAAAGATATCTGGTGGCACATTTGATGTTCACCCGACAAAATTCATTAAATCTCAGACATAGACGCCCAAGAGAGTTTCGGTTTACTTGGTCTGCCATTTAGTGGGCCTAGAGTAAAACGGAACGTCGAAGTTGACGAGCAGACAGCCAGATGGCGTCAAATTGAAATGTCTGCACACGGTAGCTGAGGCCATACGATTATTATTATTAGTGAGTCGGTCAGATGTTTCAGTTTATTCACTTTGAGCAGTGAATTAGCATTCCATGTTGCGAAGAAACTTTGCCGTCTTGATCTGAGTTTACGTCCAACGATTTCAGGATGCTTCGACTCATCCTTAAAGCATGTTGGTGCAGACTCTCCAGAATCCGAAGGTCCACTAACATCGTCACGGGCAACGGTGGATTGGCTACCACCTAGGGTAGCGCATTTAGCGAAATTATCCTCCATGCTCTATTGAAGATCGTTCTTCATGGGACAGTGACGAATCACTGTCCAAGGTACTACCCAAGTTATTGTTATCATTATTATTATTATTATTATTATTATTATTATTATTATTACAGTAAAAAGGCGAATAAAAGTCATCTCCGAGCACGCCATGAAGGCTCTTGCAGGGGGTGGAAGGTGAAGGCTTCCAGTCCCTTTCACTATCCGTAACCTGGGCACATGGTGGGGTAGAGTGGTTACCTCTACGCTCGGCCGCCTTTGCTCCGCAAGAATTAACTTGGTACTTATTTTTGGTGTAGGCCATATACACCTCCGGAAGTAGAAATATCGTTTCTATTTTTCGACTTCCTGGCAGGGCATCGAACCCACGACCTTCCGGATGAACCGAGCACGCCTTTACCGCAATTTATTTTTACGGTACTACAAGTAAAACTTTGATCGGTACCTTTTTCAACATTTTACTCCTTCACTAACTACTAAATTCATAACAATGGAAAGGAATGAAGTAGACAAGTCAGGTATATTATGACACTATATGGTATCACATTTACTGGTCTTGCGGTCTAGGAGTAGCGAGCCTGAATTTACTGGAAGGTCCCGAGTTCAATTCCTGGCCAGGACAGGTCAGAAATGTTTATCTGGATCAGAGGGCTTGCTCGGAGTCCACTCAGCCTACGTTATAAATGCATTGAGAAGCTATCTGATTAGGAGATAGTGGCTCCGGTCAACAAAGCAAAGAATGATAGCCTGAGGATTCGTTGTGTTGGCCAAAAATATTCGGACGATAGGGCCTTAAGGGAATGAAATTTAAAAAAAGACACTTGGAAAAGGTCGCACGTTTCCCTGTCCCTTTTCCTAGGTTGCACATATCCTTCCTGGCGGGCATTGTACTTACGAATCACTTGCTTACTCACAGCAAATGTTCGAAATGTCTCCCTCCTACCTCGGTACAAAGGGTTAATCGCCAGACTGACGAATTCGTACAGAAATACCTGGCATTATGCGTACGATGGTGGTCTTTACTACCAGTTCTTGGTCACTTTCAACGGACGTCTTACAATAACGAACTATTTATGTGACCTCAAGGCTAAATATGAAAGGGGCCTTCCAGGTGAAATCAGACAGAGAAAAGTATATATATATATATATATATATATATATATATATATATATTGAAGTAATATCTTAGAAAAATAAAGTGCTTGAATAAATTCATTTTTGCATAATATCAACTTCCTAGCTCGCCTGGTGGCCATGATTTTAAGGCGTTAAGTATCTATGATGTGACACCGTCGTCAACCAGTTCGAATCCCGTTGGTCGAAACAAATTCACCATCAGAATGTTGACCTGCAGAGTGGGAGAGGTGGTAGATAATTTCTAATTACTACATTGCGTGCCAAAAGCCTGGATTCAATTCCAGATTTCTCTGAAGTGTTCAGATGGATTGAGTGGTGATTCGTCTGTCAGACAGAGACAGATCCCTTGGTGTTATTCGACAAGAGTAGGCTACAGTTTGTGCCGATACTGAGTTTCATATACAACCACCACCACCACCACCACCACCACCACCACCACCACCACCACCAAGCAGGTTGCCAAAGAGCGTCAAGTAGATCTGCAGCACGCGAGCCGAACATGTCTTCGGATACTCCCGGCGCTAAAAGCCATGTACATTTATGGGTAATAACTATTCTACTAACTATTGCTTTTGCTAGCAATTTTGCGGGCTGCCTAATCAAGGCGGTAAAAGCATGCGTCGTTTATTCAGAAGGACGTAGGTGCGATTTCCTGTCAGGAAGTCGAAGAATTTAGAAAGGAGACTTTCACACGGGCCTAAGACTCGCTTAGTATACACCATAAATGAGTTCTAGATTAATTTCTGGGATCACCACGTACTGTATTCAGGCGGGAATGTTGGTAGAGGGGAGCGTAACATCACAAGGCCAAGTGTTTTGATCTCGCACAAGTCTCGAAGGACGCTGAGAACTGAGACGGAAGCCACGTGCTCTCGAATGAGTCTCACGTAATTTTATATTTGTGTTGGTGAAAATGCCACGGAAACGTTGCGCATCGAGTTGCAAGTCCAATTATCCCGTAAAAGCTGTTAAAAGTGAATACATGCAGTGATTATTTTTCCTGAAATGAAATAATGTCAGTTGCCGGAAAGTTGCCCACTATGTTTCTGTACTTTTTCTCTCTTCCCATCTGAGCATTGAAATCCTCAAGCAGTATAATGGTATGTCTATCTGGAATTTTAGAGAGAATATCTTCTAGGTCTTCCCAGAATGTGACTAAAGTGTAGCCCTTGTTAGCACATTTGAGAGAGAGGCTGGATACACGACTGCTTGGGGAAGTAAAATCAGTGACTGAATCCGGTATCTTGTGGCTAATATTCCTTGATTATAAGCCAGGCTGCTTACAACACGAACTTCTATATAGGACTGCCACAGGCGAGGAAAAGTTTTCTACTGTATCTATGACGACTGAAACTTAAAGCTGGTTCTATTCCAGTAATGTTCGATGGATTGTCTTTCTATACTTCGAAGAAACGGCCAGTAAGAAGAAAATCCAGATGACAGAGTACTGGAAACTGAAGAAATGTAAAAAACTGCTGAGATGGAAACGTTGAAAAAGGCTGCTATAGACGATAGTGTCGGAAATATTGAACGATGTGTGCGGGAAATTCCTGGTAAAGTTGGACAGATATTCAAATTGAAAATAAGGCACTTCTAAATTGTTCGATGACAAAGTAGAAAAAGTTTCACTCTATGAATGTTCAATTGTATCTAAATAAAGATAGGAATATGAAAATTTCTGCGCATTTAAGTGGAAAGGAGAAGTTAGTTAGTAAGAGCTAAGTGAAATTCTAGGGCCACAGCTACTGTTACTGAAGTGGAGCTGTCTGCGACACATATTAATTAAATCAAGTGATGAAAATCACACTATTCCACCTGCAAGAACATCAATGAAAACTGTGAAAGCTAATCTAAAAGACGCCCATATAAACAATGACATTGCAATTTTAACTGACCAAATAGACTTCTATCAGAAGGATGGTTTTGACTACACTTCTTACTTACCTGCAGTCTAGAAGGCGTTATGAGACAATTATGACCAATACAATTCTCCTACTTCCACACCACAAATATATTTAAAATCCCACTAGTTCTTTACATATTTTACCACGTTAGGAGAACGAAAATTTCCATTTTTCAGTGAAATAGTATGGCATAGACAGATGGGTTATTCTGCAATTGGATCAAATATATGTGAAGGAAAGAGGAAAGTGGCGATCAACTTATAGAAGCAAATACTGTTCTTAATTATCTAATATCCTCAGACTTTTCTCCAATTAAATATGTAGTTACTTTGCATCTCGTACAGAGAGTCTCAGAATCAGAAATGTCACAGATAACCAAGAAAATTGTTCAACTAGAATTTCACGATTTTCAGTGTCATTTTTGACAATAATTAAGTTCATGGTCATCTCCTTCCCACCCCTAGCTTTCCCTATTCCATCCTCGCCATAAGACTTACCACTAGTATGCATAAGATTTTGCTTGGTTTCGTAGTAAAGTAAACATGTAATATTAGATGGAAATTCATTTTTTGTTTATACAAAATATTAGCCATCGACTTCTACACACTTCACTCATCTTTCAGGTAAGTTATGAATACCATGCTAGAAAAACTGTTTGTCTTTTGTAGCAAACCATTCGTCTAGTTTTTTTCCAAATTTGTCGAAATTGCTGAAGTGCTGCTCTGCGAGTTCGTGCCCCATTGATGCGAAGAGGTGATAGTCAGATGGCGCCAAGTCGGGGCAGTACGGCGAGTGCAGAAGGATGTCCCATCTAAGCGATTTCAAGGTGTCTTTCATTCGTAGACCTCGTCATCCGCTTTATAAGGGATAGTGGTCTATTTTATCGTGTGTAATGATGTCCTTTGTGCTAGTGTATTTGTGTCAATTGCGCTTTTATCCTACTGACGTTGTGTTGCGTATTTTAATGTGTTATTTTAACGTCTAACGTTAATTATGTATATATATCTGTACTACCAGGAAATGCCTTATTCCTTTTTTTCCCTGTATTTTCCCTTATTTTATTAGAAAATAAGGCATTGCGAATTAGATCCACTGATTGTTTTAATCTCATACTCCTTTTTCATCACCAACACTTTTCAGTGGATACATTTTAAAATTTTTACTATCATATATCATGTCGTCCATCTCGTTCTATTAGGGGCCGATGACCTTCGATGTTAGGGCCCTTAAAACAACAAGCATCATCATCATCATCTTTCACTCATTTTTCTGTGTGAGACGGCGCATTGTCGTGTAACAAACTCACTTTGTCCTGTCTTCTGGCCCATTCCGACCGTTTTTCGATCAATGCGTGATTTAAATTAATCATTTGTAGGCGATAGCGTTTTGCATTAACAGTTTCGCCTGCAATTGCTCATCTTCGCACGTTTGTGGTCTACAGAGCGCGCACTGTTTTTCACATTTAAATCACAACGTTTAAATTGTCGAAACGATATCTCACATGTTCTAATAGATGGAGCGGGTTCACCATATTTTTCAACCAGCAAACGATGACTTTCCACAGCCTTTATCTTTTGATTATGTAAAAAAAGCTATGCGTGCCGCACAAACGTCCACATGATCACTGAACGATACAACACAGACGCTAGTGTTCGGCGGGCTCAGCTTGTGTGTCTTGGTAGGTTAATATCAAACGAACAAACTGACGTATGTGTCAAATTCATACGCTGCGTACTGTTCGCTGGCGCCATCTCTTAGTGAAATCGGAAAAGACTAATGCATGCACCTGGTATCTGTGTCGGTGTGACGTAAACCAGATTTTAAAATAAATAAATACGTCGTACCGATACAGGTAGGTCTTATGGCGATGATGGGGTAGGAAAGGGCTAGGAGTGAGAAGAAAGCAGCCGTGGCCTTAATTAAGGTACAGCGTCAGTGCTAGCCATTATTATTGTTATTATTATTATTATTATTATTATCCTCCTCTGTGAACCATGTGACCTTGCCGCGGTGGGGAGGCTTGCGTGTCCCAATGATGCAGATAGCCGAGCCGCAGGTGCAACCATGTCGGATGGGTATCTGTCGAGGACCAGACTAACGAATCGTTCATCGAAATAGGGGTAGCAGCCTTTCGGAAGCTGCAAGGGCGGCAGTCTAGATGATTGACTGATACGGCCTTGTAATAATACTCAACATGGCTTAGCTGTGTTGATACTGCTACACGGCTGAAAGCAACGGGAAACTACAGCCGTAACTACCTCCCGAGGACATGCAGCCCTCTCTGTATGAATGATGTACTGATGATGGCTTCCTCCCGGGTAAAATATTCCGGAGGTAAACTAGTCCCCCATTCGGATCTCCGGGTGGGGACTACACGAGAGGGGGCGATCATCAGGAAGATGGATACTGACATTCTGGGAGTCGGAGTGTGGAATGGTAGAAGTTTGAATCGTTGTGGTAGGTTAGAGAATCTGAAAAGGGAGATGGATAGGCTAAAGTTAGATGTAGTTGGCATAAGTGAAGTACATTGGCAGGAAGAACAGGATTCTTGGTCAGGCGACTACCGAATTATCAACACAAAATCAGACAGGGGAAATGCAGGAGTTGGTTTAATAATGAATAAGAAAATAGGGCAGCGGGTAAACTACTACGACCAGCATAGTGAAAGAATTATTGTCGTCAAGATAAGACACCAAACCAATGCCCACCACAATAGTGCAGGTCTATATGCCTACTAGTTCAGCGGAAGATGAAGAAATCGAAAGAATATATGAGGAGATAGAAGATTTAAGACAATATGTAAAAGGTGACGAGAATCTAACTGTGATGGGAGACTGGAATGCAGTGGTAGGCCAAGGAAGAGAAGGTAGTACAGTAGGAGAATTTGGATTGGGACAAAGGAACGAAAGAGGAAGTCGGCTGGTTGAATTCTGCACTGATCATAATTTATTCCTTGCCAATACTTGGTTCAAACACCACAAACGACGGCTGTATACGTGGACGAGACCTGGAGATACTGGAAGGTATCAAATAGACTTCATTATGATTAGGCAAAGATTCAGAAACCGGGTGTTGGATTGCAAAACTTTCCCAGGAGCAGACGTGGGCTCTGACCACAACTTGTTGGTCATGGAATGCCATCTGAAGTTGAAGAAATTGAAGAAAGGAAAGAATGCAAACAGATGGGATCTAGATAAGTTGAAAGAAAAGAGTGTGAGGGATTGTTTCAAGGAACATGTTGCACATGGACTAAATGAAAAGGCTGAAGGAAACACTATAGAGGAAGAGTGGAGAGTCATGAAAAATGAAGTCAGTAGGGCTGCTGAAGAAATGTCAGGAAAGAAGAAAAGATCAACTAAGAATCACTGGATAACTCAGGAGATACTAGACCTGATTGATGAAAGACGAAAATACAAGAATGCTAGAAATGAAGAGGGAAGAAAAGCATACATGTGATTAAAGAATCAAGTGGATAGAAAGTGCAAGGTAGCTAAGGAAGAATGGCTTAAGGAGAAGTGCAAGGATGTCGAAGGCTGTATGGTCCTGGGAAAGGTAGATGCTGCATACAGGAAAATCAAGGAAACCTTTGGAGAAAGGAAATCTAGGTGTATGAATATTAAGAGCTCAGATGGAAAGCCACTTCTAGGGAAAGAAGACAAAGCAGAAAGATGGCAGGAGCATATCCAACAGTTGTATCAAGGTAAAGATGTAGATAATTTGGATCTGGAACATGAGGAGGCTGTTGATGCTGATGAAATGGAAGACCCAATTTTGAGGTCAGAGTTCGACAGAGCTGTGAGTGACCTAAATAGGAACAAGGCACCTGGAATTGATGACATTCCCTCTGAATTACTGACTGCCTTAGGAGAAATCAGCATGGCAAGGTTATTTCAGTTAGTGTGCAAGATGTATGAGACAGGAGATGTCCCATCCGATTTTCGGAAGAATGTTGTTATACCTATTCCCAAGAAAGCCGGTGCTGACCGGTGTGAAAACTACCGCACCATTAGTTTAGTATCTCATGCCTGCAAAATTTTAACACGTATTATTTACAGAAGAATGGTAAAACAAGTTGAAACTGAGTTGGGAGAAGATCAATTTGGCTTCAGAAGAAATGTAGGAACACGAGAAGCAATCCTGACTTTGCGTCTGATCTTAGAGGATCGAATCATGAAGGACAAGCCCACGTACATGGCATTCGTAGATCTAGAAAAGGCATTCGATAATGTTGATTGGATCAAGCTATTTATGATTTTGAAGATGATAGGGATCAGATACCGAAAACGAAGAATTATCTACAATCCGTATAACAATCAGTCTGCAGTGATAAGAATCGAGGGCTTTGAAAAAGAAGCTTCAATCCAGAAAGGAGTGAGGCAAGGCTGCAGTTTGTCCCCTCTCCTTTTCAATGTTTACATAGAACAGGCAGTATAGGAAATCAAAGAGAAATTTGGAAAGGGAATCACAGTTCAAGGAGAGGAAATCAAAACCTTGAGATTTGCCGATGATATTGTTATTTTATCTGAGACTGCAGAAGGTCTTGAAAAGTTGCTGAATGGTATGGATGAAGTCTTGGGTAAAGACTACAAGATGAAAATAAATAAGTCCAAAACAAAAGTAATGGAGTGCAGTCGAACGAAGGCGGGTGATGTCGGAAATATTAGATTAGGAAATGAAGTCTTAAAGGAAGTAGATGAATATTGTTACTTGGGTAGTAAAATAACTAACGATGGCAGAAGTAAGGAGGACATAAAATGCAGACTAGCACAAGCAAGGAAGAGCTTTCTTAAGAAAAGAAATTTGCTCACTTCAAACAATGATATTGGAATTAGAAAGATGTTTTTGAAGACTTTTGTGTGGAGCGTGGCATTGTATGGAAGTGAAACATGGACGATAACTAGCTCAGAAAGAAGGAGAATAGAAGCTTTTGAAATGTGGTGTTACAGAAAAATGCTGAAGGTGAGATGGATAGATCGAATCTCGAATGAAGAGATACTGAATCGAATTGGTGAGAGGAGATCGATTTGGTTAAATTTGACGAAAAGAAGAGATAGAATGATAGGACACATCTTAAGACACCCGAGGACTTGTTCAGTTGGTTTTTGAAGGAAGTGTAGGTGGTAAGAACGGTAGGGGTAGACCAAGGTATGAATATGACAAACAGATTAGAGCAGATGTTGGATGCAATAGTTACGTAGAAATGAAAAGTTTGGCACAGGATAGGGTGGCATGGAGAGCTGCATCAAACCAATCTATGGACTGATGACTCAAACACACATTATTATTATTATTATTATTATTATTATTATTATTATTATTATTATTATTATTATTATTTCTCGAATATAAGCTTACAACTACACGCCTCGTACCGCGTAGTCATCTCGCTCTGACTGTGAAAGGTGCTCATTTGAAATACCCTGTATATGTACAGAGCTCCAGTACTTTGCAGGCCACAGACAGTTCAATCAATTGATTACTTATGTTGTACTGTTTCTTCACTCGGAGTAGGATGAACTAAAGGAAACGTCTCACATATTATTATCTGCCTTTCTCCCCGTTCGCTTACACCGGATTGTTGAGACAGGAGCGGCCTGAAACAACTCAGCCTGCCACCTCCAGTAGCGTGTCTAAAATGACGACTTCAATTTTAAACGCCTTTCAACACTTGATGGAATTTGTTCCACGTTGTTTGAGCTTTGGTCCTGTTGTTTATTTTACTTAAACCACGTTACGTATAAATATTCATATTACACATCAATGGACGTACTTGACTTTACAAGCATCAATTTTGACAGTAACTAAATCTGTTCAAACTTCCTTTAAAAGAAGACTGGTCCATCGCGAAGAATCCTTGTTGAATTAGAATAGCCCATTGCTATTTGTTAAACATCACTTGGGTTACTAAAGTAAGGACGCGATAGCCGAGTGATATAGTCAATAGTTTCCCACGTAGGTGGTTCGAATCCTTGCCGATGCACCTGGAAAACTTTTTGATAGTCCCGTCCAGTGGTTTAGATTCTACGCAAAACTGGAGGTTCCGTGGCTCTGATTACTACAATAATAGAAAAAAAAATACAAACTTCCTTGCTAACAGTCTAAAGAGACGCCAGAGTACCAGAACTGTTTCGTGAAGTAGGGTACTTTTACGTGCTAGTAAAATTACTGAAAGGAATCTCCTGATTTCAAGTACTCTTAACTTTTTAGTTGCTATGTCATCGATCGATACAGTATTAGGCCTAAGTAATGTGTACCTTGACTAATTTTGATTTTATAATCATGTTGTAACTGTTCCACCTCGTCAAAACACTTGGGGAGATGAAAGTTATTATCTTGGGACACATGAATATTAAATAAACTATTTGTGGCTTGCCCGCAAATTGCCACGCAAATAGAAACAATTAACATTCCATGGTTCCCCATTTCTCTATGTAATGTTTGGGCGCCATGGTTACAGTTTTAAATGAAACTGTAAACCAAAATTTATATTTACTAGCATAGAGACTTATACTTAAATCACAGGCGTAGGATTTTAAATAATTAACCATTAAGTATCGCTTAAGTAAGAAAATTAACGCAATATTAAATACAAATTAATTTATTATACAAAGAAAATGAGATGAATCGGAAAAGTTTCCTTAAAGCGTGGAGGGATTTAGAATTTACTGAATTTACTATTGCTTGCTTTATCTAATTGAAGCTCACCAATTACAGCTTTCGTTGACGTCATGTGGTTTCCGTGGTTAGTCGTTCTCTTCTTCTCGATGTAGACTCTGCTGCATGGACATCCTTCCTTCCTTCTCTGATATGGTACGGGCTATCTGGACTAACACTCCCTACATGCCTAGTCTTTAAATTAGACATTGGCCCTATACTTATAAAAACCGATTAGCTTTGATCGTAATAGGAGAAAATTCAGAGATATGAATTTTTCCATATTAGTAGAAATCTCAATCCAACTGAGCTATACTATTTATACGGTACAGAATTGTACCAAAGTCCGTAGACTTGAACTAAACATAGTTCTTCGTCCACAATATTTACTGAATATCACACAAGCCATAAGCTTGTTTCGTTTCTCGTAGATCCGATAACATTACCGCAGCGACAACACATTGTACAAAAGTAACTATGTCGCGGAGCGACCACACACTGTATCAAAATTCAAATCACGTCGTTCAAAGTAGATGTTCACAGTAGAAGTACTAGTGATGGAGTTCCTGTAGTTAGGTTGTAAGGTCGTACGGTCGTAAGGTCGTAACCTCCCGTTCTCGTGTAGAGAAACGGTATATATCCGGGCTCACCCCCACTCTTGGTAACAGTTCAATCTCAAAACTCATATACAACGAAGTATCTGATTTGATAGATCGAAGCATCAACTCCCCTTCTCTTCCTCGACAAGTCCAGAAGGCGTGGCGATGATATAGCTGACCAGCTTTGCAAGCCTCGCGCACGGGTCGCTGTAACTAGCCTTGGTCATAAGATAAACCCATGACGCACGCAAAATCCCAAGCTTCAAGAATAACCCTCCGTATACACAAACATGAGATGAAATGAAAACAACTATGTCTCAACATATTGCCCGTATTTACAACATAATGAATTCTTATCCTACATAATATAATAATTTAAATAATAAAACGATGTTATCATATATACAATATGATTCCAAAAAGCCTTGATTACAAATGATTGACGTTGAATAAATATGTTATTACAAATAATTGCCCATGGCGGATAAACTTGATATCAAATGATATCGCGTAAAATGGTATTATATTAAATTAGTAGGGCTGGAGAAGCCTGGACGGTTACAATGTGTATGCCTTTGCTGGCAGGACCTAGTGTTTACAGTGCACTATGTCTTCTGGTATGGGCTAGAGCAATTTTGTTACTTTCATTGATCTGCCTCAGCTATATCCTTGGCTTTGACAAAATGAAAGTGACTAAGGTATGAGTGATGCTAGTAATGCCATTCCTTCTGCAGCCAGTCCCAGCTATGAATGGTGTGAAAATATCGCTCATAGGGTCAGTTGGTGCATGCATTTCAGTGGGCTTGGCAGACTGATATGTAATAGCAACTTCTGGCTCGGAGAGGAAAGCAACGGGAAACTACCTCACTCCTCATTTCCCTAGTACACCTCTTCAGTGATGCCTAGGCCATCTATGACAGCTGATGGTGGAACTGTTCAGGATCCAACCAGCATTTGACTGTCATACATCTTCATCTTGACTATCTATCTGATGAATATATCCAAGACACGCAGTTACATAACTCGTCAAGAGAGCAACTTGTGCTCTTTAATAATAAAGCACGAAAAGCCTTAATGAATGTAAATTCAACGTTCCTGTGCATATCTAAGATAAACAAAGACCTGGTCATTATCTAAGAAGATTTTAACTACCCTGAGTTAATGAGAGTTTTCCGAAAATAGAATTAAACAATTTCGGGAGCTGGGTCCCAGTTGCAAAACAACGTTAAGAAATAAATGATTCAATTTTCTTTCGTTACGAAGGGAATAATGAAAGTGCTCACACGTAATGCCAACGTGATGGAGGACAAGTGACATAGCACAAGAGCTCTTATTAGATAACAATTCCTCTCCCAGATTTTTGCAACATACTAGTCTAATCAGCGTTAGTGACTTGTGATGGGTTTAAACAAATTGTTGAGTAATATGAGAACAGGTTTGCACCTTTAAAGGTGGTAAGGAATGGTAAAGACCCACCTTATTATAATAGAGAAATAAAGAGACTAAGAAGGAGGTGCAGATTGGAAAGAAATAGAGTTAGAAATGGCTGTGGAAGTAAGGAGAAATTGAAGGAACTTACTAGGAAATTGAATCTAGCAAAGAAGGCAGCTAAGGATAACATGATGGCAAACATAATTGGCAGTCATACGAATTTTAGTGAAAAATGGAAGGGTATGTATAGGTACTTTAAGGCAGAAACAGGTTCCAAGAAGGATATTCCAGGAATTTTTAATGAACAAGGAGAGTGTGTACTGTATGTGCGGATCTTCAAAAGGCAGAAGTATTCAGTCAGCAGTATGTAAAGATTGTTGGTTGCAAGGATAATGTCCAGGTAAAGGAGGTGACTACTGCTAAAGAAGTACTAAAATTTACATATGATGACAATGACATTTACAATAAGATACAAAAGTTGAAAACTAGAAAAGCGGCTGGAATTGATAAGATTTCTGGGGATATACTAAAGACAATGGGTTGGGATATAGTACCATATCTGAAGTACTTATTTGATTATTGTTTGGTTGAAGGAGCTATACCAAATGAATGGAGAGTTGCTATAGTAGCCCCTGTGTATAAAGGAAAGGGTGATAGACATAAAGCTGAAAATTATAGGCTAGTAAGTTTGACATGCGTTTCTTGTAAGCTTCGGGAAGGCATTCTTTCTTATTACATTAGCCATGTTTGCGAAATTAATAACTGGTTTGATAGAAGACAATTCGGTTTTAGGAAAGGTTATTCCACTGAAGCTCAACTTGTAGGATTCCAGCAAGATATAGCAGATATCTTGGATTCTGGAGGTCAAATGGACTGTATCGCGATTGACCTGTCTAAAGCAATTGATAGGGTGGATCATGGGAGACTAAAAATGAGTGCAATTGGACTAGATAAAAAAGTGACTGAATGGGTGGCTATATTTCTAGAAAAAAAGATCTCAGAGAATTAGAGTAGGCGAAGCTTTATCTGACCCTGTAATAAATAAGAGGGGAATTCCTCAAGGCAGTATTACTGGACCTTTATGTTTTATAATATATATATATAAATGATATGAGTAAAGGTGTGGAATTGATTCTCTATAGAGTAATAAATAAGTCACAAGATTGTGAGCAATTGCAAAACGACCTCGATAATATTCTGAGATGGACAGTAGGCAATGGTATGATGATAAACGGGGTTAAAAGTCAGGTTGTGAGTTTCACAAATAGGAAAAGTCCTCTCACTTTTAATTACTGCTTTGATGGGGTGAATGTTCCTTTTGGGGATAATTGTAAGTACCTAGGTGTTATTATAAGGAAAGATCTTCATTGGGGTAATCACATAAATGGGATTGTAAATAAAGGATACAATCTCTGCACATGGTTATTAGGGTGTTTAGGGGTTGTAGCAAGGATGTAAATGAGAGGGCTTATAGGTGTCTGGTAAGACCCCAACTAGAGTATGGTTCCAGTGTATGTGACCCTCACCAGGATTACTTGATTCAAGAACTGGAAAAAAACAAAAAAGAAGCAGCTCGATTTGTTCTGGGTGATTTCCCACAAAAGAGTAGCGTTACAAAAATATTGCAAAGTTTGGGCTGGGAAGAACAGAGAGAAAGGAGACGAGCTGCTCGGCTGAGTGGTATGTTCCGAGCTGTCAGCGGAGAAATGGCGTGGAATGACATTAGTAGACGAATACGTTTGAGTGGCGTCTTTAAAAGTAGGAAAGATCACAATATGAAGATAAAGTTGGAATACAAGAGGACAAATTGGGGCAATTATTCATTTATAGGAAGTGGAGTTAGGGATTGGGATAACTTACCAAGAGAGATATTCAATAAATTTCCAATGTCATTGAAATAATTTAAGAAAAGGCTAGGAAAACAACAGATAGGAAATCTGCCACCTGGTCGACTGCCCTAAATGCAGATCAGTATTGATTGATTGATTGATTGATTGATTGATTGATTGATTGATTGATTGATTGATTGATTGATTGATTGATTGATTGATTGATTGATTGATTGATTGATTGATTGATTGATTGATTGAAATGATTAAATAGAGTATCAAGATATTATGTAGGTTATGTTTCCTGTATTACCTAATCACTAGTCAGAATTGTTAAATAAATAAATAAATAAATAAATACATTGTAAATGGATAATATAGGTTAAGAGATATGAACTGTACCGGGAAAACGAACGACTGATAGGGACTATAAGGAAAAGAAGACTGAAATTCTATGGACACTTCTTCAGAATGGATGAAAAGCGATTGCCAAAACAAATCTTTCAGATACTTGATAGTAGACGTAAAGTTTCTGATAAGTGATTCCAGACGGTGAGTAAGGACTTCAACAAGGCAGGACTAAGGTGAAAAGTCATCTCAAGTCGGGCACAGTACCGGTCACATGTCAACAACTTCAAGGCCTTCCATGAAGAAGAACAACAGCAGAACAGTGTTTGGACGTTAGAAAGACGGCAGGCTGTCAAGGAAAGAAGGCGCCATTTCTGGGTTGCAAAAAAGACTTCAAGAAGGTGTAACAGTTATTTAATGTGGCCTTTATTGGCCATAAAATAAATAAATAAATAAATAAATAAATAAATAAATAAATAAATAAATAAATACATAAATTATCATTACATTAACCAGCCCCTAGCATAGGAGTAACGTGTCTGTCTTTTTCCCCGGAGACCCCGGGTTCAATTTCTGACCAGTTTAAGACATATAAGGAGAAATACCAGAGGAAGAAAGAAAGCCTGTGTTATACACAGTCCATGAAGAGCCTTGATCTGCAAAGCCAAAAGACCTGCAGATTCTAGAGTGTCACGTGGTCACCGTGATAACATACTCAGCTTCTTTGCTTTTTTTACCATATCTACTACATATCATATTAGACAGACCTGAATTAAATTATAATCCCTTAACTGTCCGGGAAAGAGCAGACACGTTACTCTTACACCCAGGACTGGCCTTTTTGGATATCGACTCCTTCTTCTCCTCCTCCTCGCAAGCCTTCCTAAGATCAACAAAGGTGACTAATCTTGGAGGAGGTTATTACTGTTCTGAAGTTGAGCCTCTTTCTGAAGCTTTCCTCGTATTCCCCCAGTTGACTATCTCTGCCCTTGTTAGTCATGCCTTAGATAGGACCTTGTGCGTTACTGTGATGGGAGAGATACCTCGGTAGTTGTTCAAGTATTTCAAATCTCCTCTGTTGTGACTGGAGTGGATTAAAGCTGAGGTCCACTCAGATGGCAACTTGTTTACCAGATGTTCTGAATGATTTCACGGCGCTGCTGTCAGCATACTTCCACTGACGTCGCAATGGAATCCTCTCCGGCTGCTTTGTTGTTCTTGAGTCTTATTTTTCGTTTACATTATCTTTATCTTCATGAAACTGTTAGCGTTATTAGCTAGCGTCCTCGGGGGCCCGGGTTCGATTCCCGGTACTGCCAGAAATTTAAGAATGGCAGGAGGGCTGGTACATGCAGCTCACCGCCACTGGGGGAGGGGGGGTTGCCTGAAAAGAGCTTCAGTGACCTCAACAATAGAGCAACCATAGCACTTTCTCCTTTGTTAGAACAGTCGTCATCTTGAGTTTTCCAGCAGTTATTGTTTTACAGAACAAGAAGAGCATGAGGTATCCGAGTAGCACAGTCACGGGCTTCTCATCAAGGCGGCAACGGTTCGAATCCCAGCCAATGGATGTTGGATTATGAAATTAAAATTCACTTCCCTGTGGTTGGGATTCCGCGTAAAAGTGGAGGTTCCGTGGCTATGATCAGGACGTAAACAGCCACGTAAAACTACAAGCTTGCATGCTTGCTTTCTTACACGCCATAAACCCAGTAGATTATCATACAGTATCTGTTGAGCAGTGCAAGCAGAAGTCTGATATCGGGAAACACCACTGAAATGGCGTCATATATAAAGTTCCTGCGATGCTGGCTAACACAAGAATAAGTTCTGGATAAAATAATTGGCATTCAAGAAGTGCGTTTCTGAAATTAAAACATTTTGTATCCAGCAATGACCTCTGACTCGAGACATGTGATGATGCTGATGATGATGTTTGTTGTTTAAAGGGGCCTAACATCGAGGTCATCGGTCCCTAATGGTACGAAATAAAATAACAAAAAATTCAAATTCATCCACTGAACAAAATAAAATAAAAAGTCATGAAGAATGAATGGATGGACATGAACCCTACAAAAAACAAAAACAAACAAACAAACAAAAACAGAGGATCAGACTCAAAAAGAAGGTAGTTAATTAGAGTATTACTGACCAAGGGACCATTTATAAAGCACAATGATGTTTGATGTCTGAAGGGGTGCTAAATTCACGTCTAAGGCCCCACAGAATGGTACATGTCGCGAGTAAAGTAGAACCACAGTATTTGTCATTTTGGGGTACCGATCAAAAGTAGCGAAGACTCACGGTGGTCCACACAAGTTGGTACTACTCACAAGTATTGCAATTCGTACAGGGAACGCAGACCTATGGTGTTTCTCACACAATGGCGCCACTCAGAGCCAACGCAAACCGATGAGGCTCCTCACCTAGGTGTACAAGTCACGGGTGCCGGTATTTCCGTGGTGTTCCTCACATAGTGGGTACCAATCACAGGCAACGCAGACCAGCGGTGCCGCTCATATAGCGGTACAACTCACAGGCTACGCCCAGACCCGCGGTGTTGCTCACATGGGTACAACGCACGGGTACTGGAATCCACCAGGCCAGGCTTTTTACTGCAACTAATCACAAACCGATTTCGTACCAATTTAGTGATACTACTCGCAAATACATGCAACCCATGGTGTTCCCCGCATGATGATACGAATCAAGAGTAGTTTCATGGTTCTAATTCAATCATCCTTTGGTCGCCCCTTGTAGTCGCCTCTTACGACAGGCAGGGGATACCGCGGGTGTATTCTACATGTGCGTCCCCCACCCGCAGGGGGTAGTGTGTTTGGTCCACGAGAGGTATTTTATTTCCCTCAAGTCCGCCGGCAAGCCGGTTAGGACCCCCCTAGCCGCCACCTGGGACGCGCCACGTGGGAGTATCACCTCTCCCCCTGCTACGCCAGCGTAGTAGGTTCGTGGTCGAGACATGTTGGTGTGTCGTTAAGTGTTACAGGGTACCAATGCTGCTTTATGGTGTCGAAGCATGGGCATTAAAGTCTTAATTAATGAAAAGATTCTAAGTCTTTGAAATGTGGATGCATCGCAAAATGATCAACATCCCATGGGAAAGCCACGCCAGCAACGAAGAAAGCATGTAAAGTCTTAACCCTAGCAAATTGTAGGAAAGCAGTACCTATACCAGGTGGCTCACGGACGCCGTACTTTCTACTTATAAATGTCCCGCATGCATAAGTGATGTGCGGGGTGTCTACCAACTGATTTTAACAGGGGAACTACTGCCAGCGGGCAGGTTACGTCAGATTATGAAGAGATAAGAAACAGAGTCACATACGCAGCATGTTACTCAGCGCTGCCGGTCGAATGCACCCCTTGCATTCGTAAACATCGTTTTCGACCGCATAGTTATAGGCTGGTGTATGCTACAGCCGCACTATATTTACTGTCTGCATATCGGCAGTAGCTAGTGTGATCAGCAGCGGTGAATACACAGACATGGTTGTCAGTGGTTTCCCATTTTCACACCAGGCAAGTGCTGGGGCTGTACCTTATTTCAGGCCACGGTCGCTTCCTTTCCACGCGTAGCCCTTTTCTGTCTTATCGTCGCCATAAATCCTATCTATGTCGGTGCGACGTAAAGCCAATTGTAAAAAAAGAAAAATTCAGTTTTAATCTTATTTCAACAGGAGCTAATACCAACGTTCCTAAGTTATTTCTTTGTGTTATGTTATTTATTAAGTAAATGCCCCGTAGTATGTTTGTGAGACCTGGTGAAAATTTTATTATACAGCGTTGAATCAAAATCTCAAAAAAAAAACTATTATTACAAATAGGCCTAATCCACGGGGCTGATTAATTACATTTATAAAAAAGCATAATACAAACGAAATAATTTAGTCCGCTGAATGTAAAGTTGGTATTCTCTCGCGTTGAAATTACAATTACAGTTAAATATATCTGTTTTTTACAATTGACTTTATGTCGCACCGACATAGATAGAACTTATGGGAAGGAAGCAAGCGTGGCCTTAATTAAGGTACAGCCTCAGCGTTTGCCTGGTATGAAAATGGGATACCACGGAAAACCATCTTCAGTGGTGTCGACAATGGGATTCGAAACCACTATCTCCCGAGTGAAAGCTCACAACTGCGCGCCTGTAACCCCACGGCCAGTTCGCCCTGTACAATTACATAGATGTACGGCATGATTATGCAATTAATAATCATTTGGTATTTGAATACACACTAAGAAACTAACAGACAATAAAGAGACTGCCAGACTGACGAATGCGCGCGGCAAGCTGGTGAATTATAACTCCGTGGCCACGACCTCGGCAAAAATTTGTACCCATACTACCCTTCCTCAGAGCACATGCAACGTCTCCACTACTTGCCGTAGCGCTATACAATAAAGGAAAGATTTAGCATATAAGACAACAAGGCTTGTACAAATAGCTTTTTTAAAATAATTCCTAGTTCCAGCTGGCTAAAATGGAATAAATGTCATATTTACTTTACAAAGTGTGGGTGGGAGCAACTGTCCCTCCTCACCCCACCCCCTAACCGCCGCTACTGTTTGTAGACACGCCAAAGATGTAGAAAAGGAAATCTAATAACTTATTTATTTATACACGTGTAGACATTCCACTCGATGGAAGAGTTGCATGTATGAAACAAAAACTAATACTGTTCGGTGAAGTACGTATGTAGAAGGCATACTTCTGTTTGGAGCTTCTGTTGCATTCTGACCAGATTGTCCAGATTGAAATAATGTCTATGTATTCACCGCTGCTGATCACACTAGCTACTGCCGATATGCAGACAGCAAATATAGTGCGACTGTAGCATACACCAGCCTTGAACTATGCGGTCGAAAACAATGTTTACTAATGCAAGTGGTGCATTCGACCGGCAGCGCTAAGTAACATGCTGCGAGTGTGGCTCTGTTTCTTATCTCTTCATAATCTGACGTAACCTGCCCGCTGGCAGTAGTTCCCCTGTTAAAATCAGTTGGTAGATACTCCACACATCACTTATGCATGCGGGACATTTATAAGTAGAAAGTACGGCGTCCGTGAGCCACCTGGTATTCGGGTCACAATTTTCGAAATTGCGAATACAGCCTGATACAACTGATCAGAGCAGGCAGAATAGAAGGAAAACTAAGACGTCAAGGAGAAGATTACCCTGGGACTCCGACTATGGTTCGACATCCACGACACGGAAACTGTATGAGGAAACACAATATAGGAAACATACCATATGATTGTTGCCAACTTTCTATGAGGAGACGGCAGAAGAAGAAGAAGAAGAAGAAGAAGAAGAATATCACTTACCAGAGGTTGTTCCTAATATTCTGTTATTACAATTTTCCAACTGTTTCACAGCATGCCTAAGAAATATTGCAACCTTGGTAAGAATGAAGCATTGGGAGAACACGAAGACTGTTAGATGAGGGCACGCGATGGCTTCTGGTGTTGATAGAGCGTGGGAATGATGGATTGTACTCCTCTTCACTTACTGTCCCCACTCGCTACCTCTTTAGACTTAGAGGTGTCATACAGACTTAACGAACACTCCAGACTAAAGGCAGTAATTAGTTTTTTGTAGTTAGGGCGGAGCTACTAATGCAAATCCAGCTTATCGGGTGCTAAGAACAAGTCCAACCTGGAACACTTCTCTTTGCCCTGTCTAGATGACTGATAACAGTTCGGATGCGCTTGTTGCCTGTCACATGGTTTGAAAACTACGCGACACGTTCCGAACACTACGCCTCCATCCATCATTCTCAGAGGCGACATCTTGCACAGCGTCGCGAAGGTGTCACGAGAAGTGCTACAGTGAATAATCTCTCAGAGAATGTTAAGCACTGAGAATCACTCATTCTTCTATCTAAAACTTCACTCTTTAATTATAGAAGAACTTTATAAATTCCAAGCCAAAGGAACATCACACACCAAAATGAACCCGAAACATGGGTGCTGGCAGAGTTAGACCCAAACGGTCTGCGGCGAACGGAGAGTGGAAGATTGGGGAAGTTTTTAAAGTCAGAATGATGGTTTTCTAAGTCGCTTATCTTCAAAAATATGTTATTAACTATAATAAATTGCATTTAATTTTTGTAATTTTCGTGTATTTACTTTTAATCAGAAGTATACACTGGTCTATACGCATTTTTCTTAGGTTATGGTTACAGATAGCTCTGATGTTAAAGATGAATTTAAATAAACGTATTGTTACGGTCACGGATTCGTACTTTATTTAGCACACATACACAAATAAGTATGCCACTACTTGGAAATCAATAACAAAGGCTAATCGCCCTTTGTAGTCAGACGATAGGTCATTACATCAAATTCTAACTAGCTGTAGCTGAGGCCCTCGACCTGACTCTCAGTGACAACATGTAGCTTACTACAGAGCGCCCAGTCAGGACATACTCGGAAGAGATCTACGATGAGGGACAGGAGGCTGAGTGAACTGTACATGCTCACTTGTTCACAAGAAGAGAGTGTAAGAGACCACTGAACTCATTGACATTGTAACAGACAAATTTGGGCAGCATCCAAGGAGGCTCAAGTTTGTGTCCAGATGTTCCAAAGTTTTATTGCATGTTCATTCACTTTTATGCACTGAACTTCTGCTCCATTTATTAAATTATTACACAAGCACTTTTTAGCGGATTTTCTACTTGCAGTTGCTTACTCCCCCCCACCCCCCACCCTCCCTCCAAAATTTGAACTATAGACAGGCCGGCGCTAGGTTATATTATTTGACAGTTGTATTTCATATTGGCACCACTAAAAATAGTAAATGAGGAACTCCTACTGCTAAATTGTTTTCCTCCTTCCCTGAAGGGGGAGGCGGGTCTTTTGGACGGTGATGCCGTCTCTCAGGCCAGGAGATTTGTGGTGGTGATGGAATAAAAAATAATAATGTTATTGTTTTTAACGTTCCACTAACAACTGTTACGGTTTTCGGAGGTTGGTGATGGAGATGCGCGGGGGAAAGTCAGGGGTTTTGTGACCGTGGTCTATACTAGGAACTGTACTGGCATTCGCCTTAATACAGGAGAATGAACAGCCACGGAAAACCATTCTCAGGACAGGCGACGCTAGGGACCAGTCCCTCTCCGTCTCCCGAATGCAGAGCTGTCGCACCACGGACCAGCCGTGGCTACTTGTAGGCTCAAGCTTACTCTGCAATCGTCGAGTAAGTAAATGACGAACGTCATCCGTCAATCATGGCCGCTACTTTTAATTTCGGATGTAGTTATATATTTCTTACGTAGTAGTTCGTATTCAATTTCGTATAGTACTAATAATAATGGCGCATACACTCCGAAGAGGCGTGGAGAAGGTATTTTCCTAGCAGATGGCCTATAGGCGACCTGCATGCCTGTGAGAATGAAGCCCTACGTAAGATAATTTCCAATAATGAAGACGGTATACACGCTCAGCCCCCGAGCCAGACGAATTAACCAATATTAAGGTTTAAATCCCCGACCCAGCCGGGAATCGAACCCGGAACCTTCTGGACAAAAAGCCAGAACGCTAACGATTTAGCCATGGAGCCGGACCGTATAGTGCTTATAACCTTTTATTTACTTACAAAATAAAATAAATCTTTCAAATGCAAAGCCGCAAAATGAAGATGAACTATTTTCATTTCATTGTTGTTGGCAAGGCATAAGTGTAGAGTCCGGCAAGGCGTAGTAAGTACAGGTTTAGTAACAGGAGGCACCACTAGGTGATGCTCGTGAGGTGACTGTCGTTTGTTTAATACTTAGGTTATCCGCTAGAGATGGGACAAAAAAAAGCAGAGCTGCTACTTTGGAACAGCTTCTAGCTAGAAGCAGCTTCAAAAGAAACAACTGACATGAAAAGCTTAATCCATCTGCAAAGTCACAGTTACTTATAAAAGGGGCCATAAACAGTTGGACTGAAACTTAACACATATTTGTTTTTGTTTTTTTATAATCTGATTGAAGATAAGTTTATATCAAGAGCTTATTTCGATTTACTAGCCCACTTTTACAATGTATAGAAACGTCCTAATTCTATATCACTATGTACGCTTATGGTATTTTTAGAGGAAAAATATGGTACATTTAGCTATCTACAAGTTTTATTTGTAGCAACATTTTCCCCAACTTTCCCTGGTAGTATTTTACATTTTCTTGCTTCATTTTCGTATGTACAAATATTAAAAAATACACTTTTACTAGTTTTCTGTGTTCTTGAGGGAACCTAAGCATCTGCATTCACCTCAACGTCATTTGTGTACGTTCCTACACTTAGTACTTTTCACATGCATTGTAATCACAGGGATAACCCAGTTTATTCAATAATCCCAGTTTTCGCACAAAAAGTATAAGTTGAAAGTTTTTGTTTAGTATAAATCGAAACATAAATCCTTCCGGATAACGTAGGCCTAGCATTGAGCATTTAATAAACACGATGGAAATTAATTAACCGTGATTGCGAAGAAGTATCAATACTCTACTACTAGTAGTTTACAAATAGCAGGAAGCAGAAGCAGACACAACCTCAAGCAAGGAGTCTTAACCGATCTACCAAGGAGGGAACGAGACTGCTTTATGAAGCTGTTTCGCTGACGAAGCAGAAGCAGTTGATGCTGCTTCCAGAAAACGTCGCCTGCGAAATACTATAAGATCGGCAGATAACACTGTAAAAAAAATATTGAATGTTTCCTTCACTTCGTGAGTCAATTCTTACAAATTTAGGGTTGAGAAAAATATTAAAAAATATCCCAAAGAAAATTTTTTATTAGCTCTACTTTCTGTGATATTCAATACCTGGGAGTATTTTATTTCAACGGATCGAGAGAAAACGTCACATTTTAATTACATATGCCAACAATATTGAAAATCTATTTTAAACTTTTAAAATGACAGTAACATTCTAAGAGTTGTAAACTGATGGTAGAATATCTGGCAGGTGGTTGGGTCTGAAGAGAAGCATGTGGTGGCTTCGTGAGATCGTTGTCTTTTTGCTTGCTTCTTATAAGCGAGTTCCGGAGCATCCCCGCACAGAAACCATCAGTAATCCGCAAACATTGCTTCATTCCAGAGGCCTTGATATCTTTGTTCCATTACAGAAATATCCTGATCGAACCTTTCTCCGTGTTCATCACTGACAGCTCCACAACTAGGAGGGAAAAAGTCTAGGTGGGAGTGGAGAAAATGGATTTTAAGAGACATGTTGCAGTCGAGTTGATGGTATTTTTGCAGAAGCACTGTCACCAATTGAGTGTAGTAATCATCTCTTGTGTTGCCTAAAAATCCATGAATAACTCTCTTGAAGGCTTCGCGAGCTTCCTTTTCTTTCCCCTCCAAAATTTGTTCAAACGCAGGATCCTTTATAGGTCGAAGAATTTGTGGCTCAACAAAAATACCTTCCTTAACTTTTGCATCACTTAATGTAGGGAATTTATCTCTTAAGTACTTAAAGGCCTATCCTTCTTGGCTCATACCTTTGACAAAAATTTTCATCAAACTGAGCTTTATATATAGGGGTGGAAAAAGAACATCTTTTGGGTCCACAAGAGGATCAGCAACAACATTTTTCTCGCTTGAGTTAAGATTTCTTGTAGGCCAGTCTGCTTTAATACAATGTGATTTTCTATCCCTACTGTCCCACATACATAAAAAGCAGCAGTATTTAGTGTACCCCAGCTTCATTCCTAAGAGTACAGCTATGACTTTTTTAGATCGCCACAGATTTTCTACTTGTGTTCAGTGTATTTGGTTGCGCCGAGGAGGGCTGTCATGTTTGCATAAGTCTCCTTCATGTGAACTGCATGACCAACAGGAATAGATGGGAGGTGGTTGTCGCTGTGAAGTAATACAGCTTTCAGACTAAGCTTGGAGGCATCTATGAATACCGAGCTCGATAGCTGCAGTCGCTTAAGTGCGCCCATTTTCCAGTAATCGGGAGATAGTGGGTTCGAACCTCACTGTCGGTAGCCCTGAAGATGGTTTTCCGTGGTTTCCCATTTTCACACCAGGCAAATGCTGGGGCTGTACCTTAATTAAGGCCACGGCCGCTTCCTTCCCATTCTTAGGCCTTTCCTATCCCATCGTCGTCATAAGACTTATCTGAGTCGGTGCGACGTAAAGCAAATAGCAAAAAAAAAAAAAATCTATGAATAGCCTTATTTCAGTTGGATCATGGTTCAAATTCAAGCTTTTCATCAAACCATTAACGTCGCACCAAAAAACGAGATTGTTTTTCTTCTGAATAAAAGGAAGCAGCTCCCTCTGACGTTGTCTGTACTGTGAGACCCTGATATCACGTTGAAGAAGATTCCATTGCTCTAGTCTTGACCCTAGAAGTTCTGCCTTATCCTGTGTTGAGTGAAGGTCTCGAATGAGATCACTCAATTCCGCTTGACTCAGTCTGTGCGTTTTATCATCTTTTCCCTCAAAATCAAGGTCATGGGATGAGTAAGGCTTGTTAGGTTCTTCTACACTATCTTCATTTTCTATTTCCATTTCATAATTTTGAGGTGGAGTAGGAACTGGTGAACTATCTGAAGGTGGAATAGGTCGAATAGCAGATCCTTCATTGACAATCCTGACTTAGTTGGTGGATTCAAGTAGAAATAGCGGTCATCTGTATGGTTTGTGGGCTCCCGCCAAACCATAGGCACAGCAAAACCCATGGCTCGTTTTTTATTTTTAATCCATTCTCGTAGTATAATTGAACACGAGTTGCAACATATACGCGGAGCCCATGACTTATCCTGGTCCCCTACCTTGATACCAAAATGATGATGGGCAGTCTTCACAAGAGGCGTCTGATTGCGTTTCTGTGACGAAAATGTTATTTCACCACAAATGTAACAAAAATTATTCACGGAATTTACACATTTCCGTGTCATGTTGATTTAACAAATTTTACACGTTAAAAGCACTCCAAAACCAGAAATTCTGCACTAATTAAAACAAACTCACAGTCACAGCAACAGTGCTTATGTTTATAACCTATTATCTGCGCACCTTTTCTGGATATATTTACACCCTAGCGCTGAATTGGTCGACCTCGGCAATCTTCGAGATTCGTACTGGCAACCTTTGAAACACAAACTATGAATCGCTTATGCATCGCTGTGCGACATCTGGCGTATACTTTACGTACTAGTACTGTTGTTATTTACACAGCAAGGCCAAACTATAGAATTCACTCTAGGAATAAGAATCGCATCGAAAAATGTTATATAATGTGTGTGTGACACAGTTGTTGGCTTAAGATAACAGAGGTTTAGCAAAATTCATATCGATAGATCATATTATCGATTCAATTCAGATTTCATTTTCATTCAGTTGGCAGTACTACTGGTACCGCGAGAGCTCCCTCCTTGCTCCTCACCGCGGACGGAAATATATCTATAAAAAGTGCGCAGATAATACAAACAGCTTTAGAACGTTGTGTTTTGTCATTTGACAGGTGCTCCAACTTCCAAAACAAATTTTCCCCGAAACTGAAAATGTAGACTCTAAAAAAAGTCACGTATCTCCGAAGCAAGAGCTAATCAATCATTTTCATGGTGATTTTTGAATTCACCAGGTGGAAATACGTAAGAATAGGCTATTTTTCGGCCCGAAACATCTTCATTGTTGTACAGTGTAAGCGGCTGACGGTAGGCGGTAAGTTCGGCGATCACTCACCAGGTTCGTAGTTAACCTCCCTACTTTCTCAAGTTTTAAATGCGCACAGTTCGTACTAATGAAGTATTTTTATCTGAAGTCCCCTTTATACATCGCACTGATATTCGCGAATCTTCGTTCCTACAGTATCTTCTGAAACTGAACATGCGACTTCAATAGGCCAAGTATTTTGAAAAAAGAAAAATTAACAGATGTCAAATTAAGGTTGTATATATATTTCCTTTACAAGTTTCTTTACGTCGCACAGACTCAGATAGGTCTTATGGCGATGATGGGACAGGAAAGGGCTAGGAGTGGGAAGGAAGCGGCCGTGGCCTTAAGTAAGCTACAGCCCCAGCATTTGCGTGGTGTGAAAATGGGAAATCAAGGAAAACCACCTTCAGGGCTGCCGACAGGGGTGGTTCGAACCCACTATCTCCCGCATACTGGATACTGGCCGCACTTAAGCGACTGCAGCTATCGAGCTCGGTGGTTGCATATCTTTGATAGATAGAAATTACACCGCTTAAAAGTGGCTTTAGAATTTTTTTATAAATAAGGTGCGGAAGCTCATCATCACACGTGTCACAGTTTACTTCTCTTTTTAATTTGTGTTTCAGGAGATTGGAGCATTTTTTTAGTAATTATCTTTGAGGAGGGCAAAGCACAGCTGCAATAAACAAATCAGACCCAATTGTCAGAAGTGATATAAAATCCTCCCCGGATGTACATGTTGTGAGAGCTTTAACACACTGAAGTAACCCCTGGTCATTAGGTTTAATGTCCGGCTTCATGGCTATATGGTTAACGTGCTGGTCTTTCGTCCAGTAGGTCCCGGGTTCGATTCCCGGCCGGACAGGGATTTTAACATTCATTGCTTAATTCCAATGGTCCGGGGGCTGGTTGTGTTTGTCGTATTCATAACTAGAAATCATCATAGGCATTACCCCATCCTCATAGACGCGCAGGTCGTCTGTATCAGGCCTCTTCGGAGACCACACACCACTATTATCTATATAAATAAAATCGTAACGACCGTGCATCTGTACATTGACTATTTTGACGAAATTTCCGTACAGTTATCCGTTTCAGGTGTAATAATGACCATCTGCGTATTTTTTAGCTTTGGTGTCTTTTTGTTTGTTTGTTTGTTTGTTTGTTTGTTTGTTTCTTTGTTTGTTTGTCTGAGTTCTTATAACTTGAAAACTACAGAATAAACGTCTACCAAACTTGATATTTAGAATCCACCTGTTCTTGGGTAGGTATTCGGGCTAATATTATTTCTGAATACCTAAACCATTATTTTGCACTCCCACAAAATATGCACAACTATAGAATTCACTCTAGGAATAAGAATCGCATCGAGAAATGTTATATAATGTGTGTGTGACACAGTTGTTGGCTTAAGATAACAAAGGTTTAGCAAAATTCATATCGATCGATCATATTATCATAAATGGTCGGTTTTTCAGGCTAAATCCAGCGGACATTGCCCAAAAGCTTTTGTACGTGGAGTAGATTCCTTATAACTTATATAAATAAAATCGTAACCCCCGTGTGTCTGTACATTGACTATTTTTGAGCTATCAGTTTAAGGGGTAATAATGACCATCTGTATATTTTGTAGCTTTAGTTTCCTGAAAGTCCTAATATTTACCCCTTCTCTCTTCCCCAAAATCAAGATTGCGGCACAATATGCCAAACGAGCTAGAAAATTGAAATTTGGCAGAATTATATGTTGTAGCCTGTAACCGAAGGAAAGCTTCCAAGATGTTTGAATTTTTCACTTTTTATCCCCGAAGAATATCGAAATATGGAGGCAATTTTAATGACAGTGCAGACCTTCGTTCGAGGTATTTCGTGGCTAAACTTGTAAGTCGTATCACAGAACGGATGGCGCAATCTCCGTTCAATTTGGAGTGATCTACAACTTTGGTCCTATGACATTGGTGCCTCTATCCCTTATACGTTATATTTGCCTCTATATCTCGATTTTAGGTAAGTTTCGCAAATTTTACACACATAATTCATACTTTGAATCACTTATACGAAAGGTAGAATCATCAAATTCTACACGAACATTGGCCCATCCGGTAGCCATGCGAGTCAAATGCTATGTCTGTAGTTGTTATATAACTATCCGAGTCAATTTTATCCAAATTTCACCCTATTCAACGTTTCTAACTCAATCTCATTCATGAATATATGAGATACAATAAAATATCATAGGAAAAGCCATTTACACCGCTAAATACGGCGTCTTATGGTACAGTCCGTTTGTCGATATGAAGTACCGTTTAGCAGCAGTTACTGAAGGTCTGCAGTATTGTAAACATTCATATACTTTCGTATGTCAATCTATATATATTTATTGATGTCGTTTTGTAGCGATCGAGAAAGAGTGTGTCTGCAATTATAATCATTACTCCCCACTTCGACTTTGAGTGGCAGTAGGAATGGGGTCCTTCTCCAACTCCTGTGCAAGTGGCATTAGTAAGGAGGGCCTACTATTGTAATTTGACTTGCAGGAGGCAAGGGAACATGCTATTTTTTTTTCAAAATTTCCCTAACTGATTTTGTTTGTCTGTAGGCAAGCGTGCCCGCCATTATAAACAAATGTACCCATCTAGAATGTGACTGGCATTAGGCATAATGGGCTACTTTTTTAATGGAAACTCACCAACTCGATATGACTGGCAGTAAGATGGCGGGAAGTAGGAAAAGGGGCGTGTCATTATGATAACAGCACAACTCAATTTTGACAGGAAGTAGGGAAGTTGCCTGCCATTATAATAACACCTCCTCAACTGTAATCCGTCTGGAAATAGGAAAGAGGGCCCGCCATTGTAACGAAAACTCCCCAAATCGGTTGTGACCGCGCAGTAGGCAATGGGGCCTGGCATCATAATGTACAAAGTAAACTTCCCAACTTGATGTGAATGGCAGTAGGCAAGTGAGCCTGCCGTTACCATCACAACTTCGCAAATCACACTTCACATTGGAAACAACGTATGGGTACCTGGCCATGCTGTTTTTCGGTTAACGCTAAGGGACATGCAATTTTAAAAGGTCTTATTCAGTGCATGCACAGTCATTTACTTCGATATCCGTATACAATGTAGAATATCGTAGCGGAGTACAGGTACATTTGCTAGTTAAATTTAATATCTTATATTGCCTTGTTGTTTATTGTTATAAAAGGTGGCTGCAATAATATAGTAATTTGAACGGGATATGCGAAGTAGCTCCGTAGGGAGGAGCTTTTGCATGACTGGCCATCCGCATGGGCGTCTGCAAGACTACCGTTTCTAGGATCAATTATCTCTTGACGGCGCACCAAAATTTTTGTTCACTGACTACCCATTGGTAGCTTTTCGAATTTCCACCTTCATAGCCTTGCAGGCGAACATGGACTGGGCGTGACAGTGGCAGTTGAGCCGCAGTGGTCTAACGCCGGAGATGTCTTGGTACAACTGCGACAGGGTAATCAGTACAGAAAGGAGATATGGGATTGCCTGGTGTGTTTAGGAAGGTTTCCCATACATTTTCCTTTACGGAGGGGTGGAAGTAGCTGGCAGAAGACTAGCCTTTGCACCTGAAGTTGTTCTGTACGCTTGTACTGGGCTATGTTCCTGCGTTAGTACTCGCTTGTCGGTCATTTGTCTAAACAGGTAGGTCACCACGGGCTGTGAGGCGGGGTCGGAGCCTCACGGCACTCCAACACAAAACAAGGACATATAATAACACAGCACTATTCCCTCTATCTCACCTAGAACGAGGCAACTTAGCGGAGCTGGGTTGAGCGATAATCATCCTCCATACAGCCTAGACCAGGCACCTAGTGACTTCCATATCTTCGATCCGTTGAAGAAGCACCTGGGTGGTAAGCGATTCAGCGACGATACGCCCTCATGACGCGGCTTCAGGCACTGAACTCAGATTCCTTCTATGCCGGCATCAAAGCATTGGCGTACCGTTGAACAAATGCCTGGATAAGAATGGTGAGTATGTTCAATAGTAAAGCGTATCAGTGCTCTAATACTGTGTATCTGACTGTAAAATAAAGTTTCTTTATATGATCTCTTGTTATCTTATTTTTGGAAGCTACCTTGTGCCTACGGCAGAAGATGCCCCCCATAGTCGGAGGTCAGTCTCACAAACACTTCAGCAGGCAGCCAACCAAAATTATTACCTACAGTCTGTATCACCATGTTGAGAGTGTATTCCAAAACATTTAGACTGTTTCACCTGAGCAAACCGTTTTCACTTCATATGTGGAGAACAATAGACCGTTTACTCTTGCCGTAAAATCTCGTAAAGAAATCCTTCTTTACGAGATTTTAGAGTTTTATTTTTCCAAATGTTAGTAATAGTGTTCCCTGAATTTACCCACTTTTCATCAAGGAAATAAATAGATCTACCCTCTTCATGAAATTTCTTAATCTGACGTAAACACTTTCTTCTCCACGACACTATTTCATTCTTTTCAATAAGCGCCCACTGGCGATTTCGAGACACTTAAGTGAAGTTCATAATTTTCAGATGTCTGTGAAGAAATGTACGAGAAAATATAGGCAATGTATCGTCTCTATTAACGGAAGTTAATATGTTATTAAGAGTAGATATTTCATTTCTTAAAAAGAAGTGAATTTTATTATGGATAATGTCTTCCGTAAAAATGTATTTTCACTTAGCTTTGTCACTTTACGTGTTCCCTTATTAGTAACCAGTTTCCTGTCAACCTTAAATTCTTTCCTAGCAAGGTAAATGGTTGCCTTAGAAATACCTGTTACATCTGCCACTGCACGCGCGTTACTTCATCCAGAGTACTTCCAAGATTTTCTTCATGAAATTTGGAAAACACTTTTAACATAAATGTCTTCTCGCCACACGTTAGTGGTTTTCCGTTTCTATGTTTAAACACAGACTGGTCTGGTTCACAAATGGTTTACAATTACGTCTCTCTCTCTCTCTCTCTCTCTCTCACACACACACACACACACACACAGAGATAAACACAAACATATACTACAAGGACTTTCGCACTACCAACTAATTACAAATATAAAGGATGAACGTTGTATATTGCTTTTGTTCACAATAAACTTAGAGCAAGCAAAGAAGTTAACTAGACATATGAGCTTCGGATCAGCAAACACTGAGGTATACAGGGAGCATACGAGCGATCCTAGCGGCGAATTGGAGAACCACATAGAAACAAGGTTTACAGATGAAACTCTCTCCATTTCCCGGCCTTCATAATATTACCTGGTATTACGTAGGCGACGCAAGGAAAGCTCACAGTTTATCCCATCTCTATTGTCCACTAGTAGCGCTAGCAAGGCTGATGTAAGTAGAATGACACTGCTGCCAACTGTTCATTGTTGGTGTTGGTTTGATATGACTGTGTGCGTTGGATGAGAGGTGAAAGTTACCCAGTTTTCGGTGGATTTTAAGGAGAATCATCGCCATTTCACAACTTAATGAGTACTACGAGGAATTGTGGCAAGCGCGGTCAGTGTGAAATTGTGTGCCGAAGACACCGTCGCCATCTCGAAGGCGGAATAGAGTGCGGTTAGTACGAGAGTGAAATGAAGGGTGCGACGACTGGGGAGTAGCGGATTCGATACGATCGCGAGCTGGATGAAATGTATAAAGATCCAAGTATGAGAAGTAAATGTCTCGTATGGGTAGGACATGTCTTTCAAATTGGTATAATACACATACAGATACATTAGGCCTCACCGGAGGCCATCCGCCATTATTATTATTATTATTATTATTATTATTATTATTATTATTATTATTATTATTATTATTATTATTATTATTATTATTACTCTAAATTTATTCAAGGTGGAAAGTTTTGAAATCAAGGTATAGTATATTAAATGTTAACATTAGTGTAGTCCACCTCTGTGGTGTAGTGGTTAGTGTAATAAGCTGCCACTCCGCTCTGCCATGAAATTTGAAATATGGTACGAGGACTGAGACAGGATCCGCTCAGTCTCGGGAGGTCAGCTGAGTAGAGGGGGTTCGATTCCCACCTCAGCCATCCTCTAAATGGTTTTCCGTGGTTTCCCACTTCTCCTCCAGGCAAATGCCGGGATGGTACCTAAGGCCATGGTCGCTTCCTTCTCTCTTCCTTGTGTATCCCTTCCAATCTTCCTATCCCCCCACAAGGCCCATGTTCAGCATAGCAGGTGAGGCGACCTGGGTGAGGTACTGGTCATCCTTTCCAGTTGTATTCCCTACCCAGAGTCTGAAGCTCCAGGACACTGTCCTTGAGGCGGTAGAGGTGGAATCCCTCGCTGAGCCCGAGGGAAAAACCGACCCTGGAGGGTAAACAGATTAAGAAAGAAAGGAAAAGGAAACACTAGTGTAAAGTTAAGTTGCTCAACTATGAACAACAAAGATTACAAAAGTTCGTCGCTCGAGGGCATTGTTATGACGTCACCGGGCATTGAGTTGAGGCTGCCTGAGGCAGGTTCTCCGAAAAATGCACTGTATTCTACGTTAAAGTAGCAGAATGACGGGCTGCAACAACTCTGTAGGTAAGAGTCAGTGCTCGGGGAATAAGATCCGCGAGCCCCTTCACGGGCTGTAAGCCGCCAGCACAGAGAACATCCACGAGACTGCTACTGCCACATGGACAAGAAACACACACCATGAGAGCTGATACCCACCTGCAGTCGTCTTGTGAGAGATATTTATACTAAAAGACCTTAGTTGCACATCCACCTGGCCAGCCAGTTTTGTTATTAATTACAGATTACGGGCCATGTCGATACTGCATTGATGACCATTAATCATGTCAGGTTAGATGATGGACTTGCCAACAGTTTATTATTACGAAACCAGCCAGGCGATACCAGCCGATTATCGAAACTAATGAGCCAACTTCTCTCTCGTCTCGCTCCGTGAAGAACGTGACAGCGCTCCTCTCCGTTCTTGCCTCATCATTCAAGGGACTGGGGACACCTCGGCTATCAGCCTCGTTCATTTATTAATGTCTCATGATCTTGCAACGTCTTTCACCGAGCTCGATTACTGCAGTCACTTAAGTGCGGCCAGTGTTCGGGAGATAGTCGGTTCGAACCCTACTGTCGGCAACCCTGGATATGGTTTTCCGTGGTTTCTCATTTTCTAACCAGGCAAATGCTGGGCCTGTACCTTAATTAAGACCACGGCCGCTTCCTTCCCGCTCCTAGTCCTTTACTATCAGTGTCGGTGCGACGAAAAAGCAACCTGCAACGTGTTTCACTTAGTAAAACGTTATAATCCATTATCATTAAGTTTTGTGGAGCTGAGTCCTGACTTTAATCGCACGTAGTCGAACGAGCTTCCAACTGACGGTTTAGGGACCACCGGTAGTCTTGGTAGCCCGAGGAATAAGAGCTAAAGAAGGTATGTCGGGATCATTTTACAGGACTTGACTTGAATAATAATAATAATAATAATAATAATAATAATAATAATAATGCTAACTACTTTTACGGTTTTCGGAGACAATGAGGTGCCGGAATTTTGTCCCACAGGAGTACTTCAACGTGCTGGTAAATCTACCAACACGAGGCTTACGTAACCGGACTGAGCCAGGATCGAACCTGCAAAGTTGGGCTCACCGCTCTGCCGTCTGAACTACTTCAGCCCACCATTTGACTTAAACAAGCTGAGTAGACCAAGCTAGAGTAGGCAACACTCCCAGATGGAAATGACAATATTTCATTAATTAATTGTACTAGGACTCTGTACGGCTCAATGGCCAGCATAATTGACTTCGGTTCAGAGAGCCCGGAGTTCGATTCCAAGGTGGGTACGTGATTTTAATCTAAAATTATTAATTTCCTTGGATCGGGGACTGGTTGTTCGTGATGTTCCCAACATCCCTGCAACTCATAAACCACATTCACCACTATCCTCCATGCAGTTTCCTATACAAGGAAGACACCGCCCACCCTCGTCGGAGGGTCTGCCTTACAAGGACTGCGCCAGTCTAACAATATATTACTAGGAACCTGCAACGAAAGCCATTGTGATTCTACTTTTATTTTTCTTAGAGTTAAAAGTCATTTTTTAAATGTAAAAACCAAACTTAGTGCTCGAAAACTACTTTCCGAGCATCGCTGTATGATCGACACTTGTGAATGTAGTCTATTTTAATTCTGAAAAACTGTAAAAACAGTTCATAAATTGCACGTTCGTTTCGGAAATATTTGCGGTTGTAGTTTTAGGTGATACATCCTACCGAACGAGTTGGCCGTGCGGTTAGGCCTACTAGTTCGTATTAGAACGTGTTAAAATCAACGGGACAACGGTTTTGCGCTAATTAGGCCTACCTTAAAACGTACCTTGCTTTTGCACCGGAAATGACAAGATCTTTATGTTCGTCGAAGTGCTTCTACGCCATTCATCAACTAATACGAAATATGTATTTAGTGACAAATTTCACTTCATATTGCATCATTTTCCCGGAACAGCGGTTTTGTCCCTAGGGATGAGCACGATTGAGAATTTTGAGACCCGATAATAGGTTGTTTGTATGTGTAAGTGATTTGTTGTCAGCAGTATATACAATTCTGTAATGTTCCTCTGGCTGTCATTAACTGAGACAATTCTTGTCGTAGTTAACGATTACTTCAGCGCGGCTTCATGTTACTTTTGGTAGTGGTGGAAGAAGCGCAGTCTTGTCCAATTTGCCGTTTCTCGCAGAAAAGTGTAATATCACTGCGCGCATGAGTTTGTCTTCTTTGAGTGCTTGATGTATAATTTTAGCAGGCTGCTCGATGGTGATGGTGATTTTTGTTTTAAGAGGAAATGTGTAAATCACTCGCCGCTGTACATTTACTGGAGGCGCGTTCTATTTGGCATGTCAAACTTCTTTCACCACTTTTATGATTATGGATCACACCTTCAGTTTCTAAGATCAAATCTTGATTCGTACCATTTTAGCACCACAGGTTTCTTTCTGCATCGTCAATGGACACGTCTATCTGTGCATATGTGAACTTTTTCTGAATATCTGGCCGTCCTTAATAGGTTGATTAGGACTTTCTGCTAAAATCCCTCCATGTTCTGACCGCTAGTCAATCACGTGAACTACGTCTACCAAGCAAATATAGTATGATCTGTAGTGTAATGGGCGTATTACCAACTTATGCGCTTATTTACGACTGCAGTTACCCGCGGCTTCGCTCGTGTGAATTTCGTAATTTGATAAAAGTAATCGTTCCTCCCTCCTCTGCGAACCATGTGACCTTGCCGCGGTGGGGAGGACTGCGTGTCCCAATGATGCAGATAGCCGAGCCGCAGGTGCAACCATATCGGATGGGTATCTGTTGAGAGACCAGACTAACGAATGGTTCATCGAAAGGGGGGTAGCAGCCTTTCGGTAGTTGCAAGGGCGGCAGTCTAGATGATTGACTGATACGGCCTTGTAATAATACTCAACATGGCTTAGCTGTGTTGATACTGCTACACGGCTGAAAGCAACGGGAAACTACAGCCGTAACTACCTCCCGAGGACATGCAGCTCTCTCTGTATGAATGATGTACTGATGATGGCTTCCTCCCGGGTAAAATATTCCGGAGGTAAACTAGTCCCCCATTCGGATCTCCGGGTGGGGACTACACGAGAGGGGGCGATCATCAGGAAGAAGGATACTGACATTCTGCGAGTCGGAGCGTGGAATGTTAGAAGTTTGAATCGTTGTGGTAGGTTAGAGAATCTGAAAAGGGAGATGGATAGGCTAAAGTTAGATGTAGTTGGTATAAGTGAAGTACGTTGGCAGGAAGAACAGGATTTTTGGTCAGGCGACTACCGAATTATCAACACGAAATCAAACAGGGGAAATGCAGGAGTTGGTTTAATAATGAATAAGAAAATACGGCAGCGGATAAGCTACTACGACCAGCATAGTGAAAGAATTATTGTTGTCAAGATAGACACCAAACCAATGCCCACCACAATTGTGCAGGTCTATATGCCTACTAGTTCAGCGGATGATGAAGAAATCGAAAGAATATATGAGGAGATAGAAGATTTAATTCAATATGTAAAAGGTGATGAGAATCTGTGATGGGAGACTGGAATGCAGTGGTAGGCCAAGGAAGAGAAGGTAGTACAGAAGGAGAATTCGGATTGGGACAAAGGAACGAAAGAGGAAGTCGGCTGGTTGAATTCTGCACTGATCATAATTTAGTCCTTGCCAATACTTAGTTCAAACACCACAAACGGCTGCTTTATACGTGGACGAGACCTGGAGACACTGGAAGGTATCAAATAGACTTCATTATGATTAGGCAGAGATTCAGAAACCAGGTGTTGGATTGCAAAACTTTCCCAGCAGCAGACGTGGACTCTGACCACAACTTGTTGGTCATGAAATGCCATCTGAAGTTGAAGAAATTGAAAAAAGGAAAGAATGCAAACAGATGGGATCTAGACAAGTTGAAAGAAAAAGAGTGTGAGAGATTGTTTCAAGGAACATGTTGCACAAGGACTAAATGAAAAGGCTGAAGGAAACACAATAGAGGAAGAGTGGAGAGTCATGAAAAATGAAGTCAGTAGGGCAGCTGAAGAAATGTTAGGAAGGAAGAAAAGATCAACTAAGTATCAGTGGATAACTCAGGAGATACTAGACCTGATTGATGAACGACGAAAATACAAGAATGCTAGAAATGAAGAGGGCAGAAAAGAATACAGGCGATTAAAGAATCAAGTGGATAGAAAGTGCAAGGTACCTAAGGAAGAATGGCTGAAGGAGAAATGCAAGGTTGTCGAAGACTGTATGGTCTTGGGAAAGGTAGATGCTGCATACAGGAAAATCAAGGAAACCTTTGGAGAAAGGAAATCTAGGTGCATGAATATTAAGAGCTCAGATGGAAAGCCACTTCTAGGGAAAGAAGACAAAGCAGAAAGGTGGCAGGAGCATATACAACAGTTGTATCAAGGTAACGATGTAGATAATATGGTTCTGAATCATGAAGAGGCTGTTGATACTGAGGAAATGGGAGACCCAATTTTGAGGTCAGAGTTTGACAGAGCTGTGAGTGACCTAAATAGGAACAAGGCACCTGGAATTGATGATATTCCCTCTGAACTACTGACTGCCTTAGGAGAAACCAGCATGGTAAGGTTATTTCATTTAGTGTGCAGGATGTATGAGACAGGAGAAGTCCCATCCGATTTTCGGCAGAATGTTGTTATACCTATTCCCAAGAAAGCCGGTGCTGACAGGTGTGAAAACTACCGCACCGTTAGTTTAGTATCTCATGCCTGCAAAATTTTAACTCGTATTATTTACAGAAGAATGGAAAAACAAGTTGAAACTGAGTTGGGAGAAGATCAATTTGGCTTCAGAAGAAATGTAGGAACACGTGAAGCAATCCTGACTTTACGTCTGATCTTAGAGGATTGAATCAAGAAGGACAAGCCCACGTACATGGCATTCGTAGATCTAGAAAAGTCATTCGATAATGTTGATTGGAACAAGCTATTTATGATTCTGAGGATGATAGGGATCAGATACCGAGAACGAAGAATTATCTACAACCTGTATAAAAATCAGTCTGCAGTGATAAGAATCGAGGGCTTTGAAAAAGAAGCAGCAATCCAGAAAGGAGTGAGGCAAGGCTGCAGTTTGTCCCCTCTCCTTTTCAATGTTTACATAGAACAGGCAGTATAGGAAATCAAAGAGAAATTTGGAAAGGGAATCACAGTCCAAGGAGAGGAAATCAAAACCTTGAGATTTGCCGATGATATTGTTATTTTATCTGAGACTGCAGAAGATCTCGAGAAGTTGCTGAATGGTATGGATGAAGTCTTGGGTAAGGAGTACAAGATGAAAATAAATAAGTCCAAAACAAAAGTAATGGAGTGCAGTCGAACGAAGGCAGGTGATGTAGGAAATATTAGATTAGGAAACGAAGTCTTAAAGGAAGTAGATGAATATTGTTACTTGGGTAGTAAAATAACTAACGATGGCAGAAGTAAGGAGGACATAAAATGCAGACTAGCACAAGCAAGGAAGAGCTTTCTTAAGAAAAGAAATTTGCTCACTTCAAACATTGATATTGGAATTAGAAAGATGTTTTTGAAGACTTTTGTGTGGAGCGTGGCATTGTATGGAAGTGAAACATGGACGATAACTAGCTCAGAAAGAAGGAGAATAGAAGCTTTTGAAATGTGGTGTTACAGAAAAATGCTGAAGGTGAGATGGATAGATCGAATCACGAATGAAGAGATACTGAATCGAATTGGTGAGAGGAGATCGATTTGGCTAAATTTGACGAGAAGAAGAGATAGAATGATAGGACACATCTTAAGACACCCGAGGACTTGTTCAGTTGGTTTTTGAAGGAAGTGCAGGTGGTAAGAACGGTAAGGGTAGACCAAGGTATGAATATGACAAACAGATTAGAGCAGATGTAGGATGCACTAGTTACGTAGAAATGAAAAGGTTAGCACATGATAGGGTGGCATGGAGGGCTGCATCAAACCAGTCTATGGACTGATGACTCAAACACAACAATCGTTCCTCGGTACTGTACTAAGACACTATCTGAAAATCTCCACTAAAGTATGAAAACTCAACAAAAAATTGAGTTTCATTCACCGCAGAAACTCTTTGTACACCACGTTTGTGGTAATGCCTTGTGGGGATAAGATGGCCATGCGACATAGAACTGTACATGTGAGAAACAGTCTTCACTCAAGTAGGAGGTGGGGGGGGGAGTTTCTTTAGTTTTGAAAGGAGATTCCAAAAACCTATTTTCCAGTGGCGTATACTAAGGGATACCAAAGCTATCAGTGAAGCCCAAACCCCAAATGAGAACAATGGAAATCTAAAGCACATTATAATGTAAGCATCTGACACAATGTTCCATTTACAGAACTTGAAAGCAATGAGAAAAAACGCCGCACGTATTTCTGAGAACAAGGCTTCGGAGACTGATATTGCAGCCAAGACTCTCGTCCCTCTCCCCTCGATTCACAGCACGCGTCTCCTGCTGTATGCCTGATAGGCGCGCGGACCGGGAAGGATAGGTGTGCTAGGTTTCGGTCCTCAGTCGCCACTGCTAACTATCAAGCGTGCGTTACTCGACGTATATCCTCCTCACCTCATCCTTCTGACTTAATTATATAGATAAGAGTGCTGGTATTTCTCTCCCGTTTAGGCTACTTCTACATCCTTGTAGGAAGACACTGTAGGGCTGCTGTTATAGGAGTAATATAGTTTTATTGTTATAGGTAGATCTGCTAAAATGAAATGCAGTCTTTCAGGTTTAGTGTTCTGTTTTGTTGGTTGGAATCGAACCCATGATCATGGGTCGGACACCCCCACTGATGTCCTAAGGAAGCCAATTAACCAGTGAGCGATGGGTACGACCCCAGTGAAATTCAACATTTTTAACGATATTATTATTGTACCGGGTGGTACACCTCCATGCCGCTAATTCAAACTTTGCGACAGTTGAAACTCCCCTACTGGAGGAAGCCTGAACTTTATCTACGGTGTAAATTTTCAAGTTTCTCAGAAGATGTCACTACTTGTAAATTTTGAAGTTTCTGAACTGGGTCGTTTTCGATGTATTTTTGTTTCGCCTGTAGTAAGAAGTGTGGACATTCTCTTCCAGATGGTACTACTGAAGAAATACTATTATGCACCCTAGTGCGAAGTGAAAGAACTATGTTTTTGAAGAAATTTTTTGTTTATAAGTTTGTTCTTTGTTAAATTTCTTTCAGTTATTGTTTATGTTGGCAATATTAACCCCTTCCTTCCGCCAGGTTTGAATTTAGCCAATCCCGAATTTCTTTAATTAATTTATGACCAATCAGGTGTATCTTCTCCAACTTGGATATGTTGCTTAACCCTAGCCAATAAAATTCTTGTGGGAGGGTGTTATCATTCCTGAAACGCCTCGAACTTTCCGCGAGAGTATATAAACTTCTGATTTTCGGGTCTCCGCGCCACTTCAGTAACATCTTTCAGTGTGTAAAGTACGTAGCAGGGGGCGGGAAGCGCCTCTTTCTTCGGGCAACAGTTCATCCACAAGGTAATGGCCGTTTAATAACTTCTTTTCTTGCTAGCTCAGCAGTTTAACTCTCGGGGCAGGTCCGAAGCCTTTTACCATGTAACTTTCCCTTAAAATGTAAAGACACTCGGTATCTATTCTATCTGGTTAACTATAAATTGTGATAGAGAGTGCTTAACCCTCTCGAGCTCCCACTCATATTGCATTGAGGTAAACTTATTTTCTCAACCGTTTCGTCCTTAACGTTATGTGAATTGTCTCCTTTTATAAGTCACCTCTTTAGTATGGGATTAGCCCTTGCATTAGCGGCCTAGTGCCAAGTAGGTTTTACTAAAGTGTTTGGAGTGCTGTACGCCTCCGATCAAACTGATAATTTGAGGCCATGTCATTGTACTGTTTCTTTAGTGAATACGCCTCAGTAGGTTGGGTATTTTAACCCCTGTGTTTATGTCCTTAGAGGACAATTTGAAGGTGGAGTTTGGTGTGGCCTTTTATAGGCTTGAACGTTGAGAGCGGTTTGCTCTTTTTGAAATTTGGTTCTGCGTGCCTCGAGGAGGCTTTACTGTGTAATTTAGAGCAAGTGCTCCTGGGCATGAATGGGGTTTTCTGCCCCTCTGTTGAAACTTGTTTTGGGGTAAAGCTGGGCTAATTGCTCAAGAATTGTGAGTTCGGGGCTCGAAGCCCAAATCCTGTAAATACTGTAATTGTACTTTTGTTGCCTTGCTACTCTGTACCTGCCATTCTTGTTATTTCTTGATTTTGAAAAGAAAATATAACCTTGTTAAATTTTATCTTAACTTTAATTTCGTATTTTGAGACCCGTTCACCCCCGCACCTTCTTTCACCTCTGCTGTTCCACAGATACCTCGGTACAAGTGGTAGCAGATCGTGGTTGAATGGGTCTCAATTTAGCCACTTTTGACGGCTATACATTGCTTTGATCCGAACTCTAACAATTTTCTCTGTTGCTGGAATTTTTTGATTTTTCCGTTTGTTTTCAAAATTGCTTTGTCATCATGCCCGGCCCTCGCGATGTTCTCCATCTTAACTATTTGCGCAAGGAGGAGTTGATCTATGAATTAACTATTAGAAATGTGCAATCTGGAGGCACGGTTGCGGTAGACACAAATAAGCTTAGAGAGTCCCTTGATTTGCCCATTTCCATCCCCACTTTGGGAGAGAAAGAAATTGACGACTCTCTTTCCACGATCACTGAAAGTACTACTGAGCTAGCATCTGTAGTTAGTTTTTTTTGTGTGAAGAAAATGATCCTTCTCCTAATCAAATTAAACGTGTGCAAGCCAGGTTATTTCATTTTTCGAATAGAGTTAACGATCTGTTGTCTCTAAAGTTGAATGACGTTCAGAGGAAGGAAGCTAGTGTGGTTCTTGAAAATCTTTCTGAATTGTCCAGTAAGGTTACCCAATTGTTAACTGGGGAAGTTCCTCCCAAAACTGATCACCCCACCACAGTGAATGTAGGTAGCGAGGAAGAGCCTCCTAAGGGAGAAGTCAATAGGAAAACCGTTGCAGCTCAAACAACCTCTGCCCCATTGGACAACGAGTCTGAACGCCGTACCTCGTTGAATAATGTACGTTCTGAATTAACTTCTTTGCCACTTAAACCTTTACCTACTATGTCACCTGGGTTCAGCAGCTTGCCTCATCCATTAGCAATGTTGCTCAGAGGTATCTCTAAGTTTTCTGTTAATACCACCAGTGAAGTAATTTCATTCTTAAGGTTTGTAGTTGAGTTTCAGGACCATGCTCTTGTTTTTTCTCTTTCTCCATGTCAGATTTTGCAAATCATCTATCCCTATGGAATTGGTATTCTCTCAGACAAAATAGTAAGAGCCATTGCCGAGCAATCATCTATTGAAGACTTCCACGCCCACTTGCTAGCTAACTTCATCCCGGCTAGGGCAAGGTCCTCACTTATTCAGAAGTACTATTATCGTGTACAGCGATTGGATGAAAACTTGGCAGATTTCATCCAAGATATTAAGTTCTATACTAGGGTGTTTGCTCTTCACTTCCCTGAAGATCAGATTGTACAGGCTATTGTGGAAGGCATTTCACCATCCTATAGGTCATATTTGTGTTTCGCGGCGTGCCCGCAAACCTTCTCTGAACTTGAAGCATTGGCCGTCTCAGCGGATGGAGATAGATACGCCGATTCCTTGCGTGTCGCGAAAGAACCACCTCCTTCTTTTAGTAATCCTCGGCCTCCACCTCGCCGACCAGTCACACCCCGTAAATGTTATGCTTGCGGGTCGCCTGACCATCTTCGCAATAAATGTCCATTGGTCAAATCTAGTAGGTCAAATAATGGAGCTGCTTCATCACAAGGTTGTTTTAAATGTGGGGCTTTCTCACATATCGCCAAGAATTGCCCAAATTCAAATAGCATCCCCTCCTGCTCAACTTCTGGTGCAACGTCCACCAATATCACTAATAATAAGTGACTAGCGGCTTCGGCTGAGTCGACTAATTCAGCTTCCCAAGGCTCAGCCCCTGGTAAACAGGTCGAAAATTCAGGGAAAATTCAGTCTTCAAATTCATCTTTTGAATGCCCCAAAGAATGTCTTAGGATTGCGGCGGATGCCCCCGCACCTGTGCCTTTTCTCAAAATTGAGTTAAATAGTGAGCCTATAACAGCTCTATTAGATTCCGGCAGTGTTTGTTCTATTATTACGGCTGAACGGTATTCAAAATTGAAATCTGTTTGTAAGCTTCCTGACTATTGTTCGTCTTCGGTCCAATATGTTTCGGCTAATTCATCTCCATTAGAAATTCTAGGTTCTTTAAATATCAAAATTCGTATTTTTAAATTTACGTGGAAAGTTAAATTGTTTGTGGCCAAGCACTTGTCTTGCCCCATAATATTGGGAGCTGACTTCATTTCTCACACTGGTCTTGTGCTCGATCTTCAGAGTAAGTCGTGCACATTCAAATTTGCTTCCAATTGTAAAATCCCCTTGTTAAAGTGTAATTTTGTCTCATGTTCCTCTATTTCGCCTACCCAGGATGAGATGTTGTTAGACCTTAGACATCTACCTGAGGAGCAGGCTGATAGTATTCGTAAGTTGTGTCAGTCCTTTCCAGAGGTGTTCTCTGATACTCTTGGTGTTACTGACCTTATTGAATACAAAATTGAGGTCACGCATTCGATTCCGGCCCGTTTTCCACCATATAGGCTGTCTCCACCTAAAACGAAGGCTCTGAAAGAAATTATTGATCAAATGTTGAAGGATGGTATTATTCGGCCCTCTAAGTCAGCGTATTCATCACCTATTTTTCTAGTCCCGAAACCCCAAGGGGGCTTCAGGCCTGTCATTGATTATAGGGCTCTCAATCGGAAGGTGGTGTTACAATCTGTGCCCCTTCCTGACCTTCATTCTTGTTTTTCATGGTTTCGTAAGGCCACGTTCTTCACCATCTTGGATATGAATCAGGCTTATAATCAAATTCCCCTAGCCGAAGAGTCTAAACACCTTACAGCGTTTGCCACGGATTGGAATTTGTATGAATACACCCGCGTGCCTTTCGTGCTCCCCACGGGAGCAGCTGTACTCACTAGATTGCTAGATAGGGTCTTCTCCGATATCAAATTCGAGTACTTATATCACTACCTTGATGATGTCGTCGTATTTTCGGAGACTTTTGAAGAACATCTAGATCATCTGCGAGAAGTTCTCAACCGTCTTCGTAAGGCCGGGTTAACTGTGAAGTTGTCCAAGGTTGCCTTTGCTAAGCCCTCCATGTCATTCCTAGGGCATATTGTGTCACCTGATGGTGTTGCAGTCGATCATTCTAGAACACAGGCCATCCGTGATTTTAAATCGCCCAAGGACATCAAAGGTATCGCCAGGTTCATTGGTATGGTGAATTTCTTCAGGAAGTTTATTCCTAACTTCGCTAATAGAGCGGCGCCCTTAAACCTTCTTCGTAGGAAAGGCATCAAATTTGAGTGGGGACCTTCTCAACAAGCCGCTTTTGAAGATCTTAAATTAGCTCTCTGTAATGCTCCTGTCCTTGCTATGCCTGATTTCTCGAAGAAATTCATCGTCCAAACCGACGCGTCGTCGTCGGCGGTAGCTGCAGTCCTTCTTCAAGAGACTGAACTAGGGAGGCGACCCATCGCCTATGCATCTAGGACTCTATCGGCTCAAGAAGTCAAGTATTCCATCTATGAGCTCGAAGGTTTGGCAGTCTTATTCGCCTTAGAAAAGTTCCGTCTCTATCTGGAACATGTCAAATTCGACCTGGAGACGGATAATCAAGCCTTAAACTGGGTCTTAGGTAGGCCGCGTCGTACTGGTCGTATAGCCCGTTGGGCCATCCGTATTTCTGCCTTCCAATTCGATGTTAGCCATATCAGAGGTACTGAAAATGTCGTTGCAGACGGACTCAGCCGTATGTTTTCCAACGACGTCGAGATCCATGAACCGGTCGATAGTTCATCACCTCCCGAGTCCATACTATCTGATGTTATTGCCATCTTAACAGATGCTCCCATGCTCTTTAGGGATATCGAGAAATACCAACGTGAAGATCCGACGCTGGCTCCGATAATGGAAACCCTTTCTTCTGGGGAACATGTCGTCCCTTATGTACTGAGGAATGGTGTTTTATGTTGCCCATCGAGGCATGATAAGATGATGAAAGTTGTCGTTCCAGCTGTTCTTGTACCTATGATCTTTAAGTACTATCATGAGACCCCATTAGGGGGGCATCTAGGCATCTTTAAAACTCGTGAGAAGATTCGTGAAAGGTTCATCTGGAAAGGTATGGACGGTGAAATCCGTGAACTAGTAAAGGCTTGTAAATCCTGCTTGCTTAGTAAACCCACCATGTCCACCAAGGTAGGCCTGTTGTCTTCTCACCAAGCGTCGCGCCCCATGGAACGCCTGTATATTGATTATGTAGGACCCTTCCTCCAGTCGAAGGGAAATGCCAACAAGTTCATCTTTGTATGTGTAGATGGTTTTACAAGATTTTCCTGGTTATTTCCGACTAAGCTGGCTACCGCTCAGTCCTCCATTACTTGTCTAAATTCTATCTTTGCTTCTTTTGATCCGTGTCAATATATTGTGTCTGATAATGCTAAGGCTTTTACATCTAATTTATTTCGTAAATTCTGCTTTGACCTGTCCATCTCTCATGTGACAACTTCTGCTTATTACCCTCAACCATCTCTGGCTGAACGGGTTAATCGTAATCTCAGGTCCGCGCTTATTGCCTATCATCACGAAGATCATTCTAGGTGGGACACGTCCCTGCATTGGTTAGCCTTTGCTTTGAACTCGGCGGTTCATGAATCACATAAATTTACTCCAGCTTCATTGATGTTCAAGTTTGTTCCCAACACGCCGCTCTCTAACCTCTGGTCTCTGAGTGACATTCTACCTGAGACAATAGATCCCGATAACATTAAAGATCTTTGGAAGAAGGCTAGAGCCAATCTTAAAGTGTCTCATGAAAAGGTTAGGGAAAGATATGATCGTGGACGGAGACCCACCCATTTGAAGGTAGGTGACCAGGTGATGGTCAAGAATTTTGTTCCCGCGGGCAAGCTTGCCCCCAGATTTCATGGGCCGTGTATCATTCTCGATTTCCTTACTCCCGTTACCTTATTGTTAAGCAATCCAGCCACCGAGAGGATATTTAGGGTTCACCTGTCACAGGTGAAACCGGTGTAATTTCTGTGTCAACTTGCTTCATATAATTTTGAAAGAAATAGGAAGGTTATATTTTTTTGAGGGGTTTCACCTTTAAGGCCTTCTGCCCTTTCAATAATATTTTTTTTATATTTAAGCATTTATTTGTAAACCTTCCCCGATCAGTTAAACTGCCATCCTGTCCTTACCATGGCCATTACCACGCTCCCGTCTCCTGCTAACATAACACACAGTGGCTTGTATATGAAAAGAATATCTTCACGCCGCTGGCCCCTCAACCTCTCCACAAAGCCTGTGCCCTCAAAAAATAATTCTGTTCAAACAAAATTCTGCCGCCGAGCTTTAATGTTTCAGTGCCCCCGCAGCAGCGCGGCGCCGTACCGCTCCTGAGGCAGGGTACGGGCCCGCCCTTCTCCAGTGAGGCCAACCTGTGTACGGCGAGCCGGAGTCCTCCTCCCGGCCAAGGCTGATGTGCGGCGCACAACCTGTAACTGGCCCGCGACCTGCATGTTCGCCGCGGGCGCGGCGTCCTTCAACTCCACTACTCCTCTCATAGTGCGGGCGAGCGGTATCTCAGGGTACTTGAGGGGTCCGAGCGGCCTCCTCTGGACACAAGCAGCAGCGGCCGGTCTGGCCGTCTAACTTAATCAACCTTGGATATATGTAATCAGCTACATGGACATTTAACATCAACAATTACTACAGTTTTGAATCCAACTGCAATATCTGGTGGACTTAGAAAATTTTTCCGCAACTTTAAAAACTGAAAGTTCCCTTCTGATTTCTACCTCTACAAGCACAAAGACATTACATCAATAGTAATCAAAGAATTATGAAACTGGATCCAATCATTTTAAGAAAATTTGTTGGTAAATACTTCTGCAATTAACTTCCATATCAACATTATTACTTGGACCTTATGTTGAAACAAAAGTTTACGTTCTTCTGTGTTACTCCTTGGAGGGACATTTGGGGGGGGGGAGGTCTGTACCGGGTGGTACACCTCCATGCCGCTAATTCATACTTTGCGACAGTTGAAACTCCCCTACTGGAGGAAGCCTGAACTTTATCTACGGTGTAAATTTTCAAGTTTCTCAGAAGATGTCACTACTTGTAAATTTTGAAGTTTCTGAACTGGGTCGTTTTCGATGTATTTTTGTTTCGCCTGTAGTAAGAAGTGTGGACATTCTCTTCCAGATGGTACTACTGAAGAAATACTATTATGCACCCTAGTGCGAAGTGAAAGAACTATGTTTTTGAAGAAATTTTTTGTTTATAAGTTTGTTCTTTGTTAAATTTCTTTCAGTTATTGTTTATGTTGGCAATATTAACCCCTTCCTTCCGCCAGGTTTGAATTTAGCCAATCCCGAATTTCTTTAATTAATTTATGACCAATCAGGTGTATCTTCTCCAACTTGGATATGTTGCTTAACCCTAGCCAATAAAATTCTTGTGGGAGAGTGTTCTCATTCCTAAAACGCCTCGAACTTTCCGCGAGAGTATATAAACTGCTGATTTTCGGGTCTCCGCGCCACTTCAGTAACATCTTTCAGTGTGTAAAGTACGTAGCAGGGGGCGGGAAGCGCCTCTTTCTTCGGGCAGCAGTTCATCCACAAGGTAATGGCCGATTAATAACTTCTTTTCTTGCTAGCTCAGCAGTTTAACTCTCGGGGCAGGTCCGAAGCCTTTTACCATGTAACTTTCCCTTAAAATGTAAAGACACTCGGTATCTATTCTATCTGGTTAACTATAAATTGGGATAAAGAGTGCTTAACCCTCTCGAGCTCCCACTCATATTGCATTGAGGTGAACTTATTTTCTCAACCGTTTCGTCCTTAACGTTATGTGAATTGTCTCCTTTTATAAGTCACCTCTTTAGTATGGGATTAGCCCTTGCATTAGCGGCCTAGTGCCAAGTAGGTTTTACTAAAGTGTTTGGAGTGCTGTACGCCTCCGATCAAACTGATAATTTGAGGCCATGTCATTGTACTGTTTCTTTAGTGAATACGCCTCAGTAGGTTGGGTATTTTTACCCCCTGTGTTTATGTCCTTAGAGGACAATTTGAAGGTGGAGTTTGGTGTGGCCTTTTATAGGCTTGAACGTTGAGAGCGGTTTGCTCTTTTTGAAATTTGGTTCTGCGTGCCTCGAGGAGGCTTTACTGTGTAATTTGGAGCAAGTGCTCCTGGGCATGAATGGGGTTTTCTGCCCCTCTGTTGAAACTTGTTTTGGGGTAAAGCTGGGCTAATTGCTCAAGAATTGTGAGTTCGGGGCTCGAAGCCCAAATCCTGTAAATACTGTAATTGTACTTTTGTTGCCTTGCTACTCTGTACCTGCCATTCTTGTTATTTCTTGATTTTGAAAAGAAAATATAACCTTGTTAAATTTTATCTTAACTTTAATTTCGTATTTTGAGACCAGTTCACCCCCGCACCTTCTTTCACCTCTGCTGTTCCACCACAGATACCTCGGAACAATTATTATTATTATTATTATTATTATTATTATTATTATTATTATTATTATTATTAAGGGTGCATGACATCTGTATAGGCTTGGTGGTGACCTAATGAGGATAAAATGAACGGCGAAGATGTCATAAACACCCAGTCCCCAAGCCAGGGGTATTAAGAGTATGAGGGGTTTGATTCTGAAAATCGAACCGGGGCTATCGGATCAAAGGCAAGCATTCTATCCATTTAGCCACAAAGGCGGACTTCAATTTGCCAAACCTTAGGCTACCATCTCGACTGATCTGGTGTTGAGTACTGGCAGAGGCCAGGGCAGTAACTTGTGAAGCTGCCTTGACAACACAGCCGGCTTCTCCGTTGGCTATAGGCTGCAGCTCAAAACACTTAAGGCTTGACGTTCACTAAACCAACTATCGTAAAGGGGTAACCTAAGTCTAATGGTAGCCCACATCTTGATCCCACGTATGTAACGTCTTCAGTCTTTGAGATATGAGTATCCCCTTAAACAGAATTTAACCCCTTTATCAGACCTTCCCCCACCCCCCACACCCTAAGTGTTAAGTTTGACATATACTGCAGATATACCGGTACTCATTTAAAAATTCACCCGCTTCTTTAATTCTTTTTAGCCCTTTATATTGATATTCCGAAACAAAAAAACACATGTTTCTTTATTTTTGAAGTAGATTCCAAATACCAGATTTCAAATCTGTAACATCTTCAGTTTTTAAGAAATAAGTATCCTCATAAAAAGAATTCTTCTTCTTCTTCTTCTTCTTCCTATTCACTTATTTCTATACCTCTCCCCCCACTTAAGTAGAATTTCCAAAAAATAAAACCCAAAAACGTGCGTATAACTTTATTTTTAAAGGCGATTCCAAATACAAATTTTCACGTCTGTAACATGTTACGTTTCTGAGATATACTATAGACATAATACTTTTGAAAATTCACCCCTTTGTCACTCCTGTTTACCCCCATTAATTGGATTTTCCAAAATAAAAAATGTTCATGTTCTTTTATTTTTAAGGGAGATTCCAAATACCAATTTTCATGTCTGTAACATCTTCAGTTGTTTAGATTTATATCGCATATATCTATATATCCTCGTAAAAGGTATTCAACACCTTTTTTCACCCTTCCCCTAATGGGATTTTCAGAAAACAAAGAATAAATGGTAATTTTTGAAGGAGATTCAAAATACCAAGTTTTACGTCTGTAAACTTTTAAGTTTTTGAGATATAGAAATACTCATTAAAAATGTCACCCCCCGTTTCACACACTTAGTGACGAAATGTCCAAAAATTCTCCCTTAGTGAGTGCCTACACTCTAATATAAATGTGTCTCCAATATTTCATTTCTTTATGTCCAGTAGTTTTGGGTCGTCGATGACGAATCTGTCAGTCAGGACATGTTAGAAGGGAAGTATAGGTTCTGCGAGGAAAACGTTGTGGCACGAAAAATTACAGTCCAAATTCTAACAATAATATTATTGGTTTTTACGCCCCACTAACTACTTTTCTTTACGGTTTTCGGAGACGCCAAGGTGACGGAATTTAATCCCGAATAAGTTATCTCACGTGCCAGTAAATCTACCGACACGAGGCTAACGTATTTGAACACCTTTAAACATCGCCGGACTCAGCCAGGATCGAACCTGCCAAGTTGGGGTCAGAAGGCCAGCGCCCCAACCGTTCGAGCTACTTCGTCTGGAACTCCAGATCCTTATCTAATTCCTACTGACGGAAAAGCTATAAATTTTGGCGTAAATGCGTGCACTCCAAAATTAATCAACCCAGCGTTTTAAACAACATTTAAGTCAATTAATTGTGGCTAGTATCCATTATTCGGGAGACAGTGGGTTCGAAACCCAATGTCGGTATCCCTGAAGATGGTATTCCGTAGTTTTCCGTTTTCACACCAGGCAAATGCTGGGACTGTACCTTAATTAAGACCACGGCCGCTTCCTCCCCACTCCTAGCCATTTCCTATCCTATAAAATCCATCTGTGTCGGTGCGACATAAAGATACCTGTAAAAAAAAAGGAAAACTTTTACCTTGTCATAATGGATGGGTACAAATTTTAAAGCAGATGCATTTGATTTGTCTAGAATATTACCAACCCCAGAATCCTACCAATCACTAATAATACCATGGCAAGTTCATTTGAATCACTGTCAGAGTCAATCTGGTTTCGTGTGTGTAACAAGTGAACACGTTTAATAGTGCAGTAGTTTGTACTAGTGAAAACGAAAACGAGAGAAAATTGAATGACGGATGACCGAGCGAGTTAGCCGTGCGGTAGGAGGCGCGCAGCAGTAAGCTTGAATTTGCGATATAGTGGGTTTGAACCCCACTGTCGGCAGCTCTGAAGGTGGTTCCCCGTGGTGTCCCATTTTCACACCTGGCAAATACTGCGACTGTACTTTAATTAAGGACACGGCCGCTTCCTCTCCACTCCTAGGCCTTTCCTATCCCATCGTCGCCATAACCCCTATCTGTGTCGGTGCGACGTAAAGCACACTGTAAAAAATTTGAATGGCAAATTAAATTTTTTAAGCACACCCGCAGCTGAGGTGAGTTTCATGCACCGCTTTGAAAACATACCAGCCGTCTTGTCAGTCATACCTTTCACCGGGCGAGTTGGCCGTGCGCGTAGAGGCGCGCGGCTGTGAGCTTGCATCCGGGAGATAGTAGGTTCGAATCCCACTATTGGCAGCCCTGAAGATGGTTTTCCGTGGTTTCCCATTTTCACACCAGGCAAATGCTGGGGCTGTACCTTAATTAAGGCCACGGCCGCTTCCTTCCAACTCCTAGCCCTTTCCTATCCCATCGTCGCCATAAGACCTATCTGTGTCGGTGCGACGTAAAGCCCCTAGCAAAAAAAAAAAAAAAAGTCATACCTTTCTGGCCGTACTCGGACTCAGCGAGGAATCCCAACTCTACCGCCTTAAAAGCAGTGTCCTGTAGCGTGAGAATTTCGGTAGGGGATATACAACTGGGGAAGAGGACCCGTACCTCGCGCAGGTGGCTTCACCTAGTATGCTGAACAGGGGGGTTGTGGGGCGATGGAAAGTTCGGAAGTGATAGACAAGAAAGAAGGAAGGGGCCGTGGCTTTAAGTTAGGAACCATCTCGGCATTTGCGTGGAGGAGAAGTGGGAAACAACGGAAAAAGAAGTGGCGTATGGCTTTTAGTGCCGGGAGAATCCAGGACGGGTTCGGCTCGCCAGGTGCAGGTCTTTTGATTTGACGCCCGTAGGATACCTGCGCGTCGTAATGAGGATGAAATGATGATGAAGACAACACATACACCCAGCCCCTGTGCCAGGGAAATTAACCAATCTTGGTTAAAATTCCCGACCCTTCCGGGAATCAAACCCGGGACCCCTGTGACCAAAGGCCAGCAATCTAACCATTTAGCCGTGGAGTCGGACGGAAACAACGGAAAACCACTTCGAGGATGACTGAGGTGGGAATCGAACCCCCTCTACTCAGTTTACTTTCCGAGACCACTATACCACAAAGGCGAACCCGGTTAAATCTACAATATGAAAATAAAAGGCTTATCCAGAAATTAATGGCAGTATACAGTAAGTTGAGACATTCCATAATATTTTAAACAATTTTACGAAATATATAAGGCTTTTGAAGTTTATTTATTTACAATAATCTACAGGATTACAGTGTCTGAAGTACTTTTCTTTTTCTTTTCTAGTGGTTTAACGTCGCACTAAGGCACTGAAGGATTTTGGCTACGCAAGAATGGGGAGGGAGCGGCCATGGCCATGGTACAAAAATGAGAAACCACGGAAAACCATCTTCAGGGCTGCCGACGGTGGGATTCGAAGCCACCATCTCCCGAATGCAGGTTCACAGCTACGCGACCCTAACCACATGGCCAACTCGCTCGATATCTGAAGTACTTATATTACGGTTTGTATGAAGGAGCTCTACCAAATGGATGGAGAGTTGCTATAGTAAGGCCTATGTACAAAGAAAGGGTGATAAAGGTAAATCGGATAATTACAGACCAACATGTGTTGCTTATAAGCTATCGGAAAGCCTTTTTTTAATTTATTACACACATATGAGAAATTACTAACTAGCTTGATAGAAGATAGTTTGGGGATAAGAAAGATTACTCCAGTGAGGCTCACCTTGTAGGATTCCAACAAGATATGGCAGATATTTAAATTCAGGGGCTCATATGAACTGTAGTGCTATTGACCTATCCAAGGCTTTTGATAGGATAAATCATGGGAGACTACTGACAAAAGAGTGATTGAATGTGGGGCTAAATTTGTAGAAAATAGATATCGGAAGATTAGAGTAGATTAAGCATTATTTGATCCTTTCATTAAGACGGAGGTTCGCAAGGCAGTATTATTGGATCTTTATGTTCTCTTATGTATATAAATTACATGATTAAAGAGCTGGAATCACAATTTTGCGGACGATGTTATACTGTGTAGAGTAGTACATAACTTACAGGATTGTCAACGACTGCCAAAAGACCTCTGCAAAGTGGTGTGATGGACAGCACACAATGCCATGATGGTAAACGGGATGAAAGGTAAGGTTGTAAGTTTTCCAAGAGGAGAAATCCTTTCAGTTCATTGGGGTAATCACAAGGGTTAGAAGTGGGAAAGTGGTGGTCGTGGCCATAATCTAAGTTCAACCTGCAGAGAAAACGGGAAACCTGTGGAAACCATGAAACCATCTTCAGCACTGCTGACGGTGGGACTCGACCGTCTATCTCCCAAATGCAAGCTCACAGCTACGTGACCAAAAATGCGCAGCCATCTCGCTAGGGTGTCTCATATAAACGTGATTTCCGTATTAAAATGAGTAGCGGGAAGACGAGTACACTTTGATCCAGTATTTGCACTAGTATTTAAATTCTCCATGATATAGCTAAAAAATATCCAACTTATTATTTCAACACTTAGACCAGGGCCTCTCAAACGCCCAAACTCTCACGCGTGCAGATCGAGGCGCAAGAGCTCCGTGCACTGTGCATCGGTGCCGCTCGGCTTGGCTCTGACCAACGCTTCGTTTCTGGGCTACTCGGCTAAACTCGGCTCTACTCGTCTATACTCGGCTCAACTCAGCTCGGATTTGGAGCGCTACGGAGCAAGTTGGGTAGAGGGAGACAGGGAGAGGGAGCGAGACAGGCGTGAGGAAAGAGAAAGTAAGCGCTATTGCTTCAAATCGAGGAGTGGGGGGTCTGCACTCTGATCAACCAAGCCAAGTCGTCTTTTGCACCGTGCACAGTGCATGCACCACGCGCATGCACCCTCAGAGGCCCTTAGACGATAAAAAGCAAGCAAGCATGTTTGTAGTTTTATGTAACTGCTGATATCGTGATCATAGCTACAGGACACGCTGTTTTATGCGGAATCCGAACCACTGAAACGCGACCCTTCATTTAAAAATAATTTCATGTACATTGGCGGGGATTTATACTGCGGCCTTCCTGGTCAGAAGCCAAAAGCGATACCACTCGGCTTTAACACCCCGTTTGAAACATGTCCCAAGACTCTCACCTACCTACCTACCTGCCTACCCAACTGCCGGGCAGAGATACTCAGACGGTTGAGGCGCCGGCTTTCTGACCCCAACTTGGCAGGCACGATCCTGTTCTTAAATAATATTATTATTTCCTACCTAACTAATCACTAATCAGCTACACTACAGTCCATTAAGGACGGCTGCTGCCCAGCCTGATAGCCTGCAGATTTCGAAGCCACATGGTCAGCGCGGCGACATCCTCAACCGTACTGTCTGGCTTTCGTCACCGGAGTGCTATCTCTCATATCAGACAGCTCTTCAGTTGGTCTAACAACGTTTACAATGAACGTCGTTCCAGTCTTTGATCCAGAAATAACATTTTAGGACTGTCCGGGAAACGAACCCGGGCCCTCCCAGAAAGAGTCAGGCACACTTCTCGTACATTGTGAGACTGGCCGCCACTGCTACCGCCAATGATAAGAACAGATTCTCCCTCTTCTTCCGGGCCTATTTTCCTTTTGACTGAGGTCGCTACTTTGGACGGCCGGTTGTCTTTTCTGAAGCCAACCTCATGTATTCACTGTTGTATGTAAATGAAGACGTGTGTAGGCAAACACAGTCAGCCCCCGAGATAGAGGAATTAGCTCGGAAATCGAACTCGGGGTTCCCTGGACCGAAAGCCACTACGCTGACCATTCAACCAATAAGAACAAATGTAGTAATATAGGCCTAAATGCCTTCTAAGAACAAGTGTATGTCTGGCTATGGAATTATTCCTTCTTAATAAAAAACTCCATCTCATAAATGGATGAGCGTAAGAGAGTTAACAGTTGTTCGGCAAGCAGTTACTTTCGGCATCGTTAGAGGTTAGTTATTACAGGATCTTCAAAATACAACAGTATAATATATTTACATCACTGATGTCACCGATGTGCGAAGAAAAGATATCGTTTTGCAAGTAAGGCATCATTAATGATACTTGTGTTTTTATTAGGTGTGGCAATCTGATGGCATTCGAGCCCATAACAAGTGCTCGTTAGCCGTATCAATATTATTAGAGATATCATCAGAGTGGGACGATAAAAGAGGGGCGCCATTACTAGAACACATGATAAAATGACCCGCAAATTAAAGCTCTTGCCTTGTACAGGGAGCTATTAGAAGGTGATGCGGACAATGACCTTTAAAATTAGCAACATCTCCTTCTGTTTTGGAATCTAGATAATGTTTTATTAAGACAGGTTCCTGGATCACTAGTGAATCATATGCAATTAAAGTGTCGTAAATATCGCCAACAACCGCCTCTCCTCGGTCTGGTGTAGCGAGTACACATGTGGCTAAATTACAGTCTACACCTTGGCAGCAGTTAAGCTAGTGTGGTCTGGACCAGCCTCACACGTCTTTCAGTAGTTCAATTGTATTCAGCTACTGCTCAGAAATTACACATCATTGCTGCACTTTATGACCGGACTCTGGGCTCGTTCGTCTTCCAGCAGTTCAGTCGTGTTCTATCTTCTCTACTATTGCTTAGAGATTACACACCACTTTTACATGTCATGAGCCGATTCGGTAAAACAGTACTCGGTTCAACCGGAGGAACGGCTATTCGATTCCACGTCAGGAAATCGAAAAATTTAAGAAACGAAATATCCACTTCTAAAAAGGCACATAGCCCTGAAATTCACCGACCCTACACCAAAAACGAACGCCAGATTAATTCCTGGGACAAAGACGGCCGGGCACAGAGCTGAACACTCTGTCGCAGGATAAATGTAACTTCAGCCCTTTTTTACAATCAGTCGCCTTTCTGTAGAAAAATCTCTATTACTCAATTACACTGGAAATTCTGGTCCGACTCGTTGGCTGAATGGTCAGCGTACTGGCCTTCGGTTCAGAGGGTCCTGGGTTCGATTCCCGGCCGGGTCGGGGATTTTTACCTTAATTGGTTAATTCCAATGGCCCGGGGGCTGGGTGTTTGTAATGTCCCCAACATCCCTGCAACTCACACACCACGCATAATACTATCCTCCACCACAATAACACGCAGTTACCTACAAATGCCAGATGCCGACAACCCTCATCGGAGGGTCTGCCTTACAAGGGGCCCCAGGGGCTCTGAACTATGGAGCGTGGATTGGCGACCACGGGGCCCTCAGCTGAGTCCTGGCACTGCTTTCACTTACTTGTGCCAGGCTCCTCACTTTTATCTATCCTATCCGACCTCCCTTGGTCAACTCTTGTTCTTTTCCGACCCCGACGCTATTAGGTTTGCGAGGGCTAGGGAGTCTTTCATTTTCACGCCCTTCGTGGCCCTTGTCTTCCTTTGGCCGATACCTTCATTTTTCGAAGTGTCGGACCCCTTCCATTTTTCTCTCTGATTAGTGTTATATAGAGGATGGTTGCCTAGTTGTACTTCCTCTTAAAACAATAATCACTACCACCACCACCTTACAAGGGCTGCAATCGGCTAGTAATAGCCACACGAAATTATTATACTATACTGGAAATTCTTGGCCTTTTTAAATAAGCCTGATACATTGAAGCCTAACTGTAGAACTACAAACACGATCTCCGGCCATTTTAAAAATATCCTGATATACGTCTAGCCAAATCGTAAAATGTTACTGTTTTCTCTTCTTCTCAGCACGTGCCGCTTGTTTGGCCGACAACAATGAGTAACCGCTAATGTACGGCATTAGAGCAGACGTGTGTGACACTTCCGTTAATATTCAATCAGAATTCGAGTCAAACGGTGTCTTTCAGATAATCATTTCAGAATTCATTATTATTATTATTATTATTATTATTATTATTATTATTATTATTATTATTATTATTATTGTTACCGTGTTTTAGCGGTAGTTATGCGTAAAAGAAGGTGCGGGCGTGAATGGGTTTCAAACTACGGAATCAAAGTTAATGTAAAAGTAATTTAAAATTTAACTAGGTTATATTTTCTTTTCAAAAACAAAGCAATAACAGACATGGCAGGAACAATGTAGCAAAACAAGGGGAGTTACAATATTTACAGGTTTTGGGCTTCACGCCCTGACTTCTGCGATCAGCTCAGTTTTACCACAAACACAAGTTTTAACAGAGGGGCAGAAAACCCCATTCATCCCTAGGAGCCCCTGGCTCCGAATTACACAGAAAAGCCTCCACGAGGCATATGACACTCCATTTCAAAAGAGCGATCCGCTCTTAAAATTTAAGCCTCTCAAAGGCCACACCAAACTCTACCTTCAAGCTGTCCTCTAAGGACGTATTCACAGGGGTAAAATACCCAACCTACTGAGGTCTATTACATGAAAAGGAGGTTGATTACATGACCTCTAAAATAACAATTTGAGAGGAGGCTAACAGCACTCCTGATACACATTGATTTTTTAAAACCTACTTTGGCACTAGGCCGTTATTACAAGGGCTAATCCCATACTACAGAGGTGACTTAGAGAAGAACACTTTACATTACATAAACGAAGAATAGTTTGAGAAAATAAGTTCACCTCAAAACAAATGTGAGTGGGAGCTCGAGAGGGTTAGCACTCTCTATCCCACTATGTAGCTTTACAAGAAAAAGATGAAAAGAGTAATTACATTTTAGGAAAAGGTTACATGATGGAAATGCTTCGAACCCGCCGCGAGTGTTAAACTGCCGACCTAGCAAGAAAAGAAGTTATTAATAGGCCATTACCTGGTGTTGAACGGCTGAAGAAGAAAGAGGCGCTTCCCGCCTCCTGCTATGTACTTAATACACTGAAAGATGGAACAGAAGTGGCCCGGAGACCCCAAAATCAGCAGTTTATATCCTCTCGCGGAAGATTCTAGGCGTTAGGGGAAATAAAACACCCTCCCTCAAAGTTTTTATTGGCTAGGGAAAAGAAACCCCTACATAAAGGAAGAAGAAACACATTATTGGTGGAAAATTAATTAAAGAAATTCGGGATTGGCTAGATCCAAAATAAGGGGAAAAAGAGGGGTATACAGCCAACTTAAACCATGACAGAAAGAAATTTAACAAAGAACCAACTCTTGAAATAAAAATTTCTCCAACAAAATAGTTCTTTGATTTCGCACTAGGTTGCACTATTGTAATTCTTCAGTAGTGTCCTCTAGAAGAGAAAGTTCACACTTCTTACTTCAAGCGAAACAAAAACACATCAAAAGTGACACAGTTCAAAAACTCAAAATTTTCCACGTGGTGACATCTTCTGAGAAAGTAGAGAATTAATAGAATAGATAAAGTTCAACCTTCCTCCAGAAGAGGAGTTTCAACTGGCGCAACTTTTAAATAAACAGAGTAGAGGTGTACCGCCCGGTACAGACCTCCCCCACCAAAAGTTCCTCCAAGGGGTAACACAGAAGAACATAAGCTTTGTTTCCAAAATAAGGTCCAAGTTTTGATGTTGATATTAAGATTAATTGCGGAAGCATTTATAAGATTTTAGTAATTTGGTTGGTTGCAATTTCAAAATTTTGTTGTTGCCGGTGCAGTAAAGTTTTTCTGTTGTAGTAGTTGAATTTCTGAAGATAAACCTTTAATGCTTAAAAGGTGAAGAAAAGTTTTGCAATGTCCACCAAATATTGTTGTTAAATTCCCAAATGTAATTATTGCTTATGGTGACTGTCCATGTAGTTGATGTAGATTGAGTCGAATGGCCGGACCGGCCGTTGCAGCTTGCGTCCAACGGAGGCCGCTCGGACCCCTCAAGTACCCTGAGATACCGCTCGCCCGCTCTATGAGGGGAGCAGAGGTGTTGAAGTACGCCGCGCCCGCGGTGAACAGATACAGGCTGCGGGCATGTAGCAGGTCGTGCGCCGCACATCAGCCTTGGCCGGGAGGTGAGCTCCGGCTCGCCGTGCACATGTCGTCCTCGCTGGAGAGGAGGGGGCCCATCCCCCTCCCCAGTCGCTGCACGGCGCTGCGCGGCTGCGGGGGCGCTGAAACATTAAAGCTAGGCGGCAGAATTGTGTTGGACAATTATCTTCTTTGAGGGTACAGGCTTGAGGAGAGGTTGAGGGGCCAGCGGCGTGTAGATACCCATTGCATTAAACATTATGAAGCCACAGTGTAAGGTGGAGCAGGAGACGGGAGCGTGGTAATGGCCGTGGCAAGAACAGGATGGCAGTTTAACGGGTCGGGGCAAGTTTTACATAAGGCTTACATCTAAAACCAAAATATTACAGAAGGGGCAGAATGCCTTAAAAGTGAGACTCAAAAAAAAAATATAACCTTCATATCCTTTCCAAAATAATATGGAGCAAGTTAACACAGAAATTACACCGGTTTCACCTGGGACAGGTGAACTCTAAATATCCTCTCGGTGGCTGGATTACTTAGCAATAAGGTAACCGGCGTAAGAAAATCGAGAATGATACAAGGCCCATGAAATCTGGGGGCAAGCTTGCCCGCGGGAACAAAATTTTTGACCATAACCAGGTCACCTACCTTCAAAGTGGTGGGTCTCCGTCCACGATCATACCTTTCCCTAACCTTTTCATGAGACACTTTAAGATTGGCTTTAGCCTTCTTCCAAAGATCTTTAATGTTATCCGGATCTATTGTCTCGGGTAGAATGTCATTCAAAGACCAGAGGTTAGAGAGCGGCGAGTTGGGAACGAACTTAAACATCAAAGAAGCTGGAGTAAACTTGTGAGATTCATGAACCGCCGAATTCAAAGCAAAAGCTAACCAATGCAGGGACGTGTCCCACCTGGAAGGATCTTCATGATGATAAGCAATGAGAGCGGACCTGAGATTACGGTTAACTCGTTCAGCCAGAGATGGTTGCGGGTAATAAGCAGAAGTAGTTACATGAGATATTGATAAGTCAAAACAGAATTTACGAAATAAATTAGATGTAAAAGCCTTAGCATTATCGGATACAATATATTGACACGGACCAAAAGAAGCAAAAATAGAATTTAAGCAGGTAATGGTGGACTGAGCGGTAGCCAGCTTAGTCGGAAATAACCAGGAAAATCTAGTAAAACCATCTACACATACAAGGATAAATTTGTTGGCATTTCCCTTCGACTGGGGGAAGGGTCCTACATAATCAATATACAGGCGTTCCATGGGGCGCGATGCTTGATGAGAAGACAAAAGGCCTACCTTAGTGGACATGGTTGGTTTACTAAGCAAACAAGATTTACAGGCTTTTACAAGTTCGCGAATTTCACCGTCCATACCTTTCCAGATGAACCTTTCACGAATCTTTTCACGGGTTTTAAAGATACCCAGATGCCCTCCTAATGGGGTCTCATGATAATACTTGAAGATCATAGGTACAAGAACCGCTGGAACAACAACTTTCATCAACTTATCATGCCTCGAAGGGCAACATAGAACACCATTCCTCAGAACATAAGGGACAGCATGTTCCCCAGAAGAAAGGGTTTCCATTATAGGAGCCAGCGTCGGATCTTCACGTTGGTATTTCTCAATATCCCTAAAGAGCATGGGAGCATCTGTTAGGATGGCATTAACCTCAGATAGTATGGACTCGGAAGGTGATGAACTGTCGACAGGTTCATGGGTCTCGACGTCGTTAGAAAACATACGGCTGAGTCCATCAGCAACAACATTTTCAGTACCTCTGATATGTCGTACATCGAATTGGAAGGCAGAAATACGGATGGCCCAACGGGCTATACGACCAGTACGACGCGGCCTACCTAAGACCCAGCTTAAGGCTTGATTATCTGTCTCCAGGTCGAATTTGACATGTTCCAGATAGAGACGGAACTTTTCTAAGGCGAATAAGACTGCCAACCCTTCGAGCTCATAGATGGAATACTTGGCTTCTTGAGCCGATAGAGTCCTAGATGCATAGGCGATGGGACGCCTCCCTAGTTCAGTCTCTTGAAGAAGGATTGCAGCTACAGCTGACGACGACGCGTCCGTTTGGACGATGAATTTCTTCGAGAAATCAGGCATAGCAAGTACAGGGGCATTACAGAGAGCTAATTTAAGATCTTCGAAAGCGGCTTGTTGAGAAGGTCCCCACTCGAATTTGATGCCTTTCCTACGAAGAAGGTTTAAGGGCGCCGCTCTATTAGCGAAGTTAGGAATAAACTTCCTGAAGAAATTCACCATACCAATGAATCTAGCGATACCTTTGATGTCCTTAGGAGGTTTAAAATCACGGATGGCCTGTGTTCTAGAATGATCGACAGCTACCCCATCGGGTGACACAATATGCCCTAGGAATGACATTGAGGGCTTAGCAAAGGCAACCTTGGACAACTTAACAGTTAACCCAGCCTTACGAAGGCGATCGAGAACTTCTCGCAGATGATCTAGATGTTCTTCAAAAGTCTCGGAAAATACGACGACATCATCCAAGTAGTGATATAAGTACTCAAATTTGATGTCGGAAAAGACCCTATCTAGTAGCCTAGTGAGCACAGCTGCCCCCGTGGGGAGCCCGAAAGGCACGCGGTTGTATTCGTATAAATTCCAGTCCGTGGCAAACGCTGTAAGATGTTTAGACTCTTCGGCAAGGGGAATTTGATTATAGGCCTGATTCAAGTCCAAGATGGTGAAGAACTTGGCCTTACGAAACCATGAAAAGCAAGAATGAAGGTCGGGAAGGGGCACAGATTGCAACACCACCTTCCGATTGAGAGCCCTGTAATCAATGACAGGCCTGAAGCCTCCTTGGGGTTTCGGGACTAGAAAAATAGGCGAAGAATACGCTGACTTAGAGGGCCTAATAATACCATCCTTCAACATCTGATCGATGATTTCTTTCAGAGCCTTCATTTTAGGTGGAGATAGCCTATACGGTGGAAAACGGACAGGAATCGAGTCCGTGACCTCAATTTTGTATTCAATAAGGTCAGTAACACCAAGAGTATCAGAGAACACCTCGGGAAACGACTGACACAATTTGCGAATACTATCAGCCTGCTCCTCAGGTAGATGTCTAAGGTCTAACAACATCTCATCCTGGGTAGGCGAAATAGATGAACATGATACAGAATTACACTTTAAGAGTGGGATTTTATAACTAGAAGCAAATTTGAATGTGCACGACCTAGACCGGAGATCGAGCACAAGACCAGTGTGAGAAATAAAGTCAGCTCCCAATATAATGGGGCAAGACAATTGCTTGGCCACAAACAATTTAACTTTCCATGTAAACTTAAAAACACGAATTTTGACCAGTAAGGAACCTAGAATTTCTAATGGAGATGAATTAGCCGAAACGTATTGAACAGGAGAAGAGACATAGTCAGGGAGTTTACAAACAGATTTCAATTTAGAATACCAATCAGCCGAAATAATGGAACAAACACTGCCTGAATCTAAGAGAGCTGTTACAGGCTCGTTATTTAACTCAATCTTAAGAAAAGGAATAGGTGCGGGGGTATCCGCCGCAATCCTAAGACACTCTTTAGGACATTCAAAAGATGAATTTGAAGGCTGGTCGTTCTCTGCATTTACAACCTGTTTACTAGGGGCTGAGTCTCGGGAATATGGATTAGTCGGCTCAGCCGACGCCACTAGTCACTTTTTATTATTGGCATAGCTGGAATTTGCACCAGAAGTTGAGCAGGAGGGGGTGCTATTTGAGTTTGGGCAATTCTTGGCGATATGTGAGAAGGCCCCACACTTAAAGCAGCCTTGTGATGACCCTGCTCCATTCCTTGTCCCACTTGACTTGATCAGAGGACACTTATTCCGCAGATGTTCAGGCGACCCGCAAGCATAACATTTACGGGGATTGACTGGTCGGCGAGGTGGAGGCCGAGTGTTACTGAAGGAAGGCGGGGGTTCTTTCGCCACACGCAAGGAATCGGCATACCTAACTCCTTCCGCAGAGACGGCTAATGCTTCCAGTTCAGAGAAGGTTTGCGGGCACGCCGCGAAACACAAATATGACCTGTAGGGTGGTGAAATCCCTTCAACAATAGCTTGCACGATCTGATCCTCAGGGAAGTGGAGAGCAAACACCCTAGTATAAAACTTAATATCTTGGATGAAGTCTGCCAGGTTTTCATCCAAGCGCTGTACCCGATAATAGTATTTCTGAATAAGGGAGGACCTGGCCCTAGCCGGGATGAAGTTAGCTAGCAAATGGGCATGGAAATCCTCAATAGAAGATTGCTCGGCAATGGCTCTAACTATCTTGTCAGATAGAACACCAATAGCATAAGGATAGATAATTTGCAAAATTTGACATGGGGAAAGAGAAAACACAAGGGCATGATCCTGAAATTCCACTAGAAATCTTAAAAATGAAATTACGTCACTGGTGGTGTTGACGGAAAACTTAGAGATACCTCTAAGCAACATTGCCAATGGATGAGGCAAGCTGCTGAACCCAGGTGTCATAGTCGTTAAAGGTTTCAAGGGCAAAGAAGTTAATTCAGAGCGGATGTTACTCAATGACGCACGGCGTTCAGATTCGTTGTTCGATGGGGCAGAGATAGTTTGAGCAGCAACGGTTATCCTATTGACTTCTCCCTGAGGAGGCTCTTCCTCGTTACCTACATTCACCGTGGCGGGTTGATCAGTTTTGGGAGGAGCTTCGCCGGTTAGCAATTGAGTGACCTTATTAGACAATTCAGAAATAGTTTCAAGGAGCGTATTAGTTTGCTTCCTCTGAACGTCATTCACCTTTAGAGACAACAGATCATTAACTCTATTTGCAAAGTGATACAGCCTGCCTTGCACACGCTTAATTTGATTAGGAGATGGATCGTTTTCATCAAAAAAGCTGACTACCGATGCTAGCCCAGTAATATTCTCGACAATCGTGGAAAGAGAGTCATCAATTTCTTTCTCTCCCAAATTGGGGATGGAAATGGGCAAATCAAGGGACTCTCTAAGCTTGTTAGTGTCTATTGCAACCGTGCCTCCAGATTGAACGTTTCTGATAGTTAACTCATATATCAACTCCTCTTTGCGCAAGTAGTTAAGGAGGAGAACATCGCGAGGGCCGGGCATGATGACAGAACAATTTTGAAAAACTCAACAAATTCCAGCAACTGAGAAAATTGTTAGAGTTCGAATCAAAGCAATGTTTAGCCGTCAAAAGGGGCTAAATTGAGACCCATTCAACCACGCTCTGCTACCACTTGTTACCGTGTTTTAGCGGTAGTTATGCGTAAAAGAAGGTGCGGGCGTGAATGGGTTTCAAACTACGGAATCAAAGTTAATGTAAAAGTAATTTAAAATTTAACTAGGTTATATTTTCTTTTCAAAAACAAAGCAATAACAGACATGGCAGGAACAATGTAGCAAAACAAGGGGAGTTACAATATTTACAGGTTTTGGGCTTCACGCCCTGACTTCTGCGATCAGCTCAGTTTTACCACAAACACAAGTTTTAACAGAGGGGCAGAAAACCCCATTCATCCCTAGGAGCCCCTGGCTCCGAATTACACAGAAAAGCCTCCACGAGGCATATGACACTCCATTTCAAAAGAGCGATCCGCTCTTAAAATTTAAGCCTCTCAAAGGCCACACCAAACTCTACCTTCAAGCTGTCCTCTAAGGACGTATTCACAGGGGTAAAATACCCAACCTACTGAGGTCTATTACATGAAAAGGAGGTTGATTACATGACCTCTAAAATAACAATTTGAGAGGAGGCTAACAGCACTCCTGATACACATTGATTTTTTAAAACCTACTTTGGCACTAGGCCGTTATTACAAGGGCTAATCCCATACTACAGAGGTGACTTAGAGAAGAACACTTTACATTACATAAACGAAGAATAGTTTGAGAAAATAAGTTCACCTCAAAACAAATGTGAGTGGGAGCTCGAGAGGGTTAGCACTCTCTATCCCACTATGTAGCTTTACAAGAAAAAGATGAAAAGAGTAATTACATTTTAGGAAAAGGTTACATGATGGAAATGCTTCGAACCCGCCGCGAGTGTTAAACTGCCGACCTAGCAAGAAAAGAAGTTATTAATAGGCCATTACCTGGTGTTGAACGGCTGAAGAAGAAAGAGGCGCTTCCCGCCTCCTGCTATGTACTTAATACACTGAAAGATGGAACAGAAGTGGCCCGGAGACCCCAAAATCAGCAGTTTATATCCTCTCGCGGAAGATTCTAGGCGTTAGGGGAAATAAAACACCCTCCCTCAAAGTTTTTATTGGCTAGGGAAAAGAAACCCCTACATAAAGGAAGAAGAAACACATTATTGGTGGAAAATTAATTAAAGAAATTCGGGATTGGCTAGATCCAAAATAAGGGGAAAAAGAGGGGTATACAGCCAACTTAAACCATGACAGAAAGAAATTTAACAAAGAACCAACTCTTGAAATAAAAATTTCTCCAACAAAATAGTTCTTTGATTTCGCACTAGGTTGCACTATTGTAATTCTTCAGTAGTGTCCTCTAGAAGAGAAAGTTCACACTTCTTACTTCAAGCGAAACAAAAACACATCAAAAGTGACACAGTTCAAAAACTCAAAATTTTCCACGTGGTGACATCTTCTGAGAAAGTAGAGAATTAATAGAATAGATAAAGTTCAACCTTCCTCCAGAAGAGGAGTTTCAACTGGCGCAACTTTTAAATAAACAGAGTAGAGGTGTACCGCCCGGTACAATTATTATTATTATACATTTCCACTCAAATACATTATGCCTAAGTACTATCCTAATTCAGAGATGGTGTTATATGCATCTTATTTTTTATAACTGTAGAATGTGTTTCACAATGTAACCTGGTCTTTTAGGATATGTGCTGATTGTTCAAAGTGACCTTTAATTAATAACAATGTAAGTTATATTCTGGATTAGTTTCAATAGAAACCTATCATTTGCTACTCATTTTATTGTTTTGATTTTCTTAACACTTTACTGAATATTTTACACTTTTGTTTTACAGAACCCGTGCAGGGGATTCAAGAAGGAAAATGTAAAATTAGTACTCATCATAATATTAAATATAACAATAATACTGCTTTCAAAGACATTGCAAAGAGGCTAGACTTTTTTTACATTGTCATTTACATGTGACTGCGTTTTACAGTTAGACTGCAACGCATCAAGCTTATTATAAAAAGGCCAAGAATTTCCATTCTAATTATGTAATCGATATTTTTCTACAAATAGACGGCTGATTGTAAAAAGGCTAGCCTGTATGCAAGTGGCTTTCCTTGCTTTTACTTTTGATAATTTTATAACCACGCTCCGCGTTCGCCACATTTTAAAAGTTCAGTGGATTCAGCTATGTTCTCTACTACTTTTTGGATATTACACATCATTGTTATACTTTATAGCCAGACTGTGTTAGTACGGTTTCTAGTAGCTCAGTAGTATTCAACTATCTTCTCTAGTAAAACAAAATGACGTGCGCCAGGTTGTGTCCGAGGACTTCGGCTCGCCAGGTGCAGGTCTTTTGATTTAACGCCCGTAGGCGAGCTGCGCGTCGTGATGAGAATGAAATGATGATGAAGACTACACATACACCCAGTACCCGTGCGAGGGGAATTAACTAATTATGGTAAAAATTTCCGACCCTGCCAGGAATCGAATCCAGCATGCTAACGATTTAGCCACGGAGCCGGACACATTGTCCAGTGAAAAGCCACGATTCTAAACCTATGAACAAACTAAACAAACCCCTGATCGGTTTAACCTCGGCAAGTAACAATTTGAAAACAGTGGAATCAGCAAGAGTATTCATGTTCGGTGTCCGGCTCCATTGCTAAATGGTTAGCGCGCTGGCCTTTGGTCACAGGGGTCCCGGGTTCGATCCCGGCAGGATCGGGAATGTTAACCTTCATTGGTTAATTTCTCTGGCACGGGGGCTGGGTGTCTTCATCATCATTTCATCCTCATCATGACGTGCAGGTCACCTACGGGAGTCAGATCAAAAGACCTGCACCTGGCGAGCCGAACGTAACTTTGGACACTCCCGACACTAAAAGCCATAAGCCATTTCATTTCATTTTCTTTTTCGGTCATTTAGAATTTTGTACCTTGGTCTATATCAGCGCTGATCCTCGAGAAAATGGGTGAACAGAATGTAATGAGTCCGCCTCTGTGGTGTAATGGTTAGTGTGTTTAGCTGCCACCCCTGGAGGCCAGGGTTCGATTCCCGGCTCTGCCACGAACATTTTTGAAAAGTGGTACGATGGCTGGAACGGGATCCACTCAGCCTTGGGAGGTCAACTGAGTAGAGATGGGTTCGATTCCCACCTCAGGAATCCTCGAAGTAGTTTTCCGTGGTTTCCCACTTGTCCTCCAGGCAAATGCCGGAATGGTCCCTAACTTAAGGCCACGGTCACTTCCTTTCCTCTTCCTTTTCTATCCCTTCCAATCTTCTCATCCCCCCGCAAGGCCCCTGTTCAGCATAGCAGGTGAGGCCACCTGGGTGAGGTACTGATCATCCTCCCCAGTTGTATCCCCCGACCCAGAGTCTGAAGCTCCAGAACACTGCCCTTGAGGTGGTAGAGGTGGAATCCCCCGCTGAGTCCGAGGGAAGAGCCGACCCTGGAGAGTAACCAGATTAAGAAGAAGAATAATCTAAAGAAAACCGGAGTGTAAAGTCGGAGAATAAGGCACTGTACTCTAGGCTATAAATAATTGTATTCAAACTGGGTGAAATGGTAATTTAGGGGACGGCTTAAAAATTAATTCTCAATATCTATGTTATTAGTGGTTCTACCCATAAAAACTACATAAAAAACTGTAGAGAGTACAATTTTCTATCATTGATGTCTTATAAAGTTTTACTGCACCGGCTGTGATAACAGAATTTTTCCCTCGGACTCGGCGAGGCCCCACCTCCACCACCTCAAGTGCGGAGTCCTAGAGCGTAAGACTTTGGGTCGGGGATACAACTGGGAAGGAGGACGAGTGCCTCGCCCAGGCAGCGTCACATGCTATGCTGAACAGGGACCTTGTGGGGGATAGACAAGCAAGAGGAAAGGAAGCGGCCGTAGCCTTAACTTAGCTACCACCCCGGCATTTGCCTGGAGGAAAAGTGGGAACCAGGAAAAACCACTTCGAGGATGGCTGAGGCGTGAATGGAACCCTCCTCTATTCAGCTGACCTCCTGAGACTTAGTGTACTCCATTCCAGTCCCTGTACCACTTTTCAAATTTCGTGGCAGAGCCTCGAATCGAACCCGGGCCTCCGGGGGTAGCAACTAATCACGCTAACCGCTACTCCACAGAGGCGGACTTCTATGTAAGGTACATAGCTTATCATTCCTCTCTGATAATCACACTAACCACTACTCCACAGATGCGGACTTCTATGAAAGGTACATAGTTTATCATTCCTCTCTGATTTAAGTAATTACTGCATGTTTTACTCAGCTCTACCGAGCTCGATAGCTGCAGTTGCTTAAGTGCGGCCAGTATCCAGTATTCGGGAGATAGTAGGTTCGAACCCCACTGTCGGCAGCCCTGAAAATGGTTTTCCGTGGTTTCCCATTTTCACACCAGGCAAATGCTGGGGCTGTACCTTAATTAAGGCCACGGCCGCTTCCTTCCCACTCCCAGCCCTTCCCTGTCCCATCGTCGCCATAAGACCTATCTGTGTTGGCGCGACGTAAAAGCAACTAGCAAAAAAAAAAAAAAAAAATACTCAGCTCTGTGAACAGATTGTTTAAATGGTTCAGGAGGGCAAAAGATCTTTCTAAAAAGAAATAAGATATATTTTTATCATATCCAGAAGAATATGAAATGGCAGGCCCGCGGTGTAGGGGTAACGAACCTGCCTCTTACCCAGAGGCCCCGGTTTCGATCTCCGTTCGGGTCTAGGATTTTTACCTGGATCTGAGGGCTGGTTCGAAGTCCACTATTCTTAGGTGATTACAATTGAGGAGCTATCTGACGGTGAGATAGCGGCCCCGGTCTAGAAAGCCAAGAATTTCGCCCGAGAGGATTTGTCGTGCTGACCACACGACACCTCATAATTTGCAGGCCTTCGGACTGAGCAGCGATCGCTTAGTAGACCATGGCCCTTCGGTTCTTTTGAGCCATGGGGTTTATTTTGGATATGACATAAAGTAACTGGATGAGTAGAACTCAATTATTATTATTTTGTGATTTGGATTTAATTAAATGCTGCCTGATAATCTTTACGCCGGTGTTAGTCTACCTCTATTGTAAGTGTGTTTTTTAAAATGAAATGAATGTCTAGCTTATTTTGAGTTTCTCTGAGGCTTAAGTAAAAATGGTATAATTTAAGATGAAAAGCCCTCCTCATAATATTCTCTTCATAAATACCAATAGTATTGCGTTTACAAACTCAAAGTGAATTAACATTATCTGAGCACAAATGAAAATTGAAAGTGTGTTCTATTTTTTCTATAATATGAGCACCACGATTTACATCAGAAAATAAATTACGTTGAATGTAAAGCACTTGTAACAATATTAATAAAGTTAAACACGTAGTTTTTTTTAGCGTTCTCTAGTGCGGAGTAGGATTCACTGGATTGAAATGAGCCCTTTTCAGATTTTTCTGGAATAGCGTATTGACAACTGCATTCTTTTATTAAAAAGCAAGTGTGAAAAAATTGAGAACATAAGGTATATGGTACCAATAAGTCATTTTTCAGATAACTGATAATAATTTGAAGCAATACTCTAATAGTAGGGTTTTATCAAGCTTCAACAATCATATTTTACGGATTCTGGGCCCAAGTTTAAATTAAATTTGTAATACCGGCACACAATCTGTATGAAAAATATGTATGCTTCTTGAGAACACCTGGTTAGTTCTAAAGAATTACCCGCAATGAGTTGGAAATAGGCCCAGAAGGAAAAGAAGAAGATGAAAATAATATAATGTTATTGGCTTGTCCCACAAGCTACGTTTTCGGTTGTCGGAGAGGCCGAGGTACCGGAATTTAGTTCTGCAGGAGTTCATTTTACGTGCCAGTAAATCTACCGACACGAGGCTGACGTATTTGAGCACCTTCAAATACTAGCGGACTGAGCCTGATTCGAACCTGCCAAGTTGGGGTCAGACGGCCAGCCCCCCTGTGGGTGGGGGCGGTAGAATAACACCCACGGTATCCCCTGCCTGTTGTAAGAGGCGACTAAACGGGGCTCCGGGGGCTCTGAACTTTAAAGCGTGGGTTGACTACCATGAGGCCCTGAGCTGAGACCTGTCATTGCTTCCACTTACTTTTGCCAGGCTCCTCACTTTCATCTATCCTATCCGACCTCCCTTGGTCAACTTTTTTTCTCTTCCGACCCCGACGGTATTAGAACACTCGAGGCCTAGGGAGTCTTTCATTTTCACGCCATTCGTGGCCCTTGCCTTTCTTTGGCCGATTCCTTCAATTTTCGAAGTGTCGGATCCCTTCAATTGTTTCTCTCTGATTAGAGTTATATAGAGGATGGTTGCCTAGTTGTACTTCCTGTTAAAACAATAATCACCACCACCACCATCAGACGGCCACCGCCTCAACAGTTTGAGCCACTCAGCTCGGCAGGAGAAGAAGAAGGATAAGAAGCTTAAACATACGAAGTCTCATGTCTATACGTTCTCTGAATCAACCACTCTATAACCTATTTAGTTCTCGATTGTGGTAAATGAAAGTCATTTTATAACAGTTCAATTTCTACTCGCATGTGAAAAAAATACCAGATTCCTTCTGATAGCGATCTGTACAAATAAAAACTGCACATGAATTCACTCCCGTGAATACCTTTCCATTCCGCAGGTAAGGCCTCACTTCCTTTTAATAGTGCCGATCAATGTAACTACCGTATTGTATAAGCTTCTGCATTCTTTGAAAATAATTGACAATATATTATCACTCAATCACATATGATACTACAACAGATGGACTAACAGACTTGATTTAATTCGGAAACACGCGAGGAACTGTAAACATTAGCACGTGCTAGCCATGCATTCGAAGGTGTAGCGCCCACAACATGGCGATGCGCGAAAGTGTTCAATATTTCGCATAGCATCAGCGCGCTCTGTGAGTCTAGATAAGTAATATTCAAGTCTGGTCACGGCCTACTTAATGCGTCGCTCTAGCTAGCTGTATAAGGAGCGCAGCGAGGGATCCAGTCGGCAGTGGTCTGGTGAAGGCCTACAATATCGAAAGCCCATAAAATTGATCAACAATAACACTGCATTGACTATCGCTTGTTGTGATGCGCTTTGTCTCCGCTGCTACTCAACTCCGATAGATGGGATTACTGCTACGTTCTGAGTAAAACAGTCTGCGTGAATATTGGAGGGAAATAGCTGGGAAGTTACATAACTTTTTTTTTTTTTTTTTTTTTTTTTTTTTTTTTTTTTTTTTTTTTTTGCCATTCCTCTGGTTCAAACATGTTCTGATGACTACTGTTACATGATACACTGGCACATCATAGTATTCCGGCTATTCGATCCCTGCTCTAAGGTGCTGATTGGAATGAGAAGTGTGAAAACTTAACAGAAAACGGCAGACCAATGCTCACCTCTGTCTGCCATTCCAGCTGTGGAGCTGGCACTGTCAGAACGCCAGCGTAGTACTGTTCGTGTAATGTGAGAAACCGTGCCATTTTTTCACATGATTGAGCATTTCATATCATAGCATTGCCATTAACCATATTGTATCCTGACAAGAATACTGACGTCGTCGTAATGACCTATGTCGAGTTCAGTTTAATGTTTGTCTGTGTCTGTTAAAGCGTCACGACAAAATGGATGGGTGGATTTTAATGACACTTGGTATTTCAGTTTAGAATAAAGTCGAGCAGGATCTTAGCGATAATTGCTGCTTTCACGGCCCGTACTTGTAGACATGCCATGTCAAGAAAACAAGGTGAATCTCTTTACGTTTCGCAGAGAACTTTGCTCTGCGTCTTCACAAGAAAATCTCGACTGTTCTCGAAGAAGACTTCTACCATAATGAAGGTTTGAATTTAGACTTTAGTAATAGAAGTGTAAGTGGTACATTAATTCGTCACCAGATGGTTCTCCGTACGCGATACAACGGTCTAGATGGGGAGTGTAACTGGTGTACACACATATAAAAGTATGACTGACACAAGCCTGGAATGAAACATCTGGTGTTGAGGAACGTACAAATTTGGAAAGCACTGAAATGAAATAACGATAGTGAAAGGACAGGGAAGAGAACTACCTACGTAAATCCTTAATGGCTGGCAACCACGTATTACATGTTGAAATTGATAGGATTTCTACGTATTTCCACAGTTTCCCGTATAATCCTGGACTTGTGGTGTCTCGTGTGGGTCAGAGCTCGAACATCTCGGAACACGATATCATGACCCGACGATAGGGCGTGCTCAGCTATTGCTGATTTGTCTGGCTGGTTGAGACGGATATTTCTTTGGTGTTCCTTGATGCGAGTCCCAATGGATCGGCATGATTGGCCAATGTATACCTTACCGCAAGTACAGGAAATTTTGTACACCCCAGGATGTAAAATTGTCCCCACTATTACAATTTTACACCAGTTATATCAGTTATTCAGTATCATCGTAATGGTGAAAGTCATCAAATGCCATCTGGACAGCTACTTCTACAAAGGCTCTTACAGTGAAGATACATTTAAGTCGTTAATAATCCGCCAAAAGGAAAGGAATGATGCAAATCATATTGAAAGTTATGGATTAACACCAGCTTATCCGGGACCTTTGCCAATCTCGAGGAAGAAATTTGACGTCTTACAGAGCCTCATTTGCAATAGATCCATACCGTCTCTCCATAGTTTTTTCTCAAGCTAACAATGTGAGTAGGATGCAAAAATCTGATTATTAAATGTGGATTGACAGACTGTACTTGCATTATCACAATCATTTTTTATTTAGTTTTTAATTTAGTTTGATGTGACTGCTTGTATTTTTTATTTCACGAAAACTGCTTTCTGATTTTATTCAGTGAGAAATCTGAAGTATAATGAATAATGATGTATTTTCATGCTTTAATAAATATATGTGTTACCAAGTTTTTTGTGGTAGGTAGAGGTGAAAGAAGGTGCGGGTGGTGAACAGGTCTCAGGCTACGAAGTTAAAATTAATTTAAAATTTAACAAGGTTATATTTTCTTTTCAAAATGCAGAAATAACAAAAATTGCAGGTACAGAGTAGCAAGGCAACAAAAGTACAATTACAGTATTTACAGGATTTGCGCTTCGAGCCCCGAACTCACAATTCTTGGGCAACTAGCCCAGTTTTACCCCAAAACAAGTTTCAACAGAGGGGCAGAAAACCCCATTCATGCCCAGGAGCACTTGCTCCAAATTACACAGAAAAGCCTCCTCGAGGCATACATACTCAATTTTCAAAAAGAGCCACGCGCTCTCAACTCTAAGCCTATCAAAGGCCACACCAAACTCCACCTTCAAGTTGTCCTCTAAGGACATAGACACAGGGGTAAAATACCCAACCTACTGAGGCCTATTAAGTGAGAAAAAGGTTAATTACATGACCTCTAAAATAACAATATGAGAGGAGGCGATCCGCACTCCTAATACATTTGGTTTAAAACCTAATCTGGCTCTAGGCCGCTAATGCAAGGGCTAATCCCATACTACGGAGGTGACTTTAGAAAAGAACAATTTACATTGCGTTAAGGAAGAATCGGTTATGAAAAATAAGTTCACCTCAAAACAATATGAGTGGGAGCTCGAGAGGGTTAAGCACTCTCTATCCCAATATGTAGCTTTGACAGAGAATAGATGCTAAGAGTCTTTACATTTTAGGGAAAGTTACATGGTAGAAACGCTTCGGACCCGCCCCGAGAGTTAAACTGCTGAGCTAGCAAGAAAAGAAGTTATTAAAAGGCCATTACCTTGGTGTTGATCTGCTGCCCGAAGAAAGAGGCGCTTCCCGCCCCCTGCTATGTACTTTACACACTGAAAGATGGTAGAGAAGTGGCGCAGAGCCCCTAAAATCAGCACTTTATATACTCTCGCGGAAAGTTCGAGGCGTTTGAGGAAAGAAAACACCCGCCCACAATCATTTTATTGGTTAGGGTTAAGCAGCATATCCAATTTGAAGAAGAAACCCCTTATTGGTCGTTCGGGATTGGCTAAATTCAAAACAAGGGGAAAGAAAGGGGAATACAGCCAACTTAAACAATACCAGAAAGAAATTTAACAAGAAACAAACTTTTGAAATAAAAATTTCTCCAAAAAACAGTTCTTTCACCTTGCACTAGGGTGCACTATTTTAGTTCTTCAGTAGTGTCCTCTAGAAGAGAAAGTTCACACTTCTTACTACAAGCAAAACAAAATACGTCGAAAACGACCCAGTTCAGAAACTATAAGATTTCCAAGTAATGACATCTTCTGAGAAACTTGAAAATTAACTCCTTAAATAAAGTTCAGACTTCCTCCAGTAGGGGAGTTTCAACAGGCGCAAAATTTGAATTAGCGGCGTGGAGGTGTACCGCCCGGTACAATATGTTTTTGTTTCTCATTCATTGATTCTACAATCCTGTCGATATTTGTTGGTTTTTATAGTGGGGGGAGGGGGGGAGTAAGCAGTTTCGCAAGAAATAAATAACATTCATTACGTCATATTATGTTAACGTGAAGAGTACTGTCTGAAAACAAAAATAAATTCTGAAAAATATTGAACGGTGACGGCTGAATGAAAGACTGAAGTTGCGCCAAAATTTCGAAGGCAATTTTCTCAGAACTGCTCATTTTGAGTTACGTAACTATTGTTCTCGGCTTACGATATGTATGACGAGCAGCAAAGCGGCTGACTGTCTGTGGCTCGTGATAGTGCGACCAGTCAAAAAGGGCGTTCCTGAGAAAATATTTCATAATTTTGCCTCTTTAGCAGCACTTCTCACAGTCATATAACATTTCGTTGGCGATATTATTTCATGCATTTTTAGTACAACAAATATTTACCATTTAAGAAAACCATTTATCGAATACGGTAACCAATGAACATATGTTTTTATAGACCAATAATATACGTACAACCATCGGGGCATCGAGAAAGACGTCGTCATTGGCTTCTCGCCAACGCGGTCGTGCTTCAAATCCAGGCAGGTGGCACAAGTCGCGCACCTGTGCTTGGGATTTCACGTAAAACTAAACATCCAGGGCTATGAGCACAATATCAACAGTCACGGAAAATCATAAGTTCCTTTTTCCTTTAGCAATTGTCTTTAGTGCCTTTGCTGGCGGGACCTAGTGTTTACAGTGCACTATGTCTTCTGGTATGAGCTAGAGCAATTTTGTTACTTTCATTGATCTGTCTCTGTCTTATCCTTGGCTTTGACAATATGAAAGTGACTGAGGTATGAGCGATGCTAGTAATGTCATTCCCTGCTATGAATGGTGTTAAAATATCGCTCATAGGGTCGGTTGGTGCATGCATTTCAGTGGGCTTGGCAGACTGATATGTAATAGTAACTTCTGGCTCGGTGAGGAAGGCAACGGGAAACTGCCTCACTCATCATTTCCCTAGTACGCCTCTTCAGTGATGCATAGGCCATCTATGACAGCTGATGGTGGAGCTGTTGAGGATCCAACCAGCCTTCGGGCTGAGGACTAAACATACATATATAATTGTCTTTAAATCGACAATTTCAGGAAGGAGTCATATACTTCTAGAGACAGATGGCCCTGGGATTTGCTCGTTTAGATCAGCAATGACAAGCACCCAACAACGATGGCCGGCAATAAGGCTAACAACAGAATACATCCACACTGAACCCTGCTAGTCGTAAAAGGTGACTCCCAGAGGCGCGGATTGGCGACCGTTGGCCCGTTAATAGTGTCTGACAGTGCATCCATGTACCTGTTCCCGACTCCAAACTTTCATCCTTACTAAATGAACTTTGTTACTTAACTTTCGTTCTCTTCCGACTGCGACGGTATTAGACACGCGATAACTTTCATTTTCACACGCTTTGCGCCCTTCCCATTCTTTTGACGGTGCTCATATTCTTTGAAGGATCGAATCTCTTCCATTTATTTTTCTCTGGTTAGTGTTAAGAGAGGATACTTTGTCCAGCTGTAGGCCTACTTCCTCTGAACACAATAATCACCGAACGAGTTGGCCTTGTGGTTAGGGGCACGCAGCTGTGAGCTTGCATTCGGGAGGATCGATCCCCATTGTCGACAGTCCCTTAAGATGATTTTCCGTGGTTTCACATTTTTAAACCAGGCAAATGCTGGGAATGTACCTTAATTTAAGACCATGGCCACTTCCTTCCCACTCGAAGCCCTTTCCTGTCCCATCATCTCCATAAGACCTGTGTCGGTGAGACGTAAAGCCAATTATAAAAAGAACCATAATCACCACGCTAACAGCTGTATCCAACTACCCTATGTAGTGTAGAGGTTACGGATAGTGAACTCTGTTACTTTCCATTCCTCTGTTCTATCACATTTATATTTAATTACGACAAAAGCAGCTAAATCACTCATACCAACTATTAATTCAGTTTATCGATAGAGCTCATCTGGTCTTCTCAGCACCACATATAGAATACTTTTCCCTCTATTGGACTAGACACACTAGTGACTGAATAGGTGCTTTAATTTCTAGAAAATATAACTCAGAGAATTAGAGTAGGTGAAGTGTTATCTGATCCTGTAATGATTAAGAGCGGGGTTCCGCAGGGCACTGATATTGGACCTATATGTTTTCTTATATACAAATGATATGAGTAAAGAACTCGAATCACAGATCGCGGATGATGTTATACTTAGAAAAAACTACAGAAAGAGAGTATAGAATAAATTAGTTGCAGGATTGTGAGCGATTGCAGGGGGACTTAGACAATAGTGTGGGATGGACAGCGGATGATGGCAAATGGCATGAAAATTCAAGTTGTAACTTTCACCAAGTGGAAACGTCCTCTCAGTTTTAATTACTGTGTTGATGGGGGTGATAATATATCGTGGAGAATACTCTAAATATATAGGTGTTAATATAAGGAATCTTCTTCTTTTTTTTTTGCTAGGGGCTTTACGTCGCACCGACACAGATAGGTCTTATGGCGACGATGGGATAGGAAAGGGCTAGGAGTTGGAAGGAAGCGGCCGTGGCCTTAATTAAGGTACAGCCCCAGCATTTGCCTAGTGTGAAAATGGGAAACCACGGAAAACCATTTTCAGGGCTGCCGATAGTGGGATTCGAACCTACTATCTCCCGGATGCAAGCTCACAGCCGCGCACCTCTACGCGCACGGCCAACTCGCCCGGTGGAATCATCTTCATTGGGGTAATCATATTAACGAAGTTGTTAAGAAAAAAAGATTACAGATCTGTTCACATGGTTATGAGAGTATTTAGGGGTTGTAGTAAGGATGTAAAGGAGAGGGCGTATACGTCTCCGGTAAGACCGCATTTAGAGTATGGAAGAAGTGGAAAGAAGTGGAAAGAATTCAAAGGCAAGCAGCACGATTTGTTCTGGGTGATTTCCGGCAAAGGAGTGGTGTTACGAAAATATTGCGAACTTTGGGCTGGGAAGACTTGGGAGTAAGGAGACGAGATGCTCGACTATGTGGTATGTTTCGAGGTGTCGGTGTAGAGATGGCGTGGAATGATATTAGTAGACGAATACGCTTGAGCGGAGCTTTTAGAAATAGGAAAGATCATAATATGAAGTTAAATTTGAATTTCAAGAGGACAAACTGGGGCAAATATTCATTTATAGGACGAGGAGTAAGGGACTGGAACACATCAAGGAAAATGTTCGGTACATTTCCAAGCTTTTTGAAAATGTTTAAGAATCAGCTAGATAAACTACTGATAGGGAACGTGACACTCGGGCGATATCCCATAATGCAGATCATTGACTGATTGATTGATTGATTGATTGATTGATTGATTGATTGATTGATTGATTGATTGATTGATTGATTGATTGATTGATTGATTGATTGATTGATTGATTGATTGATTGATTGATTGATTGATTGATTGATTGATTGATTGATTGATTGATTGATTGATTGATTGATTGATTGATTGATTGATTTTAGTTCCATTTCTCTAAAGAATATGCGAGGCTATATACTTAAGTCATGGCCGCAAACATTTAAGGGAAGAATTCATTGAAAATGATGAATTAAAAATGACATTAAATACAGGTCTGTGATAACTAACTGATGTGCGATGGGTTATAAGGCATACGTTCTGCAGCATTAATGTTACCTGCAAAGATAATATCAAACTTGCGGTTTCCAACAGATGTGTTAGATGATTGCGGCTCGTATTCGCTAGGGGCTTTACGTCGCACCGACACAGATAGGTCTTATGGCGACGATGGGATAGGAAAGGCCTAGGAGTTGGAAGGAAGCGGCCGTGGCCTTAATTAAGGTACAGCCCCAGCATTTGCCTGGTGTGAAAATGGGAAACCACGGAAAACCATCTTCAGGGCTGCCGATAGTAGGATTCGAACCTACTATCTCCCGGATGCAAGCTCACAGCCGCGCGCCTCTACGCGCACAGCCAACTCGCCCAAATCCGTAGTGTCCTTCAAGGAGATTTTCTTAGCATCGACATTAACGTCCCCTAGTAGTATGATAGGTACTTCCTTGAATATTTTCACAGTTGTATGCACCAAATAGTCGCCGTAGTTTCTGAACCACAACCGATCACATACCATCACGTACCAGGCAAATGCCGGGATGGTACCTATCTTAAGGCCACGACTGCTTCCTTCCCTCGTCCTTGCTTGTCCCTTCCAATCTTCCCATCCCCCACAAGGCCCCTGTTCAGCATAGCAGGTGAGGCCGCCTGGTCGAGGTACTGGTCAGTTGTATCCTTCGACCCAGAGTCTGAAGCTCATGGACACTGCCCTTGAGACGGTAGAGGTTGGATCCCTCGCTGAGTCCGAGGGAAAAACCAAACCTGGAGAGTAAAAAGATTAAGAAGAAAAAGAAGAAGTAGTGTTTGTTCAGTCATTTCATCGTCTGCTTCTAACTCGTCGTCGTCCTCAGTGTTCATCTTTTCACTTGTCATGTTAACGTCCATGTGGAGTACTTTGCACTGGACCTTGTAATGTGTTAGCATGTTTACTTGCCAGTTTCTTCAATCGCAGTTTTTCCCAATATGCTCTATTCCGTTGAGCACCAGTTTTAGGAACATCAATGAACTGTTTACTAGCTTGAGCCTGTTTCTTACTACGCTCCTTCATTATACTTCTCATTATACTGTATATTCCGAACAATAGCCCCCCAGATAGGGCTGGCGTCAGGAAGAGTATCCGGTCATAAAACAGAAGCAGATCTACATGTTCAAACTCGCGACTCCACAAGGGTGTGGAAAACCAGGCAGAATTAAATATATATACACTGACTGACAGAGCAAATGCAACACCAAGAAGGAGTGGTCAGAACTTTATGCCAATTGCAGAGTAGACTGACGTCACTGAGGTATGCTCATGATGTGAAATGCGCCGCTGTGCTGCGCACGTAGCGAACGATAAATGGGACACGGCGTTGGCGAATGTCCCACTTCGTACCGTGATTTCTCAGCGACAGTCCTTGTAGAACGTGTTATCGTGTGCCACAGGACACGTGTATAGCTAAGAATACCACGCCGCCGTCAACGGAGGCATTTCCAGCAGACAGACGACTTTACGAGGGGTATGGTGATCGGGCTGAGAAGGGCAGGTTGGTCGCTTCGTCAAATCGCAGCCGATACCCATAGGGATGTGTCCACGGTGCAGCACCTGTGGCGAAGATGGTTGGCGCAGGGACATGTAGCACGTGCGAGGGGTCCAGGCGCAGCCCGAGTGACGTCAGCACGCGAGGATCGGCGCACCCGCCGCCAAGCGGTGGCAGCCCCGCACGCCACGTCAACCCCCATTCTTCAGCATGTGCAAGACACCATGGCTGTTCCAATATCGACCAGAACAATTTCCCGTCGATTGGTTGAAGGAGGCCTGCACTCCCGGCGTCCGCTCAGAAGACTACCATTGACTCCACAGCATAGACGTGCACGCCTGGCATGGTGCCGGGCTAGAGCGACTTGGATGAGGGAATGGCGGAACGTCGTGTTCTCCGATGAGTCACGCTTCTGTTCTGTCAGTGATAGTCACCGCAGACGAGTGTGGCGTCGGCGTGGGGAAAGGTCAAATCCGGCAGTAACTGTGGAGCGCCCTACCGCTAGACAACGCGGCATCATGGTTTGGGGCGCTATTGCGTATGATTCCACGTCACCTCTAGTGCGTATTCAAGGCACGTTAAATGCCCACCGCTACGTGCAGCATGTGCTGCGGCCGGTGGCACTCCCGTACCTTCAGGGGCTGCCCAATGCTCTGTTTCAGCAGGATAATGCCCGCCCACACACTACTCACATCTCCCAACAGGCTCTACGAGGTGTACAGATGCTTCCGTGGCCAGCGTACTCTCCGGATCTCTCACCAATCGAACACGTGTGGGATCTCATTGGACGCCGTTTGCAAACTCTGCCCCAGCCTCGTACGGACGACCAACTGTGGCAAATGGTTGACAGAGAATGGAGAACCATCCCTCAGGACACCATCCGCACTTTTATTGACTCTGTACCTCGACGTGTTTCTGCGTGCATCGCCGCTCGCGGTGGTCCTACATCCTACTGAGTCGATGCCGTGTGCATTGTGTAACCTGCATATCGGTTTGAAATAAACATCAATTATTCTTCCGTGCCGACTCTGTTTTTCCCCCAACTTTCATCCCTTTCGAACCACTCCTCATTGGTGTTGCATTTGCTCTGTCAGTCAGTGTATATATATATTCCGAAGGTATTTTGAATGTTGTAGGCCTACTGCTCCGCGGTTCACAATAAATTGACATCTGGAACAACAAACTGTTGTCTATAAACTTAAATCAACTTTGCAACCTAATAACATTTGATGGAATTAACCAAATGAAATGTTCCGGCTCTACATATCTTTGAATTTGTCGTTCCTTGCCCTTTTAAACGACGTACAGGGAGAAGTGGCGAAAAGTTTATGGCACTTTAGCCGGTGGTGCTGCGCAGGTGGACTGGGGAAATACTAGGTTTGTTTCCGTGTAGCGGGAGTAGAGAGCGCAGTCAGGCAGTGTGGTGAGCATGGTTAGCGGTAAGCGTACGGGATGAATGTTAGTTCATGTTGTGGAGCGCACGTTATTAATGTTGCATTCCTACACTCGTTGTTGAACGCTACTTGAAGAGAGTCTGTTCTAAAGGTGCTGTTTCCACTTCCAAAAAACAAATCAGTGTTTTGTCCACATGAATGACAGTAGTTGAATATTATTGATTGGCATGAGCAATCCAGACCAGGAAGATGTAATCTCTTCAAATTTGTGCCAAACCTGATCATGGGTACGCTCCACGTGCCTTCTAGTTTACGTTTCTTGCGCTTTTCCCACAACTTTCTTAAGTTGGAAATAGCACCTGTTGAACAGACACCCCTCAGTTGTGTTAACTATCAGTATGGCGGCGTATAGTATTGGACAATGGATTATTCTAGCTGAGATATTTCTGCTAAAGAAGAAATCATATGACAGAACAATTCGCAAATTCTACGTCGATTTCATGGCACTGCGATGCCCTCGTGTCGAATCCAAATTATTCAGAGAATGACGAGAAGCACATTAATACATTTCTTTATTACAAGTTGCTTTACGTCGCACCGACACAGATAGGTCTTATGGTGACGTAGGGCAGTAAAGTGCTAGGAATGGGAAGGAAGCGGCCATGACGTTAATTAAAGTACAGCCTCAGCATTTGCCTGGTGTGAAAATGGGAAATCACGGAAAACTATCTTCAGGGCTGCTGACGGTAGGGTTCGAACCCACTATCTCCCGAATACTGAATAGTGGTGGCACTTAAGCGACTGCAGCTATCGAACTCGGTACGCGGAAAAATGAGGGGAACTTTAAAACAGGGAAGTGTGCAAGAACAATCTATATACTGAACCCTTTAGGTCCATATTGAGGGATACCTACCTTTCTTACCTATCAGCAAAGTTCATGAGATCTGTCTCTTGGGTCGTATCGGGTTCTTCGTCACTTGCGGAGGTAAAGGTAGGGTTCAGTAATTCTAATCTATCTACTGGAATGAAAGGTCTGTTTAAAAGATTCCTATTTATTCAGGAAAATTCTGAAGCCATCTGATATGTCAATGGTATCATAGAAGTCAATTGTGTCCACTGGACACCACAATCATTTTTACATAAATGTCAGAACACTGGTGTGAGACTTTAACGTAACTGCCTGACGGGCATTCTTACTAGAAACCATTGTCTCAATTATTAATCATTTAAGAAAGGAAAGTCTGGAAATCCTTAAATTAGGCTTCCATGTGAGACCACATGTACCATCATAGTGATTCGTTATGGTCCAGCCCTCGTAACACGAACTCTGGACTCTGGGTATAATTAAGGCCGTCCAATCGGTGTGTGCCACACAGTGGTTCTACGGCATGGACCCTTAATTGAATCGATGTGACCTGCGTCTATGTCATGGACCGATATCTAATCTTCTAAGTTACTTTAAAGTCATTGTGGATGATGACCGCAAGGAAATGATGCTACAATGGCATATGGCCCTAATCTAAGTCATGAGGTTGATGACCCCCTGACCATCCAAGTTTCTAGGGTGAAGGCTAAACACAATTAAGTTACATCGGTTGATGACCAAAGTTTCCACTTTACTATCCCCAGCACATTCACTGCTCAATCAATCAAAGTTCAATAATTACAACAATAGCAATGCACACAAACTTTGTGGCAGTAAAATCCATTTCCTTCGGATATGTCCCCTTACTCGTTACTTTATTTTTTAATATTCCCCAGAAAACAAACTAAAATTTCCAGAATGCATCTCCAAGTTATTCGCTTGATTAAAGTTATTTCAAAATGCGGTTTCACTGAATTTAATAATTAAATAAATTTAAATGATTTATCGAAATGTTAAAGAACAGTAAATTTTATCTCCGCGGACTCTGGTTTCTTCACAAATTCCTACGCAGCTGTGATGTGAATTCAATCTGGTGATATTTATCTGGCTGGAAAAAAATTGTTACATAATTCATGCCCAGTTATATATCTTGTCTCCTGATCTCTCACTTTTAAAATCTAATCTAGTCCTAACCGTTATTAACACTTGGATATCCTAATAATCTACGTACAAACCAAACAACTCGCCATATAATTACGATGTCATATCTCGTCATTACCATTTATGAATTTTGCACACCCCTCACAGACAAACCGATCATCACAACCATCGCTCTATATTTTGGACAACCCTGAATTTGGTTACTCTGTTCCTTATACTCAAAGTTCGTGATTTCAAATGTTCATTACGTCCCCAATTACAGTATTTCACAATACTCAGATCATTACCGGCTATGAATTTCAACTAAATCCAGCATTTTAACATTTTCCCCGGCCGAGAATATAGTACAATCTCAATTCCACTCCTGTCCCGTTATCACAGCTGAGGCCTCTCGCCCCCCAAGTTCGCTTGGCAGTTACATGAAACACCTGGTTTATTCACAGTTGACTGGCTTCTCAAAATGCTCTCTTTAAACTCTGCCGACATAATTCAACAAATACGATATTCTAACCAACAAAATACACAGATTAAGCTTCAAGATGCCCACACTAATTATACGCGTCGCCAATTAATACCGCCATGGATTTCTATGAATTTCTTTCCATTTCCAACATTATAAAATATACCTCGGGCTATCGTGTCCCGGCTTCAATGACAGGACTCTAACCTGATTCCCACATCTCATCTCAACTCATATAAAACATTCCTCGGGCCTCCATGTCCCGGCTTCAATGAAAGGTCCAACCTGATTCACAAATCTCATATCAACAAAACTAACCTCTGTTTCCCAGCTCCACAATTATCATCGACAAAGAACTAGAATAAAATCCTCACTAGAAATCTCGACGTCTAATATTGCACAATGCATTAATCATGAATAACTTCGCATAAATGATATCGTATTTAATAACTTGATTTTTACGAGAAATGACTGAAACATTCTACTAGATCTTTTTATTGTCAGTCAAACACAGTTTAAAATGGGCATAGAAAAACGTTTCTCTCCGTGACCAAATTCATCACCCTAGGTTCTCACCCGACAGCACGCTTCCACTCGATTGAAAATGAGTAACCATGGATTCCTACCTTATTAACGTCAAATTGCAGACAGAAAAATTTTACGTCGAATGAACATCTTAATTTGGCATCACAAAATATAGGCAGTACACTTCACACGGATGACGATCTACATTGGACGTGATATCACTTCGGAACCCTATTCAATAAATTTTTACAACTTCATATGGCACTCGCAAGACTTCAAAAATTTATCCAAGTGGAAAATTAAACAAATGACTCTTTTAGTCGTATTCTCACATTTACAAAACTTAGTAGGGTGACCACCGCGTCGTATATCCCCATTCAAATACACCTTTTGAGATCATGAGACAAGATATAAGAGGTAGTAAGATGGAAAGTCACCTACCTCATGTAGTCACGCGAGTGTTCGTCATAGGGTTCACCTGCGACCCTGGCATTTTATTTAGCCATTTTTACATTCATGGCTTTACAAACCATTATGTTTCTTCAGGTTTACTGGAATAAAGCATAAAAAAAAGAAAATACCCTTCACTTGTTTGCTGAGTGCACACGATGGATTATAATTATTTCCGCACACGAATTACTTAATCACATTAGAATTTATTCAGTACTTTGACCGTCCTATCTGGTACAATTATTTCACTCAAGAAAACTATCTCCTCACGGAGTCAAGACCTAGCCGCAATGGCTAAAATCTGCAGTTGAACTCAGTCTAATTTCGTCGATTTGATTTCGCAGAGCAGCTCAACAATTTTTCGTCCGTTTTGTATCACATATGCCGGAGAAGGAGACTTCGTCATGGCGTCCCTTCGTATTTATAGCAGTTACCCCCTCTCTTCGGATCTCTCCCTTTGCCGCCAAGAAAATTTCTATAAATTTTCTGACTTACCTAAACTGTAATTTCAAGAGTTTTGAAAGTGACTACATGCTTGCTACATTTCTGGCGGTAGTGTTCATGGACATTTAAAATTTTTACGGGTTCGATTTGCGAGATGATTGACCCCGTTGGATAGGCACTATATTTTTTTGACTTGGCTTGGTTCACGCCATGTACACGCGCTTTGAAATAGTTCACAAAAATGACTTGAGATTCTTCCGCCGTTGACACGTGTGGCTGACGTCACGTACCCCAGAGCGTGGGACCGAAGGTAATCACCCCCTCGTCACGTGTCAAATCCATGCTATCAAGAATCCAATTTTTAAATGATTGTCGATTTATGCATAATGTTCTTAGGGCACAAAAGTTATGGGTTCAATACCAACTCTTGAAGCACTGGAGAATGAAATCAGACGAAGCGTGAAGTTTAAGGGGTGGAGATACATCAAGTGTTTCAGAACTGTGTCTGTCGAGAAAGCAGGACATCGTTTCAACAAATGCCTTGACGAAAGGTAAGATCTACGTTAGTTTTCACCTTCATTCATTATTAAATCGTAACTAATAATTTAGACCTACTGCCGTAATAGCGTGAACGTCCGCCCGTGCTGCTACATCTTACCGGTGAGTCTACAGTGGATTGCGGGTAATCTGTTCTCTCGACGTTCTTTGCACAGTGCGGTAACCTTTCGCTGTCTCTTTCCGTGTAACATCTGAATGTAGCTATCCTTCTTCCAAGTCCAGTTGAGATTTATTGAAGGACTGCTTTTGAAAAACAAGGGTGAATTTTGACCCCTTGTATTTTGAGACCTAAATTGGTAGTGGTGGTGATTATTGTTTTAGAAGGAAGTACACTTCAATATAACACTAATCAGAGAGAAAAAAGTAAGGGATCCGACACTTCAAAAAATGATGGTATCGGCCAAAGAAGGAGAAGGGCCACTAAGGGCGTGATAATGGAAGACTTTCTAGGCCTCCTTACGTAATACCGGCGTGGTCGGAAAAGAACAAGAGTTGACCAAGTAAGATCGGATAGCATAGTTGCAAGTTAGGAGTCTGTAAGAGGAAGCAATGCCAGGACTCAGCTAAGGGCCCCGCAGTCACCAACCAACGCTCTCAAATTAAGAGGCCTTGGGGCCCGTTTTAGTCACCTGTTAAGACAAGCAGTGGGTACCATGGGTGTTACTCTACTGCCCTCATCCACAGGGAGTTTTGAGACCCAAAGATACGAATTGAATTTCATTCAAATGTTTTAATATTTGGACCTTCCTCTTTTACATGACAACTCGTTCGTTTCGACCTTAAAACTAAGAAATCTGCAGACGAAACAGGAAACTACTAGGCCTACTGATTCTTCTTCTTCTTCTTCTTCTTCTTCTTCTTCTTCTTCTTCTTCTGCTTAGAGTGCTAATCCCTTACCGAAGTTGGTGGTCCAAATGGCAATTTTACTTTTGTTGACTACATAGTTACGTCTATGAAGTATTGAACCAAATCACAAATATTTTAGCCAGGTCATCCGAGGTGTTCCACGCCCGCGACTGCCAGCTACTTTTCTTTCATGTATTAACTGAAGGATTCCAAACCTTTCAGGATGACTCACTATGTGATCCAGAATTTTTCTTTCCCTTGCAGTTTTAATATCTTATACATCCTTCCTGAGTCTTCGCAATAGTTCATGATTTGTAATTTGGTCTGTCCGGCAGATACTTCATATGCGTATGTTGACCTACATCTCAAACGCTTCTACTCTTTTGTAGTGGTTGCAGTCAGTATCCGTATTTCTATACGGTATAGAAGACTGTAAAGACGTAGCATTTCGTCAATAGAAGTAGTCTGAATCTTGTGATACACGGCACACGATTACCAAAAAGTGTTTCGCACGACCTTGTGCCAGAACCTTCTAAGCCTATGTACGGAAGGATGATTTTTGTCATCAGAAATAACTTATTGAAAACATATCGTAACTTTAACGTCAAGTGAAAAGAAAAGTTATCAAATAGAAGAGAGAGAGATTCAGCCCATGGACCCACGATCACCAGCTTGTAATTCAACTCGAGAGAGCTCTCATTTCACTGGTCGGCCCAATTACTGCCAATAGCCGGGTTGTAATGTATTAATTATTGTTTGGCCAGCTGAGCCTAGCCCGGCCAGTTATTACGAGATGCTCCTAGCTGACAAGCACCTCGCCGTTACCTTGTTAAAGACTACTTTCCGCTACATCGCCCACCTTGCAGGTGTTCCCACATACTTTGTTTCTCGCTCAGTCTGTTGCGTATAAGAATCTCATTTCAATCTTCATAATAGGAAATTCTCATTTTTATAAGACAGTAGACCAGTACAAACTACTAGTAGCTGTACTGAAGCTTACAGCACACAAGTTAATGAATCAGTATGGTGTTAAATATACACTTAACGCCACCCGGAGCACATCTCTCATCCCGAATGTACATTTACTGCCTAGCCTTGCCACTTGAATACATCTACATTCTTAGACTATCGTTACATAATTGCTCTTCCCCGTCGTGTAGGGCCTGAAGGTAACGAGTTCGATTTACAATCAGTCCAAGGACTTAAATTCTGGACTGAGGCCTCTTGAGAACAAACTGAAGATCTGACCGACTCAAATAGCCGCAGACCCATTCAAGAAAGCCAATCGATACGGTGAATATGCCGTCACGCTGACCACGTGTATATCCTGTATATGCAGGCTTTCTAACTGGACAACAATCATCTTGACAGGTGAAAGCATTAATGGGTTGTTGCGCCGCGGGTTTAAAAATGCAATGAAAATACAAATATTCAAATACAAAATACAATATTTCTAATACCTCCTGATTTATACAATCACATTTTCAATCATATTTTGAAGCTGATAGGAAACATGGACCATAACTAGCTCAGAAGGAAAGAGAATAGGAGCTTTTGAAATGTGGTGTTACAAAAAAATGCTGTAGGTAGGATGGATAGATGAAATCACGAATGAAGAGATGCTGAATTGTATTGGCGAGACAAGAACGACTTGGCTCAAACTGACAAGAAGAGATAGGGCACACCCAGGACTTGTTCACTTGGTTTTTGAGGGAAGTGGAGGCGGTAAGAATGGTAGGGGTAGACCAAGGTATGAATTTGACCATCAGATTAGAGCAGATGTAGGATATAGCAGTTACGTATAAATGAAAATGTTAGCACAGGTTAGGGTGGCATGAAGGGCTGCATCAAATCAGTCTATGGGACTGTTGACTCAAACAACGACAACGATAACAACAACAAAAAATATTCCAGAAGTATGCTATTTGACTTAACAGTGTTGTTGTCGTACTTCTTCCAGTTGACAAAACGAGTGTTTCGATAGTGAATGATACATTCAACTCGTGCAAGTTGTGGAAGGTGAAATTATGCCCTCTGATGATATTGATAACACGTACTTTAAAAAAAAACAGAGAAGTAGTTCTCTCTACGGATATTTTACTAAATACTAGTTCTCCAGTTACAGAAATAAAGAAGCGGTGTTGTACTCCAATCAAGTAATGAGGATGAAATTCTTCAACAATCTTTACGAAGGGGGCTGGGGAGTGATGATAATATTTACGCGACATAATTTAGCCGTGGTTGATAACAAGCACATGCACAATAGATCTTCATAAAGCATTTATAAAGCTCCATCTTCTTTCCAAAATGATAAATGTGGCAAATTGTTCTATAATAAGGAATATCCATGTAAATTCCTAAAACACTTAAACACTCCATAATCTCAGAAGCCTGTTGTTGACCCACCTGTCAACCCACCTGTTGACCCAACTGAAGTCACCATCCTACCTTTATAATGCATTTAAACCTACGGAGTCGGCACATAATAATAGGTTTACAAAAACCACCCTTCAAATTCCCCTTCATCGTAGCACTAAATTTAACAAATACTTTGCTTCCACAGCATCACGTATCTTTAACGCCTTTAATCTTCACCGTTTCGCAAATAACACTAACTGTACCCAACTAAAGGAGTCCTTAACATCTATCTTTCTGGAGGAGTACGCAAGAGGCTGAGATCAGGCATTCTTATGTCTAACAATCAGAAATATGTATATTTCGAAGAAAATTGTTTCTCTGCTTTAGCTTTATATTATTTAGATCAATGTATTCTAAAATAACAAACGGGTTTAATGATTCACTTTCTTACTTATTATATAATGTATGTTTTAATCTTACTGGATTTGGTATCTATATTTTCATGTTTTTTAAAGTCTCATGTTTAGTTTAATACTTTAATTAATATTATAAAAGTGTAGGTAGTATGTTCATAAACCTGTATTATATTATAAGAAGACGCTACATAAAGGAGCTTTTCAGCCTCAGTGGCATGTAAATCATGATCAATAAATTCAATACAATTCAATTCAATTCAATTCGATTCGATTCAATTCCTTGGTGTATTTCTAGTACTGCCTGGCTATAACATACGATTTGCATTCAGCTAAATATTTCCGTTGTTTGTGTTGTGTGTGACACCGGACTGCTGAGTATTACGTTCTACGTGTTTTTTCTTTAAAAGTTGCTTTACATCGCACCGACACAGATAGGTCTTATGGTGACGATGGGACAGGAAAGGGCTGCGAGTGGGAAGGAAGTGGCCGTGGCGTTCTACCGCTTTGTTCGCACCATGGCGGGGTCACGGGTACGAACTGTGTAGCACATGTGTACTAAGCCCTGTTTTAAGTCCCGATGCTTTTCCTAACGTCAACCTTATGTGGAGAGATTTCTCACTATTGCTTGTTTCTGTGGTAGGTGGTAGTGTGGTGTGTTGTGTGAATACGAAGACAAACACAAATAGTCAGTCCCCGAGTATGAGCAATTAACCAGACCCGAATACAATCCCCGACCCGACAGGGAATCGAAGCCGCGACCCTCTGAATCGAAGGCTTCGACGCTGACGATTGAGCCAAGGAGCCATACCGAGTACAATAAATCACAGTATGATAATCACAATTGACTCCTTTCCCCCGCAGAAGCCATTTTTATTTGCAAAACTCTCCAACGTTCAGGCCATTCATTATCAAAATCTGCTTCCTTTCGACCCCTTGAACTTTCGGTCTTCGTCATTGCCTTTTCAGTGTTAGTTTTGTGTTTATCACAAGTAGCTTTGACAATCTCTACATCTTGAGCCTTCCTTATTTCACTCATTAACAATAGTTTACTGATTTTGAATAATGATTGCACTGATTTAGAGTAGAATCATTCAGAACTCACGTGAGTACCTGCATTTAACAGAGCGGGCATAAAACTGATTATCTGACACTGGAAACAATAGGGAGTGAACACAACTTCCCGATTCAGGCTGCTTTACCAACCTATGGTCCGGCTCCGTGGCTAAATAGTTAGCGTGCTGGCCTTTGGTCACAGGGGACCCGGCTTCGATTCCCGGCAGGGTCAGGAATTTTAACCATAATTCGTTAATTCCCCTGGCACAGGGGCTGGGTGTATGTGTCGTCTTCATCATCATTATTTCATCCTCATCACGACGCGCATGTCGTTTACGGTCGTCAAATCCAAAGACCTGCATCTGGTGAGTCGAACTTGTCCTCGGACACTGCCGGCACTAAATGCCATACGCCATTTCATTTACCAACCTATGAAGCCTATGAATCATTCAAGCATAGTATCAGCTTGAGAGAATCAAAACTGAAAATTCAGTTCGTCAACAGTACCATCTGCTAGAATAGCCTATTTATAATAAATTTCTCTATCGATGAATAACAGTTCTTTTTTTTATGAGAGAAAAGAAGGTGTCAGTAGAAAAAAAGCAGATGGGTGTAACACTTGTATGATGCACAGTACTGATGGATATAATAATAATAATAATAATAATAATAATAATAATAATAATAATAATAATAATAATAATAATAATAATAATAATAATAATAATAGTCTGAAAATTGGAAACCACGGAAAAATCTTCTTTAGCCCTGCTGACAGTGGAGTTCCAATCCATCATCTTTTGCAATACAGTCTAACAGCTACACGACCCAAACTGCACAGCCAACTCACTCGGTCTGAAATAATATTAAGTTATTGCGTCGTTACTACGTATGATACCACAGTCTTGCATTGAAAGGGAATACCTAATCAAATGTTTCACAAAGCCTGTCACTCTATTTACTTTTCAGTAGTTCATGCTCACATAGTTATCAGCGTGCATTCAGAAGATAGTGGGTTCAAAACCCGCGGTCAGCAGCCCTGAAGATGCTTTTCCGTGGTTTTCTACTTTCACAACAGGCCTTAATTAAGGCTACGGACTCTTCCTTCCCAGTTCTAGCCCTTTCCTACCCCATCATCGCCATAAGACTTGTCTGTGTCGGCGCGATGTAACACAAATTGCAAACGAGGAAGGTAGTATTCGCCAGTTATGTCGTATATTTGAAGAACTGAAGCATCATTTAAATAATAAAGATCCACCTTTGAATTAGTTTGGACATACAAGTGCGTAGAGAACATGCTGAAACTTCAGAACTCATAGTTCACGATGTGGATTCGAAAATGAATAAATAAATGATTGAATGAATACTACCTCATTTAATTATTTCACATTTTTAGTTAGGGAATCCATCTCACGACCTTATAAATGTAGCGAAGTCTCTCCAATTAGCCTTTGTTTAAAGAACTCTGACATTGCATCCTTCGTCTTATTTCATAAAATAATGATGTGGCGCGGAACTTGCACGAGTTACACAGACTTCTACTTCGTTTGAAAGAAGAGATTCGCTTTCTAGGGCACTCTGGCGTCAGTCAAGATGAAGGAGATGCCATTTACTCCCAACTATAATAGCATAAGGTAAATCGATACATAATAATTGATTTGGCAACGTACTTTTATCAATCTCACGCTCGGCCGGCTATAAATCCCCTTTTTATCTCTGTTCTCACTGCAGAGGAGAACACTCGCCGACATTCCAGGCTCTGCATCAGAAAATGAATAAAAGTGCAGACAAATAACAATAAGACACTAGAGATTTTTAAGGAAACAAAACGTGCTCCAGAGGCTTTGGTACCCGTTGTGAGACCGAAGATGCAAACTTCAAGCAACCAGATAGGTACTGTATTTCAAGAAAACGTGCTTTACCAGTTTATGCTAGAAGCTGCATATTTTGTTTCCACTACACACGTTTAAGATTTCATAAAGCGCAAGGAATGATCCATCAACAGCTAAAATTGCTACGCAATCAATTGTCGGTAAAATTGTAAGGTTGTAATTATAATGATAAGGCGGTCGTGCTGGTGGCGAGCCATAACAAAGAAACTCCGTGTAATTATTGAGTGATGCGCTATCGCTCTCTCAAGCATCGTTCTCACATTATAGGTGAGCCAGATAACGGGGGGAAACAATTTCAACAACCTATTATCCTCATATAAACATCAGGAATGCAATCTCCGCGCCGCACTGCGGTCTGCCGACGGGGAATATGGGGATGCCATGCTCGATATTCCTCCATGATATATTTTTCTCAATGTTCTCAAACCTCGATAAATAAATGTTTTAACTATATTAGTGCTCTCTGGTGGGTAAAGGGCTCAACTAGAGATTAAAGATCAAAGAGGTTGATGACCTTCAATTCACCCTTCGACTATCTCTCTCTCACGGCTCTTTCCTGACGAAAGATCGAGAAAGTCATTAAATAAACAAAAAAGATAATAATAATAATAATAATAATAATAATAATAATAATAATCTGCCCTATATACACACTACATATATATTAAAAGAGAAAGCCGAAATATGTAACACATTCTTGTAACGCTTTAAACCGGGAATTTTAAATCCTACAGGTATGCATTTGATCACTATTTTTTTTAAATAATGTATGCAAGTTTAATGTAATACTGCCCGAATTTTAAATTCCTATTGCAATTTAAAAATAAACTAAAAATATAATGAAAGTCGTAAATTGTAACTTTTTCCAGACCAGATACCGTGATGCGTGAATATAGCAGTTTATTGACAAAGCAGCGGTAGTAATAATGTTATCATTTTTATGTCCCACTAACTAGTTCGGGGAAGCCGACGTGCCGGAATTTTGTCCCACACGAGTTCTTTTACGTGCCAGTAAATCTACCGACACGCGGCTGACGAATTTGAACATCTTCAAATACCATCGGACCGAGCCAGGATCGAACCTGCCAACTTGGGCTCACAAAGCCGCCGCCTTAACCGTCTGAGCCACTCTTCCCGGGGAACCGGTAGTCAGTGGTTTGCCAAGAACCGTAAATGTAATCGGCCAGTGTAGAAGTTTTTTACATCAACAATATTCTTTAGTAAAGTATCTTTCCAAACCCTCAGATTTCTAACAGGTAACTGTTGAAGTTGAAGAAATTGAAGAAAGGAAGGAACAGAAGAAGATGGGATCTAAACACGCTGAAGGAAAAGAAAGTGAAGAATTCTCTCAAGCAACATGTCGCACAAGGACTAAATGAAAAGGCTGAAGGAAACACAATACATAAAGAGTAAACAGCCGTGAAGAATGAGATCAGCAGGTCAGCTGAAGAAATGTTAGGAATAAAGGCAAGATCAAGTAAGAATCAGTGGATAACTCAGGAGATACTGATTGATGAACGGCGAAAGTACAAGAATGTAGCAAGTGAGGAGGGCAGAAAAAAATACAGGCGATTAAAGAATGAAGTAAATAGAAAGTGCATGAAAGCTAAGGAAGAATGGCTGAAAGAGAAGTGCGAGGTTGTTGAAGGTTGTATATATGTATAGTTTCCTGCATTTAGGAAAATCAAGGAAATCTTTGGAGAAAAATCTAGGTGTGTGAATATTAATATCTCAGATGGATAACTACTTCTAGGGAAAGAAGACAAGGCAAAAATGGCAGAAATATATTCAACAATTGTATGAAGGGAAAGAATTAAATGGTAAGGCTCTGGAACAAGAAGAGGCTGTTGATTCTCATGAAATGGGAGATCCAATTTTGAGGTCAGAATTCGACAGAGATTTGAGAGACCTAAATAGGAACAAGGCACTTGGAATTGATTGTATACCCTCGGAATTACTGACTGCCTTAGTAGAAACCGGCATGGCGAGGTTATCATTTATCGTGTAAGATGTATGACGGAAGAGAAGCAACATCCAATTTTAGCCAGAATGTTTTTATACCTATTCCCAAGAAAGCAGGTGCTGACAAGTGTGAAAACCAATGCACAATTAGTTTAGTATCTCGTGCACGCAAAATTTTAACACACATTGTTTACAGAGGAATGGAAAGACAATTTTGGCTTCATAAGAAACTGAGGAACACGTAAAGTAATCCTGACTTTACGTCGAATCGTAGAGGATCAAATTAAGAAGGAGAAACCCATTTGTGGACATAGGAAAGGAGTTATATACTATTAAATTGGCCAAAATATTTGAGATTCTGAAGATGATCGGGATCAGATATCGAGAAAGAAGAATTCTCTACAATCTATACAAATATCAGTCTGCAGTGATAAGAATTGAGGGCTATTAACAAGAAGCAGCAACCCATAAATGAGTAAGGCAAGCTGTAGTTTACCGACTCTCCTTTTCAAAGTTGATATAGAGAACAGGCAGTAAAGGAAATCAAAAAGGATTTTGGAAAAAGGATCACGATCCAAGGAGAGGAAACCAACATTCTGAGATTTACCGATGATATTGTTGTTTTATCTGAGTCTGCAGAAGATCTGCATAATTTGTTGAATGATATGGACGCAGTCTTTGTGAAGGAGTACAAGATGAATAAATACATCCAAAACAAAAGTAATGGAGTGCAGTCGAACGAAGTCAGGTGATGCAGAAAATAATAGATTAGGAAATGGAGTTAGAAGAAGTAGATGAATAGTGTTCCTTTGATAATAGAATAACTAATGATGGCAAAAGTAAGGAGGACATAAAGTGCAGACTATCACAATCAAGGAAGGCCTTTCTAAAGAAAAAAAGATTTACTCGCTTCGAACATTGATATAGGAATTACAAAGATGATTTTAAAGAATTTCTTCTGGAGCGTGGCACTTGTACGGAAGTGAAACAAGGATAATAAACTACCTCAGAAAGAAAGAGAATAGATGCTTTTGAAATATCGTGTTACAGAATAATGCTGAAGGTGAGAGGGATAGATCGAATCACGAATAAAGAGTTACTTAATCGAATTGGTGAGAGGAGAGAACAAGCTGGCTAAATTTGACCAGAAGAAGATATAGAATTATAAGCATTTCATTTAGTTCCAGGGGCATAACGTTAGGGCCTGCAGGGCCTGCAATGCAGGCGGGCCCGGGCATTTAGAGGACCCCGCTGATACCTAACATAAAAATAAAAGTACAACATAATTCTGGCTTTGCTTTGCTTAGTCACGTAGGCGGGTGATGCAATATATTAATCTATGCATTTGCTAAGTAATGACATTTGAGTGCATGACTCATTCACACATACGGAGCGTGAGTTCATATTATTTTTGGAAGGCTTATCGGGGACCTATCATCCGATTATATAATTACATAGTTACATAATTAAATGTTGTGTGCAGTTTGTGGTTATAGTGTTTCGCAATTTGAGCATAACAAAGAACAATTTCATTCCCAACCCGGTAAGGAGTGCTATAAATGTTTGGCCTATTTTCTAACCGTTTCTCGTTCTGATTTACCTTATATTGGATGATGACATTGGTAATTAAATTAAAACTGGGTTGTCAACACCGGACGCATCCGGCACGATTACAGATTATGCGGTCGCTAGCGGCAAGGGTCGCATGCGGCACGACACCGCTCGTCCCGCACACACCTCCTGTCAGGGAAATGAGATTGGTAATTTTAATTTCTCTGTGACGTTGTTGATGAGTCCATGAAAACATTTGGATGTTCTGGCCATCTCAGCATCAACTCTAAGCATGCAATTATGAGCCTTATGGGGCTTATTTCATATACAGAATTATATTTAGATTCGAATATGCCCAGAGACATAACGAATATGATATGGGCCCACCTGTAAGATACAAAACTGGGCCCCCTCACAGAAATTGTATACAACCTACCAGTAACATATATAAATTTAAATACAGCAGATACTTTAATGCAATTAGGTTAGAACACATTTTGTGAATATTTACCTCATCTTCCGATGTTTCGTCGGCATCTTCGGGACCTTCTCCGTTTTCCACGAGACCTTCAAATAGCCGCGCCTGTACCGATTTCTTCTTCCCGTTCGTCGGGAGATTTCTCTTGGTAAGTTCGTCTTTGAGGTGTTTCGGCGACATATTCTCTAGTATTACTTGCATTTTGATCTACTACACTCGTATTCGCTCGTAAATTTTTACGTCCTGTCACGGTCGCCAGTTAACGTATCCACAAAGATGCACACGAAATGCTGTCAGTTGATACAGTTATTTATTCGCATCTATTTACAAATTAACACACACGTAACCTTAATCTCAGTATCACAAACAAAATACTTCACTCCAAGAACATCAACAAAGCCACCATTTTAATCAACAGCCGATCACTTCAACGTGGAGACTGCAACCACTGCATGTCACAACAACATGTCACAAGTATATTTTTGCTACACCATAACTGGCCAGGCTTCTAGAAAGATACATTACCAAAATAACTTCTCGTAAATTCTCGAGTGCCTAACAACATGATTATAATGTACAAACTATTCTACCATGACCTAGTGACATTCTGGAAGTTACAGCGCGTTTCAGAATAGCGTACTGGATTACAAATTATACATACAGGTAACCATAAATTATATAAAATCAATTTACAGGTATTTACATTAACTGAACTCATATACATATTTATGTACAGCACATGTTTCATGACATAACCTCACACACAATACGATCATTCGACTACGTAAATAATAATAATAATAATAATAATAATAATAATAATAATAATAATAATAATAATAATAATAATACCTACTAAATGGATGTACAGTACATCACAAATCATACATTACAAGTACCGTAATAATAACACTTCGAGCTCGATACTTGCATTATTTACGCATGGGTGAGTGCATATTGTTTTCAAGTTATATCCGTTTATCGCACTTGTCCGACTCGTTGGCTGAATGGTTAGCGTACTGCCCTTCGGTTTAAAGGGTCCAGGGTTTGATTCCCGGCCGGGTCGGGAATTGTAATCGATTCTGATTAATTCTGCTGGCTTGGGGACTGGGTGTTTGTATCCGTCCTAACACTCTCCTCTTCATATTCTCACAACACGCTACACTACCAACCAGCACAGAAACACGCTATAGTGATTACATCCCTCCATATAGGGTTGGCGTCAGGAAGGGCATCCAGCCGTAAAGCAGGGCCAAATCCATACGTACGACGCACTTCGTACCCGCGACCCCACAGGTGTGGGAAAAGCGGTAGAAACGAAGAAGAAGAAGAAGACTTTAATGCAATCGATATCCATTTAATATACACAAAACTAATTAATTTACTGTATTTTACTTTTTAAGTTGCATATTTTGTAGGGATTGAAATACAACGTGAATAAATGTACGTTTCTAACTTTTGTATTTACATATTTATTTATTTTTTATTATTTTTTTATTTTTTTGCTACTTGCTTTAAGTCGCACCGACACAGATAGGTCTTATGGCGACGATGGGACAGGAAAGGGCTAGGAATGGGAAGGAAGCGGCCGTGGCCTTAATTAAGGTACAGCCCCAGCATTTGCCTGGTGTGAAAATGGGAAACCACGGAAAACCATTTTCAGGGCTGCCGACAGTGGGGTTCGAACCTACTATCTCCCGAATACTGGATACTGGCCGCACTTAAGCGACTGCAGCTATCGAGCTCGGTTTTACATATTTAAAGCTTTACTGTAGTCACATTGGATTCTAAAGAAACTGGACCACCCGACGTACTTTCTGGAATGCAAAGGCAATGACGAATTCAATTATATCCATGGATGACTCATTCGATGCTGAGAAGACTGAGTCCACACTCTGTCTTGGGTCATAATACCGTATTTCGTTGACTGGTGTAAATATTTTAGTTTCGAAAACGATTATATTGCGGAAGAAACAATTAGAGGAATAATTAGGTCTATTGATATTGCGGTAGCAATTTTCACAGTTTCTTCAATAATGACTTGGCGCACATATTTGTTTGAACACGTGCCGCTCATGTTACGGGAGACACTCTTAGACTCAACACTATAGCAATAATTTTCAGGCAGATGCAACCAACCAACAATACTCTACATACGCACTGTAAAAACAAACTTTGTCTGCTCATTTTACAAACACATCACGATGTCACCTTTCCCGTGCCGAGTAACATTCGGGTCAAGCTATTTATTCATTTATTTACTTTTCTTGGGAGGTCTACAGGCCCTTTAAGCCCGGGGAACGTTAGGCCCGTGAATATGCCTATATCGTAAATTAACATGCCGTGTGAACACCTCCCAGTTAACTGCCCTACTTGCATACCGTTCTCCTTTCGTCTCATCATCAGTTAATCTGTTAAATCAAATCTCTCTTCTAAAGCAGTAAATTACAGTCAACGAGTCAAACTCAGTTTTGAACGAGCTGGGGCCTCATAGTTGAGGCAAGCAGTCAAGACCTATGGAATATATTTTTAAATCTTACAATAATGAATAACCCCTTTGTTTATATAAATTGACAATATACTGCTTTTCTTCTTCTTGCTGTGACTAAATTTATGTTAGTTATTCATAGATTTGCCTTCGGACTGAGCAGCGGTTGCTTGATAGGCCATGGCCCTTCGGGGTTGTTGCGCCGTGAGGTTTTGTTTGGTTTGGTTTTTTTAATAGGTTTTACATTTTATATAAGAGGGCCAGAAATTGAATTTTTGCAGTCGGACCAGCCGTATCACATTCGTTACGCACCTGTTTAGTTCATTTAGTTTTTGATAAAAGTGTAGGCGGTGAGAATGGTAAGGGAAGACCAAGGCATGAATATTAGATTAGAGTAGATGGGTGCGGCCAGTATCCAGTAATCGGGAGAGAGTGGGTTCGAGTCCCACTGTCGGCAGCCTTGAAGATGGTTTTCCGTGGTTTCCCATTTTCACACCAGGCAAATGCCGGGGCTGTACCATAATTAAGGCCACGGCCGCTTCCTTCCAACTCGTAGGCCTTTCCTATCCCATCGTCGCCATAAGACCTATCTGTGTCAGTGCTACGTAAAGCAAATAGCAAAAAAAAAAAAAGTAGATGTAGGTCGTAGTATTTACGCAGACATGAAAGGTACAGGACAGGAGTTTATTACAAGAAGCAACAAGCACGTATGGTGTCATGCAACCAACAAAATGGCGGCTGACACAATTACGTGTTAGAAAGCAGTGATAAACAAACGTCGATAATATAATAAGTATCTTCTTCCGCGATGGATAATATAAAAATACAAGATGCCATAAACTTACTTAAAAGAACAGATAGTTGCTCTTAATTAATTGTTATAGAGGATAGTGAAGAAAAGAGACACCAGCGGGAAGGCTGAAGAAGTCATCGGTGACCAACAAACAAATAGTAGCATATTCAAATAAATAACGGTGGATTTTAGAAATCATCCTCAAAAGGAAAAGGAAATTATTCAACAACCAGGGAGATAATTTAAGACACAGAAATACAAGAAGTGAGATCGGGGAAGTTCTATCATTCGTTGTCGTATAGAGTTGTTGTGAAATGACGTTTCAAAAAATTAGTGTTACTCAGGCCTGAGAAAAGATCTATAGTTAAGGACGATGATATTCCCTAAATTAATAATATATCTAGGTTTAGAAATACAATTTTATATTTTAATAATATTGATTTCTTTCAGGTGTGTAGATATTAGTGTCCAGGTCCAATTGTAATTTGCCAGGAATTATGGAAAAGTAGTAACATGTAGTTCAAGGCATTTGATCCACACACCATCAGTAACATGGAGGGAACTTTAATCTGTCACCTGAACAAATTGATGAGAATTCAACCAAATTTCCTTAGTCATAATTCTAGTAAAATTTCCATACATGGCATCCTCGTCGTTATTTTAGAGTCTTAAATTCATTCTTTATTTCACATTGATATTTCAACTTAAGGCATTCTGAGAAATGAATGAATCCTAGGAACAAACGTTCTTTCCAAGTAAACCTTAGTGACAATCTTACCTGAATTACATATGGATTTATACAAAGTCATGTTTAAATATCTTGAATAATTCCCATGTTCATACACGAGAATATTTATACAGCCCATCTGAATGAATGCTTGAATTTCTAGTGTGAATTTTAACATCTTTAATCTTAGCCCGCCTGGTGGCCACGATCGTTAAGGCGTTGAAGTCTAAACGGTCTGACACCGAATATAATAATTTCGTGTCGCTATTTCTAGCTGAATGCAGCCCTTGTAAGGCAGATTCTCCGATGAGGGTGGGCGGCATCTGCTATATATAGGTAACTGCGTGTTATTGTGGTGGAGGATAGTGTTATGAGTGGTGTGTGAGTTGCAGGGATGTTGGGGACAGCACAAACACCCAGCCCCCGGGCCACTGGAATTAACCTATGAAGGTTAAAATCGCCGACCCGGCCGGGAATCGAACCGGAACCCTCTGAACCGAAGGCCAGTACGCTGACATTCAGCCAACGAGTCGGACTCTGACACCGTGATTTGCCGGTTCGAGTCCCGTTGGTCGAAAAAAATGTTCATCATCAGATTGTTGGCCGGCATAGTAGGAGACGTGGTGTTATACAATTTCTAATCACTAGATTTCGTGCGAAAAGCCTGGATTAAATTCCGAACCACTCCGTCGTGTTCATATGGAGTGAGGGCATATCAAGCTGTTGGTGGTGATTCGTCCATCAGCTGGGGACTTTAAGCCTTGAGCAGACCCCTTGGTGCTATTCGACAGGAGTAGGCTATGTGCCGGCACTGGGTTTCGCCCTTTCCCTTCCTACTATCATACATGACTCCATTAATGTCATCTCATTAACTCCTCTGATGAGGTTGACGTCAGGAAGAGCATCCGATCATAAAAACCCGCCACGACAAATTCATCTCACCTCATACCCGGCCTCGTAGAGAAACGGGGCAAGGATTGACCAAACAAACAATTATTTAATGTTATGATACGGCGGTATGCCATGTTTAGGTATTTATCGAGTAGTATGAACGAACATTAAAACTTGTCTGGGGTCGTTCTTACGTAAGAAGTAAATTACTGCGTATGTTTGTCTTAATCTGTGTGTAACATCCAAAAAGAAACCACACACGCACACAAACGCTATAAAATACATCAAGGACTGAATCAATAATCAATTTAAAAAGCACAGTTTTAGTACAATATTTTGTAAGGTTGAAGATGGCAGTATTGCTTAGAACTATAAAATAATGAGTAATTCTAAGTTATATTTTACCGTTTGAAACGTCGAAGTAAAGTTACTAAGTACGTTTGTGAGTAAGTGTGTTATATTAATCTGCATTGTGAAGGTTAGCGTGCATTGAAGGACCAATTTCATAACTAACCTCAATCTATCTGTTAGTTGACCGATAATGCCGACCTCCGCTGACGGAGGTCGGCAAGATTTTTATAACTTAGTGAATGAACATAATAAGTCTCAAGTAACCTTATGAATCAACAGAATAAGGAAAACAATCCTTCCCTCCAGCATCGGTGAACTAGGTAATCTCAATGACAACCTCCGGTACTGTGCCTAAAATACCAAATCAGTATCCTAGCAACCTAAAAAGTTAAGTTGCTCTGCAGCAACACAATCCTACCCTACCGAAGATCAAGCTATTGTTATTGAATCTTGTGATTGTATTAGTATTCGAAATTATATACCAGCAATGGAAAAACTGACTAGATGGTTTTCCGTGGTTTCCCATTTTCACACCAGGCAAATGCTGGGGCTGTACCTTAATTAAGGCCACGGCCGCTTCCTTCCAACTCCTAGGCCTTTCCTATCCCATCGTCGCCATAAGACCTATCTGTGTCGGTGCGACGTAAAGCCCATAGCAAAAAAAAAAAAAAAAAACTGACTAGCCCTAGTAACATCCGATTTGCCTCGCGGATATCAGATGGAAGATTAATCATCTTTATTACAAGTCAGAAGTGTTATCAAGAATGAATGTCAAAACACCCCATAAGTAAGTAAACTCGTGTCCTCATCCCGAGGTGGTGCAGCTCTTTTCAGGCACACCCCCATTGGAGGTGAGCTGCATGTGCCATTTCAACCACATACCAGCCCTCCTGCTATTCTTAAATTTCTGGCAGTACCGGGAATCGAACCCGGGCCCCCGAGGACGGCAGCTAATAACACTAACCGTTACGCTATGGAAGCGGACAAAACACCCCATGATTCTAATAAATAGTGTTTCTTTGGAAATAAGACCTCTCATAACTAAAAACAAACGAGTTATTCTATCTAATGTTTGTCCTGTTATTCCTAACATTGTTACTGAAGAAGAATTTCTCCAACTCGGCACTAAACCAATGTCAAAGTTCTCTCCTATTGGAGCAGGTCAAACAATCCCTGGATTGTCCCAGATTCGCAGTTTTTGGACAAAGATTTACTGTATATTCAAAATGAAAATTTTAAGAAACTTCCAGACTCACTCCAAATTGAATATGAGGGTACCAATTACCGGTTTTATGTATCCTCCGACACACCCACCTGCCTTCTTTGTAAAACTGAGGGACACTTACAAGTGTACAAGAGTAATTAACTAATGAAAGTTAAAATTCCCAACCCGGCCGGAAATCGAACCAAGGATCCCTCGGACCAAAGGTCAGCTAAGGCTAGCCAGTTAGCCACGGATCTGGATTGAAACCCTGATTGTTTGCGTTCGGCTAAAAACCCGTAGATGTAACTAACTACCTACTTAACTAAATACATAAATAAATAAATAAATAAATAAATAAATAAATAAATAAATAAATAAATAAATAAATAAATAAATAAATAAATAAATATTTTCTCAGATTTTTTAGGCGGTTTAGGGGTTTCTAGAGTCATTCTACTTCAATTGAATTTTGGTTGAGTGCCCTTCCTGATGCCATGTGACTTTTCAGGTGAAATTCCAACCTAAGATCCACTGGGATTCGATAGTACTGGCGGAAAGCCAGCAGCGAAGCTACTGTGCTAACCAAGAAACCCTCCCCTCTCCTTTGGCCTTCTAAATCAATAATTAAATAAATGAATAAATCAAATTGGGTCCAATTGAAGAATTATGTCCATAGTTCTGAGGACGTTTTGTAAGGACAGACTTTCACGACACTGTAGCAACCATTGCAAACTCGGATGAAACTTGGTATTGAATGGCTGCAAAGCGGTAACTTGATAATGTATCTTGTAGTTTACTGCTCTGGACAACGCAGAGGCGCTAAGGCTCATGCCCCGCGGGACGGTCAGCGTGGGCGAGATACCAGATGCTACCTGCTTTGTTTGACGACCGTTTAATTTGAATTAACTTAACCCTAGTTTACTCGATGATATATACACCAGATGGGAACGAGCCGGAGTAGTCTTTATGGGGATGGGGAAGGTTGATTGGAAACTCAACTGCCTCGTCGATCCCCTAAAGCTTAATTTCCGGGCAGTTTTAAAGGTTTCTTTATTAATATAAAAGACGTAGTCACATACGCAGAAAGGGAAAAGAGAAAGCTCCTTCCCCCTTTAAAAGAAAACGGCTTAATTTTGTTTTTAAACGAGCTATTGTTACAGTAAACGTTTGAAATTTCAGTCTAAACCCATAATAACTCCACTTAGTGGGCGTACCAATGTTTATTGATAGCCACTTAAAATGAATTTGTTTTTGAGGAACGGTTTGGTGCTGACTGCATCCTGGAAGCCTTCGGCAGGAAGTCGGTCGCGTCGTAACACAGGTGTATCAGAGGGCTATTTCTCAGAACATAGCCGCAGTGAGCTTCATCAAAATCTTGAAATGGTGTCTAACAGAGAAGCAGCTCCGAATAAGAAAATGCCGCAGTTACTGTTGAGTGATTAACGTGCCTAAGATCGCGGTTGGTGTTCAGTGGGTTTTTGAAGACAGGAAAGTCCACTGCTTGTCATGCCAGTTATGTCATCGTGTAAAAGTACCTTCGTGAACACCATAGGTGTTTATTCGGCAACATTATATTGTCACTGTAATTCGTCTGCACAAGTTCTCGGTTCTGCTACGAAGAGGACTGAGTGTAGTTAAATACGATGTGGCACTGTTACACCGACACTAACGCTGAATTCGCGCAGGCGATGCTATTCAAGACTTGCATAATGACAGCCGAAACTATATAATAATAATAATAGTAATAATAATAATAATAATAATAATAATGGTATTAGTTTTAAGTCCCACTAACTATTTCTGTAGAGTTGGCCGTGCGGTCAGGGGCGCGCAACTGTGAACTTGCATCCGGGAGATAGTGGGTTAGAATGCCACTGTCGGCAGGCCTGAAGATGGTTTTCGGTGGCTTCCCATTTTCACACCAGGCAAATGCGGAGCCTGTACCTTAATTAAGGCAACGGCCGCTTTATTCCATCTCCTAGCCCTTTCCTATCCCATCGTCGCTATAAGACCTGTCTGTGTCGGTGCGACGTAAAGCAACTAGCAAAAAAAGAACTATTTCTGTGCAGTCTTTGGAGACGTCGAAGTGCCAGAATTTTGTCCTGCAGGAGTTATTTTACGTGCCAGTAAATCTACCGACACGAGACTGACGTATTTGAGCCCTTTAATTACCATCAATCAACTTAAGAAATTTCCTCTAAAATCAGCAATGTGACTTTTCAAAGCAAGGATTAGGTCTATTGTAACATGATATTTAAATTTTATAGGGGACGATCTAAACAAAAGTAATCTGAAACCCTTGGATAAAGTGAAAGCCGTCTTCTTGAAGAAACTACTCGGCCTCTCAAAATACAACTCTTCGAGACTAACATACGAGCTAGCAAGGAAGCCTTCTTTATAGAAGAACTCCAACTGGATCACCAACTGCCTACTCTGTACATCGAGCTGTAGGCCTACATCCCAATCGATTTATACTCCACGGTGAGCACGACGTCTGCAGAATGGCAAGATACTAACTACGAACTGAGACACAGTCACCTGTTTTGCGCTACACGAATTCCACAGTGAAACATGACCGAATACGTCTTTTCTAAATTAAAAAAAATCAGTTCATTTGACCGTTACTAGATGGCTTATTATGCACTCTTAGTTGCCTCGGTGAATCAATGTTAGACCGAACGAGTTGGCTGTGTGGTACGACCCGTAAGCTTGGTTCGGGAGATGGTGAGTACGAACTAAACCGTCAGCAGCCGAAGTTTCTCATTTCCGCACCTTATTAAAGCTACATCCGCTTCCTCCTTACTCCTGCTTCTTTCCCATCCCATTAATGCCAGAAACTGAAAAGTGTTAGTGCGAAGTTAAACCCCTAGAAAAAACGAAAATGGCAGAATGCCCGACTCATGATCCAAAGTTTGCAGGTTTGAGCCCAGCTGAGGCAGTCGATTTATGAAGGGTGGTCAAAATTCTGCGCATTCCGTGTCATTGTTATTGACAAGTTAAAGATCTCTGGTGACGCACTCAGCGACACCCGAAAGAAATTAAATTAACTCCCTCTCACACAAATTGTCCAAAAGAATTCCGTTTCCATTCCTAGAGAGCAGCACAATCGTAATGCCAAAATTCGTTCGCAGGCTACCGAGAACTTCAGATGGTCTACAGGTGAGGAATTATTATTATTATTATTATTATTATTATTATTATTATTATTATTATTATTATTATTATATTTGGAGAAGTGATTCAAGTCCCCATATTTAATCACAATTCAAATGATTTCTCGGAAGTGAGATAGAAAGTGAAAAATAATGTCATCACAAAAGAGGTCAAATTTTGTGAAGAATAAACTCCAGAACAATGAAAGGTACATTATGAAAAACGAAGTAAAAACTCGAGGTGGGGATGAAAATAGAACAATATATCAAATTAGAGACAGGAAAAAAGAAAATGATAATAGGTAAATGTTACAAAGTCTTCTGTAAATGCGAAGTTTCCGTACAGTTAGTTTGTTTCCTACACATGGTATAAACCCAAAAGATATCATGTCCGCCATTCTTGGTAGTGAAAACGTTGATCTTAAAACGGTGCAACTGTTGCTCCTGCAACAAATATTCTTCCCCATGGTGTAACAGCCTACCAAGCGACCGCTGCTCATCTATAGATTACGAGGTGTCGTGTGGTCGGTACGACGAATCCTCCCGACCGTTATGCTTGGTTTTCTAGACAGAGCCCACCATCTCAACAACAGATAGCTCCTCACTTGTGGACCTCGAACTAGTCCTTATATCCAGGTAAAATTCCATGACCTGCCACAAATATTATAGAACTAAATTCTTTTCTACCGGGTGAGTTAGCCGTGCGGTTACGGGCGCGCGGCTGTGAGCTTGCATCCAGGAGATAGTGGGTTCGAATCCCACTGTCGGCAGCCCTGAAGATGGTTTTCCGTGGTTTCTCATTTTCACACCAGGCAAATGCCGGGGCTGTACCTTAATCAAGGCCACGGTCGTTTCCTTCCAACTCTTAGGCGTTCCCTATCCCTTCGTCGCCGTCAAGACCTATCTGTGCTGGTGCGACGTAAAGCCACTAGCATATTTATATATATATATATATATTCTTTTCTGCCGTTCTACTTTCCTAACACGTGTTCTTAGAACTTGTTTGAGATCGGTTTGTAATCTGCAAAGCAAAGCAAAATCATCTCCGTACAGGCCATGAAGGCCCTTGGAGGGGTGGATGGGGTAGAGTGGTTAGCTCTACGCCCGGCCGCCTTTGCCCCCAGGAATTAACCTGGTACTCATTTTTGGTGTAGGCTGAGTGAACCTCAGGGCCATATGCATCTCCGGAAGTAGAAATCTCGTTTCTTGAATTTTACGACTTCCTGACGGGGATTCGAACCCACGTCCTTCCGGGCGAACCAAGTACGCCTTTACCGCCTCGGCCGGGCAGCCCCTGTTTGTTAAAATAATATTTCTTCATCACAAGTTACAATTAGTAACATATGTTTTCCGAGAGCCACATAAAAGGTCATTTTAACACTCTTGGATTAGACAGACAGGAAATTGGAAATCCTAGGCCGATGAGATAAGCATCATTCCAGCATTTGTCTGGAACTGAGAGGGGATCCATCTTGAGAATGGCTCAAGATAGGACTCATGAACTCGTATGTGATCAGTCAATGAACAGATTACAGTATATTGATCAGTGAATGAATTGAGCTATTCTCTACTACCTGTTAAGTACTTCAGTTCTAATTTTAAAAATCTATAACTTATACCTTCATTTTAAATGACCTTGGGAATGTAGTCAATAACCCTAGTTCGTGAATTCTTATAACAATCTTTAACGATAAAAATGTAAATTTAATGAAAATATTACATTCTTATTGATTTTATTGTGCTCGTCTTGAATATCAAATAGGAAATTTAGCACTAGATTTCATTTTACTCTGTTTCATTACAGTGAGGTCATTTTGTAACGATTGCATGCTAAGCTTTTGAAAAAAAATGCATCGATGGTATGGTAAAGATATAAGAACTTTTAACAATGTTTTATTTTCAGCTTCAGTCTATTTATAGATTTAGAATATAAGGGCCAAGTCAAGAGAAAACGTTCAAAATCAGTTTAATTTATCTCCGAAACCGGATATTCAAAATTGTATATTTTTATTCCTTTATATTTCTGATGTGTTGATTTAAATGTCTTGCTTTATGTGAATTAATTTTGGTAGAAAGAGAATATCTTCTATGTTCATATGTTTAATTCTTAGTATTCTTAGTCATGCCATATAAATTATTGTTGTCTTGGAGAGTTTCTGGAACGGTGTCGTCGAGATTGCGAACAGTCTTGATTGCGGACAGTCGCGATTGCGGACACACCATTAGTAGTCTCGATGTGCCTCCTCCCTAGAGATAAGCTTTAGTGAAATAATGTATCTATATTGTACTTTTATTACTAGTGCAAGTGCGTAAAGGTTCATTGTTAGCGCTAACCGGGACTGTGTGCCATTTTTGTCTTCTTTTTAGAGCACCTCGCTTGTTTTCGAGGTAGGCCTGCCGTGTAGCTCCGCACATGAAGTTAACGGCAGAGGGTCGGAAGACCCTCGGACGGCCTGAACCCGCACGGTTAACCGTACTCGGTTTTTACAATAATAAAGACCTAGTCCCATAATTAGCTGAATTCTTTGCTTTGTCAGAATAACTGTTTTAAGAAGTTTGTCATTTTTACTACTAATTATTTACGTATTAATTTAGGCTTATAATTATTTCTCATCTATAAGATTCATCATATTTATAGATACATAACTGTTAATAATACACTTATTTACAACATACGTTTTCTGAAGGAATGACACTTACTCTTACTCCATTCTGAGGACAAATGACATTACGTCCAGAAACCTTTTCAAGTTGCCATCATCATTGTACTACCTCGTGCTTCGAGCAATTCTTTGGTCCAGTTTACAGTACTTTCTTTTTCTTTTAGTTCCATCCAAATTTAAATCCGACCGCATGACTGAATGCTCTGATTCTCTGTTTTCAGCTTAAGACAGGTGATGAGATCTCTTATTCTTGGGTGAGGCCTTCCAATATTCCTATTGATTTTGTAATCCCACCCTTCAATTGTATTGTTATTTCTATGTCTAACGTTAAAACAGTTCCACATCATCAATGGGATAGACTAATTCAGCAGCCATTGCTCAACAAAATAATCAAAGAATTCTGTTAATTTCACATCCGGTGGAGCTTGACTGTGAATTAGAAACCATCCACTCTGTATATCTTCAGGCTTCAGGAAAGCAAGTTCAGCACATTTTCTTACATTTCGTCTGATTTCTTCGTTTTCCTTGTAAAGAATCGTCATTCCTATTTCCTGAACCTTCCTAAACAGACATTGCGTGAAATGGAAAAAGCATCCGTGAATTTCAGATTGAGGGAATGTTTCTCTTGGAGCAAAAATAGCACCAGTCTCAAAGTCTACTGTGAATATCTCTCGTTTCCATTCTGGAACAGCTTGCACAATGTTTTCGAGCATCCGAATATATGTTCCCTTTTTCTTGTCTGAAGAACTGCAAATACAACAGGAGTGATATTAATTTCACTTTCACTACTTCCCAGGTCCACATACATGGTGTATAGTTGGGCGAACTGGCTGCTTACACTCTTAAATGTACCGTCAACGAAAAACGTTTTGTACCGCAACATTTCCTTAGCTAAAGAACTGGCGAAATTTAACATTCTGTCATCCGTGCCCTCATCCGAAAGGGGAAAGCACTTTCCGTCAAACATTTTCAACAATTCTTCACTGAGGTTGATTTCTGACGTTAACTTCGGTTCTTTCTGCACTCAATGAACCTTATTCCTTCCATACTACATAGAATGTTTAATATTTAGAAAGTGAGGGAAGTGTGTTACAAGTTCATATCCTTTATTATGCAAATTTTTGAAATTCTTCAGAATAAATCTGAGGTATAGAAAAACTAGGCTTTTCTCTAGCCCGTTTCTCTGCACGAAATATTGCTTGTTTTATATCCAGTTGAGCCTCTTCAGGTATGCAATCATGATATACAATTCTCACGACTTCATTACCTAAAATAAGTAAGCAAATAAAAAAATAAATAGTAATTAAATATTAATAAAAATAAGAATGAATATTTAATAATAAAAAATTACTTTACTAATAAATACAACCAAATTAAGTTAAAACATTTTCTACACGCTTCATAACACGTGCAGAGAGACTTTAAGATCGTCAATCTGGAAAAAAATTAAATTGAACCACAAATAGTAAATGAATGTATTATATTTTCAACTAAAGTTTAAATGAATCAGAGTTGAAACTTAATAGAGAGATATGCATATTAAAATTATTAAAATCTGTTTAGATTAAGTTCTCTTACATACTTACTTACTTACTTAATCTGTTTACCCTCAACTGTTGGTTTCTCGCTCGAACTCGAACTCAGCGATGGATCCCACCTCTGCCGCCTCAAGGGCAGCGTGAGACTTTGGGTCGGGGGATCCAACTGGGAAGGATTACATCGCCTCACCTGCTAATGCTGAACAGGGGCCTTGTGAGGGATGGGAAGATTGGAAGGGATAGACCGTCTTGTGCCGCAGTGAGACAAGTGCCTCACCAGTGCTGGGCAGTACTTTTGAAATAACGGTACAGGTTTTCATTCCATAATCTTCTGTCCGCTGCACCATATTTAGGAATCGATTTAGTACGATGAGTTTGGGGGAGTTTTGCTGTTGATAATGCCACACTCACACGATTTTTCGGATAGGTGTATTCATAGGGATTATAGTACGATTGTCTGCATCTAATAAACGTTGGAAGGTATCTCATTGTAAGGAAGTATATATGAATCAAATTCGTAAGGAGTAATATCTATGTATTCATAACTTCAATACCATTGATGTCCAACTGTTTTCACTGTAATAAGTGCATCTAGATTTTTTTATTTTTTTTTTTGCTATTTTGCTTTACGTCGCACCGACACAGATAGGTCTCATGGCGACGATGGGACAGGAAAGGCCTAGGAATTGGAAGGAAGCGGCCGTGGCCTTAATTAAGGTACAGCCCCAACATTTGCCTGGTGTGAAAATGGGAAACCACAGAAAACCATCTTCAGGGCTGCCGACAGTGGGGTTCGAACCCACTATCTCCCGGATGCGAACTCACAGCTGCGCGCTCCTAACCGCATGGCCAACTCGCCCGGTCATCTATAGATTCATCTAGAAGGTAAGGGAGTCACAAACACTCTAAAATTGGATCTGGGGTAGTTGGATCAGTATCTCCATTTAATCCAAGGTGGCGTCTTCTTGTACTTAGCTGGACAGTTTTTCCACTCTTCCACGAGAAAACGGTACGCCGTCATCCGTCCAAGTGCTGACCGTGTAAAACGGAACTTCACGTTGAAAGTCTCGCGGGATCTGACGTTCTGACATGGCTATGACGTTGGGACTTCTCTGTAGAGCGGAAATGTTACAACACTGCAGACATAAGCTTCGCGTCACCCCTTTAACGAGCGGAAAATATACGTTGATAATAAACAGATCTGTAAGTTGTAAGTAGTGCTGAAGACCTCCGGCTGGATACTAAATTGGAGGTGTATCGCTGGTTACGTGTTCACTAACTATACACTTTGTAATGAGCCGGTTAAGAGGCTGTGAAATCCATTAGTTTTACGGGGAATTAATTCAGTGTAATTTTTTCAGCTTATTTTTATAACTCTCCCTGCATAGGAGGGTATCGTAATGTCGAGATTTAATGAGTCCGGTCGGAATCTGGTCATGTAGTTGAACACGCATGCACTAGCAGACCGGCAGTTGCCAAAATACGTGACACCAGCGCGCAGACTAACTACATATATTAAGGCCCTATTACCGCACGACCTGTAGTTCCGGGTTCGACGTCGGGTCGCGCCTTGTAACGTGACGCGTTGCTAATGAACCCCTAACAACGGATGGGAGGTGCCGATCTCAAGGGATTCAGATTAATTAACTATAATGACAACCGAAGGAATTACTATAATCAAGATGCTAATAGGAACGTTATTGAGGCTTGTATTATATACGTAGCTTATATTTACACTCCACACAGAAATGCTGTAACCGGACTAATCTGACCCATATTTTCAAGTTTCGTGCAAGCACACCGTTTGAGGTTCTTACACCCAAGGCTAGCAGACTTCGACTTTGGTAAATAAATAAATAAATAAATAAATAAATAAATAAATAAATAAATAAATAAATAAATAAATAAATAAATAATACAGTACATACGTGTATGTGTACATACAGCAAACGACGCTGAAATTATTGCTCATCTGCTATCCACGCTTCTCGAGCATTGCAACCTGTGACAATAATGTTCCGTGAATAGTCCTGTACTATCAACATAGATGAACAATCCACGACAGTGACCTTACTGTCGTTCGAAATAGTCCCCTCCCATAACTATGCACTGCTGAGATCGGCGATACATGTCCTGGAAACTTTGCAAGAAAGCTTCCTTTGGGATGGTGTTCAAAAGCCTCGTCACATTTCGTTGAATGTCAGGAATATCGTCAAATCTCTTTCCTTTCAAAGCGAATTTGATACGTGACTTTTCGGCTATGACCTTTTTCCGACGAGGGGATCCCGGAGAACGCCATTCTATGCTTTGCCGTCTCGTTTCAGAGTCGTATCTGAGACACCAGGTTTCATCCTCAATGACAATACCGTTCAAGAAATTTGGTGCCGCATCCGCCGTTTCGACAAAATCCTGTGAAGCCTCTAAACGTGCCTGTTTCTGATCGTCAGTCAAGTGATGTGGCACAAGACGAGAACACGTTTTCCTCTTCCCTAACTTTTGGGTAACGATTTGTCGCACGGATTCACGGTTAATCTGCAGTTCATCCGCTATCATGCGCACAGTTAATCGCCAATTGTTCGTGATTAATGTCCTCACCTTCTCAATGTTTTCGTCACTGACGGCGGTCGCCGATCTCCCGCTACGGGGGTTTTCAGAAACACTTTCCCGGCCTCTTCGAAAACGGATGAACCACTCGTACACACACTTCAAGGACAGTGCTTGATCTTCAAAAACACGTACCGGCATCACATGTGTTTCTTTCGGTGTCTTGCCAAGTTTAAAACAAAACTTTACATTGATCTTTTGGTCGTTCGTGTTCCCGTTCGCAGTTCAGAACTAACGCACTAAACACGCGCACACACAGACACACACACAATGCCCAACTGAACAACGTTGGGAACACGTGGTCAAAACCTGCTGCTACGCAGGTGCAGTGTTGTGTGTCGCCAGTGTTGCCGGATCGACCGTTCTGACTTCATTCACCGAACTTTATTTTCACAGGTTGTATAAATATACTATACGGTACATAACAGTTTCATTAATATATAGACTAGCTGATGTACCGTGCTTCGCAACGAAATTTTACATTATGTACAGAATTCTAGGTTAGGTAGTGTACTCTCCCTGTGGGTGGGGGCGGTAGAATAACACCCACGGTATCCCCTGCCTGTCGTAAGAGGCGACCAAGGGAGGTAGGATAGGATAGATGAAAGTGAGGATCCCCAGGGGCTCTGAACTTTGGAGCGTGGATTGGTGACCACGGGGCGCTTAGCTGAGTCCTGGCATTGCTTCCACTTACTTGTGCCAGGCTCCTCACTTGCATCTACCCTATCAGACCTCGCTTGGTCAACTCTTGTTCTTTTCCGACCCTGACGCTATTAGGTTTGCGAGGGCTAGGGAGTCTTTCATTTTCACGCCCTTCGTGGCCCTTGTCTTCCTTTGGCCGATAGCTTCATTTTTCGAAGTGTCGGATCCCTTCCATTTTTTCTCTCTGATTAGTGTTATATAGAGGATGGTTGCCTAGTTGTACTTCCTCTTAAAACAATAATCACCACCACCACCTTAGGTAGTGTACACGTTGTGAGCAAGATTATATTCAACTACATAGCTCTTAACGTTACTCTAGAAAAACGCGACGGGGAAGTCACCAAACGTCCTTTTGTGTGTGTGTGTGTGTGTGTGTGTGTGTGTGTGTGTGTGTGTGTGTGTGTGTGTGTGTGTGTGAAGACTTGGTTAGGGAATTTTCATTGTAACGGTAGGCCCGCTTGCCTACCATCAGTCACAATCAAGTTGGGGAGTTGTCATTATAATGGCACGCACTCAATCTCCACCTGCCTTTTTTACATCCTAAGAAAAACTGTCTTAGTAGTTTTCCCAGCTGAAATGAACATAGGTCATTACAATGACATCAGTAGGAATGGCACGATTAAAATCACTGTTTTCATATGAAATACTCGATCAAATGAAAAACCATACATTTTCTCACTTTTAACGAACAGTACTACACCTCCGATCTAACAATCTAAAGTTCCAGAGCTGGAATGACCAAGCCGCAGACAGCCGTGATCAATGAACACTCTTCGACCTTTTTCGGCGAGGGGGGATGGGAAGGGGTAGGTGCGGTCGAATAGTGGCGAGTCCCAGGGCAAAAACTATGCCCTCTTACTAATCTGTTTCCTGGGAGTACCCGATGAATAGGAAAATCTCAATTCACTACACTGGCGGCGGAAAAAACTATCTGACTTGGAGGTAAATTCTTCCTCCAAGCCAGAGGAGAAAACTCCTCTCCACTTCTTATTTGGAATAAAATAAATGTAAATAAAAGTGAAGAGGAAGAAGCTTTTCTTAAGAAACGGCTCTTTTCAGGGTTGAATTTTGAATTATTTAGTAATTTATGGTGTTATAATTTGGAATAGGCCTAAATTGTAATTCTAGACCAGGCCATACTACTACTAAGTGAGACTCTGTCTTAAATGTGAACATTGCTCCTTCAAAACAGCGCGTCAGAGTAGGGATCGAATAGCTGGAATACTATGATGAACCAGTGTGTTACGTACCAGCAGTATCAGGAAATGTATGAACCAGAGGATTGGCATGCTAAAGAAGAAAGTTTCCTAACTCCCCAGCTATTTCCCGCCACTATTCAGTCGGGCTATTATTCTCGGTACGCAGCAGTAATCTCATCTATCGGAGTTAAGTGGCAGCACAAGAGACAAAGAACATCATAACAAACAATGGTCAATGTTTTTTTTTTTTGCTAGTTGTTTTTACGTCGCACCGACACAGATAGGTCTTACGGCGACGATGGGACAGGAAAGGACTAGGAGTGGGAAGGAAGCGGCCGTGGCCTTAGTTAAGGTACAGCCCCAGCATTTGCCTGGTGTGAAAATGGGAAACCACGGAAAACCATCTTCAGGGCTGCCGATAGTGGGATTCGAACCTACTATCTCCCGGATGCAAGCTCACATCCGCGTGCCACTACGCGCACGGCCAACTCGCCCGGTAATGGTCAATGTAATGTTGATCAATGTTATGCGCTTTTGATAGTGTAGGCCTTCATATTTTGTTTCCTTCCGACTCTGAAATACCTTTCTTATCAATAGTCAGGGTCCGGCTCCATGGCTAACTGGTTAGCGTGCTGGCCTATGGTCACAGGGGTCCCGGGTTCGATTCCCGGCAGAGTCGGGAATTTTAACCATCATTGGTTAATTTCGCTGGCACGGGGGCTGGGTGTATGTGTTGTCTTCATCATCATTTCAACCTCATCAAGACGCGCAGGTCGCCCACGGGTGTCAAATCAAAAGACCTGCACGTAGCGTGCCGAACATGTCCTCGGACACTCTCGGCACTAAAAGCCATACGCTATTTCATTTCATAGTTCGTGAGATAAAACTGAATAAGACATAAATGATACGAAATTTGGTTTCTCCCTAACTTTTGTTATGTACGGTAGTACTTTTCGATAGGACCAATATCATAGGTATTTAAAAATAAAATTTTAGGTGCTTTCCCCTAAACTACAATTTCATTCACGGTGAGTACAATTGTTTTTTAGCTTACACTTTAGTTTATTATTCCCCGACTCTATATACCGATTGTTATTAAATCCTGTTAACCCATTTTCTCGTGGCTCGGCGTTGATATGGGCTTATAAATCATTTTTACGTAAACACAGTCTGCAGATATAAAATATATAACATAATGAATGACCTGAGTGATCACAATTTATTAATCTTGGATATTAATATTACACCCAAAATGAATACACAAAGAAATTATGTAATACAACCTACAAAATACCATGTACCATCTGTGGAAAAATACATGTCCCAAACGCCATTAACTATAAATTACGAGGATAGCTCGGATATCATAACAAATAAATTAATTAAATATTTTTAAAGAAAGTACTGCTTTAGTTAGAAATTAAAGTCCTGATCTAAATAAGAAAGTTAGACCCTTTTGCACATGCTTTACTTCAGAGTCACCGGGCGAGTTGGCCGTGCGCGTAGAGGCGCGCGGCTGTGAGCTTGCATCCGGGAGATAGTAGGTTCGAATCCCACTATCGGCAGCCCTGAAGATGGTTTTCCGTGGTTTCCCATTTTCACACCAGGCAAATGCTGGGGCTGTACCTTAATTAAGGCCACGGCCGCTTCCTTCCAACTCCTAGGCCTTTCCCATCCCATCGTCGCCATAAGACCTACCTGTGTCGGTGCGACGTAAAGCCCCTAGCAAAAAAAAAAAAAAAAAAACTTCAGAGCTGTTAAATTTAATCAGACAAACAAATAATTTATATTATAAAATTAAAAGACAACAGATGAGATTTAGTATGGGATGTGGCTATATTTCACAGCAGTTAATACAAGACTATAAAGACATACGTAACAGGGTTACTAGAATGAAAAGAGATCTAGAAAATAATTATTACATCAATAGGTAAACAGCACAAATAATTAGTGGAAAGTTATTAATAATATTTTAACAACTAATAACTGTAACAATGAAGAAATACAATTGAAAATAAATGATAAGTTGGTGACTGATTATAGTCAAATTTCTACTATATTTAATGACTATTTCACTGATATGGGTCTGTCTATAGCTAAGAACATTCCTCAGTCTGAATACCCTCACCTTGAACCTGGCCCAACTAATTCCTTATTTTTAACCACTACTAATGAAAGTGAAATTGAACAAATAATTAATAATCTTAAAAACAGTTGTAGTGTTGACTGTTTTGGTATTAGTAATAGTCTTATAAAGAGACTCTCTAAATTTATTATACCTCACATCACAAAATTAGTTAACAAATCTCCAGCTAAACTTAAAATCGCCAGAGTTGTACCAATGTATAAAGACATAGATAAATTTAATGTAAGTAATTACAGACCAATCTCGGTACTACCTCCTTTATCTAAGAGTTTAGAACAAGTGGTTAAAAAAGATTATTAGATTTTTGTTAAATAATAAATATTTTTATCAATTTCAGTATGGTTTCCTACCTCACTCGAGTACCAGTAATACTATTGGGGATATAATTATTAAACTACAACAAGCTTTAGACTCAGGTAGGTTAGCAGCTGGTTTATTTATAGATCTTAAAAAGGCTTTTGACACAGTTGATCGTAAAATTCTATTACATAAATTTGAAGTAGCAGGCATTAGAGGTATTGCATTGGATTGGTTTGTGGATTACCTTTCTAATAGGAAGCAGTGTGTTACATGTAACAATACTCAGAGTAATGCAAAGGTGATAGCAATTGGTGTGACCCACGGTTCTGTGCTGGGGCCTATATTGTTTCTTATCTTCATTAATGATATTGGTCACCTTAAGTTAAATGGAAGACTATCCATTTTTTCTGATGACACTAATATTTGTATGCAGGCTCCAGCAATAATGAACTGTAACAAAATATGCAGCAGGATATTCTATTACTTGAAACATGGCTTAATTCCAACCGATTAACTATAAATATAACAAAAACATACATACATACATACATACATACATACATACATACATACATACATACATACATACATACATACATACATACATACATTATCATTATAGACTCTTATGCCTTTCAGCGTTCAGTCTGCAAGCCTCTGAGAATTTACTTAACGTCGCCACAATCCTCGATTTGCAACTAGTGTTGTGGCCTGAGACAGTATTAATACACTGTCTCCTTGTTTGACATTTTCGAGTTGGAGTCTATCTCCGTGGAAATTATTTCACTTTATCTCCCTGCGAGATATGGACTTAATCCTCATAGTAACTTAAATTAATGAACTGCTTCCTTCTCCTACGACTGTGGGTGAGTTACTATTTATTTGAAACTTGATTATACGCAACTACTCGAAGTTGCATCGGGTCTGTAAACTCTGTTGGTTAATATGCTCTACCGGGAGTCGTTTAATTTCCGTGGACTGTAACCTACTGCGCAACCTCTGGCGCATCCCGATCCTGGAGTAACGAAAGCCAACTTCCGCTTACCGTTGTAAGAGGAAGAGAGAGTGGTCTGCCGAGAACATGGAAGCCGAACAGACGTGCATATATAGCTCCGCTATGATGTTCAACTTCAAGATGGTGCCTGGTTGATCCAGTGCATTTTCGGGGTCACATTCCCCGATTTATGAGTTCCTGTACTCTGGACGAACTTTTGGAGCATCGCAGATGTTGTATTTTCTACTAGTTTTATTTGTTTGAACTTCGGCCTAATGTAAGTAACAGCGTTCTTCTTCAACGCCACCCGGAAGACTGTAAGTTTGAATCCTTTCTTCTAATGACATTTTGCTACTATTTCATCGAAGAGTTGGTGCTATTCAGTTGGTGACACATACTATGCCTCTCCTAGAAATACGACGTCGAACATTTACCAGAACTTGAATTTAATAATAATAATAACTTTTTCGGCGGCATGTTGTGATTAGATACCGGTTCCCGTGTTTGGTATGGTATTTCAAAATTAGAATTGTTCAAAATTGGAAACTCTTAAAAATGTGGTACAAAGATTGTAATATTTGTTCTGGAAACTCTTGGCATTTTCCTTTTAACAGGAAAGAGGTGATGTCTTGAGCTCGAGTTAGAGGAGACGTTTTTGCTTTGTGAAAGATACTAAGGGAGGCAGTTTTCGTAAGGTTTTCCGGTGGGAATTTTTCTTTTGCCTGTTATTTCCCCTTTTCTTTCGGCTTTTAATTTTCCTCCGAAATTCGTTTTTTTTAACTTTTCGTGCGGTTTGTTGATTGCATTGTTGTGATCTTAATTATTATTGGTCCTCTCCCTCGGGTCTGTACTTGTATTGTTGTTGTTGCCATGGGGATGGATATTATGATGATTGTGATGAAAATGTACTGGACGTTTGTGGGCTATTGCTTTAATTGATGATTTAAATGAAAATGGTATTTTTCGTGCTCCGGTGATGTCTGAAAAGTTATATGCTAAGCCCGTTGTCTTTATTTTGGGGCCGATTTGCTATATGTGATTTGACCCATTGGTTGGTATTACTGTTCGCCCGCGTGTTGTGATTTTCTTGATTTTTCCTTTTCCCTAGTTTTTTGGGTTTTTCTTGGTTTTCTTCGTTTCGCTCGAGGTTTAGAAACCTTATACAAACTCCTCGCCTAGTATCTCCTTTGGTTGGTGTATTTTACAAGTAAAGAAAGATTAACTTAATTAATTAATTTTATGCAAGTAACTAAATTTATGACGCTGAAGGTTTTAAACTCAATCTAAGGTAATTAAACAGAAGCATAATTTATTTGTATTTTATAACTAAGAAGATAGGCTGGTTATGAAATTCATATTGGGTCCCAATGAACTAGGCCGGTTCGAACCGTAGGTTAGTTATGTTTTGATATTATTTCTCTGTTTAATTTTTTTTTTAAATTTCCTGTTGATGTTCTGAGTCCAGAGTTATCTTAAAATTATTTCCTTCTCTGATTAAATATATTTATTTACTTCAAAAGAACCTGGACGTGTTATTATTGTAGTATTTGAAACCATACAGTGATCGTTATCTTTTTTTCTTTCCATGGCCTCTGGTCGCTTGTCTTATTTGTGGTAAGTACCTTTTGTGTTGGTTTACCTTTGGATAATTTTGCTTCCACTTGTTTGTTCTTTTTAAACCTATATTTCTTGTCTTGTTGCTACCTGTGCGGACACTGTGGGGATGGGTGTTTGTGCGGGTCAGTCAGTGGTAGCTCCAGAGCGTGGTTGTCATTTGTTTTCACTTCGCTCTGTGCGGTATGCGAGCTGTTCCTTCAGAACTGCTCGCCTGTTTGTTGACCCTTGTGTTATTGTGTTTCGTCGGCTCGTAGCTGACCCTCTTGGCATCCCCTTAACGTTGTCACTGTATGGTTTTAAAAGGTGTGTCTGGGTAATGAAAGGCATGTTAAGATATCTATAAAAAATGTAAAGGAAATGCATTCATCTTGTTTAACTGTACAAAAATTTGTTTCATGTTAATATCTTCGGGGTGTTTTGTCCGGTTCCCTGTCGAGCTGTGTGCTACCTTCTTGGATTGTGTACGTGATGTTGGTATTGCTCTACCTGCTGCTGTTCGTGTGTTTCCCGCCTGCCTGCCTTACTGCTTTCAGGTGCCTTGTATCATTCCCTTCTTTGTTTCTTCGTAAATTGGTGAGTTTGAAGTTTATCAACTACTCTAAAATCTGAATTTATTATCATTTATCTTAAAAATTGTGAAATGACCGACACTTGAGCACGAATCGATTGGCTTTGGGCTACGAGTGTACCACAGTTTGCCGTGTACTCTGTGATTTTCTTGGTGGTTATTTGTTCAGTATTTTCATGGTCTACCTGCGAAAATGATTTAATCTGTGGTTATGGAATTAATTGTGTTTAATCGAGTTATTGGTTTTGCTCGGATATGTTGCGTGTGACATTATTTGTTTTACTGGATTATGATCGTTGGCCTGTACTCTGGGAACTTATTACATTATCTGTCCTGACGTTTTATATTGCTTCCCAGGTTTGCTATTATTTTAATTATTTTTCCTGACATGATGCTTCGACTGTGCTAAAATCATTCTGCGAGAAACTATCGTTGTTGATTTTACCTACTGCGTTGCTAACAGCGTGCGAACCTTGCATGTACTTAAACTATTGGCATGTCTACCTTGTGCCTGGTCAGTATGGGTGTGATTTACTGCTGAACTGTTTGGCATTTCATCGTATCCTCCCATCGTTAGTGCTTATGAACCCGTTTTAAACTTTTCCTGGTTTATGTGATTGGCATGTGTTACTGTTATTTGCTCTGTGCTATTGAAATTATGCCTTGCTACCTTCTTTGGCCTAAATGGGATTGTGTGCATTCCGGTACCTGTTTCTTTCGAGTACTTAATTCTTGATGATTGTTAAACTTTGAAATTAATCCTGCCTGTGATGTTTCTTTACATTGGGCCGGTAGTTACCTCGAAATTCTTTACCTTTACTTTGTCTGGTAAATGTTTCCTAACCTTGTCTTGTTACCATTAGTCCCGAGAGGAACTTGAGTTTAAAGTGTAGAGCCTTATATCTACTTGGAAGTCATCATTTATGTTTAATATAACCAGTCGGTGGTGATGTGTTTCCATGTTTGCTGTGCGATTGCTGATCTGTCCTAGCCGCGAGACTTGGCTGTGCTTTTTGCATGAGTGGTTTCCATTTTTACCCTGTCTTGCTGTTGGTGTCCGTTTGGTGTGTCGTTAGGTGGTGGACGGAGGCATGTTACCTTATGTCATCTGTTATTGGGTAGTTATGGGCTATAGTTGAACTCTGTTAATCGGTGATTGGGTTGGTGACTTGTTGGCCACGTGCCTGGACATTTTAGTGTCTTTGCTTGTTTACCCTTTTCCAACTATTGATTGCATGTGGTTCTCTGTTTCATTGTGTTTTGTACCCTATTATCGGTTGTATTTGTTACCTGGTTGGAAGTATTTGTACCGTGCGGCCTGCCTCAAGTGTTCCTGCTGGTGAATTGTCTATGGTGGAATTATTAAACTAGCCCGTTCTGTCTGAAATTTGTGACCTTGTCGTCATCCTGATGAAAATTTTGATCATATATGGAGGTTCTTGTATTTGGTAGTTCTCGGCATATCTGACTTGGTACCCTGTTGAAGTCATCATGTGTCTAGGTATACTTCTTCTGCAAAATTCATTTAACCTATCCTTATTTGCCTAGTTCCATTTCGAGTTGTGAGTTCTGTGAAACCCTTTACCTTATCTACTTATTGTTTTGGAGTTGAGTGATGCAGTAGGGTCATAACACCTGAGGACTGAGTTCCTTTTAGCCTGTAATGGTTTGGTCGTGATCCTGTGTTTGGAGGAAAGTGTACGGTACCGTAAGTTTGATTTTGGGATTTGCATATTGATTACTGAGCATGTTGTTGAGGATGGTGTATTCCTTTAATCCCTTTAAGGGCTAACACGTGGCTTGGGGTAGTCATTATGGTTTTACTATTATTATTGTAGTGTGTGTAATTGTGGTTATGGCATGTCAGGTATGGGCGATGTGTTGCCTTGATGTTTTACCTTGTGCCTTTGTAGATTTGGGAATAACCCGTCACATGGATTTATTTCTCGTTTGGAACTATCTTGCCTTGTTGTAACTTGCTGGTTTCGTGTTTCATGGTTTCTTCATTTCCTGTCTCCATGCATTTCTGGTTGATCTGATGTCATCGTATCTGTTTTTGGTTCTTCTGTAATGCTCATTTTAAATTTTATCTGCCACTCTATGGTGTTCTTCTCTCAGTGGTTTTTTGGTGTCTGTTGACATTGGTGTTGATCATCTTACCGTGCTTTGAGTTTCCTACTCTGGTATGGGACGGATTAGGATTCTCTTAGTCGGTACTGGAATCTTCCTGCTAATAGATTATGGGGTCTATTAGTTGAGAACTGCCTTCTTCATGCTTCTGTGAGCATTTTCCATGGACTTGCCTCGTATGCCGCCACTTATGTTTTATTTGCCTGCTCCCCTGGGAGATAGGGGGAGGCACCTGTTGGCTGTAGAGCGACAGTGTGATCGGAAAGTCACATATTTATAGACCAGGTAATGCTGAGACCCTATTGGGTAACCGGTAGTGTACGCTGTGTTGGTCAGTGCTCGTTATTTTCCTTTTGGGGTCTTCTGATCTGAGGTTTTAAATTTCCTTTTAATTTGATTGGGTGTCCCTTTGTGGAATGAATTGTGATTATGTTTCCATGCAGTAGGTTAGTTACCTGATTCCAGATTTTGTTCCCTCCTGAGTTTCTCCTGTCCCTATTTCTGTCCTGTTGCTTCCATGGAGCTAATTATGGTCCTGTGTTGTACTTAATTTTGATCTGTAAGTTTTGGTAGCTTGGTGTTTGTTGGTTGGTCTGTTGTTGATGACAAACTGAAACGCGTACCCTCCATCTAAATGATCTTTAGAGGTCTCCAACTGATCCTGCCTACTCTTCCCTTGCTATGAATTTGTTTACCTTTTTAGCCTTGGATTTTTCCATATTTTATGTTCTATTTTCGCTTACCCGAAACTTTGCTAATTGACTGTGTATTGGTTCCTTCTCCTTCTTCTTGTTCATCTTGGTTATGCATGGTGTATATGGAATGTTGAACCTCATTTGTTGGATATTCATTTGCATCTTTTCTGGTGTATTTGTGAAATTTGGAATTTTGCGAGCTCGCTGTGTTGAAGGTCAGCCTCTGTTCTGTTCTACTTGTTGGAGTTAGTTCTGGTTACCTTGGTTCTGCTTGTGTTATACATTATTTGGGGTATTTTGTGGTATACTCGGGTCCTAGTTCAATCGAGGGCAAGTTAAAAATTTAAATTAAAGCTAATACTTGGATCTTGGGTATCATGTAGTACTGCATACACCAATTTATGATCCTTTCTTGTTCCCTGTTCCTTGCTCCCTTGCGTCCCTTCCTTTTCGGGTGGTAATTTTCGTTTAATCTTGGTATTGAAACAAGAAGATTGCATTTCTTGGTAGGTAAATGGGAACTCGATATATAAAACTGATATTAAGTTTGAGAATATCTCTATTACTATCTCAAAAGGTTTAAAATTGATGTTTGGGAATTTTCCATTCGTTAACTGGAACATATTCTGGTATAGAGGTGATATAATTATGGTAACAGAAAATACCCAAGAACTTGCAAATTAATTTTCTTTTGAAGAAGATTATTCCGGGAGTTCATCGTAATCATGATGCATTTATCTACTGTATGTGAACTATGAATCAACATGTTGGTTATATGGCTGGTGTAGTACAACAGTCTTATTATTCTTGTGATATCTGAACTAAACAAGCATTGGGTTTAAAGGTACTAACTACAATTGGAAGGCATATACATTGGTATGTTGGAGTTCCTGAGGCATAATGCAATCGTGTTAAGGGAGTGCATGGAAGTGAACTTATCTCGGTGTGTCGTTTACTCATATGGACTCCTTCACCAAAATTTAGTATACTTCTGGACCACCGCAGTATGTGTAACATAAAGTACGAGTGTACGTGTGGTTTCTGGGCGGGAGGCTGAGACAGTATTAATACACTGTCTCCTTGTTTGACATTTTCGAGTTGGAGTCTATCTCCGTGGAAATTATTTCACTTTATCTCCCTGCGAGATATGGACTTAATCCTCATAGTAACTTAAATTAATGAACTGCTTCCTTCTCCTACGACTGTGGGTGAGTTACTATTTATTTGAAACTTGATTATACGCAACTACTCGAAGTTGCATCGGGTCTGTAAACTCTGTTGGTTAATATGCTCTACCGGGAGTCGTTTAATTTCCGTGGACTGTAACCTACTGCGCAACCTCTGGCGCATCCCGATCCTGGAGTAACGAAAGCCAACTTCCGCTTACCGTTGTAAGAGGAAGAGAGAGTGGTCTGCCGAGAACATGGAAGCCGAACAGACGTGCATATATAGCTCCGCTATGATGTTCAACTTCAAGATGGTGCCTGGTTGATCCAGTGCATTTTCGGGGTCACATTCCCCGATTTATGAGTTCCTGTACTCTGGACGAACTTTTGGAGCATCGCAGATGTTGTATTTTCTACTAGTTTTATTTGTTTGAACTTCGGCCTAATGTAAGTAACAGCGTTCTTCTTCAACGCCACCCGGAAGACTGTAAGTTTGAATCCTTTCTTCTAATGACATTTTGCTACTATTTCATCGAAGAGTTGGTGCTATTCAGTTGGTGACACATACTATGCCTCTCCTAGAAATACGACGTCGAACATTTACCAGAACTTGAATTTAATAATAATAATAACTTTTTCGGCGGCATGTTGTGATTAGATACCGGTTCCCGTGTTTGGTATGGTATTTCAAAATTAGAATTGTTCAAAATTGGAAACTCTTAAAAATGTGGTACAAAGATTGTAATATTTGTTCTGGAAACTCTTGGCATTTTCCTTTTAACAGGAAAGAGGTGATGTCTTGAGCTCGAGTTAGAGGAGACGTTTTTGCTTTGTGAAAGATACTAAGGGAGGCAGTTTTCGTAAGGTTTTCCGGTGGGAATTTTTCTTTTGCCTGTTATTTCCCCTTTTCTTTCGGCTTTTAATTTTCCTCCGAAATTCGTTTTTTTTAACTTTTCGTGCGGTTTGTTGATTGCATTGTTGTGATCTTAATTATTATTGGTCCTCTCCCTCGGGTCTGTACTTGTATTGTTGTTGTTGCCATGGGGATGGATATTATGATGATTGTGATGAAAATGTACTGGACGTTTGTGGGCTATTGCTTTAATTGATGATTTAAATGAAAATGGTATTTTTCGTGCTCCGGTGATGTCTGAAAAGTTATATGCTAAGCCCGTTGTCTTTATTTTGGGGCCGATTTGCTATATGTGATTTGACCCATTGGTTGGTATTACTGTTCGCCCGCGTGTTGTGATTTTCTTGATTTTTCCTTTTCCCTAGTTTTTTGGGTTTTTCTTGGTTTTCTTCGTTTCGCTCGAGGTTTAGAAACCTTATACAAACTCCTCGCCTAGTATCTCCTTTGGTTGGTGTATTTTACAAGTAAAGAAAGATTAACTTAATTAATTAATTTTATGCAAGTAACTAAATTTATGACGCTGAAGGTTTTAAACTCAATCTAAGGTAATTAAACAGAAGCATAATTTATTTGTATTTTATAACTAAGAAGATAGGCTGGTTATGAAATTCATATTGGGTCCCAATGAACTAGGCCGGTTCGAACCGTAGGTTAGTTATGTTTTGATATTATTTCTCTGTTTAATTTTTTTTTTAAATTTCCTGTTGATGTTCTGAGTCCAGAGTTATCTTAAAATTATTTCCTTCTCTGATTAAATATATTTATTTACTTCAAAAGAACCTGGACGTGTTATTATTGTAGTATTTGAAACCATACAGTGATCGTTATCTTTTTTTCTTTCCATGGCCTCTGGTCGCTTGTCTTATTTGTGGTAAGTACCTTTTGTGTTGGTTTACCTTTGGATAATTTTGCTTCCACTTGTTTGTTCTTTTTAAACCTATATTTCTTGTCTTGTTGCTACCTGTGCGGACACTGTGGGGATGGGTGTTTGTGCGGGTCAGGCCTCATTTAGTTCTATACCTCTTATCTTTAAATCGTTAGAAACCGAGTCTAACCGTCGTCGTCTTGGTCTACCTCTACTTCTCTTACCCTCCATAACAGAGTCCATTATTCTCCTAGGTAACCTATCCTCCTCCGTTCGTCTCACATGACCCCACCAACGAAGCCGGTTTATGCGTACAGCTTCATCCATCGAGTTCATTCCTAAATTAGCCTTTACCTCCTCATTCCGAGTAACCTCCTGCCATTGTTCCCACCTGTTTGTACCAACAATCATTCTTGCTACTTTCATGTCTGTTACTTCTAACTTATGAATAAGATATCCTGAGTCCATCCAGCTTTCGCTCCCGTAAAGCAAAGTTGGTCTGAAAACAGACCGATGTAAAGATAGTTTCGTCTGGGAGCTGACTTCCTTCTTACAGAATACGGCTGATCGCAACTGCGAGCTCACTGCATTAGCTTTACTACACCTTGATTCAATCTCACTTACTATATTACCATCCTGGGAGAACACACAACCTAAATACTTGAAATTATCGACCTGTCCTAGCTTTGTATCACCAATCTGACATTCAATTCTGTTGAATTTCTTACCTACTGACATCAATTTAGTCTTCGAGAGGCTAATTTTCATACCATACTCATTGCACCTATTTTCAAGTTCCAAGATATTAGACTGCAGACTTTCGGCACAGTCTGCCATTAAGACCAAGTCGTCAGCATAGGCCAGACTGCTTACTACATTTCCAACTAACTGAATCCATCCCTGCCATTTTATACCTTTCAGCAGATGATCCATGTAAACTACGAACAGCAAAGGTGAAAGATTACAGCCTTGTCTAACTCCTGTAAGTACCCTGAACCAAGAAATTCTACCATCAATTCTCACTGAAGCCCAATTTTCAACATAAATGCCTTTGATTGATTTTAATAATCTACCTTTAATTCCATAGTCCCCCAGTATGGCGAACATCTTCTCCCTCGGTACCCTGTCATATGCTTTCTCTAGATCTACGAAACATATACACAACTGCCTGTTCCTCTCGTAGCATTTTTCAATTACTTGGCGCATACTGAAAATCTGATCCTGACAGCCTCTCTGTGGTCTGAAACCACACTGGTTTTCATCCAACTTCCTCTCAACGACTGATCGCACCCTCCCTTCCAAGATGCCAGTGAATACTTTGCCTGGTATACTAATCAATGAGATACCTCGATAGTTATTGCAGTCCTTCCTGTTCCCCTGCTTATAGATAGTTGCAATTACTGCTTTTGACCAATCTGAAGGTACCTTACCAACACTCCACGCTAATTTTACTACTCTATGAAGCCATTTCATCCCTGCCTTCCCACTATACTTCACCATTTCAGGTCTCTTTTCATCTATTCCTGCTGCCTTATGATAATGGAGTTTATTTACTATCCTTTCCACTTCCTCAAGCATAATTTCACCAACATCATTTTCCTCCTCCCCATGAGCTTGGCTGTTTGCAACACCACCATGATGATTTCCTTTTACATTGAGAAGATGTTCAAAATATTCCCTCCACCTCTCCAGTGATTCCCTGGGATCTATTATGAGTTCACCTGAATTACTCAAAACACTGTTCATTTCCTTTTTCCCTCCCTTCCTAAGATTCTTTATTACTGTCCAGAAAGGTTTCCCTGCTGCTTGACCTAGCCTTTCCAGGTTATTACCAAAATCGTCCCATGACTTCTTTTTGGATTCAACAACTATTTGTTTCGCTCTGTTTATTTCATCTACGTACCAATCCCTGTCTGCCTTGGCCCTTGTTTGGAGCCATTTCTGATAAGCCTTCTTTTTACGTTTACAGGCTGCTCTCACTTCATCATTCCACCAAGATGTTCGCCTTTTCCCATCTTTACACACAATTGTTCCTAGGCATTCCCTTGATGTTCCTACTACAGCATCCCTGTATGCCACCCATTCACTTTCTATATCCTGAACCTGCTTACTGTCTGCTGTTCGAAACTTCTAATTAATCATATCCATGTACTTCTGTCTAATTTCCTCATCCTGGAGATTTTCTACCCTTATTCGTTTGCAGACAGATTTCACTTTCTCTACCCTAGGCCTAGAGATACTTAGTTCACTACAGATCAGATAGTGGTCTGTATCATCGAAAAATCCGCGAAAAACTCGTACATTCCTAACAGATTTCCTGAATTCAAAGTCTGTTAAGATATAGTCTATTATGGATCTGGTACCCCTAGCCTCCCATGTGTAGCGGTGAATAGCCTTATGCTTGAAGAATGTATTCGTAACAGCTAAACCCATACTAGCACAGAAGTCCAGCAAACGCTTCCCATTCCCATTAGCTTCCATATCTTCCCCACATTTACCAATCACCCTTTCGTATCTTTCAGTTCTATTCCCAACTCTCGCATTGAAATCGCCCATTAGCACTATTCTATCCTTGCTGTTGACCCTGACAACGATGTCACTCAATGCGTCATAAAACTTGTCAACTTCATCCGCATCTGCACCCTCACATGGTGAATACACGGACACAATTCTTGTCCTAATTCCTCCCACTGACAAATCTACCCACATCATTCGCTCATTTACGTGCCTAACTGAAACTATGTTGCGTGCAATGGTATTCCTGATAAAGAGCCCTACCTCAGACTCTGCCCTTCCCTTTCTAACACCCGTCAAGTACACTTTATAATCTCCTATCTCTTTCTCATTATATCCCCTTACCCGAATATGACTTACTCCTAGCACATCCAGATGCATCCTCTTTGCTGACTCAGCCAGTTCTACCTTCTTTCTTCCATAAGCCCCATTAATATTGATAGCTCCCCATGGAATTCCATTTCGTTCGCCAAGTTGTTTCCAAGGAGTCCCTCGCCTGTCAAATGGGAGTGGGACTCCATTACTCCCATAGGTCCGAGGCTTGCTTAAAATGTTCTGAGCTCGGTAAATTCATGAAGCAGGATGCTGCCCTACTTGCACATAGTCCAAGTGAGGATCTCTCCTCTAACGGGTTATGGACCACCGGTGAATTGTGTAGTCCTGGCCGCCTGAGCACAAGGAGGGCCACGACTCAGAATATGTCCGAGATGCCCACTCCCATTCCATAGCAACTGGTATCCCGACTCTCAGCACAACTTACTAGGCCACTCAGCCGTTGGCCATGGTTCACGAACTAGGACGTGACTACGGTAACCCACAAACATGAACCACTAACACAAACTACATAAATTTTAACAAACCTTTATATGTATGAAATGTGCATAAAAATCTGCTTTCCTTCAATCACAGGGTAATAAAAGTGCACAGTACTAAATTCTTAGGACAGATGAAAATCTGTCGTGGAGTAATCACGTGGAGACTATTTGTAATAAAATCATCCCTGTGATTGGTATCCTCAGTAGATTGCGATATAAGTTCTCTTGTGGGTTGTTGAAGGGTATTTACTATGCTCTTTTTGAAAGCCACATCTCTTATATGATACAGGCCTGGGCATGCTGTAATAAATAATTATTTGGAAAGGTAGAGGTCCTTAGGTAGAAAGCACTAAAAATAATTTTCAAACTGCCCCTTCTGACACCGACTGAAGATCTGTATAAACATTGTAATATATTATCACTTCCAAACCTCCGCATAAAGGCTTCTATTATTATGATCTACAAAATTCAAAACAAATTAGTCCGCTCAAACACGCCAGTAATTACCAATTCACAGATTCTTAATTATGAAACAAGAATTATTTATAATATTCACTACAATCAGATTCATTCTACTAGTTAAGGTCAAAATTCTCTTTGGCATTTTTCTATAACTATGTATAACTCACTTCCAAAAAATATAAAAATGTTACCAACTTTATCTATCTTCAAGAGTTATGTAACTAAATACTTGAAGTAGTATGGTAATTATGTTTAGGAAGCTTTATCCTATCTCATCTATTACGTCATGTTAAATTATATACATATTTACTGTCCGGCTCCATGGCTAAATGGTTAGCGTGCTGGCCTTTGGTCACAGGGGTCTCAGGTTCGATTCCAGACAGGGTCTGAAATTTTAACCATAATTGGTTCATTTCTCTGCCACAGGGACTGGCTGTATGTGACGTCTTCATTATCATTTCATCCTCATCACGACGCGCAGGTCGCCTACGGGAGTCAAATCGAAAGACCTGCATCTGGCGAGCCGAACTTGTTCTCGGACACTCCCGGCACTAAAAGCCATACGCCATTTCATTTCATATACTTACTGTATTTTATTTTGTAATTACATTGTGAATATAGCTGCCATTGTAACGTATTTGTATTGCACCACGAATAGCCTTGGCTCAGGTGCCTATATTGAAATTAAATAAGGTGGTGTAGTCGTTAGCGTGATTAGCTGCCACCCCCGGAGGTCCGGGTTCGATTCCCGACTCTGCCACGAAATTTGAAAAGTGGTACGAGGGCTGGAACGGGGTCCACTTAGCCTCGGGAGGTCAACTGAGTAGAGGTGGGTTCGATTCCCACCTCAGCCATTCTGGAAGTGGTTTTCCGTCGTTTTCCACTTCTCCTCCAGGCAAATGCCGGGATGGTACCTAACTTAAGGCCACGGCCGCTTCCTTCCCTCTTCCTTGTCTGTCCCATTCAATCTTCCCATCCCTCCACAAGGCCCCTGCTCATCATAGCAGGTGTGGCCACCTGGGCGAGGTACTGGTCATTCTCCCCAGTTGTATCCCCGACCCAAAGTCTGAAGCTCCAGGACGCTGCCCTTGAGGCGGTAAAGGTGGGATCCCTCGCTGATTTTGAGGGAAAAACCGACCCTGGAGGGTTTAAGAAGAAGAAGATAAAGAAAATAAATAACTTTGCAACAAAAATACAAATTCATGAATATCTATGTTATCATAGCCGGTGCGGTAAAAATAAGTGATCGGAAATGTAATTCTATATAACTGAAGTTGTGTAGTATTTATCGATAGGGCTACTAATAATATAAATATTTGAGAATTAATTTTCAGGCCCTCCTCTAAACTACCATTTCACTCAGCGTGAATAAAATGATTTATAGCCTAGATTGTAGTAGTTTATCCACCGACTTTATATACCGATTTTCGTTAAATTGTCTTCAGCCGTTTTCCCGTAATGCGTGTACATACATACATACATACATACATACATACATACATACAGACAGACAGACAGACAGACAGACAGACAGACAGACAGAAATTACGGAAAAGTAAAAAGTGCATTTCCTTGTTACTGTGGACATGACCAATACAGAAATACCATTCTTATATATATATAGATAGATAGATAGATTAGAGGTAAATTGAAATATATCGTGGGAAATCGTGGTATGCAAAAAATTTTGAGCACTCTATAAGGAAGACCGCTAACTTAGTTTGAATTTCTTGAAAGAATGGATGGTGAAAGGAAAGTAAGGCAAAATCATGAAAGAACGCCAAAAGGAAATACATTAAAGGGAGAAAGAGGTTTACTATTTACAGAATGTCGAGCAGATTGGAAGTGAACTATAGTAGATAAAGAAAGAAGAGATTAGCAAGAGATCACGTGAAGTGGGTAAAATAGGTCAAATCTGGAACTCAGATGCTGTAAAGGCGTAAAGGACAGAAGAAGAAGAAGAAGAAGAAGAAGAAGAAGAAAATGATGGCGATGATGACATTGGTTTTACGTCCCACTAACTACTTTTACTATTTTCTAAGACGCCAATGTGCCGGAATTTCGTCTCTCAGGAGTTATTTTATGTCCTTGTAAATCTACCGACACGAGGCTGACGTACTGACTGAGCCAAGATCGAAGCTGTCAAATTCGACTCAGAAGATCTGCGCTCTATCGTCCGAGCTACTCAGTCCGGCAGATGAAAAATAAATACGAAATGTACGCAAGGAAGGACAATCTTAAATTGATAGACTGTGACCCTAGCTCTAGCAAGTAGTGTTACACAGGTGTGGGACCAAGGCACACGGATACTGTGTCCGCACATGGCACGCCCCTTGCTGGGAATTAATTTGGTAAACTACCGCGCTGCTGCGTGAAACAGGCGGAACGTGAGGCCTCGCTGCTTGTTTGTCTTATTGCTCCGAGCCCCGTAATGAGAGATACTTGGCCATCAAATTGTATGTTATTACAAGTTAATGCATACCGGCCAGCGCGAATATAACTAATAGGAGATCAATAATGTAGCCATCTATGAGGCCACGTTTCTATAACTACATACTACTAAAATAACATTTCACTGAATAGTCACTTGTAGGTACTGAAGGCTACGGAAAGTAACATGCGAAGACGAAGACCTATGAAGTTGAATCCACATGAAATAAACTGTGAGCTACCCTTTACTTCCTAAGATGGTCCATCGCGTAACGTAACGATCCTTAACCTTTTTTCAGTCAAGACCCAAAGTGAACTAGTCGATCAACTTGCGCAACCCATGGGTCTATTTTCAAGTGCAGGGTTCTTTTTTATGGCTTTTTATGGTCAGGGGAACATGCACGGAAGGCGATAGCGCGGCCGGGTGATTATTATTGCTTCATGACCGGCTAAGATGATCTGATGCAGTACGGTAGCGATAACCATTGTTTCACAGCAATACTTTAATTCAACATCTGCGGTATTGGTAGCGTGTTCAATGTGTTCGCTTTAAAATAGCATAGTTTCTGTAGCAATACTAAAGTAATAGTGTGTTTAACGAGTGATGTATGCAGTAGAACAGCGTGTATTTATTGTGTTGAGTTATGCGAAGCATTCTTCTTATACAGAGTGCCGCTTTCGATTCATTCGCAAATTTCCTGCCATCCTCCCTCTCCATAGGAGTACGGTACGTAAATTAGTAAACAAGTTCCGCACCACCGGGTCCATTCTTAACAAGAAATCACGCAAGAGACGAACCGTTTTAACAGAGGAAAAGCTTGACGAAATAGGAGCTTTCTTGGAAAGAACTCCAACAAAATCCCTGTCGCGTCTCGTCGTACAAGCCAATGTGTCATTATCTTTTCCCAAAAAGTAACAAAACTTTTAAAAGCAAAACCGTACAAACCCACCCCTGCCCAATATTTAAGAGGACCTGACAGTTTCGCTAGGGTTGGGTATTGTAACTGGTTGCTTCAGTCAGTTCACGATGGGTATGTTGACCCAGAACTTTTATTTTAGAGTGATGAAGCATGGCTACACCTAAGTGGCTATGTAAATAGTCAAAACAATCCCTACTGGTGTGCAGAAAATCCCCACCAGTTGCATGTTCGTCCACTTCATGATGTAAAAATAGGAGTTTGGTGCGCAATAAGTGCTCGCAGAATTATAGGGCCTATATGTTTCCACGAAACAATAAATGCTGATCGATACATAGACCTCATTCTCAGACCATTCTTTCAAGAGCTGATGGAAGAAAGGAATAATGGTTACTTTATGCAAGATAATGTGACGGCCCACACTGCTAATCGGTCTGTGGAGGTAATACGGGAAGTTTTCGAAGATCGTGTGGTTAATTATCCCCCTAGATCTCCTGATTTAAATCCCTGTGATTGTTATCTTGTGGGCGATGCTGAAGGGAAAAGTGTATGTGAACAACCCTCACACAAGAGAAGAACTACAAGAGAACATTACACAAGTTATTTCGAACATCACACGGGCTGAGATTCGCCGAGTGTCTGCAAACCTATTTACGAGGTGTCAGGCGTGTTTGACAGCTGGGGGACAACATTTTGAACATCAAATGTAATGCCAGGCAGGCTTTAGACCAGGGCCTCTCAAACGCCCAAAATCTCACGCGTGCAGATACAAGCGCAAGAGCTCCGTGCACTGTGCATCGCTGCCGCTCGCCATGGCTCGGATCATCACTTCGTCTCTGGGCTACTCGGCTAAGCTCGGCTCAACTCGCCTATGCTCGGCTTGGATTTGGAGCGCTACGGCGCAAGTGGGGCAGAGGGAGACAGGCGTGAGGAAAGAGAGAGTAAGCGCTATTGCTCCAAATCGAGGAGTGGGGGGTCTGCACTCTGGTCAACCAAGCCAAGTCGTCTCTTGCACCGTGCACAGTGCATGCACCCTGAGAGGCCCTGCTTTAGACTAATAGTTTTACTAGAAACGAATTTCTATAAGTGTGGATTGCCGTGAGTAGCGGGGAGGAAAAGCGCGCATTATACCGGCTGGCGACCGAGTGTCATTGCGCCAGCCGTGCCGTGCTCTGAGTGATGCTGCGGAACCAGCTGAAAAAACAGACCCTGTATAACAACAATGGAGTATGGCCTCCGGAGAGGCCTGGTGCAGGTCTTTTTCTAGTAGACGGCATATTAAGCGACCTGCATGTTTGTGAGGATGGGGCTCTACCTAAGCTGATTTCTAATGTTGATGTCATCACGAAAACCCAGCCGCGGAGTCAGATGAATTAAACAATGAAGGTTAAAATCTCCAACCCGGCCAGGAATCGAACCCGTGACCCCCTGGACCAAAAACCAGTCGGATTATTTTGAAGTGATCAAGTAACAATATTGTGTAGGCATCACCCCGCAGGCTAATTTGATTCTTAAACAGCACCATCGAAGGTTATGTGGTTATACAGAAACCTATGGCGGCGCTATAATGAAGCGTACTAGTGAAGATGAGGAGTGAAATAGTTTGCCATTGTTTTTCTCACTGAGCGAGAAAGTGCTATTGCAGCTCGACTCACCCTGTGAGTTCCACCCTTCACAGCAGACCAGACACTAGACGTACTGTGAACGTCATTACACAGCACCAACCATACTGCCGCCGCCATAACAGACTTCACAGACTACAAAGTGCCCAAAATGTGTGATTCAGATACGCATACGACGTACATCCCTATGCCCATATCTGTCCTTTCTCAGTTGCAACTAAACAGCAAACGAAGGAGTGTTATAGTATTGTAAGTATTATGTTTCGTGTTTTGAAAGGCCAGAAATCTCGAAAGAAACTGAGTCGACACTAAAAAATTATGGCTCCCTTCTTAACAAATACTTCATCTGTTCAATACCCGGTGAGGCCGTACGTCATTCCTGTACATCGAACCACGACATGCAAGAGATCGTTCACAGTCTTGAAATGAACCCCGTTAGGGATGCTACATCTAAAACGAAATTCAAAGCCTCCAGCCAACGTCATCTTATAAGCATTTCCATTGTAACTTGAGCCTAATCAAGAAGCAGACTTCAACCATACAATTTTAGGATGCACTAGATACAAACCACAAGTAACCAATTTATATCAAACGCTTATACAACTCAAAGTTCCACTTCCCACTTCCGTTTCGTCGTTGTTCAGCAGCTATGACATCCGTATACATCAAGCAATAGCTAAATTTTTATGTGAAACCAATTTAACATTGTGATACGTTTGCTCTGTAGTCTGTATTTAAAAAGTCCTCATCCAACCCAAGTTCCTGTACCGTGGCTTTCCATCACCAGTTAGTCACAATGCCATGAAAGGTCCCAAGTGGTAAAGATGTTGCTCTTTGATCTTCCCGTTTTCTAAATGCACAGAGCTGGCAGCATGGTCTTACGGAACAAATGCCAAAATGTGTAAATAAAATAAAAATAAAATTGTAACTTGAGTGTGAATGGGATACATGAATGAAAAAGAAAATGTGTTATAGAACGTATTCATGATAATTTAACTTCAAGTTCTACAAAGGTTTACATTAGTTTAGGTTTTTAAAACTATTTTGTTAATGTATTTTATATTCTACTATATCAGCACTGATATTTTCATTTAATGTAGATCTTTACTTTACACATTAATGTTAGATCATTTACATCTCCGTACAGGCCCTTGGAGTGATGGAAGGTAAAGGCTTCCACTATCCGTAACCTCAGCAGTTGATGGATACAGTGGTTAGCTCTACGCCCGGTTGTCTTTGCTCCCAGGAATTAACCTGGTACTCATTTTTTGTGTAGGCTGAGTGAACCTCAGGATCATATGCACCTCCGGGAGTGGGAATCTCGTTTCTTAAAATTTTCGGCTTCCTGACGGGGAATCGAACCGTCCTTCTGGGTGAACCAAGCACGCCTTTATCGCTTCGACCAGGCAGCCCCTTACATCATTACATATTACTTAAAATTCTCAACTCTATTTTTTCTTGCTGATATCCTCCATTGTACACTCGAAATCTTTACTATCTCGTGGCCAGAAATATTCATTTCAGGCAAGAAATCAGTACAGCCCTCAGAACCACCTGCTTACACGCTCTTTCTCATTGGTCACATCCATTAGACGCGCTAACACATGCACACATCTGAAGAGTGAGGGGCGGTGGAGAAAACGGAAGTACGAGGATATCTAGCATGAACGAAACACACGCGGAGGGGAAGGTACTTGCTTCCCCGCCTGCCCACACGTCCCACTGGCTCGACAATGAAGGGAGAGGAGAGGGGAATGAAGGGAGACGGGAATGAAGGGAGGAACCACACGGTTCCTTCAAGGCAACAGACGTAATTTGTATGCCAACTGATAGAGGTCCAAGTTCTCCAGTTTCTTTGTAATACTTGTGTGCGAAGTCTGGCTCAGATGTTAGCGGTCTCGATTATCAAATGGCATCGCGCTCAACCACTGTAAGAAAGAATTACCCTTATTTTCGTCAATATAGGCCCTGTTAAATAATAATAATAATATTAATAATAACTGTTATCCTCAAAAACCAAAGTAAAAATAACCTGGCATTACATAATTTTGATTATCAGAGAAGCAAGGGCGGTTGGAAAACCGTTCCTATGAAGTTCTTGTCAGCGCTGATCAAACAATGAAATGCCATATATTGGGAAGGGATTACATCGTACACACTTCATCGAAATTACATTATAGTTAATTAATTGTTTTCGTTGATTAGGAAAAGCTATTATAGCCAGAATGTTTAACCATAGAAACATCTTAATCAGTTGCCGAAAAAATGGAGTTGGGAGTGACGTCTGAGTGCACAACGTCGCAAGCCACACCTCCTGGAAGACGAACACACGTGATGTTGCCTGCGTTACTTCTCCTTCATCCTTAGGGTTGGCCAAAATCTTCGCCCAAACGTTACCTGTTTCCTTTTCCACCCGGAATTCTTGTGATCGCGATTGTACTAATCTCATTTACATGGAATTTTGTTTAATGACTTTTTATTGTCTTGTTTCCGTTCTAAATGCTATAAACTTGTGTACGTTTTCTTCATTTACCTCATGTGGTTGAGTATAACAGGAAGCCAGGAGGTCTATCTTCACCACGGGCAATATAGTTATCTAGTAATGAGACTGAGATTTCAGTGGAAACTACATTTTGCTATGTGTCCAGAAAAGGTGTTGCGGGGATTCAATTCCCTGTCAGAAAGTCGAAAATTTAGAAACCAGATATTCGCTTCTGGAGAGGCACATGGCCCTGAGGCTCACTCAGCCAAAAATGAGTACCAGTTAATTCCTGAGGCAAAGGTGGCCGACCGTAGGAACTTTCTTTGGCCCTAGAATTTTCCTTAATAACTTATCTCCTTTTTATCTATCGTTGTCTCATTTATTATTAATAATAAATTATTATTATTACTATTATTAAAATTATTATTATTATTATTATTATTATTATTATTATTATTATTATTATTATTATTATTATTAATTCGATACAGCTACCTATAGTCTACGATAACGCAATCGTCTTTCATTCTTTCTTCAAGAGGTGCTTTTCCGAGCTCTTCCCTTTGAAATTATCCTCTGGCTTCAAAGTTTCTCTTCTGCAGAAATCTTAGGCCTTTCTCTGGGGAGGGGATTACCCTTGCTTCTTTTGTCTCGAAACTCGCTCTGTCTCAGCATCTTCCGTTGTAATGTTGGCCCTTTTCAATTCCTGATGCAGTTCCTGAAGACAGGGAAACTGTGAGCAACATTGCTCAGCAAGCACATGGCCAACACTTTTGGGACACTGAGGGCTTCATCTTTTTCTTGGCTAGTGGTTTGAAGTCGCACTAACACACTGAAGGTTTTTCGATGGCGCAAGAATGCGAAAGGGCTAGGATTAGGAAGAAACGGCCATGGCCTTGGTGTGAAAATGGGAAACCACGGAAAACCATCTTCAGTTTGCCGACTGTGGGATTCGTACCCACAATCTCCCGAATGCAAGTTCATAGGTACGTGACCCTGAACGCACGCCGGTAGACTTCATCCTCATTGTCTGGCTGAAACTGAGGACCATGATCAACAACCCCGCAGCACACAATTATTCTAAAGAAACATCCTGGGAAATTGGCCCACAAACAGGTGATAATCAGAGGGAGTCAAGTCGGAGGAAAAAGATAGACGTGGTGTATGTATGTATGTATGTTTAGTTCTCAACCCGAAGGCTGGTTGGATCCTCAACAGCTCTGCCATCAGCTGTCATAGATGGCCTAGGCATCACTGAGGAGGCGTACTAGGGAAATGAGGAGTGAGGTAGTTTCCCGTTGCTTTCTTCACCAAGCCAGAAGCTTCTGCCAAGCCCACTGAAATACATGCACCAACCGACCCTATGAGCAATATTTTCACACCATTCATAGCAGGGACTGGCTGCAGAAGGAATGGCATTACTAGCATCACTCATACCTCAGTCACCTTCATTTTGCCAAAGCCAAGGATAAAGCTGAGACAGATCAATGGAAGTAACAAGATTGCTCTACCCCATACCAGAAAATATAGTGCACTGTAAACACTAGGTCCCGCCAGCAAAGGCATATAGACGTGGTAGCACGTGGAATTCTAGCTCGGCAGTCGTTTCTCGACTATTGCGAAGGTGCGTCGTCATGTTGAAGGAGAACATCTATAGCCCATTTCACTAGCCGCTTCCTGTTCGTACAATTTTGATTTTTGGGCACACCATTCTCTTTTACTCTGTATATATATATAGCGCAGCATGAAAGAGCCATTGCAGGGGCGCGTGTGTGCAGGAGATGGTGATATAGAAAAAACATCAAATTATTATATCACCCCAAGCATTTATTACAGGGGAACAAACACTTGGCACAGTTCAGTGGCTTGCTCTCACTTCAGCCGCAAGGACAAGCGACGAACACAACACACCTGGAAGAAGGTCAGTAAACTAGAATTAATCACAACAAGCACGCGGACTGCTTATGTAACAAATACTCGCTGTGTATCGCAGATCTACACAACAGTGCAATGGTTTTTTAATGTGGCGAGTACCCGTGTGCAGTGAATACCTACGATACACCCCTCAGGTGTTTTGGTATAACTTTTCCTTACATCTGTATTGTTGTTAGATTTACTGTATTCTACCCATTGTTCTGTTTAAACGTCCAGTTCCGACACGATCTCTTGAAGTGTAATGTGCCTGACATGCTGCAAATTCCAGCAAGAAGAGAATTCCAGGTGCGGCTAGCTGAGACGAACAAATGACTTGTTTTAGCCAACTAATTGGTGAATAGGTTTATACTTATCAGTTATCAGAAATCTCGTTTGTAGGTGCCGGGCTGAGTAACTCAGACGTTGGCCGTGCGCGTAGAGGCGCGCGGCTGTGAGCTTGCATCCGGGAGATAGTTGGTTCGAATCCCACTATCGGCAGCCCTGAAGATGGTTTTCCGTGGTTTCCCATTTTCACACCAGGCAAATGCTGGGGCTGTACCTTAATTAAGGCCACGGCCGCTTCCTTCCAACTCCTAGGCCTTTCCTATCCCATCGTCGCCATAAGACCTATCTGTGTCGGTGCGACGTAAAGCCCCTAGCAAAAAAAGAAAAAACTCTGACGGTAGAATGCTGGTCTTCGAAACTCAAGTTGACGGACTCGATCCCGGGTTAGTACGGCGCGTTTTCGCCCAAATATGTCAGCCTCGTTTCGGTAGATGACCGACACATAAAAGAACTCCTGAGGGAAAAGTTTCAGGCACGGCTGTGTCTCCAAAAACCGTAAAAGTACACTAGTGTCCAAAAGTTAAGCATAATCAATAAACGAGGCCATACCACCTGATAGGAATGTCAGACGGATTGCTGAACAAACGGAAGCTAACTCACACCCACATGTCACACAACTTGTCAAAAAAAAAAAAAAACAGTGTCAGAAAGGTTCTGATAGCTAAGGTACACCTTTGACAACAACTAACAAAGCTTGGTAATGTCTTCCACAACAAAATATGCTGTTAATAAGGTGTATGGTTACTCCTAACTGCCACACATGCTTCGCAGTGACGTGGCATGCTCTCTGTCAGATGGTCTAAGAGCTCTTATGGCAGTCGATCCCATTCATCCAAAAGGGCAATGCGAAGGTCTTGGAGGGTCCTTGATGGAGATTGACGGGGTGCAATTCGCCTCCACAATGCATCCCACGCATGTTATATAGGATGGATTCAGATCCGCAGACCTCGCTGGCCAGTCCATGCGATGAACGTCTTCCCCAGCCTGAAATCCATCCATCAGAGCAGCGCGGTGCGGTCGGGCATTATCGTCCATTAAGAGGAAGTCTGGACCAACCACACCTCTGAAGAGTCGAACATGTGGTCTCACCCCTGTATTTACGAGCGTTAACAGTATTCCTCAGACCACCCATGAAGATGTGCAGGTCCGTACGGCCATTCAACATGATGACGCCCCACACCATGACGCCACCACCACCATACTGATCCCGTTCCGCGATGTTCCTGTGGTTGTCTACCCGGTTCTCTCCAGATTAATGTATGACTGGAATCGTTCTGCAAACTGAAGCGGGATTCATCTTTGAAGAGCACATGCCTCCATTCATTCATGGTCCAGTTTCAATGTTGAAGGCCGCACAGTAAACGGGCCCGTCTCGGTGCTGGGGTGAGCGGGACGCACACCGCTGGACGGCGGGCAAACAACCCTGCTGTTCTGAGCCCCCGGTACACAGTTTGCCGGGAAACGGCAACCCCTGAGACGGCTGCAAGCTCTGCCACAATTGTCTTGCAGGTGCACTCCGAATTCGTAGAGTGGTTAAGGCTAGTTATCGGTCCTGCTGTGGGGTGGTTACCCTTGGTCGACCTGGTACTGGCCTACGACTATCATCTCATGTGTTTCGAAATCGTCTCCAAAGCCTGGAAATGACACTTTGTGGCACATTCAAGGATACGGTGACTTCGGTCTATCTGGCCTGCTTCCAGGCGACCGAGTATTCTACCCTGCAAAACGGGGTCCAAATGGCGTCGTTGTGCCATTATGTTGTCACGTTCACCACGAGGCTATACTCCACACACTATAACAGTGCAAACACGACTGAGGGAATATGGGGCGCAGGCACTGGCTGTGTTTACCTTGCGGTTACGCCGCTAGTCAAAGCAGGCAACACTCCTTTCCTATACAGAGCGAACACGTAAGGTAATATATAGATTATAAGTCTTCGTTTCAGGGCGTCCCGGATTCGATTCCCGGCCGGGTCGGGGATTTTAATAGCTTCTGATTAATTATTCTGGCTTGGGGATTGGGGGTTTGTGCTTGTCCCAACACTCTTCTCTTCATATTCACACAACACACAACACTACCAACTAGTACAGAAACACGCAATAGTGATTACACCGTCCACATAGGGTTGGCCACAGGAAGCGCATCCGGGCGTAAAACTGTATCAAATCCACGATGTCTGACATAGTTCGCACCCCCGGAAAAGCGATAGAAGAAGAAGATATAGACCATAGGTGGGTAATGAGATGGGCTCCTTGGCTAACGGCATGAGCGCTGTAAAGAGCAGCTGGCTTTTAATAGTTAATACTGTAAAAACTAGATGGCGATATGCGGAGTCGAGGCGCAAGCAAAGCCACAGCAATGAGTATATTATATTTACGCAATACAATCGTACAGTTCGTCCGTCATTCATTGTGTATGCTGTATTCCTAAATAAGCTTTTATATTGGCCTACTTATTTTGTTTCCTGTTTTGATACAAACCAGCACTGACTCCTTCCTAATCACAGCCTCAAGTAAATAGAGACTGGACGCTTGAAGCATTATTTTTTACATTTTTCTTTAATTTATGGCCTTCGTCCATAGGGCATTTGTGCATCAGCTATGTACAATGATTTAAATATTACAGCGAAAAGAGAAAAGTAATTGGATAACAAGGTAAAATACATACAGAAGGACAATAAGGACGTAGAACAGAATGAAAAGGAAAAAAAGAAACACGCTTGGTATAGACAGTCTTGTTTCTTTAAATACACTGACTGACAGAGCAAATGCAACACCAAGAAGGAGTGGTTCGAAAGGGATGAAAGTTGGGGAAAAAACAGAGACGGCACGGACGAATAATTGATGTTTATTTCAAACCGATATGCAGGTTACACAATGCGCACGGCATCGACTCAGTAGGATGTAGGACCACCGCGAGCGGCGATGCACGCAGAAACACGTCGAGGTACAGAGTCAATAAGAGTGCGGATGGTATCCTGAGGGATGGTTCTCCATTCTCTGTCAACCATTTGCCACAGTTGGTCGTCCGTACGAGGCTGGGGCAGAGTTTGCAAACGGCGTCCAATGAGATCCCACACGTGTTCGATTGGTGAGAGATCCGGAGAGTACGCTGGCCACGGAAGCATCTGTACACCTCGTAGAGCCTGTTGGGAGATGCGAGCAGTGTGTGGGCGGGCATTATCCTGCTGAAACAGAGCATTGGGCAGCCCCTGAAGGTACGGGAGTGCCACCGGCCGCAGCACATGCTGCACGTAGCGGTGGGCATTTAACGTGCCTTGAATACGCACTAGATGTGACGTGGAATCATACGCAATAGCGCCCCAAACCATGATGCCGCGTTGTCTAGCGGTAGGGCGCTCCACAGTTACTGCCGGATTTGACCTTTCTCCACGCCGACGCCACACTCGTCTGCGGTGACTATCACTGACAGAACAGAAGCGTGACTCATCGGAGAACACGACGTTCCGCCATTCCCTCATCCAAGTCGCTCTAGCCCGGCACCATGCCAGGCGTGCACGTCTATGCTGTGGAGTCAATGGTAGTCTTCTGACCGGACGCGGGGAGTGCAGGCCTCCTTCAACCAATCGACGGGAAATTGTTCTGGTCGATATTGGAACAGCTAGGGTGTCTTGCACATGCTGAAGAATGGCGGTTGACGTGGCGTGCGGGGCTGCCACCGCTTGGCGGCGGGTGCGCCGATCCTCGCGTGCTGACGTCACTCGGGCTGCCCCTGGACCCCTCGCACGTGCCACATGTCCCTGCGCCAACCATCTTCGCCACAGGCGCTGCACCGTGGACACATCCCTATGGGTATCGGCTGCGATTTGACGAAGCGACCAACCTGCCCTTCTCAGCCCGATCACCATACCCCTCGTAAAGTCGTCTGTCTGCTGGAAATGCCTCCGTTGACGGCGGCCTGGCATTCTTAGCTATACACGTGTCCTGTGGCACACGACAACACGTTCTACAATGACTGTCGGCTGAGAAATCACGGTACGAAGTGGGCCATTCGCCGACGCCGTGTCCCATTTATCGTTCGCTACGTGAGCAGCACAGCGGCGCATTTCACATCATGAGCATACCTCAGTGACGTCAGTCTACCCTGCAATTGGCATAAAGTTCTGACCACTCCTTCTTGGTGTTGCATTTGCTCTGTCTGTCTGTCAGTCAGTGTATTTACACCAATTTTTACAAAGTACCTTATTGCACTGTGCATATCTAGATCTCCGGTTGCCAGTAACAGCTGGATATGTGTTAGAAAGGCAACCCAAAGGTTCGCAAGGGTGTCGAACAATTCTGTGCGATAGGATATAGTTCTGCTACACTCGAAGGTGAGGTGGTTCACATCTCCTGTGTTTCTTGTACTACGCATGCATTGTGCTGTCTGGAGGACTCCAATCGTCTTGACGCGAACGAGCAATGAAGCAAAATCAATGCAGTGAAGGCGTAATGAAAGGAATAACCCAGTGGTGGCCTTGTTTGGCCAGACTGCCGACCAGATCATTGTATAGAAGTCCTGAGTGTCCTTCCACCCATAAAAATTACACTCATTCCGAGCGATTTCATGACGGACGGTAATTCTAATATTTCATACATGTAGAAGTGTGTCCGTATGTTTCTTCAAGGGTGTCCCAGTTTCCTGATAACACTTTGAGAATCTGAAATAATGAGTGTCTTATGATATTTTCCGATTGTGAGTAACACAGTGCCTCCCGGATGGCGAGAACTTCTGCAGTGTAGACGGATGCTTCAATGGGAATAGAAAAATGGCCATGTTCATAATTTCACGTGAAAGTATGCAAAACCAACCGAATCTGCAGACGTTACTCTGTCAGTATAAATGTGGGCGTAATACGGCCAGGTAGATTCAATAAAGGCCTTTATGTGTTTATTCTGAGTAGGTTTTTCTTGTAGGTACCACGGAACACAATAAACGGAGGCTGGAGATATCGAACTTTAAAATCAAGGGTATAGAGTACTTCAGTTCTCTGAAACATTCCAGGACTAGAGGTGGCTGTCGTTTCCCATGATGTTCTCTATACTTATTTTGCAGAAGGTGTAGGCTGTTGAAGAATGGGTGCCCATCCAGAGTAAATCGTTGAAGACAATTTGTTGCCAATAGTTTCCGCCTCAAGTTCATGATCTATGATCTGAAGAGCACTGGCAGGCGTTTCTGACATTGCACCCGCATTTATCAGGCAGTAGGGCGATGGGCGGTAGGGGGCGGGAGTGGAAGTGTGGCAGTCCCCCCCCCCCCACTTTATGGAGAAAAAATACGTTTTAATTCCATTTTAGCCACCTGACCATTTTTTTAGTTTCGACAAACTGAAAAACCTAAGAGTTATAAGAAATAGCCTGAAACTAGAAATTAAAAATATAAATTTTTACAATCCCTATTGTTCTTTTAACAAATTGCTTCCTTTAATTGCTAAAGAAAATAGTGGAAATACGCACAAAATATCGTTCGTTGCGGCTAACCGGTTAATACAGCGCAGCAGCGTGTAGTATGTGCTATGAGGAAGGGCAGCACGGTTATATCTTTTTTGCCAAGTTCATGGACATTGAGGTATGATTCACCCGCTGGCCGCGCGCATTCGTCAGTCGGGCAGTCTCACTCTGTAAATGTGTGTGTTCAGTTGTATCAAGTGTCGTTACTTTGTTCATGTGTAGTCAACTACTATATTACATTTTATTATGTATTCTAATGAGCCTCCGTGGCACAGACGGCAGCGCGCCGGCCTCTCACCGTTGGATACCGTGGTTCAAATTCCGGTCATTCCATGTGAGATTTGTGCTGGACAAAGCGGAGGCGGGACAGGTTTTTCTCCGGGTACTCCGGTTTTCCCTGTCATCTTTCATTCCAGCAACACTCTCCATTCTCATTTCATAGCATCTATCATTCATTACTAAATCACTTTGGGAGTGGCGACCCCATCGTAATAATAGCCTATATATGATTCATTCATTACATCCCCGACCCGGTCACTGACTGGAAAACAGGTTGCAGGTTTTCATTCTTTTTTTTCAAGTAGTATAATCACGCCGAACTGTTATTTAATTGTAATACATGTGTATTGGTGAAAGTTTCACTGCATACTGTAGTACTATAATTACCGCACTAAATTTGATAAACTCAACCTTTACGTCTCTATTGAAATTCGCACAGACAGCATTAAAAACCCTTAACATGTTGTAGTTTTTTCAAATCCCCCCTCCCTTCTGCTACCCCATAGTCGGCAGCCCTGAAGATGGTTTTCCGTGGTTTCCCACTTTCACACTAGGCAAATGCTGGGGATGTACCTTAATTAAGGCTACGGCCGCTTCCTTCTCACTCCTAGGCCTTTCCTATCCCATCGTCGCCATAAGACCTACTATATCTGTGTCGCTGCGACGTAAAGCCAATTGCATTCTTGTCGCTAGAGTGGCACTCACGCTGGCTTACCCTTCATGTTAAGAGGTCAACGCTATAAACGACATTACTAAAGAAATGTTCACGCCAATACTAACACCATATCAGCACAGTTATTAGCAGACACACATCTCACTTACACGCGACTCCTGACTAAGACACCCAAGCCTCAAATTCGAGGCAGCATCAGCAATAATCACTAGCCGTTACGAGTAGCTAGTTACCTACAGTACTTGTTTTCCAGTGGTACACTCCCCTTCTGTTTCGAAGATAATGAGCTTTGGTCTCAGTGAAGGCCGGTAACATCCGAGGATAGTCAAATGCAACAACATTCGGACTCCTCATCGTCTCTTAATGGGGCACTAACGTCCTGTTTTTTTTCTTTTTTTTTTTTTTTTTTTTGCTTTACGTCGCAGCGACATAGATATGTCTTATGGCGACGATGGGACAGGGAATGGCTAGGAGTGGGAAGGAAACTGCCGTAGCCTTAATTGAGGTACAGCCCCATTTGCCTGGCGTGAAAATGGGAAACCGCGAAAACCATCTTCAGGGCTACCGATAGTGGGGTTCGAACCCACTGTCTCCCGAATACTGGATACTGGCGGCACTTAAGAAGCAACATCTTAACACTGTTGGACAAATTAATATTTGGATGATATTTATACCAGGTATAGTGCGTTTATGAAGCAGTTGGTAGCTTGATTTCTTTCTTAGTAGTTTCTTCCTGCGGGGTTGTAGAAATCAGTTATGGTGCATTATCTATGAATTCTTCCACGGTACTGATCTCAGATTTTCTTGTTATGTCATCGGAGTGTGGGCAGTGATCTGAACTAACGAAATTATTTGTTTCTCAACATTTTAAAAGAATACATTTCAGCTGACCATTTTTTTTTTTCGTTGAGTGGAAACGTTTTATCCTACTGCTAATTCTTAATTTTCAATTGTAATTTATTCCTAATTATGAAACAACTTATGATGAAAATTTCATGCTAAAGGTGGTAATTCAAGACAAAATGCACCTTTTGTAAGAAAAAATGTAAATGTTGAGAAATAAGGGACAAAGTAAAACATGTCTACACCTAGAATATTTAAATGTAATGCACACCTCACAGCATCAACTATAAAAAGTCAACAACATGAGAATTACAACAACAAAAATAACAACAACAACAACAAAAGCTGATTTAAATAATATATGAGTTTTAAAAATGACTATACGGTATGCTTTCAAACCTTTTGACCCGGAACTTCGGTTACTCATACAATCTATATAGCAATTAGAAGTACAGTACATTAAAAATGGCATTAATATCTCGATGCCTTCACCCTTAGAACAATCATCACCATCAACTTTCCTTATCCGATATCTTCACTCTTTAAAAGGTTCGACTGGGCGAGTTGGCCGTGCGGTTAGGAGCGCGCAGCTGTGAGCTCGCATCCGGAAGATAATGGGTTCGAACCCCACTGTCGGCAGCCCTGAAAATGGTTTTCCGTGGTTTTCCATTTTCACACCAGGCAAATGCTGGGGATGTACCTTAATTAAGGCCACGGCCGCTTCCTTCCAACTCCTAGGCCTTTCCTGTCCCGTCGTCGCCATAAGACCTATCTGTGTCGGTGCGACGTAAAGCAACTAGCAAAAAGAAAAGTTAGAAACCTTCATTCTTCTTCTTCTTCTTATTCTCCTTCTTATTCTTCTTCTTCAAGTGATGGGCATGGTGACCTCGATGCGAATGACTTTCATCGTCTATGATGTTCCTAACAGGAAACTGCAATCTGCACAGCAGATAAGCAAACTCTATTCATTATCTTGTTAATGCATACATTGGAGTCTAGTCCCTCCCAATCTTTGTACTTATTTAAGTAAGAATAAGAGAAGGCTAAGCATGGGTGAGTTAACAGTCTTCTATAATTTACGGACAGAAGTGTTCTTCTTTAATTGAAATACACTGTACTCCAAAGCCTTCTGTAATTAAATACGATACATATGGCGGTGCTCAATATCCAGTGATCTTTAATATATCCAATACAAGAGCGATCCACTCCTCGATTGGTTTTGTAATTAAAAAGTAACCTGATTATCTTAATTAGCCTTGATTAATCTTGACCAAGGTGAGGACAATTGGCTATAAGAAGCTTGAGTTTCACCAATAGTATATGTTTTAATTTCTACTTTCTAGAAGATAAAGCCTGCTTGATTAAAAGAAGTTCATCGGCGTTCAGTAAACATCACGTAATACGATCAGTTTTAGTGCAAGTAATTTGCAGTTTTGTAGACATTACCTCCGCCATCTAGGAATAGCCGCGGGAAGTTTGATCTATAGATATTCTGTCTGGCAACATCTATTTTTTCCCCCTCCCATCGTTACAAACGGAAGGACGCTTAACCAAGGCGATAAATTCGATCTCGATTCACCTGGAAGGAAATCGAAGAATTATGAAACTTAATTTTCGATTCTAGGAAGGCACGTGGTTGAGGGATTCCCTCAGATTACTGCAGAAGTGAGTATTAGGTTAATTCCTGAAATTACCTTTAATGGTTTTTACTTTACTTTTCTTCGTTACGAGACTCCAGTCTGTAGTCTACATACAGTAAGTTATGAGCTGCGCGCGCACGTGAAGAGCATAAGCCGGTTAAGACAATCGTTTTGAAGATTAAAATGCCCTTACTTGTCGAATTGAGTGTGCCAGGATTGGATCCGGCAATTTGCGCACGGAAGATCACTTTTTTCCACACAGTGTGAAGAAAATTACCTGGTAATAGTCCATAAATGGAAACAAGCACCGTCAAATTAAAAAAAAAAAAACCTGGATATTATGATAGGGAGTTAGCTCCACGGGAACTATTTAACACACATGAAGAAAAAACACATATTTTAACCTTAAATACAGAGTGTAAGATATATGTACAACAAATTATACATTAGAAGGGGATAATTTCTTGGTCCGACTCCATGACTGAATGGTTAGCGTTGAGAACTTCGGTTCAGAGGGTCCCAGTTTCGATTCCCAACCGGGTCGGAGATTTTAATTGCGCCTCATTAATTTTTCTGGCTGGGAGACTGAGTGTTTGTGTTTGTCCCCACACCACATCGCACTACCAATCAGCACAGAAACACGCAATAGTAAATATAGCCCTTCATATAGAATTGGCGTCAGGAAGGGCATCCGGTCGTAAAAGCAGGGGAAATCCACATGTGGGACAGAGTTCACATTCATAACCCCACACGTGTGGGGAAAATGGTGTAAGAAGAAGAATAAGAAGAAGTGAAAGAAGAAGAAGAAGAAGAAGAAATAATTCCTTGAACCAATGCATGCCTCACATAACTTACAAGATGTGTACAGAATATCTGCGACACTGATTGTCCAATGGTTGGTTGTTCCCTGCACTTGGGCGAAGTTAAAAATTCTGATATCCCTGTAAATCCTTAGTCTCCTATCTTGCCTGACTGACCTTGATTTTTTTTTTTTTTTTTTTTTTACTCCTTGGTCCTTTAGTATTTGTACGCAACTTGCCAGTCGAAACCATTGGGTCACATTCATTGATAATAATCCACACGTTTATTATTAGCCTGATGTATGAATTTCGTAATAATAATGCTATTTGATTTACGTCCCACGTTTACGGTTTTCGGAGACGCCGAGGTGCCGGAATTTTGTCCCGCAGGAGTTCTTTAATGTGCCAGTAAATCTACCGACACGAGGCTGACGTATCTGAGCACCTTCAAATACCACCGGACTGAGCCAGGATCGAACCTGCCAAGTTGGGGTCAGAAGGCCAGCGCCTCAACCGTCTGAGCCACTCAGCCCGGCTGTATGAATTTCAAGGATGTTGGAGATTGCACTAATACCCAGCTTCCGAGCCTTTCCTGTGCATGAACTTGGCAGGAAGTGAACCTGGGACACCGAGGCTCGAAGGTCAAGATGGTAACCAGTCAGCTACACGTGTATCGATAGGTTTGAGATACTGCACCGTCCGGAATTCGACTGGCGTTCGAATCGCAGTTCCACTGTGATCTGAGATAGACATTTTTGGCTTCACTGAAGAGGTGTATTCGGGAAATGAGGAGTGAGGTAGTTTACCATTGCTTTCCTCATAGGGCTGGCAGGTGCTATTGGAACTATTGGTAATGTTAACAACAGGCCTATAATAATGTTATTGGTTTTATATTCCACTAACTCATTTTACGGTTTTCGGAGATGCCTAGGTGCCGGAATTTTGTCACGCATGAGTGTTTTTTACCTGCCCATAAATCTACCAACATGCGTATGACGTATTTCAACACTTTCAAATACCACCGGCTCCAGAAGAGGACCTGCCATCCTGGTATCAGAAAGCCAGTGCCTGAACTGTGTAAGCCACTCAACCCGGCCGGTAATTGGTTTCACGTCCCACTAACTACTTTGTCGGTTTTCAGAGACGCAGGTTGATCATTATTCACAGTAGCGATATTACGCGAAAGCTTATAAAACCGGGTATTTTTGTATTGTCGTGTTTTACGACCTGTGTTAACATATTTTGAAAAAACGATAAAATTTGAAATATACTCAAAATGCCAGATTATACTAAAATACTATATAAATGTGAAACCGAAGATTTATTTTTCAAACAAAACTTTACTTACCTATGATATTTCACTTTTCTGGGAACTTAAATCAAGGAGGTTAAACCTTAAACATGACTGCCTGCAAATGCCGTTGACTATTAAGCTCAGATACTCAGAGTTTTTCCTCGTAGACTTGGAATGTATTTGAAGTCCTACCAAGACTGCAGATGTTGCAAGACATTTCGGTAAATAATCTACTACTTATTGTAAGTGATAGAAGATCACGACTGACAGGACGAGATGTTCAAAGTATGTTCTATGATTTCTTTCAGCAGTGCTACTCACTGGTTCATGAACACGACTTAAGAGTTGTGTATGTTTTCTTCTTATATTCTGGGCCATGACCTTCGATGTTAGACCCCTTTGAACAATAAGCATCATCATTATCATCATCACAGGCCTGCTTTTCGGAGCAAGAGGCACCCTCCCTAGTCAGACATCGAACTTCCTACAAAATTTGAAAGTTCCATTCTGCGAGCTAGAAAAAATAGTAATACAGATACTGAGGGACTCGCTGCAAATCATTCATTTCCACCTATACCTGAGAACGTGAGTTACATTCCTCCCCAACTAACCCTGGAAAAAAGAAGATAACAGCATTAACGATTAAATGTTCATCTTTTGATATTTTTAAACCATTGAAATTGAAACTGTATTCCGGATCCAAATGGTCACCCTCATTGGAGGACGGACGATTTATTTCTTTAATAAATCTCTCTCTCTATTCTGGTTTCTGCATCAGTGTAAATATGTTTCTTCTATTATGCTTTAGCTTATATCAGTTTTAAATTAATTTTATTATACTTTATGCGTTTCCATTCTACTACTAGCTCTATGCAAATGGATTTCAATTTCACATTAATATTATCAAAAGGCATTACCTATTTACCATAATTAACTCAAATTGTACGTTTTTCTTCAAAATCCTATAAAATGTTAAATAACAAACGTATACACGCCACACAACGGTTACAAATGTATAAACACTACAGAACGCCAAAGGTACAAATCAATCCAAACGCTAAAAATCAGAACCCTTAGTTATTACATATCTATCTGCGAAGCCCACTGAAACGTACGCTATTGTAGCTAATGTATATATCCTCACTTTCGCATCATTCGTTACAGGGATTGGCTGCATGTGCATTGGTGTTACAAGCAAAGCTCATACTTCAATCGCTTTCATACTGTCAAAGATATTTAAAAAAATGACTAAAGATAGGTCGATGAAAGTAATGAAACACGATATCTCATCATTGATGGGTCTGTGGATACAATGGATTTATCGCACAAAACCAAGTGAAAGGCAAATAAGCTTAAATGCCAAAATGCAAATAAATAATATTAATGTTAGATCAGAGAGGGGACAACTAAACATGACCTCGATAAGCCACACTTCTCGTTACCTAAGGGAGAATTCTAAGGGGTGACCACTGTTTCATCTTAGCTCTTTTTATGAATCTGGAAGGAGATTTTAAGGAGATATTTTGTTGGTGATGTCCGTTTGACTGGACTGCTAAAAATAATTGGAAAAAGGAGTCCCATTACAAATATTTATCATTCAACCATTGAAGTCTAAATTCTTCTTCAACTTCTCCTCCTCCTCCTCCTCCTCCTCCTTTTAGTAGCGAGTACATTAGAGGACATAAGACTTCCTGATACTTCTTATTGCTAGTGGTTTATCGTCACACAATCGTCGAATGTTTTCAGCGCCGAAGCACATGGAAGGGCTAGGATTCGAAAGGAAATAGCCATGGCCTAAATTTAAGATGTGAAAATCAGGAAACCGCAAGGCTACTTCAGGGCTACCGACGATGGGGTTCGAAACCACCGTTACGTGACGCGAACCGCTTAGCTAGCTCACTCGGTTCCTCATACAAACAGTGAGCAGACTCACCAATGAAAGAAACAGTGTTAAACTTTGTATTCCGCAGCATATGCTGTGCCCTTTCTCGATAAAATACTTACATTTGTCCAACGCACATCTTTGTCGATAAACTTCGTAGTTCTATTATACAGAGTTATCCATATAAAACGGGTAGTTTTAAAAATAACAACAGCTTAATATTTAAAGTGGCTATCCACAATGATGTGTGCTGCTATTTCAATTAATGAAACAACACATCGATAACAGAACAAAGGAGTGCCTCACTGAAGTGGGCTAAACTTACCTCATCCTTTCATTGGTCCCTTACACAATGCAGGATATCGAAGAAAAGACTGCGAAATTCTAACGACAGCTTATTCAACTCGGAATATGGAAAACGACAAGTTCCCTTGCAAGAACACATTGATAGCTCATGTTTACATTCACATTTTTAAGGTATCAAACAGTTTTTGCAAGCCTCCATTTCCACAGAAAGAGGTTTCACTGAAAATGTATTTCGGAAACATTTTCTCATTACAGCCCACTAAGTATGTATTGAGCTCTCTTTTCTCCTACTTGCATTTATAATATGTATAAATCTAGTTTCCAAGTAAGTAAGTAAGTAAGTAAGTAAGTAAGTAAGTAAGTAAGTAAGTAAGTAAGTAAGTAAGTAAGTAAGTAAGTAATTGCTGCGTTAATGGGGGTGAAAATTCGTTATGGGGACCACTGTTAAGTACCTAGATATTAATATAAGTAAAGACCTTCATTGGGTAATCACATAAACGGGATTGTGAATAGAGGGTATAGGTTTCTGCACATGGTTATCCGGGTATTTAGGGGTTGTAGTAAGGATGTAAAAGAGAGGGCATATACGTCTCTGGTAAGACCCCAACTAGAGTATGGTTCCAGTGTATGGAACCCTCACCAGGTTTACTTGATTCGAGAACTGGAAAAAAATCAAAGAAAAGCGGCTCGGTTTGTTCTGGTTGATTTCCGACAAAAGAGTAGCGTTACGAAAATGCAATGTTTGGGTTGTGAAGACTTTGGGAAAGGAGACGAGCTGCAAGACTAAGTGGTATGTCTCGAGCTGTCAGCGGAAAGATGGCGTGGAATGACATTAGGAGACGAATACGTTTGAGTGGTGTTTTTAAAAGTGGTCCAACTCATTGGCTGAATGGTCAGCGTTGAGGCCTTCGGTTCAGAGGGTCCCGAGTTCGAATGCCGGCTGGGTCGAGGATTTTAATCGCGTCTGATTAATTCTTCTGACCCGAGTACTGGGTGTTTGTGCTTGTCCCAACACTTTCCCCTTCATATTCAGACAACATACTACACTACCAACCACCACAGAAACACGCAATAGTGATTACATCTCTCCATAGAGGGTTGGCGCCAGGAAGGACATCCAGCCGTAAAACAGGGACCAATCCACACGTGCGACACAGTTCGCACGCACGACCTCACAGATGTGGGAAAAACTGTAGAAAAAGAAGATGAAGAGGTGTTTTTAAAAGTAGGAACGATCACAGTATGACGATAAAGTCTGAATTCCAGAGGACAAACTGGGGCAAATATTCGTTTATAGGAGGGGGAGTTAGGGATTGGAATAATTTAAAGGAGATATTCAATAAATTTATTTTTATTTATTATTATCAATGTTGTAAGGAGTTCAAGTACATCATTAAGCATATCTGCTAAATGTGAGCCGAAGAACTGTTTTCCAGATCAATGAACCTCTCAAACATGTGGTCTACCTCCTCACAATCTGTTCCTTTATCTGCGCTCATCATTTTTGTAGAGTTGTATGATAATGATTCTTTGCAATTATTTAAGAAAAGTCTAGATAAACAACAGATAGAGAATTTGCCACGTGGGCGACTCCTCTAAATGCACATCAGTGGTGATTGATTGATTGATTGATTGATTGATTGATTGATTGATTGATTGATTGATTGATTGATTGATTGATTGATTGATTGATTGATTGATTGATTGATTGATTGATTGATTGATTGATTGATTGATTGATTGATTGATTGATTGATTGATTGATTGATTGATTGATTGATTGATTGATATGTTGCTGAATTTTGTGATGCCATGGTAACTCATTCATTTGATATGATAGAAACATGTACAAACTTCAGCAACCACCTATAATTACACATATTCAAAGTCATTCATGATGTATGGATGAAATATTACTTCAGAAGTATGTTCAGTGTCGACAACGGTCCAGTGTTGTAATTCAAAATAGACGTAGTATTTGCATGTTTCATACTAAATTTGCCTTAATTGCATTCATAATGACATATAGATCCTTACCTTACAGCTGTTGTATAATTCGATAATTTCTTTAAGTTTCATGAGATATTATTATTATTATTATTATTATTATTATTATTATTATTATTATTATTATTATTATTATTATTATTATTATTATTATTATTATTATTAATGTTGTAAGGAGTTCAAGTACATCATTAAGCATATCTGCTAAATGTGAGCCGAAGAACTGTTTTCCAGATCAATGAACCTCTCAAACATGTGGTCTACCTCCTCACAAGCTGTTCCTTTATCTGCGCTCATCATTTTTGTAGAGTTGTATGATAATGATGAAAGAGTGAAGTGTAAGTGTGGTGTGGCATTGCGTGGATGATTTTATAATACAGGACCCAAGAATGCAGCATCTCAGTCGGCTCAGTAATGTTGGTGACATTTTGAAATTCATCCACTTTCATACCAACAGATACACGTATTTTAAGAACGATTAGTGAGACTGAATAGTAAGTAACTTGAAAGAATACCGAATGTATTACAGTGTTTTAACCTGTAAGTTTCAGTTTGCCCTTCATGAATGAACGAATGATTTCGTAAATGTAATTGTGTTATATTGTATTGCTTTTCTTTTTATGAACTACTTAATTATGAATGCTCCTGAATGTAATTTAATGAAATGACGATATACTATGCTCACTACAACTTCTGTGGAAATGTGTACACTATAGTATATTTTGTAATGCTGTGGATACTAGGTAGAATATAGCTGCATAAATCTAAAGATCATGTTTTATTACAATTTTCCTTTTAATCCTATTAAAAAACCTAGCACATGGGTTTCTTCTGATCATTTTGTTTACTATGAATTTTACATTGTATGTATATTTGTGTTGACTGATTTAATAAATTTTCTTTGTGCTTTCATTTTCTGTGTAGTGGAATATCCTGATACTGTTGACTCTGAGGTTGCCGAGGTGATGTTAGTGTGAGGAGGAATATTCACTTCTATTTCTCCCATACTTCTTAATCTGAAATAAGAATTATAATTCCCACTCACTTTCTGCTGACTCCCTTCCGTCATGGCTTTGTGGAATAGTAAGAAAGCTTCTTTTTTTCTGGCAGAAATAATAAAGTACAGATCTTCTTTCAGATGTATCATTGTTCAGAATGAAGTATTTCAGCAAGGTGTAAAAGAAGGAAACCAAGTGAAAGAATCACATTATGAGAAACACAACATCAATATAGACAAATAATTCAGGGAGGGGTGGGCGGGACGGATAGGATTGGAACGCGGGGGGAGGGGGGAGTTCACCCTATTCGCAAAACAATTCAAATCGCCCGCCTATAGTTTTAGTTCTGACCTTTGACCGTTAGAAGTGTCAATCAATCAATCAATCAATACTGATCTGCATTTAGGGCAGTCGCCCAGGTGGCAGATTCCCTATCTGTTGCTTTCCTAGCCTTTTCCGAAATGATTTCAAAGAAACTGGAAATTTATTGAACATCTCCCTTGGTAAGTCATTCCAATCCCTAACTCCCCTTCCTATAAATGAATATTTGCCCCAGTTTGTCCTCTTGAATTCCAACTTTATCTTCATATTGTGATCTTTCCTACTTTTATAGACGCCATTCAAACCTATTCGTCTACTAATGTCATTCCACGCCATCTCTCCGCTGACAGCTCGGAACATACCACTTAGTCGAGCAGCTCTTCTTCTTTCTCTCAATTATTCCCAACCCAAACATGCAACATTTTTGTAACGCTACTCTTTTGTCGGAAATCACCCAGAACAAATCGAGCTGCTTTTCTTTGGATTTTTTCCAGTTCTTGAATCAGGTAATCCTGGTGAGGGTCCCATACACTGGAACCATACTCTAGTTGGGGTCTTACCAGAGACTTATATGCACTCTCCTTTACATCCTTACTACAACCCCTAAACACCCTCATAACCATGTGCAGAGATCGGTACCCTTTATTTACAATCCCATTTATGTGATTACCCCAGTGAAGATCTTTCCTTATGTTAACACCTAGATACTTACAATGATCCCCAAAAGGAACTTTCACCCCATGAACGCAGTAATTAAAACTGAGAGGACTTTTCCTATTTGTGAAACTCACAACCTGACTTTTAGCCCCGTTTATCAACATACCATTGCCTGCTGTCCATCTCACAATATTTTCGAGGTCACGTTGCAGTTGCTCACAATCTTGTAACTTATTTATCACTCTATAGAGAATAACATCATCCACAAAAAGCCTTACCTCCGATTCCACTCCTTTACTCATATCATTTATATATATAAGAAAACATAAAGGTCCGATAACACTGCCCTGAGGAACTCCCCTCTCAACTATTACAGGGTCAGACAAAGCTTCACCTACTCTAACTGAGATCTATTTTCTAGAAATATAGCAACCCATTCAGTCACTCTTTTGTCTAGTCCAATTGCACTCATTTTTGCCAGTAGTCTCCCATGATCCACCCTATCAAATGCTTTAGACATGTCAATCGCGATACAGTCCATTTGACCTCCAGAATCCAAGATATCTGCTATATCTTGCTGGAATCCTACAAGTTGAGCTTCAGTGGAATAACCTTTCCTAAAACCGAATTGCCTTCTATCGAACCAGTTATTAATTTCACAAACATGTCTAATATAATCAGAAAGAATGCCTTCCCAAAGCTTACATACAATGCATGTCAAACTTACTGGCCTGTAATTTTCAGCTTTATGTCTATCACCCTTTCCTTTATACACAGGGGCTACTATAGCAACTCTCCATTCATTTGGTGTAGCTCCTTCGGCCAAACAATAATCAAATAAGTACTTCAGATATGGTACTATATCCCAACCCATTGTCTTTAGTATATCCCCAGAAATCTGATCAATTCCAGCCGCTTTTCTAGTTTTCTACTTTTGTATCTTATTGTAAATGTCATTGTTATCATACGTAAATTTTATTACTTCTTTGGCCTTAGTCTCTTCCTCTATCTCGACATTATCCTTGTAACCAACAATCTTTACATACTGCTGACTGAATACTTCTGCCTTTTGAAGATTCTCACATACACACTCCCCTTGTTCATTAATTATTCCTGGAATGTCCTTCTTGGAACCTGCTTCTGCCTTAAAATACCTATACATACCCTTCCATTTTTCACTAAAAGGTGTATGACTGCCAATTATGCTTGCCATCATGTTATCCTTAGCTGCCTTCTTTGCTAGATTCAATTTTCTAGTAAGTGCTAGCGTGCAACTCGCGGCAGACGTTGCTTTTCGGAATTCAAATGTAATGTTCAGTTTCCTCTCTCTACTCTTTGGTGTGGATTTGATTGTACCACATCAAATACTGCCCTTATGTTATCGTTCAGCTGGTTGCCAACATTTCTTGTGTGTGCACTATTAAGCCATACAGGACTGCAATACTCCGCAACAGGACAAACTAAAGCAAGGGCCATTGTTCTCAGAACCACCGCATTTGCTCCCCAACGTGTGCCACTCAGCTTAAGAAGGATTTGTTTCTCTTTCTAACTTTCTCTGCTGGTTTGCATACATGTTCCTTTACGCCAGAGAACGGTCTAATACAACACCCAGATAAATACCCGGTGAGTACTGTGCTCCAGTTGATGATCTTTGAATTCTACTTGGGATATGAAGATGGCCTTCCTGTAGCCCACGTGGAAACAACTGATCTCCGGTTAGTTTGGGTTAGGTCTAATCCGCAAGATGTTGAACAGACTGTTCAGTTTAAGGAAATATTGAGCAAGCGTGTCTTCAACTTTTTTGAAATCGCTTGGCTGCACTTACCCCTCTATTTTTATCTATAACCGTAGATCGGTAATAGCATGTTCAAGTTACAAAATGTAACATCTAGGCCTAACCTAGACATTTCTTGGGTTTTCAAAAAAAGAAGCTTTACATTTTTCTTACACGGTACAAGATCAGCAAAGGGATAATAAAACTAGTGGACCTACTCTGAATGTCTTCTACTCTCAGCTCAAGAAAAAGAGAAGTTCTCCATTAAAAAGAAGATTGAATATCATTAACTCCCATCGAGTCCCCAGAGGAATTGTATCCAATCCTCCCACTTACAGAAGTTGTTCATCTTCAAGTGAATACGCTTGTGAATAGCTTTAACCTTATAAGAATAAATTACGGTAATTTCAAAACAAATTATTCTTACTCGGGATGAAGAGATTCATCAGTGTTTTATTAAGCTCATTACTGTCCGATTTGAGAGTCTTAATTTAATTATGTATGAAATGAACTGCAACTTTATTGTTTCTAGTCCAACAACATGCTATAATTACTAATGGTTTAAGTGCTAGGTGCAGGTGGCTAGCTATTCTGTGACTAAAATATTCCTCCCAAATCAAGAAGCATGTTAATGCCTCGTCTCGGTTGATATGAACGGCGCAGGTGTTGGGATGCCAGAACTAATCGCAACAATCAGACAAATGAAGGCTTTCAGCGCGCACCAGATAAACGTTAAGATGAGCTCCGGAAATTACTTCACACGCCAACTTAATTTCAGCTGTCTGCTACAATGTACGCATGCGCTGTTATCGTATCGTCATCGTACTGCCAGAATTCTCCGGGTAGCTTCACTTACCCATAACCATCGATCAACAATAGCATATTCATACTCTTCCCACTCTCTTCCATGACGAACTGTACAGTTACATTACTATACCGTAGTTCATCGTTTATCTTACTTGTAAACCCTTCTATTACATTATGTTTTCGCTTCTAATATGACTCGGACTTAAAGTCAACCTTTCTTACCAGATTCCTTTCTGAACTTCCAATTTTCACTGAGGAGGAATAATCTCGCATTGACTATCAGTTATGTTATATAATGCAAAATACTAAATCAACTCCAACCAAAAAAATGTTACAAGAATAAATAATATAGTTAAGTCGTAGTCTATATATTGGGGGCATAACGTTAGGGCCTAGAAGGCCTGCAAATCAGGAGGGCCCGGGACCTAAGGGGCCCGCAGACTTCACTAGAAAAAGTAAACTTTATCCAATGCCACTCTAAGCGGGAAAGTTGACGTCGTGATGTGTTTGTAGAACTGGCTGGGTAAAAAGAAGTTTTACAGTGCTTATGTAGAGTAATTGTCGGATGGTTGCACCTGCCTGCAAATTATTGTTATTTTGTTAAGTCTAAGAGAGCTGTCTTTCGTAACACGAGCTCTCTCAGATAAATCTGTGCCAAGTTGTTATTAAAAATACTGTGAAATTTGGTTCCAAAATATAAAATGTTAGACCTAATTCTTCCTCTTGCTGTTTCTTCCGCAAAACGATCATTTTCGAAACTGAAACTTTAAAGAATACCTACAAAATGTTATGACTCAAGACAGACTCTGCAAACTCAGCCTCCTTTGAATGAAATGTTCCATCCTCGCATATCGTCAATGCCTTTGCATCCCGAAAATACGCTGCGTGGTCCACTTTTTTTTTTACAATCAAACGTGAGTACAGAAAAGTTTAAAAAATAAAGACCAAGGATTGAAACATACATTTATTTGTTATCGTATCGTCATCGTACTGTATTTTAATTCCCACAAAACAACTTTCAAAATAAAACCTATTAATAAATTAAATAGTTTTGTACTCTTAGAGTAAGTCCTTTGTACATATTACATGGATATAGATTGCACTCAAGTACAATATGTGATGTAATTCAATTTATATGTGTTATTGGTAAGTTTTATATAATTTCTTTGAGGGCCAAGTTTTTCTTGTAGGAGGGCCCGTATCATTTTCGTTACGTTACTGCCCATACATCCATCTTGGATATAATTTTAATAATCAGACGAATACTTTTCATGTTTTTCTTAGACTTTAACTAAGTCGCCTGCCTGTGGCTATCTCTTGAAATAAACAGTACTTTTGTATTTGTCTGTTGGACATGCCACAGCAAAATGGAGCTTTCACCTAAGTCTCGGCCTCATTTATGACTATGACGGTGTTTGTGTGGTGCTGAGTAACGACACTGAGAGCACGAATACTGCGTCTGGATGCTGTGAGCGGTGCTACTTACAGGATCAGCTGTACTGCAATAACATTTCCTGGATCCTTGAGGAAAGTGATGGCAAACTACCTCACTCCTCATCTTGTTTAATACGACTCATTATGGCGTTGCCGTCAGTTTTTGTCGTTTCTTCAAAACTGCATAATCTCTACTGAGGATCCAATCAGCCTCTGGGCTGATAACTTTACAGACAGACAGACAGACAGACAGACAGACACATTATAGGATACCTCCTCATGAATTCCCTTACGACTAGTTACATACATCTTCTCTATTTTCTACTTAGGTTTCGTTTCCGAAATTCCTCTGGTAATATTACCGGTAGGTTATTTACAGTGGTTCTGCTCTTCGCCTTGGTTTCGTCCATTTTTTGCTTATTTAATCTTTTTTCTGCAGCTTTTCCCACACCTGTGGGGTCGCAGGTGCGAACTGTGTTACAAATGTGGATTTTGCCCTGTTTTAAGACTGGATGCCCTTCCTGACGCCAACTATTGCGTGTTTCTGTGGTGGTTGGTAGTGTAGTGTGTTGTATGAATATGAAGAAGGAAATGTTGGGACAAACACAAACACACAGTAGCCGGGCCAGAAGAATTAATCAGAGGCGATTAAAATCTCCAATCCGGCCGGGAATCGAACCCAGGACCCTCCGAACCGAAGGCCTCAACGCTGACCATTGAGCCAATGAGTCGTACTTTTTTTTGTTTATATAATAGTTCTGTAACATTCATCTTCATTCTCAGTTTTACTTCTGCCTTTCCCATCTATCTATTTTTCTCTGATTTGTCTTGTTTCTTTACAGTCTTTTAGGAGCTGTGTTGGTTTTCTAAACGTTGAGTTGCATTTTCAAAAGCCATTCACGTGTGATTTCACGTGTGATGAAATTTATCAACGAGACTACCACTTATGGACAGAAACATGTCTCTGGGACTCTCTCAACCTGCTACAGACAGAAAGAAGAAAGAGAAGGGCAATGAAAGGCTCTGTAAGCCTCGCTAATCTAAAGTCGTCAAGTTTAGAATTGAACAGGAATTGACCAAGGGAAGTCAGATAGGAAAAATGAAATTTCTTCGAAGCAATGCCAGAAACAGCCTGCGGCCCTGTCATCGCCAATCCATGCTCCCTAGTGGAGAGCCCCTACGAATTTCCACCCTTTTAGTCGCCTCTTAAGACCGGCAGGATAGTGGTGGTGTAATACCGTGGATGCATTCTACCACGCTCATTCACAAGGGAAAGGCAGGAAAGTGGCACCGTGTATAGAGTTAATGACGCTATCCCAGCTAGTGTAGAATTTATGGATGGTCGAAGCTTTTACCTTCATCACCTCTAGAGGCCTCCATGGCCTGTAACGAATATGACTTTTCAAACTGATGTTTAAAAATATGTTATTTTCGAATTTTTATGTCAAATATGGCATAACAAGGAAAGCGCCCAAGTCAACCCTGATTTGGAACCCTCTCCAAATATGAAAAAGCGGCTTAAACTTTCAATCTAGAATTTGGAATAGTAATTAAAAAGGGAGAGAAAGGCTTAGGAATTAACTCGGCTTCGGTGATGGCGTCATATAAGGAAATTTATTCCAGTCCCCAATTCCCCTTCCTATAAATGAATATTGGCCCCAATTTTTCCTCTTGAATTACAGCTTTAATCTTCAAATTATGACCTTTTCTACCTTAAAAAGCTGCACTCACGCTTAATCGTCCACTAATATCATTCCACACGATCTGTCTACTGGCAACTCGGAACATACCGCTTAGTCGAGCAGCTAGTCTCTTTACTCCCTGCTCAAAGTTTGCAACATTTTCGTAAAACTACTCGTTTGTCGGAAATCGCCAAGAACAAATCGTGCTGCTTTCCTTTGGACTTTTCTGGTTCACGTATATCGTAAAGTAGTTCCAGTCGTGGTTTGGATCCCATACAGTGGAACTGTACTGTACTTGCGGTCTTACCCTTTACTTCACATTACTACAACCCATAAGTACACTCATAAAGAGATCTGTATATTTATTTACAACTTCGTTAATGTGATTACTCCAATGAAGATAGATCTTATATCAACACCTACGTACCTACAGTGATCCCCGTGAGGTACATCAACACGGCAAATAAAATTGAGAGGACTTTTACTCCTGGTGAAACTTGACTTTTCATCCCGTTTCCATCATACCATTGCCTGCTGTCCACCTCACAATGTTGTCGAATTCGTTTTGCAGTCACTCTACTGCTACTACTAAAATGTTTTCATTCCTCCCCTGAAGGGGGAGGCGGGCCTCTTAGACGGTGACGCCGTCTCTCAGGCCGGGAGATTTATTCCGGTGAAGGAGATGCTCGGAGAAGGTGAGGGGATTGGCGGCCGTGGACTATACTAGGAACTGTCCCGACATTCGCCTTAATGCAGGAGAATGGAAAACCACGGCAACAGACATAGTTAATATACATACAAAGAAAGAAAAGAACACCACCGATTATAGGCAAAGACAAAAAGAAAAGAACACCACATAAAAACCTACTGTCCGGCCGAGTCATCACCCCTGGTGAGCAGAAGGCCGCCCTCCCGATGATGACCCGACCGGCCCTGCCCGTGGAGACCTCCTGAAGGCCCCAAGATCTAACCAGATGACAATGTTTTCCCTCTCACCATTCCATTTCTAAACGTACCCCTTGGACATGCCATGAAGTCCGTCGGATACTCCGGATATGTGACTCCCTCTGATAGGGTCACCCAGTAGTCATCCTCAGTGTTTTCATGTCATGTCCCGCCTAAGTATATTTGTCTTCGACCCTTCTCCACCCCGACTTCTTACGGGTGAGTCCTCTTCACCCTTGTCCCTCTTTCTTTGCCATCTACACCATCATTTCTCTATACTTCTCCTGCACCACATTCCAGCATAAAATTCAACCTTAAATAATCACTTCAAAAATACCCAGCCCTTACCATTACGACCACCCTTACATAATAAACGACATACAAACAAACATATGGCCCACGGTCAATTCCCTTGAGGAACCGTTAGCCCTGGAAAGAAGAAAAAAAAGACAAAAAGAAACGCCAGCGCATACTTAAAAATTAACATAGAATACCACGTATGCAATCCCGGAGCAAGACTACACCTTCTACCCAACTGTCCTTGTCGACACGGCACATTCCATCACCGCCATTGTTCTTCTGCTTGACCTACTCCAGATTGCTGAGCCCAGACAACCTTACCTCACACGCCGTGTCCGTGTTTACATTTGTCCTCTCCTGTTGCAACTTCATCCTTGCTTCATCCTTGCTTAACCATGCTTGATCTAATTCAAATACCAAAACCATACTCAACATTAAATTTGCCATCTCGTCCACAAAACCACAATTTCCCCACTCTCACAAATACATATAGACCCCTATGTACTACTTCTCTAAAATACCATATAGTTAAAAGATATACCTCTACCATCTATTCTCGATCTCCACATTATAGCAATAAATACACCACACACCACTCCATCTCCACAATTCCGCCACAAATTAATATAGACCCCTATGTACTACTTCTCTAAAATACAATATAGTTAAGAGACATACCTCTACCATCATTTTTCCAACTCAACATTATAGCAATGAATACACCACACACCCCTCCATCTCCACAATTCCACCACAGATAGATTTACATATTACAACAATACATACACCATCACTTCACCCTACTTCTCTAACACCCCATTTCCTCATACCACACACACTTCATCTCCCACACCACTTTTCAACATCCAGCTAACTTCACTTGCCACTTCCTCGATCCTTCATTCAATACCCACACACATTCATACTCCTTGGACATGCCATGAAGTTCATCGGAAACTCCGGATATATGACCCCCACAGGGTCACCCAGTAGCCATCCCCACTGCCTTCATGCCACGTCCAGCCTCTAATGAATAATACATCGATACCTAATATTCATCAATATCTAATACTACAATCCCATACCATCACTTCTCCATCACTACATTTCAACCTCCACAATCATAACTCTACTCCCTCTCCACATTCACACATTTCATCAATAACTAACCATCCACCAACTACGCATTATACATCCAATTACAACATCCCTTCTCCATCACCACATTTCAACCTCCACACTCATAACTCTGCTCCCTCTCAACACTCACATATTTCCTCACATATTTCATCAATAAATAACCCTCCACCAACTTCTCATTATACATCCAATTACAACATCACTTCTCCATCACCACATTTCAACCTCCACCATCCTAACTCTACTCCCTCTAAACACTCACATATTTCATCAATAAATAACCCTCCACCAACTACACTTTATACATCCAATTACAATTTCTGTCATCACTATTCAATACTCTAATGTTCTTTACTTCGAGTAATCACACGCCCTTCATTTCCACCTGTACCCCACATGTCTGTCAATTTTTTATTCCTTCCTGCTTCTTTACCACCTCTCTTGGCCGCCGTTTCTTCGCTATCTTCATTCTGTTGACTTCCTTTGCCACCAACTTCAGCTCCCTTCAGGTCCCTTAAGCTTCTGCTCCTCCCTCTGCTCCTACTCAGATCAAGACTCCCCCAGGTTGTCTCTGACCTTGCCTTTTTCCCCTGCGCTTCCCTTACTTTACTGCCTTGACTTTCCTGCCTTTCCTCTTCACTGTTTTTGGTCACATTTTCACTTGGTACCTCCCCCTGCTTCTGATCACACAGTACACTGTTACTTTTGGTATTTTGCCTATCTTCCCCACTGATCGCAGCACTTATCTCTTTTTCTTCGTCTTGTTTTATCTTCCTTTCCAAGTCCATCAAACTATTCACAGTCCAGATTCTCTTCCAGTTACTGCCTGACACCACTAGATTTTGACCTTTGATAGTTGCTCTCAACCCCTGATTTATAGCTAGAATCCTGTGCTTTCTAAGTATTTTTTCATTTCTAATCGCCTCTCTTCCCACGTCTCTCTTAATCCATATTTTTTCCCTCTGCACATTACCCGCATTGCCTATCACAGCATCAGCCATCAGCGTAGAAAACAGTTGAACTTTGATAGGCCTGTTGCCCCTAATTCTTCCCACTCTCTGCACATCGTCTATGTCCACTTAACTAAAATTAACTTTCATTTTCCCCTGTATTAAGTCCACTACTTTATAGGTTGTAATCACTCTGTCTTCTCTTCGCTCCTCCGGCACACCATATATAAATAGGCACTTCTTCCTGCGATTTAAAGTGTTAGCTTCCACTTCTGCTTTCAGTTTCTGCGTCTCCTCTTCTAATCGTCCTATTTTTTCTTTCAGTGTTGCCACTTCTTCGGCATTACTCCTCACTTGAGATGTTATATCGTCAGTCTTTTCCCGTAACCATGCCTTCATTTTCTCGAACTCCCTGGTTTGTTCTTGAATCAAATTTTTCAGTTGCTCAAAGGGGCAGGCTTCTTCAACCACTTCTTTTACAAGGCTTCTGAATTCTTCAAAGTCTGCCCATTCCTCATTTCTACTAGATGTCGGACCTGGGTTCAGCTCGACCCCCCAATCCATAGCAACATCATAACCACCGCCGCTGCAAGCAATAATTCTCCTTTAATCTCCATTTCCATTTTACACCCACCTGATTTCGCTTCTTCTTTCTTCTTTCTCCCCTGCCATCTTCCTATAGTTGCTCTGTATTGTTCAACACCAATCATTGTCGTTACAACTCCACACAACCTTCCAGCACTCCACACTCTCTCTCCCTACTCCCACTCCCGGGACTCTCCACGCAATACGTCCGCTCTCGACCGTGGCTAAAGCTGAACTGAAAATACGTTAGTATATCTTGCTGGAATCTTGTAAGTTGAGCCTCACTGTAATTCCCTTCCCAAAACCCGAACTGCCTTCTAACAAACCGGTTATTAATTTCGCAAACGTATCTAATATAATCATAAAGAATGCTTTCCCAGGTCGTACATGCAACACATTATTATTATTATTATTATTATTATTATTATTATTATTATTATTATTATTATTATTATTATTATTATTATTAACAAATACATCCCAACTGGGAAAAATCCCGGTGGCAATGGTCACTTACACTAGTGTGATAATAAGGTAAAGTTAACACATTACCTAACAATAACAACAACAATAACAACAAGAGTACAACAGGAAATTCCATGAAGAGAAAATATTACAAGAAATACTACTAGTTTAACATTCTAAATCCAGCATCATCATATACAAATTCACAAACAACTTAAGTATTTCCAGTGCTTAACACTACGGCTTGCAATACTATAGGCTGAGCTTAATACTAGCTTAACACGTTATGAGTGATGATAATGTAAAGTTGAAAACATAATTACCCAGAAATAATAACAACAGTATGTTGTTGTTGTTATTCATGCAAATTCACGTCAAGCTGACTGACCTGTAATTATCACTTTACGTGTATCACCCTTTTCTTTATACACTGGGGCTACTAAAACAACTTTCCATTGATTTGGTATAGTGCCTTCACGCAAATAGTAATCAAATAAATATTTCAGATAAGGCACTATACCCCAACCCATTGACTTTAGTATATCCTCAGAAATCCTACCAATCCCAGCTGTTTTCCTAGCATTCAAGTTTTGTATCTTTTTGTAAATGACTTTATTGTCATAAATAAATTTCAATACTTCACAAGTATTTGTAATCTCCTCTACCTGGATACCCTTATAACCAACTACATTTACGTACTGCTGACTGAATGCTTCTGCTTTCTGTAAGTCCCCACGTAATTATACTCTACCGTTGTTCATTAATGATCGCTGGAATGCCTTTCCTGGAAACTATTTCTATTTTAAAGTGCCTGTACACACCCTTCAGTTTTTCTCTAAAATTCACATGATTGGCAAATGTGCTTGCCATCATGTTATCCTTAGCTGACTGTATTGATAAATTCAATTTCCTAAAATTTCCTTCAATCTCTCCTTACTCCCGCAACCATGCATAACTCTATTTTTTTCTAACCTGCACCCTCTTCTTTATCTCGTTATTTCTCTATTATAACATAATGGGTCTTCCATTATTTACCACCTTTAAAGGTACATATATATTATCACACTCTTGAAGACTTGCTTTGAACCTATCTCATAGATTGTTTACATTTTAATCATAATACTTTGTGAAAACTCCCCCCATGCCTCTATATCAACCATGTGAATGCCTAATACTCCTACATTGGGAACCTTCTCTTCTGTCGCATCTTCGTGATCACTAATATTATCTATCACTTCAGTATCTCTAAGTAGGTCGTCTCGCTTTATCAGCACCACGTGTAGAATATTTTAGCCTGCAATTGGTTCCATTACTTTCTGATTCAGCCGTTCTTCCCAGTTTATCTTATTTACCATTTGTTTGCCATGCTTTCCGTCATTCGCAATACCTTCCCAGTTAACATTTGGTAAATTGAGATCACCCGCTACAATAACGTTCCTTTACTGTCGTTTAGGATATAGTTAATTATTTTATCAAATTATTCCCCATCACGGTCAAATTCACCCCTTCCAAGTTTGTGCAACACAAAAGCATCAAGTTGCCTATTATCTTGAGAGATGGGCTTTGCACCCAGAATTTCATGTTTCTCATCCTTAACTTTTTCGTAGTTTACACATTTTTCTTTCACCAGTATCAATGCACCCACTGCTACCATTCCTATCCTGTCTCTACGATAAACACTTAAATACTTCAGTTCCGAGAGAAAATTTTCACATCCATAATATCTCTTCTCATCCACGATTCCGCTCCAATTACAATATCTGGTAAATGCAATATTAATTACTTAAATCTATTCGTTTCTGTACAATACTTCTACAGCTCAAGATTGACAGCTTTATGTTCTTCTCGCTTGATGTCCGGCTTCCTACACTCTCGTCCCCACTTTCTAGTCCACCCTGTTTCCGTGCAACTCATGCGTACTTGTGGTTCTAGTAAAGGCCATCTAAGTGTATAACCCTATCTCCTACCTACCTACCATTGTATGTATGTTCAGTCCGTCAGCGCTTCCGCTGGTGGGATCCTCAACAGCTCTGCCATCAGCTATCATAGATGGCCTAGGCATCACTGAAGAGGCGTACTAGGGAAATGAGGAGTGAGGTAGTTTCCCGTTGCTTTCCTCACCGAGCCAGAGTTGCTATCACATATCAGTCTGCCAAGCCCACTGAAATGCATCAACCGTCCCTATGAGCAACATTTTCACACCATTCATAGCAGGGACTGGCTGCAGAAGGAATGGCATTACTAGCATCGCTCATACCTCAGTCACTTTCATATTGTCAAAGCCAAGGATAAGACAGAGACAGATCAATGAAAGTAACAAAATTGCTCTAGCCTATACCAGAAGACATAGTGCACTGTAAACACTAGGTCCTGCCATCAAAGGCGGTACCTACCATTAGTATCTATAAATCTTACTTCCAGTTTCCCACATATCACTCCATAGTCTCATTTATCCCCGATCACCCTTCAGTCAGTATCCCTCCTACACAGTATCCCACTCACAACAATTTACACACCCTTGAACTCCTCCCACGCTGTCATAACCATATCCCATCCATCCCCAACTGGATTAGTACCTATTCCTGTTTGCCTTATGTTTTTGGTACCAACGTGAACAGTTATCACATTTTTCTTGCCTTTCTACTTCCCCCTAAATCTGCCTTAACCTAACTCCTGAATAACACTCTACCTTATTTCCCTTTCCTCCACAAACTTTCCCCACATGCCTAAAAGTAGAGTCACCCATGACCAGAGCCTCAACCTTACCCATCCTCCTAATTAATAACATTTCGAAACTATAAACATTTGTTTTCATAACAGCCATCTGTCTCGTTTTACTCGGTGTTGTAATTGACAAACGACGCGCATGTCAAAACTTCTTCTGTTTCAGAATATTCAAAACACTTTGCTTCGAAAGACCGGTAGCCGCACATGACTAGCCATAACATTACTCACATATTCTATTTTATTATTTCTCGCAGCGTTAAATTCTTCCGAGAAGTGATTGTAAACTTTCCCGTTAATTACCCTCGAATCGAAATTAAAGTTTTTTTACCGACCTACTCCAGCGAACATTATAACGCTTACTAAACATAAAATAATCAGTATGTCAAAAAACTGCATGTCGAACACTATGGCTAGGCTGCTCGCAACTCCTTTACACTCCATTATATGCGACCTTAAAGTCCGTAAATTTTCCACTTTTAGCTGCACGCGAAGACACAACCCACAGAACACAATAGAGTGAGGTAAGGAAGCGGAAACGTGTCGATACCGCCTCAAAACAGTGCTTTGCGATCAAACCAGTGTAGCGGTGGGAAGCGCTCAAAGTTATATCTTCTCAAGTATAGTCGGAAGTATCTTAAGATAGTGTCCAGGTGGAAGAGGTGACTAATCGTAACGAAGTACCCGAATTTGCATATAATAATAAATATATTTAGAAAAAAGGTACTGAAGTTGAAAGCTAGAAAAACAGCCGAGGATATTCTAGTGCCATATCTGACATACTTATCTGATTACTGTTTCTATGAAGGAGTCATACCAAATGAATGGAGAGTTGCTATAATAGCTCCAGTATACAAAAGAAAGGGTGATAGAAATAAAGCGGGCAATTAAAAAGCCAGTCAGTTTGACATGTGTTGCAGGTGAGCCCTGGCAAAGCATTTTTTCTGATTATATTAGACACTTTTGCGAAATTATTAACTGGTTTGATAGAAGGCAGTTCGGGTTTAAACATGGTTATTCCAGTGAGGCTTAACTTACAGGATTCCAGAAATATATAGCGGACATTTTTATTTCAGGAGGTAAAATGGTATGTATCGCTATTGGCCATTTCAAAGGTTTTAATACGCTAAATCATGGGAGACTACTGACAAAAATGAGAACTGTCGAACTAGTCAAAAGAGTGACTGAACTGGTGGCTACATTACTAGACGCGTCATCTGATCCTGGGCGATTAAGTGGGGTGGAGGTTCAGCAACGCAGTGTTATTGCACTTTTATGTTTCTTATATGTATAGCTGATATGACTAAACATCTGCAATCACAGATAAGGCATTTTTTGGATGATGTTATACTATATACAGAGTGTCCCCAAAAAACACCGATAAGGCCTAGTATGTTGTGCGGGATGGCGGACTGATCGGTTTTCAAGCAGGAGCCTCTGTCCGGAAATGTACGGTTGGGCGCTGGAGAGCTTCTAAGTCTGAGAACGGTTGTGACAATTTGTTCCGATTTGGTGTCTTAATACGGAAGGTATGCAACCCTTTAGCCACCTGTGTACTGTGGATGGACGACTTCAGCCTAATAACATTCCTGCGCATGCGCTCCATTCATCCACACAGTCCTCGGTGCACATCCTACCGCGTTACTTGTGTACTGTAGTCTGCCAGTGCAGTATCGTTGTTAAGAACAGTGCGACATGTACCAGTACACAACTGCGGAAATGACCGACATGGTGCTCGCGTATGGCAAAGCGGATTGCAATGCTACAGCTGGTGCAAGATTGTATGCGGAACGTTTTCCAAACAGACGTAGCCCACATTCCACGTTCGCGGCCATCGAGAGACGACTAAGAGAAGCCGAAAAGTTCCACGTGGGTGGTATGAAGAGTATGGTGTACAACACTCGTGAAAAGTCAGCGGAAGTCCTTATTACCTGAGTCCACGGAGCGATTGACATTTTTCAGACAACCGGACGTATTGAGTCATGTGAGTGAGGCTCAGCACCAATGACGTAGGACAAAGTTCGAACCCCGTTTGTAATGAGCCCGGTGTGCTACTCCTGTTGGGTTTATTGACGACTTGCGGAACGCACACCCATCTCACACTTCGATGCGCTACAGCGTCCAAGCCGTGCGTTTCTAGATGTGGATTCCTTCTTGAATCACCATGTGAGGGTGTAGATGAAGTTGACAGGTATTATGACGCTGACAGGTATTATGAAGCTCTGATTGGCATCATAGTCAGGGTCAACAGCAAGGACAGGATAGTGCTAATGGGCGATTTCAATGCGAGAGTTGGAAATAGAACTGAAGGATGTGACAAGGTGATGGGTAAATGTGGGGAAATCGAAGCTAATAAGAATGGGAAGAGTTTACTGGACTTCTGTGCTAGTTTGGGAATAGCAGTTAGGAATACATTCTTCAGCATAAAGCTATTCACCACTATTCATGGGAGGGTAGGGGGTAGGGGCTAGGGGGTAGGGAGTAGGGGGTAGGGGGTAGGGGGGAGCAGATCTATAACAGACTACATCATAACGGACACCCTATTAGGAATGTGCGGGTATTCCTGGGATTTTCCGATGATACAGACCACTATCTGATCTGTAGTGTAGTATCTCTGGGCGTAGGATAAAGAAAGTGAAATTTATGGGAAATTTATCTGTAGACGCACAAGGGTAGAAAATCTCCATGACGAGGAAATTAGACAAAAGTACGTGGATATGATTTGTGAAAAGTTCCAAACAATAGACAGTAAGTAAGAAGGTTCAGGATATTGAAAGAAACTGGATGACATAGAGGGATGCTGCAGTAGAAACAGCGAGGAACTGCCTAAGAACAGCTGTGTGTGAAGATGGGAGAAAATGCGAACATTTTAATGGAATGATGAAGTTTAGCCTATAAACGTAAAAAGAAGTATCAGAAATGAAATGGCGTATGGCGTTTAGCGCCGGGAATGTCCGAGGACATGTCAGCTTGCCAGGTGCAGGTCTTTTGATTTGACTCCCGTAGGCGACCTGCGCGTCGTGATGAGGATGAAGACAACACATACACCCAGGCTCGGGAATTTTAACCATCATTGGTTTCTTTATCTGGCACGGGGGCTGGGTATATGTGTCGTCTTCATCATCATTTCATCCACATCACGACGCGCAGATCGCCTGCGGGCGTCAAATCGAAAGACCTGCACCTGGCAAGCAGAACATGTTCTCGGACACTCCCGGCACTAAAAGCCATACGCCATTTCATTCCATTTACCTCTTCCTCCATTCTTTTCCTTTTTGCTATTGTTATTACTTTTGCGTCATACCGACTCAAACTGGTCTTACAGTGAGGATGGAAAAGGACGGGACTAGAACCTGAAAGGAAGCGACCATGGTCTAGCATTCGACTCATGTAAAAATGGGAAAATACGGAAAACCACATTCAGGGCTGCCGATAGTGGGGTTTGGACCCACCATTTCCCGATTGCAAGCTCACACCTACACGACTCGAACTGTGCAGCCAACTTTCTCGGTGCCTCCAATTTATTTGGCTCTAAGAAAATAGATTACAACAGAAAAGAGCTGTCAGTCGAATACAGGCAATAGAGATGAGATTTTGAGATACAGGAAATGAGAGGAGCAGAAATTATATGAAAAGAGTATGTCTTTATTGAGTTACGTAAATAAAAGAACTGAATAAGACCAGACGAAATAGAGGCAATGAAAGAGAAGATACTTTCAAAACAAGAAAAAACAAGCAACATCGCCCAGTCCTTAGAGAAAGAAAAAGAAAGAAAGAAAGAAAGAAAAAGCGTTTATTTTTATCAGAGTATATTATTATTATTATTATTATTATTACTATTATTATTATTATTATTATTATTATTATTATTATTTCCGTCTCTCTGCCCTTCCACTCACAGGGCCCGGGTTAGATTCCCGGCCAGGCCTGGGACTTACGTCACGTTTGATAAATTACTCTAGCTCAGGGACTGAGTGTTTGTGGTCGTCTTAATGCACATCTTCATTTACATACAACGCATCACACTAATAACCATAACAGAAAAACGCAATAGAGAATACGTCCCTCCCCAGTATATATGGGGCAGATGTCAGAAAGGGAATCGGGCGTAATAAAGCTCCATGTCCTCACGTTCGACAAAATTGCACCCGCGACTCCACTAGGGTGTGAAAATAGTGGAGGAAGAAGCAGAAGAAGAAGAAGAAGAGAATAAGAACTAATTTAACAAAGGCCCTTAATTATACAGTACCCTGCCCCCACAGACTTCAAATGTATCGATAGTGAGGAGAGTACCGGTAGCCTCAAGTTATTGTGTTCAAAATTCTTCTGATTTTCGTATAATAACTCCATGATCTCACGATAACCTGAAAGACGAATACACCTCTTTACATATTAATTACTGTGGTAATGGATGGCTGGTTCTTTTCCTGATATTTAGGACAGGATGCCGAAAGAAGCTGGAATTAGATAATGTTCCGGTTGGGTGGTGTTGGCTCCAAGTGTTCTAGGTTGCGCGTACTTAGGAACAACCTCCCGTAAATTGAAGTTCCACGTCCGAGACCCATCACACGTGGTGTCGATCCAGCTCGGCTTTTTGCTGTTCGTCAGGTGAGATTAATATTGTTAAAGGATTAGCTGTCAGCGAGCACAAAAAGACTAGCGCATCACGAGTAATTTGATGGACAGCGCAATTAACCGAGAGACCCTGCACGGTAGTACTAGTGCTGCCATCTCTGTACCACAACTCCAACTCCGTCAAGAACCTCCAGACACGGGCAACAGGGGGAACTAAAATTATTCAGACTAAGTTGTTTTCAAGGTGTTCAGATTCTCAGTTTGGTTTCGTACGTTTATCAATAAGTTAAAAAGGTGGACCATTTTCTTCATAGAAATAACAGGAAGGTTTGTAAGATTTTTCACAAAATGCAAGGCAGTTTTGTACTACTATTGTATATATTTGTATATAAATATTGTTGTTTGACGAGTCATCAAACCGAAGGCTAGTGGGATTTCCTGCATTTCCATCATCAGGTGTCATAGACAGCCTTGGTGTCCGGCTGCCTTAGTCCGGTAGTATTTGAAGATGCTCAGCCTCGTTAAAGAAACTCCTACGGAACCAAATTCCGGTTCTTCAGCGCCTCCGAAAACTGTAAAAGTAGTTAGTGGCACGTAAAATCATTAACACTATCTTTTATTAAATCACTAATTACCTCCAGCACACTGGTAAATGCTGTCTGATAGTGTCACACTAACTGTAATAAATACAACAAAATACCAACTGTAAATCATCCACATATTGCTTTGCGACAGTAAGTTCTGTAATTTCGAATCCCACTGTCGGCAGCACTGAATATGGTTTTCCGTGGTTTCCCATTTTCACAGCAGGCACATGCTGGTACTGCCGGACTGAGTGGCTCAGTCGGTTGAGGCGCTGGCCTTCTGACCCCAACTTGGCAGGTTCGATCCTGGCTCAGTCCGGTGGTATTTGAAGGTGCTCAAATACGTCAGCCTCGTGTCGGTAGATTTACTGGCACGTAAAAAGAACTCCTGCGAGACAAAATTCCGGCACCTCGGCGTCTCCGAAAACCGTAAAAGAGTAGTTAGTGGGCCGTAAAGCAAATAGCATTATTATTATTATTATTATTATTATTATTATTATTATTATTATTATTATTATTATTATTATTATTATTATTATTATTATTATTATTATTATACATGCTGGTACTGTACCTTGAATAAGACCAGGCATCTACGTATCTAGTTCTAATCCTTTCCCGTTCTTGTGTCCCCAGAATCCTTTGATGTTTTAGTGTGACATTAAACCACTACCAGAAAAAGAAAATCTTTTAATTTCCGTCATAGAAAGAATACGAACGAAATAAGATATCATCCAGGGTATCGAAACCTCGAGATAAGTTATCTCGATGTTATCTCCATCAGATTGTCAGAAACTTCAATACCAAGGAGAAAGAAAAGAGTCAAAGATGGAACTGATTCTCGAATCCTGCTTGCTACACCAAAGATCAATCACCACTGATCTGCTTTTAGGGCAATCGTCTACGTGGCACATTCATTGTATGTTGATTACCTAGTCTTTTCTTAAATAATTGCAAATAATTTGGAAATTTATTGAACATCTCCCTTGGTAAATTATTCCAGTCCCTAATTCCTCTTTCAATAAATGAATATTTGATCCAATTTGTCCTCTTGAATTCCAACTTTATCTTCATATTGTGATCTTCCCTACTTTCAAAAACATCACTCAAACTTATTCGTCTACTAATATCATTACACGCCATACCTTCACTGACAGCTCGGAACATACCACTTAGTCGAGCAGCTCGTCTCCTTTCTCCCAAGTCTTCACAGCACAAACTTTGCAACATTTTCTTTTCTGTCGGAAATCACCCAGAACAAATCGAGCTGCTTTTCTTTGGATTTTTCCAGTTCTCGAATCAAGTAATCCTGGTGAGGGTCCCATACACAGGAACCATACTGTATTTGGGGTCTTACCAGAGACTTATTTGCCCTCTCCTTTACATCCTTACTACAATCCCTAAATACCCCCATATGTGTGTGTATGTGCGTGCGTGTGTGCGTATATATGTGCGTGAGTGGGGTGGGTACGTGTGTGAGTTAATTTCATTTTTCACAATTTGCTTTACGTTGCACTGACACAGATAGGTCTTATGGCGACGATGGAAAAATGGGAAATCACAGAAAAACATCTTCAGAGCTGCCAGTAGTGGGGTTCGAACCCACTAAGAAAGAGTTTTGATTTTTGTGTGATAAGTGAAAGGTTACGTATCATTGTGAGTAGTTCGCTGGAAACGCTGCCCTCTAGAGGGAAAGAAGACGATAAAAGAGATATGTTGGCAGTTGGATATTCAACTAGGCCTACGCCACAAAACGTCAGTATCTAAAAGCTAAAAATAATGAAAAATCGAATAAGATTAAAGCTTCTTGCTTTTTAAGTTTGCATAACAGTGCCGAAATTCTACTTTGGAGGGACTATCTTGTCCAACCTTTTCATTTTACAATGAGTAATAATATTTGGAATTTGGAAGGATTTCAAGATTTTGGAAAAAACAACAATTCTTCTTCCTGGCCTTTTTTCAATTAATCGGAATCGGCACTATATGTGGATTAAGCCCAGTTTTGCGGCTGGCTGCCCTTCATGACGCAAATCGTATTTGGAGAGATGTATTCACACAATTATTGTATGTGCATCTGTGAGGGTTTTGAGTACAATGGGTTGCATGTAAATGAAGATATGTATCAACACGAACACAAATACCCAGTCCCCAGCTGAAGGAATTCGCTAGACACGGTAAAAGTCCCGGCCCGGCTGGGAATCGAACCGGGACCCTCTGAACCGAAGCCCACTACGCTGACCATTCCACAAAATTCTGCGCAACACCTGAAACAGCAAATTACAACTTTATATTTTCCTGAAGAATTGCTATAGTCTTTATTTACATGGCTCACATTCATAAGGAAAAAAAAAAAAAAAAGATTTGTTCAATTCGTTGAAAATGGTCATTTAATAATTAGATTAATTTTTCAATATGTGACTGAATCAAATAATAAGTAGGTTTTAGGGAAAGGCGAAAGGATTTCTTCAGTAAAGCGAGGACATTTCAAAGTGTCTGACGTAACTAATACCAATTAATCCGCTAAAAGTTCAAAACTATCTCAGAAATTATCTGTGTATTTCTAAAACAATCCAAAAGTTAGATTATAGGATGCATATCGCATACAGTGAAAGATCATGCGGGGGAAAAAAACCGAAATTCATTTTAAATAATGTTCGATTGAAGTCGATAATATCACACCTATCAATTAGACCACAATGCTCTAATAAAAATAGGATACATCTACAGTATATATATAAAAGAACATGTCCTGACTGACTGACTGACTGACTGACTGACTGACTGACTGACTGACTGACTGACTGACTGACTGACTGATTCATCATCGCCGAACCAAAACTACTGGATATAAAGATAAAATTTTGAGGATACAATTATATTACAATGTAGGTGCTCGCTAAGGGAGGATTTTTGGATATTCCTTCGCTAATGGGGGGGGATTTTTAAAATAAGTGTATCTATATCTCAAAATCTTAAAAGTTTACAGATGTAAAATTTGGTATTTAGAATCTTCTTTAAATATAAAGAAACACGTATTTTTTGTTTTCGGAAAATACCACTAGAAGGGGTGAACAGGGGTGAAAAATGGGTTGAATACCTTTAATGAGGATACTTATATCTCAGAAACTGAAGATATTACAGACCTGAAAATTGGTATCTGGAATGTCCTTTAAAAATAAAGAAACACGTAGTTTTTGGAAAATCCAATTAATGAGGGTTAAACAGGAGTGAGAAATGGGGTGAATTTTTAGAAAGATTATATCTACAGTATATCTAAGAAACGTAAAATGCTACAGACGTAAAAATTGGTATTTGGAATCACCTGTAAAAGTAAAGAAACCTAGGTGATTTGTTTTCGGAAACTCCACTTAAGGGGAACTAAAAATGGGGAGAAATTTTAATATGAGCATGTCTACAGTATATCTCAAAAAACTGAACATGTTACAGAAGTGAAAAATGGTATTTTTATCTCTATTTAAAAAAACACGTATTTTTTGTTTTCCGAAAAACCACTTGGGGAGAGGGGGTAAAATAACTAGAAATGGGATTGAATTATTTTTATTAGGATACCGATATCTCAAAAACCTAAGATGTTACAGACGTGAAAATTGGTATTTGGAATATCCGTTAAAAATAAAGAAATACGTATTTTTTGTTTCTGAAATCCACTTACAGGGTGGAGGTGGGGAGAATTGAAAAATGAGTTGAAATATTTGTATGAAGATACTATTATCTCAAAAACGAAAGATGTTGCAGACGTGAAAATTGTTATTTGGAATCTGCTTTAAAAGTAAAGAAACACGGATTCCTTTGATTTCGGGAAATCCAATTTAGGGGGTGAAAGAATTGAACAATTAATTGAATTAATTGTATGAGGATAATTACATATAATAATAACTAAAGTTGTTACAGACATTAAAATATGCATTTGGATCTCCTTTAAAAACAAAGAAAAACGCATTTTGGAGGGGGGAATCATCTTGGGGGCGGGGGTGAAAAGGAGTTGAATTCCTCTTATGAGGACACATATCTCAAAAACTGAAGATCATCGTCGCCATAAGACCTATCTGTGTCGGTGCGACGTAAAGCCCCTAGCAAAAGAAAAAAAAACTGAAGATGTTACAGTACTGATAATTGGTATTTAGAAGATCCTTTACTAATAAAGAAACAAGTATTTTTTCCGGAAAATTCACTTAAGGGGAGGAGTGTGAAAGGAAGTGGAAAAAGTGATTTTTTATGGGGATACTTAAATCTCAAAACTGAAGGTAACAGACGTGAACATTGGTATTTGGAATCTCCTTCGGGGGGGGGGGGGGGGGGGGAGGGAAATCAACTTAAGGTCGGTGGGGTGAAAAGGGCGTTGAGACCAATTGATTTTACTGTTCATAATGTACTTGATTCTGATCATAAACCGATCATTTTTAATCTTTCCTGGATTCGTTTTCAAGAGCAATCTTTTTCTTTGGAAAACAGTAGATTCTCCTGGCATATAAATAAAAATTTAAACACATTTGAAATAAACGGTAGGAATGATATTGACCATGTAACTGTTCACCTCTATAATAAGGTCAATAATGCACTGAAGTATATCATTCGTATCGCCAGAAATCAAGCGCACTTGCCTACGTGCGACAATGGTGCTGGTCATATTGTCAGCAATGGCAATGGCAGCAGATGTAATTTACCGTAATTTACCGCCAAGTAGCTGTCTTACATCTTGCTTCGAGGTCCATAACATAAATAATAATAATAATAATAATAATAATAATAATAATAATAATAATAATAATAATAATAATAATAATAACCTAAATTCAACTATACCGGGCGAGTTGGCCGTGCGCGTAGAGGCGCGCGGCTGTGAGCTTGCATCCGGGAGATAGTAGGTTCGAATCCCACAATCGGCAGCCCTGAAAATGGTTTTCCGTGGTTTCCCATTTTCACACCAGGCAAATGCTGGGGCTGTACCTTAATTAAGGCCACGGCCGCTTCCTTCCAACTCCTAGGCCTTTCCCATCCCATCGTCGCCATAAGACCTATCTGTGTCGGTGCGACGTAAAACCCCTAGCAAAAAAAAAATTCAACTATCACCCACCCTAATAATAATAATAATAATAATAATAATAATAATAATAATAATAATAATAATAATAATGTTCTGGACCGTCATCAAAAAGTGCGGACCACGCTGGAAACGGGCCCTGGCCGGGTAATGACTACGAATGCAGTCCTGCCGCGGGTTCAGTACCACCAAGGCACCCAAAATGACACCACGCCGGATCTCCTCAAGAAGACGACACCACGCCGGATCTCCCCTAGGATTTGATCCACATTAAAAATGCTTATAGGAAAAGATGGCAAAGATTTCGGGACCCAACTGACCGGAAGGAAAACCTGGAGCTAGCCCGGGAAGTACGAAATCATTTGCTGGAAAGAAAGATTGAAAAATAGGGGGAAATTTGCCGTCAGATCGCGAATTTTGGCGGATTAGATATAAAATGTTAAGCATGAAATTATAAATTTCAGTATGATGCCGTAGCGAAGCACGGGTATCTTGCTAGTTACTCATAAAGGACTTCTTTCTTGAGTTTCGTGGTGCTGGGTGTCACTAAGATTTCTAGAAGTTACTGATACTTTTCCTCACTCTCTTTTCGTGAATTGTTTAGCATCAGTTATTTCTTTCATGTCCTTCCAAATATGTGACACAACTGCCCATTACAACTTTGACCGGCCAAAAAGACTGCTTCCCAGTCTTACATTTTATGTGGTTTATGTTTTATACCATATACAGTACGTAATAATTAATCATTATTGTAACCATTCAGAACACTCTCCTTCTGAAATTTTCTGTATTTTTAGGTAGTAAATCTGGAATGCCCATTATTTGCCACGTGAGACTTGGGGAGGCCTCATGAAGTTCTCAAGGATGCGAAACCACGAACAGCATGCTCGTGAAGAAGCAATGAAAAACAATATGCGCACAACATATCTGTATATATAAAATAAGAGTTTTGTCTGTACATTGCTCAGAATTTGAAAGCAATGGTATTTCTGTACCGGTCATGTCCACAGTAACAAGAAAATGCATTTTTTTACTTTTCCGTAATGTCTGTCTGTCTGTCTGTCTGTCTGTCTGTCTGTCTGTCTGTCTGTCTGTCTGTCTGTCTGTCTGTCTGTCTGTCTGTCTGTCTGTCTGTCTGTCTGTCTGTCTGTCTGTACACGCATCACGAGAAAACGGCTGAAGAGAATTTAATGAAAATCGGAATGTAAAGTCGGGTGATGAACCGCTACAATCTAGGCTATAAATTATTTTAATCACGCTGAGTGAAATGGTAGTTTGTGGGAAGGCCTGAAATTTAATTCTCAAATATTTATGTTATTAGTGGTCGTGTCTTAATGAAAATCGCTAGACAAAGATGGGAAATAAGTCGCTACAATATAGGCTATACACGCTAAGAAAAATGGTAGTTTAGGGGAAGGCCTAAAATTTAATTATCAAATATTTATTTTATTAGTGGTCGCATGTTCACGAAAATTGGTATGCAACGACGGAGAGTAGGTCGCTATAAGCTAGGCTATCAATAATGTTATTCGCACTGAGTGAAATGGTAGTTTAGGGGAAGGCCTGAAATGTAATCTACATATAAAATAAGTGTTTTGCCTGTGCATTGCTCAGAATTTGAAATGAATGATATTTCTGTATCTGTCATGTCCACAGTAACAAGGAAATGCATTTTTTTACTTTTCCGTAATGTCTGTCTGTCTGTCTGTCTGTCTGTCTGTCTGTCTGTCTGTCTGTCTGTCTGTCTGTCTGTCTGTCTGTCTGTCTGTCTGTCTGTCTGTCTGTCTGTCTGTCTGTCTGTCTGTCTGTCTGTCTGTCTGTCTGTCTGTCTGTCTGTCTGTCTGTACACGCATCAATAGAAAACGGCTGAAGATAATTTAATGAAAATCGGAATGTAATGTCGGATAGGTGTTACTCAGAAATGTACACCACTATCAGACTAATGCCAAAGATCTTCTTTACGTTATTTAGATTTCCTGGCGTAAGAGACCGGGCCTTTACAGCTCGACTTTAGAATCCTTAGGCCATTGAGGTGATACGTTCTGTGATAACTGATTTCTGTTCATTTGTTTGTATCGTACATACTGTGAATACTATTTTATGTCAGTTTTTGGCGTGTTTAGCCGGGCGCAGGGCATAAGAGCTAAAACTTACAGGAAATGATGCTTTAAAATTCCCTTTCTCGATGCTCCGCTTGTCCACTCCCCTCCCTACATGTGTTGAGTTACGCAATGCACTCCACTGTATTGCTTGCCACCTGCACACACCGTGTGGTCCTTAGTCACCCGCTCGTGTCTCTACTCCGTTCACTAGTAGAGATTCTGATAATTTCTGCGTACGCAAGACAGTTTCCATGATAATTGTGTATGATAATATTAACACTCTTCACCGCTAACGTTATATTGCGAATTCAGTGCACTGCGTCGCAGGACATAAGAGATATGCAATTAACCAAAGGGTTTATGAGAAAATGGATCACTGATCATTTCTTACATTATTAGGTTTATTATGTCCATCAATTTTCCGTGACGTATTTTCACACACCTTATATAATGGCTTTTACGATAATTGTACGCATTTTTACACTGAACTGAAAATCAGTTCATTTATATCCTTACATTAAAAACAAATCAAAAGAGAAAACAAGCAGAGTTTATCACAATATAAAATCTACGTCCAAAATGTAGTATACTAATGCAGAAGTCACAGAAGTGAAATATTTGATGTCTCCTCCACAGGCTCTTATGGGACAATCTCGAATGATGTACTTCACTGCTTGTCTATCGGCTCCACAGTCGTACTTCGGAGAAGGTAGCTTGTTTCACTTAAACAGGGAGTCCACACAAACTCCAGAGTTAGTCCTGATGTGGTTTAGTTCTGATGATATGACTAGGGGAAGGTCAAAGCCAGAAATTTTAGAGGTGATGGCATGTCTTGAAACTCCTGAGGAGTGAAAATCGAAGTTCTCACTGTTTAGACTCGCACCTGTCTTCACAGGGGCTGCCTCGAATGGGGTCTGGTTAGGCAAGCGTCAGCATGAATAGGAAGATCCTGATTTTGAAGTATCTTGCGGTACTCCTGTGACGTGCCCAGAAATCGCTACTAACTTGGACGCTAATTTATGACTACTAAAAATTACAATTTTGATATAAAAAATTATCCGTGGTTTCCCATCTCGATTTGGTATGGACTCGTCTTTCAATGGTGAGTGGGATCCAGTCCAGGGAAGAAGGCTCTGAGTTAAAATTTATAAATCGAAATACAGACTCTTGAATTTCCCAGGGGTTTTGTGACAGGACTCTAATCAGTAAGTACTTTATGGAGAAGAAACAAGGAGAATTAACACGATCTGATTAAATTTAAAAAGCAAAAATAAAAATGTATTGAAGTCAAAAATGAAATAATGAAGTTGTACCAAGAAGTGAAATATTCCGTAAATTAAAGATTTAAATTTGATCACGCGGTGACTCGCATCAATTTACTCAAAGGCTCGTGTCCTCATCCCGAGGTGGTGCAGCTCTTTTCAGGCACACCCCCATTGGAGGTGAGCTGCGTGTACCATTTGAACCACATACCATTCTTAAATTTCTGGCAGTACCGGGAATCGAACGCGGGCCCCCGAGGACGGCAGCTAATAACACTAACCGTTACGCTACGGACTTAAAGGCTGTCTGGCTCCATGGCTAAATGGTTAGCATGCTGGCCTTTGGTCACAGGGGTCCCAGGTTCGATTCCCGACAGGGTCGGGAATTTAATTTAATTGGTTAATTTCGCTGGCACGGGGGCTGGGTGTATGTGTCGTCTTCATCATCATTTCATCCTCGGGTACTCCCGGCACTAAAAGCCATACGCCATTTCACTCAAAGGCTCACCAATTGTATATTCTCTTATCTGGGCTGCTTCCGTGGTTCTAGATTCATCGTAGACCTCTGCAGTATAGAAGTTCATCTCGCTAACATTGTACCAGTTCTGCCCCATGAGTTCATCAATCATTAATTGAATGATGTCTTTACTAGCCTTATCGCCCATTCCCTGTTATACCAATATTCATAACTCGAATATCAGTCGTGATAAAATATCAACCACTATGAGTTCAATATAATTGAGAGAATCCAAGATAGGGGATCTTGCAAATTAAGGAAATCACATTAACATATATACAAAATCAAGCTATAACTGAATAAGGCTTAACAAGCCTTGATCTAAAGCTGGTCCATTCCGGGCTAGAAAAACTGACTGTAAGCAGTCGCAGTACATTACTCAGCATGACAAGTGCTCGGTGAGAATTGAGAATGTAAGTTGTGATAGATGTGCATTTGAGAATGAAATTAAGATTGTGAGACTCCGTAGAATGCATAGTTAGTATATATGAGTGAAACTGACTCCCACTTGCACGACTGTCACATGTACCAGTTATATCGTAGTTCAGTCTGCCTCTTCTTCTTTCTTCAATACATCGGAAACGTCTCAGATAGCCCCTTTCTTATAGGAAAAAATCTTACACCACAAGGTGCGTCCTGACGCTAAGATAGATCTTTCCAAATAACAAGCTCGAATTCGAAGTTGTCTCTGGGCTCAAGTGCCACCTGACGTAGATTTCGTAGAATTTTCCTTGTTCTAACCTGAGTCCTTCAGCCTGATCTCATAACCGTTTGAGGAAATAGTTGTAAGTGAAATATAGACTCCGTGTCGCAATACGCTACCGTTCAACTCTTGTTATCAACTACCGTAATACAAAATAATGGAACGATTATGAGAAACCTTCATGAGAGAATAACCCTATAAATATATTCATATATGCATATAAATGATATTAAGTAGCGAGAATATACACAAATTCAAATTAATTTCACTTGATACAATAGGTAAGTGGTCCGTAACGACCTAGACCTTACACTCTTTAACCAGAGAATTAAACCTCCGGAGAGGAGGTTGAGGGATGTAGCCCAGAACTGGAAGCCATTGAGTAGGAGTGCATTTAATGATACCGGAGATCAGTCACATTGTTTTATTGATTTCAGCGTCAGCCTTCCTTATATGAGAGCTGTTTAACCACTCGTAGTCGCAGTATTAATTTGCAGATAGATCGAGACCAATAACCGAAGAGTTGAAGAAGTAGAGCCTCATGTTTTTCCGCATAGTTTCTGGATAATGTTGTTACGTGATCTAGACTTTGCAGCAGTCTTCAGAAAATGTTGTTTGAAGGATAACGTCCTATCAGAAGTAACACCGAGGTACTTGGGACATTGATTGTGTGATAAAACGTCGTTATCAAAATACACTCTCAGTTCCATGTTAGCCATGCGGTTGTACAGATGGAAGGAACAAACTTCACTCTTGGTCATACTTGGTTGGAGTCTCCGTTTTCGGAAACAGTCCCCTTGAACACTCAGTTCTCTTGTGAGTGTAATCTCAGTAGTTGTTATGTTTGAGTTCATTGTGAATATTGCCCTCTGTCCATTTTAATTTCAGACAATAGGTTGTCTATTAAGCCAGCTTTGTCATGCCAACGTCTATCTTCTCCGCCGTTGCTGCCGTCGAGGTACTATCACCTGGGCCAGATGGATCTTATTTTTTACTTCTCTATAACTCGCCCTTTGTCCTGACTTGTAACCGGTAGAGCCTGGTCTCCCAACGCTGGACCCGAATGGATGGGGTTATTTATTCATTCAGTTTTAGCATTGGTGAAAAACCATTCTGTGTTGGCGAGACGTGCAACAGGTAGCATAAAAAGGTGATTCTTCAAATGTAGGATGTACACATTTATAAAGTTTCTTCACAGATTCTGATAATCCAGAAGATTTGCCCCTTGAAACAACAAGCACTACTACCATTACTATAAATTATAATCACTTAGATTGGGAAAATAAAAGCAAATCCTTTCTTCCGTTTTTTCTTCAATATTATGTTTTTTGTTGAGTGTGGGATACTTGTAGGTGTAAGTACTGTATATAAGTTTGCATTTGCGGCTTTCATTTTCTAGTGGTATTTTGAATCGCCGAGTTCTGCTCCCCATCCTCGCGCCGATGCGGACAACCCATCGGAGACAAGATGAGCTGGCATTGCTACTAACTCATTTACCACCTTGGCAGTGTGGAAACGTCGAGAATCACGAACCGAGACCCTTCCATATCCAGAGGTTTCCACGGGCTTTTAGTGTCCGATGAATCTCGAAGGATCAATCCCCTTATCTATATATATAAATGCCATTATATGTATGTATGTATGTATGTATGTATGTATGTATGTATGTATGTATGTATGTATGTATGTATGTATGTATGTATGTATGTATATATGTATGTATGTATGTATGTATGTATGTATGTATGTATGTATGTATGTATGTATGTATGTATGTATGTATGTATGTATTGAACCATACAGTTCATGGACCAATAGTATGTGTTTTATTATTAGATATCGGGATTACCTAAGACCACATAAAAGATTCCAGAAGAAGCGTTCTCGTGGGGAGAGAGCTAGAGCATCATTATGAAAATTTCCAGAGCCTCATTCAAGGGATTTATGTCCCAAGCCAAGCCTCTTAATGAAGATTGGGGACGCTCCCCGGATCCCGGCAAACTAACTTTCGGAGGGAAGAAGGAATTAAATTAATATCTTTGGTTACGAAAGAGATGCATTGGATCTGATACAAGAATTGCAACCTGCATAATTTATACTAAATTTTGATATGCAATATGGCTGTAATCATAAATGCGTTCGTTAAGTAGGGTACTTGACGTGCTTTGTGCGGGAAAACTTCGAGTCGCGGGCGCGCGTATCCTACACGCGATCAAGCGGCGTGGCTACGCCAACCTGATTATAAATGCAAGGCCGCCATGCACGTCAGCCTCATTCTCTGACCGTAAGGCTGCTTGAACGAAGTCGTCATGCTGCGAGTCGGCACCTAGAACAACGTTTTATCTTCGAGCTGCACATACAACTAGCACTACTGAATCTGCCAGAAAGTAAGTAATTAACCTGCATATTCAGCTGAATTCTTGATATTACCTGTGTTGATCTGCTGTGGTGGGATGAGGTACTGCCTATTATAGACTGATGAACTAGTAGCTTCATATTTCGGTGAGGTCCAGTTGTAACTGACGTAATGCTAGAATAAATGTAGGCTCAGGGTAGTTCTGATACCACGACATGTTGTCCGAGTGAAAGAATAAAATAACAGTGTTACTAAGAGTGATGAAGAAACTATAGTGTACCAGGTTTAAAATTCAGAACAAGACTTGGTCAATGTAACGTGTGAGGCACGATATTAGTGGAAACAGGCATCGAGTCTGGACAGTCTGTAATAAGTAAATTTGTTTTCAGTTACCCCTGCATCAAGCCAGAACGAGCTTCCACATCATCATTGCGAGGAAGCCACAACGGGAGCTGAAGCCGGCACGACATCGGGAATCGACCCAGGAACGTTGGGCGTACCTGATCAGCGCGACATCGAAGGGGGCATCTTCCAACCATCTAAGGAGCTGCAAGAAGGATTCACGCAAGATAGAATGGCTCCAGCCGTCCACCAGTATCCGCTGCAAGCGTCGCAGTTTGTCATGATGTGGTAAATTCAGTGGTCCACAGGAAGGGCCGCTCCGTCATGTCATCAATCATATAAGGTCAGAGCTTTCCAATTCTGTTTCAAGCATGTCATTTAAATTTAGATAGCAACAGGGGGGCCGTCAGCCAACAGGTTAGTTTATGGTAGGAAAATTCTTGGTAATAAAGAGCTAGGCCTCAAGCTCGAACCCGGTACATTAGGGTAGGTAGTAGGTTGTATATTCCTTGTGGGTGTGATTATATTTCATTTCGATAGTATTATATTAGTGTACGTGTAATCTTCATGGGTCAGGTCGAACTCCCTTGGTCATGTTAGGTAAGTCTGACAGGCAGGCACTTTTTATTGTGTAGCGTTTAGGCATGTGTCTCGACAGACGTAGGTTGTGTATTTGAGATCAGGATTTACCCTGTAACTCACCTAGCTTTACTGACAGGGTGAGCGAGTCCGTATGTTTCAGAGATGTGGGCATTATGCATGTAACTGACTGTATGAATTGATATGAGTGAGCCCCAGCACAGATTAAGAGTGTATTAGATGCATTTGAGATGCCTTATTATGGCTATGTGATTATAGCTTACTGAATTGTGCCTTTGTATTATCAAGGATGAGCCCATTGGAGGCTGAAATGAGATTTGTTCTATTGCTGGTGATATTGAGATGAGGGCGTGTAGCCCATGTGTATTTAAAAGAGCGCTTTAGCAGACAGATTACGTGAGGTACTTTGAAAAGCGAAGTTTCTTAGCACTCAGTTACAAGTCAGTCAGCTGAGCTCATAAATTGTGTGGACCGCTGCCTGTCGAGTGCACTGCTGGTGAGGGTTGTTGTGTCTGACGTCACAGTCTTGAAACTCGGTTATATTGCTGTCTGCAGCTTGTCGAGTGTGTAGAGGGGAGAGGACGACCTTGATGTTTTGACGCAAGGAGAGATTTTAGTTCTGTTTGTTCTGCTTTATTTTAACACTTGCCCGTTTGATATTGACCCCTTGGACAAGGTGGTTGTGTTCCTTTGATATTGTTTTTTGTATATGATTATTCAACGCCTTGCTCTTCATTGGACCAGGGATCGAGACCGGGTCAGGGCACTGTACATTATGTGTTTATATTTGTTTGCACCGGGGTTCGATGGTACGAGGCATAGTAAAATTTTATGGGGAGATTACTGTTAGATGTGTATTTCAGCAGACCCATTGTCTCTTTATTTCATTACTTACACAATTGTACCATGCTTGTTACAGCAAAGCTGTTTCGTGAAGGCAGTGAACTGGTAGTCATCGGCTCAACATTATCTTTACCCCAGTCACATTTGAAAGCTCTTATATTTGTAAATAGTATTTTTATGTAATAAATCCCTGATTGTAAAACTTTGAATGCAGCGATGTTTTCTGTTAGATATTTTTTTGGTAGGATTTTTCTCTTACCCTGCATCATATCGTATCCACCTAAGTTATCTATTGTGGCCTCATTTTTCACCCTGATGCCCTGATTCATGTTCTACTGAGCTGCGGATTGTGGATACGCCTGTAAGGTAAGACATGTGCCGTACATACATCTTTTCTTGGATGTATGGGTCACTATGATGTTCTTGGTTCGAATTCGGCATTAGCCTGACTGGAATCAAAAACATTATAGGACACAGTATGTATGTATATATGTATGTATGTATGTATGTATGTATGTATGTATGTATGTATGTATGTATGTATGTATGTATGTATGTATGTATGTATGTATGTATGTATGTATGTATGTATGTATGTATGTATGTATGTATGTATGTATGTATGTATGTATGTATGTATGTATGTATGTATGTATGTATGTATGTATGTATGTATGTATGTATTACATCCCCTCCTAAACCACTGGAATGATTTACACCAAACTTGGTACATTTACGACTTAGTATCAGGGGACAAACCGCGTGAGGGTAAGACACCCCAAGTACCCTTAGGAACGGGGAACGAGGGGTGACATACATAAATATTCGAAAATAATGTCGAATCTATGCGTTTCAGAGTCGCTGAGTTGAATAGTGAGACTCCGGATTTTTTAAAAGTCGAAGTTCAGCCCCCTTTGGTATAGGTGTAAGAAAGAGTGAAAAAATGACTAGTGGAGGCATGGGGAGACTGATATATAAAAATAATCGAAAATAGTGTCGAATCAGTAGTTTTAGGGGACGCTGAGGTAAATGGTTTCACTCCGAATATTTTATACGTTCAAGTTCAGCGCCCTTTGTGCTGGGGGGCGAGGGGGATTGATATATAAAAATTATGCAAAATGATGTCAAATCTACAATTTCCGGGGTTGCTGAGGTGAATAATGACAATCCGGATTTTTTCTAAGTCCAAGTTCAGCCCCCTTTGAAGAGGGTCGAAGGATATACAAACAGTCGAAAATAGTGTCGAATCCATACTTTCCGTAGTCGCTGAAATGAATAGTGACTTTCGTATTTGTTAAAGTCCAAGTATAGACCCCTTTGGCATAGGGGTTGACAAAACAATAAATAAAAAAATAAATTGTCCAAAATGACCGACATAATGGGCGTAGCATCTGTATGTTCCAGCGTAGCTATCAACCAAAATTGATACAACTGTGAATTACGATAAGGAGGAAGTACTGTTTAGGATAAGACACCCCTAGAAGCACTAGGGGAGGGGTGAAATAAATATATATACATAACTAAAAACAAACAATAATAATGTCGTATCAAGAGTTTTCGGGACTACTGGAGCGATTCCAATCAAACCTGGTACACTTATGACTTACAGTCAGGAGTTACACCGCGTGGGGGTATAACAACTTTAGCACCCCTAGGTGTAGGTTTTGGAGGGGGTGAGATATTAAAAAATCGAAAATAGTGTCAGACCCATAGTTTTCGGGGTCACTGAAATGAGTAGTGACACTCCGGATGTCGTTTAAATTCAAGTTGAGCCCCAATTGGCAGGCAGGTGAGAAGGACTGAAGAGAAGAAAATGTCCAAATGACCAAGATTATGGATGTTTGTATGCACGTTCCAGTATAGCTGTCAACTGAACTTTGAATAAATATTACCTACTACCTGGAAAAAAATGTGAGGGAAAGACACCCCTAGAAGCCCTAGGGAAGGGGCGAAGTATAATTATAACTAAAAACGCCCGTTATTGGTGTTGAATCCATACTTTTCGGGAGTACGGGAGTAATTTCAACCAAATTTGGTACACTTATGACTTACCATCAAGAGACAAACTGCGTGGAGGTCTGACAACCCTACCACCCCTACGACGGAGTATAATCGAAAATAGTGTGGAATCCATTCTTTTCGGGGTCGCTGAGATGAATAGTGACGCTCCGGATGTTTTAGAAGTCCGTGATCAGCCTCATTTCGCATAGGGGTGACAAAAGGTGAAAATCAAAATTTCCAAAATGACCGAGATAATGGATTTATGTGCGTATGTTCCACCATAGCTCTCAACCAAAACTGGACTTACTATTTGGAAAAAATACCTTAGGGGTAAGAGACCCCCTAGACCCTAAAGTAGGGGCGAAATGAAAAAATTAACAGAAAACGACCCATATTTGTGTCTAATCCATACTTTTCGGGGTCGCTGAGACAAAGTGGTTGCCGTTTAAGATAACGCTCAGCCCCCATCAGCATGGAGATGAGAGGGGGTTGAAAATCAAATGTTCAAAATGACCGAAATTGCCTATATATGTGTGTTTCTTCCAGCATAGCCCTAATACAAAATTGGTACACGTATGACTTTCTACCTAAAAAGCAATGTTGGGGTAAAACAGCCCTAGCACTCCCAGGAGACGTTGTGCAATATGAAAATAAACGAAAATGACTGATATTAATGTCGAATACATTGTTTTGGAGGCGGCTGATTTGAACTGTGACGCTCTGGATGCTGGTTAAGTCCACTTTGAGCCTCCATTTGGACGGGGGGATGAGAGGGGCTAAAAAGTAAATAGTCGAGATTATGAATGTATGTGGGTATGTTTCCGAATAGCTCTATAGTCACTACTACCACCACCACCACCACCACTCAACGAAACTTGGTACATAGATGAATTACCATCTGAAAAATAAAATACTATGAATATGAAACGTCACACCACCCGATGGGGGTGGAGAATGGGAGGGGATGACGTGTAAAAATAATAGAAAATAACCTATATATATATGTCGAATTCATCATTTATGTGACGCTGATAAGAATTTTGACGCTCTGGATACCGTTGAAGTCCACTTTGAGCCTCCATTTAGACGGGGGGATGAGAGGGGCTAAAAAGTAAACAGTCTAAAATGAACGAGATTAGTACTGTTGAATCCACTGTTCAAAAACAGTGGAAATCGTGTACATCACATCTATAGCGTAATATAATATAGTTATCTTATCACTTATTATTTTTTTGAAAGGATCAAATACTTCCCACTCAATTCTTGCTTCCATAAGGACAACGTTTTACTTAAAAATTAATCTAAAACTTGAAATCAAACGCGTCTAAATAACTCTCAAACTACATAATAGATCATAAAATATCAATCAACATCTCAAAAAGAAATGCGATAAAAATTCACTTCACACATAACTAACAGGTAATACAAATCTTAAAGGTGAGCATTCAAAAAACTATCCGAACAACGGCGGGTACTACAGCTAGTACAGTAGAAAGGCGGACAAGTGCGAGACGGTTCAGTGTGAGGTCAGTCAGCCAGCGGTTGAGAGTGATCGTGACAGTTCAGTTCAGTGTACGGATTGATGAGCGGAGAGTGCGGTCAGTGAGACAGTGCGGTGAGATGTGTACAGCGTGCTACATGGTCGACGGAGATCTGTGAGTGGACAACGAGAGAATTCAGTGAAGAAGTGTGAGTGCGAACCGCGTGTCTCATACGGACTTGTTAGATTGTTGTCTGTGCGCTTAAATTGGGAGCAGTGAGGCATCTTAAAGTGTTCAGCAAGCTTTATCCTGAACTGCCCTAGGGTGCAAGCGATAGTGTAAAGTGCGTGTGTGCGTGAATTGTGTAGCATAATCGTTTAGCCTACAAGTATTGGACTGAAACCTTGGCGGGAATGAACAGTGAGAAAGAGTTAATGAATCTTAGTGTAGAAGCTACCAGTCGAGTATTTCTTTATCCATTACCCTGCCATCACGTTGCAGCATATTAGTATCAGTTAGCAGTGTACTTCCATGCATTTTTTAATATTTCAGCCAGTGGAATGTTTACATTCAATATATTTACATAGAAACAAAAGGTTAGATAAATTATATTTGAAATTCAAAGATAATTTACACGTTTCAAATACACAATTCACTCACCCAAACGTCTCTGTGAAGTGTCTTGTTTTGTGAAATATTTTCAAAGTCTGCAGTGTACGAATTCCTAGCAATGGTTAAGCAGGCTCTCAAGCATTAACTATTATTTTGGATCTGAAAAGGTTTTTCACTAATTTCTAGTTGGAAATCATACTTGCACACACATTATGTCGACCGCGGTATTGCCAGGTCATATCTAGAAACCTTGCACAATTTACGGTGTGAACCTCTATCATGAGAAAGTAAAAAAAAAAGTAAATTTCACTGCCCTTCTTTTAGTCATATGCAGCTGTAGAATTTCCATCTGTCCTGCCATGTTAAAGTTTCACAGTTCAGTTGCTTTGGTACACCATTATCCTCTCGAGAATCGATGAAAAAGGGGTCTCACAACAGCCTGAAAAATGTCTGCCAATTTGTTAAAATGCATGAATCGGTCATCAAGTTTTCGCTTCAGTTGGAGCGAAAAATGTGAGTATTTTCGCAACAAACCTTTGTTACAAGATAACGAATGAAGTTTGGGAAAATTAATTATGCCCCCTTCAAGTCGTGAGTAAAGAGATTTTAGTTAGCTCGCACGAGTCATACAGTAAAATTCAGTCAAGGACCAATATTCCTGATCGCTGAATGATAGTGATAAGATTGTTTAAGTCGTAATATAATGAGCCTTATCGTAATATACCTCAATTTATTTATTCGAACACTGTGACATAATTTTATTTAGCGCGTCATAGAGTCGCAGGGAGTGAAGGCAGGAATCCTGGATAGCAGTGTCATAGGCCATGAGAACCTTGTATTGGTCCGGAAGGAACGGATTCCTCGAGTCAGAACTGAGTCGCAAGCCGTGATTTCATTCATACAGACCCCTACTACATTACCAAGCAATATTTGAACGGGGGGATCTACGGAACAATTGTCACAGGTTGACAAACCTCCTTTCCCCAGGGCTGGAATCATCTGAATTTAAAGCAATAAATCCGCCACTAAGCTAAATTCCACAGATCTGACTCCACACATAATTAAGAACATAATTATCGAATGCTAGGAGTCGATAATATTATTTACTTCTGATCAATTGAGAGAAGTGCGTATTTGCAGGATGGGCCGTTGATATCTGGTAGGCCGTCACAAAGGCGAACGATCTGTTAGGCTGGGAATACCTCGAGCTCGGCGTCCTCTTAAGGCTATATAAGGTTGCTTCAGGAAAGGAAGCTTTCTCATTATCTTAGTGACACTCATTCTCGTTCTCTCATTCGCTCAGTCGTGTTACAGAAACTCACTGATTCTCAGCGCTCTGTGATTCTCAGTCGTCAGTGATAGTCAGTCGTAAATGATAGTTCTCACTTGATATCCATTCGCTGTTCTGAAACGCCAAGTGCGGCGTGGCGTAATTCGCGAACTTAGTAGATACATTTATTTGTGAAACTGTTGTAAGACAACTATTCAATCGCCGTGAATTAGCTCACAAGAACTAGTAACAATGTTAAGTAGCATAAACATTTACTACGCGTACGCGGACCGCGCTAGTAGCATGTGCGAACCGTGTAAATATAACAGATGCAAAGGACTGATTTCAACCGGGCTAGATCCCATAATTAGTGCCGCACAGATTGGGACTAAAATTTTTGCGCGGAGGCTATAGCCAATGGTAGTCTAAGGTTGAGATCTTGTGTACGGTCACGCTAAGTGGTGAAGTAGATGTTCTGGAGTAAATCACCATTCCAGACGATTCCAGGATCAAGCAGACGTCAACGATGGTGTATCTAGGACTCGAGGCGAGGACCATCAACCCCGTGCTCAGTGCTGTTATCATGGGCTAAGCACGCATGACATAGCGGTCATATGATTCGTCGCTGATGGAGAGTTTCTGCTAAGTTAAGTCCTTATGTTCTATAAGCATGTGAAGTGATATTCATAAACTGATATAGGCTTTTCTCAAGTCAATTAATTCATTGTTAAATTTAAGCCAATGGGGCATTTGCTTTGCTCAGTTTTAGCAAAATTAAATACGTTCAGGTCTGCATGCATGTTTAAGCCTGAGCTAAGCATGTATATACAATTTAAATGGGAACAAGGGATAGAATAGGTTAGATACAGGTGTGTGCTTTTAGTTAATAGTATTTTATTCCTGTATGAGTTGATTTTGATAGAGATGTTGGACAGACTTTTCTTAGTACCAAATGGGCTGCGCGCCTTCAGCGTCGCGAGATTATACAGAGTAGGCTAGAGGCAGCGTAAGGTCAGGATATTTCCTATGCATGAAGCATGAAATTTTCAGCTGCAAGGAGTTATACGGTAGAGTTATATTCACCGTTGAATAGAGAACAGGGTCTTCAATTTTGGTGGCAGCTAAGTTCATGAATGTAACGGTTATCGAACCAAGGAACTTTTATGTGAGAGGCTAGAATGGCCGTGAGATGTTGACGGGCTGACATAAGAGATTGGCTATGAAGCCGTTTTTTTACTGGGAGCCCTGATTATTATGTGCACTGATGAGCCAGCCTGTGATTATGTGGGCTGTGTGTCATTTTTGTTAAAGAGAATTGTGTGCCATTGTGAAGAAACAAGAAAGTCGGCGAAGCCCCGACCAGTTATTTGTCTCCCAGGTAGTGAAAGCCCGAGTTAGCTGTAGGCTGTGCGCCGAGTAGGAATGAAAGTGTTTACACTAGGTACCGTTATTTCCATGAACTGCCGACCACAAGCCCCAGTAATTTGAATGTCTGTTGCTTACCAGCTGATGTCCCTTGCCGTGCCGAGATATACGATGGTGCTGTATCTTGATGAGACATGTAATCTTCGGAGCCTGTGTATGTTGATATCGAATCCCGGCGCCTCTCTCAACTTCAGTGTATAGTTGTGGTTTTATTTTGCAGGTGTGATTTCTGTATATTTACCTTGTGTTGTTTCTTGTTGCCCAGTGCATTTATTCTTTTTGACTTGTAATATTGTTCTTTATTGAGTAATGGGGATACCTTAGCCCGACGGCTAATTTAAGGGAAGCAAGGTTCTGCCCTTATCCGTTGCTCATAGGTACGGACCCAAATGATTAGAGTCTGCGTTGTTTTGGAGGGGTAATTTGGACGCAGTCCTGAACAAGTGCTTTTTATATAATTGATTCCCAGTGATCGGAATGTACATATGTAAATTAGGCCAACTACTAGTGTATCGTATATTATTTTCACATCTAATGGACCGTCTTAGGCAGAGCCTGCGGTCAGAGGACTTAGGGGCTTTACGAAGCAGTCAATCAAATGAAACAATGTAACATTCCAAATTCATGTAACTTGAAATCGTATTTTTCGGGTCGTTACCCGTGTTTCTAATGTATAAATGAATGTTAAATGTCAGTTCATATAAATGTATGTATTCCTTTCTCTGACCAATTTTACGGTCGATTATTTATTTATTTCTTTTTTATTATTAGATTAGTATGATTTTAATTCATGTTTTTAGCTTAATGCATCTATCATACTCGAATACAAGCATTCTCATTCACCAGTTTATATGTATGTATTTCCTGTCAATATACTTTTAGTATAATTTAGTATGTTCTAAAGACGTTCCACGCGCTTTTACCCTGAACTAGACCGAATTTAAGACACGATACGGTACAATACGTCACTCAAGAAAGCAACCTACTGGATTGCTTCTTTGTCGTCGAGGAAGTTGATGAATTGACGTTTCTAGTTAATGTATTTAATGTCATATCGACTGAGAAAACTATAGTTTATCTTTCAGTTCAAAGAATCTGGAAAGCGTGTTTCCTTTGTTAAGCCAGCGAACATCGTTGTAAAGAAGATCGTGTGCATGGCAGCAAGTCCTCAAAGTAGGTGTTGAACCCTTAACTTACCATTCCATCGTTGGTCGGCCACGGCTGCTACAGTAGAGCAATATTGAACTCTTAAATCTTGGGGTCGTTGAGGGAAGATTTCGGTCACGATCTTAACCAAACGATGGGGTTCAGAAGAGAGCCTAACTACTTGAAATGAGGAGCAAATATGTGCTTACTAACTTTTATTGAATCATTAATTGCACAAAAATTATTTATATAAATACTTGACCAAAAATTAATTATTAATTATTAATTATTAAATGTTCAAACGCAGTCACATTGCATAGCGTTAATTTTCTTTTACAATGTCGAAGAATTTTTTCGGGGAAAGTAGGAACCTCATAAATTAGTGGACAGCGAAACTGAAAAAGTGAAAGAAAACCTGAAAATCGGGCACCTATTGATCCAAACGATAACTGAGAATTAATCCACACGATTCGTGGAGAATCTGACCTTCAACAAGTAGATTGCCTGATTTACTCTTAATTAAGGTTATCCACCAGTCGAATACCCTTTCGGATACGGAACACCCGCCGACTGGACCCTTAATCGAACCAAATTGGCTATCAGTTGCTTTGGATAGGTTGCGAAATATTATTGGAAAGCATGGTGTTCACTACAAGTTAACAGCAGCATTCACAATTGAAAACTAAATTCCACCATGTATTGTCATTTCATGACACCCTTAAGTTATAAAATAATCCCGATGCTAAACGTGCATCACCCCAAACAGCTGTTCAGAAGGAACCAACAACAACGCGATCCGAGAGGACCTTACGTTACGTCGTTCTGAAGGAACAAAACTGCGAAATGCAGGAAACACTTATTCATCACGCATTTAGAAGAAATGCCAAACATTGAATTTAATTAAAAAGTGGTAAATCACTTGAAAAATATTATAAAACCGACTTTCAGGTTATAAATGGTTACGTTACGCTTAATAAAATTACAAGTCCACATGGTAAAATAAAACAAAATTGTAGAATTCTTTCCTATTTAACAATGACTACCATCACAGATCCATCTACTTATTGTTTGTTCCAACACACTACCTACATAGTTATCAATTGACCAAACTCAAATACGTATAAAAATGAAAGAACGACAAAAATTGAAAATAAAATATATCACCGGCTGACAAATCGAACTCGCATTCGTAACTCAAGTCTCACACTAATACGTTGAGTGTCAACACGCACAATATCAAAGCAAAACGGACGTCAGAACGACAAACAATTAAGTCCGTAAAATACAATAAAATACTGAAGTTCATTGAACTCAAACACGCATGGCGAACTGCAGTAAATATTCAATCACCACTAGCTCAGTACCCAATGTTGGACAACCCTCATGTTCAGGCCAATAGTGATTACATAATCTTAAGTAAACATCTTCCAGCTGTTGAGGGCTGCACGCAAGCTTGGCCTCGTTATTACTGAGCTAACACCCTTCGCATTGCATGCACTACTGCAGACACTCTCATCGCTCAAGTCACTTCGCAAAAACATCTAATCTAAGACTGGAGTATGTACAGCTGACATCCCAGACCTATCGTCGGACCTACCCTATATCTGCACACCCTAACACTAACCTCTATGTACACATACCTTCCTAACCCTATTGTTGAGCGTGAACTAGGACGTCTCATCATCAGTATACTCCTGGGATAACATGTGACGTCCTAAATCTATTGTCGAGCGGAAATTGGGTCGTATACGCTTCCTCTAGCATATCAGGCGAAATCGTAACCTCAAACACACTCTTAGATAATTCGGCTGTAAACCTGGTCGAAACTAATAACACACAACGAAACAAATCTTGCCACAGAATGAACGCAAGTCGGGAAATGCAACTAAGTGCCTATCTTGTTACTAAACGTGAAATTGAAAATAAATAACCCGTGGTGACCAATCCACAACTCAAACATTATATATGCATGCGCAATGAACTTTATAAAAATAATAGTGACTCCCAACAAGTCTAACATTAAGTGGATGTCGTCAAAAACAATAATCATCACCACCGCAAAAATGCACACTGTAATTTTAGGGTGAAGCCCTCAAATCGCCTACCGTCATTTTCCAAATATTCATATCCATGACTATCCAGTGAAACGAAACCCAATGAATCTACACAGCCAAACATATCGCTTTAATAACGTCCAATATCTCATCCCACAATGTTTCCGATTTAATGATAAATTGCCGCCTCGTAATTTATGAACTTTACTGATTGGAAACTTGTTATTACAGTCAAATAACACCAACCGTGTATTCAGAATGCTCTTCTATCCTTGAGATCATATTATTCTAATATTCATTATACTGACTTTACGTAACTAGTCACTTGGTTTTTACTACCAAGATTTACAATCTTCACCAGAAACTTGGGATCTTACTTGAAATCTTACTGTGCCTCGCACAATAATCATCTCGAACCAACCTTCTCCAGGTCTCAGTTTTCGGATTGTTAGCGGAATATACTACAGCCTGCCACATAAATCTCACATTTAACATACAGCCTGTCTCAAAAATTCTTCTCCATCAGCAAATATAGCCTGTCTCAAAAATTAATTCTCATCGCCTTCCCATGGGGGTATTATATGAAATATACAGGCTTCCTCTGCCTTCAACATCTCCACAACTCATCTCCACATATATAAATTCTTCGCCCTCAATCCATTTTCTTATATTTCAAGACTTTTCAAACCTCAATCCTCTCGTGACAAACAACTTTTGTAAAAATATCTTTTTATTTTATTGTTACTACAACTTTCGGACCTCAAGAATACAACAACGCACCGTGATTTTCCATATTATCGGCATACACGATGTCACAAAATTTTACTTCCCATGAACAAAACATAACTTTATCAGATTTCACTGGAATTTTCTAGACACCCGCAAACCTTGTAGAAAATACCTGTTAAATCCACTTTTAACATAGAAAAATTTTATCCCGCGGTAAATATTATTATTATTATTATTATTATTATTAATATTATTATCATTATTATTATCATTATTATTATTATCATTACTATTATTTCGACAAAAAAATCTGAATTCAAACGATATTCGAAATTAAGACATTCGCCACGACTACGTTATCGTTACCACCTTCCTAATTTTTCTCAATTCGGACAATATCTCAAAGAATATTTACACAATATTTAAACTTCGCATTTTAGAGTTTCTTGACGTAAATTTTACAGCACTGAAGAGTTTCACACGATGACCAGAAATATAATACCTTCGCCTGATCATTACTAAATATCAACCCGACACACGCAATGAAAATTGGTTGGGACAAACAATAATCTAACTACTACATTAATACAAAATATTCACAGACCTGAAATAGTAGCCACCATCCTGGACTCCAGCTGCATCTAGCCAGCAAACCTCGCGTCTAGCCTTCCATGGCTACATTTACCATCATCTTCTCATGCATATAACTTAAATTACACAACACTTTACAACGCACTTTCAAAGCGTTTAACAGGCGACGAGCAGTCTGCTCAAATGACCACGTCCACTGCGCACTGCTTTCTATCACCCTACTAAAGGTCCAGGTGTTCCAACAGATAAGAAACCAGACCCCGCATCTAAGTTCCAGACTCCTCTTTAACAAACACACACTGAATTCCGAGAGAAATTCAATTACTTTTCACCCACATATCTAAACCTTCAAAGTTCCCATTAGCGGCAGCTCAGAAAATTTCTCTAATCTTCCACTTTAACAGTATATTTGAACCATAGACACGAACATGTAATAAGTTATTTGGAGACCAAATTTTCGCACTTTTCTGCTGACGAGTGACGCGTGCTTCGCTGCTCCAACAACCAGGCAGAGAATGAAATATACGGAGGGAGATTTCTTTTATACCCTATGGGATGACGCTACTCACACCATGAAGCTTGGTTGTGTAATATACTAATTCCGCATCCAATAGACCAATTTTCCTGAAATTTGTTCCATAACTTCGGACAGACGATTTATTACGGTGTTTATTTCATATTTTTCCCATACTCGCAACAGGCGAAATAAATTATTTCTGGCCGGGCGTTTCGCGAGTTTTCTTCATCCATCGGCCTTGGCACGTATCGCTAGTTCGGGAACCGGGCGCAAATTCTTCTCTAGGCTTAACTGCATTTATCTTTACCCTGTGGGTTCTGTCTTCACATAGTGTTTAAGAATAATTTAGAGTCTTTATTTCTGGACTTACTATGTCACCAAAATCTCTCGTTACGAAGAATTCCTTGAATTTGAAAAATTGTTCAATATTCGAAGTCCACCGAAGTGTCCCGGTATTTCACGAGCTTGCGGCTGGCTCGACACGGGGAGCTCGTCCCCACGAGACAGCCAGTTTCATGAAATGCAAACATGGCTGCTCTCAAAAAAAGTAGTTTGTAGCTGAAATAAATATTGGGAAATTAAAAAAATTCTCATCGTAGAATTATGGGTTCAGTGTGTCAATAATGATCTCTCACTTAAATAATTAACCATAACGTCAGACAATTCTGGAGACAACTTACTGCATAAAGTGGTTTGGTAAATTATGCAGTGGCAATACACAACATTACTATGTTGGTCTCTCATCTCCCATCATACTACCAACATCATCTGCTACCACCTATAAAAGATTTTTCCTATTTCATATCGTTAAGTGTCAATCCTGCCGAAGACCCCTTCGGTACTTCCTGGAAGGAGCAAGTGATTCAACAAGGAGCTCCTAATCGGAGGGCATGGCCGGTCTTCCGGTGTTTTGTTCTCTCTGTCTGGTTCCCCGTGCACTTAATGGAAGGTGCAACGAGAATGCTTCGTCTGTAGTCACATCGCGAATATTCCGGTACTCATCACTCGAGCTATGAAAAGGAGGCTAGCCGTGAACAGCCAATCATTGTTGGAGTGAGTTGGAATTCGGTAGCTGAAATGGGATGACAGCATTGTTGCCTTCGCCAGTGTCCCACCGGCATCTGAACGAGGAGTTGTTATAGTGCAGGAGTGTCGAGTGTAAGATGGGAGTCCCACCAGTCATTTGGCGTATAGGGTACGGAATACTGTGCGTGTATACTGCCGATGACTGTAGACCGACTTGGAGTCTGTATGTGGAGCATTTGGTGTAAGTAGAGTAGTTTGGGCGTTCTTGTCCTGCTGGTTAGTACTCTTGAGCTATTGCTGTTTAGTCTTCAGTGTTAAGTAGTGGCTGAACTTGCGAGACGGGGTGAATGTAAGACTAGCCTGTCCAATAATGATTATAGCCGTCTCAGGTAGTACCAATGAGCCGGACAACCTGCTGTGTGAAGATGACGAAAACCTGTCTGTGCAACGTAAAGCAATTTTTAAAAGAAAACTTGTAAACAGGCAGCAAATAATGAGTGCGGTAATTCACAGATGAGTGGAATTGTGTGTGGGGGCATTTATTACGTCATCTTGACATAAATTTGAGTGATAAAACATGCTGTGTTTTATTCGTAACAATATCATTCTCAGACATAACACCTCATAGTGTCCGTTATGCGTCTTCCGCACGACTGCGTTCACTAATCTTGAATCCAATCGATTCTTCCACAAATCGAACACCATTAAAGAAACGAATATACACCACAGTTGAGTGCAGTCAGTCCTATCTAAAGATTCGCTCAGAGCCACAGAGTACATAGAAGCATCACTCATTTCCTGAATGAGTTTTGTACGAACATGCATTTATAAAAATCCTACCCTGCACACATTTATAGCAGCATACCGTGGCATTCTGTACTTTTTAAGACTTGAATTACTTTCGTATCACTTGTAAATAATGTTCTGACCGCTACAACAAGATGCACTTTTAGAGTTTCAGACTGACAGATTAATTTTTTCCCTGCCTAAGATCCAGGATACTTTTAAAGAATACAACAGACATCCGGTACTACAACTGTGGAACGAAAGGGCACATCTGAACGTCGCTCCAAGAATTTTGGAAAAAAATGCTTCGGATGTAACTCCTTTGGACATCTCACTAAATATTGTACAAATGACAAGACAAGTGCACCGCACATATCGATGTTTACAGATGTATGCAGCGAAAAGATGTATAAAATTTTTTACTTATGAAGAGCAACAATCAGCGCTTTCGTCACAAAGAAACGAATATACAGCACAGTTGAGCGCTGTCAATCCTGTCTGAAAATTTGTCCAGAGCCAGAGAGTACACAGAAGCATCACTCATACCCAACTTGAGTTAAGTACGAACATACATTGATAAAACATTCTACCCTTAACGATTATTGCGATCAGGTGGACAAGTCCGATAATGTTATTGGTCAACATAAACTGAAATTGCTATTTAGCCATGTTGAGTTTTTGTGGATCCATTCCGCGAGATATGCTAAGTACAGGTGGTCCGCTGGTTGTTGTAATGAAATTGCCGACTTTGTTAGGTCAGGGAATTTATGTATCAGCTCAGAAAACTGGCATGTGCCTTCGAACATGCTAACCGAATCAGCCTCTGATACAGTGATAGACTGGCATAAACAGTTTGTTTTGTATTATGTCAATAAGCAGTCGGTTCTTTAAATCAATCAGCAGACACAATTAGTGAATAAAATATGCTCCCATTATGCCTTTCGATGGCCCATTGTGACTTTGATCGTCGGATAATGTTATGTCCAACCCTTGTTCCGTTTCTCTCACGGTGTAGGGTATGAAGTGAGATTAATCATCGTAGCGAGTTTTTACGACCGGTTTCCCTTCCTGACGTCAACCTCATCAGGATCAGAGGAGTTAATTTTCTCTTGAACCTTAAATAAACATGAATTAATTTTGAACCAAATGTTGGTAACTGGGAATCGTTGGCTGCAAAAATGTTGAAGTCTCCAGTAATGGGTCTTTCCCTGATCCTTTCGTTACTGGTGTGACGAAAACATTTGCTCCAATATCAATTTTAAAACTTTGCCCTGAATGATAATTCTTAACGAACAGACGATACTTAACAGCGGCCTTAAAGACAATCGCTGGCAACACATGCAACCACTACGTGGCTGCTGCCTCGCATATTCCTATTGGTTCCATGTGAGTGGAGGTATGCGTTTTGAATCAACTTGAAATTACAGTAAAATAATTTTCCTTAGGGTTTAAATCTTGGTCTACTGCGACTACGACTTCTCAATCTCTTACCTCTAACTGACAGATTTTATCCATACATTCATGTAATAAGAATGATGAAGTGGAGTTCGAAGCAGATGACCTGAATTCATCAACACTGGCACAAGACTTCATTTCCCAAACTCTATCGCTAATATCTGCAAGTTTATCAATGTCACTATATGTGATGAATAAGATACTAGAGATTTCTTGTGGTAGTTTATCAAGCCACAACGTCTTTAGTATTTTGTCGGAAATGTCCGTGCCACGAAGACATTTTACTTTACGCAGCAACTGGCTTGGTTTTGAGTAACCTAGTTCGATTTTAGTAACCAACTTCTTTATTCGCCTTCCTTCACTCTCTTTGTAAATTGTTAACATTTATTCTTTCACAACAGATGAAATCAAGTTCCAGGTGTTTCCAACTTTAAGATGAGTTTATCCATGAGATAGTTGAATTTTGTAGTCACTTTAGTGTTTCCCGTCAGGTTAAATTGCGCTTTAGCTTGGCAAAACAATATTTCGGGTTTCTCCACTCAGAATTCACACCCACCTTCTCGACTGATTGCTTGGGGTCTGCTTGGCCTTCCGTTTTCATTGTGATGTATGTCTGGAAATACATCTGGATTCTTGAAGATCACGCCGGGGTCATCAATATTCTTCGACAGTCGAAATTAGTGCATGTAGCTGAAAAATTGAAATGAATGTTAAAGTAGTATGTCAGGAATAAAAGTTGCACGTTTCATGTTACGTACATGCCAACAGAAAACAATAATAATAGGTATTATGAAATTTCCTTATGTACCGAATTGACTGTAGTTGTTGATGGGAGTTGCACTTTGACGTCTACGGATATTTTCAGAATCGGCTGGTCGGCCGTTTTTTTTGTTCAGAAGTATTAGTTCTGGGCTTTACTTGACTGAACAGGGGTCGGGTAGAGCCTAGATATGAAATTCTGTGGGCACAGATAAGTCTGTTTGAAGCGGTTCTACACTTCTTTACCTAATTTGACTGTCAATCATCCTCTTCAGCCCCGACGCTTTGTTTACTGAAAATATTTGGTAAAACCTATTTGTATATATTCAAATACGTTATTTAAGAACATTTCAGAAGATTTGTATTATTTTATTTTTGTTGTTTAATTGCAATAATTTGTGCACATGTATACATTGGGCCTTGACTATAAGGGGCATATGTTATACTAATCACTACTCAAAATACAGCATGGAACTTTTTAATCAAAGAAAAAGTATGAACGTTCACTCTTCGATAGGCCTATGTTTGAAACTAAAGAACTATTTTCTGTCATTTATCTCACAGAGGTAGTTTACACTATTACGTTAGATACAACGTGGAATATATTCTACTAAGAAAATTAGGCCTAGGAAAACTTAAGGATTACTATTCATGTAGGGAATTCTAGCTTTCGTTAGATCCACGAGTATCGTTTGTTGGAATAAGTTGTGGTCGGTCATTCGTCAAATTATTCCCACCCCATTTAACGACAGATCGTAGATGTCTTCGGCCTCTTGCTTGTTCTCTGTCTCTTCCTCGTTTTCGATCCGTTCATTGAATTCAGCTTATTTGATGACTCCAGCCCTTACTTTATTCCTCGTCTCTTCCAGCTCCTCATTCCCTTCCATATTCTTGTCCTTTATATCTACGCCTACCTTCATTTATAGAATTGCAAAATCTACTTTCTGGGTGTTCATCTAAATTGCCACTTTGGGTGTTGCCACCGTCCTCATCCTGTTTGTCATCTCGGGTGTCACTTGCTTCCTCATCCTGGTTGTTACTTTGGTTGTTAGTTGCATGCTCATTCTGATTCCAACCTGTTTTTCATCTAGGCAGTGATCAGCACCGTCAGGAAATTCAGGTTGTGGTTGAGTTTTGCTTTCATCATGGCGAAGCTGGAATGTAACGAGCGTCACATTCAATGTCGTCTATCTCAATGTCACTGTTGTTGAGAGTCCGGCTCCATGGCTAAAAGGTTATCGTGCTAGCCTCTGGTTACAGTTGTCCCGGGTTCGATTCCCGGCAGGGTCGGGAATTTTAACCATCATTGGTTAATTTCACCGGCACGGGGACTGGGTGTATGTATCGTCTTCATCATCATTTCATCCTCCTCACGACGCGCAGGTCGCCTACGGGTGTCAAACCAAAAGACCTGCACCTGGCGAGCCGAACATGTCCTCGGACACTCCCGGCACTAAAACCCATACGCCATTTCATTTACTGTTGTTGAGAATTTCAAGCAATTCTTCATTTGAAATTAATTTCTATAAGCAAATTCACCTTTGATTAGACTAGATTCATGTTTTAATAATGAACATGAAAAACAAAGGAATGTATATGATATTTTACCCAATGTTCAATAATACGTTCGAAGTTGTTACTGAGACCCAACGTACGCATACGTATACTTATTAATATACAACCACATGGATGTTAAACAACTGGTGGACAAAACAGTGGATCACTTTAATTTAAGAGTAAAAACTGTATTTATTCATTCCCACAATATATTATTATAACATGAAATTAACCAGAGCTCTGCATACTTCATACTGATTATCGAAGTTCTGTTCTTGAAGTTTATCCAAATAGTTACACTGAGCAAACTTATAAAGAGTTTCCTTGATGACATTCTACACTTATCTTGCCTTTGTATCGGGTGTTACTACCCCTGATGATGATTACGGCCTCCAGCCTTCGCGGCATGCTAGCTAGAAAGTCCTGGATCATTTCCTGGGAGATGAGCGCCCATTCTTCCAGTAGCATTGCCTGCATTTAGTTCAGGGTGTCAAAGTTGCGACGCCGGACATTTAGGCCAAGCATATCTCACAGGTGTTCTATGGGATTGAGGTCTGGACTGGGAGTTGACCAGTCGCGGGTTCATATCCATGTCTTACTGCGTCGAGTCTATTTCTGTCTTAGACGGCGGCAGTCTGGCATTCTCTCAAGACTTGGACGACCAGAAACCTCTTGTCTCTAGCAGTTGTAGACCTCAGGCGGCCTGATCCACGTCGTCTGTGGTAGGTACCGAGTTCACGAAATCGTCATAGAGCACGCTGGACGCTTCCATGTGATGCACCGAAGGCATTAGCTGCATAACGAATGCTGCGTCCATCATCCACTGCTCTTGCACCGTCTTCTGGTCTATGAGGCATCTTAACTTGTCAAATGTGAAAGAGAAACTGAATGTTCGTTTGTGACAGATTTTGTGTCACAAACTGATAATTCATCAATAGCTTCCGCCGCTTGTCAGTGCAATAAAATCGAGTGCCTAGTACTTAGGGGTGGAAAGCGGCTCCTTAAGTTTATTTATGATCTGTAAACATCATATTCTTCTCAATAACTGTAGAATACACATTAGAAACCGCCTCAATGTAATAATTAATGTAACTAATGAAACGATTCCCTCTAATAATTAGTGATACAATTACGATTTCATTTTTACAAAGTGGCCCACATTTTTGTCCGCCAGTGCAATTAAATTATTTTTAAACAATTTATAACCATTTATTAATTCTTATAATTATAGAAAATGAACAAAATCCACCAATAATTACTGTAATTGAGTTACAGAGAGGTGTTATTTACCTGATTGCAGAATTAACCCAGCATCCTTAAGATTTCACATGACAACCATGTGAATCTGCTCGCAGGCTTGCCAACCTTGCTGGAAGTGTTCAGCGGAAGTATGGCACAGATCTTAATTCAAAGAGTAAATAACAGTTTTGCCGCAAATTTTAATTCTCATGGAAATTAAACCCTACGTAGAATTAGTAAACATATGTGTATAATACGTTAAGATAACTGATTTTCTCTCCTAAATCATTATACTTACTTTAAACGACTTGCATTGTTCAATGATATACTGCAAAGGATCTCTAATGTATTTGCTCAAGCAATAATATGGTAGCTTAATCTATGGTAGTTCATTGGTGATGTATTCTGTGCTCGTTGGTAACCACCTGATACGAAACTTCAACCCCCATTTCTAAGATATCGCACTCTAAACGCGACAACTTCAAAGCAGACAGTAAGACTGGGTAAACAACAGATAGGGAATATGCCACCTGGGCGACTGCCCTAAATGCGGATCACTGGTGATTGATTGATTGATTGATTGATTGATTGATTGATTGATTGATTGATTGATTGATTGATTGATTGATTGATTGATTGATTGATTGATTGATTGATTGATTGATTGATTGATTGATTGATTGATTGATTGATTGATTGATTGATTGATTGATTGATTGATTGATTGATTGATTGATTGATTGATTGATTGATTGATTGATTGATTGATTGATTGATTGATTGATTGATTGATTGATTGATTGATTGATTGATTGATTGATTGATTGATTGATTGATTGATTGATTGATTGATTGATTTAGCTCAAACTTACGTCAGTAGGTGATGTTAATATTGCTGCGCATAAAAATAATTAATCTCAATGAATGAGAAGCATTTCATCAAGAAAGAACCTACCATGCGAAGAATGCTCCAATCACATGCTACTTTTCTCATTATCGGTTGAAAAACAGATGGAATGGGAATTTTATAGTATTAAATATCTTACCATACACACGTGATATGCTCCTTGGACTAATGTGCTCATTATTATGGCCATTTCAACTGCGAGAATAACACTTTTTTTTTTACAATGTACAGTACAAAACTCTCGAATAACGTTTATATAGTCGTGCATGTTTATTCCACGTAGTCCCTACAAACACATACAAAACTGAAATTGACTCTCTCGGCTAGCCACATTCCAATCTTAGTAAATACTCGCTAGTACAGTATTTGAACTTAAAATAGCTGAATTAATTCTAAAATATTGGGACCAATTTGAATTGTGTGTTTGTAATGTACAGGAATTCACCGTACATCAAGTATTTCTTAAATAAAATACGTCGTAAATAATTTATAAAGTATTAACGAGTATATTTTCAGCGTTAATAATAACGAAGTCTCGCAGGAGCAAGTAGTCAACCCGCCACAAGGCTTCCTTTTTCATCGCACCGCCAGCACGGTGTCAAGGACAGGTTGAGCCATACGATCAGGAAACGTCCATGCAAAACATTCGCTATCTTCTAAACAATTGAGGTATCGATTCAGAAACAACGGCATATTATAGAACACATTTTAAACGTCTCCTCGTGTTAATTTCTTCAAAATCACCCAGGGATAACGGAGATATTCAAATTTGTATAAAACATTACGTCAGACCTACCTTTATATAAATGCCCATAGCTCTTGTGCCTGTTACTTCAGTTCACACAGGCAACACGACGATGTTGGTTCGCCGCATGGTACGGAAGTCGGCCTGCAGGGCGAGATTAAGTCTAAGTGACGTCCGAGTTGTGGAACATAGAATAATCCCGGCGTCACGGTACTTGTAAACTTTCAGTAAGTAGAAACTCGTTTAGGAACTTATAAATTGAAGAAGATGATACAAAGACTTGCATAACTAACATTTACTTGTATGCTAGAAGCCAGAATAGTGATATTTCCCAGTGAACTCCACATAAACTTTAACATTACTATGTGAATAACAGAATATTCAGAGATTTGACATTTCGCACAAGTGTTTAATAACTCACTTAGACATTATACCAAATGCGGTAGTGAAAGTTATAGTTTTTTCTGTGAACAGACTTTTCACAATAATAATAATAAATGCTTCGCATAGAACGCAGTAGTTAGGAACGCTCGTGATTATTCCGAGTGATTTACACTACATACTACATACCGGTATGCGCTATTGGTTTTCAGTCTTTAAAACACTGAATTTTTATTTTAACATTTTGTGCTTTTAGATTTGAACTCTAGAGACTTATAATAGCTTACAGTATTGTTGACGTCATTTAGAGATTAAAACATTGTGTTCAGAAGAGAAAAAGTGTTCGTGCTACACATGACGGGGAATCGAACTGAGCACTCTTCCCTAAGGACTGCTGAGTATTATAGTGACTATATGAGTAAACACCCAACGTTCGAGCTTCAAGAAATCGTCGACCTGAGTAGAAATCGAAAGCATAACTGCTCTATGTGGGCGGCAAAAAAGGGTGACTGTACGTTAAAAGCTTGTGCGTTTAATTGAAATACCTGGCTTTAGCGCTAAAAAATCACCGACCGAATTGCGTTTCGAGCCTGGAGCACACATGGATATACACACAGATCAAATGCTATTGTTTAATTCAAAACACCTAAAGTTTGTGCTGCAGGAAATTAAAAATCCCCACCCCGACTGGTATTCGAACCTGGAGCTCACTCGGACTCAGAACTATAGAGCTTAAGTGTATAAGAGGAAAAATCGATGGCGAGTTTTTCTTTCCCTGAAGACTAAGTGTGAACTGTTAGTACGGAGTGAGAATACTGCTAAAGTGATGTCGTGATAGGATGTGTATTTCAGCCAAAAAGACAGCACGAGCAAGTTGATTAGACTTGGAAGTATTTGCTGAGACATGAAATACCAAGTTCATTGTTTTGCATTTATCCTAGTATGTACATATCGGTAAAAAGGAAAATGGCTGCACGAGCAAATTGACCAGACTGGGAAGTAACTTATTTGCTGATATAAATGAATACAAAGTTTATTGTTTCCACAAGTTCGCGTCTTATCACGCACCCTAATAAGAATAATTTAGAGGATCCAACCCACCTTCGTATTGAATACTCAACATGCATGCACAATTAAAAACTTTTGTGCCCGAAGTCTTAGTCCTGTAGGAGTTCGCCAATTATCAGAATTACACAATAAAGAATAAAATCATCGACCCAGCTGGGTGTAGAATATAATAATAATAATAATAATAATAATAATAATAATAATAATAATAATAATACCGAGCTCGATAGCTGCAGTCGCTAAAGTGCGGCCGGTATCCAGTAATCGGGAGATCGTGGGTTCGAGTCCCACTGTCGGCAGCCTTGAAGATGGTTTTCCGTGGTTTCCCATTTTCACACCAGGCAAATGCCGGGGCTGTACCATAATTAAGGCCACGGCCGCTTCCTTCCAACTCCTAGGCCTTTCCTATCCCATCGTCGCCATAAGACCTATCTGTGTCAGTGCGACGTAAAGCAAATAGCAAATAATAATAATAATAATAATAATAATAATAATAATAATAATAATAATAATAATAATAATAATAATAATTTTTAGGATACAACTCACCTTCGTACTGAATACTCAACATGCGTACCCAATAAGAAAATAATGTGATGCCGGAATTAAGTCCCGCGGGAGTTCGCGTCTTATCAGAATTACCCAAAATTCCGCGAACTTGGAACTGAGCATGGGAAAAGATGGCGGCTGTAAGGCTTAATACGTATACTTTATTCATAGGGGCGTACCACGGGAAAGCGAATTGAGGGAGATTGCAGCTGAATTCGGAACAAGATGACGGCTAAAGGCTCAATACGTACGCTTTATTCATAGGTGGCGTGATATCGGAAGGTGACTTCGGGGCTCACAGCCAAATTAGGAACAAGGTAGCGGCTGCACATGGGACTAGGAGGACGGTGTAAGGCTTAACCTCTTCATTCGCTGGGTCCACATATGAGAACCACATTTTATAATTTTATTTCCTTGGCGCAGGATTTCAACAATTGAGGCCCAGAATCCTCTTCTGTGGACTTTCTAGTACCTATTTTGAGCTCTGGAAGCAACCACTGCGAATTTACATCAAGTAGCGAATCTACATCAAGTTGCGTTATTCTTTGCTAACTCATGTTCTGCGAAAACGGTAAAATAGCGCCGACAGCTATTTAGAGCTTAGTTAGAGCTTAGTACTTGAATTTAGAATTTCTTTATTTTCAAAAAAAGCTTGAAGGATAGCTGTGATAATATATGTAACATTATTGTTATACAGTGTTTAGTACAACATTAAAAGTATATCGTTCACATAAGTGGACCTCAGATCTCAATTGCGATTGTGTTTTATTTACAGGTTATGTAGTTTCTTTCAGGTAATATGGTTTTAACTGACCAAGAACTATTTAAAATAGTGATGCTGAGTTATAAGAATATTAACGTACGCAGAAAGTGATTTTGAAATCACAAAGTGGAAAACTTTGATATATTTCTGGAGTTTTTCATGATATTGTTGCCTTTTGTGTGGTTTTAGTTAAATATTTTCTATTGTATATGGTGATATTTGCAAAATCACAGTATTCCTGCAGTTGTCATTAATATAAGTCTGTTATTGAACTGCATGTTACTGTGTCGAGTTGGAGGATATCAGAATTTTCCCGCTGTGAGATTGGAAAATAACTTTCATTTGTGTGTTTTCCGAAGATTATTTGGAATTTGCAGAATATCATAAAAATTCCTTTATTGTGCTCTTTTCAACACATTTAATTGTATATGCTTCGAAAATAAAAGATTTTTCAATTTTTCATTAATGGCTATACTTACTCCTTTCATCACAAATCAGTCATGAGGTCTACATATGTGGACCATTTATTCCAAGGTCCCCTTTCACTTAGAATTATTTTTATTTGTGAATTTGTGTTTAAATGATCCTAGGAACCGATAAAGCAAAACAGTTAATTTTTTTGATCTCGCAGGAATGAAAAGTTCAATACATGTACTTTATTCATAGGGGGTGTAACATTTGGGAACATCTTTCGGGTTCGAAGCTGAACCTAACCTCCCAGACTAACCGCAAAAAAGTGTGAGCTTAACAGAATTCAAGTTCAACAACCGGACTTACCGCATAAAAGTGCAGTCTTAACCTTACGCTAACCAGGCGTAAACCTAACTGGTTGTTATTCTCTACATCCTGGCTGAAAGTGCAGGCTTAACCTTCCGTTGACCACGCATGAATCTAACTTAAACTTCCCGGACTTGGAGCTGAACTCGGAACAAGATGGCGGCAACACATAGGACTAGGGATATTGTATAAGGCTTAATACATGTGCTTTACTCACAGGGGCCGTAACGTTGGAAGCTGAACTCAGAAAAAGATGGGGGCATGAGGCTAGGGATATAGTGTAAGCCTTAATACATATGCATTATTCATAAGTTGAACAAAAGTAACATTAGCCAAAATATCTAACCCTACAATGATATAGTCTAGGACTCCCTTGAACAAAATAAGAACGGACATCGAACTTTGAACTCTCTTAGACTGAAGCTCAACATAACAAGGAAATCGAATACTAGATTTTTCTTGGATCGAAGACTAGTGTAACTTAACAGCTCAATCCACTACTGAAAAAGTAGTAGAGGGGACTTTGATGCTGAGATTGATGGAGGCTAAACTTAAAAAACAAGATGGCGGCCAAACATGGGACAACGGAGATAGTGTAAGGCGTAATACATATGCTTTATTCATAGCGCCGTAATACTAAGAAACAAACATCTTTGAGACTCGAAGCTAAGCGACTGCGGTATCCAGTACGCTAGGATGTGAACTGATATGTAACGCGCTATTATTTTTCAGTGTTTGGAACACTGAATTTTTGATTTTAACATTTCGTACTTATAGACTTGAACTCTAGAGACATATAGTAGCTTACAATATTGTTGACGTCACTTAGAGATTAAAACGTTGTGTTCAGAACCGAAAACTTTTCGCGCTACACACGACATGGAATGAAACCCAGGGCTCTTCCGTTTTGTACCATTTCATCATCCTGATTACTTAAAACGGAATGTTAAAGTCGTCATTTGCCATGAATAACGTTTCATATGTCAAACGTCAAAAAATACGAGTTTAAAGATACATACAAGTAGAATCAAAGTGGCCGTGACCGAGATGAATGTGTTAATTTCAAACAATCGAACACTGCATTGAAATAAGCCACGGTGAATTACGAGAGACAAGTTACGTGAAGAAAATAACAGATTTTAAGAAGAAAACTCCAAAATTTATCGATAAAACTCATCATAATACAAAGTTTTAACGCTGTGCATCTCAAATATACGAGATCTCAAGCGAAATGTTCAGAAGGAGGTAAAAAATAACTGAGCGCATACTAGAATTGCACTGAAGATTAACGAGAGTTTCTTAGGATAGACTCTAAGAAAACAGTAACATTTAAAGCGTATTAACGTTCAATAAGACGATTTTAAGCTACCATTATATCTTTGAAACTACTATAGCAGATCTTTTGACGTCATATTCTACCTTTCAAAAAGTAGTAATAGTACAAGAAGGCTCAGTAATTAAGAAGATGAAATTAACGTTGTCTTTGGATATGTTTCTCATGCATATGTCTGAAAACGTCATGATGGCCTGCTAAACTTGAGATGGGGTTGACGTCTGACGGAATCCAGCCGACTAGTCCTGTGAATGCAAATCCAACTGCCGAGACTCGGAGATGACAGAGCCGTAGTCCAGAGATGAACGTTCCCGAGGAAGGGCGAAGCAACAACTATCCCAGCCCATAAACACACGCAGAATAAGATATGTTTTACGAATTATATTTAAAATGAATTATGTTTTTACTGTCTTGTAGTGAGTTGTTGATTGTGTTGTTTAAGAAGGAATAGAACGTTATATTTTCGAGAAGTGCTTTAAATATGCAGTTTCAACGCGAGTGTACTAATAGTGATGTTTTAAGGAAGGTTATAGGTAGTCTTCCGAAATGTTTAAACACATCCAAGTGTAGGGAAAGATGCCTATGTCAATGAAGTGTTATGCTAACAGTATTTCAGTTTATTCTCAAGGAGCTATACCAAAGATAGTGTGGTTTTATGAATATGAAGTCGATATTGGTGCATATCAAGTTATAGATTACGGAGGTCACAACTATCGACAACTTATTGCCAAACGTATGTAAATAGAGGTTAAATATGGTAATGTTTTGACAAGTGAAGTACATATTGCTAGGAATATGGTAGTTGTTGATCCATAAATATGAATTTTACTGAGTTGAGAAGTTATATGAATTGAGCGTTACATTGAATTATATACTCTCGGTTAATGTAGTTGATGAATTATGATAAATATGACGACGTATGTGGGAAGAATTTTATGTAAGGTTAATTAATGAAAGATTAAGTAACGCAAATATTGATCAAGGTTATAATAGATGCTAGTAATGATGTGAAAAATGGAATAACCTATAATATGAGTTTATGGCAATTTGATAATGGACTTACATGTTAATAATAGATTATGGTCATCAAAAATAATTGCAGTAATAATGTTATTTGCTTTACGTCCCACGAACTACTTTTACGGTCTTCGGAGATGCCAAAAATAATTTCAAATAACCTATAATTAAGACTCTGATGGCAACTTCAAAGGGAATTACATATTTTATATAAAGGTTTAAGCTGATTTAAGCTGAAATAGCAGATCATTGATGGCAGATACGATCTTAGTGTCTTTATTGTGTTAGCCTATCACTATTAAAGATTTAGGAAGTTCCATCCATGGTATTCCTTGTCGACTTGCAATCATATGATTGAATTTTATGAAGTGATATGACTTAAATACAACCTGTTAACAAACTTGTTGAAGCTATCTAGGAAAATTTCACTTATTTCTTAGGAAATATTTTGAGTATATCTAGCCATGATTAATAATACTTTTATATTATGATAGGTAGCCATTGAAAGCTACAGTAATGAAACAGATCTTATTCTGCATATGTAATCAAATAACTTAACAGTATGCATCAAAGGCGAATGATATATTTTCTCTTAAAAAGCATTCTTGGTGATCCTAACGAATTTTATTTTATTCTTGTTGCATAATTTCTATACTTTCAAGCATATTAATTGAATTGTTTATTTTTTAATATCAACATAAAGAATATTCTTGAATTTTTATCCTTCAGTAACAGGCATAGGAGATGTGAATTGTGCTTTATGCGAGGTCAGGATAATTTTCGTTAAGTAATTTCAATCCGAATAGACTTCAAGGAGAGGAATTATTTTTATTTACGAAGACAAGACCTTGGAAGATGATAGTATATTTTATGATTGCGAACTAAAAAGTCAAGATCAAGAGAATAGTTACGAAACAATACTTTCAAAGAAATATCAATGTAAATACTAAAAATATTGGCATAATGGATTTAACTTATCTGAAGTACTGAATACTATATTATTCTGAATAAATGTTAGTAATTAAGAATTTAATTCATCATTATTATTTATGGATCATAGAATTAATATAATTTCGTAATTGATAATGAGTAAATGAATTTACAGTTGGTTCTTTATAACACAATGGTCCGTTGAATTAAGACATCGCGACTGAAGGAGAGAAGAAGGGTAATTCTCAGTCGAAGTCACGTAAAAAAAAATTGTGTATAACATAATACCTGAGATGTTCTCCGACGTTAGCTGCGGATTTTCTTGAACGCCAACGTGGGCCAAGTGGAAGAAAGAGAAGATGCCCAGTAGGGTTGCAAAAATAAGGGTTGGCGCACTTTGGACTGCTGAGTATCATGCTAAGTAAATGACTGCGCATTGAAAGCGTGCGTTAAATTCAAAAACACCGAACCTTCGAGCTTTATGCTCTTTGTCCAAGCTTAACCTTGCAATTGTTTTGCTAGTTGCTTTACGTCGCACCGGCACAGATAGGTCTTATGGCGACGATGGGGCAGGAAAGGGCTAGGAGTGGGAAGGAAGCGGCCGTGGCCTTAATTAAGGTACAGCCCCAGCATTTGTCTGGTGTGAAAATGGGAAACCACGGAAAACCATTTTCAGGGCTGCCGACAGTGGGATTCGAACCTACTATCTCCCGAATACTGGATACTGGCCGCACTTAAGCGACTGCAGCTATCGAGCTCGGTAGCTTAACCTTACAGACCTCGGTTTCGACCATAGGCCTAATAGCGTTAATCGTACAGATCCTAGTTCGAAGCCTAAGAGTACAAGCTTAGCCTAACAGACTCACGCTAACTTCTGTGACTTACGGTAACGCTCTTACTAACCTTGCACTGCATGATGAAGTCAACGTTTCAAAGCCTTATCCTTCATCAGGATGTCGCACATAAGCTATTAACATCTCGGAGTCGGAGCGAGCTTTTTGTCAAGGCTTAACCTTACAGACCTCGGTGTCGACCGAAGGCCTAAGGGCGTTAAGCGTACAGATCCTAGTTCGAAGCCTAAGAGTACAAGCTTAACCTAAGAGACTCACGCTAACCTCCATGACTTACGCTAACGCTCTTTCTAACCTTGCACTGCATGGCGAAGTCAACGTTTCAAAGCTTTATCCTTCGTCAGGATATCGCACATAAGCTATTTGCATCTCGGAGTCGGAGTCAGCGCGCTTTCATTTTTTATAGAGAGCTACATAAATTATAAATTCTCTTAGCCATGAACTTGTACACAAGAGAGTGCGAACTCCCACTCCGAGGATAGTTTTAGGTGATTTCTCATTTTCACATCGAGTCTACATATCCACGCCACCCTAACGTGAAAAGTACATTCTGTTCTAAGTGCCGAGTTTAATTCCTAGTCGGGTTGGAGATTTCTTAATTTCTCGAGAATCAACCGTTATGTGTTAAGTGATGTAAACATTACAACAGACGTTGGCACTTAGGCTGAGCTAGCACACTTCGGCATCAAACTTGAGTCTTTCAAGCTAACGCCCTTGTAAGGTTAAGAATATGGTAGAATCAGGGGCCTGTAAGGTTAAGCTTGGAGTCGAATCCGTGCCTGTTAGGTTAAGCTTGCACTTAGGAAGAGGAGGACGTAGTCATACGCTACTAAGTCTATGAGGAAGAGGAGGTACACGCACACGCTTTTAACGTACAGTCATGCCTGTTTACTACCCAAGTAGAGGAACCAAGGGTTCTATTCCAAGTCGGGTCGGCGATTTTTTAAATTTCTTGTAGCTTGAAAGTTCGGTGTGTTTGAATTTAACGCACCCTTCAATGCGCAGTCATTTACTTAGAATGATACTCAGCAGTATAAAGGGAAGAACCCTGGATTCTATTCTCTGTCAAGTGTAGCGCAAACATTTTTTGTTCGGAACACAAATTTTTAATCTAGAAATGTTAAAATCAAAAATTCAGTGTTCCAAACACTGAAAATCAATAGCGCGTTACGCATTAGTTCACACGTTAGTGTATTGGTCTTCGCAGTCGCTTAGTTTCGAGCCTTAAAGATGCTTCCTAATATTTCGCCCTTATGAATAAAGTATATGTATTACGCCTTACACCATTTTCATAGTCCCATGCTTAACCGCCATCTTGTTTTTCAAGGTTAGCTTCCACCAACCTCAGCATCAAAGCTCCCTCTACTACTTTTTCAGTAGCGGATTAAGCTGTTAGGTTACACAAGTCCAAGAAAATTCTAGTATTCGATTTCCTGATTATATTGTTCTTCAGTCTAAGAGAGTTCCAAAATAGATATCTGTTCTTCTTTTGTTCAAGGGAGTCCTAGACTGTCTCATTGTAGGTTAGATATTTTGACTAATGTTACTTTTGTTCAACCTATGAGTAAGGCATATGTATTAAGGCTTACTCTCTCCATAGCCTCCTGCCACCATCTTTTTCCGAGTTCAGCTTGAAAAGTGCCTATGAGAATTGTATAGAGCAACAAAATCATGCTCTTGACAGATTATTCGAATTAATTTTCACCATGGGAAGCCTCTTTCCCCTAAAACCGAGTGACCCCTGATATGGTGGAAGAGGTTGACGTTTCTTCAGGGGCTTTTCACCAACATTCCACCGGCCAGTACACATTTATAAATAATTACCTATACAATAATATAATGTTAGGTTTTTACAATACTACATAATACTAACAACCTACCAAAACAACGGTAAAAAGCATCCCGTGCGATTGGTCATGTATTTTTTATTTTTAGTAAGTAGTTTTTGAAATAAAACTGCGTGTAAAATCGTTCTAAAATCACTGGATGGATAGAAAATACGAAAACCGAAACGTAAATACTTTATTTGCGTGGCGAAAGATAATTTAGCACTGAGAAAGCTACTGGAATTGTTCGTAATGCTCTGAAAAATACTGAAATAAATTACAACATAATTATCTACACACAACAACTGGCAATTATATTTGACAAAATTGAAAAATATTAATCAAGTGGTTAAATAAAAACAAGCAAATCATTAACAGAAAAACGCAATTACAATGGGTCGTGTTCACTGCAAGCTCGGCAGTGGAGGCCACATGACGTCACCAGCCAAAGCGAGCCTGCGCGTGACCCCTACCGTCTAGTCTAGTAACCGTCACTTAGGCCCGGTTTCACAGTTTGAGTTTAAGCCGAAGCTTTAGTAAGCCACGCACGCCGCTTAAGCAAGGCTTACTCTTTGGCTTAAACACTACGAGTTTCACAGTAGGGGGACCATGTGCAGCTTTACTAAGCTGAACATCTCCGAAGTTGGTAATGCTTGCTCATGCGCAATGATTCAGTTCTCATCTTTGTTTACATCCGTACTAGAGTATTCTAAGTTCCTTGACATCCGTAGCCTATGATTGATTGACTTGTAGGTTATACATCGTTTATCAACCAAGATAATTTAGAAGAATGAACGGAAAATGTGATTCCAATAATAGTAACAAAAATAAAGTTTAAAAAAGGTCACTCGCCCGTCCTGCTGACACGTATTACCACTACAGTCTAAAATGGCCATAACTTCTGAACCATTCATGCAAATAATGTCCTGACAAGGTTATTGTAATCTTTATAAAATACTGGAGGAGGTCAAACAATTTATTTCGATGAGGAATTCGAGGATAATATCGAAATATTTATTTAATGTTAAGGAGTTATATTTTTTACCGCTGAGTATAGCATAAAATCTCTTCTAAAGGGCAAACGGTTGGAAATAGGTATATACCATCGCGGACTTTTTTGTAGAGGTTTCTGTGCTCTACAATTCGTACACTTACACTTGGAGTCTATCGTTGATGGTTCACGCAGCGTAAGCCAAGAAAGCAAGTGACCGACCGACATTTTTGTCTCTTTTATACTGTATATCGGAACACGGAAACTGTATTATTTCACGAGCCTCGAAATATATTCAGAAATATAAGTTATTTAATCTTAATGTTATTGGTTTTACGTCCCACTAACTATGAATTTCAGCACCTTCACCACAGGACTGAGACAGGATCGAACCTGCCAAGTTGGGCTATAAGAAGGCCAGCGCTCTACCATCTGAACTGAATCCTTAGCTTAAACCTCAGTTTCATACAGCTTAAGCCAGTCACAGATAAGCTCGGCTTACCACCTGCACTCCCCACTGTGAAACTCGTCCAGAGTTTAAGCTCCCGCTTAAGCCCGATCCAAGGCTTAAGCGTATACTGTGAAACCGGGCCTTAGACTGTGGTTTCTTATTCCCCGACTCCATATACCGATTTTCATTAAATTTTGTTTACCCACTTTCTCGTGGCTCGACGTTGATATGGACTTAGCAACAAAAATACAAATTCATCAATATCTGTGTTATAATAGCCGCTACAGTAAAACTTTATTAAGACATAAATGATAGGAAATTTAATTTTATATAACTTTAGTTAGCAGTATTTATCGATAGGACCAATAATAAATATTTCAGAATTAAATTTTAGGCCTTCTCCTAAACTACCATTTCGCTCAATGTGAATAAAATTATTCCCCGACTTTATTTACCGAGTTTCATTAAATTCTCTTCAGCCGTTTCCTCGTGGTACGAGTACATACACAAGACAGATAGACAGAAACGGAAAAGTAAAAAATGCATTTCCTTGTTACTGTGGACACGACCGATACAGAAATACCATTTTTAAATTCTGAGCAATGCACAGACAAAACTCTTAGTTTATATAACTGCATGATACTCAGCAGTCCATAGAAAAGAGTGCTGAATTCGATTCCCCATCATGTGTAGCGCGAAATATTTTTCAGTTCTGAACACAAATTTTTAATCTCTAAGTGATGTCAACAATATTGTAAGGTACTGTAAATCTCTAGATTTCAAATCTATAAGCACGAAATGTTATAATCATGAATTCAATGTTCCAACACTGAAAACCAATAGCGCGTTACGCATCAGTTCACACGCTAGTGTATTGAACTCTGTAGTCGCTTAGCTGTAACCCTCAAAGATGCTTCCCAATGTTACACCCTTATGAATAAAGCATACGTATTGAGCCTAACACTAGCTCCCTATACCCGTACTGCCATCTTGTTCCGAGTTCAACTCTAAGCCCTCTGAGAGTGCCTTTCAACATTACGCCCACCCTGAATAAAGCATATGTATTAAGTCTTACACCACCTCCCAACTCCTATTAGTTCGACGTGGAGCCGCTATGCTCGTGTAGGAATGGGCAATCGGTTAGGTTAACACCTGGTCAACGTAAGGTTAATCCTGGACTCTTAGCCTGGATGTAGGGAAGGGCAACCGGTTAGGTTAACGCGCGTTAAGTTAAGCCTGCACTCTAAGCTAAAGTGTAAGGAAGGGCAGGTGTTTTGCTTAACGCCTGGTCAGCGTGCGGTTAAGCCTGCACTTTTAGCCAGGATGTAGGGAAGGGCAACCGGTTACGTTAACGCCTGGTCAGCGTAACGTTTAGTCTGCAATTTTTCCCAGCGTGTGGGGAAAGGCGACAGGTTAGGTTAACGCTTGGTCAGCGTAAGGCTATGCCTGCACTTTTAGCCATTAACAGCATGTAAGTTTAAGCCTACACTGTTAGCCTCGGCATCGAACTTAAGTCTGTAAGAATAACGCCCGTAGGCCTGGAGACGAACCCTGGATCTGTAAGATTAAACCTAGACACGTCATGCATGATAGGTTAAGATTGCACTCTTACCCATAATCACGTTGGCTGTTAGGTTAAGCTTGCAATTTTTGGCATCGAACTTGGGTCTGTAAGGTTAACGCCCTTAAGCCTGGGTTCGAACCTGCGCTCTGTGATTTTAAGCCTGGACACGTAGGAGCTTAAGGTCATGTGAGGTTAAGAACGCCCTCTTAGCCAACCGCTCTAGTGAGGTCATGTGAGGTTAAGCATGTACTCTTAGTCAACACATTCCGGGTGGTGGAGGCGTCGTCCAGGGGCCGGGTGGTGGTGGGGGGCGGCGGAAGAACTGTCCAAAAGTATACTACTTATGTGTACGGGAAGGAAAAATATTGGAATCGAAGCGACCTCGTCCGAAGCTTATTTGTTCCCCGGAGAATATGGAATCAGATGCCTACAAGCTGCTGTACAGAGAAGTCTCAGCAAATCCTGCAGAAAGTGAGCAGTAGGCCTGCAAGTGGGAATGTCCAGACGCTCCGCTCAACCTATTCTTAAAAGTGACGTCCATATCGATGGCCTGGTTACAACACCTCGTATCTCCCAATGCACTTCCTATGTCGTGTCCGCCCCAGTTTTGAGCTCAGGACTATCACTCTTCCGAGGATCGAACCTGTGACCGGGAACGTAGGCAGAATGGTGTCACTGAGACGTGTGTTAATATTATAGGGGAAAATATGATTAAATATTCATATCTATGTGATGGCCGTGAAGCCAAAAATAAAGTGAATAATATTAAGAAGAGATTTAAGATAAAAATAAGAACCATGAGGGTTTTGAAATAGGAAGGCATACAGAATGTAGAAAGGTAACAAGTTGTGCAATTAGAAGAAATGGCTTGGTCGAGTTGGGGCGAGTCATGAAGGAGGAAACTGCACCCTGCTAAATGCGTAGTATGTCTTCTAGAAAAGGTGGATAATTGTTGAACGAAAAGGGGCGTTTTCGTTCTGATGGGCTGTAGTCAGTGTCCATAGGAAAAAGAACTTCGATACTGTTCCAGAAGGTTAGGCGTATCGGGGAAAGTCTATAAAACCAGAGGGCACACCCTGGACGGGGGCTTTTTGGAACGATTCTACCGGGAAGCGAGCGGAAGCTCTGTCAGTCAGGCCTTCGATAAGGTCCGAGTCTGGACTTAGAATACTTACCACTGAGAGTCGACCACGCCAAGTCTTCGAAGTCATTACTATTCGAGATTGAGGAGAAGCTTGTATATACTGCATTATTTATATATATTCATCGGTCTGCAATTAAAAATGAGATATTTGGGAAGCTATGGACTTAGTCTCTTTCACGCGTAACGAATCTCCCAGGCCCTTTGAAGTAAAACTCCCATACCGCTCGGGGAGCAATCTGACTTATCATCACTTCACGTCGTGAATATACCTGTGTCACGACACCTATCCATAATTCCCTTAAGACTCGTCACGCCTCCCAGCCACATATGGATATTATTTAGTCCATCAGAACAACTTTCGTTGTGTTCATTTTCCTATGGTTGCGTGTAAAGCAAAATGAAAGTTGCCGTACCGTACAGTAGGAATGTATTTTTGCGTGACGTATTTACGCATTCGTACAGTATACGTATACTGAATTTGTGACGTATTTACGCACTCGAACAGTATACGTATACTGTATTTAAGGTTCATTTTCCTTTACACTCCCGCACAGAAAAATGAACACAAGGAACATTGTTCTGATATACTGCATATTAATATGTGGTTAGGAGGCGTGACCAGTCTTCAGGAAAATAACAGATAGGAAGAGCATTGAGAGATATGAGGTATTCTAACTAGACCAATCGATATGCGCCCGTACACGACGACCTCTATGCATAATCTCACTGATGAACGCAAGAAGCAGAGACTGCTCGCTGGGCGGATGATAATCAACAAACTCTTGACAATGTCTGCTTTTCTGACGAGACGGATTTTCTTTTCATTTGGACGGTGAACTGCTTAACAAACAAAATTTACGCTTATGGGCTTCTGAATATTCACAAGTGCTTCACGAAAAACAACATCATGCTCCGAGGATTACACTGTGGGTCGTAATTTCCAGTCACGGACTTATTGGATCCTTTCTGTTTGAAGAAATTGTGAACAGTGAGCATTACTTGAGGATGTTCGGCAATGACTTCAATAACTTCGTTCCACAGCTTCTTGCTTCTGCGGTGGTCTTCAATAGGTAATAATTCATGCAATATGGAATAAGGCCGCACACTGCGAACGTTATGTTGGATTTCTTACACGAACGTTACAACATGCTGGTCAATTCACATAGTTTTCAGGTTGTTTCAAGGACGGACAAACTTGGCTCCCCAATAGTCCATATCTCAACTCTGCGATTTTCAATGTAGACTTACGTTACTCGACTGTGGGTATATGAAAAGAAAAGTTTTAAGACGGTTTTAGTGCTTGGGTAGAACGCGTAATGTTTAAAGTCTCAATTGACAGATAAAAGGAGAGGCTACCCGTTGAAAAACTGAAAATTGAAACGTACAGTAGTTTTCATGAAATAGTACTTCAAAGTAAGGTAAAATTTGTTCTAAATATGTGACGTCAAACGCATACTCTGTTATGAATGAAACATTGATTGCAGTTGATGGTCATTATGAATAAAGAATTACACACAATATTAGAATTGCAATATAGCACAGAAATATTAAAATACACACAATCTAAAACTCGTCAGAACAGAATTTCTTCCAGGATTAATTCCGGAGTATATGCACTAAATTGCATGGTATTGTTCACAAAGATTTCTACAGCGATCATATACACATTCCGAACCTGGCTCGTGGAACTGTTTTGTTTCACCTAGAGGTGTGACAAACGGTTATTTTTGTGTAACTGCTATATCCGTCACCGCTACAATAAAATAACTGTGAAAAGTAACTGTTAAATATAACGTCCAACGTTACTCACCTTATATTGGTCACAGCCTGGTCACGGCTTCAAGCTTGTCACCTTACAGCTGTGTTGCGAAGTCCCATTCATTCACTTGCACATGCGCGGACGCATCACTACACTGTTGAAAGTCGGTGCAACAAAACACGCTTTCCTATTTGCTATAAAGTTAATGAGAGGCAGACAACGGTTGAAATGAGAAGACAACATAGCATCTTTTCTGAAATCTAGAGGAGTGAGTTTGACAATGCCCCGATCAAGGATAGTAGACAAGAAACCACGATGATAGACTGCCAAACCTCAACACAAACCGGTAGGCCTACAAGAGGGTCGATTACGTAAAATGACGTAATGTTATGTTATCTATAATAAGTTATCTATAATATCAATATGGAAAATTAGCATACTAATTTATTTATGGTACAAGAAAAAATATACCAGTAAAACTTATAATACCAGGCGAGTTGGCGGTGCGGTTAGGGGCGCGCGGCTGTGAGCTTACATCCGGGAGATAGTGGGTTCGAACCCCACTGTCGACAGCCCTAAAGATGGTTTTCCGTGATTTCCCATTTTCACACCAGGCAAATGCTGAGCCTGTACCTTAATTAAGGCCACGGCCGCTTCCCTCCCATTTCCTAGGCCATTCGTATCCCATCGTCGCCATAAGACCTATCTGTGTCGGTGCGACGTAAAGCAAATACAAAATAATAATAATAATAATAATAATAATAATAATAATAATAATAATAATAATAATATAATGCAGGCAGCCATGCGCGATGTCTGAGTCAACGATTACCCCCGAGCAGTTGAATATGTCGTAACAGTTTACTCTTTAGTTACCAGATGACAGCAGCAACTTAAACAAATACACTGTGGTGTATTTGACTTGAAGCAATCTCCACGTAAACGCTCTCACTTCGAAGACATGCGTACTATCTGAACTTTGAAGATCACATTCTGTGTCTATAAGCTGCTACTAGTGACAGTTCCCACTTCCCAGTTACTGTTTTCACTAGTACGTTATTCTATTGTCGTTAATCGGTAACCTGTTATTTTTGTCCTCGTTACATTTGTAACAGCTGCAGGCATGTAACTGTGATAAAGTAACTGCTACGTTATTTTTCAGCCATCTCTATTTCACACAGTTTATAATGAAAACGAACCTAGTGACTATATGTCTTAAGTCGTGCCCTTTGCGCATCCAGTCTTTATATACCATTGCATCAGTGGCATAAAAGTATCTCCATCTGTTCTTTTTTAATTGAGGTTCTTGCAGTAGTTGCTCGTATCCTGGAGTTATAAGATGGCGCTGTGTTGACTTGCACACTCTGTTGGAGGTTAGCTGTGGTCATTTGTATAGAGTAAGAAATAAAATAATAGAAACTTTTACTCGTAATATTACTCCCGAACTCGTAAATTATATCTCTTATTTCTCGTATCACAGACCTATACTAGACCGAGTTATTACCCACGTTCCAAGTGTACCATGTTATATTGAATACAGTTTATTATCCATATAATATTTGCCTTTTATTTCTAATAAGTAAGTCTAGGAACCCTCAGAACCCTGTTGTGGTTTTTTTCTTCGTTTATTTGCTATTTGCTTTATGTCGCACGGACACAGATAGGTCTTATGGCAACAATGAGATAGGAAAGGCCTAGGAATGGGAAGGAAGCGGCCTGGTGTGAAAATGGGAAACCACGGAAAACCATCTTCAGGGCTGCCGACAGTGGGGTTCGAACCGACTATCTCCCGGATGCAAGCTCACAGCTGCGCGCACCTAACCGCTCAGTCAAAACCCTGCGGCCGTTACGATAGTGACAACCTACCGCCATTTTTTGCTTTCGATGTATCTAAAGGAAAATATTTTCCAAAACGTCTGAAAGATCTAATGGAGTTCAGAAGACTTATTATTTGCAGTGAAACCATGGAAGACATGTGCCGTAGGGCAATCGCTAACATTCAGTTAATATTCAAACTTTTTATTTTACAATGTGTTTCACGTTCCACTGACACATGTAGGTCTTATGGCGACGATGAGATAGGAAAGGGCTATGAGTGGGAAGGAGGCGTCTGTGGCCTTAATTAAGGTACAGCCTCAGCATTTGTCTGGTGTGAAAATGGGAAACCACGGTGGTGGTGGTGATCATTGTTTTAAGAGGAAGTACAACTAGGCAACCATCCTCTATATAGGCCTAACACTAATTACAGAGTAAAAATTGAAGGGATCCGATATTTCGAAAAATGAAGGCATCGACCAAAGAACTACAAGAGCCACGAAGGGCGTCCTCGAGTGCTCTAATAAGTTTACCGTCGGGGTCGGAAAAGAACAAGAGTTGACCAAGGAAGGTCGGATAGAATAGATGAAAGTGAGGAGCCTGGCACAAGTAAGTGGAAGCAATGCCAGGACTCAGCTAAAAGCATCGTGGTTGCCAACCCACGCTCCCAAGTTAAAAGCCCTTGGGGCCCCTTTTAGTCTCCTCTTACAGCTGGCAGAGGATACCGTGGGTGTTATTCTACCGCCCCCACCCATAGGGGGAGAAAACCACGGAAAACCATCTTCAGGACTGCCGAGAGGGTTCGAACTCACTATCTCCCGAATGTAAGCTCACAGCTGCGCGACCCTAACCGCACGGCCAACTTGCTCGGTGGACTTTTTCTTATCCTAGACGTTTAACGTCGCACTAACACATTGACGGTTTTTGGATAGGAAAAGGATAGGTTTGAGAAGGTAAAATCTGTGGCCTTATATAAGGTCAATTAATCACTACTGATCTGCATTTAGGGCAGTCACCCAGGTGGCAGATTACCTATCTTTTGTTTTCCTAGCCTTTTCTTAAATGATTGGAAAGAAATTGGAAATTTATTGAACATCTCCCTTGGTATGTTATTCCAACCCCTAACTCCCCTTCCTATAAACGAATATTTGCCCCAATTTGTTCTCTTGAATTTCAACTTTATCTTCATATTGTGATCTGTCCTACTTTTAAACACACCATCCAAACTTGTTCGTCTACTGATGTCCTCCCACGCCATCTCTCCACTGACGGCTCGGAACATACCACTTAGTCGAGCAGCTCGTCTCCTTTCTCCCAAGTCTTCCCAGCCCAAACTTTGCAACATTTTTGTAACGTTACTCTTTTGTCGGAAATCGCCCAGAACAAATCGAGCTGATTTTCTTTGGATTTTTTCCAGTTCCTGAATCAAGTGATCCTGGTGAGGGTCCCATACACTGGAACCATACTCTAGTTGGTGTCTCACCAGAGACAAATATGCTCTCTCCTTTACATCCTTACTACAACCCCTAAATACTCTCATAACCATGTGCAGAGATCTGTACCCTTTATTTACAATCATATTTATGTGATTACCCCAATGAAGATCTTTCCTTATATTAATACTTAGGTATTTACAATGATCCCCAAAGGGAACTTTCACCCCATCAACGCAGTAATTAAAACTGAGAGCACTTTTCCTATTTGTGAAACTCACAACCTGACTTTTATCCCCGATACAGTTCCAGCCAGCATTTGCCTGAGGTGAAAATAGAAAATCACAAAATGCCACGTTCAAGACTGCCGTCGCGACGGTGAAATTCGAATCCACCATCTATAGAATGGAAGTTCACAGCTACACGATACGTATCGCGTGGCCAACTTTTTTATCATATGTTTTACCTGGAATGGTTCCCTTATCTGAAAGTAGAAATACAAATGTACATGTATTTTTAAAATACACAGACATATTTATTAATCTCGGTAAAGTTCCTCGGGAATAATTACCACAAGGACATTAAATGTCCGCCATGTATATCGTTAACTATCCAAGAGGCAGGGAACAGAGCAAGAACACTGGAGACTAAATCTTGTATACTTTGTCTGAACTCACTCGTCCAGGGAGTATACAATTCCCAGCTGGTCGACACGTATCTTCTACACACCCAAGAAGCATGGCATGTATGAAATAACACGGCTATGAGATGATAATACGTAAAACTGATTGGGTTTTATGGAAATTTGCAGTTGGGAGCAGCAGTAATTGTGGAGACTGTATCTTAATTAAAGTTACAAATTGCTTTACCAAGACCTGCAGTTTCGTGAATCCACTAGTAGTAATTCCAAGGAGCGCTAAATGTATTCAATTTGTGGTCCAGTACAATACATATTAACTACAGCCTAATGAGAATAAAGTAAGAAGCCATAATTTTATTCATGTTGGTAGGAGAACAATTTGCAATGATACCCTTTTGTATCTGTATATTATAATGACTGGGGCGGAAAGGGGGAGGATAATCGCCGGATGAAGCTTATTATCTGGCAAAACCAACAGACGACTGGGGGAAGGGGACATTATGGTTGGGGGAGGGTTTTTATTTATTAGACAATGAGGGTTTGGAAAGCTCTACTGTTGCCTATCACTGCTTCCTGTCTTTATTAAAGATGCTATCTCCATTGGTAGGACCATCTGGCGCTGAGACGAGGCGGCTTAACCACGCCCTCTTAGTGGACCTTAATTTTACGCATCATTTCACTGAACTTCAATTATGATTAGCGTTACAGATTGTTATCGCTCCAATTGGTTACAAACGAGGGTGTCGTAGCGTACGGTTAACTTGAGCCATTCCACGTGCTCTCACCGCATGATAGGAGTATTGGGCCTCTACTTTATCTCAATTACTGAAACCTTACCGTTTTGAAAATATATAGAAAGAAGAGTGGGTTCAGAGAGGGTGTGAAGATAAATGTTTATACTATAGAAAACACCCTGAAAGTTCTTCTTTTGTTTGTATAGTATTTTAGTATAACTTTAAAGTAGTACAAACTTTTTTCAGCAAAATCCTATCATAGCACATGCATCCGTAGACTACAGTAATTTTAATTCAGCACAAACTGTTTTCAACACGACTTATCATAGCAAAAACTTACTTCAGCAAAACTTATCGCAGCACAATTTTATCACAGATCTGAAATACCTCCGTACAATTTCAACACACCATAAACAGCAACAGAGACTTATCTTAGAGCTACAGTACTTTATCACGATACAAACATTACTCAGTACAAGGTTAAAGCACCTCAAACTTTCTTTAGTATTTTTTTTTTTTGCTATTATTTTACGTCGCACCGACACAGATATGTCTTATGGCGACGATGGGACTGGAAAGGCCTAGGAATGGGAAGGAAGCGTCCGTGACCTTGGTTAAGGTACAGCCCCAGCATTTGCCTGGTGTGAAAATGGGAAAACCATCTTCAGGGCTGCCGACAGTGGGATTCGAACCCACTATCTCCCGAATACTGCATACTGGCCGCACATAAGCGACTGCAGCTATCGAGCTCGGTCTTTAGTAAATTTTGAAGTGTAAATCATAATATTTACATGTTATTTTTCTATTTAAAGTTACAATTATTCAGTGTCAGAATTCTGAAATAATGTATAACGCAATATACATTATATATTGTTATAAAGCAAAGCAAAGGCCCTTGGAGGGGTGGAAGATAAAGGCTTCCACTATCCGTAACCTCGGCACTTGATGGGGTAGAGTGGTAAGCTCTACGCCCGGCCACCTTTGCCCCCAGGAATTAACCAGATACTCAGTTTTGGTGCAGGCTGAGTGAACCTCAGGGCCAATTTTACGACTTCCTGACGGGGATTCGAACCCACGTCCTTCCGGGCGAACCTAGCACGCCTTTACCGCTTCGGCCAGGCAGCCCCTATAAGTTGTTATGCTTATTGAAAAAGTTGTGATAAAGATTTTGACCTGAAAAGCGAATTTAATAAAAATTCACCTCAAGCTAATTTAATTGGATGGTTTACATATAAAAGGTACCAGGCAACTATTCAGTCACAACTGAGAAAAATCTGTTGAAAGTAATCTCAACTTTCAATTGCAAAGCACTTATTTGGATCAACCCTTGGAAGATAATTTTAGGTACATTAAGCCGTTACCATTATCTTCTTCTTAATCTTATTACCCTCCAGGGTCGGTTTTTCCCTCGGACTCAGCGAGGGATCCCACCTCTACCGCCTCAAGTGCAGTGTCCTGGAGCTTCGGACTTTGGGTCGGGGGATACAACTGGGGAGAATGACCAGTACCTCGCCCAGGCGGCCTCACCTGCTATGCTGAACAGGGGCCTTGTGGAGGGATGGGAAGATTGGATGGGACAGGGAAGGAAGTGATCGTGGCTTTCAGTTAGGTACCCTCCCGGAGAAGTGGGAAACCACGAAAAACCACTTCCAGGATGGCTGAGGTGGGAATCGAACCTACCTCTACTCAGTTGACCTCCCGAGGCTGAGTGGACCCCGTTCCAGCCCTCGTACCACTTTTTCAAATTTCGTGGCAGAGCTGGGAATCGAACCCGGACCTCCGGGGGTAGCAGGTAATCAGGCTAACCACTACACCACAGAGGCGGACTGTTACCATTATACATTACATTAAACATTCCTCTCTCCTCTTAAGTTTATGAATGAAAACGGCTGTTGATTCTCATTAAATATATTCAAATTATATATAACATTAAAAAGAACCAAGTACAGTTCAAAAAAATTACTGGATGGTAACATATGAGTTGGTAAATATAAAATACGTACATGGTGGTGATATGTGGTGATTACTGTTTTAAGAGGAAGTACAACTTGGCAACCGTCATCTATTAGCACTAATCAGAAATAAAATGGAAAAGGTCCGACTCTTCGAAGAATGGAGGTATCAGCAAAAGAAAGGGAAGTGCCTAGAAGGTAGTGAAAGTGAAACATTTCCTGAATATCGCAAACCTAATACCGCCGGGTCGAAAAAGAACAAGAGTCCAAGGGAGGTCAGATAGAAAAGCTGAAGGGGAGGAACCTAAGTGGATGCAAGGGAAAGCTAGGAAATAGTGGTCGCTAACCCACGCCCGTAAGTTAAGAGACCCTAGTCCCTACGCCAGGTAGGGGATACGTCAGTAGTATAACTTTTTTGAGAGTTCTGCGGCCACCTCCACCTCCGGCCCCCTGGACGAGGCCAGATCCGGTGAGTACGTCACAGCGCGGTGTAACAGCGTGCTCTTATAATAATAATAATAATAATAATAATAGTGTATGGCCTCCGGAGAGGCCTGGTGCAGGTCTTTTTCTAGTAGACAGCCTATTAGGCGACCTGCATGTCTGTGAAGATGAGGGCCCTACCTAGGATGATTTCTAATGTTCAATACGCCACACACACCCAGCCCCCAAGCCATTGGAATTAACCAATTAAGGTTAAAATCCCAGACCCTGCCGTGTATCGAACCCGGGACCCTCTGAACCGAAGGCCAGTACGCTGACCATTCAGCCAACGAGTCGGACTAGCGTGCGCTTAATCTCCCATGACCTTACGCTGGCTACGCGGCGAGGCTTAACCTTACAGACCTCCGTGTCCAGGCTTAACCTTACAGACCTAGGGTTCGACTCCAGGACTAAGGGCGTTAACCGTACAGACCCTAATTCGAAGCCGAAGAGTACAAGCTTTAACCCAAGAGACTCAAAGTTCAACACACGGGCTAACCGCATAAGAGTAGAAGCTTAACCTAACAGGTGGTGGTTGTGGTGGTGATTATTGTTTTAAGAGGAAGTACAACTAGGCAACCATCCTCTAAACACTAATCAGAGAGAAAGAAGTAAAGGGGTCCGACACTTCAAAAACTGAAGGTATCGGCCAAAGAAAGACAAGGGACAAGAAGGACGTGAAAATGAAAGACTCCCTAGCCCTCTCAAACCTAATAGCGTCGGGTTGAGAAAAAACAAGAGTTGACCAAGAGAGGTCGGAGAGGATAGATGAAAGTGAGGAACCTGGCACAAGTAATTGGAAGCAATGCCAGGACTCAGCTAAGGGCCCCGCAGTCACCAACTCACGCTCCAAAGTTCAGAGCCCCTGGGGCCTCCTTTAGTCGCCTCTTACGACAGGCAGGGGATACGTGGGTGTTATTCTACCGCCCCACACACAGGGGGAGCTTAACCTAACAGACTTCAAGTTCAATACCCGGGCTAACTGCAGGTCTGACGTTACACTGACCACACGTTAACCTAAACCTCCCAGGACTTGGAGTTGAACTTGGAACAAGATGGCGGCTCTAAGGCTTAATACGTATGCTTTTAGACTTCATGTTCAATACCCGGGCTAACTGCAGGCCTAACGTTACGCTGACTACGCATTAACGTAACTTAACCTCAGGACTTGGAGTTGAACTTGGAACAAGATGGCGGCTCTAAGGCTTAATACGTATGCTTTTAGACTCCATGTTCAATACCCGGGCTAACTGCAGACCTAATGTTACGCTGACTACGCGTTAACTTAACCTCCCAGGACTTGGAACTGAACTTGGAACAAGATGGCGGATGTGAGGCTTAATACGTATACTTTATTCATAAGGGCGTAATATCGGAAGGTGACTTCGGGAGCTCAAAACTGAACTAGGAACAAGATTGCGGCTGCACATAGGACTTGGGAGACGGTGTAAGGCTTAATACATGTACTTTATTCATAGAGGATGTAACGTTCGAAAGCGACTTAAGGGAGCTTGGATCTGAAATTAGAACAAGATAGTGCCTGTGCTGACGTGGGTACGCGCTGTTCCTTTTTTAAAGTCTGGAACACTCAATTTTTGATTTGAACTTCAAAGCTTATACATTTGAACTCTAGAAACTTACAGTAGCTTAAAATATTGCTGATATTACCCGGAGACCTATCCCTTGTGTTTAGAACCGAAAACTGTTTTGCACTACTTACCGGGTACCTAACAAGAGAGGTTAAGACTTACCTGATATATACTGACGACATTTTCAAGACATGTAACTAGAGCATAAGTAATACTTACCCTAGCACGTTGCAAAATAGCTACATTGGATAGTTGTGAATATTTTCATTGAAATGAAATGTCGTATGGCTTTTAGTGCCGGGATATCGCAGTACGGGTTTGGCTCGCCAGGTGCAAGAGTTTCTATTTGACTCCCGTAGGCGACCTGCGCGTCGGGATGAGGATGAAATGATGATGAAGACAACACATACACCCAGCCCCCGTGCCATTGGAATTAACCAATTAAGGTCAAAATCCCCCACCCGGCCGGGAATCGAACATGGGACCCTCTGAACCGAAGGCCAGTACGCTGAGTGTTCAGCCAACGAGTCGGGCCATATTTTCATTGATGAAAGTAGATTGCGGTATTAGGAATAGTGAATAAAGGGATAGGCTTATTGAAATAAATTACGTTGTTTTTTTTTTTAATTGATCACATATATTAACATATCTGAGATACAGCTTTAAAAGTACATAGCTTTAAAATACATTGCTCAATTCACGCATACACAGCCTACAGTCCTTAATCATTGGATTTAATCCATCCCAATCGGTCTTACGGTTTTTAACTCAATTCTTGTAGTGTTGCTGGCAACGTCTGCATGCGGCTACTTCTAAACTCGGAACAATTTGTTGGCTACACATCGGACTAGGGAGATGATGTAATACTTAATACATATGTTTTATTCATAGGAACATAACGCTGAAAGGCGACCTTAGGTCTTGGAGCTGAATGACCTCATACATGGCAAAAGGGCAAAATGTCTAAATGTTGGAAGGGCAAAACGGCTAAATGGCTAAAGGACAAAAGGGCGAAAGGGCTAAATGGCTAAGGGACTACGTGGGAAAAGGGCAGAAGGGCAAAAGGGCAAAAGGACAGAAGGGCAAAAGGACAGAAGGACAAAATGGAATGAAAAACGACAAAATTCAGGATAGGTATCTGTGAGAAATAGGTACGAGGCACTGCAGGTAGAAAAACAGAGGGAAAATGAGGAACAGGGAACTGTTGCTGAGAAGTGTGGAAGTAGGAGGAAGGGAAAAGGTAGGAATGGGAAATGTAGAGTAGAGGATAGGAAAAAATACGTGGAACAGGGTCATGGGAGGGAGGAAAAGGAGGAAGAAGTAGGTTCTGCAGCTATTAGGAAAGACAGGGCTGATCAGAAGGAGGGGATCAAATGAGGTGGGGTAGGGTTCAGGTTCTGGTCATGGGGGATTGCATTGTTAGATATGTGGAGAAAGTGTGTGGAGGAAAGGGAACCAGGGTAGAGTGTTATCCAGGAATTAGGTTGAAGCAGTGTTGAGGAAAGTAGAAGAGAAGGACGAGTGAAAGGTGAACATGGCAGCGTTTCACGTTGGTACCAACAACGTAGGGCAAGCACGTATAAGTATCAACAAAGTTGAGGATGCGTGGGATTTGGAGAATACAGCACAGGTGAATTTTAAGGAAGTGGAGATTGTTATCAGTGGAATACTGTGTAGGAGGGATGCTGACTGGAAGGTGATTGGGGATTTAAATGAGACTATGGAGTGAGTTTGTGGGAAACTGGGACTGAGATTGCTATATCCTAATGCGAGGGTAGGAGATAAGGATCTGCACTCAAATGGCCTTCATTTAAACTTCGGTGGTATGTATAAGCTAGTAAATTTGTTTAGAAGGGTTATGGGAAGGTACATTCAGGGAAACGGGGTGGTCTAGGGAGCGGTGATAAGGGAACATGGATCTGGAAGTCAAATAAGGATGACAAAAAATGTTAGTGTTGAACTGTAGAAGTATTGCAAAGAAAGGAATAGAATTAAGTAATTTAATAGATATATACTTACCAGATATTGTAATAAGAGTTGAATCATTCTTGAGAAATTATATAATGGATGCAGAAATATTCTCACGGAACAGGAGTGTGCATCGTAGGGATAGGATAGGAATGGTATGACAGGGGTGTATTCATTCTTGTGAAAGAAGACTTTGTAAGCTACGAACAAGTTAAAGATGACAAACATGAAATTCTAGGTGTACGGCTCACCTCTAAAGATAATAGGCAACTTGATGTTTTTGGAGTGTACAGGCCGGGAAAGCGTAGCGTTGACGCTGATTCAGAATTATTTGATAACATAATCAGATATGTTGCAAACGATATGGAAAGGAACGTGATTGCAGCGGGTGATCTCAATTCACCAAATGTCAATTTGGAGGGTAATGCGAACGACAGGAAACATGACCAACAAATGGCAAATAAATTAATATGAAAATGGCGGCTGATTCAAAATGTGATGGAAGCAACTAGAGGGTAGAATATTCTGGATGTGGTGGTGGTAAAACCACATGAGCTCTATAGAGAAACCGGAGTATTAGATGGTATTAGTGATCACAAAGTTGTTTTTGTCGTAGTTAAAAATAAATGTCATAGAAAGGAAGATTTTAAAAGTAGGACTATTAGGCAGTATCATACGGCTGAAAAAGCAAGCATGAGGCAGTTTTTAAAAAGTAATTGTGATCGGTGGAAAACGTTAAATAAGAATGTAAACAGACTCTGGGATGGGTTTAAAGAAATTGTTGAGGAATTTGAAAACAGGTTTGTACCTTTAAAGGTGGTAAGGAATAATAAAGACCCACTTTATTATAATAGAGAAATAAAGAGACTAACAAAGAGCTGCAGACTGGAAAGAAATAGTGTTAGAAATGACTGTGGAAGTAAGGAGAAATTGAAGGAACTTACTAGGAAATTGAATCTAGCAAAGAAGGCAGCTAAGGATAACATGATGGCAAGCATAATGTGTGGTCATACAAATTTTAGTGAAAATGGAAGGGTATATATAGGTATTTTAAGACAGAAACAGGTTAAAAGAAGGACATTCCAGGAATCATAAATGAACAAGGGGAGTGTGTATGCGAGGATCTTCAAAAGGCAGAGATATTCAGTCAGAAGTATGTAAAGATCGTTGGTTACAAGGATAATGTCCAGATAGAGGATGTGACTAATACTAAAGAAGTATTAACATTTAGCTATGATAGCAATGCCATTTACCGTAAGATACTAAAATTGAAAACTAGAAAAGCAGCTGGAGTTGATAAGGTTTCGGTGGATAAGACAATGGGTTGGGATATAGTACCAAATCTGAAGTAATTATTTGATTATTGTTTGCATGAAGGAGCTATATCAAATGAACGGAGAGTTGCTATAGTAGCTCCTGTGTATAACGGAAAGGGTGATAGACATCAAGCTAAAAATTACATGCCAATCAGTTTAACATGCATTGCAGGTAAGCTTTGGGAAACATTCTTTCTGATTATATTAGACATGTTAGCGAAATGAATAACTGGTTAGATAGAAGGCAGTTCGAGTTTAGGAAAGGTTGTTCCACTGAAGCTCAATTTGTAGGTTCCCAGCAAGATATAGCAGATATTCTGGATTCAGGAGGTCAAATGGACTGTATCGCGACTGACCTTTCTAAGGCATTTGATAGGGTAGGTCACGGGATACTACTGGCAAGAATGAGTGCAATTGGACTAGACAAAAGAGTGACTGAATGGGTGGCTATATTTCTAGAAAATAGAACTCGGTGAATTAGAGTAGGCGAAGCTTTATCCTACCCAGTGATAATTAAGAGGGGAATTCCTCAAGGCAGTATTTTTGGACGTTTATGTTTTCTTATATATATATATCACTGATATGAGTAAAGAAGTGGAATTAGAGATAGGGCTTTTTACAGATGATGTTATTCTGTACAGAGTAATAAATAAGTTACAAGATTGGGAGCAACTGCAAAATGAGGTGGATAATGTTGTGAGATGGACGGTAGGCAAGATATGATGATAAACGGGGTTAAAAGTCAGGTTGTGAGTTTCACAAATAGTAAAAGTCCTATCAGTTTTAATTACTGCGTTGATGGGATGAAAGTTCCTTTTGGGGATCATTGTAAGTACCTAGGTGTTAATAAAGGGAAAGATCTTCATTGGGGTATTCGTATAAATATGACTGAAAATAAAGGGTACAGATCTGTGCACATGCTTATAAGGGTATTTATGGGTTGTAGTAAGGATGTAAAGGAGAGGGCATAAAAGTCTCTGGTAAGACCCCAAATAGAGTATGGTTTCAGTGTATGGGACCCTCACCAGGAATACTTGATTCAAGAACCGGAAAAAAACCAGAGGAAAGCAGCTTGATTTGTTCTGAGGGATTTCCGACAAAAGAGTAGAGTTACAAGAATGTTGCAAAGTTAGGGCTTTGAAGACTTGGGAGAAAGGAGACGAGCTACTCGACTAAGTGGTATGTTCCGAGTTGTCAGTGGAGAGATGGCGTGGAATGACGTCAGCAGACGAATAATGTTTAGTGGTGTCTTTAAAAGTAGGACCGATCACAATATGAAGATAAAGTAGGAATTCAAGAGGACAAATAGGGCGAGATATTCGTTTGTAGGAAGGGGAGTTAGGGATTGGAATAACTTACCAAGGGAGATGTTCAATAAATTTCCAATTCCTTTGCAATCATTTAAGAGAAGGCCATGAGAACGAGAGATATGTAATCTGCCACCTGGGCGACTGCCCTAAAAGCAGATCAATAGTGATTGATTTGTTGATAGGAATTGTATACCGACCTCTGTTCGTCAACTCTTGTTCCCTCCGGACCCCGATGGTATTAGTGTTGCGAACCCTAGGGAGTCTTATTTTCACGCGCCTTCTTGGGATGCCCGTTTGGTTACCCAGTTGTACTTCCTCTTAAAACAGCAATCACCACCCCTACAACCTCAAGAACATTTATTCGCCACACCAGCCCCTTGATGAGCGAGTCTCATTAGTTTGAAGTAAGTTCCGGCACAGAAACACTAAGCTATGGACACTTTCTTCAAAACTGAATATTTCATGCAAACTGAAAAAATAACTAATGTGTACTAAACGAATGCTATCTAATGTGTACCCTAGTGCTGTAAGAATAAATGTGTATGTAAGGCTACTTCTTGCTAGTTATGCAAGAGTACAAGTAACGACTTTTAGAATCAAAATCCTTAAATCGATACGGCATTAATTCTTCATGGTCTGACACTGTGGTTAGCTGGCTGGAGCCTTATCGGAGGAAAAACAATCACCATCAGAACTTTGGTTTGACACAATGCCGATGCGTCTAGTTTCTAATAGTGTTTTCTCTTATCTAATGTTAACACGCATTAGCATCACTGCAGTAGTCCGAACTGAACGGTATCACACTGATGAGTAGTGATGAAGTTAGTAAGGAAACCGATCAGACCATTGACCAGAATTTCCTCATCGCCTAGTTCTCACTTTCGAATTCCAGAAATGATTTATCGAGCGCGTAAGCTGTTAATTATGAAACCAATTGTGTGATCATGTAGTAAATGTTTTTGTTTTCGGTTTGTTGAACAGGGATTAGCGCAAATGTATTATACCAGCATGAGTCAGATCCATTTTATGTCGCGATAGGTTGAAATATTGTAAATATATATTGGGGTATACGGTAAATTTATGTTGCGATGAACTGAACTATGGAAAACCTATTTACAATGGACTGAATTAACGTAAACTTAGTTTGCGATGGACTAAAAATTACGGTAAACTCGTTTTTGTTATATTGAACTTCAGTAAGCTCATTAATTTATTTTCGGATGGATTGAAATATGGCAAATGTGTAGTGTGATATACGGGATGTTCCCAAACGTATGGGAAGTAATAGGAGGGGGATGGATATTATTTTAATTTTAGATAATATCCATCCCTTCCTGTTACAACATAACAAACAGGGATACTGTATTCTAATATGAGAAGTGCTCAAAATGGCCAGAACGCACGCCGGACACGATCGAACACTCCAAGCATTGCACACATTAATGCTGGCAAACAAAGTGCTGCAATGTCGGTAATGGCTCGCCTGACTCCAAACTTAATCCTAAATACGAACTAACTCCGATCATAGGGCACCAGAGGGACACTTTGTGTTTTTTGGAGTGTACATACCACGCCCCGATTACTTCCCATATGTTTGGGAACAGCCTGTAGTGAACTAGAGAAAATTTAATTGTAATATATTGAACTACTGTAAGTAGCTTGAACTGCGGTGAATTAAGGTTGTGACTGAACTGCAGTAAATTTATGTTGCGATAGACTGAACCGTGGTCAATTTATTTTGATATATATTTAAACTATAGCAATTATTTTGGGATAGATTAAGCTATGGCAAATTTATGTTGCAGTAGTTTACACTAAGGTAAATTTATGTTGCAGTAGTGTGAATTACGGTAAATTAACTTGCGACAGATTTAACTGTGATACATTTATCTTGCGATAGACTGAACTGCGGTAAATTTATTTCGGGATAGATTATACTATGATAAATTTATTTTGGAATTGTTTGAACTATGGTACATTTACTTTGGAATAGATATACACTGAACTGCGACAAGTTCACACTTCAATAGACTGAAGTATAGTAAATTTATAATGGAGAGGGGACTATGGTAGTGTTATTATATGTGATAGACTAAACAACTGTATTTTTTGATGGGTTAAAGTAGGCCTACCGTAAATTTATTCTGTGAAAGATTGAACAACGTTGAATTTATTTTGATGTAGAGTGAACTGAACCACTAAATGCGTATGTACTGATATACTAAACTGTGATAAGCCAAAGGTACAACAAAATGGAAAACCTTTTTTTAATATAAGGTGTGATGAGTTGGTTTTGCGATAAATTGTACTATGTTTATACGTCGAAGAACTGGCTTAAGATAACCTGCAATAAAATGAAGAATGAAAATACACTGACTGACAGAGCAAATGCAACACCAAGAAGGAGTGGTCAGAACTTTATGCCAATTGCAGGGTAGACTGGCGTCACTGAGGTATGCTCATGATGTGAAATGCGCCGCTGTGCTGCGCACGTAGAGACATGTGGCACGTGCGAGGGGTCCAGGCGCAGCCCGAGTGACGTCAGCACGCGAGGATCGGCGCATCCGCCGCCAAGCGGTGGCAGCCCCGCACGCCACGTTCGCCACGTTGGCGAATGGCCCACTTCATACCGTGATTTCTCAGCCGACAGTCATTGTAGAACGTGTTGTCGTGTGCCACAGGACACGTGTATAGCTAAGAATGCCAGGCCGCCGTCAACGGAGGCATTTCCAGCAGACAGACGACTTTACGAGGGGTATGGTGATCGGGCTGAGAAGGGCAGGTTGGTCGCTTCGTCAAATCGCAGCCGATACCCATAGGGATGTGTCCACGGTGCAGCGCCTGTGGCGAAGATGGTTGGCGCAGGGACATGTGGCACGTGCGAGGGGTCCAGGCGCAGCCCGAGTGACGTCAGCACGCGAGGATCGGCGCATCCGCCGCCAAGCGGTGGCAGCCCCGCACGCCACGTCAACCGCCATTCTTCAGCATGTGCAAGACACCCTGGCTGTTCCAATATCGACCAGAACAGAACAATTTCCCGTCGATTGGTTGAAGGAGGCCTGCACTCCCGGCGTCCGCTCAGAAGACTACCATTGACTCCACAGCATAGACGTGCACGCCTGGCATGGTGCCGGGCTAGAGCGACTTGGATGAGGAAATGACGGAACGTCGTGTTCTCCGATGAGTCACGCTTCTGTTCTGTCAGTGATAGTCACCGCAGACGAGTGTGGCGTCGGCGTGGAGAAAGGTCAAATCCGGCAGTAACTGTGGAGCGCCCTACCGCTAGACAACGCGGCATCATGGTTTGGGGCGCTATTGCGTATGATTCCACGTCACCTCTAGTGCGTATTCAAGGCACGTTAAATGCCCACCGCTACGTGCAGCATGTGCTGCGGCCGGTGGCACTCCCGTACCTTCAGGGGCTGCCCAATGCTCTGTTTCAGCAGGATAATGCCCGCCCACACACTGCTCGCATCTCCCAACAGGCTCTACGAGGTGTACAGATGCTTCCGTGGTCAGCGTACTCTCCGGATCTCTCACCAATCGAACACGTGTGGGATCTCATTGGACGCCGTTTGCAAACTCTGCCCCAGCCTCGTACGGACGACCAACTGTGGCAAATGGTTGACAGAGAATGGAGAACCATCCCTCAGGACACCATCCGCACTCTTATTGACTCTGTACCTCGACGTGTTTCTGCGTGCATCGCCGCTCGCGGTGGTCCTACATCCTACTGAGTCGATGCCGTGCGCATTGTGTAACCTGCATATCGGTTTGAAATAAACATCAATTATTCGTCCGTGCCGTCTCTGTTTTTCCCCCAACTTTCATCCCTTTCGAACCACTCCTTCTTGGTGTTGCATTTGCTCTGTCAGTCAGTGTATTATATGGTTATACTGGCACAATTTTTCATTAACTAAATACATTTTACGATCCAATTGGGACATTTTCCATAATATAAATTTTGGTGAAATAAAACATTTTGTGGTTGTGTTTCAGGATTCCTCTGTGATGTATCACTTTCTGCTTTCAATTCAAGGGTCTTTGTATTTTCCATTACATAAATTTTAATTTTTCGAGTTGTCGATGAAAGGCGGGGTTTCTAGTTTTTCGCAACGTATCTTGCACGTAGATATGTTTGCGATAGACTTCTTTATCCTCCGATGGATTTATACGAGGAAGGTTCCTCACCACCTCCACATTGTCCTCTAGAACTTCGTCAGCCCACACGCGGTCGTCAAGTATAATCGGTTCCTTGGTTGAAGGAGTTAGCTGAAACATGGATATCAGATCATCATATAACATAATATATCTCTTTTGTTCAACCGAAAAAATGAAATATGAAGGGTGTCACATAAGAGGTGATTATTTACTTTCAGAGGAAGTACAACTGATCACCCAACATTTCTTAACTTTAATTACAGGAGGAATCGAAGAGGTCCGATTCGTAAAAGGAAAGGAAGTACCACGAAGTGGGTGGGCCCTCGCCCGCAACCAGCCGCCAGACGACCGCCAGCGAGACGCAGCCCACGGAAGACAGCAGGCCAACGCAGAGTACCGTAAGGGAGTGTTGTCTGATAGGGTCTTTCATATTACTGTTTGTTCTTTCTTTTACTTTATGGGTCTTATTTATGTATAACTTATGCCGCGAGTCTATTGTATCTTATTAATAAAGGCAGCACGGTGGGATTCCACGGCTCTATAGCCTCTTGCCCCAGCGCGGCTGCGCCAGTATGTCTCTCCCCTACACGCGCCAGGCCAATCGGCTATATAAGGCGAGGGGAGAGCTGCAGGGCGCAGGTCATATCCAGGCCAGTGAAGAGTCGAAATTGCAATTCTAGCCACAACACCACCGTTATGCTACGAAAGAAGACTACGTTAAGAAAAAGCACTCAAGGCCCGAAAGGGGACGAAGGGCTAAAATTACTCACTGGTCCTCCGGGACCTATGGGAATGGCTGCTGGTGGAGGAAGGACGAGCTGACAGTCGTAGTGAAAGGACGTACATGCCTCTCGCTGCGCTTTCTCTCTCCTTGCCAGGCGCTCTGTACTTTTCAAGTATCAGCCAGGCACTTGTACTTATTAGTACATTTTCGAAGGAGCATTGTCTGAGCTGTAGCAATTCTCAGTGCTCGCTCTTTCTTTCCGACTGTTACAGGAGGACCAGGATGGAGGAACTAGTCGGCATAGAGTTACCGGACAACTTCGACTACAAATGAGCTGTTGAGGCAGCACAAGAGGCGCTCAGATCAGTGACTGCCCCCGACGTCAGACTTCCGGCGCTGGTGGTGTTCAACCAGTGAGGGGAACCCGCCTACCAGGAGACGGCTTACCTGGCCCTTACCATCGAGCGCACCGCTTCGTCCATCGCAGAGGTGTTCTACGAGACCATCAGCGAGGTAATACCTGGCTGGGCGGTCATCCTCCGCCCCAGGGACGCAGCCTGCTTCCGAATCTACGAGGAGCAGGTGTCCCAGCAGTTCCAGGTTGCCCGGCTACCAGGACTAAGGGAGCACCTGGACATCTCGGGCTATCAGGAGGCAGCCACACAGACGGAGCCAAGGACCGAGGACGACGACCTACCAGGAGGGGCCTGTAACCCGGGCGCAAACCAGGAGAGCGCCCGTGATGGTAGATGGCAGCACGGCAGTGGACAAGGACGCCCTTTGGCGTGCTGAGGCCGCCGTCCAGGCCCTGCCAGCCAACATGTCGTTCAAGATGCAGACCTCGATGTGCGCCCCACAGGACAGGGAACGCAGTCGAGTGTTAGCACTGACCGACGCCGTCGCCGCCACCAGCCGGGAGGAAGAAGCAGATGGCAACGCAGAGGAGCCACCAGCCACCCCGGGGTCACCAGGCCGGGAGGAGGGCCACCAGGACGAGGCCTCCTCCCCAGCCGAGAAGCATCCCCAGGGAAGAAGAAGAAGAAGACGACGACGCCGCACCAGGAAGCAGAAGGCGACGCTGGCCCATAAGGAGAGGGCCGCCCAGCCGCAACCCAGGACTGCTCACTGGACAGCAGTCAACCGAGGAGCCAATCAGGAGAGGACCTCAGCGGGTAGCGGTAGTCAGGTGAGTGTAAAACGTCCCCCTCAGCAGCTCTTGCAGTGTTTCCGCTGTCTGAGGTGGGGCCACCGTCAGGTCAGCTGTGGGCTCGAGGTGAGGTGCAACCGCTGTGGTGGTGACCACCACTACACGGTCTGCGCAGCACTTAGGCGCCGGTGTGCGCCAACTGCTCGGGGGACCACCCGGCCTCCCATCGCAGTTGCCCTGTCTACCGGGCCATGGCGCGAGCAGAGAGGAAGGAGGTCCGGCGCCATGACCCACCCCCTTTCAGGAGGCCCCCGCCTCGGCGGACTTGGCCTCATTCTCCGGGATCGGAGACTGGGTACGAGGTACCCCAAGGAGGTGGAGCCGTGCGACGGGCCCTAGTGGTACTCGACGCATGATTCCGCAGCCGGCAAGGACCGCGCTAGTCCCAGCAGTGCCCAGACGGACTGATCCCCAGGCGATGGAATGGCGAGGAATGGGTTTGTTTTGTGCATGTTACCTGTTCCTAACTAACACAACCTCTGGTCTTTTCCAGCCCACATCCTTGCATGTGCTGTCCAAAAGATGTCAGGTTTTACATGTAGGCTCTTTCTTATTTCTGCCTATGTGGTTTTTCCCTGACCTTTCAAACCATACTTCACAAACTCTTACCTTGGTAGCGAGTCTGACTCAGAAACCGGCAGATACTCCTTGTATCACTTCCCACTCCTCCCTGCTATCTCTTCTTCTTAGAAATAATAGCATGTCGGAGGCCATGTAGATTGAGTCGATGGTCACGCGGGGGGAGCGGGTTTCGCCCCCCCCACCGAATAAAAAAATTAAAAAATGGCTCTGGATCAGTCAAAGCTGGGACAGGAGGCAGAGACAACTAGGCATCGCAAACTGAATACGCTCGGTGTCGGAAGAGAACAAGAGTTGACCAAGGGAGGCCGGATAAGAAAGATGAAAGTGAAGAGCCTGACACAATTAAGGACAAATAATATCAAACTCAAGTATAGGAACCGTTGTCGCAAACCCACGTTTCTAAGCAAAGAGTCCCTCTTAGTCAACACTTACGACAGGCAGGGGATGTATTCTACACCACAACTCACGCGGAAGGGGGGGGGGAGGGGAGATGCGAGTTGTTATTTACTACATTTTTGGTAAATTCCAAATATGTGAACACCGCTGGCATAGCTCCTTAACCGCGCGAAAAACGATCTAACTCGTGACGCAATAGCCCATAGTCAAGACGACTGCTAGCCATCGCGATGGTTTAAAGGAGCTGAACCCATTGTTTAGAGTCCGCCATCTTGTCATACTCTGAGTGGCCAGCTCTCATTTAAAAATTTAAAAAAGCGATATATCAGATCCGTCTTCTCCAAAATCAACTAGGAAAACCTTGACACGTACCGTTCGAGCAAATTCAGGCGGACTCCGCAGGGACTATTTTCGGAATTATTTAAGCTCTGGCATATCTGAAGCCCAAAATTCCCTGGCGTGAATAAGACAATTTGGAGACATTTATTGGAATAACATCCTCATTTTTCATCTTGACTATTGCAAGAAGTCAGTTACACCCCGAAACCTGTTCACCGGAAATATATACTCGCCGAAAGAAGAAATATAGTGCTAATAACGCCCGAAGTTTTACAGGTCGAGCAACGGTCAATAATTGACTATTTTGACGAAATTTTCGTATAGTTATCCGTTTCAGGTGTAATAATGAGCATCTGCATTCTTTTTTTAGCTTTGGTGTCTGTCTGTTTGTCTGTTTGTCTGAGTTCTTATAACTTGATGTAACTGGATATATGTCTACCAAACTTGATGTTTAGAAACCACCTGTCCTTGGGTAGGTTCTATGGCCAATATTATTTCCGAATCTCTAAACTGACAATGGGTTCATACGAAATGAAACCGTGATTTTGCCTCAATGGAAATCAATTTCTAAAACTTCGTTCTCATCTGCATCATTTCGATAAAAGCATTAATATGGTAGGTAACAAATTACGGATGGTTTTGAGTCCAAGTTCCAAAAGCGAATGCAATTTGCGATCTACTCAATTAGGATTGTGTTATCAGGTGCATATGACGTCAAGTTATCACTTGGAGTTACCTTTTATGAAAACGTTTTTTCCCAATATATATATATATTCGTTAAATTAGGTCTATCAAAAGACTGTATATTACGAACGTTTAAAAATATGTTAATTCTGTTATTTTATGCCGAATACGTATTTTTTTACGATGGTAAATAACGGAGATGCTTACGAAAAATGAGATTTTTAGTCCAAGTCTCGTGGAACTCTTGGTGCATTTCACTTCAAGGTGGTTTAACGGAATGGACTAAAGAGCCATTTCAGTCTTTTCGATAGAACAGATAATAACCTTTTCGCTCCCAAGTTTCTTTCAGCATTATGCATGCCCCATACCAGATTTTTCTGTACGTTTCGACAGTGGTTGTAAAAGGCCATGAATACTTTGTATTTACACAGCTACTGAAAAGTCATGGAATGGCAATATTAGCAATAGATTTTTCCTAACACTTTTCCCAAAACTTGAAATAACTTGGCATGATATGTGTCGACAGCTTGTTTCAGTGAAACGTATCTCCACTATATTAATAAAAATCAGACTCATCATCATTGCCTAATATTTTTTAAATTTAATTTTTCGTTATGCTTTCTTTACACTCCCGTGTACCCATCTCAGAATACAGTTGTGAGGGAAAAACACAAGGCACATAATTATCGTCAAAAAAGGGAAAGGCGACTTATGAATCGTCCGTCGTCTGAACAAAATATGTCAACAGCGTTGGACTGAACTCGGAAGTGAACAAGAGCCCATTGCTTTAAATCCGAATCAGCTCGTGTTTGGGACAGCGGGAGAAATGTTGACATCCGAGTTAACTCGGGCATGGGATGAAAAAGGATAAGGGAGGTTATCATCAACGGTGTGTTTCATGAGTCTTTAGCCACAGCCCTTCTCCAGTGATCTGAGAAACAACAGTATGTAACCGAGAAACACGGAGAATTTCGCACAACTTCGGAAATAGAATTGTACCGTACAATAAACCCTCTAATCGTCCTAATTCTGTCTCGACTTTGTTGATCTTTATCGTACTTCACGTTACTGCCACGTGCATTCGTAGAAAAATATAAGTTAAAATGTTGTATTAAACATTTAAATATAGGCATGTAAACATGTAATCCACTACAAATTCCCGTGTGAAGAACGGGTAGACCAACTATCCGCGAAACGTTTAGTGACATTTCGTTTTACGGAGGTGAGGAACAAGGAGGAAGCTTCAACGGTTCCAGTAGAACTGCCAACTGAATGGAACTGATATCAGAACTAAATCGATAGTGTGATCGATATGATTTTTCTAGACCTTTATTATCTAAACCCCATAACTGCGTCACACATACACATACAGTTCTCATTGTTACATTTTTATTTAGCATCCGTAACTACATCATTCAAAATAGGTTGGCCTACCGCTTTTTACCACGAGTGCATGAAGATTCGCTTGGATGAAAAGCAGAAAATGTTTTAATCCTCTAAATCGAGAAAACAGATTTTTCCGTATATGCGGTGGCTCGTTCAATCAACTTACTCAGTGAGAAGAGTAGCAACTGTTTACTTTATTTTCCTACAGTACATCACAGGAACACCGCCGTCTCAATACTACATACTGCCTGCTCTATGCTATGAGGTTAACATGCTGCTCAGCCTAAGCTCTTAGTGTCACAAATCTTCACTAGGGGCGCCAGCTAACGCACCCAGTTTATCACCGTGCCCACGCTGTAGTGTTCCCGTGCGTTTGCTTCGAGTATTCACGTGACTCTGGTTGTCAAATGATGAATGGTTGTGTATATCTGTATATCACAGCAAGGAATCCAAATTCTTCAGGTGTGAGTGTTCCTGAAATCCCCCCCCCCCCCCCAAGTAAAGAACTTTGGGGAAATTGGCTTAAGGCTATATTAAGGCAAGGATTAGCCAAGGGTAATCAATGGATTGGATCCGATTATTCTCGTGTTTAGAGCTGGAGATAAAATATAAAACTAAAAGAAAAATATATTGAAGCCAGAGAGTGTGCCTGGTTGGTCTTCCAATTATCCCCATTACCTTCAAACCAGAAAAATAACTCCACGAAAGACTAGATAGCGACAAGACATTTCTTATGAACAAATTTATGATGAAACAAGCTCTTCAACCGTAGCAAATACACTGCATGATGAGTACGAAATTCAGGTGAACAATGATGTCTCTATCCAAGTCAGTATTCCAAGGAGTAAGAGGCAGAAGACATCAGAAAATCATACATTAGATGTTCCGATCAAGAATTCTGAGACTGCGATAAAAGCTGATGACTAACCATAATGAGCTTAGACTACAGAGAAAATTCGAGGACAACCGAGAAATTTATCGTCTGAATAAAGTCAAGGAAGCAGCTAAATATAATTAACAAAAGACTGTTTGTCGTTCAGATCAAATCCATAATTTTCCAATCCGGGTGGTCAGAACAAATCATATAGTACTGTGTGGCGTGGAGAGTAGTGTCCCAAACGGTTACGAATATGGGAAGGGGGGGACTCCTGGTCTAGTGTCAGATCCACCACAAAGTTCTCTGGAAATTGTAGCCTAAATGGGAAATGTTGAGCGTGGTGTTGGGATTTCCTAATTAGGGAAGGAAAGACTTAGAGCCGAATGTAAAATTCTCAGACCAACACGGGAATCAACATTAACTTAATAACCACGAACATTGTTCGAATAAATACGTTCTTTGAGAACAAAAAGCTTCTTACGGCACTGAAAGAGGCTCTATGGCCTTTTTAAGACTATAAATAAATGTAATTTTGGATTAATAATATCAAATTTCCGTAAATATCTGGTAACAATACGACTTACACAAATCAAAACAAACACATGCTAGCACTCCAGTTGCCGCCATTATGTATGGTGTACTATGAACGATGCTGGGATTCGATTCCAAGACCTCCATTTAGATATCAGTCTGGGGATAGTCAAAGGACTTTCTCCACGCGACTCGTTGCGAAAGTCAGTCTCCTTGTGCGATGATAACCTTAGAAAATAATCAGAAATTTCCATGCAAGGAGCAAGTGTGATGAAGATAATTGTGCACGGAAACAGAAGAGGGCAGGTTTCCAGCGCGTACCACGTGATAATGTCGTGGATGTGAAAATCGGAGAGAGCTAACACAAGCGTCCCCAGGCGATACGCAGAACGCATGGCCTGCTTGCAAGAAGTTTACGATCGAATTCATTTCCGCATAAATCAAGACTCATGAGATCACCTTAGCTACCTCTCGAACGCACCCCTTCACTGATATTCGTGATATCAATGGAATAGATTGATATCCTCCCTGGGAGGTTTCTGGGGTCAGCCATCTTGTGCAAGTTCTAAATAAATAGAGCAGACAAATTCGCACCCGTGTCAGTCCGGGGATAGTCACAGGACTCGCTCCACGCGACTCGTTGCGAAAGTCATTCTCTTTGTGCGATGGTAACCTGAGAAAATAAGCAGAAATACTGTGCTTAGATATATAAATTCTTATTCAGAAACAGTTCACGATGTATTTGTTTGTTAGCGCCCGAATTTAGAATAATTTCTTTGGCATTTAGTGACGGATTTGTGATCATTATTATTATTCTCCCAGATAATCGTGCTTAAACTCAGTGCGAGACGATAGCCTTGATATCACTGTAGAGTGCGATTTGAAGTTACGCGAACGTGTCACTAATATTCTGTGTTGATGCAACAGCTTTCTTCAGTGGAGAACGAGATTCGAAACATGAACCAGCAAACAGCGACTCAGTTCTGGACCCATAATGTTCCAAGGACGATCACAGGTATGATGGAATTTTAAGTCTTCTAAGCATGGGCCTTCCAGAGGCTCGAACGGAAAGTGCAATGCAGTAATCAGATAAGTGCATAATCCCATTATAAGTAATTATGAATGCGTAGCTTGTGAACAATTTATTATTAGATTAGGATGTGTATTTATCCTAATGTTAATTTAGTATAGGAAGCTTTTGAGGAAGTTAATTTAGTTAAATTTAGCAAGAAATCATGAAGGGATCTTTGTAATTACTCTAATTTAATTATTAGTTCACAGTCATCATGTAGTTCAATCGTTGGGAAAGTACTAGGTGTACAGTTGGGAATTTTTTTTTTATTTTGTGAGTGCATTAGTTTATAGATTAAGGTGTGTATAAGGACATAATGATTGCATTTTAATATCGTCTAATTAATTCATGTTTTTGAAGCCTGTTGGTTGATCAGGAATGCACTCGATCTTTTAATTAGTAGGAGTTGCTGTATGGTGTACTATAAACGACGCTGGGATTCGAATCCGAGACCTCCATTTAGATAGAGCTTTTCGTAAGGAGGCATTTTGATATTAGTTTCCCCTCTCCCCTGAATTTAAAAGAAGTATTTTTTAAGGATATGACAGATCATTTGAGTTTAACAGTGTTGTTTTTCTTTGCACGGGCTCAGGTCATGAAACCCGGTCTGTATTTCTTGAGACTGTGCTAGGAGGAATTCGATAGCGAAAAAATCCCTTTAACGATATGATTGTTTCAAGTTGTGATTTGTTTATCTTGCCGAAGGTATTGGCAGCGATATTTCTGCGAGATGGGATTTAAGAGACTATGTTCTCAATAGAATGAAATGTTTTAAGTATTGTATGAAGTTTTCATGCAGAGTTGATACTTTAAAGGGCTTGGTGTAGTAAAGGACTGCACCAGCAATGCGAAGGTCGGACCATGCCTGCTATGTGTCAACTCTCAACTGTCAGTGTTAATGAATGGCTTTGTTTAGGGGACTGACTCGAGAGCGAGAAAGGAAACATATTTGACCAAGTCTGTATTTAGACTCCAAAAGGGTTTTTTAAATCCTTTTAAGGTTTGTTTTAAATACCAGGAAATAGTTCGGCCGTAAGGTCAAGTAATTAATTAATATAGGTGGTAGGAAACCTTCTTTTGAATAAAGTATATAGGGTTTCCTTTTCAGCAACCCACCATAACAGCAGATCTCTGATTCGAATTCCCACAAAACAAATTGAATTCGCCCGGGATACTCCTTGAGCTGGACATAAATGTGGTTGATTTTGTGTTGTTTAATTGTTTATTTTTTACTGATATGCGTAGTTTGCTTCTTGTGAGTAAGTTCTGGCTCTACTCACGTAATGATTCAGGGTCGTATTTTCTCGGGCCCAAGTATTGAATCATTCTATTTAAGCGTTTTGATTTTTGTTGGTACAAATGGTAGGCGTGCATTAACCACTCAAATAATTTCAATTCTTCTTCTTATTATTATTTTTAACTTTATTCCCAGTTTCGAAGGGAATGTAATATAGGGTCCGCTGACGCATTTGTAATTACAATACTTTAATTAATCATTAATGGGGATATACTTGTCTGAAACCAATTCAAAATCATTTCGTCATGCGTAAAAGGCAACCTTTTGTGTACTCAACAGTCTCCAATTTCGCTAGCCTGTCCTTGAGTTCATTAAGAACATTCCTGCGACCCGACAAGCACGAGGATAACGAACTTAAGAAGAATGTAAGCAATTGCTAGCCAGCCTGCCAGGGCAGGTATTCTGTTGACCGAGCATTTAAAGGGCCACTTCTTTTCCCGCAGAGGTGACCAGCTGATAGGAAAATATGTAACCGTAGGACAGAGTAACACCACCATCATAGACTGAGATTATCACCGGGATTGTGTTAGGATAACAATTAGTATTAGAGCATAGAATTAAGTTGAAGGAGAGTGTTAAGTGTGTGCATAAAATAAGGCGTGTGTTATCAGTGTATAAATAATGTGCCAATTTGGATATACACCAGCCTTCACCATGACAACGCTAATATTTAACAAGGCCTAAATCCAAGGAAAGTACCGAGGGCACAGCATAGGATAGCCTGACGACGCAGCTTGGATGATGTGAGACCTCGATCATTGAAATGTTGTTTTAATTAATATGTAAAGAATTACCTATATCCGTGATTACGCAGTCATCCGACAGATATAACCATGACAATTTTCTCTAATCTTATATTTTGGAAGGACAGCTATAATCGCCTTCAATATAAATGTTATGTCACGTACCATAAATTACGGGCATATCGTGAATTAGTGTTGTGGGCCCGACATTAAGTCATTACCTGCTTAACGTGCCTGATTTCATTATGCTCAATATTTTTAGACATCTACTGTGCCACCTAATATCTAAAAGTATATCTAACGTGTCTCTAATTTCTAAGTCATATGAGAATAATAATAAGAAAAATTAAAATAATAATAATATGGTTTTGTTGCAATTGGAAATATTTTTAGTGATGGGTCGCGATGATAATAATAATTATCATGAAAATGTTGATGGCGTAATCAGCAATAAATATTTATGGTCTGATATAAATGAAAATATCGAGCAAGAAGCAAAAGGAGAAAGAAAGAAATACCCGCAAGAGGAGGAAATTGTTACGCTGAGTTACCAGTGAAAATAATCCTAGATTAACAAGTGACGAGCTACGCGCCGTTATGACAGCCAGCGTCTACGAATAAGGATGGAAAGAATATAAATAAAGCTCCGAGGAAATAATCAGAGAAATAGAAATAAGAATCTACGTTGAAAATAAGAAATTAAAAAAAGAGGGACTAGCTGCTTTGTAATAGAGAAAGGCAGATGTGTGCTTATAAATGCTCGAACTCGGGATATAAGGATCACCACAATCACAATATCCAGACGAACTGGCAAGATTTAGTTGATAGTCAGTTGAAACAAGATTATGTCCTCTGATATGGAGCAGAGTTAAGGCGATACCCAATTATTTTATACTTTAAAATTGCACATGTGAATAATAATAATAATAATAATAATAATAATAATAATAATAATAATAATAATAATAATAATAATAATTGTTACCGTGTTTTGTGGTAGTTATGCGTGAAAGAAGGTGCGGGGTGGTGAATAGGTCTCAGGCTACGAAATTAAAGTGAATTTAAAATTGAACAAGGTTATATTTTCTTTTCAAAATCAAGAAATAACAAACATGGCAGGTACAGAGTAGCAAGGCAACAAAAGTATAATTACAGTATTTACAGGATTTGGGCTTCGAGCCCCGCGATCACAATCCTTGAGCAATTAGCTCAGTTTTACCCCAAACACAAGTGTCAACAGAGGGGCAGAGAACCCCATTCATGCCTAGGAGCACTTGCTCCAAAATACACAGTAAGGCCTCCTTGAGGCGCGCAGAAAACAAAATTTTCAGAAAAAGAGCAACTTGCTCTCAAAATTCAGGCCTGTCAAAGGCCCCACCTAATTCCACTTTCAAGCTGTCCTTTCAGGACATATACACAGGGGTAAAATACCCAACCTACTGAGGTCTGTTAAATGACAAGAAGGTTAATTACATGACCTCTAAAATAACAATTTGAGAGGAGGCGATCTGCACTCCTAATACACTTGTTTTTAAAACCTAATCTGGCTCTAGGCCACTAATGCAAGGGCTAATCCCATACTACAGAGGTGACTTTAGAAAAGAACAATTTGCTTTACGTTAACGAAGAATAGGTTGAGAAAAATAAGTTCACCTCAAAACAATATGATTGGGAGCTCGAGAGGGTTAAGCACTCTCTATCCCGATATGCAGTATAAAAGATGGAATAGATACAAGTTTCTTTACATTTTAAGGAAGGTTACATAATGGAAAAACTTCGGACCCGCCCCGAGAGTTAAACTGCTGAGCAAGCAAGAAAAGAAGTAATTAATCGGCCATTACCTGGTTGTTGACTGCCGCCGAAGAAAGAGGCGCTTCCCGCCCCCTGCTATGTACTTTGCACACGAAAAGATGGAACAGAAATGGCCCGGAGACCCTAAAATCAGCAGTTTATATACTCTCGCGGAAAGTTCGAGGCGTTAGGGGAATGAGAACACCCTCCCACAAACTCTTTATTGGGTAGGATACAGCAACATATTCAAGTTGGGGGAAGATACATCCGATTGGTCAGAAATTAATGAAAGAAATACGGGATTGGCTAAATTTAAAACAAGGGGAAAGAAAGGGTTAATATTGCCAACTTAAACAATGACAGAAGGAAATTTAACAAAGAACAAACTTTTGAAATTAAATTTTCTCCAAAAGAACAGTTCTTTTTCTTCGCACTAGGGTGCACTATTGTAGTTCTTCAGTAGTGTCCTCTAGAAGAGAAAGTTCACACTTCTTACTACCGGTAAAATAAAAATACATCAAAAGTGGCACAGTTCAAAAACTCCAAACTTTCCAAGTAGTGACATCTTCCGAGAAACTTGAAAATTAATACCGTCGATAAAGTTCAGACTTCCTCCAGCAGAGGAGTTTCAATTGGCGCACATTTTAAATTAGCGGCGTGGAGGTGTACCGCCCAGTACAATAATAATAATAATAATAATAATAATAATAATAATAATAATAATAATAATAATAATAATATGATAAATACCTTACACTGTAACATTTTGCTACGGAGGTTAAATAATAATATTAATGTCCACGATTCTTTTTGCTTGACTTTTAATTCGTAATTTTATCATGGAAGGATAATTAATGAATAGATTACGAGAATCTTACAGCCGGATGTATTTTTACACCTATATATTTTTGATCTGGCTCTTTTGTTAAAGTTAAGCGACATTTCAAACTTTTTAAAATTATTATAGTGACCATAATACTATATAATTGGACTTGGTCATATACACCGTCTACAGTGAGATATTACCATAGCCACTGTGACGAGTGAAGTCATCAGAATATTCACTAACGTTCAGTCATTTGAAGGACAGTTGCGGTCGGCATCTTAAAAGTAAATAACAGTCAAATTGGTACGTAATTTTATTGCTCGGGGTAATAGTATAGGTTAGATATGATGGAGGGTCTTCTTTTTTCAGGAATGTATATAGATTGTATAACTAGGATAACCGAGGCTTAGCTGATTCTTTCTCGTGTCATTTAGTTGGTTTTATGGTCAATATGTGAGGATTCATCCACACTGTAATGCAAATACGAGGACAGTAACCATAGGGAAGGAAGGCAGCTTGGTTGCGACTTTTAAAACAACATTTCGCTTACAGTCCCCAAGCAAATTGCAACTGAATAATTAAATCACTGAACAGGCCTCTGTAAAAATACAAATAAATATAAAGTGTAAAGTTGTAGACTTTAAGACATTTCTGTTATAATTGGGGTAAAATGTCCGAGAATTATGCAGACCCGTTCGAGTTAAACATTTGAATGTGCAAAATGCTATTATACAAATGTTAGGCAGATCTGTTCAGCTGATCTGCAGAAAAATTTATTCATACAAATTTAGCTCAGGGAATCCATGTAGACAACACAGTGTCCATAAATGTTCATATCTGCTCATAAATATTTAGAAATTGCTTACATAAAATCATACACGCTATGTTAGCTCGTATTTCAGTTGATAGCAAACTCAGGTCAATTATGTAATAAGTTGATAAAATTTGTTTGAGTATCCATCCGATACCAGGTCATGAAAAACCAATTGAAGCCGTATCTATTTGTATGCTAATTTGGATAATGGTAATATAAAAGGGAGCAGTAAACTCCCAAACTGAGGTGTATTCTCAGGAGACTATTTATTTATTGGAGCACTTAATTCATATAAATCAATGCAATATTTTGCGATTTTAATTGTGGTAACTGTCAATTAACTAAAGATAACTCTAACACTGCTCAGAGTTACCTTATGTAACAATTACTGAATATGACATTTTTAGATTAAAGATAACTAAGGTTACGTCAGTCGATTAACCAACATTGCACACCTGTGGTGTCCGCAATTACTTTCAGATTATTTAATCATTTATGGAGAATTGTTGCTTACGGCATGACCTAACAATCGATTGTTGTTCTACTATTTGAGAAAATTTATTGATTTTATGGTCCATTTAAACTTTTGGAATTCAATTAATTTCACGCTTTGAAAACTAATTAGTAAAAAATTAATCTGGCCCATTCTCATTCAGTAGCGATAGTACCCGTAGTATTTAATTCCCTTATGTACCAACTTTAGTAGAAGAATCCCGAACTGATCGCGCTCCCAAGCAGAAGAGAGTCTCCGAGCGGTAAGTATATTTTATTATATAGCGCCATGGCAGAACCCAAGGACAGATTACCGTCGCTTCGACGTTTCCAAGGGTACAATATTTCCTTAACTGCTCAATTAGGATTGTATTGATGGATATCGTCAAATCTAACACCAGCGTGTACCTTAATAAGGGGAACGCTATCATCCGTTTTTACTATGTTAAGTTGAACCAGCTGTTTGTTAGATAAAATGTATCTATTCCATGTCACATTTATTTGCTTACATGTTTTGTTATATCAGTATTTAAACGGTGCTGAGGTAGTCCATTAACCTAACTAATGCATTCGTTTGTAATCCACCTTTTGTTTGTTGTGCAACATTCCAATTATTGTCTTGACATTAGTCTTGGAGTTCCTGGAGGAATGTAATCTAATATGCGAAGCTTTCACGTCGAAATGAAGTTATTTAGATGACTCTCTAACCTTGAACAGTCGGCAGCTGATTCCCCTATGATGACCACCATTTTGGTTTTGATATTACGATCTGAGATATTGTCGACGGTCTTGGGTCTACCCATTGAACTATAGGTAATACTGGAACGCTGACTGTATGGGAGCGAAGTGCGGGTTCCCGGGCGACTAGCTGTACGGCATGGAGGCATAACTGACGTATACGTTCATGCGACGAGACACAGGTATCTTAGCGAATTTTAAATATTTAGGCGGAATGTCTCTTGCAGATTTCACCTGATTTACGATTAAACATATATTTCAGAGGATTAATAGCAATTTGAAACTGAAAATGTCTAGGAATATTGGATAAAATGAAAATACATTCTAGGTCTGATTATTCTCAAACATTTTCCTTCAAGAGATCACAATACAGTAAATGCGTATATCTACACTAAAAAATGTATTAAACCCTGGCCCAACAGCCTCGAAGGACCAGCGCCTACCAAGCGACAGCTGCTCAGTCCTAAGGCCTGCAGATTAGAAGGTGCGTGGGGTCAGCACGACGAATCCTCTCGGACGTTATTCTTGGCTTTCGAGACCGATACCTACACTAGAAAAGCAATAAAATAGACGCCATACAAACGAAACGTATGCATACAAAATTATAGTCTAGTGGTTTTAGACGCGAAATATCTGCGAATGATGGCCAATTGAATACATCGTAATCAGTTTTAGAACCATATTTATTATCAGGACAAAGGCAGCATGCGTATGCGTGTATATTATACATACACAATACATAACCGGAAGAAAATAGTAATTATCGTTTTAAAATACCATATTTAATAAACAAAATATATACATTTTACAAAATAATCAATCACTATTGATCTACATTTAGAGCACCTACCCAGGTGGCAGATTCCCTAGTCTTTTCTGAAATGATTTCAAAGAATTGAAGATGTATCGAACATCTCCCAATTTGTTACGGTCCAATCTATTCTTCTCACAGCTATATCCCACTTTTTTAATATTTCCGGACGTTTCCTCGGAAATTTGCAATTGAAGTTATAAATTCTTTACGACATTTAATATGCCAAAATATCATGTAAGATATCTCCATAAACATAGAATACTTAATGACAAGAGCCGAACCGGAAGAAAATAGTAATTATCGTTTTAAAATAACATATTTATCGCTTTGCAGTGAGATAGTGCTTAGACAGCTTATCTGTGGAAACGAAGCTTTTGTGAATTCACATCTGTTTTCTTCTGCTGTCTGTTAGTGTAACCGTATGCTACACAAGAAATAGGCATCTTGATTGTATCACAAATTTGACGTAGGTCAGATATTACCAAAAGAGCCCATCAAACACAATACATCGGCTAACTTCCAGGCTCTGTATCTTGTCAACTTTGCCGTACACAAGGGGGCGTGACTAGCCAAGGAACAGGAAGCAGTTTTCTGCGAGAGCTACCACTACAGTCAGCATTCCAGTATTACCTATAGTTCAATGGGTCTACCGAATCAGCACTAGGGTGACGAAGTGTATCTAAAAGTTTCGCAGATGGTACAAATGCTAGTCTATTATATAAAAGTGAAACTAGGTTTATTTGTTTGTCTCGAATGGACTCAAAAACTACTGGACGGATTTCGCTGAAAATTTCACAATTTGTTCTTATTACTCCTGAGAGGGTTTAGAAAGTGGTTAGTGCGAAATCCGATAGGTAGATATTTATGATAAGTAATTTTATGTAGTTAATTTAATTACAAAGCCGCACTAAGATCAGATCGACGTTGATGAACAGATTGTCGTTAGGCGACAGCGGCTTACTCTCTATCATGTTATTAGTCCGGTAAGAAATACTGTATATAGGAGAATGGAAACATGCCAGCATGTTTCATGAAGTACCTTTCTTGCTATGAGGTTCATGATCGTGGCTGTATATAGGAGGATGGAAACACGCCGCCATGTTTTTGTAATACCTTTCTTGTTAGGAGGTTCGTGCAATAATTGACGCGGCTAGAAATCACATCCGGGGCCGACTGAACCGTTCAGTGAAGGAGCCGGAGATATTGTGAACCACACGGTTGCTCAAACGGTATCTATATACAATTTGTTCAGAATCACACCAGTTATCTTTAAACCGCAATCCAAAGAACACTCATGTTCATAGAAACCAGAACACCTTGAAAGACTAGAGATGGGAAGTGCATATTCACAGGACATGTGCATTAGTACGTTTTGAAGAAATGACTTGAATCATGTCGGCCCTCAGGTTCAAGGTCCACATCGATTTCTCGTAACACCACCACCGACTGGTAAAATGTGCCTGCGGATCTCTCTGTCTCTATAAACCGAAGGCAATGGATCAATGTGACTTGGTAAGACGAGCAGGATTCCTCGCAGACGTATACGAGAACCGTGCCGTCAAATGAGTGAGTTTGAAAGAGGGCGCATTCTTGAAATTGCTGCTCGTGTGGGACAAAGTGTGTCGGCAGTGCAACGGGTGTGTACAGAATGGTTCACAGAAGGCCGTAGAACCGACGAGATGCGTCTGATCGTACCACCCAAACCACCACCCGAGAAGATCGGCACCTCATCCGAATGGCATTGCAGGACAGATCTGCATCCTCTTCGGCTCTGCCGCAACAGTAGAACAGTGTAACATATCGTACACTATCAGGAGTGAGAGTCCGTCGCCGTTTATTACGGTTTATCTTACTGGCGCGTCGTCCACTTCTCCACCTATCTTTGACTAATGTACATATACATGCTAGACTGCAATGGTGTATGGAACGACGTCACTGGGAACAGGAATGGCAGCAGATAGTGTTTTAGGACGAATCCAGGTTCTGTTTGTATGTTTGTTTGAAAATGATGACCGCATTTTGGTTCGCCGCAGACAGGGAGAGAGGCATCGCATTGACTGCATTCGCACAAGACATACAGCTCCAACTCAAGACCTTATGGTGTGGGGTGCTATTGGGTACAACCACAAATCACAGTTGGTGCGTGTCCAGTACACTGTGACCAGTTTGACCTACGTGAATGACATCCTGCGACCCGTAGCCATGCCCTTTGTGGACGACACCCCAGACGCCACATTTCAGCAGGACAATGCTCGACCACATATTGCTGCACGAACACGTGCCTTCTTGTTGTCACAGGATTTCAGACTGTTGCCCTGGCCTGCCCGATCACCGGACTGGTCGCCTATCGAAAATGTGTGGGACATGGTGAAACGACGGGTGCGGTGCTGTGGCTCAGTGCCAACCACCGAAGATTAACTGTGGAACTAGGTATAGCATGGATGGCTATACCCTAGGACGCCCTTCACGCCTTATACGCACCGATGCCATCACGCATGGAACAAGTTATCAGTGCCCATGGGGCACCCAGTGCCTACTAGGCAACAGGACATATGCTGAACCTAGGTGACTGAAATGCTAATCGTTTCTGCAAAACATACTAATGAACATGTCCTGTGAATATGAACTTTCTATCTCTAGCCTTTCAAGGTGTTCAGTTTTATATGAACATGAGTGCACAATGAACTGGCCGTTTACTAGAGTTATAAAGCGAAATTGACTTAGATCAATTCTCAGGAGGGTCGATGACTTACATGTTAGGGAACTTTAAGCAACAATCATCATCAAATATCACGATATGCGATAGAGCTAGCGCTCTTCTTTTTCTGACTCTCTTATTTGATAAGAACAAAGGTTTCAATTCCACACTCAGCCATCCTGGAAATGATTTTTCTTGGCTTTCATATCAACTCCTTGCGAAAATCGGAATGCTGTGCTCTATCTCACTTATGTCAAAATAGCCTAATTTATGTCTTTATGCTTCAAAAATCTCCTCAACTCTAATTGTGAAATATTTAGATATGTGTTGTCATCTATTGTAAGTTTATTGAACCAGCATGAAGTGATCTTTCTGATTTGATTCGGATACAGCATATGATTTCGCTTTTATTAAAGCAATTGTCGAAGGGTACAAATATTAAGTGTCTGAAGGAGGTAAAATCGTTGCTATATTTTTGTAATGGTTCCCTGAACTAAAATCATAGCAACGATAGTCTCATTTTACTTTTTATTCTATTTCTTAATATCCAAAACCTACCATACAAGTAAAAAACCTAATCTTACTCATGAAATCATTGACTTTTCCTGCACCTATATCTTGTATATGAGATACTGAAACACCTCTCCTCTGTAACCCGTTTCACCTCCTGTGTCCTTCCCCGATACAGTGGATAGGAAGGAGGAGGAGGAAGAGTTGGTTTCCGAACCTGATGCACTAGTGTGCTCCTCTTCTGGTGTCTGAGAGTAAGAACTTGTGGTTTCCTACAGCCACCCATCTCAGAGTCTACGCTGTAGGATCTGAGCTGATGTAATATTTTGGGTTAAGGAGAGCTGTCACTTTCCTTCAGACAGTTCTGGCACAGTGAACAATTTAACTGCATGTTGCCATTGATGCTTTCACGGCCAGTACTTATAGACTTGATACTGTATAGTCTACTGGGCTTATGCCGTGTCAAGAAAATAAGGTAAAATTCTTTACGTTTCCCAGAGAAGCCTATACAGCATCAATTTAATTGCACCTCCTAATCGTTAATAAATTGTAAGGTCAATTTTTTTCAGTATCGACTTAAGAGTGCATGTGTTATTGATTGTAAATGAGACGCTCTCACCTTGCTCCCTTGAGTGTGAAAATGAGCAGGCAGGCATGAACAATGTTGCTTAACTGACAATGAGTCCAACTATGTGTAATTAACACCCTTTCACTGCACCAGCATCCGGCTCCATGCCTGGGTGGTCAGCGTCTTCGCCTTTGGCCCTCGATTCCCGGTGGTATCGAAGGATTTCTTTCGTAAACGATTAATTCTTTTGGCTCGGAGAAAGGGTTGTTTGTGCTTTCCCCAACATACCTGCACCTCACACATCACACACAAGACTTTCCTTCACCATACCAACAAACAGTTTCTCATAAACGACAGATATTACTCACCCTCGTCGGAGGGCCCTTCTTTCACAGGTGCACCAGGCTAGCAATAGCCACACGAAATTATTATAGCTTACTGTACCAGTGTTGTTGTGTACTCTCGTAGTGTCCCCAGTGTCGATGACGTTCTTCCTGTGAAGTGAAGCGGTCACCATTAAGATGGCTGCCAATAATGCTCACCTGTTAGAAGTCAGATACGTTGCGATTATTTCCTAAGAATGAATAATTTGGAACGATGCACCACCCTCTGTTTTCCGCTTATTGCCAGTGCGTCACGTTGAGACTTGTTTCCAATTGCAGGACAAGTGTGACGGAGTCTGATTGTGCAGGTATTAATAATACAAGTTGGCCACTAATCACTTGCGGGTCTTCCTGCCGCTCATAAATAATAGACCTAACTTGGTGCACGAATTGATCGTAGAGTACTGTGCATCTCCAGTCTCCCCATAATGCGCCGATAAACGACGTTTCGAAAACCGTTGTTAATACAGTGTACGTGTAGCAGAAAGGTTTCCTTCAGCCACACCAACTACACACATAAAAAGTTGTATCATCCCTGTGTGTCATTTAACAGTGTTGCTATTTTGGCCTGTACCGGTACTATTCAGACCGGTAAGAGGACCCCTAGGATGTTTATAAACATCCTGACAACTGCACGTACCCCAACCCACTGACAGAATGTCATGCTCGAATAGGAGGTAGTATTTCAATTGAAGTTGTAGCATTAGTATGGAAGCATTAGAGGTATGTTATAAGCAGTTGGCACGACGTAGAATGTCAACATGTGAACGTGTGCGCATAATCATATTATATCACGAACTATGGTCAACAAGGTCAGTTGCTTGACATGTGAGCCGAAATCAAAGTGACGTTGTTCGATCTCGGAAGCAGTACAGGAATACAGGAACTGTTGATATCTAGCCTCGCACAGATCGACTGCAGTCGATGACCGTAACCTTCGAATTTCAGGTCGGAGGAACCTTGAAAGCAACGTTACGAAGCTGAATAATAGTATTCGTGCAGCCACAGGTCAGTGCGTTTGAACTCTACAGCCGAGTACAGCCCTTGTAAGGCAGACCCTCCGATGAGGGTGGGCGGCATCTGCCATATGTAGGAAACTGCGTCTTCTTGTGGTGGAGGATAGTGTTATGTGTGGTATGTGAGTTGCAGGGATGTTGGGGACAGCACAAACACCCAGCCCCCGGGCCAATGGAATTAACCAATTAAGGTTAAAATCCCCGACCCGGCCGGGAATCGAACCCGGGACCTCTGAACCGAAGATCAGTACGCTGACCATTCAGCCAACGAGTCGGACACTCTACCGGTGAGAAACAGGTTGCATGAGGCACAGTTTCACTCTCGGCGCCCAGGGCGAGGCCCAGTTCTCAAGCCTACAGTAAATAACACGGAGCGCCGTACAGATGGGTGTAACATTATGATGAATGGTCATTTCAGAATTGATAAAGTCATGTTCACCGATGGGTATCGCGTAAGTCTTGTTCCTGACGACCGTCGGCAACGTGAATATACGGTCCAGCACGTGCGGCAAGGTCATGGTTCCCTGATGTTTTCCGGTGACGTTATGTGGGGCCACGTTACACCACTGTAATCACGCAGGCCAATGTCGCGACTGTACATTACAGGGATGGCATCGTCCGACCGATAGTGACACTGTATTTTTGCGGATGATTTGTCTTGATAAACAATAATGCGCTCATCCATCTTGTGGTTCTCGTTAATGACTTCCTTCGTGATCACAATATCGTTCGATAAAAGAGGCCGCCGTATTCTCCAGACCGGACATGAGCCCTATCGAACATCCTGGGATAAATTAAATAAGGTTATTCATTCTATCAAAAAAGGGCCTATTAACTGATGGTTTACTTTTCCACACCACACATTTAAACTCCATAAACGCTGACGTTCCAACTGACGAAGCCAATAGAGGTTATTGACGGACCAATAGTGCATGTTTCGGAAGTTTATTCAGCGATGATTTGTAAATGTTGCTTCATCACTAAGTAAGATGCATGGTAAATCTGGTGTATCTTATCTTAATGCCCATGCGCAAAAGTTAACACGATTCTCAAAATGGTTTCTATGCAGCTCTTGATGGAGGGAAACGTGACCGTCCATAGAGTTCAAATGTGTGGAATAGTAAACAATTAGCTCATAGCCCATTTTTTCATATAAGGAACACTGGACTCTCAAACCGTATCTCCTAACAGACCAATTTCCACATGTGTCAGACGACATTCCAGTGCAGACTAGGACGACAATGTGGTATCGGCATGGTGACTGACCAGGTCATAGTACACTACGTACTACAGCTTGTCTGCTTTTCAAATCGTTGGATTAGACGAAGGGAATCTGTACCTTGGCATCCCGTGAACTAGATTTCACTCTTTTAGATTTGTTTCTCTAATGAAAGCTAAAAGACATTGTTTACAACGATATACCGGCTACACTAGATGATATCAAACGACGTATTATAGCTGCCTGCGCTGACATTTCTGATGAAATGCTAGAATCCTTACATGGCAGACTGGAAGTTTTTAGTTGAAACTGGAGATAGTCATTTTGAACACAATCCTTTAAGTTCAATTCTCTTTCTTCTTAAGAATCCACAGAATTTGTTTACTTGCTTTTTTTCCCTTGACTTAGTGCTGACCCATGGAGCAGACAACTGCCGGTATTTAAAATGATCATCCTAGGATAGGCTGTAAACTACTTATACTACAATCCTGAAAAACACCACTGATATTCTAATGTACTCTAGTTTTATTCTGTTGATGTCAATAGGCATTGTTCCATTTGAAAAATGAAACTTTGCAAAAATAAATAAAAAAATTAATAATGATGAAAATATATTTATAGTCATTGGATCGGTTACTTTTTTAAACCTCTTAAGTCAAGAATTGTGAATTTGTGGGAAAATAAGAAAACTGAATAATTAATGACGTAGAGAATTTTATATACTTTTATTACTTCTGAAATTACTTCCAACAACACTCTCCATTTTCATTTCATAGCATCTATCAGTCATTAATAAATCACTTTGGGAGTGGCGGAACCATCGTACTAATAGCCTATATGTGATTCATTCATTACAACCCTGACTCGGTCAAGAGGTGGAAAACAGGTTGTAAGTTTTCATTTTCACTTGTAATAATAATTTGTTATTTCGAGGCAGCCCTTTCCCATGCGATTCAATGGGCAGGGCAGACTTCGCGAACAGTGGAGGCCACCAGGATTTGCAGTCAACAATAGTTACATTGAGAAACATCGCGAATCAATTACTTACAGAGTTTGAAAACCAGATCAAAAGTTCGCAGTGACCCCACATCTATTCTATTCATCAGAATTACGGGAATTCTACATAGAATGATGAATCTATGTTTCAGATTTAATTTTCTCTCATAACATGACAATGACGGAATGAGTGACGTACACTCCTTGGTTACATTCCTGTGGAAACAGCACATCAATTGTACCTTCCATTTCATAAATATGTGTTTTTGTTTTTATTTTTGCTTGTGGTTTAACGTCGCACCAACACGTCGGTGATGCACGGATGGCAAAGGACTAGGATTGGGAAGGCAGCAGCCATGACCTTAATTGAGGTACAGCCCGAGCATTTGTCTGGCGTGAAAATGATAAACCACGGAAACCATCTTCAGGGCTGCCGACGGTGGTATTCGAACCCACCATCCCCCGGATGGAAGCTCACAGGTGTAAGATTTAGGTGAAACGAGATAGTTGGCTCACAGATTCTAAATGTCTTCCGTCTGAACAGGGCTTTACTCGGAAAATATGAACTAGTCGTACTCACCTAATGTTTCATCATTTTTCACATGGATTCATGGTTCTGTTATCATTTTACTTTTTCGAGAGTTGGGGTCATCTTTCAGATGGCAACCAAGTCTTCATATACGGAAGTGGAGTGTGGGTCCCGTAAGATTAAACCATGAAGCCTCCTACGTGTTTCACTAAAAGAACACTTCACAGATTCATTCACACTCTACTCTCGGTACTGCAATTGCTGACAAAACGAAAAAGAGATCATCTGTTTTTCTTCTGAGCTGAGACATATAAGCCTGCTTGATATAAGCATGAATGCTACTTACGTAGGATCTACAAAATGACATGTGCGTCCGGGATTGTAAAGACAAAATCTGAACCAGTAAATGAGAAAAATGAAACCTACAACCTGTTTTCCAGTCAATGACCGGATCAGGGATGGAATGAATGAAGCCCCCAACTTGCGGCGAGGATAGGAATTGTGCCGGCTGCCGAGGCCTGTCGCACTCCTCTGGGGCAATGATTAATGACTGACAGATGAAATAAAATGAAATGATAGTGGAGAGTGTTACTGGAATGAAAGATGACGGGGAAAACCGGAGCACCCGGAGAAAACCTGTCCTGCCTCCGCTTTGTCCAGCACAAATCTCACATGGAGTAACCGGGATTTGAACCACGGTATCCAGCGGTGAGAGGCCGGCGTGCCGCCGCCTAAGCCACGGAGGCTCTAACTGAGAAAAAATAACAAAATATTTATCAGTAGAACATTCATGAGTAGGCTACTGGAGCGTGCCACCACTTGTTAACATGAATGGAAACATCCAGTAATCATTAAGCAATTTTTTTCAACTACTGGTACTGATGATGACGTCATGTGAGCTCCGGAGAGGCGAGGTGCAGATCTTTCTAGCTGACTCGCATGGGCGATCTGCGCGACTGGGTGTGTGGTAAAAATGATTATGATGATGATGAGGCAGGAATAGTGTGAAACTCAGTGTCGGCACATAGCCCATTCCTGTCGGATAACACCTAGGAGTCTGCTCAAGGCATAACGTCTGCGTCCGATGGACAAATCACCATCAACAGCGTCATATGCTCTCACTCCATATGAGCACTGCAGAGAGCTTTGGAACTGAATGTAGACTTTTGACACGCCGCATAGTGATTAGAAATTGTATACCACCACCTCTCCTTCCCTGGCAGCCAACATGACATTACCTTGCCACCAACAGGATTCGAACCAACTAACCCCACGGTGTCAGGCCATGGAGACTTAACGTCTTAATAATCATGGCCACTAGACGGGCACTACTGGCACTGAGAACCGGTAAGTAGCCTACCAGCCCAATCAAACCACTGGTCTGGATCTCTCCTCACAATGAAGTCGACAATATAAGCAGATGTTAGGCCAGGACGAATGTTCGACGTACTGATTCAGCGCCGTGCTATCTGAAGTGTACTGACTAATTACATCAAATGTGTGAGCATTGTACATTCATGAAAATAAATTAACGCTTTATTACTTACCCTAAAATCAATTAACTAACTTATAAACAAGTGGTTCGGAAATTAAACCCAAGCAAATCTAGTGACACGGTTGGCATTATAGATAATTCCGTTACGTAAAATTTCGGCGAAGGAACTAGAATGATAAACTTCAGAGCTATCACCATTATTTGTGTCACTACGAAAAGGTTTGCGCATACTCTGTCATTAATATTAAATAATGGACACCAAGTCAGTCATAAGCCAAATAAAATACACTTTCAACACCACCATATTTTAACATGGACCCTGGCAGTGAACTAGGTCTTTTTCCCGAATTTTAATCACTATTACACAGCAGCGAAACATAGTACATACCTGATTTCTGTATCATATGAAAGTGTCAGCCAACCAAAATGAAGATATTAGTCAGGAAGTACATATCTAATGTAATTTAATTATACGAGTCTTATGAAAAACAAAAAATGTACTGAAAAATTGCATTCAAGTTACAGTCTACCAATAAGCCTTTCCCAAGCAATAAAAATGAATCATTTTATATTCATTTATAGGACGAGAAGTAAGGGATTGGAATACCCTAACCGCACGGCCAACTCTCCCGGTGATAAATTTCCAAGTTCGAAAATATTAAAGAAAAACCTAGGTAAACAATAACAAATAAATGTAAATATGAGGTAAACAATTAAAGGGAATCTGCCACCTGGGCGACCGCCCTAAATGCAGATCATTGATTGATTGATTGATTGATTGATTGATTGATTTGCCTAGTTAACCCACAAATAAACACAATTACATTTCAAGTACAAAATTTACCTATTTAGGATTACGGATAGTTTGTTTTGGTATAGTAGCCCTGAAAACACTGGGCTGTGCACAGTCCAACCTTGCACTCCTTGCACCACCATCTACTGTACTTTCTTTTCGCGGTACAGCCTGCGTTCTCTTCGTCTAAACGGCAAAATAAGCCCAAACTTCTGGAGAGGTGAAGTATTTCTACCGTTTGTATTCGGAGTAAAATAATGCAGCTAAAAACTTGCATTCGAAAGTGACGTACTGTACGAGGAAACGTTCTTGGGTAAAGGGCATGAGTAGGACCTCAGGGAGTGGAACTTGGTTTTGGAGCCGATACACAGTAGGATAGACTCGCAGAGCGAATAATAGATGGTTAAAAATTTGTTTTAACAATTTATTGATTCTTCACCCTGCAATATGATTTTTGGACTCAAATCTGGCATTGAAATTAAAAGTTTGAACGTAATCTTCCTGAATTCTGTTCATGAAAATTAAATAAATATCACTGATTCCAAAGTCTTTCATATGTGAGAATACGACGTATTACATTTCCTCCTAAAGTCATTCTAAATATGAGCACACACTTGTAATTGCAAATTGACATGATAATTTAAATTTTTGTTGAAAGTTTTTCAGTTTTTCAGTTTGTAAACCTTTATGTATAGCACATTTGAAAAGCCTAAAGTTCTTCTATGAGATATAAAAAATAAATTTGAAAATTAAAATAATCACAAAAGATGAGCTTCTGAGAAATTATGAGAACTATGAAATATTTGTTCACACGCGGCACTGAAGTTTCTACTGTTCAAAATTAATGAGAAAATTTTAGTCAGTTTGTTACTACTCACTTAATGAAAGACATGTTGCTACAAATGTTGAAGGATGGACGTCTGGAATGTTCCGTGGAGAATCAGGATCGGCGATGTTCCATTAACACACCATGTTGACGTCCCTCAATGAGGTGATGATTGCTGGAACTGGATCGTGTAGAATTGCAGCTCGTTAAGGTGATTTTTCGCACACGGAAAATTCACTTAGTGCGAGTAGTTATCACTGACACTGTCATTTACTGTCGAACGCAGTTTATGGCGTAATTGAACTTTGAGACGTTAAATGAATAATCACAGTCCTTTCTGTATGAAATACTATTTAAATTCGTTACTGAAAACGTCCATAATTACACAGTTCATACTTGAAAAAGGCAAATCACAGTCTATAATCACAGTCTTTGAACACGGTCATTAAGTCACTAAGGATTATTTTCTGATTATCTGGTTATTATAACGTCATATTACCTTAGAAAAAGTTCTTAGTATTCACCCAGTTTACTACTGTAAGTCGTATACTAATATGGCATGAACACTACGTGAATAAAAAAATACAGTTCAATGCTCGAAAAGAAATGAGTCCTGGTAATTGTACACATTAATTTCTGTTCATTGTAGAAGTTCAATATTATGTAAAGTAAACTAAGTCCACACGTAATGATATACTCTGTGAACGTTAAATATTTGGTATTTGCACTTCAATAAGTTCACTCGTATTATCTTCTCAAATGTCTTTAGAATTAGACTGTAGTCGTGACGCGATATACTAAATACAGTGCGACGTCTTTTACAATTTTGTCGGCGATATAACTTCGTGTTGCGGAAACGCGACGGCAAGTACTTTCACCGTGACTGCGCGGACATACTGTACGAGAGTCGGTCTCTCCTCTGTCTCACTCACACACATCTGTGTACTCGTCCTTGTACTGCTCTGCTCTGCTTGTTAGCCTTGACATATATATCGGCGCTGGGAGGGGTGGTTCTCTTGGTCATGTGACCGTGAGTGCATAATCTTCTTAGACTTTAAATTATCATAACTCAACAACCATGGGATGGATTAATTCGAAATTCACAGGGATTAACTTTTATGACGTCCGCTACAATTCAGCGTTTGTCCCGTTGAAATTGGTTAAAGCGTTAAAAAGCTTGCGAAAAGAAAATTATTTTCGAGAAATATCTCTAGGGGAGGTGAGCTTCGAGCAACAGGTGACGTCACTTGACTTCGCCTAGTGCACTCGTGGAGTCTGGCACATGCTGGAACATTCCTTTGCTCAGTTGTTCGTACGTCGGACGGATACTTTATGCTGGAATAACGTTTCTTTCGATTGATATGGGCCATGACCTAGGCTTTCCTGGTACAGTGCCTAACAACTATCTGGTTCGTAAGCAGCGTATTCACCAGTAGCGTATACTGAGGGCTACCAAGGCTATCAGTGAAGCCCAAATCTCAATTGAGAATGATGGAAGTCTAAAGCACATTATAATGTAAGCATCTGAAACATTATTCCATTTACAAAACGTGAAAGCAGTGAGAAAAAACGTCGCACATATTTCTGAGAGCAAGGCATCGGAGACTGATATTGCAGCCCAGACTCTCGCCCCTTTCCCCTCGATTCGCCACACGTGGCTTGCTGCTGGATATCGGATAGGAGCGAAGACCGGCGGAGGATAGGTGTGCTAGGCTTCGGTCCATCAGGTCACCACTGCTATCAACCATGCGTTACTCATCGTATATACTTCCTCACCTCATACTTCTGAAAGATAGAGATAAGAGAGTGTGGGAATTCCTCTCCCGATTACTTCTACATCCTTGTAGGAAGAGACTGCAGGGCTACTGTTAAGCCGCGTATACGCTTGAGCATTCGCCCAGAATGAGCATGCGTTTGCCCAGTTTTGCTCAGATGAGTACAGGGCGAACCGAATGAATCCGCATGCCTCAGCCCGATCCGAATGTTGTCGGTACCTCAAAGTGAGCATTTGCTCTGTTCGTGCTCAGTGTGGACGGTTGATGACGAGTGGGGTAACCCGAACAGTATGAGCCGACTGCCTCCACTATCGCTATGCATATGCGATCTCGCTCGTGCAAGTGAAGTGAAGGAAGAGAGTGAAAGATAATTTCAAGTTGAAATGGAATTGTCCCAGGATAATTCTCTTATCCTCCTGGGATACTACCACAAGTATCCCGTTCTGTGGAACCCCATGGACGAGTTCTATTACAATACCTTCACGTAGTCCGGCACCATGGCTAAATGGTTAACGTGCTGGCCTTTGGTCACAGGGGTCCCGAGTTCGATTCCCGGCAGGGATGGAATTTTAACAGTCATTGGTTAATTTCGCTGGCACGGGGGCTGGGTGTATGCGTCGTCTTCATCATCATTTCTTCCTCATCACGACGCGCAGGTCGCCTACAGGTGACACATCAAAAGACCTGCACTTGGCGAGATGTCCTCGGACACTCCCGGCACTAAAAGCCATACACCATTTCATACCTTCACATAATCCTTTAAGCAGGCTGCGATGGCTTGGCACACTTCAGGTATGATTCTACCAATGGCTTGTTTCGAAATTTTGAAGAGGTACTGCAAACTTGTGTAAGCCAGAAATCGCAGCGTCACAGCTAGGCGTTCCTCGGCAGACATGGCTTTCCTAAATGTTGTGTCCTCTCTCTCAATCATAGCCCTGATACTATGCAATATCCATTCGAAATCCTCGGATGACATTCTCGTAAACTTTTTTAAATTGTCATCTGTTTCATGTCCGATCGTTTTTAACAATTGAGCATTGCATCTCTTTATACAGTTTTCTTTGCCACCACCGCTTTCTCCTTTTTGTTTTCAAGGAATGCAATAAATACATGTAACAATAACTGGCGACGATCAATTTTCGATTCACCATTGTAGCCTCACGTCAGGCAAAACACTACACTACACCTAAACACAGACGGTGTTCTCGGTCCGCACGAGGTCCGAACACAGTGGAAACTTGCTCAACAGATTGGCATGCGGGTCGTGCTTGTGCCCTCCCGCATCGGCAACGCATGCTCATTCGGAGCGAATGATCAAGTGTATACGCGACTTTAGATGAGCAGTATCGTTTTATTTTCATTGGTACATCTGTTAAAATGAAATGCCATCTTTCAGGTTCCGGTTTAGTGTTTTCTTTTCTTGGTTGGAATCGAACCCGTGTTCATGGGTCGGACACCACCACTGATCTCCTGAGGAAGCTAATTAACCGGTGAATGATGGGTACGACCGCTGTAAAAATAATAATAATAATAATAATAATAATAATAATAATAATAATAATAATAATAATAATAATAATAATAATAATAATAATGGGGCATGGCATCTATACAGGGTTGGTGTTGACCTAATGGGGATAAAATGAATGGCGAAGACGTCATAAACAGCCAGTCCCCAAGCCAGTGGTATTAACAGTATGAGAGGGTTGATTCTGGAAACTGAACCGGGGCCATCGGACCAAAGGCAAACATTCTATCCATTTAGCTTCAAAGCCGGACTTTCATTTGCTAAACCTTAGGCTACCACTGATCAGGGGTTGAGCATTGGCAGTAGCAGAGGCCGGGGCAGTAGCCTGTAAAGCAGCCTTCACAACACAGCAGGCTTCTCCGTTGGCTACTGACTGCAGCTCAAAACGCTGAAGGCTTGACGTTCACTAAACCAACCATCGAAAAGAGGTAACCCAATTACTACTACGAAACGTTTTCATTCCTCCCCTGAAGGGGGAGGCGGGCTTCTTAGACGGTTATGCCGTCTCTCAAGCCGGGAGATTTTTTACGGTGAAGGAGATGTGCGGAGAAGGTGAGGGGGTAAGCGGCCGTGGCCTATACTACGAACTGTCCCGGCATTCGCCTTAGTGCAGGAGAATGGAAAACCACGGAAAACCATTCTCAGGACAGCCGACGGGCGAGGCCAGGCGAGAAATGCAGCACTGTGCCTCAGGCCCGTCTCCCGAATGCAGAGGCGTAGAGCCACGGTAGAGCCGTGACCACGTCTCCTCTGCTCGGTTGGCCGGTCAGAGTACAGAGCTTATGGGACAACAAGCCACTCTGCATCTACCTACCAACCTAATTCTAGTGGTAGTCCATGTCTTAATCCCAGCATACGCCACTGGTATTCACCACTGTCATAGGCTATACATCTGAACTCTCTACTCCCCATAAAATATCCAAGATGTTACTATCAATGAGTCTGAACGCACAGCGCGACAGATTTGGCGCGCTCAGCACCCGGCACATCCAGTGTTTCGGTAGAGGTCACGGCAAAGAAAAACTACCCTTTTTGTCGTTTCAGTTTGAACTTTTCGATAATTGCTGCATTCTAGTGACACTAGATAAACTACTACATCCCAGAAAGGTATGGGAACAGTATGGGATACGTGCAGCTGCACATGAGCTCGCGGGTATGGTATACGGGCGCCGTCCACAACCGGGAAGGCAGTGCACCCGTATCCCGTACGGGCATAGTGTTGAAAGAAGATTGAATCACACACCAAGTCTCTCAGAAGCCAAATAAAAGAAACATTAGAGGAACTGTTTGATAATGAGAGGTCTTGGACCCAGTCGAGAATGCCAAACAATACGGCTGACGACGTAACACGACGATATCAGTCGTCAGTGATCAATTTGGCAGGCCAAGGCTTTTATTATTATTATTATTATTATTATTATTATTATTATTATTATTATTATTATTATTATTATTACTATTATACAACCGAGCAAGTTGGCTGCGTGGCTTGTATCGCGTAACTGTAAGCCTGCATTCGGGAGATAGTGAGTTCGATCTCTACTGTCGTCAGACATGAAGAGGGTTTTCCGCCGTTTACCCTTTTCACACCAGGAAAATTCTAAACTTCATTAAAGTCACAGTCGCCTCCTTCCCAGCCTTACCCCTATCCTATCCCATCGTCGCCATATGACCTGTCTGAATCGGTTCGTCGTGAAACCTGTAGCAATATATATATATATTTTTTTTTTTTTTGCTAGTTGTTTTACGTCGCACCGACATAGATAGGTCTTACGGCGACGATGGGACAGGAAAGGGCTAGGAGTGGGAAGAATTCGGCCGTGGCCTTAATTAAGGTACAGCCCCAGCATTTGCCTGGTGTGAAAATGGGAAACCACGGAAAATCATTTTCAGGGCTGCCGACAGTGGGGTTCGAACCTACTATCTCCCGAATACTAGATACTGGCCGCACTTAAGCGACTGCAGCTATCGAGCTCGGTATTATTATTATTATTATTATTATTATTATTATTATTATTATTATTATTATTATTATTATTATTATTATTATTATTGCAATTGATACGATTTAGTAATATCAATACTTACTACGTCTTTATCGAGGTTCTGAAACTGCATGCACACCTTACGCCAAAGCCAAGGATAGCGTTGAGAGTCAAAGTTGGTTGCAGTGGCATACGGTAAAACCGTTCTTAATTTCGCCAGTCTTTTACGACCTGGAACATCAGGTAGTAATACCGTACAATATTAGCAAATAATAAAAATCAGACTAGATAAACTTATAATCCTGTTCCTGGTTTTAATTTTCAATTAGTCTATTAGATCCCTGGGAACATTCTTGTTGGACATTTTAAACATACATTTATGTGATGGGATATTTTTAAACAGATCACGATCAATAATTCCTGCGCTGAAACTTCCCAAATGGGCTAATTAACTTAGTATGATACATTGCCACATCGTTGTAATGTCAAAAATGTAATTAATGCCAGGTTTTAAATGCACTAACACTGAAATACGAAGTGTTTCGCTTTTCTTGCCGGTGAGTGTACGTTGTTTATAGGCAGATATGACGACTAGGGATGGGCGCGACTGAAGCCTGGAATCGAGATCGTCGACTCCATCGACTCTGAACACCGGTCTTGGTTCGCATGAAGCGCCTCGACTCCAAGTTAACTTGATGCGCATTGCGGGGCCACACGGTCGCTTCTCATGAAGCCTCGCGACACCAAGCGAACTAGACTCTCATTGCGGGGCCGCTTGCGTGTCGCGGCGCGGAAAATAACATGAAATATCATACATGTTGCTGCTCATTTGTCCATTGGGTGTTTTAAGAGTATTGTAGAGTGAAGTACGATATCGTTAACGAAGACGACGAGCGTAATGGTGAAGTTGAAATAAAATTAAACGTGTCATGTCAGAAAGTATCGGCATAGCAGACCACGGACATTTTATTTCACGTCTTTATTTGTCGTGAGCAGGAATTTTTTTTTTTTTTTTTTGCTAGTTGTTTTACGTCGCACCGACACAGATAGGTCTTACGGCGACGATGGGACAGGAAAGGGCTAGGAGTGGGAAGGAAGCCGCCGTGGCCTTAATTAAGGTACAGCCCCAGCATTTGCCTGGTGTGAAAATGGGAAACCACGGAAAACCATTTTCAGGGCTGCCGACAGTGGGGTTCGAACCTACTATCTCCCGAAAACTGGATACTGGCCGCACTTAAGCGACTGCAGCTATCGAGCTCGGTGAGCAGGAAATTAATAAACAGGTGTGTTGTGTGTTTGAGTCATCAGTCCATAGACTGGTTTGATGCAGCTCTCCATGCCACCCTATCCTGTGCTAACCTTTTCATTTCTACGTAACTATTGCATCCTACATCTGCTCTAATCTGTTTGTCATATTCATACCTTGGTCTACCTCTACCGTTTTTACCACCTACACTTCCTTCAAAAACCAACTGAACAAGTCCTGGGTGTCTTAAGATGTGTCGTATCATTCTATCTCTTCTTCTCGTCACATTTAGCCAAATCGATCTCCTCTCACCAATTCGATTCAGTATCTCTTCATTCGTGATTCGATCTATCCATCTCACCTTCAGCATTCTTCTGTAACACCACATTTCAAAAGCTTCTATTCTCTTTCTTTCTGAACTAGTTATCGTCCATGTTTCACTTCCATACAATGCCACGCTCCACACGAAAGTCTTCAAAAACATATTTCTAATTCCGATATCAATGTTTGAAGTGAGCAAATTTCATTTCTTAAGAAAGCTCTTCCTTGCTTATGCTAGTCTGCATTTTATGTCGTCCTTACTTCTGCCATCGTTAGTTATTTTACTACCCAAGTAACAATATTCATCTACTTCCTTTAAGACTTCATTTCCTAATCTAATATTTCCTACATCACCTGCCTTCGTTCGACTGCACTCCATTACTTTTGTTTTGGACTTATTTATTTTCATCTTGTACTCCTTACCCAAGACTTCATCCATACCATTCAGCAACTTCTAGAGATCTTCTGCAGTCTCAGATAAAATAACAATATCATCGGCAAATCTCAAGGTTTTGATTTCCTCTTCTTGGACTGTGATTCCCTTTCCAAATTTCTCTTTGATTTCCTTTACTTCCTGTTCTATGTAAACATTGAAAAGGAGAGGGGACAAACTGCAGCCTTGCCTCACTCCTTTCTGGATTGCTGCTTCTTTTTCAAAGCCCTCGATTCTTATCACTGCAGACTGATTTTTATACAGGTTGTAGATAATCCTTCGTTCTCGGTATCTGATCCCAATCACCTTCAGCATTGTAAATAGCTTGGTCCAATCAACATTATCGAATGCTTTTTCTAGATCTACGAATGCCATGTACGTGGGCTTGTCCTTCTTGATTCGATCCTCTAAGATCAGACGTAAAGTCAGGATTGCTTCACGTGTTCCTACAGTTCTTCTGACGCCAAATTGATTTTCTCCCAACTCAGCTTCAACTTGTTTTTCCATTCTTCTGTAAATAATACGTGTTAACATTTTGCAGGGATCAGATACTAAACTAATGTTGCGGTAGTTTTCACACCTGTCAGCACCGGATTTCTTGGGAATATGTATAACAACATTCTGCCGAAAACAGGATGGGACTTCTCCTGTCTCATACATCCTGCACACTAAATGAAATAACCTTTCCATGCTGGTTTCTCCTAAGGCAGTCAGTAATTCAGAGGGAATAACATCAATTCCAGGTGCCTTGTTCCTATTTAGGTCACTCACAGCTCTGTCAAACTCTGACCTCAAAATCGGGTCTCCCATTTCATCAGCATCAACAGCCTCTTCATGTTCCAGAACCAAATTATCTACATCGTTACCTTGATACAACTGTTGGATATGCTCCTGCCATCTTTCTGCTTTGTCTTCTTTCCCTAGAAGTGGCTTTCCATCTGAGCTATTAATATTCATACACCTAGATTTTCTTTCTCCAAGGCTTTCGTTGATTTTCCTGTATGCAGCATCTACCTTTCCCAGGACCATACAGCCTTCGACATCCTTGCACTTCTCCTTCAGCCATTCTTCCTTAGCTACCTTGCACTTTCTATCCACTTGATTCTTTAATCGCCTGTATTCTTTTCTGCCCTCTTCATTTCTAGCATTCTTGTATTTTCGTCGGTCATCAATCAGGTCTAGTATCTCCTGAGTTATCCACTGATTCTTAGTTGATCTTTTCTTCCTTCCTAACATTTCTTCAGCAGCCCTACTGACTTCATTTTTCATGACTATCCACTCTTCCTCTATTGTGTTTCCTTCAGCCTTTTCATTTAGTCCTTGTGCAACATGTTCCTTGAAACAATCCCTCACACTCATTTCTTTCAACTTGTCTAGATCCCATATTTTGGCATTCTTTCCTTTCTTCAATTTCTTCAACTTCAGATGGCATTTCATGACCAACAAGTTGTGGTCAGAGTCCACATCTGCTCCTGTAAAAGTTTTGCAATCCAACACCTGGTTTCTGAATCTCTGCCTAATCATAATGAAGTCTATTTGATACCTTCCACTGTCTCCAGGTCTCGTCCACGTATACAGCCGTCGTTTGTGGTGTTTGAACCAAGTATTGGCAAGGACTAAATTATGATCAGTGCAGAATTCAACCAGCCGACTTCCTCTTTCGTTCCTTTGTCCCAATCCAAATTCTCCTACTGTACTACCTTCTCTTCCTTGGCCTACCACTGCATTCCAGTCTCCCATCACAATTAGATTCCCGTCACCTTTTACATATTGTGTTAAATCTTCTATCTCCTCATATATTCTTTCGATTTCTTCATCATCCGCTGGACTAGTAGGCATATAGACCTGCACTACTGTGGTGGGCATTGGTTTGGTGTCTATCTTGACGACAATAATTCTTTCACTATGCTGGTCGTAGTAGCTTATCCGCTGCCCTATTTTCTTATTCATTATTAAACCAACTCCTGCATTTCCCCTGTTTGATTTCGTGTTGATAATTCGGTAGTTGCCTGACCAAAAATCCTGTTCTTCCTGCCAATGTACTTCACTTATACCAACTACATCTAACTTTAGCCTATCCATCTCCCTTTTCAGATTCTCTAACCTACCACAACGATTCAAACTTCTAACATTCCACGCTCCGACTCACAGAATGTCAGTATCCATCTTCCTGATGATCGCCCCCTCTCGTGTAGTCCCCACCCGGAGATCCGAATGGGGGACTAGTTTACCTCCGGAATATTTTACCCGGGAGGAAGCCATTATCAGTACATCATTCATACAGAGAGAGCTGCATGTCCTCGGGAGGTATTTACGGCTGTAGTTTCCCGTTGCTTTCAGCCGTGTAGCAGTATCAACACAGCTAAGCCATGTTGAGTATTATTATAAGGCCGTATCAGTCAATCATCTAGACTGCCGCCCTTGCAACTACCGAAAGGCTGCTACCCCCCTTTCGATGAATCATTCGTTAGTCTGGTCTCTCAACAGATACCCATCCGATATGGTTGCACCTGCGGCTTGGCTATCTGCATCATTGGGACACGCAGTCCTCCCCACCGCGGCAAGGTCACATGGTTCGCAGAGGAGGAGTAAACAGATATCGATGGTAAATAATTATGAATTGCACATGAACGATAAAAACAAATCTAATATGGGTAAATCCTCTAACATAATTCGAACATACATTATACCATTAAAAGCCTCCGTGGCTCAGGCGGCAGAGCGTTGGCCTCTCACCTCTTGGTCCTGTGGTTCAAATCCCGGTCACTCCGCGTAAGATTTGTTTTTATCCCGGTACTCCGGTTTTCCCTGTAATCTTCCATTCTAGCAACACTCTCCAACATCATTTCATTTTATCTGACAGTCATTCATCATTGGCCCAGAGGAGTGCGACAGGCCTCGCCAACCGGTACAGTTCTTTCATTCGTTCCATTCCTGACCCGGTCACTGACTGGAAAACAGATTGTAGGTTATCGTTATAATTCAATGACCACGTTAAGTCTTGTTGCATTATCATCATCATCATCATCATCTGTTTACCCTCCAGGTTTGGTTTTTCCCTCGGACTCAGCGAGGGATCCCACCTCTACTGCCTCAAGGACAGTGTCCTGGAGCTTATCAGACTCTTGGTCGGGGATACAACTGGGGAGAATGGCCAGTACCTCGCCCAGGCGGCCTCACCTGCTATGCTGAACAGGGGCCTTGTGGAGGGATGGGAAGATTGGAACGGATAGACAAGGAAGAGGGAAGGAAGCGGCCGTGGCCTTAAGTTAGGTACCATCCCGGCATTCGCCTGGAGGAGAAGTGGGAAACCATGGAAAACCACTTCAAGGATGGCTGAGGTGGGAATCGAACCCACCTCTACTCAGTTGACCTCCCGAGGCTGAGTGGACCCCGTTCCAGCCCTCGTACCACTTTTTCAAATTTTCGTGGCAGAGCCGGGAATCGAACCCAGATCTCCGGGGGTGGCAGCTAATCACGCTAACCACTACACCACAGAGGCGGACCTTGTTGCATTATTATTATTATTAGTAGTAGTAGTAGTAGTAGTAGTAGCAGCAGCAGCAGCAGTAATATACACAAAAGCCCCTTTTCGCGACAGCCCTGGTAGGCCTTGGCGTACCAAGTGACCTCTGCCCAGCTCGAAGGCCAGTAGATTACGAGGTGACGTGTGTTCAGCACGACGAATCCTCTCGGCCGTTATTCTTGGCTTTCTAGACCCGGTCTCTACCTCAACGTGACCCGGGGCCTCCCTAGACTGCGGAGGCGGCTATTATGACGCACAATGTTTGGTAAAAAATGTGTTGTAAAATCATACTCTAAGCACTCGCTTCTTTTTTTCTGTTTTATGCCCCAGGCCAGGGGTATTAATCGTTTACAATTAAAAATATAACCCGGCCGAGAATCGAACCCGGGACCGCTGGGTGGAACGCGCAAGCGTTGCCCCCTACACTGCGAAACTGAACTCGTTAGAGTCAATATTGGCGATTGTGTAAAAGTATACTGTCAGATTATTATTACTACTACAATTAGCGTCGTCATTATCATCATCGTCGCCAAAATAGACCTACAACGTTAACACTAACGATGATAAAACCCCGAAACAATATTTAATGTTTGCTGGCTAATAATCATCTTGCATTCATCGCATCACGTGTTACCAAGGGAGGAACGTGGAACTATAATTCCAAGCAGTTCCGACAATAGTTGATAGATGGCGTTACTGCATCAGTGGAGTCGACACTGGAGTAGAGAGTGTCGGTTCCAGAGGTAGCAGTGTCGACTCTTCGCGACTCCGTTCGCAGCCCATCCCTAATACACAGTGTACCCCCCTCTGGCGGCAATGTCCTGCTGAAAAAGCACATCAACTTCCTGTGGAAGAAATGGCAGTAGCACCAGGACAACAACCTGTGCAAGGTAGCGGTCACTGGTTACGTTATCCTGCAGGAACACCAACTGTGACCGCGAGTTGTTACTAATGGACCCCCACACCATGAAGCCTGGGGTGAGAACTGTGTGTCGTGGACGAATGCACTCTGGAATAGGCCGCTCACCAGGTCTACGCCGTACACATATACGTCCATCACTTTCATATACAAACCTACTTTCGTCACTGAAGACAACAGAGCGCCATTCCCCTCTCCAGTCGATTCTTTCACGACACCAGAGTAGGCGTGCTTAGTAGTGTCGTGGTGTCAGCGGTACCCACTGATCTCTATACATGGATCGCTGATGGCAGGTCTCCGCTGCAGGAGAAAGTACGCTAAGTTGAGCGCGCGGTTCGCCATGTTGGCGTACCCAACCTAGAGCTCTCCTTATGGGGAAGCAATGATAATATAGTCAATTTTAAGTCGCAATCAATGGCGCATTGGAATAATTAAAAATATAGAGACATGTTCACTCAAAGCATAAGGACATTGGGATCACTGACACGTCATTCCGAGGTCAGTAAATCTCCGGGATAGCAATAAACATGAGTGTATAATAACGGCCGACAAATATTAACTTAGGTGCTGAATACATGCAATTAGCGATCGGTAACACAATACGAGTGAAAACCAGTTTCTGGAAACAGTGCTGTAAATTGTATACATGTATGCCACGAAATTATGCATTCTTAAAATGGTGTACCTATAAACGTAGCTCACTATACAGGCCTAGATTCGACATATCGTAATCGGTGCTTGATAATGAATTTCTGTTTCCTGTTTCCATGAAATAGCGCGCATATTATCAAATTAAAATATCATTGAAGCAAATGTACACATTTATAAAACAAGCAAATATTCAAAACTTGTCAATATATCACATTACCTGCAGCTTAATTTACTATTACAGACCTCTTTAATTAAATTCAGCTAGCAAAGCGATATTGATAGTCATCATCAGAAATATGTAACGCCAGTTAAAAGAGTCCCAAATACCACGAATAGTATAATGGGATAGCCCCAAATACCCACCACACTTTCCCTTCTCCCACCACTCCAGTGTCTGAAACCCATAATTATTACTGATGTAAATAAGGTCTAGAATTCCTCCAGACTTCATTTTCTAAGATTGTTATAAGGTCACGTCAATTATTTCATCGAAACCGTCAGTTTAATTATGAGAAATTAAAAAAATATAAGTAAATATTTACTTGCAGTTAATGTTCAGTAAAATTGAAAACAGCTGTACATCACTTCTAAGGTGTACAGTTTGTCCATTTCTATCAAAACAGTCTTCCTCTAAGTGATCCGAGCAGAGAACAGCTGTTTTAGAAGGCTCCCAGTTCTCCTGCCTGATACTCCTAATCCATGATCTTAGAAGTTCGGGTCTCGAGAAAGGAAACCTACAAAAATTAATTGCCATTTTGCTCCCGGAATATGCGAAAAAAAGATACAATAAACCTAAAACTCAAAACACTACCCTAGGAAGATTCTTATATCATCATCATCATCTGTTTACCCTCCAGGTTCGGTTTTTCCCTCGGACTCAGCGAGGGATACCACCTCCAACGCCTCAAGGGCAGTGTCCTGGAGCTTCAGACTCTTGGCCGGGGGATACAACTGGGGAGAATTACCAGTACCTCGCCCAGGCGGCCTCACCTGCTATGCTGAACAGGGGCCTTGCGGGGGATGGGGAAGATTGGAAGGGATAGACAAGGAAGAGGGAAGGAAGCGGCCGTGGCCTTAAGTTAGGTACCATCCCGGCATTTGCCTGGAGGAGAAGTGGGAAACCACGGAAAACCACTCGCAGGATGGCTGAGGTGGGAATCGAACCCACCTCTACTCAGTTGACCTCCCGAGGCTGAGTGGACCCCGTTCCAGCCCTCGTACCACTTTTCAAATTTCGTGGCAGAGCCGGGAATCGAACCCGGACCTCCGGGGGTGGCAGGTAATCACGCTAACCACTACACCACAGAGGCGGACAAGATTCTTATGTACAGTATAAAACTCCCCGATGAAATGATTTCTCCTTCTGCTGATCGGTTTTGTTTGTACATCCATAAGCTGAACTCTGCGGTATGTTAATACCCCGTAGAATGTTTCTTCATTCATATTTCAGATAAACACATACATATTTAAATTGAATCCTGTAATCCACAAGTATACTACAAGGCAACGAACCTAAATTCGTAACATACACTACTATTTACTTTGCAATAACACAGCACAGAACACTCGTGGAACTATAATCAAGAGGCCTGGCGTCCCTGAACTAAGCATAAACAAAGCAAGCGCGCTTCTCGTGGTCTATTGCACCATGCGCTCACTGCCATCTTACTACGCCAGTCATCTTCTATTCGGCTTACTGCTACCCAAGCTACCAGCCATCCAGGTATAGAGATCAGTGGCGGTACCCTAGCCAGAGGCACACGTAATCGTAATTCTGCTGCAAACAGACGGTTCCGAAAATGATTCTTGGTGACACAGCAGGTGAAAAATGTGACCGGATTTCGTTCCTGGATGAAGTTCGATCGGCCACCGCTGCTCGCAAAATGCGTCGATCTTGACGTGCGTCTGTTCTACACAGACGTCCGGAACCTGGTCTACGGGTGTGGGAATGTTCCTCAGACCACCGCTGAAAGCAGCGACACACCATTGATACATTTTGCTTAACATATACAGCAATCCGTCGATTTGTCCATCCAGCTTCCCGCAGGCCCACAATGCGACCCCGTTCAAATGGCTGCAGTTGTTCATCAGGAGCATGTACTCGTCGTCGGGGCAGGGTTGTACCCTAGAATGAATGTTGCAAACACTGTTCACCTCTAAGCTCAACCTGCGTAGTCAAAACAGAGTGCGCACGGACAGGCCTCCTGAGCACTAACAAACAACCCCACACCTCAACACTAGTGAGTTTACATATTTCGTCGGGCCCAACAACAGACGAAACAATTTCGAATCAAGGACCCATGGCCCACTTTATTATCAACACATTTCGTTTTCACTTCAAATCAAGAATTAACTCGCCCTCTAAACTGATATTAAAATTCTTATGGAGTGTTTCCCAACAATAATTTTAAGAAGTTACTAGAGGAGCCGTATAAATAGGTCGGATAACTAGCCTTGATGTGTCTGTCGTAGACATATTGTCTTGCCTGCCCTTTTCAATGGTTTTATGAATATTTAATAAGAAGCGCGTTATGGTATGCCGCAGTTAGTAGTCAAAATTCATCCATTCTGACGTCATCATGCCGTCTGTTATGTAAAAATCTATCCATGTATTCGCTTTTTCGTCCATCAGTTCTTGATGTAAAGCTTGGTATTGTGTCGTAGAAGACAGTGGTATTTTAATCGCAGTTCTTCTATATCAGGAGTTTCCAAAGGGTGGCCCACGGGCCGCACATTTTGCGACCCGAGAGGATTTTAACAAACAAATATTTTAAGAAATGTGAGGAAAATGTACAAAAGAAATGTTCATGGCTCGTTCAAAAAGAATTAGTTTTGATACCTTTTATACTGTACACCCAAGTCAGAACTAATACATTCTTTAATATTATTTCCTCCTTTTAATTATTCATTTGGTCTGAATAGATGATTTTTTATTTTTTAAAATGTAAAATCCAAACTTCGGCGGAAAATGAGCCCTCACGAATGCTAGTGCTCAAGTTTTAACCATTATAAAATGCTTATAGGATCCATACGAAATCCTGAACTCTATGCCAACCTCACTGCGTACATTTTATGGAACGTAGCATGGAATTAATACTAAGACTTTTCTTTTCGCCATCGATGTAAGAAGCGGTTTTAATTCTTCGTCCTTTTCTCATTGGTAGTACTGGTAGGTACACAGTGCTGCGCACTTGAAGGGAAGTACTCTTGTACTGTAAGTAGACTGCTGGGATTTTAGGCTCTCACAACTGTATAACATTGTTCTCTTCACACTACTCCCAATAAATAGTTCTCCTTTGAGTTTTGTTTTGACTACGTTATTAATTTCAGTTTGTGTTTAGGTTTTTTCTTTTTTGTCATTTGTTAAATATTAATTCAAATGAACTGCTTTGCTTTTTTGCTGGTGGCTTTACGTCGCATCGACACAGATAGGTCTTATGGCGACGACGGGATAGGAAAGGCCTAGGAGTTGGAAGGTAACGTCCGTGGCCTTAATTAAGGTACATCCCCAGCATTTTCCTGGTGTGAACATCGGAAACCACGGAAAACCATCTTCAGGGCTGCCGACAGTGGGATTCGAACCCATTATCTCCCGGATGCAAGCTCACAGCTGCGTGCCCCTGACTGCACGGCCAACTCGCCCAGTCAAATTAAGTGACATTGTGACGTACCCACCCTCCCCCACAGATGTGCGACAATATGTGACGTGCCGGGTCACCTTAATTTTAATATAAATAAATACTTGCCCATAAACTTCTATATTATGCAGTATCCCATGGGCGCCAGCCTTCAAACTTATGGCTTGAAGACGATAGTTGATGATTAATAATAATAATAATAATAATAATAATAATAATAATAATAATAATAATAATAATAATAATAATAATAATAATAATAATAATAAGTAATGAGACTCTAAATACTCTCAGAGGTGAGGTGACGGAACGCTAACCATTAAGTAGACTCTAGCTTGGAAATTAAGGATCGTTAATAAGAATTTCTGCACGAACCAATTAAATAACTACCGAGCTCAATAGCTGCAGTCGCGTAAGTGCGGCCAGTATCCAGTATTCGGTAGATAGTGGGTTCGAACCCCACTGTCGGCAGCCCTGAAGATGGTTTTCCGTGGTTTCCCATTTTCACACCACGCAAATGCTGAGGCTGTATCTTAATTAAGGCCACAGCCGCTTCCTTCCCATTCCTAGCCCCTTCCTCTCCCATCGTCGCCATAAGACGTATCTGTGTCGGTGCGACGTAAAGCAACTTGAAAAAAAAAAACTATTTATTAGGATGAAAAACGTGACGGCGTATTTACGAAATCTGAACTTACGAAAGCAAAAGAAAGATTGAATGAAATAAAATGTAATAAAATAAACTGTTACGCGGAGACTTGCAGTAATTTATGCCATTAGCTCACCATTTGTAGATTCTGTTATCTGGACACGTTCGATGTAGCAGCTGATGTTTGATTGACCTCGCGTGCTGGCGTCGTCATCTCTCGGTGTAAGTATCAGTCCTATTTCTGATTCACTCATTGAACAATGACTTTCCTGATTTTAACACTTCCTACAGTACTCCTTACATAATGTTGTAATGAGTCCTAATTACATAACAAAATTTCTCCTGCCCTATACCAGTCAAAACCGGACTCTCGTTGACTTTAACTCTCGTCATTGAGATAATCAGGCCTCAATGATAGTAATTTTGATTAGTGCTCTACTCAGATGCGAAGTGAACTAAGTTAAGATCTTCAGCAGTTAAGACCTTCTTCGATGTCAAGACGTACAGCCCTATAGATCCCCTCCAGCTCTTGTCGTTGATGTATAAAGGCTCCAAAATCTCCCTCCATGTACCATATCAGACGGTCCAGTAAGATCTGATGTACTATCCCTTCTCCTATCCATCATTGTATATCCATCATCTTGTTCCATAAGGTCCATTCACATAGGTTGAACTTTCTCAGGCAATCAAAGCGCCATGTAGCAAACTTCGAAGAGTAGGCGTTAACAAGGCTTTAACTGTCTCTTCAGAGTATGGAAGGGCTATGGACTCTTGCGAGCTTGATGACGTCTTTTTCCTGGTAATGGGCTAAAATTAGCATGGTGAGTCCGGTCACCTGAACTCGGCTACTGGAAATTTACTGCAAGCTATTAATACGATTGATGTTGTAATACCTTACTCAAGAAGTCGTTCGTTCAGAATACGTTATAGATGTGATACAAAGAAATGAAATGATGATGTGAAACAGATGACTAGAAACCCTATATATAAACATAATAATTAAAAATGAGCCACCACTAGTTAAATATATACATCTTTCCAATTAATTACACAGTTCGATAATTATGTGCATGCTGTGATGTTCCAAACATCACAATATTGTTTGGTGTACTCCTTCCAAATTCAATTGTTTTGGGTATAATAGAGTTCACTTTTAATTTCAATATTTTATGTAATTGCGAAATTGTGTGTTAAGCACTTACATTTATTAAACCTTCGTTTCAATTGAAATATGCATGTTACTTCATACTGCTACTTCTATATGCGGAATTTTATAAAAATTGGCTTATTATTAAAGTGCAGCCCGCGATCATGCCTAAAGTTTCCAATGTGTGTCTCGAGCCCTTAATAACTGGAAACCCGTGTTCTATATAAAACGGTTGTGTTGTGAGCTCATAGGTTAGTCTCAAAGAAGCGTTTTTTGTCAGGCAGAGAACTTTTTTAAGATACATGGCCTTCACTCTTTCTAGTTTAGCCAGCCCCGTGGTAGCTCCTTTCGGTACTTCCAGGAAGGCGCAGGTGACTCAGACGACCTGGAATCTCCCAGCCGGCGTGTGGGGTGGGGCCAGCCTTTCCGTGTATTGTTCTCGGCGGCCGGCTTACCTGTGAGTTTCTTGGAGATTCAACGGGAATGCTCTGCATCTAGTGACATCGCGAAATTTCTGGCCCATATCTTGCGAGGTATAAAAAGGTAGGCTAGCCGCGGACAGTCAGTTAGAGTTGAACTCCGTGGTGGAGTCAGTGTGACACTCAGTGAGTTGTGGTTCGGTGGCTGGGCTGAGGGCGACAGAGATGTTGGCTGTCGCCAGTGTCCCACCGAGGTCTGAACGAGGAGCTGTTGTTGTGGTGTCGGAGAGACCAGTGAGTAAGTGAAGACGACAGAACGAAAGATTGTACTAAGTGTTCATGTAATTCTATGGTCTGAGGATCGCCGTGAGCCAGCGAGGAAACGCGCTATCGTGAGTGCGAGGATAAATGGACCTGTGTTAATATTCGCCGTTGTGAGTATCGTCCTGCCGTTGAATACTGTTGAGCTGTTTAATTGTTCACTACATGGGACTGTGTGAAGTACTGGACTACCATTGGAGTCGAACCGACGAACAGCCGTCGTGTGTTGTATAGCCAATGGCATTGTGTTCAAATCCAGCTGTCTACGCATAGTGGCTGTAGGAGGTTACTGCACTCTGGGAAAGTGAAAGTAAGGATTAGTGCCCCAGGTAAAGGAACGGACTGGACCCTTGCTGCACCATAAGGTAGAGAGATTTGTAAATAGACTGGTAATTAGTAAATGTGGCCATTAATAACTGGTTAAAATTGTTTGTGTTTGAATATGTGTGTGTGCATTTATTAGGGCATCTTGAAATGAAATGACGTATGTTTTTTAGTGCTGGGAGTGTCAGAGGACATGTTCGCTCGACAGGTTCAGGTCTTTTGATTTGACACTCGTAGGCGACCTGCGCGCCGTGACGAGGATGAAATGATAATAAAGATGACACATACACCCACCCCCAGTGCCAGATAAACTAACAAATGATGGTTAAAATTCCCAACCCTGCCGGGAATCGAACCCGGGACCCCTGTGACCGGGGACCGGCACGCTAAGCATTTGGTCATGCAGTCAGACATCCTTAAATAAATTAGAGTAATGAAACAGATTAAGTTTTATTCGTAACAGTATTCTTCCGTGATCAGAGGCAGGTAGTAATCGAACATGGCTGTTTGCAATGACCTTACTAAGGATGAAAATCCCATATATCAGAATATTAATGAAAGTGTTAGTCGCTTTTCGACCTGCTAAGTACAGAAGGTATTGCGGGTCAGGGTAATCCTTCGCCTGCAATTATTGGAGTGATCATTAATAATGATTAGATTTTATGATTACTCAAAGTTGGCTGAACTTACACACATATCAATGTCTCATGATTCACCGGCAGATAATTCCTGATAGAATAAAACAAAAATGAAGCAATTCGGTCCAGTAGAACAGACGGACGGATTTGCCAAAGCTGTTTTAAGTAGGCCTATACTCTTTCAATATGTAGAAGATTTGTATGGGCATTCAACATGTTAAAAACGGAAGAAATTTAATCAACAATATTGTTATTCTCACCATTAATGTAAACATCGCATCACATCACATCACATCACATCACATCACATCGCACTTAGTATCTTAATTTAATAAACAGACTTCAAGTCCCGAATCAAAATTTTTATAGATCCACCAATATTGATTATTTTTGGTGAGAAACGAACATAGTTCAACTACAAGTGGACTTAGAAACTCCTATTTTTTAACGTTAACAATTTATCATCCAGTTTTAAATGTTATGTTTTATCTCATGATTCTTGGCTTGTGTCTCACCATTTTTATAAATCTCATTTTTTGTATCAGGTGTATATATGTATATTATTCTCACTGATGATGTCCCCTAGGGGACGAAATATGAACTACTTTAAGGTAACATTATGTATTGAAATGGCGGATCCTTAAGTAGAACACCTGAGTGTATTCTTAAATATTTTCAACTTGATTTGGAGTCATTGCGGATGTTATAATGGAGCTGTTAAAGCTCGTTACTTGTAACCCCTCCGTATGCACATATGCACATATGCACATAGTATATCCTGGTGCCACTGAACACAGTCCTTGAGGGTGCTGCATTTTATTTTCGGCAGTGTTAAGAGCAACGTTAGATGGACTAAAAAAATCAAGGAATATATGAGGGAACTACAAATTATAACAGAAGATTAAAAAACAGACAAATTCAAGAAACTCGCAGACAAACAAACAAACAAGACTAGAAACCAAGATCAACAGACGGACAATGGGACGGGTAATTTCAGAAAAAGAAAGTTAAGATCCGAGAGAAGTAAGAAGTACTTGGTTAGCTGGAAACTGAAAAATACTCGGTATAAAATTGACTAAAGTGGTCCAATGAAGGCCATAAACAAAGTAAATAATATGAGTAAAGATCAGAGGCTTTTCGCGAATGATGTTATGTTCTTAGATTAATAAATAATAGGATTGCGAGTGAGTGCAAACAGACCTCGACAGTGTTGTGAGATGGACAGCAGACAATAGTATGATGGTAGAAGGGTTGATTGAGAAAGAGTACCCTCAGTTTGTTAATGGAGTAAAGTACCGCATGGGAATCACTGAAAGTATCTCGATCTTCTTGGCGCGATCACATAAAATGGATTACAAACAAAGGTACAGTTCTCTTCATAAGGTTATGAAGTTATTTACGAGTGGAGTACGGATGTAAATGAGAGGACATATAAGTCACCGGTTAAACCTTAATTAGAGTATGTTTCCAGCGTACAGGACTCTCGATGGCTGGAAAAGATCGAAAGAAAAGCAGCACAATTTGTTCTAGGTAATTTCCGACAAAAGACTAGTTACGCGAAAAATGTTGCAAACTTTGGGCTGAGAAAAATTGGGAGTAAGGTTACAAGTGCTATGTTCTGGGATGTCATTGGAGAGATGGTAATCAATCAATCAATCAATCAATCAATCAATCAATCAATCAATCAATCAATCAATCAATCAATCAATCAATCAATCAATTCAATTCAATTCAATCAATCACTACTGATCTACTGATCTACATTTAGGGCAGTCGCTCTGTTGTTTTTCTAGCCTTTTCTTAAATGATCGCAAAGAAATAGGAAAATTATTGAACATTTCCCTTGGTAAGTTTCCCTAACTCCCCTTCCTATAAACAAATATTTGCCACAATTTGTCCTCTTGAATTCCAACTTTATCTTCATATTGTGAACTTTCCTACTTTTAAAGACACCACTCATACTTATTCGTCTACTGATGTCCTCCCACGCCATCTCTCCTCTGACAGCTCGGAACATACCATTTAATCGAGCAGCTCGTCTCCTTTCTCCCAAATCTCTCCAGCCCAAACTTTGCAACATTTTTGTAACGCTACTCTTTCGTCGGAAATCACCCAGAACGAATCGAGCTGCTTTTCTTTGGATTTTTTCCAGTTCTTGAATCAAGTAATCCTGGTGAGGGTCCCATACACTAGAACCATACTCTAGTTGGGGTCTTACCAGAGACTTATATGCCCTCTCCTTTACATCCTTACTACAACCCCTAAATACCCTCATAACCATGTGCAGAGATCTGTACCCTTTATTAACAATCATATTTATGTGATTACCCCAATGGAGGTCTTTTCTTATATTAACACCTAGGTACTTACAATGCCAACGGTCGTAGTCGTGTTGAAACACCGGATCCCGTGAGATCTCCGAAGTTAAGCAACATTGGGCGTGGTCAGGAGTTGGATGGGTTACCACGCGCTGTTGGTGGGGAGTAAGGGAATGGGGGAGCGGAAAGGAACTGGCCACCCTACCGCACGTAAACTCCGGCTCAGGAACACCTCTGCGGAGGTTCGGACCTGCCTTCGGGCAGAACAACCCTTACCTTACCTACTTACAATGATCCCCAAAAGGAACTTTCACCCCATCAACGCAGTAATTAAAACTGAGAGGACTTTTCCTATTTGTGAAACTCACAACCTGACTTTTAACCCCGTTTATCATCATACCATTGTCCACCGTCCATCTCACAACACTATCGAGGTCACCCTGCAGCCGCTCACAATCTTATAACTTATTTATTACTCTGTACAGAATAACATCATCTGCAAACAGCCTTATCTCTGATTCCACTTCTTTACACATATCATTAATATATATAAGAAAATATAAGGGTCCAATAATACTGCCTTGAGGAATTCCCCTCTTAATTATTACGGGGTCAGATAAAGCTTCGCCTACTCTAATTCCCTGAGTTCTATTTTCTAGAAATATAGCCACCCATTCAGTCACTCTTTTGTCTAGTCCAATTGCACTCATTTTTGCCAGTAGTCTTCCATGATCTACCCTATCAAATGCCTTAGATAGGTCAATCGCAATACAGTCCATTTGGCCTCCTGAATCGAGGATATCTACTATATCTTGCTGAAATCCTACAAGCTGAGCTTCAGTCGAATAACCTTTCCTAAACCCAAACAGCCTTCTGTCATACCAGTTATTAATTTCGCACACATGTCTAATATAATCAGAAAGAATGCTTTCCCAAAGCTTACATACAATGTATGTCAAACTGACTGGCCTGTAATTTTCATCTTTATGTCTATCACCCTTTTCTTTATACACAGGGGCTACTATAACAACTCTCCATTCATTTGATATAGCTCCTTCAACCAAACAATAATCAAATAAGTATTTTAGATATGGTACTATATCCCAACCCATTGCCTTTAGTATATCTCCAGAAATCTTATCAATTCCAGCTGCTTTTCTAGTTTTCAAATTTTGTATCTTACTGTAAATGTCATTGTTATCATAGGTAAATTTCAATACTTCTTTAGTGTTACTCATATCTCCTATCTGGACATTATCTTTGTAACCAACAATCTTTACATACTGCTGACTGAATACTTCTGTCTTTTGAAGATCCTCGCATACACACTCCCCTTGTTCATTAATGATTCCTGAAATGTCCTTCTTTGAACCTGTTTCTGCCTTAAAGTACCTATACATACTCTTCCATTTTTCACTAAAATTTGTATGACCACCAATTATGCTTGCCATCATGTTATCCTTAGCTGACTTCTTTGCTAGATTCAATTTCCTAGTAAGTTCTTTCAATTTCTCCTTACTTCCATAACCATTTCTAACTCTGTTTCTTTCCTGTCTACGTTAATAGACATTATCTGACATTAATAGACGTATAAGGTTGAATGGTGTTTTTAGAAGTAATCGTTTATGGAAAGAGGAGTTGGGATTGATTGATTGATTGATTGATTGATTGATTGATTGATTGATTGATTGATTGATTGATTGATTGATTGATTGATTGATTGATTGATTGATTGATTGATTGATTGATTGATTGATTGATTGATTGATTGATTGATTGATCTTTCACATGTCCCTTTTGTTAACATTTCACGCATTGTTACCAAACTTTTACTTACTTTATGAAATGCTACAGGTGTTCTTCTGTTACATTCTGTCCTTATTGTTTGTTTTTCTATGTCCGTCACTCTTCTGACCACTTTTTCATACAATCTTCTGTCATCCCTTGATAAATTTCTTTCTCAGTGGCACCCCATTTCTATACCATCTAGTTAATTATTCACCCCATTCACCCAGTAGTCCTCAGTGTGTTTCATTTGGTGCTGGTATGCTATCCTTAGAATTTTCCCTCCTGCCTCTGTTTATACTCTCAACCAATATTTAACTATTCGTTTAACAATACCTGCTAGCATATTCATCCACTTACTCTACTGTTTGCAGTACATTTTGCTAAACCTATCATTGCAATGCTACATCAACTCGACGGATTTCTGCTCCATACAATAACACTGAATTAGATACGTTTGTCTAAATTTTATATTCGATGTATGACATCCTTCTATCCAGTATTTTTATACTAGTCAAAGTATTTACTCCCTTCCTTATTTGCTCTCTTTATCTGTTCTGTCCATCTGACATTGCAGCTTATAATCGTCACTAGTTATTCAATATTTTAACAACTTCTAGTTTTGTCTTAGCCGTTCACCATTGTTCATTTTTTGAGAGTTTATCATCGATTTTACACACCAAAAGTCTGTTGTTGTTTTTTAAACTCCAAATTTAATCCTATATTGAATTATACTCGTCACGTACTTTCGATATGTTTGGTATCTTGTCATGGATCTAGTATCGCTTCAGACCTCCTTGATTTCTTCTTCACAGCTACCTGTATCTTATATGAACCCGGATTTGGTAAAATTGTAGTATTTTTAATTTTGATCTCTCTCTCTAGTCGTTGTACTCATGACTAACTAGTCTGACCCAAGGACTTTGTTGTTGCTTCTCTCATAAGTTGATCTATGCAATCTTGCATTTTCCGGACAGTAGTTCTCCGCGGGAAGTTAATGATCTCTCTGACCTGATCAACCCATCTTTTTGTGACTTATCCTCGTGACCTTTTTGCCATAAACTTTACCTTGAACAATTTGTTTCTCCAGGTTAACATACTTTCTCCTCATAATGTGGCCAAAGCATTGCAGGATTCTCTGGTATACAACTTGGCTTCATGGTTGAGCTCTCCATGGTATTCACAACATCCTTCTCCAACGCCACATTTCAAAGGCATTGATTCAGCTTTTATGGTCCAAATCTCGCATCCATGCATGAAGATTGATAAGACAAGTGAGTGGACTAGTCTTTTCTTCGTACTCGATGTAATTTCTCTGTCTTGCCTGATTGTCTTTAATTTTGTCATAAATATAAGTCCCAGCAAGATGCGACGCTTGATTTCCTTTTCATAGCTACCTTCATCCTATATTATTGAACCCAGATAAGTAACCTGACTAACTCTTTGGAGATTGTTTAGGTGGAGTGGAATAGCTGCGCCGTTGTTGACGATCATTGGTTTTGTCTTACTCCAATTAATCTCCTTACCAAGATTGTGACTTGCATGTTGGACACGATCCATTATCTCAGCAAGCTCCTGTACCCTGCTGGCTAGAAGTGTGGTGTCGTGCGCAAAACGTAGATGATTGGTTCTCTTCCTACCAATCGACAACGCTGCTTCCCAATTGGCTAGGGCATACCTCAATAACATATTCAGCGTCGAAGTTAAACAGCTTAGGTGATAAGATGCAACCTTGTTTCACACCTTTAGAAACTTTGAGAGATGATGATAATTCACCATCCACTCTCACTTTGCCCAGTTCGTTACTGTAAATGACTTTTATATGTGAAATGAGATGAGACGGAATTCCCATTTTCTCTAGAACACGCCACAGTTTGGTCCACAAGAGGCAATCAAAGTCCTTCAATCAATCAATACTGATCTGCATTTAGGGCAGTCGCCCAGGTGGCAGATTCCCTATCTGTTGTTTTCCTAGCATTTTCCTAAATGATTTCAAAGAAATTGGAAATTTATTAAACGTCTCCCTTGGTAAGTTATTCCAATTCCTAACTTCCCTTCCTATAAATGAATATTTGCCTCAGTTTGTCCTCTTCAATTCCAACTTTATCTTCATATTGTGATCTTTCCTACTTGTATAAACGCCACTCAAACTTATTCGTCTACTAATGTCATTCCACGCCATCTCTCCGCTGACAGCTCGGAACATACCACTTAGTCGAGCAGCTCTTCTCCTTTCTCTCAATTCTTCCTTTTGATAGTCAAAGAAGCACATAAACAAGGGAATGTTGAATTCTCAAAATTTTAATCCATTCTTACCAAAAACAATATGCTCAAGGTAAAATCAAGTCAATATTGCTACTTTTTATTTGTCTTTTCTTCTAATTGTATTACTTATTCTTACCTGCCTTCACCCAAGGTTTTGCGTCCAAGTAGTCCACGGTAGGAGATAGATTAACTGTAGTAGACAATCCAGATATATTCGTTTGCGTACTTTCTGAACTGTATGTTTTGTCTGAAATAAAATACAGCATACAATGTATTTGAATGAGTTCTATTATAATAACATTATATGATTTAACATAGTTCCGTTATTTAGTGAAGTAAAGGATGTAATCTTTAGGAAACATTTATTTCAGAAATTTGCACATAAATGGCTAACAAGCAAAATAAGAATTCGATTACTTCATTTGTTTTAAGTTTGTTACACCTAAATGTACTTTTCAATGTTATTTTGCTTACTATCAAAACTTCATTGTGTAAATATATTTAAGAGATTCTGAAATAATACACATAATGCAAGAGGAAAAGGAGAGATTCAAAACGGAACAACAAATTTAGACCACTAACACTACATATTAATGTACAGATCTAAGATTTTTAAACAATTCTATTATTATTATAATTATAACAATGTGTTTACGTCTCAAAGCTACTACGACCAACAGAGTGAAAGAATTATTGTTGTCAAGATAGACACCAAACCAATGCCCACCACAATAGTGCAGGTCTATATGCCTACTAGTTCAGCGGATGATGAGGAAATCTAAAGAATATATGAAGAGATAGAATATTTAATACAATATGTAAAAGGTGACGAGAACCTAATTGTGACGGGAGACTGGAATGCAGTGATAGGCCAAGGAGGAGAAGGTAATGCAGTAGGAGAATTCGGATTGAGACAAAAGAATGAAAGAGGAACTCAGCTGGTTGAATTCTGCACTGATCATAATTTAGTCCTTGCCAATACTTGGTTCAAACACCACAAACGACGGCTGTACACGTGGACGAGACCTGGAGACTCTGGAAGGTATCAAATAGACTTCATTATGATTAGGCAGAGATTCAGAAACCAGGTGTTGGATTGCAAAACTTTCCCAGGAGCAGACGTGGACTCTGACCACAACTTGTTGGTCATGAAATGCCATCTGAAGTTGAAGAAATTGAAGAAAGGAAAGAATGCAAAAAGATGGGATCTAGACAAGTTGAAAGAAAAGAGTGTGAGGAATTGTTTCAAGGAACATGTGGCACAAGGGATAAATGTAAAGGCTGAAGGAAACACAATAGAGGAAGAGTGGAGAGTCATGAAAAATGAAGTGAGTAGACCTGCTGAAGAGATGTTAGGAAGGAAGAAAAGATCAACTAAGAATCAGTGGATAACTCAGGAGATACTAGACCTGATTGATGACCGACGAAAATACAAGAATGCTAGAAATGAAGAGGGCAGAAAAGAATACAGGCGATTAAAGAATCAAGTGGATAGAAAGTGCAAGGTAGCTAAGGAAGAATTGCTGAAGAAGTGCAAGGATGTCGAAGGTTGTATGGTCCTGGGAAAGGTAGATGCTGCATACAGGAAAATCAAGGAAACCTTTGGAGAAAGGAAATCTGGGTGTATGAATATTAAGAGATCAGATGGAAAGCCACTTCTAGGGAAAGACGACAAAGCAGAAAGATGGCAAGAACATATCCAACAGTTGTATCAAGGTAAAGATATAGATAATTTGGTTCTGGAACATGAAGAGGCTGTTGATGCTGATGAAATGGGAGACCCAATTTTGAGGTCAGAGTTGACAGAGCTGTGAGAGACCTAAATAGGAACAAGGTACCTGGAATTGATGACATTCCTTCTGAATTACTGACTGCCTTACGAGAAAGCAGCATGGCAAGATTATTCCATTTAGTGTGTAAGATGTATGAGACAGGAGAAGTCCTATCCGATTTTCGGCAGAATGTTGTTATACCTATTCCCAAGAAAGCCGGTGCTGACCGGTGTGAAAACTACCGCACCATTAGTTTAGTATCTCATGCCTGCAAAATTTTAACACGTATTATTTACAGAAGAATGGAAAAACAAGTTGAAGGTGAGTTGGGAGAAGATCAAATTGGCTTCAGAAGAAATGTAGGAACACGTGAAGCAATTCTGACTTTACGACTGATCTTAGAGGATCGAATCAAGAAGGACAAGCCCACGGACATGGCATTCGTAGGTCTAGAAAAGGCATTCGATAATGTTGATTGGACCAAGCTATTTACAATGCTGAAGCTGATTGGGATCAGATACCGAGAACGAAGGATTATCTACAATCCGTATAAAAATCATTCTGCATTGATAGGAATCGAGGGCTTTGAAAAAGAAGCAGCAATCCAGAAAGGCGTAAGGCAAGGCTGCAGTTTGTCCCCCCCCCCCCCCCGTGCCCTCTTCAATGTTTACATAGAACAGGCAGTAAAGGAAATCAAAGAGGAATTTGGAAAGGGAATCACAATCCAAGGAGAGGAAAGCAAAACCTTGAGATTTGCCGATGATATTGTTATTTTATCTGAGACTGCAGAGGACCTCGAGAAGCTGCTGAATGGTATGGACGAAGTCTTGGGTAAGTAGTACAAGATGAAAATAAATAAGTCGAAAACAAAAGTAACGGAGTGCAGTCGAACGAAGGCAGGTGATGCAGAAAATATTAGATTAGGAAACGAAGTCTTAAAGGAAGTAGATGAATATTGTTACTTGGGTAGTAAAATAACTAACGATGGCAGAAGTAAGGAGGACATAAGATGCAGACTAGCACAAGCAAGGAAGAGCTTTCTTAAGAAAAGAAATTTGCTCACTTCAAACATTGTTATCGAGATCAGAAATATGTTTTTGAAGACTTTCGTGTGGAGCGTGGCATTGTATGGAAGCGAAACATGGACGATAACTAGCTCAGAAAGAAAGAGAATAGAAGCTTTTGAAATGTGGTGTTACAGAGGAATGCTGAAGGTGAGAAGGATAGATCGAATCACGAGTGAAGAGATACTGAATCGAACTGGTGAGAGGAGATCAATTTGGCTAAATTTGACAAGAAGAAGGGATAGAATGTTAGGACACATCTTAAGACACCCAGGACTTGTGCAGTTGGTTTTTGAAGGAAGTGTAGGTGATAAGAACAGTAGGGGTAGACCAAGGTCTGAATATGACGAGCAGATTAGAGCAGTTGTAGGATGCAGTAGTTACGTAGAGATGAAAAGGTTAGCACAGGATAGGATGGCATGGAGAGTTGCATCAGACCAGTCTATGGACTGATGACTCAAACAACAACCATTTTTTATGGATTTCGGAGACGTTGAGGCGGCGGTATTTTGTCCCACAGGAGTTTTTTTACGTGCCACGAGATTTGTGTATCTGAGCACATCCTAATACCACCGGTCTGACGCAGGGTCGAATCTGCCAACTAGTGGAGGGTTGTTAGCGATCTGCGGTGACAAGTTTAAAAGACGATAGCAGGAACACGCTACATGTGACAGCTCCTTTCGCCAGGCATTCACAACATAGCAGTAGTATTGAATGAAGCATCGAGTGTGGAAGTGTCTTGCAACGGAATACCCAAGAAAATAGAGACATATCGGCAAAGGTATATTACTGGCCTTTCCGATGCAAAGGACAGTTGTAGCAGCATCACAGAAGCCTGCAAGAAACGTAGTTCTGATTTTTTTTTTTTTTAAGGACAACATCTCTTGCGAGTTGATTAAGACTGGTAAAGCCCGGATGGGATTCATTTCAAAGAAGAAAATGCCGGTAAATCCACGCGTTACCAGGAACCGTACTCGTAAGGTGATAATGAACGTCAAGGACCATATGATCTCACCGGGATCTATCTCCAAATTTTGTCAATATTGAGTTACTGACACCATTGTATTGTACTACTAGCTCTATACTAAACTATGTATTTGTTGTTGTTTTTCGTAACAAAAAAGGGAACAAAACCCTATCGTTTCAGGGCATGAAAGTACAACGTTGATTTCAAACAGAACAATCTCGGCTATCTGTCGTGATCAAATCACCAATCAACTCTTTCCGTTCCGGTCATGTGAATGCCTGCCATATTGTTTCAATGGAGTTATAAAGTGAGACTGCCCTGCTAATTTGTCTAATTTATACTTATACTGGAGGTATATTCGGTGTTTTTAAACTATATGAAGGTGCACGAACATAATCATCATCATCATCACCATCACCATCTGTTTACCCTCCAGGTTCGGTTTTTCCCTCGGACTTAGCGAGGGATCCCACCTCTACCGCCTCAAGGGCAGTGTCCTGGAGCTTCACACTCTTGGTCGGTGGATACAACTGGGGAGTATGACCAGTACCTCGCCCAGGCGGCCTCACCTGCTATGCTGAACAGGGGCCTTGTGGAGGGATGGGAAGATTGGAAGGGATAGGCAAGGAAGAGGGAAGGAAGCGGCCGTGGCCTTAAGTTAGGTACCATCCCGGCATTCGCCTGGAGGAGAAGTGGGAAACCACGGAAAACCACTTCCAGGATGGCTGAGGCGGGAATCGAACCCACCTCTACTCAGTTGACCTCTCGAGGCTGAGTGGACCCCGTTCCAGCCCTCGTACCACTTTTCAAATTTCGTGGCAGAGCCGGGAATCGAACCCGGGCCTCCGGGGGTGGCAGCTAATCACGCTAACCACTACACCACAGAGGCGGACTGCACGAACATAATACGGTACATTATCAAAACAAGCTGTAACTTTCTTCGTAGTGTTCTGTGATGGATACGATGCCACAAAACTTGACGCCTGTGTTAACCACAAAAGTGAGCAAATGGACCCGGGATCAAAGGAAATTGAAATAAGTTGTTGCTAAAAAGCTAAGGTAATAATAACCTGTGCAAAGGAGGTGGAGGAGGAGGAAGAGATTCCTGTATGTCAGCAAGCTTTTTTGAACATCCTTCGTGTCTCCAGAAAGCGTGTTGATACCATAGCTAAAACATATGCACGAACAGGTAACCGCCTGTTGAAAATCGCAGGGGTGATAAGAAGACTCAAATATTTTGACCAAAAAAGGAAAGCCTTGTGAAATTTATATCTTCCTTAGTGTGTGTTCAATCACACTATTGCCGTAATAAGTAAAGGCTGAGAATGTACTGGCCTTATGAATTAAGTGATTTTTCCGTGTAGGTAATATTATCCATCACTTTTGTAACTATTAAATAAACGTACCTTATAGTGCCATGCCTTTCAGTTTAATGTAAAGAATATAAATAATATTTTAATGGTATTTATAACCAGATAAAGAGTGTTAGGTATCACAATTCTGTACGTTAGTAGCAGAAATATCAATCTCCAGACGTGTTGATATCAAAAAGAGCAATATCCACTAAAATTGTTCAGTTTGTATCAAAAGGGACAATCTCCAAAATAAAATTTGAAACATCGGAATATAAGCTTGGCTTTCTTTTATTATTCGCATACAACCCATTTTCTGTATATATAAGGCAAAAACCATTCAGGTAGAGTGGACAGAAATTCGTTAGATAAAAATTGACTCCTACTGTAAAATGCAAGAAGGTTGAGATTGCTCCTTTTGACACCAATAGCCTCATATATTTTAAACACCGTAATCTATGTGACCTTTATTTAGAAAAGTGCTATAAGGGTCAAACACACAATCTTATGCTTCACCCCATCGAAGAAACATGTTTATACAATTTGTTTTACGTCGCACCGACACAGATAGGTCGTACGGAGACGATGGGACAGGAAAGGCCTAGGAGTGGGAAGGAAACGGCCGCGGCCTTAAATAAGGTACAGTTCCAACATCTGCCTGGTGTGAAATTGGGAAACCACGGAAAACCACCTGAAAGGCTGCCGACAGTGGGGTTCGAATCGCAGAAACAACCAACAGTAGGGCCTATCTACCTCGATGACCCTCAGTCAACCCCCATCCAATTTTCTGCAGACCAAGGAGGATTTAAAAGAAACCAAATATGGTATTACAAATGCAAGAAAAATGTCTCCAAACGATTTATGGCGATTGCCGGTTACTGCTGTAATAGCAAGTTAAACATTCGTCGAGTACGGCATCTCAGAATGTGAAAACTGCTGTGAAACTACTGGCATACTAATGTTATAAGTCCAATGAATCATTACGAGGTCCCAGCACTGTGCGGTACGCCGGTAAAAGAACGTTTGAGAGCATCAAGATAAGGCGTCCAGTTGATTAGCCTCCGGACAGGCCTTGGTACCGGTCTTTCTGGTTGATACCCATGGGCGACCTACGCGTCTGGGTGTGTGTGGTGTGTGGTGGTGGGGGTGATGATGATAATGAGGTAAGGAGAGGGTGAAACCTGGTGTCGGCACATGTCGTACTCCTATAGAATAACACCAGGTGGTCTGCTCGAAGTTTTAGGTCCCCATCCGACGTACGAATCACCAACAGCGTCATATGCCCTCACTGAGTAAAGAAGTGGAATCAGAGATAAGGCTGTTTGCAGATGATGTTATTTTGTACAGAGTAATAAATAAGTTACAAGATTGTGAGCAGCTGCAGGGTGACCTCGATACTGTTGTGAGATGGACGGTGGACAATGGTATGATGATAAACGGGGTTAAAAGTCAGGTTGTGAGTTTCACAAATAGGGAAAGTCCTCTCAGATTTACTTACTGTGTTGATGGGGTGAAAGTTCCTTATGGGGATCATTGTAAGTACCTGGGTGCTGATATAAGGAAAGATCTCCACTGGGGTAATCTCATAAACGGTATTGTAAATAAGGGGTACAGATCTCTGCACATGGTTATGCTGGTATTTAGGGGTTGAAGTAAGGACGTAAAGGGGCGGGAATATAATTCTCTGGTAAAATCCCAAAATAAAGTATGGTTCCAGTGTATGGTACACTCACCGGGATTGCTTGTTTCGAGAACTGGAAAGAATCCAAAGAAAACAGCTCGATTTGTTCCGGGTGATTTCCGACAAAAGAGTAGCGTTACGAAAATGTTGCAAAGTTTGATCTGGAAAGACTTGGGAGAAAGGAGACGAGCTGCTCGACTAAGTGGTATGTTCCGAGCTGTCAGTGGAGAGATGGCGTGGAATGACATTAGTAGGCGAATACATTTGAGTGGTGTTTTAAGGAGTAGGAAAGATCATATTATGAAGATAAAGTTGGGATTCAAGATGACAAATTGGGGCAAAAATTCGTTTATAAGAAGGGGAATTTGTGATTGGAATAATTTACCAAAGGAGATGTTTAATAAATTTCGAAATTTTTTGAAATTAATTAATAAAAGACTAGGTAAAAATCAGATAAGGGATCTGTCACCTGGGCGATTGCCCTAAATGCAGATTAGTGGGGATTTGATTGATTGATTGATTGATTGATTGATTGATTGATTGATTGATTGATTGATTGATTGATTGATTGATTGATTGATTGATTGATTGATTGATTGATTGATTGATTGATTGATTGATTGATTGATTGATTGATTGATTGATTGATTGATTGATTGATTGATTGATTGATTGATTGATTGATTGATTGATTGATTGATTGATTGATTGAGTCTTTTAAGTATAAGCATTTTCTCTAAATTTTATTTTTATACGTCATTTTATCCCATTTAATTTCTCTCCCATTTCTCGTAATTATATTAAGAAAAAGCGTGGTATGATTTTTAAGTAAAAGATTGTATTTAAATGAAACACGAATCGCCTTATTAAGTTCTCAGTGAAGGTGATCTTCCTTCATCTTAATTTCTTGCGTCTAAACTTGATATCCGTGCATATTTTACTGCAAAATATATCAGTTCTTCACTTGACAGCGCTTGCAAATTAATTAATGTAGAGTAATTTAATAGGTCCAATATTGACGAAAATATGTGTCATTATTTCTAACAATGGTCAGACGCGATGCCATTTGACAATAATGCCATAATCCAGACCGCTAACATTTCAGCCAGCCTTCGCACTGATGAAATACAAGGAAATAGGGGAATTTGACCCTCAATGAATTGACACACATTGCGTCTCTGCCGCATAATCAAGGTCGAGACAGGGGTGCGTGTGGGTAGGCGGGGAAGCAAGTACCTTCCCCTCTGTGGGTGTTTGTTTCATGTTAAGTCTCCCGACATTCTCCTCTCGCTCTTTAGGTGTGTCCATGTGTTACACTTCCGCATGAATCTGACGAACGAAAGAGAATGTAAGCTGGTTACGGACGGTTCTGAGGGCTGTACGTATTTAATTGCCTGAAATGAATATTTCTGGCCCGAGATTTAAACGAACACTATGTACAAATGCGAGGTTGTGACTTGATGCTCTCCCGGAATGCAAAATTACTGAGATTCAATGGTGCGTTCCTGACGCGACTCTCAATTCCGACCAATAACTCCCCGACATGCTCGGTGGGATTGACACATCTGGGTGCTCTTGGAGACAAGTCCTGATAGTGTGCAATGTGTGACGATAGTATTGTCGAGCACGATATTAACAGTAGGAATCTCGTCCTCTGGGTAGAGGACGAAACACAGCAATGTCCATCTGTTCCCACTCATCCTTACATGCTTTACGTAAGCCTTCCACAGTACGACGACGCCTATTTTCCAATGTCCTGTTCAGAAATTACTACTACTATTATTATTATTATTATTATTATTATTATTATTATTATTAATATTGTACCGGGAGGTACACCTCAACGCTGCACATTAAAAACTAGCGCCTAAGTGAACTCCTGTATTGGTAAAACAGTGAAACTGAAACTACACCAACTTGGAACTTTAATCAGAAGATGTCACCACTAAAAATTTTGTTATTGTGAAGTTTCCTAAACTGAATTTCTCCTAGTTTTGTTTGCTATACTGCACCCATCAGATGAGTCTGATTGGCTAATAATTATTAATAATATTTAATAGCTAATGGTAATAGTCCGGCAGGTTGAGACAAAGGACAGCATTAGAATTTTCTAGTAGCCAGTGCGTGAGAACAAAGCCTTGACGGAAGCCAGCGCTTCCTTTCTTCTCTAAAAATAACTTGATATCTATGGGACACCTGCTGTTGCGTCATCTTTGTAAATTACGCAGCAGTAGTGGAAAGTTACTGGGAGTGAGTGAGATAGAGAATCGCGGTCCTAGCTACCTGAATTCCCTTGATTTGGAATAGACCCGTCCATACAGTTGAATAACGGAATGTGTGCTCCAATCAGATCACTGAATTCAAATATTTTCAAAAGTAGCGCGACAAAGTTGTATGTGGCTCATAAATAATCCAGGTCAATAATTAATGAAGATTGTGTCACAATATGATGTCAATAATTACTGAAAATATTCTTGACCAACTAAATGGCTTGTTGGAAACAGATTGATATATTTGCGTACACAGATGTTGGGTAGCAACAGGAGTGGGAATCCCTTGCCAGCGCGGAGAGTGGTTCGGCAGCGCAGGACGAGATATAGTCCAACTGACGCCTACTATATTGTGAGAGAAATAATGAACAGTTATAAAATCACGATGCATCATGGTGGTAACAGGCAATTATGGAAATTTTGTGTGCAAGACATTTCATTTTTGAGTAACTTTATTTTGGAGCTACCTAGCACTATTTTAGTTGGGATTTTAGGTGTCAAAAATTAGTATTCTTACGCCGAGAAGTGCGCCAAACATCCCCGAGAAGCAGCTTGCCGCTAGTCAGTCACCATCTAGAGTATCCTTGTGTCAAGACGTGTTTTAACTTCGCTCCGTTCTCGAGTACAGTTGTATTGAGTTATATGTATTCACCATTATATTTGAGATGGAATCAAGTTTTATAAACATAAGCTGAGTTGGTAACTGTTTGAAACCACATTATTGAGTTGATTAACAGATTAACATATTTATAAGTGTTCAATCTACGCAGGGTTGAAGTCAGACTTGAAATTGTGCAGTAGTTGCGTCAATTATGACACAGTTTGAATATGTAGACCGAAGAAGAAGTTAGACATTCTAACATGTATGTAAGCTGTAGTTGAGTGGAGAATATTTTGCTTGCTACTCTGAGCAGTTAGTTGGTGTTTGAAACGTTGTGTGGAGGAGACACTTTCACTATCTACAGAGATTTAGGTCAGGGGGAGGCCCTACCCACGCAGCTGTTTTGTTGATACAAAGGGAGTGCAGATACCACGAAAGACTTCACTGCGTTAGGAGCAAACTTGAACTAGCGTACAGTACAGAAAATCATGCTTAAGTTACAAGGTATTTGAGCACTGCGTGTGTTGTATATATATTATAAGTGTTTAATGTTGAGTGTTATAACAAGTTGTTATATTTAGTATTATCATCAAGAGAAAACGTGTGTAAAAGTGTTAATACGGGTGGAAATTAGTACATAAGCAAATGTTGGATACAGGAAGAATGGTATTAATATGTTTGTCATGAGTCTGTAAAACAACATGGCTGCCTCAAGTCCTGGTGGTCCTGAAGTGCCAATAATGTGAGTACAAATCGCATATTTCTAATAGAATCTAAAGCTTTTCTTTCATAATAATATCTTGATGTAAATAAATATGCGAGTGACCGTAGTATAATAAGAAGACCCGAGAGCACAGCCAGATAGTTAGAGTAATTCAGTTCATTATTAGAGTAGTTATTATTATTATTATTATTATTATTATTATTAATATCATGTGTGATATAGTTTGGAAGTACAATTTGATTCTTCAGTATCGACTAATATATATTTATTTTGAGGCAATTATAATAAGCGGTTTTTGTATACTTGCGCTATTATTATTATTAGTACTTCATTTATGCAGATATTTTATTTGTTTAATGCAGACGTAGACACCGTGGTAGATGAATGAGGAAGTGAATTAATGATGAAACTATATATATGATAGTTACTGTCGAAAATTCTGGTTGGTCGGCAGTAACATATACATCCATATATATTTTTGTTGCTGTGGCAAGTACCATAATTAAACAGTTGGGTGGACAGTACTAATAAAATAATTTTGGTTCGGATATATGAAATGCTGTTGAGCAATAAGCACGATATTGGGTGACGGTAATATGTTTGAGATGTTCGAAGGTTCATATTTATGATCATATAGTGATACATGATGTTATTTGCTGAAGAAAAGTATAAAATAAAAGAGTATGGTGAACATATTCTCTAGTTTGACTGGAAATGAAGGTATCCAGCGTGATAGCTGAGATGTAAATGAATTTATGCAGAATGAAGTGGAAATGACTCCATAAATGAAAAATGTAGTGGGAAAATTAAGCCAGTCAAAGATGATGTATGATTTAGAAGGACCAAATGATACTTATACTATTTCAACTGTGACACAATATCGCTTACTAAGATAAAAGTTATCGTACGCGTTTGAGTGCAATTTTAATATTATGTTGGCAACATTGAACACCCAACTAAGCTGTTATGAATGCTCGCTTGTAGGAACTACTTTCATTGGTTACAACAGATGATTATTATTATTATTAAAATATAGATATTTTTTCCCTCTTATTAGCAATCATTAGGTGCATTCTTTTTATTGTCTTTACACTGCAAGTGTATTCTATTGTGTGTGGACCACAATAATAATTGTTCTGAGTTGTGGTCAGTTTTCAGCGAATTATAAACACTTGGACGCTGAAATAAACCAATAATTCAGTATGAGGATTGTCCATGTACACTTATGTATATATTAGCACTATTTTATGCATTAGGTTAGTGTTTCTGGCTGTGTTATCTCGCATGGTGTATATAGTAGAATAATTTAGAATATATTTTATTTTTAAGTGGGAGAGTATATTTTCTCCGGATAAATTTAAGGTAACTAGGAAAAGGACACTCGCATCTATGAAAAGCAAAGTTTTAGATTCACATACAGCAACAACCAAGGTCCATTGTTTGAGTTACATGTTACTGAATTCCAAGGTTTAAAAGTATTGTTTAGTATACCTGGAAAGAGGATATTTAAAATTATAAAATTCATACGGGAAGTCAGTAACAGTTTTATTCAGATCAAGGTTATTATTATTATTATTATTATTATTATTATTATTATTATTATTATTATTATTATTATTATTATTATAAATCCTGTTTTGGAAAAATGATGCTTACGCCTTTACACAGTGAATCAGGTATTTCGTTGAATTGTAATCTATTCTGGCAAATATTGTTTTATAAATGAAGAAAATTCAGTAAGCTCTATTAATGTAATTTTGATTACCAATGGTATGGATTATGGTAAAATGAATGTTCTAAAACAACAGACACAAATACATTATGGTTTATTAGGATGATGGATCAATAGTACTGTAATTCCATGTCAGGTTAACATATTATTATTATTATTATTATTATTATTATTATTATTATTATTATTATTATCATTTTTAGTATTGGTTCTTATTATTTAATATCTTACCAGTGCAATTCACAGGCTATTTGGAAGGCCTAGTAAGTGTAATATTATTCATTTGAGATAGTCAATTGTGGATTTAATGATTAATTCAATATTAACATTTTATAATTTTCCTATTCAATTTATCTACGGTTTGGTTATCAACAGTATTAAATTTTGGTATACAATTATTAATGTTCTTAAGGATTTATTTAATGATAGCCAATATAAATATTCATTAAATTATGTTATTATTATTATTATTATTATTATTACTATTATTACAATATTATTATTATTTCAATGCGTTGCAAAATTCATTTGGTATAATGAGATTAGAAGATTTAGAGTAATGTAAATGATTTATAATGGTCAGCTACGTAATTAATTAATTAATTAATTTCATTAAAATTTAATTAGTTAAAAATAAAATTAATATTTTTTTACTGTAACTTTTGTATGTTTGTCAGTAAAATACTTTTTAATTTGGGAGTTAATAATAACATTTTTGGACTATGATTTTCGGAGAATCGTCATATTATTTCAGTTATTTATTATTATTATTATTATTTTATCACATTTTCATTTTGCTTTCCAAACTTTATATTGGCATTTGTGATACATTGTGGAGACATTGCTGAGTTCTTTTAAATTAGTTTATAATGCATTTCAGTGATATTAAAAATTTTTATTAATTAATTAGTATTAACATTTTATTTATTTACATATCTTAGAAGTATTTCTTATTATTATTTCGACAGACGACAAATAGTATTCCGACGATTAACTTGTGTTAGCCACATTAAATTTCATTCACATCGGTATTATTATTATTATTATTATTATTATTATTATCAAATATTCTTATTATTCTTATTCTTATTCTTATTCTTATTATTATTATTATTATTATTATTATTATTATTATTATTATTATTATTATTATTATTATTATTACTGTTATTTATTGATCCACATGCTATATAAACGCTACTATCCTAGTAATGTGTACAGTTACACTGATATCAAGTAATTGGGTGAACAAATCTGGAAATAATTATTATTTGATATAAAAATTTAATAATTAATTATAAATACACTGACTGACAGAGCAAATGCAACACCAAGAAGGAGTGCTCAGAACTTTATGCCAATTGCAGGGTAGACTGACGTCACTGAGGTATGCTCATGATGTGAAATGCGCCGCTGTGCTGCGCACGTAGCGAACGATAAATGGGACACGGCGTTGGCGAATGGCCCACTTCGTACCGTGATTTCTCAGCCGACAGTCATTGTAGAACGTGTTGTCGTGTGCCACAGGACACGTGTATAGCTAAGAATGCCAGGCCGCCGTCAACGGAGGCATTTCCAGCAGACAGACGACTTTACGAGGGGTATGGTGATCGGGCTGAGAAGGGCAGGTTAGTCGCTTCGTCAAATCGCAGCCGATACCCATAGGGATGTGTCCACTGTGCAGCGCCTGTGGCGAAGATGGTTGGCGCAGGGACATGTGGCACGTGCGAGGGGTCCAGGCGCAGCCCGAGTGACGTCAGCACGCGAGGATCGGCGCATCCGCCGCCAAGCGGTGGCAGCCCCGCACGCCACGTCAACCGCCATTCTTCAGCATGTGCAAGACACCCTGGCTGTTCCAATATCGACCAGAACAATTTCCCGTCGACTGGTTGAAGGAGGCCTGCACTCCCGGCGTCCGCTCAGAAGACTACCATTGACTCCACAGCATAGACGTGCACGCCTGGCATGGTGCCGGGCTAGAGCGACTTGGATGAGGGAATGGCGGAACGTCGTGTTCTCCGATGAGTCACGCTTCTGTTCTGTCAGTGATAGTCACCGCAGACGAGTGTGGCGTCGGCGTGGAGAAAGGTCAAATCCGGCAGTAACTGTGGAGCGCCCTACCGCTAGACAACGCGGCATCATGGTTTGGGGCGCTATTGCGTATGATTCCACGTCACCTCTAGTGCGTATTCAAGGCACGTTAAATGCCCACCGCTACGTGCAGCATGTGCTGCGGCCGGTGGCACTCCCGTACCTTCAGGGGCTGCCTAATGCTCTGTTTCAGCAGGATAATGCCCGCCCACACACTGCTCGCATCTCCCAACAGGCTCTACGAGGTGTACAGATGCTTCCGTGGCCAGCGTACTCTCCGGATCTCTCACCAATCGAACACGTGTGGGATCTCATTGGACGCCGTTTGCAAACTCTGCCCCAGCCTCGTACGGACGACCAACTGTGGCAAATGGTTGACAGAGAATGGAGAACCATCCCTCAGGACACCATCCGCACTCTTATTGACTCTGTACCTCGACGTGTTTCTGCGTGCATCGCCGCTCGCGGTGGTCCTACATCCTACTGAGTCGATGCCGTGCGCATTGTGTAACCTGCATATCGGTTTGAAATAAACATCAATTATTCTTCCGTGCCGACTCTGTTTTTTTCCCCAACTTTCATCTCTTTCGAACCACTCCTCCTTGGTGTTGCATTTGCTCTGTCAGTCAGTGTATTATTTGAAATTAACAAATGAGGTGGTCATGTGTGTTATTAAGAAATTTTTAGTTTGCACAGTCTCATAATGTAATGATATGGTTTTAACAATTTTATTTTACATTTTATGAAAATATCTTCATTTTTTTATTTATTAATAAAAAAATTATACACATTTAAATTGAAATAAGTCTGTGTCATAATTAATATAGTGAGTAGTTTTCCTTATGCACTATCCCTATGCATCCCTATTCGACGACGGGGGACTGATCGCGCCTGAGAAGAGGATCTCACACACCTTCGGTAAGTATTTTTTTAGGGCAGCCGAGGCAACATTTGACATCCAGTCAATACCGAAGGAGCTCTGCAAGGGTGCAATACATCAAGAAGTTTGGACATTCTTCCATAGATGACACTACCAAAAAACTATGATCATGCATCCTGGTGCGAAGTGAAAGAACTTATAATTTAAGGAAGTTTTGTATTTCTAGTTTTTTGTAACTGATTGATGTTCATTAATTTTTGGGTTGGCAATATTTACCTTTTCTTTCCGCCAGTTTTGGATCTAGCCCATCCCAAATTTCTGTAATTAATTTTCAACCTATCACAGGCTTCTTGTTCGATTCTGAGTGTAACTTTTAAATTGACCAATTAAATTGAGAGGGTGTGGTCGGTTTAGTCTTGAATGATCTCGAATCTTCCCTGAGGGTTTATAACTGCGGCTTTTCACGTTTCTTGGCCAATTGATCGACGTCTATCTGAGTATATGTGTTAAGCAGGAGGTGGGTGGCCTCTTTCGTCGGCAGCTAGAACATCTACAAGGTAATGGCCACATAACTTTATTCCTTCTTGCTAACCCCGCAGTTTAACCTGAGGGAAAGGACCGACCCTTTAGTATATAATAACCTTTCTAAAATGTAACTTCATAAAATCTTTAACTGTAAACCGGGGATAGAGAGTGAAGTACCCTCTCGAGCTCCCCTTCATCTTGGTTTGGGGTGATTACGTTTTTCTCTAACTGTTTTTTCCTACAGTAATGTGTTAATGCAATTTCTATACGAGTCACCTCAGTAGTTTGGGAATAGCCCCTGTTGCATCGGCCTAGAGCACTTAGGTTTTTTTAAGTGTTCATTATCTGGGAGCGCCGTATGCCTCCATTCAGTTTGTGTTTCGGGCCATTTACTTAACCTATTCTTTTCCGCTAACGCCCTATAGGTTAGGTACGAGGTACCCCTGTTTCAAATTGTAAGTTGGGCCACTGAAGGCCAGCGAGTGTAAGATTTTTGAGGTTGCCTCGAGGAGGCTGAAAGAAACCGGAGAGCCTGTTAGTTCTTTTTCAAGTTTTGTAATTGTAAAGGTGTGCCTCTGGAAGGCTAGATATTGTAATTGAGGGAGCATGTGCTCTTAAATTAAAGGGATTTCTGTCCTTAGATAAATGATTCCTTAGTGTAAATTATAGTTTTGGTAAACTGAATCAGGTATCGCTGACATTGTAAAATAGGGGCTTGAAGCCCAAAATTGTTAATGTTCTGAATCTCGGATTTTCCTAGTTTTGTTGCTAGATTACCTTGTACCTGATGTATTGTTATTTTCACTCAGTGAAATATATTGTAAAGTTTGTTTTTGGAAAAGAAATATAACCTTTTAAAGTTTTAACTCAACCTTGCTATTGTAGATAAACCCATTCACCCCGGCACCTTCTTTCACCTCTGCGTTCCACAGATGACCCCGGGACAATTATTACTATTATTACTATTATTATTATTATTATTATTATTATTATTATTATTATTATTATTATTATTATTGTTGTTGTTGTTGTTGTTGTTGTTGTTGTTGTTGTTGTTGTTGTTGTTGTTGTTGTTCTGGGGATTCCGTGGAACGCAAACATGAAAGAAGGTGCGGGCATTAATGGGTGGATAGAGAACAGATTAAATAGCTCGAGAAAAGCCTAGAACAGACAACATAACTTAAAACATGAGCAACATGAGTTACAAATTCAACAAGAGCACTACTGCTCCCTTCAATAACTCCTCAAGGAGACTGAGCTCCAAAATTTACAACAAGAAGAGCGTCTTTGATCCACACATTTACTCTCTAGGAGACTATTCTCCAAATTTTGCAAGTTCAGGCCTCTTAAAGGCACAAAACCAAACAGTATTCACCGACATATCTGCTCAACAGTTATATTTAAAAGGAAATTAATAATGGAAGTTAACTTTAACAGGGGTAACAAGTACCCATTCTGCATGGCCTTAGTTAGAAAAGGTTAAAGTTACTGGCCGAAAATCAAAATATCAGGAGGCGTACTATTGCATTCCTCTGAAATACACCTGAAAAATACCTAAAAACCTATTTGGGCTGATGGCCCTAAGTTACAGAATGAAAATGAAATGAAATGTCGTATGGCTTTTATTGCCGGGATATCCCAGGACGGGTTCGGCTCGCCAGGTGCAGGTCTTTCTATTTGACACCCGTAGGTGACCTGCGTGTCGTGATAAGGATGAAATGATGATGAAGACAACACATACACCCAGCCCCCGTGCCGTAGGAATTAACCAATTAAGGTTAAAATCCCCGATCCGGCCGGGAATCGAACCCGGGACCCTCTGAACCGAAGGCCAGTACGCTGACCGTTCAGCCAACGAGTCGGACACTACGGAGGTGACTAGATGGAGAGAAAGTTTAAATTACAAGGAAAATATGATTTTAAAGTTTACAAAAACATAGTCACCTCAAGGCCAAGTTGAAGAGGAATATAAGAGGGTTCCCACTCTTTATTTCCTAAGTTGAATTAAGATCTTAAACCAGATGTAGAATTTACATGGCAGGATTAGATTCAAAGAGAATTTTGAAACCTTCCCCTCGAGTTAACTTTCTATGCCTGCTATTACCTTGAGCTGGTGGACCTTCCGGACATGGACGCGGAAAGCCCTCCCCTGCCTCCTCCACTAATACACTCTACTGCTGGACTGGAGCGATCGAAAAGACAATATGACCCGACAGGTCCCAGCTTTTATAGCGGAGAGGAAAGTTGCAGATTTCTCTGCGCCGAAGCCCTGACACACCCATAATATCCATTGGAGAATCGAATAAATATCAAAGCCCCTGACTGGTTACTTAAATAAATGTGCAAAATTTCCTATTGACTACAATTTTAAGCTGGCGGGAAGAGATAGAAGTGCTGATAACCTTAGAACACCAAAAACAATCTACAAACAACACAATTTAGGAAAACAATATTTACAAAATTTCTCTTGAATATTTATTGTCCATTCTCTCATCAGAGGGAGAACATAAGTTGATAGTAGAGACATCTGTCGGTGAATGTTCAAACTTATTTCGAAACGAGTTTCATTGTACATTGTTCAGATGGCCTTCTAAAAGGTGCTTATTTTAAATACACGGGGCGGGATTCCTCTGGTACAGTTATTATTGTTATTACGATTATTAATTTTATGATTATTATAAAAATTCATTCCTCTAGGATCTGCGTACACACCTCCTAATCCCCTGGACTAATTCTCCCGCTCCAGCAGCGTTCATCCATCCCCAAAAGGCCAAGCCGATCCTTCCACTTCATCACGTGGCTACAACGTGTTCTGAGGAGTAGCCACACGCCTTTATTATTACATGAAGCTAGCGATCCTGTGCAACAACAGGACAGAATATCATCTCCAACTTTCTGGTGCTATGTGAAGTCACCCTTTTACACGAAAAATGCCCCTCATATCTTCCGCCTACTACATTTGTGAACCTCGATTTCTAGAAAGCTAAGGACAGACGTAATGAATATATTTGGGTTTTCTACACAATTAATTATCGAATGCATAAGAATGCACTGCAGCGACATCAAAAGTATTGGTTAATGGTTGCCTTACATCCAAAATGCCAATATATAAATGAGTACCGGCTCGCAAAGTTTGGTCACTATCCACGATCCTTTCGTCACCGCTCTGGAACTATTTCTCCATCGGATAAATACAAATTCATAGGAATAACGATCCATGATCAGAAAATAGCGACAAGGGTATACGCCGAGGATGTTTACATTATTGTTACAACTCCCTCGGATGAATTCTCTATGATGAACACAATCTACAAATTCCAGGATGTGTCCAGATCCCAACATAATGTGCAAATATGTGCAATGCTTCTACTCAACCACCACTTTTAACCTGAACCCGAATGATCGCCGCCTATAGTAAACAAAGTAAAGATACTGAGCATCGTGTTGCATAGAAAAGTGTCAAGATACTACTAATGATAAGTGGGCGATAGTCACAAACAAAGTACGCCTCACACCACAGAGACAACATACCCGCTTGGTTAATCCGATCGAAAAAGTATGACATATAAATATATTCCCTAAGATATGATATTTAGCACAAATCCTTTCCACACCGAAACTCATCAGCCAGCGACTGGATCTTGTATCGGACATTTCCTTTGAAGAGGAACCTTGTGCAGAGTAGCTCGAGGACAGCATTATTTACCATCTAACCAAGGAAGTCCCAATCTCACATGCGCTTGACTTCAAATGCCGTACTCTGCTGGGAAGTGCCATTCTCAGAGCCACAAGGTGGCCGTCTAATTAGTCTGTTTTTACATATCTACAGCCACCAGTAAATGGTCCAATCCTTAGATCGTCCGGCCATATTCGCCCTAACTTCCAAACAATAATGGGCAGTTTATTGACAGTTTTCCACAAGAAAGGAAAGAGCAACAAGAATTCCATATGTTGCAAGGAAAAATGAACCATCTAACGATTGAAAGTAAATTCTCGCAAAGGCAGTGGAAGGCACAATATTCGCCACTCCAACTTACCAGCACAGTGGAAGGCGACCTTATATTCCGACAGCTCATAAGAGGTTCCGTGACCACATGGCTGAGGATGAAATCTGCCGGGACTATGGAGAAACAGGACGTGTCACAGCATGCGAAAATGTATTATACAATGAGAGAACTTTATGGTGTTATTGTTTTTGTTTGTTGTTACTGTACGATAGAAAATTCTGCTGTTAATGGCGCGACCATCGACTGGAATGTAGCCAACTATAACACAGAGGTTGAAGTCCCTTACGTACTTCATCAATTTTCTTCGTAAAGCCTGTGACCGGTAGAACTGCACTCAGAGTGACAAGTTCATATTTGTTTAGTGTTGCTCTCCAAATTATCAGCCGATATGTGCATTATCATTTTTAAATACAAATTTGCTCCGTCTTTCTCCTATTAATAGCATTCTATTTTCTTACAGTGTTTGATTAAGAACGCCCGCCTGGTGGCCATGATCGTTAAGGCGTCGAAGCCTAAATGATCTGGCACCGTTGGTCCTGTTGGTTGAAAAAAAGGTTCACCATCAGAATGTTGGCCGGCAGGGTAGGGGAGGTGGTGGTATACAATTTCTAATCACTAGATTGCGTGCCGAAACCATGGATTAATTCAAAACCTCTCTACAGTGCTCATATAGAGTGAGGGCATGTGACGTTGTTGACAGTGATTCGTCCGTCGGATGGAAAGGTTAATCCTTGAGCAGACCCCTTGGTGCTATTCGACAGGAGTAGGCTATGTGCCGGCACCGGGTTTCACCCTTTCTACTGTCATAATCGTCGCCGCCGGGACAAAACCTCCTATGTGAAATGTTTTAGCTTAGAACTTTGGCCGGTAAGGTTCTGTCATCTAAGGTGCAATATTGTGTGAATATTGTCAAGGCATTCTCCCTCTTCATAATGTATGTGGCGCGGGTCAGTATATCTCCAAAAATATTATCACATAGGAGGTTTTGTCCCGGCAACGACGATATGCCACATCATTCATTTCATCTCATTAACTCCTCTGATATGGCTGACGTCAGGAAGGACATCAGGTCACAAAAAACCGTCACAACAGATCCACCTGATCTCATACCCGACCCCGTAGAGAAACGGGACAAGGGTTGGACAAACCTAGTGTTTGATTAAGAACATTAAAATGAAAATAAATAAAAAAGCTAAGTAACTTAGATCTGAAGAATGTCCACGTTTGTACGTATTAATGTCTAAGTATTCGAGTCACCCAGTCACTACTGATCTTCATTTAGGTAAGTCGCCCAGGTAGCAGAATCCCTATCTGTTGCTTTCATGGCCTTTCTTAAATTATTTCAAAGAAATTGGAAATTTATTGAACATCGCCTCGGTAAGTTATTCCAATCCCTAACTCCCCTTCCTATAAACGAATATTAGCCCCAAATTTGTCCTTTTGAATTCCAACTTTATCTACATATTGTGATCTTTCCTACTTTTAAAGACACCACTAAAAGTTAATTCGTCTACTAACGTCACTCCATGCCATCTCTCCACTGACAGCTCGGAACATATCACTTAATCGAGCAGCTCGTCTCCGTTCTCCCAAATCTTCCCAGCCCAAACTTTGCAAAATTTTTGTAATGCTACTCTTTTGTCGGATATCATCCAGAACAAATCGAGCTACTTTTCTTTGGACTTTTTCCAGTTCTTGAATCAAGTAATCCTGTTGAGGAACCGTACTCTATTTGGGGTCTTACCAGAGACTTACATGCCCTCTCTTTGACATCCTTATTACAATCCCTAAACACCCTCAAAACCATGTGCAGAGATCTGTACCCTTTATTAATAATCCCATTTATGTTATCACCCCAATGAAAATATTTCCTCATATTAACACCTAAGTACTTACAATGATTCCCATAAGGAACTTTCACTCCATCAATGCAGTAATTAAAAGTGAGACGACTTTTCCTATTTGTGAAACTCACAACCTGACTTTTCACCCCCTTTATCATCATACCATTGCCTGCTGTCAATCTTACAACATTATCGAGGTCATTTTGCAGTGGCTCACAATATTGTAGCGTACGTAACTTATTTATTACTCTATGCAGAATAACATCATCCACAAAAGGCCTTATCTCTGATTCCACTTCTTTACTCATATCATTTATATATATGTATAAGAAAACATAAAGGCCCAGTAATACTGCATTAATTAATACAGGGTCAGATAAAGCTTCACCTGCTCTAATTCTCTGAGATCTATTTTCTAGAAATATAGCCAACAATTCAGTCACACTTTTACCTGGTCCAATTTCACTCACTTTTGCCAGTAGTCTCCCATGATCCACCCTATTAAATGCCATAGATAGGTTGATAGCGATACAGTAAATTTGACCTCCTGAATCCAAGATATCTGTCATAACTTGCTGGAATCCTACAAGTTGAGCTTCAGTGGAATAACTTTTCCTAAACCTGAACTGCCTTCTATCGAACCAGTTATCAATTTCGCAAAGATGTCTAAATGTCAGAAAGAATGCTTTCCCAAAACTTACATGCAATGCATGTAAACCTGACTAGCCTGTAATTATCAGCTCTATGTATATCACCGTTTCCTTTCTACACAGGGGCTACTATAGCAACTCTCCATTCATCTGGTATAGCTCCTTCGGCCAAACAATAATCAAATAAGTACTTCAGATATGGCACTATATCTCAACCCATTGTCTTTAGTATATCCCCAGAAACTTTATCAATTCCAGCTGCTTTTCTAGTTTTCAACTTTTGTATCTTACTGTAAATGTCATTGTTGTCCTCTATCTGGACATTATCATTGTAACCAACAATCTTTACATACTGCTGACTGAATACTTCTGCCTTTTGAAGATCCTCGCATACACACTCCCCTTGTTCATTAATGATTCCTGGAATATCCTTCTTGGAGCCTGTTTCTGCCTTAAAGTACCTATACAAACTCTTCCATTTTTCACTAAAATTTGTTTGACCACCAATTATGCTTGCCACCATGTTATCCTTAGCTGACTTCTTTGCTAGATTCAATTTCCTAGTAAGTTCCTTCAATTTCTCCTTACTTCCACAGCCAACTCTATTTCTTTCCAGCCTGCACCTTCTTCTTAGTCTTTTTACTTCTCTGTTAAAATATAGTGGATCTTTACCATTCCTTGCCACCTTTAAAGGTACAAACCTATTTTTACATTCCTCAACAATAATTGCTTTAAACCCATCCCAGAGTCTGTTTACATTTTTATTTACCGTTTTCCACCGATCATTGTTACTTTTTTAACTCCCTCATGACTGTTTTATCAGCCATATAGTACTGCCTAATAGTCCTATTTTTAACTACGACTAAAACAGATTCGTGATCACTAATACCATCGATTACTACAGTTTCTCTGTAGAGCTCCTCTGGTTTTACCATCACCACATCCAGGATCTTCTTCCCTCTATTTGTTTACATCACTTTCTGAATCATTTGTCCTTCGCATATCAACTTATTTGCCATTTGTTGGCCATGCTTCCTGTCGTTCACATTACCTTCCCAATTGACATTTGGTAAATTGAGATTTCCCGCTACAATAACATTCCTTTCCACATCGTTTCCCACATAGCTAATTATTGTATCAAATAATTATGTATCAGCGTCAGCCCTACCCTTCCCCGGTCTGTACACTCCAAAGACATCAAATTGCCTATTCTCTTTAGAAATGAGCCTTACACCTAGAATTTAAAGTTTGTCTCATCTTTACCTTTTCGTAGCTTACAAATTCTTCTTTCACCGGAATGAATACTCCCCCTCCTACCATTCCTATCGTATCTCAACGATACACACTCCAGTTCTGTGAGAAAGTTTCTGCATCCATTATATAATCTCTCAGGCATGATTCAATTCCTGTAACAATATCTGATAAGTATATATCTGTTAAATTACTTAATTCTATTCCTTTCTTTACAATAGGGCCTACTTCTGCAGTTCAACACTTACATTTTTATGTTATCGCTACATGACTTCCGAATCCCTGTACCAGTGGCGATTCGTGACTTCTGGTTTAGGAGATGTAACCGAAATGAAAGTGCAAACATCAACGCAAGAGAAAACAACAAACAAGGTCAACAGAAAATTTTATTTAAGATCTCACATTCACTAATCCAATGGTCTGTATTATAAATATTTCTGTTGAAATGACGAACACTCGACTTAAGTTGTGTAGTTTACATTCAGAGTTGGACGCGATTCTCCTTCATTTATAATTCTGCTTTTCTCCGTAAAAGGAAGTATACTAATCGTTCAATTGCACAAAAGTTAGAATTCAATTCGGATTGCGCGGTAGAAACGCGCGACCCTGTCGCTCCTACATCCATGCCTGCTGAACTACTCTCTGATCGGTGTGATGTCATTTCAAAATCGCATCATTCCCGCATTTTCTTTGTTTGATATTTACTCTACAAGCCTACGAAACTGAATCATGTATATTACAACAACACAAATTTGTCATACATCATAATTTATAGCACAAGAAAAGAACCACTCACAAGCAACCACTCCAATATTTCACTAAATAGCAAATAAATCCCGGCCACACGCGATAACCTACAGGATTCCACCTTGCATCGCCCTCTTGACGGATGTTCGTTCCTCATTCCACCCCTATGAAAGAGATCAACAAACAACAAGGATCCAATGTTCGTGCTGCCATCTCTGGAGTAGTTTGGCAATTAGTAGCAGTCACTAGCCAGCGACGCTCGTTTCATCCATCTCTGAGTATCGATAACTGTGGGTTTGAATTTTATATAAATAACCTCCGTTAAAATATGAACAATTAATATGTATTTTTCGTCGAAAATACAGGGGGTGTAAAACATCAATCGCTTGTATTGGAAATTCGCCACTGCCCTCTACCCTCATCACCGATCCATAGACCACTCCGTTTCCCTGAATGTACCTTCCTATACCCTTCTAAACAGATTACCTAGTTTATACATACCACTACAGTTTAAATAGGCCATCTGAGCGCAGATCCTTATCCCCTACCCACCCATTAGGATCTAGAAATCTCACTCCCATTCCCACAAACCCACACCATAGTCTCATTTAAATCCCCAATCACCTTCCAGTCAGTATCCTTTCTACACAGTATTCCACTGATAGTTATCTCCACTTCCTTAAATTTCACCGGTGCTGCATTTACCAAATCCAACACTTCCCCAACTTTGTTGGTACTTGTACCTGCTTGCCTTACGTTGTTGGTACCGTCGTAAAACACTACCACCTTCTCTTCTACTTTCCTCAACACTGTCTCAACCTAATTCCTGGATAACACTCTACCTCGGTTCCCTTTCCTTCACACACTTTCTCCACGTGTCTTACAATGGAATCCCCCATGACCAGAGCCTGAACCCTACACACCTCATTTGATCCCCTCCCCTCCTGGTCAGCCCTATCTCTCCTAACAGCTGCAGAACCTACTTCCTCCTCCTTTTTCTCCCTCCCATGACCCTGTTCCAGCTGTCTTTTCCTATCCTCTACTCTACATTTCCCTTTCCTACTTTCCCCTTCTTCCTACTTCCACATTTCTCAGCAACAGTTCCCTGTTCCTCATCAACCCTCTATTGTTTTACCTGCAGTGACTCGTACCGATTTCTCACAGACACCTGTCCTGAATTCTGATCCTGAATAGAGCCCCCTGCAATCTCCTTCCCCTTAACACATTAGACCACCTGTTTCTACAATCCCTCACTTTCCTTCCCATCTCTCCTTCACACCTACTGTATCCTGTATTGTTTGAGGGAGGCCTACCTTCCTTCCTGTTTTCTGAGAGAATCCTGTTTATTTCCCTCAAACTCTCCAACTCCTCCCTCATACTCCTTAATGCCTGGCCACACCCACGGTTCCTTCACTTGCACTCCTTAGCCATTCTGTACAGGAAAATGAAAATAAAATAAAAAATAAAATATTTTTTCTGTGCAAAAGATGAAAGGAAACAAATATTGTGTAGGATAGTACACAAAGATCACATGACAATAAGGTTATTAACATACTGCTACACTACAATACTGCTTAGTCGTACTATATTTTATCCTACAAAACCCTAACAGGATAAGAACTGCCGCTGATTATTGAATTCCGACAGGAATACACAAGAATTACACAAGTGTAAACTGCAGTTACCCTATCCTAATTAAAACAACAGAATTCTAGTAAGAGAGTTTCTACATGTACTTCTACTATACTACACAAACATTTTACAATAATACAATAAGCACGCTAATTTCTAATAAGATACTACAATACACTACAATAATTTCAAACTACGTTCGGACGTATCCTGATTACAATATGTTATTACTAATCACGAACAGAAATTAAAATTGCAATTAAAGTTTGAAATTCGCAAGAACTATTCAAAGATTACCAACAAAGCTAAATGCGCAGACAGATTATTGTTAGTACTATTTTATCCTGCTATTCTCTAATAGAAACACACACACAAATATACACACGAATATAGCAGGCAAGATAACATCTAATATACCGTATCTACACTACAATTCTCAACTGAAATGTGGTTATATGATTTTTACATCTGGTGGATTACTATTATTTTTCCCTACTACGCGGGACGGAGAATAAAAGTGTCCTTAAATGCTGAAAAATAAGAGGTTGTCTACAATAATTTCTCAAAAAAGAAAGAAAGAATTTCTGTCAAAACTACGCTGGGGACCTGAAATGTAATATTATTGGGATATAGGAATTTGAGTATTAACTTTTACTCGATGGATAAACGAAGGTGCAAAAGTATAAAGTATACCGGGGACTTAGAACTACAAATTATCGGAATACAGTAATCAGCTGATTCTTGTATTTGTTTACTCAACTATCACATACCCTTTAATCTCGTTGGAATGCAGCGAACACTCGTCAACAATCCAAAGACTGCTGAGTAATTCCCCAGTGAAAGACCGTGTATTCTCTTCAACTTCTTTTTTAAACCGAAGTTTACAGGTGTATCATGGTATTTAATTGAATAAATTATTACGTTCATGATAGTTTGAACGGATACCGTTACCTATACGAATGTAAAAGTTGCGGAAGTTACAACTTCTTATGATAATCTGCCTTTGTTAGTATTATACCAACGAACCTACAGATATTAAAATAAAGTTAATAGTATTACCTAAATTATTTCCTAAACCTAAATTCGGAACAAGGTACACCTAGCTAGCCTATAAAATGTAATCTATTGAACACCAACTGAACTACTTGATATAAAATTCAAATAAATATCACTACTTCCAACTTCTACCAACAAGATCTAAATACCAATATATAAATAGCTCTAAATGGATCACACACACAAATTTAAACAATTTCAATAGGTTTCAACTACTTTATCACTTCGATAATGCAAGAGCACTCTCAACAGCCGACCATTCACAAGCGCGCCCAACAGTGTATCTTGTAAATGGTTAATAAATTAAAAACAAGAGTCTTCTGGCAAGCAGCCGCCACTGATTGATAGGCCTTACAAGAGGAGAAAGCAAGCTAAAAAGCAAGCAGTTGGAGGGACCTTCGAACAACGTCGAACTCGACTAGTTTTTAAAGAAGTGTACATGAATACAGAAGGATACGATAATAAAGAACAACTTATTGATATACAAGCGCTGTAAGCCCATTAAGACCTGTATTTGAGAGAGAGCAAAGAGGATCTTAAAAATATTTCTAGCATTGTAGGGTGCAATAATCTACGTATATATTAAATATAAATTTATGAATATATGGGTTTCGAACCCCACTGTCAGCAGCCCTGAATATTGTTTTCCGTGGTTTAACATTTTCACACTATTTATCAGTGGCGTATCGGTAAAGCCCAAACCTCAGTTGAGAATGATAGAAGTCTAAAGCACATTATAATGCAAGCATCTGACACATTGTTCCATTTACAAAACTTGAAAGCAGTGAGAAAAAACGTCGCACGTATTTCTGAGAGCAAGGCATCGGAGACTGATATTGCAGCCCAGACTCTCGTCCCTCTCCCCTCCACTCACCCATAGCGGCTTGCTGCTGTATATCGTCGGATAGGAGCGGGGACCGAGAGGGGAGGGGTAGGTGTGCTAGGCTTTGGTCCGTCAGATCGCCGCTGCTAACTATCAACCATGCTTTACTCATCGTATATACTTCTTCATCTCATAGTTCTGACTTAATCATATAGATAACAGAGTGCTGGTATTTCACTCCCGTTCTCTTCTATATCCTTTTAGGAAGACATTGCAGGGCTGCTCTTATAGGAGCTATATAGTTTTATTTTTATAGGCACAACTGCTAAAATGAAATGCAATCTTTCAGGTTCTCTTTTGTTGGTTGGAATCGAACCCGTGAGCATGGATCAGACACCACTACTGATCTCCCGAGGAAGCGAATAAACCAGTGAACGGTGGGTACGACCGCTGTAAAATTGAGCATTTGTCTTTAATAATAATAATAATAATAATAATAATAATAATAATAATAATAATAATAATAATAATAATAATAATAATAATAATAATACCTAATAATAATGGTGCATGGCATCTGTGTAGGCTAGGTGGTGTCCTATTGAGGATAAAATGAATGGCGAAGACGTCATAAATACCCAGTCCCCAAATCAGGGGAATTAACAGTATGAGGAGGTTGATTCTGAAAATTTACCCGGGGCCATCGGACCATTTAGCCACAAAACCTGACTTTAATTTGATAAACTTTCGGCTACCATCTCCACTGATCAGGTGTTGAGCATTGGCAGTAGTAGTGGCCAGGGCAGTAACTTGTGAAGCAGCCTTCACAACACAGCAGGCTTCTACGTTGGCTTTTGTCTGCAGCTCAAAACGCTGAAGGCTTGACGTTCACTAAACCAGCCATCGAAAAGGGGTAACCTAAGTCTACTGCTAACCCACGTCTTGTCGTCACATTCGTCAAGTTTTATCGTAGAAACCGATGCTGCTCGGCTTCCTTTCATCACAGTTGAATAATTAGAACATAGTACACACCACAGGTCGGTTCAATTCATAAACATCGAATTTACAGATGTGAAATAAACCTTGCCTTATTGTTCTCCTTTTTTAATAACTCGTTACATTTGTTGATTCATCCATTTAAAAAAAGGATTCCTGAACACAAATATGCAAGCAAGCATTCTACTCGTACGGCAAATCATGAATTAACAAACAATTTTACTGACATGTTCAACCAAGCAAGTGGCTGTGCGGTTTGGGTCACGTATTACGTATGGATGCCTAAGGAGTCTTTAATTTTCACACCTTCGTGGTCCTTGTCTTCCTAAGGCCTTCATTCTTCGAATTGTCGGACCCCTTCTATTTTTTCTCTCGGATTAGTATTATTATAGAGGATGGTTGCCTAGATGTACTCTAAAAACAATAATCACCACCACCACCTGTCATATCATAGCTGGTATGGTAAAACTGAATAAGACATAAATGATCGAAAATTGTATTCCATATGACTTATGTTACGTAATACTTTTCGAGAGGACCAATAGCATATGCAATGAACAACTATATTTCAGGCGCCCTCCTCTAAAGTACCATTTCAACTACGCTATTTATTCATAGCGTAGACCAGTGGCGGGCACAATTCGGCTCAATGAGCAGTGCTCCAGCTAAGTCAGGAAAAAGAGCAGAGCATACGCTCTGAGGGAAGTTAACCTTGTCGCTGCTTGCACAGCTTGCCGTTACAACTATTGTGTCTAACGTCTCGTTCTATTCAGTGCATTAGATATTGGTACTAAGTAAATACGTTTAATTATACTCCTTCCATTAGGTTATGCGTAGGAAACTTAATTACTTTGACATCTGATAACTAAATGCTGCTTTGACTACTACCTATGTCCGCCTCTGTGGTGTAGTGGTTAGCGTGATTAGCTGCCACCCCCGGAGGCCCGGGTTCGATTCCCGGCTCTGCCACGAAGTTTGAACAGTAGTATGAGGGCTGGAACGGGGTCCACTCAGCCTCGGGAGGTCAACTGAGTAGAGATGGGTTCGATTCCCACCTCACCCATCCTCGAAGTGGTCTTCCGTGGTTTCCCACTTCTCCTCCAGGCGAATGCCGGGATGCTACCTAACATAAGGCCACGGCCGCTTCCTTCCCTCTTCCTTGCCTATCCCTTCCAATCTTCCCATCCCTCCACAAGGCCCCTGTTCAGCATAGCAGGTGAGGCCGCCTGGGCGAGGTACTGGTCATACTCCCCAGTTGTATCTCCCGACCAAGAGTCTGAAGCTCCAGGACACTGCCCTTGAGGCGGTAGAGGTGGGATCCCTCGCGAAGTCCGAGGGAAAAACCGAACCTGGAGGGTAAACAGATGATGATGATGATGATGATGACTACTACCTATAGTCCTAAAAATACAATAAGCCAACATGAAAACTTTTTTAGAACACAGCATAAACAATGAACGAGAAACTAGCTATAGGTTAAGTACAAATAAGTTACATGAATAAATATCATTTATCATAAACAAAACATAGGCCTATGTGCTCGTATATCTAGACTTTCATTCTGCAAATGATGAGGAGGCATGCGTATCCTTTCGCTGAAGAAGACGAGTTATATTTGGTGCGATCTTGCGCTTGTAATTCGAGAAACGACAGTGAAATATGCTTCAGTTCTTCGTGGAGATTTATTTATCTTCAATAGAGAGAACAGTTTCTCACACTGATATGTTGAGCCAAACATTGATAGAAGTTTGGCATATTTGGGAAATCTGTTTGCGAAAAATGTTCATAGATAGTGATAGGCTTGTTCGAGATTCATACTTAACCTTCAGTTCACTATCACATCGACTGAACTCGCACTGTACATCAGACGGACCGTTATCAATTGCTATAGCAGTTGAAGAGGTCGCAGCAAACACTATCAGATCAATTGAAAAATCGTCCAGATCTCTAAATCGGATGGAATAATCGTTTACAAGACTCGCAAGAGTACCTGAACATGTCTCCAATTGATTTTGAGTTTACCTAAATTTCCGCATTGATAACATTTGACACTGCCAAATTTCGCTGGCACGGGGGCTGGGTTTATGTGTCGTCTTCATCATCATTTCATCCCCATCACGACGCGCAGGTCGCCTACGGGTGTCAAATCGAAAGACCTGCACCTGGCGACCCGAACTTGTCCTTGGACACTCCCGGCCCTAAAAGCCATACGCCCTTTCATTTTCAATTGCCCACCTATGGCGTAGACTGTATTTTCTTGTTCCCCGATAGTACATAGGCCTACCGATTTTCATATTAAATTCTTTGTACCATTTTTTCGTGGCTCGGCGTTAATATGGACTTAGCAACAAAAGTCCAAATTCAATACTATCTCTGTTATCATAGCTGGTATAAGGTTAAGGACGCACGGCCGTGAGCTTGCATCCGGGAGATAACGGGTTCGAATCTCACTGTCGGCAGCACTGAAGATGGTTTTCCGAGGTTTCCCATTTTCACACCAGGTAAATTCTGGGGCTGTACCTTAATTAAGGCCACGGCCGCTTCCTTCCAACTCCTAGGCCTTTCCTATCCCATCGTCGCCATAAGACTTATCTGTATCGGTGCGACGTAAAGCCATTAGCAACAAATGTATACGACATAAATGATCGGAAATTTAATACTATATAATTTTAGTTATATAGTATTTATCGATAGGACCACTAGTAACATAGTATTTGATAATTCAATTAAGGCCTTCCCCTAAACTACCATTTCACTCAGCGTGAATAAAATTATTTTTAGCCTAGATTGTAGCGACTTATTCCCCGACTTTAAATACCGAATTTTCATTAAATTCTCTTCAGTCATTTCTCGTGATGCGCGTACATACAGACAGACAGGCAGGCAGGCATGCAGGCAGGCAGACGACAGAAATTACGGAAAATTGAGAAGTGCATTTTATTGTTACTGTGGACACTACCGATACAGAAATACCATTATTTTTAAATTCTGAGCAATGTACAGACAAAATTCTTATTTTATATAACAATGGCTTTCTTTTAAAACCGAGTATGTCCCAATACTCTTCCTACCCATTATATTCCTTAAGACTGGTCACGCCTCCCAGTCACATATTTATATGCAGTCCATCAGAATAATTTTCGTTGTGGTCATTTTTCTATGCTAATGTGTAAAGGGAAATGAACTTTAAATACATTTTACTGTAGGAGTTTGTAAATTCGCCAAGCAAACAACATCCCTACAATACGGTACGGTAAGGTCCATTTTCCTTTACACATTAGCATAGGAAAATGAACACAGCTAAAATTATTCTGATGGACTGCATGCAAATATATGACCGGGAGGCGTGACCAGTCTTAAGGAGTATAATGGGTAAAAATAACATTTGGACATACAAGGTTTTAAAAGAAAGCCATAGATATATAGATGAGAAATTTTATTGAACGAAGAACTTTACCTTCAGGGGAAGGTCGTATCTCTGGATGCGCCTTCACGAAATCCCAAAATTCTCTAAACCACTTTATCATTTCATGAGAATATGTCAGCCCTTTGCAGTCGACATAAAAATAAACACTTGGTTGGCGATAAAAGCCATCGTCGATACTGCAACTGAATTGATCGTCGATGATCAGGTCTTTACTACATCCTAATTTATCTTGTGACACCAATTTCTCGGGATCCCAAAGTCTCTGCTCTGATCTCAAATTTGCCTTCCTCTCTCTGGATCGTTCCCTACGTACAGTTTCGATAAACGACTCCCAATCAGCACTATGTCTGTTTCTCTCGCTAAGCCCGGTGGTTCCGGAAGCATCAAGATGGGGCCCCGTTGATGAAACCTTTCTTCCTGCGGTGTAGCCCTTATGCCACCTTTTCTCCTTTGGAAATGGACTTTCAGGCTCTTTTGCAAAGAACGGTCTCGAGGCTTCTGATTCATCAAAGCTAAATCTCACTTTGGTTCCCCTTTTTTCAATCCTAGTTACATTACGTGTGTCTGATCTACTAGATATTTCCTCTTTCTCCTGATTATTCTTTTCTAGTTTAGAGGGCAAAGCAAAACCCATCTTCCATCTCATCTCCTTAGGGTACGAACTCCCCTGCCTTTCATCAAAAAATGATTCATCAGGTACATCAGTACTAAAACTTACCCTTCTTTTCCAATTGTTTAAAGGTTTTTCTTCCAATCTTGGAGTAGGTTGTTTTGAAGTACCAGAAATATATTCTCTCTTCTCTCCCGGATAGGATTTATTCTTTTCTAGTCTAGGAGGAAAAGTAGAATCCATTAACCCTCTCGACGCCTTGGGACAGGAACTTCTTCGGATTTTATCAGCATGTGGCTCATCGCGTACATCAGAGCTAAAACTTACCCTCCTTTTCTGCTTTCTTGAAGAAATGCCTGTAGAATGTTCTTCACGTGTTTCCTCTCTCACCGTTTTCGAATTCTCCGGTGAATGTCTATCATCCTCCTTATTATCCTTATGAAGTAACGTAATAGGTCGCTGCGAAGCACCGCTAAGATCCTTCCGTATTTCAGCAGCAGATATTTTCATTTTTTCTTCTGAGGACTCTGAAGTGTATCCCTTAGACCATCTAGTTTCCTTAGGGTAGGATTTTCTTCTCTCTTCTAGAATTGGCACTTGGTCTGAAACACCAATGCTAAATCTCACGCTCTTTCTAGACATGCCTAATGTAAAATGAACTCAATCTGCCTTAGAAATCCAAACCATTACAAATGTATAAACACGAGCCTATAGGGAATCAGATGTATAGAATTGAACATATCACGAGCTACATTGCACACAAGACTCGAATCTACTTCTTGCACACAAATAGTATCAGGTCTACCTATTTGAAACCCACCCACACACCGACCTACCAAATCATTCTTTGTTGTTGCCCAAGAGATTACATGGTATGCAATCCAAACACATTTCAAGCTAAAGACCAACATGACGTTCTGCACGTACTTCCATGGCAGTCATAGAGTAAACAGGTTATTTTGGTCTACCCCTCCTACGCAAGTATTGACGGCTTCTTCTTCTTCTTCTTCTTCTAGAATGGTGTGATTGGACTCATTTGTTATCGTCCAGTCACGAAACCAGATTAATAACATCAACACTGACACATATATCACTCGTAATCAAACGTAAAAGGTATAGCTGATATAAAAGAACATAGGACTCACACAAAAACATGATGACCTCATATGAGACACAGGTTAAGGTGATTTATATCCCACCAAAAATATGACAAACATTTTGCAATGGAAGAGTGAGAACAAAGAGACTTTTAAAGGATTATAATACAATATGTGCATCATCAAGAAACTGATTTATGCTGTTTAACAAGAGTAGGAGTTAGAGAGGATAGTAAACACGAAATACTTGTGGGGAAGGGGATGTTCATGTTAAGCAAAGAGGATAGGAAGCGCTGGCGGGGAACATCAAAAGCAAGACATTGTAACAGGAGGTGATTACTGTCAGTATCAGGCAAGCCACAAACACAGGAAGTTGGGGGAGAAAGATGAAATCGATTTTTATATTGGGGAGTAAGAGCATGATTAAAACTTAGACGAATAATAGATGCGATGTGGCGCCGAGAGTACGTGCCATAATAAAACCACGGTTTATGAGGAATAACAGGTTGTAATAGATGATAAAAATGTCCCTTTTTTCGTGACGATTCATTCCAATCAGACTGCCATTGTTGATACGATATAGCCCGCACTTCATATATGAGATCAGAAGGAGGGATTGCTAGAGAAAGTATTGACGTCAATGAGTCACGCAAAGTTCGTAAGCATGGTCAGCTGGTATAAGATCAACACCAACGAGGTATATAAACATAAATGATACAGTACTCGTCCACAGCCCCCAACGGCGTAGACCTACTATGGCTTCAAGTTGCAAATACGCAAGAACCGAACCGAAGATTTTCGGATGGTACACCGTGGCTTCAAGGCATAAATACGCAAGAGCTGAATCAAAAATTGTCAAGTGTTTGCAGTGCATCGTCAACTGTGTCCTTGACTCCTCGAAAACGTATTTTATTAATAATAAAATAGTAGAGTGGACTGTTATTAGCCGTATTTGGGCACACATTCTGTACGAAATTGTGCAATCAAGCATTTAGCTGTTCGGTTTATCCCAATAATAATAATAATAATAATAATAATAATAATAATAATAATAATAATAATAATAATAATAATAATAATTGTACCGGCTGGTACACCTCTACTCCGCACATTTGAATTTTCCGCCTTAAAGTACTCCTCTACTGGAGAAACTCTGAACTTTAACAACTGTATCAATTCATAAGTTTTCTCAGAAGATGTCACTAGCGTAAATTTTGTGATTACGAAGTTGTCAGTACTGTGTGGAGTTCAACTTGTTTTGTTTTCTATTGATCATGAAGTGTGGACATTCTCTGAAAGATGTCTACAAAAAACCTATGACCATGCACCCTGGTGCGAAGTGGATGAACTTTATTTGAAGAAATTTTGTATTCATAAGTTTGTTCTTTACTAAATTTCGTTCTTTCATTTGTGGGTTGGCAATGTAAATATTTTCTTTCCGCCAGTTTTGAACTTAGCCAATCCAGAATTTCTGTAATTAATTTTTGACCAATCGTGTCTTTCTTCTTCGATTTGTATGTGTAACTGTAAGCTACCCAATAAACGACTGTGGGTGTGTCTTAATTATTCTTGAAAGGTCTCGAATCTTCCCCGTGAGTATAAAAACTGCTGATTTTCCTGGCTCTCCGCCACTCGAACAACATCTAGCCTAGTATATGAAAGTGTAGCAGGGGGCTGGTAGCGCCTCTTCCTTCGGGCAGCAGCTCTACACAAAGATAATGGCCGTTTAACATCTTTATTTTCTTGCTAGCTCAGCCGTTTAACCCTCGGGGAAGGTCCGAAACCTTTTTGATGTAACCTATCTGTCCAAAAATGTAACTTTTGCCGTTTTGATGTAAAATGTTCATATAACTTTAACTGTAAATCGGGGATAGAGAGTGCTTTACCCTCTCGAGTTCCCCTTCATTTTGAATTTGAGGTGACTACGTTTTCGTAACCGTTCTTCTACTCTTCCTTAATGTGTTAAATTTATTCTGTATACGAGTCACCTCCATAGTTTGGGAATAGCCCCTGCTTCATCGCCCTAGTGCCTCTTAGGTTTTTAGAAGTTTCATGTAGGAGTGCATATTCACGCCTCCATTCAGTTTTGCATTTTGGGCCATTAACTTAACCTATTATTTTCCTACTAAGGCCCATTAGGTTGGGTACAAGATACCCCCGTTTCTTTGTAAGTGTGCCTTGAGGGAAGTTCATAGTAAAAATCCGTGGTGGTCTTTGATAGACTCAGAACATTGAAAGCGGGTCAGCTCTTTTATTTGTGGTAAATGTGCCTCTAGGAGGCTTGACATTTCTAAGTGGGAGCAAGTGCTCCATGTAATGAGGGGATTTCTTCCCTTTGGTAATATGTGGTTGTGAGCTGAGTGCTCAGAAATTGTAAAAAGTAGGGCTTGTGGCCCAGATTGTTAAAATATCTCTAAATCTTGGCTTTTCTGGTATTGTACCTGATTTGACTTGTTGTTACTTGTCAAAATCTGAAGTTTTATGTTAAAATTGTTTTGCTATTTTTGAAAATATAACCTTTAATGCCATTTTAATCAATATCTCGGCTTTGTAGTTAGACCCATTTCAGCCCGCACCTTCTTTCACCTCTGCATTCCACGGGTAACCCCGGAACAATAATAATAATTCTAAAACATATAATAGCTAATGGTATATATTACGGTTATTGCCACAGCTCTCACAAGGCAATAATAGTTGAGATTTCTGAAAAATAAATTATACTCGCATACACATTATACTATTTCATGGTTAAGAAGTAGAAACAAGTTTATAGCCATTTGCCTTACCTACATATTAAGAGTTACTATAACAAAAATTAAAAACAGAAGTTAAATACAAGGCTATAATCACCACAGATTAGTATACACAAGTAAAGCAGTACATACGGAACGACAGGAAATAGACACTATCCAGAAGAGAAAAAAAATTACTGAAAATAAACATCTTTTCTTTCAAAACATTCCGCACTTTCATTCTTAATAATATGATGGAGATATTCATTCTCGCTAAAGCCAATAGTTGTGGGGAAAATATGGGGATGACAACGATAAATCCCCACTCTCCGGTTGTCTTCGTAGTTCTTATTAGCACGAATTAGCAGATGTATAGAATTGAAGATATCACGAGCTACATTGCACACAAGACTCGGATCTACCGAAATTCTTTCACACAAATAGTATCAGGTCTACCTGTTTGAAACCCACCCACACACATACCGAATCATTCGTTATTGTTGCCGAAGAGATTACATTGTATGCAATCCAAACACATTTCAAGCTAAAGACCAACATGACACACGCAAGAACCGAACCGAATACTTTCGTCAGCTGTGTCCTTCACTCCTCCGCCCGTGAATATTCATTTTACAGTTTGAAGCCGTAGTACACCGCCGGGGAATAAGGCCAAGTTATACTAGTTATTTCTGTAGTTGACAGGGAAAGTTAGTTCACATGTGCACTTATTCGTTCGAAAAGACATCAGTTCACTTACAATGAATGATCATAACGATCGTGAATTATAAATTTACACACGATGGGGACCACGTATGAAAAAGAAGACACTGTACATTTAAGGTTCTGACACAGGGGGAGATATCAGAAATAGAAGCAGTGGCGGCCTCTGGCTATTCGCATACTCGCAAGTGCACACCCGAACTGGTTAACATGCATGGCACTTATTTTAAAGCAAAGAATATTCAATAAAATGCAAGTTACCAGACATTGTGCGTGATTTACTCATTGTTATTGTCACCTCTCTAGAGAATGTTCTTTCCTGGCAGAATCGAAATATCAGGATTATGCGAGCGGTCCTATGCTACCGGGTAGCAGCGCGTGAGGCAGTCTTGTATAGGACAATCTGAGACAAGAATACGAAATTGCGATAGCTTATACGCATGTACTTTTGCGTGTTACAGTGGGTGGTGTAGGAAACCTCTACCCAGGGCCTATCAGGGTGCATGCACTGTGCACGGTGCAAAAGACGACTTCGCTTGGTTGACCAGAGTGTAGACCCCCACTCCTCGATTTTGAGCAATAGCGCTGTCTCTCTCTTTCCCCACGCCTGTCTCGCTCGCTCCGCCTGTCTCCCTCTTCCTCACTTGCTCCGTAGCGCTCCAAATCCGAGCCGAGTTGAGCCGAGCTTAGCCGAGTAGCCCAGAGACGAAGCGTTGGTCCGAGCCGAGCCGAGTGGGACCGATGCAATGTGCACAGGAACTCTGCGCCTCAGTTTGCACGCGTGAGATTTTGGGCGTTTGAGAGGCCCTGCACTACACAGTCCGAAGAAATTTCACCACCACTGGCACCGAGCAAGTGGCTGCGCTGATTGGGCCACGTAGCTATCAGCTTGCATTCGGGAGATAGTGAGTGCAAACCCCATTGGTGACAGCCTTGAATATGGTTTTCTATTTTCACACCAGGCAAATGCAAGGGATGTACCGTAATCAAGGTCACGGTCGCTTCCTTCCCTCTCCTAGGCCTTTCTTATCCCATCGTCGTCATAAGAGCTATCTGTGTCGGCGCGAAGTAAAGCAAACTGTAAAAAAAGAAATACTACCACTGGCTAACGTCAGGGTGCAGCATTTCCTGGAGACCCTAGACCAGGCCAAATGAGTGAAAGGTGAGTTACGATGCTCAGCCTTTGCCGCCCCGCTACTTGCCAACGTGTTCGTCTCCTTCTTTTCTGGTAACAGATAAATTTGCAGCAAATGGGCCCCGTAGGATGAGTTCATTCATGGGTATGTTGTCTAAAACGTAAGATGGAGAGCAATTGGGTGTGTCAACGGCTGATTGAAAGGTAAGTATGCTATTCTGTTTATGTGCACATTTGTGTATGTGAAAGAGAGAGGCAGACAGAAAACGAACACGTGAGTATGAAAGAAAGAAATGCTGTACACACATTTGAATAGACCACGAGCCGCCACTGAGTAGAAGTGAAGGTATAGAATGCTGAGTGGGTTCTTGATTATATTCTGTGTTCAAAATGCCAGGAACTAACTACTACTTGTTTACATCTGATATTCTTTCACCAGACGGAGTAGCACGCTAAACCTATGACTGCTCTGTTAGTCAGTCGGTTAGTTTTTGTGACAGTGAATACTTTCGCTCGAGTCACTAGCCCCTAAACCATCATTACACATTGCTTTTACATTTATAGCATTCACAAAGTCTTCTCAAAAATTGATCATGCCATTTCGGTAATATGATGACTGTATTCGGTCCACTAACGTGGCCATTGCTCGCCCCACTGTCCTGTACCAAATACGATAAAAATATGTATTTATTTCCCACAATTATGTGCTGCCAAAGTGGGCAAAAAGAAAAATCAAGGAGATCTTTGTAAAAAGGAAAACTAGGTGTATGAATAGTAAGAGCTCAGATAGAAAACCACTTCTAAAGAAAGAAGACAAGGCAGAAACATGGCAGGAACATATCCAAGAGTTATACCAAGGTAAGTGTAATGTTTTCATATATAATATAAATGAAAATGAAACCTCACAATTTAAAAGTACATCCACAAATCAGTCAGTTTTGCAAACATAGCTAAAACTGTAGGAAGTATCAAATTTGTATCCGGCAATGAGGGTTACTAGTCGCTGAACATGGTGTCACCTCTTGAGGCTTGCAATGGAAGAAGTGGTTGTTGATATTGTACCTTACCCTGTCCTCAAGTTTTGGCCTGACTTGGCGGATAAACTGCGTGGATCGTTCGGTTGAAAAGTGGGTCTCAAAATCTATCTAAAATTAGCTTAAATCGAATAGGACGGCATCTAGAATACATGTTTTAGTAAATGAGAAATCGTCAAATAAAGAGTGGTACCAATTTAATATCAAAACGCATGAGAAATATGATAACCTACGCAATAAAAATTCAAAACAAATCAAATTTACAAAATTATACAAGAAAACTCGACGTAACAAGTGTGAGTCGCAGTATGGGTCACGAACCCAAATTAAAAACATCGTAAGTGGAAATTACGGTGGTATCATTGTACCGGTGGTATCATTCGCGCAGTGTTCAGATGAGTTAATCTACGGATGGCACGGAGCCTCAAGTTAACTATACACTGCAACTGACGTAGAATTATAGGCTCACATATCTCGCCACAAATTAACAGTCCCATTAAGTCGGTAACCATATATAAATAAACACTGTCTTGGGACTGACACATTTCCCCCAAACGAGCACTGAATTTAACATCACGGGATCCGCCCGGATAACTGGAGAGGTCAGAACCCCGCAACCATAAATCAAGCTCGTGCTGTACACTCATTATACATCGCTGCACACAAATAACAAGCGACAAAATGACATACACACACAAACAAAACAATATACACAGGAACACATCCTGAAAGAGGAAACACATAAATACATTTGTTGTCGTCGTCTGATATCCTGGTCGCGAGCTCGGGATATCACCAGCTGTATCCTGCACACATGGCGGGCCTCGGTCGACCAGGCTAGCATTACCAGCTGAGCTATGAAAGTGATTGAGCAGCGGAATGGAGCTTTAACTGCAGACAGACTTCCCCTCGCCTCGGTCAAAGCATGACGGTACACTTAATCATCTACCAAGTCTTGGGTCGTTGACATTGAAACTACCTGAATTTCTCACAAATATTTATCCTTGTGGCTTCAAAAACGAGCTTCAACTGCCACCTCGGCAGAAAAGCAACACAAATTAACCCTTTTCACATTCTAACATTTGCGTCACAATAAACGCCAGGTCAGGGCTCACAGTAGCCCCTACTTCACATATATGCTCATTAGCGATTCTGGCGTCTCGCATCTCGAACATACAGGTTTGAATCTCGGCTCATTCTCAGCCTGTTGACCAAGGCTTCACACGGCTACTTCCACTACTATCTCGTGGCGGTGGCGGTAGTACACACAAATATCTGGGCTCATTCTGGCCTCACATCTACCCCTTCTGAGTTCGCATCTCACCCTTGGCTACGGATCGGTCTGTTGCATATAAATCTGAAAGGTCCTCGCTCATCACATTTCACTGGTCTGACTCCAAGCTGAAAAACTTGCCTCATGCAACTAATGCACATCCTGACATTAACTACATGATATTCGGTACCGGGTTCCCCGCTCGAAACGCTAGAGGTGATCTTACCTCCAAATTGAAGTGACGACAATGACATCACTAACACTGGCACCGAAAAACGGCGAAAAACTACATAAGAAACGCATAATAACTACTAAACTAATATTACTCTCAACCTTCTTAAACAATGCTGATAAAACACATGGCTGGTGCGTATCGTCAGCCCCAAGTTAAATTAATTAAAGTATACTTGAAATGACTACGCTTAAGGCATTGAACTTACATAATGAAATATTTATATGATTAATAAAGAAAAAAGGGCCTGACTCGAGCCAATATTGAACATCATGCTTAACAGTTGCAGTTTAACTCATCTGATATCCTCCGCCATTTGCCTCCGGCCACCATCCGCGGCTCGTGGTAGAATTAAGCCATCATGGAGCTGCGGACGCCAAATCTGGAATCCTGGCACTCGACTCTTGGGCACGCTATCACTGCTGCCGTCTGCTTCTTTCTTGTTCTCTGCACGTCCTGGAAACAGGCTGCTGCAAGATAATATTCTTCTTTACTGCCTCGTACGTAAATGCGCACAATGTTGTGATCTAGGCGAGATTGTTTTGCTAATCTCCTACTTAAAATTTAGTCCCGTCACAAGTAGAGCCTATTACGGTAAGAAACCGGTCATAGACTAGTTCATTAGGCATATAACTTCCGCGAATCGCACCAAAAATCACGAACTTGATCTAGTTCAGCTATTCTCGATTCACAGTATATGCTCGGGCGAGCTAGTTACATCCTATTAACATCTCTACTATCACTTTGTTTTAGGCACTCTAATTTAGGCAATTGGTCTTCGAGGTTTCACGCGAACGATACGCACTTCGCACTGGTCTGTCAATCACAAGGGCGAGCCCCTCTGCTGGATCTCCTTTATAGAAAAGGTCTGTTTCAGTTACGGGCGTACTTCCCCATTCTCTCTCCAGACTGTCTTTGTGTACTGGCCGTTGGCCATCAAAGGTCGTTTGAATTTGAGTGGAGAAACCCTAAAGTTGCTTGCTTCTCGCCGCAATGGTGCAATCAGCCTTCCATAAATTAAACTAACATATACAGGGTGTTAGGGGTATACGTGCAGATATTAAGCTAGTCGGCAAAGAAAAAGACATCTCACAATATATGCTATGTACTTTTTACCTTGTCCTATTAGTTTGCCCATAACTGAACCAAATATTTCAGGACTCAATGTGTTTTGAACGGCTGTAGCTGGATACGCCGGTGATGTCATTCTGTCCACGCGTAGTCCAAGTACAGTAGCAGAGTATAGAGTTTGTTGAACCTGTTCCTTATCGCAGGCCAACACATGTTGTGCACTTCCCCTAAAGGCTTGGCAAGTAGGAGAGGTTGACTCACCTGCCAGGCCACTTGCTGTACTCGAAAACCGGTCTAGGGTAGCCTGTGTGAAAAGTACACAGAATCCTTACGTTGACGTCGAAGATCCGTACCAGCACATGCATGCAAATCAAGTGTTGTGTAGTTGTGTGTGATTTATAAGACGTCAGTGGCATTAATCAGTGACCCAAGCTGACAAAATGAAAGGAAATAGTTAATAAGTAAATGAAAAATGGGCGCAACATTTCTGTGCTGTTATTGCGACAGTCTGCGATGAATTTCTGACGATAGACCATGCGGGTTGTCTATGCTTATTCATAAATATTTTATGTCAATGAAAGGACGGTGGACACTGAAAGAAAAGGCTATACATATTCAGTGAAATTATTATTAAAGAGACACATTTAAAAAACCGTAGTTGCATCCATGCGTGAACATTACTCGAAGGAAAAAGACCTACTGTGGAATTGCCGCCGGGCATTTGTAATAGAAGTCTTATTCTTCTTTTTCCTAATCTGTTTGCCCTCCAGGGTTGGTTTTTCATGGGACTTAGCAAGGGACCCCACCTCTACCGCCTCAAGGGCAGTGTCCTGGAGCGTGAGAGATTGGGTCGGGGATACAACTGGGGAGAATGACCAGTACCTCACACAGACGGCCTCATCTGCTATGCTGAACAGGGGCCTTGCGGGAGATGGGAAGATTGGAAGGGATAGACAAGGAAGAGGGAAGGAAGCGGCCGTGGCCTTAAGTTAGGTACCATCCCGGCATTTGCCTGGAGAAGTGGGAAACTACGGGACACCACTTTCAGGATGATGGCTGAGGTGGGAATCGAACCACCTCTACTCATTTGAGCTCCCGAGGCTTAGTGGACCCTCTTCCAGCCCTCGTACCACTTTTCAAATTTCGTGTCAGAGCTGGAAATCGAACCCAAGCCTTCGGGGGTGGCAGCTAATCACACTAAACACTACACCACAGAGGCGGACAGAAGGCTTAGTACTGGACAGTAAGTGCCGATAGGTAAAATGATGACTGTAATGGACCCGTTTAATTAGAACTTCCGTAATAATAATATTACTACTACTACTAATAATAATAATAATAATAATAATAATCAACATCATCATAATAATAATGTTTTTACGTTGTACTAACTAATTTTCACGGTTTTCGGAGACGCTGAAATACCAGATTTTTTTTTACCGCGGTACTTTTTTTATGGAAATAAACCTACAGACACGAGACAGGCGTATTTTAGCACCTTCAAATACCACCGAACTGAGCCTCCATCCAACCTGCCAAGTTGGGATCAGAAGACCAGCGCTCTATCGTCCGAGCTACTCAGCCCGGCATTAGAGCTTGCAGTAAGTTGGTCGTGCGGTTATGGGCGCACAATTGTGAACTTGGATTAGGGAGATAGTGGGTTCGAACTCCACTCTCGGTAGCCCTGAAGATGGTTTTCCGTGGTTTCCCATTTTCACAGCAGGCAAATGCTGGGGCTGTACCTTAATTAAGGCCACGGCCGCTTCCTTCCAACTCCTAGGCCTTTCCTATCCCATCGTCGCCATAAGACCTATCTGTGTCGGTGCGACGTAAAGCCAATTTTGAAAATCATCATATTTAGGACATTATACAACTGTCGAGATCCATAGTTATAAACGATGAGAAGTATTTTCTGGGCAGACATTATTGGCGAGTAGTCAATAATAATAATAATAATAATAATAATAATAATAATAATAATAATAATAATGGTATTTGCGTTACGTTTACGGTTTTCGGAGACGATGAGGTCTCGCAGGGGTTCTATTTACGTGTCACTAAATCTACCGGCACGAGTGTGACGTATTTGAGCACATTCAAATACCACCGGACTGGGCCAGGTTCGAACCTGCGAGGTTGGAGTAAAAAGGCCACCACCTCAACCGTCTGAGCCATACAGCCCGGCAGGAAGCACGAAATGTAGGTACGTACACCGGTAGCAGCCTTCAGCTGTTATCGTAGTTCAGTTGCTCGTAAACATAAGACCAGTTTGGCAAGTATATTACGTAACATCTCGTTACAGTAGTACATTTGCTCTGAAACATAAACAGAAACCGGTTTGGCACGGGTGGCGCGTGACTTGCCTGTTATCAACGGAAAGCTATTCATTCACAGAACAAGGCATACTACCTATTCTAAAAACATCGTACCCCTTTGCTTTCGAAAATAACTTCCGCTGATTACTAAAAGTTTGATATATAGTGGTTCGTCACATCGTTCTCTATTGCTACAAGAAATATTTGCACGTATACACCTAACACCCTGTATAAGTGCCCAGTGAACGATATAACTGACGTTCGTGTGGAATTAACTTGCCCTATTGACTTCCTGTCAGGCCTGAAGTGCTCATATTTGGTTACCTATAGTTGGCACTATTAGCTCCCCGTGATAAATTCAAAACTCTCTGTCACCCTTGCACGATCTCCTTTCTCCCTCTCCCTGGCTGGATGACGCTATCTCCGGGTTGTTTACCAGTAAGTTCGAAATAAACCTTCCTTCTCGTCCGGGGCCTGTACAAGCAATCATACTTGCGCTATGGGGTCGCCTTCTCTTAAAGCACAGAATTCGGGCTCTACATGGTGGTATATCTGAATATGCTGGTTAATAAAATTATGCTAATTTGAATAAGCTGGTTAATAAAATGCTGACAATTGGACCATGAACTGATGATACGGTTCAATATAGGAATCGCTATTTGTTATAATAATAATAATAATAATAATAATAATAATAATAATAATAATAATAATAATAATAATAATAATAATAATAATAATAATAATACACAATTTCGCACAATGTGCATGGAATAATTAATTTTCACAGAACTTACAGAGGAATCATGTCGGTTACACCACAATAGCTGACAATGATGTTTTAAACTGCATATACTCCTAGATGCATGACTCCACGCAGTCTCAACGCACACAAGTGAAGCCGGACATGGCGCCATACTGTATGGCAAAATACATGTTTCCACATTTCGTAAACGGAATTGTCCACTATAATAAACGGAAATTGACAACCTAATCCCCTAATCGAAGTATAAGGCATGTTAGCCAAACAATAAACGACAATGACTTGAAATGGGGATACGGGATAGGATTCGTAAATGAATAACAACAAGAGCAATATAGTATTACAGATACTGTGTCAAACATATTTACACCGTTTACACAATATTATCATATTGAATGAAGGGCAGTATTTACACAAGATCACAGTCCTTTAAATAATACAATCTTATTACCGTGTTGCCTGAAACCACTTGTCTTTCTTGGAATCACTTCTGTGTAGTGAGATTGGCTGTATGGTTTAAGTCTTATTTGGTAATAAAGTTTTACACGTTTAACCCTGTGACTATCATCATATGCTACAACAGTCACATGGTGATCTGCCAATGTTTGAAATATTGCTGACCTTTCAGAAAAAATTAATTGATGGCAGTACTTGGCAACAAAACATCAAGCTCCTTTTGTTATTTATGGAATATCCTTCTGTACCAGAAATAAACAACCTAACAATTTTTTCACAAATAGTAACCATTTTCTCTACATCTTCAGTTGGTTTAATTAACCCTATTCTTGCATTCCAAGAAAGAATAACTTGCAGAAACTGAGTAAGAACTATGGTCTTGCAACTCAGGTGTTGCAGTAGTCCAGAGTAATGCACTGAAACAAGTTTCACAATCCAGTTTAGGGTACAACTGTCTTATTATATAATCACCAATGTAACACAAAATTGCTTCTTTGTAAGCTGTCAGGGTTACAGAATCGAAGTTACAGGGCATTTCAAGGGCTTTAAGAGGTTATTCAGTGAGTACATTTTCTGAAAATTTTGAAGATCTCCTCCATTTTAACTGAATGAAAGCATTAACTGAATCTGTACCGAAAGTTAAACAAATGGAATACCTTGAGGACAAAATTGCATTTCTAAAATTCTTCTCAAACATGCCTTCAGCTGAACATCAGGATTGTTATTAGAACTATTCTTGACTCTGATACATGGAAACAATAGTTAGAGATGATCTTGTGAGAATCTGTAAGTTAACAAACCGCTAAATGTATCATTTTCTCTTGTCAGAAAATCTAATGCTAAAGATTTGAGACTCAGTGAAGAAACAAGAAATCCGAGTACAAACATTTTCCTTCTGTGGGTTATCAGTAGCAGACTTTCAGAGGTCTTCAAACCTAGGCGATACTTAATCAAGTCATCAATTGCCTTTATCATCATAATTAAATTTCCTCCAGAAATTGCCTTTTTAAAGCCAGAATTTATTCACAAGGAAGTATCCAATTGGACATTTCCAAAACTTCCTTAAACCAGCCAGCATGAAAACTAATGCTTATGTAGACAAACTATCAGGTTCCTCAATGCCAATATTTCCATAATCCGTGAATCCTTCATATTTCCCCAAAGAGGGATTATACACATTTCTTTCCTTCATGTGCATGCTGTCTACTAATAATGTTACTAATGAAGAGCTTTGATCTTTATTAATACCAATGAGGACATCATAAAAGAAGCCAGGAATGTACAGTCCTGTACAGAACCCATCCTTTTTCCCAATGAACTTGAGGAAGAAAAGTTAACAGTAAGTGAAACTTTCTTGACCTCATATGAGTAGCCTATCTTCTACCGTTTGAAAATCTAAACCCATTAATTAGCTGATTATCAAAACGTTCCAGGCCTACTCCAGAAATGTTATTGTGTAAAACAGCTGCAGAATGTTCATGACTAATATCATCATCTTTCAGTTTACAAATTAAATCTTCACAGTACCGGTACTTAATTCTCGATTATTTGCTCTATACCTTTTGTTGAAGACTCTTGATCTGCTTCTTAAGCGCCTTCTTGTTTGGAGAGAGCTAGAAGTTTTAGTTTGTTGAATTTTTGTAGCACCATAATTGTGATCAGCAATACAAGAAGGCCCAGGTTGAAGCCCTGAACTGAGGTTATGGTCAACTAGCTGGAGACCTACCTCTGTGCTGTGATACTTTTTTTTTTTTCGAGTTTTCAGGTGTCCCGAAAAGTCGAACATACTTGGAACTCCATTTCCTAACAGCGAGCATTTTCCACCGCAAGACTGTGTTTCAAAATCCTCGGGTACGAAATGTTCACTACAAATGACTATACTTGTTGGGCACAAATCCTTTCCGCTTGATAGGGATAACACCTTTTCAATAACTCTATATTATTCAACTGGAATCTGCAAGTACAAGAACAATTCCTGAATAATAATAATAATAATAATAATAATAATAATAATAATAATAATAATAATAATAATAATAATAATAATAATAATAATAATAATGCATCGGCTTCTAGACAAGAAGGCCCAGGTTGAAGCCTTGAATTGAGGTTATGGTCAACTGCTGGAGACCTACCTTTGTGCTGTGATACTTTTTTTGCTAATTGCTTTACGTCGCACCGACACAGATAGGTCTTATGGCGATGATGGGACAGGGAAGGGCTAGGAGTGTGAAGGAAGCGACCGTGGCCTTAATTAAAGTACAGCCCCAGCATTTGCCTGGTGTGAAAATGGGAAACCACGGAAAACCATTTTCATGGCTGCCGACAGTGGGGTTCGAACCTACTATCTCCCGAATACCCGGATACTGGCCACACCTAAGCGACTGCAGCTATCGAGCTCGGTTCTTTTTTTACGAGTTTTCAGGTGTCCCGGAAAGTCGAACACACAGTTATTAATGTACTCAGCGATTGAAATGTTACTACGACTACTAGTACTACTACTACTAGTAAAATGTTTTCAATCCTCCCCTGAAGGGGGAGGTGGGCCTCGCAGACGGTAACGCCGTTTCTCAGGTCGGGAGATTTGTTACGGTGAAGGAAATGCTCGGAGAAGGTGAGGGGGTTGACGGCCGTGGCTTATACTAGGAACTGTCCCGGCAATCTCCTTAGTGCAGGTGAATGGAAAACTACGGAAAACCATTGTCAGGGCAGCCGACGGTAGGAACCAGCCGTGAGATTCAGCCCTTTCCCGTCTCTCGAAGACAGAGGCGTAGAGCCATGGTAGAGCCGTGGCCATCCACCCTCTGCTCGGTTGGCCGGTCAGAGTGCAGAGCTGTTAGACCACGGACCAGACGTGGCCACTTATGGGCCGAGACTCACACTGAATCTACCGATCTTGAAATGTTACCGCCTTGAATAAGTTGTAATAAATTAAATTACTTGCCTATGAAAGGATATACATAGATCTTTATTCTGTCTATTTGTACAGTTACTCGTATATGCACTGCATGATATAACCATCCTTTTAAAGAAAATCAAGGCACATGACAGGCATGAATAAGGCAAACTTAATCACGAGAGTTAACGGCGGTCTCCATCTTGCCGTACAGAATGGCAGGTAGCTGACTTCGATCTATTTACCGGAGTCATCCATCTAGCGGCATATAAATATACCGCACTACATCATTGTACATGATATCTGTCACATGGCTGTCCACAGAGTTTACATAAACATTGTAGATCCGGAACGTGGAACTGTCTCACGTTGCACACTCTATGATGAAACTCGTGAACCGCAAAGCTGGTCACTACAGGTCGTAGCTCATAGACTGAGCTCACCCAGTCACATGACGTCATTGTATCGGTCGCATAGAAATCGTCCCATATTTCCTTCCGGTTTCCTTGCATCTCGTGCAATAATTGCTGATAGGTCTCTGTACAAGGCAGGTGCAAGTGCATGCGGAGTTCTTCAAAGTAGTACTTACTCTCGGGCCAGGACATATACCAGGCGGCAAGGGGTGAATTTTGACAGATTAATAACCGAAGACACAAACCTCTTCAGCGTGATTTGGAAACGGAGAATCACTTTCTTCGAGATCCCTTCTCCATGGTTAAACTTGAAGCTGCCATATCCAGCTTGAAGATGTACAAGGCTGCTGGTGTCGATGACCTATGAGTTGAACAGATGAAGAACTTAGGCCATAAAATATTGGAGTTGTTACTAAACCTAATGAACACATGTATCGCCAAGTTACACATCCCTAAAATGTGGCGGAAATCTCGAGTCATCGTACTATTCAAACTTGGAAAGGAACCAAACGACCCCCCAAAAATCGATATATTTCCCTGCTATGCCATACCTTCAAGATACTGGAACATCTGGTACTTGAATCAGTATCATCCTCGAAGAGAATTTCATCTCACAGCAAGCAGGCTTTCGTACTGGCAAATCATGTTGTAGCCAGATTTTGAATCTCACCCAACACATAGGGGATGGTTTTGAGTGTGGTGAGATAACTGAAGTCACATTTGTTGACTTAACAACTGCTTACGACACTGTAAATCAAAGGATTTTAAAGAAAGTGTATAATCTTACCAAGAACCACCAACTAACATCCCTTATCACCACCTTGCTTCAGAACAGAAGATTCCAAGTCTCGCTACAGGGTAACAGGCAATGGCGAATTCCCATACATACGAGTGATGTAGTAGAGTTCAAAGACAAATGAAACGCAGAAACTTATTACGAAAAAACCAAGGATTAAAACTTGGAAGTTGCAAGAAGTCCAAATAAAGGAAGAATACAAACTAAGGATTCAACAGAGTTTGCCGAAGTGTGAAGTAACCAGCGTTAATAAAGAATGGAAGGCCTTCAAAGACACCTTTGTGGGAGAAGCCAAAAACCTATGTGGAGTTACAAGTTCTATCAAAAGAAAAAAGGAGACACCATGGTGGAATGCTAGAGTGAAAACAGCGGTGAAAGAAAGAAACCAAATAAAGAAGGCACTGGACAAGGAGAAACAAAAACAGGGACAAGAACGAAATGAACAAGAAATACAAAGACTTCAAGGAGTATACAGGAACAAGAAACTTGCTGTAAAGAACATTGTAAGGGAAGAAAAAGAGAAGAAATGGAATGAGTTTGCAGACAAACTGGAAGAGGACAGTAGAGGAAATATGAAATTGCTATACAGAGTAGTGAAAAACAAGCGAAGGGATCAAGAGACCATAAAAGCAATAGAACGTGATGATGGAACTCTGGCACAAGAAGAGGGAGAAATTAAACAAGAACTCAAGATCTATTTCGAAAAGCTGCTGAATGGAGATACAGAAAACATAACAACGGATAGAGGAGAGCCAAGTCGAGGAACCACAACTGAACCACCAATTACATGGCTTGAGGTTCAAAATGCGCTCAAGAGCATGAAGAAAGGAAAGGCAGTGGGCGAAGATGAACTAAGTGCAGATATGCTGAAAGCAGCGGGAGTTCCAGGAATCCAATGGCTCTATAGACTGCTCAACAAGATATGGGAGGAAAATACTATTCCTGAGGACTGGAAGATGGGCATCATTGTACCTCTGTTCAAGAAAGGAAGCCGACGAAAATGTACTAATTACCGTGGTATCACACTACTGTCTCATGTCCTGAAAATATTGGAAAAAATAATAGAGACCAGAATCAGAGATATTGTTGAACCAATTTTGGAAGAAGAGCAGTATGGTTTCAGACCAGGAAGGTCAACTACAGACCTTATATTTGCAATTAGGATGCTAATGGAAAAATACTGGGAGAAGAACAAGCCTTTATTCCTAATATTTTTGGACATTGAGAAAGCATACGATAGTGTACCAAGGGAAAGAATTTGGCAATGCATGAAAGAACTTCAAGTGCGAGATAGCCTCATAGACAAAGTGAAAATGTTGTATAGTGGGAACAGAAGCTGTATTCAAGTAGGATGTGGTTTGTCGGACTGGTTTGAAACAAAGAGAGGAGTGCAGCAGGGCAGCTCATTGTCACCACTTCTATTTATTATTGTAATGGATGTAGTAATGAAATATATTAAAAGGAAAGAACATGGAGATATCAAAGCCTTCACATTTGCAGATGATGTTGCGATCTGGAGTGACTCAGAAGATGAATTGGGAGAGAGAATACAAAGCTGGAATGAGGAGTTTAAGAAATATGGTTTAAACATCAGCAAGACCAAGACGGTGGTGATGAAAGTATATGGGGAAGGAGCAGAACCAATAGTCATGTTAAATGAAGCTCAACTGGACAGCGTTCCAGTTTTCAAATACTTGGGTAGCGTTATATCAAATGACAACCTAGCAAAACATGAGGTGAACAATCGAATCAATAAGACAACACAATTCTACCACCAGGTAAGACACCTGCTGTGGGATGAGCAAATACCCATGAAAACAAAAATGACATTGTACAAGTCCTATTATACACCAATTCTTATATACAGTCTCGAAACCACAACACTGACCAATAGAGATAATTCCAAACTTCAGGCAGCTGAAATGAAATTCCTACGCACTATGATCCAGAAAACCAGGAAAGACAAGATTAGGAATGAGAAAATTAGAGAAGAAGTAGGAATAGACAATTCTCTCCTAAATAAGATTCAGATATCAAGACTGAAGTGGTTTGGTCACATGAAGAGGATGCCAGTAAACAGAACTGCAAGGAAGGAATTTGACAGAAAGGTAGAAGGAAGACGACCCGTGGGAAGGCCACGAAGGAAATGGATAGATTTAGTTAAGAGCGATGTAATGCTGAGAGGTCATGACTGGGACAAGTTGGTGGAGGAAGAATGGTACAAGGACAGGATGAGATGGAGGAGGCTCATATACCACACCCGGGAAACTGGAGATGGTTTAGGATGATGATGATGATGATGACGAGTGATGTGTTACATCCCTTGTATTTTCAACGAAAAATAAATATTAATTGTTCATAATGGAAGTTATGTATATAAAATTCAAACGCACAGTTGTTGACACTCAGAGATGGAAGAAACTAGCGTCGCTGGTTAGTGACTGCTACTAATTGCCAAACTACTCCAGAGATTGCAGCACGAGCATTGGACCCTTATTGTTTGTTGATCTCTTTCGTGGGGTTGGAATGCGGGACGAACAGCCGCATCCGCCAAGAGGGCGGTGCAAAGTGGAATCCTGTAAATTATCGCGTGTGGCCGGTATTTATTTGCTATTTCGCAAAATACTGGAGTTCTTTTTTCTCTGAGTGGTTCTTTTTTTGTGCTATAAATGATGACATATGACAAATGTGTGTTGTTGTTTCGTGTGCTTGTAGTGTAAATATCAAACAAAGAAAAAACGGGAATGATGCGATATTGAAATGACATTACACCGATCAGAGAGTAGTTCAGCAGGCATGGATGTAGAAGCGCTGGAGTCACGCGTTTCTACCGCGCAATCCGAATTGAATTCTAACCATTGTGTAATTGAACGATTATTAAGAAGACCATTTATTATACTTCCTTTTACGGAGAAAAGGACAATCGCGTCCAACTCTGAATGTAACTACACAGCTTAAGTCGTGTGTTCGTCACTTCAATGAAAATATTTATGAAACAGACCATTGGATTAGTGGATGTGAGATCTTAAATAAACTCTTTTGTTGGCCTTGTTTGTTGTTTTCTATTGAAAAATGTGTTTGGAATGACGGTCTGTTTGTGTTGATGATTCCATTTTTTCGGTTACATCGCCTAAAACAGAAATCAGGAGTCACCACTGGTAAGAGGAGTAGATGGTGAACGCAGAAGAACTGTCTCTTCCAAGACAGGGTGCTAGCTCTAGCGCCGTACAACATCTACACAAATGATCAGCCAATTTCAGCAAGCACCAGTCTCTTCATTTATGTCGATAACATAGTGGTAGCTGCTGAGGGATCATCCTTTGAAGACGTGGAAGGAGAGCTGACTTCAGCGATGGATTAACTCTCCAAGTACTATGATGCCAACAATTTGAAGCCGAACCCCAGTAAAACACAAGTGTGTGCGTTTAATCTACGAAACAAGGAAGCGCGGCGACAGCTGAACATCACATGGCGAGGGGAGCGATTGAAACATTGCCCAACACCAGTTTATCTAGTTGTCACACTAGACCACGCTCTAACGTACAGGCAGCAACGTCTGAGCACGAAACAGAAGGTCAGTGCTCGCAATGGCATACTTAAGACGTTCATCGCCAGAACCTGGGGAGCCAGCCCGCACATTCTCCACTTGCGCTGTGTGAGTCAGCAGCTGAGTAGGTACGTCGCTCCTGTGGGGAACGCTTCAGTACAAGCTAAGCAGGTTGATACTTTAGTCAACGATACTGCAAGGATAATCTCGGGATGCCTAATGCCAATGCCTGTGCAGAAACTGTACTCGATTGTTCGAATAGCCCCACCCAACATCCGGAGGGCCACTGCTGCAGACGCCGAGAGAACAAAGCAGGAGAATGACCATCGACATCCACTCCATAGTCACCAAACTGCAAGATCTCACCTCAGATCCCACAAGAGCTCCTTGCTAGGACTCTGTTGCTGGAGGAACACCAGAGACAACTCGTCTACGACAACAACTGTCTAAGTAATCTTGAACGTGTGTCAAGTTCATCGTAGATAGAAACTATTTTATAGTTTGGCTTCAGTTTTTGTAGCGTGAATATGCCTACATTCTGTTTTGCATGCTTTTGTTTAATCCTTGTCCCATTTCTCTACGGGGCCAGGTGTTTAGTTAATGACAGGAGGCATTGCCGAAGGCATTTCCGATAACTTGGAATTGCTCTTCTCATCCATACGTAATATGGGAAGAAACAGAAATAACCCAATGCAGAGCAATTCAGTTAGCATACAGGAAGTGTTTACTGGATGCTTCTCTTATATTTGTACTAAGGTTCCTTCTGATGACAGCACATCTACTGATTATGATTGCTGCGCTACAGATTACGAGTCATTCACCAAGTACCTACTCTGAAAATGTTGTTGAGTACATAGCAGTAAATGTCATCCGTGAGGTGGGGAAGAAAATTAAAAGCCACGACTGTCTGAGGGTTATGTTTGCTTAGCATTCCGAAGAGAAGAAAGTACTTATTGCCTAGAAAGATATAAAATACAGTCCCTTTATCCAGCTCATGGTGTTGTGAAATTGTCACGTGGCTGAAGAAGTGTTCAGAAAAAAGTCACTGTCGCGAAGACGTAACATAAACCTTACGTTAAAGTTACAAACTGAAATTCTCTCGTCAGTTGCAGGGCAGTTGTTTTACAATAACGATAATTTATTTACTGCTACTGAGTTCGGTGAGGAAACCCACTACGCCAGCATGACAAAAGTTCTCTTAAAGCAGTATTTTAATTTAAACTACATCACATATACAGAGTTATCAGTGGCATATCCTGGATTCCCCACGGAGGCATGCAACTAGTAACCATGCAGTAGCACAATGTATTTAGTAAATTCCAATTAGAATCACCCTAATTACATGTAGGTGAATTCGACCCAGCGATTCTTTTTCCGGAATGCCTTGGTGACGTCACTGTAGAAGTCATCAGATGCTTTCAACTCAACAAGTTGATCCTCCTCCATTATTATTATTATTATTATTATTATTATTATTATTATTATTATTATTATTATTATTATTATTATTTATTTTCCACAAATTGTAGATACAATATTTCAGGAATGGTGAATGGGGGAAGGGCATAGGCCCACATGCATGAATGTGCCTCCATCCCCCTCCCCACTATAGACAACATTCCTAATGCAGAGAGACGCCTATGACTTCAAGAATCGCTGGCGGAAGGGCCAATGTACACAATTGATAAGGCTCACGAAGACCACTATGGAGACCACTGGTCAATAGGAACTTCTGAATTTGTGCTACAATCTTATCTTTGAATTGTTCAGAAGTGAACATTGCCCTCATTTCGGATTTAATTCGTTCTGTACTGGTATCAAAATATTTTCCAATGACTTTGATCAATTTACTGAATTGCTTCTTATGAAAATCACCAAAAAATGAACATTCCTTGCAATCACTGCGTGGTGCCCAGAACAATCGTGTGAAATACTACAGCTTCTGGCCTGTAAGGTTTAATTATCTAAGGTTCAATATTGTGCGAATTTCTATCAAAGAATTATCGTTCATAATTATGTATGTGCCGCGTGTCAGTACCTACTTCGACAACATTGTCACATAGCAATATTTTGAGGCGCAACAGCTATATAGACTGGTACTTGCATATATTATCAAATTGATTTTATTTTTATTTGGCGTGATTTAAAGAATTTTTAAAATGCCCTTTTTTCTTATTTTACAACTTGCTTTACGTCGCACCGACACAGATAGGTTTTATGGCGACGATGGGATAGGAAAGGGCTAGGAGTTGGAAAGAATTGGCTGTGGCCTTAATTAAGGTACAGCCCCAGCATTTGCCTGGTGTGAAAATGGGAAACCACAGAAAACTACCTTCAGGGCTGCCGACAGTGTGGCTCGAACCCACTATCTCCCAGATGCAATCTCACAACTATGCGCCCCTAACCGCACGACAACTCGCCCGGTTTAAATGCTTTTATTCCACCTTATGTGCGCTAACTTTACTATTAAATTAGCCTATAAATTGTGTCCAGTCGAATGGAATGATTTTTTTTCTTCACATTAACACTCTTAAGAATAGGGCGATATTAATATTTGTGTTATTTTCTTATTTGTTTATGCAACGAAGCCAATACTACTGTAAATTGAATAGATCTGTTTGTTCAGTTTAAGTGTATATTGGGTAGTCCTTACTCAACTTGGGAAGCTGCTAGATTCAGTGTTGCCAATTATCATCAAGTCACTAATTGGGTTAAAATGTCACTATCTACATGAAATTTCGTGAAGTAGGTCTACGTGAGGACAATATTGAAACATTAAATGGGTGAATAACTACAACATACCTAATAAATGAGAAGACTCAGGTTCCTCTTCTGGTCTAGTTGCAATTGGAACATGAATATGCACCTGAGGTTCCTGTCTTACGCAAGGCACTTTCAGAGAACTCGTAATTATGTGTAACATGTCTTCCTAACACTTCTAACGACTAAGTGCGTTTTGGCATGAAGCGTGAAGCAGTTCTGGCGTGGAGTCTGTTACACATCTTTATTTTCACCAAGTTCAGCTGACTGAAAGGACCTTCTGCCTCTGCATTAGAACAAGGTAGAGAAATACCGGCAAATATTTCAATGGATTAACAGCAACAGGGCATAACATTTTTAAAAAAACCTCCACAAAACTTTCGGTTGGCTATCGTCGTAAGGCCAGTCTTTGAAAATGGAAGAGCCGAATTGGATCCGTACCGAAGAAAGTTCATCTCGCCAGGGGTAATCCGTGATTGTCGCTCGACCATTACCTTCATACCTTCGACATTCCGACTTTCTCCAAAGCTGCTGACGGATGGCAGCGGGTAGCACGTAAATGGTGACAAAGAGTCAAGTGCAGTGACATCATGCGGAGGGTCTCAGAATTATGTTTACCACTGAATGCAATTTTAAAATTGAATGCGTTACGTCCTTAACTCCTCCATTTACTGTCTCTTTCTTTCTACAGTGGATTAGATGGCGAGACTACACCAGCGCCACACGTAGTCAAGCCAACGGAACTAGTGCAGATGTGCGGAACTTTTGAACTTCTGAGAGATGAAATTAATAATACTTACAGTACCTTGAAACAACCTAAAGTCTTACTTCAGACAGTCATTTGCGCTAATATAACGCATGCAATGAATGCCTTGCATGCAAGGAAAATACGCCCCTGAGAGTTATAACGCAAAAATTGAAAGGAGTAACCCTCTGGCAGATGTACACAAATTATGTTCATGGGGCAATGGAACTGAGATAGAAAATACGTATGGTTCATGTGAATGAGAGAGCTGCTTCAAATCGAGAAATGTGACTGTTAATAAATCAATACAAAATTAGATTTGTTTATTGTAAATTTTATTTCCAATCCATGTTATAAAAAATGTCACCTGGAAAACTTGCCTTTGAAATGTTTAATTTTCTTGCTGTTTAGGTACCGTTCGCATCCTAATCCGTAATCTTGTACCGTAGGCCTACACTCAGTTGCATGTTAATAAATTGGAGATGTATGAATATCTCCACATCTTTGTGATAAAATAATTATTGATTTAATTGTTTTCAACAATATATCGCTTCAAGAAAAACGAACTGTTAAGTACCGGTATTTTGTTTCTTCTATTTTAAGTTACAGTACATTGCGATTCCGTAGGGAACCTCTGCTTAAGGAAAATTTACACGCATCAAATAGTTACGCTTTCCATCCGATATTTTCATCAACTCAAATAATCTCTAACTGTTAAACCTAATGAATAAGATCTGTGTGAAAACGACTCATTTTCCGCTTTATTACGCACTCGCGTACGCAGCGCTCCACCTACTGAGGTACATATAAGACATGGCGGTCGCCAGTTCAACTTTCTTCAAAGATGGCAGCGTGATAGCCACTCTATATAATTTATTATAGCTCGTTGTGCAAAACCAACCTGAAGAAATGGGGAATCATTCATTCATTCTTTCTTTCTTTCTTTCTTTCTTTCTTTCTTTCTTTCTTTCTTTCTTTCTTTATTTATTTATTTACCATAAACCTTTACAGTATATTTGGAAGTCCAGGGGAAAAGGACAAGCCCCCCTACACGTAGTGCCCCCTTCCAGCAAACTCAGACACCTCGTGTGAATGTGTTGTTGAACAAGACCCAAGCCACTTACTTCTCTATCCTCTCCTGAACAACCATGCACATCACAAGTTGCTTTTAGAGGAAACAACAAGGCTATTGCAGCCGCAGTTTCTTGGAAATGCTGACCGGACACGAAAATGATATAATGAACACTTTCTAATACATTCAAGTCTTTCTTCTTCAAGTGGTCCCATATACATTCCAAAATACAGTATACGTCAAGACTGTTGTCCACCGCCATCTCAATCTCTATATACTGCCTTCATGGTCCATTTATTTTACTCTTTGTTATACCTTTATTGCCAATATTACCTTTTTTTTATTCGCTGCTGTTCTGTTCTCATGTTAAGCCTTTCTTTTAAATTGTCAATAAATGAGGACTGAAGGGTAACCGCGTTAACGTTTCTTTCCCTACAACGTCAAGTAATACTCCATCATCTTAAGGATTCCAGCCAGAGCCATCCCAGCCCGTTTACCCGCATCCTTCACTAGTTGTCATGTTGGTAATCTTTTTTTTTTTTTTTTTTTTTTATCTAGCAACCACCGCCGTTTCGATCCTCTTATACTACCTGCTCTATGCCACTAGTTTAACGTTGGAAGGCGCGAATACCAATCTTTCTTCAAGTCGGCGTAAGAGTGCAGTAGTAGACGCACAATCTTCGCTGTCAGTGTGGGTGTAGCACTGTGTTATTGGTGCATGAATGTGTGTGAAAAGCTGAATTATTTTGTACAATGAGTAAGCGTGTCTGGTCACTTAAGTTCGTACATGAGATATATTGTATAGAACTGTGAAATGAAATAATCACGTTATGCTTATAGATATCGTATTTCAAAAGTGATTTTAAGGCGTACCGTTACCTACTGGTTTCTTTTCGTTTGTGCAAGATATATTTTTTGTAGAACCAAAACGTCAGATTCTTTCTCCGAAATATTCAACTGTTGTGTACCATTTTGCCAATCTCGGCAAGGCGGTTCGCAGCCAGAAAAGATATGACTCCCTGATCTCTATACATGGATGGCTGGTAGCTTGGGTAGCAGTAAGCCGAATAGAAGATGACTGGAGTAGTAAGATGGCAGCGAGCGCACTATGCAGTAGAATTCGAGGAACGCGCTTGCTTTGTTTATGCTTAGTTACTTCAAGCATGCAAACAGTTTCTAGTTTCTAGTTTCTACGGCCAAGCGTGGCACCAACATCAAGCTCTGAGCGATCAGCTGATGTAGGGCAAAACAAGACGGTATTCCATAAGAAGAGCATTACGGAGTGTTTCCCGATTTAAGCGTGCTCCTTATGATTAATTGATTTAAACTATTCAGGATTATGACAAATGCTATTCCCTTGGAATATTTCCTTTCCTTTTTGTATGAAAAGTGTTAAGTATCACTATATATGTGTAATATTTGGATGTGTTTACGTATCAGTTAAGCGTTACGGTGGCGTGATTAGACCTTACGTGGTTAACACTATAATTACTACTTTTCTATATATTAAAACGACGCACTATAAACTCTACGCTATAAATCACACATTTTCAAAGGAATTAAGATGAAACACATCAATGAAAAATCACTAGTTTAGATATTTCACTCGCTGAATTGAAACCACATGTTCCTTCTGCATGTTAGTAAAATACAAACAACCTAATACGGTTAACACAAATACAAATTCCTAAATGTAAATAAATAATACAAATACGGTACATAATATATTTACTGTAAACTATCAAAGTATACATGTGTGGCGGATATAAATTGAGTACTATTCGGAAGAGGTACAACGTTCTCTCCGTCAGTTCAAATTAAAATAGGTTAGGAGCGAGCAGCTGTGAGCTCGCATCCGGGAGATAGTGGGTTCGAACCCCACTGCCGGCAGCCCTGAAGATGGTTTTCCGTGGTTTTCCATTTTACACCAGGCTGTACCTTAATTAAGTCCACGGCCGCTTCCTTCCCATTCCCAGGCCTTTCCTGTCCCATCGTCGCCATAAGACCTATCTGTGTCGGCGCGACGTAAAGCAACTAGCAAAAAAAAGCAAATTAAAATATTTGCTAACATAACGTAATTGTATTGATTACGTAGTAAACAAGTGACTGTCAGCATGCTCAGGTGTACTTCTACGGCAAATACGCTGCGAAATACTTGAATATCCAGCGAAAAACACACAGTAAACTATCATTATGCCATTATAGGAGAAGTGGATTGTTTCTGGGCTTTTAAATGTCCTGGGGGATCATATTAAATGGCTTCTACAACCTTTAAACAAGCCGGAATGACTAAAAAAGAAACATTTTCTGAAAGAGGAAGAACTGAGCTATTTTTGTATGAATAAAAAGAAAAACCGAGTTTTGGGCTCAAAATACGAAAAATTCAGTCATACCTCCCCTTAAGAATGCATAATTTCATGGCATACATGTACCGGTATACAATTTACACCGATGTTTCCAGGAACTGTTTTTCACACGTATTGTGTTACCGATCGCTAATTGCATGTATATTGCACCTATGTTAATATTATTATCGACCGTTATTATACACTCCTTTTTATTGCTATCTCGGAGATTTACTGACCTCGGAATAACGCGTTTGTGTTCCCAATACCCTTATGCTTTGAGTGAACATGTCCCTATATTTTTAATTATTCCAATGCGCCATTTATTGCGATTTAAAATTGATTATATTATCATTGCTTCCCCATAAGGAGAGCTCTGGGATGGATACACCAACATGGCGGACCACGCGCTCAACTTGGCGTACTTTCTCCTGCAGTGGAGAGCTGCCATCAGCGATCCGTGTATAAAGATCAGTGATATCAAGTACTGTAAAGACAATACGCGACACTTCCGGATTTAGCCATGTTAAAATGGGAGACAAGTCGCAAGTGGCGCTCCTAATGGTTTGACCTGAAAATTCACGCTAAATTCAAATATCAATGGAAATGTATATACGGAAATGGATAAATAAATTACGTCTAGAAAGGGTTACTAAGATATTAACTTCAAAGTTGCTAAAGCAAGTCTGGATAAATAATGAAGAATTATTTAACAGGTTATTATTTAAAGACTGAAATAAGACATATAATCAAGATGTGAAATGGACTGCTGTGAAACGGCTTGATCTTTCATTTATGCATTACTTTTTTAGCTTTAGAATTCCTGCCTGAACGTTCACGGCTAGATTTCTCTTTTTTCTCATTTGAAAGCATTGTATCATCACATTAAAACACTTGTCAACAAAAATATCGACACATTCCTTACACACATGATTCAATGAATTTACATTTAAGAGCTGGACAATGTTCTTTTTAACTTGAAGCCTACTAACAGTAAGAAAATCTATAAATTTAGCCTCAAAAACATTCAAACTTTCCCTATAAGCAATACTTGCCATAATGCCATTACATTAGGGTAAAGCAAATTTGCATCATCATATTGTTTCAACAAAATATGTAGATTTCTTAAATCACCCATATTTCCCTCAGTGCTTGACCACACATTACGGCATTCCAAATGGGGTAACTTGGAACACAACCAGCCACATTCATATGCATATGTGTTTTAATTAATTAAATCAAACCCACAGATCACAACTACAACACATCGGTATTGAATGTTAACTGCTGCATTATACAATAAAATATGAGTATCATATTTTAAGCCAGTTAAAATATGGGTCGAACAGGTCAGAAGATTATGAAGTACTATACAAATCTCTTTGTCACTGGAAGAATATATATGCAAACACAATATTACTTACATTTTCTTGTCACGAGGAACACGGAAGAAAGACCGCGCATTCTTTTCTACTTCATAGTTACTGCAGCCAAACACAGCACATACCTTTCCCCTCATGTTGAGAGGAGATCTCAAGGAATTACACACGCTACTGTTTAATTATGTCAACTCACTAAAAACGCATAAATAACACCAAAAACTTCACGCACAAATACACGTGCTCTGCTGGCAAGATGTAGTGTTTACAGTGCACTATGTCTTCTGGTATGGGTTAGAATAAAATTGTTACTTTCATTGACCTGTCTCAGTCATATACTTGGCTTTGACAATATGAAAGTGGCTGAGGTATGAGTGACGCTAGTAATGCCATTCCTTATGCAGCCAGTCCCTGCAACGAATGGTGTGAAAATGTCGCTCATAGGGTCGGCTGGTGCATGCATTTCAGTGGGCTTGGCAGACTGATGTGCAATAGCAACTTCTGGCTCAGTGAGGAAAGCAACGGGAAACTACCTCACTCCTCCTTTCCCTAGTACGCCTCTTCGGTGACACCTAAGCCATACATGACAGCTAATGGTGAACCTGTTGAGGATCCAACCAGCCTTCGGGTGTTGAATACCCAACATATATACACTTATGACAGAATCAGTAGTTCTCAGGTCAATCCGCTAGAGAGAGCTCTAATAGCTGTCCCTCGATATCTCGCTGAGTGTCGCGTATTGTCTCTACTGTTGGTGATATGACTCCATGAAATACCGTCCAGAAGGGAATTAAGCGAAAAGCGACTGTCGGCTTTATCAAGGCAAGGACCTAATTAGGGAAGTAATTGGATATCCTCAGATTACTCTCGCATCTGTGCCTTTATACCTTATTTCAGAAGGTGATGAAGCCTCCGTCGCTCAGGTGGCAGTACGCCGGCCTCTCACCACTGGTTCCATGGTTCAAATCTCTGTCACTCCATGTGAGATTTGTGTTGGACAAAGCCGAGGGGGGAAGGTTTTTCTCCGGGTACTCCGGTTTTCCCTGTCATATTTCATTCCAGCAACACTCTTGAATATCATTTCACTTCATCTGTCAACCATTAATCATTGCCCCAGAGCAGTGCGAAAGGCTTCGGTAGCCGGCAAAATTCCTATCCTCGCCGCTAAATGGGGCTTCATTCATTCCATTCCTGACCCGGTCGAATGACTGGAGATAGGCTGCGAATTTTTTAGAAGGTGATTAAAGCCGTGGAAGATAGTGGATTCCTTGTGATAAGAATTGTGACGGACATTCACAAAACAAACATCCTCATGTTTGGACATTTTGGACAACCTCAAATATTCAGATGATAATATCCCAATCAAACTAGAAACAGGAAATCAAATCCTAATTTGCGGGTACTTGGTTCGTGTTGTTGAGAGGATGGAGTATGACATTTGCGTCAGCAACATCTCACTGCCTAGAACTTCGACACCGCTAAATGGAATTGATTATCCATCAGAACAGAGGGGGAGTTCGATACCCAAAACCTTATTTTGTTGCTCTGGTGAAGCAGCTGCAGGAGTTCGTTTAAGCTGATGTGCCCTAATTTCGAAGTCCTTCAAATGCACGAGCGTATTACGATGACTTGCAACGTCTTCCCTTTCAGAATGTTCTTTTCTTGCTAGTTGCTTTACGTCGCACAGACACAGATAGGTCTTATGGCGACGATGGGATAGGAAAGGCCTGGGAGTAGGAAGGAAGCCGCCGTGGCCTTAATTAAGGTACAGGCCAAGCATTTGCCTGGTGTGAAAATGGGAAACCACGGAAAACCATCTTCAGGGCTGCCGACAGTGGGATTGGAACCCTCTATCTCCCGGATGCAAGCTCACAGCCGCGTGCCCCTGACTGCACGCCCAACTCGCCCGGTAGAATGTATTTTGTTACAATGTGAGGTGAAAAACATCAGCAAACTGTTAGTGATATTATCCTAACCAAGTTCGTAACACCTCTATTAACTGATATTGCGTTGGCAAGATCACAAAAAGTACAGTACCACTCCAAGCCTTCGTCCAGGAAAATCGTTAAATTGTGACATGAAGGGGCCAACTGCGACTTCATACAGGTAATATTGCCGATATTTAATATTACTGATGTAATTTACGAGCTTCAGTGAACATATGACCATACTGCATAGTATTTTGTAGGCTGTCGTCTTTAGAATAAGTTTGGAACATTGTGCGTCTATGCCTGCCATCTAGCGGAGAAATTTTGTCGCAGATCGCAGCCTATTTGCAAAAAGCCTCGCATAGAGCAGGCAGTTCGGTGCTAGCAACGTGTGTTTCCGAAACTTGCGATGGTATCTGTTGTCTCGTCATTTGATTTATTTCCCTTTATCCTTATTATTATTATTGATTTAAATGTGTTCTTTTCATTAATGTTGCCTGTTTTGGGGTGACATTCCGTTAGCAGAGCGTGCGTTGTATAAGAAAGAGACGGTGACGGCGGTAACTCTTAACTAACCAAAAAAAAATTGCCGTTTCTTGCTGTCAGCATGTCTCGTGTTATCCCTAATCCATTTCATTTGAAAAAGGAAGAATTAATTTACAAACTTCGAATTCGTAAATTAAATTCGGCAGGAAATGTTAGAGATGACGCGAGCCTGTTGAAACAGTCCCTTAATTTACCTGTAACAATTCCTGCGTTAACGACAGACGAATTGTGCGCATCTTTAGCGGTGGTTAAAGATAAATTGCCAAAATTTAATGCCATTCTTGTCTCCTTGTGTTCTTCCGAGCCCTCACATGGTCAATTAACACGTGTGAAAGCCCAACTGCAACATTACATGGATAGGATTCACGATTTGTTGTCTCTCAATTTGCCAGTAAATCAGCGGCAGGAGTGTGAATCCTTATTAATGCAATTTTCTAAGATATTTGATAAAAATCATAGCCTTGCTCGAAGGGAATGAATTGCCTAATTCAAGTTCTGATGTTCAAGTGTCTACCCCTTCTGAATCGCGTGAACGTGTTACTCCAATTTCCGTATCTACTGCTTCTCAAACTTACACTGTGGTCACTAGTGATAATGTTCCCCTGGGATCTTCTTCTGCTCTCTTTCCAAATGCTTTAGTGCCTGTAAGTAATTCATGTAATGTGTCGTCTACACATGTTGGTACCGTATGTTTTCTAATTTTCCTATGGCACCTGGTAACTCTACTGTCTCTCAGTGTCAGCCTACTGTGGCTACACAACACGTTTCTCATGCGATAATGCAAAAATACCCCCTGTCCAAGTGACACCTATATCAAGTGTCCCTTTAGGTTGTTTAATCTCTAAACAAGTGGTCAATGCACCGGTGGTTTCTCAAATTTGTGAGAATGTTTCGTAGATGAGAATATCTGCGCCTGTTTCATTGCAGTCTAATGCTAGTCCTAAGTTCACTTTCAGTACTCCATCCTTTTTTCAAGGGCGCTCGAGTCAAGGTTACTATGCTGCTGTAATTCCTTCTCAGGACCACTCTAGTCCTTCCCAGGTACCTCCTAAAGCTGCCTTCTCCCAGATTTTTTCCCAAATTACCTCACCCATTAATGGCTGTATTTAATTATTATTAATAGAAAATGTGCACAATGTGCAAAAATTTATAAAAGAACAGAATTTTGTCAAAGATTCTGTTCTAAGTACACAGTACATAGCATGATACCTGTCGCATTGGAGGTTACATCTTTCACACACACGTTTGTCCTGGTTCGTGAAATCGTTTGTTCGCACATATCTTGTAGTGGAACCCATGAGTAGCAAACCTTGTTATAATATGTCTGAGGTTAAAGTTAGCTTCCTTCCAATCGTTGGTTGTCATAGCATCAATGGAATAAAACTCACTCCATATTTCAGATCTTTTTCGTTGTCTGTCTTTAATTAATTTTTCATAGTTCACGGTAGAAGGCAAACCGTGACTTATCCTTAAATCTTCTATGAAGAATGTTTCTCCTAGTAAGTTCGTACGAGAGTCTTGAAAGGGTATATTTTGATAAGCCTAAAACAGCTTTCAAAAACCGAGCTTTCACTTTTTCCACTGTAGCAAGATCATGGAGGAATAATTTGGGCCATATGATTTTGGCATAAAAAGCTTCAAGGCAGTTTTTAGTGAGAGCTGTTGTAAGTTTTGTATATCATGAATACCTTTTATTGCTGTTGTTAATCTATCTTTTATATGGATTCTTAAGGATTTGATTGTTGTTTGAAGAGTGAAACATGCTAGTGTAGCATGGTTTCTAATGTTATTTTACCAATGTCTCCAAGAATAGGTATCTGACTGTTCCAATAGGTTATGTATTTCAACTTTCTGTCGACAGAGGGCAGCTTCCTCTGTCGCGAGCGAGAAGGATCTTTTCTCGGCGAGACCTTTTGAATATCTTCTCCTTGAAGTAAATGTTATGCTGTTTATACTGGCTAATTAAGACATGGATCCCACACACACAGGAGCGGCGTTTATACTTTTCATATGGATATTTTATAAGTTCAAAACTGTGCTAAACAACTGCATCATTAGCATGCTTCGACGATTGATATAGACGGTAATGTAACGCTTTGAATTTGTATCATATGATGTATTATCGTTCTTTTTCTTCTTTTTTATATTGTGGCCGACAGAAGTCCATCTTGATTAATACTTTAACCCGGCTGTCAAGATTTTCACACCCGCGCAACGATTGTCGTTTGACATTCACACCCCCGTAACGATAGTCGTTTGTTTACACGCTCGTGGCCTTCTAGGAACAACCTCTGTACTTAGGAACTAGTCATATTGACAAAGATAATAAGAATTCACAGACATAGCAATCCTATTCGTCGGTGCTAGCCCTGGACTTCAAAAGTAATATATTTATTGGTCCAGGGATCGTGCTATTTTGCTGTTTTAACTGCCCACGCTAGTCATATTCACAAAGATAATAAGAATTCACAGACATAGCACTCCTATTCGTCGGAGCTAGCCCTGGACCTCAAGAAAGTTCTTGCCGTGCGGCCGGTTAAGAATAGGATCTGGACAAGACCTTTTCTTGTGCTTTTATTGTGCTGGGGTTGGTAACGGATTATGATTAACATAACTGACTGCAACGACATAACGTTGCACTTTACATTAGCCAATATGGATGCAAATAGCTACTTCAGAAATAAAAATGGCATGTAACAGTCTTCATTAGGTTATAAAAGTAAATATACTTCTTCGGGCGGGATGGTGGGTTCCTGAACTTCGCAATGATCACATCTCTCCTCTGAGATGCTCTCCAAGTAAGATTTCATTATTTCCCATTTAATATAACATTACAAATAACATGACAGCCGGGCTACATGTTTACCCCCATCCTTGTACTCGGGGCGAGAATAACATGTGCGTGAGTTGAGAAGGTGATTGCGGTGCGTCAAAATCTGGTCTCTGTTTATTTTAACGAGTTTCTCGGTGGAACGTTTTGCCATCATTTGGAGGTATGGACTGTGTGTCGGCCGGAAGGTCTATTCTAGCCGTACGCAGTGTGTAGATGGTGGATCTACGCATGACCGTGGGGTCACAAACGTCCTGCTGCCATTTGCACTCGATGAGCTGTATATCTAATATTGATGTGAGGCCTTATTGGTGAAATGTTGTATTGCACTCTACATTTTGCCTTGAACTATTTGCTCGTACCAATCTGCTGGAATTATTTAACATTGAGAGCAAAAAGATTGCGTGTTTGAATGAATGTGTAAATTAATGAGCTGGGTACTAAGATGACGTATCGGTCTCTTGAATTAATGCTTATTTGTTCCTTAACGCGCCTCATTTTCTCTTGGGTGCGAAGTCTTTAATCTGTTTGGTGTGCGTCCTGGTCGTTTACGGCCTGGAGCTTGCCAAGTTGGTTTATTTCTTCCGTGGCCGTGCGCAGGTCCACGTTACTCTTATTGTTTTGCTTTGCGTTCATGCTCCATGGAGCATTCTCTTTGCCCCTCGTGGACAATTTCCTTGGTGCACCATTTCTCCTGTTTAATAACACTATAATTTTATCTAGTCCTTGGTGTGTGAGAATCGAAATGAGAGAGGTATTGTTTAAAAAATGGGATTTTAAAAATGGGAGGATACTGAAAAATGACTCCCACGCTTGAAGTTGTGTTTTAATTCCTCGCCGAAGAAAAGGTCGAATAATAATCTTGTAATTGATATTCACCTCGCAGTTCGGAGTAACGAGATCACTGATTGTATAAATCCTAACACCTCAATAATAACTGTGCCGATGTATGTAAGAAAAGATGAGGTTGCGAAACCTTGGTACGATTGTCATTCGGGCTGACGCAGTGTATGTATGTATTAGCTTGTTATTATTACTAGATATTTCTCTTAATTAATCTCTTTGATTCACGTTACATTACAATAAATTCTCATTTATCATTTATACGGATTTTTACTGGAAGTAGTGTTAGTTACTAGCTTGAATTGTTTGAGGAGAGTAACGTTTGCAGTTCAGGGCTGTGTATTTCGCCCTTCCTGTTCGGGATCCACGCCTAATTTATGTATTTACGATGCTCGTTTTTAACCTTGCGTGTAGGTTAGCTAGGTTGGGTGTGGCTCAAGAGTAATGCCTAAGTATTTAAATGTGTTGACTATTTCTAATGGATTATTCTTATGAAATGTTTTATCGTTTGCTGCTAAATATCACCCATTTCTGAAGATCATTTGTACTTTTTTCTTATCGTCGATTTTGAATTTATTATCATCTGCCCAGGCAGCTATGCTGTCCAATCCTTTTTGAAGATCTTCTTTGTTGTTTCTGTCGAAGGTGGATATAAGACTTAGTAAAAGTGATCGCTACTTGAATTGTACACAATAGCCTGATCCGTAAATTCAATTAAAAATCGAAGGAAAGAAAGGACCTCATCAATAGAGTTAGCAGTAAACTTTGACACTCCCTTAAATAGGCAATTTAAAACCTAATGTGGGTGGTCCCACTGAAAATTTCCAGAGGAATTGTCCTAAGATTGAGTCCTTAGGCAAGCTAAAACCTGATGTGGGTGGAGTCTCTTCTACAAATAATTCTTGTCGATACTGTGGGTCGAATAGGCATTTCTCTAGACAGTGCCCTCGCAATTCTTCCGGGTCTGGGCGTTCTGGTAATAGTAATTCTAGATGAATAACCGCCAATTCTGTTGGCTAACCTCAAAGTGTAGCTTCATCTTTAGTCTGTTATAACTGTAGGTTAAATGATGATTCACCAAATTCCGTAGCTGATAATAAGTCCCAGTCTGAACCTAGGGTTAATTTCCTACAAACTTGTGGCCTTTCTGCTGCCCCTCCTTGTAAATTACCTTACATATGTTTAGAGGTAAATAATGAACCTGTCTGTGCATTGGTAGATTCTGGAAGTAGCATCACATTGATGAGTGACAACTGGTATAACTCGATAAAAACTATTTGCAAGTTCCCTCCATTGAAAACTGTATCTTTAACCTGCCATACTGTTAACTCTAACACTTTGAATATGATTGGATCTCTAGATGTCCAAATCAGAATCCGTGATTTCACGTGGAAAATGTCTGTGCTAGTTGCGAAAGATTTATCTCGTCCTTTCATTGTGGGTGCAAATTTTATTGCCAAAACTAGTATGATTTTGGACCATCAGTACAATGATTTCCATTTTAGATTTTCCATGAGAATTTTTCAGCTGTGTAATCGGTCTCCTATTCTACTTTGTCATGTCAATGCTATTTCTAAAAATACGGGTGAACGCTGAGCTTTTGATTTTGATCATTTGCCTGATGATCAGGCCAACCAACTCAAGTATCTCTGCAATAAATTTCCAGATGTGTTTACCGACAAGTTAGGTGTAACCAATGTTTTGGAGTACAAAATTGAAGTCACTGACAACGTACCTGTTCGCTCTCCTACGTATCGGTTCTCACCTCCCAAAATGAAAGACCTTAAGACAATTATCGATCAAAAATCTGCTTATTCTTCTTCCATATTTCTTGTCCCTAAACCACAGGGTGTTTTCAGGCCTGTCGTTGATTATCGGATGCTCAAAAATCGGTTCCCCTTCCTGATTTGCACTCTTGTTTTTCTTGGTTTGCTAATATCAAAATATTTACCACTTTTGATTTGAACCAGGCATATTATCAGATACCTCTTGCTGAGGAATCCAAGCATTTCACTGCTTTTGCCACTGATTGGAACCTCTATAAATTTGAGCGCGTCCTGTTCGGATTAAGTACAGGCGCTGCTGTCGTTACTCAGTTACTAGATAATGTTTTATCAGACATTAAATTCAAGTTTGTGTACAATTACTTGGACGATTTGTAATTTTCAGTGAAACATTTGAAGAGCACCTTGTTTATCTTAACCCTTTGAGTCATGAATTTTATTGCTTTGAGAAAAAAATGTTTGATTCCTTATCAATACTGGGACCATAAATAGCCTCCAGACCAAATTTCATGGTCACAGACCTTCAGGTATGCCAGATCCTCAATGTCGCATTTTTATGGACAAAATTACTCAATGGTTGTTTTAGCAGGTGAGGGATATATGATAGTGTTACAATTATTGTTCCACTTGAGACTTATATTTCCATGGAAATGAACACATTTTACATGGTAATACCTCATAAATGTTACTTTCATACAACTGTTTATTTGTTGTGGTACTTCTTGAAGCAATTTCTTTCTTTGGTTAGACAAAGATGACGATGACATTTCCCGCAGAGGATATGTGTCTTCCTTTACATCCTTCAAACTTGCATCTTGATGCCTCCTTTAGTCCATTCATGTCTGGATGATTGATCCCATCATATCGGACATCTGGGACTGGAGTTCCTGAATCGTGTCTGGGCTGTTTAGGACTTGTGACTTCGTCTGTTGTTGCTGGACGACCTCTCTTTCTTTGGGCTTGTCTCTGTGACTTTATGAGAGAATCTGCTACAGCTTGCCGGAAATGGAGCAAGTCAAGTGTTTTTCTTTGTTGTAAACCTAGTTCATTAGCATCACGCTTGTACTCCAGCCAAGAATTTGCTAATGCGAGGTCTATTGCATGTGTTATAAGACGAAGTGTCCGCTTACGTGACCTTATGAATATCCTGTACAGTGTAATCAGGAAGTCCAATTTGTCCACCCCTCCCATGCACATATTATACTACTTGGGGAAGGGGACACAAGATGAAGCCAAACGATGGGAGAGAAAGAAAAAGGAATACGTAAAAGTACCTAGGCCAAAGATTGTCTAAATCGCGTAATAAGCAGTCCTCATGCATTGCTTCATCATCACTATCATTTAAACCATCAATTTCGGACGCATTTCCATCCTTAGTTGATCCAGAATCTCTTCAGCGTTCAACGTTCTGCTCTTACGGTTTCCTGAAAGACAGAATCAATTAGGTTATGTATGGCTACAAATGCCACCCCTGAGTAACAATGTCCAGAAAAATGGACATCATATTTCAGAAGGATTATTTTATGGGTAATACATATAGTACTAAAAAACTAAAATAGGTATGTCATTTTAAGGCCGTAGTATTTGTATTTTTACCAACAAAATACAACAAAACATAGTGTTAATACCGAATAACATAAAATAATGTAACACTTACCAACCACATATGAACAAGAAGCCTCCATCTTGTCTTCTACAATGTACAGTTCAGAGTTTCTCCACTAGAAAGCAAGATTATCTATGTGTTTTTGCTTAAAAGGTATCATGGCAGCCAACAAAATCTATTAAGTAGAAATTTACCTTCCTGGGTGTCCAATATACTAACAGAAAATCCATGTCCATAAAAATGGACACTATGGCTCAGAGTGTTAATGAAGTCCTTGCAAGACTTCGTAAAGCAGGTCTAACCCTTAAGGCTACCAAGGTTACTTTCGCACAACCCTAGATGTCCTTAGGGCATATTGTGTCTGAGAAAGGTGTCTCTACTGATCAATCTCGTACTGCAGCTATCCAGAATTTTTCTACCTCTAAAGATGTAAAAGCTGTAGCTAGGTTCATTGGTATGGTTAATTTCTTCTGTAAATTCATCCCTAATTTTGCTCAAAGAGCAGCTCCATTAAATGCTTTGAGAAGAATAGATGCTAAATTTGAGTGGGGTGATGTCCACCTTGAAGCTTTCTTTGACTTGAAATCTGTCTTATGTAACACTCCTGTTCTGGCTATGCCAGATTTTTCTAAACGTTTCCTTCTCTAAACCGATGCCACATCGACAGATATATCTGTGTTCTCCTTCAGCAATTTGAAGAGGGACGTAGTCCAACTTCTTATGCTTCCCGTAGTCAAAATCCTGCTGAACGCAACTATTCGATTTACGAATTAGAAGCCTTAGCTGTTGTTTTCGCTTTAGAAAGATTTAGGATGTACCTTGAATATCTCCCTTCTGATATTGAAACAGATAATCAGGCGTTGAGTTGGATACAGGCCAAGTCACGAAGGACAGGTCGTCTTGCGTGTTGGGCAGTATGCATCTCAGCCTCACAATTTGAAGCCCAGCACATTCGTGGCATTGAAAACGTTGCTGCTGATAGTCTCAGTAGGATGTTCTATCCTGGCAGTTCTGATCCTCAATCAGAGCCTGCAAATCCCTCTCCTGAACAAGCTTCGGCCTTTGTCAATGTGGTTCTCACTAAATCCCCTTTTCTTTTCAAAGATATCACTCAACATCAGGAAGACGGTGCCGAATTAAAGCCTATTATTGACAGGATTAAGTCTGGTGAACATATCAAACCTTATGTTCTTAAAAACGGAGTTCTCTGTTGTCCTGCTCGCGGTCGCAGAAACCCCAAAATTGTCGTTCCATCTAATTTAGTGCCGGCCCTTTTCAAATATTTTCATGAATCTCCAGTTGGTGGTCACCTTGGGGTTTGCAAAACTAGAGAGAAAATCCGTAAACATTTCATTTGGAAATCCATGGATGGTGAAATCCTTACCTTTGTCAAATCTTTCAAAACCTGTACTATCAGTAAACCCGCACCTAATACTCATCTAGGTCTGTTGTCATCCGAACATCCTTCTCGTCCTATGGAGATTATTTATTGACTACATTGGTCCTTTCCTGAGGTCACGGATCGGCCATCGTTTCATACTTGTGTGTGTTGATGCATTCTCACGTTTTACGTGGCTGTTCCCTACTCGTATGGCTAATGCTAACGCTACTATTTCTTGTTTGAAACAGATCTTTGCTTCATTTCGACCCCGTAAATTTTTGGTAAGTGACAATGCCAGACCTCTGTGCAATTCAGTGATTTCCGTTTTGAGTTGTCAATTTCTCATGTAAATACTACCCGTTATTATCCGAGCCAAATTATGCTGAAAGAGTCAATCGAAATCTTAGATCTGCTCTTATTGCCTACCACTCAAAGTGGGATTCGTCGCTCAGTTGGTTATTTGCTTTCAATACTGCCGTTCATGAAAGTCATTAGCAAACTCCTGCTTCATTAATGCTAGTGTTCACCCCCAATTCTCCCCTTTTAAATCTATGGTCCATTATTGATCTTCTTACTGACGTTGCAAATCCAGAAACGATCCTTACTTCTTAGCACCGTGCATGAGAAAATTTGCAAGTTTATTATGCTAAAGTTCAACGATACTACAATCACGGGCGAAGACCGCATAATCTGTCTGTGGGTGACCAGGTTTATATCAAGACCCATCCTGTCAGCAGTGCTGCAGACCATGTCATTATCAAGTTAGCCCCCAGATTTCGAGGTCCCTGCACAATTTTAGAATTTCTAATCCCTGTGTCATGATTAGTCAGTGATCCTGAGAGAAAGAGGATTAGCAGAGTCCACATGTCTCAAATTAAGATCCCTTAGTTATGAATTGATCCTTTAGTAACCATTTGTGTTTTAGTTATAAGGAATTTGGGTAGTTATAAGAAAATCTAGTTGTAAGCAAATTTTGAATTTAAAAAAATGCTGGTCAGATGAGTTGTTTTAGTTGCTTGGGAATTAGGTAATCACACTAGGTGTCCTTCTTAGGTATTTATTTCCTTCAAGTGTAATGAATTTTGTATTAAGGTTAGGTTATGTAAGATTTGCATTCATGTTCATAACTAGGGATTTTGTCTGTAATATTTTCAGGCCCAAGGGTAAACTCTGGTAAACCTCCCTTTCTTTTATCTTTTATTTTTCATCTTTTGAAATTTATTAAATGTGCTTGCCCTGGAGGGTGGTGGAGATCCTGAAATCATAGTGTGCGAGGATTCTCCCCACATTGACTTATTGAGCCACTGGTGTGGTGCCTCTAATTTAGTTATCAGCTTAAGTGAAGAAAAATAGAAAACCCACCCTTCATTTATTTTGAAAAGCTCTTCTGGATGGCCGGACAGTGACTTTCCCTTGTCTTTGTTTCTCTGCTGCGCCTGTGGGAAGGGCACTATGAATTTCCTGGCCGATTAGCATCCGACAATGGAGTTGAGTGACCAAAAGTTCCTGGTGGTGGCATTTGCTCTGTACTGTGCCACGCTTCACTACTTGCTTATTGTAAGTTCACTACATGGGTGAGCTGAAATGAAGCTACGCTGGAGGCCTTGGTGGGACTGAATGTGGATACAGCTGTTAGCAGCCGGCCAGTGCCAGCGACCCTATAAACAGCAAAACCAGTGGTCAAACTTGGAACACTCTGATCCAGATAGACGTTCCCGGGGAGAACGAGTACAAGATAAGTGTTATTGTGCGTCGGATAGGGTGTGTGGTCACAAAACCCCCAGTGAAATTTAAATACTTGTTTCAAGCATAGCTCGAATTCAAAGGGGGCGAAGATTTGACCTGTGAAATCAAGAGAGGACGGAGAAATTTATTTGTGTTCTAAAATTTATTGTAATATGTTTTTTCATTTAATTCATTAGATCTAGGAAGAATGTAAAATTTTAATTTGGACTGGAAAAGGTTAATTATGATTGGACAAAATTAATACTACTATTATTAAGATTTAAAATTTAAGCCTATGAAGAACATAAACTCTAAAGAAGAATTATTGAACTAAATTGTATTGTCATTTTCAAATGTGTTTGAAAAATATAAAAGGGTCTTTATTTTTGAGACAGCCTATACCGCATGTGTGGTTTCTGCTGATGAAAACTTTTGTGTCACAATTGAAATGTTCGAGAACGTGTAAAAAGCTTTTATCATAAAAATGTAGAGTTCTTATTGGTCACAATAAGATCTATTTTAATGGGCTGGATTAACAACCATGGTAATCGGTGAAAATTCTCTTAAATGTAGCTAGCTTCCCTCATTAGCTTTTTGCATTTTTCTCAGTTTCCGGCCTTTCGGTCCTTGGTGGAAGCAGGACTCTTGACCGCATCTTTGGGTTTTCTACGGCCTAGCAGCCGGACACACTTCGGGTGTCGTCTAGTCAGAGGGCTCCTGCCACCTCGGGGTAAACATGTTTTCTCCTCTCAAACTTTAAATTAATATGTAAATTACTTTTAGATCTGGAGTTTACCTTAGACCTTGGCTTTAGCCACCTTTCTTGTAATGCATTAGCTCTACAGCTAGGCATATCCTTTAAATTTTGGAGGCAATTCCCTTTTCTTTTAATTAACATATTTGGTTGTTTACAGGTAAAACTAATTTTCCTCCGGGATTGCCTCCCGTAATTCCGTTCTGATTTAATGCACGCGTGTTGGAGCTATGCGTCTTTCACTGAAGCGTTTTAGGAAAGGCAGCAACTCCAAAGACCTCTGCATGAAGTTTTTAATTCTTGATTTTTTAATTATTATTTTTAGTTGCTTTACGTCGCACCGACACAGATAGGTCTTATGGCGACAATGGGACAAGGAAGGGCTAGGAATGGGAAGGAAGCGGCTGTGGCCTTAATTAAGGTACAGCCCCAGCATTTGCCTGGTGTGAAAATGGGAAACCACAAAAAAACATTTTCAGGGCTGCCGATAGTGGGGTTCGAACCTACTATCTCCCCAATACTGGATACTGGCCGCACTTAAGCGACTGCAGCTATCGACCTGTTTTTTTTTTTTTTTTTTTTTTTTTTTTTTTTTTTTTTTTTTTTTTTTCCCCTGTAAATCAAATTGTAAAGTTGATTCCATTTTCTTGAATGTAACTTTAAATGATTACCGTCTGTAATTAGGATGCTGCCGGTTACTTTTCATCATACACTTGTGTGAAGAGTTTTGTGTTCAGGATAAATACGCCTTTAAAGAAAAGTAAGGTAGAAATATTTTAGTAATTGATGTGCAGCAGCACAGATTCCTGTAATGTATATTTGAGTATTCTGAAAGCCATGGATGCGAAACTCGTGGTTCATTTACAACCTGTGTCTGAAAAGTTCGGTGGTCTCCTAGTTTGTACACCGTGCTAGTTCGCACGATGCGCATACGCATTAAGAGACATGACACCAAGTGCCCCCTATTGGTCAACTCAACACGGTTAAATGGAGTTGAACACTGCAACACATCGCATGGAGTCAGTGTGAAGACTCGGGTGCAAAAAAGAGCAATGCATTAACATGAAGTTTTGCTTCCACCTAGGCAAAACGGCAATGGAAACACACGCAATGTTAGTGCAAGTTTACTACACTCAAGCAGTGAGTAAAGAGTGTGTTTTTGACTGGTTTAAACGCTTTTGAGATGGAAAAGAAGGTGTTGAGGACGAGGCGCGTTCGGGTCGACCAACCACTAGCACATCTCCAGACAACATCGAATGAGTGTGACATGTGCTTGCGAATGATCGGCGACTGTCCTTACGAATGATAGCAGATGAAGTGGGTATAGAAAAGGACAGTGTGGTTCTACAACAAGAGTATCGCAACTGGACTAACCCCTCAAACCCACAAAAAAATGTCTGTTCAGTTCACAACTGCAATGCTGCTGAAAATTGTACCTGTATACCAAAGGCTGGCATCGACAGAACTTCTGTCTAGATGTTGTACAGGGGCTACTCAAAATGCCTATAAAAATCTTCATGCATGTATATGGAAAAAGTGCCCAAAAGAGACCTTTGTGTCCTCAAAAAGACTCGGAATAGCTGTTTCTAATGCAGTTGCAGAATACGACACGGGCTTAGTGCAACACAAGAAATTTCAGTTTTAAACACGCGCTACATTGCAAATTCTCCCACATCTAAGGCATTATTGAACACTCTATTTCTTGAATCTATGCTAGATAGCTCGCGACTACAATCTATTACATAGATTATTCTAGAAGGAGACACAACACTTCTATACTGCTGCTTCAAGCGCCTTTTGACCTTATTGCGCAACCACTTGGAGTCAACAACTCCACTGTATTCTACGTACCTGATTCTCAGTCAACAACGCTCGAAGATTTATTTTTCGACAATTTTAATTAATCCACGCTTCATTAATGTCAAACAATCTGTACAATCCAAATGTATATCAGATCATTATGACTGTCTCGTTCTACAAATAACTAACGTGTACTTTTTTAGATGAACACTAGTATTCATTCCATGTACATATAATACTATGACAAGTTCATTATTGAATTTTATTTGCATTTAAGTATTGCTTTCTCCACAAACTAGATTTTATGACTGTTTTATCTTGTATTATTATACTTTAATGAGAAACCCATTTCAGGGCCCTGACTTAGCTTTAGATTAAGTATGGCTGAGATGCTTACAAAGCCTAAGCGAAACATGTCCCATTTTAACATGTATGTAGTATTTGTATCTTAGACTTAGAGATTTTAAAGTATTGGAATGGTGGTTTTTAAATAAATTTGTTTGAAACTTTTACATTAAGTGGTATGTTCCGAGCTGTCAGTGGAGAGATGGCGTGGGAGGACATCAGTAGACGAATAAGTTTGGATGGCGTCTTTAAAAGTAGGAAAGATCACAATATGAAGATAAAGTTGGAATTCAAGAAGACAAATTGGGACAAATATTCGTTTATAGGAAGGGGAGTTAGGGATTGGAATAACTTACCAAGGGAGATGTACAATAAATTTCCAATTTCTTTGCAATCATTTAGGAAAAGGCTAGGAAAACAACAGATAGGGAATCTGCCACCTGGGTGACTGCCCTAAATGCAGATCAGTAGTGACTGATTGATTGATTGATTGATTGACTGATTGATTGATTGATTGATTTTTGAAAATTGCCTGTGTCGCGAGTGTCATAAACACAAAGTACTTCATATCTCATTAACTAATAGGATATTAAGCTGAAATTAAGATATGTTCTTTCCATAATAGTCCTACATATTCCATAACAATTTCATTGTGATTGCTCAAAAATTGTGGAAAATTTTAAAAAATGTGTCCCAGGGTCCCTTAACAACCATCCTCTAATCACTAGATATGGGAAAATCTCCCAAGTAGATAAATTCAAATACCTAGGCGAAATTATACAACCAAACGGGATAAATCGGCAAGCAAACAAAGAAAGAATTACAAAATTACAAAAGCATACAAAATTGTCTGGAGCAGATACAACAAAAAATCTATATCCCAAAATGCAAAATGATGACACTACAACACAGTTGTCAAACCAGAAGCCCTTTATGCATAAGAAACTCTGATAAATGGTGGCAGATCACAAATAAAAAACATCGAAAAACAAGAGAGGAAAATTCTAGGATCTAAATGAAAATGGTATTTGGATGAAAAAGAAATCTATCAAGTAACAGAAAAAATCACAGACACCATCAGAAAAAGAAGATTAAAATTCTATGATAACAATAGGCTAACAAATATAATACTAAACCTTGCAAAATCTCTAAAAATATCGCCACACCAACTGGCTTACAGAAATAAACAAAGATCTTCAGGAAATTGGTATAAATAAAGAAATCTTGCAAGACAGAAAAAAAAAAAAAATATCAGAAATCTCATAAACAAACACAAACTTGCTGATCAACCTAAAAGACAGCCCGGCCCTGCGGTGTAGGGGGCAACGCGTCCGCCTGTCACCCGGCAGCCCCAGGTTCGATTCCCGGCCAGGTCAGGCTTTTTTTTAAACAAGTTGTTTTATGTCGCACCGACACAGATAGGTCTTACGGCGACGACAGGACAGGAACGAACTAGGAGTGGGAAGGAAGTGGCCATGGCCTTTGCATTTGCCTGGTGTGAAAATGGGAAACCACGGAAAATCATCTCCAGGGCTGCTGACAGTGGGGTTCGAACCCACTATCTCCCGAATACTGGATTCTGGCTGCACTTAAGCGACTGCAGCTATTGAGCTCTGTCAGGGGTTTTTAATTGTAAATGATTAATATCCCTGGCCTGGGGACTGGGTCTTTGTGTCGTCCTAACGTTCCTTTCCTCACATTCAACATTTTACACTTCCGCCATTTACAAAATACACGCAGATTTCTCACATATATATGGTGCAAGTAGGGGCAAAAATCTTTCTAGATTGGCACCTCGAACAAATAGCCTTGTTTAAATCATCAATGAACCTAAAAGACAAGCTACAGGATGGACAGAAGAATGCAAAAAAAAAAAAAAAAAAAAAGCACAGCGAAAGGATGAAGAGATTCTGGGAAGACAAGAAGAAAAACTGCTAAATAAGTTCATACGCGCTCCTTAGTTGGGCATCATAACGCATAATAATAATAATAATAATAATAATAATAATAATAATAAATTATTAATAATTTATAATAAATTTATAATTTATTATTAATATATTATAATTTATATAATATATATAATACATATAATTTATTATTAATTATTATAATTTATAATTAATTATTATAATTTATAATAAATTATTATTATTATTATTATTATTATTATTATTATTATTATTATTATTATTATTATTATTATTATTATTATTATTGTTTGGCCTTAGCTAGTATTTGCAGGTATCTTGATTTGATGTCATCTAGGCTGCTTGCATGTCAATTTCAGTGTTTTGTTTTACTATACCAGCAGATCCCTGTTAACATAAAAAGATATAAACAGAAGAATTACATTGGTTGGCAAGGTTTAGAAGTTCATCCTAATGAATAAAACAATCAGCCATCAATACAAAGCCCTGGAGAATTGCATATTTCCAGTTCTACTGCATAGTTATCAAAGTTGGGTGCTGAGAGAGAAGCAAATGATCAACCATCAAGATCTGCCAGAGCAGGATGAGAAATATACTAGGCACTTTTATCAGAAGTAGAGTACAGTACCAAATAAAATATTGCACCAACTGACAAATACCGATGTAGCAGAATGAGGTTCGATGACAAAGTGGAAAAGGCAGTAGCGTAATCAGGATTGGCCAATGAGAGGGTTATAGTTACAAAATTATTATAGAACACAATGAAGGTGCTTGTGCGTGTGTGGTATGCGCACGCAAGACTTGTCATCATAAGGACACATGATACAAGTGAATTATGTTGATATTCAGACTGCAGTACACTACAAAATCTTATATTAAAATACAGAACAAGAACAATACAATCAAAGTCTACAGTTTTATAGCGAATGTTATGTTCAGTTTACACCCTGAAATCCAACTTTCAAGGCTTCTTACAAAATATATTCAACACATCTGTTGGTTTTACATCTCTGAATGTCTAATTAGTAGGGGCCGTATTTTTTGGTAATAACGATATGCACGAGTTTTCTTGATATCTTCTTTCTTGTCTATATATGACTTCCCAGGTACTAAAAATACCGTATTTTAGCTAAATGAACTCGCGAAATATCGCGAAATTTGATTTACTGCGCGAATTGTGCAAATAATCATGAAATATACACCATTTGGTGCGAAAAATGCAAAATGGCACCAGAAGAGCTCTCCAATAAACGTTTAAATGCTTCTGAGAACTTGACTATTGTAGTTTCCTTCTCATTTGCTTGATAGCGCTGTATATTCCCCACACAAATGCACACAAAGTGGTACGCACTGTGTATCGAAAGTATATGTATTCAGTTCCGCGATCTCTAAGGCATGATATAGATGTTGATTCCCATAGGGAATCTGAAATATTTGTCCTGAATGAGCAAATTTATAATACCAATATAAATGGTCCGTTATTGGACATTATAAATTTTCCAGCTAGCTCATTCTTGGTTGCCAGCGTTTCGCCCTCGTGTGCTAGGGTGGGCTCATCAGTTGGTACCTAGCACACCTACCAATACGCTGGCCAGTGCATACCGTGGAGGCCACTGCGTAGGCTAACTGGAGCCACCAGCAGTGCCAATGCACTAAGAGACTTTGTCTCATCACTAAAAATTGATGCCTGCTTGGCCATCAGATGATATAGATGTTGATTCCCATAGGGAATCTGAAATATTTGTCCTGAATGAGCAAATTTATAATACCAATATAAATGGTCCGTTATTGGACATTATAAATTTTCCAGCTAGCTCATTCTTGGTTGCCAGCGTTTCGCCCTTGTGTGCTAGGGTGGGCTCATCAGTTGGTACCTAGCACACCTACCAATACGCTGGCCAGTGCATACCGTGGAGGCCACTGCGTAGGCTAACTGGAGCCACCGGCAGTGCCAATGCACTAAGAGACTTTGTCTCATCACTAAAAATTGATGCCTGCTTGGCCATCAGATGATATAGATGTTGATTCCCATAGGGAATCTGAAATATTTGTCCTGAATGAGCAAATTTATAATACCAATATAAATGGTCCGTTATTGGACATTATAAATTTTCCAGCTAGCTCATTCTTGGTTGCCAGCGTTTCGCCCTCGTGTGCTAGGGTGGTCGAATGTGGTCAGTGAGAGGAGCTTCTCTGCTTACACAAAGACACAATCTGACTGTCGCACAACTCTGCATCCTGATAATGTTGAAACCATGCTTAGTTTGTACTTTGGAGACAAGTAATTCAACGTCTAAAAATGTAGGCTATGTATAAATGTATATCACAGGGCAGATCACCTAACTTCATATCGAAGTATCAGTGATTTATATGCCGGCCCCGTGGTGTAGGGGTAGCATGCCTACCTCTTACCCGGAGGCCCCGGGTTCGATTCCCGGCCAGGACAGGGATTTTTACCTGGACCTGAGGGCTGGTTCGAGGTCCACTCAGCCTACGTGATTGGAATTGAGGAGCTATCTGACGGTGAGATTGCGGCCCCGGTCTAGAAAGCCAAGAATAACGGCCGAGAGGATTCGTCGTCCTGACCACACGACACCTCATAATCTGCAGGCCTTCGGGCTGAGCAGCGGTCGCTTGGTAGGCCAAGGCCCTTCAAGGGCTGTAGTGCCATGGGATTTGGTTTTTTTTAAAGTGATTTATATATTTATTTCTATAACAACTTGCATATTTGGTTTTTCTAAGATTTAATAACAATGATATATTAACGTGGTCCATAGTAGACCTATTCGAAAACAAGAAGAAGATATATTACAAGAGTTTACTTTAAAACCCCTTATCACAAAGTTAGTTACATTTACCCCATACGCTACTACAAGGAAGATTTCGCAGGAAACATCGATCAGTATAACAATTTATTTCACGAAATACCTACCGAAATAGTGTCAGTTTTAACACCGAAATCAACAGTTTTATTTCACCAAAAAATAAGGCCCCTACTAATTAGTTTATTGTTTATTTTCAGTTTCTGTTTATTTTATTTTTGTAAACTTTACATGGGGACAGGGGGTTCTAACCCCCAGTAACCCTCCCTCGGCTACGCCCCTGAAAAAGAAGAGGAGGCATGTGATGAAGCTGCAACAATCAAAACGGGCACATACAGCCACAATGTGGGACCCCATTTAGGCAAGAGGGACCAAGGAAGAACAAGAGTCTGATGATCAGATATGTTTGTAAAAGTGGCAGGCAAACAGTAAGTAGTAAAGGAAAGTGAAACACAGAAAACAGTGGACATATAGTATACAGATTTCTGACTGAAATACTGAATAGTGTTAGTATAATGGTCGGCCCATAGACAATGAAATTAACAATAACTCAAACTTGCTTGAAATGACTTGCCAAGCAAATATTTGGGAGCCATCCTTGTCGAGGAAGTCCCTATGGATACACCCTGCATAGGAGGCTTTTGCTCTACAAGGGACATCTTGGTTATTTACTTCCATTCATTCTTGCAAAGAGAAATGCGGACAACACAGGAGGTTCAGTACATGGTAAATTCATCTCCTTTAACCCCTTCAATGGCGGGTTCTGGCAGTTCTCCTGTGCCACAAAGGTGAGTTTTTTTCTGGAGGAAATTATTTATTTTTAGGAAGCAAGGAATGAGTAACAATTATTAAGAGAACACATTCATATATTATTTCAGGTTAATAAAAACTTACTTTACACTCTATTTACACTTTTTTTACAGTAGGCCTGTGACATGGTTTCATAAAATATTGGTGTTTTGAAAATACTGTCCTGTGACCAACACATTTATATTTCAGGCTTTTGTATTATTCCCACCAACAACACTAATGCAATAAACTGCCGAATTTCATAAGTTTTTGTTTCTTTCCAAAACTGTGCCTTGTATGCAGAAATTTATTTACAAGCTTTTCAATGCACTTTTAGCATACAAATTAGTTTTGATCACTATCAAATTTACAACTTCATCCGTTAGAAACAGTCAATCGCACTTGCCTCTGGTAATAATCCAACCCTAACACCAAGATTTTCCATAAATGGAATTATATTAGGTTGCACAATATCCCCAGGCTTACACTTTTTTAACATGTTAAACATCTCCTACCATCACCTTAGCTTCTGACGTAATATCTTCTTCACTCTCACTAGAAATACTAAGAAGGTCATCATCCGAAGAATCAATAGAATCATTATCACTATTACCAGAAATACTAATGTCACTTAGAGATTAATCTTCGATGTAGATCCTTATTTTGTCTTCATACATCTCTTCTGTTTCGTGCTTGCCATTTCTTTTTACCTCGTCAGCTGGCCAGAGATTGTATATGTAAAGTAGAGAAGATAAGGCATATTTTAGACCAGACTCTTCATGAATACAGCTGGAAACCCTCCCACCATCTGTTCAGAATGCTGGAAAACATTTTTTAAAGAGATTACAGTGCCCAAGAAATTATTGGGCAATCGCGAAATGAACACTGCAGCTAAACGAGAATTTCTCAGGTGGTGACACTATGGACAAGCATGCGCCACCCAAGAATTTCTTGGGCGTACCACTGAAGAGATTAAATAGGAGAATGAATATAAAATCCTATTTTAAAAAGAAATGTAAAAATTTAATTAGGAATGTGCAACAACTTCCCTAATTTTTAACACATTTTTCTGAATCCAAAGAGGTTTAAATAATTTTCAATAAAAGTACAACATCGACAATTTGTAGTAAATAAATTTAGATACGAGATATTTTATATTTTCAAATTAAGAGTCAATGATTTTTAAGGATGCCAAAAAATGTAAGCACTTTATTAGAAAGAGAGAGAGTTGTGGAGGGGCAGGGGAGGGAAAGGTATGAAACATAAACAAAGACTGATTATTTAATTAATTATGCAAACTATATTTGATTTAAATGTCAGCATTACTATATTAGCAGTATGAATTCCTCAACTAATATCTAGTAGACATGCAGAAACTGCTACATTCCAGAGAAGTTCATAAACATCTTATCAATTATTCTCATCGCTAAATCACAGCCCAGTATGCTCATATTACATGAAAGTGCAGATGCTCAGGCAGTCACATTAAACAGGAGAGAAAAAGAGTTTGTATGTTTTGAGTCCTTGTCGGTGATTCTGAGTGACATTCAATCACAACTGGTCTCTTTGTGTTTTAGAGAGATGTTCTATCATTGCTGTTTTTAAGTTCTTATTTCAGTTAACCGAAATAAAATTTGTGCAATACAAGGTGTGCACACAAATTTCTTACATGACTTCCAATTTTCTTGGTCACTTTCATTCCAGTAAAGTGAATCATCATCCCAGAGGTGCATTTCAGACTTGGTCAGCCAAAATATACTTAGGTTATAACACGCTGTGGGTTCATTTCCTAACCTGGCATTTGGCTGGAATCATTTCATTATTTAATCTTTCAATCAGCTTCCTATTATCGGATCGAACGATGATCGGACCACTTCCTAATATCTTCAAACATACCGAAGGGTGATCAAGGAAATGATCATCAAAATAAATTTTATATGAAGTAGGACCTATTCTGCCTAAATGTTTGTGATATTATAACTTTATACAATATTCTTGGGCATGAAGATGAAAACACCAGTTGATTAACTTCACACTTCCCGCTGCATACCCGATACAGGATAACGACCCTGAGGAGGTGGTTGATGGCCCGGAGGATGTCCTGGTGGCCCTGCCTGACTGAATAATAGCCGTCCACCAGGAGCCTGAGTCATATATACACTCTGAAACACAATAACATATTTATCATCAGATAAGTAAAATGTTTCAATAGAAGGTTTATGGCATTTACACTATAAAACTTTTGTTTTTCTTTCATTTCTCTTACTCATGAAGAAATTGGACTGATAATAAAATGCTCTCAAATGCAACAGAATCATTAAAGCAACATTTTTTAAACATCCTGAAGTTTTCAAATCTAAAGGATGAACACTGATCAAGATCAATATACTGTATTTACTCGTGTATTAGATCCCCCTGGCTTTTTGGGACAAAGACAATGAAAAAATAACTCTCGCATACCAGACTCCCCAACGTAATTCATCAGAGAATAACAATGATTTTGCTTTGAAGAGAGTATATGCCCTACTGCAGCTCTGATGACATCACACAAATTTGTGAATAGTTTCGTCTGTACGACCCGCGCAATGAAAACACGCGTCAAAGTCAAGCGGTACATCTGCGTTTCGTAGTTAAGAAACGTCGCCTAGGTAGCGTAGGCCTACTGCAGCTCTGATGATGTTGTACAAATAGGTGAATAGTTTTGTGTCTGATCAGCGCAATTAAAGCATCCATCAGTCATGCTATATGTCTGCTTTTTTGTAGTTAAGAATGTCTGCCAGTCTAATGGTTAGCACAATTAGCTGCCGCTCTCGGGGGCTTGAGTTCAATTCCCAGTACCATAGTGCCGGAGATTTAATAATGGCAAGAAGGTTGATATGCGGTAAGAATGGTATATGCAGCACCCCTCCTTTGGGGGCTGCACGGCCTTGGGATGAGGAAACGAGTTTACTTTAGTTGCGAAATATTCACGGTTGTTGCTATTAATATAGCAGGCGAGATCATTAACAAAGTGATCGTTTAATATCCCGTAACAGGGGCCAATATAGCCTACGTAATTTTTTGAGAGAAGTAGGTTTAAAACGCGATAAAAACATTCCAATGATAACGATTGTTTTACTCGCCAATGTACCTAAATAATAATAATAATAATAATAATAATAATAATAATAATAATAATGTTGATTTTACATCACCACTAACTACTTTTACGATTTTCGAAGATGCCAAACAGAACATACTATGTAGTAATAAAAACAATATTGAGACAAAGAACGCATTGTCGCCGCACCTGTAGATATCCATAAATGTGACAAGCTTTCCTGTTATTTATTTTGATTCTTTCCGTCATGGAACTTCGACACTAACCGGGCACTTAGTAGTATACCTAACCTAAACAATGCGGTCTCTCTTATCTCATTTACAGCTGTTTAGGTAAATCCTGAAGTGATAAATGTAGAGAAAAAGCATGAAATACGCTTAAAAATAAAGGCATGGCTTTCAATAGCTGCAGTTATCCAAAGAATGCTTCCAATCATTATGTATTACATCAGAAGTACAACTCGTAACATACGCTAGTTATATATATATTTTTTTGGTATCTGTTTTACGTTGCATCGACACAGATAGGTCTTATGGCGACGATGGGATAGGAAAGGCCTAGGAATGGGAAGGAAGCAGCCATGACCTTAATTAAGGTACAACCCCAGCATTTGCCTGGTGTGAAAATGGGAAACCACAGACATCCAACTTCAGAGCTGCCGACAGTGGGGTTCGAACCCACTATCTCCCGGATGCAAGTTCACAGCTGCGTGCCCCTAACCGCACAGCCAACTCGCCCGGTCCACTAGTTATCAGCTGGTGGGTTGGCATGCTATTTACAGCCCGGCATTATTCGGAATGGGTAGCTTCTGATATAGTTACACCATATGGAAATAACCGAGACCCTCTCCAGAAAGCATTTGTAAATAGATTCTCACTGTTTGGACTCTGCAGTCAGGAATGAAACTATTTTTTAAGTTTCAAAAAGACGGGATATTGAATACTCTCGATTGCCGTGAAGATGACGTCATGTGGAATGACGGCATGCCATTAGCAGGGAAGTTGGCGGCACAAGATGACGATAATTCAAATTAAAGCGGTGATCAGGTTTACTGTGTGGTAGGCCTACTGCTTACATGACAGACTCAAATGACTGCCGCTATGTTCTTTTGTATTGATATTGCATAATACGATACCCTTATCCCTTTTCTCTACAGTGTCGAGTATTAAGCAAGACGAATCTTCGTAGTGAGTTTTAACGGCCGGATGCCCTTCCTAACATCAACCACATCAGAGGAGTTGTCCAACTCATTGGCTGAACGGTCAGCATCCTGGCCTTCGCTTCAGACGGTCCCGGGTTCGATTTTCGGCCAGGTCGGGGATTTTAACCTTAATTGGTTAATTCCTGCGGCACGGGGGCTGGGTGTATGTATTGTATTCATCATTATTTCATTCTCATCACGACGTGCAGGTCGCCTACGGGAGTCAAATAGAAAGACCTGCACCTGGCGAGCCGAACCCGTCCTGGGATATCCCGGCACTAAACGCCATATGACATTTCATTTCATCAGAGGAGTTAATCAGATGATACGAATGTTGTGATATAGGAGTACTGTAACTAAAACTAACTATATTTACTTTATATGAAGGCCTAGGTCATGTGTTCACCATTTATACCATTTAAATTTAGAAAACTGCCTCAAACAAAAAGTCAGTAAAACTCAGAATACATTCATAAGTTTGTTAAAGAATAATATTGAATGTTTACATGTTTACAATGTTTACATGTACAATTTATAGCCTAGAAGTCATGTGTTCACTGCACAAAATTTGAGGTTATCGTATATTGGACTCTCCTTACTTTTTTGGCTGTAAATGTGAAAAAAAAAGGGCGTCTAATATGCAAGTAAATACAGTAAATAACAAGATGAATAACATACCAATAAAAGAAAAGAATAAAAGTGCCTTTGAACTAATATCCTCCACTGCAGAAGCAAACTTGTATTCAGATTTTGTTCAATTCTTAAATCAATCTCCAGAAATTTAATTTAATGGAAATCCCATAAATCCATAACATTTATTTAAGTCCAACTTTTCTTTCATAAAAAAAACAGCAAGTTAAAAAATTCACAAGATTATCTCACAGTTACATGAGGATACAACTGTCAACTCACAATTCCAGTATTTTTGTAACTCTTATCACAAAAAGGGCAAACACAATATCAGTATAATAAATTATTCCTTCCATATATATCTGAAGAATGTAGGCATAAAATTGTCCTACGTATCATTCTAATCTTGACACACCTAGTCAGCCATTCCTTTACATACAAGGTGGAAGTGAACTCTACCAACATACTTCCTGAAGTTGTTCAAGGATATTGATATTGGTTAATAGTAATTCATCACTGAGTTATTGTAATTTACCATTTTTTGAATTTGACTACCTTTGTGTGTGTTAACATAAAACTTGTTTTTTCAAACTAATCTATCATTGCTTATGTTTATTTGGTGCAGAACCATTTGACTGACTGCCACAGTACTCGCCGTTGTAGCGGTAGATTTCAAGCTCTGTAGCAAGATTGGAAGCTATATTACAAACTCTAAGCACAAAGGTTCACAAGTTTAAAAAAGAAAAGTGCAATTAATATTAAGTCACCAAAAACATTGGGTTCCTTATATAAAATTACTTGGCCAACATCTCTGAACAACATCTGTAAGTTTATCAGTAGAGTTCACTTTCACCTTAAATCTAATATCCACTGTTGAATAAGTTCAAACAGCATGCTTAAGGAAAGTTACAGTTAATAAGAAATATTACACTTATTCAAAACATAGGATCATAAAGAAAGGCTTAGGATAACAAACTACAAGAAGTTACCAGGGTATGTGAGTACTAACATGTGGTGTGGAAACGCTGGGCTGGTAGTTCCCAGTGGTGACATGAGGGCTAGATGACACTGACACTGGCTGTGCTCGAATGGGGTATCCAGATGTAATACCACCTGTCTTCGCCCCCTGCAGCATCAACAGAACCAAATTATACAGTTTGCTTCAAATAAGAAGGGTTCAATCTATAAGGCCACTTAGAAATGACAATCATGTCCAATAAGGGACAAAAAATCAAACACAGCATTAATAGTTTTGTTAAGGAGCAGCAAACTTTTCCACGAAGGTAATCCTGCCCTGTCACCTTAAAGGAATTCGGACACTCATTCACTCACATACATCTTAATTATCCGCGGCTTCAATTTTCATTCATAATGCAATTCCCGTGCCTGTCAGATATAGGATATTGTACTGAATAAGACAGACAGCTGAAGCTGTTCATCATACTAATTTTAGCAGCTCATAGTGGTAATTTTACAGGATGGAGGAACTATACAGCCTTAACAATCTGTCTTATGAAAACCAAGTGGTGCATTTAGTCCCTTTGTGCAAAAGAACCTGATCTGACCTCCATATGTAAATACACCATGTTCAAAATCTGGCAAAATGGACACTAATATTATTCACGAATGAAAGGATAACTGTCGCTCACAATGCTGAAATGTTATCTAGATTTGGTTACTTTTTATTCCATCAACAAAATCTGTTTGGCGTTACAAATAAATGTACACAGATAACAACCAACCATACCATAAGGTGGAACTTCAATAGTTCACCTTAAGATGTATATTTTTCATCAATGAGAAAAGTTGCCCTCCAGCTACTTGGCTGAATGGTTGGTGTAGTGGCCTTCAGTTCGGAGGGCCCTGGGTTCAATTCCTGGCTGGATCAGGTATTTTAACGGCATATAATTAATTCTAGTCCAGGGACCGGGGTTTATGTTTGTCTTAATACTCATCTTAATTTATATACAACACATTACACTACAGCCCACCACAAAAACACACAATACAAACCCTCTACACACGGTTGGCATCAGGAAAGGCATCCAGCCATAAAACTGGGCTAAAACCCTAAGCAATTGGGAAAAGGCCAGGAAGAAGAAGAATGAGAAAAGTTTGATAAATGCTTTTGTGAACAAGTTCTGATCAACGACATTGATATCAACTTCAAAACCTGTAATGTAATCATTAAACTTCATGCGCCTATCCATAATCAGTTCAGTGCTCCAATATTCAATGTTGTAATTAAAACATGCCTAGAACAAACTTGCATTTCCTGTTGAATGTGGTGTATTTAATGCTCCTGGAAGATTCAAGTTGCTCAACTCCCAACTACACAACAGAATCACTCAACCAGTGTGCTAATATAAAAAGGATGGTATTTCAGTATCGGCCATGTTCACAGTAAAAAGGAAATGCACTTTCTAATTTTCCATAATTTCTGTTTGTACACGCATCATGAGAAAACGACTGAGAGAATTTAATGAAAATCGATATACAAAGTGGAGGAATAAGTCGCTACAATCTAGGCTATAAATAATTTTATTCATACATACATACATACATACATAATCATTATAGACTGTTATGCCTTTCAGCGTTCAGTCTGCAAGCCTCTGAGAATTTACTAAACGTCGCCACAATCCTCGATTTGCAACTAGTGTTGTGGCCTCATTTAGTTCTATACCTCTTATCTTGAAATCGTTAGAAACCGAGTCTAACCATCGTCGTCTTGGTCTCCCTCTACTTCTCTTACCCTCCATAACAGTGTCCATTATTCTCCTAGGTAACCTAGCCTCACATGACCCCACCACCGAAGCCGGTTTATGCGTACAGCTTCATCCATCGAGTTCATTCCTAAATTAGCCTTTATCTCCTCATTCCGAGTACCCTTCTGCCATTGTTCCCACCTGTTTGTACCAGCAATCATTCTTGCTACTTTCATGTTTGTTACTTCTAACTTATGAATAAGATATCCTGAGTCAACCCAGCTTTTGCTCCCGTAAAGAAAAGTTGGTCTGAAAACAGACCGATGTAAAGATAGTTTCGTCTGGGAGCTGACTTCCTTCTTACAGAATACTGCTGATCGCAACTGCGAGCTCACTGCATTAGCTTTACTACACCTTGATTCTATCTCACTTACTATATTACCATCCTGGGAGAACACACAACCTAAATACTTGAAATTATCGAACTGTTCTAGCTTTGTATCACCAATCTGACATTCGATTCTGTTGAATTTCTTACCTACTGACATCAATTTAGTCTTCGAAAGGCTAATTTTCATACCATACTCATTGCACCTATTTTCAAGCTCCAAGATATTAGACTGCAGGCTTTCGGCACAGTCTGCCATTAAGACCAAGTCGTCAGCATAGGCCAAACTGCTTACTACATTTCCACCTAACTGAATCCCTCCCTGCCATTTTATACCTTTCAGCAGATGATCCATGTAAACTACGAACAGCAAAGGTGAAAGATTACAGCCTAGTCTAACTCCTGTAAGTACTCTGAACCAAGAACTCATTCTAGCATCAATTCTCACTGAAGCCCAATTGTCAACATAAATGCTTTTGATTGATTTTAATAATCTACCTTTAATTCCATAGTCCCCCAGTATGGCGAACATCTTTTCCCTCGGTACCCTGTCATATGCTTTCTCTAGATCTACGAAACATAAACACAACTGCCTATTCCTCTCGTAGCATTTTTCAATTACCTGGCGCATACTGAAAATCTGATCCTGACAGCCTCGCTGTGGTCTGAAACCACACCGGTTTTCATCCAACTTCCTCTCAACGACTGATCGCACCCTCCCTTCCAAGATGCCAGTGAATACTTTGCCTGGTATACTAATCAATGAGATACCTCGATAGTTGTTGCAATCCTTCCTGTTCCCTTGCTTATAGATAGGTGCAATTACTGCTTTTGTCCAATCTGAAGGTACCTTACCAACACTCCACGCTAGTTTTACTACTCTATGAAGCCATTTCATCCCTGCCTTACCACTATACTTCACCATTTCAGGTCTAATTTCATCTATTCCTGCTGCCTTATGACAATAGAGTTTATTTACTATCCTTTCCACTTCCTCAAGCATAATTCACCAACATCATTTTCCTCCTCCCCATGAGCTTGGCTGTTTGCAACACCACCATGATGATTTCCTTTTACATTGAGAAGATGTTCAAAATATTCCCTCCACCTCTCCAGTGATTCCCTGGGATCTATTATGAGTTCACCTGAATTACTCAAAACACTGTTCATTTCCTTTTTCCCTCCCTTCCTAAGATTCTTTATTACTGTCCAGAAAGATTTCCCTGCTGCTTGACCTAGCCTTTCCAGGTTATTACCAAAATCTTCCCATGACTTCTTTTTGGATTCAACAACTATTTGCTTCGCTCTGTTTCTTTCATCTACGTACGAATCTCTGTCTGCCTCGGCCCTTGTTTGGAGCCATTTCTGATAAGCCTTCTTTTTACGTTTACAGGCTGCTCTCACTTCATCATTCCACCAAGATGTTCGCCTTTTCCCATCTTTACACACAGTTATTCCTAGGCATTCCCTTGCTGTTTCTACTACAGCATCCCTGTATGCCACCCATTCACTTTCTATATCCTGAACCTGCTTACTGTCTACTGTTCGAAACTTCTCACTAATCATATCCATGTACTTCTGTCTAATTTCCTCATCCTGGAGCTTTTCTACCTTTATTCGTTTGCAGACAGATTTCACTTTCTCTACCCTAGGCCTAGAGATACTTAGTTCACTACAGATCAGATAGTGGTCTGTATCATCGAAAAATCCACGAAAAACTCGTACATTCCTAAAAGATTTCCTGAATTCAAAGTCTGTTAAGATATAGTCTATTATGGATCTGGTACCCCTAGCCTCCCATGTGTGGCGGTGAATAGCCTTATGCTTGAAGAATGTATTCGTAACAGCTAAACCCATACTAGCACAGAAGTCCAGCAAACACTTCCCATTCCCATTAGCTTCCATATCTTCCCCACATTTACCAATCACCCTTTTGTATCCTTCAGTTCTATTCCCAACTCTCACATTGAAATCGCCCATTAGCACTATTCTATCCTTGCTGTTGACCCTGACCACGATGTCACTCAATGCTTCATAAAACTTGTCAACTTCATCCTCATCTGCACCCTCACATTGTGAATACACGGACACAATTCTTGTCCTAATTCCTCCCACTGACAAATCTACCCACATCATTCGCTCATTCACGTGTCTAACAGAAACTATGTTACGTGCAATGGTATTCCTGATAAAGAGCCCTACCCCAGACTCTGCCCTTCCCTTTCTAACACCCGTCAAGTACACTTTATAATCTCCTATCTCTTTCTCGTTATCTCCCCTTACCCGAATATCACTTACTCCTAGCACATCCAGATGCATCCTCTTTGCTGACTCAGCCAGTTCTACCTTCTTTCTTCCATAAGCCCCATTAATATTGATAGCTCCCCATCGAATTCCATTTCATTCGCCAAGTTGATTCCAAGGAGTCCCTCGCCTGTCAAATGGGAGTGGGACTCCGTTACTCCCATAGGTCCGAGGCTTGCTTAAAGTGTTCTGAGCTCGGTAAATTCATGAAGCAGGATGCTGCCCTACTTGCACATAGTCCAAGTGAGGATCTCTCCTCTAACGGGTTATGGACCACCGGTGAATTGTATAGTCCTAGCCGCCTGAGCACAAGGAGGGCCACGACACAGAATATGTCCGAGATGCCCACTCCCATTCCATAGCAGCTGGTATCCCGACTCTCAGGACCACTTACTAGGCCACTCAGCCGTTGCCCATGGTTCACGAACTAGGACGTGACTACAGTAACCCACAAACATGAATTTTATTCACACTGAGAGAAATGGTAGTTTAGGGAAAGGCCTAAAATTTAATTTCAAATATTTGTTATTAGTAGTCCTGTGGTTCAAAATGTGCACAACAACAGTTGGTACCCTTCCTTGTTAGTTATCCTTGAAAAATGGAAATATATCGTCAACTGTATTAAATTCAATAGATGGCTTGGTTTAATTCTGACTATTGTAATTTGAGGTCAGCCGAGTATCAAAGAGTAAACGCTAAATCTATGCTGCCACTACACAAAAAGCAACTAAATTTGGTGCTGATACTTCAGCAGCCTCACACTCTCACAACAAAGTACAGTAAATGAAGTATAGGCTTAATAACATACAATTCCAACACACCCACTGCTTACAAACTTTGATACTCCCATACACTTTCAATTGACATCAATTTCCCTATAATCGTTTCCCCTATGGCAAACTAGCGAAAGTGACAAACTAGGGAATCTGTAGTTCTGAAGTTTTGGTCTAGATTTTATTATTTATATAACGTCTATCCTCTGACAAAGTCTTACATCTGCAACTTGTTCTGTATGGCTAACATATAAAACTAACATTTAAATATAAAAATTGATCTGAGTGATCACAACTTCTTTCAGATCTCTATTTTTTGAAAATTTGCACATTCGTTAGTTTGCTAGAGGGGGGAAGAATTATATCTTTGTGCATGTACTTTTCTGGTAAATTGTATCAGCTAGTTGTTGTTTACTACTTCGAACGAGCATGATGACTAATATCAGTAAATCGTTTCCTAGATGTCTTTCTGTAATCATCACTTGACAAAATCAAATCATAGGATAAGTTATTTAAAACCACCCATTCAATACAGTCTTAGAGTGATTATATAAGTCTTAAAGAGTGTAAAGTATTGAATAGACGGCTTTAAATAAATTAATTGTGACGATGGGATATTCAGGTACAGTGCCAGCATTTATCTGGTGTGAAAATTGGAAAACACGGAAAACCATATTCAGGGCTTCTGACAGTGGGGTTCGAACCCACTACCTCCCGGATGCAAGCTTACAGTTGCGCACCCCTAACCGAATGGCCAACTTGCCCGGTGCTATTAATATAGCTAGCGAGATCATTAATAAAGTGATTGTTTAATATCTCGTAACTCAGCCCAAAATACGTGGTTTTTGGAAGAGTAGATTTAAAATGGAAATTCTAAGTTCCCATGGAGGGAATTAGATTCTTTTCCACCAATAGAGCATATCAAAAATCAGATCAAAAATTAGATGGATGGCTTTTCCGGCGTTTGCTCTATTAACCAGCGTTTCGTCTTAGGTCTGACACTAGACTCTTCAGAGTGGGATGTGTCAGACCCTACCCACTGACGCTGGGGTGTATGCAGGTGAACTTATCAGAAGCTTATTTATGAAGCACAGTCTGATAACTGCATACGGGAGATAAAACTCCACAATGGAATTAATGCCCGCCTAGCAATTCCAAATGGAAATTCTAAGTTCCCATGGAGGGAATTAGATTCTTTTCCACCAATAGAGCATATCAAAAATCAGATCAAACATTAGATGGATGGCTTTTCCGGCGTTTGCTCTATTAACCAGCGTTTCGTCTTAGGTCTGACACTAGACTCTTCAGAGATTTAAAACGTGATAAAAACAATCCAATTGTTTTACTTGTCAACTTACTTAACATGATGATGATGTTTGGTGTTTAAAGGGGCCTAACATCTAAGGTCATCAGCCCCTAATGGTACGAGGTGAAACAAAACGAGATAATTAAACTTAAAATGTATCCACTGACTAAAGTTTAAAAGAAATAGTAATGAAAAATGATTATGAGATTAAAACAATCAGTGGATTAATTTGCAATGCCATATTTTCTAATAAAATTATAGAAAAATACAGGTGAAAATGGAATAAGGCATTGCCTGGAAATACAGATATATATATATATATATATAGAGAGAGAGAGAAAGAGAAAGAATTCAAGTTATGCTTCAAAATAACACATTAACACAATGCGGACCGGTCCTGAGAAAACTCGTGTTTGCCTAGCCGAGCGTTGCGGACCGGTCCCGAGTTATCTTGTGTTAGCAGCAGACTGAACTTTAGTGCTATCTTTCGAGATATACAGGAACTGTTTGGAGGTCAAGGGTGATAGAACTCTGTTATGTATGGTTCTACACAATCGATAGTCGCATTTCTTTTCGAGTATTCTTCATATCATAGATTTTCTTTGCATTTCTTGACAACATGTTTACAAAGTTCGAAGAGCCATGCACGTGTTTAAACAAAGATGAAATTATTCGTGAATTATGTGCTGATACAGGCTCTGAATATCTAAGTGATGCTGAATATTTGGAGTTCGATGATGAAATAACTTCTAATGGAAATGTTTCAAGTGGTGATGAGGATATAGTTTTATCTTCAAGGTGTGGAACTCATGTAGCGCAGAACGAGTCTGATAATTGTGTTACGAATGTAAATATTCTAAATATTGTAAATAATGTATTGTTTTCTGAGAACTGGGTTATGGACAACAGTGAACCTAGGCTAGAGGATTTTGAAAATGCTCCTGGTATAAAGGTATGGCCTAATGAATCTGGAAACACAGGACAAGTAGCAGGACTTATGTTTGGTGAGGAATTTTTTCAGTATGTAGATCAACAGACAAACGTATACTATGAGCAGTATTCACATTCTCATAACGTATCCCCTAAAACACTAAAGTAGACTAATGTCACTAGCAGGGAAATTTAAAAAATATTGCTCTGTGTATATTGATAGGGCAGGTGAAGAAATCCTGTCTGAAAGATTACTGGCCAACCGATCCCCTAATAAAAACCCATATTTCCGAAAACTATGAGCCGAAATAGATTTCAAGGAATACCCTGCATTTCAATAACTATTCAGGAAGGAAACTAGAAAAATACACAGTAGTCCTTCAAAAGCTAGTGAAGTTCTGACAGTTTATTTGAATGCGTGCACTCCCGCTTGGAGGTAGTTAGAAAGTGGCCGGGAACAGGGCTGTGCAGGGGGTGAAGGGCACCAGGTCCGCAATGTGTTAAAATACGCAAACACGAACTAAAATAGAGTCAATGAGACAAAAGTGCAGTTGACAGAAATATACTAAGACAAAGGACAATATTACACACGATAAAAAAGGCCACTATCCCTCATAAAACGGATGACGAGGTCTGCTGACTGCTCGTCATCGTGCAGGATGAGGGAGATGGTACTCGGGAGTCTTAGATTACGGCACAGACCGACCAGCTCCACGCACTCCATAAGGATATGTACCATGGTAAGATGATCGCTGCAAGCATACACCGGAGGGGGTTCTCCTTTCAATAAATGGGAGTGCGTTAGTATACCGTGGCCGATCCGAAAACGACATAATACCACTGCTTCCCTCCGAGAAGTCAGAAGGGAAGTCCTCCATACCTTCGCGGTACCCTTTATCGCTCTGAGCTTATTTGGAAGTGGAGTGGCCTACCACTCCATCTCCCAACGGGACATAACCAAATGTTTCAGCGAGAGTGAATATCACTTGCTGCAACCTTGTAGGTAAGGGGGGCAGTGTAACTGCCTCCTTGGGAGCCTTATCTGCTAACTCATTTCCCTCTACACCCATGTGGCTTGGGAGCTACATAAACATTCTGGTGCCGGCATCCGAACACCTGGCCAGCAGGTCCTGGATCCGCTGCACCAGAGGGTGCCAAGGGAAACAGGTATCAATAGAATGTAGCCAGCTCAAGGAGTCAGTACACAGAAGAAAGTGTTTGCACTCATTGGACAGTGCGTACTGCAGAGCTTCACAGATAGCATAGAGCTCTGCTGTGTACACACTACAGGTTTCCGGGAGAGCAAAAAGAAACCTATCAGTGTCGACAACGAACGCACAGCCCACTTTCGTGTCTGTTCTCGAACTATCCGTGTGACTCCCACGATAATTTGCTATCCAAAAGGAGCCCAAGAAATTGGTAAATGTCAACTACAGGAAGAACGACATTCCCTAAATAAAGCACAGGATGCAGGTGAAGAGTGCGTTGCCAACAAAAGTGGACAGCAGAGGTCTTTGCAGTGGAGAACCGAAAGCCATGTTCTAAGGTCCACTGTTCCACTCTCCTAATAGCTTGCTGTAAATGTCACTCTGCGACTGCCATATTATGCGAGCTATAGTGCAGAGCAAAATCGTCCACATATAGCCACGGTATTACTGCTGAACCAGCAGCAGCAAAAATACCGTTTATGACGATCGCAAACAGAGTGACACTAAGAACCAATCCCTGTGGGACTCCAGTTTCTTGAACGTGGTATTGCAAATATGCCCTCCCAACTTGGACACGGAATATACGAAGAGACAAAAAATTTGCAATAAATACCGGCAAGTTACCTCGGAATCTCCATTGATGCAGGACTGAAAGGATACCATATCGTCATGTGGTGTCATAGGCCTTTTCTAAGTCAAAGAAAACAGCCACCAAATGCTGTTTGCGGAGAAACGCATCCTGGATAGAACTCTCCAGGCATACCAGGTGGTCAGTAGTCGAGCGAGCGGCTCGAAAACCACACTGGTACTCAGACAAAAGTCCTTGTTTCTCTAGACACCACACAAGTCGGCGATTTACCATCCTATCAAATAGCTTACACAAGCAGTTACTGAGACAAATAGGTCTATAGGATTTTTGTCAGGCTTGAGGACAGGAATGACTATGCCCTCTCAGCACTGAGATGGAAACTCACTCACTATCCAGATTCGGTTGAACACTCGAAGGAGATACAATAGACTATCCTCACTAAGGTGTTTCAACATCCGGTTATGGACATTGTCTGGCCCAGGGGACGTGTCCTTGCAAAGTGCCAAGGCGCTGCGGAGTTCCCACTCCATAAAGGGCACATGATAGTCCTCTGAAGCCTGAGTGGCAAAACTAAGGTGATGATGTTCTGCCTCCCGCTTCAGAACGAGGAAGTCACGATGATAATTCCCGGAGCCAGACACATCCGCAAAATGGCTAGCTAGATGGTTAGCAATCGAGAGTGGTTCAGTGACAATACTGCCTTCAATGGAAATTCCCAGAACAGAAGATGATCCTTGGATACCCGAAATACATCGACGTTTAGTCCACACTTGAGATGATGGAGTATGTGACATCATAGACGACACATATCTCTCCCACGAAGCTTTCTTAGTTTGGCAAATAAGAACTTATGCCTTAGCGCAGAGTTTCTTAAATGTTACCAAGTTGGGCACAGTAGGCTGCATCATCATCATCAGCAGCAGCAGCAGCACTAATTTACAGTTAAAACATGCACAAAAACACAGGTTACATAAGTAAAACTCAATTAACCACTTATATTAAAAACAACTTATCCTTGACAAGATAAGAGGTCTAAAATGTCTAAAGAGTCTGGTTTTTTCTTCATTGTCACTATTTGACATCTCTTGGTGTAAAAGATGTGTTATTCATAAAATGCCACTTGGAAATTACTTAAAGTTTCTTGATGAATAAATTAAACAGCAGTGTACAACTATAAACATTTTTGAAACATTGTAAAATTTTTGTAACAGGAGCAAAGCAGCTATGAGCGCAGGAGGAGGCCCGGTGTGAGTCATCTGTGAGGAGTGTCAGGTGATTTGGATGCAACATCATCATAGGAAGTTGCTTTCCATCTCGAACACAATCCAGTTCATCAGACAAAAATTTCCTCCTTTCCATTCACACAGGGGCTCAGAGACTTTTCACTTTCTTTTCCCTCTTTTTTTTTTACAGACATCTGGTCTAATCCTTATCAACAGTGAGATATATATCGAGCAAGATATGTATGGGATATACATATGGCTGAATGGTCAGTGCAGAGACCTTTACTTCAGAGGGTCCAAGGTTGGGGATTTTAGCTGCATGTGGTAAATCCTCTGGCTTGGGGGACTACCTGTTTGTGTTTGTCTCAACATTCACACACTCACACGCACGCACGCACGCACGCACGCACACAATATCAACTAACCACCATAGAAACACGCAATAACGAATACAGTCTTCCTCAAAGAGTTGGTTCCAGGAAATCGAGCTGTAAAACAGGGCCAGATACCCATGTGTGATACAGTTCGAACTGGTGACCCCGTACCCTGTGATTTAGCTTTCAATATTCACACATGGCCGCACATCCAAACAGTCTCTTTTCAGTCACATATTCACATATTCTGCTTTTGATTTCTGGAAACTTTGTTTTTTGTCTGCAAAATACTTGGCAGTTACTGTTTGTTCAAATAAGAGTCAAATAAGAGAGAGAGAGAGAGAGAGAGAGAGAGAGAGGAACAAGAAAGGAACATATTATAGGACGAACACAATGGCATGCCAGTGTTGAAGAGGGAGTAACAGAAATACAAGACAAGGACAAACATGGAAAAACAATGTTAATCCCTGTTCTTCGACAGTACATCTGTCTCTTCTCAGCCCCAATGAGCCAACACAATGCAATGCCAAGAAATATAATCGCTGTTCAGCTATGAATCAACACATGTCTGACTCAAATCACCATTTCACATGTATCAATCAAGATCTGTATATTTTGATAGTCGCAGACAAGGGTACCTTTCTCAATATCTTCGAACATTGCTACATTCATCTACAACAATACTTTAACCTGAATTGCAATCTTAATGAAATATCTGAGAAGCCTAACATTTTATTTGATATAATTATCACAATTCCAATAAGAGTAGATGCTGCAATGCCAGTCCTCCACTGCCCCTACTTCCCTCTATGGCCTCCCCTTCCTCAATCCTCTCACAATCTGAACCTCACTGCCAGCTTCTGCTAACACCTAACATTCAGTGTGCAGCACTTTGTCACTGACATAAGACTCCATTGGAGAATGAGAGAAGAGATGGGGGTGAGTACTCGTTATACATTTCTCTGCCTTTCAGTTTCACCACAGCGGCTCAGAGATTTTCACTTTCTTTTCCCTCTTTCTTTACAGATATCTGGTCTAATCCATATCAACAGATTAACACCTACTGGGTCACTACTCATCTCTGTAATAAATACAGATGTCCCCCTCGATCATTTATAAGTGTAAAGACCAAGCAAGTCAAGTTGAACATTACACAATACCTTGCTAGTATTTTAAACTTACGGTGATGTGTGGACATGAGTATTATCAAGTTTTTCATCACAGACTGATTTTAATGTGTTTCCTCACCTTTAGATGTCCTTGTATATTACAATGTTTTATTTATGCCAATTTTTTAAGTATGTATGGTCTTCCTCAGCAATAACATAAACTTGTTTCATCTGTCAAAGTCTTGAACAGTTATCTACGATGACAACGTGCGAGAAAAATTCTCATATATGTGATATTTTATAAAATGTATGGATGTTGAAAAAGAAAATTATTGTTGTATACTCATTTAAAGTGTTTATATGTGTCAGTGTTATATATGTCATTTTGTTCATAAATCAATCGATTCTTTGTTCTTCGATTTATTTATGAGGGAGGCGAATTGTAATGGTTCAAATCCGTTACAAGATGATATCTGTATTATTATTATTATTATTATTATTATTATTATTATTATTATTATTATTATTATTATTATTATTATTATTATTTTATCTGTGAGATTACTATTATTGTATCATTGTTATTATTGTTCAATTCAATTCTGCAATGCCTGTCGCTTGTGTGATTGTAGCCAAATTGTTATGTGTATATATATATGTGTAGATTAATACTTTAAAAAAACATGTACAGTAAGAGTTGCTGTATATCAGATGTGGATGTAGTGTGTGCAATAACTTGTGACATTGTAACATTGCAAAATACTCCTGGCGTAACTGCAGAGTCATTGCTACGTCATCGTGAGCATTAAGCGATGAGCTCACTTTCTGGGAGTTACCTAGGGTGCCGCCGGAAGTTTCACCATAGGGTGTAACATTTGTCGCTAGGTGGGAGTAGATCATAGTTATTTCTGGAGATTGCATAGGTGTGTCAATCGTCTATAAAAGGTGGCTGCATATTATTCAATTGGAAGCAGAGGCCACAGTTGGTCGGAGAGTGAACGAGATGGAGAGGCCTCAGTTGGTCATTAAGTCAACGGGAGTCTACAGGAAGGAGAGGACTCAGTGAGTCATTAGTCATTGGTCATTGAGAGAGTGAGGCCACAGTTGGTCGGTCACTTAGTTGAAGATACGGACGGGAAGGCTTACCACGAAATCATAGAACGATAGACTTTCCACGAAGTCATCACATGGATACTTAGTCGTCAGTGAAACTAAAAGGATACATCACCAAATTAGGCTTGACACCTCTACAGCAAATACCAATTCAAAGGAATACATTGTAATTACACTCAAAGTGTTGAAGGTACAGTCAAGTGAACCAGTGAGGGATAAACTTTGTGTATAATTGTTTAATGTCCAGTCAAGAAGAATTCAAATTCATGCCTAGTTTCTTTCAGTTGCAATGTCATAATTTTATATTCTGATCTGTTTTAATCGCAGCAGTTCTCACTATTTTTATTGTTATTTCAAGAATATATTTTGTTCTATCAAATTCATTAATCGTTTTATTTAAACAGTAAAACTTCTTAACCTCAAATTTAATGGGGAAACCGAATGCCAATCTCCTTTTCCCAGAACTTATATGATATGTTGTCACAAGTAAGCTTATTACCCCACACCCTAGAGATATTCAAGAATCTCATTCATTCTCTTATTGCTGCACTGAGTTGTAGCTGGCTAAGTTCAAAACAGAGCTTTTATATAATAATTTTTAAAATCAATGAATAAAATAATGTAACAATTTTCATTTGTTTAGTCTGATTTTAAAAGAATACTTTCATATCAAGATAATAAGCTCACCAGACAAAAAAATTAGTCGCCCTAGTTCGCACGCACAGATGGATCGTTAAGCCTGTACAGATGGTGCAGCGAACGAGTCCCGTGCTCAACCGCATGCACAATGCCTCTACGTGAACATAAGGCAGTAGCAATCAGTGAGACGATGATATTTCAAGAGGACAGTGTGCATCAACATGGGTAGATGTAAGGATGTGACAGAGTTGCAAAAAGGGATAAACGTGTGGCCGTGCCCATGGCCATAAGGTGCGTGAAATCGTGAGATTTGTTGGTGTTTCAGAGCGTATTGTTCACCGTGTCTACAAGCAGTAGTGTACTACACATAGCTACGAAACACATCAGAATCGTGGTCGGAAAAAGATCCTGACTGAGAGGGACCAAAGACGCGTTTCATGGCTTGTAAATCAAAATCGCTTCCAAATCCGAAAGGAAATGCTGCTGTCAGTGAATGAACGTCCATCCCAACCTGCTAGCAAGAGAACATTGTGACGGGAATTCCATGCAATGAACATTTGAAGTCGATCACTTCGCAAGAGGCCACTGCTCACACAGGTACATAAATTTCTGCATCTTCAATGGGCTAGAAATCATGGAACGTGGACAGTGGCTGACTGGAGGAAGGTAATGTGGTCTGACAAATCACGTTTTTGCCTGTATTACAATGACGCATGTTGTCGAGTGCACCGAAGGCCAAATGAAGCATTTCATCCTTGATATGTGCAAGGTCAGGTTCAAGCTGGATGTGGGTCTGTGAAGTTTTGAGGGTGTTTTTCATATCATGGATTGAGCCCACTCACTAAGGTGACCACTAATATAAACCAGCATGTTTATTTAAACAATCTGGATGATCAAGTGTTGCCTTTCAGTCAACATCTGCATGATGAGTATGCTATTCATATACCAATTTTTCGAGATGGCAACAGATTTCATCAGGCGGACGCATATGTGACTGGTTTTATGAACACTCCCCCACCCTATCACATCTCAAATGGACTGCAAAATCACCTGACTTGAACCCCACTGAAAATCTGTAGGACATGTTGGAACAGAAGGTAAAACGCTGACATCAGCATCCGCACAATTTTGTGGAAATGCACGATCAAATCCTCAGTGAATGGCTTAACCTGGATGCAATGTACCTGCATGACCTTGTGAACTCACTTCCTAACCAAATCCAGGTGGTTATCAAGTCCAGAGGTGGAGTTACACAGTCTTAAATGATGTTTGTAATGATTTCTCCAGGGGTGACCTTAATTTTTTATCCGGTGATCTTATCAGTGAATAAAAGTAATAGTAGATTTGGAACTACTAACACAAAAAGTCATTATTAAGATGTTGTTAAATAAGATGAAATTATCTTATTGGTAAATTTAATTTATAACAAAAACAATCCAATAAGATGATTTGCCAAATCCACAAATATAATCTGGTCTGAAAATAAATAAATAAATAAATAAATAAATAAATAAATAAATAAATAAATGTTTGTCATTTCCAATATGTTCTATCATACTCCTCTATTACCTTCACCAATAGCCTAGTAGTAGTAAACATCTTCTTGTGCAATCAAATCATAGAATATCTTCTTAACTTACTCTCTACTTGTTCTTTGTCCTTAAATGTTCATCTAGGTGTTAACAGATAAAATTATCAATCGATTGCTCAAAAATGGTTGAATCTGGCAGAATGGTTAGACACCACAAATATAAGATTCACTTGTTATATATACGTGAGCTCTTTAAATCTTTTCTTTCCTAAATAATTATATGCTAGTTTATATAATGGATTTTCATCAGCAATTTTTTCATTTAAACTCGTATTAAAACTATTTTTCTGAACAAGATAAATTTCTAAATTTTCTAAAATGTTAATAAATTTCCTTTTCTGGGCCAAATGTATTAATTCCACGTCACTATTATTGTCTGTTTTGAACTTAAGACTTGGACAGATGAAACAAGTTTATATTATCACTGTTTTCTCTAAACATGTACGATTTTTTTAGTGAACACATAAGATTAACATAAAGTGTATTGGCAAGGAGGATATTCCCAGTATCCTATTTAAGTAGATTTTTATGAGATTATATAAGTCACCCGGTCTAGAAAGCCAAGAATAACGGCCGAGAGGATCCATCGTGCTGACCACACGGCACCTCGTAATCTGCAGGCCTTCGGGCTGAGCGGCGGTCGCTTGGTAGGCCATGGCTCTTCGGGGCTGTTGCGCCATGAGGTTTATATAAGTCAATTCAGGAGTAAATAACACCTATTATGGTCAAATTTATCAACAATGGGTCCTGTAAGCGATGCCAATATTTATAGACCTGCAATCTTAGTGCAATTTTCCAAGTGTTATGTGTTTAACTATTGTTTAAATTTGGCACGCTTCAAAGGGTCAGCTGGTGGGTGGGAAAGGAAGTATGGCATGGCTCTGAGCTGCTGCAGGAAGAGGGGGGGATGCAGTAGTGATCATGGGGCCAGGAGGTAATATCGCACTAATACATTTGCTGCCATTTCTCTGTGCCGCACTGGGAAGAGGAGAATCATAAATATTATCAGCGGATCGCAAATAAAAATAAATTAATGTTAAGAAGTGTAGCTACTGTAGCATCATTACTGTCTGGATTTACTTTGTGTTATGCAGGGGAAAAAAAAGGCATCTTATTGTACTTTTGGTGCTGCTAATACAGCAAAACCTCGTTAAGACATTTCTGCAAGGGACAAGGGAAAAGAACGTGTTAAGTGAGAAAACGTACTACTGAATACATGAATAAAAACTATCCAAGAACTACAACCTATAATACTGTAGTTGGTCTTGGTGCGAGTTTTAATATTCACACCAACTCAGCGCGCTTAAAGATGTAGATACCAGTCAACTTGCCGACAGACTTTAATTTTGTTTTCATTAGTAAGGAATTTCACGACTTTTTCCACATCCATAATTAGGCTATCACAAGAAAAATATGCACCACGCTAGTCAACTTCACACAATTATGTTCCAGATATAAGCTACCACGCGACAAATATTCGCTACCCATCACTGTACAACTAAACATGAAATACATTTCTAATTCCTGAATGGAATGCGAAATACAAGCACAAACATGCTCATTGTGTTATTCTGCAGTTTCACTGCCAACTGACAAGCAAAACTAAGCTCCCCAAAGGTGCAATTTATCCTGTGAAGTTCAAGGATTCAAGGCCTTTTCCAATTATCACACAATTGCAGCAAGGGCTCTTACCCGAGTTGGAAATCACGTTCCTTCCACAAGGGATGACAAATAACATTGACGTGATAAGTGAGGTATTTTTATATGGATTTAATACCATGAGAATCAGGACTAAAAATTTACGACATGCTAAGCGGGAAAACGTGTTACTTAGGAACGCACTAAGGAGGTTTCAATGTACTATATTACATCAAAATATAATAACCTTCAGGAAACTTGGCTGGTTATACTAGAAAATTCAATCAAGGACTTGATTGGAGAGGAATATAAGCTTGTTTGATAAAGTTGACGGTAATATAGGTATTGGAAAGGAGCAAACAAGTGTAAAATCAAGTCATATATGAGGGGGGGAGATGGAAACACAGAGGAACAAGGACAAATTGGAGACAAGAACAAACATGGAAACACGAAAGGACAAGGACAATCTTCAACACAAACAACACTTACATAACAGCTTAGGTGTTCACAGCCAGTGTCTCGATGAATATAGAAGAAATGTGTTCTGGCAATGTAAGCCATGATCAAATTACGTTAGTAGATCCCAGAATTTCACCAGAAACTGTCCACTCTCACTGAAGATACTGGTGGAATGTTGGGAGCTACTAAGCCAATTCTACCATGACCTACAAACCTAGAAAATAATTTCTTCTCTATTCAACAGTTGATTACATCATTTACTATTGCCTCAAAACTCTTACTCAAGATAACCTGAGTCTAGAATTCTACATTTGATGAAATTATTTCTCTTACCTGGGGTGGCTGCTGAATGGGAATAGCTCCTCCATGTATGGGAACATGAGTAGCAGGACGAGCTGGAGTAACATAGTATTTATCAGGAGCTTCTTGGAAACCCTGTTTCTGGGCTGAATGTTCCATTGGTTGGTGCAAAGGAGTTACATAAGCTGGAATGTAACAAAACAAGAAACTGTCATACTTAAGAGTAAATAACACTGGAAATATTCATTTCAAAAATTCTTAACTATCAACATCACCTCTTCTTTTCAGACAACCAATTAGGGGAAATGAAGATAAGGTTTCACACCATCTTTCATCTATCAAATTAAAAATGTGCAAGTTGTAGATTCATCATCATCATCATCATCATCATCATATGAGTTTCCAGCTGCTGGCCAGGTCTGCATGGAACATAAGCCTCTTGATCTCCTCTTTTCTTCCCATCATTCTCCCTCCTCACTCTTGCCCAGGCCTCTCCTCTTCTCTGTACACACTCTTCCACTACTTTTATCCACCTGTCTCTTGGTCTTGCTCTTGGTCTTGCTCTTGGTCGTTTCCTGCTGCATACGTCAGAAAGGGTACATAGTACATCCCGTATATCACTCTTTTGCTTCTCTGAGGGACATCCTTGCTCCAATTCTGACACCAGGAACACTCCTGCTTGTCTTCCATGCTTGATTATTTCCTTATATTTTCTTCCACTTTCCTCTATGATATTTCCCAGATATCTGAAACTCTCTACCTTTCAAAGCTGTTCCTCTCCAAGCATTATCCCTCTCGTAGGTCTCTCCTTCTTTCCAGTTGTGATCACTATCTTGCTCTTTTTGGCATTAAGTTTAATTCCATATTGTTCCACCTCATCTTCCCATGCATCTAACCGTTCCTGGATATCCTCTTCCTTTTCTCCTCAGACTAACAGGTCATCTGCAAACATCATCACTTTCATTTTTCCTTCCCCAATTTTCCTTGACACTTTTGTCATTAGCTCATCCACTACTACAATGGAGAGCAAAGGTGACAGAGCATTTTCTTGTCTTAATCCACTTTTTCTGTAGATCACAATTGTCAAATCACTACTAGTATGGCTGGAATCTTTGTTAGGTCATCATCCCAGAGGCTGGCTGGATTGTCAAATAGCACCACCAAAGGTTATGCAGTTATAGGGAAACCAATGGTGGCACTGAAATGAGGCATATTAGGAGTGAGGTAGTTTGTCACTGCTTTTCTCTCTGGGCCAGAAAGTGCTACTGCAGCACGACTGACCCTGTGAGCAACATCTTTCATAACAACCAGACGCACTGGTCGTGCTACGAATGTCATTACTCAGCATCATCCATACCCCAGCAGCTTCCATATTGTCACAGCCATGGATGAGATTGAGACTTCGATGGAAGTTACATTTTTGCTGTGGACTGTGCCAAGAGACAGATGCAAGAGTACTCCATCCATCAAAAAATGGCATTAGGGGGAACCACATTGAAGCAAATAAGAAATTTAATTTGCAATACAGCATTACTGTTTTAACTTGTGATAAAGACCCAGTTTTAAAGATGTTGATTTTCTCTAGGTATACCTAAAAAAAAGATATATTATAAAAGTCTCAATCAGAATTAATTCTTGGTATCATGATAAAAATAACTAACAGTCACAAATACAGAGACTGATTGCACTTGAATTTACTATGCAATACCTGTCTTTATAGCCTACAAAAATAGAACGGAACAGGCATAGTTGTCTGAGAATACCCAAGCAATACTAAATTAGATTTTTCTTCTTTCATTCTCACATGTAGATTTTTTACAGCAAAATATACCAAAATTTGTCTACTTAGATTTAGACTATATTTACAACATTTCCTATAATGATTTTTTTAAAAATGCTCCCAAGCCAATTTTCTGGAGTGGAAATTCTTCAAATAACCACAGTTACCACACTGAGGTCAAATTTTACACCTTTCTGCATACATTTTATGAATATCCAGTACCTTGACTATGTGGAGGTAAAGTGGCTAAGTTGGCACGTGGCTGTCCCATGTAGACACCATGCTGTGGCTGCTTTGCCGACTCGTCTCTTGGTGTAACTGCTGCAGCCGGTGGAGGTTGCGCATATTGTTGCCCTGCATAAGTATAGATGGTCTGGCCAGGTGATGGCGCATAACTTACAGTAGTAGCAGCAGGTACCTGTTGTGGTCCATGAGGAGCGTAGAAGGGTTGAGAACTTGCATACTGTGTATTTTCTGAAAGCAATAAATCAGACATTCATCAAAGGTTCACTTACCAAATGTCCATTAACACTTGCTAACATTTCAAAAAAAGTAAGCTTGAAGTTTTATTATCTCGACCACTACTGCAGGACTTGGTAGCGTCAGCGGTGGCGGTGGTTATTGTTTTAAGAGGAAGTACAACTAGGCAACCATCCTCTATATAACACTAATCAGAGGGAAAAATTAAAGGTATTGCCCATAGGAAGACAAGCGGCATGAAGGGCGGGGAGACCACACTTGTGACAGGTAATAATCACGGTTAATGTCATGTTAAGAGGAAAACAACATAATTATCAGCTTCTCTTAACAACTAGAAAAACAAAAATTAGAAATAAATATAAAATTAAACATTCAATTACCAAACCAAACCAAACCAAACCCCATGGTGGAACAGCCCCAAAAGGCCTTGGCCTACCAAGTGACCGCTGCTCAGCCCAAAGGGCTGTAGATTATGAGGTGTTGGTGTAGTCATGCACGACGAATCCTCTCGGCCATTATTCTTGGCTTTCTAGACCAAGGCCCCCATCTCACCATCAGATAGCTTCTCAATTATAATCAACGTAGGCTGAGTGGACCTCGAACCAGCCCTCAGATCCAGGTAAAAATCCCTACCCTGGCCAGGAATCAAACCCAGGGCCTCCGGGTAAGAGGCTGGCATGCTACTCCTACACCGCAAAGCTGGTCAAATATTCAATCAATGAATTTAAAAGAGAGAAAACAAAACAGAAATGTTACCTGAGTAACTATACATTCGAATTTAGAACACATTATAATGTCCACTCGAATTTAGAACACGTCATAATGTCCACTCACACATATACAGTGAATAACGAGATCAAAAGTGGCCTCATCATCACTTAGTAAGAGACTGAATGTTTCCAGCAGGTTAGGGTTTCATCTAAGGTCAGAGAGATGTATGCATTAAAGCCTCGATTGCACTGGCCAGCACACAGGGTAAGCATATTGCAGCTAGCGTAGCAACTGTCCAATACACACAGCTAGTAAACTTGTTCACTTGCCAACCAGACTTTAGATACAAATAATGATACTGTTCATTCAGGAAATTGAACAGTTATTCTAGAGACTTGAACGAATCATTAGAAGCTAAATCTCTCAGTGTTACTTCTAGTTCTGTCGCAGTCCGGATTGTCATTCCCATTCTGGTGCCTTGTTTCTTGATCATTCCAATAATCATCTGCAATAAAGCACCAAATTGGACTCTGTCTAATATTCCAGCAGGCTATAGGACCACCATTTTTCAAATCCTTCAGTATAGTGTTTGAATGCACTATATTTTTCTTGTCTTCTTACCCAATCTTTTACCCACAGTGTTCTATATTTCCTCCTTTTCTTTTTCCAACTCTTTTTGAAATGCAAGGGCAACAACTACAATTTGTGCTCAAACTACTACTGTAGACATTTTGTAGCCACTGAAAACACGTAGCAACTTCTCAAACTAGGAATATCACAGAGTTTACTATCCGCATAGTAAAATCACCAAAATATAATAAATATAGTAGCCCTACATTCAACTTTATTCAGATCAGCAGGGCGAGCAGCAAATTTACTAGACAAAATTATTACACATAATGAATTTACATGTAGCGAGTGAATTCAAAAGTAAGAAGCTAGCAAAATGAGGCTTAATTGAGAAAGTAGGCCACAGTGAAATAGTCTGCACATAAACCATATAAACACATTAGGGTGGTCTTCCCTCATTAGGGGAGTGCATAAATCTTGAATGACCTAACCTCAATCAATATAAAACTACAACTTCTCTCTGCGAAAACCAGAAAGGTGATGTTAACATAGTGTAAACAGGAAAAAATCATAGCTAAATAAAACTGAAGCAGCATCAAGTGATCAGCCCACCTGGAAGTGCCTCTGAGATCCCCAGGAATTAACCTGGTACTCATTTTTGATGTAGGCTGAGTGAACCTCAGGGCCATGTGCACCTCCGGAAGTGAAAATCTCCTTTCTTAAATTTTATGAGTTCCTGGCGGGGATTTTTCAGGCGTTTGCTCTATTAACCAGCGTTTTGTCTTAGGTTTGACACTAAACTCATCAGAGTGGGATGTGTCAGACCCTACCCACTGACGCTGGGGTGTATGCAGGTGAACGTAGTATCAGAAGCCCTTATAACAGGCACAGTCTGATAACTGCATATGGGAGATAAATCTCCACAATTGAATTATTGCCCGCCTAGCAATTCCGAATGGAAAATGCTAAATTCCCATGGAGGGAATTTGATATTTTTCACCAATAGAGCCTGTCAAAAATTCGGAATTGCTAGGTGGGTAATAATTCCATTGTGGAGATTTATCTCCCGTATGCGGTTGTCAGACTGTGCCTGTTATGAAATGGCGTATGGCTTTTAGTGCCGGGAGTGTCCGAGGACATGTTCGGCTCGCCAGGTGCAGGTCTTTTGATTTGACGCCTTTAGGCGACCTGCGTGTCGTGATGAGGATGAAATGATGATGAAGACAACACATACATCCAGCCCCCGTGCCATTGGAATTAACCAATTAAGGTTAAAATCCCCGACCCGGCCGGGAATCGAACCCAGGACCCTCTGAACCGAAGGCCAGTACGCTGACCGTTCAGCCAGCGAGTCGGACTGTGCCTGTTATAAGAGCTTCTGATACGTTCACCTGCATACACCCCAGCGTCAGTGGGTAGGGTCTGACACATCCCACTCTGATGAGTCTAGTGTCAGACCTAAGACGAATTCCCTCCATGGGAATTTAGAATTTTCCATTCCTGACGGGGATTCGAACCAACGTCCTTCCGAGTGAACTGAGCACGTCTTTACCACCTCGGCTAGGCAGCCCCTAACTTGAGCATACTAAAGGACAAATTCATAGACAGTACCTACATATAAGTGGAACCCTTAAGTAATGAGGGATCACTTACATGAGTTTACATTTCAAAGACAACACTTAATGAGCACGCACATTCATACAATAAATATTCAATAGAAATTTGGCAATGCTGTATATTATGCTTATACTTTCTGGATGGTATAGTTCTGGCTACTGAATAATGGAATGATCTATTGTGCTTTGTTTATCAAAAGATACTGTGCACTATTTACTGCCATTTTTGGGGTTAGAAGATCTTCCGTACTGTATTTGGTCATCAGAATACCTAAAGGAAAATAATACAATCTGGTCTGAAAGAAATGTGATGTACTTTTTTTATGTGGGATGCCACAACATCAGAAATTTCTGATATAATCTGATAGACTAACCTGATGTAAATCAGTACAAACCAACTGAAAAAAAAATTGGTAATGCTGTAACATGGTATTTTTAAATCATCTACTACTACTACTACTACTACTACTACTACAACTACTACTACTTCTTTTGTTGTTGTTGTGGCAGGGGAAAAACTTTTAAAGACACCACTCTGTGTGGGAGTTGGATTTCCACCAACTAAAATCCCCTGCCCTCTTCACTCAGCCCATTCTGGAACAGCTTGACGGCATGACATCAGAATGGAGTGATGTATGTTATTAAGTTCTTCCTTTCTCTTCTTTCTCCTTTGTCCCCATAATGCTTGTTGCCATTGCCTTTACTGTGTTCCAGGCAAGCAGGCTCTCCAACAAAATCTGAACCAGATTCCCTGGCGTGAGTCGTCGGCCAAGTTGTTGGCAGGCTTTCCTTCATTCTTCTTCCCATCGAACACAGTAGAAAAAAGTGTGTTCTACTGTATCCTTTTCAGAACAGTACCGACAACCATCTCCCTGCGTCTTTCCCATCTTCATGGCGTATACGCCTAATCTTCCATGTCCTGACAGGATTTGGGACAGATAGTAATCTACCTGCTGATGTCTACATTTAAGCCAGTCTCCTATGTTGGGTATTAGCTTTTTTGTCCACTGGCCAACATCGGTTGTGCCATCCCATCGGTCTTGCCAGTCTAGTAAGAGTTGGTTCCTCAAGGCTTTCTTTCTTTCTGCAACATTAAAATCTGATTCCATTTCAAGTCAAGAACATGGAAACAACTCCATCGCTATGGCTTTCTTTCTATCAGCTGGGAGCTGAACTGGTACCCTGTTGATTAATCGACCAGTCACTATCTTATATCCCGCCCCCCAGATATCACTGTCCAGATCTTCGCATAGCGTTTGCCAGAGATTTCTCTTAGAGCCCTTTATTAGCTTCATTATTTGCCTTCTTGATGTCTTATAGTCATCTTCTAATAGTATTAAGTTGACCTGGCTGATTCTTTTCCTAGATCTTGTAAGAATTCATCTCTTGCGATTGCAGTCTTTCCTTTGCATGTCTATTTCATTGCTCCACCAGTAAGGGACACGTGTTTTATATTTTGTTGATCCCCTCAATCGGCTAGCCAACGGCCGTAGCCGTGTTGAACACCGGATCCCGTGAGATCTCTGAAGTTAAGCAACACTGGGCGTGGTTAGGAGTTGGATGGGTTGCCACGCGCTGTTAGTAGGGGGGTAAGGGAATGGAGGAGCGGAAAGGAACTGGCCACCCTACCGCACGTAAACTCCGGCTCAGGAACACCTCTGCGGAGGTTCGGACTTGCCTTCGTGCAGAATAACCCTTACCTTACCTCAATCGGCTAGTCCTACAAGCATCTTTAAGAACAGCAGTTACATCTTTTAGAGTATGTTGCACTGTATCTACAGTTTGTGACATCCATTCAATTGCAATTTTAAAAGTTTCCCCAGTTATAATTCCACACCGTTTTTGTGATTTCATTAAGCTTCTTCGATCCCTTAACTTGAAAATAAATGAAACAATGGTCGCTGAGAGATTCATCTTCCATAACCTCCCAGTCAACAATGCATGATGCTATACCCTGCGTTGAGCAGGTGACGTCTATGAAAGACTCTGAACTCCCTCTGGAAAAAGTTGGTAAGATTCCAGTGTTGTGAACCACCAAGTCTAGGGTCGCTATCCATTCCGCCCAATATTCTCCCCTACGATCTGCAGTTGGTGCCCCCCACAGAGGCGACTTGACATTTAGGTCTCCCAGAATGATAGATTCAATACCTGACACCATACAGTCCTGAACTATTACATCTACCTTAGCTTTGAAAATATCAAAAGAGATGTTAAGAGAGATATAACAATAATAAATCTGACATTGCTGAAGTTGAATACACACATATCCTTCTTCTGCCGTTATGCTTAGCACCTCCAACCTATCATTTTAAAAATATGCATCTACATCACATCTTTTGTCCGTGAACCAACCACCTTCAGCAACTCGCCTTCTGTTTGGCTCGCTAACAAGCACTAAGTCTACTTTCTTTACAAGGCTGTCACATACATGACGTCATGACTGTCGGGTTTCACATGAGATTCGCCTGCAGTATGTCCATTATTGGTCGTTTAAATTCAACTTCCTTGCCTCTAATATTAACTTCCTATAAGTAGGGCATTTCATTTGATCTGAGCAGTAGCCCTCCACTTGGCACGTGGTGCAAAACGAATCGTTCCCACAATCCTTCGCCAAATGGCCTTCTTGTCCACAATTTAGACAGCTCCGTGACCGGTCATCCTTACCGTCGCAGTGTGGCGCTTTATGTCCAAATCCAAGACATTTAAAACACCTTGCAACTGTAACTCTTTCCTTCGCCATACAGGTTGCCCATCCCACATTTATTTTCTTTTTCTTTAACAGTATTTTTGATGGTTCCGTTGGCAAGATTATGGTAGCATTCAGATTTCCAAACCACCCCGGTCTTACTGACGTAATATTGATCTGTGATTCTTCAACAGCAGCTTATAAGGAGAGTGCTGCTCTAAGATAATTTTCATTTAAATCTGGATCCATACCATACATTAGAATTGTTGTCTCCTTCCTCTTTGTTGAAACCTCTATTTCTTTGACATTTTTAGTTATTTCACGTTGTAATACGTCAGCCTTTCCTTTGCCTTCTACAGTAAGTATAAGGTCATCCTTTGCTGTTTTTCTTATTTGTTTTATTTTAACACCAATTTTTTCGATGTTTACTCCTTCCTTTACTGTTTTAAGCAATTCGGCATACGTTTTGCCCGCAGCTTTGCACATAACTGTTTCCTGAGTATTATCATTTAAGGATTTCTTTTTTGATGTTAACCCCACAAAAACAGCCTGTTTTACCTGTGTTTTACCTGTGTTTTACCCGATTCCAAGCACCCTATTTCGATATCATCCTTACGAAACATCCATTCCAAGATTTTCCTTGTATAATTTCGGTCAAGTGTATCCGGGATAGTTATCAGCACCTTCTTTCTTGCAAGAGTCTCGATTATCTCCCTCCAGTGGGTGAGACATGAATACAGGCTCTGCAGGTCATTTACTCCATCCTGATTAAATGAATATGGTATTACATACACATATCGCAGCTTCTCCCGCTCTCCTCCTCGACTCGTGTAGGTTTGGGTAACAGTGCGCAGAAATTCCGTCTTGCCTTCCTCCAGATTAGAGTTCAGCAAGTCCGAGATTTCTGAATGCATATTCTTCATGCTTCTCATAATTCCATCCTCCTCTGTAAGATGTTTGGGATTTACAACCATTGATATATCCCAATCAGTTAATTTCCCTATATTTCCAGAGATGACGTGCGTGTTACTGTAAACACAGTCAGGCAATTCCTTATCCAATAGCTTCGCAAAATCTTCAAAGCACGTAGCTTCCTAGAGGGTCTGCTCTATATCTAGCACTCTGCCACTGAATTGTGCCTGTGTCCCAACATCATGGGTTATTTTCTTACTAGAGGTAGAGCTCTGTTCCAGATCACTCCTAACCTTTGGATCTTCATTCATATCAAATTGTTCCCATTCCCACAAATGACTCCGAATGATTTCTGCCATTTGTCCCATTTCTTTAATACCTTTCTTTATCTCCGCTTTGGTATTAGGAGTCATCTTAACTAATGCTAATAAATCTTCACTATACTTGACTAACTTCTCAAGTTCTAGTCGCATCTCTTCTAATCCTACTCTTTGGTTTGTAGTCTTCGTACTCTGTAGTTCCATGGTTACGTCCAGCTCCTCATCCGACATAGTAACTCTTTGGTTTTCTACATCTATTTCAACCTCTTTGGATTTGACATTGCTATTCTTGATACCTCTACTCTCTTTTCTCTTTGAGAACATAACCCTAAATCATTTAAAGGAATATAAATGACTTATTTACCTTGACAGAAGAGTGATGCCTCTTCAGCTCTTCAAAGAGAGATAGTACCATGGTCTGAAGGGCAGCACTTCCACTTATAAATGCAATATATATATCCATATACACCTTCAAAACACCACTTAATTGGGAACATGCATCATTTTCAAAAATATTTTTTTTGAAAAGTACACCAATGAAATAGTACGTAAACGTATTATATTGTGGTATGTTGCCTTGTTTTCTACCATTAAAAAAATATTTAATAGTGCCTTTCCGCAAGGCGAGTGAAACGGCCTCTGACGTAAGCGGCGCGCTGTGACGTCACGATCCAGTACCGCATGCAGCTCTACCAGCCGTTGTGCATCAGCCGTTGCTAAAAGCCGATTGTTTATTATTCGTGATCGCGAATAACTTCGAAATGACAGAAAAAAGGTTCAAAACAGCACAGTCAGACAATCTACCATGTATAGATGTCATTATTCTTGAAAAATGTGACTTTTGTGGCCGCAGAAATTAGCGGATAACAAGCAAGTTTGTAAGTGGCGTCTTTTATATACGTGCAATGTACTGTAACCCATAGTATTAGGATAACAACGAACCTGGATAGATATCACATCACTTTCAACATTTCCTTCTAGACTGATTCCCCTATTAAAGAATAACATTACATTTTCGGGCTTTCAGCATTAGTAAAGTAAGAAATCGGATTTCAGCACTAACATAAACATATAGGTAGCATTATAGTACTAGTCCGCTTCTGTGGAGTAGTGGTTAATGTGTGCCACTCCCGGAGGCCCGGTTTCGATTCCCGGCTCTGCTATGAAAGTTGAAAACAAATAGTACGAGGGCTGGAACGGGGTCTACTCAGCCTCAGGAGGTCAACTGAGTGGAAGGGTTTCGAATCCCACCTCAGCCATCCTTGAAGTGGTTTTTCGTATTTTCCTACTTCTCCTCCAGGCACCTAAGGCCACGGCCGTTTCCTTCCCTCTTCCTTGTCTATCCCTTCCGATCCTCCCATCCTCCAACAAGGCCCCTGTTGAGCATAACAGGTGAGGCCGCCTGGGCGAGGTAATGGCCCTCCTCACCAGTTTCATCACCATACTCAAAGTCTCACGTTCCAGGACACTGCCCTTGAAGTGGTAGAGGTGAAATCCCTCGCTGAGTCCGAGAGAAAACGAACCCTGAAGGATAAACTGATTAAGAAAGAAAGAAGAAGTAAAGAAAGAAAGATCATAGTACTGTAGGTCTATAACCTATCATTTCTGAAAAAATATATATTTATGGTTGGGGCAACTGGCCTACCCACTTCCGGGGCCCATGAAAGAGAATTAAATATCTATGTGGAGGGAAAAATTTAAACATGATAAAGATAAATATGACTTCATCTAGTTTTCACAAGTTGGGCTGAGTGGTTCAGACGGTTGAGGTGCTGGCCTTCTGACCCCAACTTGGCAGGTTCGATCCTGGTTCAGTCCGGTGGTAGTTGAAGGTGCTCAAATACGTCAGCCTCGTGTCGGTAGATTTACTGGCACGTAAAAGAACTCTGCAGGACTAAATTCCTGCACATCGGCGTCTCCGAAAATCGTAGAAGTAGTTAGCGGGGCGTGAAGCCAATAACATTAATTACATTTGGCTTTTAACAAGCTGAGCATATCAGGAAAGAAAAGTGTCCTGGTGACATTTTAATCGCTCAATACAGGAATGTCTTTGGGTGCTGTGACTTTTACTTTTTTTTTTGTTTTTGCTGTTTGCTTTACGTCACACCGTCACATCTAGGTCTTATGGCGACGATGGGACAGGAAAGGCCTAGGAATGGGAACAAAGCGGCCGTGGCCTTAGGTACAGCCTGGTGTGAAAATGGGGAAACCACGGAAAATCATCTTCAGGGCTGCCAGCAGTGGGGTTCAAAACCTTCTATCTCCCGGATGCGAGCTCACAGCTGCGCGCTCCTAACCGCACGGCCAACTCGCGCGGTATTTTTACCCTTCGATTTATTGACTTGGCTTGTATAACTTAAAACTTAGGCTAAGTTGGATAATATTTTAAACACCTACATCACTATTTTCACCTGTGTGCAATTATGTTATTTATTTCATTAATATTATGATAATTATTATAATTGAGCATTGTTAACTTATAAGACCCCAACAGACAAGCATTGCTTTTGTGTAGAGTTATACATTTGTTAAATTCACGTTGTTTCCTTTCCTGATGTACACGCCTATTCTTTGTTACATTACAGAGTATTTAGATATAGCCTAAATATCTTTACCAATTAAGCTCTTCAATAAATACATACATAACTGTCCCATGCCAAGATATATTGGTAGAATTAGAGCTGTCAAAATGGTTCATAACCCCTTTGATTTATTATCTTGATATGGATCACCCAAAACATAGGTTAGGTTTGGAGAATACTTTAATAATTAGCATTATTTAATGCACTGTTTATTACTTTCATATTCCAAGATGTAATTGAAGCATTTAAATAAAGCATCATACATTAAAATTTGTTTTACTACTAGAACAGCTGACATGGAAAAGTGATTTGAAAATTCAAACAAATTCATCTTACGTTAAAATCTTCAAAAAAATAAACTGTAGACTTTTCCGATATATCACCAGCATTTCTCCGGCTCGCCAAAATCCATTTCTCCCTAGTTTTAGCGTCTTTGGAACATTTATAAACAATTTGTTTGGTATGGTATGCGATGTGTTATTGCACATCGGAACTCTACACCATTTATAAGTTTTCTGCCTCACTGTCTGCGCAGGATTCATTTTCAGTCTAAAATATACCACTCAGATTATTATCCGATGTATAGACCTCGAATTTAACCATACTAGACACTAACGTAAAGTAGAAATACGCGAAGTGTATCCTGCTTCTCACAGCACACTATGTGTTATTTCGTCTGCTAATTCAGTCAACCTGTACGGTGACGTCAGACCAATGAGATCGCGTACTTGCGTGACGTGACATTTTCGTAGATTTTTATCATGTTTGGAGTTATTATTTGTACATTCTGATCACATTTTTGAATTCTGCATGAAATTTTGAATCAGATTGGCACATTTTAAATTAAAACCCCGGATCATGCATGTTCCCTATTAAGCAAATACGCGGAGCAATTAATATCTTTATTGATGGTGAGATAGGGAGTCCTCTAGAGGTCATGTTCACTCTCTGAACCGAGGGAACAAGAATATTCACAAGTACCACTTTACTGAAACGAAACCTTCTTTTAAATTGTTGGTCACAATACACTTCTACTGGAATTTCCGTGTCTCTCAAATATTTTGTGAGTACACGGAAGGCATTCTGTGCAAGAAATCTGTAAATATAAAATAACGTCCGTACTGACTAACTGATTCATCATCGCCGAGCCAAAACTACTGGATATAAAGAAAGGCAGGGCTAGATTTTTCAAATGAGTATATATCTCAAACACATAACACTATAAAGATATGAAAATTGGTATTTGAAATCTCCTTTAAAAATAAAGAAACATATATTTTTTGTTTCCCAAAAATCCCTTTAATGGGGCTAAAAGTAAATGAAAAGCAGGTTGAATCCTTTTTATGAGGATACTTATATCTCAAAAACTGAAGATGTTACAGTAGTGAAAATTGGTACACGAAATCTTTAAAAACAAAGAAACATGTATTTTTTTGTTTTTGCAAAATCCACTTAAAGTGAAAATGTAAACGGGGTGAATTTTTAAAATGAGTATAACTACAAAACTTAACATGTTACAGACATAAACATTGGTATTTGGAATTTCCTTTAAAAATAAAGAAAGATGTATTTTTTGTTTTCCGAAAATCTATATAAACTGGTGGAGTGGGATGAAAAATACTGAAAAAGAGGTTGAATCCCTTAATTGGAAATGCATTTATCTCATACACTGAATATGATACAGACACAAAAATTAGTATTTGGAATCTACTTTAAAAATAAACAAACACGTATCTCTCTTTCCAGAAAATCCACATAATGGGGCTAAAAATAAGTGAAAAACAGGTTGAATCCTTTTTATGAGCATATTTATATCTCAAAAACTGAAGATGTTAACAGACATGGAAATTAGTTCATGAAATCTCCTTTAAAAACAAACAAACAAGCAACTTCTTGTTTTCGGAAAATCCACTTTGGTGGGGGGGAGCGAAAAGAAGAGAAAAGGGGGTGAATTTTTAAAATGTGTATATCTACAAAATGTAACATGTTACAGACATAAACATTGGTATTTGGAATTTCCTTTAAAAATAAAGAAAGGTGTATTTTTTGTTTTCCGAAAATCTATATAAACTGGTGGAGTGGGATGAAAAATACTGAAAAAGAGGTTGAATCCCTTAATTGGAAATGCATTTATCTCATACACTGAATATGATACAGACACAAAAATTAGTATTTGGAATCTACTTTAAAAATAAACAAACACGTATCTCTCTTTCCAGAAAATCCACATAATGGGGCTAAAAATAAGTGAAAAACAGGTTGAATCCTTTTTATGAGAATATTTATATCTCAAAAACTGAAGATGTTAACAAACATGGAAACTAGTTCATGAAATCTCCTTTAAAAACAAAGAAACAAGCAACTTCTTGTTTTCGGAAAATCCACTTTGGTGGGGGGGGAGCGAAAAGAAGAGAAAAAGGGGTGAATTTTTAAAATGTGTATATCTACAAAATGTAACATGTGACAGACGTAAAAAAAAAAAGAATAAAAAATTTAAATTCCAAACACTAATTTTCACGTCTGAAACATCTTCAGTTTTTGAGATATAAGTATCCTTGATATTTAGAAATTTCATCATGATCCGTATTAAAGTGGGATTACAATAATTTCAATTTATTGAATATAAGTAACCTCTTACGAAGAATTCCACCACTTTTTCATTACTTTTCACCCCCTTAGATGGATTTTCCATAAACGAAAAATATGTGTTTCTTTAATTTTTTTTTTTTTTTTTTTTTTTTTTTTACAAGTTGTTTTACATCACACCAACACAGATAGGTCTTATGGCAATGATGGGACAAGAAAGGGCTAGGAGTGGGAAGGAAGTGACTGTGGCCTTAATTAAGGTACAGCCCCAAATACTGGATACTGGAAGGGGTTTAAAAGAAATGAAAAATGGGTGAATTTTAAAAATGAGTATATCTACAAAACTTGTTACGGAATTAAAACTTGGTATTTGGGATCTCCTTTTAAAATAAAGAAACTTTTTTTTTTTTTGTATCCGGAAAATCACCTTAAGGGAGTGAAAATAATTGAACAGTGGGTAAAATTTTGAAATGAGTATATCTACACTATATCTCTCTGCACATGGTTATGAGGGTGTTTAGGGGTTGTAGTAAGGATGTAAAGGAGAGAGCATATAAGTCTCTGGTAAGAAACCAACTAGAGTATGGTTCCAGTGTATGGGACCCTCACCAGGATTACCTGACTCAAGAACTGGAAAACATAAAAAATAAAAAAATAAAAAAAGCAGCCTGATTTGTTCTGAGTGATTTCCGACAAAAGAGTAGCGCTACAAAAATGTTGCAAAGTTTGGGCTGGGAAGAATTGGGAGAAAGAAGACGAGCTCCTCGACTAAGTGGTATGTTACAAGTAACATGTTCCAAGCTGTCAGCGGAGAGATGGCGTGGAATGACATTAGTAGACAAATAAGTTTGAGTGGCGTCTTTAAAAGTAGGAAAGATCACAATATGAAGATAAAGTTGGAATTAAAGAGGACAAATTGGGGCATATATCCTTTTATAGGAAGGGGAGTTAGGGATTGGAATAACTTACCAAGGGAGATGTTCAATAAATTTCCAATTTCTTTGAAATCATTTAAGAAAAGGCTAGGAAAACAACAGATAGGGAATCTGCCCCTGGGTGTCTGTCCTAAATGCAAATCAGTATTGATTGATTGATTGATTGATTGATTGATTGATTGATTGATCCAAAACAATTAACATTTTACTGACGTGAAAATTGGTATTTGGAATCTCCTTTGAAAATAAAGAAACACGCATATTTTGTTTTGTTTTCTTGTTCAGTGCACCAAGTTGTACTTCTTTGCTCTTCATTGCCCAGGCTCCAAAATTGTCTGCAAATAGTAATAAAATCATCTCCCTATTCCCATATGCTTCCTTCATCTCCTTTACAATTCCGTCCATAACCATTAGAAACAAAAGAGATGACAGCACACCCCCTGTCTTAGTCCAGTTTTATTTCTGAACCATTCCGTCCTTCCAAATGGAATCTGTATGTTGCTGACATAGTTGTACATTGCTTGCACCATTTCAACAGTTTGCGTACCCTCTCTCTTTCTGACCATAGTTTCCCAAACTTTCTCCCTGGGAGCACTATTGTATGCCTTTGTTAGATCTATGAATGTCATGACCAGATCCTTTCCATATCCCCAATTCTTTTCCATTACCTAATTGCCCAATGCTGAAGATTGGGTCCACGTCCAAAGCCATTCTATTCCTCTTGCAACTCTATATTTCTTCTCATTCTCCTTTCTCTTATCCTTTCTAATATTTTTTCCACTTGTAATAAGAATGTGATTCCTCTATAGTTACCACACACTTTTGTGTTCCCCTGGTTTTATTCCCTTTTCCCAAGCCTCTGGCACATGTTTCCATATGCACTTTAATAATCTGTACACCCATTGTAGTCCAACAAGTCCAGCATCCTTTATCATTTCAACACTAATTTAATCCATCTCTGGTGCCTTCCCCATTTTCATTTCATTTTTTTGTTATATCATCTTCTACTGTTGAGCCATCACATCGTATTACTACCATCTCCTCTGCACAACTTCTCACATTCAGCATTTTATCAAAATACTCCTTCCATCTTCTCTATTTCTTCTGGATGTGTTATCAACTCTCCACCTTCCTTTTTCATCAGCCTTGTATAAATTCATTCTTTCCTATTACAAAGACAAAGTCACCTCCGTACAGGCCATGAAGGCCCTTGGAGGAGTGGAAGGTAAAGGCTTCCACCATTGTAAACCGCAGCATGTGATGGGGTAGAGTGGTTAGCTCTATGCTCGGCTGCCTTTGCCCCCAGGAATTAACCTGGTACTCATTTCTGGTGTAGGCTGAGTGAACCTCAGGGCCATATGCACCTCCTTTCTTTCCTATTACTTTGCATAATTCCAGACAGCAATGTTTTATTGCCAGCTCCATCTGTTTCTATCTTCTGTGTAAATTTTTCCGAACTTTTCTTCTCTTCCCAGTTTCTTACATTTTATTTCATTATCAACATCCTTCATTTTGCTTTCTTCTTCTATCTCTATTCCATTCTTGCCAGGTTTTCTTTTCTTTCACTGCTTCTCTCACCTTCTCATTCCACCACGGTATCTCCTTTCCTTTCACTCTCATCGATGTTCTACAGAGGCACTCTTTGCTTAGAAATATCAGGAAAACACAGCAGAAAAATCAATGCAAGAAAGTGAACACAAAAAACAAGACATGCATTATCACATTATAGCATTCATTGGAAAGGTATCATATCAAAAGGCCAGAGCCCGCAAGAAACAAAATATACTCACTAACTTCTCAACCATAAACAACTTGGGTCCGATTCTACCATACTCAGTTAATACACCAGACAAATTCTGACTGGTGTACTGTATATAAAATCAACTGTAAATGTTTTTGCATTGGGCAAACTGGAAGAGAATTTGACATCAGATTTCAAGAGCACCTGGCAGCACTTTGGCTACCTAAGCATGAAAAATCAGCACTTCCTCCACGTCTACAAGACACAGGACATGAAGTATCAAATACAACCAAAACTGGTGTTGGGACGTTTTTGTGGGGACCGAAAAGAAAATGTCATAAAGAGGGAATGTGCTAATAAATGAAAAGCAATTTCTCTTTTAAATTTAATGTTAGGTAGGTTTCTACATATAAATAATTATCATGAAAAGAAAGAAACAAGTGTTTATAATTAAATAAATAAATTTAAAAAATACATTTTAAGAACACCAACACAGTAAAACATCAAGGAAAAATGTTCTTAGAAACTCAAACTATACACATCACTTACAATTATGTTTAAAGTTGTCATAGGAAAGTCTAACATCTGGGTGAATTGCACAAGTTTCATGTGTGGATTAGCATCCACTTTCTCAATAAAATTTAATCTGTCATCATCTATAAATTGTCTAGCATTCTTCTCCTCCATAACTGAATGTCCTGCAAACCACTATGCATAAGTACAGTAGGCTTAATTCATATACATCGTTACACAATTCATTTACGAATGTAAAATTAAGCATTTTTTTTTTTTGCTAGGGGCTTTACGTCGCACCGACACAGATAGGTCTTATGGTGACGATGGGATAGAAAAGGCCTAGGAGTTGGAAGGAAGCGGCCGTGGCCTTAATTAAGGTACAGCCCCAGCATTTGCATGATGTGAAAATGGGAAACCACGGAAAACAATCTTCAGGGCTGCCGATAGTGGGATTTGAACCTACTATCTCCCGGATGCAAGCTCACAGCCGCGCGCCTCTACGCGCATGGCCAACTCGCCCGGTAAGTTAAGCACTAACATGTCAGCTGTATACATAAGGACAGTAGACCTAATTCACGTACGTTGTTACACACGTAAGTATAGTAGGCCTAATTTACGTACATTGTTGCACAAGTCACTCAGGCCTCTTTCAGACGGCATGGAAGTAAAACGCGCCCGTCTCCATGCGCGGGTGCAACCGCTTCCACTGACTTATACACACTCAGCGCACTGAGTGGTACAAAACTCCACGCACTTTCCAGCAGATCATTTTCAATACTCTTTTCAGTGTAGGTAATAAATATGGACCATCATCGTCTTTGTTTACCATCTACACTTAAGAAAATAGAAACATAGTTCAAAGCATGCTGTGTCTTTCACAATTCGTTAGAGAAAAGGATGGGTACAATTTTGAGGATACTCTGTCAATAACGGGTCTAAATGATACCATACTTTCCCAAACACAACGAGACCACTGGTATTTCCGACATTAAAGTTATTAAGTTCTCAATGTCTATTTTAGGTTCCATAACAACTGCCGTAAATCACACAGGTAAAGGAAAAAGTACACAAATAACTTTTAAATTGAAAATGAGAAATAAATATGTCAGAATGGCAGAACTAGAAATGGATTTAGACCCATTTTTTTATTGTCTAAATCCATTTCAATTTCTTTATAGGTACACTATTGGGTTCTGATACAGGCCACAGTACAGCACTGATGTCGCGAGCATGGTCGATCCGCTCTGTATGATGACATGTATAAAAACTAATGTCCAATAACAAGTATCTGCGAACAAGGGACCGCAACTCACTACGGACTGCCCGCTCAAACATTTCTCCCGCGCGCAGTTACTCTTTGCCTTCGCGTCGTCTGAAAGATACTATTTTAACAATCAGTTCTTAGTTTAGGCCTAGATGGTTAAGCGCGGAAGTGGGTCGACACTGCGCCACCTGAGAGAGGCCTCACAAACGTAAAATTAAGCACCAACACGTCAGACGCAAAGAGAATAAGACTGGCTTGAGACTGATGCTCCCTGCAGCTGTAGGCCAACATGCAACCACGCTCTGGAGCCGTGAAATTAAGTTCTCCACCAAATCCTTACCCAGGCCAGCTATCGCTGGCCTGTCCTGTGTGCAACGTGCCCAGGAACGCAAATTCAAATTTCTTATGGTGAGAGTTACGAACGTATTAAAGAGTAACGTAAATGTGCTATTCAGATTTCTTTAGCATGTATTTAATGAGACTTCGGAATAATGATGTAATAACCAGGGAAACGTGCTACAGAGGGGCGTCTTAACCAGTTTCAACTATACAGAATTATTTGACTATTTTATACACACAATCCAAAAGGGATAAAAATGAATACAGTGAAATCTTGATTCTCTGCTTTTGGAGAGACCACAGATAGAGAACACACAAGAAGAGAAAACAGGATCTCTGGGAATGAATTAAAAACCATCAACAATTTGCCTAAACTTCACAATAATGATATGATGTATAACCAAAGTACAGCCCCAATGGTCTTGGCCTCCCTATCAACCGCTAGTCAGCCCAAAGGCCTGCAGATTACTATGTGATGCATAGTCAGTGTGACGAATCCTCTCAGCCGTTATTCCTGGCTCTCTAGACCGGGACTGATATCTCACTGTTAGATAGTTCCTCAATTAATGGTAATCACGTAGGCTGAGTGGACCTAGAACCAGTCCTCATATCCAGGTAAAAATGCCTAACTTGGCCAGGAATCGAACCGGAGGCCTCCAGATGAGAGGCAGACAAGCTAGGCCGTTAGGCCGTCTTCGGTCATTAATTACTTAAGTTACAGTACAGCAATGATGTCGCGAGCATAGTTGATTCGCTGTGTATGATGACATGCATAAAAACTAATGTCCATTAACAAGTAACTACAGCCCCATTCAGTTTTACTGGGGAAATTTCGTCAGGTTCCTGTGAAACTTCTTTCGGGTCAGCAACTTTGATCAGCCAAGCCCATCAAAAAATAACTAAATAACAATGCCAAGCTGAATAACAATCAATCACAAATAGTTTTGAATTCTCTAATCTAATACAATAAAGCACATCCGATAAAAGAGTGCCCAACATGATGGCAAAATCCCTTCTTTTTTTTTATCTTGTAATTTGGTCACTGGTATACTGTTTGTAGTAAGTTTCTGGAAGTCTTGTACTGCATAAATTACGCCTATATCACTTTTAAAGTCTATGTAGAACTCGAGAATTTTGAATGTAAGAATCGATTCTCGAAAGCTTTAGAATACATTATATACAATTCTGCCCATCACTAATCACAAGCACAATAGAAAGAGAAAAAAATCACTGAGACTCCAGAAATTTTGGTTTATTTGTGACCTTGAGCTGAGCTGGAAAGTGCGTTGAGACGCTGCACAAGCCAGTATGAGTGGGAAACGATACAAACTTTTTAAATGCTATGCTGCACACATAAAAAAACAGTGGTTATTATAAGGACATTTAAACATAAAAACGTAAATGTAAAATCCCCGTCTTATATTACAACTAAAACAGTAATAGGCAATCCCAAGTCCTCTCATGGCTTTATATATAGACTGCTAAGAAGCAATACCTCGTAGGTCAATTTTTGACAATTTTTACTGTTTTGCATGTTCTTATGTAAACACAAGTGTTCTTTCAGATAGAGAACACCTCGCAACTCAGAAAAAATTAGTTTGTTAGGAAACAACGTAATAAGCGATACCCTTTATGTACTTACGAGCAGAAATACCTCAGATATCAACAACTGCAATAGCTCGTATGAGGGGTGTCCATGTGGATACATAAAAATACCTTGTAAGTCAGTTTTGTTGGCACGCTTTGTGAGATTATATTAAATAGTAGTTGTTGAGCTCTTGTTATACACATTGCCATTTCACTAAAGATTGATATGTTGTTCCAGGTAAGTTTATATACATACTATTTGCGCACTTTTTAGCGATAGATTTGCATACGGTATTGAAGAGTAAGGAGGGAGCCCTTCCGGTTCCGTTAGTACTGCCAACTGAGTGGAAATGAAATCTGAATTGAATCGATAATACGATCGATCGATATGAATTTTCTAAACCTTTGTTATTTTAAGCCAACAACATTATATAACATTTCTCGATGCGAATCTTATTCCTAATAACAACAGTATTAGTACATAAAGAGTATGCCAGACGTCGCACAGCGATGCATACGTGATTCATAGTTTGTGTTTCAAAGATTGCCAGTACGAATCTCGAAGATTGCCGAGGTTGACCGCTTCAGCACTAGGGTGTAAATCTATCACTAAAAAGTGCGCAGATAGTACACATCTTTACTTGGGAATGTTTGCAATTGTGTTGGTGTAGTATACACTTAACATGACCTGTAAGAATTAGTTGCACATTAATAAATACTATTCATTGTTTAGATAGATACAGAAACAGTATCTTGTCATGCTAAACATGGCTAATATCTTTGTTGTTTGCTTTTAGGATGGAGTGTGATTCGTCTTTGCTGGACCTGTCAAATGACGTAGAAATTAACCAAGAAGATTGTAGATTGTAGATTGGGACCTGACGTTTATAAACTGGGGGTACTCGCAAGCGAAAGGAAATGACGGGTATGATATCATTAGCCTACAAAACCAGTTACATCCTCTTGCTAGTAAACAAAATATACCTCATATTAATGGTAAAGAAGGCTTGATAATTGAAGTGGTTGGGTTAGGGAATGATATACCAAATATAGATTCCAATTTAAACTTGGCAGAATTGATTACTAATCAAGAATGCTATGATGAGTGTGACATTGGTGATGTCAACATTCATCAGGACAGTGAAACTAACGAACAAGTTAATCCAAATGCCAACACTCGTTCAGATATTGAAAAAACCCTCGCTGCTACCGAAGAAGATAATACAGATTATTCTGCTGTAGACAATGACATTCAGAGTGACCAAATATTACCTCTTGTGCCACCTATCACGAGTAATATTAGGGAAGCCAAGAACATCCTGAATGTATCGGGCAGTGGGAGTAAGGAAATAAAGGAAGAAAGCTGATGTTGCAGGTAACATGAGGTAAATGAGTAAAAGGCTTCATATAACAGGAGAACAGTACGTTGGCTATCGACGAAACTATAGTATGGGCTACAAATCAATTCAAGACGACCCAAGACCTGCCAGAAAAATTGGTCAAAGATGCACCAAATTATTCTGTGAAAAGTCAAAATGGAGATACTGTAATGTCATTCCTGAGGATGCCAGGAGAGAGTTGCATTCCAATTTCAGGAAAGAATTAAACCTCAGTGAAACGAAACCGTACATCTAGCCATAAGTGGAGATGGGAAGAAATCTGATAAGATGTATTGTGACTGTAATCAGGTCACGGCTGACTGAATATGGGTCAGTGTGCTAGTGGGTTTCGTTTGTCGGCGAGGCACGTGTGGCCTTAGCCAGGTGATAGAGAACCAGTTTCTGACTTGAAGGGGTAGCTGGCTGATTGACAAAAAAATAATAAAAATAAAAGCGGGCGAGTAACCAGTGTGTGTTCATTTGCAATTACACCGATTAGTAATAAATGAAATATTTATAATATAATATGATCATATTTGAATGAACCGTGTTAGTAATATCACGTGTAAATGATAAAAATTAAAAACTGAATTTTTATTGAATTTCAACAGTATTTCGGCTAGAAATGATGATAAAATTATGTAATCAAACCCCAGAAGAATTCAGTACTTGAGTTGACTTCACTTCCGACCACGAGTGCCATGCACGATATTTAAGGCAAGTCATATGAGTACAAGCTCTCACATGCTGACATGTTCCTAGTCTTCTATCTGCAGTTACTTCGGATACGTCGCTAGCGGATTTCAACGTAGAACATCAGGGGAATACTATCATCAGGGATAGTGGACTTATTCCTGTGTTCGACGCTTCGTACTATTATGCAAAACTACGACTTGAGTTAGTGCAGTAAACAGACGTCGAAAGAGCAGATAACATTTATAAAGTAAGTGTTCTTTTTACCCTAACTTATGTGTGTGTTCAGGATTTGTTTTAACACATTTGTACAAGTTTCAGCAACCTCACGAGTGACTGTGGAAAAGGACCTCTACGTTATCATCGCCAGAAGAAGATGGGACTTCGTGCCATGGACTCCACATATTTCATCATGTAGTTCTAAGCCAACGACCATCGTCAGCAGCACCGAAATGCAGAGACTTTCACCTTAGAATGGCTGATTGAGGACCCAGACTTCCAGATGTGAAGACATCTAAATAAGTCGACTACGTCTTATTTATATCTGTTCTATGTAGCTCTTTATTTCTACTCTTCATCTTTTCTTAGACTTGTTCTATAATATTTAGTTGGTTTATTTTAACGACATTTCACTGGTTGTTTCTCAGATATGAGGTAGGACATGTTGCTTAATTTGAATACTTGCTTGATTCATGACCACGTGTTGACGAGCTTGACAATGATGGTTCAGTTGAAGTTATCCATGTGTTATCGAAACCATCCTGTCTTATTGTATGAATTTCATTACGACAGTGAGCTGATCTGTGTCTGACGAATTTATTGAGGTGATATTTTTCTAATATTTTTAACATTTCATGGAAATAGGACTTTTACTTGTACCTTACAGTTACGATAGTGTGTCATCAGGATATTAATTCCGAATCGTGTGTATGAATTTATTTAGAGTACATGCATAGTGGTATGTGATAATTAATGGATTAGTTAATCATCGAGGCAAATTTAAGGAGGATATTACGTGTTTTAGGACGATGATAGGTTCTTATAACGTTCATGACTACACATGAGTGATAATGGGTTACGATGAGTTAGGGTCATTGTTATGTTGTACTGTACATGTAATTTATGAAGAATTTGTACGTACGATATGAGGCTTCGTGAAACTGAGTTTTTCACATGTTAATGTAGTAATATTTTTATACATGATGCTGATCATGATATAAAGGAAATATGGAATCTTCGAGATTTTTCGAGGTGTAGTTAAGATGATAATGTCTTTTGATGATAAGGACAAGTCCATGTTAATCGGTGTACTCCATAATTCGAGATAATATCCTAATAGTGTTCATGAAAGTCAATAATTCCGAGTTTAAGGTATGTGTAAATTTACTGGAAGACCTTAGGTCTTGAGATCAGATCCTCAATTATATATTCTAATAATATTCAGTTCGAACCCAGGCATGCTCACTTTTCAAAGTATCATTTCATACTCACATGGAGACTTTATCTTTTGAACACAATGGAGCGTGTTGATAGGAGATTGGCGAGAGTGATTGAAACCTGATGCTGATGTGTAAATATTGTAGATATTTTCTTCTTTGACATTTTCAGTGGCTAGTAGTAGTAGATGTAGAGATTTCCTAGTTGTAAGACAGTTATTTCCTATACATTTGTAGTGTGCTGATGTGTGACACTTCGATAGTGTTAATTGATTGTGGACGGGACTTCCACGTTGGAGATATATTTTTCCGTAAGGTCATAATGCTAATTATTTTCATTCAGTTAATGGCCAAGTGATAATAAGTTATATTATTAGTTCTCACGAGGAGATAAGTGGGAAGACTTGAACGGATATATTCGACGTCTCGAATTAACTTGTAGAAAATAAAGGCAAATCCAAATTTTCATTTTTAATGTTAACAAAAATTTTATAAACAGAATTTCACTCTTATTTGGTCAAGGTAGAAAATTTAATTAATTAATCTTGGATTTTTCTTTATTATACACTTTATTAAAATTAATGCATTTTTCCAGATTGTTCGAGGGATGATACCCAAGACCTAATTTTTCTTTAAAAAAAAAATTTTTAATTCGACTTTCAATTATTAAATGAATACTTTAAAACAAAGAAATACTATGTTATGTTAAAACACTCTGTTAGAATGATAGGGCAAATAAGTTACGTGTACCATCCCATTTGTTTGTATTTTTTTTTGTTACATCAAGAGCCACAGTAATTTACGTAAAGTAGCGATCATTTTCATTATCATAGATGTCAGGATGGCTAATATTTTATTTGAATAAATGTATAATATGTTCTCTACATTTAGAACATTCTTATTTTCTGAACCTTATGTCAATCCTGCCACTTTCATATTTCTTTTCTAAGTCTGCAGCCGTCGAACTGAGCACCCCTGGGGTGTCTAGTTCTCTGGCAGACCTAGTCGGGGACAGTATGCAGTTCGTTTCCTGAAGGATCTCCCAAAACTTCTGGCTCACTACTGCAGGAAGAACATCACGAAGTTGTATCTTGAAATGGTTATTAATAGCAAGCAATAGCTATTTGATATTTACAAAGAGAAATGTGTATCCAATGGAAGGAAACCATTAAACCTTCACACGTTTTACATCTAAGCAAATCAAGAGAACATTGTTCTCCACCAACCGAAAAAGGATCAGTATGACGCATGCTGTTCTTATCAGGCAGGTAATTTAGGGGAAGAAGAATGGAAAAATTACATTTTCAAAAAGGAACAGGTAAGAGAAGAGAAGAGAAGAGAAGAGAAGAGAAGAGAAGAGAAGAGAAGAGAAGAGAAGAGAAGAGAAGAGAAGGGAAGAGATAAGGAATTTTGTCAAAAAATGGAAACGGAAATACAAAAGTTCTTACAGTGGACCTACAGTCAGTCAAATCGTATTCTAACCTAAAGGCTTGTGCACTGTATTATAAGACAAAGCTGTGCGTGCACAATTACACAATTTATGGTTTAACCTCCAGCCATTGTACTTATTACTGGTGAGCCAAGTGTGAAGTTGAACTTCTTGCATCAAATCTTGCTTCTTGTTTAATTGACTATTTGAATAAGAACTGTATGAATGCCAAGAAAGTAATCATTTGAAGTGACAGCTGTGGACATCAAAACAAAAATACTGTGCTTGTGAATGCCTTAGTCAAGTTTCCAGGGAAACATAATATTGAGATAGAGCACAAATATTTGTGAAAGGACACACTCACATGGAAGTAGACTGTGTGCATGCCATGACTGAACTCAAGCCAAGGAATAGAAACACATTTGCCTTCCAACAGATTATGCAGTTGTAACAAAGGTGGCCCAAAGGAAAACTTCCCCTCTTGAAGCAAAATTTATATCGTGTGATTTCTTTTTGATTTTTGCACATCCACAGCATCAAAGATACTCTTCTATTCAACCTGGATTTGGTGTATCAGATTGCACTGTCAGAGACTTGAAGGTTATAAATTTCAGTTGCTCGGGAATCATACGCTACAAACTTTATTTCTCTGATCAACTCTGTGATCTGCCAAGGTAGCCAAAGAAAATCAGCTGTGAATTAAATTACAAACAAATATACGATAGCACACTGAAAATTCCGACTTCAAAATATCACCATCTTTAACAGCTTAAGGAAGTTTTACCAAAAGATGTATATTCCTTCTATGACAATTTACCGCATTAAACTGGAGGACAACTTATCACACCAAGTTAATTGGTGATTTCTTTTAAAGAACAAATAGAACCAACATTTTAAAATAATTTACACTTATCATATTACAGTATGTATTGATTTTCTATGTTCTAATAAATATTATTTCAAGCAATCACTGTGCTTTTTGTTGAAGATTACATTTCTACATAGCATTATATCACTTAATAATCCCCAATTCTAAAACCTCTTAACTACATGTTTAGACAATGTAACTTGTGATGATACAAGACCTAGATTGATGGGGAGCTCTTAACTGGAAACTCTGGAGAAAAGAGAGAAGAAAGAAAAAAAAAAACACAATTGTTTTCTGTGGTTTCCCATTTTCACACCAGGCAAATGCTGGGGCTGTACCTTAATTAAGGCCACGGCCGCTTCCTTCCCACTCCTAGCCCTTCCTTGTCCCATCGTCGCCATAAGACCTATCTGTGTCGGTGCGACGTAAAGCAAATAGCAAAAAAACAAAAAAACAAAGAAGGTCATTGTCCATATTACATGCATTAAGAAGCAAAACTGTCTTGACAAAGAAGGTGGAAGTTAAGAGCCACTGGAAATCATATTTTCAAGAACTGCTGAATGCAGAGATTTCCAAAGTTCCCAGTTAAGAACTCCGCAACAATCTAGTTCTTGTGTGTCCAGTATCTTTTGAAGACATGGCGAAAGCTATGGGAAGAATGGAAAGGCCCCAGGTCTAGTTAATCTCCCCACTGAAGCATGGAAGACTATGAAGGCCAAAGGAATCAAGTGGTTTACAGACCTTTTCAATAAAATTATATTCAAGGTGAAAATTCATAAATATTGGACAGGAGCAATCATCACCACCACCACCACCACCACCACCACAATTTCCCCTTTCCAGCTGACATTGCATGGGGACATATATGGTTCCTCTCCACTTTGTCCTGTTTCTACACCATTCCTCATCCAACACCGTGTTCTAGTCCAGGTTCCTTTGTCCAATGCTGTCCTTCACAGAGTTCATCCATCATAATCTTTGTCTTCCTCGTCCTCTCTTTCTTGTCAACTGTCTTTCCAGTGCTTGTCTTGCCAGTCTTTCTTCTTTCATCCACTTGACATGTCCAAACCACCTCAAACTGATCAGTTCATCATTTAGTTTTTGCACTTTTAGTTCTTTTTGAATGTCTTCATTTCTCATTTTATTCCTCCTTTTCTTCTGTACCATACTCCTCAGAAATTTCATTTTTTCTCCCTGTACTCTACTCTCAGACCTTTCCTGGCAAGATGTAGTGTTTACAGTGCACTATGTCTTCTGGTATGGGCTAGAATAAAATTGTTACTTTCATTGATCTGTCTCACGACTATACTTGGCTTTGACAATATGAAAGTGGCAGAGTTATGAGTGACGCTAGTAATACCATTCCTTGTGCAGCCAGTCTCTGCTATGAATGGTGTGAAGATGTCGCTCATAGGGTCGGTTGGTGCACGCATTTCAATAGGCTTGGCAGACTGATGTGCAATAGCAACTTCTGGCTCAGTGAGGAATGCAACGGGAAACTACATCACTCCTGATTTCCCTAGTACGCCTCTTCAGTGACACCTACGTCATCTATGACAGCTAATGGTGAACCTGTTGAGGATCCAACCACCCTTCGAGCACCCAATATACAACATACATACTCTACTCCCCTTTCTCCGTGTCACTGACCAGGTTTCTGCCATATATGTCATAATAGGTAAGTAATATCCCTTGCACACTACCTCTCTAGCCTTCATTGGTACATCTTTGTTCCATATCAATCTCGTTACCTGGTGGTAAAAGGCACTCCCCAATTGTATCCTTCCACCACTTTCAATATCCAATCTTCCGATTTCTGTCACTTCACATCCCAAGTACTTGAAGTGTTCTACTATCTCCAGTTTCTTGTCTCCAATTTTGATAGCTCCTTTTACTCCTTTATTTCCTTCCTCATCACCACTGTCTTGCTCTCCTCCACACTGATCCTCAATTCCCATTTTCAATCCTTCTATTTAATATCCAAATAATTCAAATAATCACTACTGATCTGCATTTAGGCCAGTCGCCCAGGTGGCAGATTCCCCATCTGTTGTTTTCCTAGCCTTTTCTTAAATGATAGCAAAGAAATTGGAAATTTATTGAACATCTCCCTTGGTTATTCCAATCTCTAACTCCACTTCCTATAAACGAATATTTGCCCCAATTTGTCCTCTTAAATTCCACCTTTATCTTCATATTGTGATCTTTCGTACTTTCAAAGACACCACTCAAACTTATTCGTCTACTGATGTCATTCCACGCCATCTCTCCACTGACAGCTCAGAACATACCACTTGGTTGAGCAGCTCGTCTCCTTTCTCCCAAGTCTTCCCAGCCCAAACTTTGCAACATTTTTGTAACGCTACTCTTTTGTCGGAAATCACCTAGAACAAATCGAGCTGCTTTTCTTTGGACTTTTTCCAGTTCTTGAATCAAGTAATCCTCGTGATGGTCACAGACACTGGAACAATACTCTAATTGGGGTCTTACCAGAGATTTATATGCCCTCTGCTTTACATCCTTACTACAACCCCTAAATACCCTCATAACCATGTGCAGAGATCTGTACCCTATATTTACAATCATATTTATGTGATTACCCCAATGAAGATCTTTCCTTATATCAACACCTAGGTACTTACAATGATCCCCAAAGGGAACTCTCACCCCATCAATGCAAGAATTAAAACTGAGAGGACATTTCCTATTTGTGAAACTCACAACCTGACTTTTAACCCCGTTTATCATCATACCATTGCCTACAGTCCATCTCACAACATTATCGAGGTCATTTTGCAATGGCTCACAATGTGGTAACTTATTTATTACTCTGTACAGAATAACATCATCTGCAAAAAGCCTTATCTCTGATTCCACTTCTTTACACATATCATTGATATATATAAGAAAACATAAAGGTCCAATAATACTGCCTTGAGGAATTCCCCTCTTAATTATTATAGGGCCAAATAAAGCATCGCCTACTCTAATTCTCTGACTTCTATTTTCTGGAAACATACCCACCCAATCAGTCACTCTTTTGTAAAGTCCAACTGCATTCATTTTTGTCAGTAGTTCTCCCATGATCTACCCTATCAAACGCCTTAGATAGGTCAATCGTGATACAGTCTGACTGACCTCCTGGATCCAAGATATCTGCTATATCTTGCTGAAATCCTACAAGTTGAAAATGGTTTTCCGTGGTTTCCCATTTTCACACCAGGCAAATGCTGGGGCTGTACCTTAATTAAGGCCTCGGCCGCTTCCTTCCCACTCCTAGCCCTTTCCCGTCCCATCGTCGCCATAAGACCTATCTGTGTCGGTGCGACGTAAAGCAACTAGCAAGAAAAAAAACAAGTTGAACTTCAGTAGAATAACCTTTTTTCTAAACCTAAACTCCCTTCCATTAAACCAGTTATTAATTTTGCAAACATGTCTAATATAATCAGAAAGAATGCCTTCCCAAAGCTTACATGCAATGCATGTCAAACTGACTGGCCTGTAATTTTCAGTTTTATATCTATCACCATTTCCTTTATACACAGGGGCTACTATAGCAACTCTCCATTCATTTGATACAGCTCCTTCATGCAAACAATAATCATATAAGTACTTCAGATATGGTACTATATCCCAACCCATTGTCTTTAGTATATCCCCTGAAACCTTATCATTTCCAGGTGCTTTTCTAGTTTTCAATGTTTGTATCTTACCGTAAATGTCATTGTTGTCATAGGTAAATGTTAATACTTCTTTAGTATTTGTCACCTCCTCTATCTGGACATTATCACTGTAACCAACAATCTTTACGTACTGCTGACTGAATACTTCTGCCTTTTGAAGATCCCCTTATTCATTAATGATTCCTGGAATATTCTTCTTGGAACCTGTTTCTGACTTAAAAGTACCTATACATACTCTTCCATTTTTCACTAAAATTTGTATGGCTGTTAATTATGCTTGCCATTATGTTATCCTTAGCTGATTTCTTTGCTAGATTTAATTTCCTAGTAAGTTCCTTCAATTTCTCCTTACTTCCACAGCCATTTCTAACTCTATTTCTTTCCAACCTGCACCACCTTCTTACTCCCTTTACTTCTCTGTTATAATATAGTGGATCTTTAGCATTCCTTACCACCTTTAAAAGTACAAACCTATTTCCACATTCCTCAACAACTGCTTTAAACCCATCCCAGAGTCTGTTTACATTTTTATTTACCGTTTTCCACCAATCATAGTTATTTTTAAACTCCCTCATGCCTGTTTTATCAACCATATGGTACTGCCTAATAGTCATAATTTTAATATCTTCCTTTCTTTCACATTTATTTTTAACTACCACAAAAACAGCTTCGTGATCACTAATACCATCTTTTACTTCGGTTTCTCTGTACAGCTCATCTGGTTTTACCAGCACCACATCCAGAACATTCTTCCTTCTAGTTGGTTCCATCACTTTCTGAATCAGATGCCCTTCCCATATTAACTTATTTGCCATTTGTTGGTCATGCTTCCTGTCGTTCACATTACCTTCCCAATTGACATTTGGTGAATTGAGATCACCCGCTACAATCACGTTCCTTTCCTTATCATTTCCCACACAGCTGATTATCTTAGCAAATAATTCTGAATCAGCGCCTGTGCTACCCTTTCCCTGCCTGTACACTCCAAAGACTTCAAGTTGCCTATTATCTGTAGAGATGAGCCTTCCTAGAATTTCATGTTTGTCATTAACTTTTTCATAGGTTACAAATTCTTCTTTCACCAGAATGAATACTCCCCCTCACACCATTCCTATCCTATCTCTACGATACACACTCCAGTACCGTGAGAACATTTCTGCATCCACTATATAATTTCTTAGCCATGATTGAACTCCTATTACAACTCTGGTAAGTATATACCTATTAAATTACTTAATTCTATTACTTTCTTTAAATACTTCTACAGCTCAGCACTAACATTTTTATGTCATCAAGTAGGGATTTCCAGTTCCCTGTTTCCTTATCGCTGCTCCCTAGGCCATCCCGTTTCCCTCAATGTACCTCCATATAACCCCTTTAAACAAAACTTATATGTACCACTGCGATTTAAGTGAAGGCCATCTGAGCGCAGATCCCTATTTCCTACCCACCCATTAGGATCTAGAAATCTCACTCCCAGTTTCCCACATAACCACTCCATAATTTCATTTAAATCCCCAATCGCCTTCCAGTCAGTATACCTCCTATACAGTATTCCACTGATAAAATCTCTGCTTCCTTAAACCTCACCCATGCTGCATTTACTAGGTCCCACACATCCCTAACTATGTTGGTACAGTAAAACCTGCCTTAACAGACACCTCTCACCGGCGGACACCCCTCATTGGCGGACAATTTTCTAGGTCTGTAATTAAATACCATGTTGTGTATGAGTAATTTACCCCTCTTATATGGACACCCTTTATTACAGACGCGGACACACCATAGCCACGAGAAACTCCAATTAAACCTCTCCTAACAGACACTTTCTTTTTCAAAAACTACTGTATTTGTGTCCTGTACAGTATGTATTCGCTTACTTTTTGCATAGAATCACACACACCGTAACATTTCGTCCAGGCTGTACACATTCTTGGAAGGCAACACTAAGCTACGATATCACTTCCGGAAGTTGTGTGATCTGACATGCTTGACAGCGCTGGAATTAGTACCTTCACTGTCAGGTTACTTTTCATCGACTCGTGGGCTTTTGTTGTGTTCAGTTTTACGTTAGTAAATTAGTGTAAACATGACTCTGGGGAAGTTTTTAACTCTAAAAGAAAAGGTAGGCATAACAGACTATCATAAAAGTGAGAAGTGTGGTGTGCGTAAACTGTCCGAAATGTTCAAGATTGGAAAGACACAGGCAGCTGAAATTGTGAAAAAGCAAGAGGAACTAGTGAAAGAATGGCATTTAAATGGCAACGAACAGCACATTAAACTGTTTCAAAGTGGTAGAGGAGCTCTCAATGACAAGGCAACGCTAGAGTGCTTTGCTAAAATAAGAAGTCAGAACGTCCCTGTGTCAGGACCAATGATACAAGCAAAAGCGTTAGAATTCGCGGCAGAATTAAGTATTGGAGATTTCAAAGCCTCCCATGGCTGGCTAGAAAGATTCAGAAACCAACATGGTATCAACCTCAGAGTGATTTGTAGAGAATCATCATCCAGTGTTAATATGGAGATTGTTGAAAACTGGCAGGTAAAATACCTTCAATCATAGACGGGTATGCTCCGGAAAATATTTTGAATGCCAATGAAACTGGATTATTTTTCCAAGCTTTACCCGACAAAACTTTGTGTTTCAAAGGAAATCATTGTACTGGTGGAAAAGTTGCGAAAGAACATCTTACGCTCTTGTCATGTGCAAGTATGAGTGGAGAACGGGAGAAGCCCCTTGTGATAGGAAAAGCTGCAAAACCAAGGTGTTTTAAGAATATGGATGTTACGAAGTTTGGCAATGAATGGAAAGCAAATAGGAAAGCATGGATGACCAGAGAAATAATGACAGAGTGGGTAGGACAATTGGACAGAAAAATGATACGCCAAGAGCGAAAAGTGCTATTATTCCTCGATAATGCAGCATCGCATCCGGATACAATCAGGTTGCAAAATGTGAAGATTGTCTTTTTCCCACCAAATGTAACATCAGTTTCTCAGCCGCTTGATCAAGGCATGATCCAGAACTTCAAGGTTATGTACAGACAGTTAGTGATGAAGCACATAGTATCAGAACTTAACGGGAATGGAGTAACACTTCAAACACTGACGAAGGAACTGAATGTTCTCCAAGCAATTCTCAACAATTCGTAACTGCTTTCTGAAAGCTGGGTTTCCCGCTAGTGCTGGACATTCCGAAATAGAATCGGATACCTTTCTCGACAGCATGGAAACAACACAACAGTTGATTAATGCAGCAGGTTACAGTGTACAAATGAACACCTATATCGAAATTGATTCAGATATTCCAACAGAGTGTGAGAGTGGAGACACGAAAACGATTCTTCAGTCAATCCAAGGGAAGAAGGACAAAAATGAAGATTCTGACAAAAGCGGGAGTGAAGGTGAAGCTAATGATGACTTTGAAGAAAATATGGAAATTAATGTGCTGCCAATAATCTCGTACAAAGAGGCTCTCGGCTTTTTAAGCGGCTGAAAGAATTCTATTATAAATAAAACGATGAAAAAGGTGTAAATCCGACCCAGGATTTAATTGCACATAGTGAAAATATCATTGCTAAACCAAAATGGACAAAACAAACGAACATTAAGGATTTTTTCAAGTGCTAATATTTTACTGCACTATGCTAGAGATTGCTACGTCTACATATTGATGTAAAGTTTCAGAAACTTATATGTTCTTAACATGGAAAAGGGTAATAGTGTACAGTGTGTTCAATAGAGGTTTCCAAAGAAGTGTTTTTGTCTCTTTAATACAGTACATCGCAGCTGCAGTAGCCCATCTACAACTTTCTTATGTGAGTACAGTGCAGTATACTGTACAATACTGTATACAGTATACAATTAAAGGTACATTTGCGAGAATTGTTAACATATACAATACACGAGTTATTGTGTTCCAACTTATGTTTAACGGTACCGGTTTTATAACCTCTCTCGTAACGGACATTTTTTTCGGTCCCGAAGTTGTCCATTATAGAGAGGTTTTACTGTACTTATACCTGCTTGTCTTACGTTGTTAGTACTAATGTGAAACACTACCACCTTCTCCTTTCCCTCCTCCTTCTCTTCTACTTTCCTCAATATTTGCCTCAACCTAATTCCTAGGTAACACTCTACCGAGGTTCCCTTTCTTCCACACTCTTTCCCCACATGTCTAACAATGGAATCCCCCCATGACCAGAGCCTCAACCCTACCCACCTCATTTGATCCCCTCCCCTCCTGGTCAGTCCTATCTTTCCTGATAGCTTCAGAAGCTACAGTACTTACTTCTCCCTTTTCTCCATCCCATGATCCTGTTTCACCTGTATTTTCCTATCCACTACCCCAGATTTCCCTTTCCTACATTTTCCCTTTCTCCTACTTCCATACTTCTCAGCAACAGTTCCCTGTTCTTCATCTTCCCTCGGTTGTTCTACCTGCAGTGACTCGTACCGATTTCTCACAGACACCTGTCCTGAATTCTGATCCTGAATGGAGCCCTTAGCCTGCAATCTCCTTCCCCTTAAACCATTAGACCACCTGTCTTCTACAATTCCCCTTTTTCCTTCCCATCCCTCTTTTACACCTATTGTATCCTGTACATTGTTTGAGGGAGGCCTACCTTTCTTCCTGTCCTCTGAGAGAAACCTAATCATCTCCCTCAAACTCTCCAACTCATCCCACATACTCCTTAATGCCTGGCCACACCCACAGTCCCTAACTTGCACTCCTTGGCCATTCTTTATTGAATAATGAAAAGAAAAGTACATTCACCTGTTGTTGCTGTTGTATTCTTCTTCTTCTTCTTCTTCTTCTTCTTCTTCTTCTTCTTCTTCTTCTTCTTCTTCTTCTTCTTCTTCTTCTTCTTATTCTTCTTCAGCATTCTCCCAATCATCTGGGGTCAGCTTTTCTAGTCATCCTCTTCTAATATTGTCTGTCTTGGACCCTATCCTTGGATATATTGTATTGTTTTAGGTCAATCAATCAATACTGATCTGCATTTAAGGCAGTCGCCCAGGTGGCAGATTCCCTATCTGTTGTTTTCCTAGCCTTTTCCTAAACAATTTCAAAGAAATTGGAAATTTATTGAACACCTCCCTTGGTAAGTTATTCCAATCCCTAACTCCCCTTCCTATAAATGAATATTTGCCCCAGTTTGTCCTCTTGAATTCCAACTTTATCTTCATATTGTGATCTTTCCTACTTTTATAAACGCCGCTCAAACTTATTTGTCTACTAATGCCATTCCACACCATCTCTCCGCTGACAGCTCAGAACATACCACTTAGTCGAGCAGCTCTCCTTCTTTCTCTCAATTCTTCCCAGCCCAAACTTTGCAACATTTTCGTAACGCTACTCTTTTGTCGGAAATCACCCAGAACAAATCGAGCTGCTTTTCTTAGGATTTTTTCCAGTTCTTAATCATGGCATCAGCATCATTAACATGTTTCGTGTAGTTGTTGATCAAAATATTTGCAAAATAGGGCAAAGATAGGCAGAGAAGTTAATATAGAGGTTTTTCACTCCCTTGTATCACTTACACTTTGCCTAGCAAGCTGAATCAGTACACATTTCTGATTCTTACTCTGAAAGAATGCTACTTCTTATTCCTCAGAGATTAAAATCTGCATGATCTTATATATACTTGTACACACATTTAAGAGCAATTCTGATGGGACCGATAACCCACCTCTGTTTAAGCTATTAAACATGCCATCTTCAACTGTTTCATTTGATATGTTCGAGATTCAGTACCTGCAATTAAGTTTACTGGCTAGCTTAACAGCTTAACAGCTACATAACCTGAAATGTAAATGACAGGAAACATGTTATCAAAGTCTACTTCTATTTCATTTACTTTCACTAGCACACTGGAAAATTTATTGCATATACCTGTTTCGTCAATTATGTTCAATGAATCGGAATCTAATTCAAACATGTCCTTGCTTAAATATATTTCTTTATATTTTGCAGACCTTAATCCTAAGCAAACACTGCACTCTTATGTTCTTCTCAGCTTCAAAAACTTGCAAAACAGATACATTATAATTGGCACCACACAACTGTCTATTAGAATCATAGTTGCTAGAGCACGAAGGAACACAGCAATGCCTTAGCATCTGAAATTAAGCCTAGCTTTAGTTGTTATTGTCATACTTGTGCAACGTAAAATAAAATAACACTATCATTCTGCTCTTTCAAACTAATCAATTTTAAAAACTACAAACACAGAATGGCTTAAAAAACGGTGTGGATTGTCACTCTTATACATACTGCAACATGAGAAAGCTCACCTTTGCCGTAACTTAATGCCGTTCCAGGATGCCAAATAGAGTGTAGATTAATTTTTAAAACTATAACACATAAAATATCTTCAGTATACTTTGAATTTTAAAGAATGCCATCAAGTGAATTCACGCTCAACACAAACTATAATGATACACCATGTTACACTTGTTTACAAATTACGAACACAGAAGTCACATGCTTGACTCCAAGCGACGTTGTCGGATCTCCAATGTCACGGCCTTAGTAAAGACCGGCCATGATATATTGCTTTAATCATTGTTATAAGTTAACCTTTCAAGTGGTAAATTTCTTTTGAGTAGCTACTAACACAATGGCACATTTTCCATAAGGTACTGGAAAGTAACATACAGTGAGATACTATTTTGTAGTTCAGTATTTTTATCAGGTTTAAAAAGTACAGAATATGTATCTAGGTGTCAAAAGTGATCATAGTACGAAGCGCAAGGTGTCTGTCTTGCTGAGGAAAGCAACAGGAACTTACGGTGAGATACATTTAATTGGTCAGGTATTTTCATCAGGTTTAAAAAATTAAAAAAAACAAAGTCTCACTTTCAAGCTATTAAAATGATTACAGTGTCAAGGGCAAGGAAATAGAATCTGGCTCAAGCAACAGGAACCTACAATTACATAAGAGACTCATCTACAGACACATCGCTTTCAGATGTGTACACACTTCGGAACCTGCAATTCAAGTGGTCCAGAAGAGGTTTCTAGTTGTACATTTTCTTTGGACCACATGTGGCTTCATTGTATGCTTCGTTATCAACAAAGTGTAAGAATTTGAGAAAGAGATGAAATCTTCTTTCAGAGAACAGCTCCAAAAGTACTGGGGGGTCTCTAATATCTGCCTACAAGAAAAATAGCTCTTGTCAGGTAGCTTATATGTAAAAATCCTAACAATTTCAACAGGAACACCAGCTATCAATTAAATAATACCTGGTTGCCAGCCATTAACGATTTACATAGGTAGTTCCCTTCCCTGTCCCTTCACTATTGTTATTTCGTCTCGGAATTTTCCAAATTCATACGTTCCTCATCGCCAGATGTTTCATTCCAGGCTTGTGTCAATGTCTTATGTTACGTACACAGGTTATGTGAACATCTTAGACTGATGCCGATGGTTCGGTCAGCTTCCGCTTCGAACGCTAGCGCTGTGCCACATCCTGGGAGACATCTGGTGGCGAATGAACATACCATTTCCACTTCTATTATAACATCTAAATTTTAAAGAGTCATTGTTTAAGAAACGTTTCTCGTGGACAGTCGAGATTTCTTCTGATGACGCAGAGCACAGTTCTCTGCAAAACGTAAAGAATTTGACCTTATTTTCCTGTTATTGCATAAGCCCAAAAGTCTATACAGTATCATGTCTATAAAAATAAGTGTGATAGAAAGGAAGGTATTAAAATTAGGAATTAGGCAGTACCATATGGCTGACAAAACAGGCATGAGGTAATTTAAAAAGTAACTATGATCAGTGGAAAACTGTAAATAGAAATTTAAACACTCTGGAATGGGTTTAAAGCAACTGTTGAGGAATGTTAAAACAGGTTTGTACCTTTAAAGGTGGTAAGGAATGCTAAAAATCCACTATATTATAACAGAGAAATAAAGAGACTAAGAAGGAGGTGCAGGTTGGAAAGAATTAAAAGTGTTAGAAATGGCTGTGGAAGTAAGGAGAAATTGAAGGAACTTATTAGGAAATTGAATGTAGCAAAGAAATCAGCTAAGGATAGGCTAACATGATGGCAAGCATAACTGGCAGTCATACAAATTTTGGTGAAAAATGGAAGGGTATGTATAGGTACTTTAAGGCAGAAACAAGTTCCAAGAAGAACATTCCAGGAATCATTAATGGACAAGGGGAGAGTGTATGTGAGGTTCTCCAAAAGGCAGAAGTATCCAGTCAGCAGTATGTTGGTTACAAGGATAATGTCCAGGTAGAGTATTAAAATTTACCTATACAGTGAGATACAAAAGCTGAAAACTAGAAAAGCACCTGGAATCAATACGGTTTCAGGGGATATACTAAAGACAATGGGTTGGGATATAGTACCATACCTGAAGTACTTATTTGATTATTGATTGTATGAAGGAGCTATACGAAATGAACGGAGAGTTGCTATAGTAGCCCCTGAATATAAAAGAAAAGGTGATAGATATAAAGCTGAAAATTACAGGCCAGTCAGTTTGACAAGCAATGCATGTAATCTTTGGAAAAGCATTCTTTCTGATTATATTATAGACATGTTTGCGAAATTAATAACTGGTTCGATAGAAGATAGTTCGGGTTTAGGAAAGCTTATAAGGTTATATCACTGAAGCTCAACTTGTAGGATTCCAGCAAGATATAAACATATAGCAGATGTCCTGGCTTTTTTTTTTTACGTTGCACCGACACAGATAAGTCTTATGGCGACGATGGGACAGGAAAGGCCTGGGAATGGGAGCAGCCGTGGCCTTAATTAAGGTACAGCCCCAGCAGTTGCCTGGTGTGAAAATGCGAAACCACGGAAAACCATCTTCAGGGCTGCCGACAGTGGGGTTCGAACCCACTATTTCCTGGATGCGAGCTCACAGCTGTGCGCTCCTAACCGCATGGCCAACTCGCCCGGTGTCCTGGATTCAGGAGGTCAGATGGACTGTATCGCGATTGACCTATCTAAAGGCATTTGATAGGGTGGATCATGGGAGACTACTAGTAAAAATGAGTGCAATTGGACTACACAAAAGAGTAACTGATTGGCTAGCTATATTTCTAGAAAATAGAACTCAAGAGAATTAGAGGAGGCGAAGCTTTATCTGACCCTGTAAGAATTAAGAGGGAAATTCCTCAAAGCAGTATTATTGAACCTTGATGTTTTCTTATATATATAAATTATGTGAGTAAAGAAGTCAAATCAGAGATAAGGCTTTTTGCAGATGACGTTATTCTGTACAGAGTAATAAATAAGTTACTAGATTGTGAGCAACTGCAAAATGACCTTGATAATGTTGTATCAGTATCTAGATGTTAATATAAGAAAGATCATCATTGATGTAATCACATATCATTGTAAATAAAGGGTACAGATCTTTGCACATGGTTATGAGGGTATTTAGAGGTTGTAGTAAGGATGTAAAGGAGAAGGCATATTAAGTCTCTGGTATAACCCCAACTAGAGTATGGTTCCAGTGTACGGGACCCTCACCAGGACTACTTGATTCAAGAAATCCAAAGAAAAGCAGCTCGAATTGTTCTGGGTGATTTCCGACAAAAGAACAGCGTTACAAAAATGTTGCAAAAATTTGGGCAGGGAAGACTTGGGAGAAAGGAGACGAGCTGTTCGACCAAGTGGTATTTTGCAAGTGATAAATATCATTATGGTTCCGTATTGAAGATTAATATACTTGTAGGATGCTAATTAATTTATTATTTAACCACCTATTCAATACAATTCAATGTATTGAATAGGTTGTATGTTCCGTGCTGTCAGTGGAAAGATGGTGTGGAATGATATCTGTAGACAAATAAGTCTGAGTGGTGCCTTTAAAAGTAGGAAAGATCACAATATGAAGAAAAAGCTGAAATTCAAGAGGACAAATTGGGGCAAATATTTGTTTATAAAAAGGGGAGTTAGGGATTAGTTTAACTTACCAAAGGAGATGTTCCATTAATTTCCAATTTCTTTGCAATCATTTAAGGAAAGGCTAGGAAAACAACAGATAGGGAATCTGTCACCTGGGCGACAGCTCTAAATGCAGATCAGTAGTGATTGATAAGTAACAACGTAAGTGATTGATAAGTGTCCAATTAAACTGAACATTTCATCATATCACCGTGCAGTGCAAAAGACAATAACACCTCGTTCTTCAGAAGAAGAAGACAAAGCAGAATAGGAAGAAGAAACCAACACATAGCCAAGCATTTCACCTGTGTATAATGTGTTTTTAGGGATTTTGAATTGTTACAAAGCATTTTTGGCATGTAAATGAACCTTTCATCAGTTCCCAACATACTTTTAAGGATCTCAAATGTCCTCAAGACATTAAGCTAAGTGTTAGTTCTATGTAATAATAATGATGACGATGATGAAGATGATGACGATGATGATGATACCAACAACAATGAAAGGTGGAAACTGCCTCTGAACCAAAATTGTATCAAAGTCTATTATAGATCATTATAATGAAATTTATAAACTGCCAGCAGAGGTAGTTGGATTTTTGAAAGGCAGAAAAATGTCCACTCGATACTCCATTACGATATCAGCATATAAAAGATCTCTGTTGACACATTTGGTGTTTACCTGACAAAACTCATTAAAACTCAGCAATACAAGCCCAGGAGATATTTGGTTTACTTTGCCATCTAGTAGGCCTAGGGTAAAATGGAATGTCAAAACTGATAGCAGACAGCCAGATGGCATCAAATCAAAACGTCTGTACATGGTAGCTGAGGCCAAACGATTGTTATTACAGTATAACACAGAATTTGTTAACAAATTAAGGGAAGTAATAAACATAAAATGACCAAACAAGCATACAAATTTACATGAAAGACAGAAAGCTACAAAGGAGGATAAGTGCATATACAAAGGTTAAAAAAAATGACAGGTCAGTGCAAGAAGATAAACTCCAGATCTCCACAGCTTGCTTCTGTCCTTATCAAACTCAGTTCTTCTAATCCATTTCTCCTCAGTTCATGACAAGTTCATTCTTGCTGCCAGCTTCCACAGAGGATGGGCATCTGAATTCATATATGAGTTAAGACGTCACCTGTCTTGATGTCAGCAGAAATCCAAATAAAAACAAAGAAAGGAGAGGGACAAGATGACAAGAAACACAGAACACAGGTGGAGTCAAGGAACAAAATTATCAACTCAACTAAATGAATCTGGGAAGGTTAAATAAGAGATAGAATAGGAAGATATGAAACTGATGAGGAGAGAAACAATCCACAAAGATGGTCACGTGCAAAAATGTTGAGTATGTCCTAGCCCTTCCGTATTTTCATCGATAAGCTTGTTTCTGCTATCTCCCCCCCCCCCCCCCCCCCTACCCTCATTAACCTGTCCGTGTATAAGTTTTCTTCATAGCTTTCTTTGATGTATGTAAGAGAAGTAAAACATAACTTACTATTCCACAGTACTGCTCTCACGTATTCATGACCTCTCCGACCATCATCCACTTCTGAAACAAAAGGTATAGATCAATAAGATGAAATCTGAATTTAAGAGTTTTAACAAGGAATCAGCTTGAAGGAAGGAAAGTAAGGAAGAAGTACATATTTTCATCAAATTACAATAAAAATTCTAGCACTTAAATTTTCATACACACCACACTAAACAAAAAGGCACATCCAATATGAAATATCGTTTCCAGGTGCAGGAATTCAATATCTCTGATTGGAAAACTAAAAGTCTGTAATGCATAGAAAAGTACAGTCAAGTTTTACAGAATGCTGTATGAATGAAGGTTTCATCAAATTTGCAATGGAGAAAAAGTAATGGCAAAATAAAAAGTTAAAGCAGATCAGGAGTACTTAAAAGAAAGAAATCAACACTAACAAACTCAGTCTATCTGTTTGTCATCATCACCTTTCCCCCCAACTCTCTCTCTTAAGTGCGGCCAGTATCCAGTATTCGGGAGATAGTAGGTTCGAACCCCACTGTCGGCAGCCCTGAAAATGGTTTTCCGTGGTTTCCCATTTTCACACCAGGCAAATGCTGGGGTTGTACCTTAATTAAGGCCACGGCCGCTTCCTTCCAAGTCCTAGCCCTTTCCTGTCCCATTGTCGCCATAAGACCTATCTGTGTCGGTGCAACATAAAGTCAATAGCAAAAAAATTTATGAAGGTAACTAATAGTACATCATGGAGAATATATCACTTTCATTGTAATTCAATAAACTACAAAAGAGGAAAGATGATGATGATGATGCTTGTTGTTTAAAGGGGCCAAACATCCAAATTCTTGGCCCCTAATGGAACGAGATGGACGACATGATATGATACGATAATTAAAATTTTAAAATGAATCCAATGACTGTAGTTTAAAAAAAATGGTGATGAAAAATGATTATGAGATTAAAACAATCAGTCGATCTAATTCGCAATGCCTCATTTGCTAATAAAATAATAGAAAATACAGGTGACAAAGGAATAAGGCATAGCCTGGATGTGTGTGTGTGTATATATACAATTCGAGTTAGAAGTTAAAATAACACATTAAAATATGCAAACACGAATTAAAATTAAGTCAATTGGATACAAGTGCAGTTAACACAAATACACAAGGAAAAAGGACATCATTACACATGATAAAAAAGGCCACTATCCCTCAAACAACGGATGACGAGGTCTGCTGACTGCTCGTCATCCCGCACGATGAGGGAGATTGAGGTAAAGCCTAGGGCGCAAATCGACCAGGTCCACACACTCCGTAAGGATGTGTACCAGGGTAAGATGATCGCCGCAAGAACACACAGGAGGGGGTTCACCCTTCAGTAAATAGGCGTGCGTTAATATCCCATGGCCGATCCAAAGACAACATAATACCACTGCTTCCCTACGAGAAGCCCGAAGGGACGTTCTCCATACCTTCGTTGTTCCTTTTATCGCTCTCAGCTTATTTGGAAGTGGAATGGCCTGCCAATCAATCTCCCAATGGGACATACATTTTCTTCCTTTTGGTATTTCTATGTTATTTGTTCAAATAATTTGTAAAAGCCACCTATAATTGGAGCGTGTCTCTGTTGGTCGCACAATAAATAAATAAATAAATAAATAAATAAATAAATAAATAAATAAATAAATAAATAAATAAATAAATAAATAAATAAATAAATAAATAAATAAATAAATAAATAAATAAATAAATAAATAAATAAATAAATAAATAAATAAATAAATAAATAAATAAATAAATAAATAAATAAATAAATAAATAAATAAATAAATAAATAAATAAATAAATAAATAAATAAATAAATAAATAAATAAATAAATAAATAAATAAATAAATAAATAAATAAATAAATAAATAAATAAATAAATAAATAAATAAATAAATAAATAAATAAATAAATAAATAAATAAATAAATAAATAAATAAATAAATAAATAAATAAATAAATAAATAAATAAATAAATAAATAAATAAATAAATAAATAAATAAATAAATAAATAAATAAATAAATAAATAAATAAATAAATAAATAAATAAATAAATAAATAAATAAATAAATAAATAAATAAATAAATAAATAAATAAATAAATAAATAAATAAATAAATAAATAAATAAATAAATAAATAAATAAATAAATAAATAAATAAATAAATAAATAAATAAATAAATAAATAAATAAATAAATAAATAAATAAATAAATAAATAAATAAATAAATAAATAAATAAATAAATAAATAAATAAATAAATAAATAAATAAATAAATAAATAAATAAATAAATAAATAAATAAATAAATAAATAAATAAATAAATAAATAAATAAATAAATAAATAAATAAATAAATAAATAAATAAATAAATAAATAAATAAATAAATAAATAAATAAATAAATAAATAAATAAATAAATAAATAAATAAATAAATAAATAAATAAATAAATAAATAAATAAATAAATAAATAAATAAATAAATAAATAAATAAATAAATAAATAAATAAATAAATAAATAAATAAATAAATAAATAAATAAATAAATAAATAAATAAATAAATAAATAAATAAATAAATAAATAAATAAATAAATAAATAAATAAATAAATAAATAAATAAATAAATAAATAAATAAATAAATAAATAAATAAATAAATAAATAAATAAATAAATAAATAAATAAATAAATAAATAAATAAATAAATAAATAAATAAATAAATAAATAAATAAATAAATAAATAAATAAATAAATAAATAAATAAATAAATAAATAAATAAATATCACTTGCTGGAACCTTGTAAGGCAACGGGGGCAGTGTAACTGCCTTCTTGGCAACCCTATCTGCTAACTCGTTTCCCTCTACACCCATGTGGCCTGGGAACCACATGAACGTGATTCTGGTGCCGGTATCCGAACACCCAGCCAGCAGGTCCTGGATCCGCTGCACCAGAGATTGCCGAGGGAAACAGGTATCAATAGATTGTAGCGAGCTCAAGGAGTCAGTGCACAGAAGAAAGTGTCGGCGCTCATCGGGCATTGCGTAATGCAGAGCTTCACAGATAGCATAGAGCTCTGCTCTGTACGCACTACAGGTTTCCGGAGAGCAAAAAGAAACCTATCATTGTCGACAACGAACGCACAGCCCACCTTCGTTTCTGTCCTTGAACCATCCGTGTAAACGACAACTGAACCTGGATACCTACCAACAACGGACAGAAAGATCCTCGGATAAATCGAAGGGTCCGTGTTTTCCTTCAGGTCAGTGTGCAGATCCAGGATTATTTCAGGTCGTCGTATTATCCACAGAGGCACCCTACTTGGTTGGCTAATGAGGCAGGGAACCAAAGGTACATCAAACATTCTGTGACTGCTATCCAAGCAGATTCCAACTGGCTGCGCTGCTTGAGGATGAGCATCGTACAGCGGACGGTTTCCATTGTGAAATACGCAAGGATTGCTTGGGTGAAGTGGCGTCTGTTGCAAATTTGCAACATAGGACAGAAGCATTTGCTGGCGCCTCAGGCGTAAAGGCGGCACACCAGATTCAGTGAGCAGGCTAGCAATGGGGCTTGTACGAAAAGCTCCCGTCGCCAACCTAACCTCACTCTGGTGGATGCTATTCAGATGCATAATGACGCTTTGCCTTGCTGATCCATATGCTGCACTGCCGTAGTCTAACCTGGACAACATATGTGCCCGATAAAATCATAGGAGCACCCTGCAGTCTGCACCCCAGGTAGTGCTGCTAAGAAACTTAATGATATTCAAATTCTTGGTGCATTGCAATTTCAACTGCCGCACATGTGGCACCCACGATAATCTGCTATCAAAAAGGAGCCCAAGAAATCGGTAAGTGTCAACTACAGGAAGAGCAACATTCCCTAAGAAAAGATCAGGATCCAGATGAACAGTTCGTTTCCGGCAAAAGTGGACAACAGTGGTCTTCTACTTGAAAACCGAAAGACATGTTCTAAAATCCACCATTTTACTCTCCTAATAGCTTGCTGTAATTGTCACTCTGCGACTGCCATATTATGTGAGCTATAATGCAGAGCAAAATCATCCACATATAGCGACGGTATTACTGCTGAACCAACAGCAGCGACAATACCGTTTATGGCAATCACAAACAGAGTGACACTAAGAACCGATCCCAGTGGGACTCCATTTTCTTGAACATAGTATTGTGAACATGCCCTCCCAACTCGGACACGGAATAGACGGAGGGACAAAAAATTCACAACAATAAATACTGGCAAGTTACCTCGGAATCTCCACTGATGCAGGACTGAAAGGATACCATATCACTATGAGGTGTCATAGGCCTTTTCTAAGTCAAAAGAAAACAGCCACCAAATGCTGTTTGCAGAGAAATGCATCCTGGATAGAACTCTCCAGGCGTATCAGGTGGTCACTGGTCGAGCGAGCGGCTCGAAAACCACATTGGTAATCAGACAGAAGTCCTTGTTTCTCCAGACACCACGCAAGTCGGCAATTTACCATCCTCTCAAATAGCTTAAGCAAACAGTTAGTGAGACGTCTATAGCTTCCTGCATACTTAGGATTTTTGTCAGGCTTGAGGACAGGATTAACTGTGCCCTCTCGCCACTGAAACGGAAACTCACCCTCTATCCAGAGTCAGCTGAACACGCAAAAGAGATATAATAGACTATCCTCACTAAGGTGTTTCAACATCTGGTTATGGACATTGTCTGGCCCAAGAGACGTACCCTTGCAAAGCGCCTCTGAAGCTGGAGGGGCAAACCTACGGTGACGATGTTCAACCTCCCGCTTCAGAGCAAGGAAATCACGATGATAATTCCCAGAGCCAGACACATCCACAAAATGACTTGCGAGATGGTTAGCAATCGAGAGAGGTTGCTGTGAGTGAGAACACAGTCAGGAGGAGGTTCTATGAGGGAAATTTAGACTCTAGAAAACCAGCCAGGAGATCAGCACTTCTGCCACAACACTTGAGAGACCGTCTTCATTTCGCGCAGGTGCACGAACATTGGACTGAGGATCAGTAGGGACACGTACTCTGAATGACGAGTCCAGATTCAACCTGAGATCACATGATGGAAGAGATAGGGTGTGATGAAAGGTAGGAGAACGCTTTTCTCCCTGTATCTTCAACGAGATTACACTGTTTGAAGGAGATTCCAAGATGGTGTTGGGTAGTATAACTTAAGATAACCGTACTAATCTTGTACTCATTGAGAATGGCTCCCTGACGGCACACAAATATGTTGAGGAGATTTTCATTAATCACATAATGCCATTTGAATTCACTTACAACAAAATCTTCGGGCTTATGCATGATAACGCAAGAACCCATGCTGCTCAGTGTGTCACGGGGTTTCTTCGGGAGGTTAACATTCCCACTCTGGACTGGTCAGCCAGGATTTCAGACGTCAACCCTATCGAGCATGTGCGAGACATGACTGGTTGTTGCCTTCGGCACCGAGTTTTCAACAATCTGCCTGAACTAAAGGTTGCAGTGCAAGAAGAATGGGAAAGCGTACCACAAGAGGACATCCAGACCTTGATCATGAGCATTCCGTGAATACTCGCAACGGTAACTGCAGCGGGGAGGGGCAACGGCAATTCCCTCTATTGACCACATAATCAACAACATCCAACAAGTTTCCAGTTCCTTTAACTTTAATTTTCATAATCAGAAAATCTGTCAGATTCTGCTTCTTTCAATTTAAAAAACTGTATCTTCTTAAATCGAAATGTTTTCATCTTTGCTGTCTTTGGAATAGATACGGAAGGAAGGGGTGTTAGAGATTGGAATAACTTACCAAGGGAGATGTTCAATAAATTTCCAATTTCTTTGAAGTCATTCAAGACAAGGCTAAAAAAACAAGAGATAGGGAATCTGCCACCTGGGCGACTGCCCTAAATGCAGATGAGTAGTGATTAGGGAGTAAAGAATACAGGGAGCTGCCCGCTACACTACTCTCTGTGGCTATCGCTTGAAGCCAAGGGCCACGCCCCCATGGTTACCAAAACATGGCAATTCTTACGTTGTGGATATATACAAACTAAGTCATTTTCTCTGGAGTAGGGAAACTTTGAATTGCTCAAAGATCCACATTGATAATTCAGAGGAAACTTAAACAAACACTCAAGAATGCATCGTTTCTTTTAACTGAAAAAGAAAAGTTGAAGCTCATCAACATGAACCCTAGCTTACCAACTGTGAAAGCACTACCAAAGATCCACAAGGCCAGTGTTCCCATACACCCTATAATAAACTATAGGACAAGCCCTTTATACAAACTTGCTCAGTTTGTTCAACAGTTCCTTAAAAAACATTCCACTTCTGCTGTTCAAAAATCCATTAAAAATACTGTAGAGCTAATTCATAATAATAAACACTTTATTAATCATCATATATTAATAAAGATACAGCACACAAATTGTGCATTGTATAAACAAAGTTTGTCATATGTACTGTCACTTCTAGAGCTAATTCAGAAACTAGATAAATTTAACTTGCAACCACATCACACATTGCATTCTTTCAATATCATTAACATGTACCCAAGCATAAAAACAAGCAAACTTTTTTCCATCATCGAGAATAATCTGAATTCTATTCCTCAATTGAGCAAACTTGAAATCTCTGATTTTATGTCTTTTTAAAAATTATTACTGGACAATAATTCTTTTAGATTTGACAAGGTTATCTATAAGCAAAACGGCTTGGCTATGGGATCACCGGCCTCTGGCATCTTAGCAGAAATATACTTAGACTTTCTGGAACACAATGCCATTGAAATGAATGATAAGTTTAGTAATATTAAGTTCTGGGCCAGATTTGTAAATGACACGTTTGTCATCATCGATGAGTGTTCTGTCGATGCACTGAATACCCTCCCAAACCTCAACAACATAGACCCTGATATCAAATTCACACTGGATTTAGAAACTAATGCTTCTGTCAACATTTTAGATATAACGATCGCCAGACTCCCTTCTTCATTCTCTTATAAAATATACAGAAAACCTACCCATACAGCCTCAACAATAAAACAGGATTCCATGCATCCCTATTCCCACAAATGTGCTACTTACAATAGCTTAGTTGATCGCGCTTTCAAAATTCCAATGTCGAAAGCAGACCTAAACTAAGAACTTAATACTATACGTGCGATAGCCAGGTTTAATGGTTATAAAAAAAGTTTCATCGAACGTATTATCAACAAATTCAGACATCGATCTAAATCTAACTTAATAAAAAATCCCAGGCCTAAATTATTCTCAACTTTTACATACAATCAAAATATCTACAGCGTTACCAACCTATTCAAGAAACATAACGTCAATATTGCTTTCCGCACCAACAACAGAAATATGGATATTCTCCACAATTCCAACCTGGTCAACAAATCGGACCCTTTTACTAAGTCAGGAGTTTACAGGTTTGAGTGCAGCGACTGTAACAGTTCATATATAGGACAAACTGGCAGGAGCTTCAAGATTAGATAAGCTGAACATCTCAATGCAATTAAATACAATAGGTTTTCTGCAGTTGGTCAGCACATAAAAGATTATAAACACAAATTTAATGGATTAAATCAAGATTTAACAATATTAGACACGTTGAGCAAAGGCCCCCCTACTAGATATCACTGAAGCCTGTTACTTTCATCTAGACCAATATTTCAATCCTAATTTCAACTTGAACGACATTTCCGAAAAGCCCAGAATTTTATTGATTTTCTTATTTCAGTTCTCAACAATGTTAAACTCCCTAAAAACAGCTTGTTTTTTCAGATTATACGTCACACGTTATCCTTCCCTACCACGCCCACCTGACTCCGCCCTCTCCATCACCCCTCCTCTCCCCCTTCCTGACCCACCCCTTTCCCCCCTTAACGATGTTCTATGCTTCTAGCAAACTCCACCACTTGCTCCTTGCCACTCTCCACGCACACATCAGGCCGTTAGAGGTGAGTCTCCTACTTTACAGTGTTTTGCCCTATTTCCAATATTTCATTTTAACTTTCTCTTCATAATTCAGGTTCCGAATTGGATCGAGAACTTTCTGGCCATATACCTACTTTCTCTTTGCCTGCAATATGATCCACTTCTTTGAGTACCTCATAAATGATGGCTTCTTTTTATGAGTTGGTGTTACAAGCCACCATCAAACTTACTTATGTTACTTTATATTCAATACTCTGTGGAAGGACTGCATACTACAACAGCTTTTGGATGTCCATGTTTTATGTTAACCTAGTGTTTAGCAGTGCTACGCTTGAGACTTTTTAACTATTTCAAAGTGATCATATCTTCAAACATTTGTTAATATCTTCACTTTAATTTTATACTTTGACCAGCAAGCACATAACTTGTTCATATTCTTTTAAGCATTGTATTTTTACTTCATCCTATTAATGTCATTTACTAAGGGTCTATTATATGTACTACATACCTGTATACCTTTGTTCATACGACCTGTTTCAGCTGATGATGGTGTCCATAGACACCAAAACCGGTACTGAATAAAAATGTTGTGATCATATTAACAACATATTATGTATTGAAAAAAGGTGGATCTATCAAATTTCCTTCTATTGTATGTTATCTCCTTTCAATATGGACCAGATATGAAGTTTTTAATGTTGAATGAACTCTAAGGAAGCGTTTCTCATGACCCGCAGCCTTAAATCTACTCTCTTGCTAGTTGACTATCGGTACTAATAAACCGAGTATCTTAAAAACAGGAGATGCAAATCTTCACCAGATATCAGTAAAGATAAGGAGTAGGCTATTAATAAGGGCATACCGCAATCCGAATGCTTTATGGGAATGCGTAATAAATCACCGAACTGGGCATAGCAACATTGCTTACTCCATATTTTGGAATGGTGGTGGTGATTATTGTTTTAATAGGATGTACAAACATCAAGTAAACCATCCTCTGACACAAGTGGAAACAATGCACGACTCAGCTAAGAGCCACTTGGACGCCAAACCACACTCCGAAGGTAAGAGCCCCTTGGGCCCCCTAAGTCCTATTTTAACCCTTTCGCACTCAGCGCCCCGATCTATCGGCGTGAGAGGTTATGGCGAAAACGCTCACGGCGCCGATACATCGGCTCTGTCTTATTTGCGGATTTTGGTCATTTGCGTAGCTGTTAAATCGTAACAGTTGATCGTGACGGTACCTTAAAGCGTTGATTTTGCGTTTAACTCAACAGATATATCCACCAGCCCTACTAAATATTTTTATTTTCGACAAATGAAATCTGTTGACCATGAATGTTTATGCTGTGGTTATTTGAAGTTGTTATTGCGTGGATCTGTTTTGATTGGCTTATGAATACAACACGTTGATCTTGCTATGAGTTTTGTTTATAGTTTATTTCGTTCCTTTGGTATATCGTGTGTTCGATGTACTTCGTAAACTATAATTTTACTCCTTTTCATAACTCCGTTGTTGCACGTGCTTGCGTCATCTTATCGTAATGGCTAGGCCATATTCAAGACCGAATGAGGCCGATATCCTTGAATTTTCAGATGATTTAGACAGTAGTAATGACCTTCTTTTGCCGAAAGTGATTCCCGTTATGTGGGAAGTGACACGGTCGTAACTGCTCACCGTGCATCGGACCGCGAGGACCTGACATCGATGACCGTTACATGTACACTGAATAACTTTGTGCAATGCTTCATGAGTGAATTGCAGCACACACATCATATTGATATCAAATTATTCAGAATTAAATGTTCTTTCATTCACGTCTAAGAGTAAAGAAGGAAGACGCAACAATGTCTAATTTTTCTGTCATTGAAAACAATAATTTATTTTTTTAAATTTATTTTCGAAATTTAATATTTTTTTGGGCTTAACCAATAATAATACGTCCAAAGTATATTCATTTCTGAAATGCTCATAGTTTCCTGTATTAGTGTGATTAATTTTATTTTAATGTGTGTTAAACTCTTTACGTGTTGAATTTTTGTAATTTGCTTTGGAAAATCACAAAAATTAGTCTGAGTGTCTTCGAGCAAACACCTGCATATTGGCTGAGTGCCAAAGGGTTAAGACACGTGGTGGTAAATGAAATGGCGCATGGCTTTTAGTACCGGGAGTGTCCGAAGACATGTTCGGCTCGCCAGGTGTACGGCTTTTGATTTGACGCCCGTAGGCGACATGCGCGTTGAGATGAGGATGAAATGATGATGAAGACGACACATAAACCCAGCCCATGTGCCAGCAAAATTAACCAACGATGGTTAACATTCCCGACCCTGCCGGGAATCGAAGCTGGGACCGCTGTGACCAAACGCCAGCACTCTAACCATTTAGTCATGGAGCCAGACACACGTGGTGGTGATAATTGCGTTAAGAGGGAGTACAATTAGGCAATGAAGGTGTCGGCCAAAGGAAGACAAGGGCCACGAAGGGCGTGAAAATTAAACTCTCTAGGCCTCGAGTGCTCTAATTCTGTAGGTAAGGGAATGCTTCGAAAATAGTCGGTACTGCATTCTCCTTATAAACAAATTTCTTCATGGACCGATCAAACAATTCCGGTTTGAAATGTGCTGAACATATTCTGGTGTAAGGATAAGGTATCCAATTTTCCCTTGTAATGGCCTCAATCCACTCTGTTCTCCTTTCTTCACGAACAGGAAACCTCAGGAAAAATTGACAATAAACAACAAGTTTAACCTAAAAATTCTTACGAAAAGTGGACAGTACTTCTGAGACTCTGAAATACTAGCATAATAACAATGGAGGTAATATAATATATTGTACTACATATTACAAGCCATACTTAGAATCTTACCTGTGAAATGTTATTCCAGGAATATTTTTGGATTTCCAATTCGTGCAACCGTGTGCACAAAACGACATTGTAAGAGCTACAACATCAACTAAATATTAGTATCTTTTTTTATGTTTTAGCGTGTCGTACAGCGTTTGCATCTGAAAATTCCCACAATTACAATTTGCGTTCACCGTATTCACTTCAATGAGCTGTGACGGATTCGACTATCGAAAAATAGCATGCGTTCTCGAGCCTATTACGACCATGCCCCCTATGTAGACCACTGTCATTGGGCTTCACTCTCAGAGCTTCAAGGCATCTCCCTGTATTCTTTACTTCCTAGTAGTGATTGATTGATTCTTTCTCTTATTATGTAATTGTATTCCTTCTTTTTCCCAGGCTGTGTAAGTACCCATAATCAACATTCCCGAGTATCACTCGGGGTCGGCTCTTCTGATCCACGGAGAGTATTCCCTCCAATTTAATATCTGCACCAGCGGAATGCTGTTTTTCTTCAAAGCCTTTTCGGCTGTTCGCCATCATGTTGCTCTAGGACGTCCTCTCCTTGAGTCCTCGGCAGCAAGAGCTCTCTGTACGGGGTGATCTTATCTGAACGTCATACGTGCCCATATTAGTGCAACTGCCGCATTTCCAGTTTTTCACTCATAGAGGCAGTATTAAATGATCATCGCACCTGTTCAATGTGCAATCAATCCAACCTGCTGACCATCACAGCATTCCCATCTTCGTGGCGTGCATTTGCTGATCATGCTTCTTCTGTGTTGTCCAACATTCAGAGTTGTAAATGAGCAGGTCACACGACAGTCTTTTTTATCTTGCCTTTCAGCTTAACTGCCTGTCACGAAAGACACCTTCAACAAACGCCATTTCGTCCATCCAACAAAGATATGGTGCTTCGCGTCATCATCGATCATGGTACTTGTATTTGTCTGTTATTACCAATGGCTCACAAGCTAGGTAGATTGTATTAGGTGGACCTTGAACTCCTGGCTTGGCAAAGTTACAAAACATATACTCCACATTTTTACAACCAATTCTAAGTGATAAAAATCATTGTTGTCCGTATTGAAGATAGTGAATGTAGGATGCTAAAAGATTTAATGTGTCACCTATTCAATACAATATGAATTTTTAAACATTAGGAATTTATTATTAATTCCGTTTGAGACATGTTTCGCCCTTCATTGAGGGCATCATCAGTCAAATTACCTCCTCAAGGCAAAAATCAGGGCATGTTTCGCCCTTCATTGAGGGCATCATCAGTCAAATTACCTCCTCAAGGCAAAAATCAAGTCTGCCTTGAGGAGGTAATTTGACTGATGATGCCCTCAGTGAAGGGTGAAACATGTCTCAAACGGAATTAATAATAAATTCCTAGTGTTTAAAAATGTATATTGTATGGAATAGGTGACACATTAAATCCTTTAACATCCTAACCAATTCTAAGTCGATTTGTCTCCAATGCTTCCCTCCAAATTTCTAAGATTCCCTCTAGCTCTTCATACACTTCACCAACTAGCACAATGTCGTCCACGTATAAAAGAGTCCACAATACTTCAGGCATCAGCTGCTCTGTCAAATAGTTAATGACAGTCATCATCATCATCATCATTATCATCGACCCTCTCCAGTTGCCCGGCTGTGGTGTACGAGCCCCCTCCATCTTTATCTGTCCATGAACTACTGTTCTCTTGTGACCTACTCCCAATCTTCTCCTCTCTCCTCAACACCTTTCTGCACCAGATCGGACATTTTCCTCTGGATCTGCCCATTGGTCTTTTTTCCTTTTACTTCTCTTTCATATTCTCTTCTTGCAGTCCTGCTTGCACTCGTCCTTCTTACATGGCCAAACCACTTAAGTGTTGCATTCTGGATCCTCTGTCGTAGAGAGTCTCCTATTCCTACCTCCTCTCAGACATTTTCATTCCTGAACTTGTCCTTCCTGGTCTTTTATATCATGTTGAGTAGAAACATCATTAAGGGGTCAATGGCTGAGAGTATAGCAAGGAATATTTTGAGCATTGGTGTGGCAAGTCACATATACTCAGTGTGCAAGTACGATAGACCCTCAGACCATAGGATGCAGCCTTATTTTAGGCAGTATTTTTTGTAACAAAAAGTGTGTCTTATGGTCCAAAAAATACATGCTGTTGGGTAGGCTGATCAGAATTGTCATGTGGTTTGCTTACCTATGCAACATACTAATTTTACATGTGAGTTGTTATAATGAGTGTGCTGTCTAGTATTAGCTTATTAGCTGTATAGGAACATGTTGTGCGAGATCCCCTGAGAATACTGTTTGTTTTCTGAAGTCATGAGTACAACTTTCTTTGACAACATACTTTCTTCCTGCTGTGCAGTTTCCAATGTTCTCTGCATCTTCAATAACCCTAAACTTATCTTCCGCTGTGAATGAGCGATTATGAGAACTTGTAGCCATGCTTCATACGTGATTCACACTTCATTCTAACGTGTCACAGGCACCTCAAAAAGCCAAGACTAGACAATGCAATAGTTTAAAGGGATCCATTGTTTGAGGTGAAGCGGTACCAAGCTTATTTCAAATAATGATGCAATAATGTAATACTGTATGGAGTAATAAATGAGTTACAAGATTGTGAGTGATGGCAAAAAGACCTTGACAATATTGTGAGACAGACAGCGACAATGGTACAATGATAAAGGGGATGAAAAGTCAAGTTTCACCAAGAGACAACATCCTCTCAGTTTTACTTAATGTGTTGACGGGGTGACAGTAACCCATGGGGATCTCTGTAAGTACCATGGTGTTTACCGTGTTTACCGTATTTACTCGCGTATTAGACCCCTTGTTTTCCCCACTTTTACAGCCAAAAGAAGTGAAAGGGGGTCCAATATGTGATAACCTCAAATTTTGTGCAGTGAACACATGACTTCTAGGATTTAGAGAGCTATAAATTTTACATGTAAACATTCTACACTGTTCTTTAACAAACCTATGAATGTATTTGAGTTATACTGGCTATTTTCGTTGGAAGGCAGCATTTCTAAATGTAAAAAGTCAATAAATGGTGAACACGGCTTTCAAGCCTACACATAAAGTATACACAATCTGTTTTAGTTACTCATATCACGTCATTCGTTTCATTTAATTAAATCCTCTGATGAGCTTGACGTCAAGAAGGGCATATGGTTGTAAAAACTTGCTACGAAGATTCTTCTCACTTCATACTCGACCCCGTAGAGAAAAGGGATAAGTGTATCATATTATCATATAATGCAATATTAATACAATATAACTCAATGGCCAGTCATTTGTCTCTGTCAGTTGAGCAGTACGCCTACCACACAGTAAACCTGATCACTGCTTTCATTTTAATTGTCTTGGGCTGCCAACTTCCCTATTATCGGCGTGTCGTCATCCAAGTGACGTCACCTTCATTGCCATTTCGTTAGCCATGCACAGCGATCAAGACAGAGAGCCTTCAAGGTCCCGTCTTTTGAACCTTTTAAAAATAGGTTGGTTTTTTTTCCGACTATAGAGTCCAAACTGTGTGAAGCTATTCCCAAATGGTTTCTGGAGATGGTCTCTGATATTCTCAGTTGGTGTACTGTATGCGTAGCGGAAGCCACCCCTTCTGAATAAAGCCATGTTGTTGAAAGCGTGCCAAAACACCAGCTGATAACTAGCGTATGTTATGAGTTGTATTTCCAAATGTAATACATACTATAGAGAAGGGAAGAAGCATTCTTTTGATAACTGCGGCTGTTGAAAGCTAGACCCTCATTTTTAAGTATATTTCATGCTTGTTCTCTACATTTATCACAGCTGTAAACGAGACAAGAGACCGCATAGTTTAGGTTATTATAAGTTAAAAACTTCATTTTCCCGTATTGAACTGAGATTCACAATTAGAATTAAGGGAGGTTCAACCTTTTCAATACAAAATGTGTTGTACAAGGTGTTCACAACATATTATTTATTATATTATTAGTACCGGTTTCGACGCTGATGACACAATAAGCGTCGAAACCAGTACTAATAATATAGTAAATAATATGTTGTGAACACCTTGTAGAACACATTTTGTATTGGAAAGGTTGAACCTTCCTTAATTCTAATTGTTTAGGTTAGGTATAGTATCGCCTTAATAGTGCCAGAAGTTCCACGACGGAAAGAATAAAAATAAATAACAGGAAAGCTTGCCGCATCTATGGATATCTACAGGTGTGGAGGTAATGTGTTTTATTATCATACTGTCTAATTTTGTACATTCGCTGTCTCCCATTTTTTTTTAACGCACACCCTAGTATGTTTTGTTTGGGGTCTCCGAAAATCGTTGAAAGTTAGTGAGGCATTAAAAGTCAATATTATTATTACTGGTTAGGTACGTTGACGAGTAAAACAATTGTGATTGGATTGTTTTGATCATGTTTTAAACCTACTTCTCTCCCACAAAAACCCTATATTAACCCGAGTTACGAGACATTAAACGATCACTTTGTTAATGACCTCGCCTGCCTATATTAATAGGCCTAGCAACAACCGTCAATATTTCCTAACTAAAGTAAACTAGTTTCTTCATTCTGAGATGGTGCAGCTCTTTTTTAGACAGGTCCCCAGTGGAAGGGAGTTGCATGTACCATTTTTACCACAAATCAACCTTCCGTCCATTCATAAATCCCTGGCATACGGTACTGGGAATCGTACTCAGGCTCCCGAGAACGGCAGCTAATTGTACTAACCATTACGCTGGCAGACATTCTTAACTACAAAACACAGACATATATACATGACTGATGCGTGCTTGCAATGCGCGGGTCGGACACAAAACTATTCGCCTATTTGTGTGACGTCATCACAGCAGCAGTAGGCCTACGCTACGGAGGCGTACATTTTTTAACTACGAAACACAGATGTGCCGCATGATTTCGATGCATGTTTTCATTGCGTGGGTCGTGCAGACGAAACTATTCACAAATTTGTGTGATGTCATCAGAGATACATGGCTTGCAGCCGCTTCGAAGCGGAATCGTTCTTCTCTGACGAACTACGTTGTGGGGTCTTGTATGCAAGATTTATTTTTTCATTTTCTTTGTCTCGAAAAGCCAAGGGTGGTCTAATACGTGAGCAGGTCTAATGCACGAGTAAATACAGTATATAAGGAAAGATTTTCAGTGGGGTTATCAGATAAACAGGATTGTAAATAACGTTTACAGATACCTTTAAATTGTTATGAGGGTATTTAGGAATTTTAGTAAGGAAGTAAAGGAGAGGGCATTTAAGTCACTGGTAAGACCCCAATTAGAGCATGGTTCTAGTGTATGGGACCCTCACCAGGACTACTTGATTCAAGAACTGGAAAAGATCCAAAAGTAAGCAGTGTGATTTGTTCTGGGTGATTTTCGACAAACAAACAGTTTTATGAAAATTCTACAAACTTTGGGCAGAAGTAAGGAGATAAACAGCTCAACTAAATGGAAAGTTTCGAGCTATGAGTGGAGAGACTGCTTGGAATAACGTGAATACACAAATAAGCTTGAGTAAAGTATTTAAAAGTAGTAAAGATCATAATACGACGGAAAAGTTGAAATTTAAGAGGACGAATTAGGGAAACTACTCTTTTATAGGATGAGGAGTTAGAAATTAGAATAATTTATCAAGGGAAATGTTTGATAAATTTCCAACTTCTTTGATATTATTTAAGAAAAGACTAGGTAAACAAACAATAGGGAATCTGCCATCAGGGCGACAGCCCTAAATGCAGATCAATGGTGACTGACTGACTGAAAACAAAAATGTAATGACAAATGATCAGGATTCTGTGGTCACATTCACACAGTTACATAAACATCAAAGCAGGTTGAAAAATACTATATTTCAAGAGTAAAACAACCACTGAAAGATCAAGCAGGGCACAGAAATTCATTTAGCACAGAAAAACAACGCAGCATTAAGGAATCCACATGTCTGATATACTCTCTCCTTTACTCACTTTTATATTGAAAAGAAATCATGATGTTTACACAGGGTTTTCTGGTTTCAAGAAGACCAAAAGTACATCCTTTCAATTAAAAAATATTTGAGTCATTCCGTATTGATGGTTTTCACCTTACAAAGGTAAAATTAAGTGTATCCTGCTAAGTCAATACATCATATAATTCCATCATTAGAGTAATCAAATTCAAAGATGTTTCCACTCGTTTGAGCCATCTTCAGTGAAAAAAAGGGGGGGGGGGGGGGGGTGTTGAAGTAATTTACATAACACAAGCTAAAAATGTACCGAAAAACATAATGAAGGAACAAATGAAAAAACAAAAGAGAGAAATGACAAAAATAAAAACAGCACAATATACAATATTTACATCATCATATGGAGCAATAAACAACTCGGTGTTATAAAATTCAGTGAAAACAGGGGTTAATATAAAACTATCTTAATGATGGTTTTTAGGTCTCTTTATATTTTATTAGTTGGATCTTTTTTAGAGGTTATGGAGTTGTTCTCTGCAAAAAACTGATGTGCTTTATTAATATAGTCACTTTTGTCCATGATTATGGTAGCGTTCCCTTTGTCAGCTTTTGTTATTATTAATTCATTGTGTTTGACTTTTTTCTTTAGTTTGTTTACTTTAGCTATGTGTTCTGTGTTGGGTTTAATGGTTTGTTGTTGATTAAGGATAGAAGGTAGCTTACATTTGAGTTCATATCGGACCTCTTCTTGTATGTTTATGGGTAATTTATTAATGGCCAATTCTGATTCAGCTATGGTAGAAATTAAATTATCACGGTTAGAAGGAATACCTAAACATAATTGGGATAATCCGATATGAAGTCAAACGCAAGCTATCTTCTATCCTTAATCAACAACAAAATATTAAACCAAACAGAGAACATATAGCTAAAGTAAATAAACTAAAGAAAAAAGTCAAACACAATGACTTAATAATGACAAAAGCCGACAAAGGGAACGCTACTGTAATCATGGACAAAAGTGACTATATTAATAAAGCACATCAGTTTTTTGCAGAGAACAACTTCATAACCTCTAAAAAAAGATCCAACTAATAAAATACAAAGAGACCTAAAAACCATCATTAAGAATGTTTTGTATTAACCCCTGTTTTCACTGAATTTTTATGCAGCGAGTTGTTTATTGCTCCATATGATGATGTAAATATTGTATATCGTGCTGTTTTTATTCCCATCATGTGTGTATCTCTTGTTTTTTTTCATTTGTTCCTTCATTATGTTTTTTGGCACATTTTTAGCTTGTATTATGTAAATTACATTCACACCCCCCCTTTTCACTGAAGATGGCTCAAACGCGTCGAAACATCTTTGAATTTGATTACTCCATCTAATGATGGAATTATTTGTTGTATTGAATTAGGAGGATACACTTAATTTTACCTTTGTAAAGTGAAAACATCCTTTCAATGAAAAGTTTTTGTGAAAATTTCAGAAAGGATTAATACTGTTACAATATGTAAATTATGGTGCATTTTCGTTATCTAGATTTTCAACAGAAGGGTATTTCATAGCAGAAATCCCAAGATACTCACTTTGCTGTGGATACCCGGGTATTGCTGTAGGTTTATATCCATAACCTTGATGATAATTTGGTGGTGGAGGTGATGGACTTCTGGACCTCTTGAGTGCACCCTGTGGAAAATACATTCTCATAAAGCACGAAAGGTGATTAGAAGGCACTGGATGAAAACAATCAACCTGAATTGATATATGTATATTTAAGTATTTTTTATATAATTTATAATAATAATAATTTAATATTGGTGTTTATGTGTACAATTTGGCATTTCGACTCGTTTGAGCCATCTTCAGTGAAAGAAGTATTAAAATTTACATATGATAACAATGACATTTACAGTACCGTAAGATACAAAAGTTGAAAACTAGAAAAGCGGCTGGAATTGATCAGATTTCTGGGGATATACTAAAGACAATGGGTTGGGATATAGTACATATATCTGAAGTGCTTATTTGATGTTTTTTTGGTCGGAGGAGCTATACCAGATGAATGGAGAGTTGCTATAGTAAGCCCTGTGTATAAAGGAAAGGGTGTTAGACATAAAGCTGAAAATTACAGGCCAGTACGTTTGACGTGCATTGTATGTAAGCTTTGGGAAGGCATTCTTTCTGATTATATTAGACATGTTTCTGAAATTAATAACTGGTTCGATAGAAGGCAGTTCGGTTTTAGGAAAGGTTACTCCGCTGAAGCTCAACTTGTAGGATTACAGCAAGATATAGCAGATATCTTGGATTCAGGAGGTCAAATGGACTGTATCGCGATTGACCTGTCTAAAGCATTTGATAGGCTGGATCATGGGAGACTACTAGCAAAAATGAGCGCAACTGGACAAGACAAAAGAGTGACTGAATGGGTTGCTATATTTCTAGAAAACAGATCTCAGAGAATTAGAGTAGGTGAAGCTTTATCCGGCCCCGTAATAATTAAGAGGGAAATTCCTCAAGGTTGTATTATCAGACCTTTATGTTTTCTTATATATATAAATGATATGAGTAAAGGAGTGGAATCTGAAGTAAGGCTTTTTGCGGATGATGTTATTCTCTATAGTGTAATAAATAAGTTACAAGATTGTGAGCAACTGCAACGTGACCTCAAAAATGTTGTGAGATGAACAGCAGGCAATGGTATGTTGATAAACGGGTTAAAAGTCAGGTTGTGAGCTTCACAAATAGGAAAAGTCCTCTCAGTTTTAATTACTGCGTTGATGGGGTGAAAGTTCCTTTTGGGGATCATTGTAAGTATCTAGGTGTTAATATAAGGAAAGATCTTCGTTGGGGTAATCACATAAATGGGATTGTAAATAAAGGGTACAGATCTCTGCGCATGGTTACGAGGGTGTTTAGAGGTTGTAGTAAGGATGTAAAGGAGAGGGCATATAAGTCTCTGGTAAGACCCCAACTAGAGTATGGTTCCAGTGTATGGGACCCTCACCAGGATTACCTGATTCAAGAACTGGAAAAAATCCAAAGAAAAGCAGCTCGATTTGTTCTGGGTGATTTCTGACAAAATAATAGCGTTACAAAAATGTTGCAAAGTTTGGGCTGGGAAGAACTGAAAGAAAGAAGATGAGCTGCTCGACTAAGTGGTATGTGATATACTAACAATTTGTTGGTTGTTTTGATCCACCGAATTATTCGTATTGAAAAGGTGGATCAAAACAACCAACAAATTGTTAGTATATCATAGCATAGTTCAATACGGGTCTAATCATGAGATTAGTTACATGTAATAAGTGGTATGTTCCGAGCTGTCAGCGGAAAGATGGCGTGGAATGACATTAGTAGACAAATAAGTTTGAGTGGAAAGTAGGAAAGATCACAATCTATATATATAAAATAAGAGTTTTGTCTGTACATCTATATATATATATATAAAATAAGAGTTATGTCTGTACATTGCTCAGAAGTTGAAAAGAATGGTATTTCTGAATTGGTCATGTCCACAGTAACAAGGAAATGCAATTTTTACTTTTCCGTAATTTCTGTCTGCCTGTCTATCTGTCTATCTGTATGTCTGTATGTATGTATGTATGTATGTATGTATGTATGTACACTCATCACTAGCAAACGGCTGAAGAGAACTTAATAAAAATCGGTACGCAAAGTCGGAGAATAAGTAGCTACAACTAGGCCATAAATAATTTTATTCACGCTGATTGAAATGGTAGTTTAGGGGAAGGCTTAAAATTTAATTCTCAAATATTTATGTTATTAGTGGTGGTTTCTTAATGAAAATTGGTATGCAAAGTCGAGAAATAAGTCGCTACAATCTAGGCTATAAATAATTTTATTCACGCTGAGTGAAATGGTACTTTGGGGGAAAGCCTAAAATTTAATTCTCAAATATTTATATTATTAGTGGTCATATCGATAAATACTGCATAACGAAAGTCATATAGAATTAAATTTCCGGGCATTTATGTCTTATACATTTTTATCGTACCGGCTATTATAACACAGATATTCATGAATTTGTATTTTTGTTGCTAAGTCCATATCAACGCTGACCCACAAGAAAATGGGTTAACAGAATTGAATGAAAATCGGTACATAGAGACAGCGAATAAGAAACTACAGTCTAAGCTATAAAAATTTTTATTCAAACTGGATTAAATTGTAGTTTAGGGGAAGGCGCCTAAAATTTAATTTTTAAATACCTATGTTATTAGTCCTATCGAAAAGCTCTACATAACAAAAGTTACAGAGAATACAATTTCTGATCATGTATATTTTATTCAGGTTTACTGTACCGACTATTAGTGATGGGACATTCGATTCATTTTACTGAATCAATTCATTTGATTCCGTTCACGTTACTGAATCGATACAGTGATCCAATTCACGGCTCATTGGTCACCGCTCCTACTGCATCTGTGTAGTATGTGCTGGTAAGACAGCAGCAACAGCATTCAGTGCTCGCAGCTGCCACCTGGTCTTCATACTATGAACTCCGTTCTTAGAAACAATGCTAGTTACTCTAATACATCGAAGGTTTCCGGCGACGCAAGGTGGGAAAGGTTAGGAAGGTAGCAGCCATGGCCTGAATTAAGGTACAGTCCCAGCATTTCCTGGTGTGAAAATGGGGAAAGTACAGAAAAACCATCTTAACGGCTGCCGACGGTGGGATTCGAACCCACCATCCCCCGAATGCAAGCGCATAGCCACGCGATATTAACCGCACGACAACTCGCTCAGTCATTTTTTTAAAAAAAAGTATTTTTCTATCAGCTGAGGATTTTTTTTAATCGTCATATTTTGTATAGGCTACCCGAGATGTACAATAGCCCACTGTTTTCTGATTCAACATACTGTTATTGCGTCTGGCCACATATGATTGAAGTCTTGTGCAACGATGTGACATATGAACTGAGAGAATACTGAGCCGTTCTTCCCAACATAAAACAGGTACTTTTGAGTGGTCATGAGCATGACTTATAGTCATAGGTCAGGCTAGAGTCGAGTTTAATTGTCAAATGCCAACTAAGTTATAATACTAAGATTCATTAAACTAATAAATAGTATAACCTAATAGCCTACCTACTTACTAGCTACTTCAGAATTATGTTGTGACTACCTTTTTAACACTGCAAATAAATCCATCTATTATTTAAACCTCCCTGTAAGAAGAGGACAGTGAATGCAAATGGGTATTATTTTCAAATGAGCTGAGCTCGAGAGTCCATTATAGCATACGATTCTTTCAGTGTAGCATGGCTCACTGTATGTCTCGCTGCAGCGGAAGCTCGGCTCTCCGCGTGTCCAGTGAGCCAATGAGAAGCCGTGTGTATCATGTGTCTCACTGAGCCGCGCTCGTTCACGATTCTTTCGATGTGCCATGATTCACTGTCTCGCTGCAGCGGAAGCTCGGCTCTTCGCGTGTCCAGTGAGCCAATAAGGAGCCGTGTGTATCATGTGTCTCACTGAGCCGCGCTCGTTCACGATTTTTTCAATGTGCCATGATTCACTGTCTCGCTGCAGCAGAAGCTCGGCTCCCATCAACGTCCAGTTAGTGCGCCACTCAGCACTGTCCGCTGGGAGTAAGCTGAATCGTGTGCCGTGAGCTCGCCTTTCCTGTAAATCGATTCACTCAAACACTTGAATGAATCGATACACTGCTTCGAATCATGCATTCAGTAGCCAACACTACCGACTATGATAGGAGTGGTATTTCAGAGTCGGAAGAATACTAAATGTGAAGGCCTACAATATCGAAAGCGCATAACATAGATGAACAATAACATTACATTGACCATTGTTAGTGGCGGTGATCTTTATCTCTTATGCTGCCGCTCAACTCCGATAGATGGGATTACTGCTGCGTATCGAGTATAATAGCCTGACTGATTACTGGTGGAAAATAGCCGGGGAGTTTGAAAACTTTCTTCTTTTGCATGCCATTCCTCTGGTTCATACATTTTTTTGATACAGCTGTACGTAACACACCGGTTCATCATAGTATTCCAGCTGTTCGATCCCCACTCTGACGCGCTGTTTTGAATGAGCAGTGTACATACTTAAGGCAGAGGCTCACTTAGTAGTAGTAGTAGTAGTAGTAATAGTAGTAGTAGCAGCAGCAGCAGGAGCAGCAGCAGCAGCAGCAGTAGTAGTAGTATGGCCTGGTCTAGAATAACAATTTAGGCCTATTCCAAATTATAGCACCACAATTCACTAAATGACTCAAAATTCAACCCTGAAAAGAACCGTTTCTTAAGAAAAGCTTCTTCCTCTTAACTTTTGTTAAATTCTACATTAATTTTATTCCAAATTAGCAGTGAAGAGGGGATTTCTCCTCTGGCTTGGAGAAGAAATTTGCCTCCAAGTCAGATAGATTTTTCCGCCGCCAGTGTAGTGAATTGATATTTACCGACTGATCGTGTACTCCTAGGAAACAGGTTAGTACAAGGGCACAATTTTTGCCCTGGGAGTCTCCACTAATTGACTTCCTCCCTGCCGAAAAAAAGATGAAGAGTGTTCACGGATCACGGCTGTCTGCGACTTGGTCATTCCAGCTCTGAAACTTTGGAATGTAATATCGGAATCTTAGACCTGTTCGTTAAAAGTGAGAAATTGTGTGATTTGTGATTAGATTGAATATTTCATATGAAAGCATTGCTTTTAATCGCGCCATTCCCATTGACGTCATTGTAATGTATGTTCATTTCAGTTGGGAAAACCAGTAAGACAGTCCTTCTGAGGATGTAAAAAGGGCAGGTGGAGAGTGAGTGTCTACCATTAAAATGAAAGCTTCCCAACCTGATTTTAACTGATGGTATGCAAGCGGGTCTACCATTACAGTGAAAATTCCCTAACCCAGTCTTCATATGAAGGGTACACAGGAAAAAAGGGGAATGTCAATGTAAAACAAAAAATGAATTATCACTACCCATATATACTTTATGGTCAGGAGAATAGTTTAAGACAATGTACAACCAAGTAAAGGCAATTGTCACGGATATATAACAAGTTTAAGAATACATGTACAATTGATGAAAGGGGAATGTCATCACAGAACAAGAAACAAAGGGGGAATGTCAGTTTGGTATGTGGCAATAGCGATGGATTTCCAAAAGTATTTATGCATACCTAATTTATCCACTAACGACGTGATTACTGTAGGCAGCTGTCACTGTTCTCCTCAAATATTCATGTTTTGTCTAGTGGACACTCGGTATTCTATACATACTCGGAAACAGTTGCACATAAAGCAGCAGATGACGTGTGTTCTGTGTTACATCATTTTATATTTTGTGAACTTGGGGATGAGATAAAACACTTGACAATCTTCTGTGATTCTGCATGTGGACAGAACAAGAATTGGACTGTTTTCAGATTTCTTCACTTTATAGTACATCATGCCAAACGTCTCGAGTCTGTGAAAATAGTATTTCCAATTCATGGGCACTCGAACTTAGAGTGCGATAGAAACATGGCACTAATTAATCAGAAATTTGCAGCTGAAATGCCAGAAGACTGGGCAGATCATTTTTGAAGTGCCAGAAATAAGCCCTTCCCTTTTCATGAAATCGAAGTTGATCAACCAATGATTCGTCTGTGGACCAAGTTTTTTATTCCCTTGTACAGAAAAGTTTGCCCTTTTAAAACAAGACCTATAAGGGAACTTGTCATCTCCATTGAGCATCCATGATTCATGGAATACAGGGACAGTTACAATGGCCATTGGGAACGACCTGTTGTAAATGCTCCAAAATCTACTCCACACTTCCCAGAAACACCAGTTAGTGAGTCTGTACTTCCAGAGGCATCTTATGAACGTAAGTGCAAGAGTTGGTGTACGTGAAGTTGCTCTACATTCGCAAACATGCTGGCAAGATTGAGATTTTAAATATGTAATTTATTTCTATTTCAGGCTTACATCCAATCTCTACAGCAAAATTTTCTGATCTGCACGTCCTTAAATCATTTTGTGGACCAGAGGGTAGATCATTCATTGATAGACTCCCTCACTATTAATTGGCAGGTTATTTGTTAGGTTTTGTTAAAAGTGACATTCCCCTTTATTTCAGTGATAATGTGTTCATAAGACTGTGATTCCATATTTTCATTATTATCTATTTACAATACCAATACATTACGCTAACGTTACATAATATAATTTTATGTACATGTATTATTGTAGACAGTATTAAAGGTTGAAACTACCAGGCGAGTTGGCCGTGCGCGTAGAGGCGCGCGGCTGTGAGCTTGCATCCGGGAGATAGTAGGTTCGAATCCCACTATCGGCAGCCCTGAAGATGGTTTTCCGTGGTTTCCCATTTTCACACCAGGCAAATGCTGGGGCTGTACCTTAATTAAGGTCACGGCCGCTTCCTTGCAACTCCTAGGCCTTTCCTATCTCATCGTCGCCATAAGACCTATCTGTGTCGGTGCGACGTAAAGCCCCTAGCAAAAAAAAAAAAGGTTGAAACTTTCAAATTTAATTATCTCAGTTTGTAGAAGATATGACATTCCCCCTTTTTCCCCGTGTACCCTTCATATGAGAAAAGATGTTTGGTGACATCGCCGTCACGTTTCTAGCGTAACGTGAAGAGCTTTGCAATTTAATACAATCTTGCTCACAACGTGTACACTACCTAACCTAGAATTCTGTATACAATGTAGAATTCCGTAGCAAAGCATGGGTACATCAGCTAGCATGAAGATAAAGTTGGAATTCAAGAGGACAAACTGGGGCAAATATTCATTTATAGGAAGGGGAGTTAGGGACTGGAATAACTTACCAAGGGAGATGTTCAATAAATTTCCAATTTCTTTGAAATCATTTAGGAAAAGGCTAGGAAAACAACAGATAGGGAATCTGCCACCTGGGCGAATGCCCTAAATGCAGATCAGTACTGATTGATTGATTGAAGTTTTTTTTATATGATTGCCGACAAAGGTATTTATACTATTTACCAGAAGTATATCTGTCAAAAACAGGTGATTTGATGTAAACGCTTTAATATTTATCTAGCTGAAACCCATCAAGACATGACGGTCAATGAGGTAAATGCACTATTTTTTGAAGGATTTCCTCATATACGACATTCCTTCATCATCATCATCATCATCATCATTTTCCCATTTCCACCTGACACCGGGTGGGAGCAAATATGATTCCTCCCCACTTTGTTCTATCGTTCCACCCTCCTTCTTCTGACATGATGTTCAATCCAATGCTACTCTTCACCAAGTCGATCCACTGCATTCTTGGTCTTCCTCGTCCTCTCTTCCCTGTCATCCGTCCTTCCAGTGCTCGTCTTTGTAGTCTTACTTCATTCATCCGTTTGACATGTCCAAACCATTTCAATCTGTTTTGCTCTAGTTTGTCCTTTAATTTCTGTACTCCCAGTTCTTTCCATATATCTTCGTTTCTTACTCTGTCTCTCCTCGTTTTTTGTACCATACTTCTCAGGAATTTCATTTCAGCTGGTTGTACTGTGTTCTTATCCCTCTGAGTCATTGTCCAAGTTCCTGCTGCATATGCCATTATAGGAACATAATAAGCTTTATACATAACTCCTTTAGCCTTCATTGGTAAATTCGTGTTCCATACTAGCCCTCTCACTTGTTGATAGAAAGCACTCCCCAGTTGTATTCTTCTGTTAATTTCCAAATCTATTCTTCCATCTTCAGACAGTACACTTCCCAAATATTTGAAGTGTTTTACTACTTCCAATTTCTTATTTCCCACTTTGATAATTCCTTTTCCTTCTTTCTCGCCTCTACACATCACCACTGTTTTACTCTTCTCCACATTTATCTTCAATCCCCATTTTTCAATATTTTTATTTATTGCACCTAACTGTTCTTGTACCACCACTTCATTATCATCCCAAATCACCACATCATCTGCAAACATCACCTTCATCTTCTTCCTAACGTAATATTTCATTGCTGCCTTCACGATGTCATTCATCACCATTAAGAACAGTAAGGGTGACAACACACTTCCTTGTTTTAGTCCATCCTCAATTCTAAACCATTCTGATGCCCCTACTGTAGTCTTCAAACTACTGTAGCAATCTTTGTACATTGCATTTATCATGTTTCTCAATTTCTTGTCAATCCCTCTGTTTATTAGGCATTCTCAAACTTTTGTTCTATGGATGCTATCATAAGCCTTTGCCAAATCAATAAAGGTCATTATCATATCCTTCACATATTCCCAACTTTTTTCCACATTTTGTCTCAGGATGAAAATGGGTTCCACTGTTGACCTGCTTCCTCTAAATCCAAATTGTTGTTCTTCTATTTGGCTTTCTACCTTTAATTCTTTTTTCTAGTATTCTTTCCATTACTTTGGCAATATGTGATATGATTGTGATTCCTCGGTAGTTATCACATATCCTCCTATCTCCTTTCTTGAATACTGGTAATGTGTGTATGTTCAGTCTTCAGCCCTAAGGCTGGTTGGATCCTCAACAGCTCTGCCATCAGCTGTCATAGATGGCCTACGCATCACTGAAGAGGCGTACTAGGGAAATGAGGAGTGAGGTAATTTCCCGTTGCTTTCCTTACTGAGCCAGAAGTTGCTATCACATATCGGTCTGCCAAACCCACTGAAATGCACGCACCAACCGACCCTATGAGCAACATTTTCTCACCATTCATAGCAGGGACTGGCTGCAGAAGGAATGGCATTACTAGCATCGCTCATACCTCAGTCACTTTCATATTGTCAAAGCCAAGGATAAGACAGAGACAGATCAATGAAAGTAACAAAATTGCTCTAACCCGTACCAGAAGACATAGTGCACAGTAAACACTAGGTCCTGCCAGCAAAGGCATATACTGGTAATATTATTCCCTTTTCCAGTCCTCAGGAACTTTCTTCTCTCTCCACACACATCTGAGAAGTCCGTATGTCCATTGCAATCCCACTGGTCCTGCTGCTTTGATCATTTCTATTGATACTTCATCTATTCCCACAGCTTTTCCCATCTTCATTTTACTAACTGCCTATTCCACTTCAGCCATAGTAATGTCTGATTCTTCTTTTACTTTTCCCTTCTCAATTTTGTTTGCTTGTGTAATTTCTCCACTTATCTGATGTCTCAGCTTTAGTAGTTCGCTGAAATACTCTATCCATCTGTCCGTCATCTCTTCTGGTTTAATCAATATTTCTCCTTTTTTGTTCTTTTACGAATCCAGTGTTCACCTCATTCCTTCTATTTTTTTACAACTCCAAATAATAATGTTTTCCCACAATTTAAATCCTCCCTGATATCATAGGTGAATTCTTCCCAGCTTTTCTCCTTTTCCTCTGCAATTACTTTTGTGTAATCTCTTTTTGCTTCTATATATTTGTTTTGCTTTCTAAGTCTTTTTAGTTTTCCTTTCCTTCCAAGTTTCCTTTTTCTATTTTACCTTTTCCTTCACTCTATTATTCCACCATTTTGTAGTCTTTTCCCGATGTTCATCCACATGTTTTCTCTGCACTACTTACAAATGTCCTCCTAAAAATTTTCCCATTCCTGTTCCACATTGCTGATATCTGTCCTTGGTATGTGTACTCTCAAATCTTTCTTAAACTTCTCTCCAACCTCCTTTTCTTTTAATCTCCAGACCTTAATCTTTCTTTCTCTTTTCTCTGGCTGTTTAATGACCTTTCTCACTCTTAATTTTGCTACCACTGTCCTATGATCACCCCCAAAGGTTTCTTCTGGCATGGCTGTAACATCCATTAGCTCTTTCCAATGTCCTTTTTCCACTAGTATATAGTCTATCAGAGTTTTCATTCTTCTATCTCCCCATCCATACCTCGTTATCTTCTGGCTATTTTTCTTCCTGAACTCCGCTGACAGAAGTCCATTAAAACATCTCCTTCCGGGTTCTTACTTCCATAACCATATGATCTCAAGATCTCCTCTCTTCCTTGTCTGTCTCTTCCCACTTGAGCATTTAGGTCTCCCATTCTTCTTCTTCTTCTTCTTCTTCTTCTTCTTCTTATTCTTGTGTTTCGGTCTTCTAAGGACCACGTTACAATTTCAATTCTTCCTCCTTAGTTGTTCTTTCTTTTCTTCCAGTATTCTTTCATTGTTTCACTGTGCTTCTTTTTCCTGTCTTCAGTCCACTTCGTGCCTGTTTTCTTTTCCTTCCTCCCTTGGAATCCTTCCATTTGTAAGACTTTCTTCCTAAAAATCTTTCTTTCCAATAATTCTTCTTCTCATATGTTGTTCCTTCCCAGGTCTTTCTTGACTTCTTGTATCCAGGTGGTGGTTGATTTCTTTTCCCAAAGGTACTCGAAGATTCGTTTAGTGAGTCTATTGTCATCCATTCTGTAAATGTGTCCAAGAAATAGCAATCACTTTTTTCTTATTGTTTCTGATATGTTTTCTATGTTTTTGTAAATTTCATTGTTACTTCTTAATTTCCAAAACTCTGCAATTCTTAGAGGACCTAATATTTTTCTTACAATTCTTCTTTCTAATATTTCTAATTTATCAAGCTTATAGTTCAGTGCTAGACATTCGCTGGCATACAGGCATTCTGGTTTCATTACTGTGTTGTAGTGCTTTATTTCAAGTTTTGTTGATAAGCACTTTTTGTTGTAAGTATTCTTAGTTTTACCATAAGCTCTTTCCATCTTTTATATCCTCTCCTCTATAGCAGAATTTTCTAAACCATTTTCTTGAATTGTCTCACCCAAATATTTGAATTTCTTTACCTTTTCTATTTGATCAATATCTGTTACTCAAAACATCGGGGCACTTTTTATATTCGTCAAAAATTTTGTTTTCTCGGCAGAGATTCTCAAGCCTGTAATGTTGGCTGTCTTTTCAAGGAGACTGACTTGCATTGCTGCATCTGTAAGGCTTTCTGAAAGTATGGCAAAGTCATCTGCAAATGCTAGGCAATTTATTGCAACACCTTTGTTCTTTTTCCCCAGTAGAAGTGGCAATATTTTGGAATCTTTCAGTTTTTCATTCCAAAATCTTACAACTTTCTCCATGACACAGTTGAAAAGGAGTGGGGATAAACAATCACCCAGCCTGACACCTGTATATATTTTGAAAGGTCGAGATATTTCACCCATAAATTTTACTTTCGAGATAGTGTCTGTAAGGGTTACACGAATTAGGTTTGCCAATTTAGTTTTAACTCCAAATTCATGGATTACTTTATCTAGGGTTTCCCTGTCAACAGAGTCAAAAGCTTTTTTAAAGTCAATAAATGTTACAACTATGTCTTTAGAGTTTATTAATCTGTGTTGAATTATAGATTTCAGGTTGAAAATCTGTTCGGAGCAAGATTTTCCCTCTCTAAATCCACCCTGACATTCACCTAATTGACTGTCCAGTGTCGATTTTACTCTGTTTAGTAGTATTGTTGAGAATATCTTGTAAGCAACTGGCAAGAGAGATATACCTGTGTAGTTATTGACATCTTGCTTGTTACCCTTCTTGTGTAATGGGTGTATTAGAGCCACTTTCCAAACCTCTGAGATCTTTTCTGTTTGCCAAATTTCTTCGAAGATTATTTGTAGATCTTCTATAATTTTTGGTTCAGCCCATTTTAAAAGTTCAGCTGTTATGGAGTCTTCCCCGTTAGCTTTTGTTATTTTTAAGTATTTTTAATGCTTCCTTAATTTCTTCCACTGCTGGAGGTGAATCAGCTTCTAGATTTTCATGAATTTCTGAAAACTGATAATTTATGATTTGGCTCAGGGCAGTTCAGCAGGTGTTCGAAGTGTTTTGCCAGAATCTCACAATTCTCGGCATTGTTAAGGTCAATTTTACCATTTGCATCTCTGAAGCAAATACTCCGGGAGTTATTTCTTACAAAATTATTCTCAATTTCTACTAGCTGTGATTTTTCAAAAGATCTTTTAACCTGCCTTATTATTCTTGTTGTTTCTTTTCTTTGTAGATAGCTCATAGCGTTCATTCTTTCCGGAACATTTCCATTTTTTCCACTTTTTTGTTCTTTCGATTCGTGCTTTCTCACACGCGTTATTCCACCATACTTTCTTTTTAGTTTTAACTGATCCAAAAACTTTCTTTGCTTCACTATTAATCTGTTTAGATAATTCTGGTCATTTGCCATGCTGAGTTATTTTAATTTCTTCCTGAAAGTTTTCTATAGTTGCTTGTGTAATGTTGAGCCTATCTATGTTGTATTTCACTAATTTTTTCGGCCTTCTTTGATTCCTACGAGGTAGAAGCTTTAGCTTAATTTTAGAGAGGTAGTGATCGGAGTCAAACTCCCCACTTCTTATTACTTTAACATTCATAATTTCCTTAATACTTTTTTGAGAAACAGCTACATGGTGCAATTGAAATTCACCTAACATCTGGTTTGGGGACACCCATGTTTTAGCCTTTCTTGGAAGTTTCTTGAAGGTCGACATTAATTTCAGGTGAAAGGATTTACAGAGATTAATTAGTCTCATGACATTTTTGTTTGTTCTTTTGTGTGCTGGATATGCCCCTACTGTTTTACTGAAAACTTTTTCTTTGCCTATCTGTGCATTAAAATCAGCTAGTAGAATACTAACATTTGATTTTGGAATTTTTGATATTTCATCATCTAGAAGACTCCAGAATTCTTCAGTTTTCTTGGGTTCTTCCTATTATCTTCATTTATTGGTGCATGACAGTTAACAAATGTATACTTTTTGTTCTTGCATTTAAGTGTGAGAAGAGATAACCTTTCTGAACTAGATTCGAATTCCATAACATTATCAACTATTGCTTTATGGACATACAAGGCAGTACCTAGTAGTGGCATTCCTTTCATAATTTTGATTGCTGGTTTACCTTTAAAGATTCTATAATCTTTGGTTTCTGTTACATTCTCATCCACAAACTGTCTCTCTTGAGCTGCTAAGATCTGGATTTCATGTCTATCTAAGAAAATTTCCAGTTCTTTCTGTTTGCCAGTTTTTAGCAAGGAATTTACATTAAGAGTGCCTGCAAAGAATTTCCTCATAAATTTAAGTCTGAAAGGATTCCAAGGATGCTCCGACTCACCCTTATTGCAGATGTTGGGACTCCCCAGAACCCTAGGTCCTGATCCATTGGATAACGCAATGGTGGATTACTTTTCCGAGCTACCACCTGGGGTAGTGCTTTCATTCAGCGGACTTTCCATTCTGCAACTGAAATTGTACATTGTACAAGGCATGAAATTCATTCCAAGATAAGATCGGATTGTTAGTCCGAAATGATTTTTTATTCGTGCTTTACTCCACTAGGTTCTTCCGCTCTCTCCGCCATTGGGACATTAGGTTTCCCATTATTATTATTTCCTTATAACGCTCTAGGACATCCTTTCTTATAATCATCCCTACTCCATTTCTTGCCTCCTGACCTCCACTGTAAAATAGTCTGTATCCTTCTTTTAGTTTCCTTTCCCACTTTCCTTTCCATTTTGTTTCACTGAGACCTAGGATAACTATGTCCTTCTCTTTCATAAACTCCACTAGCTCCTCAGTTTTGTCCATCAAGGTTAAAATGTTAACTGTCCCTATTCAGATACAACGTGACGCTGGTCGTTCATTTCTCCCAGCTCCCCCAGCATCTGGAGAACTGCGCTTCGCCTGCCGAAAACATCCTAGCATTTCTCGAGTTTGAACCATATTTGCCAACATTTTAGGCTATTATTAAGATGGTGTCGCCACTCCCAAATGCATTTTATGACCTACCGATAGGTATTAACTAGTCCGCTCCTACACGGTGACCACTTCCTTTCTATAAACATCATAAGAACACATGAATTTTCTTCTTTCTTATTTTTTATAGATATGTACTAAGCATGATAATAATTTTGAAAAGTGTCTGGTTATAAATCCTTGAGATGTAATAAATTATGCATTTTTATCTTCATCTATGACAAAATTCTTTCAATCACTGTACTTTATTTTTTACAATTTTCTTCAAGTCGCACTAACACAGATAGGTCTTACGACGACAATGGGATAGGAAATTGCTAGAAGTGGCGTTAATTAATTAAGCTACAGCCCCAGCATTTGCCTGGTGTGAAAATGGAAAACCACAGAATACTATCCTCAGGACTACCGACAGTGGGATTCGAACCCAGTACCTCTCGAACGCAAGTTGATAGCTATGTGACCCAAACCACGCAGCCACTTGCTCGGTGCATTCCTTGTCCCATTACCCTTTGACACTCTTGTAACTTGAAAATATCGCTCTCTTGACATTGCAAGATTTAACTGGCCATGGCTGAAAACTGGCCGAGGTAAACAGAGACATTGAAATCACTTGAGGTTTACTAATCATGATACAAAATACCAAGCGAATGGGAAACTGATACCTCTTGAACAAAATGGAAGCATTTTAACGGATATTGTCAAGTCATACTGAGGGATTAGAGCTTTCCACCCAGCTTTATCTCCACTTATTATTTACCAATCTAAACAATTCTCGTACAGGCCCTAATCTGATTCTATTTTGGAGCTGTTGGGAAATTCAGATTTCTAAAGAACATAATTATGGCTCCAATTTTTTGAATAAGAATATGTGGAGGCAAACCATTAATTCCAAGGAATTCAAGAATTACGTAGGAAATTTAAGTAGCTAAATTTCAACTTCAGTATTAATCCGTTAACACTAGTGTATCGCCTTGAACTACCGGGTATAAACCCAATGACCTCCAAATGAATTAATTAGTTAATTAAGAATGCCAACTTTCAAGAAAATGGTGACATCTTTTGCAGAAGTGAGCCGTTTGCCATAAATTTCAATCACATTATCACCATGTGCTAAAATTCTTGTTGGTAGTTCAATAATATTTGATCCATCACCATCTACAGAGGGGTAGTTGCCATTATCAATTTTTTGCAAAAACCCCCTGCAAATTCCATTTTTTGTGGTTTAGCCCACATATTTTAATGTAAGCGGCATATTTTGAAGAAAGGTCAAGGAGGAGAGTATTTAATAAAATTACAAAGAAAAAATTATTTGGAGATAAACACATGGCAAAATAGGCAAAACCTTTATGAAATCTCTCTCGAGAACAATAATTTTTCCACCAGAAGGAATGGAATGCCGTTACCTATGATATATGGTATTTTAGAAGATGATTCACACACATTAATAAATTACTACGGTGGAACCTCGTTTCTCCGTTTTTGGAGGGACCACGAAAACAAAAACGTACAACACAGGAAAACGAAAAATCCGGGAACGAATGAACCATCACAATTGGGCTAAACATCACAAAAATGAAATACGTACACTTATAATCTTACAGCCAATGGTCCCAGCCGTGTTGAAACACCAGATCCCGTGAGATCTCCGAAGTTAAGCAACATTGGACGTGGTCAAGATTTTGATGGGTTGCCACGCACTGCTGGGGGGGGGTAAGGGAATGGAGGAGCGGAAAGGAACTGGCCACCTTACCGAACGTCAACTCCGACTCAGGCACACCTCTGCAGAGATTCAGACCTGCCTTCGGGCAGAATACACCCTTACCTTACCTTACCTTATAATCTTACAAACGCCCCCAAACCAAACCAAACTACAGCCCCAATGGGCCTTCCGCCTATCAAACGACCACCCTCGGTCCGAAGGCCTGCAGATTACGAGGTGACGTCAGTGTGACGAATCCTCTTGGCCGTTATTCCTGGCTCTCTAGACCGGGGTCGCCATATCACCATTAAATAGCTCCTCAATTAAAGATAATCGTAGAATGACTGAACCTGGAACCAGCCCTAATATCCAGGTAAAAATGCCTGACCTGGCCAGTAATCAAACCCGGGCTCTCCGGGTGAGAGGCAGGCAAGTTAGACCGCGGGGCTGGCTTCAAACGTTAATTACCAGTACGCGACTTAAAAATCTCGAAACTTTACATTCAGTTTTTCCGGGGAAACTTCGTCAAATTTCTTTGAAAACTTCTTTCCGTTCACCAACTTTGATTAGCAAAATCTAATACCCGTAAAGCCAAGCCAAACAACAATCGACCACAAGTAGTTTTTAATTCTCTAATCTAATAAAAGCACATTAAATACAAAAGCGCCCAGCATGATGGCAAAATCCTTTATTTTTTAATCTTCCATTGTAATTTGGTCACCGGTATAATATATTGTTCATAGTCAGTTTATGGAAATCTTGTAGCGCGTAAATTAGGCCTATATCGACTTTTAAAGGTTATGTTGAACTCGAGAATAAGGTTTCGTATGTAAGTATCAGTCCTAAAGTTCTCTAATGCATTATATTCAATTCTGCCCGTCACTAATCACAATCAAATTAGAAAGAGAAAAAATATCATTAACATTTCCGAAATTACGATTATTCGCAACCTTGAACTCAACTGGAAAGCGCGCTCGCTGTAAAAATCGGCATGAGTGAGAAATGATACAAAGGTTTTTAAATGTAACATGCGCAAATAAAACGACTGCAGTTTTTATAACATTTTAACACAAAAACATGAAATCCCCAGTCTTGTATTAGGATGAAAACAGTAACAGGCAATCCCAAAACATTTCATGGCTTTATGTATGTAAGATGCAACATCCGTTCTGGTCTCGATAGCATAATCGGTACCATAATATTAAGATACCGGTACTAAATTTGTTTTGCTTAAGAAGGAGCAGTTTCGATTCCTGCCTAAAAGACCAGTGACTATACAGTGCCCTACGGGAAATGCCGAAAACCTGTTCGGCGATTCACTCGAAACATCTAACCCTGAACATAATGTAGATGTTTTGCACATATGAACATTTGACGAAACTAGTTCAGTCTTCAAATAGAGCTGTCGAAATGCGTTCTGCCTCCTCCCAATTGCTGTGGGCACTCTCTACTTTATGATTTCTGAGGATTCTCTTAACAATACTATCCGAATGCGATGCTAAGATGATCCCTTACGCAAGTTCACCGCCGATCGCTTTTCCAGTACAGCACTTCCTCAAATTACCGCAATGATGGGACGTCAACACCAAGATCTGTAAGTAAGCCGTAGCCGTACTTTCGTAAGATACAGTTTCTTGAAAACCGCGTGATTGAGGATTTAGCGTTGATGGGACTGAAATTTCTGGACGGTTGATCCGGGAAATCATTTCTTCGAGGAACGGATAAGGCAGGATTTTTACAATGTGATTTAATTAGGATGCTCACAGGACCACGTAATTTGAACGAATAATACGGGAAAACGTAGTTCCCGGGAACGTATAATCAAGGTTCTACTATATTTGCCTTTGAGTCATGCTAATCGAATACCGTCACCTGCTTTGGAATTTTATTTTAATTTAGACACTTAAATCTCTCTCTCTCTCTCTTTTTTTTTTTTTTTTTTTTTGCAAGTGGCTTTGCGTCGTACCAACACAGATAGGTCTTATGGCAACGATATGGGATGGGAAAAGCCTAGGAATTGGAAGGAAGTGTCCATGGCCTTAATTAAGGTACATCCCCAGCATTTGCCTGGTGTGAAAAATGGGAACTTCAGGGCTGCCAACAGTGGGATTTGAACCCACTATCTCCCGGATGCAAGCTCACAGCCGTGCGCACCTAACCGCACGGCCAACTTGCCCGGTCATTTAAATTTAGAGGAATTTGGAATGTAATATGCACTGTTCAACTGCTGGGCAGCAAAACAATGGCTATTCCTGTGCATGTTACTGATATAACATGAAGCCCTAAATTCAAACACTTTTGCAGTCTATTATATAGCGTAAATGTTTTTCTAGTGGCCCCGGGACCACTGATGAAAAATGCATTCTTGACATTTGTGTTCTTTTGTTGGAGCACTTTAATTATTTCATTAATAATTGAATTTGTTCTTGGTTTGTTATGAGTACCATTTCGGCTAAATCAAAATTGAAAATTAGCACATCAGTATGACACAGCGGATCAACTCACTGGAATGGAAGAAGTTCACAGGCACAGCGTTACAATTACAACACATACAAAAGTAAATTTTTTTCCAAAATCACTTAAGCTAACCAATATAGGGAGTGACAACATAGAGAAAGAAATGTTTAAATCTGAAATCATTTCAAGCTAGCAAAGATAGGGTGAACTCCAGAAGAGACAGTAAAATAGCACTGAATAGCTTCTTCTCAGCCAAGTGACTTGCTACAGCACAGGCTGCACAAGCTGAAGTATAGCTGACCAGGAAGATGTCTGAATGTTCATGCATGCTTATCCCCTTCCACCCCCTTTATCTTGCCACATGCCTCAGCGGTCTTACAGTTCAGGCTGCCCTTGAAGTACTGGTGAGCACTTTGGCCAATAAGAATGCTCCATTTTTCTTTAATAATTTAAAAATATATGGCAAGAAATGTTCATGTTTTTAAGACTCACTGCAAATCTACAAACTAAGTGCTTTCATCAGAATGCTTTATGATGTCAATCAGTTCAGCAGTTCTCTCAAACTCTCGGTAATAAAAATCAGCCTAGTGTTTTATATATAGATACAGTATTTGGTGGATTTATAGAAGATGTTACTATCGCAACTTCAGTACGAGCCAAACAGATATCCTCCTCCCACTGTTACTGATAGTTTCTGAGGTTATTCAGAGGTTGTAACAATGACAAGCAGTATTTGCGTCAACGATAGTGTGCCGCTTCAGAATTCCCAATCAACAATACATAATTCTACTACACCCCAAGATGTAACATCACCTCAAAGTGAAAAACCAACCATTCCATGCCCTATTTGTGGTAAACAATTCCGATCAGTAAGCATTCACATTAATAAAGCTCAACCATCTCAGCATAGGGAGAACATTGCCCTCCACATGACAGCTAACAATCAATCCCTTCTAGCGACTCCCTCAAATGATGACAGTGAAGCTAACGATAATTTGGCAGTTAAGATTCAAAGCAACATCGACCAAATTACTGCTCTTAACACGGAATTGCAGAAATGACACAATACATTCACGGAGAATCTTGAAATAGATGTATTTGGTCAGAAGGTAGAGCATTTACTGAATTCCTAGCACAATTTATCACACTTTTGCCAGGGCCTAAAAATCCAGCTACAAAGTTTTATCAAGCTCGAAAAGCAGGATTAATTTTGGAAAATAACAGAAATTACAAATATTCCAGCAATCCTGCTACATCCTCCAAAATGCTTCGGGGAAAATAGGTGTGAAAAGTATGCGCACCCGAAAGCTAAATTTGACTTCTATAACCAGAAATGAATAACTGTATGTACTGTATTACAAAATGGATCCAATAAACCATATAAAATAATTAATGATAAATTACCTAATGCATTTTCAGCAAGGTTTTCACAGAAAAACACCAACATCCAGAGAAATTATAACGAACATATTACCAGCAGCAGTGAACAATTGACTAATGATCCCTACGACATTTCAGCCAGCCAATAGGATGTTATACTAGCAATGAAGTCAATTAAGATGGCTACAGTGCCTGGTCCAGATCGAGTACTGATGAAAGCAGTTAAAGATTTTGTCAATCCTAACAGTGATTTTTAAACGTATGACATTAACAAGCTATGTTCCTCCACGCCTTTATAAGGCTAGAACCATATTATTCCACAAGGGTGGCGATGAAACAGATATAGGAAACTAGAGGCCAATAACAATTTGTTCAATATCAAGAAGAATTTTTGAGAGAATACTGGACTTCAGATTGCAGAGTTATGTCAATTTCCACAGAAATCCACGAGGTTTCTCTTCTTGTCCTGGGATGTGTATGACTGTAACAATTCTGGACAGTATCTTAAGAACTGCAAAATTAAGAAAAGATTATGTGACCATAGTATTTCTAGACATCACTAAGGCTAAGATGTTAGGCTGTCTCCATATCAACAAAACATTAGACAATCTAGAATTACCATCCAAACTAAAGCAAATAACAGTTCAGTTGGAAACAGGTAACTTGACCGTTATAAAAGCAAATGGGGAACGGTGTGCATCGCTGCACTGATCCGACCTAGAAGAGAAGTTACGCAAGGTGCGCCACTTTCACTAGTTCTATACAACTTAGCTATGAACTTCATATTGGATGAACTTTCGGAGGAGTCAGCCTCTTCTGAGTATGGTTATCAGCTTGTTCCAGGATTTCAGAAGCTAACTTGGATGGAGTTTGCAGATGACACCGTTATAATAGCCAATAGCCAAGAATACACTGTTGTACTTACTGGCATGGCCAACATGGCATTAAGAGAAATTGGGCTTCAGCTAAATCCATTTAAATCAGTGGCTATAAATGTTGTAAGGGGAAGGTTCTACTACTGCCCTTTGGTAATTGAAGAGCACATTTTTACTATTCGACACCTTGAACTAAAAGAAAATATTCAATATTTGGAGTCAACTTTCATAACAAAAATACTTTCGATCAGTAAAAAGTTATAAATGATCTAAAATGCAATCTCAACAATTTAGCAAGGAATCCTCTGTTAACAGCAGAGTAAAAGTTCTTGGTTGTAAATCAATTCAGGTGGCCTACTTTTATACACTGTCTGCAGAATGTTAACACCACTAAAATTCTGCAGTCCTTCTTAATTCATGTCGATAAGACCAAATTCTAATTATTGTAGACAAATGAGGAATCCACCTAATCAATACAACATAAAATTAGTACTTCAATTTATTTTAATCATAATCAACTAAGATCTAATTTAACATCAATCTATTCTATCTTAATTTTTCACCAATTGCTTTAAATTTTGTACAAGTGTTCAGGAAGTTATTTATAGATCAAGACAGTGATTTATATTTATCAAAGTACTATATAATCTCGAATACCACCCGCCACCGAATAAGACCTGCACCCTTACTTTGAAAAATTTTCAAAAAAAGTCAAAATTATTTACAATCTTTACTAACACACATCAAATGATTAGAAAATACAAATAAAAGTAAACAAACATTTCCAGAACGATATCCAACAAGTTCATTCATCATCATCATCATCATCATCATCATCATCATCAGTACCAACTTCGGAACTTTCATCACCATCACCTTCCCACAAAATGCCGTCTTCGCTGCCATCCATAGCATTAGAAATGCTACATTTCCACGAACACAGCAGCTGAAGTTCCGAAAGCTGAATGCGACCAGTTGGCGTCAGTGTGTGATTATCAGCCACCATCCATTCTGTATAGAGCTGTTTCAAGGCTGCTTTAAATGGACGGTTCACGCAGACATCAAGCGGCTGTAGCATAGACGTCATCCCGCCCGGAATGACTGCTAGGTCAGTTTTCCCATCCTTTATATGTTTCTTCAGAGCGTCTGTTATGTGGCCGCGGTAACTATCAAGAACAAGCAAGCTCTTTTGTCCCATAAAGGCACCAGGGCGACGTTGCCAAACACACTTTACCCAGTCTTCCACAAGTGAACTGTCCATCCAACTGGAGTTCTGAGATCTGCAATTCTCTTGTGTAAGAAACGAATTTCGTTTTTTAACCAAATTTTGTTGGTTGTTCTTTGGGTTTTTAATATGTGAGGAGAAGAATGGGTTTTCCTGATGCAACATTGAAGAAATTTGGGGGTAAGATTATAGGAAATGCATTGTTTTAGGAAGTCTATATCTTTTCCTAATTTAGTGATGTAAGAGAAGGCTTTTTGTTTAGCTTGGTTAGCTTGTGCATTTAAAGATAAAAATTTCATTGTTCCATATTGAAAAGTATCACAGTTAAATTGAAATAATAAATAAATATGGTAGTTCAACCTATTCAATACAATAAGAGATGTAGAGATTACATTCTTATTTAATTAAAAGTGGTACCGGTTTCGACTGATATTGTGTGGACTTGACCGTTAACTTCTTTCTTACTTATGCATTGTTTTTCGAGTTATAATCGGCTGATGATGACCCAGACTGGGATGGGTTTAAAGCAATTGTTGAGGAATGCGAAAACAGGTTTGTACCTTTAAGAGTGGTAAGGAATGGTAAAGACACACCTTATTATAATAGAGAAATAAAGAGACTAAGAAGGAGGTGCAGACTGGAAAGAAATAGAGTTAGACATGGATGTGGAAGTAAAGAGAAATTGAAGGAACTTACTAGAAAATTGAATCTAGCAAAGAAGGCAGCTAAGGATAACATGATGGCAAGCATAATTGGCAGTCATACAAATTTTAGTGAAAAATGGAAGGGTATGTATAGGTATTTTAAGGCAGAAACAGGTTCCAACAAGGCCATTCCAGGAATAATTAATGAACAAGGGGAGTGTGTATGTGAGGATCTTCAAAAGGCAGAAGTATTCAGTCATCAGAATGTAAAGATCGTTGGTTTCAAGGATAATGTTGAGATAGAGAAGGAGACTAAGGCCAAAGAAGTATTAAAATTTACATTATGATAACAATGACATTTACAGTACGGTACCGTAAGATACAAAAGTTGAAAACTAGAAAAACGGCTGGAATTGATCAGATTTCTGGGGATATACTAAAGACAATGGGTTGGGATATAGTACATATATCTGAAGTGCTTATTTGATGTTTTTTTGGTTGGAGGAGCTATACCAGATGAATGGAGAGTTGCTATAGTAAGCCCTGTGTATAAAGGAAAGGGTGATAGACATAAAGCTGAAAATTACAGGCCAGTACGTTTGATGTGCATTGTATGCTTTGGGAAGGCATTCTTTCTGATTATATTAGACATGTTTGTGAAATTAATAACTGGTTCGATAGAAGGCAGTTCGGTTTTAGGAAAGGTTATTCCACTGAAGCTCAACTTGTAGGATTACAGCAAGATATAGCAGATATCTTGGATTCTGGAGGTCAAATGGACTGTATCGCGATTGACCTGTCTAAAGCATTTGATAGGGTGGATCATGGGAGACTACTGGCAAAAATGAGTGCAATTGGACTAGACAAAAGAGTGACTGAATGGGTTGCTATATTTCTAGAAAATATAACTCAGAGAATTAGAGTAGATGAAGCTTTATCTGACCCCGTAATAATTAAGAGAGGAATTCCTCAAGGCAGTATTATTGGACCTTTATGTTTTCTTATATATATAAATAATATGAGTAAAGGAGTGGAATCCGAGGTAAGGCTTTTTGCGGATGATGTTATTCTCTATAGATTGATAAATAAGTTACAAGATTGTGAGCAACTGCAACGTGACCTCGAAAATGTTGTGAGATGGACAGCGGGCAATGGTATGTTGATAAATGGGGTTAAAAGTCAGGTTGTGAGTTTCACAAAGAGGAAAAGTCCTCTCAGTTTTAATTACTGTTTTGATGGGGTGAAAGTTCCTTTTGGGGATCATTGTAAGTATCTAGGTGTTAATATAAGGAAAGATCTTCATTGAGGTAATCACATAAATGGGATTTTAAATAAAGGGTACAGGTCTCTGCACATGGTTATGAGGGTGTTTAGAGGTTGTAGTAAGGATGTAAAAGAGAAGGCATATAAGTCTCTGGTATGACCCCAACTAGAGTATGGTTCCGGTGTATGGGAACCTCACCAGGATTACCTGATTCAAGAACTGGAAAAAATCCAAAGAAAAGCAGCTCGATTTGTTCTGCGTGATTTCCGACAAAAGAGTAATGTTACAAAAATGTTGCAAAGTTTGGGTTGGGAAGAACTGAGAGAAAGAAGAAAAGCTGCTCGACTAAGTGGTATGTTAAAATTATAAAATTCTTTTATTAACAACCACCTACTCAATACAATATAATACACTCACTGAATTATAAAATAATCATGAAGTGTCTTAAATAATGGCTTAAATAACGGAACATGTTTCGTTCGGCATAGCGAACATCATCAGCCGTTAATGTACAAAGACTAGGTCAGGGCCCTGAACTTAAGTGATCAAAATTGTTAAAAGAATAACAATGTCGTAATAAAAAGTAATATGAACATTAGACTTAATTTGTAACAGTATGTACAGATCAACAGCGAGAATTTGTGGTGAAATACATTGAACGATGGTAGTCTGTGAAGTTAAAAACAATCGTGGGGTTGTTAAAGTAAAAAACAGATATTGTAGACATTTAAAATATACGTCAATGCGTGAAGCGTGGATTAATTATTGACGATGGAGTTCTTTCAATTGTGCAAAAAAAAAAAGTTGAAATAGAGTTAATTGAATAGTACAAGTCAAATAGAACCCGTCAAAAGGCGCATGACGACGTAACCAAGGTTGATATGACGTGATCTCCGGTAGTTGCGAGTTCTGTAGGAGAGACAATAACAATGCCAGAAGGAAATACAAGTTGAACTAGTCCACATTCACGCGCTAGCAATAAAATTGAAAACGTATAAAACATAGAACATCAATAATGAACTCATTAAAGAGTAACTGCGATTATGAGATTAATTACATGTAAGTGGTATGTTCCGAGCTGTCAGCGGAGAGATGGCGTGGAATGACATTAGTAGACGAGTAAGTTTAGTGGCGTTTATAAAAGTAGGAAAGATCACAATATGAAGATAAAGTTAGAATTCAAGAGAACAAACTGGGGCAAATATTCATTTATAGGAAGGGAAGTTAGGGATTGGAATAACTTAACAAGGGAGACGTTCAATAAATTTCCAATTTCTTTGAAATCATTTAGGAAAAGGCTAGGGAAACAACAGATAAGGAATCTGCCACCTTGGCGACTACCCTAAATGCAGATCAGTATTGATTGATTGATTGATTGATTGATTGATTGAACACTACAATAATTTTAAACTACGTGCAGATACTACAATGCACGACAATAATTTTAAACTACGTTCAGACGAATCCTAATTACAACAGGTTTATACTAAGCACAAATAGAAATGAAAATTGCAATTAGGCCTAAAGTTTGAAATTTGCAAGAACTACTCAAGGATTACCAACAAAGTTAAACATGTAGACAGACTATTATTAGTACTACTTTATCCTACTACAGGTATGCTCTAATAGAAATGAAACCTGCTGTTTGGTTAAATATCAAAGTATCGAAGGGGTTACCATACCAAAGATACACACGAATATAACAGGCAAGATACTATCTAATATACCGTATCTACGCTACAATTCTCAACTGAAATGCGGTTATGTGATTATTAAAGCTGGTGGATTACTATTATTTTCCCTATTCCACAGGACAGAGAATTAAAGTGTCCTTAAATGCTGAAAAATATGAGGTTGTCTACAATAATTTCTCAAAAATTCTTCTGTCAAAACTACGCCAGGGACTTGAATTGCATATACTGGGATATAGGCACTTGATTATTATTAGGTAACTGCTCAAAAATACTGAAAGATGGAGGGTGTGAAATATAAATTATGGATACTACCTACTCAGAACTACAAATGATCGGAATACAAGAATCAGCTGATTTTTATTTATATTTTCTTGACTATACTAGACCCTTTCTTCACGACTGTAGCCAACAACGCAATAATTGATAACAATAAGACTGTTAACAATTTTACCAGTTGAAATCCTTTCTTTAAACAAAATTTACAACAGTATAGCGTTATTTAAAGAAATTATTACCTTCGTGCTAGGTGGAACAGTTGAACTGCTATTTGAAATACCCTGTCAATTGCCTGCACTAACATAACCGCTGCCGAAGTTATGACTCATTTCCGCCTTTGTAAGTATTTTATCAACAAACCTACTGATATTTATTAACATTTTAAAAAGGATATTCTTCTTTCAAGCAGTCCTAAATTACAGCTTGTAATCTAGCGAATGCCTACGGAACTACTCAGTATAAAAATTGTAAATAAGTACCACTAATCTCAATTATTACAAACAAACACTAAACACCAATATTTGTGGAACTAAATGTATCACACCCACACACAAAATTTGCTAAATTTCTACAATTATCAACTACTTCGTTACTAAGATAATACAGAGCTCTTGGAACAGCCAACCACTCGCTGGCGCATTCAACAAGGTACCAAGGTACGTTGACGAGTAAAACAATCGTTATTACGGGATAGTTTTTACAACATTTTAAACTTACTTCTCTCCAAAAAATACCTATATTGGCCTGAGTTACGAGATATTAAATGATCACTTTGTAAATGATCTTGCATGCTTAACGACCGTGAATATTTCTCAACTAAAGTAAACTCGTTTCCTCATCCCGACGTGGTGCAGCTCTTTTTAGAGACGCTCCCAGTGGAGGGGAGTTACAAGTACCATTTCGTAAATTTCTGGCAATATGGAACTGGGAACTGAACTCAGGCTCCCGAGAATGGCAGCTAACTGAGCTAACCATTATGCTGGCGGACATTCCCAACTACAAAAACAGACATATAGCATGACTGATGAAGTAGCAACGCGCCTAATAAGGTAATTGACAGCAGAGAGCAAGAACATGTTTGTTTATTCAGACTAGTGCAATAATATTTCGTTCATGGTTAAATTTGGCAACCAGTCGAACTGAAGAATTTGACAGTTATAAAAGTAGCTAGCATGGTCATCAAGTAACCAGCAGCATAGTAGCAGCTCGCCCCGTAAGGTCACTGACAGCAAGGACATATTGCTTGGTTCAGACCAATGTTACATCACTTTAATTTGTGGATAAATTAGATGAAATGAAGAATTGGACAGGATTAACAGGAGGAAATTCTAATTCATGTGAGGTCTCGGAATTATACCAGACTTAAGGAAAGAAGAAAAAGAAGAGAGCAGAAAATATTTTTAAGAGTGTGACTAACTTTATAGGTGTTATTTATTATTTTACGAACTGGCTATTTATTATTTTATGATTTTAAGATAGTGACTAACTTTATAGATGTTATTTATTATTTTACGAATTGAAAATATTTTATTTTAAAGGGTTCCACTAAATGGCAAAGTAAATGTTAAATTTAGACACGAAGAAACATTTTATTCTTTTTAAATGTAAATAACGAAGTAAAATTAACATACAGTGATTAATTTAATAGATTTTATTATTTATAATTTGAAAATTCTAGTTTAAAGTCTGTAACAAATGACATAGTAAGTAAGTGAAAGGTGAAACACAGAGAAATATTGTATCAATTTCAAGATTTATATATAATTGTTCTTCCTCTGCGAACCATGTGACCTTGCCGCGGTGGGGAGGCTTGCGTGTCCCAATGATGCAGATAGCCGAGCCGCAGGTGCAACCATATCGGATGGGTATCTGTTGAGAGACCAGACTAACGAATGGTTCATCGAAAGGGGGGTAACAGCCTTTCGGTAGTTGCAAGGGCGGCAGTCTAGATGATTGACTGATACGGCCTTGTAATAATACTCAACATGACTTAGCTGTGTTGATACTGCTACACGGCTGAAAACAATGGGAAACTACAGCTGTAACTACCTCCCGAGGACATGCAGCTCTCTCTGTATGAATGATGTACTGATGATGGTTTCCTCCCGGGTAAAATATTCCGGAGGTAAACTAGTCCCCCATTCAGATCTCCGGGTGGGGACTACATGAGAGGGGGCGATCATCAGGAAGATGGATACTGACATTCTGCGAGTCGGAGCGTGGAATGTTAGAAGTTTGAATCGTTGTGGTAGGTTAGAGAATCTGAAAAGGGAGATGGATAGGCTAAAGTTAGATGTAGTTGGTATAAGTGAAGTACGTTGGCAGGAAGAACAAGATTTTTGGTCAGGCGACTACCGAATTATCAACACAAAATCAAACAGGGGAAATGCAGGAGTTGGTTTAATAATGAATAAGAAAAATGGGCAGCGGATAAGCTACTATGACCAGCAAAGTGAAAGAATTATTGTCGTCAAGATAAGACACCAAACCAATGCCCACCACAATAGTGCAGGTCTATACGCCTACTAGTTCAGCGGATGATGAAGAAATCGAAAGAGTATATGAGGAGATAGAAGATTTAATACAATATGTAAAAGATGACGAGAATCTAATTGTGATGGGAGACTGGAATGCAGTGGTAGGCCAAGAAAGAGAAGGTAGTACAGTAGAAGAATTTGGATTGGGACAAAGGAACGAAAGAGGAAGTCGGCTGATTGAATTCTGCACTGATCACTGATCATAATTTAGTCCTTGCCAATACTTGGTTCAAACACCACAAACGGCGGCTGTATATGTGGACGAGACCTGGAGACACTGGAAGGTATCAAATAGACTTCATTATGATTAGGCAGAGATTCAGAAACCAGGTGTTGGATTGCAAAACTTTCCCAGGAGCAGACGTGGACTCTGACCACAACTTGTTGGTCATGAAATGCCATCTGAAGTTGAAGAAATTGAAGAAAGGAAAGAATGCAAAAAGATGGGATATAGACAAGTTGAAAGAAAAGAGTGTGAGGGATTGTTTCAAGGAACATGTTGCACAAGGACTAAATGAAAAGGCTGAAGGAAACACTATAGAGGAGGAGTGGAGAGTCATGAAAAATGAAGTCAGTAGGGCTGCTGAAGAAATGTTAGGAAGGAAGAAAAGATCAACTAAGAATCAGTGGATAACTCAGGAGATACTAGACCTGATTGATGAACGACGAAAATACAAGAATGCTAGAAATGAAGAGGGCAGAAAAGAATATAGGCGATTAAAGAATGCAGTGGATAGAAAGTGCAAGGTAGCTAAGGAAGAATGGCTGAAGGAGAAGTGCAAAGATGTCGAAGGCTGTATGGTTGTGGGAACGGTAGATGCTGCATACACGAAAATCAAGGAAACCTTTGGAGAAAGGAAATCTAGGTGTATGAATATTAAGAGCTCAGATGGAAAGCCACTTCTAGGGAAAGAAGACAAAGCAGAAAGATGGCAGGAGCATATCCAACAGTTGTATCAATGTAAAGATGTAGATAATTTGGTTCTGGAACATGAAGAGGTTATTGATGCTGATGAAATGGGAGACCCAATTTTGAGGTCAGAGTTTGACAGAGCTGTGAGTGACCTAAATAGGAACAAGGCACCTGGAATTGATGACATTTCCTCTGAATTACTGACTGCCTTAGGAGAAACCAGCATGGCAAGGTTATTTAATTTAGGGCCGGTTGCATAAAAGTTAATGTGAGTTCAACCACCCGAAACTGATCTCCAGTCAAGTTGAACTTAGAATTTTGTTTGTATAAACATTAATCCAAGATCATGTCTTCTTGATGGAAGATCAAATCTGACTGGTGAATTTTCTCAGATTAACCTGGTTGAACTAAGTTCAGCAGAAGGAATATAATTATTATTTTTGTGAGAAATAAATCTGTTTAGGTGTCTATGACATAATTACAAAGAAAAATAATAAATAGGCCTACTGTTAATTAAAGTAAAATGATAAGTAGGCCTAATGCTAATTGTAATTATTTGAACAATAATCCTACTATTAACAAGTTGTTTGTTCTCCAATGTTTTATGCTTAGGGCCTATAGGTTATGCTATTTTCAGATTTCAGATTATTCTGACGTTCCATCCGAGAATGGAGAGTTTGAACTCTAAAGAACAGCTCGCGTGTTTCAACATAGAAGGAATCCCTTGTTAGAACTAAATGATCGACAATTTAAAATACGGTTTCGATTAGGAAAACGTGTAGTTGAAGAACTAGAACAAAGATTACATCTACAATCAAGGACACAAACTAAACGAAATCATGCACTGAATCCAATGTTCATGATCCTTCTCACACTAAAGATTTTACGCAACTGGAAGCTTCCAAATAGGCTAGTAATTGGAGATGTATTCAATGTAAATAAAGGAACTGCAAGTAGGACTATACACAAAGTCACTAGAGAGATTGCAGCTCTAAAACCTCAATTCATCAAGATGCCTGCTGAGGAGGGTGAAGTAAGAAGGACATATCTTTTTCCTCTTTCTTAAAATTTGCAGTACGCGTCTTCTTGTTACTCATCTTTCTTCTCCATTTTGCGGCTTTGTTTATGTATCGCAGACAAATGAATGTCGAATGGCGTCGAGAATTGTCAATCGTTTCTATCTAAATCGCATGTTCGATACAACTCGATTCGATACAATCGCAATTATCTCTCTTGTTTAGCGATGTTGTCAACTCTGTTTCGTCGACCTTAGATCAAAACTGAACTTGGTTCAGTGATCTCAGATTAGTGTTATACAACTCACACAGTATTAAAAACTTCATTTTTTTTGTCCGTATTGACTCAAGATTTTACAATGCTTAGTAAAGCTAAAGGTTCCACCTATTCAATACGTTATCACCGACACACATAGGTCTTATGGCGACGATGGGATAGGAAAGGCCTAGGAGTTGGAAGGAAGCGGCCGTGGCCTTAATTAAGGTACAGCCCCAGCATTTGCCTGATAACGTATTGAATAGGTGGAACCTTTAGCTTTACTAAGCATTGTAAAAACTCACACAGAGAAAAGAACGAAGTTCATTTCCGATCTTCGATCAAAACTGAACTACAGTTAGCGATTTTTATGCTTTTTTTTTTTGCTAGGGGCTTTACGTCGCACCGACACACATAGGTCTTATGGCGACGATGGGATAGGAAAGGCCTAGGAGTTGGAAGGAAGCGGCCGTGGCCTTAATTAAGGTACAGCCCCAGCATTTGCCTGGTGTGAAAATGGGAAACCACGGAAAACCATCTTCAGGGCTGCCGATAGTGGGATTCGAACCTACTATCTCCCGGATGCAAGCTCACAGCCGCGCGCCTCTACGCGCACGACCAACTCGCCCAGTCGATTTTTATGCAACCGGCCCTTAGTGTGCAAGACATATGAGACAGGAGAAGTCCCATCCGATTTTCGGCAGAATGTTGTTATACCTATTTCCAAGAAAGCCGGTGCTGACAGGTGTGAAAACTACCGCACCATTAGTTTAGTATCTCATGCCTGCAAAATTTTAACACGTATTATTTACAGAAGAATGGAAAAACAAGTTGAAACTGAGTTGGGAGAAGATCAATTTGGCTTCAGAAGAAATGTAGGAATACGTGAAGCAATCCTGACTTTACGTCTGATCTTAGAGGATCGAATCAAGAAGGACAAGCCCACGTACATGGCATTCGTAGATCTAGAAAAGGCATTCGATAATGTTGATTGGACCAAGCTATTTATGATTCTAAAGATGATAGGGATCAGATACCGAGAACGAAGAATTATCTACAAACTGTATAAAAATCAGTCTGCAGTGATAAGAATCGAGGGCTTTGAAAAAGAAGCAGCAATCCAGAAAGGCGAGGCAAGGCTGCAGTTTGTCTCCTCTCCTTTTCAATGTTTACATAGAACAGGCAGTAAAGGAAATCAAAGAGAAATTTGGAAAGGGAATCACAGTCCAAGGAGAGGAAATCAAAACCTTGAGATTTGCCGATGATATTGTTATTTTATCTGAGACTGCAGAAGATCTCGAGAAGTTACTGAATGGTATGGATGAAGTCTTGAGTAAGGAGTACAAGATGAAAATAAATAAGTCCAAAACAAAAGTAATGGACTGCAGTCAAACAAAGGCAGGTGATGTAGGAAATATTAGATTAGGAAATGAAGTCTTAAAGGAAGTAGATGAATATTGTTACTTGGGTAGTAAAATAACTAACGATGGCAAAAGTAAGGACGACATAAAATGCAGACTAGCACAAGCAAGGAAGAGCTTTCTTAAGAAAAGAAATTTGCTCACTTCAAACATTGATATCGGAATTAGAAAGACGTTTTTGAAGACTTTCGTGTGGAGCGTGGCATTGTATGGAAGTGAAACATGGACAATAACTGGCTCAGAAAGAAAGAGAATAGAAGCTTTTGAAATATGGTGTTACAGAAGAATGCTGAAGGTGAGATGGATAGATCGAATCACGAATGAAGAGATACTGAATCGAATTGGCGAGAGGAGATCTATTTGGCTCAATTTGACGAGAAGAAGAGACAGAATGATAGGACACATCTTAAGACACCCAGGACTTGTTCAGTTGGTTTTTGAAAGAAGTGTAGGTGGTAAGAACGGTAGGGGTAGACCAAGGTATGAATATGACAAGCAGATTAGAGCAGATGTAGGATGCAATAGTTACGTAGAAATGAAAAGGTTAGCACAGGATAGGGTGGCATGGGGGGCTGCATCAAACCAGTCTATGGACTGATGACTCGAACACATATAATTGTTCTATTTGTACCAATGTACCAAGTCCAAAGATTAATTAATGTTTGGCACCGCTGAAGAAGAGAGTAGTTGGCTCTCAAAACATGTATGGAACTAAATATAACAAAATATGTAAAGTACTGACAAGGCGGGAAAGTGTTCTATAGAGATTTGTGTGGTTTCATTGCGTGGATTGTACAGACGAAATTATTCACAAATTTGTGCGATGACATCAGAGCTGCAATAAGACTTGTACCCGCTTCGAAGTAGAATCTTTGCTCTTCTCTGACAAATTACATTGGCGGTCTTGTATGCGAGATTTTTTTTTTTTTTCGTCTCGAAAAGCCAGGGGGGAACTAACATGCGAAGGGGTCTAATACACGAGTGAATATGGTATATAAACATTTTATCAGTGTCCAACATACTTTTAAGGTTCTCAAACTGCTTCAATGCATTTTGATTTTCTGTCATTTTTTGCATGCATTTTTTAGCTGGAGATGTCTCACACGTGTGATGAAACGCCCTAAAATAGCCACACTAAGCTAAGTATTAGTTCTAGGTAATGGAGAATAATAATAATAATAATAATCAATATTTAAAAGTGGAAACTGCCTCTAAACCAAAATTGATGATAATTTAGTGGTGGAGGTGAAAGACTTCCGGACGTCTTGAATCCACCCTGTGGAAAATACATTCCTATAAAATATGAAAGATTTTCTCAAGTTGCAAACTGCAAGGTTTATACATATTCTATAAAATAGGAAAATCCACCACTTCCCACATGCAACCAAATGTATATATGGTCCAAACCGCACAGCCTACTAGCTTGGTGAAAACTATTTTATGAATTAGAAAAACATAATAATGTTATTGGCTTTATGTCCCACTAACTACTTTGATGGTTTTCGGAGACGCCGAGGTGCCGGAATCTAGTCCCACAGGAGTTCTTATACGTGCCAGTAAATCTACTGACACGAGGCTGACGTATCTGAGCACCTTCAAATACCTCCGGACTGAGCCAGGATTGAACCTGGCAAGTTGGGGTCAGAAGGCCAGCATCTCAACCGTCTAAGTCACTCAGCCTGGCTAGAAAAGCACGTGCTGTACAGTATTGTAATAACAATTATAAAATATTTGGTATCTTTCCCAGAAAACATCTGTACTGATCGCATGGCAACAATTAACCTTTTATTAGAACAAACTCTACAAGTGATTTTATAACACAAATGATTAGTTATTACATGTCACCATCAATATTACTCTCCCAGTAAGACTCAAGTTATAGCATTGAATATTTTAAAATATTAACACTACTGTTACCTTTCCACATATTTACTATAAAATATTCCACAACTGTACTTACTGGAGGTAAGAGTGTATGCTGTGTTCCATGAGATGATGCTACTTTAAAGATAGGTGTTCGACCAGGTAAAGACAAGTTCTGCTGCAGGAAAATCTGTGGATGGCCACTGAGTGCAACAGCGGGATATCCATGCATACTCATCATGTCACTGTAACTGTAAGACAAATCATGGTTTACTAAAAATATACAGCTTGATTGGAAGATATACTATTTGTGACAATGTCAGTTCTGTACTGCTCTAAACAGATGATAAAAGTAACAGCAAGGACACAATTTTATAATACAGCACCTGTGTCAATGCTGATGAGTTTGTGGCACTGCAAGTGTAACCCACCCAGTGCCTCATGCTCCTCAGCATTTACAGTGGTCTGCCAAATTATTATACTCGCTGGTAGGTACTGCATTTGTAAAGAAGTCTGTATATTGTTCAACAAACAATTCAGAAGGATCACCACGAGGTAGTTTTAAGTAACTAACATATCTTAAATATTATACACTCATATTTGATGCCGCACCGTGACATACGGAAAAATCTCTGACAGCCATCTCATACAATCGTAAAATTAATGTCTAAGGCTGGCCAACAAGTTTTCTTGGCTTGAACATAATAGAGAACATTTGGATGGCACAGAAGAAATACATTAAGAGAGAAAGAGTTATTACAACAAAAATATGCTCGTACAAACAGTAAATGGGGCTTGGAGAATCACAGGAACCTACAAGAAAGTGCATTTCAAGTGATTGTAGCTAATCCTGACTTCACAAAGTACTGATATTGTAGTTCGTTCAGTATGAAGAAAATTGGCGATTAACCTATATAATTGTTTTTCGTCCAGGAAATGTAATGTAAACCATGTCAAATGACCACATAGTAGAGTAAGAGTAAGTGTAATCTTTTACTAATCCGTAAATGCTATATATTCCGAAAAGGAAATAAAAAATATCTCATTTTCCTTGTGAGTATAATAATTTGGCAGAAAACTGTACTTCCTGATTATTCTAGATTAACAGTTAATGTTATTGCCTTTTACATCCCACTAATTACTTTTCGGTTTTCGGAGATGCCAAGGAGCCAAATGTTGTACCGCAGGAGTTCTTTTACATGCCAGTAAATCCACCGACACAAGGCTAATGTATCAGAGCACCTTCAAATACCACTGGACTGAACCAGAATCGAACCTGGCAAGTTGGGGTTAAAAGGCCAGCACCTCCAACATCTGAGTCGCTCAGCCCGGCTAGATTAACAGTTCATCTTGTCTGATTGTAAAATTATTCAAATATATAAGTTTAAAATCCTCACATTACATCATGTTCAGCTCTGGATGACTGACAGATTAAATGCTATCTATATAAATAAAATTGCAATGGTGCCTGTATCCTGTCTGTGAAGTTTTGTTGCAACAAGCTGATGTAAAAACAGGCTCAATGGATTGAACATAAATTTAGTACAGGTATAGATGAGACAATGGACTCACACTTAGGACTATTTTAATTGTGATAGTTTTCCAGGAAACTCCATGAAGAGAAAACAAGCAAAACCGAACTTCGAGAATAATGAATACAAAACAGTCGGAACCCCAGTTTAAAGAAACTCAACATATAACACCACACATGAAAACTATAATTACCTTAACTACCAAACGTTATCCAAATTTGATTAAATATGAAACAACGCCGCCCAGCAAAACCAAAGCCACTAAGACACCGGAGTCACATCTGATTGACCTTCTTCTTGCCTGAGCCACATCCCCCCCTCTCTGCTTTGCATCAAAGGTCTTATGAATTAAGTCTGCTGATTGGCATTAGTGTTTAGCTGATTTAAACACCTTTTGTGAAAGGTCTTTTTTCTTAACCAATGAGCAACATCTGAGCAAACGTTCAATTTCAGTTTTATCTGTGTATTGGTCTATAACCTGTCTATGTCCACACATTCTATGTGCCCCCTCCCAACCAACCCCACTCCTTGTCCGGGTCACATGATTTCCTCCACGCCTCACCTCTATTGCAGACCTAACTTTTTGCATGCATAGGTAGCAATATGAGAATAAGTATTTCTGAACAGAGTTTACTTATCTACATTCATATGACTCCCTGATTGAGGACTACCTCACAACAGCTTAACCTGGCTGCTACAGTGCTCTTTTTACAAGGCTACTTCAGATCATTCTGCTACTGGCCAACTTCTTGGCTCTCTCAACTGCAGCGTGGGAAACCAGGGGATAGGTGACAAAACAAGGAAACTAGATTACAATGGAAACCGGCTCACACCATCCTATGGTGTGTCTGTTCCATTACTACTGACAAATCAAGACATTTAACTACAGAATAAAGTAAAAATAAAATAACCCCACAAATTTAAATATTATTAAAAATACTGTACATGTATATAGGTTTATTACTCACCATTTATTTCAGACACAGTTGGAAATGACCTAATGCAGCAAGACATGCCTCACATCCTTTAAACAAATTATTTGCCACTTTCTAATTCCACTTCGATAATAGACTTTATTGCATGTGTTATTCCGGCCTTCAGTTCATCAATAGTAAGGGATGTATATTTAGGTAAACTTTGGCCTTCAGGATTCCCCAAAGATAATAATCACAATAAGTTAGGATGGCTGATTTACTAATTATCCGGTCATCAAAAACTTGACGCCAAGTGTCTATAGAATTAAGAGGGGTATGGTCTGTAGCAAGAGCCTCCATGGCTCAGGCAGCGGCGCACCAGCCTCTCACCACTGCATTCCATGGTTCAAAGCCTGGTCACTCTATGTGAGATTTGTGCTGGACAAAGCGGAGGTGGGACAGGTTTTTCTCCAGGTACTCTGGTTTTCCCTGTCATATTTCATTACAGCAACAATCTCCAATATAATTTCATGTCATCTGTCATTCAACAACCATTGCCTCAGAGGAGTGTGGCAGGCTTCGAGCTGGCACAATTCCCATCCTTGCCATTAGATGAGGGCTTCATTCATTCCATTCCTGACCTGGTAAAATGACTGGAAACAGGCTGTGGATTTTCATGGGCTGTAGCACTGTCCTGAGTACGTCAGAGATCAGCTACAACCCCGCCTGTTGTCCTTTGTCGATCAAAATGAACCAGACCGGACAAACAAGCAGCATCAAGTTTATCAAAATATTCTTTCTAGCCTACTACGAATGATACCAGCCTGAAAAATTATTGTTGTTGTTTTGTTTTTTCTTGATGCTTCTGGAGATACGAGAAAGACCTACTTGATAAACTTGATTCCTGCCCAACTGAGAAGTGAGGACAAGATCATTCTGATCATTCTGACTGTGACTTCCTCAAGGATTGCAACCACCCTTCCCTTGGTTGAGAAATAGCAAACTCCATGCTGAAAGATCCCCATCAATGTTTACCACATGGAGTCCTGGCCAGGGGCTGATGACCTCAGATGCTAGGCCCCTTTAAACAACAAGCATAAGCATCATCATCATCATCATCATCATCATCATCATCATCATCATCGAGTCCAGCTTGACTTCCTCAGGTAATACAGCCACTCTTCTCCCTGGTGGAGGAATAGCACACACTATGAGTCTTCACATTTTACCATATGGAGTGCTGAGAGAGTCACACTGATGTCATGGGACAAGTGTACCATTGCCATAAGAACACTACTTGAGAGAACTGGATAAAAGGAGGAGTCAAAGTACTGTTCTTCAGAGAGATTGCTGACATACAGAGCAAAATGGTCAACCAGAGCAAATGAAGTCAATGCCCTACTTCGACAGGGAACATCCCCAAAAACAGCATAAGAACTTCCTTTACCTCCTGCCACCTTATAAGAACACAGTGCTTGTAATGACATACATAATGAAAAGTGGTCATAACTGCTGTCGATGGGAGCAGACATACAGATTGAAAATTAATATTAAGTTTCCACTCCATAACTGGAAACTAAAAATGAGAGGTGGAGAAGAGTGAGAAAAATCTAGATTTTGGATCTTCTGCTAGATAAAAATAAAATGTACACCTTTTGAATAAAAAGCTTTGCAATTACTTGTAGAGTAAAGCAAAATGTTTTAAAATGTAGCTCCAAAATTGAAAGTCATAAGTATGTACCTCTATTTATTTTTCAGCAATGAGAGACTACAATACCTGAGCTTCAATATTGGATTACCAATCTTAACAAACTCACCCTATTTCCTGATGTCCCTTCTGTCACTCCTCAACTTATAGTATTCTACATTTCTCCTCCAAAGTGCTTGTCATCTTAAGTCACTTCACACTGGGATCTTCTTTTCCTCTGGCAGACAACAGGTTATATCCTTTGCAACAGTCCAAACTACCAAGCACAATTACCGACACAAAATGTTAATACGCTGTAAAATATCAAGTGACGACCATTGTCACATGCAACCATGATATTGAGGTTCCTAGTTCGATACTCGGGTAAAGAAACATTACTCATATAAAAGTTGCCATCATAATTGGAGTATCTATGAGTGTGGGAAGCAATTAGACAGCACCATTCCCTGTAAACAGCCTTAAATATGAGAGAGCTGGAAGGTAGCGGGCAGACTAACAGGTGTGTTAACAGATTCACAGCAGGAAGATGGTTGGTTCAAATCTGATTGTGATTTTTTTTTTTTCACTCCGCTGGCAGCAACAGCGGCCAAACCAGACTACAGGATGTCACCATCATGCTTAACACACACGGGCAGGTTATTCTCCTGGCAACAATGATTCACCAAGGACCTCACATCCGTGAGCAGGTAGTTGCTCTTGATGAACAAGGAAATCTAACCGCAACAGAGGATGGACGACACCATACTATCCCACAGAGTACAATGATGTGCTGGCTCGTGTTTGTGGCAGGTCTTGAACCAGGAACAGGACAATCGCTTGATCGTGGAGGCCTATTTGATCCCGTTTATGAATACCATCCAAGAGTGGACCAAGACAAAGACAGTAATGGTGGAGACCAGGCCCAACCCCATGCCAAATACAAACAACGCTCTCTGGGAGGTTGTCAGTGCGGCCTAGGATGAGGTAGCAGGTGATGACAATACCATACCTGCCAACTTTTGAAAAGGGCTATCAGTAAAACTCACGCGCACCAAAAAATCTAACGATTTTCGACATAAGTTACCCCAGCTTGACGAAAATAATAATACTTCTGGGCTACGAAATGCAACAATTCATGCTTTAAACAGGATACTTCAACAAAATCATATCTACTTGCATCATAGGCCAATGATTTGTAGATGAACATAACAATCAAGAAGAAATCCATGTTAAACAGCAGCAGGTGTGGTGAATATTGGTTTGGAGCATACATAACAGTACTCCCTTGATAAATTAAGCAGATATGCAATAACTGAAAAAGGCTTTATACAATAAAACTTGTTTAACGTAAGGGTTGATCTCCGCTAATTAACATTTAACAACAATAACATGTTAAATGTTAAAACTGTTAAATGTTAAATGGTGACACCATTAACATGTTAAATATTGTTTCATTTAACATTGTGTCCGCACTTATAAACATGTTAAGCTTGACTCTGCCAGGCTGAGTGACTCAGACGGTTGAGGCGCTGGCCTTCTGACCCCAACTTGGCAGGTTCGATCCTGGCTCAGTCTGGTGGTATTTGAAGGTGCTCAAATACGTCAGCTTTGTGTCGGTGGATTTATAAGCATATAAAAGAACTCCTGCGGGACAAAATTCCAGCACCTTGGTGTCACCAAAAATCTGTAAAAGTAGTTAGTGAGACGTAAAGAAAACAATTTTATTATTTAACTTGACTTCCTTTGTTTTATATACAGGTAGTTCATCATATCAGTTTGTGGTAATAAATTCAGATGGTGTCTTGTATTTCAAACAAGGACAATAGACTCAGATGAAGAGGATTTGGCCTTTGTTACTGCCACCGTTGCTTCTTACAAGACCTTGAGAAGAAAGGATTGGGGAGTGTGGGTACGACGATATCCCAATAAAAGGCACAATGTGGATGATATACTGAATGAGCTAAAAGTAGAAGACAGGTTTGGATTTTAAAACTTTTGAGAATGTCTGAGCATGAGTTTAATATAATTTGGGGGGAAAAAACTTCCTACCATAAGAAATGAGGACACATAGTTACGAGCAGCTATTCCACCTCACCTGCGTCTTGGGATAACTGCGTTTATGCACAGTATAAACTTCCAACTACCGGCTTTTCTGAACTTTTTGCATTTCTCAACTGTTCTGGGAACAGAGATGCTATTTTTTTTAATGAATTCACAGGAGCAATTATAGATAAATTTGAGTTTCTAGAAACTGTCGGCTTTCCTCGCTTTATCTCGGTATTCCTTCAACAAGACATCCCACAAGGAAGGGCTTTCTATTATATCATTAATTAAGTTCAGAGTGACCTCTCTGCTCCACTCCATTTCTGATTATAAATTTTAGTATAGTGCAGAGAGAACGACACACGTGCGCGTACTGTATTTGTAGCTTGTAACTATAATCCTACTTTTTGGGTTTTTGCACGAGAAGCAAGCCGTTTAAGCAATCTGTTGGCATGGAAACAGCATAGAAATTGCCAAAGCTGTGCTAACATCTCACGAAAAACGAACTAACTTGACAAGTTTTCCACCTGGAGCAGAAAACATGCCAACATGTTAAAAGTGTTAACCTCAACATTCTGAGTTAACATGCAAAATCAATTGGAAGATGCAATGACAAACATACATGTCAATTCTAACATGTTCAATTTAACATGGTGGTGATAAATGTTAATCAGTGTAGACCGGCCTTAACACAGGCAAGAAATAATATTTCTTTCTAATCTTTTGGACATTTTTAAATATTATCATGGTTTTGCTATACTTTGTCTTTCAGGCAACCCTCAAACCCTCAAGTGGGGAAAGTGTTTGCTAAATTTCTTTAGTGTGTGTATATATATATATATAGTACTGGAAACTTTTGTCTATCAATCTCCGTGATCTATCTGAAGCATTTCTTGTTCAAAATATGTGGCGTGAGAGGGGAGCCAAGCCAGCCTGCAGACTTCGACTGAGCTCGCTGCTAGTGGCTCAAGGTGAGGCGACATCATACAGAAACTTCCATCGCTTCTGTGTTTAATAACTTCTACTATAAAAATCGTCCAAGCATAAGAAGTACACCTTCATGTAGCCTATGTTAATATATGCATGATTAATAAATTTCATGAAAATTTGTGTAAGAATAACAAAATTAGAGCAGGCTGAAGTAATTGGAGAATTCTGCACTGCACGAGGCAACCTGTGTATAAAAAAAGAGCCCGGCCAGAGACTTGTCAGTCAGTTGTGTTCCACAGTCCAGCCGTGCTGGTGGGCTGAGGGAAAGTTCTGTCACAATTGTGCAGAAAGTGTTGTATTATTCTTCAAAGTACACTTCGACACGTGTTAGAATATTTTCACGTCGTAAAGACTTCAAAATTCGCAACTTAAAGAGTACTGTTATACCTTGTGTCACAAGTGACATCAATTGTAGTGAGAAATTTAACTTAGGATTCAGATTGTGAATTCCAACATAGTTTCTTTCTGTGTGAAAGCTTGAGACTGGTGCAGGTCTTTTTCTAGTAGACAGCCTTCTTCACATGGTTATGAGGGTATTTAGGGGTTTAGTAAGGATGTAAAGGAGAGGACATATAAGTCTCTGGAAAGACCCCAATTAAAATATGATTCCAGTGTATGGGACCCTTACCAGATTTACTTGATTCAAAAACTGGAAGAGATCCAAAGGAAAGCATCACTATTTGTTCTGGGTAATCTCCAATGAGTAGTGTTATGGAAATGTTGCAAACTTTGGGCTGATAAGACTTGGGAGTAAGGAGACAAGCTCCTCGACTAAGTGGTATATTCTGAGATGTCAGCAAAAAGATAGTATGGAATGACATTAGTAAACAAATAAGCTCGAATGAAGTTTTTAAAAGTACGAAAGATCATAATATGAAGTTGGCTTTCAAGAAAAAAAAAGTGGCACTTGTTTATAGGAAGAGAAATTAGGTATTGGAACAATTTACCAAAGGAGATGCTTGATAGATTTCCAACTTCTTTGAAATAATTGAAGAAAAGACTAGATAAACAACCAAGGGAATCTGCCACCTGGATGAAGGCTCTTAATTCAGATTATAGAGGCAATTGATAATCTGAGTATATCTTAAGGCGAGTGAGATACGTTGTACATCGTTTCTCTAGCGTAGTGGTGAGGTACCTTTTTATACAGCAGATTATATATTTCATGACCGAAAACATTCACAAGTCATACATTCATCTCCATAAGTTAAGGGATCTTCAAGAGCCACGAAAAATGTGGGGCACGGTGATAATGTGGGTACTAAAATGTGCCCCGGCAACAATTTGACTCATTACATAGTGTTACCGATACCAGGTATACAGAAAAACCAGACATGGACAGAGGATGGCACTGATCGTGTGTGGTGTTCCTCCACCGGTGGCATACAGAATGTCAATACGGGGTGTGATAACCTCGCAACGGCAATGTAGGATGCACAATGGCTCCCCATACTCTTGATCAGACTGTCCAGCATGGCTTGCAGTAATGCATTCCATTGGTGGACAAGCACCCTTTGGAGGCCAACAATGGGCCGTGGTGGTGATGGTCGGAATACAGTCCTTCAGCCTAGAATGTCGTATGCATGTTCAATCGGATCCAAGTCCAGGGAGTGAGTTGGCCACTCTAGACTATGATGTCCTTATTTTGCAGGTACTCATCCACCAGGCCAAACCTGTGTGGACAGGCAATATCGTCCATCAGGTAAAACCCAAGCGCGTGCGCGCACGCACGCACGCACACACAAAAAAAAACTGCACATATTGGTGCAGAATGTCATATAGACAGCACCTGTCACAGTACCCCTAGGAAAAACAAGCACTGGGGTACGTGCTCCTACGCTCCTAACATGATGTCACCCCCTCGTGAGAACACTGGAACACCATTTCGGTCTCTTTCCAAAATATTGGCGAAGTTGCAACGTGTCCCAGGAGCACGCCAGATGAACAGATGGTGAGAGCCACTCTCCAGGCTAAACCGTGACTCATCCGTGAACAGGACACTACATCACTGTTCCTGGGTTCAATCACGACGAGCAAGACACCACGTTTGACGAGCCACGTGGTAACTTTGTGCGAGGGGAATGCATCTGGCAGGTTGCTAAGCATACAAAGCAACCTCTTAAAGCCGATGAGACACAGTCTAAAGGGAGAAGTGTGACCCAGAGGCTGCTGCGAGGTCTCTAGCCAGTGCAGATGCTGTCCTGGTTGGACATCTTTGGCACTTAAGGCAAGATAACAATCCTGATGCTGGATTGTAGCACGTGGGCGACCTTGCCCATATTGCTGTTGAATGTTTCCTCCCTCCTGTAATTTTCTCTACAGCCGTGAAATGAAACTATGGGTGACATTCATCTCCTGGCGCTGACTGTGGCCGGCCTCTAATCTGTTGATTATCCATCCACGCATAATGTCATTCAGTTGTGTTCTCTGTGCCATCCCACTTCCCTACGACTTGAATACTGTGTGCCAAATGCACACAGCACGCAGTCAGAACTGCTTTATCCAAGACCTCTGCCCACATGGACTGTTTCAGGCAAACTAATCGGTCTCATACTGGGCTGCCAAATTTGTCACGTGTTTTTGTGTTGTCCAGCCACAGTTTAGTCTGCGCATCATCGCCATGACTCAATGATTTCTCGTGGATCTCGAAAATCCCTTAACATGGACTCGAGTGTATATTTTGGACTGATTTCATTCCAGTCTTGATTTATATATTAAGTCCGGCTCTATGGCTAAATGGTTAGCGTGCTGGCCTTTGGTCACAGGTTCGATTCCAGCAGAGTCGGGAATTTTAACCAAAATCGGTTAATTTCGCTGGCATGGGGGCTGGGGTATGTGTCGTCTTCATCATCATTTCATCCTCATCACGATGCGTAGGTCGCCTACGGGCGTCAAATCAAAAGACCAGCATCTGGCCAGCCGAACTTGTCCTTGGACACTCCTGGCACTAAAAGCTATATGCCATTTCTTTCTTTCTTATCCATTAAGTCACTTCTTATGTACTGTACTTGGAAGTTCTCAACAACTTTAATTAAATTTGCTTTGAACTTTTCTGCTTCTTTCCTTCTCCACTTCCCTCTCATTATCATCACTGTATTGATTTTCTTAACACTGAATCTCATTCATCTGTGTTGAATCTTCCTATTTACTGCTTCAAACTGTTCTAAGACATCTTTCTCACCCTTGCTCCAAATCACAATATTACCAGCTAATATAACTGCTCTTTTTACCTGTAATTACATTTTCACATATATTTCAAAAATATTACATAAAAAAGGTAGATTTCATTAATAATTTATACACCAGGAAGCAAGATGCCAAACTTAGACATCAGCAGGAAGAACATCTTAAACATTGGTAAAAATGTAGTAACATACTCTACTGTAAAGTTGTTAGCTATAAATAACACTGAAATTTAAATGAATATTTTGAACATCTCCCCTATAGTTGAGTGTCAATGCTTGCATAATGAAATATTGAGTTGTAAACATGACTGCAAATTATCACATTAAACATTTTGCAAGTCCTGACAGCATCATAAACAACATTTCAACATACTTTGATTCTTTTACAAGTTGTCTCCTACGATTGTCATCCTCATTCAGAACCTTCTTTAACTGTAGGAAAAGCTGATGCTTCTCTTCTTTCAGTTGTGCTAAGCGTGCCTCCAACTGTGAAATCTGCTCACGGGTCTCTCCCAACGTCATCACATCTTGTTTTTGTTGCCGCTCTCGTTCTTTCCTCTGCCGCTCCACTTCTGCATCAGCTTCTTGTTCTATGACATTCAAATTATTCATAGAATACCAAACTGTGCTCTGGCATTCACTTAAAAAACTAATTTGAAATTAAAAGAGATTACCAACAACTTTGAAGCAGCATATTAGATGTAATATTTTCAAATAAGCAATGAAAGGAAAGATTCATAAAATATTCATAATAAGATTATTTTCATTTGAAAGAATATACTGCAACTGTTCATGGTTGTACGCAGTGGAAGAGAACCAAAAGGAATTCACTATGAATGAGACATCATTACCCAGTGTAACTTCTCTATAATTAGTGGACTCACACTATAGGAACTTCAATGTTTTAGTTGATACGACGAGAAAAATCACTGTGGTGTGCACCTGATAGGGTAAAATAATGTTACGCGTTTAAGATCCCTAAAACAGAATTTTTTCCTGAAAGAGGTAATTTTAAAGTACCAGTAAACCTATTGCCACAGTTCTCTTACAATAAAATGTTCTTAAATTAAAACCCCTCAGCATTAGACTGTAAAACCCAGAACACTGGAAATGAGCACCTAAAAATATACATCACCCAGCAAACTCAGAGGAGTTCAAAACAACTGTTTCTGAAAGAGAAGAAGAAATGAATGTAACTAAAAAATATCATACGTGAATAATCTCTGCCATCTAACAAACCCCGCAACCAAATTTTGGGAAGAGAATTTTTCAATTTTCTTTTCTTCATTTTTTTCTTTACCTTTTATATAGCTTTGTTAAATGTTTGTACTACAGTATGGTAACTAGGTCTAATGGTATTGAATAGGTGGACTTTTCTCTACCCTTTGAGAGCAACCAATTGTCAATACGGACCATAATGAAATTCATAACTTATGAAACAGTACGGTCAGTTATAAAATTATGAAGCAATCAGTTGCATCACAATTTTCATTAACATAGTCCAGCAGCATTCCGAAGTATACTGGCGTATGGTCTACATTATTTATTTGCGAGAGTAAATACAATTTTTTCCAACATAAACTGAAGACAAATCTGTGGAAATTTGGAATCTTTTCTTCATAACTGGCTGGGAGATTTTGTGCTGCTAGTTTTCATATGTAAACTTAAGTTATTTCATTCAAAACCACATGTGAGCCATCCACGAGTAACCTTACAACCTATAATTTTTAACCTTCTTGCTATTGCTATACCTTTCAACACATACAATTCACTCATAACCATACATATTCTCTCTCATATTTGCACAATATGTTTTTGATATCTGGAAACTTTGCTTTTTTTTTTTTTTTTTTCACGTGAAATGACCGGTGGTGCCCGTGCCGTAACTCTCACATCATATTTACTTCCCATAGCACGATTACCATTTTGCTCTGCCTCTTCAATAACGTGGACCCTTTCTTCAGCCAACCTATAAATGAGAACTCACACTAGTCATTCTAGACATGTGCTACAGTACTACTTAAACAGACACTTCGCAAACGATGCAGTATATACGTGACATGCTTCTCACATTGCATTTCATTTCATTGCATTTCTAAAACTCATTATTTGATCATTTTATAGAACTTAAGACTTTCTGAGTCATTTTGTTACATGTTTGAATATTTTGAAGCATTTATGCATGTGGTATTGGATATTATTAAACAAATACATTGCAACTGGGAAATACCCCAGTGGCAAAGATCAGTTACAATAGATAGTGTGATAAAGTTGTTTTTTTTTTCTTTTTTTTACAATTCGTCCCCGCTCTGGCAAACTAACGAATCTGCAAATTGGCAAAAAATTAAGGGAGTTGAAAGGAGTTGTGATTACTCACATCAAATCAACTTTTATATTTAATGATCAGTTTTATGTGTTAGCCACAAGGAAGGAGCTGCAGAGGGTAGACATTGTATAAATAATAAAATCTAGACCAAAACTTCAGAACTACAGTTTCCCTAGTTTGTCACTTTCGCTAGTTTGCCGTAGTGGGGACGAATTTGCTTTACGTCGCACCAACACAGATAGGTCTTATGGTGACGATGTCACAGGAGGAGGCTAGGAGTGGGAAGGAAGCGGCCATGGCCTTCATTAAGGTACAGCCCCAGGATTTGTCTGGCGTGAAAATGGAAAACCATGGAAAACCATCTTCAGGGCTGCTGACAGTGGGGTTCGAACCCACTATCTCCCGAATACTGGATACTGGCCGCACTTAAGCGACTGCAGCTATCGAGCTTGGTAAAGTAAAATTAAAAAACAACAAGCAATTCCATGGAAAGAAAATACTGGTCTTACAAGAAATAGGCCTACTACTAGTTTAACACTGTAAATTCAGCATCATCATATACAAATTCACACACAACCTAAGTACTTCCAGTGCTTAACACTGCACTTATCGCAACTTTAAGTGAGGATGAACATGGAGACTTGAGAATCTTCACAACGTTTTGTCAATCTGGGGACTAAAGAATCTTTGTTCATCACTTACTTCTTGGAAATGTCCCCATTCCAGGAGAGACACCTCCAATTGGAAAGATCTTCCTTATCAATAGTCGAGATTTTCTTCACGAGCCATGGAGCAAACTTCTCTGCGAAACGTACAAATTTCACCTTGTTTTCTTGACAAGACAAAAGCCCAAAAACTTATTATAATGTCTATAACATAAATATACGTTATACCAACTCGATTAGGCCTAGTAAATTGATTGTAAAATTTAATTTAAAATTTATGTCATTTTACTAGATTTTTGCTGTCATTTTATAGATCATTTTTTAAACATTTTTAGGTCATCAAAATCCTGGCCTTGCTAATCACATATACCCACTCAACACACCCCCTCCCAAACATTTTCCTTACCTCTTGGTATCAGTTATTTTCAACTTAAGCATGTGATAACCCGAATTCCCCCAACTTTCATTACCATACAAGAAAAGAAGTCTGAATATAAAATGTGCTAAAAGTAGGAGACAATAAACAGAGCTTACCACAGAATATCAGTAGCGTAAACTTGCACTCTTAAGGTATCGTTAACAACACAGTAGTTAGTCACACTCACCTTGTTTCTTCTTTTGTCGTTCCCTGATAATGTGTGCCTTGAGAGCTCCCCACATAGCCTTGGTCCTCTTAGGTCGACCAACGATTGCAGGCATTTTTTTCTGGTGTTATATCGTATACACTGAAATAATACAATTTGTCAAAAACCAAATCATGCAATTCCTTTAAATCATGACAGGAACGCATAACATACTGTGTTGATGGGGTGAAAGTTCCTTATGGGGATCACCGTAAACATCTAGGTGTTAACATAAGGAAATATCTTCATTGGGGATTGTAAATAAAGGGTACAGATCTCTGCACATAGTTATGAGGGTATTTAGGGGTTGTAGTAAGGATGTAAAGGAGAGGGCATATAAGTCTCTGGTAAGACCCCAACTAGAGTATGGTTCCAGTGTAGGGGACCCTCACCAAGATTACTTGATTCAAGAACTGGAAAAAAATCCAAAGAAAAGCAGCTCGATTTGTTCTGGGTGATTTCAGACAAAAGAGTAGAGTTACAAAAATGTTGCAAAGTTTGGGCTGGGAAGACTTGGGAGAAAGAAGACAAGCTGCTCGACTGATATGTTCCGAGCTGTCAGCGGAGAAATGGCATGAAATTACATCAGCAGACGAATAAGTTCCAGTGGTATCTTTAAAAGTAGCAAAGATCACAATATGAAGATAAAGCTGGAACTCAAGAGGACAAATTGGGGCAGATATTCGTTTATAGAAAGGGGATTTAGGGATTGTAATAACTTACCAAGGGAGATGTTCAATAAATTTCCAATTTCTTTGCAATTATTTAAGAAACGGCTATGAGAAAGATAGGAAATCTGCCACCTGGGCGACTGCCCTAAATGCAGATCAGTATTGATCGACTGATAGGTACCAATGCGAATAAATCAAGACGCAAAAGGTCAAGTTTATTAGTAGCATGTCTTAATATTTCTAAATGTATAATGTAATATGATTACAGATTTATGTAGTAAAACAGTACGGTATAATACGTCCTGTGGCAAAACATACATTTTGAAGAATGAATACATAAAAACTCAACATAAACGATACGATTAAAAAGTGAAACGTACATTTCAATAAGAGAGGACTACGCCTTTCAGCCAATTAATACCAATTTAACTTTAATTCTCACATTCTCTAGTTTAAATTCTCCTCAAAACAATTCGTCCTATATTATCCTGTCCACATGAACACTGCCATGCTACTTTGATCATTCGTACCAACATTTGATCGATCCTCACTTTACAATGACTAACACGAGAATTTTTCCATTTCAAATAGGTTCCTGGAAGTAATTGCTAAAATATCACTTCCAACTGATATAAAGGTAGAAAAACTGTCGATCATCTATGTACTAAATGGTATTTATGTAAAACGATACAGATGAAGTGTGTAAACACACTGAACCATAACCTACGAACTAGTTGTATCTACTGAAAACAAAAGAAAACCGAAAAAAGTAATTCTGTTTGTTGTAGTACCTGTCAGTGGCATTTCAGGCGCTATCTAGGATATCTCTCTAATATTATTAACAGCTGGTAAAAAAGCCAGCTTTTTCTGTTTTTAAAGAACGGCTATTGGTGAAACTGCAGTAAAAGTGATTATGCTGTTTTAGGTTCATTTACAAAAAATTCAGGTGAATTTTGCAGTCTTTTCATCATAGTTGCCAATGATTCTAAATAACTTATATTATTTTTCATTAACATATATTTTATCTTTCTTCGTATTTTCTTTTTCAGTTTTGAACTCCTTCAGGAAATGTCATCAGAGAGAGATGCAGTTTATTATCCTCAACCTCCACCACCTCCTCTTCTGCCTTTACTTATGAATAATATACCTCAACTTTCCAATCCATGTGCAGTAATTCCTTTAACAGGTAACTGCACACTTGTGAGTTTAGTGGCTTATCAATGCATCCAAACACCAGAAGAAGAGCTGCTTGCAGTTAGAAATCGCCTCTGGGATATGGAAGGAACTCAAGAATCTCCAGCTATTCTGTGCTATAGGCACATTAAACCAGTTTTGCAGGATGGACCAAAGTAAGACTCTCTGATTTCTATTTTCTGCTAGTAGAAAAAGAAAAGAGTGCTTTCAATGGTAGCGCTCTATCGTATATCTCCAGCTACGAAAATCTATTCTTAAAGGGAGCCCATTTAAGAAGAAGGATTCTGCCTCTGTTAACAGAACTGCACCTTCGAGGATGTTGTGATAAGTCTTCTACTTCATTGGCTTGCATTTAGTATACACATCTGATACTAGCTGCTGTCCTCAGAGGCCTTGATTCGCTTTCTGGTACTGCCAGAGTTGTTAGATTGGCGGGAGGGTTGGTGCGTGTTTAAAAAAGGCATATATGCTGCTCATCTCCATTGGGGGGTGTGACTGAAAAGACCTGCAGCAGCATCTCAAGAAATATGGGGACACAAACTTACTTACCTTTTATTACTGTATTTTGGCTATTGCAAAAAGGCTACACCTATCATCTACTTTGCTTATGAATGACAAAAATTCACGGTTTATAGGCTGAATTCTTCTTTGACTCCTAGGTTTACCAATCAATGTTGCCACTGATCAGTGTATAGGGCTGTCACCCAGGTAACAGATTCCCTATCAGTTGTTTACCTACCAGGTGAGTTGGCCGTGCGGTTAGGGGCGCGCAGCTGTGAGCTTGCATCTGGGAGATAGTGGGTTCGAGTCCCACTGTCGGCAGCCCTGAAGGTGGTTTTCCGTGGTTTCCCATCTTCACACCAGGCAAATGCTGGGGCTGTAACTTAATTAAGGTCACGACCACTTCCTTCCAACTCCTAAGCCTTTCCTATCCCATCGTCGCCATAAGACTTACATGTGTCGCTGTGACGTAAAGACACTAGCAAAAAAAAGTTGTTTACCTAGTCTTTTTCATTTTTTGATTTCTAAGAAGTAGAAAATTTATTGAATGTCTCCCTTGGTAATTTTTTCCAGTCCCTAATTCCTCTTCCTATAAATAAATAGGCTATTTTCCCCAATTTGTCCTCTTGAATTCCAACTTTATCTTCATTTTATGACCTTTCCTACTTTAAAAAAATCCTTCATTAGCCTGCAAAAAAAACTTTTTTTGTCTGATACAAACTAAAATAGGTGGGTTTTATTAATTTCATAATGCTGAATTCAAAAATGAATTTTGTTTTGCCATTATCACATCTGGTTAAATGGTAATTGTACAAAATGTTATATACCGTCGAGTTGGCCGTGCGGATAGAGGCGCATGGCTGTGAGCTTGCATCCAGGAGATAGTGGGTTCAAATCTCACAGTCGGCAGCCCGGAAGATGGTTTTACGTGGTTTCCCATTTTCACACCTGGCAAATGTGGAGCTGTACCTTAATTAAGGCCACTGCCGCTTCCTTCCAATTCCTTGGCCTTTCCTATCCCATCATCGCCATAGACCTATCCGTGTCTGTGCGATGTAAAGTACTAGCAAAAAAAGTATAACCCTGGAATACACATATTCTTTTGGCGTATTCTTGAGCCAAGTAATCCATTCTTTTCTTTGGTTAACTCTAAATCCCTTATCAAATCTTTCAATTCAGATTGTGTAAATTTGTTTGTTGGTGTGTCATGTTGATGTGGCTCGACATCTATTTCTTCTGCGTCTGTTTGCAAGGAACTGCTTTCAGTTTCATCACTCAAGTTACCAGGTGGAGTAGGTACTTGTAAGTCAGGTTCATGAGGAATGGGCTGAAAAGCTGACAAGAGGTTTGGAAATATAATTTCGTTTTTTTGTTTTTCGTATCGTAACTGACAATGTTGGTCATACAAAGATAACAGTCGTCATAATGATTGTTCTGCTCACGCCATTCCATGGGTGTGGCATACGACATTGCATTTCGTGTGCCCTCATACCAGTAACATTGTCCCTTGACACAGGTATTACTTGCAGTACGAGGTGGAAAAGATTTATCTTGAGCTCCAATTTTCAATTGGAAGTAAAAAAAATAAAGTTTCTTCACGAATGAATCTATTTGATGCACCTTGGAACCAAACACTTAAATTCCACAAATGTAGCAAAACTTTTTGAGACCGGGCGAGTTGGCCATGCGGTTAGAGGAGTGTGGTTGTGAGCTTGCATCCGGGAGATAGTGGGTTCGAATCCCACTGTCAGCAGCCCTGAAGATGGTTTTCTGTGGTTTCCCATTTTCACAGCAGGCAAATGCTGGGGCTGTACCTTAATTAAGGCCATGGCCACTTCCTTCCAACTCTAGGCCTTTCCTATCCCATCATCGCCATAAAACCTATCTGTCTATCTGTGTAGGTGCGACATAAAGCCAATACCAATATAAATGGTCCGTTATTGGACATTATATAAAAATGTTGATACCCATAGAGAACCTGAAATATTTGTTCTGATTGAGTAAATTCATAATTTCAATATAAATGGTCTGTGATTGGAAATTATACATTTTCCAGCTAACTCATTCTTTATATGATACAAACTTCATAGATTGGTATTGACAGTTGTTATTCTTGAAATAAAGCAAAATGGGTCCCACTATTCAATTAATAAATATTGATGACAAATATTTCATAAATATTTCATAAAAATCTGTTATTTTATTCTCATACATACATACATACATACTGTGACCGTTCACAACGTCACCTGTGGTATGTCATGATATCCAGGAGATGAAATATGCCGTTTTCCGCGTCATTCTACGATAAAAACTGCCCAAGTTAGAATTTTTCTGCCCGCACCAGGACTTGATTTGCAGTATCCAGAGTCGCGCGACCGAGCTCTAGTTGCTGGTAATTAGCAGCAAGGCAGTGCAAGAGCGCTTGTACTCGAAGTTTTCTCACTCCAACCACAAGCGAGATGAAAGGAGACGCGTTGTCACGTGACAGAGAATCTAGGTCACTAGCTGAGCCCAGAGAGTATATCCAACGTGAAAACTAACATTATACCCTGTTTTCCTCGCTCATCCACCACTGCCAACTTATTGCGTTCAGCTGTTTTATTTCTGTTAATTTTTATAAATCGCAAAATACCCAATGGATAATTAAGCGCAAACATTCATTTGAATCAGGGAATTTTACGCATAATTATGAGACCGAGAAGTGCTCTACTTAACTGACAGAGCGGTAACTACGCTGTAAACAAGGGCACGTCTTAATGACTAACAGATGTTGGACCCTAACCGTGACAGCGAACACAAGGAATCCCCTGTGCTCGTCATCATTCACTGCCAGAGACAAAAGGACGCTTTTGAGATTGCTTGAGAATCTACGAAGCTATTTCAAAAACAGTCACTCAGTGAAGATGGGAATACAGGCGCTACATTTTGATACCCTGTTCGTTACTCTAGGTTGCATATTACCGGACCGAATTCTGAGAAGAAATTGCATTTTCCCCTCACCCTCAGCATTCGAGCCTCTCGCGTAGCTCGCTTATATATTCAAGAGCTGGGAGGCAGACACCCCAGTGCATTTTCAGTGAAATGCCAGTTCGGTAGTGGTTCGTCGTGATTAGTGCGTGAGAGTCGTCTGTGGAGAAATAATTTTTATAAAGTGAGCAGTGAAACGCAATGATTTATTAAAGCCTGTGAATATCTGCGAAAATACCCACAATCTAAGTAAGCTTTTGCGAGTACAGTGTGTTGCTAATTAATATAGTAGGAGCAGCACGAAACCGTAATGACCGCTGTCCGTGAGTCGAAGAGGTCGTGCGTCGAGCCTTATATGTGCCTAAACTAATACGGCTCAATTAACCTCAATAGCCAGGTATCTCAGTGCGTGGAGTTGCGTGTGTGTTCTCGACATAAATGAGAGATACAAAGAAAGTGCGTGAACGGCTCAGTGTCGGCATAATTAAGGGTAGTGTCATGTCTATAAATCCATAATGCAGTTGAGAGCCTGACTTACGCATGACTAGGTGAAATAGAATATGCATGAAGTGTGGTCGTGTGAGACGAGAAATTTTAACCCAGTAGTGGCCTAACCAGTGACATTCTTTATTCAGGACCTAGAATAGCTGTATGCTGTTTATAAAAGAATAGGTACATGAGAAGGGAGCAGTGTCGGGCTACAGAGACAATACCGGCATTGGGTTGGAATGCTCGTGCTATTGAGCAGATCCAACCATATATTCAAATTGTGATGTGTATTAAACTAACGCATTCACATGAGATAACTTCCTCTCATTTACATGTCTATGAGAACGTCGACATCCAGCTGAATGCCAGAGTTTTGCCTGTGTACCGGAGTGAACGAGTCACCTAGCTGTTTGCCGGAATTTCTCCTGGTAGCCGAGAACGTCTGGAACGTCGCTGTCATGTGTATGACCTGCCAGGAAGTCATCATGGGTCTTCACATCGCCGATGACGTGATGCAAGCAGCTTAAGCCCATGGTGTGCCCTCCTGTAAAGCTGTGAACATGGTATCCAGAAGGCTGAGTACATTTCCAAGTATTTATATCTTTGAAGGTCGTGTCCCATTGTAAATATGTAGACTTTCCAATTAGATGTAACGTAGACTACAAGCACGCCATTTCAGAGGGATAATAATAATAATTTCATTTTTATTTGGGTCTATACTTTCATCATGGTTTTGGGACGACCATATTTTACTTCCATCCTTGTATAAGGGTTCGAAAATGCATGACGTAATTATAAGGACCTTGGCTTAATTAAGTGTGAAGCGTTGTCAAGTAGAGAGGGCTTAAATATTCTGTAAAAGTGACTCCAGTTATCATCTTTCCATAGCATATACGAGTCGTCAAGATTTTTCAGTAATTCATTTTTTTTTTGGTGCACTTCACCTGGTAGAGATCCCTCCTAATTAGTAACTAAGGCACCTGGAACAAGGCATCGAGACAGTGGGTATCTTACATCGCTAATTAGTTCGCGAATGCGCAAGTTAATTTGGACCCGTGTGGCAGGAGTTCATCAATAAATAGCATGGTATTCGAAGTATCGAGAGGAGAAACGAAACAAGTGAGTAGGCCATAGCCGTGATATATACTGTGAGATAAAAATGTGAAGTTCCCTTGGAACTCTTTAGTAATGGTACACGAAGTGGATCTCGTGTTGTGAATATGTTAATTACGGCCGGACATAGCCGATATTGAATGTGTGGCCATTGTGGCTCGAGAAAAAGAAAGCAAGGTCGTTTACCGTGAAGTCATTGTATGAAGGCAGCCCAGCGCCCGCTCTTTAGAGATGGGTCTTGGAAGGCCATCAGTTGAATAGATTTACGAGCCTGGCTGTAGGGACGAAGAAAAGTGTTTTCTACACTGAAAGTAAACAGATAAAAGTAGCTATTTCGTGCCTCTCGGTGCAACGATTACGTGCATCGATTTAAGTATTATCAACGTCGCGGTGATTCCAGATGAGCATTAAATGAAGGACCCCTCCAATTTATTTCTTTAATTATTCAGAGCGTGTAGGGAATTCCAGGACAGATATACCCTGTCTCAGAAGGTCCTGAGTTCATTGCAGGAGACAGTAAAGCTTACTGTCACAAGCGGCAGGTGACTAAAGCCACCTGTGATTCATTGTGTGTATGTGAAATGTATTTGTTCTTGCCCCTTTTCTTGCAGGAAGTGTTATAATGCTATGTTTATAATGTTTTGGTATTGAAGTCGCTAAGTGCTTGTCCATAGGTAGCAACGTTGTGTGGATACTGTCATGTCATGTGTATTGATAAAAATCCTAATGAAATGAGCGTGTTTATTATATTGTCTATTCGGCAATGATTAACATAGGGAAGTGTTGTAACACGACTTTCAAAGGCTTGGGAGCGTACACACAAGTAACCATCGTATATTTCAGTTCATATGTGTTCGTAGGCCTATATCACAACCTGATATAGTTTCAATATATTAATTCTCGGCAAACAAACAGAATTACAGCGGGGTATGCCTATGTTGAATAGATTTGTGTGTAAAGTGATCAGTGTAAGTGTAAAGTGAAATAATTAGAGAGAAAACGCCTCTCTAAGTCTGAGGTAGTGTAATAGTTCGAGAGGGAACGCCTTCTTAAGTTTGAATATTTAAACGTATAATGAAGTGTAGAAAAAGACTACCGAACATTTAAACGTCAAGATCACCCAAATTACTGTATGTAAGGTGTTTGTATGGCATACCCATGTAAATAATGTGTTTCACTAGTATAAGTAAAAATTTGTTATACGAAATATTGTCTCTCTTCTCATTAGTAATGAAATGGTATTCCTCTCATAATTAACTTTTCCCCCTACTATAGAGACTATTACTAAAGAACTTACCGCCCCATCGGACAGTCTACAGACCCGAAAATGCAATACCGACTCGGCTAGCGAATTATTCTAGTAGGGGAGGGTGAGGCTTCGACAAACCGAGCTGAGTTCGAGGCTCACCGATGGTGCTCCATTCTAACGTCATATTTATGAACAATGGTAACTGGTTCATGTAAATATGCCTTGGAAAGGTACAATACATACATACATACATACATACATACATACATACATACATACATACATACATACATACATACGTTATCATTATAGACTGCTATGCCCTTCAGCATTCAGTCTGCAAGCCTCTGTGCATTTACTAAACGTCGCCATGAACCTCTATTTGTTACTAGTGTTGTGGCCTCATTAAGTTCTGTACCTCTTATCTTTAAATTGTTAGAAACCAAGTCTAACCATCGTCGTCTTGGTCTCCCTCTACTTCTCTTACCCTCCATAACAGAGTCCATTATTATCCTAGGTAACCTATCCTCCTCCATTCGCCTCACATGGAAAAGACATTAATTCATGGTACTAGTTTCAACGTTGCTTTAGTCTTCGTCAGCCATTACGTAGTGAAATTGGCACATTAAAAACATTGAAACACACAAAACACTTTTTTTTTTAAAAGAAAACACTTTAAAATACAAGTCTGTGGTGAAATATATCTTGAAGATATGCACCATGTCCATCAGTCGCAAGTGATGAACAGAAGAAATGTTTATTAAATTAGTCACGTTTTGGAATCAGTCTTAATCTTGGTTTATGCTGTAACTTTTAGTGTCATTATATGTGTGCGTGCATAAGAAAAGGCACCACTTCTTGGTCAACAGTTCAGAAAAAAAATTTTAAAAACCTCTCAAGGGAATAAAGTGTCAAATCTTCGTTTTTGATGTCTATGGATTGCTTCGACAGTCATCCACTCACTGCTCGAATTCAAAAGCCCTCTGACAATAATCACTGCCGAAACAAGAGATTTATTTAATACTAAGAAAAGGGACCACTTTTCACATTGTAAGAGAGGCTCCACACACTTACCCGCTTGTGCTCACAGCTGTACAAACATAAGATAAGATGTCTCAGATATCTTATGATAAACCCTAGCTGGGCACTTTTAAAGGTAATAGGTAAACAAATAGGAGGATAAAAGAATGGCATTCCAAGATTGTATAAAAAGGAAGTTGCCTAACATAGAAATACAAAGTGGAGAAGAAGAGTGGGACAATTTAAGACAGACATTTGTGGACGAAGCAATTGAGGTATGCGGGAAAACAAAAGCAAAGGTTAAAGGAAAGGAGACACGGTGGTGGACAGACAAAATAAAAACAGAAATAAACAAAAGGAAGGAGGTGAAGAAAGAAGTGGATAAGGAAAAACAAAAAACATATCAGAGGGATGGATTGCTTCATCAGTCATCCACTCACTGCTCAAATTCAAAAGCCCTCTGACAATAATCACTGCTAAAACAAGAGGAACAAGAAAGAAAAGGGAAATGTTGGGGAGAGTTTACGAACAAAATTGAGCAAGATAGTCGAGGAAATCAGAAACTATTATACAGAGTAATGAAATCTAAAAGAATAAATCAAGAAAAAAATCAAGGCATTAGAGAGAGAAAGATGGAACCATAGTGCATGACAAAAAGGGTCCTCAAAAGGTGATGGCAAAATATTTCGAAAAACTTTATAGTGAGGATGACTGCTCGGAGGAAGAAGATAAGAAAATGGAAATAATAGATGGAGAAAAGGAAGAGAACCTGATAACATGGTTGGAACTTGAAAGGGCAGTGAAAGCAATGACCAAAGGTAAAGCAAGTGGAAAAGACGAATTCAATGCTGATATGATTAAGGTATCAGGAAGTAGTGGACTACAGTGGCTATACCGAACCCTCAATGTCATATGGAAGGATGAAAGGATACCTGAAGATTGACAACAAGGAAGCATTGTACCATTGTTCAAAAAAGGAAATAGGAAGAAATGTGAAAATTATAGAGGTATAACCCTATTATCACATGGGCTAAAAATAATGGAGAAAGTCATAGACAAAAGACTGAGGGATATAATAGAAACACAGTTAGAGAAAGAACAGTATGGCTTTAGACCAAATAGATCAACAATAGAATTGATATTTACAGTGTGAATGATAATGGAAAAACATCTGGAAAGGAACAAGGAAATCATCTTCGTATTTTTGGATTTGGAAAAAGCTTATGATACAGTTAAGAGAAAACATGTATGGGAATACCTATAGAAAAGGAATGTACCGAAATCATTAATTAACAAGATAAAAATGTTGTATCTTGAGAGTAAAAACAGTGTACTAGTGGGGAGTGGTGACTCTGAAACATTTTATACAAAAAAAAAAAAGTCTCAAGGAAAGAAGTGCACTGTCACCATTATTGTTTATTATATTGATGGATGAAATCATAAAATGAGTAAAACACAGTATCAGTAGTGCTGAAGTGAATGCTTTGGTATTTGCAGATGATGATGTGATTTGGGGAAAGGGAGAAAAGGAAGTATAAAGGAGACTGGTCATTTGGAATGAAAATCTGAAGGAGTTTGGAATGGTAATTAGTAAAAAGAAAACTATAGTCATGCACTGTGGAAAAGAGAAAAAGAGAAGCCAATTGAACGTAGGCGGAGAACGATTAGAGAATGTAGAACAGTTTACATATCTGGGTAGCATTATTAATGGAATTAATGAAATCAAGCCTGAAATTAATACCAGACTAAGTAAAGGTACAACATTTTATCATCAATTCAGAGAGCGTTTATGGGATGACAAAGTACCCAAGAGAACAAAATTAACATTATATAAACAGTATTTCATACCAGTTGTAACATACGGACTAGAAACGCTGGTAACTAATAAGAGACAAGATGGTAAAATCCAAGCAGTAGAAATGAAATTTTTAAGAACATTGGTTAAAAAGACAAAAAGAGATAGAATCCAAAGTATTAAAATCAGAGAAGAGCGAAATATAGAACCATTAGTACAGAACATACAGAAAGCAAGACTGAGATGTTTCGGACATGTAAAAGGAATGAGAAAGGAACGGGTAGCAAGAAGAGAATTAGAAAAAGAAGTTAAGGGAAAGAGATCAGTTGGAAGACCAAGAAGAAGGTGGATGGATCAGATTTGGAAGGACATTTGACAAGCTGGATTGAATGTGGCAGAAGTAATGGAGCTGGAAAAGTGGAAGGACAGAAAGGAGTGGAGGAATCTTGTTAACCACACCCGGGCGACTGGAATGCGACATTGATGACGATGAGGTATTTTTTGCTAATTGCTTTATGTCGCACCGACACAGATAAGTCTTATGACGACGATGGGATAGGAAAGGCCTAGGAATTGGAAGGAAGCGGCCGTGGCCTTAATTAAGGTACAGCCCCGGCATTTGCCTGGTGTGAAATTGGGAAACCACGGAAAACCATCTGCAGGGCTGCCGACAGTGGGGCTCGAACCCACTATCTCCCAATTACTGGATACTGGCCGCACTTAAGCGACTGCAGCTGTCGAGCTCGGTGATGAGGTTTCATAAACATCCTGCCTGCTCCAAACATTTCCAATACCAGTGCAGTCTTTTAGTGTATATTTCATAGTGTGGAGAAGTGTGGTGTTTTCCTTATTATTCGTATAATTGTGAATTTAAGTTTATTAAAAGTTTAAAAAAAATAGATAAGGTTCCAAAATAAGGACTGATAATTCTCACTATGTCAGGGCCTAATGATGCAGCAGATGTTATTGTCTTCTTCTTTTTTCTTCAGCGTTTGTCCCTCCTGTTGGCGGGGTCCGCTACGTGGATTTGTTGTCTCCATTTAGTTCTGTCCTGCGCCATGTCAGGGTAGAGATTGACACTCCTCAGATCTTTGTGAAAAGTACCAGGCCATCGCTGTTTTGATCATCCTTTTGGTTCCCTACCGGCGACTTCTAACATGTAACCCGTTTTCGCGATAGTGTCGGCGCCTACCATTAGTACATGTCCAGACCATCGTAGATTACTCTTGCGCATTTTTTCTTGAATTGGTGCAACGCCAATTCTCTCCCTGATGGATTCTTTGGAGATGGAATCCAATTTAGTGATGCCAGCTGTCCATCTCAGCATCTTAGTCTCTATGACACCTAGTCGACGTTCTGTCTCAGTCGTAGTCGACCAACATTCCCAACCATACAGTGCAACAGGTCGAGTGACAGTACGATTAGATTTTTGATTTGAGATTATCTTTCATTCTCCAGTCGCAAGTGACGCTAGTTGTTCTCCATTTCATCCAAGCTGCGGATGTCCTTGCATTGACCTCTTCGACAAGTCGGCCATCATCAGTGATCGTGGAGCCAAGATAGTTGAATCTTGTCACTCGTGGAAGGTCTTCACCCTCTATCTGAATGGTTCCGATTGCTTGTGGATCTGTCGTCATATATTCAGTCTTCTTTTTATTTAAGCGCAGGCCGTATTGTGTCAGGTGATCGCTCCATTCTTGGGTTTGGCATTGCAGATCAACCTGGGTCTCAGAGACCAACATGACATCGTCTGCATAGAGAAGCGTCAATGGCAAAGAACGATGCAGGTCTGCTGTTACAGTGTCCATCACTAGAATGGACAAGAGCGGTGACAGCGCTGAACCTTGGTGAACGTCGGCGGTGATTGGTAAGTCACTGGATGCTCCTGCGGTGGCCTGAATATAGCTCCATGGATTTACATAAAGCAGCTGAACCCAGTTGACAAGGTATTCTGGTATGCCATGCTCTCGCAGTGCTTGCCATATGAGGTCAATCAATCAATGAATGAATCAATCAATCAATCAATCAATCAGTCAGTCACTACTGATCTGTATTTAGGGCAGTCGCCCAAGTGACAGATTTGCTATCTGTTGTTTTCCTAGCCTTTTCTTAAATGATTGCTAAGAAATTGGAAATTTATTGAACATCCCACTTGGTAAGTTATTCTAATCCCTAACTTGGTAAGTTATTCTAATCCCTAACTTCCCTTCCTATAAACGAATATTTGCCCCAATGTATCCTCTTGAATTCCAGCTTTATCTTCGTATTGTGATCTTTCCTACATGACTCAAAGTTATTCGTCTACTGATGTCATTCCGTGCCATCTCTCCACTGACAGCTTGGAACATACCACTTATGATATTGATGTTGATTCCCATAGGGAATCTGAAATATTTGTCTCGAATGAGTAAATTTATAATACCAATATAAATGGTCCGTTTTTGGACATTATAAATTTTCCAGCTAACTCATTCCTGGTTGCCAGCGTTTCACCCCATTGTGCTATGTTTGGGCTCTTCAGTTGGTAAATAGCACACCCACCTAGACGCATGGCTAGTGCATACCATGGAGGCCACTGCGTAGGCTGCTTGGAACCACCGGCAGTGCCAGTGCACTTTGAGAGACTTTGTCTCATTACCAAAATGAGACAAATTTGCCGTGTGACATTTCTCTAATGTCAGTTTATCTGCCTTGCCAATCCCTCAAGATATAAGCTCCTTAACTAGAAATGCCTTTAACATTAATATTTACCAATACTCCCTTTTGTTACAGAATGGAACTTCCTTATTATACATGGAGACAACAGTTTCCCTATGCAGCTATTGTGTGGAGTTAATATTTTGCCATAGAGAACAAACCATGGGCCATGAAACTACATTCCAGTATAAAATTATAATATTGCTATGGTAGATCAAATTACGACACAAAGCCTAGGCCGTCTGGGTACAATACGGAAGAAAGTGTCATAATATTATGAGTTATGAAAGGATGTTTGCAAGTACTGTACTTTGTTTTGGAATGCGAAAGATTATCCTTGGAGCTCTCTTTTGTAGATTAAAAAGTTGTTCAAAATATTAATTTGCCAACTACTCACTGTAGCAAGACCCTTGGTTAAAAAAAACTCACAGCTTTTCTAGCTCCAGAACAGATTAGGTAATTTTATTTTTGATTGACAGATTAGATTTTGATATCAAGCCTTTTGGTAGGTGGATTAATTTGATAACAGTGTTGATAACTCCAATGTAGAATGTGGATTAGGTTATCAAACCTCCAAACACAAACATTCTTACTAATATTTATTTATTTATTTATTTATTTACCTTATGGTACAAGCTGGCGTAGCAGGTGGAGAGGTGATACTCCCATGTGGCGCGTCCCAAGTGGCGGATAGGGGGTCCTAACCGGCTTGCCGGTGGACATGAGGGAAATAAAATACCTCTCGCAGACCAAACACACAACTCCCTGTGGGTGGGGGATGTAGACGAAGAATACACCCACGGTATCCTCTGCCTGTTGTAAGAGGCGACTAAAAGGGGCGACCAAGGGATGATTGAATTAGAACCATGAAACTACTTGTGATTTATACCATCATGCGGAGAACACCATGGGTTGCTTTTACTTGCGTGTAGTACCACTATGTTAGGTACAAAATAGGTTTGTAATTAGTAGCAACAGAGTGTGTTGCCGGCTTATACAGTAGCCTACCTGTGATTAGTACCACTATATGAATGACACCATGGTTCTGGCTTATCTGTGATTAGTACCTACTATAGGAGGTATACCACGGGATAGTACGAGTCCCTGTGGTTAGTACACGTTTGTGATGAACATCATAGGTTTGCGTTGCCTGTAAATGGCGCCGCAATGTGCGAAACGCCATAGGTCTGTATTACATGTGCGAATTTCATTATCTGTAAGTAGTACCATGATGTGTGGAATACCGCGAGTCTACGTTACTTTTAAATAGTACCGCAACATGACAAATATCATGGTTCTACTTTCCTAGCGATAAGTACCATTATGAAGGGCCGATGACTTGGATTTTGGACTTCTTTAGACTTCAATATCACTGATTCATTATTATGCTATAGAAGCATTCCCTTGGTCAGTAATACTATTGTTTTACGTCATTTTCTGTGAATGTGAGGCATTGCGGGTCAGATCCACTGATTGTTTTAAATTCATATCCATCCATTCATTCTTCGTCCTCACATTTTGAATTCTGGTCAGTGGAGGATTTTGGACTTTCAGTTTTTCATTACATTTCATATCATTTGGGGCCGATGACCTAGATGTTAGGCCCCTTTAAACAACAAGCATCATCATATGGTAGAAGTTAAGCTGCACACAAATTGAGTAACATGTGAAAGCAACAAATTATTTACAGAATAAATATAAAAAGTCAAGATAAAACATGAAGTAAATCGAGAGAGATATGTACAATACAGAAAAATAGGAAGAAAAAATATGAAAATTTAAAAAATGATGTAAAATATTAACAAATGAAAAATGAAAACTAAACTAGGATGTCCAGTTGTTGAAGCTGTCAGGAAGTCGTCAATAGTTCCGCGGAAGGCTCTATGTTGGCATCTGAAGGTGATGTGTCGCATTATCTGGAGTTCTTCACCACAGTCACAGGTTGGAGATGATCGCAGGCCCCAAGAATGCATCGCAGAGCCACTTCTTCCATGCTCAGTGTGCATTCTGTTTTGTGGGACCCATACACTCCGCGGGAAATGAAATCCGGGCGGGGGCTGCGTAGGGTCAAAGATCTATCTCCATTCGTCGATGGCCTTAGCAGTCCATTCTTCATTCCAAGTTTGCAGTTCACAGTGGTTTTCTTTCATCAGTTTTTGAGCCAGCAGCAAGGGAGGGTGTCTGGATTTCAGTCGCGTTAAAGCGATTGGAATTGGAAGTGATTTATTGGCCTGTATTTTACGTGCTTTTTGGATGAGATTGTTAATGTGGCGTAGAGCTGGAGGAAGGATGTTGCTAAGGACTGGAAGCCAGTGCAGTGGGGTTGTTTTGATGACACTACTGATAATCCGCATTGTCTGATTGATGACGGTGTCAATTTTCTTGGTGTGGGCGCTATTCAGCCAGACAGAAGAGCAGTATTCAGCTGTTGTATAAATCAGACTTAAGGCAGAAGTATGTAAAGTTGCCACTGTGGGTCCCCATATGCTGCCAGAGATGTTGTTTCTTGTACTTAGTTTGGCTGCAAGGTTGGAGAGGTGTTTACTGTATGACAGTGTCCGATCCAGTGTTACAGAGATATTTTGGGTTTGGGTTGTACAGTAAAATGCTGTCATGGAGATTCACTTTTAAGGTTGCATGAGCCAATATGTTACTCAGATGAATTTAAGATGTTTCTGTTTTGGTTGTGCTATGTGTCAGATGCCACTTTTAAAGGAAATTTGTCAGTAGGCAGAAATCTTCCATTATGTGCCATTTCACTGTTCCCAAGCAGGTCTAATTGGAACAAAAATGGAGTTTGAGCCATGAGAACGTCATTGGTAAAGCGTCAGAATATTCCTACATGTCAAAGGAGTACTGTTTTCGTCAGGTACTTGATGAGAAAGGAGCATAGAAGGGGGTGGTAAAGAAAGACGCAAGAAGACTGTTAAAATTTATTATTGGAATATAACATTTGATTCGCACTGAAGGTACAGAAGGAGAACCTCATCGAGAACTACTCGAGAGGAAGAACAATATCGTCTAGACGAAGTTTAAGACATTAGATAGATAAGGGTTACTGTCCACGAACTATTTTGCGAGATATCGGCACTGAATAATATTTCACTTCGAAAATTGAAACTGTCCCTACAGAATAAAAAGACTTCCGTACTACTACGTCACAATATCTTTATAAAACGACGTGTTAGCTGGTATAATTGACTTTGAGAGGCCACATAGCAGTGATATCAGCATAGCGAAAGAGAAAAGAAAAACGTTTACTACCAGAGCTCAATCGAAATATTCGTTGATACATTACAAGTCTTAGAGTAACCCAAAGATCATTTTTAAGAAGCGGTATTCCCATATGACATATAGATTATAGGAGGCTATATGTGTAAGATGACGAAATTAACCCTGCTCACGTATTGTTCTGTTTTGATTGCACAAGAGACCAAGAACATCATGCACTAAGGAAGAGGAGACACAGCTACCTAGATTATGGCGACACGAGATAACGGATCCAACCCTTGATGACCGGTAACCGACCGAGACTGTCCCAGGAGTTCCCAAATAGATGAGGGAAATGCCGTGAAGCAAGCCTGCATGTCTAACCACCGAAACGTGATGACAACGAGGGAATACAGAGAGAGATAAGTCATTGGAGTTATTATTGTGAATGAAATTCATTTCTTTTGAAAGTCCTATCTTAATATCGTAGGAGTAATAACATATGAGAAGACGACTTCTATAAATAGGTTAGAGGTTGGTAGGTAATCATCTGACATAGACGTCAAATCCATATATAGGAGGCAGTTAACCAGTATTCAGGTATTCCATTTGTAATGCTGTCAATATTAAGTGAAAAGTTTCTCCTTTAGGTGAATGATATACGACGTTGTGGTAGCCACTAGGTTTGTAGAAGAACTTGTGACATGAAATTGAGTGGAAATGAGATCGTATATAAGATTTTGAGGGCTTAATAGTAAAATGTGATATTTATGAATTTATTCAAGATTGAGAATACAACGGAATAATCAGGTGAATGGTCAATGATGGCATAATAATATATGTCAGATTAAAATGAATTGATATGTTTAAGGTAATGTAGAATGTTATATGAGATGAATAATGTCAAGTGATGGTTTTATATGCGAGTAATGGTAAGAGATTATGATGAATAATGTTGGTGATATTTATTGTTTCATCGCCAGTGAAGTTTTAGTTTATTTTAGTGATGATATTGTTTCAATTTGCGTATTTTTGAGATGATGGATGATTACAATTTGTTTTCAGTCGACCATTGATACTTGAATAAGCCACATATAGCGTAGAATACAATCTCAGTAATGTTCTTATGCTGATATTCAGTTGGTAGATCATCAAATAATCCCTAATAAGAGCGATAACATAGAAGTAGCCTATTTTCATGTGTTTCTTCTAACCACAAGAATTCTTACTCAGGTTAGCAAAGCTAGGAAGTTTATTTTACTGCATTACCCAATATCACTGGTAATTTTTCTTCACAATTGAAGATTGTTAATAATCAACAGAGTCTTCATACAACCTACATCACCGGAAAACATCATGATGTGGTTGAGTGATTGTCAGATATAGATAATAGTACCATATTATGACTGACATAGATAAGCACTTAAATTAATTAAGACGTACAACTAAGAGAACAATTTGAGTAATTTTTAGGCATTGTGTTTTAATCATATTTTTCCGAAGGATATAATAACTAAATGAATTATCTTTCTCTGCAAGAAGAAAGCGCTAAGAATCTTGAAAGAATGTTAGAAAAGTGTAATACATGTTGAATATTTTTATGGTTTCTGAAAACATTTTCTCATGAGTAACCTGTTGTCCGTAATTGAACATGAACAGTTACAAACAAGCGAAATCGTTACACTGTGATGGAATTAGCAAGTGTTTGATGAAGGCAAGATAGATTGTAGGAACATTTCGCAGAAGAGTTAATAAGATGAAAGATGTGATTGTAATTCAGTCGTAAAAATCTGCGACCAACGCATGTGATAACTCTCAATCGACGACGTTGTAAATAATGTAATCTGATATATTTCCCTTCATTCAATTAGATGCATCTAATATTTTCAATCTAATATTTCCGAGATATTATATATGTTTTCTTTTGGTTTAATTTATACGACATCAAGTCAGTTATTTATTATCTACTTTTTTGAAGAAGAATTCAACATTTAATTATTCTCGTCAAGTTTTATTTTCATTTTCAAATAAATATTGTATTGTAAAACTTAAGCACTCTTTCAGTGACTTCTTAGAATAAGTATTAGATATAAGCAATGATTATTTTATATTTTCATGAGCCAAATGTGGAAACTAATCAAATTACGGGTAGGAGACGTCCACTACGTAGATTAGGTCTTTCCTGCAAGCATAAGCCGGCGATCTTTTCTCGAATGCGGAACCCATAGCCCATAAATTCTGAGAAATGAGAAATTAAGATATATTCGAGCTAGCCTGGATCTCATGTTACTCGACCTGGAAGCGGGAACGGCGCAATTAGCATGTCCTCAAGGCTGTGGATTGTTATATGTTGCATGGCTATGCAAATATCATTGGCATAGGCAAATTGTCTTGATACCATTTCTGGGATGTCTGCAGGATAAACACAGAATAACAAAGGGGGTAATATGGAAACTTGCGGGAGTCCATTATTTAGCCTTCTTGGTTTGCTCAGGGCATTGTTCATAATATGAAATAATACTGTAGTTACAGTCCTTCAACACAAGGTAGCATTAGAAAATTTTTGCTAGGGACATCTGTTCCCAAAAGATAAAACTACTAGGATATAATATAATGTAGTTCAGTCAAATCAGAATAGATAACGGTACAGTCAGAGATCAGGCGGCAGTTTAAAATTATTATTATTATTTCAATCTGCTATGCTCTAACAGAAATGAAAACTGCCAATAAGTTGATTGCTGAAATTTCAAAAGTACAAGGGACGATGTCTAAATCAGGGACTTCTCTCAAAACTATCCAGAAGACTTGAACTACAAATATCTACAATACATGAAACAGCTGATTTACTTGGTATGCCAAGAGTGCCGGCCCCATGGTGTAGGGGTAGCGTGCCTGTCTCTCGCCAGGAGGCCCCGGGTTCGATTCCTGGCCGGGTCAGGAATTTTTCTCTCGATCTGAGGGCTGGTTCGAGGTCCACTCAGCCTACGTGATTAGAATTGAGGAGCTATCTGACGGTGAAATGACAGCTCCAGTCTCGCAAGTTCAGAATAAGGGCCGAGAAGATGCATCGTGCTGACCACACGACCCCTCGTAATCTGCAGGCCTTCGGGCTGAGCAGCAGTCGCTGCGTTAAGTGCCGTGGAGGTATGCCAAGAGCAGAATATTTTAATACTAGCAAGATACCCGTGCTTCACTACAGTATTATACTGCAATTTATAATTGAATGCTTAATATTTTATTTATAATCAACCAAAATTCGTGATCTTACTGCAAAATCCTCCCATTTTTCAATCTTTCTTTCCAGCAATCTATTTCGTACTTCCCGGGCTAGTTCCAGATATAGATGTTGATTCCCATAGGGAATTTGTCCGACTCGTTGAATGGTCAGCGTCCTGGCCTTCAGTTCAGAGGGTCCCGGGTTTGATTCCTGGCCGGGTCAGGGATTTTAACCTTCATTGGTTAATTCTAGTGGCCCGCGGGCTGGGTGTTTGTACTGTCCCCAACATCCCTGCAACTCACACACCAGACATAACTCTATCCTCCACCACAATAACACGCAGTTATCTACACGTGGCAGATGCCGCCCACCCTCTCACCAGAGGGTCTACCTTTCAAGGGCTGCACTCGGCTAGAAATAGCCACAAGAAATTATTATTATAGGGAATCTGAAATATTTGTCCCGAATGAGTAAATTTATAATACCAATATAAATGGTCGGTTATTGGACATTATAAATTTTCCAGCTAACTCATTCCTGGTTGCCAGCGTTTCTCCCCCGTGTGCTAGGTTGGGCTCATCAGTTGGTACTTAGCACACCTACCAAGATGCCTGGCTAGTGCATACTGTGGAGGTCACTGCGTAGGCTACTTGGAGCCACTGGCAGTGCCAATGCACTATGAGAAACTTTGTCCCATTACCAAGAATTGATGCCTGCTTGGCCTCCACAGTATGCACTAGCCAGGTGTCTTGGTAGGTGTGCGAGGTACCAACTGATGAGCCCAACCTAGCACATGGGGGCGAAACGCTGGCAACCAGGAATGAGTTAGCTGGAAAATTTATAATGTCCAATAATGGACCATTTAATTTGGTATTAGTTCCAGGTATTCCGCTCGGTCAATTGGGTCCCTAAATCTTTGCCATTTTTTAGTATCAGCATTTTTAATATGTATCAAATCCTTTAAGAGATCCAGCGTGATGTCGTCTTGGGTGCCTTGGCGGTACTGAACCTGCAGCCGAACTGCATTCGTATTCATTACCCAGCCAGGACCCGTTTTCAGCGCGGTCCGCACATTTTTACGACGGTCCAGAACATTATTATTATTAGGGTGGGTGATTTTAATTGAATTATATTGTTGTGATTATTATTATTATTATTATTATTATTATTATTATTATTATTATTATTAATTGTTGATGTTCTGGACCCCGCAGCTAGATCCAAGACTGCTACTTGGCGGTAAATTACATCTGCAGCCATTGTCATTGCTGATAAATGTGACCAGCACCATTGTCGCGGGTAGGCAAGTGTGCGGGATTTCTGGCGATACGAATGATATACTTCCGTGCATTATTGACCCTATTATAGAGGTGAACAATTGCATGGTCAATATCATTCCCTATTGTTTATTTCAAATGTGTTTGAATTTTTATTTATATGCCAGGAGATCTACTGTAATCTAAATTTAAGTCCTCCAAAGGAAAAGATGGCTCTTGAAAACGAACCCAGGAAAGATTAAAGATGGTCAGTTTATGATCAGAATCACATACATTATGAACAGTAAAATCAGTTGGTCTCAACTCGCTTTTCACCCCACTGACGTTAAGTTGATTAACACCCCCCCTTCCCCCTCCCAAAAAAATAAGGCATGTTCCTTTATGTTTAAAGGAGATTCCAAAATACCAATGTTCATGCCTCTTACCTTCCGTTTTGAGATATAAGTATCCCCATAAAAAGAATTCACTTTTTTTCACTTCCTTTCACACTTCCCCCCCACCCCCCTTTAAGTGAATTTTCCAGGAAAAATACTTGTTTCTTTATTAGTAAAGGTTCCTCTAAATACCAATTATCACGACTGTAACATCTTCAGTTTTTGAGATAATAGTATCTTCATACAAATAATTCAACTAATTTTTCAATCCCCTCCCCCCCCCCCCCCCTTAAGTGTATTTCCAAAAACAAAACAAAATAGGTATTTCTTTATTTTTAAAGGAGATTCGAAATACCAATTTTCAAGTCTGTAATAACTTCAGTTTCTGAGATGTAAATGTCCTCGTTAAAGGCATTCAACACATTTTACACCCCTTTTCACCCCTCCTAGTGGGATTTTCCTAAAACAAAAAATATACGTTTTTCTTTATTTTTAAAGGAGATTCTAAATACCAATTTTTTCATCTGTAAACTTTTAAAGTTTTGAGATAAAAATTCACACACACACACACACACACACACACACACACACACACACACACCTTTTCACTCCCTTAGCAACGGAATATCCAAAAATCCTCCCTTAGCGAGCACCTACATTGTAATATAAAGGTATCCTCAAAATTTCATTCCCTTATGTCCAGTAGTTTTGGCTCGGCGGTGATGAATGAGTCAGTCAGGACATGGTCTTTTATATATATAGACTAGCAAAATACCCGTGCTTCGCTACGGTATTATACTGAAATTTATAATTGACTGTTGTTTTAGATATATAATCAGCCGAAATTCACGATCTGAATCGTTTTCTGCGAGAATCCGCCAAAATTCGCGATCTGACTCGTTTTTACAATTAAAAATAGGAGAGGATTTCCACCAATCAATACTTATTTATTGTACACATTAAACTACAGGACCGGTTTCGACCTCATATTCAAGGTCATCTTCAGCTGAACCATATATACATATTAATATAATGAAGCTTTGATTAAGATTGTGGTGTTGAAGGAATGCCATATGATGATGATGTACATTTAGTTACATACAAATGGGGCACGTCTTAGCGTGAGCTGGCGTATATGTCATTCTGTGCAATATTGCAACTGTATGTCTAAAATGTTGAAGGTCTTAAAACTAGTGTATAAAACACGTCTTTTCCTAAACTAACTTATATATATGTACAAGATAAAAACAATACATAAAAACACTTCATGTACATGAACATTCGTTCTTGCTTGGTGGTCAATACATCGACTAACTTCCGTATTTAAGTCTTATTCACAGTTGTACACTTCAGCTGCTATTCATAGAGTTTGTAAAATTGCATGGATAAAAGTTTTGTCTTCCTGTGCGTATGTGAGATAAAACACTTTCAATTTAAAAAGGGTGCCAAATGTATGGATGAAATTCAAGTAAAATATGTTCAGCTCTGCTGTGTGTGTTGCCCTTTTATAAGAACCAGTTCATGTTTACTTATTGGCGTCCGTAAATCTGGGTGACATTGGTTTCAAAGTAGTGGCTCCTTTCCCATTTGTAGCTGTGCAATGATGTTATGTTTATCTGTGGAAGATAAGATTGAGTTATAAATGATATTGTGCGGAGGAATGTCTAAGGGTTATGTGTGTGAATTGGAATATGTACTTACTGTTGTTGGTGTAGCTGAGTTGTGTTTGACATGCGAGCTTGTAATGTACTACTTCGTGTTCTTCTTGGGCTTATTGATTGGTGGAAACCTCTCCTATTTTTAATTGTGCAATTGTCAATACGGAAATGAAGATTATAGATTACGACTGACTCGTTTTCTAATAGATTATGGCAAGTTTCCTCCCATTTTTCAATCTTTATTTCCAGCAATCGATTTCGTACTTCCCAGGCTAGGTCCAGGTATTCCACCCTGTCAGTTGGGTCCCTAAATCTTTGCCATCTTTTCTTATAAGCATTTTTAATATGGAACAAATCTTTCAGGAGATCCGGCGTGGTGTTGTCTTGGGTGCCTTGGCGGTACTGAACCCGCGGGCAGACTGCATTCTTAGTCATTACCCGTCCAGGACCCGTTTCCACCGCTGTCCGCATATTTGACGACGGTCCAGAACATTATTATTATTATTATTATTATTATTATTATTATTATTATTATTATTATTATTATTATTATTATTATTATTATTATAGATGTTCTGGACCCCACAGCAAGATGCAAGACCGCTACTCGGCGGTAAATTACATCTGCTGCCATTGTTATTGTTGAGAATGTGACCAGCACCAATGTCGCGCGTAGGCAAGTGTGCGGGATTTCTGGCGATACGAATGACATACTTCCGTGCATTATTGACCTTATTATAGAGGTGAACAATTGGACGGTCAATCTTATTCCTATCGTTTATTTCAAATGTGTTTAAATTTTTATTCATATGCCAGGAGAATCTACTGTAATATAAGAACATTCTCCGAAGGAAAAGTTGGCTGTTGAAAACAAACCCAGGAAAGATTAAAAAGATCGGTTTATGATCAGAATAAGTACATCGAAAATATACAGCCTGTTTCCAGTCATTCGACAGGGTCAGGAATGGAATGAATAAAGCCCCATCTAGCGGTGACAGTAGGAATTGTGCCGGCTGCCGAAGCACTCCTCTGGGGCAATGATCGATGAATGACAAATGAAATGAAATATTGGACAGTGTTGCTGGAATGAATGATGACAGGGAAAAGCGAAGTATCCGGAGAAAAACCTGTCCCGCCTCCGTTTTGTCCAGCACGAATGTCACATGGAGTGACCGGGATTTGAACCACGGAACCCAGCTGTGAGAGGCCGGCGCGCTGCCGCCTGAGCAACGGAGGCTCCTTATAAGTACATTATGAACAGCAAAATCAATTGGTCTCACCTCCTTTTACACCCCACCGCCGTTAAGTTTATTTACCCCCCCCCCAAAAAAAATTAAAAGGAGGAGTGTTTCTTTATGTTTAAAGGAGATTCCAAACCCCAATGTTCACGTCTATTACCTTGAGTTTTGAGATATAAGTGTCCCCATAAAAATAATTCGCTCTTTTTACTTCCTTTCACACTTCTCCCCCCCCCCCCCCCCTTAAGTGAATTTTCCGACAAAAAATACTTGTTTCTTTAATAGTAAAGGATCTTCTAAATAGCAATTATCACGACTCTAACTTCTTCAGTTTTTGATTTATGTGTCCTCATGAAAGGAATTCAACTCCTTTCCACTCCCGCCCCCCAAGATGGTTTCCCCCACAAAACGCGTATTTCTTTGTTTTTAAAGGAGATCAAAATACCAATTTTCACGTCCGTAACAACTGTAGTTTTTATTAGATGTATGTATTCTCATACAATTAAGTCAATTAATTGTAGAATTCTTTCCGCCCCCCCCCCCCCCCTTCATTGGATTTTCCGAGAATACGCGTTTCTTTATCTTTAAAGGAGATCCCATATACAAATTTTTAGTTCTGTAATATATTCAGTTTCTGAGATATATGTATCCTCATTAAGGGCATTCAACCCACTATTCACCCTTTTACACCCCTCCTATTGGGATTTACAGAAAACGAAAAAATACTTATTCCTTTACTTTTAAAGGAGATTCTAAATACCAATTTTTACATCTGTAAACTTTTAAAGTTTTTACACAATCATTTTAAAAATTCACCCCCCTTTTCACCCCCCATTATCCGGATTTTTCAAAAACGAAAATATACGTGTTTCCTTATTTTTAAAGTGGATCCCCAATACAAATTTTCAGGTTCTGAAATATAAGTAGCCTCGTTAAAGGCATTCAACCTCTTTTTCACCCTTTTCCACCCTTCCTATCGGGATTTTCCGAAAACAAAAAAAAACATGTTTCTTTATTTTTTTTTAAAGGAGATTCTAAATACCATATTTTACATCTATAAACTTTAAAAGTTTTGAGATATAGATACACTCATTTTAAAAATTCACCCTCCTTTTCACCCCCATTATTTGGATTTTCCAAAAACAAAAAATACGTGTTTCTTTATTTTTAAAAGAGATCAAAGGTAGCAATTTTCAGGTCTGTAATATCTTCAGTTTCTGAGATATAAGTATCCTCATTAAAGGCATTCAATCCATTTTCACCCCTTTTCACCCCTCCTATTGGGATTTTCCGAAAACAAAACAAAAAAATACATGTTTCTTTATTTTTAATGAAGATTCTAAATACCTATTTTTACATCTGTAAACTTGAAAAGTTTTGAGATATAGATGCACTGTTTTTTTTTTTTTTATTCACCCATCGTCGCCATAAGACCTATCTGTGTCGGTGCGACGTAAAGCAACTAGCAAAAAAAAAAAATTCACCCCCCTTTTCACCCTCCCATTAATTGGATTTTCCAAAAACAAAAAAATACGTGTTTCTTTATTTTTAAAAGAGATCAAAAGTACCAATTTTCAGGTCTGTAATATCTTCAGTTTCTGAGATATAAGTACCGGTGTTCTGATTAAAGGCATTCAACCCCCTTTTTTACCGTTTTCACCCCTCCTATTGGGATTTTCTGAAAACAAAAAAATACGTATTTCCTTATTTTTAAAGGAGATTCTAAATACCAATTTTTACATCTGTAAACTTTCAAAGTTTTGAGATATAGATACACTCATTTTAAAATTCCAACCCCCTTTTCACCCCCTTAGCGAAGGAATATCCAAAAATCCTTTCTTAGCGAGCACCTACATCTTAATATGAATCTATGCCCAAAATTTCATTTCTTTATGTCCAGTAGTTTTGGCTCGGCAATGATGAATCAGTCAGTCAGTCAGGATGAAGAGCAGCAGTGAACACCAAAAATGCAAAGACTTTTGGCTATCTTTTCAGTGAAATATTGTTTATACTCCTGAAGTCTTTTTATTTTCTTTAACTAAACTTACAGTGCTTCCAGTATCATATTGTTTATTTAAAGAAATTGTTTCCTCTGTGATAGTTGCAGCAAATCTTAAAATTCTATATCAAAATGTGCCATTGTGTCTAGTACCTTATGATTATAAATGTAGAAACTATGGAAGGCACAACTCCATATAATAGTCTGTCGTTATGTGTATCCTACCAACAACACTATATTTAAACAAAAACAAAAGTGTAATATTATATCCTATTTTGTCCAACGCAAGTGCAAAACAAAGTAAAACTAACCTATGTTAGCTACAGTACATAATCTACTGAACACCAACAGCATTACTCAACTTGAAATTTATAAAATTATCACTAGTCTTGTCTACTTCCAACAAACACCAAACACAAATGATTTATTCCTCTAACTGAGATCACTCGCATACCAGCTTTGTAATCTCTAATTGTTCTGTTTCCATGTTGGAAGCGGTACTTAATTCAGCAATATTCCCTCACTTCGTATGAACACTGCAAAGAGGTTTGTAATTGATTCCAGGTTTTCGGCACACAATCTAGTGATTAAAAATTGTATACCACCATCTCACCACCCCTCCTACCCTGCTGGCCAACATTCTAATGGTGAAATTTTTTTCCCCCAATGGGACTCACACTGGCTAACCACGATGTGGACCTTTTAAGACTTGAGGCCTAACGATTATGGAAGAAGACGATCAAATGCCCATGACCACAAGGTTCTTCCACTGTGGAAGTAGGGAGACCTGTAACAGACATAAATCTCAAGTGCCAGGTTCGTACCATGAACCAAACATAAGCGTATATGCATACTTTCCATGCATTCACACAGTGGTGGGAAGCAAAACCATGTGCCAGATGTGCAGTGTAAAAATATGACCAGTATTTGCATGGTGCATGACCTTGTGGGGTCCTTGAGTGTTCATTATTATGTCTTTTTTATCTTCGCCATGCCCTAATCCTGAGATTTTATTTCCTAGGAATTAATTTTGCAAGTCAAATATCTCTTTCAGTGAAATTATGTATGTGCATAGCATGATTTTTGGTGTGTAACCCATTTCTAAACGCCCTTATGATTTGAATTTTTAAAACCATTTCTTATTAAATTCTTAGGAAATGAGGTGAACTATGCTGTGAAATGACCACTTTTTATGTAAATGGTTTTGGAGGATTGAGTAATTTTGATTTTCAAGCTGGGAACCCTTTCTAATCCCCTGAAATATCTAAACACCGGGCGAGTTGGCTGTGCGGTTAGAGGTGCGCGGCTGTGAGCTTGCATCCGGGAGATAGTGGTTTCGCATTTTCACACCAGGCAAATGTTGGGGCTGTACATTAATTAAGGCCTCAGCTGCTTCCTTCCAACTCTTGGGCCTTTCCTATCCCATCGTCACCATAAGACCTATCTGTGTTAATGCGACGTAAAGCCACTAGCAAAAATTATCTAAACCCCTTTCAGACCTCAGAAAAGTAAGAGATTTTTCATCTTCGTACTTCAAATAATCTGAAATAATTTAATAAGCATACACTATTTGTTTTCTTAGCTTAACATAAACATCTAGGATATAAAATTTCAACTTACATCAGATAGTTTTGGAGGAATCAATATTCTTATTGGACGTAACCCCCATAAGGGGTTTGAATGTTGTAAAATCATTTCTTATTTAACATCTAGGACAGAAAACATGTAAATGTGTCAAACAGGTTTTTTTTTTTTTTTTCTGTTATCGGGTCTAACTCTGTTTCATCTCATCTCTTATTTAACATCCAAGACATAAAAGAGCAATCACTATGTGAAATTTCACCTTTATAAGTCAGATCGTTTTAAAGGAATGAATTTTTTTTGTTTTTTTTTGTTTTCTGCTCTTTATCTCCACTTAACCCTCTAAGAGGTGGAATGTTTTAAAAGCCTGTCTTATTTAACATCTAAGACAATTTGGGAGGAATGAATATTTTCATTTTTTAGGTTTCACCCCCTTAGGAGAGGAATTTATTCAAACCCTTTCTATGTGAGCACCTAAGATATAAGGGCAACCATTGAGTGAAATTGGAATTTCCTACAATAAAGGGTGTCAGAGATGTCGGTGAGTGGTATTTGACTCATACATTTATTTTATTTACAATCATTTTGAGGTTTAGTATTGTTTGCACATTTATTCAATTAACAATGAATCGAATGATACATTTTGCACCATCATAGGTGCTGTAATTATTTCATAACTGTGCATAAGCAACAGTAATTATATATGAGTATACGGTATGCAGCAAAACAGATGGCACTGAAATTATTGGTCATCTGCTGTCCACGTTTCCACAGCAATGAAGTATTTATTTATTGTATATAAGAGTTTGACATATGAATTAAGAGTTGTATTGATTTCCCCAATTATAGTTCTCTCAACAGAGGAGAAGGTGTTTATCATGCAACATAATTTTCGGCCATACAGAGTAGGGCGTCAGAACGGGACGAGTTTGCTTCATATTAAAGAACAGTACAGAGAGCACTTTAATAAGGAGGCATCAAATAACAGAACAGTGTGGCTGCTGTTGACAAGTTCTGTCATACGCGATCTGTCTTACGTCAATGAAAGCGGGCAATATGACACCTAAGAGCCATCAACTTAAATAAGAATCATGGATGACATCTCCACAAGGTGTTGCAGCCCCCAAAGTTTAGTTTATGACGAACATCACTGAAGCTCAGTTTAGTGGATTTGCATTACTGCATTCAACTTGATCAGCGTCTAACAGAAAGGGATGCGTGAGCTCAATTACGGTTTTTGCAGCCACAACATATGAGGATTCAGATTTCTTCTTCAATGAATAGTTTCCATATGAAAGCCATATTCACCTTGATGGCTACACCAACCAACAAAGAACTCACTTTTTAGGATTTGAACAGCCTGATGTCGTTACACAGAAGCCACTACACAGTGTGCAGGTTACGATTTGGTGTGCCGTATCTGGTCATGTAATATTGTGCCCTTATTTTGTCGAGGATACTGCACAGAATCCAGAACTGTTAACCAGGTAGTCTACAGAGACCTCATTATTACTCCATTCATGCAGAATTTACGACGTTTTTGTCATACTAGAAGCTTAGTCTTGCAATGACAGTGAATGTAACAAGATGGAGCTACAGCCCACACTGCAGGGAAGTCATCCTTCCGAAATGACACTTTGGAGATTACCTGATTTCTCGTGGAACTTCATTCAAATACCCTTCTTGCTTCCTGGATTTCACAGCTCCAGATGCCTACATATGTGGCATGTTGAAAGAATCAGGTTTCAAGACAGATGACCCACCTACAAATATTCCCGAATGACACGAGAATATAACATAATTTTTTGTGTCCGTACACCTTTGTTCATCAACATCAATGATGTTCAGAAGCATTATGAACAATGTGTGGCACATGATGGTACACATTTTGAACTCGTACTGTGCCACCGCACTTAAAACAAAAAACACTGAAATGTTATTTACCACATACAGTAGATATCAAGATCCTGTTCAGTTTACAGTTGGATTTCTAATGTTTCTACCCAAGAGATCACACCAGGAGTGTTCTCAGTATCTGACGATTAGTACAGGAATACTTACCCTTAAAACTAATAGTGAAGTTGGTTCCATTCTTTAGTAGTTATTGTCACTTCATACTTCTTTTGCAACATACGGATTTTCGGATGAAAGCTGCATTTACCTTCAAGACTATACCAACCGACAAACAGCTTACTTTTTAGTATGACAGTGTATAACAGTGCTCAGAGTAGTAGAATTGAATCAACTTAGTTTGTTGGCATTTAAGAATGCTTAAAATATATTGTTACTAGTTCACATGGAGCTTAATTATGTTTACAAAATGCATAGTCCTGAATGATTTCTTCCACTTTTTTATCTTGTTTGAAAATCCTTCCTTATCTAATCTTTAGACGAAGACAAAGTATGTATGTAATGAGCCATTTTTCTGATGACGTCTGTATTGGTCTGTTCAAGTCTGGTATTGATTTGTTTCTTTGTTCATATATGTGGGTTATTGACTGGTTGTACTGTATACTTGGTACAGTATTCACTTGTTTCAGGTGTGGACTTGTAGCACTAAGCATGGCATCCTCATGCACTTCCCAGCCTCTTTCTGTTGAACATTTGTTTCAAGAAGCTCATCGTCGTGGTTTCACCAACCACGGGGAAATGTTTTCTGTTGATGACATGGCTACATTGGCTCGGGACATGTTTCATCAGAGTTGCCGACAAGTAGAGATTCTGTCTGGTGGCTTAGGTCAAGATAGAAGTTATGTTTTGAATCAGCTCATGCAGGGCAGCATTCTCCTAATACCGTATCCTTTTTGTTGGCTTTTGTATATAATTAATGTAATTTTTGTTTGGTTTGTTTGATGTGATTGTATTGCTGTGGAAAAACGGTTGTAATCTACAAGAAAAATACTTCATTTTTGATACTCCAAAAACAGTCGTCATCATAAACCAGCTCCAGTTGCCCGGGTGAAGTGAATGAGTGCTCTCCACTTCCTCCTGTCCAGTAGATTGCCTTCAAAAATGTGTGAGCTGAGACATAGTGGGAGAACTGGCTTGACCCTTCCCCAAGATTCTAAGATGACTTTCGGGATCTAGCTCTTGATGTCTAGGAGGAGGTTGCCAAGAGCAAGCAGTTTTTTTTTTCCTAACAGCTGTGCAGTGACAATGTCCTGGAAAGTATGACACTAATAGTACATGGACACAGCACGAGATGGTGATGTGTTGAACAAGTACCACACAGTGGGTGATGGGCCTGCAGTAGTGAGTGAGCTTCCATGCAGAATGGATGTGACAATGCTTGCACACATCAGACTAGGCATTAGCCAGGATTGCAATGCCAAAGTATGTCATAAATACAGAGCTTGTGGAAGCTGTGGGGAATATTGCCCTTTCATATCAAACTGTTGCAAGATGGGCAGAAGCGTTTCTGCATGGACGTGAAACAAGCAACAAGACACGGACAGAAGACGGACACTACTTGAGTTACAAGCCAAAACACACCAAAAATGAGCCACCCACAGAATTTTACAGCAAGATCTACATCTGCATAAAATTGCATCACAGTTGGTGCCACGTGCACTCACTTATGTGAAAAAGTGGACACGGTATGCCATATGCTCTGACCACTTGGTACACTACCAGCAGGATTTTGAAAGAACCATTGTGTGGGAGATAGTTTGGGACACGAGAGGACATTGCCAGTGCTGTGAAATATGAGATTTCAAAATTCACACATGTTGAGGCGACTAGTATCTGATGTCTCTTGCATCATTGGCAATGTGTTGTAAAGGTTACGTTTATAATGTCCAATAACGGACCATTTATATTGGTATTATAAATTTACTCATTCGGGACAAATATTTCAGGTTCCCTATGGGAATCAACATATAAATCACAAGGTTATTGTACTCGCTTTCTAAGAATAAACATTAGGGACCTCATGGCTGACAGTTTCCTTGCTTTATATCCTACATCTGGCAGACCGACTCAGCATTATTCATACATTCTGCAGCACCTTACGCTCCCCACTCCCATTTGTATATTTCCATTTGTCTGACAGATCCTGTATTCGTGCAAAAAACTATAGTTGCCATGACTTATGCCCCAACTCTCATATGTTGCAGCTGCTGTAAAAATATCATCGGCAGTCATTAACTCACTGTGGTGAGATATTCTTATTCCAATTCCTCCTTAGCATTGTGTGACAGCTGGTAATGCCAAACATAACAATAACATTGAACACACACACACACACACACCCACAAAAAGTAGAAACTGGCATTGGAACCTCAATTTACAACTACAGCATCTGACACTATCCATCCATTTTACAGGCTGAACTAAATTATTCGACTGGTCAGTCCATCAATAAATTGACATACTTCCACTAAAATACAGCAATCTTCATTATCTATTACCTTCAATTATAGGAATTAAAGACGAGGCCATTTATGTTATGCTTAATGTAACAGGCTGCAGTGAGGAAGACAAAGAGAAATTTCGGCAAGACCTGGAAGATACAGTTAATGAGGAAAATGTTATTGGAGATCTAAATGCGCAAGTTGGGGTAGACAGACTTGGGTACGAGAACATCATTGGTCAACATGGATTTGGACAAAGGAACCCAGAAGGAGAACAACTATTAGATCTGTGCAGAAGAAATGATCTTATAATCAAAAATACATTCTTCAAAAAAAGAGACATTCACAGAATAACAAGGTACAGTTGGGATGGCCAGTATAGAACATTGATTGACTACGTAATCATGAATAAAGATGGTGGCAGGTACATCACAGATGTAAAGGTCATCCCTAGTGAAAGCATGGGCAGTGACCACAGATTGTTGGTAGTAGACTTCAAACATAGGACAAATGAAACACAGAAACTTATTATGAAAAAACCAAGGGTTAAAACTTGGAAGTTGCAAGCAGTCCAAATAAAGGAAGAACACAAACTAAGGATTCAACAGAGTTTGCCAAAGTGTGAAGTAACCAGCATTAATGAAGAGTGGAAGGCCTTCAAAGACACCTTTGTGGGAGAAGCCAAAAACCTATGTGGAGTTACAAGTTCTATCAAAAGAAAAAAGGAGACACCATGGTGGAATGATAGAGTGAAAACAGTGGTGAAAGAAAGAAACCAAATAAAGAAAGCACTGGACAAGGAAAAACAAAAACAGGGACAAGAACAAAATGAACAAGAAATACAAAGACTTCAAGGAGTATAGAGGAACAAGAAACTTGCTGTAAAGAACATTGTAAGGGAAGAAAAAGAGAAGAAATGGAATGAGTTTGCAGACAAACTGGAAGAGGACAGTAGAGGAAATATGAAATTGCTATACAGAGTAGTGAAAAACAAGCGAAGGGATCAAGAGACCATAAAAGCAATAGAACGTGATGATGGAACTCTGGCACAAGAAGAGGGAGAAATTAAACAAGAACTCAAGATCTATTTCGAAAAGCTGCTGAATGGAGATACAGAAAACATAACAATGGATAGAGGAGAGCCAAGTCCAGAAACCACAACTGAACCACCAATTACATGGCTTGAAGTTGAAAATGCGCTCAAGAGCATGAAGAAAGGAAAGGCAGTGGGCATAGATGAACTAAGTGCAGATATGCTGAAAGCAGCGGGAATTCCAGGAATCCAGTGGCTCTACAGACTGCTCAACAAGATATGGAAGGAAAATACTATTCCTGAGGACTGGAAGATGGGCATCATTGTACCTCTGTTCACAAAGGAAGCCGACGAAAATGTACTAATTATCGTGGTATCACAGTACTGTCTCATGTCCTGAAAATATTGGAAAAAATAATAATAGAGACCAGAATCAGAGATATTGTTGAACCAATTTTGGAAGGAGAGCAGTATGGTTTCAGACCAGGAAGATCAACTACAGACCTTATATTTGCAATTAGGATGCTAATGAAAAAATACTGGGAGAAGAACAAGCCTTTATTTCTAATATTTTTGGACATTGAGAAAGCATACGACAGTGTACCAAGGGAAAGAATTTCGCAATGCATGAAAGAACTTCAAGTGCGAGACAGCCTCATAGACAAAGTGAAAATGTTGTATAGTGGGAACAGAAGCTGTATTCAAGTAGGATGTGGTTTGTCGGACTGGTTTGAAACAAAGAGAGGAGTGCAGCAGGGTAGCTCATTGTCACCACTTCTATTTATTATTGTAATGGATGTAGTAATGAAATCTATTAAAACGAAAGAACATGGAGATATCAAAGCCTTCACATTTGCAGATGATGTTGTGATCTGGAGTGACTCAGAAGAGGAATTGGGAGAGAGAATACAAAGCTGGAATGAGGAGTTTAAGAAATATGGTTTAAACATCAGCAAGACCAAGACGGTGGTGATGAAAGTGTATGGGGAAGGAGCAGAACCAATAGTCATGTTAAATGAAGCTCAACTGGACAGCGTTCCAGTTTTCATATACTTGGGTAGCGTTATATCAAATGACAACCTAGTAAAACATGAGGTGAACAATCGAATCAATAAGGCAACACAATTTTACCACCAGGTAAGACACCTGCTGTGGGATGAGCAAATACCCATGAAAACAAAAATGACATTGTACAAGTCCTATTATACACCAATTCTTACATACAGTCTCGAAACCACAACACTGACCAATAGAGATAATTCCAAACTTCAGGCAGCTGAAATGAAATTCCTACGCACTATGATCCAGAAAACCAGGAAAGACAAGATTAGGAATTAGAAAATTAGAGAAGAAGTAGGAATAGATGATTCTCTCCTCAATAAGATTCAGATATCAAGACTGAAGTGGTTTGGTCACATGAAGAGGATGCCAGTAAACAGAACTGCAAGGAAGGAATTTGACAGAAAGGTAGAAGGAAGACGACCCATGGGAAGGCCACGAAGGAAATGGATAGATTTAGTTAAGAGCGATGTACTGCTGAGAGGTCATGATTGGGACAAGTTGGTGGAGGAAGAATGGTACAAGGACAGGATGAGATGGAGGAGGCGCATATACCCCACCCGGGAAACTGGAGGTGGTTTAGGATGATGATGAGGTAGATCAGATTTGTCTCAGTCTCTTCCTTGGCTTTGAAAATATGGAAGACCGAGCTCGATGGCTGCAGTCGCTTAAGTGCGGCCAGTATCCAGTATAATCGGGAGATAGTGGGTTCGAGCCCCACTGTCGGCAGCCCTGAAGATGGTTTTCCGTGGTTTCCCATTTTCACACCAGGCAAATGCTGGGGCTGTACCGTAATTAAGGCCACGGCCGCTTCCTTCCTATTCCTAGGCCTTTCCTATCCCATCGTCGCCATAAGACATATCTGTGTCGGTGCGACGTTAAGCAAAATAGCAACAAACAAACAAAAAATATGGAAGTGACTGAAGTATGAGTGATGCTTGTAATGCCATTCCGTATGTAACCTGTCCCTGTTATGACTGATGTAAAAATGTCACTCATAGGGTCAGTTGGTGCATGTATTTCAGTGGGCTTGGCAGAGTGATATGCAATAGCAGTGAGAAACTATCTCACTCCTCATTTCTGTAGTATGCCTCTTCTGTGATGCCTAGGTTATCTACAACAGCTGATGGCAAAGCTGTTGAGAATCAAACCGGCCTTCAAGTTGAATACTCAACATAAGAATCTAATAATACATCGTTGATAGAAAGTTACATTAACTCATCCGCTTACCTTATAAACATCAGTTCCAGACCTTTAAATTACCATTTAAATGCTGGTATTTATAAGGTCCATGCAAGACTGTGCTTAAATGATAATATCTCTGCAACTACTGGCTCAAATGTTGTCAAACTTTCATAGAAATACTAAAAAATAATCATTTCAATGGAATGTGCTACATTACAGTGAAAAATATGAACTATGCCCTATAAACTAACCTAGTAATTCTTACGGTGCCTCGGAACATTTTCATTCGTAATATTTACCTCTGCTTCTTCACTCGTATTACTATCACTAACTTCACTAAGCACAGATAATGTATCCACATCACTAGATTCACAGGAAGAACTTTCAGATATATTATAATCTTCTTCACAATCAGTATTCAGTAAAATATCCACGACTTCTCGCTCGGTAATAGCCTCGCGCGTGCTCATCTTTACTCACTGAATACCCATGACATCAGCTCAATGCTCTCTTCAATTTATGTGGTTAATCCCCTAAACATGACTCAAATACAGCTGAAGAGACTTCCTTCAGATATAAAGAATGATTGTAATGCCATCTGTTAAGTTTTTAATGTACTACCTTCCCTTTACCATCGTTAAAGCAGGACGCTGCATTACCCCGTCGTTTCGACGGTTAGGTAAGCCGGGCACAGGCTCGTGCATCCCGTCGATTCGGCGGTTAGGTAAGCTGGTGAATTAAACGTTCATGCAAAACATAAATCTTAATCCTGCATATTAACCCTGTGGCAACATAGAATCAAATGTGTCTATTTTTATCATGAGTAATTTGCATTGTTAAATAAAGTATTCAGTTAAATGACTGCACTACTTACAGTGCTTGCTATAAGCCTATTAAAGTTACTGATGTTAAGTTGATGAAACAATAATGACTTCAAAGAACTGTTTAGACTGATATACAGATGGAACATAAAAATAGAATTATGAAGTCTACACCTCTCGGTAATAAATTAGCATACACCTTACTGTGATAAGTTAGCATGTTTATAAATATGAAGTCTCATAGCTAACAAGATATACTGTAGTCCTGATCAACTTTATGAAGAGATTAATTGAAAGAAAAACTTTGCTGTCTGATGCACAGCTCTTCTACTCTGTGTTATTTCTATGGTCACTTTCATACTAAGTCTATATCATCGTCATTTCCACTAATAACTTCATGATATTTTTATCACTACATAATTATCACTTTGCAAACAGTGAGAAAATTATAACTCTGTATAAACTTACATCAGCATGCACACTGGGTAGAAATTATCCGAGACTGAAATCAACATACAAACTCGTCAACAGCTCAAATGACACAGACCAAAGATGGCACAGACATTAGGAATATATCAAGCCATCAAGAATACTTGGGAGAGTCTGTTGGGAAAGTAACAAAGGGTGGATGGCAGAATACCCGTTAGAGTAGAAATTTTCACAGTTCACATTGCCATTGGTAAAAAATACCACGTCCCGATGGGTTAATAATGGTATGCTTGGAATAAGATAGTACCTTCCCTGCTTTTCTAATTTAGACAAAGAAACAAACAAAGAAATTAATGCACATATGCTTCTGTTGTTGTTTCATGACAGGGGTTCGCAACATCATGGTCAACAACACCAAGTACTCAATAAGTGTGAAAATTTATATAATAACGTGTGTAACTGTGGTGACTGTACTGATGTGTGTGTTTGTAATAGGGAGAGGATTGGAATGGAGGCAGGAAATGCACATATGTTTACCACAGAGTTATAAGACTTTTCAGTTATGGAAGGTATCATACATATTACAGTTTCGTTACAACTAAGCTAACTAAAACTAAATATAAGGCGTACTTTTGCTAAAAACAAATAAACAAAATATAAGCTCACATCATTACCAAACCAAACTATAGAACTATAAACACGTATTGAAACTGTGCGAGGAACTAAGAACTTGACCTAGAAGCGAGCAAGGAGCCTGTCAGTCATCCACCTCAACATACTGTTAACATTAGTTTAACACAATGTGTAAACAAATACTAGGCAGCGGTAGGACTGAGAGATGAGGCAACCGCCTCGCTTGCCTCTTACCACATGTGCAGCGTTTCTCATTGCAGGACGCCTACTAAGTATTTGGACTATAACATGTTTTGTACATTAAACCACAAAATAATATGTTCACTTAACCCTTCAAACCGGTATTAATAGTTGGCCAAATTTTACCCTACAGCGGTAATAAATTTGAGAAAAATATCACAATTTTACATGCTGTCACAAACATTGCTATAACTTATAAACAACTTGTCTGATTTTGTTCAAAATAAGAGGATACAACATGCAGATGTTGTATCTACAAACAAAATTGTGGCATGCGAAGTAAAAAAAATGCCTAATTACCTTCTTGTTGGAATAAAATTCGAATCAACAGGTGTCCATGACCACTCGGGTGAGCATGCACTTATATTACTATCATTATGTACATCACACGTAATTTCCTGCTGTGCATAATCTTCATCACTGACACTTTCATTATCACTCAGATTATTCCCATAGCTACTTTCATGTAATATGCGTTCGAGAGCTGCATTAGGTAAATATGGACCATGCGAGGACACCGCCTTGTTGTTTACAATGATCGACATTGGTGAAACAAATTCTTTTTACACCGACACAATGCCGCATTATGGTAGAAGATATTCCCCTGCATAGGATGATATCCTGTGCTGCAAGCCGTGCTAAAAGTTCACATTGACAACCAACAGATGGCATGCAGATGTACATCTAAAACATCGCTAGCCTAGTCCGTACAGGTATATGTCTAACTGCTCCTGGCTTGTGTTTTGTAGGTCCGTACACGTACACATCGAACCGGCTTGAGCGGTTAAGTGCAAATAGGTAATCACAAATATAAAAAGAAATAATGTGCCTTCTCTCTAAGCTTACCTTCTTACCTAAGTTACTAATGGACCAAATACTATCATACATACTGCTATACTGAGAAATTAAACAAAAAAAGGAAATTATGAAAACTGTTCCCCATTAATATTGTTAGTGTATTCCAAAGAGCGACTGTGCTTACAAGGTGTTCAATTTAGTGACTTTTAAGAAAAGGGTAGCAAGCACAGGGTGAATTAAAATCACTGCAATTCATATCCTAATTATATACAGCGCCTCTACCAACTAAGCTACAGTGTACAGACCATGCAGGACTGACACTGAGGCAGAATTATTTGTAAGATAATCAGCTATGTGGTAAACGACACAGAAAGGAACGTTATTATTGCAATTATTGTTTTTGTTACATTATTGTATAGTTAAAAATAAATGTCTTAGACAGGAATGTCATAAAAGTAGAACTGTTAGGCAATACCATACAACTGATAAGAGGGGAATGGAGAAATTTTTAAAAAGCAATTATGATCAATGGGAAAAGGTAAATAAAAATGTAAACAACCTATGGGATGGTTTTAAAGCAATTGTTGAGGAGTGTGAAAACAGATATGTACCTTTAAAAGAGATAAGGACCCATTACATTATAACAGGGAATAAAGAGATTTAGAAGAAAGTGCAGATTAGAAAGAAATAGAGTTAGGAATGGTTGCAGGTGTAAGGAGAGATTGAAGGAGCTCACTAGGAAATTGAATTCAGTGAAAAAATCAGCTAAGGATAACATGATGGCAAACATTTTTGGCAGCCATATGAATTTTAGGGGGCAGTGGAAGGATATGTACAGATACTTTATGGCAGAAACAGGTTCCAGGAAGGACATTCCATGGATTATTAATGAACAGGGCGAGTGTATATGTGAGGACTTCCAGACGGCAGAAGTATTCAGTGGATATAAAGATAATGTCCTGATAGAGGAGGTCACTAATACTACCAAATACTGAAATTTACCTGTGATAATAAAGACATTTATGAAAAGATACAAAAGTTGAAAGCTAGAAAGGCAGCTGGGATTGTTACAATTTATTGGGATATATTGAAGGCTATGGGTTGTGATATAGTGCCATACCTGAAATACTTATTTGATTACTGTTTGCATGAAGGAGTGTTACCAAATTAATGGAGAGTTGCCATAGTAGCCCCAGTGTACAAGGGAAAGGGAAAGCTTGACATGTGGTGTTTGTAAGCACTGGGAAAGCATTCTTTCTGATTATATTAGACACGTTTGCAAAATTACTATCTGGTTTGATAGAAGGCAGTTCGAGATTAGGAAAGGTTATTCCATTGATGCTCAACTTGTAAATTTCAGCAAGATATGGCAGATAATTTTGATTCAGGAGGTCAAATGGACTGTATTGCTATTGACCTGTCCAAGGCTCTTGATAGGGTAGATCATGGGAGATTACTAATGAAAATGGGGGCTATTGGACTAGACAAAAGAGTGGTTGAATGGGTGGCTACATTTCTAGAAAATAGAACTCGGAGAATTAGAGTAATGATTAAGAGGGGGAGGGGAGCCTTGCAGGGCAATATTATTGAACCTTTATGTTTTCTTAAATATATAAATGATATGAGTAAAGAACTAGAATCACAGATAAGGCTGTTTGCAGATGATGTTATACTGTATAGAGCAGCCTAGTAAATGAGTTGCAGGATTGTAAGCGACTGCAGGGAACTTAAACAATGTTGTAAGATTGACAGCAGACAATGGTATGAATGTAAATGGGATGAAAAGTCAAGTTGTAAGTTTCACCAAGAGGAAAAGTCCTCTCAGTTTTAATTCTTGTATTGATGGGGTGATAGTACCTCATAGGGAACACTGTAAGTACCTAGATGTTAATATACGGAATGGTCTTCATTGGGGTAAATCATATTGACGAAGTTGTTAACAAGAAAGGTTACAGATCTCTTCACATGGTCATAAGAGTATTTAGGGGTTGTAGTAAGGATGTAAAGGAGAGGGCATATACGTCTCTGGTAAGACCGCAGTTAGAGTATGGCTCCAGTATGTAGGAATCTCACCAGGATTACTTGATATGAGAACTGGAAAAAAATTCAAAGGAAAGCAGCACGGTTTGTTCTGGAGTGGTCTTACAAGTTATAAATCTCATTTTTGGTCTGTATTGAACAACTTATATTTTCACTTAAAATTTTTTTTGTAAGAATAATCCACCTTCTCAATGCAATATAGTTTTTATTTAAATAAAAAACTTTACATTATTAATGGTTTCACAGGGCATGTTTCGTCCACATTTTGGGCATCATCAGCCATGGTCTCTGTACTCAATGATCAAAATATCTAGGATCCTGGGTATTTGTATCCTGATAAAAATTAAAATTTATCCTGATTTAAGTTGATATCTGGCTATTTTTTTATTATTCCAGCTGGTGAAATATGCAAAGCAATGATAATAAGTACAATTATTTTGTTAAAAAGTTATTAATTAAAACCAAATTGCTATGTTATCTATATAAATAAAAATGAATCGCTAAATGTGTTACTAAGCCCAAAACTCTGGAACGGCTGGACCAATTGAGCTAATTCTTCTTTTCAAATATTCCTCAAAGTCCGGGTAAGGTTTTTACGAAGAGAAAAATTGGAAAAAATGCCAGGAAAAATGTAAAAGTCCCATTTCTCTTTTTCATTTCAAACTGTTCGTCTCTCTTTCCTTCTCCCACATTTATGCTTAGCGCTGTCCTCCTCTAATCCAGCACATTTGCCAAATGTCCATAAATCTGAATGTTATCGGTTAAAATGGGTGAATATTGGATTATGTACAAAATTTCAAGCCGCATTTGAAGCCGTTAACAAAAAACAGTTTACAAAATAATTGAGTGTGAAAATGTTAAAATAATGGAATATTACCTCAAATGCAAAATCTTCATTGCATAGAAATTATCATGCCATAACTCCTATTTCGTATTCACTATTTGTAATTTTTTCACTGCTGGTAAAGGAACATTTCAGCTCGACATAGATAGGTTTGTTTTTAAATTTAAATGATAAGAACATGCACTATTTGTGTTTCTTTTCAGTCATGTTCAGAGATTTTTATGTGCAGGCACGAAAAAGTCAGTCACTGGCCAACTTCTTTGCTATTGAATTTGCATGGGTGGTCAAAGCAAGGCAAATGGTCTTTAGATATGGAAGTTATTTTTAAAACAAGCGCCAAGTTCTTATCTCGCTTAGTTCTCAGTTTGTGACGGGAAGAACGTCTCCTTGGGGTTTGGTTTTGCGCATGACTCGGCTGGCTGGCTGTCCCGCTGCCTCGACTGCCGGTGCGGATCTCCCAAACATATGCTCTCCAGACAGTCGCATGCAGTGTCGTGTTTTGTTATAGTTGGAGACCTTTGTCTACCCTGATTGTTTTTAAATCTTTGCTTCTCAACAAACAAGTTCATCGATTTCTTTGGTTGATTGATTTATTTTGTGTGTGCTTCCATACACAGTATACTCATCTCAAGACTCATGCCGCCTATAAGACGCGGGCGGAGCAACTTCAGTCGAAGAACTCGTAAAGCTACAAGCCAAGGCAATTTTCAGTCTAACAGAACTGCACAACAACATGAAGAGCGAAATAAAACTGAAAGGATTCAGATATCACAAACCCGTGCAGCGCGTCGTTCAGCTAATAATCTTGCAAGTTTGAATCGAGCTGCTTTCAGTTACGATATTTCAATTTACTACAGTGCCTATCAATGCGTTGCTATTAGATCTATGAACTCAGTTTGCCAATATTGTAAGGCATTGAAATACAAAAATGAAGCCGCTGGGTTGTGTTGCGCAAATGGCAAAGTGAAATTAGTGCCATTGATTTCACCACCAGATCCATTGTACTCATTGGTTTCAGGAACAGGAACAGATTCTATGCATTTCCTTACAAATAAACAAAAATATAACAACTGCTTTCAAATGACTTCATTTGGGCCAACAAATGTACTTCGGGACAATTTAATGCCAACTTTCAAGGTAACATATATCAAGCAGACTTATCCCCCATATTGCTTTGTTTACTTTATTTTATAGTTTTTGTGACAAAAATAATAAACCTGTTCTTCTTAATTTACAGATACAAGGCCAAATATATCACAGTGCAGGTTCACTGTTGTCGGTGTTAGATGGCGACTACAAATTTCTGCAAATTTATTTCATGGGCAATTCAATACAAGAAATTGATCTGCGTTGTGCTCATAACAGTTCAGTGAAGAAGTCTATTGTAGAACAATTACAAACCTTTTTCATCAACACAATCAGTTGATTGTTCAGAACTGCCCTGGATCTCATGCCATCTGATAGGCCTAATCACAAAATTGTAATCAGAACTATCCATCTGAATTTTTGAACTCGCTGGATTTGCCAGGATTGCCGCCTCACATTTTTAAAATAAAGGTCTGATCCGTGGTCATAATGTTGCGAAATATCAATCTACCACGTCTTTGTAATGGCACACGGCTAGCAGTGAAAAAGTTACTGAGCAATGTGATCGAAGCAACCATTCTAATCGGGAAGTATAAAGGAGAAGACGTTTTGATACCACGCATTCCTATGATTCCGACTGACATACCATTTGAATTTAAACGACTGCAGTTTCCAGTGCAGCTTGCTTTTGCTATGACCATAAATCAATCCCAGGGGCAGTCACTGACTGTTTGCGGCATTAATCTTGAAAAACCATGTTTTTCGCATGACCAGTTGTATGTAGCCTGTTCCTGTGTATGAAAACCATCAATTTGTTTGTTTATGCGCCAGGTAATCAAACAAAAAATATTGTGTATCTTCATAATGTTGATTGGAATAATCGGTGTTTTCTATGATAGTTATTTCCTACGAAGAAAGAGGAGTAAGTTTTGCCATATTATCTTCACGCCATCAACTTATCAAATTATTTGATTTGCAACGGGGAATAATTATGGCTCTGTGAGGGATTTGAAAACCTGCTGAACAGTTGCCATCTAAGTTACAGTCTATCAGGGTTATTTCTGGGTAGTGATATGCTGTGACCTATTTCAGCATTTCCTTATTCACAATCAAGATATTACCGAGCTCGATAGCTGCAGTCACTTAAGTGCGGCCAGTATCCAGTAAACGGCAGGTAGTGGGTTCGAGCCTCACTGTCGACAGCCCTGAAGATGGTTTTCCGTGGTTTGCCATTTTCACACCAGGCAAATGCAGGGGCTGTACCTTAAGGCCACGGCCGCCTCCTTCCACTTTCTAGGCCTTTCCTACCCCATCATCGCCATAAGACCTATCTGTGTCAGTGCGACGTAAAACAAATAGTTTTTTATTCTTTTCTCTCTTATAATTTGATATAATTTTTCATCTCTGTACTGTAAGTTTCTTAACGAAAAGTTCTTCATCCTGCTGTATCAACTCTATATTTTGAATTTCTTATTTTTCTACTGGATTTCGGCTGAGTGCATCTGCCAGTACATTACTTTTTCCGCTACAATATTCTATTTTAATCTGGAATTGCTGCATAAATAGCATCCATCTGGTTATCCTTTCACTTGTCATTGTGGCTTTTAATCTGAATATCAATGCCTTATGATCCGATCTTATTACAGTAGGGTATCCATATATCTTCTTTTTCCATTGCTGTAAAGCATAAACGATTGCCAACAGCACTAGCTCTGTTGTGGTGTACCTTACTTCATAGTTTCTTAATTTTCTACTTGTAAAGGCCAAATAAATTCATTTCTGAGGATTTCCTTTTTCTTCCTGGTATAGGCATGCACCTATTCGTATGTTCCTTTTCATAGTCCGGATATCCTAATTTTATACTTTTCACCATCAAATCTTTCATTTCCTGGAATGCTCTTTCTGGTTTTTCGTTCCATTTTGATCGATTATTTGTCTTCAACAGATCTTGTAATGGTGCTGGAATATTTGTATAGCCTTCACAACGATCTGCGAAAAATTGAGTCATTCCAAGGAATTATCCCACTTGCTTAATCTTGTTCGGATGTGGGAAATCACATATTGCCTTTATTTTGACAGGATTAGGCCATATTCCTTCACCTACTGTAACATGTCCTACGAATTTCTTTCTGGCAGAACTTGGATTTCGCTAGGTTTATTTTAAATCCAGTATTTTTCAAATTCTCTAACAGATTTAACAATTTATCAAAGTGTGTTCCTCAAATGTTTCCATTGCCAAAACCAAATCATCTACATAATAAGTTAAAAATTCCTTTACTTCAGGTGTCAGGTTTCTATCCAAAACCCTTATTAAGACTGCGCAGCTATTTTTTTGTCCAAATGGATGTCTCCAGTGTGCATGTTTGATTATCAAACAAAAATCCAGTTAATAATCTCAACTTTTCCTCCAAAACAACATGATGAAAGGAAAACTTAAAATCCATACTCGTGAAGTATCTCATGTCTTTAAATTTCTTTATGATGTCCTTGATTTTTGGAACTTGGTTATATTCTGGTATTAACTTTTCATTCAGCTTCCTTGCATCTAGACATATTCTTAAATTTCCATTGCTTTTCTTTACGATTACGAGTGGGTTTAAATATGGTGTAGCCATTTTAATTACTATACCATCATCTAACATTTCTTTTATTAGCTTCTTGACTTCTTGAAAATGTTTTTCTGGTATGCCATATAATTTTCCTCTATATGGTGTCCAATTTTTTACTAATAGCTTATATTTGAAATTTGGAATCTGTCCGGGTTTATTTCTGAATATCTCTGAATATTGCTTGAGGATTTCGTATAATTTTGACTTTACCAACAATGAAATACCAGTGCCCATGGTATTGGTGATAGCTTCTCCTATGTTTGGAATTTAATTTTCTTCGACATTCATCACTCTTTCAATTCTCTTGAATATCTCTTTCTGCATTACATGCATCTCTTCCTGTTCTGCCTCATGTCTGGAATATTTCTCAGTTTGATTAGTTATTTCCTGTCCCTCTATTTTCATATTATTATTATCTGCCTCTTCATTTAATTTAGTTCTCTCTCGAATCTCATCCATATCGTGTTCATGAATAGGAAACCTTATTTCTTGCTTGTCCATGTCTGTTGTCATTCCTGTTATTATGATCAAGTCTATTCCCAGTAGAACATTGTATTTTATTTTGTTCATGACAATGAAGGGGTGTTCAAAATTTATCCTTCCTATACTGATTTTCAAATATGTCTGGATTTTACACTCGACAGACTTATCTGGTATTGTTCCTCTAAATTTGACTCTTGACACTGGAATTATCAGTAATTTCATCTTTTGATCCATTTCCTAAAATAATTCTCTTGATATTACACTAATGCTTGCTCCAGAATGTATGAGACAATGTGTTCTCATGTCATTTATCCTCACTATTATTATGAGTAAATTGTATCTATGCTTTCCTGGATATGCTCTTATATCCTCTACTAACCCATCCAGTTCTATTTCCCAAGAATTGATCTGTGCTATAATCCAACTTGAAATTTTGTTATCTTCTTCACCTCTTAACACTTTCTACTTTTCCTTCTATCCAGAAATTGGCAATGTTTTTTTTATTATCCTTATCTGCTTCTAAACTATAATCAAAAGATCGAGCAGTTGGATTTAATCTTTGTCCTACCTGTTCTTTCCTTTTGTACCTCTGCAATTCAAGACTTTCTGCTCCTTCAATATCTCCATTTGTCTTGATCCTTAATTGCTCTCTCCCATTTATCTTTATTTCTAGATGCTTCTTTCAAATCCTGAATATATCTTTGATTCCTGTATTCTTTATCCTTATCATTTCCATTTTCTGTTCATTCATATCTTGCCTTTCTTCTATAATTGTATCTATCCCCATTACCTCAAATTGATTTCTAGTTCGATTATATGATATAAATCTATTATTTCCATTGTACCTTTCACAACCATAAGTACTGCTTCTACATTTACACCTATCTTAATTTCCCCTTCTTTCTTCTTGTTCAGTCCACTCTCTTCTTTCATATCTTCTTTCATTTCCTCTCTGTTCATTTGGTATGTTTGTATCCAAGTTCTCCTGAGTTAAAGTATTTATTGCTTCTTCATTATTTGTATTTTGCACCACTCTGTATGACGTACAGTGGTCATATCCAGTTGTCTTAGGATATTTTATATTTCAGTTGCCCTTTCTACGTTTGCAGCTACCAGTAACCTGTGCACATCAGGTGGAAATTGCTTCTGGGATGGTCTTAATTGCTTCTAACTCACTAGGAGCTGTATCCAAATCTTGGAAACAATGAAGCTGATACGCAAAATAGTCACTGAATCTGGTTTGTCCATTGGATGCATATCTTCTAGAATACAATGGTAGTCTCAAATTTTGTTGCACTTCCGAGTTCCAAAATATTCTTTAAAATGCTGTTTAAAATCATTGTATTCATGGAAACTATATTTGGATGCCTGAAACCATAGATTCGTGTTTGAATCTAATATTTTTCCACTACTTTTAACTTTCTGTCCTCGGGAATTTTATTCTCCTTGAAATAATCTTCCATCTCTCTTAGAAATCTCTTTGGAGATATACTCGCAGAATTATAAAATGTTTTGGTCTGTCATCGTAAGTTTTAATAATATTAATTATACTGTAGATGGGTTTCCGTTACTATCTCCTATTATTACTTCGCCATTACTCTGGTTAGTTTGGGCTGTCCTTGTAGGTGTTGTTTCTCTTTCATTTATTTGCAGTTCCATTGCCCTTTACCTTTCATTATAGCTACATCACCGATTTAGTCATTTGTGTTTCGTTTCGTATTTCTTGTATCTCTTTCTGGGTTTGGCTAATCCCTTCTTCTGTTCTATTTATCCTATCATTAGCCTCTACTTTATTCCGTTCTGTATCTTCCTTCGTGATATCTAACTTATCTCTGATCTGATCTCTGGCTACTATAAAATTTACTTCTATGGTTTTGTTCGTCATGCCAATTTCCTAATTCATCTTATTTATTTTCACTGGACATTGCTCCCATTTTCCTTGTGAGTCAATGTTCATAGTTTCTTTGTTTTCAGCTAACTTCTTAATTTTGTCGTCTTTTAAGTTTTGGAGACAATTTCTATTCTCTGATAACTCTTCCCTAAGTCTACTAACTTCTTCATGTATTTCTCTATTTTTATTTTCCATTATCTCGAACATTTCACCTCTCAAATTTATTATAACATTCTTGATTTTAACTATTGCTGACCCGATTTTTCCAACTTCTGTCTTCATTATTTCAATCTGGCTTTCTGCCATATTTCTAATCTCTTCTCTTTGTTTTTGCTGTCCTCCTTGGATAATTCTGCTCATTTCTTCCATTTGTTTCTGTTGCTCTTCTCTCACATCCGTTATGATTTCTTGTTGTTTCTCTTTCTGCCTTCTATTTATTTATTTCTGTTTCCTGCTCATCTCCTCCATCTTTTCTTGTTTTTCTTCGTGTTTCCTGCTCATCTCCATCATTTCTTGTTGTTTCCCCATCTTTTCTCTTAGAATTTACAACATTCCTCTTTGTTCTTCCTTTGATTTCTCTATTTCTTCCTGGTTATTTCTTATCACTTCCTCCGTTCTCTGTGATTTCTCCTCCTGCTCCTTCTGATCATCTTCAAATTGTACTCTCATATGACTCAAAGTTGACATCTTGACATTCACTTTGTTTCTCTAATATTCTATAAAAACTCTAATATCCCTATCTTTATTTCAATACTAAGAAAAATATTTCTTATTCTTCAACTTACAAACTACAATCTGCTTGTATATGCATTTTCAATAAGTAGCTCGATTGTCCGGAATCGACCTTCCTGAGTGACATTACTTATCCCAGTTTTATCATTTTATCACTCATCTTAAATATTTTACATTATGTGATTTCATTTGAACATGGTCATTAAAATTTCATACCATTATTTTCTCAAATTTTATCCTGTGATTTCTTAATATCTAAACTGTATATCTGCATATTTCTGGCAAATGTATAACAATTATAACTATTATTGTAGCAATATTTTTTTACTATCAGCCATTATTTTTATTGCTGAATCAAGTTTTCTCCTCATATCTGTATCTTTCTCTTACTTTTCTTATCCAGGGCTTCACAGTTTATTTTTATACATTGGTTCTATCCTTTTCGTCTTTTTCTTACTCCAACGTTTATTTCCAAGTCTTCTTTTATCTTCCTCGCCATTTTCATATTAGGCATAAATTTTCCTTTGGTTTTCCTTGCCACTTGTTTGTCATCTCTCTCTCTTGCATTTTCTTTCTTGCTTTCTCTCACTTGCCTTCTTCTTCTTACTATCTTCCTTGCTTTCTTGTTGTAAGTGAATTTTTGTTTGTCTCTTTGCATCATCTTTTTCTTACTTTCTTTGTCTTGCCAATTCTGCTTTGTCTCTTTGGCTTCCCTTCTTTTCAAGTCTCTCATTGATACATAATTTTTTTGGTCACCCTTCTTTTCTCTCTTTAGCTCAAATGTTGGGCATAAACTTTTCTTTCTTCTCTAGCCATCCTCTTTTCTCTCTTTTGAGTCCCACGATGGAATGCAAATTTTTCTTTGTTCTTTGGTCACCCTTCTTTTCTCTTGGTTCCACGTTGAGGCATAACTTTTTCTTTGGCTTTATCCATCTTTCTTTTCTCTCTTTTTAGCTTAACGGTGGAGCGCCAATTTTTCTTTGTGCCATTCCTGCGCCCAGGGCAGGTCGCAAAGAAATCCAGACTAGCTCGTTCATGTCCAGTTTCCAATCAAAGTTTGCCGTCTTCTAGTGGATTTGGAGAAATTGAGAAGGATATTATGATCTAGGGATATTTCCTCTATCGCTAATGCCAATGGATGTCTTCACTACACCAACTATCATTTCTTGTTAAAATAATTAACTTAGTAGATTACGTATTTTGATCAATCATGGAATAGTACACCATTTGGACAGTAAAGACTGCATAATCAAACCAGCTAATGTCTTTTAATAAGATATAAACATAGCAATTTGGTTTTAATTAATGCTTATTTTTAACAGAATAATTGTACTTATTATCATTGTTTTGCTATTTCACCAGCCGGAATAATAAAAAAATAGCCAGATATCAACTTAAATCATATGTCTATACGAAAACATGTTTTCTTAAATAACACCCTAGTTAGCATGTTAGTTTTAAAGATTTTATCAGGATGCAAATACCCAGAATCCTGGATATTTTGATCATTGAGTATAGAAACCATGGCTAATGATGCCCAAAATGTGGGCGGAACATGTCCTGTGAAGCCATTAATAATGTAAAAATTTTTATGTAAATAAAAACTACATTGTATTGAAAAGGTGGATTATTCTTAAAAGAAGGTTTTAAGTGAAGAAAAAAAAGGAGTAGTGTTACGAAAATGTTGCAAAGTTTGGGCTAGGAAGACTTTGGAGTAAGAAGAAGAGATGCTCAACTGTGTGGTATGTTATACCAATACAGTTGATCAGTTATTGGTAGGTGTGCTATTTACCAACTGATGAGCCCACCTTAGCACAATGGGGCAAAACGCTGGCAACCAGGAATGAGTTTGCTGGAAAATTTATAAGTCCAATAACGGACCAACTATATTGGTATTATAAATTTACTCATTCAGGACAAATATTTCAAGTTCCCTATGGGAATGAACATCTGTATCATGTGTGGTATGTTTCGAGCTGTCAGTGGGGAGTTGGCGTGGAATGACATAAGTAGACAAATAAGCTTGAGTGGAGCTTTTAAAAGTAGGAAAGATCATAACTTGAAGAGAGAATTGGAATTCAAGAGGACAAATTTGGACAAATATTCATTTGTAGGATGAGGAGGGGATTGGAATGAATTATCAAGGGAAATGTTCGATAAATTTCCAAGTTCTTTGAAAATGTTTGATAAAAAGCTAGGTAAACAATTGATGGGGAATCTGCCACTTGGGTGACCGTCGTAAATGTTGATTGATTGATTGATTGATTGATTGATTGATTGATTGATTGATTGATTGATTGATGCTACATCCCACTGTCGGAACAGGTCGCTTAACCTCCACTTAGCGATGATGTTAAACAGGTTTATTGGAACGTTAAAAACTATTTCTTGCGCTATATGTTGTTTATGCGTTATGCCTTGGTCTCAGAATCGGATCTCAGTGATGTCTAAAGCCAGGCAGTATTATGGTTCCATGTCATGGCCAGTACTGCACAGGTTATTCTGTGACGAGTAGGTGACTAATGTGGTGGATTCTTTGATTTTAGCTATAGGTCAAATTTTGTGTGGTTGAGTGTACATATCTGTTTTCACATTCCTCAGCAATTGCTTTAAACCAATCCCATTTCTTTTTTACTATTTTACCCCGATCATAATTAATATTTAAAACTCCCTCATGCCTGTTTAAAACATATGATGTGACTTAATAATCCTAGTTTTACACATTTTTAACTACAATTAAAAACCCTTTGTGGTCACCTACACCATCTACTACTTCTGTTTTAGAGCTCATCTTGTTTTATCATGCCATGTTTAGAATATTCTTCCCTCTTGTTGGATCCCTCACTTTCTGATTCAGTTGTCCTTCCCAGATTAACTTTACCATTTGTTGGTGATGCTTTTTGTCATTCGTATTATCTTCCTAGTTTGGTAAATTGAGATTACTCCATACAATCACGTTCTTTTCTATGTTGTTCTCCACATAGTTGATTATCTTGTCAAATAATTCTGCATCAGCGTTATGCCTTCTAGATCTATACACCCTAAAAACTATCAAGTTGCCTATTATCTTCAGAGATGAGCCTAACACCTGGAATGTCATGTTTCTTATCTATTATGTTTTCATAGCTTACAGATTCTTCTTTCACCAGAATTAATACTCCCCCTCCTATAAAGTCTATCCTGTTTCTGCAATAAACACACTAGTTCTAGGAGAAAATTTCTGCATCCATATTATCAGTTCTCAGCTTTAATTCACCTCCTGTTACAATATCTGGTAAAGGTATACACAAAATCTGTTAAATATAATAATCATCATCTTCAGTAATTGGGCAGATCAAAGAACAAATAGATACTTTTTAGGGCCAATAACCTAGGCATTAGGCCTCTTTAAATAACAAGCAAGCCAGGTACATTTTATTCATGAAGCAACTTCACTTTGAGTAGACAATCAACATTTTTAGTTTTATACTTTTTTTTTGTTTTGTTGTGATCTTACCCTTCACAGAAGAAACCTTTTCTACCTCTGCATTTCAAAGAGGCAATGTGAGTGAGTAGTAGTTGAGAAGTTTTCACAATGTTTGAAACAGCATACCCTCCTCCAAAAAGAAAAAAAAAAGTATATTCAGTTAAATTTCACCAGTTAGCACCATCATTATATGATGTAAATTTTATAATTTATGTAAGAAACTAGCTGATGTACCTGTGCTTCGCTATGGAATTCTACATTGTATACAGAATTGTAGGTTAGGTAGAGGATACGTTGTGAGCAAGACTGTATTTTTATTGCATAGCTCTTAACGTTACCCTGGAAACGCGATGGAGAAATCACCAAACGTATTTTCTCATAAGAAGACTGCGTTAGGGAATTTTCATTGCAATGGTAGGCCCGAGTCACAATCAGGTTGGGGAGTTTTCAATATAATGGCAGACACTCGCTCTCCACCTGCCTTTTTACATCCTCAGTTAAACTGCCTTAGTGGTTTTCCCAACTGAAATGAACATAGGTCATTACAATGACGTCAGTAGGAATGGCGCGAGTAAAAGCAATGATTTCACATGAAATACTCGATCAAATGAAAAACCACACATTTTCTCACTTTTAACGAACAGTACTACACTAGTTTAGTTACATGTTAGGAGTCTCCACTCACTAATAGAATGTTCTCTGTGTTCCAAAACTTACATATATTTTTCCTACACATTTCAGTTTTCAACACGCGCCACATTGTGAATTCTCCCACATCTAAGGCTTTTTTGAACACCCTATTTGTTGAATATACGTTAGACAGTTCACACCTACAATCTATTACAAAGATTATTCTTCAAGCGCCTTTTGATGTTATCACGCAACCACTTGGAGTCAACAACTCTACTGTAATTCTATCTACCTGATTCTCATTCAACAACATTCGAAGATTTATTTTTCAATATTTTAATTAATCCACGCTTCATTAATGTATGTATGTGTATGTTGGGTATTCAGCCCGAAGGCTGGTTTGATCCTCTGCAGCTCCGCCAACAGCTGTCAAACAGCCGAGGCGTACTAGGGAAATGAGGAGTGAGGTAGTTTCCCGTTGCTTTCCTCACTGAACCAGCCATTGCTATTACACATCGGTCTGCCAAACCCACTGAAATGCAGCACCAACCGACCCTGTGAACAATATTTTCACACCATTCATAACAGGGACTGGCTGCATAAGGAATTGTATTACTAGCATCACTCATACCTCAGTCACTTTCATATTGTCAAAGCCAAGGATGAGACTGAGACAGGTCAATGAAAGTAACAAATTTGATATAGCCCATACCAGAAGACATAGTGCACTGTAAACACTACATCTTGCCAGCAAAGGCATGCTTCATTAACAAATTATTTGATCCAATTGTATGTCAGATCATTATGACTATGTCTCGTTCTACAAATAACCAACTTGTACTTTCTTAGACAAACATTAGTATTCATTCCATGTACATATAATACTACTAGCGCTTTGCCCGCGGCTTCGCTCGCGTCATAGTTATGTCCCATTATATTTTTTATTTCCCATTTTTTTTTAAGGCCACCAAACCAACCTTACGCGTTCATCGACTTTCGTAAGAAATGAAAGACGTGAACGTAAATGATGTGTTTTCCCGTCCTGGCTTCGACCGGAATTGAAAAGTTTCACGTGTATTCCGAGTTCCCTGTTAAATGAAATTTAAAATTCCCTGTGATCCCGAAATGTAAATATGTTAATGTTTTACATTACTTCTTTTGTAATAATTTACACTGACTGACAGAGCAAATGCAACACCAAGAAGGAGTGGTCAGAACTTTATGCCAATTGCAGGGTAGACTGACGTCACTGAGGTATGCTCATGATGTGAAATGCGCCGCTGTGCTGCGCACGTAGCGAACGATAAATGGGACACGGCGTTGGCGAATGGCCCACTTCGTACCGTGATTTCTCAGCTGACAGTCATTGTAGAACGTGTTGTCGTGTGCCACAGGACACGTGTATAGCTAAGAATGCCAGGCCGCCGTCAACGGAGGCATTTCCAGCAGACAGACGACTTTACGAGGGGTATGATGATCGGGCTGAGAAGGGCAGGTTGGTCGCTTCGTCAAATCGCAGCCGATACCCATAGGGATGTGTCCACGGTGCAGCGCCTGTGGCAAAGATGGTTGGCGCAGGGACATGTGGCACGTGCGAGGGGTCCAGGCGCAGCCCGAGTGACGTTAGCACGCGAGGATCGGCGCATCCGCCGCCAAGCGGTGGCAGCCCCGCACGCCACGTCAACCGCCATTCTTCAGCATGTGCAAGACACCCTGGCTGTTCCAATATTGACCAGAACAATTTCCCGTCGATTGGTTGAAGGAGGCCTGCACTCCCGGCGTCCGCTCAGAAGACTACCATTGACTCCACAGCATAGGCGTGCACGCCTGGCATGGTGCCGGGCTAGAGCGACTTGGATGAGGGAATGGCGGAACGTCGTGTTCTCCGATGAGTCACGCTTCTGTTCTGTCAGTGATAGTCACCGCAGACGAGTGTGGCGTCGGCGTGGAGAAAGGTCAAATCCGGCAGTAACTGTGGAGCGCCCTACCGCTAGACAGCGTGGCATCATGGTTTGGGGCGCTATTGCGTATGATTCCACGTCACCTCTAGTGCGTATTCAAGGCACGTTAAGTGCCCACCGCTACGTGCAGCATGTGCTGCAGCCGGTGGCACTCCCGTACCTTCAGGGGCTGCCCAATGCTCTGTTTCAGCAGGATAATGCCCGCCCACACACTGCTCGCATCTCCCAACAGGCTCTACGAGGTGTACAGATGCTTCCGTGGCCAGCGTACTCTCTGGATCGCTCACCAATCGAACACGTGTGGGATCTCATTGGACGCCGTTTGCAAACTCTGCCCCAGCCTTGTACGGACGTCCAACTGTGGCAAATGGTTGACAGAGAATGGAGAACCATCCCTCAGGACACCATCCGCACTCTTATTGACTCTGTACCTCGACGTGTTTCTGCGTGCATCGCCGCTCGCGGTGGTCCTACATCCTACTGAGTCTATGCCGTGCACATTGTGTAACCTGCATATCGGTTTGAAATAAACATCAATTATTCATCCGTGCCGTCTCTGTTTTTTCCCCAACTTTCATCCCTTTCGAACCACTCCTCCTTGGTGTTGCATTGTCACTGTCAGTCAGTGTATTTGCCCGATTTGTGGAATGAAATAATAATGAGATATTAAGGATATAAATGAGGTTATTTAAATCATTTCAATGTTAAAAATTAACTTTTCATTATTAAATCAAATCACAGAGTTAAAATACAATTATTTGCTATAGAACTAAATGCCCAGTATAACTTTTGATCAACATAAACTTCAAAGCGGAATGGAAATATTTTGCCTGCTGCCGTCAACTCACATGTTCCACCATACGTTGAATCTTCTGACATGAAAAGCCGGTACTCTTTTGAGGAGGAATAGTTATTACCAAGATGATTTTCGTACGAAATGGAGAACTCGACCCAATTGTTCACAACATACGAAACAATAGCTTCACGAACTTCTTTATGCCGTACCGGTAACTGAGTAGAATATAAAATGTAAGAAAGAGATCTAAATAGACATGCACCATCACCTACAATAGAAACAATGTTATGTGGCAACACTTCACCATTGATGTTTAGATCAGTTACTGACATTATGCTGTGCGCATGAAAAAATAGGTTTTTGCGCTGCAGTCTGTTATTTAGCTGTCTCCTTGAAATATCAAACACCAGTATGTTGAATCTGCTGATATGAAAAGTCGGTACTCTTCAAGGAGGAATAGTTATTACCAAGGAGTGCCAAGGTTCAGAGCCTTCTTGCTCAAGAGTTCTATCACACTCAATTCATTACTGGTCAACAATATCCAAGTTGCCTCTGGTCTCTCAGTCGTCAATATGAGTGACATATCTTTGAACCTTGGACAGCTTTGCTAATGACGCATGCGCACGCCGATCATAATGAACTTATATTGCTTTCGCCTAGCCTGTTTTACCAGTTGTACAGATGAAATAATTCCTTTATACTGTAAGCGGCTGCATGAATCAGTATTGTATTGTAATCTGTTTACCCTCCAGGGTCGGTTTCTACCTCGGACTCAGCAGGGAATCCCACCTCTACCGCCTCAAGGGCAGTGTCCTGGAGCTTCAGACAAGGAAGCAGCCGTAGCCTTAAGTTAGGTACCATCCCGGCATTTGTCTGGAGGAGAAGTTGGAAACCACGGAAAACCACTTCCAGGATGGCTGAGGTGGGAATCGAACCCACCTCTACTCAGTTGACCTCCCGAGGCTGAGTGGACCCCGTTCCAGCCCTCGTACTACTTTTCAAATTTTGTGGCAGAGCCGGGAATTGAACCCGGTCCTCTGGGGGTGGCAGATAATCACACTAACCACTACACCACAGAAGCGGACATAAATCAGTAACAAAATATAAAACGGTAATCATTCTCCTTGATAAAACAAAATTCCTGTGTTAAAAAAACCCGCCGAGAGGTAGATTCGAACCTACATTCTTGCAGTCTGCAGGCCGTTGTCTTAACCGATGTGCTATCATCACTGTGCAAAGTGCCTTCTCATTAATTCACTCACAAATATTCGTACATATAGGCCCCTCTACTGTTAATTGTATTTATTTTCGTTAAGGACTTTGTTGATTACCGTCGTGAAATACATGGAATCGGAGTGAATTGGAGCTGTTGGAAAGTGCCGCGGCGATTTTTGATTGGCAAAAGCCAAAGATTCACGCACGCAAGGGAAGTATTTCATCTGGAAAATCTTGAAAATAGATATATTTCCGTTGACTTTTCAAGAAATGCAAGATTTTTGCTGTACTATTGAGATGATTTGGGGCATTGAATGAACATATATTATACCCTATAGGGCATAAACAACATTAATAATACCAATATAAATGGTCCGTTATTGGACATTATAAATTTTCCAGCTAACTCATTCCTGGCTGCCAGCGTTTCGCCCCCGTGTGCTAGGCTGGGCTCATCAGTTGGTACCTAGCACACCTACCAAGACGCTGGATAGTGCACACCATGGAGGCCACTGCGTAGGCTAATTGCAGCCACCGGCAGTGCCAATGCACTATGAGAGACATTGTCTCACCATCAAAAATTGATGCCTGCTTGGCCATCAGATGATGTACATCATGATGATCTACATCATAAACAACATTGCATAATCGATCTTACCTTCTTACCTGTTATTTGATTAATGCGCCAGCTCAACTGCAGTTGGCAGGAAAGGTCGTTTACTGGGTTCTTGTGACGAGAGTAAGGAGATTTAAAAAAATTGTTCTATGCGTATGCTTACGAAATGAGGAACACAAATGCATTTACTAACATTTTGAGCCTGAGTTGTGTATTCTTAAACCAATATTCTTTTTTCCTTTTTTTACAATTGATTGCACTAATAGCACTAAAATGAATGCCCCAAAGGCTCACATCTATAAATCCAAAGATAAACATTAAAAAAAATATACAATAGCTGGTTGATGTCGTGCGGGAGACGATGAGTGAACCAAAGAAACAAAATGTGTCCTTACACGGAACAGCATCGCTGTACCTACAAATAAAGTATATGATGCCAGGGTGAGAAATTGTCCTGCAGAAATAAAGCCACTAAAAGGTCCCCACACATATTTGGGAAATGCACACAACAAAAATAGCAAGTTGGATTCTACGACTACAGGCATATCTTTTCCATTCTCGCATAAAATATATTTTATGGATGCGAACCTAGGTCCATTAAACAAACGTTATATTTACAAAATGTACTGATTAAGCTAGTTTCCTTAGTGCCCAGTTCTTACCTAAGACACCTCAATTAACAAACAAACAAAAAATTAATAAAGAAAGAAAGAAAGAAAGAATGAAACCGCCGTCGCATGCTTGTCCCGCCTGCAAGAAAGAATTCCTCACACCACTGTCTCTTTTAAAAAAATGGCAGTGAGCCTCCCTGCCGTGCAGGCTGGGGGAATGACCTCCAAGACTCGTCCGTGAAACACACCCTCACCACAAAAGAAAGAAAATAACATAGCCTAGTTTCCAAGCAGGCAGAGCCCTTCGCCACGGCTTCTACCCTCTTCTACACATGACGAAAATAGCCATATAAATGAGTGAGGAATCACATACAATTTTTTAACTGTCCAACACCCGTGACAGACTGCCCTGGGTCTTGATTATAACATATGAAGGATTACACTCCGTTATTCACACCAACCTCGCCGTCAACCCATGCGACGAGTTCCTGCTAACCCTCAAGTCTAGGGTTCAGCACCTTACTTGGCAGAGTATGAGGGGTCGCAAATATTCGTGACATAGCCTACGGTGTAGTTTCATTACACTCACAGTTGATCAAACTCAATACAAACATGAAGTAAACAATTTAATCCAGGCAGCATGCATGCTCTACATTATGCAGACAGATTCCCTTCCCAATATAGAGAAATGGTACACAATCATAAATAACCCATAATTACAAGCAGATATCGTCTGTTGCCAGGCACTAAGAAACATTGATCTAAGCTCATAATTAAGCTTCCCTACGACTATGTACACAGCAACACTATCACATAAGCTACCTTAATCCTTGCTTTCTATAAAATAAAATAAAATGTATATGTCTTACCCTAGAATATATAAAGAAAATACCTCAATAAATGGCCTAATGGGCCATAATCATATCCCCTACTATATTTACAAATTAATCACCATATTTCTGCATAACAACCCCCCGACCCTGCACATATATATTAATTATGCTTCACTTATCCATCATCTTGGATTCCTCTTCCTCTCCGTCCGGGCTGACTGCGATTGCTTAAGCAGTCATGGTGGCAGCGTTGTCCCGGATTGATCCCTTAGGTCCAGTCTTCCAGTGTATCACGTTCATGATGTCTCCTTCCGTCTGGGTGGCCCGTTGGTCGTCTTCTTGGGGTAGTGGACGGTAGTTCATAACACCCGTCTCCTGCACACCTCACCGCTCCTCACTAAAATGAAATATCTAGTTTATTTACAGCACACCACCTCCCGATCTATTTATTCCCTTTTGACATGGGAATCAGTATTGGATATCTGTAATCTTGAAACTGACTTTACTATTCCTACTCCACTAATCTAGTCTTCTACGTCTGACCGGAATAATGCCAACTATCCTAGCTTATTGTTATTGGTACTTCTTTCGCTCGTTGCCACTTCCCTCTCATCGCCTTATAATGAAAGTTTACACATGCAGCACTCTTTGCGTCAAATAATTAAACACTCGTGGTCTCACTGCAAACGTCTACATATTGTCATTCACTTAAATTGCTACCGGGAAGTTTATAAATCTCGAATCTACTGAATCAAGTTATCGCCACAACACTTATTAGTCACAGGCTTTGTCTTAGACAAAGGTTTCTGGCGCAAATATCAGCAAAGACGCGACGCGCACGGACAGCGATCTTATCATGGACTGAATACCTCCTTCCACCTTTCTCAGCTCTTATAGAATGCAGGAACCCACGCGACGCCCTGGGAAGTCCCGGGAGACAACTTGAGATTGGCATGTGGCCTCAAAATATTTTCTCATGGTAGTCGGTCTCCCACGTAGTTATTTATTCGATTATATATTAATAGACTTTGATGTACCTATGGCTTCATAAAATTCTGGCAATGATTTCCATCCTTTTATTTTCCTGGGAAACCTTCAAATATAGGAATTTCGACTCAATTTCCGTAATGTGGTGAGCCTGTCTGCTCCCGTTGAAAATCTCTGTTAAGATGGCAGGTCTCTCCCCCAGACAGAATCCCATCTCTCTTTCTTTCTTCCTCATATATTCCTTCTCCGCCACACATGACCACGCCTTGCCTCGGGAATCTCCTTCAGTATAGCATCACGCCTTTGCAGTTAGCGTCCTGCTGCGCAATATGATATCAGCGTTAAATATCCATTCTCATAATTAACAGAATGGTACAGTATGTACAATTTTTTCACAAAAACAGAGATATTGAACACAAAATGTAAAATTACATTTCACCCCTTTTCACCCCTTTTCACCCCTTTAAAATAGGAATTTTTAAAAATCCTTTCTTAGTGCACACCTACACTATGGTAGGAACATATTCTCAAATTTTCTTGCAATTATCTCCTGTAGGTTTTGCTGTGCATTGATTATCAGTCAGTCAGGACATCTTGCTTTGTATATATATAGATGACAAATTTATTGTTGAATTTTAGTTACATTTAAGCATTGTTTTCTCCACAGACTAGATTTTTATGACTGTTTTATCTTGTATTAAAGCATGTATTATACTTTAATGAGGAACCCTGTTCAGGGCCCTGACTTAGCTTTAGATTAAGTGTGGCTGAAGATGCTCACAAAGCTTAAGCGGAACATGTCCCATTTTAACATCTATGTAATATTTGTATCTTGAACTTAAAGATTGTAAAATATTGGATTGGTGGTTTTTAATAAATTTGTTTGAAACTTTTTACAGTACTACACTGCCAATCTAACAGTCCAAAGTTCCAGAGTTGGAATGACCAGCCGCAGACAGCTGTGATCCGTGAACACTCTTAGTCTTTTTTCGGAGGGGGGTGTGTGTGTTGAATAGTGGAGAGTCCCAGGACAAAAATTATGCCCTTTTATTAATCTATTTCCTAGGAGTACCCGATGAGTCAGAAGATCACAGTTCACTACACTGGCGGCGGAAATAGCTATCTGACTTGGAGGAAAAAATTGCCTCTCTTCACTGCTAATTTTGAATAAAATGAATGTAGAATTTAATACAAGTGAAGAGGAAGAAGCTCTTTTTAATAACAGCTCTCTTAAGGGTTGAATTTCGAGTTATTTAGTGAATTGTGGTGCTTTAATTTGGAATATGCCTAAACTGTAATTCTAGACCAGGTCATACTACTACTACTACTACTACTACTACTAAGTGAGCCTCTGCCTTAAGAGTGCATACTGCTCATTCAAAACAGCGCATCAGAGTAGGGATCGAATAGCTGGAATACTATGATGAACCAGTGAGATACATACCAGCAGTACGGTATCAGAAAATGTATGAACCAGAGAAATGGCATGCTAAAGAAGAAAGTTTTCTAACTCCCCAGATATTTCCCGTCAATATTCCATCAGGCTTTTATACTCGGTACGCAGCAGTAATCCCATCTATCGGAGTTGAGCGGCAGCATAAGTGACGAACATCACCACAAAGAATGGTCAATGTAATATTATTGTTGACCAATGTTATGCGCTTTCAATATTGTAGGCCTTCATATTTAGTTTTTTTCCGACTCATGGCTCGGCGTTGATATAGACTTGGCAACAAAAATACAAATTCATGAATATCTGTATTATCAAAGCCGGTACAGTAATAATGTATGACATAAATGATCGGAAATTTAATTTTATATAACTTTAGTTATGTAGTATTTATCGATAGGACCACTAATAATATAAATATTTGAGAATTCAATGTTAGGCCTTCCCCTAAACTACCATTTCACTCAGTATGAGTAAAATGATTTATAGCCTGGAATGTAGTGACTCATCCCCTGACATATACCGATTTTCATTAAATTTTCTTCAGCCGTTTTCTCGTGATGCGTGTACATACAGACAGACAGAAATTACGGAAAAGTAAAAAGTGCATTTGCTTGTTACTATGGACATGACCAATACAGAAATACCATTCTTTTCAAATTCTGAGCAATGTACAGACAAAACTCTTTAGTTTATATTTACCATTTAGATAATAACATTTAATTAAAAAATAGAAAGATTAAAAAATATAATTAATTTATTACTACATATTTTCCCTTTTTCTCTTTTTTATTAAATGCAAATTTTCTTACAACATTGAAGAATTTCACTAGAGTATACCAGAAACTAAAACACAATCACTCCCATAACTGCAAGGAGTTCCATACACTTTTATACAACTACAAGACCAAGGCTGATTTTTAGAGAGGAGAGGAAAATAATTCTATATATGCATGTGTATCTACATAAGAGAATACTGGAAATATTTAATTGTCAGTCTTTTCCTTTACTTAACAATCAGTTATGATGCCGATGCCAATCATGCTCCATGTTGCCGTCAGGGCCACAAAGCCCATTGGGCTGTAGTATCAGGAGTTGTGTCTTCAGCGCTACCTGAGCAGATGCCTCACTTAGTAGCCAGGCAGGGTAAGAGTCGACACCTCGCTCTATGGCCATACGATGAACTTCAGAGGAGCAATGAGAACCTGATGGAGCTGGACCCTGGACGTGCTGTCGATGGACGTACATACGTTCTTCCACCAGGAGGAGTTGCTGCAGGTTTACAGGGCCGAGCAATCCTACTTCATGAACTAGGACTTGACCAGCCAGTGCCACAAACATTGTGAGGGAAAGTCTTAAACAGCTTCCTCAATTTCCAGGCTGCTGTCCTGTTGTGGGAGAAAATTTGAACTTGACTGTTTCATTGTGCTTCTGGTCTGATGGATGCTTTTTGTAAGCGGAGGGCTGAGTAGCTTCTTCTTGATTGTATATTGCAATTTCCTTTCTTTGAAAGATACAGTTTGGTGTGTAATATAAATATTGCTGTTACATCATAATTGCTGAAGTAAGTATGTAACACTTAGCTATGATGTGACAGCAATAATTACTCTCAGAGTGGAGCCTGGGTTGTTAGTGTGACTTATGGTAGTCTGTAAGAGAAAAGTGTGAAGGTATTACATATAACATCTCAGTGTAGTCTTCCAAAGTTTGAAATGTGCAATCATATGATAACCTGATATCTTTTTATATATTCTTGGTCGAGTTTGTGAAAAATGTACATCCTAACAAGAATTCTTGGAGTTACTTCTGCTGAGAATTTTGCAACTGCCAATAAGTGAGCTTGGTAATTTATTGTGTGTTCTTTTGTAATTTTTGAGTTAGAACATGGTCTTAAAGAAGAAGAATTACTGGAACTGTTATTGTGCTCAGCAGTACATCAGGCTACAGTCATTGAAATAATCTAAGGCCTGGATAAGATATGCTGATGGCTTAGCCATGTCAAAATCTTGGATCCCTTGAAATCTCAATAGATGAGCAACAGTGGAAGTGGTGAGTACTTCGAAGGCTGGTTACATACTCTTGGCAGGTGGTGCTGTGGGAAGGAACTGACTACCCAACCTCATGTAAACGGGCCATGTTGCCTGATGAGGCTTAGCTAGAAGAAGGAATAATATGGCTGCCAATGTCCAGGGGTTGGATATGACAGTAAGCTGTATGTGAAAAAGATAGAAATTCCTGAACTTACATACTAAGAGCATTTATCATGAATTGTATTAGAATTGTGATTTTCAGGTTAAATTTCTTTCTCAAGTACCACAAAGAACAAGAGATTGATTAAGGAAAAGGCAGGCAGGAGAAGAAAATAGTATAATCAGCCAGCTGAATGGGGCAACTACTCAAATTCTTGCTGCCTCCTATCCTCAAGTTTACAAGATCAAAATCCTGGTGTTGAAGGGCACTTACATGCTACTGTGTAAATACACATTTGAGCATATTAGAAAGGCTTCTTCAGAGCAAAAATATGGTTGCTCTGGATCCCTTGAGACTATTTATAGTTAAAAGACTATGAAACACATACTATCACCCCCTAGTTTACTGTATAATATTTCTGCTGTACTAATATTACCTGCACATATTTCTGAGATTTTTCAGCTGCTGTTCAGTGAACCAGGTGGCAATGGAACCCACAATAATGTAGTACCGTACTTCATATTGAGTTTTCAACATATTTTAGGACAAATTCATAAACACTCAAATGTGTTGTAAATATCAATTACAAGTATAACAATTAGTGCTGAAATTTTTCAATTTCAAGTCACTACTGTTAATTTTGAGTCTATGGAGGAATCATATTTTTGAATGAGGTAATAATTATTTCATCTGTGATGATTTCCAAATAATAATAATAATAATAATAATAATAATAATAATAATAATAATAATCAGGCAAATGATAGGAGATAGAAAAGAATTCAGAAACAAAATTAGAAATACGAAATTTATAGTAAATGAGAAGAAGGAGACAGGAACATTGTGGACAGAACAAAGGAAACAGGAGCACAGCCAAATGATGAAGAGATTTTGGGAAGAGAAAATGAAGAAGGGAAAGAAGTGAAAATTGTGTCATCATGAGATATTCGAGTTCAAACACTGTCAATAAGGGCAAAAATGATATGAATGAATAATAATAATAATAATAATAATCTTCATCTTCTTCTTCAGTCTTTTTTTTTCGGTATCCCTCCCAATTCATGTGAGTAATGGAAGGGAATGCATCAGTACAGTAAAACAGACTGGACCAAAATTTTGTCTGTATCTGGGAGGTGTCCGTTAATTGAAGGAGATGCTTACAGTCCACGAAACTTTTAGTGATACTTCATTTTACTGGGGTGAGGAGTAAGGAGGGAGCTACCCTGGTTCCGGTAATATTGCCAACTGAATAGAAATGAAATCTGAATTGAATCAATAGTATGATCGATATGAATTTTCTAAACAGTCGTTTCTGTGTAGGAGTTCTAGGTTGTTCCGGTGATGTACTTTGATTTTCCTCACTGATGTTCAATCTTAACCTATATTTTGACTCTGCTGTATAAATAACAGCAGTATTTAAAGTGTTGCAATTATACCGCCAGATGTCTCACGGCGATGCATAATCGATTCATATTTTTTGTCTCAGAGGTTGCCAATACAGATCTTGAAGATAACCGAGGTCTTCAGATTCAGCACTAGGGAGCCGAAGTATTACTTAAAATTTTGCGTACTGTACATAAGCAATACTTATCCCTCAAATGCATATACAGTACTATCTAAAAGACATTTTAAGAGATAGTATGTACAGTATTGCAGGTTATTGCAGTTTTTTGAATATTAGAACTCTGTTTCATCATCACTTTTGTAATATACTGCACTTCTCTATTGTTCCATTTTCTTGTACAATTCTTTAGCCTCTTCTATAATCATGAGCCCAGAGACTGCCATACTCATTCATTAATTAACATTAATTAAGGTTTTTGCTATGTTCAAGTCTAGGACATATACCATTTTTTTCTTTTCTTGTTACCACCATTTCTTTCCTCCCCTTACTTTCCTCTTCCGTGAAATTGTAGTTGTGACCAGATGATGAAATGACATAAAACACACCAAGACAAAACTATAATAGCAGAAGCAACAGTTAAATTAGTTACGCCACACCATCTGGCAGGTACTCGTAGAATTGCGTGGTATTTTCAAATTTTTGCTGCCGGTTGATCGGGATCATGAACCAGGATAAAGCACTTGATGATTTTCCAGCTAACAGAACTTTCCAGATGATCGATTACTGGATAAAACAGTTTCTACTGCACTTCATCATCATCATCATCATCAGTCATCTTCTGGGGGTCTTTCCAGCAGACCGGGTAGGATTTGAGTGGACGATATGCCTCCATTGAACTCTAAGACTTCTCCTTAAGTTTCTTGTAATATCGTTCCTCTTGTTAGAAGATCATTTTTAATTTGGTCTAGCCACTTTCTTCTGGGACATCCAACAAGTCTCTTTCCTGGTACCTTCCTTTCCCAAGTACTGTCTGGGAATACGTGTCTCTGGCATCTTTGTACATGGCCAAACAATTTCAGCCTTGCAGTGCGCAGTCTTTCTTCCATTGTTAAGGTCACCTGCATATCCCTCCTTATATAGTCATTTCTGATTCTGTCTTCTTGTCTTCTTCAATGCAGATCTTAGAAATTTCAGTTCACATGCCTGTAATTTGCTGATGTCTCTCTTCAATAAGACATGACTCCCTAAGCTGTATGTCATGATTGATTGAAGGTATTGTCTCTTTAGCTCTTATGGGACCTGTATTATCCCAAACTAGATTCTGTGCTTGGTGGAAGAAAGTAGAGCCCTTTGACACTCTATTTTGGACTTCTAACTTAGCACTTCCATGAATTTGAGATGATGCTTCCATAATAACCAAAACTTTCCACACATTCAATACTTTCTGCCACAAGTTTTAGGTTACACTAGGTAGATGTTCTGCTCATTTTCAATGCCACTGTTTTCTGCTTACTAACCATTAATTTAAACTCATTAAACTTTTTACTCGAACAATCCAACTTCTTCTACACCTTATGCTCTATCTCTCTCCAAATGGCAACGTCATCTGCAAATACTAATGTGTTCAAATTTTTGGAGTCTGCAGCTTTGATTTTCTTTTAATAATAACATCCATGAGAGCAGTGAAAAGAAGTGGAGAGAGTGCACTGTGCTGTTGAACACCTCTCTTAGTTCAAAACCTTTCTGACCTACCATTTCCAATTTGAATACAGCCTTCACAATCTTCATATAACAATAGGATTTTATGGATTAAGTAATTTGGAGCCCCCAGTTGTTGTAAACCTTTCCATAGTTTACTTCTCAGCATGCTGTCATATGCCTGTTTTAAACACAACAATTAGATTCTTTCCCCTTCGCAGTATTTTTCCATTAGTTGTCTTATGGCAAAAACAAGGTCTGCTGTTTCTCTGTTACATCTATATGCTGTTCTTCCTCAAATCAGTGCTCTATCTGTGTTCTTAATCTTTCTCTATGTTCTCTTCTATTATCAGTGTGACAACAGGCCAATTCTACTATAATTCCCTTCTTCCAGTCATCTGGTATCTTATTTTCTTTACAGATTACTCCTAGTGTTTGATGCAACCACTGTAGGCCTTGTATGCCTGCTGCTTTGATATATCTGCTGACAGTCCATCTATTCCTAGTGACTTTTGTTTTCATGAGTTTCAAGGCATTTTCTGTTTCCGCCAATGTAATAAAGCTTCCTTCTTCTTCTTCTTCTTCTTCTTCTTCTTATTTAATTTCATTAGATTCATTAATTTCACTCTCTTATATCTCCCCATTTAACAGTTTGTCAAAATAGTTCTTTATCTCCTCTCTTATATCTTCTACATTCCAGAAAATAGTTCCATCCTCCATTTCAATTGCCTAGATACCCCTTCTGGCTGATCTTCTACTCTTCAGTATTCTGTACAACATTTTCTGATTACCTTTACAATCCTCTTCAAGGTTTTGTGTGAATCTCTCCCAGGTTTTAATCTTCTCCTCCTTCACAATTCTTTTTTTTTCTTTTTTTCCTTATCTCTGTATTCAGCTTTATTTTGGTAATATTGTGGTATGATACCTTGCATTTGTGTTTGTTTTTCATCATCCTTATTTTTCTTTTCTACATTTCATAGCCATTTTCACTTTTTCACTCCACCAACTAACTAGTTTCTTTCTCTTTTATGTTTCCTTTAATTTTGCCATAAGCTTCTACTGCACAGTCCACTAATGTTGTTTTGAACACCTTCTATTCCTCCTGAGCTCTGTGTGTTCCATTCCTTGGTAGCTTTTGGATTATCAGCTTTTTGAACCCCTTTTTATTTACCTCATCTTTAATTTCCACTCCTTTCTTCTGGGTGCTTTTCTTTTACTTGCTGTATGTACAACCTTATAGCTCAAGTCAACCACTAGGAGTCTGTGATCACTATTTAGACACTCCCTGGGGATAACTTTTGTGTCTCTCACGGTTTCTAATGCAGTAGTTTATCTGTTATCACATAGTCAATTACTGTTTTAGATCTTCCATCCCAGCTGTATCTGGTTATTTTATGACTATCTTGTTTCTTTAAGATGGTATTTTTTATTATCAGGTTATTTCTTGCACAAACATCTAGGACATTTTTGCCCTCAGTATTTTTAACACCATAACCAAAGGGCCCCATCACCTCTTCATAACCTGATCTGTCTACTCCAATTTGAGCATTGAAATCCCCTATTATCATGATATTATCTTTTCTTATTTGGTCCTCCAGGTCTTCCAGAAACTCCTCCTCCTCAGCACTGTCACATTCTTGCTGTGGGGCATATATCTGAACAACTGAAAGACTGCTGTTACCCATATTTACTCTAGCTTTGATGATTCTTTCATTTACGTATGAAACATCAGTTACAGCTTCAATATCTGTATGTAGTACAAAACTGACTCCATTCCTGGCTTCTTTGTTGTTCCCGTGCCAGTTTAGCTTGTACCTCTTCTTAGTTTTTTGGAGTTTGCCCCTTTTCATTTTGTCTAGTACGTGTATCTTTCTCCTTTCCATCATTTCAACTATCTCCTCACATTTACCTGTCACTGTGATTATATTCAGAGTTCCTAATCTCAGTTTGTTTTTCTGGTGAAGTTCTATCCTGTTTTTGGGTCTTCTGTTGGTATTTCTTCACATGTTTCTAGGATGAACATAGCCTCCGAAGGGTTATCATTAATTCCAGAAATGCTGGCTCGTCCTTTAGTTGAAAACATTTGCACGAGTACTTCTCTACTGACTCACTAGGCGTAACATAAAGACTACACTTAATTCGGTAAAGATGTATGAAATCACTACTTATATACAGTAAATGAACAGCAGAACAAGACTAATCACAATATCTCCTTTTGCTTTTTTTTGCTTTGCTACCCTCCTCTTCTCGAATAAATCTCACTGGTTTTTTTTATTTTTTAGAGAGAGAGATAATTTTTATTTTCTTTAAGTAAATCATGGGTTCTGTAGATCAATCATCTGTAATAACATGAAAATGAATAAACTTTTATTCCTGTGTTATATAGTGAAAGTATCATTTGGGCCTACTGTAGTAAAAAGTCACCTCTCAGCATTTTTTCTCTCCCTTTGTATACCAGCACTGTTAGTGTAATATGACTTCTCTCTCTTCTCTTTTAGCCAGTTCCAATTATGCATGATAACATATGTTCTGTGTTCTAAGAACGAGATTGGAATAGCAATACATACAACTTAACTTTGAGCTTTAAAATATGTTATGCATAAATCAGAATTCCGTTCAAATCAGTTACATATAACTCTGAAAAATAATGTACTTTAACACAATGCTGTTTTGCCAGAACCTGTTAAACTCTACACTTAATTTAGAACGATGTATCATCATCAGTGTACCTGTCTGCAGACAGTTATCAACAGAACGGCACTCTCCAATTACTTTTATTTCGAGCATATTCTTTCAGCTGAACATATATTTAGCCCCTCTTTAAATCTTTTATCATTCCAATTATTATTCGTCCTCAACCCCGCTTTTCATTTGTCTTTCCCTCTTCTTCTTATTCTTCTTGAACCCCTTGGTTTGTTGATTTCTTGCTAGGAACTGTCCAAGCCTTGCGGTCCTCCCAGTACTTCTTCATACGTGTTGATATTCTTGCCCTTTCTTGTGTAGAGAATATTCTAGTTGGGATTTTCTTCTTTGTAAGTGTAAAGTCTTTCCCTCTACAATAGCATTTTGTATTCATTCTCTCCTCAGTATGTATCCTATCCAACTAGCTTTCCTTTTTCTTACTGTCTCCAATATGCCTCTTTTTTTTTATTAATCCTCCTGAGAACTTCCTCTTTCCTTGTTTCATCTACCCATTTTTATTCTTTCCATCCTTCACCTTAGCCACATTTCAAAACTTTCCAGGTATTTCTCTTTTTTCTTTCTCAACGTCCATTTTTTGCACTACAGTATATGAAATGACATTTCATACAAAATATTTAGCAAATCTTTTTCGTAGCCATAAAATGATAGTTCTTGCCATTAGAAGTTCTTTCATTTTTCCTTATGTGAGTTTTCCTTGTGTTATCCTGCTCTTTATCTCTTCTGTACAGTTTCCATTCCATATAACGACACTTCCAAATATCTGAAAGACCGTACTTGCTCCAACATTTTCTTTCTGTCTCTACGTGGATACTTTTAGGTTGTTTTGAGATTTTCGTCACTTTTGACTTAGTGATGTTAATTTTCATTCTATATCACTGTCCACTATTTCCTGCAATTCTTCTTCACTTTCTGCTAATACTCTCCTCTACCTTTCCTGTAGTCAGATTGGGTTTCTCCCACATATTCCTCTACTTTTCCCTCCATTACTCTCAAAAGATCATTTGGCCCGGTCTCACACTTTCATCATAAATTTTGTTGATTAAGTCTGTAAGCCTTCCTATCACGTTCACTCCCAAAACCTTCCGTACTTCTGCTGATATCTCATCACATCTGACCACTTTTTTATCTCTTAGATCTGCTGTTGCTCTGCTAATCTCTTCCTAAATTATCTTTGGGCCTCTATTATCCTCATTATATTCCTCCTCTTCTTCTAAACCAATGATTAAGTCGTATAGTTCTTCTATGTACATTTTCCACACATCCTTCATCTCTTCTACATCAGATGTGACACCCTTCTTGCTTATTTGTCTTATTTCTCATTTAGTCAGGCTCTTTACTAATCTACAGTGTACATTTTATCCATTTTGCCATTCTTCTCAAATTTTTCTATTCCTAGAACTGATTTTCCACCCATTCTTCTCTATCTGGTGTTCTCCTCTGGTCATTTTTCAGTCTTCTTCCTTCTTCTGTAGGATCACATTGACATTGTCTGACTCGTTGGCTTAATGGTCAGCGTACTGGCCTTTGGTTCATAGGGTCCCAGGTTCGATTCCCGGCCGGGTCGGGAATTTTAACCTTCATTGGTTAATTCCAATGGCCCGGGGGTTGGGTGTTTTTGCTGTCCCCAACATCCCTGCAACTCACACACCACACATAACACTATCCTCCACCACAATAACACGCAGTTACCTACACATGGCAGATGCCGCCCACTCTCATCGGAAAGTCTGCCTTACAAGGGCTGCACTCGGCTAGAAATAGCCACATGAAATTATTATTATACATTGCCATTTCCTCCTTTCCTCCATCTTGTCAAGGATTTCTTGAGTTATCCACTTATTTCTGTTCCTGTGATCTCTTCCATGTCCTGTGTACTAATTCAGTGTTTCTACACAGACATTTTCCATATTATTCCATTTACCTGCCACTCCTCCAGGGGCCTTCATGGCCTGTACAGAGATGACTTGCTTGCTTTTGCTTCTTCCCCCTCATTTCTGTTACCAAGAGAGTAATCTCCGACCACATTACGTTTCCTTTCTTTCCCAACAACACTGTTCCAATCACTCATTTAGAACTTACTTGTCCTTGTACACTTTCTTCATAAATTTGTGAAATTTGTCCTGCTCTGCTGTAGATGTTGGAAAATATACTTGCATTACTATTGTGTCCACTGGATTACTTTTTATTTTAACAGGTAGTACTCTTTTCAGTGTATATCCTCATCATTATACCTATCTTTTGTTCTTGCTCTTTTCCCCTATGTATATCATCTTATAATCTCCCACTGTTCATTCTCATCCTCATCTCTAACTTTGCTGACCTCAAATATATCTATAACTGTAAAGTTTCTCAGTCTGTCAAAAATAATGCAGGAGTAATAAAATTTGAAAATACATGAACAAGAAAACAAGTAATAACAACTATAGATTAAGTCAAAACTAGAAAGAAATGGCTTCCATTTCAACTAAAGATCCCAAGTGTAGCCACTAAAAAAAAAAAAAAAAAAAAGGAATGACTGTATGGTATTGAATGTTCTTCCCTCACATTTAATATTTTATCAGACTTAATTTTAATTATTATCAAAATATAATTCACCTCCTCATGTAGACACAAACCCTGTGGCTGTCCACAACAAACATTATATCTGTAGGATCAGTTGATCTGAGAAAAGTGTACCTGCAAGAAGGTTATACACTACTCATTCTTTCTTTGAGTGACTGTGCAAGTAGGTTACGTATAAATCAGTTTCAACTGTATTTAGTTCCTTTGGTATTTATTCCAATCTGTCCTCCTCTATGTAAAATGATATAGACAGTAAAAAGTTTCTAATAATGGCAACGGTTAATTTGTGTGGATTTACACCTGAGCAAAATAATTGTATTTAGATTTTCTACCTCCCTTGTTGCCGAAAGGGTGAAAAGATACCTTGATGAAAATATCACATCAAAGAAAATTACACATTCAAGAATAAAATATGCATTTAGAAAATAATGCAAATATGGCTACCGAAACTGAGAATTTATTAATTAAGAGTTAAATATATACTTGCAAAATGTAATTATATAATTTATATTCTAGTATAGAGTGACCAGACTTGCTGTGCTATGATTACCTGGTATGCTAACAGTCTTATTGTTACACAGCAAGCACACAGAATCCTAAGGAATACTTTTTCCACTTAAAAATTATATTAGGTCATAAAATAAATTAATTACTGTATTCAAATTATTTTCTAACTATTCATTGAACATTGTATTACCTAAGATATTTAGAAACCAGGAAACTGCAAATCACTTCTTATTCTTCCTCACTTTGTCCCAGTTAAATAATGACAGTTTTCCTAATCACGAGGTGTCACCATTTTCCGTCCGATGCTCTTTCCTCTCCCTGTCCAAGGGTCTTAATTTCTTTCTAGACAGTTGTCAGTCAGATAGCTTGAGATGTACCCTATCTTCTTTTGCTAGTGAGTATGGAGAGGCACTTATTGATTACATAATCTTCTGCTCAGCATGTTATATGACCTTAAGTGTGTCTATGTTTGTTTTCAGTGATGGGTATGACCTTCAAACATACTCTTTCCGTATGTTGGGCCAATGTCCTAGATGTAGGGCCCCTTTAAACAATAAGCATCATCATCATCATCATCTGTACTTGGTCTTTAAGCAAAATTCCTCCTGGCTAGCTCAACATACACATCCCAGGAATGTGGACTTTATTGAAAGAAATGCACATGAATGTGCAAATAATTATAGATTATATAATTATAGATTGTTTACTTGCAACTTTGAGTGTGGTATGATCCCACACTTTGCCGCATAACAAGCAAATGCAGTTCTCGTTCACTTCATGGTATCGGGATATAGCACAAATTTTGTGGTGGAATCTATGGATGGCTACTCTCATGTTTACGTGGCGAAGCTCCTGGTTTGCATCCATCCACTTCTTATTCAGTATGACATCCATTTTGTAAAATTTCATCCAAACGTCCTCTTTTTTCTTGTGTCCTTCGGTAATCATTTATGCGCTTGGTGTCTTGTATGCTAGAGAGCAGTTATACCGTAGATCTTCGAAGTAGAAAGTTTTGTTCGAAAATTCTTAAACCCATATTTAGAAACCAGGAAACTGCAATATCACTTCTTATTCTTCTTCCTCCTCACTTTGTCCCAGTTAAACATTCTCATCTTCAAAGGTCTTAAAACTAATAAAAGGTTCCTCCTCAAATAACACTAAATCATCAATCATCATCACCACCTTCTTTTCTTGGGCTGTTATTTTAATTTCATGAACTAATAGAGGCTTATATCTTTACTTAAATTAGAGCTAAAGGGAACTGGATGAGAAAACAGATGCATGGTATCAGTGCTATGATCAGCCTGTTGTTACATGGAGATTCATTGCATGGTCAAAACTGGAGATACAGTAAATACAAATACAATATTTATATTCTTTGGAGTCTATGCAAGTGGGGTGTAATTGAAAAAATGTGCATCTCTTAATATTTTATGAGACAGGTAAAAGTTAAGAGAAAATCTTGTTAAGTGTGGGATGTCTGGTGTGTTATAAATATAGGAGTAGTGTGTGGGTTTTCCAGAAGTCTGTTATAGGAAAGTTATTCTGGTTTACTTCCATATTAGCTCAAACATTCTACTACAGTTGAGGAGAAATACCAGTAAATTAGTTCATATGTTCACATGTTTAGCATTTATTGAAATTGACAGCTATTACATTCAGTGATTTACAGTATACTGCTTGATATTTTATGTTTCTGTACTACTTTACTTTTTTTTTTCTGCCTGCATTTAAAATGTTAATTGAATGACTATGGTGAAGCAAATGAAATTTTTCAGTTCAAACAACATTCAAGTACCAACAACCCCTCCATATAAGTATAAAATAAGTCACTGTGTTGTGCCTGCCATTTGCCTCTTGTTACTGTTACAGAATACTTTGATGATTATTGAAAAACATTATTTATAAAATCAATCCAAGTATCTATACAGTATTAGTGGGGTTGGGTTGATGTCGCCTTCTGTACTGTTTCAAGTGTAACATTTCTTCAGGCCAAACAAGCGCACAATAATTATATATAAAAGATGAGGAATAATAGTATAGCAATTTTATTCTTACATTTTTTATTCAGTAATGTGAAATTTTAATATGATAAGAACTAGTTGTTTTTTCAGACTTTTGCCTTCTAAAAGTGTTTGAACTGTGATACAGCAGTGGGAAGAGGCTTTTAATTTGGAATGCTGTTAGAGCTATGTTTATTGAAACATTGTTTGAACAGTGCATTGTTATGTCTTTCTATAGTACAATAGAAGAAAATGTAAGTTTGGTGTACTCTTCCCATATAGGAATTTAAGTTTTAGAATAAACCTGTAAGTTATGTGTTGAGTTATTGTCTGTATTGTTTGTTTTTTATTTGTTTTAAAATAAAATAATATATATAGTCTTTCAAGATGGCATCACTAATTTATGAAATGTACTTCATTACCTTTACAAAATAATTTTGGGAACTGTGTATGAAAAGAAAATACTTTTGTTCATTATTTCAAACAGCAGAAGATAAATAACAATAATATTATGCTGAGAATGTGAAATAATGAATACCACAGGTTTTTCTGATGCTATCCCCATAAAGTTGAAGTTTTATCTGTGGTGCATTTCCTTTTCATTACCTATTCATCATTTCAAAATATTTCAACCTTCTGAACATGCATTTAAGAGGGAAAGATGAAATGAATTAACTTTACGTTCAAGGGTAATTCCAAAAATAATTTTTTTTGTATGTATGTATGTATGTATGTATGTATGTGATCAGATAGTTGACTTTAAACAAACGGAAAGTGTGCAGGTTACTGTTCATTGCCAGAGGTGGTATAACTAAATTTATCTACAAGATACTGACCGAACTAGCTCTCCCTATTAACGTCCTCAACAACGTGAGCTTAGATATGATAAAAGATTCCTTGAGTATTCTTCATCACTATCTCAACTTCTACATATCACTCAGTCCATTAATTCATCAATTCCTGTTGGCCAGTCAGTCAGTCACCACTGATCTGCTACCTTTGCATTTAAGAATACGAAGTCAACCGCCTGGTTTGAACATGGCACCCTTCCAAAACAAGAGAACCGATCAACCAATCACGTGCAGAATTTTAACGAGCAGTCTTCGCATCCTCTTACATGAGGGCGGAATATTTCCCACACTCTCTGACAATTGCCAGAACACTGACTCTTGTCAAACCCCAGAATTCTTTCTGGCATCATTCCCACACTCTTTGACACAAACCCGAACACAGTAAACAGAGTTCTTTCTCGTGCCAGCAAGACATGAGAGTAAACTAACCAGGCCTGCTATAGGGTGTTCCAACAGTTGTCACCTCTCTATTTTACTGAGCTGAACAAAGATTCCATTTCTTTCTTCTTCTTCTTCTTCTTGTTGTTATTTTATGACAGCATAGGATCACTTTAGTCAGTCCATCGTTCAGGTCTCTTTGAAGGGATTGTTCAGGCTTTGCGATCCTCCCAGTACTTCTTCAGACGCTCCGATTTTCGTGCCATTTCCTTGGTTGAAAATGTGCATGTTGTTGGTTTGTTTCATGTAAGGGTAAAGCCGAGGTTTGTATTCTTGAGTTTTGTATTCAATTTTATCTTATTTGTAGTGTCTTGTGTTGTAAGGCCTATTTCCTTCAGACCCTTTCTTACTTCCCTGATCCATTTACATCCTGTTGTGTTATTTTTTGAGACAAGATTGTGTTCTACTAGTTGTTTCAGAAGTCTTGAATCCTGCATCCTCAGGATATGTCCAAAAAATCCCAGTCTCCTCTTACGCATAGTATCTCTAATGGGTTCTAGCTCTTTGTACATGACCTTCTTAGGTATTATCCGCAACTGTCCATCTTTCTGGTATTTTTTGTTGATGCAGGTTCTTCCAAACTTCCCTTCAATTTTCTGAAGTCTATCAGTATTTGATTGTTTATTCAGGTGAAAAAGTGTTTCTGCTGCATATGTAGCTTCAGGTTTTATAACTGTGTTGTAGTGTTTTATTTTTGCATTTATTGATAGACATTTCTTTTTGTAGATGTCCCATGTTAATTTTTGTGCTTTAGCTAATCTATTTGTTCTTGTTTGGATTGAGATTTTTTAAATTTAGGTTATGTGTTATTACTTCTCCAAGATATTTAAATTGAATTACTATTTTGATTTTATAACCATTTATGGTAACTTTTATTAGTTCTGTTGGTTTTTGGGACATAATTTCAGTTTTTTCAAATGGCATTTTGAGGCCAATTTTATTTGCAATGTTTTGAAGTTCTTATATCTGGGTTTTTGCATCTTTTATGTCAACTGCTAGTAATGCCAAGTCGTTGGCAAAACCCAGGCAATTGTTTTGATTTTTTTGGCCAATCTGTATTTTTGAGGGACATTTCCTAAACCATTCTCTTATTACCATTTCTAGACCACTATTAAATAATAGTGGTGAGAGCCCATCTCCCTGCCATAATCCAGTTTTAATTTCCATTTCACCCCTAAACTTACTTTTGATTTGGTGTTAGTGAGGGTCAATTTTATCATGTTTATTAATTTGGGATGGATTCCAAGGTGTCTTACAATTTTAAACAGGGATTATCTATGAAAGCAATCATAAGCTTTCTTGAAATCTGCAAGTGTTATTACCATATCTCTGTTTCTTCTCCTATTATAGTCCATTATCAACTTAAGAAAGGTGATAAGAAAGTTTTGAAGAACTACAGGGGAATTACTCTAATATCCCATGTTGCTAAGATAATGGAAAGGATACTGGAAAGTAGAATAAGGTTGAGGGTTGAGAAGCAGATACAGGAAAATCAGTTTGGTTTCAGAAGTGGAAGGTCAACAATAGAGCCCATTTTCATTATGAGACAACTAATGGAAAAGCATTGGGAGTACGGGAATGATATGGTGATGACATTCATTGATATTGAAAAGGCATATGACAGTGTCCCTAGGACGAAAGTTTGGGACAGTCTGGTGCAAAAAGGAATTGGACAGGGATTAATAAAAATGATCATGGCATTGTATAAGGAATGTTGTAGTTGCGTGCAAACACAAGTTGGCAGGACAAGTTGGTTCAAAATAACTAGTGGGCTGAGACAGGGAAGTGTTCTATCACCAATCCTGTTTACAATAGTAATGGATGACATCATGAGAATGGCAAAAGCAGCATATGGAGGAAGAGAAATGAACATGATGTTATTTGCAGATGATATTGTGATTTGGGGAGAAGACGACAGGAAGTTTCAAGAACAGTTGAATGTGGTGAATGGGAAGATTGAAGAATGTGGATTGAAAATAAGTGTAGAAAAGAGTAAAACTCTTGTTATGACTAGAGGGGAGAAAGAAGGGAAAAGTCAGATTAGACTTGCAGACAAGTCCCTGGAAGTAGTGGAAACGTTTAAATACCTAGGGAGTGAATTAATGGAGAATGCTCAACTGGATGCTGAGATTAGTAAAAGGATTCAAGCTGGAAGTTGTTTCTATCATAGTGTAAGAAATATGTTATGGAACAAAGATGTGCCAATGGAAGCAAAGGATACTATGTACAAGATGTATTACGTACCCATAACAACTTACGGAGCAGAGACTTGGACAATGACAAAGAAGGATGAGAGTCGAATACAGGCAGCCGAAATGAAATTCTTGAGGAGTATGATACAGAAGAGTAGAAGAGACAAAATAAGGAATGAGAAAATCCGGGAAGAAATTGGAGTGGAAAAAATGAATGATAGAATAGAGAAGAGCCGACTAAGATGGTTTGGGCACATAAAGCGAATGAGCGACGAAAGAATGCCAAAAAAGGTGATGGAAATGCAAATTCAAGGAAGGAGAGGCCGTGGACGACCACGATTGAGATGGAAGGATACCATCCAACGCAGCATTATAGAAAGAAACCTGGACTGGGACACAGTGTTGGAAGAGGAGTGGTGGAAAGACCGAAGAAAGTGGAGAGGAACCATATTTGCCCCTACCCGGCTACAGCTGGATAAAGGGAAATGATGATGATGATGATGATCAACTTAAGACCCATGATCCGATAAGGACAGCTCCTCCAGGGTCTGAAACCACATTGATATTCTCCTAGTTCTTTCTCAAGTTGTTAACTTATTAAGGATAATTATTGAAAAGATTTTGTATGTTATGTTTAGGAGTGAGATTCCTCTGTAGTTATTAAGGTCAGTTTTGTCTCCTTTTTGTGCAGTGGGTGAATGAGGGCTGTTGTCCAGTGTTCTGGTAGTTCTTCTTTAATCCAGATGGAGAAAAGTTGTTGATGGAGGGCAATGTTTGCTGATCGTCCTGCATATTTCCAGATTTCCACAAAGGTCTGATCTTCTCCTGGCACTTTGTAGTTTTTTAATTTATTCCGTGCTTGGCAAAACTTCCTTTATTGTTGGGGGGAGGATTGATGTCCTCTGGTGGTGTATTTATTGGGGTGTTGGTGTCCAAATGAAGGAGTTCTGTAGGTTCCTCACAATTTAGAAGCTTGTTGAAATATTTGGCCAGAATTTCTGCACTGTCTTTATTGTTATGAGGCAGCTTACCATTTTCATCCTTCATCAGCAGGGTCGGGGGTTCATATTTTCGGAGCTGCTTTCTGAAGGTTTTGTAGTAGTCCCTTGATTGAGTTTTATTGAATTCTTCTTAAGACTTGGGTAGTTTCTTTTCTCTCTTTTACTAGATTTTGATGGGATATTTAATTTTTGGTTGTGTACTAAGTCTTCAAGTTTATTTTTTCTGTTGCTCTTTGGTAATTTGCATTGTTGATTAGCTGGGTACGATCTATTTTTCTTTTAGATTTATGGGCTTGCTTCTGTTGTCTCCTCTGGGGACTGAGCTTAATTTTTATTTTAACTACGTTGTGATCTGAACCTGTGTCTATTCCTCAGAGGATTTTTACGTTATAGATCTCTTTGTGGTGGTATTTGTCCATGCAGATGTGATCCAGTTGCCATTCTCCTTTAGTGTAGTCAGGGTGTTCACATGTTTTGAGTTTTTGAGGTTTTCTCATAAAATATGTAGATTTTGAGATTAAGTTATGGTTTCTACACAGGTCATCTAGTCTCTCTCCATTTTTATTTGTTGTCTTGTGTGCTGGCCATTTTCCGATGGTGTCACGGTACAGTGGCGAAGCATGACGTTTTGAAAAGTTTTATCACACTCCTTCTGAGAGTATATTGTCGCTCACACTCCAGCACTTTTATGAGCAGTACAGATGTCACTTTATAAAAGTGAAAGATTTGATCATTGATATTACTTTTGTAGAAGATAACATCATTTGAAAATGATGAAATGGCACATAATATAATGAACACTACTGAGCATCAACATCGTAGAAATTAGCAGTTACAAGTGATTATTTTCATTGTTTAACATTTAATAAGAAATTAGCAGTCTCGATCATGCACTGATTGAAAATAGTTAACATCATGCAAAGCATATGGCACTCATAAACATAAAGTTTAAAATTAATTTCTAAAGGAGTTTTAAGGCTTACCTCAGTATTTCCTATTTGTACTTCAGGTCAGTATGGCGGCATGCTGTAGCATCTAAAATCTCTATCACAGCATTATAGAAATTAGGCCTCTTCGTTAAGTCACTCAGAAATTTCTTCTCAATCGCAATCAAAGAAAGTGCCGAGAGCCTGTCCTGTACTTGTGAATTTCTTTGGAAGGTGTTGTCCCCGTTTTACCATCAAGGTAATTTGCCCCAGACTAGTCAGCCAATCCCAGGCGTGCTCAGTCCGAAATATGATAAAAATAATGCCATAAAAATACTTACACCCTGGATCGTGATGGGGAACATATAACTAAATACGGACACTGTGAGGTCAATCAAAACTACAAATAACGCAAGGCTAAGCATGACGTCCGTTTTGGAGGAAAATCTGTTTATTAAAAGTAAACAAGATAAATATTTTTTTTAAATACCAAAGTATCAAATAATCCAGATTTACATGACACAGATTTTTTTTCTTTTCATCTTGAGAATCAGAATATATTACAAATTTACAGTGTATGCCGACAGACATACTTAACATATAAAATCAAAGCCGTCATTTTAACACATGGGCTTGCGTGCTCGCACCACGCTCAGTTGTAAAACATACTACGCACAAAATATACCTCTCGAGCCATGAACAATTTCATGAGAATAACAAACAATGTGGATAGGAGCCACACAAACAAAAACATGTAAGTGGCAATATACATTCCAAGAAACAAAAACATGATGTCATATTTTCCAGGGCTCACTAAGAAAAGCATGCGGCATTCACGCAACATGCATCCACTCAAAGCCTCAATGGAAATAAAGGAAACATAATTACACGTTAAGCAACACTTCCTATTCAACGCAGGTTCCTGAAAAATTATACATGGCACAAAATCAATAAACAGGTGAACTTTACAGTATCACGCACACAACGAACGTGGACTCCTGAAATGAAATTTTTGGACACAAATACATAAAAATGATCTAATTCAGCGTTGTATCCTGGAAAAGATGACATGACACAAAATATTCCTCAGCGCGATTCTATCGTAAAACAAAAACTGGAACAAACGTTGTAATATAAAACTCTCGTCAACTACAACAACCATAGAGACATGTACAGAAACAATAAAATCACGAAGTATAGGCCACTCAAATAAAACTCTCCTCGGTACACAAACATATCACACTCACCAACACACGGCGGAATGACTCAAAGTGGAAATCCACGTCTCCCAAAATAAAGCAGCAAATAACAAAACCACAGGGTCCAACCCTTTACACACGCTGCTCAACAGTCTACCCGAGGAAAGTCACACAATCAAAAAATGCAGGCCTTTCAGATGAGGAAGGCGTCCTCTTACTCAAAATCACACAAATAATATCTCATGTCCTAAAGTTGCGTAAAACTTAAGAAATATTAAGGACGTCGTCTAACATCCGCTCCCATGAAAAGAAACAAGACCGCGCTGGTCACAAATAAAGCACTCGTGCACAAAGTAAACATGAATAATAAAGTGGCCAACTCTGTAATAAATATGACGAACTGAAACTAAGAAATTGCCACATTGACAATCGAACATATCTGAACATCAGAAAGTTACTGAAATATCTCAATCCAACATCGCGCGAAGCTCATATTGATGAAAATAATAATAATAATAATAAATATTAAATTGATAATAATAATAACAATAATACATTTTACAGAAATTTTATTCCGATACTTGGAACTCGAAATACGAAACTGCGTTCGTAGAACTCGTGAACCAATAATTAATTTACCACCTAGATATACAAAATAGTTGTGAAGATGACGCTATCAACTTCGTGGATCCACACTCCACCGTCTTCACACTCTCATTCACACATCATGCAATAAATTCCAGAAAACGTGATGGCATGTTTACGTACACTTTGAGCTCCCATTAATAATACATTAATCTAGTCCTTCCTGACTTTAATTTGAATCCTTATATACAATTACAATTAAGCCCCGAGACGTACACAGCGTCTCAAACATCTAAGAAAACAAATCAAAATATTATACCAGGCTAAAATAAGAAACTGACTCGTAAGGAAATGACGCTAACCACTCAGCTAAATAAATCAGAATAAAATGTAAGAAAGCAAGCTGCGACCTCATGCAAACGGTCCACATTTATGTTACAATTTATATTTACATTAACAAGCTTCTTATCATTTACTTTAAATGGGACGTAGTCCTTCCAAACGAAGCTACATTTACAGAAATTAAATATCAAACTAACCTATCCCCTTTTGCAACATTAAACACGTTCACACTCACATAATTACATTAAAACACTGTATCATCTGTTATGTTGACTTATGACCGCTCGTCCTCAGGAGACAGCCAACCCCATCTTGCTTTTAGCCCGCTATATCGATGATAATGCTGCCTTCAGAAAAGACTTGGATCAGTCCTTTTGTCTCCATCGAGGGGTAGAAAGGTGATGCCGTATTTTCCGTTGCTGCTTCTGCTTCAGGATGTCGTCTAAAACATCCCCTCGTTCACAATGTAGAAACTAGGTCAAGATCAACCGCCCGTTACGAGAATACTACAGCCGGGGTAAATTCCACCGACCGTGAATCCAGTTCCCATTCCGTCGCGGAACCGCTTCTCTTATCTACTCCCGTAACTAGGTCAAATATTTTCCATTTATTATAGGCTGGACTGGAAATTGTTAAAGTTTACGCCCTCGGAAAACTATTTACACAGGCAGGCTACTATGCGTTTTGAAATGATTAAATGGAACTGTTCTCTCCCTTTGGTAATCTTAAGTTAAATGCTATTCTCCCAGTATTAGAAAACTTGAGTATATCAAATGCAGACTGAGCGTCTTCCAACAAAATCTTACGAGTCCCCACACGATCACTCGCGTAAATAAAAACTTCTTCTTACGATGTTACCTGCACAGAATCTCGCCGAATAATAGGGTAACTAACTGATGCGGTCATCGTTTTTATTAACTCGTCCTCGAAGACGCCGTCGTATCCTCGATTGGGGCCATGTCTTCCCTAGACCAATGCCTCGCCATATCGACGGTGGCTCTATCGTTTCATTAGCTCAACACATCGCGTACCTGACGCTTACTTCAAACATCTCTTATAAGTGGTCCTAGCCTCTCGCCCGGGCATCCGAAATGTTGTCCGTTGGAATTCAATTCTTCCCTTGTTCGGCTTTGTGTGCGTCATGTCGAAATTCCACCTTCCAAACTTAGCTGGCTATAGTCCATCTTCGTAGTAAGCGTCTTTCTGGACGACCGGAGGTGTGGCCTAGCCTCGTGTGCGAGGAACTATGGGAGCGTTCGCGCTGGTGGTGGGGGAAAAACTTGAACCTTTCCTCCAGCTGACACAGTCGAGTTCAGGCAGCGGACGTAGCCCTGGGAACCGACTGAAATAGTGTGGAAAGCTTAGGCGCGATACGTTCCCGGGTCGGGGTGGTCATTATGCAATGGCTCATCGGTGTACATACATCACACTAACTCAAAGGTGTAGGAATTACTTAATATGATAAACTAGTGAAAATAAAATAGTACCGTACATTGTACAAATCGAGTCATATTTCGATTGTCTGCCTTAAAACTTTGTCAATTAACTACACAGGCCTTTGAGCATAACATTCTAAAATTTCAGTTCTATTCCAGTACGGAAATACTTCGTAACTTTTGTCGTAAATGTTGGTGACGTCAAGAAATCAGAGGGTCATGCCTAAAAGAATTCATATCGGATGATGCTTTCGACACAACGTGAAATAAATCACAGTGTATAGTAAAAGTGGAGGTCAATATTTTGGCACTCTGTAGCCTTTCATTTATTCTTATACATTCTTACGAATATGAAATCTGTTATATAAAATTGAAAGGTTTGAACCATTTGGTAGAAAATCAATTGAACATAAGACAGTAACTTGCAACTGGTAATACTGCGAATAAAGGAAGTTCGTTTGAAACTGTACTGTACTGTATACCAAGGAAAGGCGCATCGGTACGCGCTATCAGTTCATCAATCGCCTAACGAATAGGAGGAAGTTGTTTCCACTGACAGCCTGGAGATATAATCTACTTAACGTGATTTCTAGTGAAATACGTATAAAAGAGATTAATTAATGCAAATTTGTCGGGAAAATGCAGAGAAGAAGCATTAGTAGAAATACTTCAGCTACTTTCATAATAACATTAACAATGTCTACTTTTCTTGTCCATCAGAAGAAATATAATAATATATAATACTCTTGAATAACCTGCTATTGTTATGACTGAGAGAACAGGTCTCTTACAGCAACAGCAGCAACAAAAACAACAACGAAAACAGCAACAAAATGCTCCGGAACAATAGACAATATAAATCTGTCTCATAAAATCAGAGCAAAAATATTATCGGACTTCTTACGTGTTCTATGATCACGTTTGTTTAATATTCGGAGTTCAGGGATCGTATTTACAAATTATTCAGAATAATCTTCACTCTCGTCTGAATCAGTGTCATCTGAAGTTTCACCGAGGTTGATGTCGGACTGGTCTAATTCTAATTCCTTATGCATGGTGTTGTCACGCTCCCAGTATTCCTGCTCAGTGTCTTTTACGTGGTCGCAACATTTTTTCCGTTTGTCATGCGAATACTGTGCAAGCAATATCCGCAAAGAGCTTCAAGACAGAGAAATATTTCGTACAGAATAAGCATTTTTATTTATATTGGGAGTAGGAGCGCCTCATTTATGAACAGTGAAGGCATTAGAGATGCTATGGCACACATTTTTATGCTAAAAAACTAATTATGCTGTATTACTTTTAATTGAGATATATTCTTTTTTTGCTAGGGGCTTTACGTCGCACCGACACAGATAGGTCTTATGGCGACGATGGGATAGGAAAGGCCTAGGAGTTGGAAGGAAGCGGCCGTAGCCTTAATTAAGGTACAGCCCCAGCATTTGCCTGGTGTGAAAATGGGAAACCACGGAAAACCATCTTCAGGGCTGCCGATAGTGGGATTCGAACCTACTATCTCCCGGATGCAAGCTCACAGCCACGCGCCTCTACGCGCACGGCCAACTCGCCCGGTGAGATATATTCTTATCACGGACCTCTCCTTTGATATCTCCCCAAACCGACTCAGTGTGATTGAGATCTGGATGATATGTTTCATATGTTCACTCATGGTATAAACACTTTCACGTGCCTAGCCTCGCAGTGGTCTCCCGGATTTAGAAGAGGACCTAGCAGCCATGCTCGTCACTTCAGTAATTTCAACTTAGCCCGCACGTAACAACACGCGCCGCTTGAGAGACGTTTTCACTTCAGCGCTAGCCTGGCGACTGGACCTGCTGTAGGAGTGGGGGGACGATAGCTCCCACCACTGCATGCGCAACCATTTCTCGCGCAGGACGCTTTCAACCAAAACGGACTATAGCAAACAAACCCGAGCTCCACGCTCCCTGCAGAAATTGTGACTTGTGCTGCTGAATGTAGATGTTTCTTGCCAGTTACTAGTACTTAATAAAATGATTAATATTCTCTGTACATTCGAATAAATAATGATTCATTAAATAAGCACTTCAATAAGGGCTCATATCCTCCGTACTTCGGCAAAACAAGAATCTGGAATGATTTTTTTTCATCTCCATGGTATCTCATTTTAAACTGGGCATGATTCCTGTCTCCCCCTGTGCTGTCTTCTGCTTCCGCTTGAATTCCTCAGCTAATATTAGAAATTGGCATTCTTCCTTAAGACGTGCATTTTCTTCCAGTGCCTGCTTACACCATAGTCGTAGTTGCCTTCGTAACTTCTCGTCGTCCTCACATGCCTCACACTCAGAATTTGTTTCATGCACTTCCTGGTCGAGACGTGCACGTTTACTTGGCTTTGGTCCACAAGCGTTGACCACCGCTCTGATTTCTTCGTCCGCTTCTTTTTCTGCTCCTTCTTCCAGTACATCTTCTTCTTTGTCCCCTTCTTCTACTATGCTGTCAGGTCTATAATAAAGCTTCAAGTTAGCAGCGTTGTGAACTGTTACATTAGCGCCGTCCATGCTCCTGACCGTATAAGCATTGTTGTTTAAGTTCTCTATAACTTCGTAGGGCCCCACATAAAGTTTACAAAATTTGGCATATATCTTGCCTGAGGCATCGCATCCCGTAGGCCTCCTGATTAATACCAACTCTCCGACTCGAAGCGGTCTATGGGAACGATTATGACGTAATCTTAGTTTTTTCTCGGCCTGTTTCTTCGAGTGTTCAGCGGCCGCTTGGATACACAGCTCGTGTGATGGTCTAGGGTCTTGTGGACGTGGAAGTTTCTTATTCCAGGGTCTTTCTGGGTACCGGTTGAAGTGTATAACGACAGGGATTTGACCGGTAGATTCGTGCACCGTGTCATTAATGCACTCTGTAATAATTGGTAATATGTCAATCCAACGGAAGTGGGCTTCGGATACATAAATCCTGCAGAACTTTCCTATCTCAGCCATAATACGTTCGCTAGGATTTCCCTGGGCGTGTCGAATAGAAGACAACACATGCTTAATTCCTAGCTTCTGCGTAGTATCTCGGAAAACTGCTGACGTGAACTGCGAGCCGTGATCCGTTAGCAGGTACTCGGGCGTGCCTAGCTTCGGTACCACGTTGTTCTTGAGACGGCTAATGACTTGCTTGCTGTTGACTCGCTGTATAGGACTAAGTACAGCCATCTTCGAAAATACACCCATTACTACTAGAATATGCTTGCAGTTTCTCCTACTGGCTGGCAACGGACTGTGCAGGTCTGCTGCGAATAGTTCTAGTCGCTTGGTAGGTAGAAGAGGCTTAGATGGTTGTGATAGTTAAAAGGTTTTAGGCTTCACTCGCTGGCAAGTGTCGGCACGTCTTAATTACGCTCCGAATCGTGTCCCTGATCTTGCTCCAAAAGAATGTCTCCTTCACTACATTCATCACCTTGTCAATACCTCCGTGACCGGTTATTCTGTGCCGTTAAGTCTCTCTGTAAATCCTTGGGTACTACAATACGGAATTTAGTGTGATCCGGGCGATAAATTTGTGGAGCATATTGTTATGGTACTGTGGCGCTATCCTTTTCACTAGCAAGAATTCTGGTGCATCTGAATTTAGCTGCTTGGTAAGAAATTAGATCCTCGCGCCGTTAAATGCGTCCCTCTGTTGTTCTCGTCCGTTAGCTCAGTGTGATGGATAATAAGCTCCCCTGGGCTGGGATTCCTGCTCAATGCGTCAGCTAACACGTTCTCCTTGCCTGCACAATGTTATAGGGTTAAATCGAATTGCTGCGCGAACAGCGCCCACCGCTGTACTCTATCGGAGGCCAATTCAGCTTTCAAAATGAAAGTGAGAGCTTTATGGTCCGTGCGGTTAGTCACGGGAAAACCATAAACAACTTTCTTCCATTACTGAAGTGCCGTAACAATGGCTAGCATCTCCAGTTCTGTTACCGTGTATTTCATTTCATGGCTACGTAACTTTCTACTCATGAACCCTAGGTAACTCCGTGTCCGCTCCAGTCCTTCCTCTTCCTGATACATCAGCCCTCCTATTTCTACCCCTGAAGCGTCTGTCTGGATTTCTGTAGTCTGGATACCCTAGCTTTACGCTGCTTGCTAGCATTTCCTTCGTGATGTTGAAAGCCTTAGTGCAGTCTTCATTCCACGCCCATCTTGAATTCTTTCTTAACAGCTCTTGAAGTAGAGCTACAGTTTCGGATTATCCTGGACAGTGATTCGCGAAAAAACTGAGTCATTCCCAGAAACTGACGAGCAGGTTTTACCCTGACTGGTGTGGGAAAATTCTGGATCACCTCGATCTTTAGTGGGTTCGCTCTCACTCCACATCCGTCCACAATGTGTCCCAAAAACAAGACCTCTTCCTGACAAAATTGTGACTTTTTCAGGTTAATCTTGATGTTGGCCTCATTTAAATTTCGCAGCAACTTATCCAGCTGGTCTAAGAGTCCTTCTACGGTCTCATCTGCCAATATGATATCGTCTATATATGTGATGGTGAACTTCCTCACTTCTAGTATTAGGTTCCTATCGAGTGCTCTGATTAGTGCAGAAGAAGCTGTCTTAATACCGAATGGAAGCCGTAATCGTATAGGTCTGTTGGTCAAACAGGAAACCAGTCATCAGTTGTGATTTCCCATCAAGTAAGATGTGGTGGAAAGATGCGGTCAGATCAATGGTAATAAAATGTTTCTTGTTTCTGAATTTCCGTAGGACTTCTCTTATAACCGGAGCTTTGTCATATTCCGGAACTAGGCGCTGATTTATTGCTCTAGCGTCCAATCACACTCGCACAGTGCCATCAGACTTAGGTATCACCACGAGTGGGTTTAGGAACGGGCTGGGGTGTTTACAAATGAGTCCATTCTCCTCCATCTCGCTGATCGTCTTTTTACTGCCGCATAGTGCTTCTCGGGTATTGGATAAATCTTCTTCTTCCACGGACTCCAGTCGTTAACGTTCAGAGAGTATTTATAATTCTTCACCATTCCGGGCTTCGAATCGAAGACATCCATAATGACCTTATAATATAGTCTTCAACTTATCCTTACCAGGCGGGCTGAGTTTCGCTTCGCTAACTTTCTTGTGAATCGTGGTGATGTAATCCGGTTCTTTCTATCCTTCCAACACAGCTACTACCTGCTCGAGCTGACTCATGACCTGTTCCACGTCTCTAGGTAAACATTGCGATCCGGGCTCGTCCTTAATGAGGTGTAATGTCCAGACTTCCTCTCCCTCGGTGGGTTTATCTCCGCTTGAGTCGACCACAACCTGATCTGAGCTCTCCGTCCCTTTAAACTTGATAACGTGCTGCGACATATCTATGACAGCCTGATGTGTCTTCAAAAAGTCTGCCCCAATATTTAAGTGGTAGTGTATCTTCGGCATTACGATGAATGTATGGTTAAAATAGCAGTTTCCAATTTCTAGTTCTAGGAACACCTGTTCCTTACAGACAGGAATCTTATCTGGAATAATCCCTCACATTTTCACACTTGAAAGCGGTATGGTAGGCACATGTATTTCCGTCCTTATGCGTTTTATTAAGTCTAAGGAGATCACGCTAATTGAAGTCCCCGTATCAGTTAAGATTTTAACAAAAATATTGGCAATTTTCACATGTATAATCGGCAATGTTCTCGTGGCTATCTCGTCCTTCCTCTGGATATCGGCAACCAATTCTTCTGGGTCGACTACCCACGCATCAATCTGCGCGATGATCCATACTTCATTCTTCTGCTGCTGTTGCTGTTCCGTCTCCTGCTGCCCTAAGAATATTGGCGTTTTTTCCCTGAGCAGACTCAAATCCCTGAGCTAGCGGAGTTAAATTGCTCCTCCTGTTCCCTTGTTTCTCGTGCTGAAGTGCCTCACTCTCGGCTCACTCACATCCTTCTTGCGCCGCTCTCTCCAGAATTGCCTCCTTCCATTGTGCGTTTTCTCGTTCCTTCCCGGCCAATTCGTCTAAGTATTTCTCGGATTCACTTCGTCTCTCATCGATTTCGTCCCTGAAGTTACGGCGTGGTTGGTTCCATTCTCGGCCTCCCGTCCCTGTGCGGTTTGTGAATACTCTGCCATTTCTGTAGGGGTGGCTAGAATTTTCTTCCCTTCTCGCTGGTCTCCTATCCTGCCATCGCCGATTTCCTGCGTTCCATCGCTCGAATCTAGCGGGCTGCCTACTGTAGCGGTTCCCTTCGTTGTAGCGGTACTCCGGCCTTGACTGCCACATCCCTTCGTGCCTAACGAACGTGTTGGTCCCCTGGTCTCTTCCGTGTGGTTTTTCCTCTTTCACGGTGACGTTAATTAAATTTAGCTGATGGTCGTGATGTCTAACGTTCCTGTGGTGCTATGCGTGAGTCGTCTGGTCTAAGTGCCTCAGAACGGCCTCAGTGTCCACTAGCGTCTTTATAGTCGAAGCGATCATGATCCTTTGAATTTCGACTGGCATCTGCGTCTCTATCGCGCTAATCAATTCCTCCTCCGTGGGTGCATTATCTAATGCTTTGAGCTGTTGCAGCTGTGCCGCAAAGAACTCAGATTACTTAGATGGAGAATTTGCCGGGTACTTTCTGGAATATAGCTCCAATCTTATGGCCTGCTGCGTTTGGGATTCCAATACTTCCGCAGGAACACTTGCTTAAATTCTCGTAGTCACTGAACGAGTAAAGAAACGCCGTAAACCAAGTTAGGCTGTGTCCGTCCAGTAGCTTGTCCACGGTCCTGAGCTGTTTTTCGCGAGGTACTCTGTGGTCGTGCATGTAGTCTTCTAGCTGACACAAGAAATCCTTGGGCGTCACTGCTCCTAATCCGTCAAATTTCCTGGGCACGTCGTCCCCTGTCCGAATAATATTAATTATTGGCGTTGACACCTGTGAATTTCTGGTCATGCGCGCCCTCTCTATGTTACTGGGTATACTCTAACTATCGTGTGCTGTGTCATCTGGCGGCTGTCCTAGCTTACTGGCTTCATTTAATGGTTCCGATCCCAGGTAACATTGCTGGTATGACATAGACTTTATGTTCGTCATGGACCTATCATCCTGCAATCTTTACTGTGTCATCTCCCTCTGGAGGTCTAGTATTATACTAGCGTGCTTCCCTAAATCACGCTTAAGGTCCGTTATCGGGCCGGTGTTGCTATCTATTCTGATCTCGGCCTTCTGCTGTCGCTCACCCCATGACGTTATCCTTTCTCCTAGCTCTGTGCCGTTCTGGCTACTATCTTCCTGGTTTTGAGCGATCCTGCCGTTAACTTTCTTCCAGAGACTAGACTTTTCGCCCCTGATTTCTGTCTTCACACAGCTGACTCCTTCCTCCGCGAACTGTCTCACTTCTTGGACATCTTTCTTGATCTCAGCTGTCATCTCTTCTTTGACCCAGTTTATCTGACCTTATCTCTTCTCTTGTATTGCCTCTACGACCGTCAACATCTCCGTCTTAAAACTTGATATTCTGTATTTAAAACTTGAATTGCGTCATACTTTCTTCGAGTGTCCCTACCTCGTTCCGTACCCCCATTTAAGCTTTTTACGATGACCATTAAGTCAGCCCTAGTATCAGTTATCTCTCCGTTCAGTTGGGCCACCTGCTCTTGACCTTGCGCAAGCTGTTGGGATAGCTCGTCCCTACCGGCGTTATACTCTACTTTCAAGGTCCTTAACTGTTCTAAAAGTTTCTCTTGTGACTGCCTATTCTCCTCTTTAATTCTTTCCTGCGCCTGCCCAATGTTTTCTTGTACCTGCCTAATGTTTTCATCACTCTTCTCCTGTGCCTGCCTAGTGTTTTCATCACTCCTCTCCTGTGCCTGCCTAATGTTTTCATCACTCCTCTCCTGTGCCTGCCTAATGTCTTCGCTTAACTTCCTATTGTTCTCCTCCAACAGCTTCCTAATCTCCTCTAACGTAGCCATTATTAAACACTTATTAAAGAGACATATGGGAATGGCTGTCCTTCAGACATAGCGACCTAGTCATTCAGTCGAAAGAGTCAACAAATAGCCAGTGCCCTCACGTAAAATAGGAAGAAAATCAGCTCACTTAAATATTATTGTTAGTGCCAACGATTATCTCACGAGATAATCGCATACAATTTGGGAAAATAAAATAACCTGTTCGCATAGGTTTTATCAGAGCTGAATAGAAGAAAACGATGAACTCTATCTCGCTGTTATAATCAGAATTATCCTTAAACCTCGACGTCACCTAATAATAATAATAATAATAATAATAATAATAATAATAATAATAATAATAATAATAATAATAATCTGGTCACTTTTATCTCGGGCGCCACCTTCATTCTGCGTCATGCCCTTAATTCTATAGCCTAACTTGAACCAAATTGAAAGAAATACCTCCCGACAGGTTTCATTGCGTTACAATTTACCTGGAGAAAACTAGAAACATACCCTGGTGGGTGAAAATATCAAATCTCTACTCTGCTATACGGTTAGTTCGCGTACTTCATATGTTCAACATGCTTTGTGACATATAACCTGCCTGACTTTACCGTGTCATGTTGCCCATCCTATCCCCAAATTTTGACCTCGTAGCCTCGCTCTAAAAATACTTGAAAACACTCATACTAGGCATAGCCTTTCGTATGGTAAAAGTGAAATAGTATCTAACTGCGATTACACTGGCGTAGCCAAGGGGGGGGGGCAGTGGGGCCGGGCCCCCCCAAAAAAATATTTCCTGAAACTAGAACGATGATCACCCGTTGTTTTACGTACGGTACGAACAACTTAAAAACGTACGCCGAAATGTTAAGTTAACGCAGCGACAAGAATCTACTAGCAGGGCTCAATAGGGCCATACATAAGTCTCCACATTTGTACTGCTTGAATGAAAGGAAGACACTTAGGATTGTGATGCGTGGGGATATTTACCTGTAGATGTCTCAGTATTGAGAATGTAACCGTGTGTTGACAAATGTCAAGACATGGAGAAAGGGGCAATTAGGAAGGGATTACTCAGTAGGGGGCCGGAACGTGACCACCGAGATAACAACATCATGTCAGCTTTTGCATATCGGTTCCAGGAAACAACAATGTCCTAGGGATCCTCGGGTTGTACCGTGGTTGAGAGATGTGCTGTGTTTAAGTTGCAGCGCTGGGAAGACTGTAACAGGATTGTGAGCTCCACGTTAGTTCCTCATTTTGTGCCATATAAGTAACTTTTTTGAAGAGGGGCCGTTCTGTCACTGAGAAGCCAACACCATGTGCATCCTCGGTAAGTTATGAAAAAGTTTTTTTTTTACTTTTAAAATAGCAAGACAATCGTGGAGTCGTGCCTAAGTTCGATAGGTAGGACTATATATTTTATCAAATGCCCGGGGACTGATTGGAACCTCAAATGGCACCATCAAAAGTGCGGGTAACTATTTTGTAATTAGCGGGCGTGATAACTCAGTTCCAATGGTTCTATCTTCTCATCAGGACGGCCCAGGCTTGAATCGCAGTCGATACATGAAACATTTTTAAAATCGAAAGTCACGTTCTATTGATACGGTTTCTACTTAAAACACAGATCCCGTCCCTTACGTTTCCTTACACATTTGAGCCAGAACCGCATCATTTATGGTGGCGAATTTTGAGTATCCAACCATTCTTCGGACTTACCTTGTACCTTAAATGGTGAGTGGATGCAGTGGCCTACCCACAAAATAATTTCAGTGGGTCCAGGCCAGTAGTGTGGATACAACTTTTCCTTGAAAGGGGGGGGGGTGAAAATTTTTTAATTTTTATTTAGAATTTACTTTACGTCGCACCATAGATCTTATGGCGACGATGGGAAAGGAAAGGGCTGAGAGTGGGAAGAAGAGGCCAGGTAGATATTTCGATTACGGGAGATTCAAGAAAAACTCCACTGCACCCCAAAACAAGGTTGTATCCTCCCGATCCCATGACTTTCTTAACTCTGTCAGTGCCGGGAATCGAATGCAGAATGCTTTAAGTCAAATTCGTAAATAAGGAGACCTAAAAGTAACCAGCCGGCCCCACGGTGTAGGTGTAGCGTGCCTGTCTCTTACCGGAGGCCCCGGGTTCGATTCCCGGCCTGGATCTGAGGGCTGGTTCGAGGTACACTCAGCCTACGTATTCGTAATTGAGGAGCTATCTGACGGTGAGATGGCGGCCCCGGTCTAGATCCCCTGTGGGTTGGGGCAGTAGAATAACACCCACGGTATTCCCTGCCTGTCGTAAGAGGCGACTAAAAGGGGCCCCAGGGGCTCTGAACTTTGGAGCGTGGGTTGGCGACCACGGGACCCTCAGCTGAGTCCTTACATTTCTTCCACTTACTTGTGCCAGGCTCCTCACTTTCATCTATCCTATCCGACCTCCCTTGGTCAACTCTTGTTTTTTTCCGACCCCGACGCTATTAGGTTTGCGAGGGCTAGGGAGTCTTTCATTTTCACGCCCTTCGTGGCCCTTGTCTTTCTTTGGTCGATACCTTCATTTTTCGAAGTGTCGGACCCCTTCCATATTTTCCCTGTGATTAGTGTTATATAGAGGATGGTTGCCTAGTTGTACTTCTTCTTAAAACAATAATCACCACCACCACCATCCTGGTCTAGAAAGCCAAGAATAACGGTGGAGAGGATTCGTCGTACTGACCACACGACTCCTCGTAATCTCCAGGCCTCCGGGCTGAACGGCCGTCGCTTGGTAGGCGATGGCGCTTCGGGGCTGTTACGTCATGGAGCTTGGTTTGGAAAAGTGAACAGAGAAGGAAGCGACACCCCTGCAAGGCTCCTTAGCTTCCAGCTAGTTCTTCTGTCCGGCCTCGTGCATTTAGGACAGTAAGAAAACGTACGACTTGATAAATACTCCTCATAAAACTAACTCATACTAACTGCATCTATTTATAACAATAATCACAAACGCCTTCTTTTCATGTGGCTCAGTTGGTTGTGTCTCTGTCCTTCTGAGTCCGAGTTCACAGGTTCAAATCCCGGCTTGGATCGGTAACCCTTAAAACGGTGTTGAAATGGCAACAGCTCAGTGTCGTTTCTGACACGTTAATAAAAATTATACATACGAATATTAGCGTCACAAAACTCTAACTTTATACTACTATATTCTGTATCCCAGGCTTGCGAGGAAAGTAATTAACAATTTACTTTACGTCGCACCGACACAGATAGGTCTTATGGTGACGGTGGGATAGGAAAGGCTTAGGAGTGGGAAGGAAGCGGCCGTGGCCTTAATTAAGGTACAGCTCCAGCATTTGCCTGGTGTGAAAATTGGAAACCACGGGAAAACTTTTCAGGGCTGCCGACAGTGGGGTTCGAACCCACTATCTCCCGGATGCAAGCTCACAGCTGCGTGGCCCTAACCGCGATGGAACTAATAGGACAAGGTAAACCCTACATAGCATATGTTGTAACGCGTGTTTTTCTTTACCAACTAACAAAATATCTATACCCATACGCTTTATATTATATTTATTTATTAGTGCCTTCAGCACAGTGGCGAAGTTAGGGCTCCAGGCCCTCTCGTACACTTAAGCACATACTAATCAGAATCTTAAATAAAATACTGAGACACTTAAAATAGTTAAAAGTACATAAATTAATAGAATTGAAAATACATTTAAATAAATTACTAAATTAATATTAGAACTAATTCATATTTAAAACTCTTAAAAATGGCTAATCCTCAGGAACGCACACACTCATACTTCAACCATTCAGTCAGCTGTCCTCAGCAGGTAGTCTCGGCAGGTGACCTTAAATCGTGATTTTAAAAAGCTAGTTTCTCTGACCTGAACTGGCAGGGAATTACATAATCTGGCGACAGTCACCACAAATTGTCTATTAATTTTGTTTGTGCGGTGCAGTGAAATAGAAATAATGAATCTAGAACGTGTATTTAAGTTGTGAAATGGTGATTAAAGATGAATTTAGAAGAAATATACATTGGCTGACTTTCAGCTACCACTCTGATCACCAACGTTAAAGTGTGTAGCTGCCGACGTTTATCAGACATCAGCCATGAGACAGCCTGATAGTATGGGGTGATATGAACATCGTACGCGATATTGTAAATAAATCGCAGGCAGGAATTCAGTGCTCGTTGAAGTTTAAGTGTTTCTTCTCTCGTCATGTCAACTAAAACAACGTCACAATAACCAACAATAGGGAGAATGAGTGTCTGTATTCGTTTGACCTGTAGGGGCCGCAGAATACTGCCCTGTGGGGCAACACTAAGTTACATTTTCCATTTAGAGGCCTTGTCGTTTACTGTTACACGCTGTTAACGGTTACTCAAATAAGAACTAAAAACCTTAAGCACAGCCAGGTCGAAATTTAGCAGTTCCAGTTTCTTTATAGTCGGAATTACTATAGTGTCAAAGGCGCTACTGAAGTCAAGAAGGATACGTATAGTGAGCAGTCGTTTCTTCCTAGCGTTTCTAATGTCTTCAGTAACCTTCAAAAGTGCTGTAGCGGTACTGTGACCCTTCTCAAATCCAGATGGTAAAGGGTACAAAAGAGCATTTTTATTTAGGTATTCCAGAACTTCCTCGTATACTAAACGTTCAAAGTCTTTAGAAAGCGCAGGGAGTACGGACATAGGTCGATAGTCAGAGGGTGATTGTGGGTCTAAACTCTTATGTTCCGATATAATACTGGCTGTTTTCCAGACAGTAGGGAAAGTTCCGTTTAGCAAACAGTAGTTCAGTATGTGCGTCAGTATAGGCGAGATAGCACCTATAATGTTATGTAAAAAGTAATAGGAATATCATCTACACCTGTAGTCTTTGATTTAATCGAGTACAAAGCCTTTTAACCTGATTTTCTGTGACACTGTGAAATGTGAATGGTGGATTGGCTGGAGGAGAGTGCGTTGAGTCGGTGCAGTTAATTTGGGTAGGTTGATTATTTATTCTACTAAAGTAATCGTTCAGTTTGTCAAGTGGAATGTCAGGAGTTGTCTGTCTGTTGATGTTTTCCTATTCCCAGAGCTCTAAGCTGGTCCCGTGCGCGATTAGAATTTAAGTTGTTAGCTAAATTCCGAAAATATATACATTTTTTAAAATTTCTGGATTAACTGCTTTGTGCGATTTCTTAAGATGCGGTAAGATTCGAAGTCTGTGTCATCTAGGGTTTGTTTATAATGTCGAAATAACGAGTCACGGTGGGCCCTCATTCTCTTGCCTTCATCGTCTAGCCATGGACAAGAAGGACGAGAAACCTGTATTGGACGGGTGTGTGTGTGTATATCTTTGCCGCATTATTTATATAAAATGTCACTTCTTTATTGCTTATCACATGGCCATTATTATAATAACATTACCGTATTTATTCTAAACCAGAATATTGCATCCTTACTCAAACTGTTTATTCTTGCATTCATTTCACTTGTACTCGGAATATGTGAAATGCTGCAGTTATGTTGGGACGGGCGTAACAGAGGTAGCCGTGGGACGGGCGGGGGGGGGGAGGGTTGTCGCTGAAGAAGTCCAGACACCCCAGGAGTTTTAACGAATGTACTTTTATTGAGCATTTTATATATAATGTACATTAATATTAGCTTACGGAGTCCGACTCATTGGCTGAGTGATCAGTGTTGAGGCCTTCGGTTAAGACGGTCCCGGGTTCGATTCTCGGCTCCGTCGGGGATTTCAATCGCGTCTGATTAATTCTTCTGGCTGGAGACTAGGTGTTTGTCCCAACATATTCATATTCAGACAACATACTACACCACCAACCACCAAAGAAACACACAACACTGATTACATCCCTCTATATGGAGCTGGCGTCGGGAAGGACATCCGGCCTAAAACAGGGCCAAATCTACCTGTGCGACACAGTTAGCACCCGCGACCCCACAGATGTGGGAAAAGCGGCGGAAGAAGAAGAAGAAGAAGAAGAAGAAAACTACTATTAGCTTTCGGAATCCGCACGAATCTACCACTCTTACTTGGATCCAAGCACACCCATTTCCTTTTTCGGTATTCTACACCACCTAAACTATGAAAGTTTGGACACCTATCAAAATAAAATTCTGGATGAACGAGCCCCCCCAAACTGAAATCCTGGCTACGCTACTGTGCGATTAATAAGAATTTACATTTTACCTTCACCTCTTGCTTGTCCATCCTATAGGTAGCGTGGATTCTATTTTCAAACCTAACTTTATTTTACTTAATTTCCACGTTCCTCACGTTGTTCGCATCCGGTAAAATGGATAATTCGAATTCAAAAAAAGTACAATAATATCACACATTGGGCAAGCGATTCGTATGACCACCGTGTCCAAAATACTAAAAGGGTGTGAGAAGCAAAAACAAAAGCCCTACGTTGGCTGCGCCACTTATATGTCCCAGTTTTACCATCAAGGTAATTTGTCCCAGACTAGTTAGCCGATCCCAGGCGTGCTCAGTCCGAAATATGATAAAAATAATGCCATAAAAATGCATACACCCTGGATCTTGATGGGGAACATATAACTAAATACGGACATGGTGGGGTCAATTAAAACTACAAATAAAGCAAGGCGAAGCATGACGTTAGTTTTGGAGGAAAATCTGTTTATTAGAAATACACAAGATAAATATTATTAAAAAATAGCAAAAGTATCAAATAATCCAGACTTACATGACTGAGATTGGTTTTTTCTTTCCAGCTGGTTAGAGTCCATCTTGAGAATTAGAATATATTACAAATTTACAGTGTATGCCGACACACATACTTAACATATAAAAACAAATCTTGAAGTTTCACTAATTTTAACACGTGGGTTTGCGTGCTTGCACCACGCTCCTGGCTTTTACTTTTTGTTAACGCTTTTAACTGTAGATGAGTATGTTCCCCATTTCTGTGCACTTGACATTGCAGTGGGGTCCCTAACCTTAAGAAAAGACGTGATCTAATGCGCAAAAGGGGTGGGGGGAACTAACCTTACTGTACAATATACACTGACTGACAGAGCAAATGCAACACCAAGAAGGAGTGGTCAGAACTTTATGCCAATTGCAGGGTAGACTGACGTCACTGAGGTATGCTCCTGATGTGAAATGCGCCGCTGTGCTGCGTACGTAGCGAACGATAAATGGGACACGGCGTTGGCGAATGGCCCACTTCGTACCGTGATTTCTCAGCTGACAGTCATTGTAGAACGTGTTGTCGTGTGCCACAGGACATGTGTATAGCTAAGAATGCCAGGCCGCCGTCAACGGAGGCATTTCCAGCAGACAGACGACTTTACGAGGGGTATGGTGATCGGACTGAGAAGGGCAGGTTGGTCGCTTCGTCAAATCGCAGCCGATACCCATAGGGATGTGTCCACGGTGCAGCGCCTGTGGCGAAGATGGTTGGCGCAGGGACATGTGGCACGTGCGAGGGGTCCAGGCGCAGCCCGAGTGACGTCAGCACGCGAGGATCGGCGCATCCGCCGCCAAGCGGTGGCAGCCCCGCACGCCACGTCAACCGCCATTCTTCAGCATGTGCAAGACACCCTGGCTGTTCCAATATCGACCAGAACAATTTCCCGTCGATTGGTTGAAGGAGGCCTGCACTCCCGGCGTCCGCTCAGAAGACTACCATTGACTCCACAGCATAGACGTGCACGCCTGGCATGGTGCCGGGCTAGAGCGACTTGGATGAGGGAATGGCGGAACGTCGTGTTCTCCGATGAGTCACGCTTCTGTTCTGTCAGTGATAGTCACCGCAGACGAGTGTGGCGTCGGCGTGGAGAAAGGTCAAATCCGGCAGTAACTGTGGAGCGCCCTACCGCTAGACAACGCGGCATCATGGTTTGGGGCGCTATTGCGTATGATTCCACGTCACCTCTAGTGAGTATTCAAGGCACGTTAAATGCCCACCGCTACGTGCAGCATGTGCTGCGGCCGGTGGCACTCCCGTACCTTCAGGGGCTGCCCAGTGCTCTGTTTCAGCAGGATAATGCCCGCCCACACACTGCTCGCATCTCCCAACAGGCTCTACGAGGTGTACAGATGCTTCCGTGGCCAGCGTACTCTCCGGATCTCTCACCAATCGAACACGTGTGGGATCTCATTGGACGCCGTTTGCAAACTCTGCCCCAGCCTCGTACGGACGACCAACTGTGGCAAATGGTTGACAGAGAATGGAGAACCATCCATCAGGACACCATCCGCACTCTTATTGACTCTGTACCTCGACGTGTTTCTGCGTGCATCGCCGCTCGCGGTGGTCCTACATCCTACTGAGTCGATGCCGTGCGCATTGTGTAACCTGCATATCGGTTTGAAATAAACATCAATTATTCGTCCGTGCCGTCTCTGTTTTTTCCCCAACTTTCATCCCTTTCGAACCACTCCTTCTTCTTGGTGTTGCATTTCCTCTGTCAGTCAGTGTATAACACGCTGAGTGGTAAAACATCCTACGCACAAAAGATACCTCTCGAGCCATGAACAATCTCAAGAGCATAACAAAAAATGTGGATTGGAGCCACACAAACAAAAACATGTAAATAGCAGTATATACATTCCAAGAAACAAAAACATGATGTCATATTTTCCAGGGCTCACTAAGAAGAGCATGCGGCATTCACGCAACATGCATCCACTCAAAGCCTCAATGGAAATAAAGGAAACATAATTACACGTTAAGCAATACTTCCTATTCAACGCAGGTTCCTGAAAAATGCTGCATGGCACAAAATCAATAAACAGGTGGACTTTACAGTATCACGCACACAACGAACGTGGACTCCTGAAATGAAATTTTTGGACACAAATACATAACAATGATCTAATTCAACGTTGTATCCTGGAAAAGATGACATGACACAAAATATTCCTCAGCGCGATTCTATCGTAAAACAAAAACCGGAACAGACGTCGCAATATAAAACTCTCGTCAACTACAACAACCGTAGAGACATGGACAGAAACAATAAAATCACGAAGTATAGGCCACTCAAATAAAACTCTCCTCGGTACACAAACATATCACACTCACCAACACACGGCGGAATGACTCAAAGTGGAAATCCACGTCTCCCAAAATAAAGCAGCAAATAACAAAACCACAGGGCCCAACCCTTTACACACGCTGCTCAACAGTCCACCCGAGGCAAGTCACACAATCAAAAAATGCAGGCCTTTCAGATGAGGAAGGCGTCCTCTTACTCAAAATCACACAAATAATATCTCATGTCCTAAAGTTGCGTAAAACTTAAGAAATATGAAGGACGTCGTCTAACATCCGCTCGCATGAAAAGAAACAAGACCGCGCTGGTCACAAATAAAGCACTCGTGCACAAAGTAAACATGAATAATAAAGTGGCCAACTCTGTAATAAATATCATGAACTGAAACTAAGAAATTGCCACATTGACAATCGAACATATCTGAACATCGGAAATTTACTGAAATATCTCAACCCAACATCGCGCAAAACTCATATTATTATTATTATTATTAATAATAATAATAACAACAATAATTCATTTTACAGAAATTTTATTCTGATATTCGAAACTCGAAATACGAAACTGCGTTCGTAGAACTCGTGAACCAATAATTAATTTACCACCTAGATATACAAAATAGTCGTGAAGATGACGCTATCAACTTCGTGGATCCACACTCCACCGTCTTACACACTCTCATTCACACATCATGTAATAAATTCCAGAAAACGTGACGGCAAGTTTCCGTACACTTTGAGCTCCCATTAATAATACATTAATCTAGTCCTTCCTGATTTTAATTTGAATCCTTATATACAATTACAATTAAGCCCCGAGACGTACACAGCGTCTCAAACATCAAAGCAAACAAATCAAAATATTATATCAGGCTAAAATAAACTGACTCGTAAAGAAATGACGCTAACCACTCAGCTAAATAAATCAGAATAAAATGTAAGGAAGCAAGCTGCGACCTCATGCAAACGGTCCACATTTATGTTACAATTTATATTTACATTAACAAGCTTCCTATCATTTACTTTAAATGGGACGTAGTCCTTCCAAACAAAGCTACATCTACAGAAATTAAATATCAAACTAACCTCCAGTGATGTAGTTGGAACAAAATATTTACAGGAACTCACCTTATTAATTCAGCAATTTCCAAATGGACTCGTATTAGGTGTCAAAATCAGCGGCCTTATGTTTCCGACAAGTTGTTTCGTCAGCTGAACGTTTCCCCTTTCGTAGCCATGACTTGACATATGGTTGTGGGTTAAATATATGCACAGGGGGTCCAACGCTGCTTATGAAAATAAGTCCGCTTGATCTTGCAACCAGCAGCCTATTTCTCTTTTCGGCGTGGATCTCATTGTACACCTATGACGTTTCAGTGCTATGTATAGATTATAAGATATTCTTACTGAATGTAAAAATGTTACGTCACTCTAAAGCGGCAAAATATTTTCCGGAACGGCGTTCCGGCCCGTTCCGATCCAACTAAACCACTGAACCTAACCCCCTTTGCAATATTAAACACGTTCACACTCACATAATTACATTAAAACACTGTATCATCTGTTATGTTGACGTATGGTCGCTCGTCCTCAGGCGACAGCCGACCCCATCTTGCTTTTAGCCCGCCATATCGATGATAATGCTACCTTCACAAGAGAAAGGTGATGCCGTATTTTCCGTTGCTGCTTGTGCTTCAAGATGTCGTCTAAAACATCCCCTCGTTCACGATGTAGAAACTAGGTCAAGATCAACCGCCCGTTACGAGAATACTACAGCCGGGGTAAATTCCACCGACCGTGAATCCAGTTCCCATTCCGTCGCGGATCCGTTTCTCTTATCTACTCCCGTAACTAGGTCAAATATTTTCCATTTATTATAGGCTGGACTGGAAATTGTTAAAGTTTACGCCCTCGGAAAACTATTTACACAGGCAGGCTACTATGCGTTTTGAAATGATTAAATGGAACTGTTCTCTCCCTTTGGTAATCGTAAGTTACATGCCATTCTCCCAGTATTAGAAAACTTGAGTATATCAAATGCAGACTGAGCGTCTTCCAACAAAATCTTACGAGTCCCCACACGATCACTCGCGTAAATAAAAACTTCTTCTTACGATGTTACCTGCACAGAATCTCGCCGAATAATAGGGTAACTAACTGATGCGGTCATCGCTTTTATTAACTCGTCCTCGAAGACGCCGTCGTATCCTCGATTGGGGCCATTTCTTCCCTAGACCAATGCCTCGCCATATCGACGGTGGCTCTATCGTTTCATTGGCTCAACACATCGCGTACCTGACGCTTACTCAAACATCTCTTATAAGCGACCCTAGCCTCTTGCCCGGGCATCCAAAATGTTGTCCGTTGGAATTCAATTCTTCCCTTGTTCGGCTTTGTGTGCGTCATGTCGAAATTCCACCTTCCAAACTTAGCTGGCTAGCAAACAAACCCGAGCTCCACGCTCCCTGCAGAAATTGCGACATATGCTGCTGAATGTAGATGTTTCTTGCCAGTTACTAGTACTTAATAAAATGAAATATTCTCTGTACATTCGAATAAATGACTGATTAATTAAATGAGCACTTCAATAAGGGCTCAGTGTGTATCCTTTTTGGAGACCGAGAAGCTTCTTTCAGCAGAAGTGCTTTTGCTGGGATGGTGAGAATAAGGTCAATCAATTTCTTTGTTTCTTCATATGCTTTTTTAAGACCACTGGTGTTCAAATATTGGTAGAGATCATATGCATTATTTTTCACAAGGTCCGGCTTCGTGTAGAAGGCAGACAGTTCACTTTTAAGTTTGATGCAGAACCGGGCGTGTTGGCCGTGCGTGTAGTGGCACGCAGCTGTGGGTTCGTATCCCACTGTAGGCAGCCCTGAAGATGGTTTTCCATGGTTTCCCATTTTCACACCAGGCAAATGCTGGGGCTGTACGTTAATTAAGGCCACGGCCACTCCCAACTGCTAGGCCTTTCCTATCCCATCGTCACCATAAGACCTATCTGTGTCGGTGCGACGTAAGGCCCCTAGCAAAAAAAGTTTCATGCAGTCAAAATTTTGACCATAGGTCTTCACTAACGATTGATAGGCACTGTTTGGGAACTTCTTCACGAAATTGTTAAACTGGTCAATATCAATTAACTGAAGGAACTTCAGCTTGTTAATATCAGAAAATCTATCTGATAGTTGCATGGATATGATGTCAATTATTTCCAAATACAATCAGAGGAATGTTTTCTTGGTTCCTATCAAATCAATTCTCTGGTGCCTTTGAGGATAATCTTGCCTCCCTTCATTGTCTTGCAACTTTCACTACATTGTTTCAAAATTATTTCTGGTTGTCTGTAAAAAATGCTTTAAACTGCTGGATCTCTTTGGAGCGGAAAGCAATATCACATGTTTGCTTCTGAAGGATCTGATACAGAAGATCATATTGAGGGAGCTCTTCAGCAAATAAATTTAATAGGAAATAGAAATCAAAGTCTTACAGGGCAACATAGTAACCCTTAGCTTGCATTCTGGTTCCACCATCCCATTCGCCTGCGTTATCTTTCATTTCTCTGAAGAATTCACGGAGATCTGTATAGACAGAGAACACAACTTCAACCAGCCTACCAGCATATATCCATCGGGTAGGTGCTACTTTGATAATTGTCTCTGTATTACTTTGTCAAGAACAGCAGCCCTTTTAGGGGATGATGACAAAAACCCCGGTAACCTGGACATGGTCTGAAAAAATACTTTGCATTCCTTGATGTGGTTAACAGATTGCTGTAATATCAAGTTAGCCTATGACCAAAGCAGTGAACAAATATAGTCTGGTCATATTTATCCCTGACTAACTTCTGCAACCCACTGTGCTGTCCTGCCATCACTGCTGCGCCATCAAATGTTTCTGCTACTAACTTTTCACCGCACTGAAATTCTTGTAACACTCCAGAGAGATGTTTAGAGAGAGAAACAGCAGAACGTTCACCGCTTACATCACTGAATCTCAAAAATCTCTCTTGAATTTTGCCTATGGAACTAACACATTTAAATACCGTCGAGAGTTGTGTTCTGTTAGAAACGTCCATACTTTCATCCAAAAATTATAGAAATAAAATTTGCTTTCTTAATTGTCTTTAATTTAGCTGGTCATAAAAGCAGCTGTGACTATCAGATGAAAGTCCTGAGAAAACTGTAGATGTTTCTAAGTGGTGCCGAAATACGTCATCTTTCTTAGCAATTAATGCTAGTAACTCCATGTAATTACCTCTGTTACCAGATCCTTCAGTTTCTCGATGACCCCTGAAAGGTAATTCTTGCTTTGAAAGAAAACACACAGTATCTATTAAAGTGCTGACAATATATCTGTTATATTTTACTAGCTCATTATGCTCGTCAATTTTCTTTCTGTAAGCTGTACTCAAACATAACTCTATTCTGGACCTTCCGAACTGAATCATATCGGCAACAGCATTGATGTGTGCTTGAGACACCTCATGGTGTCTCTTTAAAACTCTGAAACTATCTAAATTGTCCACACCGTCTTTATTCCAAGTATTATTTTCTGAGGAAAATAGAATACATGGCCAACAGTACAGTTTATTCATTTTTCCACAACCACATAACCAGTCCAGATTTATGTACCATGAGTTATGAAAATATTGTACTGTTCTTTTTGATTCCTTACTAAATTTTTAAGGGAAGCCATGGGTCTACCTTTTTCAATTATGTTTTTCTTTTCTTCAACATTTCTCAACGAAAACGGTGTTTTCATTAAGCTTTCTATTATTCATGAACATTCTGGGCCTACCAACTCACTTATTTATGAGATGAAAGCGACAGCACTCATTATGATGTTTAATACGTTGTGCAGTCCTATATGCTATCCTTACCTAAAACCAAACCAAACCCCATGGCACTACAGGGCCTTGGCCTACCAAGTCACTGCTGCTCAGCCCGAAGGCCTGCAGATTACGAGGTGTCATGTGGTCAGCACGACGAACCCTCTCGGCCGTTATTCTTGGCTTTCTAGACCGGGGCCGCTATCTCACCATCAGATAGCTCCTCAATTCTAATCACGTAGGCTGAGTGGACCTCGAACCAGCCCTCAGGTCCAGGTAAAAATCCCTGACCTGGCCGGGAATCAAACCCGGGGCCTCCGGGTAAGAGGCAGACACGCTACCCTTACACCACGGGGCCGGCTATCCTTACCTAACATAAATTAAATATAAATTCATACTTTAACAAGAGAAGTCACATCATGTTATAATAGAAAACAATAGCACAATAATATAACAATGCACTGTTGAGCATGGCAGAAAGAATGGACAGAACAGCTCAGCTCCTATGTTATAAGCTTTTGTTTCCACTTTCCACAGTGGTAACATGACCAGAGAACGTTGCAGGATACATCTCAGTGCCGAGGGGAGAGGGGCTTTGCTTGGCACAGGCGCAGCAATACTCGCCTAGCTGTTAGAAGAGATGGAGTGGTAACAGCCTCTCACTCAGCAATCTGATGCAATAGAGTTTTCGCGACACATCCAGGCATAGAAACAAAAATATTCATATTAAAGAATATTCTATTTTTATATTTTCAAACTGTTACCAGTGGTAACAGTGGATACTAGCACACTTCGTCACTGTCTCACCTATTAATAATTTTACATGATGGTTAGAGATGTTATCTATGGTCTGGTCCAACAGGTCACAAAATTCTTCTGTTTTTTCACGGTCTTTTGAGGAGTTGTTTTAATCATTAGTGGAAGCATGGACATTTGTTATAGTATAGATTTTATTAGATGCCTTTAAGGTGAGCATTGAGAGTCGTGGAGACTGTGATTTGAATTCTTGAAGTGAGTTTATTATTTTAAGGCTGACCAAAAATCCTGTTCCAAATTGTGGGACATTCTTCATCACACTCTTCCTGGGTATACCTTTATAAGTCTGTACCCTTGAGATTCCAAGGCTTCCTGGTCAGTGTTTCTCATTTCCTGTAATCCCACGATAAGAATTTATGTTGGTCCATTATGTCGGTGATCACTTTTAGTTTACCAGTTTGCATGAGTGAGTTTATATTGTGTGTAGAGAAGTAGGTCATCTGCTTTGGTTTGATTCTTGATTTTGTCTCGTTCGTGTATGTGGTACTGGGGTATTATTGTGCCTCCAACTTCACGTATATTTTAAGTAGCAGCCCACCATATCCGAATGCTGCCTTCTCTGAACTCTTGGTTCAGCCGGTGGAGTATTCCTTAAAAGACCTTCCATGGTTGACTGTCAAGGTGTCACCTGTGTGGGACTAGGTCCCGAGTTACGACTTTGCAACAAGACTGCATTGTTGAATGCTCTTGAGAACGGTTGGCTGTTGAGAGAGGTCTTGCATTATTGTAGTGATAAAGTATTTAAACCTAGAGAGAGAGAGAGAGAGAGAGAGAGAGAGAGAGAGAGAGAGAGAGAGAGAGAGAGAGAGAGAGAGAGAGAGAGAGAGAGAGAGAGAGAGAGAGAGAGAGAGAGGAGAGAGAGAGAGAGGAGAGAGAGAGAGAGAGAGAGAGAGAGAGAGAGAGAGAGAGTGAAGAGAGAGAGAGAGAGAGAGAGAGAGAGAGAGAGAGAGAGAGAGAGAGAGAGAGAGAGAGAGAGAGAGAGAGAGAGAGAGAGAGGAGATGAGAGGAGAGAGAGAGAGGAGAGAGAGAGAGAGAGAGAGAGTGAGAGAGAGAGAGAGAGAGAGATGAGAGAGAGAGAGAGATAGAGAGATAGAGAGAGAGAGGAGAGAGAGAGAGAGAGAGAGAGAGAGTGTGTGTGTGTGTGTGTTTTTTTCATTTAGTGCTATTTATATATTGGTGTTTAGTGTTTGTTGGTAGAAATTGGGAGTAGTGGTATTTATTTGAATTTTATAACAAGTTACGGTAATTCAGTTGGTGATCAGTAGATTATGTTTTCTAGCTTAAGTAGGCTAGCGAATTTAGGTTTAGGAAATACTTTAGGTAATAACATTAACTTTTAAAACAATATTTTTAAATATCTGTAGGTTCGTTGGTAAAATACTTAAGAAGGTAGATTATCATAAGGAGTTGTAAGATATTGTAACTTCTGCCGCAACTTTTCCGAAATTTCTTATAGATATCCATTCAAACTATCACAAAGATAATCATTTATTAAATCAAATAACACGATACACCTGTAAACTTCAATTTAAAAAGAAGTTAAAGAGAATACTCAGTAATTTCACTGGATAATTATAGTACTTAACAGTTTTTGGATTGTTGGCGATTCTATTAGAATTCTATTAGAATTGTTGACGATTGTTGCTACATGCACATGGTAGTTGTGTAAATAAATAAAAAATCAGCTTAGTTCCCTGCACACTTTGTACTTTCCACCTTCGTTTATTCATTGAGTAAAAGTTAAAAAGTTAATAATCAAAATCCTATATCCCAATAATATTGCAGTTCAAGCCCCCCGGCATAGTTTTGACAGAAATTATTGTAGAGAAACCTCTCATTTTTCAGCATTTAAGGATACTTATTCTCCGTCCCGTGCAGTAGGGAAAATAATAGTAATCCACCAGCGGTAAAATTTCATATAACCACATTTCAGCTGAGAATTGTAGTGTAGATACAGTATATTTAGATAGTAGGTACCGTATCTTGCCTGCTATATTTGTGTGTATCTATTAGAGCATAGTACTAATAATAACCTGTCTTAGCATTTAGCTTTGTTGGTAATCTTTGAGTACATTACGAGTAGTTCTTGCAAATTTCAAACTTGCAATTTTCATTTCTGTTTGTGCTTAGTAGTGACATATGGTACCAGTATTGTAATTAGGATACATCTGAACATAGTTTAAAATTATTTTAGCATACAGCACAGTAGTATATGAGTAAGATCTTATTAGAATTTAGCGTGCTTATTTTATTATTGTAAAATATTTGTGTAGTACCAGTATAGTAGGTGTAATACTAATATAAATGGTCCATTATTGGACATTATAAATTTTCCAGCCAACTCATTCCTGGTTGCCAGCGTTTCGCCCTCGTGTGCTAGGTTGGTCTCATCAGTTGGTACCTAGCACACCTACCAAGACGCTGGCCAGTGCATACCGTGGAGGCCACTGCATAGGCTACTTAGAGCCACTGGCAGTGCCAATGCACTATGAGAGACTTTGTCTTTTTACCAAAAATTGATGCCTGCTTGGCCATCAGATGATATAGATGTTGATTCCCATAGTAACTGATGAGCCCAACCTAGCACACGAGGGTGAAACGCTGGCAACCAGAAATGAGTTAGCTGGAAAATTTACAATGTTCAATAATGGACCATTTAAATTGGTATTATAACTTCACTCATTCGGGACAAATATTTCAGATTCCCTATGGGAAACAACATCTATATCATAGTAGAGGTATCTGTAGAAACTCTCTTACTAAAATTCTGTTGTTGTAATTAGGATAGGCTTAATTGCAGTTTAGAATAGTGTAATTCTTGCCTATTCCTTTCGGTATTCAGTAATTAACAGCAGTTTTTATCCTCTTAGGGTGTTGGATAAAAATAGAGTCGACTAAGTAGTATTGTAGTGTAGTCATATATTAATTACCTTATTGCCATGTGATCTTCGAGTACTATTCCAGACAATATATCCCTTTGTTCGTTTTTTTGCACATAAGTTTTTTTAATTTTCATTTTTCTGTAAAGAATGGCTAAGGAGTGCAAGTGTAGGAACTGTGGGTGTGGCGAGGCATTGAGGGGTATGAGGGAGGAGTTGGAGAGTTTGAGGAAGATAATTAGGATTCTCACAGAAGACAGGAAGGATTATAGGCCTCCCTCAAACAATGTACAGGTTACAGTAGGTGTACAAGAGAGAGAGAGGAAGGAAAGGGGGGAGTTGTAGAAGACAGGTGGTCTAATGTTCTAGGGGAAGGAGATTGCGGGCTAAGGGCTCTCTTCAGAATCAGAATTCAGGACAGGTGACTGTGCGAAATCGGTACAAATCACTCCAGGTAGAACAACAGAGGGAAGATGAGGAACAGGGAACTGTTGCTGAGATGTGTGGAAGTAGGAAGAAGGGAAGAGGTAGGAAAGGGAAATGTAGAGTAGAGGATAGGAAAAGACAGGTGGAACATGGTCATGGGAAGGAGAAAAGGGAGGAGGAAGTAGCTTCTGTAGCTATCAGGAAAGATAGGGCTCACGAGGAGGGGAGGGGATCAAATGAGGTGGGTAGGGTTGAGGCTCTGGTCATGAGGGATTCCATCATTAGACATGTGGGGAAAGTGTGTGGAGGAAAGGGAACCAGGGTAGAGTGTTACCCAGGAATTAGGTTGAGGCAGATGTTGAGGAAAGTAGAAGAGAGGGAGTAGGGGAAGTAGAAGGTGGTAATGTTTCACGTTGGTACCAAGAACGTAAGGCAAGCTGATATAAGTACCAACACAGTTGGGGATGTGTGGGATCTGGTAAATGCAGCACGGATGAAGTTTAAGGAAGCAGAGATTGTTATCATTGGAATACTGTGTAGGAGGAATACTGACTGGAGGGTGATTGGGGATTTAAATGAGACTATGGAGTGGGTATGTGGGAAACTGGGAATGGAATTTCTAGATCTTAATGGGTGGGTAGGAGATAGGGATCTGCGCCTTCACTTAAGCTGCAGTTGTACGTATAAGTTAGGAAATTTCTTTGGAAGGGTAATAGGGAGGTACATTCAGAGAAATGGGGTTATCTAGGGAGCGGTGATAAGGGTACAGAGATCTGGAAGTCAAGCAGGGATGACATAAAAATGTTAGTGTTGAACTGTAGAAGTATTATAAAGAAAGGAATAGAATTAAGTAATTTAACAGATATATATTTACCAGATATTCTAATAGGAGTCTAATCATGGCTGAGAAATGATATACCGGTAATGGATGTAGAAATTTTCTCACGGAACTGGAGAGTGTATCATAGAAATAGGATAGGAATGATGGGAGGGGGAGTATTCATTCTGGTGAAAGAAGAATTTGTAAGCTACGAAAAAGTTAAAGATGAAGAACATGAAATTCTAGGTGTAAGGCTCATTTCTAAAGATAATAGGCAACTTGATGTCTTTGGAGTCTACAGACCGGAAAAGGGTAGTGCTAACACGGATTCAGAATTACTGTAATGTGATTTCATGTAACTTACAGCATAGGTAAAAATATGCACTGTCTGTATCTGCAACTTTGAAAGATTTGTTTCCAAATGTTTCCAAATTCTGAATTTGCTGGCGCTACCTAGAGAATAATCACCAGTTGCCACTGGATATAAATCATAGATAGGAAAGTAGAAACACAGGACACATAGATGCTGATTAGAGGCAACAATAGAAATATAAAAGAACGATGGCAAACTCAACATCTTCATTCAATGTCGCCTTCATATTTGGACTCTCCCCTTATCAAACCTAGTTCTTCTACATCTATTCCTTATCATCATCTGAGAGGCTTGTTTCTGATTTCCAGGTTCATAAGGGGAGCTTGCTTCCACACTTCCTGAGTAGGCCAGTCTTCACTTTTGATTTGAGAAGTGTACAGAGACAAGAAGGACAGATAAATCCAAGAAAAGGGAAAGGTACAAGTAGTAGACAAGGAACACAAGGCAAACACAAGAGGAGAAAAGGAACTGAAGTCAATATGCATAAGGCTATGTGGGTAGAGAGAGCAATAGAAAGGGAAGACAAGGATAAACATGTACATATAAAACAGAAATTTTAAATTTTAAAATGTTCTTTAAGAGCTAGATACTCATTATAGAGGATCCCATGTGTGCTTGGTCAAGTCACTGTTTAAACAAAAAATGTTTACATTGCCTGAAACACCCATTTTCAAAGTACTGGCAGCAAAAGCTTCATCAATTTTACACCCCTCTAACTATTTGTATGGTTTTCAAGGGTGCAGGGGAGCAGGAAATTTTGTCACAATGGACTTCTTTTATATGCCAGTAAATATATCAACATGAGACAGGTATCTTCAAATACAACTGGACTGAAGCCAAAATCAATCTGCTGTCTGAGCCACTCAGCTCAATATTGTTACTGTTGTTACATTTGTAATCATATGTGGGAATGGTATATTAACACATTCATGCCCGTATCCGAGTTACTGCCTATATAGAGCGTGACCATGCTGTGGACCGCATCCGAGTTAGCCCGGATAAGCGCAACCTTGAGCTGGAGCCGTTCCCACGCAGCTGGGATCTATTTTGGTCACAAATATGTGCGAGAGAGATGAAGGTAATACCCTTATGAATGCTTGTACTCACCAGAAACCACATGGCCACGACGATTTTCCCTCCCAATGCACTTCTTTTGTTTTGTTTCTGAAGGTAGCCTAGCACTGACCCAACTAGCTGCGTAGCTGGTTTGTTATTGCACAAGCATGTGCATAATCGCGTTCTGAATTGTAACCATGGCGTGTAGGAACAATATAAATGATGTAAGTGGTGCGAATTTATAAAACATAGTTTTTCAGCTGCTTGAAAATTATCTTGGCCAGGGGTATACAGTCTATATGGACAATTATTACAATAGCGTTGAACTTGCGGAACATTACGGGAATAGAACACTGCCGTATGTGGAGTCAAGTAGGGGTGTACCAAAAGATCTAAAGGAACATAAGGGAATTCTCAAACGGGGGGAAAAGTGAACCCGAAATACAAGTACAGTCACCCCTCTCCGACATCTCAGTTCCATCTACTTCATCAGCTCCAAGTCAGCGTCCCACGATTTTGCCGCCAAAAAGGGCACCGGCCAAGGATAACCATTTAGGTTAGATGGGAAGAGAAAAGAGCATATTCTCTTGAAGATTCCACCATCAAATAAAGTCAAGTTCTTCTCAAGAAGGCGCAAAGTGTGCTTCAAAAATAAAATTATTAGTGAAACATGCTATTTTTGTGGTTCTGAAGCTATGGAAGAAGAAATTATTCATGCAGTGTTTCAAAGAGAAGAAATATGGAACCCAAGACACAAAAACTATAGAAATGTAACTCTTTTGCAAAATAAGTGGACTTAAGTATCTACAACAGTTTTATCGCATTCCTACAGTAAACATATTTCTTCTATTGTCACACTTTACTGGGCTTAACATTGTGACAGGACGAAATTGCGTATGGATTTTAGTGTCGGAAGTGTCCGAGGAGAAGTTCGGCTTGCCAGGTGCAGGTCTTTCGAATTGACTCCCGTAGGTGACCTGCGTCGTGATGAGAATGAAATGATTATGAATACACACATACATCCAGCCCCCGTGCCAATGAAATTTACTAATTATGATTACAATTTCCGACTCTGCCGGGAATCGAACCCGGGACTCCTGTGACCAAAGGCCAGTACGGTAACCATTTAGCCATGTAGCCGGACACTTTGCGACAAAGTGCATACAATCTCCCAGACTCTGTCATATCGGTTTATAATTTTGCCAACGAAGGGTGGTAACGTGAAGAATATCACTCTGCAGGCTAGTAGTGGGGTTGGAAGTAAATATTTCTGTTTATGAATTATATTTGTCACACATTTACTCCACTTTTGTTACGATGATAAATTGTGCATGCTAACTGTAACAATATAGCAAATATTTATAATTATTTGTATTTATAAATAAATAAATAAATACAGTAAATAAATAAGTAAACAAATAAATATAAATAAATATTTGTAATTATTATATAAAGAGCGTGATTTAGTCGGAAATTTATTTTTCACGTGTTTACTGCCCGGTGCTCCTAGACAATTGGGAAAATTGAATTTCTCCCAATATTTCTCTGCTATTAGTCACCACATTTCAGTTGCAGGGTTTGGAAGGTCAAGGGTATTTTTCGTCATTCTTAAATAATAAAAAAATTTATCGTGATAAAGTCTTGCATCTCTGCACAAACGATGGAATTCTCCGAAAATAATTCATGAACCCACTTTCGATTCTCTTTTATCATTTTGAATTTTAGGTAACTGCTATCCTTCAGTAAACAGTTTCTAGTGTACTTGGATAACGGCATTAGTTTGTGACCACCCTAAAACTCCTCGCGCCGAACTAAGCTGAGAGCACGGCGTAGTTTTGGTGTGAACAGCAAGCACGCCTTGCGCTATGCATAGCATTTCACGCTACACGCCACACGCCACACACTATGCGAAGCGCGCACGGTGTGCACGTGGCCTAACAGGTGGAATAGCTGGGCCAGCCCTTTAAATAGTCCGCTCAGATGATGGTCGTGAATGTGTTAATACTCTGGCATATTGCAGTGTTTGTTTCAGGATGTGTAATTTATCACCTAAGGGATGAGAGTGAGAATACTGGCCTTGAAAAAAGATGCTATCCAACCATCTGCATGGAACCATGGAAGAACAGTGTGATATTCACACTCTGCATGACACAAGGCTAGGATTGAAAATCATTTGGGTTTTGCCCACATGTTTAATCACTCAATGTTAGTGTATTTTGTTGCAATAGGTATTTGGTACTTCACTACTATTTAAAATATTTATTCCCTCTCTCTGAACTACTACTACTACTACTACTACTACTACTACTACTACAATAATAATAATAATAATAATAATAATAATAATAATAATAATAATAATAATAATAATAATAATAATGCTGTGTGGTCTCCAGAAAAGTCTGTTGGAAGTCTTTTGAGTTGATGCCATATAGGCGACCTGTATGTCAGTGAGGAAGTGGTCTACGAAGGTGGTTTGAAAAGTCCGTGCAAAGTCTGAGAGATGGCACCAAGGTCATGTTTAGTTAGTAGCATCTCTTGAATGAATGCACACCAAGTTTCAGCCATATTGGTCTATTTCTTTGTGTTTGGCATTCGTGTGAATCAAGGAAGTCGAGTGATTTTCAAGAAGTGGACGAAAAAGAATTTTGTGTGGTGATTAAACATTACTTTATGAAAGGCAAAACGCCTCAGGAGACTAAAGAGAAGCTTGATAAACATTATGGTGACTCTGCACCTTCGATTAGAACAGTTTATAAGTGGTTTCAAAATTTTCGGACTGGCCATATGGGCACAAGTGACGCTGAACGTTCTGGACGGCCTGTGGAGGTTATGAATCCAGAAATCATAGATCAAATCCATGATATGGTGACGGATAACAGAAGAGTTAAGGTGCGTGAGATTGCTAGTGCTGTGGGCATCTCGACTGAACGGGTACATAATATTTTGCATGAACATTTGGACATGAGAAAGCTATCCGCAAGATGGGTGCCACGATTGCTCACACCTGACCAAAAATGGAATCGTGTGAAGTGTTGCAAGGATGGTTTGCAGCTGTTCCAGAAGAATCCAGAGGACTTTAAGCGTCGTTTCATCACTGTGGATGAAACACAGATATATTACTATACTCCTGAGACCAAACAACAATCTAAAGAATGGGTTACCAAGGGGGAATCTGCACCAAAAAAGGCGAAGACCGTTCCTTCGACCGGAAAGATTATGGCGACTGTCTTTTGGGATCCGCAAGGGATAATCCTCATAGACTATCTGGAAAAGGGTAAAACTGTTACAGGTGCATATTATTCATCGTTATTGGACCGTTTGAAAACCGAGCTGCAAGAAAAACGCCCGCGATTGGCCCACAAGAAAGTCCTTTCCCATCACAACAACGCACCAGCACACACCTTAGCAGTTGTGGTCGCAAAATTAATGGAAATAGGATTCCAACTCGTTTCACATCCCCCCTATTCTCCGGACTTGGCTCCCTCGGACTACTATTTGTTCCCCAATTTGAATAAATGGCTTGCGGGACAAAGATTTATTCAAACGAGGAGGCGATTGCAAACACTAATGGATATTTTGCAGACTTGGACAAATCCTATTATTCGGAAGGGATCAACAAACTAGAACATCGTTGGATGAAGTGTATAAGCCTAAAAGGAGACTATGTCGAAAAATAAAAAAGGTTTACCCCAAACACATAAGTAGTTTTTATTTTTGCACGGACTTTTCAAATGTCCCTTGTATATATGATGAATTCTAATGCTGAAAACAGTCCAAACACCTCGCCCCCGATATATCGGAATTAATGAAGGTTAATCTTGGCCAGGAATAGAACCTGGATCCCCTTGAATCAAAGGCCAGCATGTTAACCAGTTTGCCATGGAGCCGGACATTCCTACTGTTACATGGGGTGACAACTTTTCTCCTAGGAAGGATACTTTGCTCCATTTCTTATGTTTTAAAGCCACCTGGATGTGTAAGGAATTTGTCTTAATGTTAGTAGTTTTCACATATTGGCTCGACTGGAAACTCGTAGATAAAATTTCTTTGACTTAGCACACTTTTGGGTGGCGTGTATCTGCTTCAAAACTTTGTGTCTGAATATTCAACTTTTCCGTGCTAAAGAAATTCTTGCTCTGCACAGGATATGTGCAACCTGCCAGACATATCCTTAACGAGCTCGATAGTGCAGTCGCTTAAGTGCGGCCAGCATCCAGTATTCAGCAGATAGTGGATTCGAACCCTACTGATGGCAGCCCTGAAGATGGTTTTCCGTGGTTACCCATTTTTACACCAGAAAAATGCTGGGGCTGTACCTAAATTAAGGCCACGACCGCTTCCTTCCCACTCCTAGCCCTTTCCTGTCCCATCGTCGCCATAAAACCTATCTGTGTTGGTGCGACGAAAAACAAGTTGTAAAAAAAAAAAAAAAAAATCCTTATTCAATTTTAAACGTGATTGATCATCTTTGAAGGTGAAAGGAGCCATCTGTACACCAATACTTATTTTAGACTTAATTATTGTTTTTCTCTCACAAGACTCATTCTTTTATACAATGGGGATACTTTACACCACAATAGAAGTTGTGCAAAATATCCTATATATAAAAGGTTGCGTATTATTGCAAAATTATAGCTACTAACTATATAACTGAAGAAATAGCTGTCTGTTATTGAGATGCTGAACAGACATCAGTTAGACAAATTAAAATGACATTTATCTTTATCTTATGTTTCTTCCCTGTTCCTATCTTTATCCAGCTTTCTTTTTATCATTATATGTAATGAATTAGAAGTTTACTTATATTAATATGTATATACATATAGTATTGAAAAGATGGACGAAATACTTCTCTTTTAAAAAAAAATGCATTTCTTATCTATACTTCCTGCATCAAGACTGAAGATCTGTCAGAGACACCTGTTGTAGGTGTTTGAAGTTGATGCCTTATAGGCGACCTGCATGTCTGTGAAGACAGGGCCGTACTTATCATAAATTCTAATGCTGAAGATAGCACGAACACCCTGCTCCCAACCTATCAGAATTAACCAAAGAAGGTAAAAATCCCTGACCTGGCCTGCCTTCCTGATGAAGCTGGGAAGCAGAAACAAACTTGTCAGGGCTGAGAAGAGATATATGTAGCAAAAATTGGATTGATGAAGGAAGAGCCTACCTATTCAAAGACCAGTGTATGAAGTTTTAGAGATTGTTTTTGTGTTTGTTCATGTTTGTCCTTGATTCCTCTTCCTGTTACCCCCTCTGCCCACATGGACCAGCCCTTGTGTTCATCCTATTATTTGACACTTGCTTATTCCTTTCCAATAGATATATAAATTGTGAGTGATTTTAGATTTCTGATTACTTCATATAATTTGTACAAATCTACCTGGCTCTGATAGGATGATGAGAAAGCAAATTTTGTCGCCATAAGACTTATCTGTGTCAGTGCGATGTAAAGCAAGTTGTAAAAAGAAAAAAAGTAAGCAAATTAAAGGACTACTTTCCTGGTCAGGAGTAGGTTGCAGGATTTCTGCAGTGTCACAAAATACTCTCAGTGTGATTTGCATCTAACATTAAATAGAGTAAGGCTGCAATAAATAAAGAGATTCTGTTAAAATATGTCACAAATCTGGGAGAAGTTTTGATCAATCTTCCAAGTGAAAATATATGGAATTAGGATTAATCAAATATCACCAATAATCCTGGACTAAAGATAGTGATAGTAAGGCATAAAGTATTTAGAAAAGATCTATAATTCTTCCAAACTGAGCAGTGAATGTGATTTTGTCAGGATGTTTTTTCTAGTTTTCTGTACGGAAAAGGCTTAGTATATGTATACCTATACTAGTAAATACTACAATCCTGTGATGCAAATATACTTTCTTGTGAATCAATTATATCATTGTTTCACTTGTAATGTTCTATCATTGGTCCATGCCCTGGAAACTATAGTGACGTTCCATCTGGAGCAAAGTATCCCCACCCCACTTTCTGGTATGGTAGAAAAAATATCCATATCCAATGCTATGTTTACTAGGGGTCTTCCCTTTGATGCTTTTATTATATATTCAGGAAAGTAACTGTCAGCTTGCATTCAGAAGGTAGTGGGTTCGAACCCCATTGTCAGCAGCCCTGATTATTATTATTTTTTTTTTGTGGTTTCCCATTTTCACACCAAGCAAATGCTGGGGCTGTACCTCATTCGAGGCCAGGTTTGATTCCTTCCCACTCCCAGCCCTTTCCTGTTCCAGTATCACCATAAGACATATCTACATCGGAGTGATGTAAAGCAATTGTAAAAAATATATCCCAAAAAAAAAAACAAAATTTCCTCTGACACAATGTGACTTCCATTTCAGGTAGAATATAAAAATTATTCCTTAAAGTGGAGTGAAGTGGAGTATACGATTTTTAAAAATTAAATGTGCCAATGTTTGTGCTTTTTACTAAAGAGGCACAGTAGTTCAGGAAAATATCATTTTTAGATTTTAATCAAATTAGCATAGTTCAAAAAACAGTGTCAAGCTTCTGAAAACGAAGTCACACTTATAATCACCAAACTTTACTTGCATAACAAAGTTTACTTCTGTACTTCAGGTGCAGATGAAGTGAATGCAGACATGATAAAGGCAGCAGTCATCCAGGGTATACAATGGCTGTAGAGAGTACTAAATGCCGTATGGACAGACAACAAATTACCTGCAGATTGGAACAAGGGTGTTATAAACCCCCTGAAGGCAGCAGACAGAAACCCACCAATTATAGAGGAATAATACTGCTGTCTCATGGGCTAAAAATTCTAGAGAAGATCATAGAAAGAAGATTGAGAACCATCATTGAACCACAGTTAGAGGAGGAGCAACATGGATTCAGAACAGTGGCGATTTGTGACATTTTACTCTGGCAGGGCTGTGCCCCGCCATCTCTTTCCCTTCCCCAACCAGTCGAGTTTTCACTGACCAGATTAATAATAATAATAATAATAATAATAATAATAATAATAATAATAATAATAATAATAATAATAATAATAACAACAATCCATTGGCACTAGCTGAATAGAAATCTGCTTGCATTACAACATTAATTAATAAATTAACTATACTACAATGGCATTTATGCACACACATTAATAGGCTAACAGCTAATGCAATCCCGACCATTATGGAACTGCAGTGTTTCATCCCAGTTCCAGGAATATAATCTCAACATCAGTGAGACCAAGACAGTGGTGATGGCAGTGAACAGAAAAGGGCGTCCAGCAAGTGTAAAACTAGGAGACCACCAGCTAGAGTGTGTGGATAGTTTTCCTTACCTTGGAAGTGTAATCTCCAGTGATAATTTGGTTAGAAAGGAAATTACAAACAGGGTGCAAAAGGGATCAGAAGTCTACCAACAAGTAAGAACACTTTTATGGGATGACATGATTTCAAAACCGGCCAAACTGATCATGTTAAACAGCTATTTCATACCAATATTGACCTATGGTATTGAAGCGTGCACCCTCACAAAAAGAGATTTATCAAGACTGCAAGCATCAGAGATGAAATTTCTTAGATCCACTATCCAGAAGACCAAGATGAACAAGTTAAGAAATGAGGAGGTGAGGAAAGAAGCCAGAATAAAGACATCCCTATTAGACCAAATCGGCACACTACGGTGGTATGGGCATGTGATAAGGATGGAGCCTACATGAACAGCCAGAATAAATTTGGAAAGACAGCTGGAGGGGAAGAGACCTCCAGGAAGACCTAAAACCCGATGGATGGACATGATCAAGGTTGATCTAGTTACCAGAGGATGGACAGTGGATGATGTTCTCTAGACAAGTTGTATATGGACAGTAAGAACTGGAAGAGGCTCATTAACAGTACCCAGGAAACTGGAACTGTAAAATGATGATGATGATGATGACTTCTTTGGTCTGTTTTTCAGAAATATTACAGTATGTTGGTAATCTTAAGCTTGGCTACAGAAGCCAATGTAAAAAGAAGATAAGTGATGTCATCCACAATAACATTTATAACAAAACTCTCAAAATATTTTAAAGAATATTCAGTAAATTTATGCTCCTGATGGAAAATGATCTGAAAGTGAGGTTAGATGTTGAACCAATAAAGGCACACACAAAAAAATTTCTTTTAACTTTTGAGATTTTTTCTTCTCCTTTTACTGTACATTTAAATACAATTTTTTACAGTTTTAACTGTACCATTGCTGGTTTCGATTATTTCACTTTATTAAGCCTGAGTTTCTTCTTGTTTTTAGCAAGATTTTACTGTAATGACAAATGATGACAACAAATACAGAAGAATAATGTTGACAGTTTGACACTTAAGCTACATACAGAAAACTTTTTGAATAGCAGACACAGGGAGGGGGAATGGGACTCAAATAATTCCACAACCAGTCAGCATTTTATAAGGCAAATCATACAGTTAATTTAAGTTTCTATTCCCCATAACAATTAACAGAATCTTCTGACTACAGTACCGTACTAAGAAGAAAAATACAGGTAACTGAATTTCAACCATTCGACCAGTTTCAAAGATTCAAAAAACAAAGTAAGCTATACATTAAAGGTATTTTTATAACGATACTCTGTCTGCCCTCAAATGGTTATGTAGGTTGGGAAGGAGAATTCTAATGTTGTTATTCTAAGCATAGCTCACCTTTGCTCCACAGTAGGCTGTGGTATTAAATCCTGGATTATACCACTTCTGCATATAAAAGGGATGAACACCTTACACTATGGATCAATACATTTCTGAAGAAACGCAACATTATAAGTGTGTGTAAAATTCATGTGCCATGTTTTGGAAATTCATGAAGGCAAATGACTTGGATAAATTTTCTTATATTCATTCATTCTTACATTAATCATTCTTGTCTATTAACAATGGCAGATAAATAAATAATGGCATGACAAAGGTTGATTATCGCAGGAGAAAAGATCTTTCAGAAATCCAGTAAAGAGAGGGTTTACATGAAATTCATTCATCACCAGATATGCCTCCACCACCTTAAGAGAAGTCAGCTCTCAAACTTCTAGAAGGGTTTTGGTTTAGAAAGTAGAATCTCTTAATCCAATATTGATTAACTACCACAGGAGAACTTTGGATTAGTGTTATTTTATAGCTTACTTCTATCATGCAATCAAGACTTTCCAGTAGAAAAATTAGCATGTTTAATGTTCCTCCAACTGCTTTCAACTTTAGGAGCTATTGACAGAGTGCCAGGATTTAATCCTGTTCTTTGTATTAGTAGATTTACATACTCACATCCAAGCAACTCTCACAGCCAGCTACTTTGAAATTTGACAGCCTTTGGCAAAGTAGATGAGTATCTAGAAAATCGCACAACACTACCAGTAGAAAAAAAATTCTGTCTACCTGTCATTATTAACAATATTCACTGTATTAACTGAAATGAATTACCTTGGGGTTTAAGGAGTTGCATAGTAGGGATGTATTCTAATAAGTATGCCTCTCAAAATAATTAATTGTAATATAAGAACATGTTAAGAATATCACCAATTTCTAAACATGTAAAAATATTTTCCTCACTAATCCCAAGAATTTTTCTTCCTTTCATGCTACAGAAGCAATGCAGAATGAGGTACCGGTAGATGATCATTTCTGTAAATTAGATTTCAAGAAGCCACCATCATCATCTCCTTCATTCAACCTTGTTAATAACATGTTTCCTCAAATCCAGCTCAAACTGATCCAACCATGGATCTTTCCCAGGATTTTCCCTTTGACTTTCAAATTTAACATTGTTTTTGTGAGCTTTAATTCATACGAATACCATTACAAAGTAACAGAAAATTATTCAACCATGTATAGTAGAAGTCTGATATGGGGGACATTCTTCACTCCAATGTTATAGGTTAACTGCAATATATCAGAAGGGGGCTGTACAGTGACAAATGACAGGACAGGAAGATAAGAAAAAATACAACATACTCCTCACATGATAAATGTGCCTTTGATTGTCTGTTCTTCACACAATCAATTATTTTCAATTCATCACTCGTAGAATATACTTTCCTTTTCTGTGACATCATGCACATGCAGTGAACAATTTTATTCCTTAATAGAAGATAAACTTTCGGATCCACCTATTCAATACTTCATTAGACCATTTATACTTAAACAGTCATTATATAAACTAGGACATGTTTCAGCCCATACTGAGCCATCTTCAGCTAGAAAAATACAGTTGTTCTTGAAATGTTTACAGAACGTTTAGCCAATAAACTGGCATGTTATAATAATGAAAACATATTTAAAAATTACAAAAATGAAATATGTGAGTAATTAAAAGTCTTTAAAATATTCTCTTATTATTAGATGAATGTTTGAGTGTGACACCACTATTAAGGAATAAAATTGTTCACTGCATGTGCATGATGTCACAGAAAAGGAAAGTATATTCTACGAGTGATGAATTCAAAATAATTGATTGTGTGAAGAACAGACAATCAAAGGCACATTTATCATGTGAGTAGTATGTTGTAGTATTTTTTCTTATCTTCCTGTCCTGTCATTAATAACTAGTTTGACAGAAGGCAGTTTGGATTTAGGAAAAGTTATTCCATTGAAGCTCAGCTTGAAGGATTCCAGCAAAATATAGCAGATATCTTGGATTCAGGAGGCCAAATGGACTGTACTGCAATTGACCTACCTAAGGCATTTGATAGGGTAGATCATGGAAGACTACTGGCAAAAATGAGTGCTACTGGACTAGAAAAAAGAGTGACTGAACGGGTGGCTATATTTCTAGAAAATAGAACTCAGAGAATTAGAGTAGGCGATGCTTTATCTGACCCTGTAATAATAAAGAGGAGAATTCCTCAAGGCAGTATTATTGGACCTTTATGTTTTCTTATATATATCAATGATATGTGTAAAGAAGTGGAATCAGAGATAAGGCTGTTTGCAGATGATGTTATTCTGTACAGAGTAATAAACAAGTTAAAGATTGTGAGCGGCTGCAGGGTGACCTCGATAGCGTTGTGAGATGGATGGTGGGCAATGGTATGATGATAAATGGGGTTAAAAGTCAGGTTGTGAGTTTCACAAATAGGGAAAGTCCCCTCAGTTTTAATTAATGCGTAGATGGGGTGAAAGTTCCTTTTGGGAATCATTGTAAGTAGCTAGGTGTGACCTTTATTGGAGTAATCCCATAAATATGATTGTTAATAAAGGGTACAGATCTCTGCACATGGTTATGAGGATATTTAGAGGTTGTAGTAAGGATGTAAAGGAGAGGGCATATAAGTCTCTGGTAAGACCCCAACTAGAGTATGGTTCCACTAGCATTACTTGATTCAAGAACTGGAAAAAATCCAAAGAAAAGCAGCTCGATTTGTTCTGGGTGATTTCCGACAAAAGAGTAGCGTTACAAAAATGTTGCAAAGTTTGGGCTGGGAAGACTTAGGAGAAAGGAGACGGAGCTGCTCGATTAAGTGGTATGTTCCGAGCTGTCAGTGGAGAGATGGCATGGGAGGACATCAGTAGACGAATAAGTTTGAGTGGTGTCTTTAAAAGTAGGAAAGACCACGATATGAAGATAAAGTTGGAATTCAAGAGGACAAATTGGGGCAAATATTCGTTTATAGGAAGTGGAGTTAGGGATTGGAATAGCTTACCAAGGGAAATGTTCAATAATTTTCCAATTTCTTTGCGATCATTTAAGAAAAGGCTAGGAAAACAACAGATAGGGAATCTGCCACCTGGGCGACTGCCCTAAATGCAGATCAGTAGTGATTGATTGATTGATTGATTGATTGATTGATTGATTGATTGATGTGGATAAAAAAATTTTATAGAATGTTCATCTAAGTTAGATCTGAGAACTCTCTCTCTCTTTCCTAGCGTTTATCCCGAAGTATGGGGTCCGCTGCTTTACTACATCTCCTCCATTTCGTCCTATTGCTGACATCTTCAGGTTTTAAACTAACAACGTGCATGTCGGCCTTGATATTGTCAGTCCAGCACTTTAAAGGCCTTCCACGTGGTCGTGTTCCTCCTGGATCAACTTGGAGAGCTGTTTTAGCAACTGAGCCATCCTGCCTTTTCATAACGTGACCGTACCAGCGGAGATGCGCTTCCCTCACTTTCTCCACAATTGGAGCGACGCCAAGCCTTTGTCGAACATCTTCATTTCTTATGTGATTACATCGAGTCAGTCCAAGAGTCCATCGAAGCATCCTCATTATTTTCAGTAAGGAAGCACGTGAAGTTTTTGTTATTGTTAATGATGATGATGATGATGATGATGATGATGATGATGATGATGATGATGATGATGAAATTGGGTAGTTCTTACATAGGTTATGTGAATATTCTGTCTTCTAGCCCCTGTTGCTGTAGTCATCAGATGAATTTAGAACTCAGTATTCAACACTATGTATGTCAATACTACACCTGCAGAAATGAGGCGAAGTGGAATAAGCACTTTGTTGGCTGGTTCCAAGAATACCACTGCTTGCCTTTGACAAGAATATGAAGGCTAAGACATGGACGCCATACTGAAGTATCCTATAAGAATGATAGGATCATTAAATTATCTGTGCAGCTGGAGTGCACAAATTACATGGTAGAGCAGGTATATGCATCATAGGTTGGATGTAGTGCACAAGAGAAGGAACAATTCTGTCAAGATCCTTCTTACGGTGACGATGGGTCAGGAAAGGGCTAACACTGTGAAGGAAACGGCCGTGGCCTTAATTAAGGTACAGCCCCAGCATTTGCCTGGTGTGAAAATGGGAAACCACGGAAAACCATCTTCAGGGCTGCCGACAGTGGGGTTCGAACCTACTATCTCCCGAATACTGGATACTGGCCGCACTTAAGCGACTGCAGCTATCGAGCTCGGTTTGTCAAGATCTAGAAGATATAATTGATGAAGAAAATGTCATCGTCATTGGGGACTTCAATGCACAAGTTGGGACAGACAGACTTGGTTATGAGGAAATCATTGGACCACATGGGTTTGGGAACAGAAATGCAGGTGAAAAAATGCTTGATTTGTGCTGAAGAAATGGATTGATCATCAAAAATACCTTCTTCCAAAAACAAGACAGCCACAAGATAACAAGATATAGCTGGGATGGGAAACATAAGTCTTTCATCGACTATATCATCATTAACAAAGGAGGAGGGAAATATGTAACCGATGTCAAAGTTATTCCCAGTGAGAGTATGGACAGCAGTCATAGATTATTGATTGCAGACGTAAAACATGTGGCTAAGACAACCCCGAAAAAAGAGAAAGAAAACGTTAAGTGAAGACTTGGAAATTAGAAGAAGCCAAGCTGAAGGAAGAATATAAAATAAGGATACAGAGACACTTTCCAAAAGGGGAAATGAATACAGTAGAAGAAGAATGGAACATTTTTAAAAGATACTTTGGTGGGTGAAGCTGAAGACCTATGTGGAGTAACAGGATCGACCATGGAAGAAAAAGAAACACCTTGGTGGAATGACAGTCAGATTGGCTATAAAAGAGAGAAATTGGGCAAAAAAGATACTAGACAAAGAAAAGAAAAGAGATGCACAAAATCCAGGTGGCCAAGAAATAACTAAACTACAGGCACTCTACAGGGCAAAAAATCTTACAGCTAAGTAGTAAGAGAAGAGAAAGAGAAAAAATGGAATGAGTTTGTGGAAAAGCTGGAAGAGGGCAGCAGAGGAAACAAGAAACTTCTTTACAGAGTAATTAAAAACAAGCGAAATAACCTAGAAGACTTCAAGGTAATAGAGAAGGACAATGGATCAGTAGCACGAGAGGAAGAAGGAATCAGGAGAGAATTCTTTGACAAGTTCTTGAATGCAGAGGCATCAAATGTAATTCAAAACAGAGAAAAATCTGGAAAAAGTGAAGAGCCCAGTAAAACTATGGAGTCATTAATCACATGGCTGGAGATAGAGAAGAGCCTTAAAAGTATGAAGAAAGGGAAAGCTGCAGGAATAGACGAGTTAAGTGTGGACATGTTGAAATCTGTCACAGTATAGTTTTTACCTCTCCACTGCATCCCATGTTACTCCCCTCCTCTTGAGATCTTCATTAACCTGGTCTGTCCATCTCTTTCTAGGTCTTCTTCTGGGGACCTCCATCTCCAGATACTGGTGTGGAGTTTGAGTTGGGTGCATTCGCTTCACATGACCAAACCACTTCAATCTCGCAGCACCTGTCCTTTCCTCCATGGTCAAGTTCACCTGCAGGTCTCCCCTTACATATTCTTTCTTGACTCTGTCTCTCCTGGTTTTTTGTAGAGCTGACCTAAGGAATTTCATTTCACATACTTGCCTCACTTCTCTCTTATTTATGACAAAGGTCTCCAGACTACACGTCGATTGCCAGAAGATAGGTTTTATACATTGTCTGTAATAGGTACTATACTGTATTGTTTCCTATTGGCTAGAGCCTTGAAAGGATGAAAGAATTGCTTGAGCTACAGTATTAGCATGATTGTTGTAGCGAATTGACAACATAACATAATAAAACAAGATTTTTTTACTGGTCACCATACCACAGGGCATTGATGCGTTATCTGGAACTACCATACTATACGTATAGCTGGACTCGAGGGAAAGTGTGTTCTAAGTCCACATTGGCTGTCTTGAAAATTGTATTCCATGGTTTACCTTTTTAAGCAGATTAATGTACTGACTACCAAAAGATAAATTTAAAAAATAAATTAATACCATGTATTTTACCATATTAAATCTGAATCCATGGTACAATGGACGATTTTATATTGAGCTTGTACTGTATGTAGAATATTCTCCTACATACAGTACGAATTATTTTGTTTGTTTGTTTGTTTGTTTGTTTGTTTGTAAAGCACAGGAAAAATATGTCCTCCTGGTGCAAGAGGTGTGTGGCACAAGTAAGAACAAGTGCTGGCATGATGAAAAATATACCAGTATGACTAGGTTTGCACCAGACATCACTAAATCCATACATCTTCCTCCTGATGTCGGAGAGAATCAGAGACCTGTCACCCTGCTGCATGGTGTTTGCAGACATCATCATCCAGTTCAGTCTGAAGAAAGCACAGGTAGAAGACAGGCTGGAAAACTGGAGGATGGCTCTTGAAGAGAGAAGACAGAAAACTGAGTATATGGGATTTGGAATGTCTATTGATGGGAATGGAGGGATTCGGATGAATGGAACAAGGCTGAAGAATGCTAACACTTTCAAGTACCTGGGATCAGTTGTGGCCAAAGATGAGATCTAAGTTCAGAAACAGCCAATGGATGAGCTGGAAAAATATATCTGGTATGTTCTGTGGCAAACAACTGACCACTAAACTCGGAGAAATATGGAGATGCTACAGTTGATGTGTATAGGGGATAGAAATATCAAAGAAAGTGCAGGAAAGACAGTTGCAGTAGTAATGACGATCATGGTTATATTATGAGGAAAGTATTTGAAATGAATGTGAATGGATGTAGGAGGAGAGGAAGACGAAGGAGATGGTGGATGTATTTTGTGAGAAAAGAGATATGAAGAAGGAGACTGAAGAAGATGAAGAGGCCCACCAGAAATGCTGACCCCATCTGAACGGGGAAGAGGCGAAGTGAATGAATGATTTAATTAATTACTTCTTCTCTTTTCATCATGCATATACAGTTATTAATTACAAGCATATGAAACAATGAAATATGCTAATAATATCAGCATCTTCATAAATTAGATAACTTTTTTTGTCTAGATAATTCTGCATTTTTAAAACTAATACTGGTTTGTTGCCTTAGGCTAGTTGTAAAATGATCAATTTCATATGTTTAACCGGAGTGGTAATGAGCAAGTTGGCTATGTGGTATGAGTCACATAACTATGAGCTTGCATTTGGAAGATAGTGGATTTGAACCCTACTAACACCGGGCGAGTTGGCCGTGTGGTTAGGAGCGCGCAGCTGTGAGCTTGCACCCGGGAGATAGTGGGTTCGAACCCCACTGTTGGCAGCCCTGAAGATGGTTTTCCGTGGTTCCCCATTTTCACACCAGGCAAATGCTGGGGCTGTACCTTAATTAAGGGCATGACCGCTTCCTTCCCATTCCTAGGCCTTTCCTATCCCATCGTCGCCATAAGACCTATCTGTGTCAGAGTGATGTAAAAAAAAAAACCCTACTATCGGCAGCCCTGAAGATGGTTTCTGTGTTTTTCCATTTTTACACCAGGCAAATGCTGGGACTGTACTTTACATGGCCATGATCTCTTTCCTTCTTAGCCCTTGACCTGTCCTAACCCATCTTCATCATAAGACCTCTCTGAGACAGTGCAACATTTAAAAAAATGCAATGGTACTGCACTAAAATTACCAGAAGAAAGAACATAAAAAGTAGTATATAAGTACAAGACATCCTGAAAAAGGAATGGAAAAAAAGCTAAATTGTTAACAAATATGGCACCTAAGGAAGATGCATCCAAGTAAGCGCTGTACTTCTTTCCAAAACAGTTTTATCTTACGAAGGAACCATAACAACATTTAAAAAAATAATTAAACAATATTGAAAAAATATTTTGATGTTTTACTTCCTTGCAGCACATACTGTTCCCGACATATCAATGGACAATCGTGCCAAAATTGAAGCTGGTATCCCTCTATCTGATGCTTTTCATCTTTTGGCAAAGTTATTATGCAAATGTATTCCAATGAGAACCACAATTAGTTTCTAATGTAACTGACGGAATTCGGTATCTCAACAGTGAAGTTCAGCAAACATTGAATATCGTCCCTGGAAAGGCAAAGTATCGTAAGCGACAAAATATAAATTTTACAGGAGTTGATAAAAACTATTAGTTTAGGCAGTTATGGTTTTTATTCTACTCCAGAAATGAATTTTTCACCTCATTGTCATATTAGGTTACATATTTATTCAATCGTAGCAAAAAGGAACTTATTTTAAAGTTATGAATGTCGCTTACGATTGTTTGCCGGTCATTGTCGAGTGCATTATTTAACAAAGTGGTCCTCTTACGATAGCTTTTGTAGCACTTACATTACTTTGGAAGGATTGGTTTGAAGGAATGTAAGGCATGAGAATAATAAGAGATTCTCTTAAATGATTTTATTAAGAAATGTAGATAAAAAAAACAATAGGAAAATGACTTACTATACTGCAGTAAGAGAATCAAAGTGAAAATTATGACTACAGTACTGTATTTAAAAGGAAAATTTTTATCAGTCCTCCTCGTCTGTTTGTGGTAACAGACCACTGTGTTTGGAGTCGTAAATAAGGTTTAGATACCCATCTTGTGTCACCTAATAATCTCCTTGTTGGATATCACCCATCAGTCGTCAAAAGTGCACTCGGTTTCTGCAGCAACTCACTCACAATTTTATTCACAAGATAACTACTATCATGTCATGGCATGTGACCACACAGAGAGGTCTGGTGCAGGTCTTTCAAGTTGACACCATATAGGCGACCTTGATTAAAACCCTATTATTTCTAATCTTCCAATTGAAGCCTAACTCTTTTACAATACTTCTCAAACTGATACATCCTCCTTGGGAACCAATCCTGTTTTCTGACACAGGTCATCATTTAGTCATTGATGGAGTTGTTTTCTGAAGAATGTAAAATTCAAGGATTGTGCGTCAAAATCTTTAAAATCCGTTCCACACCTTTTCCCTTTCCATGTGTTTCCTGGTGTACTAAATGAAGTTTCTTCGGCCTTGCGCTGTCTCTGTTCTACTATTTTTTTTCTTTTGCTACTTGTTTAACGTCACACTAACACATTGAAGGTTTTTGGCAATGGAGGGGTGGGAGAGGGTTAGGTTTGAGAAAGTAGCGGCTGTGGCCTTAATTAAGGTACAACCCAGCATTTGCCTGGTGTGAAAATGGGAAACCATGCAAAACCATCTTGAGGGTTGACGCTAGTGGGATTCAAATCCACTACCTTCCGAATGCAAACTCACAGCTGCATGACTATAACTGCATGGCCAACTTGATTGGTTAAAATTCTCTTGACCGTCCTCTACAACACTTTTGTTGTATCTGCTATTTTTTGTTGTACTTTCAACTGCTCCCTTCTATACTGTTCTTGTGTTTTATTCTATCTGTCCTCAGCTTCCTTATTCATAAAACTATAAACATTGAACAATCTCTCGTGTTTCTCCTCTTGCTGTCTCAAACTCCAGTTTAGAATTTTGAGCGGCATAATTCACTTCGTGCACGAATGGTAGGAATATGTACTGACAATGAACCGATTTGTTTGGCTACTGATCATACTTGCTCGGTCAAATCTGTCACAAGAAGAAGCCCCTTCTCTTCCCTTCCCATTCCTCCCCTGCTTCTACTAGTATATTAGCTACCGAGCTCGATAGCTGCAGTCGCTTAAGTGTGGCCAGTATCCAGTATTCGGGAGATAGTGGGTTCGAACCCCACTGTCGGCAGCCCTGAAGATGGTTTTCCTGGTTTACCATTTTCACACCAGGCATATGCTGGGTCTGTACCTTAATTAAGACCACGGCCACTTCCTTCCAACTCCTAGCCCTTTCCTGTCCCATCGTCGCAATAAGACCTATCTGTGTCGCTGCGACGTAAAGCAACTTGCAAAAAAAAAGTATATTAGCTGTTAATCAGCATGCGATAGGTCCACCAGCAGGCTTTGCCTTATGTTTCTAGTGCCAAATTGATTTGAGGCAGTTACAAATCCTGTACTACAGCAATGACTGACAACAGTCACAAACAATGAAACTGACGTATCTCACATTCCCTCCAGAATTAAAACTTGTCACTTATGATAATATATGCACAAATTTACAACATTCTAACTCTGGCACTTAAGATGTAACGATTGGTGCTCACAATAACTTGGTGTTTTGTATATTACTGATAGTGAAAATCCTCAGTCTATTTCCAGTCATTCAACTGGGTCAGGAATGGAATGAATGAAACCCCCATCTAGCAGTAAGGATAGGAATTGTGCCGACACCTGTCGCACTCCTCAGGAGCAATGATTAATGGCTGACAGATGAGATGAAATTATATTGGAGAGTGTTGCTGGAATGAAAGATGATAGGGAAAACCGGAGTACCCGGAGGAAAACCTGCCCTGCCTCTGCTTTGTCCAGCACAAATCTCACATGGAGTGACCAGGATTTGAACCATGGAACCCAGCAGTGAGAGGCCGGCGTGCTGCTGCCTGAGCCACGGAGGCTCTATTACTGATAGTGGTTACGATGATTTCTATTTTTACATGGTTTTTACCCTCTACATTCATTTGACTCTTATCTTTTGTTTCTTTATTTATTCGTGTCAGAAGTACTAACTTTACATACAGACAGATTTTTTTTTTTTTTTTGCTTTATGTTGCACTGACACAGATAGGTCTTATAGCGACAATGGGACAGGAAAGGCCTACGAATGGGAAGGAAGCAGCCGTAGTCTTAATTAAGGCACAACCCCAGCATTTGCCTGGTGTGAAAGTGGGAAACCATGGAAAACCATCTTCAGGGTTGCCAGTAGTGGGGTTCAAACTCACTATCTCCCGGATTCGAGCTCACAGCTGAGCACCCCTAACTGCACGGCCAACTCGCCCAGTTTTATACAGATATTTAAAAAACATGATATCTACATTCCTACTATACAAATATACAGGTCTATTATACAATCATAGATAAAGTAACAATTTGAGAGCTAGATGATTCTTGCCCAGTATTGGTCAACATCAATAGAGTTAGGGGAGGCTGCAATCAAGTCTTTCAGAGTGAACATTGAAGGACATAAAACACACTGACATAGATGTTGAATCATCTCCTGCTCTCCGCAATCACAAAGTGATGAATCACTTGAGAACCCCACTTCCGCAAATTAATTTTGTTCTGCCGACTTCTGTATGGAATCTGTTAGGGGCTTTCCAGATTGTCCACTTCTCCTGGTGTCCACATTTTCCTTTGACTCTATCCAGTTGGAAAGGTGGTTGATTCCTTCTTTCTACATTTTGATCCTAGCATTCTGTTTTCCCCTCGAGCTTAACTGATGTGCAGAAAACTTTTTCTAGATTTTAGTCTCTGTGTGGCTGGGTGGTATCCATAGAGAGGATGTGCTTGAAAAAGATGATTGGAGCCTTTCTTTGTTAGCTGCTACCTCTCTACGAATCTCGCCGGGAGCAATACCAGCTTAACATTGGATCTTCTCAACAGAAGTAGGTTTCAAGCATCCAGTAATGATCCTGCAACTTTCGTAGAGAGCAATGTCAACCTGCTTCGTATGCATTGACCTGTACCAAACTGAGGAGGCATATTGACGCTTATGATACTTTGCCAGCATGTGCAGTGGAGGCCGATTGACGTATTAACATAGTAACCGCAATTTTGATAAAAAATGTTGCTTATGATACTTTGCCTTTCCAGGGACAGTATAATGATTCAAGTCTCTGCTTGCAGGATATTCATATTTATAAATTCACAGAGAATCCATAAAATTCAGTGTTAAAAGAATCATTCCCAACTTCATTTTTCCACTTCTAGTAATATTATATCTTCACACAAAAAGCAATCTTCAACATGAAATTCCAAAACAAACATAATAAAAGAAAAATTGAGCAGCTGGAATAACAACATAGAAATCTTCATGAGATGATTTTCTGATGGGATATAATAGGACAGCTTCATCAAGAGGAAAACCCAAAACATGGGAAGGGATACAGGTGCTATCATCAATGGACACAAGTAATATCACACTTAAATTTACAACACAGTACACCCAAGATCATTATGTTTCCATTTTTTACAGATTACCCAAAGATTATAATATAAACATTTTGCAATATTTTTAAATGTATTTATTCTAAAAAATGTAAGTTAAAACAATATTGCAAAGATACAGCAACTGTATGAACAATTTTTACACACTTAAAAAAGAACATTTATTGAGTCTCCTCTGGAATGGCTGGCTCATGACTAATTACAAACATACAGTACGTCCACTGTGATGTATGATACATTGTTATATTACACTACAACAGCATACTGAACAAAGGAGCATTTACCTTGAGTATTAACAGTTCTCAATATTATGAACTTTTAAGATCACAATACAACACTGCTTGTAAGCAGTAGGCAGTGTCCACAAAATTGCAGACACTTTTATCTTTGGCTTGAAAAAGGAGGATGGGAGTTACTTCTTCAACAACCATATCAACTCATAAAAATAAATATGATAGAGCTTGGTTCACTTCACTCCAAAACAAAATATTGATTTATCTATACATTTTAACTACTATGAGCTTGGTAAAAATCATACTGATAATATGAGCTTTCATTCTTATTGTTGCGTTTTCATCCATAAAAGTAAGTAAAGCTCAGCCCTCATGAATATACAGGAATTTTAAGCACATCACTTCCCTAATTCATGGCAGGCATGACTTAATATCATGCTTTAATATTAAATGCAAAAGTTTAAAACATAAAACCAATCAATTTATGAATTATTATATCTTAATAGTGAGTCATTCAAATTTACAATCAACAAGTATAAAAATTTTACAAAATAAGCTATATAAGTTTCATCAGAGACTGTCTCATAAGGTATGACAACTGTGTTATACCTTAGGAACATATGGGAACACAGTAAATCCAGCATATATGTTTGAAAACCTGTGCCACACACTACTGAATTTCGCTGATGGATGACATCTGTGCATTGGTGGCTAGTTAACAACGCATATTTCAGTAGAGTTGAAATGGGAGATATCACACAAAAGAGGAGATGGTGTATATGGTCTTCTGATTTAAGACAGAAAGGAGGGGTACACTGGAACATCCTTTATGTTAAAATAGTATTTACAGTATATATGCGAATACTCTGCACATATTTTTTTTCTGGAATTTAGTGAAGAAAAGCTTGGGTAAATGCATTGTTTAAAACAAGGTTGGCACAACTTTGCTTTAAACAATGGATCCCGTTATACTATACTGTTGTCCGGCCTTGATCTGTGTGGTGTCAGTAACATGTTGCAAGTGGAGTGTGAATCACATATTAAATATGCTTATAAGTTCTCATAATTGCTCATTCATGTCCAAAGATTAGCTTAGGGTTATTAAAAATGCAGAGAACATTGGAAACTGTGCAACAGGAAGAAAGTACGGTCTCAGAGAAATTTGTCCTCAGGACTGGCAAAAAAAAAAGAAAAAAAAAAAAAGTAATCGCCAGGCTTTTTGGTTAACTTTTTCCTACAAAGCTATTACCATACAGCCGATTGCAAATATCAGGGGAGAGTAAGCAAACCACATGACAGTTCTGATCACCAGATTGCCTACCCAACAGCATGTGAAGATAACGTTTCTTAAAAGAAATACTTGATATTTTACTGTATTCAGTTTTTAAATACTGTACATCGTAATGTAGGATTCATTTCTTATAAATGAAACTAAAATTAAAGCCAAATTTTCCTTTTTTAAAATTTCTCTCTTAAAACTAGGGTGCACAAATTATTTGACAGTGTGGATTATTTGCACATATACAGCATTTCCATCAGAAAAAATCCTCACAATATGAAGGGAAAAAAATAAATATTATTCTGGCAAATTTCCTATAGATACAGTTCTATGTTTCTAAGAGTACAACAACAAATGACCAAAAAATTTCAGGGATGAGCTTTACTACTGTATTAGTTTCATACTAAAAAAATCTCACTTCAACCAAGCTCTGATTCTGAAACCTTAAAAACTATACAAAACACCAGGGACATTCAATACAGATATTGTAACATAGTAAATCAAGACTAAAACAGTCTTACCTTTAATAATGGAATTCCCTTATTCCATTGATTACAGCAAGTGCCAGCAAACACTACCCACTAAGTTGTATTTTTCACATATGTAATATGTATATATATATAAAATAATACAAAGGATTCACCCCTTTTAACTCATCATTTGTTAAATGTATGTACAGAAATGTGCCTTGGAATTCTAGATTGCTTCACCTAGTTTTTCAAACGGAAGATTCTTGCTGCACAATGAGGTACAAAATTCTTTTACTAATTAATTGTTCTCTAATATGTTTATGGAATAACAATAAGCATGTATTGTCCATGCACTCTACAAAGGAGAATTACACCTGTATAACAATGGGACTGAAGAAAGACACCGTCTTCCTTCAACTACTCAGTCGGTTATGCACTACTAGTGCAAACCATTTCAGCATTTTGCTCTCAAAATGTACAGAAAACAATTCAGTGAAAGTCTCAGTCTACCATGGCATACAGCAGGCCAGTCAAATCTCTGAGAAGGCAATGCTCAACAGAAGTAGAAAAAATAAGATCAAGTAGAATACATCAACAATAACCCCATTTTAACACTTATTCAATTCATTTGTTTCTAGAAAAGAACTATAAGGTGGGATATATAATGTAGCTCAAAAAACTCAAGAAGAAATATGAGGATTAGAATGTTCCTAATTAATAAGCAGTCACACTTTAGTACCTTCTATTTCTGTCCAAAATCCTTATCAGTAATATTCAAATAATGAAATAAACTAAAGATGAAAGCAATAGTTTAACTCAAAAAATGTGATGAACATTTGCTGTTTGGGGCAAAAGCAGTATCTGTACAGTAAATCCCTGATTATTATTCAAGAACAGATAACAGACAGACTGTCCCGGCATATTGGTGCATTATTTCAATTCTTACTTTTGACTATTTTCTAAGAAAACAACATGATAGATATCTTTTGATCATGTAAAAGCAGAATTGATTTTCCAATTTTAGCATCTGTGATCCATAGATTTCAATTCACAGGAAATTGTCCTCATTATCATGGGCTTTGAAAAAGCAAACAAGTGCCACATCAAATACTTATTCTTTTCTAGAAGAAAGTTAGGCAAACAAATCGAGAATGATAAAGAAGGAGACTTATAGTAGAGAATGAGCATTATCAAAATATTATCCACACATTACTTGATATCACAAAAACCGAGCTCGATAGCTGCAGTCGCTTAAGTGCGGCCAGTATCCAGTAATCGGGAGATAGTGGGTTCGAGCCCCACTGTCGGCAGCTCTGAAGATGGTTTTCCGTGGTTTCCCATTTTCACACCAGGCAAATGCCGGGGCTGTACCTTACTTAAGGCCACGGCCGCTTCCTTCCAATTCCTAGGCCTTTCCTATCCCATCGTTGCCGTAAGACATATCTGTGTCGGTGCGACGTAAAGCAAAATAGCAAAAAAAAAAAAAAAAAAAAAAAAAAAAAAGATATCACAAAACAATAACTATTTTTAAATAAAATTATTGTCAACTAGTATTTCTGATACCACAAGCATACATAATCAACGGACAAGTTTCTGATTACTTACGATTATGAGCAGCTCAAAGCAAAATAGTGTTCTTATGAATTCTTCACTGATAATCAAAATTTCCATAAATAAAGAGTACATCTCGTATCATCATCTTTTAGAATAGCAAGCATCTAGTTGCTTACTGGCTAGTTTTACATATGCTTAAAATTTGATAGGGCACAGTACTAACTGAAATTGCATAACCCACATGGGAGGTAAATCAAAAAACCCAAACCCCACGGCACTGAATGCCCTTGAAAGGGCTCTGGCGTGCTCAGCGACTGCTGCTCAGCCCGAAGGTCTGCGGATTACGAGGGGCCATGTGGTCAGCATGACGCATCCTCTCGGCCATTATTCTGGGCTTTTGAGACCGGGGGTAAATCAAATATAATCAAAATTTCTAAAAACGGTTCTAAAAAAAAAAAAAAAAAAAAACAAGAGATGACTTATATACACTAAATAACTTTAAAACCATCCAACCTAAATTTATGTTACCCTCCTGGTTTGCTTATCTCCATAAACTTTGTACGGTTTCCATTTCTCCTAAATTACTGTGTCAAACCACTTGATCTTCATATTGTGCTTCTCTGCTAGTCATCATCATCATTTCCCCTTATCCAGTTCCTGCCGGGTCAGGGTATTTATGGCACTTCTCCATCTTCCTCTTTCCTTCCACCATTCCTCTTCCACAATCTTGTCTCAGTCTAAATTTTCTCTTCTTATGCCACTCTTCACTAATTCAATCCACCTTGTTCTAGATCATCCTCATGCTCTCTTTCCTTGCACTTTTCATCTGTCTTGGAATTCTATTCTCCTCCATGTTCTTTATATGTCTAAACCACCTTAGTTTATTTTCAACTCTCTCATTTAGCTTTCCTATCACAACTTCCTTCCTAACATCTTCATTTCTCAATCTGTCTTTCCTTCTCTTTCCTATCATACTTCTTAGGAATTTCATCTCACTGGCTTGAATTCTACTCTCTTGCCTGCTAGACAAAGTCCAAGTCTCAGCTGCATGAGTCAGTATGGATAAATAGTACACTTTGTACAATATCTCTTTACTTTTCGTTGGTACTTATTTGCTCCAAACAAGTTTTCTTATACTTTGGCAGAATGCATTACCCTTCTATAACCCCCCCGTGCTAATCTCCATGTCCACCATAGAATTTTGCATTAATTTACTTCCTAGGTATTTAAAGCTGTCCACAATTTGCAGACTCTGACTTCCAATTTTCATAGTGCCCTTCCCTTTTCCCTCTCAACATCACCATAGTCTTTCTTTTCTATGTACTGATTTTCATGCCACACTTCTCAATTTTTTTGTTCAATACATCTAGTTGCTGTTGCACTTCTTTGCTGTTGTAGGTGGATGACGATTCCAAAATGATAAGGAGGTGAGAGCAGCTGTCTCCAGGTGGTTACATAGCACTGGAGGTGATTTCTGCACATCCAGAATCGAAAAGTTGGTTGACCGTTCCTAGAAATGTTTACAGTCTATGTGGAAAAGTGAACTTACATTGTATGTTGTCATAGCCGTGTTGCCTATGTGTAGGGGTTTCAAAAAGGGTCATAACTTGGGTGTGTAACTTTTTGATTCGCCCTCGTATATAGGCTACTGGTATTTTACCTGTCATTTTAATGTTCACTGTAATATCTCACAAAGCAACATTCAGTAATTCTTATAATTTGATAATTAAACTAACACTTTCATAATCGTTCCACAATTCTCTTTGATTTTCACCATTCTTTTAAAAAGGTCTCAGCAACAAACTGTAACTCTACATCATATTTTATGCAGATACCTCTCCATCCTCATGTGATATATAAACTCACTTGTTTTTTCCTTTCATCTTTCCTTTCCATCTTGTTTCAGCCTTGTTAAGAATTGCAAAACAAATCAACAAATTCAAGTTACTCTACTTTAACAAAATATCATAAATTCATGGTTGTTCTCAGATTAGGCCAATTGCTGCCATTATTTCCTATACCTGTTATTTAACTCACTATTGTCCTATCGGTCACAACAAGTTGTTTGACTTTAATGAAAGGAAAATTTGTTCAGGTCTGAATTTCTGACATCTGTCAGTTCAAGCTTTCTTTTATTCTGGATTAAATACACTACTATCCATGTACAAAAACCTCTTGCCTGTTTCACAATTATGTATACAGAAATAAGCTTATCAATGTTCTTTCCTGCATAGAATTTTCTGATAGCAGTGTGTCTTTTATTCTTTTCTAGTCTGCTCATTCTACTTTAATTTGTCTCATTCTCATCATCTTGTTCCTCTTTCTAGCTCTCATTTCCTGTTTGCAGGGAAATGGAAAGGTATGGTGTAAAAGATAGGAAGTTAAAATGAGAAAATAAAACAGGAAGTTATAAGAAACAACAAAAACTATTGGATTAAATACGCTACAAATATAAATCCACTGAGGCAATGCTAGTTTGCTTGTGTGACAATGTAATGGTCCAGATTTATAATGCATTCCAGGGACTGTCTCATTACTGTATATGATATTTACTGAAAGGCCATTCAAGAAAAATACTTCATTTGTAAAAGAGTATGGATTTTAAAAATGACTGACTGAAATGGGAAGGCATTTCAGAAATATTCACTACATAAATAATCATCATAATACACGTTTCTTTTTCCCATGAGGAAGTGTCACTCATTTTGTGTAGGCCTATATCAGAGGAATTAATAAAAATATATTATATCTCATAATCTAAGGCAAAGTGAATGAAAATGCATACAGAACTTCACTGTATTCAAGAAACTATATATTTATACCACAAGGAGAGTGTAAGAGGAAAGACTGATGTTACAGGCCTTGCAAGAAAGCACAGTGCTTGCTTTGTGGATACAGTACTGGGTACAGGGAACTGCCAAGAGGAAGGGCAACTGTAGACACTTTTTTGGGAGGGCTGTAACAAAAACTGATTTGATTTGTTAGAAGCTTGCCAAAAATGAGAATGTAAGAATTTTCAGTCAGTCAAATATATTTTCACAAAATCCTTCCTGTACCCACATTAAAATAAATTAAGAAAGAAAATGAAGCAATTCATTTTTTCCCACTACCATACTATACAGGCCTATTTCAGACAAAGATACGGAAAATCTCAGTGGAAGACAACTACCTCCTCCTAGCATGCAGCCTAGCTGATTCTGAGATGCCTTCAGTTAAGAAGACTTGCCTGCTAGTCCACTCAATCTGGATGGAACTGGCCTCAATGCAGTACTCTCACAGGTTTCACTCACATCATGCCTTCAGTGTTCAAATTCTACACTCAACTGCAGAGATAACTCAATCACAATGACCTCTGCCTGCTGCCAGAGATGATGGAAAGAGTACTATGATGGTAATGAGATGGATCTGTGACACTTCAATTTTAATGCTTCCAACCCTTATCCATATAACTTCTTTAGTTAATTAATACTAATGCCCATTGCGGTTTCACCCTAAAGGAGACAGATAAGTTTTAAAATGGTAGTAATGCTCAATCTGTGGATCACAGTCAACAATTCATCAACAGTGAGACTGCAGGCAGCCAGATTATTACTGCAATATAAACAGTAAATGATACAAGTTTAGTAGTCCATCTTTCAACTGTACAATACTACTATCAGTTCAATACAGCTGTTGTCATGTTGCATTTTTGCAGACACCCTTCTGCAGCATTTCTGAAGTGGGAACAGCTGGGTAATTACTAATTTTGAAAAATTATGACTTTTGCCAATTCCATGCTCATGTTTGTTTCTCAGCAATACTAACTGCATCATCATCATCATCATCATGAAAAAAATATATTAATGCCTACAACAAAATGTTGGCAGTAATCATAAATTCAATTCATCATAATACTATCATACTCATGTGCTCTCTATCATTATTATACTGGCAATGCTGTAGGAATACCAAATTCTATAAATGTGAATCACATTTAAGAAAAAGGCTACTTCTCCACCAGAATATGCACTTGTTTCAAAGGTTGACAGACTGCAACAGTGTTTCAATCAATCGGGAAAGAATAGTTGTTAATAGCCAATTGTCCATAACTCTGGCTGTTATTCCTCTCAGCGATCTCAAGGATCAAGTAAAACATTCTTCACAGGATAAATAAAAACATGACCAGTTCTATCACATGACGGTGATTTAAAACAGTGTTAATCAAAGTCTGTCTCTGGTAACAAACAGTTTTAAACCATCAAAGAACTCAGGACAAAAGTGTCACTTTTCGTACCACAAATGGGTGTATCTGATACACCTACATACATGGCCCACATGGCAATGCTCTTCCACTGCCTTGGATAAACTGTCCGCCTGACCCAAGACTAGAAGTACAGATCGTCACCAATGCTGTAAAGGGCAAGGGTCACACACCCATTAGTGCAAATGATAGAGACAGGAACCAATGCGAGCTGAACCATGCAGACGTTACAGACCCCCTTCTGGGAAACTGAATAGGCTGACTGGAAAGTGCTTAATGTGTGTCTGCCACTGTGCAGACAGTTGGAAGAACTTCACTCCCGACCATTCGGTGCCATCTATCCAGACTGGAACAAAAAAAAAAAATACAATACAAGACTGTGAAACAGTAAGTAAAATGATGATGATGATGATGATGATGATGATGATGATGATGATGATGATGGTGGTGGTACAGGAGAAGTGGAAATGCCTTTACTTCAGCCAATACTGTATCAGAAAATTTGTCATCATGTCATTTGTAGCTTTGGATGTATGCTAGGATAAAGGACATTACTGGATATTTAGGAAAATTTTTTTGAATACAAATTAAAATTAATGGAATTTAACCCCCTGTTTAAAAAAGTATGTATGCAGATTCTGAAATTGGACATGCACATGTGCTCAGGTCTAGGAAAGTGCCCAGTCTTAACCACAACATTTCTTTTCCATTATCCTCTCTCTACTATCCTCCTCTTCTTCACCTGATAGCATTATATATACTTTTCTTACTCTATCCTTCACTAATTAATAAGGCTGCTGCCAAAGATTTTGGACAAGTGTAGTTTCTTTCAGCCAGTCTCATAGTCCCTAGTGACAGTGAGTCTGCCTCTTACCCAGTAGGCTTGGGTTCAAATCCTGGCCAGGTCAAGAATCAAGAATCTTTATTTGCCATGGACCATAAACGTGCGTTCCATAAGTAATGCGACCAATTTTTTTTTCTGACGCAACTGTACACCGCAGCGTGTTCTAACCTGCTGGGCTAGGTGGAGGGGGGGTATTAGCTTCAAACGCTCTTTGTCTCATTCGGCAGCGAGCTGCCGGAGAGTCAGTATGTGCGTTTCCGTCAAGCCCGTTTTGAGTTCATGTAACACGGCATGATGGATCGTTCTGTAGAGCAACGGTACGCTATCAAATTTTGTGTTAAACTTGGGAAGTCTGCCACCGAAACGTTTCCATTACTTCAGCAGGCCTTTGGAACTGATTGCTTGTCCAAATCACAAGTTTTCCAATGGCACAAATCGCTCATGGAGGGCCGAGAGGGGATCACCGCCGAACCTCGCAGTGGACGGCCATCAACCTCACGAGTCGACGAAAATGTGACGCGTGTGCACGACTGTTTGAACTCTGACAGACGGCTGAGCCTTCAATTGATAGCACAAACTCTAAACATGGCAAAAACAACCATTTTCCGCATTGTGACTGAAAAGGAGGGTCATGCGCTGCCGAAGCGACATCAAGGACACGTGGAAAGTTCATCGCGACAACGCGCCGAGTCGCAGCGCCTTCATTGTCAACGACTTCCTCACCAGGACCAACACCCCATTGGTTCCCCAGCCTCCCTACAGTCCTGACCTGACTCCCGCTGACTTTTTTTTTGTTTTTTTTTGTTTCCTCGGTTAAAAGGAGTCATGAAAGGAAAACATTGGGACACGATTGAAAGAATCCAGGCGCATATTACATCGGCTCTGAAGGACATTCCGGAAAAGGCCTTCCAGGCGTGGAAACACCACCTCCAGAAGTATATCGACGCAAGGGGGTGCTATTTTGAAGATTTTTGATTATTTGTACGAATATATTCAATAAATAATTTTTTTAAGAACTTGGTCGCATTATTTATGGAACGCACCTTGTATACAATGAAGTAGGATTCATCAACTGATAATAATTTAGTACTTAATATTCCTAAGGCTAAGTGAACATACCCCTTTTATTAAAACTTAATACTAACATTATGCATTTCTAATCATTTAGAGGTATTATAAAATGTATTTTCTATTAACCAATCATACATTTCCCTTTTAAAATTACTTGAAGGAGTGGACCGTGCAGAATGTGGTAATTTATTAAATAATCTTAAAAAACTGATTTTATGTGAGTGAGCAGTTTTTGACAGCCTGTGAATTGGAATGTCAATGTCTGCCTTGCCCTGAGTATCATGAAGGTGAATGTTTTCCCTAGTACTGAATTCATTTATGTTGTTTTTAACATATGTCAAAGATATATAAATATACAAATTTATAATTGTCAGTATTTTAAGCTTAATGAAGAGAGGTCGACAATGGTCAATTGCACCAGCCCAACACATTGTTCGGACAACCTTTTCCTGTATTAGAAAAATATTATACATGTAAGAAGAATGCCCCCATAATAACAGTCCATAAGTAATGTGTGACTGGAAGAGACCAAAATATGCCGTCCTTAGGTAGTCACTGCTAACTAAGTTCCTCAATTTCCATATCAAATAGGCCACTCGTGGTATTTTTTCACAAACATGATCAATGTGTGTTTCCTAGTTCAATTTGGCATCAATATGAAAACCCAAAAGTTTGAATGACTGACTTTCAATATCTTTGGATAATCCTAGTGTGAGAAATTGAGTTTTATTCTGATTGCACAACAGCCTATTGGATGAAAAGCAATGCATTGCAATTGCAAGAGCTTCCTGCAACATCTGATGCAAACCTGAGATGTTCTGATGTTTTGTAATTAACGTAGTATCGTCCGCATAGGATATAAGAGCATGAGCCGAGACATTTTGCGGTAAATCATCGATTGCAAGATTGAATAAAAATGGACCAAGGACAAAGCCCTGTGGCAAACCAGTTGTAACTTTCTTCAAAGTGGAATACCTATTTTTAATCAAGACAAACTGATATCGATTATTTAAGTATGACTTAATTATATGCAGTGAGGGATACTCGACACCATACACCTCAAGCTTTGCAAGTAAAATTTCATGACTAATACAATCGAAAGCTTTACTTAGATCACATAACACCAAAGAGATGTTTTCAAAAGCTGTTAATATGTGATTAACAATTTCAAGAACAGTAGTAGTAGTACATTTACCTTGTCAAAACCCAAACTGACTGTCAGATAGGAGATTGTAAGTTTCAAAATATTTGCAAAGTTGAGTGTACAAAAGTGATTCAAATATTTTACAAATTATTGGAACAATTGAGACTGCACAACAGTTCTGAAGAAATTGTTTGTCCCCACTTTTATATACTGGAATAACTTTAGAAATTTTAAGTAAATCAGGAAAAACTCCAAACTCTAAACACTTATTAAAAATAAAAGTTAGAGGTTCAGAAATCAAAAGTATTATTTTGGTGATGTAATTAGATAACCAATAACAATCCATACTCTTAGAGTTTGATCATTTTAAGCTAACTTTAATTACTTCATCAGATGTGATGATTGATACTGATTGATTCATATTGATTTTACCTAATCAGAGGTCTGGTTTAGGGTCCATTCAGCCACTTAAGAACTATTAAGGAGGTCTCTGACAAAAAAAAATAGCAGCCCTGGTCTAGAAAGCCCAGAATAATAGCCAAGAGGATACATTGCGTTGACTACATGTCACCTCGTATTCTGCAGGCCTTCAGGCTGAGCAGTGGTCGCTTGGTATGTCAAGACATGTCAGGACTGTAGTGCCACAAGGTTTGTTTTGGATTCTGTAGTTATTTTATGTCTACTCTACCTATGCATGCTAACCTACTAAGTCGCACCTCTCCATCTGTTTCCTATGCATATACTGTAAAGTATATTTTCCTCTTGTTAGCTTTGAAACCTGCACAAGTTCACAGCATTTCTGTGTTCTGCTTTGTAAGATACTAGTAGTCTTCTACTACTACTACTACTACTACTACTACTACTACTACTACTACTACGTTGGATGAGGCGCTGGACATAACCATGGAACTACAGAGTACGAAGACTACAAACCAAAGAGTAGGATTAGAAGAGATGAGACTAGAAATTGAGAAGTTGGTCAAGTATAGTGAAGACTTATTAGCATTTGTTAAGATGATTCCTAATACCAAAGTGGAGATAAAGAAAGGTATTAAAGAAATGGGACAAATGGCAGAAATCATTCGTAATCTTTCGTGGGAATGGGAACAATTTGATATGAATGAAGATCCAAAGGTTAGGAGTGATTTGGAACAGAGCTCTACCTCTAGTAAGAAAATAACCCGTGATGTTGGGACACAGGCCCAATTCAGTGACAGAGTGCTAGATATAGAGCAGACCAACTTGGAAGCTACGTGCTTTGAAGATTTTGCGAAGCTATTGGATAAGGAATGGCCTGACTGTGTTTACGGTAGCACGCACGTCATCTCTGGAAATATAGGGAAATTGACTGATTGGGATATATCAATGGTTGTAAATCCCAAACATCTTACAGAGGAGGATGGAATTATGAGAAGCATGAAGAATATGCATTCAGAAATCTCGGACTTGCTGAACTCTAATCTGGAGGAAGGTAAGACGGAATTCCTGCGCACTGTTACGCAAATCTACCAGAGTCGCGGAGGAGAGCGGGAGAAGCTGTGATATGTGTATGTAATACCATATTCATTTAATCAGGATGGAGTAAATGAGCTGCAGAGCCTGTATTCACGTTTCACCCACTGGAGGGAGATAATTGAGACTCATGCAAGAAAGAAGGTGCTAATAACTATCCCGGACACCCTTGACTGAAATTACACAAGGCAAATCTTGGAATGGATGTTTCATAAGAGTGATATCGAAATAGGATGCTTGGAATCGGGTAAAACACAGGTAAAACAGGCTGTTTCTGTGGGGGTAACATCAAAAAAGAAATCCTTAAATGATAATACTCAGGAAAGAGTTATGTGCAAAGCTGTGGGAAAAACGTATGCCGAATTGCTTAAAACAGTAAAGGAAGGAGTAAACATCGAAAAAATTGGTGTTAAAATAAAACAAATAAGAAAAACAGCAAAAGATGACCTTATACTTACTGTAGAAGGCAAAGGAAAGGCTGACGTATTACAACGTGAGATGACCAAAAATGTCAAGGAAATAGAGGTTTCAACAAAGAGGAAGGAGACAACAATTCTACTGTATGGTATGGATCCAGATTTAAATGAAAATTATCTTAGAGCAGCACTCTCCTTAGAAGCTGCTGTTGAAGAATCACAGATCAATATTACGTTAGTACCGAGCTCGATAGCTGCAGTCGCTTAAGTGCGGCCAGTATCCAGTATTTGGGAGATAGTAGGTTCGAACCCCACTGTCGGCAGTCCTGAAAATGGTTTTCCGTGGTTTCCCATTTTCACACCAGGCAAATGCTGGGGCTGTACCTTAATTAAGGCCACGGCCGCTTTCTTCCCACTCCTACCCTTTTCCTGTCCCATCGTCGCCGTAAGACCCTTTCTGTCGGTGCGACGTCAAGCAACTAGCAAAAAAAAAATATATATATTACGTCAGTAAGACCGGGGAGGTTTGGAAATCTGAATGCTACCGTAATCTTGCCAACGGAACCATCAAAAATACTGTTAAAGAAAAAGAAAAATGTGGGATGAGCAACCTGTATGGTGAAGGAAAAAGTTACAGTTGCAAGGTGTTTTAAATGTCTTGGATTTGGACATAAAGCGCCACACTGTGACGTTAAGGAAGACCGGTCACGGAGCTGTCTAAATTGTGGACAAGAAGGCCATTTGGCGAAGGATTGTGGGAATGATTCGTTTTGCACCACGTGCCAAGTGGAGGGCCACCGCTCAGACCAAATGTAATGCCCTACTTACAGGAAGTTAATATTAGAGGCAAGGAAGTTGAATTTGAACGACCAATAATGGACATACTGCAGGCGAATCTCATGAGAAAACCCAACAGAATATTGGGCGGAATGGATAGTGACCCTAGATTTGGTGGTTCACAACACTGGAATCTTACCAACTTCTTCCAGAGGGAGCTCCGAGTCTTTCATAAACGTCACCTGCTCAACGCATGGTATAGCATTATGCATTGTTGACTGGGAGGTTATGAAAAATGAATCTCTCAGCGACCATCGTTTCATTTATTTTCAAGCTAAGGGATCGAAGAAGCTTAATGATATCATGAAAACGGTGAGGAATTATAACTGGGGAAACTTTTAAAATTGCAATCAAATGGATGTCACAAACTGTAGATACAGTGCAGCATACTCTAAAAGATGTAACAGCTGTTCTTAAAGATGCTTGTAGGACCAGCTGATTGAGGGGATCAACAAAATATAAAACACGTGTCCCTTACTGGTGGAACAATTAAATAGTCATGCGAAGGAAAGACTGCAATCGCAAGAGATGAATTCTTACAAGATCTAGGAAAAGAATCAGCCAGGTCAACTTAATACAAAGAGAAGATGACTATAAGGCATCAAAGAGGCAACTAATGAAGCTAATAAAGGATTCTAAGAGAAATCTCTGGCAAGAGCTATGCGAAGATCTGGACAGTGATATCTGGGGGGCGGGATATAAGATAGTGACTGGTTGATTAATCAACAGGGTACCAGTTCAGCTCCCAGCTGATAGAAGGAAAGCCATAGTGATGGAGTTGTTTCCTTGTACTAATGACAGACTTGAAATGGAATTAGATTTTAGTGTTGCAGAACCGTTTACTGTGGTTGAGTTGCAAGAGGTAGCATGCAATATGAAGACTGGTAAGGCACCAGGTGTAGATGGAATCCCACCAGAAGCCATCAAGTATGCAGTTGAGGTGGCACCTGGCTGGATCTTATCAGTCCTCAATGTTTTACTAAAAAAGCGTGAATTCCCCGATGAATGGAAAGTAGCCAAGCTAGTGCTGTTATTGAAGGCAGGGAAACTATCATTAGATCCATCAGCGTACAGGTCACTTTGCTTATTAAACACCTTGAGCAAACTTTACGAAGGATTGATTAAAATGAGACTGGAGAAAGAATTTGAACAACAGGGAGGACTTTCTTCGAACCAGTTTGCATTTAGAAAGGGCAGAACCACAACCCAAGCTATTGAGAGAGTGATTCAAATACAGGCAGAAAGCAGTGAGAAATGGGCTGTTTTGATAATGCTAGATGTCAAAAATGCTTTTAACATTGCTTCTTGGAGCATTATTTTGAGAGAACTTTGTAGGAAGAACATTTCTCGGTATCTACAACAAATAATTGCTAAGTACTTCAAAGGATAAAGAATACGACTTGATGATTTAGAAGACCTTGAAATGAGTGCTGGCGTTCCACAGGGATCTGTCCTAGGACCCACCTTGTGGAACATTCTATATGATGGCGTCTTACGCCTGCAGCTGATAAAAGGGACAACATCTATCGGTTATGCAGATGACCTTGCAATAGTGATAATATCAGAGAATGTAGAAGAATGACCTTCCGAGTAAATGAATCACTGAGACGAGTTAACCTTTGGATGGTAAATAATAAACTGAGATTGGCTCCACATAAGACTGAGGCTGTAATTTTGAAAGGGTCCAGGAATTGGAAGAATGTCCGCTTCCTTATGAAATGATACAGTGATTATCCCAGGGAAGTCTGTGCGATACCTTGGGGTTCTTATTGACAGGAATTGCACATTTGGTGCACATGTGAAGGCAGTAACTCAAAAGGCAGAGAAGAAGGCATCAGCATTAGCCAGACTTATGACTAACATCGGGGGACCAAGAATAGTTAAAAGACAGATTATCTGCTCTGCAGTATATTCCATTTTACTTTATGCTGCACCTATGTGGCACAATGCACTCAGGAGGAAGATTCACCGAAGAGCTATGGAAAGAGTACAGAGGAAGATGCTGCTCAGAGTTATCTGTGCATATCAAATTGTTTCGAAGCAGCTTTACAAGATGTAGGTGCCAGTATTCCCATAGACCTCCTCGCTGTAGAGAAAAAACTTTGGCATGAAAGGGGTGCGGCTATATCTGCTGAAGAAAAGAAAGCCTTGAGGAACCAACTCGTACTAGACTGGCAAGACCGATGGGATGGCACAACCGATGTTGGCCAATGTACAAAAAAGCTAATACCTGACACAAGAGACTGGCTTAAATGTAGACATCGGCAGGTAGATTACTATCTGTTGCAGATCCTGACAGGACATGGAAGATTCGGCGTATACGCCATGAAGATGGGAAGGACGCAGGGAGATGGTTGTCGGTACTGTTCTGAAAGGGATACAGTAGAACACACTTTTTTCTACTGTGTTCGATGGGAAGAAGAACGAAGGAAAGCCTGCCAACAACTTGGCCGACGACTCACGCCAGGGAATCTGGTTCAGATTATGCTGGAGAGCCCGCTTGCCTGGAACACAGTAAAGGCAATGGCGACAAGCATTATGGTTTACATAAAATCAGCTTCATGGTCCGTATTGCACTTCAATAGATTCTCTTGAGTTATTTGTTTGTTTTAATCTTGTCAATCTTATGTTAATTTTAAGGACACTTCCTCTAAAGCATTACTTTGTCAATTTTATATATTTTTCATCTAAACAGTGTTATGTGGCTGAAGATGTTGATAATATACGAATCATGTACCACTTTTGACCATTAAAAATTGCCTTAAGCAATCATTGTATCGACTAGGTGGAAAATAAATAAATACTTAATTGTGAAGCATTATGGGGACGAAGGAAAAAGAAGAGAAAGGAAGAACTTAATAATATACACCACTCCATTCTGATGTCATGCCGTCAAGCAGTTCCAGAATGGGCTGAGTGAAGAGGGCAGGGGTTTTTAGTTGGTGGAAATCCAACTCCCACACAGAGTGGTGTCTTTAAAAGATTTCCCCTGCAACAACAACAACAACAACAACAACAACAACAACAACAACAACAACAACAACAACAACAACAACAACAACAACAACAACAACAACAACAACAACAACAACAACAACAACAACAACAACAACAACAACAACAACAACAACAACAACAACAACAACAACAACAACAACAACAACAACAACAACAACAACAACAACAACAACAACAACAACAACAAAAAACCACCACCACCACCACTACTACTACTACTTTCACTCCAGAAACATCAACGTATGAGCCCTTTCCAGGGCCACAATTAACTATAATATCTGTCAACATAAAAGGCATAACATCAGCCAAAGAAACAATCCAACAAGAACTTTGTAGTCAGCATAAGAGCCATATATTTTGCACACAGGAGGCACACAGGAGATGTGACATGAGTTGACCCAAAATAAACAGAATGAATCTTGCCATCGAGAGACTGCATTACAAATATGGAAGTGCTATCTTTGTTCATGCAGATATACAGATTCTCTCTACAGTACTTACAGAGGAAAACAACACTGAAATTCTCACTATAGAAACAGCTAATTGTACCATTTCATACCCTTACAAACCACCCAGTACTGAGTTCATTGTTAATAAACCATCCAATTGCCAAAATAAACACGAGCAGATTGTGTTTGGCAACTTCAACAGCCACAGTAATGTTTGGGGTATGATCATGAAGATGAAAATGGGCAGTGGTAAAACAATGGACAGAAATGAATCAACTTGCTCTAATACATGATACAAAACTACCTGCATCATTTAACAGTGCCAGGTGGAGATGGGGCTACAATCCCGACCTCATATTAAGTTCTAGTAATATCAGCCAACAATGTGTAAAATCTGTCTGTTCTCCAATACCAAATTCTCAGAACAGACCTGTGAAATATTTGCTGCTGTTAGATATGAGAAGGTGCCTTTTCAGAAGAGGTTTAATTTTATAAAGGCATAACTTACTGGTCGAAATTTTCAGAATTGCTGGATGCCGAGGTGTCATCTATAGAACCAGTACCGGAATGCTACGACGCCTTCACCATGACTGTGAAGAGAGGTTTCAGAATGTCTATTCCTCGTGGCTGTTGAACATCTAATATCCCCAAGATTAATTCACTTTACTCACAGAATACAGCAACTTATTTGCAGAAAATCCTTTCAGTGCAATAACTGTGGAAGCAGGAAACAAACTCATTTCCACTATAAGAGAGACAAAAAAGGGATGAATGGTTTGAAACAATTTGGATATGAAAAGAGACAAGTCATAAGGCTTGGAGACTTCTGAGATGCCTATGTAATGATCCAACTAATACAATGATCTGTATCATAATATCACTGCCAATCAAATAGCATATCAGTTACTGCTGAACGGGAGAGCCACTCACAAATCCAAAACACCAAAATGGGAAAGAAGTGAACAAGAGGTAAATAACAACCTTGCACCTTCATTCAGTGTGGGAGAATTGGATAAGACTACCAAAGAGAGTAACATTGCAAAAAACCAGCCGGCTTGGATGACATATGAACTGAGCAAATTAAGCACTTTGGCTTAACAACACAGGACTGGATTCACCAACTATTCAACAATTGTACGAACAGTTGTGAAATTCCAAAGATATGATGGAGGAGCCAAGTAACTGCTTTGCTGAAACCTGCTAAAGAAGGAATCAATCCAAAGAATTTTAGACCAGCTGCACCTGTGAAATATTTGCTGCTGTTAGATCTGAGAAGGTGCCTTTTCAGAAGAGGGTTTAATTTTAGAAAGGCATAACTTACTGGTCGAAATTTTCAGAATTGCTGGATGCCGAGGTGTCGTCTATAGAACCAGTGATCTTAAACCATTTCTTGCCTATAACTGATCCCCTGTTTATCCCTCCACAAGCTGGACTTTGTCCTGATAAAAGCTGTACAAGATAACTGCTTTATGTTATGCAGTTTATAGAAGATGGTTTCAAAGCTCGAAAGGTGACGAGTGATATTAGTTGATTTAACAGCAGCGTATGCCACCAATCATCAGCTTTCACTAGTTAAGATCTACAACCTGATGAAGAATTTTAACCTTAACAGGTTCATCACCAGTCTCCTGCAGAACCTCAGGTTCTTCATCAACTTGCAAGGACAGTGCAGTCGATGGAAATTACAGAAGTACAGCCTCCTCCAATTGTGTTCAATATATACACCAATGATCAACCTATCGCCCCCAACAGCAGGAGTTCTTTGGATGCTGATGATCTCGCTCTGGCCACTCAAAGCACAGACTTTGAATCAGTTGAGAACACCCTAACAAATGCACTTGAAGGTATATTAAAATATTACAGTACAAACCAAATCCATCAGACAAAAGCATGTGCTTTTCATTTCAGAAACAGGAAAGCTACTGTAGGTTAAAGATAGTATGGTCAGCAGTCAAACTGGAACACACTGACAATCCAAAATACCTAGGAATGATGCTTGACAGATCTCTTACTTTCAAGAAGCAAGTTGAAAGTTTCTACCAAGAATAACCTGCAAAAACTGGTTGGATCACAGTGGGGCAGTCAACCTGAAACCATCCAAACTTCTGCAATGGCGTTATGTTACTCCGTAGCAGAATAGGCCTGTTCTATCTGATATCATTTGACACATGCCAATCAGGTGGATGTTACAGGTTGTCTGAAATCCACTCCAGTCGAATGGCAGAAATAGCAAAAATAGCATCACCCCGTGCTCATAGAGAAATAGCCACAAATAAGGAAAGACACAAAGTGGAACAGGGAAGAACCAATCCCTGCATGGGCAAGAACCACAAGAAGTCAAGAAAGAGTTTTCTTCGAACATCGAGGGTACCGGTACTTAAGGGGCCCATAGACGTGCAATATTATTGCACAAAATTGATTGTGCAATATATTGTTAGCTGCCCATAGACGTGCAATATCATTGTGCAATATTGGGGTTTGTGCAATATAACTGATAGTGTGTACTTAATATTGAAGGGTTGTACAATATATTGTGCAAAGCGGTCACAGACGTACAATATGCGTTGCAATATATAGTCAGTCCATGCCGTTATTTTGTTTGGTGAACATGTTGAGTGACACTGATCTTTGCTGTGTTTTGCTCGCCGTGGGCGTAAGTGCCAAAAAGAAGCAGAAACGGAAAAGGAGGACATGGGCCAAACAGTGATTCCTGGACAAAGAAAGGTACACTCATGAACATTTACTCACTGAACTGAGAAAATGCGAGCCAAATGATTTTTGAAACTTTCTGCGCATGAATGGTGAATTATTTGATGAACTTATCGCTTTGGTTACGCCTCAAATCGAGAAAAAGAATACTATTACGCAGAGAATTGATTTTTTTAATAACTTCTTGTTTATCGGCGTTCGCGTATTTTTCGCGATATTTATCAATAAGCACCTCGTACTGTTCACTTTTTTAACGCGATTACTGTAATCTTTGCTCTTAACGTCCCATAGAGCCAGAAGGTCATGGTACACTTCGATAAACTCCAAAAGAAACTTTTTCTCCTCCTGTTTGTCTGCCATCGCGATACGTTCTCCCCCACCTGTTGATAACAACTGGCGGGAGGACGGGATATTGCACAATATTGCCAACACACGGCACAGTATTTTGTGGTTTGTGCAATATATTTCAAACTTCTTTGATTTCGTACAATATATTGCACAACCCTTCAATACGAAGTACACACTATCAATTATATTGCACAAACCCCGATATTGCACAATAATATTGCACGTCTATGGGCCCCTTTAGATCCACTGCTGAAAAAACCAGATTGGTACTATGGAGGGCTAGGACATTTCTCCTTCCTGGTTGGAAATGAGTTTCCAAATCTTTACCCCTGGTCTGGCTAACTTGGAAGGTTCTGAATAGGTTGAGATCAGGTGTGGGCAGATTGAGGATTAATTTGGCAAGATGGGGCTACATTGAAGAAAATGGTATTCAGTGTGATTGTGGAGAAGATTAGTCTGTTCAGCATATGCTTCAATGTCAACTGTATCCAGCTTCCTTCACAGAAGATTACCTTGCCACAAAAGTGGCAAAGTTTTGGTCAAAAAAATCTCTCTGTCTGTCTCTCTCTCTCTCTCCCTCTCTCTCTCTCTCTCTCTCTCTCTATATATATATATATATATATATACACACATTACATACATACATTATCATTATAGACTGTTATGCCTTTCAGTGTTCAGTCTGCAAGCTTCTGTGAATTTACTAAACGTCGCCACAATCCTCGATTTGCAACTAGTGTTGTGGCCTCATTTAGTTCTATACCTCTTTTCTTTAAATCGTTAGAAACAGAGTCTAACCATCGTCGTCTTGGTCTCCCTCTACTTCTCTTACCCTCCATAGCAGAGTCCATTATTCTCCTAGGTAACCTATCCTCCTCCATTCGCCTCACATGACCCCACCACCGAAGCCGGTTTATGCGTACAGCTTAATCCATCGCGTTCATTCCTAAATTAGCCTTTATCTCCTCATTCCGAGTACCCTCCTGCCATTGTTCCCACCTGCTTGTACCAGCAATAATTCTTGCTACTTACATGTCTATTACTTCTAACTTATGATTAAGATATCCTGAGTCCACCCAGCTTTCGCTCCCGTAAAGCAAAGTTGGTCTGAAAACAGACCGATGTAAAGATAGTTTCGTGGTAAATGTATATTTCAGGTACAAAAATATATAGACTATTTAATATTAAGTGTTGTCCTACTTCAGTGTTGGATCCGCTACTCTAATCTTGGAACGCTAGTTATCATGGTCATGTGCATCCTCAGGATGAAGGCCAATGATGGATTTCATATCTGCAATGACTGTGTCAATCCAGTGCTGGTTTGGTCAGCCTCAGGGGTGCTGACTGTTAACTTCTAGGTGGTGAGTGGCACCAATGACAGTGGCTGGCGCAGCGCAAGTTACATAACCAAACCAGTGAAGTCTCCATTCTCAAATCTTGTCAGTGATTAGCACAATGCCCATCTACTGTCTAATTTCATTGTTCTGTATGTAGTCGAGCAAGGGGATGCCGAGTGACCATTGGATCATGTGCATCTCCATTATGTGGAGGTGGCGTTCAGTGGATTTGGTGGCTGACCAACACTTCATTCCATACAGTACTACTGGGCAGGAGATTATACAATAGACCTTGGATTTCAGTTGGAACGGCATTTTCTTGTCACACAGGACTCCTTGTGACTTCCTTCCATTGTAGCCAGGTCATCTGACTGTCATTATTGCTTCACCGTCAATATCACTATCACATTGTTGTGTGGATCCCAAGTACCAGAAATAAGTGTCCTTTTTGAGTTCCTCACTGTCTACCATGATGGAGCGGGACTGGTTTCCAGGTATTCAGTTTTAGGAATGCTCAGACGGAGATCGAAAAGGCTGAAACGGTCATGCCAAGCCTGGACTTTTGTTACAATTCTTCTCTGGTGATAGCTGTGTAGAGCAAGTTCCATGGAGCACTGTATTGTACTGTAGGTCTTACAAGATAGTGTCAGGGATCAACATAAAGAGCAGAAGTAAGATGTACTCCTACGTTCACAGGAAAGCTGTCTGATGTTCCAGCTGCACATCTCATTCTGCTGCTGGTATTAACGTACAACATCTGAACCCCATTTACAAGCAGAAAGCTATGTGCAGTGGCATTTTCTTTTCACAATGTTTTTCCAGCACCTCGCAAGAGGCAAAAATTGCATTGGTGATTCTGCAGTCTTTACAAAACCACTCTGGTTGGTGTACAGCTGGACGATTTCATGCATATGCTGATCGATAATCCTTTCAAATATCTTCAGCATATCTGACAGTAACTGGAGTACAGTGCTGGATCACCCTTGTTCTTAAATACAGGCACCTGCGATACTAGTAGCCCAGTCCACGTGCACATGGCCGCAGTCTACAACAGCATTTAAGAAATCTGCCAGCACGGTGGGAGCAGTGTTACTAAGTCCATTCAGTTTCCACAGGTCTGCCAGCAAATCATCATGGCCAGATACTTAGAAAATTTTCATGCTATTGATGGTTCTAGCAACTGAGATTTGAGGACGGGACTCAGCTTATAATACTGGTAGCCTTCTGGTGTTGGTGGATGTTCGAATTCAAGATTGAAAATTTTGCTGAAATGTTGTTGCCATCATTTCAGAATTGTGTGCCTGTCTTGTGTCCTTTGTGCTCAGTATCTTGTGCTGCTTTGGCCCTTGATTTAGTCAGCCGATATATACTTCTTTCACAGTCCTTTGTGTCAAGCTGCTTGTATAGACTTTTGTAGTGGTCAGCTCGAGCTAATGCAACCGACGTTTTTGCATCTCTCCTCATTGCAACATATTTTTGCTAGTTCTCATTGCTCTTATCCTTGTGCCAATTCTTGTACACCATCTACTTTGCCCATACTTTCTGCTGTACCTCCTCATCCAAAGCCATGTTCGTTTGTCTATGATTCAGTGGCTAGGTTTCTTCACTCAAAGGATGGCTTTCGGTGCACATTTAATTGTGCCAGGGCTGGTACTGTTTAGGACCACTGTCTGATAGTTACTGGGCATTTAACACCACCACTTCATCATTTTGTGATCTTCATATCAGTGACTAGCACATAAGTGTTGTGGGGCCAGACATTTAGATAGAAAAACCTTTGTGTTGTAAGATTCACAAGAGGGCTGATGAGTGGTTAAGAAGGTATATGCAGCTCACCTCCACTGAGGGTGTAGGCCTACCTGAAAAGAGCTGCTTCAGCTCAGGACAAGAACGTGAATTTACTTTTTACCTTTGTGTCAACTTGTAACCTGCACTTCTACTTACTTTCATCAAATAAAATATTTACCTAAAATATTAAGTAAATTTAACATGAAACAAGTATCTCTAGGGGTGTATCATGAACTGATAAAATCCAGATCATTCACTTGATCTTACCTGAATTCCTGTTCAAATACATATGTGACTAGAAGTTGTGGCAAAACTGAACATAACTTACTGAGTAAGTTTCAATTGATAACTTTTTATCAATACTTTTATCAATTTTTATAATTTGGAAATAATAAAAATAATAACAATTTATGATCTACTAAACATACCTTGTCCTTATACTTTAAGATAAAGAATCTGTAAGCAATACCTACTTTTGATGATCTTCCAGGAGACTTACTCATGCTGTCAAGAATTATTATTTTAAAAATCCTCATTCCCAATTTATGTCCAGTAATGCAAAATCTCTGCTAAGAAAGTGACCAAAAATTCAGAAGAATGAAAACTTTCTCAGCCCAATGAAATGACAAAGCCTTGATAATAAAAAATTCCTACTGGCATAATTACAAAAGGCACTAGGAAAGTTTTGCAATATGCAAAAACAGTTGGCTGGACACCCCTGTCTTTGTGAGGGATGAAAAGAGGGGTGAAAAGCGGTCTAGAAGACAGCAAGGCATGACCTTCACACCAGTTGTTACCAAGCTTCTTCTTCTTTAAGACGCCGTCTCCGAGCGGAGGTTGGCGATCCACGTAACTAGCTCTGATCTTGACAGCGCAGAATGGAATGCCATTTCTGAAGTACAGCAGTGCCATCTTTGAAGGTCTTTCAGCCATGAATTTCTTCTTCTCCCAACTGATCTCTTCCCCTGTATCTTCCCTTCGATAATAAGCTGTAATAACTGATACCTCTCACCTCTCATGATATGTCCTAGATATTGCGTTTTCCTCTGTTTTGAGATTTTCATTACCCAGGATATCTGCAAGAGACGGCGATACAGGAACATTTCGAAGGCATCAATACGTTTTTCTATGATTGGATCCAGAGTCCAGCTTTCACATCCATATAGGAGAACAGAAAATATATAGCAGCGGATCATACGAATTCGTAGTTGGAGACTGAGATCTGACCTCACAAAGAATTTCTTCATGGCAATGAATTGTTTCCTGGCCTGCTCAATTCTAGATATTATCTCCCGTTTGGAGTTACATTGGTCATCCAAGATGGTACCCAGATATTTGAGAGAAGACACTTGCTCAAATATTTTATCTTTTATTGTGAGATTTGTCCGAATTGTCTTCTTAGAGAACACCATCAGTTTCGTCTTTGAGGGGTTAACATATAATCCAAACTCTTCACTGTGCTGAACTAAGGAGTTTATCATGCACTGAAGTGCAGGCATGTCATCAGCTATGACAACATTATCATCTGCATATCTGATGTTGTTGATGATTTTCCCGTTAATTTTGATCCCACCATAGTCTTCCAATGTTTCTTTGAAGATTGCCTCTGAGTAAATGTTAAACAACAGAGGTGACAGTACACAACCCTGGCGGACGCCCTTCTTGATCGAAGCAGTTTCTGAAGTTCCTTGATCAGTTTTGACATTTGCAAACTGATTCCAGTACAGGTTACTGATTATACATAAGTCGCCCGGAGTCAATACCTGTTGAACTCAGAATCTCTATCAACTTATTGTGCCTGACACAATCAAAAGCTTTTTTATAGTCTATAAAACAGGCATAGACATCAACATTCATATCTCTGCACCTCTGTAACAACACATTTAACGAGAAGAGTGCCTCACGTGTACCAACGCCATTTCGGAAACCGAACTGATTCTGATCCATGTGGGATTCACATTTTTTGTATATTCTAGTGTGAATGATTCGCAACATTGGACAACAATTTCCCGCTGGTACAAAAAGTTCCAGAGGGGAAATTTTGGGGTTGAAGACAATCCTCATTCTGGGCGACCGTCTGAATCAGTGACAGACGAAAACATTGAAGCTGTGAGGAAAATGTTGCAGCAAGAGAGGCGGTTGACATATCGGCAGGCAGAAGAGACCCTTCACATCCCTGCACCAGCTACTCATTCAATTCTACGTGACCATGTTAGAAAGGTTTACTCCCTTTGGTTGCCCCATTCACTTTCAGAGGCACAAAGGGCACACTGAGTGAAATGGTGCCAAGAAATGCTAAAACAGTTTGAAAACGGGACTTCGCATAACGTCAATAGCATCATTACAGGTGACAAAACATGGCTTTATTATAATGATGTCCCGACAAAATCCCAGAACAAGGTGTGGCTGTTTGAAGATGAGGGTACTCTTGTGACTATGTGAAAGTCAAGGTCAGTGAAGAAAAGGGTGATTACAATATTCTTCACTAAACTGGGCATCCTGACTCGGGTTGTGCTAGAAACACAAAGGACCATTACTGCGAAGTGGTACAGTGAGACTTGTCTGCCCCAGGTCATCCAGGCTCTCAAGCAGCTCCGTCCAAGGTCACGGCTCAACCCCTGGCTCTTGCATCACGACAATGCTCCAGCATATCGTGCTAATGTAACAATGGATTTTCTTGCCAGATCAGGGTTGACTGTGCTTGATCACTCTCCATACAGTTCTGATCTTGCCCCATGTGACTTCGCACTCTTTCCAGATGAAGCTGAAAGGGCAGTGTTTTTCATCTGATGAGGAGCTTCTGGCAGCATGTGATCGAGAATGTGAAAATGTAACCGAAGAAAAGTGGCAGAGTAGGTTCAGTGACTGGTTTCAACATATGGAAAAGTGTATCAGGTGTGGTGGAAATTATTTTGAAAAAGTCTAAAGCATCCACTCACATTGCAAAACTTTCCTAGTGCCCTTTGTATTTAAAAATTTAATTCTTCAAATTCTCAATCGATAATCTCATGTAGTAACGAAATGGACTTCAGTTTTTGAAATTCTTTACTTTTTACAGTATTTTTCTAGTATTTTAAAAACACTGAATATGGCAAATAATTTTTGCTTGCAAAGTTAGTCTTCTGTACAACTTGCATACTTCAATCAATGATTTACAGGCTTATCCTAGTACTTACTTAATCACTGTCAAATTATCTTCATGTTGATAGTCTTCAATACAACATTTAATTACCTTTATTGATGACTTACAAGCTTGTTTACCACTGACATCTGTTTAATTATCGTCTGACACATTGATATCCTTCCGCAGAATTATTTTTCTTATTACCTTTGCCGGTGATTCATACGCTTGTCCCACTCACACTGAGATCTACTGGATGACTGTCAATAATAATAATAATAATAATAATAATAATAATAATAATAATAATAATAATAATAATAATTGTACCGGGCGGTACACCTCTACGACGCAAGTTCAAATCTTGCGCCAATTTAATCTACTCTACAGGAGAAACCCTGAACTTTAAAAACCGAACTAACTCTACAGTTTATCAGAAGATGTCACTGAGTGTTTTTGATTTGCTTTTGTTTTCCATGGATCAAGAAGTGTGGACATTCTCTAACAGATGTCTCTACTAAAAACTATGATTATGCACTCTGATGCGAAGGAATGAACTTTCTTGAAGAAATTTTGTATTCAAAAGTTGTTGTCTTTTACTAAATTTTGTTCTTTTATGTTTTGGGTTGGCAATATTAATCCTTCCTTCCGCCAATTTTGAACTTAGCCAATCCCAAATTTCTTTAATTTATTGTCAGCCAATCATGTATGTCTTCTTCGATATGGATATGTAGCTCTAAGCTATCCAATAAAGTTGAGGGGGTGTGTCTACTCATTCTTGAAAGGTCTCGAATTTTCCGCGAGGGTATAAAAACTGCTGATTTTCCTGTCTCCTGGCCACTAGTATAACATCTAACTCAGTGTGTGAATATGTAGCAGGGGGCGGGAAGCGCCTCGTTCTTCAGACAGCAGATCTTCAACAAGGTAATGGCCTTTTAGCATCTTTATTTCTTGCTAGCTCAGCAGTTTAACTCTCGGGGAGGGTTCGAAACCTTTAATATGTGACCTACCACTTTAAAATGTAAATTCCTCTTCTGTCTATGTGAAAACTACAAATCTCTTTCACTGTAAAGCGGGGATAGAGAGTGCTTTACCCTCTCGAACTCCCCTTCATTTTGAAATTGAGGTGCCCACGTTTTTATAACCGTTTCTTCTCTTCCTTAATGTATTAAAGTTTTCTCATAAGGGTCACCTCCCTAGCTTGGGACTAGCCCCTGTGTATTGGCCTAGAACCACTTAGGTTTTAAAGGTGTATTTTGGAGTGCAAGTTCACGCCTCCAGTTCTTTCTGTACTTTGGGCCAGTAACTCATCCTGATGTTTTGTTTTCTTCATGCAAAGGCCCTGTAGGTTGGGTATTAGATACCCCTGTTTCACTGTATGTGTGCCTTGAGGGCAGTTAGGAGTAAGGGTTGTTGGTGGCCTTTGATAAGACTTGTAAAAAATCGAGAGCAGGTCAGCTCTTTCTGGTATTTTGGAAGGTGCCTCTAGGAGGCCTGACATTATTAAGCGGGAGCAAGAGCTCCACGTACTGAAGGGGTTTTCTGCCCTTTGTTAAATTGTGGGTGTGAGCTGGGAGCTCAGACTTTGGGGCTTGTAGCCCAGAATTTGTAAAATTGCTGTGTACCTGATTTAACTGTTGTTATTTGTTGTACGCTCAAAATTCTATGTTACCATTGTTAAGTTTTGAAAATATAACCTTGTTGAAATTTTAATTCGAACTTTGTAGTTGGACCTATTCCAGCCCGCACCTTCTTTCACCTCTAACTACCACGGAGATCTCAATAATAATAATAATAATAATAATAATAATAATAATAATAATAATAATAATAATAATAATAATAATAATAATAATAATAATAATAATAATAATGATAATAATGATAATAATGATAATAATAATAATAATAATAATAATAATAATAATAATAATAATAAAAAACAATAATAATAATGTTTACATCCCACTAACTACTTCTATGGTTTTTTGGAGACACCGAGGTGCCGGAATTTAGTCCCACAGGCGTTCTTTTACATGCCAGTAAATCTACTGACATAAGGCTGACATACTTGAGCACCTTCAAATACCACTGGACTGAGCCAGGATCGAAACTGCCAAGTTGGGATCAGAAGACCAGTGCCCCAACTGTTTGAGCCACTTAGCCCGGCACACTGATAGTCTCTCATACAATTCTTTTATCATCCATTTTTCAATTGAAGACTTTAATTTTTTTACATCGTCGTATGCTGTGAACTTTTCCAAGGCTGCATATATATATATATTGCCCATGCATACAGAAATACAACATGATCACAGTATGACATGAGTATATGTAAATTAATATAAAAATATAATACAAAATCCTAAAATCAATAAACATAACACAAATTATATACAACACAACTGATAACTAATCTGTAACTACCATCAAACATATTGTCCCTAGAAAGGCAAAGTATCGTAAGCGACATTTTTGTCAAAATTGAGGTTACAATGTTTATATGTCAATCCGACTCCACTGCATGTGCTGCCAAGGTATTGTAAGCATCAAATGAATGTAGAGAACAAAAACAATGCTAAATTTTTAAAAATTGTAACCACCATCAGTAATATACAGAACACCAGGTTATCGTATGCACCAGTCATTACATCTTAAGTGCCAGAGTTAAAATCTTGTAATTTGCGTACAGATTATCATAAGTGACAAGTTTTAATTCTGGAAGGAACATCAGATGCGTCAGTTTCATTGTTCCATTGTCCACATTTTATAACTGCCTCAAATCAGTATGGCACTTGAAACATAAGACAAAGCCTGCTGACAGACCTGTCACATGTTGTTTGACAGTATACTAGTGGAATGCAGAAGAGGGGTGGTAAGGGAAGAGAAGGGGCTGCTTCTTGTGACAGACTTGATCATCATCAGACTTGATTGAGCAAGTATGTCAGTAGCTAAACAAATCGATTCATTGTCAGTACATATTTCTACTGTTTGTGCACAAAGTGAATTATGCCACTCAAAATTCTAAACTGAAGTTTGCGACAACAAAGAGAAATGCAAGACTGTTCAGTGTTCATAGTTTTACGAATAAGGAAGCTGAGGACAGAAAGAATAAAACACAAGAATAGTATAGAAGGGAGTTGTTGGAAATACAAAAAAATTAGCAGAAGCAACAAAAGTGTTGTAGAGGACAGTCAAGAGAATTTTAACTGAGCAAGTTGTCCATGCAATTATAGTCGCGCAGCTGTGAGCTTGTATTAGGAAGGTAGTGGGTTTGAATCCCAATGTCGGCAACCCTGAAGACGATTTTCCGTGGTTTCCCATTTCCTCACCTAGCAGATGCTGGGGTTGTACCTTAATAAACACCAAAGGCACTACCTTCCCAATCCTAGCCCTTTCCTATACCTCCATTGCCAAAAACCTTCAATGTGTTAGTGTGACATTAAACAAGTAGCAAAAAAATATATAGTAGAACAGAGACAATACGAGAATGAAAAAACTTCATTTGGTACACCAAGATATACATGGAAAAACAGGGGAAAAGTGTGTAACAGATTTTTAAGGTTTTGATGCACAATCCATGAATTTTACATTCTTCAGAAAACAACTCCATCAATAACTAAATTACGGCCTGTGCCAGGAGGATTGGTTTTGAGGATTGGTTTCCAAGGAGGTTGTACGAGTTTGAGAAGTACTGTAAGAGAGTTAGGCTTCAACTGGATGGAGATTAGAAATAATAGAAGGGTTTTAATCGAGGTCACCTATACAGCAAAAGACCTACAAGAGGCCTGTCTGAAGGCCACACACCATGACATGGCAGTGTAAGTGAGTTGTTGTAGAAACTGAGTGTACTTCTGACAAATGATGGGTGATATCCAACAAGGACAATAGCAGGTGGCACAAGACGAGTGTCTGAACCTTGCTATGACTCCAAACACAATGATCTATTACCACAAACAGATGAGGAGGACTGATAAAAATGTTCCTTTCTAAATACTGTACAGTAATCAGTGTAATTTCCACTTTGATTCTCTTATTGTAATATAGTAAGTCAATTTTCCTATTGTTCTTATCTAGCCCTACATTTCTAAATACAATAATTTAAGAAAAATCTCTTATTATTCTCATGCCTTATATTCCTTCAAACCAATCCCTCCAAAATATTGTGAGTGCTACAGAAGCTATCGTAAGAGGACCACTTAAACAATGCATTCAACAACGACTGGCAAACAATCGTAAGCAACATTCATAACTTTAAAATCAGTTCCTTTTTGCTAAGATTGGTAAAAATACGTAACCTAATAAGACAGTAAGGTGAAAAATTCATTTCTGGAGTAGAATAAAAACCAAAACTGCCTAAACTGCAAGTATTTGACTCATTAATAGTTTTTTATCACCTCCGTTAAAATTCTTATTTTGTCGCTTACGATACTTTTGCCTTTCCAAGGACGGTATGTTCAAATGAATGCCAATTATAAATACATAAATTGTATAACATTTTTTTATTTTTAAGTTGAGATTAGGAGTTTGGTTTCAATTGTCACCACTAGTGTATGTGATCAGATGACCAGGACATTTCTTAAAGGAAATGTTACTGATGACAAGATTGCAAGCTTCAGCAAAACTGAGGATTTGACATCCATGATTGTTGCATGTCGCAGGTCGCCCATGAGCGTCAAGCAGAAAGAGATGCACCAGATGAACCAACATATCTTTGGACACTCCAAACACTAAAAACTATATGTTAAGTAAATTAATTGTGTGTGCTTGCCTCTGTTCCCATGGCAGTCATACCCATCTGTACCAGTTTCAATGTGTCCATTAAGGTCACCACATAGCATTAGCAGGTTTTCAGTGAGGCACACAGCAACTTAATGATACGCCTCTTCCAAAATTGAATCTGCCTGAGGTGCATATGCAAAGGAGATGCACAGCCGACGAGCCCAACATCGATGACCAGTGACATAAAGCGATTGGAATGATGTTTAACCTCAGTGACTTTGTCATGCAGTTTATAACAAATTTTCAGATTTTTAGGATTTATTGCACAGGTGTGATACTAAGTAAAAGCCGTGTGTTACATGTTACCTAGCGGGTCAGTGTGTCGTATATAAATTACTGGGCTGCATGGTTGAATACCCATGGAGGGAACTGGGAGTGGCAACCTGAAGCAACTTCGTCTGCTTGGTTTGGGCTAGCTTCTTCACCTGACTTTGTCCTAGAGTCAGTAGCCCTCGCATATTTCTCACATTAGTTGGTCAAAGTCAGTACATCCTGAAGTGCAGTGCAGTGATTGCTTCTTACACATTATGCATGCAGAATACGTCCTGAAGCTGTAGTGAAGTTATGTGTACAGCAGGTGGTACAAGCCAAGGAGCAAACAAAGCTACAACCTACCTCACAAACGCCACACTCTACTTCAAGCTCTTCATAATTTGAATACAATCAAAGAGTAAAGGCATCAGGGACCACTAAGAGAATTTGTGCAGGTTATGGGAATATTATTTATCATTGATGAACACCATTTAAACATGTTAATTCTGAAGGATATGTCTATAAATTCAAGAAATAATCAATATTACGATTTGAGCGTGGTTCTTACTATTGCGCTCTATCCTTTAATGGGGCCATGCACTGAAAGATGTAAAGTAAGAAAGAATATAATATATATCTGGGACCCTTAAAATTTATTATGGTACACTGTCTAAATAGTTAGTCTTGTTATAAAATGGAGCACACAGACAAACCAGGACTTAAAATTCAATTTCCTACAAGTAAACAACAACAAACAAATCATATGTATTGCCTCCCTTATCAGTTATCAGTTCTGTGTGAAAAAAGCCAAAGCAAGGGGTAAGCAGTTAGTCTTATTAAAAAAAGGAGAATGTTTATAGGATTAAGAATTAAATTTCCTACAACAAGGTTCATATGCATTTTCTTCATAACTCTTGTGATTTGTCAGGAAATTACACCTTTATGTTAAGGGAGCATTTCATGCATGTTGTTTGGAGAGCATGGTATAACTGGGTAGTTTAGGGTAAAAATCATTATTTGTATATGTCAGTAGTGCAGTTCCATCAATCGTTATAATTTTTTATTCTGTGAGAGAAAGTCTGAAAAACAAATGTGGGGGCAATGAAGGACAATGTGGAGCATGCCAAAATAAATAACTGGGATGTTTAAAAGAGAATACACTGCCTGTTTGAAGTACACATTTTGGAACAAGTACTATTCCCTGACTATGACTTTGATGTAGTGGCTAAGAGGAGCGAGATGAAACATGACTGAGAGGTTGACCATAGGTAATTTATTATTGGACTTACAGCGTTTAAATCAGATTTCTAATTAAGTTTGAACTTCAATGCAAATCTGCAGGAGCTGCTAGTGAGAAATAAAAAGGAATGAATTACTATTTGTTTTCCTCAATTGACTGGGTGTTCATATCTCCTTTTATCAATCTTTATTCTTTCCTGCATGTTCCACAAAATTAAAGTCAATGCAGTAATCAGTGAAATAAATATTATTTCCAGTATGATTCATATGTTATTCTGCATTTTTGCCTTGTTTATGTGGTGAGTGAATCTCTAAATTCTACATCTTCACAGAGCCTTATTTTACATTCCAGCCCAAACACTAATCAAGCCCTTTATATGAAACACCATTTGTAGAATTCTATCACTAAGAAATACATGCTATTACAAGAAAATTATGATACTAAATCCCATCAGAGACTATCCAAAAAGTCTTTCAGTACTCAAAAAGTGAGAAAAGGTACAAGAGCATGTAAATAAATCAAGCTAGAAATCAAAAGTTAATCTTTGAAATTAGTCATTCATTCAATTTTAAGGCATTAGAACCTTCAGCTTATTCAGCTTATTGTAACCTCTTCTTTTTCTCTTTTAGCATTTTAGTCTACAGGATTAAGCAAGCGGCTTGGCTCTATAATGCTACAGTAAGTAAATGTATTCTCAGGCATAACAGATTAAATGATCACAACAAAAAGAGTCACAAGGTACAATGTCCACTATAGTCATTTTATGACAAGAGTACAAGATAACATAGGTTATACACTTAACGACGCTACTCAGAGTCTATATAAACACATATAATATTACATAGTGCAAAACAGTACATGGGATGTGTTCAGTTTCCAAATGCTGCCAAATCACCCCCCCCCCCCCCCCCCCACCACGAAGAAGGAAATTTCACAAATCGAATGGATGGGCACAGCAAACTCTTTGTCCTGATCATGTTGTGTACTTCCTGGGTGGTGATAATACATTGGGTAAGTCAGGTAAAAGACAAGTGCTAGGGGATAGTAGAAGTGTCAAGTATGTTGGTGGAGGTAGAAACAGGAATGTTTGTCTCTGTGTATGCCGGCTTCACATGGTCTGTACTTGCTACTACTTCCGTATTTCCTGACATGAGCATAAATATCTTCTCATTATGGCTAACTACAGGCTAAGGACCGCAGTAGGGGGACTAAAAAATAGGTTTTACGTGGCCAGTTCTCAGAGAAACATAAGAAACCATTGCCAAGTCCTTGAAGATGAATACTTTCTCTTGACTATGGTGAGAGGCAGGAAAAGGTCTGAGTTCCATTAACTTACATTAGCCATTACATTACACTTGATCTGCAATATCTGAAGGATCAACTGAAGTGAAAGAAATGGGCAAAGAAACAACCATTTCTCCAGGGAGGTACAGCGGTTCCGCAATTGTTTGGCAGAAGAAGCTTTCTGATCTTCCTTTAGCAACGCACACATACAAAGCAATACTAAGGGTAAGGCTTTAATCCACATTGCACCATAACACATCAGGGAAGCTTTTAATTATATGTGAAGACGCTCTACCACGCCGTTAGCGCATAGTTGGAACCTCGTACAGATTTTTGTTGTATCGAATTGTGTCACAAGTCTGCAAAAGAGTTTCAGTCAGCACAATCTATTGTGTGTTGAGATGTTGGCCACAATAGAATCTCACCATACAATTCTCTAAATTCAAGAGCAACATACACATAAAATCCTTCGCAAATCTAATACTTTCTTTTATTGGAACTATACCTATAGAAAATGCTTTGGTTGATGGTAATTAAATAATACTAGACTTTGTAACAGAAATGAATGAAAATCGTCTGATTCCATCACTTGCTTCAATCACTCCTTGTATTTCTAATGTGTACTCAAGTAGTGAAAATTTAAAATATTGAAAGGTAATCATGTTACTTTCCACTATGTATCTTCTTAGTCTGCAATAAAAATGAGAATGCTGATGTCTAATGCTACCAATATATGAAATGTTCCAGTGAAGCCAACATTCTTCTTCTTCTTGTATGTGGGGTTGCGGGTGTGAACTGTGTCACATGTGGATTTGGCCCTGTTTTACGGCCGGATAACCTTCCTGACGCCAACTCTATGTGGTGGGACGTAATCACTATTGCGTGTTTCTGTGGTCGTTGGTAGTGTAGTATGATGAAGAGGAAATTGTTGGGACAAACACAAACACCCAGTCCGCGAGCCAGAAGAATGAATCAGATGTGATTAAAATCCCCAACCCAGCTGGGAATCAAACCCAGGACCCTCTTAACCGAAGGCTTCAATGCTGACGATTCAGTCAATGAGCTGGGTTGAAGCCAATATAAAGTGTAGAAAGGTATCTAAGTCATTGACTCAGATCCCTTCCTATATTAAACCTCATATACACAAAACACATTTAATTTACTACAGAAGTGTCGACAGAGGCCCTTGTTAACACTCGAACATAAAGCTATCCTAAACAAATATTGATTCAACTCAAAATTACCAATAAGGTTGACTTAGATCCCTTCCTATAATACCAAATTCACTTACAAACTGTGTGCATTTTATTTTAAAAGTTTCATCCTTAGTGTATTCCACTGCAATGGAAAGAATTAAGAACATCAAAGGTACAGTTCCTGTGTTTTTATGACCTGAAGGGGCATTTACATTTTTGGAACCTTGATTATCTCAAATCAAGAAACAAGTTAAATGTACCAAAATACCCAATTAAATATTTTATTACATATATGAAAGGAGACCAGGATTTGGATTTTTCAATGATTTAGACATATTGTGCTGAGCTTGGCTAAAATGGACATAATTGCTGAACCAAAAGCCCAGATAACTCATGTAAGGGTTATTCTACAGTAATAGAAGGAAATATATGCATTATTAGATTTAACTCAGTACACAGAACTTGACAATACAATTTTAGATCAAGAGTTTCTATATCTAGCTACATAATGGTAATTCCTTGATTTGATCAAGAACTTACCTTTAAGGGGAATGTTGTGCGTCTTGGCAGAGCAGATGAGCCTGGACACGCCTTCTACAACCTGACTTTTTGGTTCCGTCTCTTTTTCTTTTTCCTTCTTCTTACCCAACCTCATGACTGAAAAAAAAATATCATCATCTGAAACTTTTTAATAAAACTACTTGTAAGAGTATCATTCCCAACGAGGAACCTATTGCATTTCGAGGTCACGAAAGCATAATGTTGTAGATGTCATTAAAAATGACACAAAACATCTACTTCACTTATGCAATATTAGCTACTAATGGAAAACCTTGTCCACAGCAGAAGGATGGACAGAGAATTTTTTATTAGAATAATAAATTGTAGTGTAGTTCTTTTATCAACTAGTATCTTGCTTGCATTACTGTCATGAAATCTTTGTATAGTATACAATATTTCCTTCCTCTGACATACTTCTATTCATAGAATATGCTTTCTTATTTCTTCACATTTCTTTGAAGAGATTGAAGAGATAAAAGAATTGCTGAGGGAGGCAGGTGTAGGTATTGGGATGCGAGAGGGATTTAAGGAAGATAAGGGAAGAAATAGTGAGTTTGAGGGAGATAATCAGGCCTGTAACGTAAGACAGGAATGAAGGTAGGTTTCCCTTAATCGATGTACAGGATACGGTAGGTAGGCAAGAAGGAGGAGAAGCTGTAGAAGACAAGTGAGCTTATGTTTCAAGGGGAAGAAAAATTAGGGCTAAGGGTTTCCCTCAGGGAACGAGCCCATGAGAGGTATCAGTGGGGAATGTGTACGAGTCACTTCAGGCAGAACAGCAGAGGGAAGATGGAGGTCAGGGAAGTGTTACAGAGGAGGGCAGGGCAAGAGAAAAGGGCAAGATAAGAAACGGAAATACAGAGTAGAACAGGGTAGTGAGAGGGAGAGAAGGGAGGAGGAAGTAGGTTCAGCAGGTATAGGGAAGTTAAGGGAGATCAGAAGCGAAGGGGATTTAATGAGGTGGGAGAGGTTGAGGCTCTGGTCATGAACAACTTAACTGTTAGGCATGTGGAGAAAGTGTGTGGAAGAAAGGGAACCAGGGTAGAGTGTTATTCAAGAATTAAATTAAGGCAATGTTGAGAAGAGCAGAAGGGAAGAAGGAGGGTAAATAGAAGGTGGTAATTTTCCATGTTGGTACCAACAATGTAAGACAAGCAGGAATAGGTACCTACTAACATACAGTAGATGGGAATGTGCAATCTGGTTATGGCAGCGTGGGAGAAGTTTAAGGAAGAAGAGATTGTTATCTATGAGGTACTGTGTAGGAGGGATGCTGACTGGAGGGTGATTTAAATAAACTATGAAGTGGGTATGTGGAAAATTGGGAGTTACATATGTAGATCCTAATGGGGAGTAGGAGATGGAGAACCACTTTGAAATATTATTAAATTAATGTAGTAATGGTCCACCTTTCAATACTATAGTATTTAACCCAAGATCGGTCGAGGGGGGAGCGCAGCACTAACAAAAGATTTTATCTGGCCACTGCTTGCTTTTCTTTTGTTCTGCTGACGTGTGCTGCTATCTAACTGACCGGTGATATGTCAACAATCGAATAGTGCTGTTAACGGCTGCCAAGTTGTCATCAGAATGACCTAGACTGCTTATTTGTGAAGTCGTGAGCGCTGCGCTAACACCTCAACCGATGGTGTTCGTTTGAATTCTAAGTAATGTTGTGTCGTGATTATTGAATTAGAAGAATTTGAGTAGATGTTTTGAGCTCATTGTTTTCTATTTCAGTGCACGTGAAGTTACATGTAGTATTCATCAGGAACTATGGATCGTTCGGATGCTCAGGTAATCCAGTGGCTACTGGAAGAATCTGATAATGACACTGAAATAGGCTCATCTCAAGAGTTAGATGATTCAGTTGATACAGACACAGAACAGTCAAATAACAGTGACCATGACAGTGGAAGTAAACAATCTGCCGGTGATGAGCAGGAAATAACAGACCTCCAGTGGAGTATATTGATAAGGACCAACTGACCGTTTTGCATGCTCATGCATCACGCCAACAAGTACGTAGGAAGCACAGAAATATAGTTATTCATCCACCGGGAGTCAAAGGAGAAATTGTAAAAAACGCTAGCACTGTTCTTGATGCATGGAAAATATTTTTCCCTGACGAAGTGATTGAAGAAATTACTGCGTACACAAACGATTACCTTCATAAAATTTGAAGTAACTACAGCAGGAAAAGTGATGTTATAGATACAAATCCTGATGAAATAAGGGCAGTTCCAATTCTGTTGTATTTAGCAGGCATGCAAAAATCGTCCCACCAGATTGTGAAGGATTTATAGGATAAGGATGGGACTGCTCCAGAATATTTTTGACTTACAATGAGTTACCAAAGATTTCTGTTACTGTTGCGAGGTCTTCGTTTTGATGATGCACGGACAAGGTTGACAAGGAAAGCACTTGATAGACTAGCCCCGATCAGAAGGTTTCATAGTAACATGTGTGAACAGCTACAGCATTTCTGAATACGCTACAGTTGACGAAATGCTTCAATCATTTCGTGGTAGATGTGCATTTAGACAGTTTATGGCAAGGAAGCCAGCCAAATATGGCATAATGAGGCATTATGACTTACGTTACTTAGGGTTTTGAGGCCAAATGTGATAAAAATCAATTAAAGTGCTCCATAAGGTGACAAAAGAAAAAAATAGAAACTTCTTTTACATCAGTGTGAGCGCCGCGCTAACACCTCGACCGATGATGTGACGTTTCTAAGATCGACCGATGTTGGGTTAATAATAGTGTTTAATAATTATATTGATCTGAACTTACCAATGCTAAACTGGGAGGGAATGCAAATGACAGAAAGCATGTCCAACAAATGTTGAATAAATGAATTTGGAAAGGACAGCTGAATCAGAGGGAAAGACAGCTGAACCAGAAAGTGATGGAAACAACTAGAGAGAAAAATATTCTAGATGTGGTGCTGATAAAACCAGATGAACTCTATAGAGAAACTGAAGTGATAGATGATAGAAGTGATCACGAAGCTGTTTTTGTTGTAGTTAAAAATAAACTTGAAAGGGAAGTTGTAAAAGGATTCTTAGGTAGTACGATATCTTTGTCCAGCTCCATGACTACATGTTTGGCATGCTGGCCTTTGCTCACAGGGTTCCTGGGTTTGTTTCCTATCAGGATCGGAAATTTTAACCATAACTGGTTAAATCCCCTGCCACGGGGACTGCGTGTATGTGCTGTCTTCATCATCATTTCATCCTCATCACAATGCGCAGGTCACCTACGGGAGTCAAATCAAAAGACCTGCACCAGGCCTCTCCGGAGGCTAAACGCCATCAAAAATTAACCACATCTTTGATATGAGAGACATGGAAGAATTTTTTAAAAGCAATTATTATGATCAATGGAAAATGGTAAATAAAAATGTAAACAGCCTATGGAATGGGTTTGAACCAATTGTTGAGAAGTATGAAAAACAGGTATGTACCTTTAAAGGTGATAACTGATAAGGAATGGTAAGGATGCACTACAATATAATAAGGAAATAAAGAGATTCAGAATAAGGTGCAGGTTAGAAAGAAACAGAGTTGGGAACGGTTGCAGGTGTAAGGAGAGATTGAAGAAACTTGCTACGAAATTGAATATAGGAATAAAAGTCAGCTAAGGATAACATGATGGCAAACATAACTGTCAGCCTTATGAATTTTAGGGAACAATGGAAGGATACGTATAGGTACTTCAAAGACAGAAACAGGTTCTAGGAAGGACATTCCAGGGATCATTGATGAACAATGTGAGTGTATATGTGAGGACTTATAGAAGGCAGAAGTATTCAGTCGGCAGCATGTAAAGGTAGTTCGGTATAAATTTAATATTCAGGTAGAGGAAACAACTAATTTTGGCAAATTTCTAAAATTTACTTATGAATATAGGTATTTACAAAAAAAATACAAAACTTGAAAGTTAGAAAAGCAGCTGGGATTGATAAGATTTCTGGGGATACACTTACGACAATGGATTGGGATATCTGAAATACTTATTTGAACACTGTTGGAATGAAGGAGCAATACCAAATAAATGGAGAGTTGCTATAGTATCCCCTGTGTATAAAGGAAAGGGCGATAGACATAAAGCTGAAAATTACAGGCCAGTCAGTTTGACATGCATTTAAGCTCTGGGAAAGCATTCTTTCTGATTATATTAGACATGTTTGCGAAACTGAAATTAATAACTGGTTAGATAGAGGGCAGATCGGGTTTAACCTGGTTTAAGAAAGGTTATTCCACTGAAGCTCAACTTGTAGGATTCCAGCAAAATATAGCAGATATCTCATTGAACTCTGTGACAAGTACAACTTAGTCCTGAAATCAACAGCCTTCAAACATCTACCTAGAAAGGCCAAAACATGGAGGAGTCCAAATCCTATGCTTGGTGAATTCCAGTTAGACCCTGTTGCTATAGCACGGCAACATCATACAGACATACAGAACGTCAAGGTATTACGAGGAGCCAACATAGATTCTGATCACTACCTTTCACTTGTTAAGATTAATATGCAACCCTTTAGAAAAACACCAACTCTCCAAAGTAGTCGTAAGATACCCAGGTTCAACACTCTGCGACTGCACGATGAGGATTGTATTTTCAGGATACCCTCAGGAAGAATACAGAGAAAGAAGGATGGCCTGCCTTACAAAAGGCGTTGCTGGATGCCGCTCAAGAAACTATCCCTGCCTCATCAACCAAAGGCAAACACCCATGGTGGAGTTCAAAGTGTGATGAGGCTATAGAAGAAAGGCGTAAAGCCTGGACTAGGTGAAACCAACATAAAACTGAAGCCAATTATGAAGCCTTCCTCATGCAAAGAAAAGCTACAGCTAACACCATCCGCAGTGCCAAGAGAAATTACCTCAGGAGCCTAATGCAAGAGGCTGAAAATAATTTTCAGAGAAACAACTCAAGAGACCTGTACAAAGGACTTAAGAAGCAAACGACCCAGTACACAGCTCCTACCCTCATCCTCCACGGGCCAGATGGAAAACTTCAACTGAACAATAAAGACTGCACCAAAACTCTTGCAGATTATTTCCAGAAGCTACTAAACGCAGAGGAACCTAAAGAAAAGCTTATTTTCCATGAGCCTTCACACAGGAACCCTGATTCTCAACCACCTACGAGAGAAGAAATAAAGGACATCATCGCTGGTCTCAAGAACAACAAGGCTTCAGGTGAAGACGGCATAGTTGCCGAGATGTGGAAACATGCAGATGACCAGTCTTTGGAGAGCATCCATCAAATCATAAAGGACATATGGACAACAGAGTCCCTACCCGAAGGATGGACGTCTGCCGTGATTCACCCCCTCCACAAGAAGGGAAGTAAGACAGATCTCAACAATTTTTTTTTTTTGCTAGGGGCTTTACGTCGCACTGACACAGATAGGTCTTATGGCGACGATGGGATAGGAAAGGCCTAGGAGTTGGAAGGAAGCGGCCGTGGCCTTAATTAAGGTACAGCCCCAGCATTTGCCTGGTGTGAAAATGGGAAACCACGGAAAACCATCTTCAGGGCTGCCGATAGTGGGATTCGAACCTACTATCTCCCGGATGCAAGCTCACAGCCGCGCGCCTCTACGCGCACGGCCAACTCGCCCGGTGATCTCAACAATTATAGAGGTATTTCCTTGTTACAAATTACCTACAAGATCCTCTCTGTAGCTCTGCTTGATAGAGTCACCACACAGCTAGACTCACAGTTAGGTGAATACCAAGCTGGTTTCCGTAAGACTAGATCTTGTCCAGAACAGATACACAATCTTAAGACAGTTCTCAATTACAAAAGCCGAGGTGGACATCCCTGGGTGGTGGTCCTAGTAGATTTTCAGAAAGCTTATGACTCTGTGGACAGAGACACCCTTTTCTCCATACTATGGGAACTTGGTCTGGATGGGAAGACCCTACGATTGATTCAAGCCACTCTGAGGAACACGACGTCCAAGGTCAGGTTCAGAGGTGAACTATCTGAAAGCTTTCCAATCAGAACAGGAGTTAGACAGGGTGATGGTCTCTCCTGCATTCTCTTCAACTGTGTCCTGGAAAAGATCATTAGAGAATGGAGAACTATGCTACCACCGGGAGCTGGACTGAAGCTTGGGTACAAGAGAGACAACCTCATTGTCCCGTGCCTAGCCTTTGCCGATGACCTCATTCTACTGGCAAACAATATAGAGGAGGCTACCTACAACTTACAGAGTCTTTATTGTGTAACAGTTAAGACTGGTCTGAAAATCAGCATCCAGAAGACTGAATTTATGACCAATATCAAGGAGGCCCCTTCTACAATTCCTCTCACAGACGCTACCATACAAAAAGTACCTGCGGTTAAGTACTTGGGAGAATGGATCTCTGCGAATCAGAGCGAGAACCCAGCCATAGATGCCAGATGTACCAAGTTTGAAAGGGCTTATCACTCGTGTCGTAGTATCTATTCATCTAAGTGCTTCTCCAAGAACCTCAAGCTCAGACACTACAACTCGGTAGTCAAACCATCTGTTCTGTATGCTTCTGAGTGCCTTGTAATGGCTAGGAAGGGCCCACTCAGAAAGCTGGAGTTAAAAGAGAGGAAGATGCTGAGGAGGATATTAGGACCAATCAGAGAGGAAGGAGGCACTTACAGAATCTGCCATAATAATGAACTGTATGAACACCAGGAGGACATCGTCACGTCTATAAGGAAAAGGAGCCTGACCTTTTATGGACACTTGGCCCGTCTGGATTCCGAAAGACTCACCAAAAGGATATTCACAGTAACAGGAAGAGGCAAGGCTTCTAAGAACAAATGGATCACGTCAGTTAAGTCAGATATGGAACAACTAGATATCCCACCGGGACAAACTCATGACCGACTACTGTTCCGTCAAGCCATCCGACACAGAGTTTTCCCAACGTCCCTTACAAGTAAGAAGACTACAGGAACTAAGTGGACCGAGGAGAGAAAGCTGGCTCATAGTCAGCAAATGAAGGAGTATTGGAAGAAGAAGAAAGCAACAACTTTACCCAAGAGTAGATACGAGCCCCGTGGTCTTCAGTAGGCCTAAACGACAAAGAAGAAAAAGAAGAAGCAGATATCTTGGATTCAGGAGGTCAAACGGACTGTATCGCGACTGACTTATCTAAGACATTTGATAAGGTAGATCATGGGGAAACTACTGGCAAAAATTAGTGCAATTAGACTAGACAAAAGAGTGACTGAATGGGTGGCTATATTTCTAGAAAACAGAACTCGGAAAATTAGAGTAGGCAAAGCTTTATCTGACCCTGTAATAATTAAGAGGGGAATTCTTTTATGTTCTCTTGTATATATAAATGATATGAGTGAAGAAGTGGAATCAGAGACAAGGGTTTTTGCAGGTGATGTTATTCTGTATAGAGTTATAACTAAGTTACAAGATTGTGAGCAACTGCAAAATGATCTTGATAATGTTGTGAGATGGACAGTACGCAATGGTATGATGATAAACGGGGTCAAAAGCCAGGTTATGAGTTTCACAAATAGGAAAAGTCCTCCCATCTTTAATTACTGCACTGATGGGGTGAAAGTTCCTTATGGGGATCATTGTTAGTACCAAGGTGTTAATATAAGGAAAGATCTTCATTGGGGTAATCACATAAATGGGACTGTGAATAAAAGGTACAGATCTCTTCACATGATTATGAGGGTATTTAGGGGTTGTAGTAAGGATGTAAAGGAGAGGGCATATAAGTCCTTGGTAAGACCCCAACTAGAGTATTGACTCCTGTGTATGGGACTCTCACCAGGGCTACTTTATTCAGGAACTGGAAAAAAATCTAAAGAAAAGCAGCTCGATTTGTTCTGGGTGATTCCCGACAAAAGAGTAGCGTTACAAAAATGTTGCAATGTTTGGGCAGGGAAGACTTGGGAGAAAGGAGAAAAGCCGCTTGACTAAGTGATATGTAAAGTCAAAGAATAATACTAGATTAAATTCCACCTATTCAATACATAAGAGTTTTTTATTTAAATTTAAGAAATAGATCTTAACATATTAGATGGAGGGACATGCTTTGCCCATGTTGTTTGAGTCATCAGTCCATAGACAGGTTTGATCCACCCCTCCATGCCACCCTATCCTGTGCTAACCTTTTCATTTCTATGTAACTATTGCATCCTACATCTGCTCTACTCTGCTTGTCATATTCATACCTTGGTCTACCCCTACCGTTCATACCACCTATACTTCCTTCAAAAACCAACTGAACAAGTCCTGGGTGTCTTAAGATGTGTCCTATCATTCTATCTCTTCTTCTCGTCAAATTTAGCCAAATCGATCTCCTCTCACCAATTCGATTCAGTATCTCTTCATTCGTGATTCGATCTATCCATCTCACCTTCAGCATTCTTCTGTAACACCACATTTCAAAAGCTTCTATTCTCTTTCTTTCTGAGCTAGTTATCATCCATGTTTCACTTCCATACAATGCCACGCTCCACACGAAAGTCTTCAAAAACATCTTTCTAATTCCGAAATCAATGTTTGAAGTGAGCAAATTTCTTTTCTTAAGAAAGCTCTTCCTTGCTTGTGCTAGTCTGCATTCTAAGTCCTCCTTACTTCTGCCATTGTTAGTTATTTTACTACCCAAGTAACAATATTCATCTACTTCCTTTAAGACTTCATTTCCTAATCTAATATTTCCTACATCACCTGACTTTGTTTGACTGCACTCCATTACTTTTGTTTTGGACTTATTTATTTTCATCTGGTACTCCTTACCCAAGACTTCATCCATACCATTCAGCAACTTCTCGAGATCTTCTGCAGTCTCAGATAAAATACAAATATCATCGGCAAATCTCAAGGTTTTGATTTCCTCTCCTTGGACTGTGATTCCCTTTCCAAATTTCTCTTTGATTTCCTTTACTGCCTGTTCTATGTAAACAATGAAAAGGAGAGAGGACAAACTGCAACCTTGCCTCACTCCTTTCTGGATTGCTGCTTCTTTTTCAAAGCCCTCGATTCTTATAACTGCAGACTGATTTTTATACAGATTGTAGATAATTCTTTGTTCTTGGTATCTGATCCCTATCATCTTCAGAATCATAAATATCTTGGTCCAATCAACATTATCGAATGCCTTTTCTAGATCTACGAATGCCATGTACGTGGGCTTGTCCTTCATGATTCGATCCTCTAAGATCAGATATAAAGTCAGGATTGCTTCACGTGTCCCTACATTTCTTCTGAAGCCAAACTGATCTTCTCCCAACTCAGTTTCAACTTGTTTTTCCATTCCTCTGTAAATAATACGTGTTAAAATTTTGCAGGCATGAGATACTAAACTAATGGTGCGGTAGTTTTCACACCTGTCAGCACCGGCTTTCTTGGGAGTTGGTATAACAACATTCTGCCGAAAACCGGATGGGACTTCTCCTGTCTCATACATCTTGCACACTAAATGAAATAACCTTGCCATGCTGGTTTCTCCTAAGGCAGTCAGTAATTCAGAGGAAATGTCATCAATTCCAGGTGCCTTGTTCCTATTTAGGTCTCTCACAGCTCTGTCAAACTCTGACCTAAAAATTGGGTCTCCCATTTCATCAGCATCAACAGCCTCTTCATGTTCCAGAACCAAATTATCTACATCTTTACCTTGATACAACTGTTGGATATGCTCCTGCCATCTTTCTGCTTTGTCTTCTTTCCCTAGAAGTGGTTTTCCATCTGAGCTCTTAATATTCATACACCTAGATTTCCTTTCTCCAAAGGTTACCTTGATTTTCCTGTATGCAGCATCTACCTTTCCCAGGACCATACAGCCTTCGACATCCTTGCACTTCTCCTTCAGCCATTCTTCCTTAGCTACCTTTCACTTTCTATCCACTTGATTCTTTAATCGCCTGTATTCTTTTCTTCCTTCTTCATTTCTAGCATTCTTGTATTTTCGCTGTTCATCAATCATATCTAGTATCTCCTGAGTTATCCACTGATTCTTAGTTGACCTTTTCTTCCTTCCTAACATTTCTTCAGCAGCCCTACTGACTTCATTTTTCATGACTCTCCACTCTTCCTCTATAGTGTTTCCTTCAGCCTTTTCATTTATTCCTTGTGCAACATGTTCCTTGAAACAATCCCTCACACTCTTTTCTTTCAACTTGTCTAGATCCCATCTTTGTGCATTCTTTCCTTTCTTCAATTTCTTCAACTTCAGATGGCATTTCATGACCAACAAGTTGTGGTCAGAGTCCACGTCTGCTGCTGGGAAAGTTTTGCAATCCAACATCTGGTTTCTGAATCTCTGCCTAATCATAATGAAGTCTATTTGATACCTTCCAGTGTCTCCAGGTCTCGTCCACGTATACAGCCATCATTTGTGGTGTTTCAACCAAGTATTGGCAAGGACTAAATTATGATCAGTGCAGAATTCAACTAGCCGACTTCCTCTTTCGTTCCTTTGTCCCAATCCAAATTCTCCCACTGTATTACCTTCTCTTCCTTGGCCTACCACTGCATTCCAGTCTCCCATTACAATTAGATTCTCGTCACCTTTTACATATTGTATTAAATCTTCTATCTCCTCATATATTCTTTCGATTTCTTCATCATCCACTGAACTAGTAGGCATATAGATCTGCACTATTGTGGTGGGCATTGGTTTGGTGTCTATCTTGACGACAATAATTCTTTCACTATGCTGGCCGTAGTAGCTTACCCGCTGCCCTATTTTCTTCTTCAATATTAAACCAACTCCTGCATTTCCCCTGTTTGATTTTGTGTTGATAATTCGGTAGTCGCCTGACCAAAAATCTTGTTCTTCCTGCCAACATACTTCACTTATACCAACTACATCTAACTTTAGCCTATCCATCTCCCTTTTCAGATTCTCTAACCTACCACAACGATTCAAACTTCTAACATTCCACGCTCCGACTCGCAGAATGTCAGTATCCATCTTCCTGATGATCGCCCCCTCTCGTGTAGTCTCCACCCGGAGATCCGAATGGGGGACTAGTTTACCTCCGGAATATTTTACTAATGTCACAAGTGCGAAAGTCAAGAATACAGTTATACTGGAGTAAAAACAGGTGTATAAACACTCCTATTTTTCATGAAACCACGAGCAGGGGAAGATTTATTATAATTTCACAATTTTTACATTTTCTGACGATGAACAAGTCGATAGTAGTGACAAACTAAGAAAGATTAGGCCTATAATACAACATTTCTGCTCCAAATTTTCAGAATTATATTTACCTTCACAAGACATTGCTCTAGATGAAAGTCTAATGAAATTCAGAGGCCGCCTTTCATATGTCCAGTGTAATAGGTCTAAACGTTCTAGGTTTGGAATAAAAATTTACAAAATTTGTGAATCAAGTTCTGGCTACTGTCTGTCTTTCAAAATTTATGTAGGTGATGATGTAACGGATCCAAGTCTGCCAGCAAGTACAAACGTTATGCTCAACATGTGTGAACCCTTGTTAGGCCGAGGACATACATTGTTTTTTAGATAACTGGTATTCTTCCCCAGATTTATTCAAAAGGCTACACGACAAGCAGATGAATGTAATTGGAACTGTTAGACAGAACCAAAAAGACATGCCTCACGACATCAGCAAGACGAAACTAAAATGTGGAGAGTATGAGACGTGGGCTGCCAACAGTATGTTGTGTGTGAAGTGGAAAGATAACAAGGATGTTTACTTTCTCATCACTAAACACAAATCAGCTGACATGACAGGGACAGGCGCAAACTCAGAAAGAAGTGATAAAGCCCAAGTGTGGCCTTGAATACCAGAAGGGGATGGGTGGTGTTGACCTTCAGGATCAGGTTACAGCTCTGTTCCCCGTCATGCGACGCACAGTGAAAGGGTATAGGAAAATATTCTTCTACCTCCTAGATATGTGTATTTTCAATTCCTTCACTGTGTATCATAAGATCGCTGCTAACAGAAAGACGAGCTACATGGACTTCAGAACTAGCATTGCACAGCAGCTACTAGAGACTGTTCAGTTGCCAGAGTACTCAGTTCGAGGTCGACCTTCAGCGAGCACCACTCCCACCAGATTACAAGCTAGATCATGGGCCCACTTTCCCATGCTTATTCCCCCTACAGAGAATAAATCAAAAGTCAAAAGAAGGTGTGTTTTGTGCTACAGCCGGGGTAAAAGAAGTGAAAGTTGCTGGCAGTGCAAAAAGTGTGGTGTAGCTCTTCACTTAGAAGAATGTTTTGAGGTGTACCACACCCAGCAGACGTACTAAAATAGTGGCATTGGTAAGTTTATTACTTCGTTATCATGCAGGCAAATTTTCAGAAAGGAATATTTACTGGTTGATTTTGTATGATTTTCTAAATAATAGTGTGATGACGACAGCTGTAGAGCGGTATTTAAATGTGATTTCTTAGTACACTCCTATTGGTATTTAAATGTGGGGCGAATGGGTTAAAAGTGTCAAAATAGCTCTACAAATATATCTATAAAGTACATGATGCCAACATCCTTTAAGCTGGAAAATGAAAACAGTAAGGGAAAACTCGACCATGATGAAATTTTAACATTCATTACATGTAACATAATTCATCTAGCCCATATTGTCAACTTTGAACAGTTTTATGTTATTATCAATAGAATGTTCAAAATGGACTGAGTTTAAAGTGTGTATTCACACTTCTGTAGATGTATCAAATTACAATGTGCATGACAAAAGTATAGGGTCTTTTTTTTGGCTGGCTCCATGTGTCAGGGGAACATGCATGGAAGGCGATAGCGCAGCCGGGTGACTCATTTGCTGAGAGATATACTGCTTCATGACTGGCTAAGATAATCTAATGCAGTATGGTACCGATAACCATTGCTTCACAGCAATAGTCTAGTTTAACATCTGTGGTATTGGTACCGTGTTCAATGTGTTCACTTTAAAATTGCATCGTTTTCTGTAGGAATATTCCCTGACAACCTCCCTCCCGATAGGAGTACGGTATGTAAATTAGTAAAGAAGTTCCGCACCACTGGGTCCATTCTTAAGAAGAAATCACGCAGGAGACGAACCGATTTAACAGAGGAAAAGCTAGACGAAATAGGAGCTCTCTTGGAAAGAACTCCAACAAAATCCCTGTTGCGCCTCGCTAATGTGTCATTATCTTCTGCCCACAAAGCAACAAAAGTGTTAAAAGCAAAACCGTACAAACCCATCCCTGCCCAACATTTAAGAGGACCTGACAATTTTGCAAGGGTTTGATACTGTAACTGGTTGCTTCAGTCAGTTCACGATGGGTATGTTGACCCAGAACTTTTATTTGTTTAGTGATGAAGCATGGCTACACTTAAGTGGCTATGTAAATAATCAAAACGATTGCTACTTGTATGCAGAAAATCCCCACCAGTTGCATGTCCGTCCACTTCATGATGTAAAGATAGGAGTTTGGTGCGCAATAAGTGCTCAGAGAATTATAAGGCCTATATTTTTCCATGAAACAATAAGCGCTGATCGACATATAGACCTCATTCTCACATCATTCTTTCAGAGCTGATGGAAAAAGAAAGGAGTAATGGTTACTTCCTGCAAGATAATGTGAGGGCACATACTGCTAATCGGTCTATGGAGGTAATATGGGAAGTTTTCGAAGATCACGTGGTTAATTATTCCCCTATATCTCCTGATTTAAATCCCTGTGATTATTACCTGTGGGGGATGCTGAAGGGAAAAGTGTATGCGAACAACCCTCACACAAGAGAAGAACTACAAGAGAACATTACATAAGTTGTTTTTAACATCACATGGGCCGAGATTCGCCAGTGTCTGCAAACCTAGTTACGAGGTGTCAGGCGTGTTTGACAGCTGAGACACAACATTTTGAACATCAAATGTAATGCCAGGTAGGTTTTAGATTAATAGAGTCACTAGAAATGGATTTTTAAAAGTGTGAATTGCCGTGAGTAGTGGGGAGGAAAAGCGTGCGTTATACTGGCTAGCGATGAAGTGTCATAGCACCAAACGTGACGTGCTCTGAGTGGTACTGTGAGCAAGCCAAAAAAAAGACCCTGTAGAACAAAATAGAAATGACAAAGATCAGAAGGAGAATGGCGGTAGTTGGGAGAATACCATTCGTTAGTATGCAGGGTAAGGAAAGCTACTTTACATGAATGTTACTAGAGAGAGATAAGAGAGCAGAAAGATTTAAGATTATGAGGGGGTATCATGGAAGAAACATGCAAACAATGTGGACTTCTTCACGGAAATAAAATTTTACATGATTCTTTATTGAAGCAGGTTACATCATCTTTAAAATAAACTATGCTAACTGCTTCGATCAAACTTGATCAAAGTGTGTATCCACACTTCCACAGATTTACTGAATTACTATGCGTACAGTAAAAGTAGAACAAAATGGGAATGACAACAATGGGGAGGAGAAGGGTTTAATTTACCAGGTGTAAAATTGTACAAATGCAAGCTAGGACCACGAGCAATAGACAGAAACTTATTGAAATTAACGGCTGTTGATGGGAACTTTGATCCAACACTCTATGAAAACCAAATACATTTGTCGAAACAGACCTGTTTTCTTTTAGATGGACCAGCAGGTACAGGTAAAACGCTTATTTAGTGGCATGCTATAGATTATCACAGGAGATGGGAATCAAGGAAATTGCCTAACACGGAAATACGACATGAAGAAGAAGAGTGGAACAATTTAAGACAGATATTTGTGGAAGCAGCAATTGAGGTATGCAGGAAAACAAAAGCAAATGTTAAGGGAAAGGAGACACGGTGGTGGACAGACAAAATAAAAAAAGAAATGAAAGAAAAGAACAAGGTAAAGAAAGAAATGGATAAGGAAAAGCAAAAAACATATCAGAGGAATGGGAATAAGAAAGGTTATATGTGGAATACAAAAGATTGAAACTACAAGTAAAAAGGAGTATCAAAGAAGAAAAGGGAAATGTTGGGGAGAGTATAAGAACAAAATTGAGCAAGATAGTCGAGGAAATCAGAAACTATTACACAGAGTAATAAAATCGAAAAGAATAAATCAAGAAAATATCAAGGCATTAGAGAGGGAAGATCAATCCATAGTACATGAAGGAAAAAAAAAAAAAAAAAAAAAAAGGTCTTCAGAAGGTGATGGCAAAGTATTTTGAAAAACTTTATAATGAGGATGACTGCTTGGAGGAAGAAGGAGATAAGAAAATGGAAATAATAGATGGAGAAGAGAACCCGATAACATGGTTGGAACTTGAAAGGGCAGTGAAAGCAATGAACGAAAGTAAAGCAAGTGGAAAAGATGAATTCAATGCTGATATGATTAAGGCAGCAGGAAGCATTGGACTACAGTGGGTATACCGAACCCTCAATGTCATATGGAAGGATGAAAGGATACTTGAAGAATGGCAACAAGGAAGCAATGTACCGCTGTTCAAAAGAAGAAATAGGAAGAAATGTGAAAATTATAGAGGTATAACCATATTACCACATGGGCTAAAAATAATGGAGAAACTCATAGAAAAAAGACTGAGGGATATAATAGAAACATAGTTAGAGGAAGAACAACATGGCTTTAGACCAAATAGATCAACAATAGACTTGATATTTACAGTGCAAACAATAATGGAAAAACATCTAGAAAGGAACAAGGAAATCATCTTCACATTTTTGGATTTGGAAAAAACTTATGATACAGTTAAGAGAAAACATGTATGGGAATGCCTATTGAAAAGGAATCTACCAAAATCATTAATTAACAAGATAAAAATGTTGTATCATGAGAGTAAAAGCAGTGTACAAGTGAGGAGTGGTGACTCTGAAACATTTTATACAAAAAAAGTCTCAAGCAAGGAAGTGCACTGTCACCATTACTGTTTATTATATTGATGGATGAAATCATAAAACGTGTAAAACAGAGTATCAGTAGTGATGAAGTGAATGCTTTGGTATTTGCAGATGATGTGGTGATTTGGGGAAAGGGAGAAAAGGAAGTACAAAGGAGAATGGACATTTGGAATGAAAATCTGAAGGAGTTTGGAATGGTAATTAGTAAAAAGAAAACTGCAGTCATGCACTGTGGAAAAGAGAAAAAGAGAAGCCAAGTGAACATAGACGGAGAACAGTTAGAGAATGTAGAACAGTTTACATACCTGGGTAGCATTATTAATGCAAGTAATGAAATCAACCCTGAAATTATTACCAGACTAAGTAAAGCTGTAATATTTTTATCATCAAGTCAGAGAGCTTTTATGGGATGACAAAGTACCCAAGAGAATGAAATTAACATTCTATAAACCGTATTTCATACCAATTGTAGCATATGGACTAGAAATGCTGGTAACTAATAAGAGACAAGATAGTAAGATCCAAGCAGAAGAAATGAATTTTTTAAGAACATCGGTTAAAAAGACAAGAAGAGATAGAATTCAAAATATTAAAATCAGAGAAGGGCTAAATATAGAACCGTTAGTACAGAAGATACAGAAAGCAAGACTGAGATAGTTTGGACATGGAAAAAGAATGGGAAAGGAACAGGTAGCAAGAAGGGAACTGGAAAGAGAAGTTAAGGGAAAGAGACCAGTTGGAAGACCGAGAAGAAGGTGGATGGATCAGATTTGGAAGGACATTAGAGAAACTGGATTGGATATGGTGGAAGTAATGGAGCAGGAAAAGTGGAAGGACAGAAAGGAGTGAAGGAGGCTTGTTGAGCACACCCAGACGACTGGAGTGGGACATTGATGATGATGATGATGATGATGATGATGATGATGATGATAATGATGATGGGAATCAATTACTCCAGTAGCATCTACTGGAATACAAGGTATACTTTTACCTGCAGGAAGAAGTGCTCATTCCTTTTACAAAACACCATTGATTCTGAAAGCTAATTCTATCTACATTATAAATCCAAACACACCCACAGCAAGACCCCTTTTATATACAAATTAAAAGTGTGGGATTAAACACCAATGACATATGTGCATACATTTTCAGCAGTAGACAGACACATTAACGATCCCACCCTATGTGCCAAACTCTTTGTTGGTAAGTATTCCTAATGGATAGGGATATCTGTCAAATACTACCTGTAATGAGAGTTTTACGTCCTCTGATTGTTACCAGTTGTCTGAAGCAGCATAAACTATGAAATAAATTTCATGTATTGAAACTCACCCGGAACACACGTGTAGTGGATTCTGAGAGAGAATTTTCAGAATGTGTTTTAGAAGTAGGATAAGGGCAAAAGGCATGACAGAAATGATGATTTCGATACTTTCAAAATGCTACCAACAAACTGAAGATCCATTTGAAATATCATAAAATGATGATACTGACTTCACTACCAAATTGTCACTGCTCAGCAGCTTAAAGCAAGAGCAGTTCTTACTATTACTTACAAAGAATCAAATTGAAACCATCAATTGTGTGCTTCAAGGTTTAATTGGGCATTAGATAATCAACAAAACCGTAGACAGTATTGTGAGTGAAGATAAGAGAAGATAAGTAACTTACCCTAAATAATTTCTCACCAGCTTGACACCAACTGGGATGTTCCACACAAAGTGAAAATAACGAAAGGTGGTATAACAATGTTGCTAAGAAATTTCCTACCCTTCAAGATGATTATGATGATGATGATTGCTGTTTTTTAAAAGGGCTTAACATCTAGGTCATCAGCCCCTCCAAGGCTTAAGAGTCAAACAGTTACAGAGTAATATAACAGGGGCAACTGTTATGAATTCCATTACTAAAGAAACATCCTCATGTAAAATAACATTTAATCCCCTCTGATGCATCCCTTTTAAATGTAACAAAGACAGTTTCCTACACTGTCAGTTTTCTCAATGACGATCAGTAAGTCCAATTCTCGACAAAATCTGTCTTTATTTTCCAAAACTAGTCTTCAACCACAGAAAACTTTACGTTGGTCTTAAATGAGTAAGATGGTTTAGCTCACTGTCTATTGTCCGGAAGTAATAAATTGAGAGGCCTATTCAAAGAAACTTCTGATGGTGATTGTCATGAAATACTTTAGCAGAATTCTAGGATTGAATGTGAATGTAAGTTAAGCTTCAAATATGGTTTCCATCTTCAAAGAGAATAAGAAGGAAAAAGTAAATGTTTGTTATAAGAAAATTTACGTACATCCTTTATAATATTTCCTAATCGTACACGACCTAGTGCACAGATGAAACCTTTTATGGTTTTCAGAGACTCTAAAAATAAATCTAAAAGGTTTGGACTGTATGTCTGATAAAAGTCTTGGATTCAAATTATTATCAAGTATTAAAGGAATACTCACTTTTCTGTTTCTTCTCCTTGGTGGAGTAACTCATTAGAAAATGTTGTGAGGGCGGTTCACCAGGCAGAGGTAGTCGCTGAACTTGTAAAGCACGAAATGTAGTCTTGAGCGTTGACTTAGTTGTGTCGCCTTTGCTGCTTCGACCCTGACCAGGCATCTCGCTAACCTTACCAGGTACAAGCCAGTAGTCTAACTGTAACTCCATGGGCTCAGACAAAGCTTGATCCCTGGATCAATAAGGCACAACAATCAATAAATCTCCTTTCTACAGACACAAAATGAATAGAAGATATTTCTCATTAAAAAATTATACCTGTTCTGACCGATGTATAGGCTGTTAATATTTGGTGAACTTGGTGGAGTAATACGTTCCTTCTTGTCTGGGACAGTCCCTAATGAGGGAGGAGATCCAGACAGGAGAGGCGCAGACAGCTGAGACTCATCCAGATCAACAGATGCTGAGGTTGAGCCATCAGGGGATCCAAGTCGAACATCCTGAGGATATAAATAAATTATAACTCTTATACAAATGTAGTCATCAGGGTTCCATCAATAATTTTCATAAAATCTACCTTTCGATTGGAAACTATCACCAAAAGGATAAATATTTTCCTTTAATTTGAGAAATACCGGGACTATGTAGTACTACCAAGATCTTTCTAGTCAAGATCTTTTCTCTGAAGATCAGAAAGTAGATTATAAGGGAATAGCAAAAGGATTACTTCAGTACTACCAAACAGGAGGAGAGCAGTTTCAAAACAGTAATGGTTTCATAGATGAAACTTGGTTATAAACATTTTAGCCAGAACTGAAATCTCAGTCCTCTCAGAGGAAACATACTTAATCTCCCTGCCTGAAAAAATGCCACTACGAACAATCAAAGGTGAATTAATGATGTTCACGGCTCAAGACAAAAATTGAGTCACACCAAGGAATAACATGCTGCAGAGGATGTCTGTAATAGGGTCATGTGGCAATTAGTTTCTGTAAGATGTTTTATGGCTCAACATGCTCACAGCTTTTGCTTGATAAACAAAGCCATATGTTGCTGAAAGAGTATGAGAAATTTTAAACAAGTACAGATGGGAAGAACTTCCGTACCCACCAAACAATCTAGTACAAGCCTTCCAGACTTCGATTTGTTTCCTAGCAACCACACTATAGAAAATATTTTGGTACAAATGAAAAATCTTCTGGTAAGGTAACTAGAGTTGTTGGACAGCTCAACAGTGAAGGTTTCCTGTCCAGAGTAAAAGACTTGTCCAAACTTTGGGAAGATAAGATAAGGAACAAAAGATATTACTTTGAAGAAGTTGTTTTGTACAATAAGTTTGGTTTTCCAATGTAATTTTAAAGTCTGTAAAACTTCTGATGACCGGGCGAGTTGGTCGTGCGGTCAGGGGCACGCGGCTGTTCGAATCCCACTGTCGGCAGCCCTGAAGATGGTTTTCCGTGGTTTCTCATTTTCACACCAGGCAAATGCTGGGGCTGTACCTTAATTAAGGCCATGGCCGCTTCCTTCCAACTCCTAGGCCTTTCCTATCCCATCGTCGCCATAAGACCTATATGTGTCGGTGTGATGTAAAGCAACTATCAAAAAAGAAAAAAAAAACTTCTGATGCATTTTTATGATTTTTTGAGCATAGTATACTTTCATCTGTTGGCATTTCAAAAATAGATCTGTAGAGACAAGTTGATACTCCAGATACTGATCAGCCAAACATATAGTGAGTGAGTGACTTTGATGGCATGATTATCTCTTAAAAGTTACATTGGGTACTGGTTTAACCAGCTACTTAGAACATGCATGAAACAATTAGCCAGCCAATCACTGAAGAAGCTCACAGCTTCCCACATATCAGACAAAGAATTTGAGATAAAGTCTTGAGTTCATACCATGTGAAATGAAACAAACTGTTGGAAAACTTTATGTTTCATGAATACTTTGCTCTGCTTTCTCCGAAGGGAACACAGGTCTACATGTTCGCTACAAGACCATGTGAAGTATCATATTCTGAACATGACGTGATAGGGATTGCCATATAAATGAAGCATATTTGCTCAAAGACAGCACAGTGGCTGAACACGAAAGTTACTAAAGACTGTGATTAGAAGTCTGGTTAGAACTGGGTGTGATAACAGACAATAATAATTAAAATCATGTTCCCAAATATTCATATCCATTACAGCAGAAGACCCACCCCAATAGAAAAAATGTGTATACACAGGTATTGAAAATGAAATGATGTATGGTAGAAGCAGTATATTTTAAATGCTGCAGTTGGTTCAAGACACATATGAGCAAGACGATGGTCTGAAATTGGAACTGGACTAAGAACAAAGATATGTACCGTCAACTTCATTGTTCATATTAGAGAGAGATGTTATCATAAGAGCAGCAAATGTAGAATACTAACACACAAGAATGAATCTAATGACATTTACCAATGATAAATGATTAGGAATAAGGGTGACAGAAGGATCTAAGGACAGCTTGATAAACTGACTAAACCCTGGAAGTTCATGCCCTAAATATCTAGGAAAAATGCATGCACATACGCTTTTAAAAACCTAAAAATATGCTGATAAATATGCACCGTTAAACTGAAATAATGAATGCCCCTTGGTAGTAGAAAAGATGAGTTGGTATTAAATGAGTAAATTTACATTATTCACTTGAGGATGAAGCTGAAATGGCCCCATTGTTAATGTTGCAGTTCACAACCATGACTTTGCACAAATTTTCAATTAAAAACTTCCATCAGTTGTCTTGCAAAACCCTTTTGTAACTTAAAAAACTTCTCTCTGCATCAATAAGAGGAGGTTAATGGGGCATATTTAAACAATGTTAACCACTCCACAGAGAGAGGCAAGTCTCTTTTGGCATGATAGACATTTTCCTTCGAGAATGTCTCGAATATCACAGATCTGTTTGTAACCAGGATTTTTTGATATTGCATAATTCACTATCTCTTTCACTTTTTGTCCTATACTACCAGGAACAGAACTTACATTGCTTGATGTTTTTTTTTTTAAAGTAGGATCTATCATTAAGGGAAATCCTACAGCTTCCAGTAACGTTATGGCTCTAGGTAAGAAAGAAAAATGAGCAGGTATGAAAACAAGATTCTCTTCCAACTCTATGCATGAGAGAATATTTCAAACTGTTTCTATTAATGCAGCAGCATTCAAGTCCAATGAATTAACAATCTCTTTGACATTCTATATGCTGAGCATAATACAATGCTGCCGGATGCAGTCATGTTTCCCAACAAGTTTGGAACAGGAGGAAGTGGAATATTAAGTGCTGTTGATCTAAACAACTGGACTCTCGAAGGAGATTTAAGAAACATTTTCATTGTAGAGACCACAAATCAATCTACCAGTTGGAAAGAATTGCGTATTGTCTCAGCAATGCAACGAAGAGCATGTGCTAAGCAAATTATGTGAATTAAGTTTGGAAAAATGCCTTTGAGTGTTTGTCCTGATTTTACCACGTAGGTACCAGCATCTGTAACAAATAAAAATAGCCAGTCGTATGGCCATAATAATTTCAAGGAGTCCGTCACACACTCAGTCACAGTTGCATTGATAGTGGCCAGCAATTCATACACATTAAGAAGGTAAGGTATCGTCTTTTGTTCCTTATTTGAGGCACTGACACTTACATTAGCAATAAAACGGCCCTTAAAATCAGTGGTTTCATCAACAGACAACCACACAAATTTATCCACTAGTTTATTCTGTAAATTTGAGATTAAGTTTTTGTAACAATGTAAGTTTTACATAACGTACTTTCTTAAGGCTCCTGCTGTTGAGTGTATTTGGCAAGAAAACACTGTAATGTGGGATTATTAATTTTCCACAACCGAATATCAGCAGCTAAAAAATGCTTGGTACAAGTCGTAAGAAAATTCTGTAACCCTACTTCCTTAAGCACCCTACTTCACAAAGGTAAAATAACCACGATTTTCCGATATTACATAATTAACTTTCTCTTCACTTTTGTCCTATACTACCAGGAACAGAACTTACATTGCTTACTGTATTTTCTAATCTAATATCTTGTAATAAACACCCTACTAGTAGCTTTTGAATTTGAAGAGGCTCTTTATTTGCGAGTTTTCTAGTTAAATTCCCCTCATGTTTTCCTGTGTTTATGTGCTTAACTACTTGAAAACTTTTCTCACTCCTTACATATTTTTCACATGCTTTACAGAACAGTACCCTATTATCTGTAGATCGCCAGAAAACTCTTTCTGTAAATTAGTTAATCTACCACTCAAAGTTGGTCTTATGTTCGGCATTTAAAGGACTTTTAACACACTCTTCATACGCATAACTTAGTATAATTTGTCTGGTACGCAACAATTTCACATCACCGTTACAAACTAGAGCTCTAATGCCAAAGGCCAGTGAAAGCATGGAAGGCTGATGCAGCACTGTCACTGCATGACATGTTAGTGCCAATATGATCCAGATTAAAAACATTAAAATAAAAAGCCTTAAAATTGCTAAAATATGACATATAGGCACTAAAATATTGAAAAATGTTACATTTATCCAAATCAAAAAAATTAAAAACCTGTAAACTCATTAAAATATGCCATATAGGCACTAAAATATTGAAATATGATGCATTTATCAAAATCACAAAAATATGCAAATAACTGAAAAATCCATCATTTGTACACATAATGTATCAGCATACATTTTAAATTCCTAAGAAAAAACATGCAATGAATGAACTTCCGGGTCCTACTCATGACTATTCACATGTTGAGAGATGTATTACAACCACCTTTTCATATAATTTTTGTTGCATTAGACAAAAATTTAACAAAACTTATTTAAAATTGTAGTACATATTTCATCTCTACAAACTGTATTAAAAATGTGCTTCTAATAATAAGTGAATAGTTAATGTCAATATGGAACTTAACATGAAGTCTAACATACACAAACTCATGACTACTTATAGTATGTTATAAAAGCCATCCACAGTTCAAAACATTACAGTTGAGATCTTTATCTCTGAAAGCACAGTAGGTTCTCTCGTGAGTATGACAGAAAAACTAAGCAATTATAAATAGGCAGGTTATGGAACTCCTAATAACTGCATTAGAGAGAAGACAACATGAGGAAGTTTAAAATAAACATGAACTTAACCAGCATCCATTAAGATGAATACTAATATTATAAAGGGCATACTTACATTTACAAATGGAATAAATATTTGGGAAGACTCATCATCTGAACTGAAAGAAAGAAAAAAAGAAAATGTTTACACAATTTACAATAGAAGTTATGGCAGGGAAGGAAAATAAAGATTACTTTTAGCTTTTCACTTGCATGAGAGCTAGATTATAAACAACCAGAATAATGAAAAGGAAAAAATGAGATTTTCAGCATATCAGTGCTCAGTTCAATACTATTACAAGTCTAAAATTGTAATTGTTTTTAGGTCCCTGTACCCCTACAACCTATATATCTTCCTCGTAAAACAAGCTGCCAGTGTTCAGCTGAAAAATGAAGACTTTCAGAAAGATAACTTCTTGATGAACTGAGAAATTAATATCTTAGTTCTAGTACAACAGCCATACAATAGAAATAAATACATGATAAACATGATAAAATAATTTGAAAAATGTTTATTGTTATTTCTGCTGGAAATGGTGAACCTTAAAACCTTTGTACTGGACAATCCCCCTTTTTCTTGAAGGGGTAGTAAGTACTATTGAACTGAACCATCGATATATTCTCATCCTCCCATCTACTGATGAGAGAATATAAGTAATACTCAACTGTACTACATTTCTTCCTGTGTCATTCATAACTGATTCATGCATAAAGGAAATAATTCCCTGCCATTATGTTCCCTTTTGAATGTCTTCTACCAATCTCATGTTTTCATAAATATGGTGAAGTAATAAGTTATTTTACTATTATAATCTATCTTTAAACGAACTAAACACACACAAGCATATTTTTCTTTTGAAATATTGCTACATGAAGGTGGTAGTAGAACCATGAAACTACATGAAATACACCATGACTACGGAGATTTCTGAGGGAGGCATTCACTAATAATTTAAAAATAATTACAAAATTATTAAAATGAAATAATTACTTACATTTATAACTTATAAAGGAAAGTGTACTCTTATGCCTTGTTTGGAATATGCTACAGATCATTCCCAAATGGGAAGAAAAACAATACTCTATACAGCAGGACTGGGGATGAGAGAGACCCTGTATGTGGGACAATTCTATCTACTACTACCTTCATAATTACGGATAATGTATGTGAAATCCCTTACTAAATATTTCACCATTTCCAAAATTCTGGTAATTATGCAGATTTATTCACCAACCAAAACAGCATTCAGAAATCCTAATCCTAACTGGTAAATATTAATCCTCCCTCTGTTATTTCCTGACAACTAGTAACTGTTATTTCAGTCTTAAAATAGGGAAAGTACAGAATCACGCATCAAAAGAACCAGTGACTCATGGAGATTATCTCTCAGTCATATGTTTGGGGAGAGAATAAAACTTCTTTTCAATCTAGTAAGCTTGAGAGAAAATGGAAACCTTCACCATCAATTCAATTGTAGATAACAACAAATAAAAACGTAACTGCTTGCTAACAATGCATTGTATATACAATGGCAAAGTTATTTTAAACAATTTAGGATAACTGACTTAGTTCCTTTATCCACCAACTGAGTCAATTACTATTTAAGTTAGAAACAGAAGGGTTTACCACTACAGCATTGTGAATCAAGCATATTTCACATTTCGCTAAGGAAAAAAAAAAGGTGGTTTAGACAATCATCCTACTTATTACACTGGTAATTCTCAAAGTATGCGCCATGATACCATGGTTTCCTCACTGGTGTGTCGTGGAGTTGTATGAAGTTTAATGTCTCTTTTCTTTCAGTTTCCAAAGCAATATAATAGGGTGCAACATATAACAGTTCTTGTGCAGCCCAATATCTCAACCTGTCACTTCCTTTGCTAAAGCCTCCACTAGATAGTGTTCTGCAATAATTATCTGTGTTCCTAGATTGTTCTAAAAATTTACCAACCTTTTTGTAGATATACAGCTTTCAATTTTACATGGTGGTGTAGAGTTGGTGTTTGAATCAACTAAATGGTGTTCTGATAAAAATGCTAAGAAATTGAAGATACTTTGTATCTTGTGTTGCATCTTTTAAACTGGATTGGTATTTATTGAACAATAATAACTGTTGTGAGAGTGAAATATACCAGTGTGCATAGTATGAAGAAGTATGAATGTAATAAATGAGTTATTTGAACTTTGGTTCTACATTAATAATAGATGAATATTTCTTTCTAAGTAAGAAAAGACTGTACACGTTAGTTTCAGAAAGGGTGGAAAACAATCAGTATTTACATACAAAAACAAACCCCTAGCCACTGTGCTGCACCTAAAATATTTAGGTGTGATTCTTAATCAAGTGGAAATAAATTCTCATTACACATCAAAGACAGAATCACTGCTGCTAACAGAGCTATGTATGATATAAATCAACTGAGGAAATTATCTCTAAAAACTGTGATGCAGTATCTGTTAAAGTATCCCCAGTTTGTTTTTGTCCAGATGCTACTATGAAAATTCCAACTAGAATTCTTACCAAAAGAATATATCAGCTGTCAGACGAACATATCCCGGAAGAACAATGTGGGTTTAGAAGAGGAACCTCAACAAACAATGCGATAAAAGCACTCCTAGAAGATGTCCAGGCAGCACTAGTGACTCCAAGAGGGAAATACTTTACAGTATTTACTCACTTCCAGAAGGCTTTCGATTTGGTAAATATAGAGATCCTACTACAGAAGTTGGAAGCCACAACTCGACAACACAATGAGCTAAAACCCATCATGAGCAGTATTCTAGGAGTGCAGTATTCTAGCCCCGAACAACACAGAAGTCATAGACACAGTAGACAAGTCCAAACCGATCAACCAAACTAAAGGAGTTTTACAAGGGGATCCACTCAGCCCCATTTTATTTAACATATTCACCATGGATATAATAGAAAGCAAAAGGGAAAAGGAAGTACAGTAAATACATACATGTATGCTGATGACATAGCCATAGGCTCAACTAACAAAGAAAAACAACAGGAGGCACTCAATAAAATGTCAGTATGGATAGAGGAGAATGAATCACAAATAAGTAAAAATATAAAAAAAACTGTGCAAATGGTTTTCCGTAAAGGTGGTAATTAGCACACAAAGATCACTTGGAAATAGAAAGCAAACCACTTGAAGTTGCAAATCAGTTCAGGTATCTAGGACTCGCTTTACAAACAACAGCAAGATTATTCAGACTTCACATCATAGAAAGAACAAGCGCATCATTGAGAGCAATCTATGATATAAAGGAACCTACCAAACTGTCAATAAATACAGCCATCAGACTATTCCACGCAAAGATCATACCAATAGTTACCTACTGCCTAGAATGAATATACCGAGCTTGATAGCTGCAGTCACTTAAGTACGGCCAGTATCCAGTATTCGGGAGATAGCGGGTTCGAACCCCACTGTCGGCGGCCCTGAATATGGTTTTTCCGTAGTTCCACATTTACACACAAGGCAAATGATGGGGCTGCACCTTAGTTAAGGCCATGGCTGCTTCCTTCCCACTCCTAGTCCTTTCCTCTCCCATTCCTGCCATAAGACCTATCTGTGTCGGTGCAACATAAAGCAACTTGTAAAAATAAAAAATAAAAATTAATATGGGGAAAAATTAACAGTAAGATATCTGAACTCTATAGAAAATGTAAAAGCAAGATACCCGAAAAGGATTCTGGGAGTATAAAAAATGACATCTTCAAGGGTGGGTTATGAACTGGCGAGGGAACCGTTTCTAATAGAAGAACTAAGGTGGAAGATGTTGCATCTACAAAACAAGAACAGGAGCACCTAAGAATCAGAAGATATAAGCAGAATGAAATTGACCCAGATTTCTATACTTCGGATGCAATGATATAAAGGAACTGGACTGGGCCCAACAACAGTACGAGGAGTGCTATTGACAGACTAGCCATACATGGCTTTCTTCACAAATTATGTACAAGACCAGGATATCACGAACCAACAGAGGAATGCGTGTGTGCGTTATGTCAAAGCAAGTGTGAGCATTATCATTTTGACAAATGTCAGAGGAGAACGAAGTCCCTCAACGAATATAGTACTGAATAGAATGTATGTAAATATGCTGTATTATTACAAAGATTAATTTCTAAACGGAATATGTCACATATATACCACTATGGCCATTCGACCGCAATAAATTCTTTATTTAAAGTATTCCCAGTTGCCACATATTGACTAGAAAATATCTGGCAACACTTCAAAAAAGCTCATCTGAAAAACTTGAGAAAGTAAAGCCAACTTTCCTCAAAAAAGTACAATGTGTGTCCTAGTTCACACTGTCTTGCCTGGTATATGTCCTGGTCAGAGGACAATTTTATGTTGAGGAGTTGAGGTCAAATTTCCTACTCCCAGCTATTATGAGATAATGAAAGAAATTACCAATAAAAGAACAGAAATATGGGATGATTTCTTTGCAACTGATGCAATGATATTAGAAGACAGAAAAGGACCAAATTTTGAGCTAAGACATTTGATGATCAGATTTGCAGCACATGGGTTTCACCACCGAATCTGCAGCACAACAAGGTACCACTTACTAGGTACATGTAAATGCAAATTATGTGGAGATTGGTGCAACAAATATCATGTAATGTGGTGTAGGGAGAGACATGAAACTATGGCACAGTTTTGCACATCAAATCTCTAAAATATCTGTGTGTTTTTGTTTCACTGGAACAAAGAGCTTATAACCTGAATCTGATATGAACATATTTGAAATTCTGTACAATTATGTGTTATATACATTATATTTTACATGGACATTGGCTGCAATAAATACTTCATTCATTTCTAAGTAGTGAAGATCAGCAAATTTGATATTTTATTTATGATTTCTTGTTTGTGCAAAGCTGGGTTTTGGTACTCATTGTGTTGAAAATCAATGTAGAGAAGAAAATGTTGATGCATTTTGTATGATTCCAGGATTTTGATAAAATGGACAGTGAGAAACAGAATTATCCATCCCATAAACTGTGATTAGTTGAATTTGTGATATTTGAAGCCATTTCTTTTCAGTGTTGATGTAGTCAATTTATAACTACTAGGCTCATCAGTCTGTCAAAATTAATTTATGAATAAACAAATTTATAAACTACTTGATAAAGAAAACATATAACAGAATTACATCTATTTAGATCTGTTTTTAATTAAGCTGTTTGATTTTCAGGTATAATTCTGTTATCATATGTTTTCTTTATCAGGTAGTTTATAAATTTTCTCATTCATTAACTCGCAAGATACCTGTGCTTCGCTACGGTATTATACTGACATTTATAACTGAATGCTTAACGTTTTATATATAATTCCCCAAAATTCATGATCTGACTCGTTTTCTGAGAGATTATGGCAAAGTTCCTCCAATTTTTCAATCTTTCTTTCCAGCAGTCGATTTTGTACTTCCCGGGCTAGGTCCAGGTATTCCACCCGGTCAGTTGGGTCCCTAAATCTTTGCCATCTTTTCCTATAAGCATTTTAAATATGGATCAAATCCTTGAGGAGATCCGGCGTGATGTCATCTTGGGTGCCTTGGCGGTACTGAACCCACAGCCGGACTGTATTCGTAGTCATTACCTGGCCAGGACCCGTTTACAACGTGCTCCACACATTTTGACAACAGTCCAGAACATTTTTATTATTATTGATGTTCAGGACCCCACAGCAAGATGCAAGACCGCTACTTGGCAGTAAATTACATCTGCTGCCATTATCATTGCTGACTATGTGACCAGCACCATCGTCGCACGTTGGCAAGTACGCAGGATTTCTGGCGATACGAATGATATACTTCCGTGCATTGCTGACCTTATTACAGAGGTGAACAATTGCACCGTCAATATCATTTCTATTGTTTATTTCAAATATGTTTAAATTTTTATTTATTTGCCAGGAGAATCAACTGTAATCTAAGCACGTTCTCCAAAGGAAAAGGTGGCTCTTGGAAACAAACCCAGGAAAGATTAAAAATAATCATTTTATGATCATAATAAGTACAATGAAAATCCACAGCCTCTTTCCAGTCATTCGACCGGGTCAGGAATCGAATGAATGAAGCCCCATCTAGCGGCAAGGATAGGAATTGTGCCGGCTGCCGAAGCCTGTCACACACCTCTGGGTTAATGATTAATAATAATAATGTTTTAATGCAGCCACTGGCCATAAAACAAGAATACAATCATATATATACATCCATACCTGCTTAGTTAGGGCGGAAATCACTATCACTATCAGGCTTTCACAAATTCACTAATTGAGCACTTTCTCTCGGAGCATTCCTGTATATGATATCGCCCGCAGATTTGACCACAGAGCTTGCACACACACTGATCACTTGGGTCATGGAATTTCTTCTCTGAGCACAACTTAAAATGGAAACCATGGACCGCCATTCTTGTAGCGATGTGACGCAGCTGGTAATTTGTGCCCATCCACCTTCTGTCCATCATGGCTTCGGTAGTGTAGAAGGAATCCCAAATTTCCATTTTCTTGGCTTTCAGATCTTGTAGAAGCTTCTCGTATGCCGCATTAACTGGCAGTATCAGCTCGTTCCGAAGGTCCTCTATCAGGTACGTTTCCCTCATTAGCTCATATACAAACCGTGATCGGGTTGACTTTGATACTCCCAGGACCCTTTTGAGGTAGCGAGCTTTGATTTTCTCCAGTTCCTCCAGTTGTTTATAAGTAAGGTACTCTCCTATGAGTTCGAGACCATATGTCAGCACCGGTATTACCTTTGCCTTAAATAGCTGCATAGCTGTCTCTACTGCAATAAGGGTAATATTCCCTATGTCGTTCATTGCTCTCATCGCAGCAACCATCCTGGATCTGATGTGTATTCAGAAGCAATGCCCACTTGTTTGCAGAGTTAGCCCTAGATATTTGAAATGATTTACTCTTCTTAGACGCGATCCTCTACACATTATTTGGTCAGCCTCCGCGAATTTACCGCCCTTCCTGAAAATCATCATTTCTGTTTTGTCCTCGTTTATCCAGATTTCATTTTCTTCTGCCCATTCCACGAGTAGGTCCATAGCTCATTGCAGTTCATCGATATTCTCTGAAGCGATCGCCATGTCATCCGCGTAGATATACATTTTCGCACTGGTACTTTCTTTTATCTTTACCCCTACAACGCATGTGAAGGCGTTAAACAAGATTGGACTCAGTGGATCTCCTTGGAGGACCCCTATTTTCTGTGGTATCCACTCTGATACGCCTATCCCATCGTCCATTTGCACATAATTTTCCGCTAGTATATTTGATATAAGCGTCGTCATATTAGATCTTCCGGTCAATTTCTCCAGCTTCTTGACTAGGATCTCCCTGTTCACTAAATCGAAAGCCTTCGAGTAGTCTACAAATATCACGTAGAGTTTTCCTCCTGGTGTTTCCAACGTAGATTTGATGTGTCCTAGCAGATTTTCCATAGCCATGATAGTGGACCTTCCTTTTCTGAACCCGAACTGTTCGTCGGGTAGCAATGGATCTATCATTTCCTCTATTCACTTGGTCAGGACTCTTGTTAGCAATTTTAGGCCTGTGGACTCTAAGGCTACTCCTCTGTAGGAGTTAGGGTCATCTGTGTCTCCTTTACCTTTGTATAAAGGCTTTATTGTGGATTTCTTCCATTGTGTTGGTATTCTGCCTAGTTCTAGACACTTATTAAGCAGTGCAGTCCATATAGATCTGTCTTTTGGATATGCTCATTCCTAATACCATCTGTACCTGGAGCCCTGTTTTGCTTAGCTTTACTGATGGCCCAACTTACTTCTTCTGTTGTCAAAGGCTGGGGCTCATGACAGACCTCTGACTGTCTGAACTGAGGCCTGGTTTCCTTCGAGCAGATGACCTTGCGCAGATGCTCCTCCCAAGTTTCCATCGGTATGTTTGCCTGGAATCTTCTTTCTTTGGGGCGTAGTGCTTTATATTGGTCCCTCTTGGCTTCCTCTATAATTTTCTGTTTTTCTCTTTCGATGTTGTAACTTATTTTCTTTTTCAAGAGCTTTTTGTACACCGTTCTTTTGGCTCTATATTCCTCGAGTACTTCTGTAGTTTTTATATTCTTAGCCTTGTGGAGTGACTCTATCGTTTGTTTTCTTTGTAAGTAACACTCTTTGTCAAACCAGGGTTTTCCTTTCCTTTCAGATCGCGGTAATACCGCTGCCTTAAGGAGTCTTTCTAGGGAGAGAGCTGCTTCATCTAAATTTTCCTTCTCTATCAAGTTCTCGATATATCATTTTTGAGTAGCCTCAGCCTTTAATTCCCAATGTCAATTTTCTTACCAAGTGTGTTGTCTTTCATTATTTCTTTAGTCTCGCTTATACTTGAGATGATCTCTGTGCTTACCGGGATGTGTTTTCTCACGACGGCTTCTTCTGAGCAAACTGGTTTAGCCGGGCCAACTATCTTGAATCCCTTAGTAAAGATGAGATCTATAGTACTCCCTCCGTTTGGACAGACATACGTCCAGTCGGATTGTCAGTTTAGCAGCTGTAGGCCTTGTGATTGTAGGAACTCCACAACTTCTCCGGTTTTCCCTTTTTGCTTATCTATGGCACAGTTTAGATCGCCTGCTAATATAATTCTCTCATCTCTTTTTATCTTGTTCAAAGCTATGCCGAGACTGTCAACAATCTCCACTGCGGAGCATTCGGGGTTGAAATACGCTGCCAAAATTACTCCAATCTTAGTCCGTATTACGAGTATGTCACCTTCTCCCATTAGCTGTTTACAGAGGGAGAGATAGGGTTTAACCAATACCAATTGCAGAGTGTTTATGAAATGAATGATGACAGGGAAAACCGGAGTACCCGGAGAAAAAAATGTCCCGCCTCTGCTTTGTCCAGCAATCTCACATCGAAAGACCGGGATTTGAACCACGGAACCCAGCGGTAAGAGGCCGGTGCACTGCCGCCTGAGCCACAAAGGCTCCTAATAAGTACATTATGAACAGTAAAATCAATTTGTTTCAACTCATTTTCACCCCGCCGCCGTTAAGTTGATTCCTCCCCCCCGCCACAAAAAAGAGAGCGTGTTTCTTTATGCTTAAAGGAGATTCCAAATACCAATGTTAACGTCTGTTACCTTCAGTTTTTAGATGTAAGTATCCCCATAAAAATTAACTTTCTTTCACTCCTTTTCACTCTCATCCCCCCCAGAGGATTTACCCCCCAAAACACGTTTTTCTTTGTTTTTAAAGGAGATCCAAATACCAATTTTCCTGTCTGTAACAACTTTAGTTTTTATTAGATGTAAGTATCCTCATACAATTAACTCAATTAATTTTCAATTCTTTGACCTCCCCACCATTCATTGGATTTTCCGAGAATTCGTGTTTCTTTACTTTTAAAGCAGATTCCAAATACCAAATTTCACGCCTGTAACATCTTCACTCCTGTTTAACCCCATTAATTGGATTTTCCAAAATAAAAAAAAATATGTGTTTCTTTATTTGTAAGGAGATCCCTGATACCAATTTTCATTTCTGTAATATCTTCAGCTTCTGAGATAGAAGTATCCTCTTTAAAGGCATGCAACCCATTTTTCTTCCTTTTTCACCCCTCTTATTGGGATTTGCAAAAAAATATGGGTTTCTTTATTTTTAAAGGAGATTCTAAATATCAATTTTTACATCTGAAAACTTTTAAAGTTTTGAGATATAGTTACACTCATTTTAAAATTTTAACCCCTCTTTTCACCCCCCCCCCCCCCCAATATTTGTATTTTCCAAAAATAAAAATTATGTGTTTCTTTATTTTTAAAGGAGATCCCAAATATCAATTTTCACGTCTGTAAAATCTTCAGTTTATGAGATATAAATATCCTCATTAAAGGATTAAACAAAAAATACGTTTAAAAACGAGATTCTAAATACCAAATTTTACATCTGTACACTTTTAAAGTTTTGAGATATAGATACACTCATTTTAAAAATTAACCCCCCTTTTCACCCCCTTAGCGACGGAATATCCAAAAATCCGCCCTTAGCAGGCACCTACATTGTAATATAAATGTATCCTCAAAATTTCATTTCTTTATGTCCAGTAGTTTTGGCTCGACGATGGTCGGTCGGTCGGTCAGTCAGTCAGTCAGGACATGATCTTTTACTTATACAGATTAGTTTTGACAGACTGAAGAACCTAACAGTTATAAATAAGTCAAATTTGTTCGACAGTGCTACTGTTCAATGAAGCCTATGTTTAATAAACTTTTTGTAATGTTGCATACTGCAGTTAGTTTTATCCAACTTACCTAATCACATCAACAAGGTGCAATTATTAGGCATGTTTTGATCTAGGGCACCATGTGAATACTCTTGTTTAGTAAGGCCTCATGAACTCAAGATGTCTGGGAACCACTGCATTATACGGTTGTAACATTACCTACCCAGAATTAATTTCATTTCTATTATTCAAATTATCTGATGGTATTGAGAAAGAAATGAAATGGCGTATGGCTTTTAGTGACGGGAATGTCCGAGGACAAGTTCGGCTTGCCAGATGCAGGCCTTTTGATTTGATGCCCATAGGCAACCTGCACTTCATGATGAGGATGAAATGATGATGAAGACTACCATACACCCAGCCCCCATGCCAGCAAAATTAACCAATTATGGTTAAAATTCCCGAACACGGGACCCCTGTGACCAAAGGCCAGCACGCAAACCATTTAGCCACGGAGCCAGACATAGTATTGAATAATAATAATGTTATTGGTTTTACGTCCCACTAACTACTCTTTCACGGTTTTCGGAGACGCCGAGGTGCTGGAATTTTGTCCCGCAGGTCTTTTACGTGCCAGTAAATCTACCGACACGAGGCTGACGTATTTGAGCACCTTCAAATACCACCGGACTGAGCCAGGATCGAACCTGCCAAGGTGGGGTCAGAAGGCCAGCGCCTCAACCGTCTGAACATAGTATTGAGAAACCTGCCCAGATCCATCTCTGGTGGGATACAATGTGCAGACTGTACTGTGTCTCCTGTTATGGGCTAGACTCAATTTGTTACTTTCATTCATCTATCTCAGTCTCATCCTTGGCTTTGACTATCAGAAAGTGACTGAAGTATGTGCGATGCTAGTAACACCATTCCTTACAAAACCAGCCGCTATGATAAATGATGTGAAAGTGTTGCTTATAGGGTCAGTTGGTGTATGCATTCCACTGGGCTTGGCAGAATGATACATAACAGCTCTGCCTGACTCAGTGATGAAAGCAATGGGAAACTACCTCAGTTCTTATTTCCCTAGTAGACCTCTTCAGTGATTCCTAGGCTACATACAACAGCAGATGGTGGATCTGTTAAGGATCCAACCAGGCTTCAGAATAACGACTCAACATATACTGAGAAACTATGGAGTTTTTTTATTTGAGAATAGGTGTGCCAAATTTTGTTATAAATAATAGAAAATACAAAACAGAGTTATTTTACTAGCAAGCAAACATCATAGTATCAGAAACAGAATATTTAATTTAAGACTGAAAGAACTGCTACAGGGAAAAGAGATTCATATATTTTTCACGTAATTTTGTTAATTCACAACATGAGAAGAAGTGAATTTTATTTGTTTTACTTTGAGGGAAAGGGGGGGGGAATAGCATCAACTCACGTGAACACACATCACAACAACAGGCAACAAAGACAAAAGACAACGAGCATCTTCTCACACCAGCACAAGACACAGAGTTCACTGTTGTTACCACAAACAGGGAAAGGGATTAATACATAACTAACAGAGATGAACCCATTTTAAAGGACTGATTCAGTAATGTAGGATGTATTTTAGAGGTCCCCCTTGAATGAAATATGAAGATGAAATTACATCCTATCCATCTGAAAAGTTGCAGGTAGATAAAAGGAATGAATATTAAGCTTCTTCCATAGAAATCAGACATATGAGAGTAAGTCAAAAGAGGTATGTTTTTTCATTTTAATAATAATGTTATTTGTTTTACATCACATTAACTACATTTTTAAGGTTTTCTGAGATGACGAGGTATAGAATTTCATCCTGCAGGAGTCTTTTAATGTGCTAGTAAATCTACCGACATGAGGTGACATATTTGAGCACCTTCAAGTACCACCAGACTGAGCCGGAAAATTTGAGCTCAGAAGGCCAGTGCTCTACTGCCTGAGCTACTCAGCCTGACTTTCCTAATTTTATTGCTCAGAAACAGACAAATGATGTTCGCTACAACTAATGAATTCACTAGTTTGAAGGTCCACCAATAGGTGATGTACGGGTGTACACTTTGGTGAAACAGAACGTTGGCGCAGTGATGATTGCAAATTGTTGAAGGTTCTGAATGAGAGGTCACAGGAGAATTCCATGTAGTAATCTGTTTTCTGTGGGTCGGAAGCTCAGAACTTCTTAACATTCACCTGACGATTGTGTCTGTATACAGAGAGAAAATTATGTCTGTCCAACAATGCAGAAATGATGCCATGAATTTGCAGAGGGTCGAAAGAAGAGCAGAGCAATCATCCATATAAAACAGAAATATGTACTTGTAATATTAAACATTTCTGAACTTGTATTATAAAGGTGGGACTTTTCTGCTATTAATAAGCCCAGCAATGAGATGGTAGATTCTTCATGAATGCTCTCATGGTCTTCAATATTCTTGGATAGCAATAAAGGCAGTTCTTACTGAATTTTTAAAGATGTTGGCCAAAAGCCAATGGCGAGACATGAAGCTGTTTCTCTGTTGAGCAACCTGGAGCAAATGGAAACTGGAATGATGACAGCTCTTTGGTCAGCAATTCTTGGAAGATTTCACTCTGCTTCAAAACTAATCTAATCAGTCAACATTTCCCTCGAGACTGTCATGGAAGCTTATTGTTCACTTTTATTTTCTTGGATTTTGTGCGAGACAGGTGTGTATGTATTAACAATTATACCAAATGCAAAATAACTACACACATTAGTTATTCACTGAAATATACATTTTAAAAAGGTAAAATTTTAAGGCAAAATTAATATTGATCTTCAGACAGTTAAAGTACAGAATAACTTTCCCCATATCTTTTCATAGATATGCAATGATGGGAAAACTACAAAATAAAAGTAATTGGGCTCAATTACAGTTACTTAAGAACAAATTTACTCAATTACAGTGACTAATTACTTTTTCATAAAGTAATCAGTAAAATTACAATTACTTCACAGAATGCGAGTCTTCAGGCAATCACTGACATTTTTTTTTTACATGGGGATGGAAAGATATGTAAGTTGATAAGGAAAAATACGATACTCAATTTTGTGCTTTTAAGCATACAGCCATTACTGTATGTGGCTATCCTCACTAGGCAAGACTAGTCAAACTTTCAAAATTATTGCCCCCAAGCAAAATTTGAATGTCACTTTCGAGTTTTCAATATTTTCAGGATAACTAATTCAAAGGGAGGAATGGAAATGCCTTAACCCCATCGCTGTCACAGGGTGAGGGTGGTAGAATAGCATCCATGGTATTCCCTGTCTGTCATAAGAGGCGACTAAAACGGAGACCAAGGACTCTCCAACTTGGAAGCGTGGGTTGGCAAGCACGGTTCGGCTAGGTTGAGCATGGCATCGCTTCTACTTACTTGTATCAGTGTTCTTGATTTCATCTTTCCTATCAGACCTCCTTTGGTCAACTCCTTTCTTTCCTGACCTCTATGGTACTGTATTAGGTTTTCAAGGCTTAGGAAGTCTCATTTTCATGATCTTCATGGCCCTTTCTTTCTTTAGCCGATACCTTCACTTTCTGAAGTGTTGGATCTCCTCCATTTTCCTTCTGATTAGTGTTAATAAAAGATGGCTGCCCAGTTGTACTTCCTTAATCATCACCATCCTCACCACTACCATCTCGAAAATGTAGCACATGATTGCCTAAATTTCAACCAGTAACCACAACAACCTGCGAGTAAATGAACGAGTGCACGACGAATCTTGGAATTATACCCTTAGCGCAATGCCTTACGAGTACTGGGGCTCCAAAGTTGCTAGGTTCTCGATGCTACTGTATGTACGTCGATTACTAGAATGTAAAGATTACAATTTTATTTCCAGAAGTAAATTATGAGTAAAAATTACATTTTGTGAAAAGTAACGATTACAAGTAAAAATTACTAAAAAGTAATTGTTACAAATAATTCAATTACTTTTACACAGTTATTTCCCAACTCTGCACATATGACCTCTACGAAAAAACTGGAATCGAGTTTATTTACAAAGTAACATGGTCATAGTCATTTACCTATATATTTGTTGTTATACTGAAGTTCGTATTCTTCAATTCTATTACAGTTGGATTTGGAGACAAAGAAAGTAACATGAGTTGTATCCCATTTACCCAAATTCCTCCTCTCACATAAAATATGTGCACTAATTAAAAAGAAGGTATAAACAATATATTTTGTACAATCAAGTGTTCCGAACAAAATTTTATAAAATTTGATACCGTACATAATTTAGACCAATTTTGTTGTATAAAGTAAGGAAATATGTGATTACATATCTTTATCACGAGTTTTATAAGTACACGGCTAGAAAACAGCTGTTCAAAGACATGCCCCTTTCCGCCATTACACAACAGAAGACAAAAAATGTTCACCGCAAGGTTGTAGTGATTACAGCCGTCCTGTCCATACCGCTTCGTCAAGTACAAGGCATTTAAAATGCATACATTACAGCAATCCAGTACATAAAGCACTTGCACAGGAGAGCCAGCATAGATTTCTTCTTGTCTTTGGATCATATCTTTTCTTTTTTCTTTCATTGCATGGGGTTATGTTTGCCAGTGAGTTAAACAAGTGCATTATTTGAATACTGTAAATGTGCCTTATTGGATACATTTTGGAAATAGTTTTTCAGTGGCATCTGTAAGTTTTAAACTGTGAATCAATGTTAATTGAATGCAGTAACGGGTCTTAGAATATTTAGTTACGCGGCAAAGGTTGGCATTTCTGAATTACAGATTATAAGTTATGAATTTCATTATGGTCCATATTGACAATTGATTACTATCAAAGGGTAGAGAAGGGTCCATCTATTCAATACCATTAGTTTGTATACTGTCCTATAACTGGGTCTAGTTTCGACCCCATATATATTGGGTCATCTTCAGCCATGCTCCGATTGGAAGATATATGCCCAAATATAACCAATAATGAAGTAAACCACTTTGGGAGTGGTGACCCCATCGTACTAATAGCCTATATCTGCTTCATTCATTCCATCCTTGATCCGGTCAATGACTGAAAAACAGCTGGTAGGTAAAAAAAAGAAGTAAACAATCTGATATGTCACAATTTACAATCCAAATTTAAAACACTGATGAAGTCCGAACAACACATCCAAACTTGAAACCAACTGACACATCAAAACTGCTGCGGTTGGTGCCAAACTATGTCGTCGTTCCTACAGCATCCAAACGTTCCCGAGTTGATCTGGGAGTTGGCATGCCTATCTGTATAGACGAGCCACTTGATTTATATTACTACTGTACAAACATAATTTATAAATCAAGTGGCTTGTCAATACAGATGGGGATGCCAGTTCCCAGATCAACTCTGGAACGTTTGATTGCTGTAGGAGCAATAACATAGTTTGGCACCAACCACACCAGTTTTGATGTGTTATTTTGTTTTAAGTTTGGATGTGTTATTCGAACTTCATCAATGTTTTAAATTTGGATTGTAAATTGTGATATACAAGATTGCTTTACAATGGCGAAAAATGAAAGTATCCTCCTATTCAATACATCATATGATCATATGTATTGAATAGGAGGATACTTTCATTTTTCGCCATTGTAAAGTGAAAACCGTCAATACGGAATGATTCTAATATCTTGTAATAATATACAAGATTGTTTACTTTATTATTGGCTGTATGTGAGCATATGTCTTCCAACTGGAGTGTGGCTGAAGATGACCCAATATATATTAGGGTTGTAACTAGTCCCAGTTACATAGGACAATACACAAGCTAATGGTGTTGGATTGGTGGACCCTTCTCTACCCTTTGATAGTGAATTACAAGTTGGCGATTAACTTGAAATCACAAAATTCGAAGTCACATCTTTGCGTCCGTACGACTTTGAATTAACGAGTTTTACTGTATTGCAAAACTAACAAACATGTTTGCAGGTGTGCCCATTTCATGTCTTTACATTGCACGTAAAGAATTATCCACCACTGGTTGTGGTTGTGTTACTATCCAAGTAAAAAGAGACAGCGTGTGAGAAATGTTTTAGACGTGGAGTGTGATGAAGTTGTAAGTAATTTAGGAGAGGATTCTAGTGATGCAAGAGACCAAGAATCTTCCGATCTACAGCGAATCGAGCCTATTGTAAGTTCAGATTAATGAAATACTGGTCATGTAAGACGACTTATTTGCTAATTTTCATGGCAAATATATTTTATAGCAGTGATAATGCATTTTTATCATCTTAAATATGGTCAGGCAAAGTAGCTATATCTGTCATGTTCATATTTGCGTAGTAAAGACCACCTGGAACTCGAGGAGTGATATGAAATGTTTGCTTATGCCTATGTTACTCCTTCAATGGAAGGAATTTTAGTTCATTTCATTTTTTCAAAATGATCCTTTCGAAAATTAGGGTGAAGAGATTATTCGGCGGCAGGGATTATTTGCGTAAATACAGTATTTGGGCCTACACTTGGGACTTGAAATACATTACAGTTCAAAGCTGAGTTACACTCAGGATAGACACTGACAGAGCTATGATTTGATCTCCAGATTTGTCAACAGTATAGTTTTTCAGTCCTATTGAAAAATGTAATTTAAGCATTCAGCTACAAAGATAGTATAAAATAACAATATATCCCATGAATCCAGAATATACCAAGAGATGATTATTTCATTTTTACATTAGTTTTCTTTCATTCTCATCACATGCACGAATGCTAAAAACAAAAGCTACAATAGAGTGGATGCCGCACACTTACCGAGATAGCATCACAGCAGAGAAAATGTACATAATGACAAATGTTCAGCAGTCCTTGTCGCTTTTCCCAGCCGAAAGAGAAGAAGAAATGATGGTGGTTGTTGCCATTATTTATTGTTCAGTACTCTCAATCAAGTCATAAATCAGTCCATGTCTTCACTACCTGTTAGTCAGCATGACTATGTTGGCACTAGATGCTACTCTATGATGTCAGTTTTTAAAACCAATAACAGCTGAAGGAATGTTAAAGCTATAGCATATATTATCTCAGTAGGAGCAGGTATCCCCTTTTCTTCATGCCCCATATAAATCCTGTTATTGCCAGCTTCATCGCTCACAACTCAACTTGCATTTGGCCATTTTTAATTGAGCATTCTTTGCAGATCTCCTTTTTGTAACGCTGAAATATTATAAAGCCTTTCTCAAGTAGAAGGCTTAAGCTATCTAATACTGAAATAATTTTCTAAACCGGTAATGTAGTTTCCATTATCACCGATTTTTAATTTACACTATTACATCATAAATGACAGGAAAGATAAACAAAACTATTGACTGGCAGCTCTGGAAGCAATAACCATTAAGGAGCAATAGCCCACTCAGTTTATAATGAGGAACTTCACAAACTGAAAAGATGTATGAATGTCAGTCTTGAAGAATTTCACTTTAAGCATTTTGTGTTCCCCCACCTTTCTCCTACATGATCAGGTTCTAATTAATGACAAGACCACTAAACTTTAAAAGCTGTTTCAAGAAGAAAGAATCTGGATATAGACTGGTTTCTTCAACACATAAGCTACTCTGAGAAGCTGGGAAACATCTTGTCTTTTTATGAGAATCTTTGATAAGCTCATGAATCCATGAAACAAGTCCTGCAGACTTTCTACAGTAGCATCAACAGTGAACCCTTCTAACACTTCTTGTACTAACATGCACATGTGATTCCCTTTATACAGAGTAGAGTTCTTTAGGTGTTCTCTTAACCAGACATGTCCAAGAGCTCATTATGTTTTATTTTACTCCAATGTTATTATACAGTATTTGTGATTACATTAGGAAGTTGATTATCCAAATGTCAGTTATCCAACACGTCAAATATTCAAACTCACATTTTCCTCCGTTTTCTCTCTGTTATTCTGTAATAGTTTGAGAAATGCGTGTACCAGATGGCAAACACAGTATAACAATTAAATAATTACAGTACAACCACGTGAAAGATTTTGTTTATATTTTCTTGGAAACCTTGAGTGCCAGACCCTAGTGTTCTAAACAGTCAATCATCTGACGCTACTTAGCTTTCGGCCCAGTCAAAAATCTCTCATAAGAACAGCTTAATATCTCTCCATCTGAAGGACTATTGTTTGTGGAAATCCAAGTTCCTATCTCAACCTCTTAGAGCAGGTAGACTATGTACATTGACCATATGACTTCAACAACATTTTAGAAATTTTTCAGTTCAAGAAAGGTACTGTGAGTGAAGTGCTGTGTCATGTTGTGTTTTGTTGTATCCTGTGTATAATAAACTTATGATCTCTGTGTGTCATGTGCAATGCAAGATATGGCATCTTCCATTAAACCTAATGTGCTTACAACAGAAACAAAATTTGAAATACAGTACATTTCAACAGGTAAGCCAACTGTGTAATTTATTTAATTTAGTCAATTTGCATGGCAAAAACATTGAGACAAATTTCGTGCACTTTATGATGTTTGGATATCCAAACAATTGACTATCTAAATTATATCTGGCCCTAACTGGTTCAGATGATGTTCTTTAATATTACTTTCCGAGGCAATTTTATTTTAATAAAGAAATAAAACGTTTATGTTCAATCTATGGTCAGTATCACAGAATTTTACTTGTGGTATATTTCTTGGCATTCTAGTAGCAACATTACACCATTAGCACAGCTTACAAACAGGAGGCAGATTACGTGGATATAGGCATTAGTATATTTTTAAAATTTCAGTCTTCTTTAAATGATGTACCCAACAATGTTCTCATCATTTATCAGATTGTCATGATTATCTGGGAGTGTTTTATACTACAATAACTTGTCACTTTAGTTCTTTTCCATTCTCATTCTTCTTCTTTTCATTTATCCCTAATTTTTCTAATCATATATCTAAGGAACTTGAACCTAAAGACTCCAACATGTCCTGCAAAGTATATCTGATATGGAACTAACAGCTTGAATACCCTCCAAATTTTTTACTTAAAAGATTTCTGGAAATTAATTTATGCATTTAATAAATGTTAACAATATTTTCTTACTTCTGGTTCCCTTCCTGTTGTTAGTTCACAAATAAATGTTTTCAGCCTGAACATGTCTGGTCAAGATGCCTCTCTTCATGCTTTTTAGTAATAATGCTCGTAAGGACAACCAATACCACAACTAATAAAAGTGACAACATAATTGAACATATCTGCCCACCACTGTCCATGTATTAATTGACGTAGACACATATTTATGGTTTCAATTTATACTTTCACAATCCAGTCTGCTTGACACTATAGTCTTTTTGGATTATGATGTGTGAAATACAGACTACTAAGTCTGACACATTTACTGTATCTAAACAAGAAAAAGTTTCAATATTGTGTCTCTTCAAGTGTGGAAAGTATTTTATTCTCATGAACAGCTTTAAAAAAAAGGAGGCATATAACAACAAATATAAAAATAGCACTTATATTAGTTGTGAATCTTATCTAAGTGCAAAAATACCACTATTTCTCATTATTTCTACACAAGTACACTCAAAGTGTGAACTCATGATGCATGGAAAATTATTCTCTTTTTTCATACAACACAAAGGGCATAGATCTACCTAACAAAACCTTACACTATAAATTTGTAAAATCCACTAGAGAATCACAATGAACTGTTTGATAAAGATGTGAATGTATTAATATCAATGACTGTACAACATACTGTGAAGCATATTATTTCATTATGAAAATAGCACATGATTTCAACATGGCTGATAGGTTTCAGAGACTATCTTCTTCATACTTCAATTTCCTATATGATATTTCCTGGTTAGAATGATTTTTAACCGAGTGACCTTCTCACATGAAAGTTCAGAAGCATGGTTTTACAAAACTATTGAGATCGTGATCGCAGCCACAGAACCTCCAGTTTTACATTAAATTCACACCACAAGGATGCAAATTTTCTTTTTCAAAAATACCATTTGTATTGGCCAGGTTTCAAACCACAACCACTTTGGTGAGAAGCCAGTGACTACGATAGAAGTTTAGCTTATATATTACAGATATGATGGGTTAAATAAAATAGTTTTGATGAAGTGACAACAGTAAGTGTGTTTTTATAACATGATACAACCGTTGTTTAAATGTCTTGATGGAGTGAGATGATAATAATAATTACTACTACAACAACAACAACCTCTTCCTTGAGTGGTTCAGCATAGCGGCATTTGATTCAGAAGGTGCCAGATTCGATTCTCAGCCAGGCCGGGGATCTTAGTCACTTCCAGTTAATTCCTCTGGCTTGGGGACTGGATGTTTGTATTAGTCTCAACACTATCTCTTCATTTTCACACAACACACCACACTATTGACCACCACAGAAATGCATAATAGTTGGGTTTTTCCTACCCTCCCCTGCTAGTGGTTTAATGTTCCATTAATTCAGATAGGTTTTTGGTGACAATGGGACAGAAAAGGGTCAGAGGGAAGGAAGTAGCGATGGCTTTAATTAAGGCACATATCCAACATTCACCAGATGTGAAAATAGGTAACCATGGAAAACCATCTTCTGGGCTGCTGATGGTGGAGTTTAAACCTATCCTCTCCTAACAAAAGTTCATAGCTATACACCCACACCACACAGCCATCTCGCTCAATATGTGATGTGAATACATCCCTCCACATAGGGGTGACATCAGGAAGGGCAAGCTTGCACCTGCAACCCCATTAGGATGTGGGAAAATTGGTTCTACCACATTGCAGATCTTTGGAAGAGCACCACTTAGGCAGCCTGTATACCAATTTTGATATTTCAATTGTGTTGCCTTTCAGACATTGAAGCAGAACTCTGCTCCTAAGGCTGAACTAATTTTGTTGGGTGAGTGGAGAGGCTCTACAGTTAGTATTGATGTTTCAGCCAGTAAATGTCTTCCACAATGTCCCCATTTAATGTATCTCAAATTTTAGATATTGCCTGTTTTATTCTTATTCCTCTTAAACTCTTATATTCCTTTGAACCATCAATTTGGTTAAGCCAAATAATCAGTTTTGCTGATTTCTTTTATTGTATCTGCCTACAACTGTTGTTTTTTTTATTTTGTAATGCACGATAAAACATAAATTTGCATCAATGAAGGATAAGTCGGTTTTAAATACATCATCATCATCATCATCATCATCAGTTTTTAAATACAGTTGGCTCATTTGACATCACTCTGCCTACAACTATTCTTTTTTTTTTTTCAAATGTTGTAATGTGCAATGAAACATAAATTTGCATCAATAAAGGGTAAGTCAGTTTTCAATATAGTTACCTCAATTGGCATCTAAGGCTCAGTGCCCACCGAGGTGATGTGGAACGTGGTAGGATACATATCCTGGCAAGTGATGAGTATCTAGCATGCAACTTTAGGTTAAAACAATTTATTTTTTTATTTTATTTATCAGAAGATTTCCTCAAGTATCAGATTGCCTTGATGGACAGATACAAATATACCATTGCCCACAGGACTGATAAGACATGGCATTAACTCACGACATGCTATGTCACTGTCAGATGAATGCCATGTGTTACATCTAGGTCAGCAGGTAGGTGTGAGGATTTCTTATTTGTTTCTGTAAATCACTGTGTCCTTACAGATGAAAGACCCAGATTAACTTCGTCAATCTTGTAGAGAAATATCCATGAGTTAATCTGTAAAATGACTGAAACCTTACAGGATATATTTATTCAAATTTTTTAATATTTTGATGGTACCACATTCACCTAACTTATATTGCAAATAAGCATGTACCCAAAACCATCTTTTACCATTTTGTTTATTATTAACTTTAACTGAATTCACTAACACCTGAATATTTTCAGTGGGTGTTAAGTCATATGCAAGTTACAATATTGTCATACATCTGTCATGCTGCTGCTAGATCATCAGTCATGGCATTTTGGTGTGTCTTGTAGCAATGCAATTGAAGAGCCTATTCTCTATCAAGTCCATGAAATGAAATGGCGCATGGTGGTGTATGGCTTTTAGTACCGGGAGTGTCCGAAAACATGTTCAGCTCGCCAGGTGCAGGTCTTTTGATTTCACGCCCGTAGGCGACCTGTGCATCGTGATGAGGATGAAATGATAAAGAAGATGACACATACACCCAGCCCCCATGCCAGTGAAATTAACCAATTATAATTGAAATTCTCGACCCTGCCGGGAATCGAATCCGCGACCCTTGTGACCAAAGGCCAGCACACTAACCATTTAACCATGGAGCCGGACATCAAGTCCGTGTATCATCAACTCAAGTCTCTGGAGTGGGAGAGAGCAGAGTATCGTACAGTCTGTATTCAAACAGTTCTATTCTGATGGACAATTTCACAAAAATTCTCCTTCCTGTTAAGTAATCAACTTGCTAACAATGAGATTAAGTACACTAATTATTTCACAGACTCTGTGCAGTACATGCGCTAAACATGTTGTGTGGATCGGTTAGAAGTGGCACAGTGAAAGCTTTGTCAGTTAATAATCCTAGGAAGTAATTAAGGAAATATGTTTTCATCCTGAGACTCAACACAGCTTATATGTTCTTTATTTCTTACAGTACAACAATTTCTAGTGCTTGTAATAATGGCCACTTATAGAAAGCTGAAGTTCTAAATTCAAATATAAATTAAGTTAATAGCACATAAACAGAAGAATTCTGAAGCACTGCATGGACCAAAACCTTGGGTATATTGTTAAGTATTCACAGTATATACATAATTTTTACTATACTACTGTATTAGCTCTGACCTTAGTAACTAAACTTAAGTTAAAGGCATGTATAGTGGTATTTAAATCTCTCTGCTACGTTTTACTTTCATATAATGTAAGTCAAAGTACCAAACAGGAGTTATTCAAATATATCTTTGAATCACAGTTTGAGTGCACTTGCCTAGTTACTTCCCTCAAGGGTTTCACTAGGATGATGATGTATTGAATGTCCAAGTTGTCAGAGACAGCCTCTTACAGCTTGGACCATAAAAATGATGTGGATCATGTAAAAATGAAGATGAAATGAATGTGGTGCAATGAAGTCAACACAAGATGAAGTGGGAGTACCCCGAGAAAACCTGCCAAGAGCGATTTTTGTCCACCAAAAATTCCACATGCCGGCGCCTGGGATCGAACCCGGGACCGTAGAGGTGGAAGGAGAGCGCGTTACTGCTGAGCCACCGCTCTGCCATTCTATACAAAATATTAGGGGAAATTATTCATCATTCATGACATAATTATAAGCTATACTAGTTTCACAAATTCATACTACAGTACTTTGGTGAGATGCACAGTTCCTGATGTTTGGAAACAGCCACTTGCACTGACAAGGACAATGAAATGCCACCACCTCTCTCCAATTTACAGTACGTTCTCTTCATCCCTTAGTCTGGATTCTAGCCAATGCTAAAGGGAAATGGTATACCAAGAATAAAAATAAAGTTGTAGTAACCCTCTCCCGATGTATTTTGCTTGAAGACGATTTACTGTATGAGAAATGATATGATCTTTTTATTCAATAGCAATTAACCAGAATTTTGCTTAAGACATAATTGTATCTGGTATGAAAATTGGAGGAAATATAATATTTGTCTTACCTATCTCATTGCAACATGGTATGCACTAATTCAATTAATTGATTGTCCGCCTCCGTAGCATAACGGTTAGTGTTATTAGCTGCCGTCATCGGGGGCCCGGGTTCGATTCCCGGTACTGCCAGGAATTTAAAATTGGCAGGAGGGCTGGTATGTGGTTGAAATGGTACATGCAGCTCACCTCCAATTGGGGTGTGCCTAAAAAGAGCTGCAGCACCTCAGGATGAGGACACGAGTTTACTTATTAATTAATTAATTTTATTTATTTATTTATTTATTTATTTGTTTATTTATTTATTTACTGTTCATATGGAGATTTAAGAATAAAAATGAAATGATAAAGCACTATTTACATACAGTATTTACAAGGTCTATATACAAAATATACAAGTAAAAAGCTATCAAGTTCACAAGTTTGCATGATCAGATCTCCACATCCCCAATCCATTCAATCGCTTTGACTACATCAATGATGGTCAATATTAATGAAGAAAAGGAAATTGTAAAAAAAAAAACTAAAATGGGCTTCACTAGCAGCTATCATCTACACAGGTTTTAAGCAATAATTCTATCAATGTTTAATTTTTTTATGTTTGGCACTAAAGAGAAGTGGAAGTGGGACCCTATCGGAGAGATAACAGAACTATCCTAAACCAACAATCGACCAGCCTAATTTCTTCTAAGAAGCATTAAAGAGAATTTGCCCAGCCACAGAACCTTGTCAGTCATTAATAGCACATGTAACCAACTACTGTGTCACTGTCCCACTAGGAAGAGAATGCATCTTGTTCAAAGAAGACAGTAAAGAAGTACCATACAATATCTTGCAGGTCATAGAAACATGTAGTTAAAACTACTGTAGAATATTAAAATTTGGAGAAAGTTTTCCAAATAAGGATGCAAAATATACTCACATAGTACCATTATTTGTTTGTTAGCTCCCTCCTCTCTTTTTCATATGCATTGTTTTACATGTTTTTACGGCTGACGATGACCTGGACTAGGGTCAAAACCGGTCCCATTTATAGTTACTATTAAATAAGAATGTAATCACTACATTTCTTTCTTTTATGTATTGAATAGGTTGAACCTCTTTTTCAATTATTTAATTTTTAACGTTTTAACTCTTCAGATATTCAATCTCTTTTTGTTCTTTTTCACCTTCTGTGTTTATCCTGCTTTCCTAGAAGTCCATTATCTGCATTATTTGTCATTTTCCTTGTCTATCCTTTTGTTGTAATTAACTGACTTTCTCTTTCCTACATCACTAATGGACATCACTCAAGACTGGCTTCCTAAATGAGCGTCGATGCCCTGTTGAAGTTGGGAAACAGAAATCAGCTTCTTTTACATGCCTGTAAATCAACTGATATGAGAGTGGCATACTGAGCACAGGTAAAAGCCAATGAACTGACCCTGGACCAAGCCCACCACCTTGGGCAAAGAAACCCATTACTGAGCCACTCAGCACAACATTTTTTTCATTTCCTCTGAAGGCAGGGTTTACTCAAAACCAAGTTCAAAAAACTCCTTACTTACGGATTTTCCTTTATATTTCGGATTTTATTTGATGTATTATTCCTTAGTACACATTTTAGAGTTTTCCAATTTTACAATGATAAAATAGTGATTTCTAGATTTTATGCTGGAGAATACATTCACAGCTTCCACAAGGAGAAGAGTACACCACTTGATTCCCAAACAGTGACTCCTACAGAGTATTGCCAAAACCAGCATCATCACCATCATCATTATCATGTCCAGATGAAGTTCAGTTGAATTTGGTTCTCCATTTCATCATTATCATCCTTCAAATCATCATTCAGTCCATATTCTGTAGTCTTAAGCTGTGTTTAACCAAGTCTGTTAGTTATAAACAGATCTTCCTAGGCCTTCGTTTCTTCTTTTCTCACAAGTAGAGCCCGGATTTCCATGCAAATGCATGTTTTTAAATAAGCTGATTACATTTCACAAACTCTGCAAATATTCGTTTTGAGGTTTAATGATTCCAAATAACCGTTCTTTTTCCCTGCATGTTTAATAGTTTTGGCCTTTTTAGGAGAAAATTCATGCATAATGCATATTTTGAATATTTTGGATTTAATAGCGAATATTTGGACGTTTAATATTGCATAATATGACTTTTCTTCTGACTTTGGCACACATAAAATGTTAAATTGCGTGATAGTGCATTTTCGTAAACGTAGACGTAAGCCGGAAGGCCCCACGTCAAACTCTGTAATTCAAGGGAATGAGCTGTCCCAGTTATACGCTGTTAAAAATCGAACCATAAATTGTGCATTACTCACTGAGGGCACATTTTTTCGTCTATGTTAGATGAGAAAACAAAACTTGTATCATACTTCTGTGACGCCGCGTTACTGAACTAGCAGCTTACAAAACCTTGGTTTTGCACTGAACCCTCTTCAGTTGTTATCCTGGATTTTCCTACCCGGAACTCTCACTCGTCGCTTTGTTATTACAGGCAATCATTACCAGTTATTGCGGACATACAAATGTGTCTGCTACCATTGCAAGGAGAAGTAGCTGCGGCAACTAAGATATAAGTTGATCGAAGTGATCCATTCAAATCATGATTTTGAATTCGTCAAGCTTATAAAAGACTTATTGTGGTGAAAATGAAAAAGATGAACAATTTGACCTCACTTTGTCCCAAATGTCTTCGTTTAGATGTGTACCTGTCACTTCTTGTGACGTAGAATGATCATTTTTTGTGCTTAAAGAATGTGCTGACAGCTAAATGGATGAGCTTAAATGAAGGCAATTTGGAGGTGTTTTTTTTTTTTTTTTTTTTTTAAGTTGCTTTACGTCGCACCGACACAGATAGGTCTTATGGTGACGATGGGATAGGAAAGACCTAAGAGTTGGAAGGAACCGGCCGTGGCCTTAATTAAGGTACAGCCCCAGCATGTAACTGGTGTGAAAATGGGCAACCACGGAAAACCATCTTCAGTGGGGCTCGAACCAATGATCTCCCGGATGCAAGCTCACAGCCGCGCACCTCTACGCGCACGGCCAACTCACCTGGTAATTTGATGAAATTTGTTGCTGTACAATCTTTCAAAAGGAACTGAATTTTGATGGTGCATATTATCCAGTTTATCGTGCATGTTTTGCCATATGATAGTGCATGAATGCATGCATATTTTGAGATATGATAGTGCATGGAAATCTGGGCTCTACTCATAAGCAATTCAACAGTTTGTTTTGGATTTCTTCAATGATACTTCCACTTTTAATATGCCCAGTAAAAATAGTCTATTGTTCTACATTTTATCATTTAACTTTTCCACCTTTATTACTCCCTATCTTATGTTCTTCACTACTTCAATAATCCTTATTTCTGTTATTTATTGCACCTTTTACTTTCCTCTGTCTTCCATTGCCTTGCTCTGTTCCCCATTGATTCTCATTCTTCATTTTTCAATTTTCCCTTTTACTCCATCAAACAGCTCATGACTGCATTTTAATTCTTTTCTCTTAACACATTTGGTATTTCAGATTCATTTTTGACCTTCACATACTCCATTTGCTACTTTCATGATTTCATCTATCACTGTTATAAATAATATAAGTAGCACTTCCCTGTCTCAGTTTCAATTCCAATCATCTTGTTTCATAACTTGTTCTTCAGTCTAGTTGTATCACCAGGGTTTCTGTCATGGTAATGCAACAGACCTTACACTCAGAAACTCTACACTGTTGGGTGGCACCTTCATGGTAGTGTGGCAGTAAATGATTTGACATCAAAGAGGGACCATTGGTTTTGCATGAAGGAACCCCTCTAGGTCAGGTGATGGACATTCAGTCCAGGGTTTAATGCAGAAATCCATAAAGCAGCACTGCCTACTTCACGGTGGTAAAGGGATGTCTCACCATATTATACGAGAAAGACTAACAAAAATATGGTCATTGGTATACCTTTGTGAGTGACAGCCTTATCACAATACCAACCTACAATTAAATTAATGGAAATATAATGTATCCTATGGATAATGTGACAGTAAAATATCCAAGACCCACCAAATTACATGAAAATTGAAACTCATAAAAAAAAAAAAAAAGCAAATACAACAACAGTTTCAATACTGCTCCCAAACATCTCTGCTTCCCTAACCCTAAATAGCTTAATTTCAAAGCAGACAATATTCTGTCCAATACAGCACTATGCCAGCTTACCAAGAAGAAAAAGCCACCCTCCAAACATCATGAGCTATGCATCTTACTCTACCACAACAGGGGAACTAATAGATATATTATTTATGATAACACCAGAAAAGTTTAAATCACACAAAATTCACTAACTACAGCTTATCCTCACAGCCTTTTTTCATGGGGTTACTCTAAGTAATTACAAAATCATATATATTCCTATGAGGTGCTTCAAATCAACAAACAATGTATAAAGTACAAACCTCTTCTCCTTGTAAGTTATCATGGCCTCAGCTACTGGAAGCTGCACTGTCGCACTAGCACTATGCAAATATCGATGGACTCTGTTCAGCATCTCTTGACAGTCTGTTTTCTGAAGTTCTGCACGTTCTAAAAGTTCTTTCCAGCTTTCTGCTGCAAATGCAGCAGCATATACACTGTCCAGACTCCCCAAGTAACGTGCTAATGAGTTGGTACCTGTTTATTAGAAGAAAAGCAAGAATAACTTTTAGACATGGGTCGATACCAGTTTTTGTCAACACTTGATAACAATATATGTATTTGTCTTGGTACTCAGTACTCCGATACTTTCATTCTTGAAATAAAATAGTAAAATATAAATTTCTAAATACAATATTATTTATTAAATAGGCATTTTTTTAACATTTCAAAATCTGTACAATTGTAAATTCAATTAAAATATATTGTTGTATGTAGTTCTAGTTAGTAGTTAAATGCTCAGGTAAAGAAGCCAGCTGGAGTGAAATTTATACAGGTTTAGGAAGAAGATGGAGAACAGTGACTTAGCATGTATGACCGCGTGGATAGCATACACATAAAATAAAGACATGGGTCCAAAATTTTCAGCTGCAGCCTTTGTCAGTGAAAGAGAGAATAATAATGGTACAGATCAATGTTGGCCAGTATATGTTGTGTGACGGAAGGGAATCACAGGGACAAACAGACAAGAGAACAGAAAAATGTCCAACTCTGTAATCTGTAAGGGTGGGAGGGTGGGAAGTAGGGTGTAAATATTTGAGGATTTTAATAGTGAAACAATAATCAAATATCGTTTGATGGTGCCTGGTGTGAATGGGGACAGGAAGATCCATGTTAAGGATTTTGCAAGTACTATGGTGGTTGCATATACATTTAGCTAGTATATTGTTAGTTAAGCCAATAGAGAAAGCTAGGCAAAGTCTGCACTGAAAATGATTTTAAAAGAATGTTCAACAGATGAGTTTTGTCAATACATTTTAAATGACAATGTTACACTAAGATTTTAGACAAATGTGTTTTAACTTAAAGACATAATTTTTATTGTTACATGATTTGTAGTATATTATAAGATTTGTCACTCATGTTTACGAAGCATATTTTAGCTCAATAGAATACATTCACAATCTTCTTATACCTTGGGTAAATGTTAATTGGCTGATGATGCTCACAAATTTAATAAGGATACAAGTCCTTATGAGCTTATTATGTATTGAATAGGTGGTATTTAATACAATTATTTGGTATAGTTGGGGACAAAACATGATGGCCTCAGTTCCTAGAAGCGAGCTGGAAGCCAGTAGTCAATCACACCCTGCACCCTGCTGAGTTAACAAGTTGTAAGTGACCCTTGTTTGTTTTGGAGAGGCTGCCAAACCACTTTCTTCCTTACTGTCTGTAGTATTTACCCTTTCTTCGTGTACAGTGCAGTAGCCGATTTGGCAACTTTGGCTGCAGTAGAGGTAGTAAATTCTATAAGTCGCTAATACACACCGAGCTTCTGCTGGAAAGTAGTGGTGTGAGGCGAGGTCTTGGTGTAATTATAACCAAGAATCTTAACTGGGGAGAGCACATTACAAATATCTGTATAAAAGTGTAGACCTCCCTTCACCCACTGAAATATCATCAAAATATGCTGCCATTAACATGAGAATTAGGCTTATAAATACTCTTATCATCCCTATATTTTCCTACTGTGTTGTAGAACTAATTCAATGCCAAAAGAGAACAACTAAATTGATTACAACATGCTATGAACTTATGTATTAAATTTATCTCCTCCTTATGCTATGATGTTCATGTTACCCCTTATTAATGTCAACTTTCCCTTCTAAAATTTGAACAATATAGAAACCTCCACGTGGCAGTATTAATCTTTCGAGTAATAAACGAGAATATCCCATACTACTTATCTTCACAACTCAATTTCCTATCCTCTTTCCACCAGCATAACACATGCTCTGGTAGTACACTTGCTATCCCTCTCAGCAGGTCAGCAGCATTTAGCCGTTCCTTTGTTGTGAATGGAGCTAGAATACAGAATTCTGTCCCCCACAACCATAAAATCCTTAAATTCCTTTAAGTCGTCTTGCCATTCGCATCTCCTCAATGTGTGCCACTAGGCTGAATGAATCTGGTAGAGTGAATGTGTGTGTGAATGTTTGTTTATTGTGCTTATGTTATTTTGTGTCATTCAACTTACTAATCATAACATAAAAAATATTTTCAATAATCATCCTTGAAAGAACTAGGAGAATATAAAGGAGGTTTCAGACCCTGGAGGAGCTGTCCTGATCAGATCATGAGTCTTAAGTTTATAATGGACTATAACAGGAGAAGAAACAGAGATAGGGTGATAACATTTGTAGATTTGAAGAAAGCTTACGATTGCATCCATAAAGAATCCTTATTTAAAATTTTATGACACCTTGGACTACACCTCAAATTAATAAACATGATAAAATTGACTCTCACTAACACCAAATCAAAAATGAAGTTTAGGGGTGATGTCAGAGTCATTTGAAATTAAAACGACTACGGCAGGGAGATGGGCTCTCACCACTATTACTGAATTAAGCTCTAGAAATGATAATGAGGGAATGGTTTACAAAATGTCCCCCAAAAATAAAGATTGGCTGAAAAATCAAAACATATTGCCTGGGATTCACCAATGATTTGGCATTACTAGCAGTTGACATAAAAAGAAGTAAAAACCCAGATATCAGTACTTCAAAACATTGCAAATAAAATTGGCCTCAAAATATCATTTGAAAAAACAGAAATTATACCCACCCCCCCAAAAAATAACACAACTAAAAGAAATTACCATAAATGGTAACAAAATCAAATATTAATTTAACCCTCTTGGAGCCAAGAGCCGATCTGGTCGGCCGCTCCCCATCAGCTGGAAGAGGCCCCAGCTCCGCCTCCACTCTACTACTGTAAATTGCCCGCCGTTTTCAGTGGAAATACATGTATTTTAAAATTCGCGTGTATCTACCGGTGTATAGCAAATACCGGCATGAAATTTTCTACATATCGACTACGTAGAATAAGAAACTGGTTTGGAGTGATATAAAGAGTCAAGGACGTTTTATTGTTGATTTATAGGTGTCGATAACGTTTATTTTTAGGAAGAGAAAAATATTTTCGCACTTTCTCTCTCAATATCTACTTTGAAAAAATAATTTACGATACAAAATAATATACGTAATTATGAAATGTATTTCTAAATACAATTCTTTAGAATAACTAATTTGAAAGAAAAAAAAGAAACGTAAAAAATAAAATTCAAACATACGTCACTAATAAAAACAAGACAATTTTACTCACCGATAAAATTCGCGTGTATGTATCGATGTTTGGCAAATACTGACAACAAATTTTCTACATGCGGACAACACAGTATTAAAATAATTCTGAATTATTAAATAAGTAAAAAATAGTAGTTGATATTATAGTTTTTTGTTTTCAGAAAAAAATAGTCTCTCCTTTTCGGTTGAAGTATATATTAGAAAAATAATTTTACAATACAACAGAATTTACGAAATTAAGAAATGTATGGCACTAAAGCCGTGATTTGCTTTGACCTACTAAGCGACCGCTGCTCAGTTCGGTACCTGCAGCTTACGAGGTGAATCATGGTCAGTGAGACGGATACTCTCAGTAATTATTCTTGGTTTTCCAGACCGGAGTCGCCCTCTCGCCCTCAGATATCTCCTCAATTGCAATCACTTAGGGTTACTTAGATTGAGTGAACCTCGAACCAACCCTCAGGACTAGGCGAAAATTCTTGACCTGGGCGGGAATCGAACCCATGACCTCCGGGTGAGAGGCAGGCACGCTACACTTGGCCTGCGGAGACCGGCATTTAGGTAATGATAGAGGACTATATATCACTATAAGGTTAAGCACAGCGTAAGTTAAAAGTAAATTGAAGTGTGATATGGGCAGAGAATCAGACAGAGGGGCATGTTTAGACCCAAGAACTTCCTTGAAGGAGACAGGAGGTTGAGGAATGTTGTCGGTTTCATCGGGACAAATTTCCACAAAATGTTCTCCAGAGACATCATCATCATATTCGTTATCACTAGTTTCATCTACCATCATATTCAGAGTAGCTTTAGTCCTGTTAGACACAATTAAATGTCTCTTCTGTAGCTGTGGTGATTCCGCGGACGTGTCCGGTATAATTTCGTCGCTGCTCTCTGAACTAAATTCCCTATCGCTATCCAATAAATCATCCGCGTTAACTTCGCACTTTTCTAAATACTGCATTAATTTATTGTCATCAATACCTGCTGAAAAATGATCACGTGAACAACATGCCATTTTCCTGTCACAAATCCACTCACTGCAAGGAGCAATCACTTACTGACCGGTTAGCAGTATTTGTAAACACAGGAAACGACTCTTGTGAAAGGTATAACACCCTCTTAGAACAGCCAAAGCAAGACCAGCCACACAATAACGTGTAGCCCCTTTACTACAGGTTGTGACAAAAGTATGCACGTCACTATAGGTTGCCTCAAAATTATGTATATCACAGAATTTTAAGCCGGCCGATGTAATCGGCTCTGGCAACTTCCGACTGTATTGTTAACGACCGACCAGATCGGCTCTGGCAATTTAAAGGGCGGATGCTTCCACTATCGCCTGGCACCAAGAGAGTTAAATATCTTGGAGAAGTAATAACACATAACCTAAATGAAAAGATCTCAATCCAAACAAGAACAAATAGATTAGCTAAAGCTATGCTATCCTTATGCTATGATGCTCATGTTACTCCTTATTATCGTCAAATTTTCCTTCTAAAATTTGAACAATATAGAAACCTCCACGTGGCAGTATTAATCTTTCGAGTAATAAACGAGAACATCTACAAAAAGAAATGTCTATCAATAAATGCAAAAATAAAACACTACAACACAGTTATAAAACCGGAAGCTACGTATGCAGCAGAAAAACATTTTCACCTGAATAAACAATCAAAGACTGACAGACTTCAGAAAATTGAAAGGAGCATTGGAAGAACCTGCATCAACAAAAAATACCACAAAGATGGACAGTGGCGGATAATACCTAACGAAGTCATGTACAAAGAGCTAGAACCCATTACAGATACTATGCGTAACAGGAGACTGGGATTCTTTGGACATATCATGAGGATGCAGGATTCAAGACTTCCGAAACAAGTACAACACAATCCCATCTCAAAAAATACCACAATAGGATATAAATGGATGAGAGAAGTAGGAGAGGATCTGAATGACATAGGCCTTACAACAGAAGACACCACAAATAAGATAAATTTGAATGCAAAACTCAAGAATACAAACCTCTGCTTTATCCTAACGAGAAGAGAAAAAAAAACCAACAACACGCACATTTTCAACCGAGGAAAGGGCAAGAAGATCGGAGCATCTGAAGAAGTACTAGGAGGACCACAAAGCCCGAACAATCCCTTCAAAGTGACCTGAATGATGGACTGACTAAAGTGATCCTATGCGGTCATAAAACAAGAAGAAGAAGAAGTGTAAGGAAAATCATGAGCTAAGTGGCATTGTAGACTGATCGGCACATTAGATAGGATTATTGGATAATGAAAGAGTTGGGGGAGAAGTTAGCGACAAAAAGAAAGGTGGATAAGGTGAAAGTATCAAGTATGTATCTATCCTAAACTTATAATGAAATAGCGTGAGATCTCGGAGCACCTCAGTGCAGGAAAAGAAGAAAACACAGGTCACCTATTGATGATCTGAACAGTGAAAAGCTTGTCAGAGCTTAGCTAAAGCACAAAAATTACATGGAACATCTACAAAAAGAAATGTCTATGAATAAATGCAAAATAAAACACTACAACACAGTTATAAAACCGGAAGCTACGTATGCAGCAGAAACACTTTTTCACCTGAATAAACAATCAAAGACTGACAGACTTAAGAGAACTGAAGGGAGGATTGGAAGAACCTGCATCAACAAAAATTACCAGAAATACCATTGTGGAAGATGATGATGATGAAGATGCTTGTTGTTTAAAAGGGGACTAACATCTAGGTCATCGGTCCCTAATGGTACGAAATGAGACAAAATGTAATGACAACGTAAAAGTCCAAAATCCTCCACTGACCAGAATTCAAAAGATGAGGATGAATAATGAATGGATGGATATGAATTTAAAACAATCAGTGGATCCAAACTGCAATGCCTCACATTCACATAAACTGACGTAAAAACAATAGTATTACTGACCAAGGGACTGCTACTAAAGCACAATGCTGAATCAATGATGCTTACAGTCTAAAGGGGTCCAAAATCCAAGTCATCGGCCCGTCATAATGGTACTTATCGCTAGGAAAGTAGAATTATGGTATTTGTGATGTTGCGGTACCAGTCAAAAATATCGTAGACTTGCGGTATTCCACACATTATGGTACTTCTCACAGGTAATAAAATCCGCACATGTAATACAGACCTATGGTGTTTCACACATAGCGGCACCATTTACAGGCAACGCAAACCTATGATTTTCATCACATAAGTGTACTAACCACAGGGACTCGTACTATCCCGTGGTGTTCCTTATATAGTGAGTACTAGTCGCAGGCAAACCAGAACCCTGGTGTCGCTCATAAAGTGCTACTAATCACAGGTACCGTAAAAGCCTGACCGTGCAGTGCTCCTGCGTGCTACTAATCACAAACCTATTTGGTACCTGACATAGTGGACTACGCGCAAGTAATTGCGAGCCTTGGTGTTCCCCGCGTGGTGGTACTAATCACAAGTAGTTTCATGCTTCTAATCCAATCATCCCTTGGTCGCCCCTTTTAGTCGCCTCTTACGATAGGCAGGGGATACCTTGGGTGTATTCTTCGTTTGCGTCCCCCACCCACAGGGGGTTGTGTGTTTGTCCGCGAGAGGTATTTTATTTCCCTCAAGTCCGCCGGTAAGCCGGTTAGGACCCCCCCAATCTGCCACCTGGGACGCGCCACGTGGGAGTATCACCTCTCCCCCTGGTACGCCAGCGTAGTAGGTTTGTGGCATTGTGGAAGAAAGTGGGAGAGGAAAAGGGGGAGGTACCTATAATTTTATTTGCATGTACTTTTTTAGTTGTTCATCAGCATGAACAGGACTGTAACAGTTATGGCCGGTTTCTGGAACGACAGTTACCTGTAGATGCGTAGTTATCAGTGACTTAAGATGATGATATGTTCAAAATGAGTTTCCGAAACAACAGTTACCGTCTTCTTCACAGTTAACTGTGCAGTGACTGGTAACTGCAGCTAAAGCTGTGGTTACCTCTATGTTAGAACTGATTCCAACAAATACCGATGTGCAGCGCCACTTCATTACTGTTTCGTACAAGGTCATGTATTAGTTTCGTAAACATTAGTAAGTGATAATAATCTGATTATAATATATTCAGTCATTCATTGTAGTGTTTACGTGCTTTCTTTTCTTTTCTACGTTACGGTAGATAGCCTGCATTTATAGTATTGTAGGTGGTTTTACGATACTAGTTCATATCAGCAAAATGGAATTATTATTATTATCTTCGTCTTCCTCGTAATTATCAAATTCTGTGTTGTCAAACAAAGAAGATTTGCCTGTTTTGGGTGCTCTACCAATGCCACGAGTGTTCAGGGCTTCGAAAAATCCATTTGATCACTTTAATGAAACCGAATTTCAGATGAGGTACAGGTTAAGAAAACAGACAGTGATGAGGTTAGAACATCAAAATGGTCAAAATATTAGACCTGAAACACACCGAAACCAATCTGTAAGTTCATTAAATTAAATTCTGATTACCCTAAGATTTCTAACAACAGGAGCTTTCCAAATTTTATTAGGTGATGACATTAACCTACATAAATCAACGACATGTCGCATATTGCAGAACGTGCTCCCTCAAATTGCTGCTTTGCGGGACAAATTTATTTACATGCCAAGAAATCCAGTGGAAATTGCAGAAACGAAAAGAACCTTCCCTGCCATTTCTGGCTTTCCCTCTGTAATAGGATGCATTGATGGGACACACGTGAAGATTCAGTCTCCGGGTGGTGAAAATGCAGAACGGTATAGAAATAGAAAATCCTACTTTTCCTATAACGTTCAAGTAGTCTGCGATAAAAATCTGCGCATCATGGATATTGTTGCTCGCTGGCCAGGTTCAACCCATGACAGCACAATCTTCAGTGCATCTGCACTGAATCTCAGATTTGTTCGAGGAGAATTTCCAAACTCTTTTTTGCTTGCTGACAGTGCATACCAGCAGAAGAAATTCATTCTTACGCCGATTCTAAACCCTCAAAATAATGCGCAAGAACGATACAATTCAGCACATATACGAACAAGAAATTGTACTGAACGGTGCTTTGGAGTTCTTAAGAGACGTTTCCCTATCCTGGCTTTGGGATTTCGCACCAAACGACAAACAACTTTAACAGCAATAGTGGCAGCTGCTATATTACACAACTTAGTGATAGAAGAAAAAGAGGATATGCCGGTCAAGGAAATGGATGCAGATTATGACGACCCAGTACCCACAGAAAACTACCTGATAATGAGGGTAATGCTGTTCGTGCCGCAATTGTGGAAAGCATTTTCAGATAATGTAAATATGAAACATTTATATTCTAATATAAATTGATATATTAGACTATAGTTTATCACAAATTATAATGTATTAACATAGGCTAATTTTCAGATTAATATGACACGCAAAAAAGGAAAATAGTATTTGTTTTAGATTGTTCTTACATCATTTCAAATTGTTTTAATTTTATTTTGTAATCAAGTTCCTTAATTTTAAATTCATATTCTTGTTTTTCCAACTCCTTAAGAGCACTCTTCTTTTGAATGTCTAATATTTCACATTTTTTATAATGTTTTACTTCCTTCATTTCAAATTCCTTCTTTTTAATTATCGCAAGTTCTTCATCTATATCAGTTTTGGCTTTCTTTCTATTTACAATGCTTTCACTGATGCTGTGGACATAATCTGATTTTCTTTTAGGTGCTGGTTTAGGCCTAGGGAGTGCTGGAGTCGACAACATTTCATTCACTACATGTACGTCCACCTTATCATTGGCTTCAGTCACTGATTCCACTTGGATGGTGTCATCTGTCCTAGCTGTTTCACTTACAACCTCCTCGGTACATGACGCCTCTACTGTAGACATATCTTCAAATACGGGAACTGAATCATTAAACAAAATAGAACTGGAATCAAATGGATTTTCATCCGGTTCAAATTGATCTTTCAGTGCACCTATAATCTTTAGATCTATTTCATCAGCCTTTGTTTCATGAGTCCCACCACCAGTTAGTAAACACCCAATCTGAAATTAAAGAACGTTCACCATTAATATTTACATTTATACTAAATAATCAACATCTTAATTACTGGTATGCACTTAATATAAGCCTGCTGAATAATAAATACAGATTTTTCGTTGCTCTTTTAATTTTATTATATCATTTAAAGGTGATGTGAGGTCTCATATACTCCCACGAAATATAAAACATCTGGACTTCTTTAATTATAAATCTTGCAGGGAGCTGTAGTTTATGTTACCTTCTTATCGGTGTCAACACACTTCATACCCAAGGTCAGGGTTAGCTCACTACGATTAAAATTCTGAAGTGGACATCCAGAGCTCACGTCACCAGTTAGGAGAGTATTTTTGTCAATGCATGTTGCGTGGCCCGCAGAAGTAAAACATATCAAATGGCTGGTCCATTGCAGTTATTAAGATTACAAATCCTCAGTTAGGGGAACAATGTAGTGATAAGGCTGATTTCTTTCGGCTATTGTTGATTGCAGTTTGTAAGGCTTTCGTGTTGTTCAAGTTGCAGCCTGAAAGACCGGATAAAGTGGATTTCTTGAAGGGTTTGGGAGCTTATCGAGTAAAATTACATATAAAAGAAAAGTGCGAGTTGCCAGTTTGTTTGCAGTGTACTAAAAATTTTTGCACCAGTTACATCAAGGACGAATGAGTGTCACATCATCAGTGCAGGAATGATAGGTTCCAAAGTGTGCTACACATTTTCATTTATAGGATTATATTTGTTTACGCTCCTTTTGTTTTGGATCAGTGAAAAGTGATCTGTTTGGTAATTTGAAGAACATTTTTAGTGACGACAACAATCAAGGTGAAATTTACGAGGATGTCTACGTACTGTGAGTAACAAAGAAGGGAATATATATGTAATTTTTGCATTATTAGGTACTACATATATTCATATTATGAGAGATTATTACATGCTGAATCCGATAAAATAATAGTAGTACTTGTATAACATGCCGAATGTTTCTCATTGAACTCTTTTTTTGTCACAAGTCTCAGAGACCTCACGTCACCAGTAAGATGATGTATCAGTACTTACCCTGTCTTCGTTATTGTGCTTTCTTGCTTTCCTTTTCATAACGAAATACAGTTCTTTTAACTGTTTTGCAGTCCGTCCTCCTGTCTGGCTGGAACCAGAAGGATGCACAACACCACAATCGCTTTGTTTTAGATAAGCTTAGGGATGAAATTGCTGCAGATTTTGCATGTACCATGAATTTAAGGTATCTTAATACAATAGTAAAGGGCAAACCCGTCTAATTCCAATATAATAAGCATTAAGTACTTGTTCTTCTCCGTGAGTTAAAAATCCGTAATGCTTCAAATCGTGCGGCAATAACTGGTAATTATAAATTTAAAAAGGGGGAGTTATTTCCCATCACTTGCATCTCATGTAATTCTGTGACATACTTTATGTAGAATATAAATTAATTATGCTATACAGCAGCAATTACAACAACACTTATTGTTGTTGTTATTATTATTATTATTATTACCATTAACAACCTTTAAATGACAGGCATTGAAATCACTTACATACACATGCTGGACAAGCAATTTTAATTGTGCTTATTTATTAAAATGTAATAATAATGTTATTGGCTTTACATCCTACTAATTACTTTTACGATTTTCAGAGATGCCAAGATGCCAGAATTTGGTCTCATAGTAGATCTTTCACGTGCCAGTAAATCTACTGACAGAAAGCTGACATATTTGAGCACCTTCAAATACCACCAGACTTGCTGCTTGCTTGCTTGCTTGTTGTTTTAAGGGGCCTAACATCGAAGGTCATCGGCCCACCACCAGACTAAGCTAGGAACCTGCCAAGATGGGTTCAGAACGCCAGCGCCTCAACCGTCTGAGCCACTCAGCCCGGCTTACTAAAATGTGTGTATTTTCATTATTTATTGGCAAACAAGGTTTTTAAACTTAATAGAGCAATACATCTAACGGTGTTATTACTGCAGTTAAGAACATTCATGTCATTGTCTCCAGGTGGTGGAGCTCTTTTCAGGTACACTATCAATAGAGATGAGCTGCATGTAGCATTTTAACCTCTTCAGTGGCACGCCCGAGAAATTTTCGGGTGGCGCACGCCTGCCCATAATGTCACCGCCCGAGAAATTCTCGTTTAGCTCCCGTGTTCATTTCGCTATCACCCAATAATTTCTCGGGTACTGTAATCTCTTTGGAAAATATTTTCCAGCATTCTCAATAGATGGCAGGAGGATTTCCAGCTGTATTAATGAAGCTTCTGGCCTAAAATATGCCTTATCTTCTCTACTTTACATATACAATCTCTGGCTAGCTGATGAGGTAAACAGAAATGGCGAGTGTGAAGTGGTAGAGAAGTTTGTCTGAAGACAAAATAAGGAACTATCAAAGATGAATCTCTAAGTGACATCAGTATTTCTGATAGCACTCATAATGATTCTATTGATTTTTCAGATGATGACCTTTTTAGTAATTCCAGAGAAAGTGAAGAAGATATTACGTCAGAAGCTAAGGTGATGGTAGACGTTGAATATACATTCGTGTGGAAAAAGTGTAAGCCTGGGGATAGCGTGTGACCTAATATAATTCCATTTACGGGAAATCCTGGTGTGAGGGTTGGATTATTACGAGAGGTGAGTGCGACTGACTGTTTTGAACTGGTTATAACGTATAACGGATAAAGTTGTAAATTTGACAGTGACCGAAAAAAAAACTCATTGGCCCTATGCTGAAAGTGTATGAAAAACTTGTAAATAGATCTCTGCATGCACGGGCACAGTTTTGAAAAAAAAAACTCTTACAAAATTTGGAAATTCATTGCATTAGTGTTGTTGATGGGAATAAGACAAAAGTCTGAAATAAAAATGTATTGCTCACAGGACAGTATTCTCAATACACCAATATTTTATGAAACCTTATTACAGGCCTACTGTAAAAAAATGTATATAGAGTGTAAAGTAAGATTTTATTAAACTTGAATAATATATGAACGTGTTCCCTTAATAATTGTTACTCATTCCTTGCTTCCTAAAAAATAAATAATTTCCTCCAATAAAACCTCACTTTTCTGGCAAAGGAGGTCTGCCAAAACCTGCCACTGAAGGGGTTAATCACATACCTATTGTCAATTTCTGGCTTTTTGGGAAGTGAACCCAAGCCCCCAAGGATGGTAGCTAATAGTGTTAACCGTTATACTGCAGACCATGTTCCATGAATTTAAGGTATCTTAATACAATAGTATAGCTATAATCAACATTATAACAAAAGAGTCCTGACCAAAATCTAGCTCCCATATCTCATTTTTCAAGCAATGGCCATCAACAATGCTACATCCCTTCCATTCATTCCGAGAATACAAGGTTCTTTAGTCACTGACAGATATACATACGAATGTTGGAGAGTAAAGTTTGTTCACCTTTTAAGTAGTCTTTTTTGTATCTGCATTTTGCAGCAAATACCAGATTTTTAATGCACAATTTTCCAGTAACAAAAACTTGTCCATCATTCACTACCTGACTACTCGCTGCTTTGCTCTCCACTCCACTACGAATACCAACCTCTTTCATCGGCATGTTGATAATAAAATGTTTTGCTTGATGCTCTGCTCGCTGCTTTGCTCCCCGCCCCACTATGTTTTCAGCGTATGACTAATGATGTATTGAGCCATATTGTAATATGCCTCAATTTATTTATTAGAACACTACGGCATAAGTTTATTTAGCACATCATAGAGTCGCAGGGAGTGAAGGCAGGAACCCTGGATGGCCGTTCCATAGGCCATGAGAACCCTGTACTGGTCCGAAAGGAACAAATTCCTCGCGTTGGAATTGAACCGCAAGCCGTGATTTCATTCATGTAGACTCCTAATATATTACCAAGCCCAATCGCTGCAACCTGGAGGGGGTGAGATTTGAACGGGGGGATCTACAGAGCAATTGTCACAGGTTGACAAACCTCTCTTCCCCAGGGCTGGAATCATCTGAAATTAAATCAATATATCTGCCACTAAGCCAAATTCCACAGATCTGACTCCACACATAATTAAGAACAGAATTATCAAATGACAGGAGTCGATAATATTATTTACTTGTGCTCGACTGAGAGAAGTGTGTATTTGCAGAAGGGACCGTTGACATCTTCTGGTAGGCCATCACAAAGGTGAACACTCTGTTAGACAGGAAATTACCTCGAGCTCGGCGTCTTCTTAAGGCTATAAAGGGTTGCTTTGAGGGAGGAAGCTTTCTCATTCCCTCAGTGACTCCATCTTATTCACTCACTTTCACCTTTCTTTCTATAGCTAATTTCTCCCCTCTCCACTTTCATGTGTAAGAATAATATCCCAAAGCAAAAACTTACCGAGTGGAACAATAAGGAACTTGATGTAGCTTTGCCAATCAGGAGGTTTGATAGACAACTGCTCGACGTAATGCCGCAATACAGAATTCACAAAGCTGTCTGAACCAGCCAGTAACACTTTAATGGCAGGTGGTGGTTTTGCATTGGTGTTGCAGCTGGACAAAAAAACAAATTCAATTCAATTTTATGTTAGTTTGCAAACAAACAACCAAAAATGAATACATCACTCATTATATAAACTTCATTAGTTCTTAATTTGATATATTTAATCTAATCACAGCAGTGGGTCAGGATAAAGTAACTCCTACCTATACAACATCTCTTATAAAGTGATTAGTCACGTCAATACAGAATTTACTATGGAGTCCATTATATGCAATACACAACATCAGCAAAAAGAATACACCAGTATTAAAAATCCAACCGACCGACCAACCCAAGAACTGAAGAGTAAGGAGTGGGCTGGCATATATTAGTAACGGTATCTAGGAAAGTAAATGAGAAACAACAGTTGATCCACTGACCTACAGCAATTTTAGGCTATAATTTCCAAGTTGCTTTAAGTTGCACCAACAGTGATACGTCTTAAGGCAATGAAGGGATAGGAAAGGGCCTAGGAGTGGGAAGGAAGCGGCCATGGCCTTAATTAAGGTACAGCTCCATCATTTACATGGCGTGAAAATGGGAAAACACAGAAACAGCGGGGTTTGAACCTACGATCTCCTGAAAACTGAATACTGGTCGCACTTAAGCAACTACAGCTATCGAGCTCGGTACTATAATTTTCCAAATCATTTGACCCCTTATTGCCTCTATTACAACCCACCAACACATTAGACTAGGCGATGATATCTGAGAAATATTAAGAAGTATGTTGCCATATAATGACCTACATGTAAGGATATCAACATCATTTAAATGCATGGAAGAGAAAGCAGTCCATTAGGAACTGAGTAGTGAATGGATACCTACATTCCTTGTCCAGTTGCAAGATGCTTGATATTAACTGTTAATAGTTATTGTTATTGGTACTGTATTGTAAACAATTTTCTACATTTTGTTAATTTTTAGAAGATGCATTGTAACATCAAGGATTATTGTGTAGAAACAGCATGTCTCAAAATGGCTGCATCAAATAAATGTGCAGGATAGTAGGCTGATATGATAGTATCCTGTAACTTGTGAAAGTATTAATCTATTCCAGTTGATTATTTGTACTTATGCTTATCTACAGTATATATAATTCTAACCAAACATTAAAAAAGTACTTTTGATGCAGTGATACCAATTACTCTTATCTGGTATTTGTTTTCTAAACTTACAAATTAACCAACATTAATTCAATGTCAAATAACCAAGATTTTAATTTGAGACAAAACTAAGAGTCTCCATAGAAAGATGGAGTTAGTTTTATTAAAAAAATCTTTGGGTATAACGTGTAGTAACTTATTCTCTATAATTGAAGAGAGTTTGTCCTTAGGGCTACCATTTAGCCCATTGATTCACCTGAACCAATCCGATGCTTTGTTTAACCTTCAAGAGGGCACGCACGGTCCAATAAGTGATTTTTAGTGACAGTTTATTTTACATTGAAGTAGTTTTAAGTGATTATTTATTGTGTCTTCCTGGCCATGGACTGACAGAGGGAATATGAAAGAATTCAAAACTTCTCAGCAGTGTAGAAAAAGATTTGCTTCCGTCACATTCGGAGGAACATGGACACGAACCCGGAACATTAGTGAGGCTCAATCTATTATGGACACTGATTAGAGGGAAGCAGGGACTATAAAGAACCAGTTGATTTTATGAGGACAGTGATGAGCCTGATGTAGAATTCAATTTTGGTTTAGCTTCGGATGAAGAAGAAGGTGATGATATTTTGGAAAAGGACGACCGTAAGTCTGATTCCGAACAATCAGATGGCTATGAAGATGTGTCTACCAGATCCAGTGATTTACCACCTCCTGTTTACACTGGTAAGGATGGTCAAACTTTTGGAAAATACAGGGTGGTCCTCAAACACGACAAACCAGTCGTTATGACTTGATGAGCCTAATGCCTATTGTAAAGCAAGTGGCTGCTAGAGCAATTAATCCTCTAGAAGCTGGGAACTTATTTGTTATAGAGGATATACTAGATTGTAGGCTTTACTAATCAAAGAAACAATAGAGTTCAGTCCAATTACTCCCATGATCATTATGCATTAAACATGAATAAAACAGAAAAAAACTGTTATTGGTCTTTTGTATATGGCAGGATTTCTGAAGGCAAGTCACATCAACTTGAAAGATCTTGGAATATTTCCTTATGTGCATGAATATAAAACATTTCAAGTTCCTAGTCAGAGCTCGGAGATTTGATGACGCAAATTCTCGAGCGGATCAAAATGAAACTTGACAAATCTGCCCCTATAAGAGCTATTTTCGAAGCATTTGTGGAAAACTGTATTGGTGCCTATGCTCCGAGTGAGTATGTCACGAGAGATGAAATGTTAGAGCATTTCAAGGGTCAGTGTAGCTTTCAGCAGCACATAAAAGATAAGCCGGCTAAGTATGGACTAAACATTTATGCTCTGTGTTGTGCAAAAATTTTCTACACTACCAAATTGGAGATTTATGTAGAAAAACAACCTCCTGGGCAATACCATTCTGCAAACAGTGTTGTAGAGAGATTGATTCAGCCTATTAGTGGTTCCGGTAGGAATGTAACTACTGACAACTACTACACATCTGTACCTCTCGTCTCTAATCTCCTGAAGAATCATAGACTGACTATCATTGGAACACTCCACAAAAATAAGAAAATCCCTCCGATTTTCTTGCAGACTAAAAGATGAGAAGTTAATCCCAGCATTTTTGGGTTCAGTGAGGAGAAAACTTTGGTCTCGTACTGTACAAAGAAAAATAAAGTAGTTTTGCTGCTGTGTACCTTACCCCACAGTGATGAAATAGATGCTCAACTGAAAGGAAAAAACAAGCCCAAAACACTTGCATCACATTTTGTATCTTCACTAAAGGCAGAGTAGACACGGTTGATCAGTGCAAAGCCCGCTATTTAGCGGCTAGGACATGCAATCGATGGCCACTATCTGTATTTTTCAGGGCTAACAGAGAACATATGTCTGTGGCTCAGAAAAGCCATTGGTAGGAGTTGAAATGGACTTTCTCAAGTGTCTTAGCAAAGACATGTGTGAAGATTACTTGAAACCACATCTTCAGAATGAAAGGTTACCCTAGTCCCTAAAACGTCAGCTGCGGGAAGTGACTGGAACGCTGAAAGTAATCACCCTTCCTCCCAGCGACACAGATGTGCATGGAAGATGTTATATTTGTAAATGAAAGAAAAACTGCAAGTCAAAAACAAAGTGCAGCTTTTGTTCATATTAATTTTGTAAAGAACATACCATGTTCAGGTGTGTTAGTTGTGCTAACTCTGAAGGGGAAATAGATTCTGATGCTGAGTAACTGAAAGAGCGCAAGTTCGAGCGCAAACACTTTCAGAAGCCATTTCAAGATGTTTAAAATTACTTTTCTCTTTTATAAATGTGGTTTTATATTGACAGTTAGTTTGTGTTGTGTTATCATAAACATTACTGTACTTTTCATTATTACCGTACATTTTGAAGTTCTCACGCGGAACAAAGTTTGAGTAAGCTTTTATTCTTTTGTATTCTTCTTCTTTTATTCTAATAACTAAATTTCTGTTCAATATTTATGTTGAGTACTGTTTCATTGTGTTTTCAGCTTGAACTGAGAAATACATTGAGGGCATGTGTTTATTTTCTACCATGTATTACAGTGTGAATGATAATGAACAAACATCTGGAAAGGAAAAAGGAAATTATCTTTGTATTTTTGGATTTGGAAAAATCTAATGATACAGTTAAGAGAAAACATGTATGGGAATGCCTACTGAAAAAGAATGTATCAAAATCATTAATTAACAAGATTAAAATGTTGTATAATGAGAGTAAAAGCAGTGTACAAGTGACTCAAACATTTTATACAAAAAAAGTCTCAAGCAAGGTAGTGCACTGTCGCCATTATTGATTATTACATTGATGGATGAAATCATAAAACATGTAAAACAGAGTATCAGCAGTGATGAATTGAATGCTTTGGTATTTGCAGACGATGTGGTGATTTGGGAAAAGGGAGAAAAGGAAGTACAAAGGAGACCGGACATTTGGAATGAAAATCTGAAGGATTTTGGAATGGTAATTAGTAAAAAGAAAAACTGTAATCATACACTGTGGAAAAGAGAAAAAAGAAGCCAAGTGAACATAGACGGAGAATGGTTAGAGAATGTAGAACAGTTTACATATCTGGATAGTATTATTAATGGAAGAAATGAAATCAACCCTGAAAATAATAACAGACTAAGTAAAGGTACAACATTTTATCATCAAGTCAGAGAGCTTTTATGGGATGACAAAGTACCCAAGAGAACGAAATTAACAGTATTTCATACCAATTGTAACATACGGACTAGAAACACTGGTAACTAATAAGAGACAAGATAGTAAGATCCAATCAGTAGAAATGAAATTTTTGAGAACATTGGTTAAAAAGACAAGAAGAGATAGAATTCAAAATAGTAAAATCAGAGAAGAGCTAAATATAGAACCGTTAGTACACGTAAGATACAGAAAGCAAGACTGAGATGGTTCGGACATGTAAAAAGAATGGGAAAGGAATGGGTAGCAAGAAGGGAATTGTAAAGAGAAGTTAAGGGAAAGAGACAGATGGAAGACCGAGAAGAAGGTGGATGGATCAGATATGGAAGGACATTAGAGAAGCTGGATTGGATGTGGCGAAAGTAATGGAGCAGGAAAAGTGAAAGGACAGAAAAGGAGTGGAGGAGGCTTGTTAACCACACCCGGGCGACTGGAGTGGGACAGTGATGATGATGATGATGATGATGATGATGATTATGTTACTACCATGTTTCTTTGTGATATCACTGTAGAGCATGACACTGTAATAAAATATATTACAGGAGGTAGCAGGTAGGGACCCTCTTCGGAGGCAGCCCTACCCAGGGAGTGGCGCCCCTGCCTATGTGAGTCCCAGAGCACACTGACCCGGTGTGTAACATCTGGTATGGGTCCCAGCTCAGGGTTACGAGTGAAGACCTCAACGGCATCTACGGCGGAGAAGGTGGACTTCGGTACGGCGGAGATGGCGGAAGGGGCATACCCGTAGCGTCTGTACTCCAGAGGAGCGGCTACGAAAGGCGTCTGTCTCCATGTTAGGGGCGGCCTAATTTTGAACCTGGCAGTAGGTATAAAATGCCTTTGGGTGTGGCGAGCCCATCGTAACAATAGCCTATATGGACAAAGCAAATATGGTGCCTCGGAAAAGGTTAGGGCGTCCCCTGCTAAAAGCGACGCGCAGCTCTTCAGGTGCTGGGGGAACTGTGAAAAATGGGCAACCAGCACCAAACTACATCAAAATTGCAACAATTAACGTACTGACACTGACGGGAAAGACAGAAGAACTGGTGGACTTCATGATAGAAAAAGATATAGCCATACTTGGACTGTGCGAGACCAAGAAGAGAGGTACAGGGGAGATCCCTCTGAGAGAAGGATACAGGCTGTATTACAGCGGAGGACCTGAAGCAAAAAATGGAGTGGCCATCATACTTAGAAGAGAAATCCAAGAATATCTGGAATATACAAAGTACGTCAGCGATAGGATGATGATGATGAGACTCCAGTTTGAAAATGGCGTGAAAGATCTATTTCAGTTGTATGCCCCACAAACGGGTTGCATAGATGAACATCTAGAGGACTTCTTAGAGGAAGTGGAGAGACAGATAGAAGATAAGGAAGTACTATTGATGGGAGATCTAAATGCACAAGTTGGAGTGGAAAGACAAGGAAAGGAAGATGTTGTAGGGCCCTTTGGATATGGAAATGTAAATCCAGAAGGCGAGTTGTTGGTGGATTTTTGCATGAGGAATCAAATGATTGTTGGAAACACCTGGTTTAGGAAGAAGAACAGTCAGAAGATTACAAGGTATGGCTGGGGAGACAGACGAACAAAGACCATGATTGATTATATAATCGTAGAGAAAGAACACCGGAAGAACCTTGTAGATGTAACAGCCATGCCTGAAGAAGCCTTTGGTGGAGATCATAGAGTTGTGATAGGAAAATTGAAAGTTGGAAAGATTGAAAAACCCCAATTAAGAAGAGAGAAAAGAATTAAAGTATGGAAGTTGAAGGAGAAAAGCGTACAAGAAGAATTTCAAAGGGAAATAATACCCTTGGTACCCAGGACAGAGGTGGGGAATGTTGAAGAGGAATGGAAAAGATTTAAGGAAGCACTAGTTGGATGTGCAGAAAAGGTGTGTGGTAGAACATCAGGAAATGTGAAAGACAAAGAAACACACTGGTGGAATGATAGGGTAAAGATTAAAGTGAAGGAAAAGAAAATGGCATGGAAGGCATGGAAAACATCTAAGACTGAAGAAAGTAGAAGAAAATACGTGGAGGCAAAGAATTTGGCCAAGAAAGTAGTGGAGGAAGAAAAGAGGAAAAGCTGGGCCTTATTCACACAGAAATTGAGAGATGATACGCAGGGCAGCAAGAAATTACTGTATGGTATCTTAAGAAACAAAAAGAGAGATCAAGTAAACACCAGATTTGTGAAGGATGAAGGTGGCATAATTTTAACAAAGCCGGAAGAAATAAGAAATAGATGGAGAGAGTATTTTCAGAAGCTGCTGAACATAAGAACGGATGACAGTCATTCAATGGACGACCAGGAAAGACAATTAGTTGACGAAGAAATGGATAAAGAAATTACAATGAATGAAATTGAAATGGCAGTAAGAAAGATGAAGAATGGAAAAGCTGCTGGAATAGATGAAATTTCAGTGGAGATGATAAAGGCAGCTGGAGCTGTAGGCCTGCAGTGGACATATCGGGTTCTCAGGAATGTCTGGGAGAATAAGGAGGTCCCTGACGATTGGCAAAAAGGAATAATCATCCCAATTTTCAAGAAAGGTGATAAGAAAGTTTTGAAGAACTACAGGGGAATTACTCTAATATCCCATGTTGCTAAGATAATGGAAAGAATACTGGAAAGTAGAATAAGGTTGAGGGTTGAGAAGCAGATACAGGAAAATCAGTTTGGTTTCAGAAGTGGAAGATCAACAATAGAGCCCATTTTCATTATGAGACAACTAATGGAAAAGCATTGGGAGTACGGGAATGATATGGTGATGACATTCATTGATATTGAAAAGGCATATGACAGTGTCCCTAGGACGAAAGTTTGGGACAGTCTGGTGCAAAAAGGAATTGGACAGGGATTAATAAAAATGATCATGGCATTGTATAAGGAATGTTGTAGTTGCGTGCAAACACAAGTTGGCAGGACAAGTTGGTTCAAAATAACTAGTGGGCTGAGACAGGGAAGTGTTCTATCACCAATCCTGTTTACAATAGTAATGGATGACATCATGAGAACAGCAAAAGCAGCATATAGAGGAAGAGAAATGAACATGATGTTATTTGCAGATGATATTGTGATTTGGGGAGAAGACGACAGGAAGGTTCAAGAACAGTTGAATGTGGTGAATGGGAAGATTGAAGAATGTGGATTGAAAATAAGTGTAGAAAAGAGTAAAACTCTTGTTATGACGAGAGGGGAGAAAGAAGGGAAAGGTCAGATTAGACTTGCAGACAAGCCCCTGGAAGTAGTGGAAACGTTTAAATACCTGGGGAGTGAATTAATGGAGAATGCTCGACTGGATGCTGAGATTAGTAAAAGGATTCAAGCTGGAAGTTGTTTCTATCATAGTGTAAGAAATATGTTATGGGACAAAGATGTGCCAATGGAAGCAAAGGATACTATGTACAAGATGTATTACGTACCCATAACAACTTACGGAGCAGAAACTTGGACAATGACAAAGAAGGATGAGAGTCGAATACAGGCAGCCGAAATGAAATTCTTGAGGAGTATGATACAGAAGAGTAGACGAGACAAAATAAGGAACGAGAAAATCCGGGAAGAAATTGGAGTGGAAAAAATGAATGATAGAATAGAGAAGAGCCGACTAAGATGGTTTGGGCACATAAAGCGAATGAGCGACGAAAGAATGCCAAAAAAGGTGATGGAAATGCAAATCCAAGGAAGGAGAGGCCGTGGACGACCACGATTGAGATGGAAGGATACCATCCAACGCAGCATTATAGAAAGAAACCTGGACTGGGACACAGTGTTGGAGGAGGAGTGGTGGAAAGACCGAAGAAAGTGGAGAGGAACCATATTTGCCCCTACCCGGCTACAGCTGGATAAAGGGAAATGATGATGATGATGATGATGATGACAGTGTTATAAAGCACATTTCTTTAATTCCAAACAATACTTCCTTTCATATGTAACTATAAATTAACATGTTGATAAAATTACATCCATAGTTTTAACTTTACCCTTTCCCAGGCAGAAAGACCGTGCATGCCTCCTCGAGTGACAAAATGTCATTTGCCCTCTTGAGGGTTAATACTAACTGTCCCTCTTATTTTCTACCTTGCATATTCCTTTCCTTTCAGACCTTCTCTCCACCCTAAATGTTATTTTGTCATCATGTATTTTTAAGGTATTTTGGAGAATATACAGTTATTATGCCTGTGAAAATCGCTCGGTGAAATATTTCAGCTAAGAACTATGGCTGGTAACATTCTGACATTTGAGGTTCAATATTGTTCTTAATGATTTGTGCTGTAGGTCACTATTTCTCCAACAACGTCATCACAGAGCAGTTTTTAGAGGCGTAACACAATATGCTAAATATATAACACTACGATCTTGCAGTACTGGTCGTGGCCAGATATATTTGCAATTGTGAAATTCAAGGTAGCACAGTCTGATGGCCAGGTGATGTCACGGACGATGTATTATAGTTTTGGGTAATATCCATGGAAGTGCAGCAGGTAATCTTCCGGTCTGACGTCAAATTTGAGCATTTCAATATTTCTTAGACATACAATTCCTTAAGCCCAGAGTCAATTAGACTCTAAATTGTCTGAGACTCTGTGAGAAGAGAGGTTATGATAATATAATACAGAGATGATTTCGTTAGTATCTCGGCACACTGTTTCTAATGGCCGGAGATTGTTACGTCGATTTGGGTTTTATTTAAAATTTTGAACGTAATATGTTACAAAAATGTGTTTGACAACATTTATTATAGTATATTTTAATGTGAAGGAGCCGATAAATTCAACAGAGTGTCAGTGTGAGCAGAATAACCTGTAAACCATATTATTTCAAGAGCGAAATGCTTATTACTAGTGTTCTCCGTTGTTGTTGAAAGCTTTCACTGTTGACCTCACAACAGGAACCAATACCCGGTCTTTGATTCACCTTGATAAAGGAAGGATGTGTGTAGCAGATTATCAAGTCGTTAGTGTGGGGAAGCCACACCATCTCAACAATACATTGTAGAGGCACAGAAGCCTGGAATTCGGGGCCAAGTTGCTATGATAATTGTGTTACATGAAAACAGACCAAGGTGAAATCTAATTTGGAATAATACAATGCTTTTGAAAGGATATATATGAGTGTGAATTATTATTATTATTATTATTATTATTATTATTATTATTATTATTATTATTATTATTATTATTATTATTATTATTAAAGCAAGTAGAGTGTGAACTCGTGATTATGTGTGTGGGTTTTAATTACTTTGGCTTGTGGTTTACGTGTGTTTCTAAGTTTCAGGTGATCCAGCAGACGATGGAAATAATGGAATATTCTTATAACGGGCCATATATTGATGTGAATATGTTGCGCTGAACATAGGATGGCTTCCCAAAAAGTCTGGAGGACAGACTGGAGTCCATAACCATCCAGGACGACCAGGATGTGTGACAACCAACATCATTGTGGAGCACCTAGTAAACAAATGATGAGTACGGATTCTGTCCTTTTTCTAATTCTCTTAGGTTTTGTACATTGCTTGGACAGATTTGTTCTCTTTAATTGATAATAATAATAATAATCATAATAATAATAATAATAATAATAATAATAATAATAATAATAATAATAATAATAATAATATACAAGTAGGTGCAACTTGAGAGATAATCATAGGATCATCTGACATTCTTTTAGAAAGGTATAAATGCACATAGCATCTTTCAAAGACTGACATTTTTCTTTTGGAATTGAGATCGTCATAAATTATGTGTTGTAAATTGATGGAGGAATAAGTGAAAAGCCCACGCACACTAGGAAAAGTCCTCAAAAGTTAAACTTTAATTACTTGCAGGGAATTTTATTCTCAATCATATCTTAATTTTGAGTTTAACATTTGTGTAACAGAGCTGGTAAATGTAGGTAACTCAGAAGATTAGGATGTCATATTGAGAGCCAGAATTATCCATAATCGCCTGCTTGGCCAAGTCTTCAGAAATGAGACAGTTCTTGGAATGAGATTAGGATAGTTATGAATTTGTGTGAATGGAGAGTGATTCTTCTGTATGACAATTTATAGCCTATGCATTTGAATGAGAAGATTGTTAGATCTGTGTAACTTGATTATAGAGGGCGCAGGTTTCTGAGAGTAACTAATGTCATTGATAATAATTCTATACTAGTGAGAGATGTGTCTACCAACACGAGATGTCTTTATGGGTATCTTATGAAATAGGACATGATCTTCAATACATAATGAGGTATATGCCGTTGAGAATACGATATGGAAATGTGAATGTCTTTTATAATGTGTCAATACAAGATTTTTGTTTTGCAGGCAAGCTGACTGATATTAAATGACATCATAATTGGTGTAAGGATTTCTGCTAAGTGAACTTTCTTTTTTTTTTTTTTTTACAATTGGCTTTACGTCGCACAGACACAGAGAGGTCTTATGGCGCAAATGGGATAGGAAAGGGCTAGGAGTGGGAAGGAAGCAGCTGTGGCCTTAATTAAGGAAAAGCCCCAGCATTTTCCTGGTGTGAAAAAGGGGAAACAACAGAAAACCATCTTCAGAACTGCTGACTGTGGGGTTTGAACCCACTTCCTCCTGAATGCAAGCTCACAGCTGCACACCCCTAACAGCACAGCCAATTCGCTTGGTGATAAGTGAACACTAGGTGTCTATCCATTATTCTAATATTGTAGGCCAAGGGATGGTACTAATCTTCCAAAACGAATCTGAATACGCATAAAATAAGGCTCTAAACATTATAACGAGAGAATTTTCTGAGAAGGAATTTGGACAATGGTATGTTAGGATTAGGGTGCACGTTCTTCAGCAATCTACATTTTGCTTTTCTTCCTTGATTATATTTACAATAGATCTGTGCATATGCTCATCCATTTAGCACTGAGACCCAGGGTGCTGAAGGAGAATGTGAGGCGATCTGCAGATTCACTTGATTTTGTGGTGGCATTTATGACTTTAGTTTTGCCTTGTATATTTGTCATTATTTTCAGGTGGTTTGTGTTGTGAACATGGTGTATTGTTCTTTTTGACATGCAACATAAGTGCTGTTATGGTGATATATGTGGAGTTTAGATTTATTTCGATCCTGTGATTGAGATGTAGGACCTGATTCTTTTGTGTGTAGTAATTGTTTCCTTGTTTACAGGCTCCACAATGTTGTATATGTTTTATTGGTTGTTTTTCTACTCAAGTTGTACATTATGAGTTGCTTATTTATGCAATGTTTGTAGTGTAGTAATTAATAAGAGAAATAATACATGAGAGGGCAGGATTATGTACTAAAGACATGTGCAAGCAGAAGTGATCTGAGTTTCAAAAGCAGATAAAAGAACAATGATGTAATAAAGTAATTGAACCTATAATTTCCTTGTATCTGTGCCTTCATCACCATGATTATTCTTGTGGAAAGGTTTTAATATTATTAAATGCATAAATTGATTTTTGTTCAGATAGATGAATGTCAGTTACACATTTCTGTATCTGAGAGCGAAACCAACCTGAGTCACATTTGATGAAACTTACAGCCATATAAATGTAAGTCCACTGTCATTTAATTTTTATGGCAATAAAATAATAATTAATCATGTTACGTGTAAATTATATTACTGAATGTGTTCAGTGATCAAAATTACACAAAATATATCAAGAACAATGGTGAACATTTCTTGCCTAAGTCAATGCAGAAAAAATGCTCTTCAGGTAACGTGTTTCCTGTCTCCTGCAAAATTACTCAAGTGTGACTTATGTTGGTTTGCCTCTCAGGCACAGATCTCTACATGTTTCTCTCTTCTTTAACATTAATAATAATATTTGGGTCACGTAGCTGCCAGCTTGCATTCGGGAGGTAGTGGGTTGAAACCCCCACTGTTGGCAGATCTGTACATTCGGTATCTGAGAGCTAAATCAACATGTCACATTCCAGTCATTTTACAGGAGAGAGGAGAAAAAAATTGTTGTAGAGCATTTCTGCTGTATTGTGATTTAGACAATAAATGTTCTCGACATATTTTGTGTAATTTTGATCATTGAACACATTTACTAATGTAATTTACACTTAGAATGATTAATTATTATTTGATTGCCATAAAAATAAAATGACAGTGAACTTACATTTATATGGCTCTAAGTTTAATAAAATTAATAAAATGTGACTTACGTTGATTTAGTTCTCAGGTACAGATTTAAAGTTTTGTTTCCTTTGAGAATTGTCAATCATCATTGTTAAATTCAAGATGCAATTGTAGAATAGCAGCAGAGAACTGCACTGCTGAGCCATCAACAGACTAATGATTGAACTGTCAATTGCAATTTGAAATGATGATATATTCATTGCCCACCCACACTGCAATTGTTCATATGAAAATACATGTTTTGCTCTTTTATTCTATTATTAAACTGCAACATCCTTCCAAATGAAAACAACGTTGGTTATCATCATTTCCATGGTATAAGAAAATCCTTTTCTAACCTTGTTCATAAATGAATGCATCTTTCCAATAATAAGAACAACTCAGACTCAGGCAACCTGCAGGTGAATCTTTTGTTGTCCATTGAGTAAATCTGTGGCATGTTATGAACCTTAGAAGGATAGTTAATCTGTAGTGAATGGGTAAAATGCATATAAAAAGTGGAAAGTTTAAAATTGAAATTGAGTCATATTTTGTAACTCTCTGTTTAGAATTGTGTAAGTAAATATCCATTTCCCTACTTGTTATAATCTATATTCATTTGTACTTCTTACCAAATACTGTAGTTCTTACATTTACCTAATTTTTTTCTACAACATCGTACCTATAATTTCTTTCCCTAATAATGCCTTATACTGCCCAATGGTATACTATAGCTTTTCAAGACTATCCTTCATAGTGATCATTTTTAAATAACTGTGGGAGTATTTTCCATAGCATGCAGAACTTACAATTTTTGAATCTTGCTGACAAGACAGGTAACAGTTGCCCTAACGTCTGCAGCACCCATTGTGCTAATGACTTTCTGCTGCCGCTCTTGTAAGCGAGATGCCAACAATCCTCCTTGTGGGTCACATCCATTCACCAGAGTCACATAATCTGGGATTGTGTCATCAGGCGGAAGGATTCGAGACAGTTGCTCCAACAAAATCTTTCGTGGCTGAAATAAAAATGAGATAACTTAGGTACAAGTCCCTCCTTTATGTATCTGCAAGGATACAGGTACAACCGTTTCAATAGCAAAAGAAGTAACACAAAGTTTAGGTTACTTCATGTCGCTATTCATGTTATACTTGGGGTAATATTTTAGCTATGTACCAACTTTATCAACAAAATTTTGTTCTATTTGTGTAAAATGGTCAACTGACTTAAGCACATTGTTCATATCGACTGTCTCTACATTTGCTATTGAAACTGTAAACTTGTTACTTTACAAAAGAGAGCCATACAGCTTTCCCTGAGGAAAATGCTGCTGCATACTGTCAATACATTGCTTGATCATGCTAATTAATGCTTTTCAACATTATGTTTTTTTCATATGGCTAAAGCATATACAAATAGCAGTCATTTGCATTTACAATTTAATTTTTGATAGTATGCCTAGGGACAGAATATATGTTCTACGTTTACATAACTTCCCTCTCTGTTTAGAATTGTGTACAGTAAATATCCAATTCCCTACTTGTTATAATCTATATTCTAAGAGTATAAATGATAGCATTACTGGTATTTAACAGTAACATCATTTTATAACAGTTGAGAGTGTAAGCAAGCAAGCATTTAGTTTTACACAACTGACATTGTGATCACAGCCATGGGACCTCCAGTTTTATAAGGAATCTCAACCACAGGGACATGACTTTTAATTTTGAAAATCCTGCACGCAATGGCCAGTTGACAGTATAACTTATTATTCTTAAAGAGTTCCAAATAGTCTTGGTTTTGTATGAAGTTACTTGCAAAACGTACAGCTCTATAAAAAGAGAAGAGTTTCTTCCATATTAATAGTGTTACAATGATCAATAACATTTATAGATGTAACCAGGTGCCTCAATAACTTTATTCGTTATTCGGAAAAATAACCAGGAAGTTATATTTACAAAAGAGAGTACTAATGGTATTTTTAATCTTTTAGGTGACATATGTCATAAATAGTATTCTTTATTCCTTGGAGTGATGTGTGCTACTGCCACATACTCCCTCCCCAGCAGCAATGGAGAGGTACTGTACTTGGGTGAAAAATGGACAGCACTTCCAGATCTTGGTTGTTGGGTTAGGAGATGACTGGTTATCTGCACTATGCAATTGACTGGGTTGTTGAGTTGTAAACTGATTGAATGTCATGTTAAAACACTGTACATGAATTTGTTGTTGAATTGTAAACTGATAGAATGTCATGTTAAAACATTGTCCATGGATTTGGTGATGAGTGCATGATTGTATTACAATTAATCTAACATTGACATTAATTTAAGAATTCCTAAGAAGGATTCATTATTTTAACATTACTAATTTTAAGTCATCCTCATGAAGGTTCATATGTTTTTAATATATTTTTTATGAATTTATTTCAGTCTATAAGGCTTTGTTCAACTGACAATGGCTTGACACAAGCCGAAACATGTACTGACCAATTGTAACTCATCCGTCAATCACTACTGATCTGCATTTAGGGCAGTCACGCAGGTGGCAGATTCCCTATCTGTTGTTTTCCTAGCCTTTTCTTAAATGATTTCAAAGAAATTGGAAATGTATTGAACATCTCCCTTGGTAAGTTATTCCAATCCCCAACTCCCCTTCCTATGAATGAAATTACGAGTAATACAAGTTATGAAAAGTTATGAGAAGTTTGACCTTAATTAACATTTTACTTTGTAACTGCCAATAAGGATCACAATGAAATTTGTAATGACATGTTCTCTGATGTTACAGTTTCCTTCTGCAAGTTCAAAAAGGAACACCATTTTGGAAGTCAAAAACCTTATTAACACTAGAACGGCCAGAACAGTCATTTTTGACCATTAGCCAATTCCACGCTCTATCTTTTTTTTAGGCAAGAGATTGTGCTTTTGTGACTTTTAATCTTCTATAGCTTTGCAAGTTCATGCCAAAAATTATATCAGTAAATGTTTAGGGAACATCAATATTGTCTGTTATACCTAGGAAGGCCATAAGCGGTCATTTTGACTATTTCACTTCCTTGATATGGAGAGCTTTATTCTGCTCACTTCCTGTGATATATTTTCAAGTGGCACTATAGGAGCGCATGTTGTAACTAAATAGTATGCCTCCATCAGTGGTCGTGAGTGGACAACTTAGTGCCTATCTCTTGTGTAGTCATCATCATCATCATCATCATCATCATCATCATCATTTTCATTTTCCCTTGTCCAGCTCCTGCTAGGTCGAGGTGTTGATGGCACTTCTCCACCATTGCCTCCCCTTCCGCTACTCCTCTTCAGTAATTGTATTCCAGTCCAGTCTCCTTTTTCTTATATTATTTTTGACTGAGTTCAACCTTCTTGCTCTGGGCCTCCCTCTCCCCCTCTTTCCTTCTATCTTAGCCTCCAACACTTGTTTTGGTATCCTTACCTCCTCCATTCTCTTAACATGCCCAAAGCATCTCAATTTATTCTTCTCCACCCTTAGTTTTTCTACCCCTATTGCTTTTCTGTCCTCAACATTTCTTACTCTGTCTCTCCTTGTCTTCCCTACCACACTCCTCAGAAACTTCATCTCAGTGGCCTGAATTTACTCGCATTTCTTGCTGTCAACGTCCAATTCTCTGATGCATACGTTAATATAGGAGTATAGTACATCCTGTACCTTATCTCTTTGCATTTCATAGGAACTTCTCCGTTCCGCACCAGCATTCTGGTAGAACATATTTCCTGCTTGTACTCTTCTGCTGATCTCCTTATCCAACCTTGCATCCTGCATTATTTCACTTCCCAAATATTTGAAGTATTCAAAAAACTCTCAAGGTTTTGTACCCTGATACTAATGATTCCTTTTCCTTCTCTTTCTTCTCTTTCTGATTTTTTTTTGCTATTGGCTTTACGTCACACCGACACAGATAGGTCTTATGGCGACGATGGGGGAGGAAAGGCCTAAGAGTTGGAGGGAAGCAGCTGTGGCCTTAATTAAGGTACAGCCCCAGCATTTTCCTGGTGTGAAAATTGGAAACCACAGAAAACCATCTTCAGGGCTGCCAACAGTGGGATTCGAACCCACTATCTCCCGGATGCAAGCTCACAGCTGTGTGCCTCTAACTGCACGGCCAACTCACCCGGTCTTTCTCCTTTTGTCATCACCAATGTTTTGCTCTTTTCCGCACTGATTTTCATTAATCAAAGTTAAATATGCCTAAATGGAGAAACTCAAACTGTATCCAAGTTTATGCTCCCCAGCAGGGTTGTAGCGATGACCAAAAAGCAAGCGTCCTAGAAAAACTAGAGGACATCATTGATGAAGAGAATATAATGATAACTGGGGATTTTAATGCCCAGGTAGGAACTGATAGGTCAGGTTATGAAGGCATTATGGGTCCATATGGATTTGGTAATAGAAATGAGTAGGGTGAACTTCTGCTTGATCTATGTACACAAAACCAACTTCTGGTGAAGAACTCACGGTTTCAGAAACCGGATAGCCACAAGATAACAGATACAGCTGGGATGGTTAATATAGATCAGTGATAGACCTTATCATCACAGATAGGTCAAGAGGAGTAAAGGTGCATGATGTAAAAGTGATACCTAGTGAGAGCCTTGATAGTGTCCATAGACTCCTCATTGCAGGCCTAAGAGTCACCAAACCTATTATTAAAGTAAACAAGAAAAAAACCACGAATTAAAGACTGAAAATTAAGGGTGTGAGGTCAAACAGCAGTTTCAAGAGAAAATCAGAGCTAAAATACCAAAAACAGACACAAAGAAAGGTAATGAAGAATGGAATGATTTTAAGGCAAGTCTGGTTGGTAGTGCAGATAAAATATGTGGAAGAACAAGCAGAAGAGTGAGAGAGAAAAAAACATCTTGGTGGAATGATAAAGTGAAAGAAGCCATAATGAAAAGGAATAAAGCCAAAAACTTCTTGATGTGGCTAAGTCTGACAGAAGAATCAACAGCGACCAAATAGACAACAATAAATTGGAAGAGATGGCAAAGGAATATAGATACAGAAAGTTAGAAGTCAAGAAAATTGTACAGGAAGAAAAAGATAAAAGCTGGAAAGAATTTACAACTAAACTGGAAGAAGACAGTAAAAGGAATATGAAAATGATATATGGAATAGTAAAAAGTAAAAGATCAGATAAAGAAGCAATTACAGCTCTGGAGACAGCAGATGGGAATATAGTTCGCAATACGAAAGATATCACGGATACAATGGGGTAGTATTATGACAAGCTCCTGAACGGATCTAAAGAGATCTCTGTTGAGGATGTAGGACAGAAAACAATAAAGATATCCCAATTACATGGACAGAAGTAGAGCAAGTTCTCCATAGGATGAGAAGTGGTAAGTCAGCAGGAGCTGATGAAATTACAGCCGACATGATTACAGCTGCTGGTCTGCCAGGAATACAGTGGTTGTATAGAGTTCTCAGAACTATATGGAAGGATAACAAAATACCTGAAGTTTGGACAAAAGGGGTGATAGTTCCTATCTTTAAGAAAGGGAGTAGAAGGAAAAGTGAAAATTACAGAGGCATTACCCTCCTTACATATTCTCTGGAAACCTGCACAGTAACATCAAAGGATTATAGTAGGATTCAAGCCTGTGAAATGAAATTTCTTAGAACTGCCCTCCAAAAGACCGACTTGATCATGTGAAAAATGATGAGATCTGATCTAACCTAGGTCTAAATGAATCGATGGAGGAAAGACTTAGGTCATCTAGACTTAAATGATTTGGGCATGTTAAACAAATGAATAGCACAAGGTTACCATGTACTTATTTGGAAAAGAGAATAACAGGTAGAAAACCAGCTGGAAGACCAAGAAGATGGATGGACCAACTGAGGGAAGACGTGGAGAGAAGAGGATGGAATTGGGAATCTGTCTTGGACAACGAAATGTTTTTGAATAGGCAACTTTGGAAGACGCTCGTTTTCAAACACCCTACCCGGCTCGCTGGAAGGGCAAACCGATGATGATGATGATGATGATGATGATGATGATGATGATGATGATTTATCAATATTGTCATTTAAAGCCTCTAGTTGAATTTGCACTTCTGTATTGTTGATTCCCCAGATCACTATGTCATCTGTAAACAACAATATTTTCATATCCCTCCATATCTTGTCTTTGTTTCCTTTAGAATTTTATCCATACACCATTATAAACATAAGTGGAGAAAATACACTTTCCTGTCTTAGTCCAGTTTGGTTTCTAAATGATCTGTTCTCCCCACTGGAGTCTGGACACAACTGGAACAATTCTTATAGAATGTCTTGTGTAGTATAGTGCATAATAATGGCTCAGCAGCAAAATCTTACTCCTGTTCAATTATTAACAGAACTTGAAAAGCTAGGAGAAGACAAATCAGGTGACGAAGATACAGTATATTATCAGATATAGACGTAATTGAATGACGATAAGGATTTTATACCTCAACAATGTGGTCATATGTCAGATAGTGATAGTGATTCGCCTAATAAAAGTATGTACACGGTGAACTTTGTATCTACAATAGACGCAGTTACTCCTTCAACTAGCTATGATCAATCTCTTGCAGCAGAAGATGATCCCTTATCAGGGGGCAACCTGTTCGAAGAGGAAGGGGATGAGGTGGGACAGGTAAAGCCTCCTTCATTTGCACCAGGGGATCAGTTATATGGTAAGGATGGAACAACTATTTGGATTGTTATCAATGGTAGAAGAAGAAGAAGAAGAAGAATGGAAGAATGGAAGAATGGCTGCGCAGAATGTACTGAAAGAGGCAACAGGGCCTACTTCTCAAGCTAAGCGCAACATAGAGACTATTCATCGATACATCCATGTTGAAGCATATAAAGATGTGTACAGAGACTGAAGCTCATAGACAGACAACGGATAACAATTAGTCTATTTCTTCTTAGTCTATTTCTTTAGAAGAAATAGATGCTTTTATTGCTTTATTATATGCTCATGGAGCTTACAAACTTACTAGTCTTGCCCCCTCTCACAAACACTATGACAAGAAACGGTTCAAAGAAATACTAAGATATCTGCGCTTTGATTTTCGTAAAACAGTCTTACCTAGACAGTCAGCAGGAGTGTGCTGAGTCGGGTGTGCCAGTACAGCGGGAGTGGAGTGCGAGCGGTGCGTGGAAGAAGGAAGACAGGAGTGAAGAGGAAGATGATTGGTGTCAATCAATATCGGACAGTTATCGGAAGTTGGCAGGGGCGAGGGAAGAAGGAAGCAGCCAGGAGTGAAGGAAATAAAGTGGAATCAAGATTGACGGGCGAGATGATATTGGTGGCAATGGTGATTATGCTACTGTTAGTCATACGGGGTGTGGAAGTAAACCCTGGACCGACTCGCAATGGCAACATGAGCTGGGAAGATGTGGAGGTAATAAGGAGGGTGGTTAGGAAGGTTGTGGAAGAAGTATGCCCATTTGAGCAAATTAAAAATATGATGAAGGAACAAATGAAAGAATTTGAGAATATGAGGCGATGGATACAGGGAAAAATAGACAAAACAAGGACCAAAGTAGGAATCAACGAGAGAAAAATTGCGTCACTTAAGGAGAAAATAAGGGACATGGAGGAAGAGGTGGTGAAACTGAAGGCTGAAATAGAAAGCAGCTGCCAAGAACGCAGGAAGAAACGCTTATTTATATATGGAGTGCTGGATGAAAAAGGAGAGGACAAAGTGTTAACAATCTACAAGGTTGGGGATCTCATCCAAAAAAGGATGAAAATTAACTTCAGTGAAGTTGATATAGACGATGTAGAGAGGATAGGTAAAGCACGGGGCAACAGGCTGATAAAAGTGAAGTTGTTTTCCACCCTGATGACGGAAATAGTGATAAGAGGCGCGGATAATCTACGTAGCACAAAAATCTGGATTAAAAGAGACATGGGAAGAGAAGGGATGAGGAATATATATACCCTAAAATAACATTTAGTCTGGGCCAGACTTCACGGGTTTAGAGCGTACATTAAGGGTCAACAACTAGTAGAACCAATGGCCGTTGGACTAGGTTTTGGACAGTGACAAAACTATGGGATTTGGAAGAGAATATGAAGAAAAAAGAAGAAATGGGGAAGAGAGTGGAAGAAAGGCAAGTTATGGACAGCAGTGTTAGAGAAGACGGACATGGTGATAACTAAGGGAAACAGGAAGTTAAGCGAGGGAAGGCAGGGAAATGAGCATAGTGAAAGTGCGATCGTACATAGTGAAAAGGAAAGTGCAGTCGACAACGGGGCGAGAATAGGAAGGCTTAGGGATACAGCTATGGACATAGACAGAGAAGAGGAAAGTTGGAGAGGCGAATGCAGTGAAGGAAGGAATGTGCAGAGTGAAGAGGAGAGAGCAGCGGAAACCAGGCAGAGAATAGAGCTGTATATGAGCAAAGGAAGAAGCAGGAGCTTAAGAGACATGTGGGGAATGAAGAAAAATGAAGAGGGTAGAGTCACAAGAAGTAAAACCTCTAATAAAGTAGTAAGTAAATAAGGGAATAGTGGTTGAAGACATGGTGGTATTATAGGGAAAGATAGTAAAGTAGTTTTAGATCATATGTGTCTGTATTTTAGGGTTTGGTTGGTGAAGAATGATGAAATTATAGTGGAGGGAGGTTTTGATATAGTCAAGATAAAAATAGGATATTTTAAGTGAATGTGTCTTTATGTAAATTGTAATTGTATGGCAATTATGAGCGAGTTATCAGCAAGTTAATGATGGTATTTTAAGTGAATATACCTTTAGCAACTTAATGGTGGACTAAAGTATATTTAATTTATAAGTGGAAGTGTTTAGTAAACAAGTATATGTTGGAAGGTGGCGGAGTGAGGTTGTTTTGGTACAAGAGGTAGATTTGTTGGTATATTGTATGTGAGCTAAGAGAGAGGAAGCCATTGAATTGTAATTTAATATGGAGTTTGGCTTGGTGTAATTGGATTGTTATTCATAAGGGGTTGATTTGGTGATATATGAGAGTGATTATGGTAAGTGGTAGTGTGTTTACGTTAGTTGTATAAGAGGAAGTAAATTTATGTTGGAAATGTATTGTCATTTGAAAGAGAGAGATATGGTGGTGTAGTTGAGATAAGAGTGATTAAATTATAGAGATGGTATGGTAATTATTATAAGGAGTAAGAGGTGGTGGTATAATTTAATGTGGAGGATGATTAAGAGTTGGTATTGGTGGAGCGTAAAGAATGATGATATTTAAGGAAAGGTGAAAAGGATATAGTTGGAAGGTGAGTGGAGTATAGTTGGTAAAGTGCTGAAGGTGGAGAGAATTGGTGATATGTATGTTTATAGTGAGCAACGAGAGGTATCGAGAAAGTTGAAAGTTTGAGATAATGGAGTGATTGTTAATAAGGAAAGATGGTTCAGTTGTTAAGAAGGAGGAAGTTATAGAGGCTGTGATATTATAGTTAAGTATATGTGAACGGTAATAGGGTAAGAAGTCACATAATGAGGACATAGCGAGTAACAGTGAGGATGAAAAAGTGATTTAATGTGTAATTTAATGTGGAGTTTGGGTCATTGCGAATTGGAAGTGTTACCGGTTTGCTAAGAGTGATAAATGTATCTAAATGATAAAAGAAGTTTGGACTAAGAGTGATCAGAGTTGTGTTTGTGAATTGACAGGAGGAAGCAAGATAATGGTGGATGTAGTGTTATTTGTAAGGGGTTGATTTGGTGGTTTGTGAAAGTGATCACTTATGAAGTATGGTGTTATAATGAAGGGCAGCGGCAAGGTGGTTGGAAGTTGGTCTGTGAGTGGTTAGAGGTACTGTTAAGAAGCCAAATTAGGTAGGTAGTGGAGTGTGTTTGTTAATTGTATTTGAGTAAGGAGTGAATAAGTTATACAGTGTGAAATTTAATATGGAGTTTGAGTCATTACGGCCTGGAAGTGTTTCCAGTATGATAAGAGTTAATAATTTAGCTAATTGGTAAGATGTTGGGGATTGAGGTCATAAGGAATAATGAAAGGTAACTTAAAGTAGAACAGTGGATATATTGTTGCATAGGTAAGCACAGGTCAGCACAGGTGAGTTGGTGTCAGCTAGCCTGAGTCAGTGAGGAAGCAGATAGCTGGGTTTGATGACATCACAGGAAAGAACATTATCCTTCCATGGTATGCCGGTGTGCAATTCTTATTTTGTTTTGTTTTGTTTTCTTCTGTTTTACCGGAAGGTAATTTATACTTATGCCGAGTTGCCAGCTACTGTTAAATCAGAGCTTAATTTTGTTTGTTTTGCCATTGCTTGGTTACTGTTTTATTTTAGTTGCCATGTAATTTTGTAATATACTATTTAAATTTTGTTTTAATATGTTGGTTGGTGATGTATTGCCATGGCGATCAGATCTTCGTTAGGAGCTGGCCAGGGGCCACCTTGCCGTGGTGACGATTAATTATCCTAATTTATCTTATTTTGTTAGCTCGCTTATTTAATTTAATATAATTTAGTTTCTCTATCGCTTACGTTAGAGTTAATAATTCATTTAATGTTATTTAATTTATTTTTTGAGAATCTATTATATGTGTATGTTAGTATACAAGCCTGTCTAGGTTGGGCTTATTATTTTTCTCCATTAATGGATCAATACTGGTGATGTGATGTATATTCTTCATGCAACAAAGTAGTCTGCGGAAAATGTCCGTGTAAGGTGATTACTTGTATAAATTGCTTATCAAGTGCTTGAATAGGTCTGTAAACTAATAGAGACTGTTATTTTTATCATCTCTTAAGTTTTCACGAAGGCATTCAATAGGATGTCCGCCAAAATATTTCATTGTTACCTATTAGAAGTGAAAGAAAATGAACAATTATTAATATTTAACAATGGATGGATATGTATACAACATATTCCAATGAATAAGTATGTTGTTTTTTAAATAAATTATTGAAGATTCACATATTTCCCAGACTCTGGATGCTAGAAACATATATCAGTAAACGGCAGCGGTCAAAATGACTGCCTGCTTCCTTTATAGGTATGAGGAAAATTCGGCCGTTCTAGTGTTAAGTCAGATCAATTGGGACCAGAGCCAATCAGGGATAATGAAAATCTGGGTTAATTGGAGATTGTAGGAAAAATCAATAAAAGAGAACTTCCATACTTACAGAAATGAAACATACTTATAGATTACAAACACAATGCCACTAAGCCAAGGACATTTAGGCATTTTCTGTTTTAGGCAGCCTTCTTCTTCTTTTGCTTTTCCTATATCCTGGTGGGATTGCAAGTGCATGTACATGTGGACTTGGCCCTATTTTACAACCGATAGCCCTTCCTGGCACCAACCCTATGGGAAAAGATATATTCAATGGTACCAAAGGGTAGTGACTTGGGGCAAACAAAAACGCCCAGTCCCCAAGTAGGAGGATTAACAGGACACAGTTAAAATCACTGACCTGGTCAAGAATCGAATCCAGGACCCTCTGAACCAAGGGCCGTAATGCTGACCATCCAGCCATGAAGCTGGACTTTGTATTGACTATTTTAAAATGAAATTAACTCTGAACGATGTTCAATAAGGGTTTTACTGTGTTTGGAAGTGCCCATTTGTTATTGAGCTCATGTCTGACAAGACAGACTAAAACCATATTGAAACAATTTACTCCCCAGCTACATTACAGTTAACCACTGTGTAATTTTTCAATTAGAGAGAGAGAGAGAGAGTGTGTGTGTGTATGTATACATTTATGCCTTGCTCTGGTCACGATATTTCTAAATCGAGAGAATGTCCTCTCAACTTCACAGAATGTGATCGTAGTGTTCATAGCTTTTATAGTTCATAGTGTTTATAGTTCATATAAAATATCTGAGGATTGCTACACGTTAGCGGCGTTAATAGTCTTTTATTGTTTTGGTACATGAGTTGAGGCACTTTCTGTAAAGTTGTTCTTTGTTATGGTAAAACTTTGTGAACACGTTAAAATCTTATTCATAAAGAAATACGGCACTGAGGAATAATCTGAGCACTGTTGGTGGCATATGCATTTTAAATGTGTCATCATACGAATTTTACCTAGTTTGTGTGTGTTGCTATATGTAAATTTATTCTCTTGCTTGGTTTTACGTAAGGCTGATGATGACATTGAAAACGTCGAAACCAGCACCTTAATGAAAATTAAAATGTTGTAATATAATTTATGTGCAGCAGTTTTGTATGTATTGAAAAGGTGGATTCCATTATAATAAATTACTTTTGTGATTCTCAGTTCAATATGGAACGGCGATGAAGTTTTTAACTTTAGAAAACTACTGAGATAGTGAAGCAAAAAAGGAAAATAAAATCATCTTCTTCTTGAAGTGCCAAGTCTGCAAGCAGCCAATGGCAATCATTTTGGCTATGTCATCCTCCTGATGGCTGTTCTGAAGAGAGCTGTAGGGGAAAACCACTGACGTTATTTCCCAGCCACGAGATTCTTCTTCTGCCCAGGCTGTCTTCTACATATCTTTCCCTGAAGGATGAGATGGAGTAGACTATACTTCTCAGGGTGTCACATCACATGACCGAAGTAGGCAAATTTCCAGGTCTTGATGGTGTTGATAACTTCTCACCCATTTTTCATCTATGTCAGAACGTCTTCATTTCAAATCCGATCCGCCCAGCTGATCCACAGCATACAGTGATAGTATCATGTCTCGAAGGCCTGAAGCTTTTGTTAAAGAAGTATGGAGTCCCAAAATAAAATAAAATGTAAAGTATTACAAGTAGGCAATTTTCACAAAACAGGCACTAATGATCAAAACAGGCACATACAGGCACTAACAAATGCCTTTTATTCATAATAATTTGACCTAAAATGGACTTTTATCTTTACTTGTACAAACACAAGTAAAGATGAACTTTTTCACTGCAGTAAAAGTTGGCTTACTTTCTTTTTTATTTCTGTACAACCTTAGAACTGTAACTTTAATGAAATGTTATATACTCACCTCCATAATACTGCTATCCCCTTGAACTGGACTAGGAGTTGTCACTGTAGTTCGCTGCTCGAGACTTAATGTCTTTTCTGCTGGTTTCTTATTCTTTCCAGCTGAAGTGTTGCGATCACGTGCAAACAGCCGACTTTTACGATCAGTCCCATCCTATGAACATGAAAATAAGAAGTGGCATTATTAATAAATAGGTTTCCTATTCTAATTATATTCTTTGATGAGTGTTGCTCAATAGCTTAACACAATGAGAGAGAGAGATAGGAAAACAGGAGTGTGCAGCACTTCTTAGTGGAAGGGAGATTACAATCCAGGTCAAAGAAGAGATGACTACACCACAAACAACCTTAGACAAAGGAAAATAATATCAGAATAGAAAGTGTGGCAAGCCTTGACAAGGAGTAGTGACTCCATTTATAAAATGGAAAAGCTTGAGAAAAGGATTTTGGGTACAGGCATAGTGTTGATGAAATTTTCTAATTTTTGTATTGTAAACAAAAAGTACCATCTGCAACAAACTTAAAATATGTTTATACACCCTAAAAGGCTAAATAACCAAGTTATACAAATACACTTGTTGGTAACCAGAGTTGGGAAGTAATTGAGCAAAAGGAAACAGATTACTTGTACTTTCCTAGTAATTTCTAATTGTAAGCATTACTTTATACAAAATGTAATTTTTACTCATAAATGTCCTTAAAATTAAAGACAGATATTCCTTCAAACCTCTGTAGGGCATACTTCCAGCAAATGCAAAGACGTACTTCCCCTCCAACAGGTCGAGGCTAAGCAACGAGAATTTTAAGAACCAATTATTTTGTAAAATGGCAAAGTCTTTGAAATGCTAACATCTACTACTAAAATAAAAATGATAGGTGAAAACTACTTTCAATAATTTGAAGCTATCATGTTTAGACTCACTTAGTGGTGACAGTCACTTAATGTCTATGCTATAAAAAACACAAAGAACTAATACCTTCTTATTTGCAAACTTTGGTATCATGTGAAAAAATGTTGGCTATTTTCTTAAAACTGTCTTTCTGCAAATGTAATTTAATTTTACTGATTACTTTGCTCTACAAGAAATTTCTAATTAAGTAAAATATTTCTTACATAACTCTTAATTCAGCCCAATTACCTTTTTCTTGTACTTTTAACATCACTGTTGATAACCATAATTAGACCTATTGTAATAATGATTTTCTCTGAAATAATTTCTTTACATGTGTATGTATTGTCAAGCACACAGCAAGTCAATTCAGGAAAGCAGGATTAAGTTTTACTCTAAATAAATTAATGTGATTCTTCCTAACTAGTGTCCCTAGTTCCCACACCAACATTATATGCAGTCCGTTTGGCACTGATTTATATTTGAAAATCCATACATCTGATATATGATTTGTGCCTAGATTACTGTCACAAAATGTTGCCACTACTACTATGTGGTCTTCATCAAACATGTTTGGTAGTGCTGTTACAACTGTTTACGATTTGTTTTCTCAACCAAAACATTATCAATAACTGTTTTTAACATTCTTTCACCCCAGCCATATCTAGTTATCTTTCTACTATTCTTCTTTCAAAACCAAGTGTTACCCACAATCATTCAGTTTCTCTCACAAAAGTCAATCAACTCATCTCCCTCGCTATTTCTTTTTCTATATCCAAAAGGACCAATGACTTCTTTCCCAATTATGTCATTTCCAACCTGCACATTGCCATCTCCCATGTCTATCACTTCCACATCAGTGATAATTTTCTCGAGTGTCTCCAAGAATTCCTCTACATTTTCCTCACTGTTTACAGTTTGGGTCTTGGATGAAGTCTTTCACTCCTTCTTTCGTCCTCAGTTGTACTCTGATTATACTGTCACTGACATAGTCACCTTATCTACCTATTCATCCAAGGTTTTGTTAACAGTAACTCCTATCCCATTATTTGCCTTACCTCCACCACTCATGTATACGGTGTAATCCTCTATCTTCTTCACTCCCTTTCCCTTCCACTTGACCTCACTCAATCCCATCATTGCAACATCAACTCTTCTGACCTTCCTGTCAGTGTCATAACATTAATTATTCCCATTTTCATAATACTGGTTGCTGGTCGCCCACTTATCACAGCTCCCCCAGCACAAGAATGGTGCATTGCCTGCATGGTATGCCCTAACCTTTTCCGAGGTTGATATTTACCATCACTCATTTTTAGGCTACTGTTACAATGAGGCCACTGCTCCAAAATGCATTTTAAAGCTACTGCCAGCAATTATTCAGGTCGCCCCTTACATGGGGAAGGTTGATCAAAATTGTCTCCAAATCCACCCTTAGTCTCAGATATAGATGACTAGAACAAAATCAAAATACTCACATACTGCTAATAAAAGGAGGTATGACTAATAAGTAATAAATAACGCTATAATTTAGAAACCAAGCATGCCAAGATCTGCTGCGAGGCCATAGCAGTATGCTAGCATAGCGAAGTCAACAACTCGGCAGTTCGCCAGCCTCACAGAGAACCGTGGCCTCACAATAAAGCAACTCAGCAGTACAATGTACCATTCTGGCAGCTAATGTGTTAAAACTGTCCACTTGGTCGATTTCCTCATCTCCCAGTGTAATAGTGATCTTTTCCTGTTTCACTCCTATGTTCATATATTTTGTCTTAAAAAAATCATTCCATATTTTACACAGGTGTTGTTAAGGTCTTAACATCTGCATAACATGCTTTCCACATTCTACTAGAATTACCATGCCATCTGCAAATCTTATGCACTATATTTTTTCCTCCTCCTTCCATCAAAACAATCTTTAATGATTTCCTCTAAATAAATATTTAAGAGAGTGGGCAACAGGCAACATCCCAATCTCTGCTGTCATTTCCTCTCCAATTTTCACTCTTACAATTTGGTTTAGATACAAGTCTTTGAATTATCTTCTGTATTTTCAATCAGTTCCCATTTTCTTAAGTACTAGCAATAGCTTATTCCATTCCACATGAGCTTTATTTATGTTCATTCCAAATTTTACTCAGGTGTTGTTCAGGTCTTTTAACATCTGCCTAACTTGCTTTCTCCAAATTTACGAATACGGCATATGCTCTCTTTTTCTTCCCCATGTATCTTTCTCTTATAACTCTGTGGTCTAAGAGCATTCCTTGTTCCTACTCCTTTCCTAAAACCATATTGTTCTTTCCTAATACACTTATTTAGTTTCCCATACAATTGATAGTTCTAAGCACTATTTTTTAAAATGTCCTGTGTTTATTATATTTTTTGGTATTTTTCCTCTTTGAAATCTTCCAGCCATTTTCCTCTATCATATCTCATTACATAGTGTTAGCAATTTTTCTTTTCAATCCCCTTTTAAGATCTTTGTACTTCATCTCTTCCCCCTTGGTTTCCCACTTATAATCTTCTTTATGAATTCCCCTAACTCACTTTAATAATAATAATAATAATAATAATAATAATAATAATAATAATAATAATAATAATAATAATAATAATAATAATAATAATAATAATAATAATAATAATAATAATAATAATTTAAAAAACAATTTATCACTTTAATAATGCTTTGTTGCCAGTCTGCACACAGCAGAATGGGCATAGCATCTGCTGAACTGCTTTGTTAGGTAATGATGTCATTATTATGATTCCATTCAATCAAATATGCCTGTTCTTTGCAATTACGCATCCATGGGATGGACCAAAAGTTCTCCCACCCCCACCCCTGCCCCTCTCCCGATATATTAATACAGACTCAAGCTGTAAGATCTACCATATTTCTGAATGAATTTATAAAGCCTGTTACGGACTAATATTTCAGTACTTGACAGTCATTAAGCAACATTTTATGCTTGTATTGGTATTCCTGATGGTACTACATTAGTGCTGACAACTATAAGTTTTGTTATTCTTGTATGTTTAATCTTTTTTGTGGGTTCTGTGGTGGTAGCCAGTCTGTTTACTTTTGTGAAGTACGCGCGCAAGTAACGTCTTGTAGTTGCGTATCAAGATACTGTTATTATTGAAAGACAGTGTGCTGTAATAATTGATAGCTTGTATTCAAGGGAATAAACAATATGTGTAAACATAAATCAGCCTTAGCTAAGCGAAGAATTACTGAACTTTTGATAGGAAAGAGATGGGGATCAGCTATTACCGGACAGGAGTCTCCATTACAGAAATCAGGGACAAAAGGTCATGAAATGTTATTGGAATCAGATTGTTCTCATCAGAAAAGTGTCGCATCAACTTCAAGACATGCAAGTCCTGCACCTATACCCAACAATCATGGTGACAGAAATACAATCCCCATAACTTTGACTAAGGAAAGGTAGCACTGTGAAAAACAAAATGCAGGTGAATCATTTACCATTCTTTGGAGAGGGAGAAGAAGAGACAAGCTTCCAGAGTTACCAGTATTCATACAGAAGCTGCTAAGAAAGGAGGGGAAGGAAAAACATACAGTTCTGGTGACTTCTAGGTAATGAATCAGGAAGAAAATGTCACTTGAACTTTGTATTAATTTTCCCGCCAACTGTAATTTTTACACTTAAATCCCATTTTTCTCCCATAATATCCAGCCAATTGTAACAAAATTAGCATGGTATATGTATCACAACTATATTAAGAAACCTGCGTATGGAATTTTTTATTACAGAATTTTTTCAAGTAGTAGAGATTTATAAGTCCAAAATTTTAGAATGTCAAAATTACACCAAGTTTAGAACGATATATCTTCCTATGTAAATTGTATACAGAAAAACAGATTAGTAGTGCTTTTAAAAGTCATATTATCTACCTAATTACAAATTTACATTAACATGTTAATTAACTTTCATGAAAAAATGGAATTAAAAATTTCAAAAAGATATTCAAAATTTTTTTTTGGAAAAACTATTAATTGTACATGAATGAAATTTTTGTGATATCTCTACTTTTATGTAGGTGACCTTCCCACAAAGTTTCAAGAAAATACATGCATTAGGTAAAAATATCTTTTTATCTCCAGAGTGTTGTCTTAAGCTAAGCCAATTTCCTTTTGCTTTGTCAGTCCCTCTCTGTAACTTATTATTCCCTCTCTCTTCCATTTTATCCAACATTTCCTGCATGGTCCATTCCTTTCGTGATGTTCTCTTTAATTCCCAGGTTTCTTTAAGACAATTCTTGATATTCTCCCATCCCTCATTTATACCTGTAGCTTCATTTTTGTTTGCAACAGTTCATAAACTTCTTTTCAAATTCTTCTGGTTTTGCATCTTCCTTTAGTTCTTGTGTGTTTATTCTTTCCTCTTTCCTTGCTTTGCACATCTTCTTCAGTTTTAGATGCATCTCCCCTGCGACTAGGTTATGATCAGCCTTTCACTTTCTTAATCGGATTAAAATTCAGTACAGTAGATAATGTCATACCAAAGTTTGAACTTATATACATATTTGACATGTATTTATTCTGACTTATATAAATTAGTTTGTATTCCTAACATTTGAATAATCATAAAAATCACACCTTGTTTTTATCCTCAGAACTCTTAGGAGGAGATGATGCCATTTGCTGTGGATCACTGTACTCATGATCAGTCCAGTTCTCTGGGTGTGAGTCAGAATCAGCCTTTTTTGAACTCTCGTCACTGAGACGATCTTGTCCTTTTTCTGAAACATCACATTATGCAGGTTCTTAGAGAATCTGTCATTACAAAGAAAAGCAACATGAAAAATAAGAGGCGGATGCTCAACTGTAAAGTAGTCAACAAACCAAACAAAGAGCAGTTTGTTCACATTTCACAAATAACAAAGGATACATATTAAATGGGAGAGGTAAAATATTGTGATAAAAAACATGACAATGTTATAGTCCATATTCATAAGAAATAAGAAATATATAATAATAGGTACAACACAAAGCCTTTGGCCCAGGGAATAAAAATATTCCTTTTCTCAGCAGTATTCAGTCATACCTGTGAGTATAGAAACTGTTAAAAGATCATTTCAGTACTCCATATACTCTCCCCTAGCAGTAATGCTAACCACACCAATGGCTTGGGAACAATCATAGAGATGACAAAAATATCTTCCTGTGGAATGAAGATCCATGCACATGCTACTGATACTAGGGTCCACAAGAATTGGAGTCTGATGTTCAGCAGAAAAAGTGCTCTTGAAAATGGTCTGCTGCCACAGTAACAATCCCAGTGACGCCACATTTTAGGGATACTATCACAACGTGACTTGGCTTGCTGTCACTTGTGTGATAGAATATTTGCAGTGGTAGTGTGTTACTTGGTATTGCTTTAAGTGTTTGTGGTCTAAATATTATTATTTTTGTTGTTGTTTTCATTGTTGTTAGATTATTTTTGTTAGTTAATTAGTGGGAATTTTTTATTACAGAATTTTTTCAATTTACATTAACATGTTAATTAAATTTCATGAAAAAATAGAATTAAAAATTTCAAAAAGAAATTCAAAACATTTTTTTGTGGAAAAACTAATAATTGCACATGAATGAAATTTTTGTGATATCTCTACTTTTATGTAGATGACATTCCTACAAAGTTTCATGAACATCCATGCATTAGATAAAAATATCTTTTTATCTCCAGAGTGTTGTCTTAAGCTAGTTTTCCTAGTGTTATTCGATTGTAGATTTTAGTGGTCTCCTAGTGTGACTAATGTTTGTTAGAAGTGCTTCATCATTCATTAACGAACTACTATATATAGTTTTATTTTCTTCATTCTTGTGAGTGTATAACAGTGACTTCTAATTACAAGTTATAAATCTCATCGTTAGGTCCGTATTGATCAACATATATGTTTCTGAAATAATGTTTCTTGAGAGTCTACCTTTTCAATACATTATGGGTTTTTATTAACATAAATATTGCTACATCATTAATATGTCTTAAGCGGGACATGTTTCACATATTTTCTAGGCATCTTCAGCCTGCTTAAGACCCTCTTAAGACATATTAATGATGTAGCAATATTTATGTAAATTAATAAAAAAAAACCATAATGTATTGAAAAGGTGGATCCTCCAGAAACATTCTTTCAGAAAGGAATGACTTCTTAGTCGAAGAAAATGGTGAGGAACACAACTGGCAGAGATGCGACTGTTCAAAGCCAGGGAAGGAAAATTGTGTTAGTGTGGAATTTCTTTGAAAGGGAAGTGGACAGCATTCAGTATTCTGTGGACAATATTCAGTATTCTGCCTTAAATACTGAAGTTATTAGAACAAGCTTACACATGGATCACATTTTATTAAATTCCATTAGGTTTACATGTTTTATTAAGCACTCAACCTGCATTAAAGAATGACAACAGGTGGAGGCAACCATGCTTATGCAGCATATACAGTATTGTGGTTGCTCCTTTTGCCAATCAGATGTCAGACTCCACCTCTCATTGCCCCAAGTATAGTGCCACAGTTGCACAAGTGTTGACGCGGATACCATATTTATTTGCATAATTTTTAAGGTTGGAGGATAAGAAAAAATACGTAAATTTAATTTAGAACCTACAATACCAATGGAACTCCACCACTCTTTTGGTATGGTCCTTTGGCAATCACTGGCATCCAGATGCCCTCCTTCAAAGAGAAAAGTTGTTATTATCAGCGGAAAATGGTAAATAAAAATGTAAACAGCTCATGGGATGGGTTTAAAGAAATTGTAGAGGAGTATGAAAACAGGTATGCACGAAGGCGGATCAAAATATAAACGGGAATTTGAATGTACCGTTGCTGTTAGTAATAATTCCGAGGCGGGGCTTTGCCAGGATGTTGGTGGGGGTGTCTGGAGAAGGGGTTTGCACGTGCGAATGATGGTGGAGAGCTGGACTGCTTCAGTACACCATGAGTGAGCAAGAGGTGAACACGTCTGTTGCGTAATGCATCATTATCAAATTTCTCGCAAAAGACGGCACCAAACCTTCCGAAATTTTGAGACAGCTCCGCGCACGGTTTGAGGAAGAAACACTTTTGCAGACTCAAGTGTATGAGAGGACTAAAAAATTTGTGGCAGGAAGAGAAGCTGTGGAAAATGAACCTCATGAAAGGAGATCATGGACAAGCATCACTACAGACAACATTGTTGCTATTTGTGACATTATTAGTGAAGAATGGCGAATACAAATTTCATAAATTGTTTTAGCTGTAAGAATAAGATGATCTCCATTTCACAGAACTGTCTGCCACGTGGGTTCCACGTCTCCTCAACCAGGAACAAAAAACTTTCAGTGGCGAAGCTATTAGTTAATAACGGGTAGGCAGGAAAGCTTTCCTTAAAGTTTATTGTAGAGTAGTTCCAAATGTCAAGTTTTCTTGGTTGCAAAGTGGTCAGTCACAGGGTCCTTCAATACTTGATCACTCATCGATTCCTTCACAAAAGCTTTCTCAATAGAAATAGCTCCAAGACTACTGAGTCTTTCATTGATCATCGTATTACGCAAGTATGTTTGTATCCTCTTCAGAGTGTTCATACTCCTTTCAGAGGAAGCCGTGGTCACAGGAAATGTTAATATTATACGAATCAATTTTGAAACTTACGCATACACTGGTTCTAGATCATTGAGGACAATACAGTAGAACCTCGATTATATGTTCCCAGAAACTACATTTTCCCCGCATTATTCGTTCAAATTACGTGGTCCCGCGAGCATCCTAATCAAATCACGTTGTAAAAACCCCGCATTATCCGTTCCTTGAAGAAACTATTTCCTGGATCAACCATCCAGAAATTTCAGTCCCATCAATGCTAAATCCTTGATCACTCATTTTTCAAGAAACTGTATCTTACAAAAGAACGGCTACGGCTTACTTACGGATCTTGGTGTTGACGTCCCGTCATTGCGGTAATTTGAGGAAGTGCTGAACTGGAAAAGCGATCGGCGGTGAACTTGCATAAGGGACCATCTTAGCATCACATTCAAATAGTATTGTTTAGAGAATCCTCGGAAATCATAAAGCAGAGTGTGCCCACAACAATTGGGAGGAGACAGAACGCATTTCAATAGCTCTATTTGAAGACAGAACAAGTTTCGTCAAATGTTCGTACGTGCAAAACGTCTATATTATGTCCAAGGTTAGATGTTATTTTTTATTTTTTTTATTTTTTTTAGTATATCGCCGAACAGGTCTTCGGCATTTCCCTCAGGGCACCGTATAGTCACTGGGCTTTTAGGCAGGAATTGAAACTGGTCCTTCATAAGTAACAGAAATTTAGTACTGGTACCTTAATATTATTGTACACGATTCTTGGCACAGGCCAGAGCAAAGTGTAGCTTCCATCAAAGTCCCAGTCTCATTCATGGCTGTGACAGTATGGAAGCTGCTGGGGTATGGGTGGTGCTGAGTAATGACATTTGGAGCACAACTAGTGTCTGAGTGTTATGAAAGGTGTTGCTCATAGGATCAGTCGTGCTGCAGTGGCACCTTCTGGTCCAGTGAGGAAAGCAATGGCAAACTACCTCACTCCTCATCTTGCCTAGTACGCCTCATTTGAGCTCTGCCATTGGTTTTTGCAGTTTCCCTATAACTGCATAGCCTTTGGTGGTGCTATTTGAGGATCCAACCAGCCTCTGGGCTAATGACCTAACAGACCTAACAGACAGACGATTATGCTATCGAGACCAGAACAGATGTTGCACCTTACATACATAAAGCCATGGGAGGTTTTGGGATTGCCTATTACTCTTTTCATCCTAATATAAGACTGGGAATTCCATGCTTTTGTGTTAAAATGTTATAAAAACCGCAGTCGTTTTATTTGTGCACGTTACATTTAAAAACTTTGTATCATTTCTCACTCATACCGACTTGTAAGCCGGCATTACACCTACCGAGTACTCGGCCGAGACAGTGCATTCGGCCGAGTACTCGACTAATGTGATAAGTACAGTCAGTACTCAGCCTAGTATTGAGCGAGTGATTTGGGCGAGATAGTGGATAGAAATGTGGCCCAACTGCTCGGTCGAATGAGACAGTGCATTCGGCCGAGTACTCGACTAATGTGATAAGTACAGTCAGTACTCAGCCTAGTATTGAGCGAGTGATTTGGGCGAGACAGTGGACAGAAATGTGGCCCAACTGCTCGGTCGAATGAGTACCCCCAGCACCTGCCCACTCACCTCGGCACTTCAATCGCTCAGATCAAAATTAGATGTATGGCTTTTCAGGCATTTTGCTCTATTAACCAGCATTTCGTCTTAGGTCTGACACTAGACTCTTCAGAGTGGGATGTGTCAGACCCTACCCACTGATGCTGGGGTGTATGCAGGTGAACTTATCAGAAGCCTATTTATGAGGCACAGTCTGATAACTGCATACGGGAGATAAAGTCAATTGTGAAGGAGTGTTCTTGTTTTGCCTGGCACGCTGTGATTTGATTTCTTCAATGACAATGGCTAAATGGAGTAGTGAAACAACGTTAAAATTCTGCTTATGAATCTGCTATGAATTTACCTGACTTTGGTGTACCAGATGTAAAAAGTAAAATTAAAAACTGTTGTTGTTAATCTTTCATTTCCTCTATTATGGCAGGTACGATCATGTTGCAATAGTGTTTAAAACCTCTCCATTTTCCTTCTTCTTCTTTATTTCTTAATCTGCTTACCTTCCAGGGTTGGTTTTTCCCTCGGACTCAGCGAGGGATCCCACCTCCACTGCCTCAAGGGCAGTGTCCTGGAGCTTCAGACTCTAGGTCGGGGGATACAACTGGGAAGGATGACCAGTACCTTGCCCAGACGGTCTCACCTGCTATACTGAACAGGAGCCTTGGTGGGGATGGGATGTTTGGAACGGAGAGACAAGGAAAGGGAAGGATGCGGCCGTGGCTTTAAGCTAGGTACTATCCCGGCATTTTCCTGGAGAAGTGGGAAACCACGAAAATCCACGTCCAGGATGGCTGAGGTGGGAATCGAACCCACTTCTACTCAGTTGACCTCCCAAGGCTGAGGATCCTGTTCCAGCCCCGGTACCACTTTTCAAATTTCATGGCAGAGCCTGGAATCGAACCCGGGCCTCCGGGGGTGGCAGCTAATCACACTAACCACTACACCACAGAGGCGGACCTCATTTTCCTACTTCGCGTAACCATGTTCCCGCACCCTTCAAACGTTTCAATGCACTGCCTCGTCCACTGTCTCTTCCTCGTGTAATCACATCTACTCCTCAATAAGTTAGTCGGCCGAGTAACAAAGCGAGTGACTCTGCCCCGTACTCGGTAGGTGTAATTCCGACTGTACAGCGAGCGCACTTTCCAGTTGAGTTCAAGGTCGCGAATAATCGTAATTTCGGGATTAATGATATTTTTTTCTCTTTCTAATTTGATTGTGATTAATGACGGGCAGAACTGAATATAATGCATTCGAGAACTTGAGGATTGATACTTACATTCGAAACCATATTCTTGAGTTCAACATAACCTTTAAAAGTTGATGTAGGCCTAATTTACGCGCTACAAGATTTCCATAAACTGACTACGAACAATATACCGGTGACCAAATTACAATGGAAGATTAAAAAATAAAGGATTTCTCCATCATGCTGGGCGCTTTTGTATTTAATGTGCTTTATTTTATTAGATTAGAGAATTAAAAACTACTTGTGGTCAATTGTTGTTTGGCTTGGCATTACGGGTATTAGATTTTTCGAAAAGTTTTGCTAATCAAAGTTGCTGAACTGAAAGAAGTTTTCAAAGAAATTTGACGAAGTTTCCCCGGTAAAACTGAATGTAAAGTTTCGAGATTTTTAAGTTGCGTACCGGTAATTAAACTTTTGAAGCCAGCCCCATGGTCTAACTTGCCTGCCTCTCACCCGGAGAGCCCAGGTTCGATTACTGGCCAGGTCAGGCCTTTTTACCTGAATATGAGGGCTGGTTCCAGGTTCAGTCATTCTACGATTACCTTTAATTGAGGAGCTATTTAATAGTGATATGGCGACCCCAGTCTAGAGAGCCAGGAATAACAGTCGAGACGATTCATCACACTGACCATGCGTCACCTTGTAATCTGCAGGCCTTTGGACGGTGGTCGTTTGATAGGCGGAAGGCCCATTGGGGCTGTAGTTTGGTTTGGTTTGGTTTGGTTTGGTTTAGGGGCGTTTGTAAGATTATAAGTGTACATATTCATTTTTGTGATGTTTAGCCAATTCATTTGTTCCTGAGTTTTTCGTTTTCCCATGTTGTACGATTTTTATTTATTTTTTATTTTTTTTCCGTGATCCCTCCAAAAATGGAGAATCGAGGTTCCACTGTATAATGTAAAAGTTTGTTGAGGGGACAAATGTTTCACTATATGGAAATAAATGTTAATGAATTCATTTTCAAATCTTTCTCTATTCAAAAAGGGGAAAATGTTCATAAACTGTTCAGTTTAATAGCAGGGAAGCACTCTTTGTAAACTATGAAGTGAATTGGATCCAACACTCAACAAACTGGATGCGTTCAAAATTGCCAAACCGTATTTCCATTTGCATAATTAAGGTCCCGAGAACTTCATATGTTAACATTTTGAGCGTTTGAAATGTCCTGCCTTCTACAATTATCTTACTGTTTATTTTGCGACATTTTTCAACGCAAGAGGATACTGTGTTTTCTGATCGCATGTCCCTGAGGATACCAGTGGTTTTTCTAATTTCAGTATTGCACAGAATTACATCAGATGTGCTTTTATATTGCAGTAGAGCAAGGAGATGGTCTGTATGAATAAGAATTTCTCTATAGAGACAGAAAAAATAAATGAATTGGGCCTTCTTGAGTATGGTAAGCAAACCGACACCTGAATCGTAAGACTCGCTGTCCCAATCCTCATCATTCTTTGCAATATCTTCAAAAGCCTATCTTAGATCATCATAGTGTGAAAATATTGTGTGGACTGCTCTGGAATGAAAGCTCCAACGAGTAGTGCATGCTTGTGATGGTCTGAATCCTTTGGATTCCAGAAGATGAGCTATTTTTGAGGATCTACTAAAAATGAATGAAACGCTGTCAGATTATGAATGAAGAGCCTGACTGATTTTATTGTTTTGGAGCAATGGAGAAGAACAAGGTTTAACTTGCGGGTATAGGAGTGTAGAAATATTGCCCTTGAGCAAACTTGTTTCAACGTAATGGTGAACACCCCCATTCATTCCTGCCATTGTGGAGCACCCATCATATGTTTGGCATACGTCTTTGTCAATTATTTCTGAGTTTCAAAGAATATCAACAATTAATTCTGATAAATCTCATGCAGTCTTATCAATCAAAACATCATAAAAGCCTATGAATCTTTCAGTGGGACCCTGTTTTGAGCAGAACCAGAATATTACACTAACATGAGATCTGTTTGATACATCTAAGGTCTCATCTGCCTGAATACCAATGAAATCACAAGAATCTAACTCTGCTTTGATTGTCTCCTGAATTAAGGCAGTTACAGACTCAATTCATTCATTTTGTATTTTGCTTGATGTGCCTTTAAAGCCTGATGTGGACTGGAGATGATCTCTAATGTACTGTTCCTGTTTTGAAAGAATATCTAACAACTCAGGTAATTGCCCCTGTTGATCTTGTCTTCCCCTTCAAAATGACTTTGAAATCCTAGCTCCTGTTTCCCAAGAAAACACACAATGTCAACAAGTCTCTTAACAACAAGCCAATTTTGTTTCACCACTTCACTATGTTTATGGATAAGAAAGAAATTCTACCTGTCAATACTGTTTATTGTAAATCTAGACTTACATCAGTACCGGTTTTGACTCTGGTCATCATCAGCTGACAAATCATAATATTACATCTATTAGGCATTGGTTTGTGTTACTTATCTAAAAAGATGTCATCCATTAGCACATCCGGATGTCTAATGGGGATATGAGTTGGATGTTATCGTCATTTCATTCGTGATTCCATGAGATTAAAATTGTTTTTGAGATTAAAATATGGTAGTAAAAAACTTAACCTAAGCTTAAAACTAATTGTACGTGCACATTAAATACATTAAAAACCCTGAAAACATGTATATAAAACACTTGGTGAATTTAAAAGTTCATGTCTTGCGTATTCCTTCTTCAGACTTCCTTGTTAGGGTCTTGTGCGCCTATGTTTATGTTGACTGATTTTGAGCTTGTAACAGTGGTGTAGGTTCTTGAGAAAGTTCTATTTGACTAAAAGATGTCTTCATGTATGCTAGTAATAAAAACCCAAGTCATTAAATGGTCCAATATTGTGGATAGAGACAATATGTGGCTCAGCTGTAAACTTGTTTTCAAAAGTTAGAAGCAGATGATGAAGTCTTGTTTTTGTTGGATATGGTTGAATATAGATTTTTGGTGGTAACTTTTTCTGTGCCTATATTTGTGTACCGGTGCTGTAGTTATTTGTAAAAGATAAACTGATATGAGTAAAGTGTTGTAAGTTTGTAGGAATGCCTGAAGTTGTGTGTGAGAGTGAATTTGTACTTACTGCTGTTGTTGTTGTGGTTGGGTGACGTTCTGTTTGGGAGCTTGCTGCGTACTGCTACATGTTCGCCTTGGACTTATGTTCGCTGTAGTGAGGGGTATGGATGGAGGGGTAGGAGGAGTTGCTATTGTGGGGCTAGGGGTGGAGCTGGGCTTGTCGTTCGTTGGTTTATTGGAGCGTGCTATGTTCTGTTCATTTACTACTTTGAGGTAATCATTTTTAGGGCGGGAATAACTTTGTTGAAGATGATATTGGTTTTCTCCGTAATGTCATTTATATTGTAATTAGGATTAGCGTATTGGTCTAGGGAAATGTAGAAATCTTCAGTTATGTTAAGCAGGGGGCCCTTAGAATTTATGTTTAGTATTTTCATATCATTCTCGATGTCCGTAAACCTGTGTTTGAATTCTTTGATGTGCTGACCTATTGATGAAAAGTGGTTATGTTTTATTGTGTTTAAATGTTCGTTGTTTATCAATAAGGTGGGTGATTTTACTATCCTCAGCCTCAATCATCTTTACTACCATTTTCTCATTTCTATTGCAATATGAGAAGCAACATTTATACATACATTAGTTGAATTAAGAATGTGGCCCATATTAATGCCATTCAACTCCTGTGTATCAATTTGTTTCAAAATTGTGGACGACTTCATTTTTTTTAAACTACTTTATACGGTGTTTGAAACATTGGCATTTACTTCCTTTTTTTTTTTTTTTCAAAAGCCTTAGTGAATGCAGTTTCAAAGTTTTCAGTTTTGCTGTTTAATATTTTAATTGCAGCCAGATGAGCACTAGTGTTAATCGCAGAGCAATGAGTACAATCATCACAAGAGTTTCGTATTAATGACAGAACAGGCATTTTTAAGTGCTAGAAATATAAAAACAATAGGGTGAATTCGGAATGGAATGTGAATTGATTGTTAAGACGCTAACAATTGTTTGATCAAGACTAAAAATGAACCATGAAAACCGTTGGTTGAAGTGTGGTAAAATGTGTGAGGCCTGTCTATTATGAAGGACTGACTGACTGACTGACTGACTGACTGACTACCTGGTGAAAGAACCGGATGACAGAGCACCTAATGTAAATATGCAATAGTTCCTGACATGGCTGAGTGCGATTGTATTTTAAACATGTAATATTCCATTTTATTCATATTATCTGAAAAGCCCCAGCACGTGTGTCTAAAAGTTTTCTCATTTGGCACAAAGTAACATCTTATATAAAGTCAGAAGCATCTGGTAACCCACAAACAGTAATGAATAGCATCCAGATTTGTATGCACTAGTAAGTTAGAATGCAAACTCATTTGGCAAGTAGCAAGTATCATCTAGAATACTATGTAAATTTTGTCTGAAGATAAACCATCCCAGTACAAATCTTATCACCTAAAAGAAATAAGAATAATGATTTACCTGAGGTAGCCAAGTAATTGGTGGATGGTCAATGAGCCAACTCCATGGTAAAAATAGGAATGAGGGATCTTAATAAGTTAAAGAATTCTAAAACATGTAAATATTTTTCTGACCTGTGCTCTGTGAGGTCGGCTCTTGAGTCCTGATGCGGGTGTAACCTTGTGGGCAGCCTGCATGACAACAATTGTACGTCAGCAATACCAAACAAACATACAAACAAGCATCAAACTTCCAATTCAGTAGATTGGAAGTCAACCAAGAAGAAATTAACATTGTTAAACACAACAGTCACATGCTACAAACATACAAACAGACAAAACACAACACCACACAATTTGCATTCAAGAAAACTAAAGTTCAATCCAAGTAATCACAAAAGCTAACATATAACAAAGCCTTAGTAAAGAAACAAGCACTATCCTCAATATGCTCCTTATACAATACGTTGAACTGACTTCTACATGACTTAAGTTCAACTTTGAATCTGTCTCTCATACGTATAAAATATTAAGATGTTTGTTCTTCCTATTAGCATTGAGTACATCAACATGATGAATATGAAAATTTATCTGATAAGTTACCAAGAACTACTGTACAAGTCTGAACTTCTCAGCTGTATTGATCATGTCTGGAATACTTGCAGGAATAGATTACACCAGGGGTCTTCTACCTTTCTGACAGTATTGGGCCCCATTAAAAATTTTGATGAAGCCCTTGGGTCAATAAGTTTTACTGCAGTATTTATAACTGTGCAGTGTTTTTCCAGATTCAATAGAAATGCTGTACATTTGACAGTTCCCATAAAATTCTACCAAAACCAATATTAAATGGATGTGCTTCTTTAACCATCTACCAGTGACAAGCAATACTTAAGTACAAGTATTAACAGTCTGCCTGCCTCCATAACATAATAGTTAGTGCTATTAGCTGCTGTCCTGAAAGGTCCGGGTGTGATTCCTGGCATTACCAAAAATTAAAGAATGGCAGGAGGGCTGGTGTATGGTTACAATGGAACAAGCAACTTACCTCCAACTGGGGTGTGCCTGAAGAGAGCAACACCCTCGGGACGAGGATACGAGTTTACTTTAGTACTAACATTCCAACATTGCAGCTAGATGGTTGAAGTAGTAGTTCATCCAAGAACATTGTCTAAAGCCTTACATACTGTATAACTCTGTTTTCAATATTTTGTTATTATCATATAAATTCAAATTCCAGATTCAATAGGAATGCTGTGCATTTGACATTTCCCTCATCCACAGTCTATTGTGGTACAGTACTATATCGCCAGACCTCTTTCTTACAATGAGATAATATTATTTACATGGCCATTTTGGATCTTTTCTTTTTGATGTTAAACTTCAATTGCTTCTTCTTCTTCTTCTTCTACTTCTTCTTTCAATTTTATGACCGCATAAGATCACTGTAGTCGGTCCATTATCCAAGTCTCTTCAAAGTGGCTGTGTGATTCATGCCAGGCTTTTAAGGGAAATAAATAATAATAATAATAATAATAATAATAATAATAATAATAATAATAATAATAATAATAATACCTGCCCAGTGTATGGGACGCAGAGCTGACTGCGACCAGGCGGGTCCACAGGTGGCGGATAGTGGGCATCCCTCCAGATATGGAGGGCAGCTGCGATATAAGCAGGGAAACCTGACAAATAAGCAGTCCCGGACCAACATCGGCATTGCCACCAGGATGTGGCGGGACTATGGAGGGCACCATAGTCTCTAAAAAATGCCACATAAATCCAGTGACGGCAATGTGACAAGGCGAGTGAGTGCCACCTAAAAAGCACTCTGCCATTCCCGTGGCGTCTGTTCCCCATGTTAGGGGCGGCCTGGAAAACTTCTTGGTGCAGCGAACCAAGTCGTAGCAGATGGAAATGCAAATTTCTAGAAGCACAAGCTCTAAACAAGTATCAGTCATGAAAGGTGCAATGAGTAACTCATATCCTCGTGGTGGCGAAGCTACCGAAGCTGGGCATTCGGATCCGGGGGTCCAGCAGCATTGCGCAAGTCAAGACCAGTCGGAGGGTCTTAGAATCCCAAAGACAAATCACAAATGTAAGCACAGAACGTTCATAGGGACACTGAATGTGAACTCGATGTTGAAAATAGGGAAACAAATGGAACTGACTAAAATGATGGATGAACAAGAGATGAAAATATTAGCTATACAAGAAACAAGATACCGAGACGAAAATACGGTACAAACACACAACTACAGGATTTATAAAGGTAAACCAGCAGAGAAAATACAAAACACTAAAGGTCTCTGGATGTTTGGGACAGCATTTGTAGTACACAATTCAATGGCAGACAAGATAACGGAATTCAAATCCACCTCACCAAGGATGTCAACACTAACTTTCAAAAACAAGAACAAGAAATACACAATAATAAATGCACATGCACCAATAAATAAGGACAACCAACAAAATCCACAGAAAGTAGAAACATTTTGGGAAGGTCTGGAAGAAATTCTAGGAAATACTCCAGAGAAAAATGTTGTAATTCTGCTAGGAGACTTCAATGCACAAATTGGAAGGAATGAACCATCAAGAACCACAGGAAAATTCACGGCTCACAGCAAGACAAACATGAATGGTAAGAGGTTGATAGAGTTGTGTGAAAAATTCAATTTGAACATCATGACCACCAAGTTCCAAAAGAAGCCAAAGAAACAAACAACATGGATATCACCTAACAAATTATTGGGCGAATTTCAGATTGACCATGTTGCAATCAGTTATGAAAACTCCAGAGAAATTCAAGATGTACATGTAGCTAGAGGAGCAAACTTCGACTCTGACCACTATCTGACAAAAATTAAGATGAAATTAACACCAGAAAGGAGAAAAAGTAGTGGTACAAAAATTACAAGATACAGAATAGAAGATCTGAAGTTCAATCAGCAGACTGTGAATGAATACCAGAACAGGATGAATAAGATTCAAAGTCACAGCTGGACTGAGATGGCAACATCAATACAACAAGCAGCGGAACAAACAATCCTACGAAGTAAAAAGAAGAAACATCCGTGGTGGAATGAAGTTTGCGAAGAAGCACTACAAAGAAGGGCTCAGAGATGGAAGAAATGGAATTCAACTAAGAAACCAGAAGACTGGGAGGCATTCAAAGCACAAAGGAAAACAACAGCTAAAACCATAAGAGGTGAACGAAAACATTATGACACACAGCAACTAAAGAAACTAGAAGAAGATTTCGTGAAAAACAATACACGTAATTTCTACCAGACATTCAGGAGGAACTTAACAAGATACAAACCGCCAACCCTATGCTTCAAAGATGACGAAGGAAATCTAATCACTGGAAATGAACAGAATTGCCAACACCTTGCAAATTATTTCCAGAAACTACTGAACTGTAAAAAACCTGAGGAAACTCTAATGTTTGAGAAACCCAAGAACCAGACACCGGACTCAGAACCACCTAATAAAGAAGAAATCAGGGGAATAATAACAGGACTGAAGAATAATAAGACGTCAGGTGAAGATTCAATAGTTGCAGAGTTATTGAAATATGCCGGAGAACACTTAGTGACTCAGTTAGAAGCACTGTTTGAGGAGATTTGGCAGACGGAGAGCATCCCAAAGGAATGGAAGACATCATTAATACACCCGCTGCACAAAAAAGGAGACAGAACAAACGTTAACAATTACAGAGGAATATCATTGCCACCAGTTGCCTCTAAAATTCTATCCAAGGCACTACAAAACAGGACTGAAGGGATAATAGAAAAAGAACTTGGTGAATACCAGGCAGGATTCCGGAAAGGGAGATCATGCAGGGAGCAAATTTTCAACCTAATCTCCATAATACAACTACGTGCACTCACAGCCAAAAATCTAGTGATTGTATTTGTGGATTTTAAGAAAGCCTATGATTCAGTCGACAGAGCAACCTTGATAAGCACGTTAGAAGAGTTTGGGATAGATAAAAAAACTAGAAATTTAATCAAAGAAACTATCACTGACACTACATCACAGGTTAAGTTTATGGGTATGTTGTCAAAACCATTCAAGATCGAAACAGGTGTCCGACAAGGGGACGGGATGTCACCACTTCTGTTTAATGTTATACTTGAAAAAGTGGTCAGAGAGTGGAGGAAGAGACTGACGGAATTAGGGGTGAAAAATGGAATATCACTGGGAAGATCTGGAGACAAAATTGACTGTCTAGCATTCGCAGATGATATGGCAATACTGGCAGAAGACACTGAAACAGCCAAGGTACAAATTGAAACACTTCAAGAGACTGCTGTAAAGACGGGACTTCAGATATCCTTCGAAAAGACGGAACTAATGATTCAGGACAAAAAGGATCCGACACAAAATATTGTCACCAAATATGGAACAATTAAAAGAGTACAGAAGTTTAAATATCTAGGGGAATGGATAACCCCAACAGGACTACCAGGAATAGCATTACAGGAAAGGGCAAGAAAGATGGAAGCAGCATACCAGTTATGTCGAAATGTCTACAATAAAAAATCAGTTTCATTCACTGCAAAAATCAGACATTACAACACTGTCATCAAACCAGAAAGTCTATATGCGATCGAATGTATTCCACTGAACAGGAAGGGCTTACTAGAAAACATTGAAAAGACAGAAAGGAAGATCTTGAGGAAGATACTAGGGCCCAGGAAAGTGGGTCAAGAATTTAGACTGCGACCAAATGAGGAACTATACAAAAGAACCGAAAAAATCACAACATCCTTCAAGAAGAGAAGACTCTGCTTCTACGGACACATTAAAAGAATGCCACCAGAGAGAACAGCCAAGCGAATTCTGGAATACATGGAGAACAGGAAGACACAAACTAGCTGGCTTAAAGGGGTCAAGGAGGATATGGAGGAAAATAATATATCACAGCAGGCAGTGTACAACAGACAGGAATACAGAAAAATCATCAACAAAATTAAGGTATCCCAAGATCAAAGTAGCAAAACACGGACCGGCAACAACTGGTCACGAGAACGTAAAGAAGCCCACTCCGAAAGGATGAAGAAGTACTGGGCCGATCGAAAGAGGAAGAACCGTAAATGAATGATGCTTAACGTGGTCCATAGTAGACCTATTCGAAAACAATAATAATAATAATAATAATAATAATAATAATAATAATAATAATAATAATAATAATAATAATAATAATAATAATAATGTTATTGATTTTACATCCCACTAACTACATTTACTATTTTTGAAGATGCTGAGGTGCCAGAATTTTGTCCTACAGGAGTTCTTTTACATGCTGGTATATCTACCAACATGGGCTGACATATCTGAGCACCTTAAATACCACTAGACTGAGCCAAGATCGAACCTGCCAACTTGGGCTCATAAAGCCAGTGCCGTAACTGTCTGAGCCATTCAGTCTGGCAATGGAAAGTAGACAGGTTCATTACTTTTTATGCCAATCAGCAATAAGCCAATACATTTCATTTTTTCTGAGTCAATGTCAGTATTAAAAGAATGCAAAAAGCAACACTATGGGACCATATGAACAAAATTCTCAAAACTACTTTATTTCTGGGCCCATCTATTCAATACAATATCAACTATTTATTAAAAGTAAATAGTCACGTTAAACATTGGGACATGTTTCGATCATCATTTGGACCATCTTCAGCTAATTGAGAAAAAACCTTAATAAACACCGATTAAAATAAGTTGGATACCAAAATATATTAAAACACGAACATATTTAAAAAACTTTTAAAAATCATGCTATGCTTTTTGTAGTATAAGAATTTTTTCTTGGTTGGATGGTCAATTGGAATGTGATGAATGCACTTGTTAAAATACATGCAAGTAGAAAGATGTCAAATGAGGCTGGAAAGAAACTATTTTCAAGTAGTACAGTGGATATTGTCGTTATTACAGTGTGTTCTTGATAATATGATCGTCAAAATGAAACATGATGTAGTATTTGGTGTTGTGATAATATGATGTTTCTCCAGTTGGCAATAGTGAATCTAGAAAGAAAAGGTAAGAATTGAAATGGTACTTGTGAAAAAGGGGTAAATGATTGAAGAGTTACTCACAAACAAGAACAATTTTTAATTATTTAAAGGTTTCTTTTAATGTGTTTGTGTTTTAATATCTTTTTGTGTCCAACCCATCTTAATCGGTATTTATTAAGATTTTCCTCAACTAGCTGAAGATGATCAAAATGAGGATCAAAACATGTCCTAACATTTAACATGACTATTCATTTTTAATAACTAGTTGATATTGTACTGAATAAAGATTTTTTGAAAATTCTGTTCTTATATTGTAAGTTAATATGGAACCAGAATTATGTTCATTTGTTGCAACACTATGAGACTAAGCCAGCAACTGTGAACACCAAGAAGGTCAGCTTCATGTGGACAAAGTGAACCATCTCCAAATTGAGTTTAAACATCAGTAGGGTATGTTTAAAGAACAAAGGGAAGAGAGTGCAGCATGCATCAAAGTAAGTTATATAATAACTGAAAAAAAAATTGTGAACAAATTCAAAAGCCCTCTTGGATGGAAGTTGGCAAAAGTATGTACATCAGAGCTGGGAAAATTCTATGCCTAAATAATACAGAAGTGTTTAAAAAAATCTAGTTTATCTGAGGTAACTGTAGCATGACATGTCGAAGAACTTACCAATGATATTAAAATAACTTTTAAAAAACTGCCATCTAAATTTACATCATATCCACTTGCTTAAGATGAGAGAACAGATATAAAGGATATAACACAACTGGCTATCCTTGTCCGTGGAATCAATCAACAATTTGCTGAAACAGAAGAATTGCTACCTATGAAGGGAACGACAAAATGCACTGATATTCTTGAAGTTGCCAAGACTAGCTTTTTGACCTGAACTAAACTAACCTCCACCGGGCAAATTAGCCATGCAGTAAGGGGCATGCGGTTGTGAGCTTGCATCCGGAAGATAGTGGGTTCGAATCCCACTGTCAGCAGCCCTGAAGATGGTTTTCCATGGTTTCCCATTTTCACACCAGACAAACGCTGGGGCTGTACCTTAATTAAGGCCACGGCCGCTTCCTTCCAACTCCTAGCCCTTTCCCATCCCATCGTCGCCATAAGACCTATCTGTGTCAGTGCGACATAAAGCCACTAGGGAAAAAAACCCTCCAGAGTGTAGTAATTGATAGTGCCCCACCTAAGGGCTTGTTGAGTGCTGCTAAGGAAAGAACCAGAATTAGAGGGAAAATATTTGATCTCTTATCACTGCTTAATCTATAGGGAGAATTTGTCCACAGAAGCTACTGGATTTCAAAATGTCATGAAAGTTATTGTGATTGTTGGCAACCTTATCAGGACAAAAGGATTGAATCATTTTCAGTTTCCCAAGTTTTTTACCCAAGAACATGAAGCGAACCACGGTAATATGGTTTATTATAGTGTTATCGTTGGCTGAGCAGATGAAAAGCACTTAAAACAGCCTTAAAGTAAAGGAGCAGATTATAGCAGTTTATGCAAACCAGGGCAAAGCCAAATGCTGAACTCAATGGTCCAAAGTGAATGACAGCCTTTACCTATATGACCAACATCTCATAGCTTATAAATGATGGAAATATGTTGCTGAAATCCAAAGATTAACTGGTGCACATAATTTTGTTCGATCATATCAAAATTTTTGAACTTTTGTGGTCATGCTTAAACTTTGGGAGGCAAACAACTTGAGAAGGAGAAAAGGATAAAGATGATGATGATGATGATGATGATGATGATGACTGCGGCATGAGGCCACCGGAGACCGCAGGTCTTTCGAGTAAATATCAAGTGCATCTGCCCGGATGGGGCCCTACCTAGGATGAAATCTAATGTTCAAGACAGCACAAACACCCAGTCTCCAAGCCAGAGGAAATCATAAATGAAGATCATAAATCTGGCTTGAAATCAAAACCAGGACACCCTGAACCATAGGCCAGCATACTAACCTGTTAGCCACAGAGCCAGATGTCGTTAGAGCTGAAATACTAGGCTTAGTATACATGGAGCCGCTTGAACTTCAAAACAACTCTTCTTTGGGAGAAACAAATATACAATGTGCCCGTGCTTACATATTACAAAGACTACATTTCTAAGGATGCATATCCAGAATGCTCTGAAAATGTGTGCTTTGTTAGGAAGCATATACTTAGTGAACAGTTCTTCTCCAGAATGAAGCATGTGAAGTCCAAGACAAACCCTGTCAATGAACCAACATCTCGAGAACACTTCCCATGCATAGCGACTTCCAACGATGATGTCAAAATCGGCAAACTGGTCAAGAAAAAACCATTGCCAGATTTTCTATTTACAAAATAATGTTGAAGAGACATATTTTCTCCAATACATTTTTCAATAATCATAGTATGCAATTATCAAGAATGTTTTCTTCATTAAATTATATTTTCGGGATTTGTTGTATTTACTAATCATGAACCCAAATCCTACTTTTCTTAAAGTTGAGTTTATTCATTTTTGAAGGATCTTATGTACAAATCATTCCTTGTGAAATTGGAAAGCACCTTACAATTCTAAATACCACTCAAAAGCTTAGTGTCTCATGGGCTTCATCTTCTTCTCTTCTCCTTCTTCATTGTCTTCTTATTGTTATTATTATTATTGTTATTATTTTATTCTTATTTTTATTTTATTGCATTCTAATTTACATAGTTACCTTTTACATATGGCCGGTGTATGAGATGTTGAAAACCCCTGGATTACACAGAGCAGATGGTGGAAGTAGTGAATCTTGATAACTTAAGTATTTGTAGTACATCTTCATCATACATTAAACAACAAAATTTCATGTGTTTCTCTTTTACTGAGAAATGACGGATATTTACACAACTGACTAATGAAAAATGCAATTATTATTATTAACATCATTATTATTACTGTTATTATGATGATTATTATCATTATGCTGATGAAATGGGAGACTCAATTTTGAGGTCAGAATTTGACAGAACTTTGAGAGACCTGAATAGGAACAAATCACCTGGAATTTATGACATACCCTCAGAATTACTGACAACATTACGAGAAACTGGCATGGTGAGGTTATTTCATTTAGTGTGTGAGATGTATGATACAGGAGAAGAGCCATCCACTTTTAGACAGAACATTGTTATACCTATTCCCAAAAAAGCAAGTGCTGACAAGAGTGAAAACTACCACACCATTAGTTTAGTACTTCCAAACCAAACCAAACCAAACCAAACCAAACCAAACCAAACCAAACCCCATGGCATTACAGCCCTTAAAGGGCTTTGGCTTACCAAGCGACCGCTGCTCAGCCCAAAAGCCTGCAGATTACGAGGTGTCACGTGGTCAGCACAACGAATACTCTCGGCCGTTATGCTTGGCTTTCTAGACCATTTAGTACTTCACACTTACAAAATGTTAACACACATTATTTACTGAAGAATGGAAAGACAAATTGAAGCTAAGTAGGGATAAGATCAGTTTGGCTTCAGAAGAAATGTAGGAACACCAAAAAGGAATCCTGATTTAACATCTGATGTTGGAGGACTGAATTAAGAAGGACAAGCCCACATATATGACGTTCATAGACCTAGAAAAGGCATTTGATAATGTTGAGATTCTGACGATGATTGGGATCAAATATCGAGAAAGGGGATTATCTACAATCTGTACAAAAATCAGTCTGCACTTATAAGAATCGAGGGCAATGAAAAATCCAGAAAGGAGCGAGGTGAGGTAAGGCTGCCATTTGTACCCTCTCCTTTTCAATGTTTATACAGAACAGGTTGTAAAGGAAATTAAAGAGAAATTTGGAAAGGGAATCACAATCCAAGGAGAGGAAATCATCACTCTGATAATTGCCAATGATATTGTTATTTTATCTGAGTCTGCAGAAGATCTGGAGAAAATTCTGAATGGTATGGACAAAGTCTTGAAGGAGGAGTACAAAATCCAAATCCAAAACAAAAGTAATGGAGTGCAGTTGATTGAAATCAGGTGATGCAAGAAATATTACATTAGCAAATTAAGTCTTAAAGTAGATGAATATTGTTACTTGGGTAGTAGAATTACTGATGATGGCAGAAATAAGGATATAAAATGCAAACTAGCACAAGCCTTTCTTACAAAAGAAAATTGTTCACTTTGAACATTGATACCGAGCCCTTACTGAAGTGCTCATCTAGTTAATCAGTCATCTATTCGAACATATAAAGAAGATTTTATTTTATTTAAGTCTCAGTTACGGCAGGGAACATCTACATTCAGCAGCACGTCGCAATTTCTACAGGAAGGTTGGAGCCCAGGTCTGTTTGCTCGCCAGCTAAGTTTAGAAGGAGGAATTTTGACATGACGTACATGAAGCAGAACAAGGAAACAAAGAACTCCAATGGCAAGACCAACGGAAAACATTTCGGAGGCCCGGGGAGAGGCTAGAGGAGCTGGAAATATACGTTTGAAGTAAGCATCACGAGGGCAATGTGCTGGACCAATGATACAATAGCATCACCATCATTTTGGCTAGGCATTGGTCTATGCGAATGATGGCCCCGATTGACGATACAATAGTGTACGAGAGAAGAAATTAATAAAAGCGATTAGCGCATGGGCAAGCTACCCTATTATTCGGTGAGATTCTGTGCAGGTAACATTGAGAGAAGTATTATTTACATGAGTGTGGGTCAGAACTTGTGTTTCTTGATCGTGTGGGGATTTGAACTTTGGTTTAAGGCGCTCAGTCTGCATTTCATTATTCAAGATGTTAAACTTTTGAAAATGGCTTTTATTTTTCGATTTCTGGAGGGAAGAACAGTTTCCAGATAGTCATTCGATGTTTAGTAACTTTCTGGTGTAAACAGATTTTACGAGGACAGCAAATTCAGTAATTTCCAGTCCTGCATTTAAATGGGAAATGTTTGACCTAGTTATGGGGTAGATAAGAGAAGAGCTGTTCCGCGCCTGAATGGAACTGATTTTCTCACGGTTAGTGGAAAGTACCCAGCCATAGTATTCTAGTAACTGGCTGGTTTAATCTTGATCCAGTATTCTGCATCGTGGACGAGGGGATGTTTTAAGAATAACATCCAGAAGCAGCGACGGAAACTACAAAATCACCACTTCAATGCTAGGAGGATGGAAACCCAAGGGCTGACCCAGTCTTTTACTAAAGCCACCACATTTGATATGGTTAGCTAAAATGATGGGGTGCCGGCTGTCCCAAAGGCAGGCGGCAATAAGTCGACGAAATAGATGAGTACAGAACTTTCAATGTAATTATGTGAGTGTGAATGTGTTTTAATGTTGCAAAAGGGGATAAGTCAGTTTGATATTTAATTTCAGAACATTTAGCTTTTGTTTGGAAGGACTACATCCTATTTAAAGTCAAGGTTAGGAAGCTTGTTAGTGTAAATATGATTGTAACATAAATGTGGACCGATTGCGTAAGGTTGCAGCTTGCTTTCTTATATTTTTATTCATATTTATTGGCTAAGTGGATAACATCCTTTTACGAGTCTGTTTCTTATTTTAGCCTCATTTATTTTGATTTGTTTTGCTTTGATGTTTGAGACGCAGTGTACGTCTCGAGGCGTAAATGTAAATAAGGATTCAAATTAAAGTCAGGAAAGACTAGATTAAAGTATTATTAATGGGAGCTCAAAGTGTACGGAAACATACCGTCACGTTTTCTGGGATTTCTTGCATGTTGTGTGAATGAGTGTGTGTGAGATGGTGGAGTTTGGATCCAAAAATTTTGATAGCATCATCTTCATGACTATTTGAATATCGAGATGAGTGTAAATTAGTGTTTGATCCATGAATTCTGCAAACGCAGTTTCGTATTTCGAGTTCTGAATATCAGAATAAATTTTTTTGTAAAATTTTATTATTATTATTATTATTATTATTATTATTATTATTATTATTATTATTATTATTATTATTATTATTATTTATTCATGCAAGTTTCTTATGTTGTGAGGAAAAGATATTTCATAACTTTCAGATGTTCAGACATCATCGATTGTCTATCTGGCAATTTCTTAGTTTCACATTATGGTATTATTACAGAGTTGGCAACTGTATTATTCACGTTTAACTTTACGAGCTCTAGTGCTTTGATTTGTGACCAGCACGGTCTTGTTTCTTTTCATGCAAGCGAATGTTAGACGACGTCATTTTATATCCTTATTCAGTTTTGGCAACTTTAGGACGTGTGATATGGCTTAGTGTGATTTTGTGTAAGAGGAAACGTTCCTCATTTGGAAAGGCCTGCATTTTCTTGTTTGTGTGACTTGCTTCGGGTAGACTGTTGAGCAGCATGTGTTAAGGGTTGGACCCTGTGTGTTTTTGATATTTGCTGCTTTATTTTGAGTGACTGAATCTCCGCTTTTGAGTCACTCCGCTGTGTGTTGGCGACGGTGAGAAGTGTGTAGGATGCTATTAGCATCCTACATTCAGTATCTTCAATACGGATAACAATGATTTTTATCACTTGCAACGTGAGAAGTGCGTCTACGGAGGAGAGTTTTATTTTAGCAGCCTATACTTCGTGATTTTATTGATTTTTTTGTCCATGTCATTATGGTTGCCAGCCCCATGGTGTAGGGATAGGGTGCCTGCCTCTTACCTGGAGGCCCTGGGTTCAATTCCCGGCCAGGTCAGGGAATTTTACCTGGACCTGAGGGCTGGTTCGAGGTCCACTCAGCCTGCGTGATTAGAATTGAGGAGCTATCTGATGGTGAGATAGCGGCCCCAGTCTAGAAAGCCAAGAATAACGGCTGAGAGGATCCGTCATGTTGACCACACAACACCTCGTGATCTGCAGGCCTTCGGACTGAGCAGTGGTTACTTGGTAGACCAAGGCCCTTCAAGGGCTGTAATGCCATGGGGTTTGGTTTGGTTATGTCACTACAGTTGTTGCAGTAGACAAGATTTTTATATCACAACGTTTAGTTTGGATCTTCTTGTGTGATATAACAGTGCTGAGGAATATTTTTGTGTCATGTAATCTATTTCAGGAACAAACGTTGAATTATATGTTGAAAGTTAAAGCCTACTCTGTTATTTTTATGAATTTGTGTCATGTAATTTATTTCAGGAATCCACGTTGATTTGTGCGTGTTGTTATTAAGTCCACCGGTTGATTGATTTTGTGTCATATAACTTATTTCAGGAACCTACGTTGAATAGGATGTGTTGCCTAAAGTGTAAAATTATGTTTCCTTATATTTTCCATCGAGGCTTTGAGTGAATGAGAGTTGCGTGAATGCCGCATGCTTTCTTGGTGAGCCCTGGAAAATATGACATCATGTTTTTGTGTCTCTGATTGTGTATATTTGCCATTTATGTGATTTTGTAGTGTGCGGTTCCAATCCTCTGTGTTTTGCTGTGATCATGAGAATGCTAATGATTTAGGGTGTATATGTTTGTGCATAGGATGTTTTACTACTCAGCGCGTTCATATTGTACAGTTCGATTAGATTTTTCTCCCCTTTGTGCATTAAATCACATCTTTTCTTAAGGTTAGGGACCCCTACTGCAATGTCAAGTGTGCAGGAAAGGGGAACATACTCATCTACAGTTCAAAGTGTTAACAAAAAGTAAAGCCAGGAGCATGGTGCGAGCACGCAAACTTCAAGATTTGATTTGATATGTTAAGTATGTGTGTCGGCATACATTGTATATTTGTAATATATTTCTTGATTCTCAAGATGGACTTTCAAGCTGAAAGAAAAATTCTGAGTCATGTGAAAATTTGGATCATTTGATACTTTTGCTATTTTTTTCAGTTTTTTCTTGTTTATTTTAATAAACAGATTTTTCTCCATAACTGACTCATGCTTCGCCATACTTTATTTATAGCTTTTAGTTGACCTCACCATGTCCATATTAGTTAAATGTTCCCCATCAAAATCCAGCGAGTATGTATTTTTATGGCATTTTTTAAAATCATAGTTCAAACTGAGCACCCCTGGGAGCGGCTGACTAGTCTGGGGCAAATTACCTTGATGGTAGAAACAGGGACAATATAGGAATTACATTGTTTGGAGCATTGCATGGTACAGAAGTGAAACATAGGCAATAACTAGCTCAGAAATGAAGAGAATAGATACTTTTGAAATGTGATGTTACAGAAGAATGATGAAGGTAAGATGGATAAATCGAATCCCAAATGAAGATATACTGAATCAAATTTGTGAGGGGAGAATGATTTGGCTAAATTTGACCATAAGAATAGAGAGAATGATAGAACATATCTTAATACACCCAGGACCTGTTCAGTTCGTTTTTGAAGGAAATGTAGCTGGTAAGAATGGTAGGGGTAGATCAAAGTATGACAAACAGATTAGAGTAGATGTACTAGTTACATAAAAAAATGAAAAGGTTAGCACAGGATAGGTTTGCATGAAATATACAACCAGACCATGGACTGTGGTTTAGTACTAAATTTCTAGTATCATGTATGTTGTCTGTGTGGTAATGTCCCACTCACCTGTGGTTTCTGAGTATTGGCAGTGAAGTGGTTCAAATCCAACCTTAAGCAATTTTTTTTTTTTCCTCCTGAATGATAGATCATGGCCCATTATAAAGGGTATACGATGTTTATCCATACCTACTAGGCCACATCACAGTACTTATTCATTCATTCATGATGTATTCCAGAGATGAGTACGTTGATATGTCGCCAATTTATGAAGAAACTAGACAGAATGCATTCAAGTCGCAACACCTGTATCACAAGTGGATGGCTGACAGTTAACAACAGATTACCAATACGTCCCAAACCTTGAATGATGACTGCGGTCAACTGGGACACTTGGAAGGGTACCTCCTATAACGTGTGGCCCAAATCAAGAGGCTGTTTTGGACGCTGTTTGGATTAGTACAGGGACACTTGCATGACAGACCAACATCGCATGTTACAATTAAAAAATTGAAACACTCATTGAAAACTGTTTCAGTTGAAACACTCATTGAAAACTGTTTCAGTTTTTTAATTGTAACATTTTTTAGTAATGACCAGGTGGACAAGCAAATGAATACTAAGAATGATGTGATTGTAAATGTTAATACGCAACCGCAATGAAGTTTATCATGTGTAACAACACCAACATCGGCCGGTTGTCTGTTATGCGAATATTGCTAATCAATACATTTCACCCTTATTGTCTGCAGTTACACCAGCAGCTCCACAGACATGATTTCCATGCTCAAGTAACATTTTATCAATGGGCATTACACAGTGTGACCAATGATACAGCCTTTTTTATCAACAGTCCTGTTTTCAGAAGAATCACATTTTTACAACAGCAGCACTGTGAATCGGCATAATATGCACTACTGGAGCACAGAAAGACACGATGCATTTCAAATGCACTGGGGAGTAAATGTGTGGTGTGGGATCTTGGGCGACTATCTAAATGGATCATATTTCTTTGACAGCCATCTGATAGGATCACACTATTTTAATTTTCTTCAAAATGAACTCCCACAGTTGTTGGAGAATGGGCTGCTGCTTGACCGATTATGAATGTGGTTTCAAGAGGATGGGAACCCACTTCACGGATCATTAATCATCCGGAACCATCTCTATAATTCATATCCTAATAAATGGATACAAAAGGGAAGATCTGATCCCTGGCTTGCCAGATCACCGAATCTTATGCCACTTGACTTCGTCCTATGGGGCCACTCAAAGCAGGTAGTGTATGCACAAGAGCCTGAAAATCCTGGTGACCTTCAGCAACTGACCACTAAGGCATGCTAGTCTGTCCCAACTTGTTAAAAAGAGAAAGAATGTCATTACCAAGTCGTGATGAAATCTTATAAACCAAGGTGGTCAATACTTTATTTTGAGCACTTGCTGTGCTGAATATGCTACCTACCTGCAGACCATCCATCATGTTGAAGTCAAATCTGGCTGTGTAACATCCGATAAAAATGGCCCTTTCCAGGACCTTGTAGAAATTCATTTGTTGGAACAAGTTGGTATGTGGCCATAACACATCCACTGTAAATGGCACAAAGTGAGAAAAGTGTATCAGCCTGGGAACTGAACCTATTCCCTGGCAGCTTGGCTCCACAACAGCACTAATGCATGGTTCTGCCACCTTGGTTACGAATAGCCATGGCATATGAATGGCATATATAGAATTTGTTCATAGTCCCTAATACACACTTCCTGTCCAAATATAAGGTTGTTATTTGCAGCTATGGTCATTTTAAACATTCATTATTGTTTACATCATTTAAATAACACTGGCGCTAATTATTTCATCTATATTCTCTACCATAAACTAAATGGTATACTGTAGTTGTAGTAAGACAATATAGGATCAGGTTCCAATTGTTTTAGGTTGGCTATGATATACAAGTTTGTTGGGGTTGCATGTCTCAAAAATAAAAATAAAACGTGGTGGGCAGTTCACCGAGTATAAGAAGACTTGTAATACGATGAACACAATGATGGGTCAGTGTTGGAAGAGGAACAACAGGAAGAGGAGACAAGGAAAAACAGGAAAACATATAAGGATGAGGTCAATCACCACATTTTAATGCACTGTCATTTCAGATAGATGGACTCTGTACTCATCAATAGTGTGACCAAATACTGATGGAAGGAATGTGGGACAAGACAGTAAAAAAATGGGGGCATTCCATAATTGTGGGGGACAACTACATTTTTAGCTGCAATCTGAAAACAACAGAAACTGTAACATTTTCAAAAGCATTGTGTTGCCAGTTTCCCTCTTTTTTAACCAAGAGCACTCTTACTGAAGTAATAAATATAGAAAAATGCATTGCACTCATCTTTATTGTACAGTTTATTTTCCAGAGAAACACTGAACGTCTTCTTCAACGTTTACAAAACACCTTGTGGACATTACTTCAATCAGGAGATAAGTATGGCGTGTTGGTTTCCCACTTTGCACATAAGCGTTTATTTTTCCTTTTTGCCTTCTTGGGTTTAAATGATGGCTTTGTATTTTGTGATGAAACAGAAGTACAGCCATCATTATTTAACACCAAATCCTTTTCAAAAATCACAAAAACTTAAAGAACTCCAGTTAATACAACCCGTCTATGTTGATGTGCTTCGTGCTACAGAAAGGCCACACACGCCACGCTACGGTCTCAGAAGTTGGAAGGTACATCCAGAAAGTTTCTCCAAAGATGATATAACATGCTTCTTTGCACTTTCAAAGATCATACTTTTGGCAAGAATTACGTTATGATTAGTTGAAGCTAGATGGCAGGACAGTTGCATATTGTGAAAATTCATACCAATGACAATAGCATGAAAATTCATTCAGATAGCAAACAAACCAATTACGAAATGAATGACGTCCTGTGTGGGACAATTGACATCCTGCGCAGGACGTTTACAAAATAACTTAATAAGCAGGACGTCCCGCAAAATGTGGGATGATTGGTCACCCTACTCTTCAATCCCAGTTCTTTTATGTCCATTTCATCTCAGCCCCGAACTAGCTCATTTCTGCTCCCCTGCTTAATTGGGGAAAGACTATTTTGACAGTCATGATTCCATTTCCCTGTGTTTACCTGGTTCCTTACACAACACTTCCTGAAGCAAAGATGAAAATCTGTTAGGATGGTCCTTCAATGAGTGTTGATGCCTGCCCTCTCAATGAAGCTCAGGAATCAGAAATGAACTTCTTGGAGGCTGAAAAGAAATGGATGTACAAAAACTAGGACTGATGGAAAGAAAATCCACCTATTTGAAGACAGCAGTGTATGAAGAGATTATCCTTTTCCTTGTCCTTCTGTGTTTTCATGTCAGCCCTTGTCTCTTCTATTTCTAACTCTCCTAACATTGATCTTCCTTTTTTTTTTTTTTTGTCCTGTTATGTGTTACTTTTCATGTTCCTATCTTTACACATGCAAATGATTACTTTTATTTTTTTTAAATTATGATGATCACTGTCATTTTTAACAATTTAAACAAATACTACAGACACCAGTACCACCTGATTTCACCGACATAGCATACAAATTTGATATATCCTGCACAAAATTCAGTGAAAAATTGGCTCAAGCTTTGTTTGAATGAACATAAGTATTGAAATAAATGTTTATTAGTTCACAAAATCTGACAGAGGTAATGGTTCTAATTACCCTCACCAAGTCTCCTTTTCTAAGGGAATAACATTCAACACGTGATCAGAAGTAACTTACAGAACTTTAAAAAAAATGCTTAAGATGTCATATTTTAATAGCAGTTTGTCATAGTGATTATATAAACAAATACAGCTTGTATGGATGTGCCATACTACAAACATTTGAATTTTTGAAGTTTTTGAAATTGAGCTTTAGATATTTAGGTACTAGTTGATTAATCTCCTAAGCCTGTTCCCATCCATATCAGGTAAAGGTCTTAATTAATGCCCAGAGATAGGAATGTGCCAGCTAATGTAGTTAGCTTCACTCCTCTGCTACGATGAGGAATAATTATGGAATGTTATAGGAATGAAAGAAACAGGCAAAGGAGACAGCCAGATATGAATATGGATACAGTACTGAAATGCTGACTTTGAATCATGTACATCACAATGCCACTAATAGATTAGACTGCACAATTTAGAAACTCAAAAAATAGGTACTTTCACTTTGAGTAATCATAATGAATGAAGTCTAGCTGTCCAAGCATGTTGAAAGCACTCTCCACACTCTTTTTTTTTTTTTTTTTTTTTTTGCTAGTGGCTTTACGTCGCACTGACACAGATAGGTCTTATGGCGACGATGGGATAGGAAAGGGCTAGGAGTTGGAAGGAAGTGGCCGTGGCCTTAAGGTACAGCCCCAGCATTTGCCTGGTGTGAAAATGGGAAACCACGGTAAACCATCTTCAGTGCTGTCGACAGTGGGATTTGAACCCACTATCTCCCAGATGCAAACCCACAGAGATTTCTTCATCTTGGATTTGTAGCCACTCATACCTTTGTGCATCATGGTCTTATTTTATTTGGTCGACACATTTCTTCCTTGGCCTATCTATTGGTCTCCCAACTCTTGGCTAACCTTGCCCCTAATACACCTCAACTCCTAGGTACCACTCAGACTGTTCACCAATGCCTCCAACAAAGCCACTGGAGCCAGCCTCCAGTAGTACATACAAGGCATACAAGCAGCCAAAACAAGCTGAGTGGTCGGTGTACTACGGGAGTTAGTCGCCACTAACTCCCATAGTACACCGACTGACAAAGCCGTTTAACATTTCAGGCACACCTTAGAGGCAAACCTCGCCACAATTTACACATATCACAAGCCAATGAAGTACGCTTTCTAACAACAACACAACAAGCTCACACATGTATGACTCAACCCGTTATTCCTCATCGTGCTTTTGACCACTGATTTCCAGAACATCTATGGAGCCTCCAAGTGGTCGCAGACACACTCTTTTGCTTCCATGGAATTGCTTGCAGAAAAATGGACCTGGTGAAATCACGGGAAGAAAATGCCAAGCTGCATGGTGTTATAAATGGTGACCAATCCCTACAACTAGAACAAATCCAGGTTGCAGGAACTGGTATCATCTTGTTCTGTGATACCTCAATCAGTCAACCCAGAATGTTCATTATTGCTCCATACCGCAAATAAGCTTTTGCTTCCCTTTATATTCTGAGACATCATGACACCAGAGCTAGCATTTGTTCAGTTTCAGAATGATTTGTGTGGTCCTATGTGGAGACCCCGCCTGTTGCCATTTCTTGATGGATGCAGTATTTTTGTATCCGTCTCTTGGCACAGGCCAGAGCAAAGTGTAGCTTCCACCAAAGTCCCATTCTCATCCATGGCTGTGACTATATGGAAGCTGCTGGGGGTATGGGTGGTGTTGTGTAATGACATTTGGAGCACATCTAGTGTCGAATGTTATGAAAGGTGTTGCTTATAGGATAAGTCGTGCTGCAGTAGCACCTTCTGGTCCAGTGAGGAAAGCAATGGCAAACTACCTCACTCCTCATCTTGCCTAGTATGCTTCATTTGGGCTCTGCCATTGGTTTTTGCGGTTTCCCTATAACTGTATAGCCTTTGGTGGTGCTATTTGAGGATCCAAACAGCCTCTGGGCTGATGACCTAACTGACTGATGTGGAGACAGGGGACAGCTGTTCATGGAGCTGTACCTATTATTCATGTCAATGCAAGGAGGTCACAAATTCTATCACCACACCAATGGGAAGTTTCAGTCCATCGTCTGTGTGATTCCAGCACTCCTCCTCAACATCATCAGCCCAGTCCTGCCTGCTGAAAACTACCGGTTCTGTTAGACAGCTGTAAGTAGGCTTCCTTGTTGGCTAGAAGTTTGCTCATTTGAATGTACCAGCGCAGAGGACATAGCAAAAGCTTTTGTAGCATGCTTATTTTGGTTCTACAGTTCACAACAAACCATGGGAAAACTATGGATTTTTTTTTGCTTTATGTCGCACCGACACAGATAGGTCTTATGGCGACGATGGGATAGGAAAGGCCTAGAAATGGGAAGGAAGCAGCCGTGGCCTTAATTAAGGTACAGCCCCAGCATTTGCCTGGTGTAAAAATGGGAAACTACGGAAAACAATTTTCAGGGCTGCCGACAGTGGGGTTTGAATCCACTATCTCCCAATTACTGGATACTGGTCACACTTAAGCGACTGCAGCTATCGAGCTCGGTCCAAGGGAAAGCGTTCAAATCTCAGCTGATAAGGCACCTGAGAATTCTCAATGGCACATCACAATCTCTTACTATACATCTAGGTCATCAGCCCCTAATGGTATGAAATGAGATGAGATGTAATGACAATTTAAAAGTTCATCCACTGACCAGAATTCAAAACGTGATGACGAAGAATGAATGGATGGATATGAATTTAAAACAATCAGTGGATCCGACCCACAATGCCCCACATTCCCAGAAACTAGCATTAAACAATAGTATTGCTGATCAAGGGACTGCTTCTACAGTCCTGAATCAATGATGATTGCAGTCTAAAGGGGCCCAAAATCCAGGTCATCTATCCCTCATAATTGTACTTAAAGTAGAACCGTGGTATTTGTCATGTTGCAGTACTAATCAAAAGAAGCGTAGACTCATGTTACTCCACACATTATGGTACTACTCACAGGTTAATGTAATATGCACATGTAACACAGACCTATGGTGTTTCTCACACTGCGGCACCATTTACAGGGAACGCAAATCTATGGTGTTCATAGGTGTAGTAATCAGGGACTCATGTGTGTTCCTCACATAGTGGGTACTAATCATAGGCAAGGTAGACCCATGGTGTCGCTCATATAGTGGTACTAATCGCAGGTACTGTAAAACCCACCCTGATTCACACACTATTGCTACTAATCACAAACCTATTGTGTATCTAACATAGTGGTACTACGCGCAAGTAAAAGCGACCCATGGTGTTCCCCACAGGGTGATACTAAATACAAGTAGTCACATTGTTCTAATTCAATCATTCCTTGGTCGCCCCTTTTAGTCACCTCTTACGACAGGCAGGGGATACTGTGGGTATATTCTTCGCCTGTGTCCCCACTCAAATGGGGCTCTCGGTTCTAGCTTAGCAGGTAGTAAATATCAGTACAATCTCATTTACTTTGGAACCAATAATGGCAACATTGTACAAAAGCGAACACAATGTATTAATTCAAGGGCAGTAAGTTAACAAGATCCTCACCCTGTAGCAAAAGTTAGGCTACTACTAAAAATACACAGATGATCAGTCAATGCATTCATGCAATGCAGAATGGCAGCCTTTATCTTACAATCATGCACAAGATTTCTTAAGAAAAGAAAAGTGTAATGCCAAAAAAGAGGGTGTTATATATACAGTATATGAAGTATCATGCATAAACAAACATAGCTGAACATATAATGTAATAACATTAAAGCTGCATACCTTAGTCTTGTGTCCATTTTATCTTAAGTACCTTACTAGAGCTACTTACAGAAATTAGGTTGTAAGTGGTTATGGCCTGGAAACATGCATGATCTCTAAGGTTTCATTTCTAATGAGAGGACATTTTAAGTCCTATGAATAATCACATTATTATATTGAAATCGCCCCAACTTTACGTCAAATGCCATTACCGGTACTATACAAATAAAATTTCTGAAGCTCCAGCATGTAGCCTAACAACTTGAAGTTATGTATGAGATTAGAATTTAAATCAACAGAATAGAAATATGAAAAATCCCTGAAGCAGTGATAATGTTTATCCTATATAGAGGTGTTATACTTACTGCATCCATTACAGAAGATGCCATTTTAATTTAAGATAAGAAGTGCCACAAAACAAAAATCATTATTTCTCATCTAACATCAACACAGTTGAACTTTTCTTTCACAGTAATCCTTATTGTATCCCACGCCAGAATATATCTTATTTTCTTCCAGCCACAGAGTACTTTGAGACCTTTATATTCTCCTGAAAAGTTTCACAGCTTCCTTTTCCTCTAGGCACTTAGAGGAAAACTGAAGATTAATATTACCAATACAATATAACGTTTACACGCAACCAAAATTCTCTGAGATTCAACTTCATCCATGAAGTATACAAAACTCCAAGGACTCCTTGCGTCTTTCTCCATCAAGTTATAGGTAATGCATTGTATCAAATGTAAGATATTCATAGAAATAAACTAAATCTGTTTTTTAATTAGACTTTATTTTTATGAAACTTTGAATAAAATATAAGCACAGATGACACATGCTAAAACTAACAGTCCAGGAATTATTATATTTGGAATTTACTTGAAAAATTACAACAACAACAAAATTAAAAGGAGAACATGATACATATTCACAAAAAAATTTGAAGAGAGACAATATGAAGTTAGAACATGTGAAATTTTGTGTATTTCTAACTTATATCAGTTATCCCAAGTAAAGATATTTACATTTACTAAAGAAACACCTGTTAATAAATTAATCCAGAAAATATCATCATGGCTCCTTTCAGAAAAAAACAAAATTTAATTTTATAACTATTAAAAAAAATAAACTTTCATTAATAATGTGGTAACACATTACAATGATGTAGGAATCAAACACATGCTCATCACTGATAGACTGTTACTTCATCAGAAGAGAAGCCTTCCTTAAAATTACACAATTTAGAAAGAAGAAAAAAAAGCATTCAAGTAAATAAGAAAACAGATATGTGCTCATAAGAAGACTGCAGCTACAAGTTCTTTCAATATTAAAAAAGTAGGTTTTTATATTTACATTTGATTTTTCTTTCAATGTATGTGGTGCCAGTAGTCTACCTTGCCATTCTTTTGACTGTCTGATTAAACTGTGGTGTCCTAACTGTCAGGCAAAGAATCTTGCATTTAAAAAGAAAATATTGTTGTCTTAACCTGGATGAATAACAGAATGACATAAAAATCTCACTTCTAAGGAGAATAAGCATGTTATTAAACATAACATGCTTCTGAGGTGATATGTAATAATCTTCAACCTGAAATTAGAGCATGTGAAATTTTGTAAATTTTCATGTCAGTTATTCAAAGTAAAAACATTTACATTTTAACCAACAAATATCTGTTAACAAAACAAAATTACTCTACAAAAAGATACCATGCCTCCTTTCAGGAACTGCTTATAATGTTGTATACTAATATCTAAAAAGTGAAGATAATGTCAATTTCCAATCATTCACTGTGCCATCCTTGGTGTAAAACTAATTATTGCAAAATCTATGGATTTAAAAAAATGATAGATGCAAAGAGAAGTACCTAGTAACTTTAAATTTGTTCAGAATGTCATTCAAAATTCAAATAATCTAGGTTCTGCTCCAATCCAGAAACGAAAGGGTGACTGAAAATTTTAAAGAAATGTAATAGCATTTACAGGGTTCACAGCAGACTGCAGGCCAAGCAAGGCAAATAAAGAAGACAACAGAATGCATGTGCAAGATTCTATTTAAGTGAGAGATAACATCAAATAATCACTTCTTCAGAAACCCTGAAGCACTAAAATCCAATGTGGTTCAGTTAACATCAGTGTGCACAATAGAAAAGTACACACTCCTTATTTTATCATATTCTTTTCACATATAAAACTACTTATTTCCTACCAGCAGATTAAACTGAATAGCTGCAGCAAATAGGGCTCATTTTTACAAGTAATTCAAAAGAAGACCTTCATTCCATTTTACACTTAACAATTGATTCAATAAATTTGATCCTTCATTAAATGATGTTTCATCATATGAGAATTACAAATTTTATATGATGTCTATGAAACTAAATGGCAAAAATACAAATTGAACAAATTAACCTAGTCATGTTATTTTCAGTTTTCCAGCAACACTTCAAGCAAAAATTGTATGCTCTAATTATCCATGTTTATGTTCAGACTTACCTGGCACATTGAGTGTCTCCTGCAGCAGAGAACGACTACTGGAGAAAAACGGCCTGAGGGAGGGTTTTGGAGTGGAGGATATACTCATTGTGTCCATCTCAGGCCCAGAGTCACTCAAATCTTCCAGCTCTTCAAACAAATCTTCAATTTCGGTAGGATCCATATCCCCACCTGCAATGATTCAGAGTTTTCATCAAATCCCGTTTTAAAAATGAAGAAACCTACATTACGCCTAATAAAGAAAGTTTATCTTCAATGTAGCACAATATACAGAGTAGGCCACAGGAAGCCAATGGTTTTTCGAGTAGAATAGCACAACAAAGTAGGCATTCAGCCAGAAAGTGGACACATTGAGCGCTTGCATAATGGCTAATAATGGCTACTATTATGACAATGGAACAGTGGACTGTTGTACATCGTGCATTCATGGTGGAAACTTAAAAAATTAACAGTGACTCAGTTGTGATAACACAGCAAATATTCCGTTGCCATTTCCACATTCCACATCTTGATATTGTTCCTAGCTAGATTACAATCAAACTGTGGGTATAGAATTTTAGATCTACCAGTACTTCTTATGCAGCGAAAACAAAATCACCATGTCCCATCCACATCATGAGAAACCCCACCAAATGTTGAAAGAGTGAGGCAAGCATTGGAAAGGAGTCCTCATCATTCATCTAGGAAACATACTGATGCCCTTCGTTTTTCGCATAGCAGCGCAAGAAGAATTGAAGAGCTTGTTTCCAAAGTGATGCAAATCCATGAAATGTAAAACTTCATGAATCATATATTTTTAAATGTTCTTATAATTAAATGCAGATATGACTATGAATATAATGAAGTCTACACTGTGTTTCAGAAATCTTTATCAATGGAAATGGTGGTAATTATCTCATGTAAGTACGAGTTAAGATCATTCTGGAACTAAATAATTTATTGATGTACAGTATGTTTTGAGTGACGTTTACGATCATATAAATGAGACTTAAACCTTTGGTATATGATGAGAGAGCCTATGAAATGAAATAGCGTATGGCTTTTAGTGCTGGGATGTGTCCGAGAACTTCCTGACCCTGCCGGGAATCGAACTCAGGATCCCTGTGACCAAAGGCCATGCTAACCATTTAGCCATGGAGCAAACTACACTGAGCAGTACAAAAAATGCAACCCTTCAATTTCTTTCAAAACTGAAATTTATTTTAAATTTATGACACTTTTATGAGACTAATCCACTATCTTATGATATAATATTGTGGTACGGTCCCAACTAAGTATCTAACAATGAAAATAAAATATAATTATAAAGGAATTGAACAAATTAAGCCAGTGATGCACATTTTAAGGAAATACTGAGTAAGCTCATAAAAGTAATGCACTTCTGTTTCGATGTTATATACTTCACAGACCTCACAGACAATCTCAGGGACCTCTGATTGCATCTTCAAAAATGTCTATTGCCCTGCTTGCAACAATGATGGCATTCAACCTTTCAGGCACACTCCTGACTAATGCGGTAATGTCCTGTTGAGGAATCATCTCCATTCTTCCAGGTGGGCATTCCGTAGGTCCTGTAGGGTCTCTGGATAGTGCTGACGGGCTCTTCTCCCCAGCTGATCCCAAACGTACTCAATAGGATTTAAATCAGGGCTTCAAGCAGGCCAAGCCATAGCACAAATCTATGTTTCATTGAAGAACTCTTGCACAATTCTTGCAACATGTGAGCGTGCATTGTTGTGCATTAGCGTAAAATCATCACCAATAAATGGAGCAAAAGGAATAACATGCTTCAGAAAGATTTCCTTCACATACCAATGTGCGGTAAGGCTCCCATTCTCCACGAATACCAAATCCATCCTTGCAGCTGTACTGATTCCTGCCCACACCATCATTGTTGTACTGCCCAGCCAAGATGTTCCCTTGCGAAACACATTTGAGCTGTACGATGCTCTCTGGTGAGTTCTGGAACTATAGCAGTCTTTTGGACTTAAGATTGGCTTCTTCCAGTCTTCTTTGAACAGTTCTCTCACTAACATTGACCTCTCGAACTTGGTGGAGTCGATTTCGTGTTTCAAAGGCGGTGGCGAGACGGTTGTGGAGAACTTGAAGTTGTAAGAAGCGGTCATCTCTCTCCGATGTTGCTCATTTCAGGCCTGATCCTGGTCTCCTTGCAAAGCTTCCAGTTACACTGTACCTTCATACAGTTCTGGAAATCGTGGCAGGTGTAGTCCTCAACACTTCTGCAACGTAATTCATGCTGCGACCAAATTCTACCAAAGCAACAGCTTTCACAGTTTGTTCAGGGCTTAACAGCATGTTTATTCCAGAAAGCTGATTAAGACAATCACAGAAAGATTCTCCAAACACATGTGATTGAAAGGAGAACAATTAAAGATAGAACAATAAGCGCTATAAGAGCAGGAAAACATCAATGGCTCACATCCAGCGATGTGTTTTCCAGACTGTGCAGGGAAAAAAAAACAATTGGGGCTAGTTCAATAAACAACCAACATTTTACTGTTTGCTCGCAAAGGAATGCCAGTAACATACCCCGTCTTAAAAAATTGGTTGAAGTGCTTCACTTTGATTAAATAGATAATTCTACAATAATTACACATAATTTATTGGGTGTTGTGTTCTTTGCGCTGTTCAGTGTATTTCATGACAGCAAAACTGAAAAATCATCAATTTTGGATTTACGTTACTTTAGAAATAAGCTCTTAAATTCTGCTCAAGTAGTTGCACATTGTTCCAAATAAAATAATATGAGTGCAAGAGTTAAATATGCATGACAAAGCACGATGAGCGCTGAAGTACATTTCCCTTCATGTGGTGCAGTGGACAAATATTTAATTACTAGTCTAATTCAAGACCCTAGCTGTCCTCTGCACAGTTTTCGTGTAACTATTTGGTGTGCGGTGGCACGTTTCAGGACCACAGAGGTGTGTCTCTTTGAATCAAGTTGCCACAGTGACATCTGCTCCATACAAGACAACGTTAAGGAACTTCTTTCCTCCAGAAGTGCATCGTTGTGGAATAGATCTCCAGATGACATGGTTCCAGCAAGATGGAGCAACAGCCCATACTGCCAGAACATCCATGGCTGTAGTTTGAGAAAGGATTCCAAGGTATCTGATTTGTAGATAAGGAGACATTCCATGGCCGGCTCACACCCCAGACTATGTTCTCTGGGGTTCAAATGCATGTGAACAAACCTAGGAACATTAACAAACTCAAAATTACAACACAAGTCTTAAGCTATGGCAGCCAAATCAACCACAACAGTTCAAGCAGTGAAGTGAAACCTGCACGACAGACTGGAGGAGTGTAGGACAAGTGGCTCTACCAAACTGTGTTTTATTTCCTACTGAAATAGAATGTTTAGTTATATCATTTTAATTCCATTCTGAAAACTGTCAGGTTCCCATGGCCTACTCTGTACATTTTTCTAAATACTGATCACATTAACAACTTCCCCTAAAATGACAGTTACCTACAATCATTATGTGTATATAAATTTTAAAAATACAGCATTGTGATTTCCAGATTAATATTATGCTCAGCACTGTTTATAGGTTGTTCGTCAAATCATGTGTAGCTCTATAAAATGAACTATCTAGTTCATGTAATGCCCTTCGGCATCTTTTACCACAAAGTAGTAGTAGTAGTAGTAGTAGTAGTAGTAGTAGTAGTAGTAGTAGTAGTAGTAGTAGTAGTAGTAGTAGTAGTAGTAGTAGTAGTAGTAGTAGTAGTAGTAGTAGTAGTAGTAGTAGTAGTAGTAGTAGTAGTAGTAGTAGTAGTAGTAGTAGTAGTAGTAGTAGTAGTAGTAGTAGTAGTAGTAGTAGTAGTAGTAGTAGTAGTAGTAGTAGTAGTAGTAGTAGTAGTAGTAGTAGTAGTAGTAGTAGTAGTAGTAGTAGTAGTAGTAGTAGTAGTAGTAGTAGTAGTAGTAGTAGTAGTAGTAGTAGTAGTAGTAGTAGTAGTAGTAGTAGTAGTACCGAGCTCGATAGCTGCAGTCGCTTAAGTGCGGCCAGTATCCAGTAATCGGGAGATCGTGGGTTTGAGCCCCACTGTCGCCAGCCCTGAAGATGGTTTTCCGTGGTTTCCCATTTTCACACCAGGCAAATGCCGGGGCTGTACCTTAATTAAGGCCACGGCCGCTTCCTTCCACTTCCTAGGCCTTTCCCGTCCCATCGTCGCCATAAGACATATCTGTGTCGGTGCGACGTAAAATAAATAGCAAAAAAAAAAAAAAAAAAGTAGTAGTAGTAGTAGTAGTAGTAGTAGTAGTAGTAGTAGTAAGCAAGGTCTCATCGGAAGAAAGAGGAATGAATTTTTCATTCTTTGAATATTCATGATGATTTTATTTATTATACAAAGGGGTTCACAACAAGGCTGCTCTTAGCACTGGAACACAAACTCTTCCCTTAAGATTGCCAACATTCCCAAGTGTATAATAATACCGAGATTTTGGTTTAAGGCAGGAATCTAACACGTAAATCCAATGTAGTTGGTTTCACCTTTCATAATCTAAAATGTAAAGAAATAATTGCATTCAACAGTGCTTTTTTTTTTTTTTTCAAGCAAAATAATCGCATGTCAATGGGTTAACAGTTGACAACATGAGATCCATGCACTGTTCCTAGATATCTCTTGGCAATGATCATGAGATCATTTGGTGCAATGCTGAAATCTTTATTATACTCAATTCTATTCACACACAATAAATTGTACATTCTTCTCTATATATAATTTGAACATGTTACACAATATTGTGAGAACACTGCAATACTCACGCCTAGGTGTTATACACCAAAAGAAAGGTCTCATCCCAGGATTACTAGAAAAATATTTTTTATTACATCAAGTCCTTTATCTGTGTAAAATAGTCACTTATTCGGAAATAGGAAGCTTAGGGCATTGCAGCTAAATGTATTCGCCGGTAGATAGCTAAAAATTGTCTCTGCTGATCTTTCTATACCAGCCGATAAAGGGCTCTGTGCAAGTTGTCTATGCAGATCTTTTTATGTTAGTCTAATAGATGGCTCTATGAAATCATGTTATCACCAGAATGTAAGTTGTTGCTCCATGTTAGTTGTAATAAACTCAGGATATTCTGGATTTCAAAAAGTCAAAACATTTATTTGCAAAATACAATGCTGTGGGTGTTTCATTTAACTGCATTTGCCAGTAGGTGGTTGTGCAAGTCTGTGAATGTGTGTCCATGTGATCTGCAGATCATTCAATGCCATGTTTCATCGACTGCCACTGGAGTGTGCTGTCCATGCACAATGTTAGCAATTTCATTACGCACACATACAGCACCACTGTGCCAAGAAATGGGTATTCTCTCAGACAATGGTTTTGTTTGTAGTTCCTTCAGTGCATACAACTAACTTCACTTGCTTATCTCATATCCTCACCTAACAGAAACCTACTTATTGATTCTGTTTGTCATTTTTAGTGATCAGGACCACACTTATATGGTTGTATATTTTCTTCTTCATACCAAATGAACTTCTGTAATTAGGTAAACAAGATTGCAGAGTACATAGAGTGTTAGCTATTTTATTTCACAATGCCATTGTGGAATGTTATACCCACCATGCCATTATGGCACATTTGATTATTTCTTCGTACCAAAAGCGCCATTGTATTAAATTTGGAATGCAGTGACGGAAGGACGTATTATCGATAACTGTGTATATGTGATCTCCGTTTTCTTTTCATGGTTATTTATTCCTTGACTGAATATCCTGCTGTAAAACAGAAAGACAATTATTATTCGGTTCATCATCGTTAGCTTTACAAAGGTGAAAAATGAGAGTATCCTCCTAATTCAATACATTATATATTCCGTTATTAGACGGAGTAAACAAATTCAAACATGTTTCGGCTCGTTTGAGCCATCTTCAGTGAAAAATTAGAGGGGTTGAAATAATTTACATAATATAAGTTGAAAAAATGCTAAAAAAACATAATGAAGGAGCAAATGAAAAAACAAACAAAAGAGAGTCTAGACGGAAACAAAATTAGCACAAATATACAATATTTACATCAATATGCGGAGCAAAAAACAACTTACTGCGACAAAATTCAGTGAAACGGGTGTTAATTTAAAATAATAATTGAAACTAAAAACTGTGTTAACCTAAGAAACAAAGGAATGAAAAAAAAACAAATGATGCAGATGGAAATGAACAATAGTAGCACATTGTGAGGTTGTGGGCCTCATAGTTTACAAAATATTGCTTTAGTAACAATAACTAAACAGGTTGAAATCACTGTCGAAAACCATCCTTGTAGAAACCCATCACATCAAATTGGTCAGGAGGGGAGCGGGAGCAAACATTTTTGAGAAACCAAGCCTGATATAACATGCAGGCGAAAAGCCTGTGACAAGGAAAAAACACCAGTGAAATTTAAAGCTTTAGAAACAGCAGCATTAAACGTGAGGAACTTCATCTTATTTGCCCGTATTGAACTGAGATCACAATTAAAATAAAAAAAAATATTTTAATTTTTAATTTATTTTAATTTTATTTTATTTTAATTTTTAATTTATTTTAATTTTTATTTTAATTGTGAAACAGCAGCATTCTCAATATCTTCTCAATCTAGCGGTCCCTTTCTTGATTATTGTTTCATAATGTTGGCTTGTGTCTTGCCTTATTATAAAGGGTCAGAAGGGCCGCGATATAAAACTGAGAAGCTGTGTTAGGTAGAAGACAGATGCATAGTAAACTGTAAGTGATCTAGTGGAAACCGTCAATGAAGTTCTAATCTGTAATGGAACAAAATGAGGTTGTGTGAGAAACGTAGGGTGATAAGAAAAAGTGTGGAATGGGTGTGAAGAAAGCTTAAACTTACGGTGTTTAGCAGGTGGTTGTCCTCTCGAATGTCCTGGCCTTCTCAAAGTAACGGTCTCGTTCGCGTGATCGAGTCTATTGTTGGTTCGGATGTGTTTGCTAGGATGGAAGGAGCGGAGGGGGAAGGGGCGGTGCAGGGCTGGTGTGAGGAGGGGGGAGTGATGGTGAGGTGGAGAGATGGAGGTGGGGTTTGTTTGTGTTATGGAAATTCTGACAAATATATGGAATGAATGTTTCAAGTAGAATGTTCTTTTTCTCGCTGACTTCATTTAAATTGTGAGAGGGGTTCATAAACTGATCTAAATCGATGTGGATGCTCTCAAGAATGTTGAGCAAGGTGCCTTTTTGCTCATAATGCAAGATCTTGAGGTCTTTATCTATTGAAATGTATTTGTGACTGGATGCTTTTTGATGTTCACTCATAGCTGAAAAACGATTATATTTGAGAGCGTTGCGATGTTCGGCGTATCTTATGACAAAATTGCGGCCTGTTTGACCAATACAGCTGGAATTACAGGATTGGCATTTTAATTTGTAAACTCCAGAGTTCAAATATTTGTTGTTAATATTGTTATTGTTGTTGTTGACAGTGTGTGGATTGAAAATGAGTTTGGAGTTGGTGTGGGAGGTTCTATAAGCTATTTTGATGTTGTGTTTCTTAAAAATATTAGAAATTTGGTAAATGCTACTATTATTGAAAGTGAATGTGGAAAACTTTTCTTTAGGAGCGGAATCTTTTTCTAGGGTAGTCTTGGGTCTGCTTTTATATCTATTGATGATTCTGCTGACGAAGGTTCTACTGAAATCATTGTGTTTTGCAATACTGTAAATGGTATTAATTTCTTTTTTGTAATTCTTGCGAGATAAAGGGACAGTTAATGCTCTGAGGACCATGCTATTGTAAGCTGCTTTCTTATGTATGTCTGGGTACACAGAGGTCTGATGAATGGTATTGATGGTGTGGGTGGGTTTCCTGTATATACTGAAGGATAAAGTGTTGTTGCTGTTGCGCATAATGGTTAAGTCCAGGTAATTAAGGGCTTTATTGTTTTCTGACTCTATGGTGAATTTTATATGTGGGTCAATGGAGTTGAGAAATCCAAGTACTGTGTTGCTGTTAGTAACGTGGGAGTCTAAAATAACAAACGTGTCATCTACAAAGCGTGCCCAGTGTTGAATGCCATAGATCTTGCCAATGATGTGAGAATGCTCTAAATGATCAATGTAGATATCTGCAAGGATTCCTGAAGCTGGTGACCCCATGGGTTGGTAAATGACATTATTGAAAGTGAAGAAATTGTTGTTCAAAGTAAATTCCAGAATCCGAATAAATTCATCTATTTCGCCTATACTTAAATTGCTGAATTTGGAGAGATTGTTCTTGATCAAATGTACGGTGCTGTTAACAGGAACATTAGCATACATGTTAGTAATATCAAAAGAATGAAGAGTGTGGTGTTTGGATAAATTAAAGTGTTTAATCTCGTTGCAGAATTCTAAGGAGTTCTTTACTGATGTGTTGGCTTGAAAACGATAGTGTGACTTGAGGAATTTGTGAATGAACCAAGATACTTCATAGGTCGGACTGTTTCTGAAATTGATAATGGGTCTTATGGGGATGTCTGCTTTATGGATCTTGGGTAGCGTTTTGGCTGTGGGAAGCTTCGGATTCATGATAATCATTTTGGATATTTCAAGGTCATTAAACAGAAATGAAATGTTCTTGATGATGGTTTTTAGGTCTCTCTGTATTTTATTAGTTGGATCTTTTTTAGAGGTTATGAATTTGTTGTCTGCAAAAAAGTGTGTGCTTTATTAACATAGTCACTTCTGTCCATGATTACGGTGGCATTTCCTTTGTCGGCTTTTGTTATAATTAAGTTGTTGGACTTTTTTCTTTAGTTTGTTTACTTTAGCTGTGTGCAATGTGTTAGGTTTAATGGTTTGTTGTTGATTAAGGATGGAAGATAGCTTGCGTTTGACTTCATATCGGACCTCTTCTTGTATGTTTATTGGTAATTTATTAATGGCCAATTCAGATTCAGCTATGGTGAAAATTAAATTATTACGGTTAGAAGGATTACCCCAATTATGTTTAGGTCCCTGCTCAGCACATCGAGATCATCGGCATCAAGATTGATTTTACTTAAGTTTACTACAGGTTGGTGAAAATCATTAGGCCTTGTGTTATTTGGGGTGTTATGTTTGCTAAGCGTTGTTTTTGTTTTTGAAAGAGCATTCCATTTCTTGTCAAGTGTGTTTTGTTTCTTTAACAAAGTGAGGTTAAGTTTGTTAGAGATGTGTAATTGAAACGACGTCCATTCAAGGGGGCAAAGGAGAGTGGAAACTTCTAAATGAGTTCATATAGTTTGTGGTTCAGGAGAGATTTCTTTTTATGGAGAAATTTGATTTCCTCTTTAATCCATTTTTCATTTGCTCCTTCATTTTTTTAGCATTTTTTTCAACTTATATTACCGTATGTAAATTATTTCAACCCCTCTAATTTTTCACTGAAGATGGCTCAAACGAGCCGAAACATGTTTGAATTTGTTTACTCCGTCTAATGGCAGAATATATAATGTATTGAATTAGGAGGATACTCTCATTTTTCACCTTTGTAAAGTGAAAACCATCAATACGGAAGATTCTAATATCTTGTAATCATCATCGTTAGCACTGAAAAGCACACATGCACACACATGCACACACACTTACTCTCTCTCTCTCTCTCATTGATTTTCTTTTGTGAAATGTGAAATGAGTTCTGTTCCTAAGAGAGGACACCCAAGAAGGCATGCTGTTTTACGAAGCACTGCAGATGTCAGAGCTCGAGCTAGGGATTGAGTTAATAATTACCACAATAGGGAACTAAGTCCTTTGGCTTGGAACACTATTTACAATGAAACTTCCATTGAATTATTCAGGGTAGAGTTATTAAATGAAATCTGTATTCACTTTCCAGCATGACATTTTGCTGCGGAAATGGTAAATGGACATTTTAAATCGTGTTGCTACAATGATTTGGTTTATTTTCCACAACCTCGAGTAAACGACACACTTAAAGGTACAGTATATGATAATGATTTCATGAACCATATAAGACAATATAACAGTACAATGCTCTTTGCATCCTTCTCTGCTAATTGTAACAACATTTCAGGATTAGGTCCTTACTGTTTTAAGATTCATGGATGATTCATAGGTACATATCAGATTTAATGCCTACTGAAAATTGCCAAGCATTATACGGCCAGCTGTATGCGATAGATTCAAGTCTCGTGAACAGAATTCATTGTGAAAATTCTATAAATTCCTCTCTTAATTCAGAGACAAGTGGAAGACTCTTCAACAGTGTGCTAAACGACCCATACCTACCCATACACTAGCGTACATCATATCATAATGCTGGCAAAGCAATGTGACAAGAAATAATTTCGCAGCTATTGCTGGGACATGCCATTAGTTAATTTAAGTTTTGGATTTCTTCCACAAATATCACATGTACAAAGAATAGAATGATGCAATATCCATACGTAATATACTAAGCAGGCAATGGTCCATATACAATACCATAAGTCCGAAAGAAAAGATGGAGCCGTTACTAGCCATACAGTCTAACAACTCCAAGAACATTGTTCAAGCTTCCTGTGTATATAACCTATGGAAAATATTGACATTGACTTTTTAAAAGTCAACATTTGAGAAAGAAAGTATTACTGAATATTGTACATTAACAAAGAATCCTATAAGCAGACTACAGTGTTCAACTATTTTCAGTCTTTCTCTCAATATTCACTATGGTACAGTAAGCTAAATTAAATATATTATTCTTCAAATTAGAAAGTATGGTAACTATGATTTTAAATTACTCAACACTGGTATGTGTTCACAGTTACATGCAAAAAATTCCAGAGCCTTGCCATGTACAAGATTCTTTAAGGGGTCACTAAATATATTGACATGAGAATGTTGTACGTAGGCACTCATACAGCCCCAGCCAAATGAGAAATTTGTAACCTTGACCACAAGGAGACAGCACTGAACCAACCATGTTACCCAGCCAGTATGTCTGCAGAAGTTCAACTATATGTTACGTCCCACTTACGAACCCTTAAATACTTGTTTATAAGAGTTTTGCTGAATACTGCAAGAGAAGCTCCTTCTCCCAACCTATGTTACTATTGTGTACACAAAGGTATTCACTGTGACACTCAACTTACCAGACAATTTTTGACCAATTTCCTCCTGATCGTTGTCCAGTCCTTGGAGGTCTTCGCTGACACGAAATCTCTTGAGCAGAGCAATGAATTTCTGCTTTAAATTTCGTTGCTATAATCAGAGGAAAAAAACCATTACAAAAGCTTAAATTCTACAAATACATTCTAACATTATCAAGAGTAAAAACTCCAAGGCGAGAAGAAAAAAGAAAAACAGTATTTAAGAGTATAGTTAAGGAATATATATTATTTTAACCCTCCAAGTGGCAAGCGCCTGATGTCAGGCGTTTTATGCGTTTGCCCAGTGGCAACGCCTGATATCAGGCGTTTTGACATGCTCTTTATTTTATTTCGATAATCTTATTATTATTCATCGAAATGTGCTAATTACGAATCAACTGAAGGAGAAATGTTCGGCCATAATCATGAAATAGTTTGTATAATAACATCTTACACTAATCTAGTGTAAATCGTTGCCAAAGTAGCGTCATAATTCCGCTGTCTTGTGCTAGCTGCTACATACTCAGCGGCCGGCCACACGAATGTCTCAGCTGAGCCAGCTATATTTAGTCGCCAGTTTTCCTTCTGATATCAATCTGAAGTGTTGATATGCACTCATCTCAGCAATACTGAATCATTTCCTCACAGGAACAGTGAATAAATCTTCAAAGGTACTGTCTCAGATTGTTTTAGGTACAAAACTTGAACCTAGGCAAATCGTTTACTCTAGGGCAAGGTGACGTTCTACTGGTTGCTTATAAAGAGGCGAAAACAAGGAAACCAGTTTATTGTCTCACAACGGGATGTTACACTGAGGGAAATGAGGGGTTGAAACCACTAATGATTCATAAGTACAATAACTTCATGGGAGGTGTAGATAATAAAAGTAAGTGCATTTTCCATGCCACTTGTTCCAGACCCACTAGAAGGTACTGGAAGCAGTTTTTTTTTTTTTCAAATCTTCTAGATATGACATTATTTGACACATACGTCCTGTACATAAAGAACACTGATAAGCCTTTAGCAAGATGAGACTTCATGATCACTATAGTTAGGGGATTGCTAAATGCACAGTTCCCAATTCCAGTTGTAAGGCCAAGAGTTCATGCAGGAGGCCCCTCTCATGCTCTCGAAAAATTGCCACAGAACAACAATCGCCTATGTGTTGTGTGCTTGAAAGTAAAGAAGAAGAAGGAGAAGAAGTCTACATTCTGGTGTCGAGGATATAATGGTGGTATTCACCAGGGGTGTCATAAACTGGTGCACTTCTGGAGACCTCACAATCATGGAGTTAAAAGAAAGACCCACCCAAGAGACTCTGAGTGAAATGTACAAGTGGTAGCATACAATTGTTGTATACATTGTTGTATAATTTTCCAGCTAAGATCAGTATTATAAACTGTATACTGGTACGCACCTACTTACTATGAAATGGTGCTTCTTTTGTATATGTCATTTTTTAAATTTGCCTAAATATAAACATATTATATATAGCAAAACTTTTGCAAAAATAAGTAATGTAAACAAATTCAACATAATTTTGGTCTTACACTTTGTGGATGATAAATAACAGCTTTAGTATCATCATCATCTTATTCCTTGTACTTTTGAGGATAAAAGGGTGTGCTGTTTATGTATGTATAATATGTCAAAGATTTTTAACACAATTTATACTAAGAGTCTGCAACACCGGTAAAATATCGCTGCCATTACAGGATAAATGACCGCCACTTCGAGGGTTAAAGTTCCGTTTGGGTCTGCTATGGACCACATGGTTCTTATTTCTAGCAGGTTTCTTCCTAGACCAGTACTCCTTCATTCTTGCACTGTAAACGTCTTGAGTCCATTTCACACCTCCTCCCAGACACACTGTTTTTTCTGTTAGTTACCGGAGAGAGTTTGATGTTCTGATCAATGTTCTGTACCTATTCTTGTCATAGATTTCACTGGGAGCAATGTCCAATTGCTGAAGGTCTTTTCAGACAAGTCTTGCCCACTTGGCATTAGTCACTTTCCCTCTAGAGATGGTGTGGAAGATTCTGGAAGTGAGCCTCTCATGACCACAGAAGTTCAATCTCCTCTTCCTCATAGATGTTGTAATGCTCTCTAATTGTTGGTACAGTTCATTGTTGGGCCTGATTCTGCACTTCCTTTCTTCTTTAATAGGGCCAATGATTTTTCTCAGTATCTTCCTTTCCTTCAGCTCCAGTTTTCCGAGTTGCCTTTTTCTTACCATATTTACGCATTCTGAGGTGTATAGTGCCGACGGTCTCACTACAGTACTGTAATGCTTGATTCTGAGTTTAAGGGAGAGGGATTTGGATTTGTACATACTTTTACATATGTGGTAGGTGCATTCCAATTTGATGCAACTGCTGTTCATGGCCTGATCTTCATTCATGTTTGGGGTTATCCATTTACCTAGGTATTTGAAGGAGTTAGTCCTTTGTACTTATTTATTTTATTTATTTATTTAAACCCGCCAGGTGGCTAATGTCCTAAAGACATGAAGAATATATGGACTGACACCGTGGTTAGCTGTTTTGAGTCCCGTTGGTCTAATTGAATTTCACCATCAGAATGTTGGCCGGTAGGGTAGGAGATGTGGTGGTATACAATTTCTAATCACTACATTGCGTGCTAAAATCCTGGCTTAAATTCCAAACCTTTCTGCAGTGCTCATATGGAGTAAGGGCACAAGATTCTGTTAACGATGATTCATCCGTCGGATGGGGACATAAAGCCTTGAGCAGACTGCTTGGTGCTATCTGACAGGAGTAGGTTATGTGCTGGTACTGGGTTTCACCCTTTCCTTCCTACTATCATCATATCACATCATTAGTTTCATCTCATTAACTCCTCTGATGAGGCTGACGTCAGGAAGGACTTCCGGTTGTAAAAACTCACTACAAAGATTCATCTACTTTATACCCAACCCCACAGAGAAACTGAACAAGCGTTCGACATTTATTAATTTATTTAATATTTAATTAATAAAAGGAAGATTTCTACCATTCCCATAATTGAAGAAAACAGAATCACAATTCAAGAAATATACACATATATTATGTTAATTTATTTCCATTTAAATTGCAGTATAGAAGCAAATAGTAAGAAGTTATTCTTATAAATATACACTCATGAGCAACTAAATCAGCTGCCGTAGTGGGGAAATGGCACTGTGCTCAGCCTACTGAAAGTAACAGAAAGGAATGGCATGTAACAATGAGGAAGACAGACCTCGCATAAGCTGTATGAGTAACAGTTTACTACACGATGGGTAAGACGAGACTTCAGCACATATGATCGCAGCCAGACTGTCAGTGCCAGATGTATGGGCCACTCAATTTCTGAAGTCATGCAGACTCTAGGCTTTCCAAGGGCCACCGTATCAAGAGTGTACCAAGAGTAAGTGAATTAAGCAAACCCAGCACAAGCATGGTCAACTATAGTGGTGTATGATGCGCTGATGACAGGGTTCAATGGTGGCTAGTTTGGATCATACAAGCAGATAGATGGGCCACAGTGCAGCAGATCACTTGCCAATTCAGTGCTGGACAACGACGATGTGAGAATAGCCATACCATCCAGAAACATCTCCTTGCAATGGGGTACAGAAGCAATTGTCTCGCGAGGGTAGCTCTGCTCAACACCTGTCACAAGGCACAATGGCTGACATGGGCAAAGAAACACCACAACTGGATTTCAAAGCATGAGAAAAGGTCACATGGCCAGATGAGTCGAGGTACCAGTTGGAACACGCCATCAACCATATAAAGCAATGGATCCCTCTTGCCAGCTGGGTAGAGTTCAGGCTGGTGGTTGTGGAATCCTCATATGGGGATTGTTCACATGGAATAAACCAGAACACCTGATACATATGACAATGTCCCTCACCAGTGATTGTTACAGCAACCTGCTGGCAGATCATGTTCACCCCTTTGTTAAACCCCCAGCACCCTGCAGCAAGACAATGTTCCAGCCCATTGATCCCAAACTGTGGCTGACAGGTTCAAGGAGCATTTCCCGGATGTGAAGTTGTTTGCGTGCCCCCCAAAGAGCACCAATATCAATCTCACTGAGCACATCTGTGATGTTGTTGAGAGGGATATGCGTACCCTGGACCCTACTATGACCAAACTACATGGATTGTGGGAGGCTGTGCAGCAATCATGGATCGGTTTATCGCTGTTTTGGTTTCCCAAATAAATAAAAATGAAGTATGGCTCCCCAATGCTTCTGGTGTATTGTGGAGTCCATGCCATGCCACACTGCCACTGTCATCAAGGCAAAAGGGAGTGCTACATGCTACTAGCCAAGTTGCTCTAACTGCTCATGAGTGTATAAATGATAGGTTAGGAATGAATACGGTGACAGAAGTTTATGCATATGAACTGGTCTAGGTAGGAACAAATGGGCCAAATGGAAGAAAACAGGCTCTCTAGGCGACCACAGGTCTCAAGTCTAGAAGGCACGAGAACCAAAGGGAGGTGTATAAAAAATAATAAAAAAGCAACACATCGATTCCTTGAAAATGAGATTTCTTTTGAATTCCAGTTACTTCTATGGCATTAACCTACTATTTTATGATAAAATATTTGTGGTATGGACTCCTTTAGCTGTATGACAATGAAAAAGAATGGAATGATTTTTATGAACAATTTGATTAAGCCAGGGACATGCAAGTATCATGTAGGTATTTATAGTTCAAGCAAATTTTGATGAAGCTCATGTTAACTTTTCAGGCCACGCTCCTGATTAATGCTACAATGTCCTCTTGAGTAATCATCTCATATTCTTCCAGGACAGCCTCCTGTAGATCCTGCAGGGTGTATGGATAGTGCTGACAGGCCCTTCTCCTGAGCTGGTTCCATAGATGTTCAATAGGATTCAAATCGTGGCTTCGAGCAAGCCAAACAAAACATGAATCTCTGTTTGAAAGAACATATGGGCATCCACTGTCCTGCATTAATGTGAAACCATTTCCAACAAATGGAGCAAAAGGCACAACATGCTCCAGAAGGACTTCCTCCACATACCGATGTGGTGTAAGACTCCCATGCTCCACGAAGAACAAATCCGTCCTTGCAATCATATTGACTCCAGCCAAATTGCTCGCCACGTGAACCATTCTGACTACATTGTACGTAAGTTTTGGACACAATGGGAACGTGAGGACACACACACATGTGCGCACGCTGAGAAGGCTTGAGTTGGCAGGGATCATTTCATCATACAACAGGCTGTAAGCATTCCATGGTCATAAGTGTGTGCCATCCAGACATGTCAAATCCACCAGTACCATACCAAGGCAGCTAGCAAAGCAAGATCTGTTGTCATGGTGTCCATTATGACATCTACCATTACAACCTGAGCATCACCAAACACATTTAAACTTCTGCGAGGAACAGATAGCATGGCAGCTTGTGGATTGGCAACGAGTGGTGTTCAGCAATGAGTCGTGGTACTGACTGAATACAGATGACCACCAAATGTGAGTCTAGAAACATCCTGGCCAGTGCAGTTGTCCATGCTTCATTGTCGGATGTCACCCCCCACCCCGCAAAGAGAGGTGCCATTGCATGGGGTGTCATTTTCTATGATTCCTGCTCCCCACTGGTGGTGAATGAAGACACTCTGATGGCACTGAAATAATTCCAGATATTCTGTGACCATGTGTCACCCTTTCTAGTACAGCTCAACAATCCCATTTTTCAGCAGGATAATGCTCGGCCTCACACAGCAAGAGTATCACTGACTGCCTCCGTAATGTCAACACGCTTCCTTGGCCAGCAAGCAAGTTTTTCTGACCTCTCAGTCACTTAGAATGTTTCAGACCAAACTGAATTTAATTTTGGCCAGTGGCAACTAAGGCAGATTTGGAGGGTCAGGGGCAACAGCTATTGCAAAATCTTCCTCAGGAGGTGTTTGTATGCTACCATGCCCGATCGTATCACCTCTGTTGTTCTGTAACAACCTTAATGACGACAAGGAAATTAAGAGTCCTTTGTACGCATTAATACCTAAGTTGTTGAAAACAGTTATCCCACTGTTCTGTAACAACCAATACTACGCAGAACATATTTTTTAATTATAATAAAATAAATAATAATAACAGCAAATATCAGAATTCAGGAGTTTATAGGTTGACTTGTTCACAGTGTGGTTATTCATACGTTGGTCAAACTGGGCGAAGTTTTATTACAAGGTATTTGGAACATTTCAATGCCGAAAAACATAACAAATATTCCGCTATGAGTACACACATGAAGGAAACAGGCCACCATTTTACCACAATAGAAACAGATCTAACAATAATAAAGAATACTAACAAGGGAAAACTGCTAAACGAATTTGAAAATATCTATATTTATTTGGACAAAATGTTTAATGAGGATTATAACCTTAATGACGACACGGAAATTAAGAGTCCTTTGTACACATTAATACCTAAGTTGTTGAAAACAGTTACCCCAAATCAAAAGAGAATCCCGCATATTTTAAAATTACCAATACAACTCCAAACACGCCCCCAGATACCATACCTACAATTCCCCCTCCGAATAATCCCCCTTCCATATCGACACCAGTATGTACCAATCCGCCCAGTTCTTCCCTTTCTCAACTCGTCCCCCTCCCTCCGCCACACCCATACAATACACGTAGTAGAAACGCCAGTCAGATTACCGCTAGCAACAGAACAAGTTAGACACTCTACGGCATTCGAGTAAGTACGCATTTTAACGTAACCCATAACCGTATACAACCACAACTGTTATTTTTGTACATACACTTTAAATGCATTTTTAAATATTTTTCTTTACAGTCTATCCAACATTCTAATCATTGAAAATTTACACAACAGAGGGGATACTACAATTATATTGATAAATATCTTCAATCCAGTGCATTGTCGTGAATTTACGACGTGTATTTTTAATTCAACGTATTCTTATTCGACTGGTTACATAACCAATTTAACTCAGGAAGAATTACCATGATCATCGCTGACCTAATCTTCTACTATATGATTAATTAGAGCCCTTGTTTTATATATATTTTGTTCTTCGAATTTCTACTTGCTGATGAATACAGTTTAATATGGACCTCCACCAAATGTTAAAGAAAATGGATCCATTTCAATTTCAGACGAATGCCGTTTGACAATCTTCCTACCAACATTAACATATATATTTTTTAGACTGACTATGAGATTGACCTACAATTGTTTTAACTTGTTGTTTATAAGATTTACTTATAACTTTTTAATAATGGTATCAAAAACAACTTTTAATGTCACATTTTATTCCAATCTTATATGACTGATTATTGTAAGACAGTCTTAAATGTAACTATTATTTTTAAAGTTGTTCATAGTGCTGATGATGCCCGTTAAGAAGGGTGAAACATGTTCACGATTTTTCAATTATTTATGATCATTTAACCACAATAGTGGTAATTGTAAGTACTGACTAGGTTGACATTAAACAAATATTTTTTAAAAAATTATATGTAATCACTGTCGTCAATACGGACCAAATATGAGATTAATGACTTGTAACATACTGGATACTGGCCGCACTTAAGTGACTGCATCTGTCGAGCTTGGTTACGGGTGGTTCAACACCATACCATGATGAATAGAATACCTATGTGATCACTACACTCTGTTAACATTGTCATTGGTGGCCGTGCCGGAGTATGGCGCTGCAGTCACAACGAACCAGCTGCAACAAAACATGTGCGCCAAATTGTCGACTAAGGTAATAGTGTGCATGTGTGAAGTCATGGTGATAATTTTAATGCCTATTGAGGGAATTAGTTTGTTTTGATATTTTTCAGAAGTCTGTATTAATATCTGTGCAGTGTTTTGTGTGTGCAAAAAAGTAGTTTTTTTATTATTTCGAGAAAATGTCGTACTGTTTCGTTCCTGGCTGTAAATTGGGTTACGGAAGGAAGCCTGATCGTAGACGATTTTTATACCGCCAAAAGAAAATAATCTGTTTGCGAAGTGGATGAGAGTTATTCCGCGGAAAGATAAGCAATTTTCAGCCAAAAGCAGAATATGTGACCTGCATTTTTCAGCAGATTTAATTAACATAAAGGTGGACCGTTTTGTTGTGAATGGTAAAAATGTTGAACTTCCCAGTGTGAGGTGGAAATTCCAGGAGCAGTGCCTCATATTTTTTCCAAATTTACCGAAATACCTATCCACTGAGGTAAAATTGCGAAAGGCACCCAGTAGGAAAAGAAATGGAGACGCTATCAAGAGGATAAGGAATAAGAATCACGATGTGTGTGAAGCAGTGATGGCAACATTGAGCGGTAAGGTTTAAGGTCAGCCTAGTTGTAGTCAAATTCACGGCTAGTCTAGTTCTCTTACCAATGCCGAAAAGCCAACAGTGTCTCTTAAAAGGTGACTAAAAAAAAGCAAGTCATAATTTAATGAGAGCTAAATGTCTCCTTCCTCAGTGAGAGCTAGGATTAATTTCTTACAGGGGTAGATTAAGAAAACGGAATGTTTAATGTGCTTTGTATGGGAATAAATTAACAAGAGTTATGCAATATCATTTACTTGATATCTTATAATTGCCCTTCAATACTGAACAAAAATGACATTTTTTAGCTTATAATAATGTTTAAAAAGAGCTGCCTCTGTAGATCAGTGGTAGAATGTTGGCCTCTGAATCCCAAGATAGCGGGTTCAAACCCGGCAGAGGTAGTCAGATTTTTGAAGGGCCATATGATTATTATTATTATTATTATTATTATTATTATTATTATTATTATTATTATTATTATTATTATTATTATTATTATTATTATTATTATTATTATTATCTGCCTTTGCTGGCAGGACCTAGTGTTTACTGTGCACTATGTCTTCTGGTATGGGCTAGAGCAATTTTGTTACTTTCATTGATCTGTCTCTGTCTTATCCTTGGCTTTGACAATATGAAAGTGACTGAGGTATGAGCGATGCTAGTAATGCCATTCCTTATGCAGCCAGTCCCTGTTATGAATGGTGTGAAAACGTTGCTCATAGGATCGTTTGGTGCATGCATTTCAGTGGGCTTGGCAGACTGATATGTAATAGCAACTTCTGGCTCGGTGAGGAAAGCAACGGGAAACTACCTCACTCCTCATTTCCCTAGTACGCCTCTTCAGTAATGCCTAGGCCATCTATGACAGCTGATGGCAGAGCTGTTGAGGATCCAACCAGCCTTAGGGCTGAAGACTGAACATACATTATTATTATTATTATTATTATTATTATTATTATTATTATTATTATTATTATTATTGTTTAAAAAGAGCCCGCCTGGTGGCCATGATCGTCAAGGCGCTGAAGTCTAAAGGGTCTGAACCGAGGTTAGCCGGTTCGAGTCCCGTTGGTCGAAAAAATTTTCACTATCAGAATGTTGGCCGGCAGGGTAGGGGAGGTGGTGGTAAACAATTTCTAATCACTAGATTGCATGCCAAAAGCCTGGATTAAATTCCAAACCTCTCTGCAGTGTTCATATGGAGTGAGGGCATATGACACTGTTGATGGTGATTCGACCGTCGGATGGAGACGTTAAGCCTTGAGCAGACCCCTTGGTGCTATTCGACAGGAGTAGGCTATGTGCCGGCACCGGGTTTCACCCTCTCCCTACTATCATATATCACGTCATTCATTTCATCTCATTAACTCCTCTGATGAGGTTGACGTCAGGAAGGGCATCCGGTCATAAAAAACCCACCACAACAGATTCATCTCACCTCGTACCCAACCCCGTAGGGAAATGGAACAAGGGTTAGACAAACAATAATGTTTAAAAAGGTTTTTTTAAGGAACTTATGTAAAGCACAATATTGCTTTCGCTTTTCATAATGTTCCATTTTTTCTCATGTGTTCTCTTGTTCCATTTTATCTTGTGTGTTCTCTTATTAAAGTCCAAAGATATTTCTTCGTAGGGACTGATAATATTACAGTATTTACAACTCCCCAACAGTATTATTCAGAAGTCTCTAAACAATTTGGTGTTGTATTTGTATATTATCATACCAGTGTAACCTCCTCTAAAACAGATGACCGTGTAGCACTGGTGATTGGCTCCACTAGCACCCGCTCTGCAGGAGTGTGCTTTAACTCAGTGAGTCATCTCGTCAGGTATTCTATTCGTCATGACCATACCAAGTGTTTGTTACCTTGCTATAAATGCCTAGTGTGATACAATATTTTGATGTTTACTTTTTATACTACCACATCCTCTGCAAACACTCACTTATATGCCCCTATGAGGACTCCTTCATGGTGTGCATTATTTTATTTATTTTCAAATGAGTGTATAATTTTTCTTGGAACTTCTAAATTGATGTCAAAAGATATATAGATTATAACTAGGTTCCTACCCAGAGGAGTGGCCGCATGTTTTAACTCACTATGGCTGTGGAGCCAAGCTATCCATTCGGAAGACATGTGGGTTTGAACTCCACCATCAGCTATCCTGAGAATGGTTTTATATGGTTTCCCATCTTTGCATACAGGCAAATGCCATGACAATTCCTATTCATAAGCCACAGCCGATTCCCTCCCCCTTCTTACCTAATTTCCTTCACCCTCATTCATTTCCATCTTCATTGCCTGCTCAACTGAGGTTGGCGTCAGGAAAGGGATCCAGCCATAAAAACATGCCATAAATTTTATCTCACCTATCCCCAACCCCATATGAGGAATGGGGACAATGAGGTAGATATACATGTATGCAACTAGGTCCCCCCATTAGTCCTTAAGTGATATCTGACAAAGTGTACCTTAAATGTAAGGAACTTCATATTAAACGTAAGGAACTTCTTATGGGAAAACTTAAAATAAATGTTAATCCACTAGTCACGCTGAAATACGAAGTATTAGTACAGTGTTGCACCCAAGAGTTGTAGTATATTATTGGTTGACTACTGGCAGAAAGCTGGTGCCTGCCTCATTTAGTAAGAATGCAAAAGTAATATGAGTAGACTCGATGAATGTACTTGCAATAAAATGCACACTTATAACAAATTTAAACATGATCGACACTGAGCAAAAAAGTATTTATTGCATAGACTGGGATATACCTCTTAAGGAGGACTCCTATGACAAGTTTGTGTAGAAGATTCTTCCAGATTTTCCTAAGAAAACACTATTATGAAAGTTTTATGTCCACAGTTTTAAAGGTAGCATGAGATGGGTTTTGTCTTGTGCAAAAAGAGGGATTGCATAAAGAGAGTCCTTAGAGAAGGAAGACTTCAAGATATACAAGCTAGGATTGATGCAAGCCCCTCTAAACCTACAAAGGCATCTTGAACACACAAACAAACTAATAAGCAAGCAGAAAACAAACAAATAAACAAAGTCAACCTAATGTGTTATTTAATAATATCTGTCTTTAAAGGTAATTTATAAAGTATTGTGCATTAGAGGACAAAAGAAAGTTCATCTTGTAAGACAGAAAGGGTTCATTTTTGAACACATTCTATGTGTGCATCATGTTTCTCCTGAAACACCCTTACCAAAATAAAAAGCAATTCTAAAAATATATAATTAAGCATGTCCACAGTGCCATTCATATTTTATTCATTATGTGCTATTTCATTTTCCACATTATTTTCACTTTAACATCAAAATTGGCTTTTTAGTACTAGTCTTTGATGGACCTGACCTAAATCCTGCTTTGTGTGTCAAGCGGTTAAGCTTGCAGTATCAGCAGAGATGATCAAAATGAGAACATACAAAAGCATTGCACCTAACCCTGAAAGATGAGGCATCACTGATGTTAAAGTAAACAAGAAGATAGAGAATCTTGGAAGTACATTGTCAGTAACATAAATTGAAATTCTCCTCCTTTGGATAAACATTGACTTTATACAAAACTTCTTATAAGTTATACAAAATGTAAACCAAAAATGTACATTACACTTTTAATTTATGTCACGTTAACAATATTACTGAACAGTACTGACGATTAATCTAAGTGAACTTCCTGAAAAAATAGTTTAAAATGACTTGACGATTATGATAATGTAATGCCTTTCTCAAAATCTGTAACTCCAAATATTAAAACACAATTAGTAATCAACAAAGGTAAGAAAATATTTTAGATTAGTTCTTTCATTTTCTCTGGCAATTGCTCTGTATTCATACATTTGAATCTCACAAAGTATGGAACAAGATTACTCACCCTGACATTGCCTGGTAGTTTGACACGAGATGATTTGCGTGCTCGCCGACCCATGGGATCTTCAGGCATTGGCTCCGAATCTGAACCTTCAGCTTCCCCATCTTCATTACTGCTGAATTCCTCATCGTCATCAGAGTAATCAGCTACACGATCTAAGAATGGATAAATACCTGTTATCAGTATATTAATGATCACAGTGGTCTGTATGTATTCACCACATAAAGGAGACAACAATGAGGTAGACAAGTTTTATAGACATTGAGCAAAGTAGCAAATACAATGCAATACTAAAGGATGAATTTAACACAAGGAATGGAAACAGATCAGAAGAATATAGAAGGTGATAGGCAAGTATGGAGAAGATATGGAAGCTACCAAGAATAGGCATTACCACATCATTTCTAAGCATGTAGCAAATTTGTCCTAAGTATTCACTACTATAGGCTATTTGAGAAGACAGGTTTGCTTATATCATAAATTACTTCATAGCAAATAAGCAAGTACTACCACAGCCTGATTAGCAGTGAAATAAGTGGTGCTATATCTGAGGCACAGAAAGTAAAGTCTGACTAAAGGTAGATAAGGGTCAAAAGAAATCACCAACATAAGGAAATTCGACAGACAGACAGACAGACAGACAGACAGACAGACAGACAGACAGACAGACAGACAGACAGACAGATGGCAATGATAATAATGAAAATAGTAATAACATAAACATTATTGATTTTAAAGTCCCATTTAGTATGGTTTTTGAAGATGCTGAGGTGCAGCAATTTTGGCCCAAAGGACTAACGTACCATTCAATGTAACAACATGAGGTTGAAATATCTCAGCAAGTGCAAATACCACTACACAAATCCAGCCAACTTGGACTCTGAAAGCCAATGTTCTACTATCTGAGCCACTCATCCCAGTTAAAAGTAGAAAATGAAGATGGTTGCCTACTTGTTCTTCTTCTTAAAAAACAATAACACCATCACCACATAGTAACCTACAAGATCATACTTAAACTCTCCATTAAAGATTTCAATTTAAGAGGACTAGAGGTTCGGCTTCTTGGCTAAATTTGCAGCGTTCATAGTGGCCCATGATGAATTCCCGGCAGGGCAATACATAACATTGCCAATCACCATGCACGAGCGAATAAATTCCTCCTCATAGGGTTGTCACCAGGAAAGGCATTCGGTCGTAAAACTGAATTTAATCCACAATAGTACTGACCCCAGATAATTGGAAAAAGATCAGTAAGAAGAAGACGTGCTAGAGGTAAGAGAGACCTCCACGCAAGCTGTCAATAGCAGAGGCCTAAGATTGAACATCGATTCCTTGAGGGTTTTTTTTTTTTTTTTTGCTAGTTGCTTTACGTCGCACCAACACAGATAGGTCTTATGGCTACGATGGGACAGGGAAGGGCTAGGAGTGGGAAGGAAGCGGCCGTGGCCTTAATTAAGGTACAGCCCCAGCATTTGCCTGGTGTGAAAATGAGAAACCATGGAAAACAATTTTCAGGGCTGCCGACAGTGGGGTTCGAACCTACTATCTCCCAAATACTGGATACTGGCCGCACTTAAGCGACTGCAGCTATCGAGCTCAGTTCTGAGGGGTTTTAAACCTGCAAACATGGAGTAGCGAGACCGTAGCCTGAGCCAAGACTAGCATTGTCCCCACTTGCACCAGGCTCCTCTCTTTCATCTTTCCCATCCGATCTCTCTTGGTCAACTCTTATTCTCTATCAGCTTACAACACAAAGGTAAGGTAAGGGTTATTCTGCCTGAAGGCAGGTCCGAACCTCCGCAGAGGTGTTCCTGAGCCGGAGTTTACGTGCGGTAGGGTGGCCAGTTCCTTTCTGCTCCTCCATTCCCTTACCCCCCACCAACGGCGCGTGGCAACCCATCCAACTCCTGACCACGCCCAATGTTGCTTAACTTCGGAGATCTCACGGGATCCGGTGTTTCAACACGGCTACGGCCGTTGGCTTTACAACACATAGGGAGTCATTAATTTTTCATATGTTCATGGCTTTCCGTTTTCTTTAGTCAATGTGTTTATTCTTCCAGGAGGCCAGGCTTCTTCCTGTATGCTCTCAGGGTGTTAAGAGAGGATGATAATTCTGTTGTCTTGTCCCTTCAAAACAACAATGACCCGGCTGAGTGGCTCAGACGGTTGAGGCGCTGGTCTTCTGACCCAAACTTGGCAGGTTCGATCCTGGCCGAGTCCGGTGGTATTTGAAGGTGCTCAAATGCGCCAGCCTCGTGTCCGTAGATTTATTGGTACGTAAAAGAACTCATGCGGGACTAAATTCCGGCACCTCGGCGTCTCCGAAAAAGTAGTTCGTGGGACGTGAAGCCAATAACATTACTAAAGCAACAATCACCACCTTCATTAAATGCTATCAGGCATAACAGTTTTATAAGCTGAATATAATAATAATAATAATAATAATAATAATAATAATAATAATAATAATAATTTACTTCCCAGCTTCTGTCCCGAAGAAGTTCTCTTACATGCCAGTAAATGTACCAACACGAGGCTGATGTATCTGAGCACCTTAAAATACCACCGTACTGAGCCAGGATCGAACCTACCAAGTTGTGCGCAGAAAGCCAGAGCTCTATCGTCTGAGCTACTCAGCCCGGCGTATGTGTACGATCAACCGCACAATGGTCGGCCGGCAAAGAAATATTTTATGCATTCTCGAAACGCGAGGATATTCATAAACTGTGGATAGCCGGTGGCTGAAGAGATGTTAATTGGAATCCTACCACCTGCATAATATGTTCATCCTAAAACAAGAGAATTTTGAAACAAAGCTGTCTTCTGCGACGGCCAACTTCTGTGCGGTTGAGCGAGTGTGTGTGTGTATGTATGTATGTATGTATGTATGTATGTATGTATGTATGTATGTATGTATGTATGTATTCTATACCGGTACGGAAATAATGTCTGAACAATACCAATGCATGTGTGGTCAATCAACATTTAACTGCGTTCATAGATTATGATGATCTTTCCTAGGCCTGTTGAAACATCTTCCTTAATACACCGGTAGTACCGTAGTAGATCCAAACTAAGGCTCAAGATTCTGCGAATCGTAGGACATATGGACGACTGCATTCAAGCCTTTATGCAATTTTCGTGATGTCTCCCAAAATGAGAGTCTTGCAAATGACGTTCAGGACAGCGCCACACAAAGCGGAAGCAGGACGGAGGACTTGTTTATGACCTTGGCCTCTGTACTCACAGCGCCGCGTCGTGACGTTTATCGTTAGTTCAGTACAAAGCTGAGTAGACTATAGCCTTGCTTATCGTCAGACATGCATTATCATAGTACTAACAATAGTGCACCTCGGCTGACTTTCCATTCCGAGCCAAGAGCATACAATTCCTACACAGGAGCTTACAAAATCTTCAACTTTCTGTGATGTAATAACTGAATCGCTTTCAGAATAGCTCGCCATTATAGTATATGGTTTAGCGTCAGGTTTGCCAACAATCCGCGGTAAATTATGAACTTTTCTTTTTCTTTTTCTCTTTTTTTCTCCCTAATGGTTTAAAGTCGGACTGACACATCGAAGGTTTTCGGCGACGGAAGGATGGGAAAGATTGGGAAGGTAGCGATTGTGGCTTTAATTAAGGTACAGCCCCAGCATTTGCTTTGAAAGATTTCAGTCACAGTATGATGCAAATAGATACCGGAACATGTACCGCACATACATTATCACAATCATATTTCGGTTAGCATGAACAACCAACCACTTTCTAGTTTCTTGCGCTTCATTACATTTCATTTAGCCTAACACGAATCACCGGTGCTTTCCACAAGCCGTTTCTCTACTAGTAACGCAAGAAATAAAGTTAAAAATAAAATAACAATCCAAAATTAACTGGATTATTGGGCTTTGAGATATCAGTTTGTAAGTTTTGTTCTACGGCATTTATTGCAATTAACTCGACAATCATAAAATCCGCTGTGACAGCAATCAGCTTATTTTTAAAGTTAATGTCTTATAATGTGCACCAAACGAACTCAACGATAGTCTCAATTTCTCCATGATTGGCATTCCTGGTAGTATTCCTCTATCAGTTCTGAGTCTATTGGTCTATGCTCAGTTCTCTGTGAAGTTATTGCGCTTTTATAATGAAGTCACAAACGTTATTTTCTTTCCCTCCGAAGAAACAACGTTTCGCAAAGAATAGTAATAAGGTGAAAGTGAAACAAGTCATTCGGTTATTCTTCCGCGTTGTTCTAACGAGGATCAATCAATTAATCACCACTGATCTGCATTTAGGGCAGTCACACAGGTGACAGATAACCTATCAATTGATGATGATCATGATGATGCCAGCGTAGTAAGTTCAAGGACCTATCAATTGTTTACCTACTATTTTATTAAATACTAGCTGATGTACCCGTGCTTCGCTACGGGATTCTCAGAAAGACTGTCGTTGTGATTTCCCTAACTGAAGTCAATATAGGTCATTACAAAAAAGTCAATAGGAATGTTATCATATAAATAATACTCGATCAAATGAAAAACCGCACATTTTCTCACTTTTAACGAACAGTACTTCGGTGCCGATCTAACAGTCCAAAGTTCCTGAGCTGGAGTGACCAGACCGCAGACAGCCGCGAACTCTCCTCTAACATTATTCCGTTAAATATGAACACTGCTGATTCCAATCAGTGCCTCAGAGTATGGATTGAATTGCTCGAATGCCATGATGAACCAGTGTGTTACGTACCAGTATCAGAAAATGTATGAACGAGAGAAATGGTACCTATGCTAACGAAGAAAGTTACCTAACTCCCAATCTAATTTCCGCCAATATTCAGGCAGGCTGTTACACTCTGTACGACTGGGCGAGTTGGCCGTGTAGTTAGGGGCGCGCAGCTGTGAGCTTGCATCCGGGAGATAGTGGATTCGAACCCCATTGTCGACAGCCCTGAAGATGGTATTCGATTTTCACACCAGGCAAATGCTGGGGCTGTACCTTAATTCAGGCCACGGCTACTTCCTTCGCATTCCTAGGCCTTTCCTGTCCCATCGTCGCCATAAGACCACATGTTCCTAAGCTCGTGCTAATAATTCCGGTATTTAAGACGGAACACGTCATTGCCGATAGATACGAGATTTCATGTTCAATAAACTGACATTAATCTCAAAAAATGCACATGTTAAATAGAGAATAGGACTGTACAACTTGCCACTGATTAAGTTAGAAAAAATAAACTAACAACAAAAATAATATTCAGGAAACAAACATTTAAATTATTACATAAACCAGCAACAACTAACACAGCTAATACAGTACCACTCGGAATAATATCACAAAAGCCACTGAGAGCAAGCCAACCCACGTGGCGATAGCATCTTTAAATGTGGCATCTCTGTTATTGTTGCCATAGCAACAGACCATTTTTGAGCAGCGTTAGTCAACCCTTCCTCGCGGGTGGCGCTGAACGTCAGACTCCAACTCTCGTGGGCCCAACTATATATAACTTTAGTTATGTAGTATTTATCGATACGACCACTAATAACATAAATATTTGAGAATTAAATTTTAGGCCTTCCCCTAAACTACCATTTCACTCAGCGTGAATAAAAATTTTTATGGCCTAGAATGTAGCGAGTTATTCCCAGACTTCTCATATCCGTTTTCATTAAGATAGGGCCACTAATAACATAAATATTTGAGAATTAAATGTTAGGCCTTCCCCTAAACTACAATTTCTCTCAGAGTGAATAAAGTTATTTATGGCCTAGATTGTAGCGACGTTTTCCCCGACTTTTCATACCGATTTTCATTCAATTCTCTTCAACCGTTTTCTCGTGATGCGTATACATACATACATACATACATACATACAGACAGACAGACAGACAGACAGACAGAAATTACGGAAAATTAAAAAGTGCATTTCCTTGTTACTGTGGACACGACCGATACAGAAATACCATCGTTTTTAAATTCTAAGCAATGTACAGACAAAACTCTATAAGAATTTAGAAATTTATCGAACACACCCCTTGGTAAATTATTCCAATCCCTAACTCCTTTTACTATAAACGAACATTCGCCTCAATGTGTCGTCTTGAATTCCAACTTTATCTTCATACTGTGATATGTCCTACTTTTAAAAACACCACAAAAAATTATTCGTCAATTAATGACATTCCACGCAATTTATCCACTGACAGCTTGGAACATGCCGCTTAGTCGAGCGGCTCGTCTCCTTTTTTTTCAAGTCTTCCCAGCCCAAACTTTGCCGGAAATCACCCAGAACAAATCGAGCTGCTTTGGATTGTTTTCTATTCTAGAATGAAGTAATCCTCGTGTGGGTCCCATACTCTAAGTGTGGTCTCACCAGAGATTTATATGTCCTCTCCTTTACATCCTTACTACAACCCCTTAAAACCTTAATAACCAAATGACGAGATCCGTAACCTTTAATTACAATTCCCTTTGTATGTTTACACCAATGAAGATATTTCCTTATATTAACGCCTAGGTACTTACAATCGTCCCCATGGGAAACTATTACCTCCATCAACGCAGTAAATAAAACCTGGAGGACTTTTCCTCTAAGAAACTCACAACCTGACGTTTCATCCCGTTTACCATCAAACCATTGCCTGCTGTCCATCTCACAACATCGTCGAGGTATTTTTGTAGTCGCTCACAATATTGTATCTTATTACCCTACATAGTACTGGTTGGGCAAAATGAAACTGGCCCAGAAAATATGTATAGGACTGATGCAGAATATGACCCTTGTTAATGAACAGAACTGCCAATCACAAAAAATGCTGAAAACCGTGATTTCGATGCACCAATCGGTTACTGTCACGTGTCCCCGCGTTCGCATCTCCCGAGTACGTCGCTGTGTTTACGTGTGAGTGAGTGAGTGAGTGAGTGAGTGAGTGAGGATGATGATGATGACGACGATGCTTGTTGTTTAAAGGGGCCTAACATCCAGGTCATCGGCCCCTAATGGTACGAAATGATATGACAAATTAAAAGCCCCAAAACATCCACTGACCACAATACAAAACACGAGGACAAAGAATGAATGGATGGATGGATATGAATTTAAAACGATCAATGGAACTGACCCACAGTGCCTCACATGCACAGAAGCTGGCGTAGAACAATAGTATTACTGACCAAGGGACTGCTTTTCTATAGCACAATACTGAATCGATGATTCTTGTAGTCGAAAGGGGTCCAAAATCCAAGTCAGCGGTCCCTCACAATTGTACTTATCGCTAGGAAAGTAGAACCAAGGCATTTGTCATGTTGCGGTACTAATCAAGAGCAGCGTAGACTCGCGGTATTCCACACATCATGGTACTACTCACAGGTAATGAAATTCGCACATGTATTACAGAACTACGCCGTTTCGCACATTGCGGCGCCATTTACAGGCAACGCAAACCTATGGTGTTCATCACATAAGGGTACTTAACCACAGGGTCTCCCTGGCTCTGGTCTCCCTTCAGATCGCATATATCTTTCAGTAGTGATTGATTGATTGATTGATTGATTGATTGATTGATTGATTGATTGATTGATTGATTGATTGATTGATTGATTGATTGATTGACAGGGACTCGTACTATCCCGCGGTGTTCCTCATATAGCGGGTAGGCCTACTAATCATAGGCAATCCAGAACCATGGGTTCCCCCATCCCATGGTGTCGCTCATATAGTGCTACTGTAAAAGGTACTGTAAAAGCCGTCGCGCTCTCGTTTGCTACTAATCACAAACCTATTTAGTGCCCAACACAGTGTTACTAGGCGCAAGTAAAAGCGACCCATGGTGTTCCCCGCGTGGTGGCACTAATCACAAGTAGTTTCATGGTTCTAATTTGATCATCCCTTGCTCCCCACTATCCGCCACCTGGAACGCACCACATGGGAGTATCACCTCTCCCCCTGCTACGCCAGCTAGTAGGTTCGTGGTGTGAGTGAGAAGAGGAGATGTGTTTAGTGACCAGCTGAATGCAACACAAAATGGTCCTCGCGATAAAACAGCGCGTTGTCATTGTCGAGTGTCATGCGAAGCACGATTCGTGGAAAACCTACACGGAACTGTTTGCGCTAGAGTTTGAGACTGGAAGTGTTCAGGCAAAACCTCCAGCAAAGTCTGCAATGCAAAATTTAGTGCCAAAATGGCGTGAAACGGGCTCTGTAGCGAATAAAAACCGTTAACTATCCAAAAAGAGTTCGAACACCAGAAAACATTGCTCCAGTGAAGGAAAGCTTGGAACGAAGTCCGACGAAATCTCAACGCCGTTTATCTGTGCAAGTGGGAATGAAAAGATCGTAATGTCGAAACATCAAAAAGGACCTGTATCTTTACAAATTCACTGTTGTGCATGCGTTGAAGTGTCCAGACGAACTTTCGCGGGTTGAGTTCTGCCGGTGGTTTCTCAGCGAAGTAGATTCCGGACTTTTGGATCCTCAGTTATTCATTTCTTCAGATGAGGCCATTTCCGGCCTCTTCTGTAACGTTCACCAACAAGGGGCGACGTAAAGAAAATTTTTAAAAAAATAAGTGTCAATCCCGCGTCAGTCCTATTGTAAATATTTTCTGAGCCAGTTTATTAAAATCGGCTTTACGTCACACCGACACAGATAGATCTTATGGTGACGATGGGATAGGAAAGGCCAAGGAGTGGGGAAGAAAGCGGCCGTAGCCTTAATTAAGGTACAGCCCCAGCATTTGGCTGGTATGAAAATGGTAAACCACGGAACGCCATCTTCAGGGCTGCCAACAGTGGGGTTCGAACCCACTATCTCCCAGATGCAAGCTCACAACTGCGCGACCCTATCCGCGCGGTCCACTCGCTCGGGAGTATAACATTAATTGGGATAGAGCATTCAGCGTTTACCAACCATGATGTGTAAATAATTGGACTAAGATGATCAGTGAACGAAATCACCAATGACGAAGAACTGCAATGCGCCTAGTTGCAAAGCTAATTTATAAACGAGGAGGGTATACTCGAGTATTTGTTTCCTTCTGACGAAGAACGAGTTAGATTATGGAAGAAAGCTATTCCTAGGAGGACTTGAATAGTTAATCTGAACAATGTTGTATGTTTCAACCACTTTCTTGAAAACCAAATCCTGAGGGAAATACGAGTCTCGTTCAGATGGTGAGTTAAAATTTGTTATTATGCCATAAATATGGATAACGTTAGGCATATTTTTATGTAATCAGACTTACGGCTTTTCTGAGTTCGGCGTATTTGAAAATTCAGGACCAATTTATGCATAGGCCTATCCAAAATATAGTATGGAATGAGATTGCTGAGATTTTTCCTATCACACTTCATATCATAGGCTACGGTAATGGGTTGAAAAAGAAAACTGAAGCTGAAAATAACTGAATAGGCGTAATTTGCTCCTTCGAAATCTACATTTTTTAGCAATAGCTGAATTTCATTACCATGGCAGTAAACATTTTGTTTTGCTATAGCTGGAGGTTAGCTTACTCGTAATCTATCTTGTTGGTACTGAATTGGTGGTACTGGTACGACGCAAAAAACTGGTGCTGTACAGTCCATATTACCTAACTTACCAATATATCTATCGTAAGATGCTTGTGTGCCTCGTAGTGATCCGGACGACAGAAGGAGAAAGCATATCGAGTGAAAATCAGAATCATTCTGAGTGGTTGTTAAAAGATAGTACTTCATGACGTGTAGGAGATATTTTGGCCAACACAGCCAGAGGATATGCATTGTATGCCAGAATTAACAAATATTCATGGATACTTTTTGGTTTTATAAAGTGTTAACAGTTTCTTAAGTGATTTAAACGAGTATGTTATGCAAGCGGAGCGGTTGCGTATCGCCTCCAAACCATCCAAGTGTGACGTCATCACAGCTACAGTATGGCCTGGACATCACAAAGGCACATCAAGTCGCCTATTATCTTTAGAGACAAGCCCTGCACGTACAATCTCACATTTCTCATCCTTAACTTCTTCGCAGCTTACACATTCTTATTGCACCAGTATGAATACTCCCCTCCTACCATTCCTATCCTGTATCTACGAGTGTTAACAGTTTCTTAAGTGATTTAAACGAGTATGTTATGCAAGCGGAGCGGTTGCGTATCGCCTCCAAACCATCCAAGTGTGACGTCATCGCAGCTACAGTACGGCCTGGACATCACAAAGGCACATCAAGTCGCCTATTATCTTTAGAGATAAGCCCTGCACGTACAATCTCACATTTCTCATCCTTAACTTCTTCGCAGCTTACACATTCTTATTGCACCAGTATGAATACTCCCCTCCTACCATTCCTATCCTGTATCTACGATAAACCCCCCAATACCGTGAGAAAATGTCGCCATTTATAATATCACTTCTCAGTAACGATTCAACTCCTATCAAAATATCTGGTAATATATTTTTATTAATTTGCTTCACAATACTGGGAGACTATGGGATTGAGGATAGATTATTAACATCAATCAAAGACATTTATGTTGACAATTCTGTTGCAGTGAGAATTGATAGTAGAATGAGTTCTTGGTTCAAGGTACTTACAGGGGTTAGACAAGGCTGTAATCTTTCACATTTATAGTTCATTTAAATGGATCATCTGCCGAAAGGTATTAAGTGGCAGGGAGAGATTCAGTTAGGTGAAAATGTAGAAAGCAGTCTAGCCTATGCTGACGACTTGGTCTTAATGACACATTGTGCCGAAAGCCTGCAGTCTAATATCTTGGAACTTGGAAAACAGGTCCACTGAGTATGGTATGAAAATTAGCCTCTAAGACTAAATTGATGCCAGTAGGTAAATAATCCAAAAGAACTGAATGTCATATTGGCAATACAAAGCTGGAACAGATACATAATTTCAAGTATTTAGGAAGTGCCTTCTCCCGGGATGGTGGTATAGTAAGTGAGATTGATTCAAGGTGCAGTAAAGCTAATCCAGTGAGGTCGCAGTTGCGATCAACAGTATTCTGTAAGAAGGAAGTCAGCTCCCAGACGAAACTATCTTTACATCGGTCTGTTTTGAGACCAACTTTGCTTTATGGAAGTGAAAGCTCGGTGGACTCAGGATATCTTATTCATAAGTTAGAAGTAACAGACATGAAAGTAGCGAGAATGATTGCTGGTACAGCCAGGAGGGTACTCGGAATGTGGAAATAAAGGCTAAGTTAGGAATGAGCTCGATGGATGAAGCTGTACGCATAAACTGGCTTCGGTCGGTGGTGGGGTCATGTGAGGTAACCATCAACGCTATGTCACCGAAGAAGATTCCATTAAGAAAAAGCACTCAAGGCCCGAAAGGGGTCGAAGGGCTAAATTCCTCACGGTGTAAGGCCTCGCCTGCGCCAGTGAGAAAGGCTGCTGCTGTGAGGTGAACAGAGGAGGATAGGTTATGTAGGAAAATAGTGGACTCTGTTATGGAGGATAAGAGGGGTAGAGGGAGACCAAACCGACGATGGTTAAACTCATTCCAACGATTTAAAGATAGGAGGTATAGGAAGAACTAAAAGAGGCCACAGAACTAGTTACAAATTGAGGATGTATGTATGTATGTATGTATGTATGTATAAAATTCTATTCCTTTCTTTACAACATTTATACAATTTGACACTAGCATTTTTATATCATCCTTACTTGATTTCTAGCTTCATGTAATCGTATCACCGCTCCCTAGACCACCCCATTTCCTGCATGTACCTGTCTATAACCCTTCTAAAGAAGCCTCCTAACTTATAGGTACCACTGAGGTTCAAGTAAAGGCAATCTGAGCGTCTATTCCTATCTGCTATCCACCCATCAGCGACTACAAATCTCACGCCCCGTTTCCTACATACTCATTCCACAGTCCATTTAAATCCTCGATCACTTTTCAGTCAGTATCCCCCTACACTGTATTCGACTGATAACAATCTGCACTCCCTTAAACTTCTCCCTTGCTGCGTTAACCCGATCCTCAACACGTTGGTAATACCTGCTTGCCTTTCATCGTTGGTAACGACTTGAAAGACTACCATCTTCTCCTTACCCTTCTCCTCCCCTCAACGTCTGCCGTAACTAATTCCTGGATAACACACTATCCTGGTTCCCTTTCTTCCACACACTTTCCCAACATTCCGAACAATGGAGCCCCCATAACAAGAGCCTCTACCCCACCCATCTCATTCGAGCCTCTCGCGTCTTGGTCTCCCCTACCTTTGCTGACGGCTACAGAACCTACCCCCCCCCCCCCCCAGCATGATCCTGTTCCATCTAGCGTACTGTATATTGGATATTATTGCTGCCACAAGTATACAAGAACAAAGCGGTCGTGAACGTGAATTCAGATATCGGCATAAATGGGAGGGTAAGTACGAATAGCTATGTTTTGATCAGAATCGGGGTAGTGCATTTTGCAAATTATGTGAGACTCATTTAAAAACTGGTCTTAAAGGTATACAAAAAATCGATGGTGTGTTCATAACGGTGCCTGTTATTAAGTTTTGGAAAGCTACGGGAAGTACGGGGAAATTAGAGAAGCAGGCACATTGGAATGAATGCGAAAGTTATGGTTCTTGAAACCTGTTATGTTACAGGGATCGAATAATCCTGTCCGTGCACAGTTAATTAATTTAACAACCTGACGAAGAAAAAGCTTTGAATCGTCAAGCTCTCTCAACTTTAATCGATGCGTTAGTGCGACATTAAATAAGTAGCCCAAAAATGTGTTTGAATGGAAAGAGATAACAGAGCAAACTTCAAAGAAATTTGAACGAACATGATCAGTTTAATTGAGCAAAAGTTTAATGACAAGGCCGTGGAGTCAATCCAGTTAATTTAACATTTGGAAATTTTTAAAACTTTTCAACGACTTACAGGAAACGACTGTAAAGAAATGTGCTTATATTCGGGGGGGCACAAAAATGTTGATGCTGTTATTGCAGACTTCCAGTCTTTTAAGTATGTGGCTCGCAATATATCAGAATCGGGAGGCAGATGTTATCTTAAATACCGATATTGGTTATGAAGCTCGAAAGACACTTGCTGAAGTGCGTTATGCATTCCTGTTTCCACCGCCAGTGAAAGCATCGAGGTCATTCAGCACTATGCATAGGGTGATGACGAAATTAAGAAACAGAATGGGTCAGGATACACTTCAAGCTTGTGTAAAGGCGCCAATCGAGGGGTACGAGGAACCGACAAAAAGTTTCGTCGATGATGCAGTCAACAGATATGCTGTAAAGAAACCTCGGCGAATTCGTCTCCTGTGAAACATGTAAGTTACTGCATGTATTTACAACTAAATTTATTGTAGGGCACTCTAATAATATTTAGCTGTAAAGTTCATGAAACTGTGCAGTTCCATTTAAAAGTGTTGCATTAGAACATTTTTTTTTTTTTTTTTTTTTTTGCTATGGGCTTTACGTCGCACCGACACAGATAGGTCTTATGGCGACGATGGGATGGGAAAGGCCTAGGAGTTGGAAGGAAGCGGCCGTGGCCTTAATTAAGGTACAGCCCCAGCATTTGCCTGGTGTGAAAATGGGAAACCACGGAAAACCATTTTCAGGGCTGCCGATAGAGGGATTCGAACCTACTATCTCCCGGATAGAACATGTTTATATCGGGACATAATGTAATACTTTTGTCCCCCTCCCGCGTTAAGCTTGAATTCCCCCGGAGTAAAGTGGATGGAATGAACACTGATATCTTGTGATCAGGATATATAAACAACAGCCGGTTGGAGCCGAATTTATTCATGCCATCTTTCTGATTTCCTCTGTTGGAGCTAAACTCGTTAGTTGCCGAAGGGAAGTCATGTGGTGAGGGGCGTCCCAGATACTCTTCTTCAGGTCAAACTGAGCAAATTTCAGGCCCTCGATTACCCTCTGGAGGCATCGGTAATAAAATAAACATCACCTTTCCTTCGGTTCTTTTATCAGCAATGTCTTGCTTAAGTATACTGTTCTCGAAAACAGTGGGACACCGTAAAAAGAAAGAGGGCGGTCCCTTAGCGTCAGCAGTAAACCGAGCGTAATAAAGAGGGCTGGGGCGTTATGTCTTAACGACCCGGCTTCTGGAGCGTCGAGCTCGTTAACACGGTCAACGAGATGGAAAGCAGCACAGGTGGGACTGTCACGAACAGGAAGTTCTACAGTATTCAGACTGGAGGGATTCTCAAACAGGACATTTCGCGCGGTACGACAAACAAATTCTAATTCCATTCAGTAATTATATGATTGCCGATGGAGCAAAGTTCTATCCTATCGATTGAAATGCCAGACTACGAGAGTTCGTGAGCACTTGTCCTTGGTATGATAGCACAACAATTATAAAACGAATAGATTGTTCCCAAATTTGGTATACGTATTATTATTTGTTTTACGTCGCACCGACACAGATAGGTCTTATGGCGACGATGGGATAGGAAAGGCCTAGGAAGTAGAAGGAAGCGGCCGTGGCCTCAATTAAGGTACAGCCCCGGCATTTGCCTGGTGTGAAAATGGGAAACCACGGAAAACCATCTTCAGGGCTGCCGACAGTGGGGCTCGAACCCACTATCTCCCGATTACTGGATACTGGCCGCACTTAAGCGACTGCAGCTATCGAGCTCGGTACGTATTACTTAAACATATACGTAGAACTGCAGACCTGGTGATTGCTTGTCTTCGGAAAGCATGTATGTATGTATGTTGGGTATTCAGCCCGAAGGCTGGTTTGATCCTCCACAGCTCCGCCAACAGCTGTCACAAAAGCCTAGGCGTCACTGAAAAGGCATACTAGGGAAATGAGGAGTGAGGCAGTTTCCCGTTGCTTTCCTCACCGAGCCAGAAGTTGCTATTACATATCAGTCTGCCAAGCCCACTGAAATGCATGCACCAACTGACCCTATGAGCGATATTTTCACACCATTCATAACAGGGACTGGCTGCATAAGGAACTGTATTACTAGCATCGCCCATACCTCAGTCACTTTCATACTGTCAAAGCCAAGGATGAGACAGAGACAGGGCAATGAAAGTAACAAATTTATTCTAGCCCATACCAGAAGACATAGTGCACTGTAAACACTACATCTCGCCAGCAAAGGCATGAAAGCATGTAAGTTTATTTTATAAAACTACATTCTGCGTTTTGTATTTCAGCGTTTTCTGGTCTTAAATGCATCGTCTCGAAATGTGATACACAAAGGCCGAGAATATGGACTTCGGAACATAGACTTAATATGCCTGCTAAATAGGAATAAGGGAACAATTCCTAAGATCGTTGAAATACTGTGCGACATTCAACTTTCCTGCACCTCTTAACACATTGTTGTCCGGGCGCGCGCTACTCCATTCTTTCGTGTGCACCGGCAACACAAGCACACCTAGCATGAGAAGTAGGATGAAAATATAAATACCTGTAAAACCTGTAAATGGTTCTAAGACTGTTTTCATCCTTATTTCTCCATCCATCAATCTCACTGTCACTGCAATCACTGGCATCTCCACCCGTATTATTGCCGCCGTCAACAGACACATCTGAACTGATGTCGCACTTTCACTTCCGCGCGTATATTTTGATGTTGGCGCACACACATCTTCACAATCACTAATACTTACATTTTCGCAATCACTAGGGACATCAGATAAACTATCAGCATGCAATTCTCCAAATATTTCATCATCGATCAAGCTGTCTTTGCTACGGCGCGCCATGCTGACACCTGGCAATACACTCGGTCACGCGGTACTGAGGGTTATGAAACCACACTTCCTGTGCTGAAAGCATTGTGAAGGAAAGAATATATCTATCTAAATTCAGATCAACAAAGACTTGAGTTTGTAAACAACCCGAAATACTTCGATTAATAAACGGCGGAGAGGATAAAAACACACAAGAATGAAGCAATGTGAGAAAACGTTAATTTACGTAGCCGGTCACCCGCGCACCAATACGAAACTACGTTAAATAACATAGCCCGTCATTGATGTGTTAAAAAGAGTATGGTTTTGTCAGCCCTGAAAGGGTCTCTTTCAATATCAAGACACCATTTGTATAGCAATATATAAATTGCACAAGTATACTTTGTCCTTTAGGGAAACATCCTTATGGGGAAGTGTTTGTTCTAATACAAATTGTATATATTTGCGACTGCTGGTCTGCGTGAATTGTTTTTAAATATATGCCCTACATTTTACGTATGACCTGGTTAGTTTCTGAGGACCACTATTTTTCGCAAAACGTATGATGCTAATCACACGACTCAAAGTAAAATGTACAGTATAACGAAAGAATTTACACACGAAGTATGCAGGGCTAGTCACAGATATACACGTCACTCGATTCACCCGCTATGGTAGTGACGGTGCGTAGCGATGAAGAGCAAATATGTGAAAAGAAATGGAAAATTCATCTTTAAATTTGGTTACCCTCAATTTTGATTCCCACGCAACGAAAACATAAAATGAACTTTGTCCTGTCTTTCAGTAACTACTGCAATTCAACAATTTGAACTTCCATGAGCCAAGAAAGTGAAGTTCAGAGAAGATAATAGAAGCGCTCCTCAACTAAGACACCACCGTTGCCGAAAGTCCAATAATAATCGCACAATTAATGTAAACCAACAGCATGTGAATATTAATGTTTACCTAAGCAGGTTATGGGTTTATTTGATCAATTTATTTTGTCAGTTCGCTTCACCGTTTTTTCACTGATGGCTACAATAGAGCGGTCATCTCACGTTAAAATGTACAATTTCTTAACGAGACATTTTTTTTTGCCGAAGTGAGGCATTTATCTACGCCATAAAAATAATAGTAATAACAATAATAGCCGCAACATAGTTGCATGCATAAATAAATAAATAAAACATAAATAAATAAATAAATAAATAAATAAATAAATAAATACATTAATTACACCTTCATTATAGACTATTATGTCTTTTAGCGTTCAGTTTGCAAGCCCTGTGAATCCATTAAATATCTCCACAATCATCTATTTACAACTAGCACTGTAGTCTCGTTTTGTTCCAGACCCTTTATCTTTAAGTCATTAAAAACTGAGCCCAACCATCATCACCTTGGTCTCCCTCTACATTCTCCTACCCTCTATGACCGAGTCCATTATTCTCGTAGGTAAGCTATCCTCTTCCATTCGCATAATCCAACGACCGAGTCCAGTTTATACGCATAGCTTCATCCACTGAGTTTATTCGTAACTTACCATTCATCTCCTCATTTCAAGTATCCTTCTGCCATTGTTCCCACCTATTTGTACCAGCAATAATTCTCCCTACTTTCATGACTGTTACTTCCAGCTTTCCTTCCCATACAGCAGACTCGGTCCGAAAACAGACCGTTGCAAAGTTAGTTTCGTCCGAGAACTCACTTCCTTCTTCCGAGAACTCACTTCCTTCTTACACAATATCGTTGAACGTAACCGCAAACTCACTGCAATAGCCTTGCTGCACCTATATTCAATTTCACCTTGTACATTGTCCAGCTCCATGGTTAAATGATTAGTGTGCTGGCTATTCGTCAAAGGGGTCCTGGGCTCGATTCCCGGCAGGGTCGGGAATTTTATCCATAATTGGTTAATTCCGCTGACACTGGGGCTGGGTGCATGTGTCGTCTTCATCATTGCATCCTCATCACGACACGCAGGTTGCCTACGGGTATCAAATCAAAAGACTTGTCCTCGGACACTCCCGACATTAAAAGCCATACGCAATTTCCATTTTTCCTTGTTAATTACGATATTATCATCCAGGGAGAATACACATCCTGTACTTGAAATGATCTAGGGCCTACCCGCTCAAGTTTCGTATTTCCTACCTAGCATTCAATCCTTTAGGTTACTTTGTTACCGACATCATTTTAGTCTTGGAAAGGCTAATTTTATACCATGCTCTCTGCACCTCATTTCAAGCTCCAAGATCAGATTTCAGGCTTTCAGCACAACCTGCCATCAAGACCAAGTCAGTAACATTTGCCAAACTGCTTCCTACATTTTCACCAAATTGAATCCCCCCCTCATGTTATACCCTGATCCATGTATACTAATGAACAACAGAAGTGAAATATTACAGCCTTGTCTGCACCCTGTCACTACTTTGAACCAAGAATTTATTCTGCCATCAAGTCTCACTGTGGCCAAATCGTCAACATAAATGCCTTTGATTGCCTATTATAAATAACCTACCCTTAATCCCATCATCCCCCAGTACGGCTAATATATTTTCTCTTGGTACTCTGTCATATGTCTTCTCTAGATCTACGAAACATAAACGTAACTGTAATTCCTCTCATAGCATTTTAAAATTATGTACCTGACGCATACCGAAAATCAGGTTCTGAAACCACACTTAGTTTTCATCTAACTTACTCTTCGACACTAATCTCACCCTCCCTTCCAAATTGGCTGCGAAGGACTTGCCTGTTATACTGATCAACAAAATACCCCGACAGTTGTAATATTTCCTATTCTATTCCCTTCCTGTTAGACAGGTCCCTACACACTTATTGCTAATCCTATTACTCTATGAAGACATTTCATTCCTGCCTTTCCACTAGTTTCAACATTTCAGGTCTAATTTCATCTATCCCTGCTGCTTTATGATAATGGAGTTTATCTGCCATACTTTCCATTTCCTCAAGGGTAATTTAACTTCCACTGTTCCCTTCCTCATGAGCTCTATTGTTTGGGAATTCCTAGATAAGATTTTCAAAACATTCCTTCCACCTGCTCAGTGATTCCCTTGGATCTACAGTGAGTTCACTTAATTTATCCAATGCACTATTAATTTCCTTTTCCCCTCCCTTTCTAAGGCTTTTTATTACAGTCCAGAAAGGGTTGCCTGCCGCTTGACCAAGCCTTTCTAGGTTATTACAAAAATCTTCCTCCAAGCGCTAAATCTATCCGCGTCATTCGCTCATTTAACGTGCCTAACAGAGAAGATGCTGCGTGCAATATTGTTCTTGATGAACAGTCCTACCCCACACTCGGCCCTTCCCTTTTAACACCTGTTAAGAACACTTTATTATCTTCCTCCTTATCTTCCCTTACTCGAAAATCATTAATACTCAATACATCCAGACGTATCCTCTTCGCTGACTCAGCCAGTTGTACTTTCTTTCTTTCTTTCTTTCTTTCTTTCTTTCTTTCTTTCTTTCTTCCATAAGCCTCAACATTGATAGCTCCCCATCGAATTCCATTTCTTTCGCAAAGTTGTTTCCGATGAGTCCTTTGCCTGTCAAAGTTCTTCGAAACCAGTTAAGAAAAGATTAGGTAAACGATCTCCCTACTTGTTTAATGTTACACTAACATCGGGAAAGTTTTCGGCGACGGAAGGATAAGAAAGGGCTAGGATTGGGACGGTAGCGGGTGCGGCTTTAATTAAGGCCTTAATTGCCTGGTGTGAAAATGGGAAACCACTGAAAACCTTTCTCAGGGCTGTCGACGGTGTGATTCGAACCCACTATCTCCCGAATGCAAGCGCACAGCTACACAATCCTAGGTAAACAATCGATAGGGTATCTACCACCAGGGCGACAGCCTTAAACACAGATCAATGACGATTGTTTGCTTGGCTGATTGATCATGGAAATAATAATAATAATAATAATAATAATAATAATAATAATAATAATCGTACGGCTCCATGGATGGGTAGTCAGTGTCTTGGCTTTTGGTCATCGGAACCTCGGGTTCGATTCTCGACTGGGCTGAGGAATTTAAACCGTTAACTATTAATTCCCTTCACTCACAGACTGGGCAATTGTGCTGTTCCCAATATTTCTGAAACTCATACACCACACCATCTTTCACCACCTTAACACAACAGACGCTGCCCACCATCATCAGCGGGTCTGCCCTACAAGGGCTGTACTAGGCTAACAATTGCCACGCGGATTTTATTATTATTATTATTATTATTATTATTATTACGTCGGAGTTACGAGCCGCCATTAATCCTGAATAACGGAATAAGGAAGCCATTAAATCTTCTGTCATGAGTATCTCTCGCATTCATGAACCCTTAGATGTCAACCGGCGGCACCGAAATTTGATCCCACAAAGCGAGCCAGAGCTTACAAACTACGCTAAGTAGCGAGGTATTTCATTTATATCATGATAAGATTTCGTTGAAAATCGGCCATATTGTTACGTGCCAGCTCCGTGGTAGCCCCTCTCGGTACTTCCAGGAAGGGGCTGTAGGTTTCTTGGAGAGTCAACGGGAATGTTCTGCCTCTAGTCACCTTGTAAGCATTCTGGCTCAAATCATCCGAGCTATAAAAAGGGAGGTTAACCGCGGACAGTAAGTCACAGCTGGGCTCCGTGATGGAGTCAGTGTTTGACTCGGGATCAATGTTGGAGTCCGTGGTGCGCTCTGTGTGAGACACAGTGTGTTAGGGTTCGGTGGCTGGGCTGAGGGCGACAGAGGTGTTAGCAGTCGCTAGTGACCCACTGAGGTTTGAACCAGGAGCTGCTGTTGTGGCGTCGGAGAATCCAGTGAGTAGGTGTACTACGGAAAACGTGTACTACCTGAGAATACTGTGTGCTTGTGTATTTTTGTGGACTGAAGATCGTCGTGACTTAGCGAGGAAACTCACTATCGTGAGCGCGAGGATAAATTGACCTGTGTTAATGTTCGCTGTTGTAAGTATCGTCCTGCGGTTGACTACTGTTGAGCTGTTTTGTTGTTCGCTGCATGTGACAGTGTGAATTACTGGACTGTCTGTGGAGCCGCACCAGCGAACAGTCGTCGTGTGTTGAGTGGCCCGTAGCCCTGTGTTCAGATCCAGCGGTCTACACACAGCTGCTGTATGAGGTGACTGGACTTGGAGAAGTGAAAGTAAGGATTAAGCGTCCCCAGGTAGAGCAACGGGCTGGACCGACTGCTGCGCCATAAGGAAGAGACAGTAATTAGTAAATGTGGCAATTCTTAGCTGATTAGAATTTTGTGTGTGTATATGTGTGTGTGCATTTATTGGGTCACCCTGAAATAAATTAGAGTAATGAATCAGACGGAGTTTTATTCGTAACAATATTAGCATACGGCTATGAACGATGAATGGATTTCATTTCTTCGAAAGGAAAACCAAAATCCCAGGACTAATTAAACAACCCCCCTTGGCGCTACTGCCTGATGGGCTGTAAAGCAACCACAAATCACCTCGAAGGCCTGCAGACTACGAGGTGATACGTGGTCAGCGCGATGAATCCTTTCGGCACTATTTTTGGCCGGGACCGCTAAATCCCCGCCATACGGCTACTCAATTGTTTTCACGTAGGCTGAGTGAACCTAGAATTAGCCCTCAGATTAAAGTAAGAATCCCTGACCTAGCCGAGAACTGAACTAGGGGCTCGCTACCCGCCCTGCAGGATGAATGAACATGTACAAATTACAAATCACGAGTAATACTGAGCGCCAGTATAATAATGTACGACAGTACATGGAGAATCGCAAGTTACAGAAGTGTGCTGCCGGCAATACCACATCGATCGTGGTAACATCTACCTGGGAATATGCACCAGCGGCGTTACACAGCAGCTAGGATTTAGTGGACTGTACCCAACCTGTTTGGCGAGGGTGTGATCCCCATTTGGGATGTGAACGTACCTGTATATCCACCAGGGACCAACAGATGGCCCTCTGCGGTAATTAACAATGTTGTAATTTCAGGACACGGCAACAAGCATTTGCTTATTCTTGTGCACATACTTATACTAGGAATTCCTTTAACCTCTATCCGGCTAAATGGTTAGCGTGCTGGCCTTTGGTCACAGGGGTCCCGGGTTCGATTACCGACAGGGTCGGGAATTTTAACCTTAGTTGGTTAATTTCGCTGGCACGGGGGCTGGGTGTATGTACCATCTTCATCATCATTTCATCCTCATCACGACGCGCAGCTCGCCTACGAGCGTCAAATCAAAAGACCTGCATCTGACGAGCCGAACTTGTCCTCGGACACTTCCGGCACTAAAAGCCATACGCCATTTCATTTCACGGTACCACTGCCTGTAAAACGGGAACCCCATCGGCTTTATTCTTTCTTCAATTTGCTTTACGTCCCACCGACACATGACGACGATGGGATAGGAAAGGACTAGGAGTGGGAAGGAAGCGGCCGTGATTTTAATTAAGGCACAGTCCCAGCATTTGCCTCATGTGAAAATGGGAAACCACGGAAAACCCTCTTCAGGGCTGTCAACAGTGGGGTTCCAACCCACTAGGCTACCTCCCGAATGCAAGTTCACAGCGAGCGACCCTAACCGCACGGCAAACTCACTCGGTGGACTGGAGAAGAATAAACGTGACGTCTTTTTGCTGGTGGCTTTACGTCGCACCGACACAGATAGGTCTTATGGCGACGATTGGATAGAAAAGACCTAGGGTTGTAAGGAAGCGGCCGTGGCCTTAATTAAGGTACAGCCCCAGGCATTTGCCTGGTGTGAAAATGGGAAACCACGGAAAACCATTTTCAGGGCTGCCGACAGTGAGATTCGAAACCACTATCTCCCGGATACAAGCTGACAGCTGCGCGCCCCTAACCGCACGGCCAACCCGCCCAGTAAACGTGACGTCTCTGATGGTGTGAAGCAGCAGTTTGGTGCGAACTGGTTATTTACGTGTCACCCATAATCAGTGGCGGCGCGTGGATAAAATATTTGGGAGTTCACTGCTTTGAAAAATAACGTATTCAATTTTTTTTAACTTGATGTTTACATGGATGTTAGTAACACTGCCTAATTAGCAACGCGACTTTTCTTTGAAGGCATACACCGCAGCTCGAAGAATTTACCAAACAATGAGAAATGAATGAGAGAGAATATGAGATGTAATTACGTAAGCTGATCCAGTTTCGTCTGATTCTGAAGACGTTCTTGGCGTTGGAATAACTGCATCAGGAACGTGTTAGGCAGACTATTGTTATTTCTCCTATTGTTTTGACGTATTTTGCTAATTACTTTTTATGAAACACTTCTTACTAATTAAAAGTCCATACTGCCCACCTCTGTGATGTAGTGGTTAGTGTGATTAGCTGCCATCCCCGGAGGCCCGGGTTCAATTTCCGGCTCTGCCACGAAATTTGAAAAGTGGTACGAGGGCTCGAACGGGGTCCACTCAGCCTCGGGAGGTCAACTGAGTAGAGGTGGGTTCGATTCCCACCTCAGCCATCCTGGAAATGGTTTTCCGTGGTTTCCCACTTCTCCTCCAGGCAAATGCCGGGATGGTACCTAACCTAAGGCGGCGGCCGCTTCCTTCCCTCTTCCTTGTCTATCCCTTCCAATCTTCCCATCCTACAGCAAGGCCCCTATTCAGCATACCAGGTGAGGCACTGGTCATCCTCCCCAGTTGTATCCCCTGACCCGGAGTTTGAAGCTCCAGGACACTGCCCTTGAGGCGACAGAGGTGGGATCCCCTCGCTGAGTCCGAGGGAAAAACCAATCCTGGAGGGTAAAGAGATTAAGAAGAAGAAGAAGAAGAATTAATTTCATAAAGTTAGACTACTTACACCTTCTGATACTATAAAGATCGCAATTCCCATATTATTCTGATTCACTGCGGCTAATTATATCAAACACGCAAAATCGTGAAATTAAAATCCCCTCAAAACCTACAGCATACGGCAAATTTTAACCACTGGTCCACTCACCAGCAATACCTGGGCGATGTTCTCGTCCTCGCCTGCTTGCTTCTCATACCCTCGTGCCTTGCGCACCCTCCTTACTTCCCAGAACCCAGCGCCATCAGTCTAAAAATTGAACCTCTTCGCTGGTTCCAGCGAGCAACCGACTGTCGAAATTATCGCTACGTGAGCGAATATAGGCTCTTATTAGCCATTTTACTAAGAGTTATCTACCTAAGGACTTCACGTAACCCCTGCCTATACTAGATTACCGTATACGAGTGCAATTGTGTACGCTCTGTGCAAGTATATTTATGTCTAATATTCGAAGGTAAGTAAGGCTGTATTCTGCCCGAAGGCAGGTCCGAACCTCCGCAGAGGTGTGCCTGAGCGGAGTTTACGTACGGTAGGGTGGCCAGTTCCTTCCCGCTCCTCCATTCCCTTACCCTCCACGAACAGCCGGTGGCAACCCATCCACTCGTTGACCACGCCCAATGTTGCTTAACTTCGGAGATCTCACGGGATCCGGTGTGTCAAGACGGCTACGGCCGTTGGCAATATTCGAAGAGGAGACTCGAAATAAACTACCATCCTAGCATTTTCCTGGAGAAAAATCCGATCGAATAAACTCCCTTGAGTGTAAAACCATGCAACAAAATGTGCACGATTAATGCAGAAAGTAAAAAACTCAACATTTTTATGGTTCAGTCAAATGGGGCATTGAAAATAAAATAGGTATGTTGAAAGGAAGAAATTTATCATAGGTCTTAAAAAATGCCAAAGCACCTGAAATTTGTCCTGAAAAGAGGCTTTCTAATAAGCCAGTACATGATATGATCCGGGTTTCTCACATCTAAGCACTCTTTCATGCCAGTCGACTGTACTGGGATTAGATTCCGCAACAGAAAGCACAAACGGCGAGAGCCAATGAATTTTCCTGAGGTGAATGTGGGAAAAAAATACATGGAATGATCATACTCAGAACAATCGATGGTCTTGAGTTGCCGTATGGCTCGGCATGATAGCCAGGCTTATTTTAAGTCTCACCTGCGGCCTCGCTCAATGCTACATTCTTGACTGCGTCCTCGTGGTCCACAGGTTGACTGTTGAGGGCGTGAACGGACACCCTGCCAACTACGTTGCTCATGAGGCCCAGGCCCTTGTCCTTCGGGTCGGAACACAGATCCAATTCCAGGTCCATCTGTCGTTGAAGTACCTAAAACAATGCATAACGTCCTAATTAGACTTCATACTGACGTTCCATAACATAATTATCAATTCTGTTGGTGGAGCTTGGTGCCTTATACGCGAAAACAAAACGATTACCAGCCCCTCTTGACATTAATCAAAAGGGAAGAGGACGAGTTCTACTCATTTTCTGAGTCCAAACTGATTCGATACCGATTCAATCTGGCAGTATTCGATGAGACTCAAATACGCCAGCCTTGTATCAGTAAATTTACTGGAACGTAGAAGAACTCTTGCAGGACCAAATTTCCAGTATTTCGGCCATAACAATAGTCAATGGGACTAAAATTTTTACTCTTGTTGTTTGTCCAGCCCTTGTCCCGTTTCCCTACGGGTTCGAGTATGAGGTGAGATAAATCTGTCGTGGCGGGTTTTATGACCGGATGCCCTTCCTGACGTCAACCTCATCAGAGGAGTTAATGAGATGAAATGAATGACGTGATATACGATAGTAGGGAGAGGGTGAAGCCCGGTGCCGGCACATAACCTACTCCTGTCGAATGGCACCAAGGGGTCTGCTCAAGGCTTAACGTCTCCATTCGACGGACGAATCCCCATCAACAGCGTCATATGCCTTCACTCCATATGAGCACTGCGGAGAGGTCTGGAATTTAATCCAGGCTTTTGGCACGCAATCTAGTGATCAGAAATTGTATACCACCACCTCCCCTGCCCAGCCGACCAACATTCTGATGGTGAAATTTTTTTCGACCAACGGGACTCGAACCGGCTAACCTCGGTATCAGACCGTTTAGACTTAACGATCATGGCCACCAGGCGGGCTACTAAAATTTTTACTCTGATCCACTTTAAACAATCATTTTTCATGTTGTGTCTTAGCCACATTGTCAAGGGAAATAATCTTTCTTCGTAAAAGAAGAATAAAGACGTCAAAGAAGGGGAGCCCTAGCAAACATAGCATTGGATATGTATATTTTATCTACTATAAGCCTACTAGAAAGTAAAATGGTGTAAAGTATCCTCATAGGAGGAGGATACTTCACATGGCGTATCACTGTAATTTCCACGGGAACAGTGGGAATGGAGCAAAGAATATTACAAGTGAAGCAATCATCTAATTCATTCAAAAGAAGGTACAGTATATTGACATCACAGAGTAGTAGTACTTTAAGGATTGATAAACCTCCTGATAAAAAAAAAAAAAAAAATTAGAAGCATCCAGAAGGGGAGGAGAAAACGAAATTAAACTTCACGTGCTGAGAGGGTATGTGAAGTTATTTCAGTAATTACAAAATGGAGTCAAATTTACAAATAACTTGGCAGCACGAGGCAACTTAATAGTAGTGTACGACGTTGCACCCCTTCTGGCCTAGATGCATATACAGATTCCGTTAGGAAGGATGTCATAAAGGCGTTGTATCCTCTCCTTAGGTAAGCTGGCCCACAATTGTTGTAACTGTGTAATGGTACATATCATAGCCCCACGCTGTATTATTCACAACGTATTATTATTATTATTATTATTATTATTATTATTATTATTATTATTATTCTACCGTTGTACTAATATAAGAATAGTGGAAGCTGGAAGGTCTCCATGTTAAGATACTAGTAATTTATTTTGTACAGGCAGTTGGGAAACAAACAACTATTTTCAGGTTTGGAAAAACATCCAGAGAAAGTCTGGTGAGTCGTACAGAGAGTCCAAGTCATGAAACATGGATGCCCTGAAGTCATAAGTTCGGGCGTAGTCGGGATTTAGCCAAGTGTTACTTCAGCGCGGGGAATCTCTCACTCATAATTGGACAGGCATACCCGAACGAGCTTGGACACATCGAGACTAAGGAATGAGGAAGTAAACATACTGTATACTTTGGGAGGACGCGATCCAGGGAACATTACTATTACTTGGAGATTACTGTGAATATTAATGAGAGTACGATTGATTGTTGATCAACGGAATACTGATGTTTACTTGCTAATACTTATGAAACTCTAGTGCTAGTGTACTCATCTAGTACATGTACTTGGTCTTCTATATATCATGGCAACTTTCGCGCGCGCGCGCGCGCGCGCGCGCGTGTGTGTGTGTGTGTGTGTGTGTGTGTGTGTGTGTGCAAACGAAAGAGTCTCTAAAACTAAGTGTTAGCTAGCGTCAGTGTTTAAAGAGGTAGAGCATCTAAGTGGTATACCATGTACCGTGTCCGCCTTCGTAGCGTAATGGTTAGTGTTATTAGCTGCCGTCCTCGGGGGCCCGGGTTGGATTCCCGGTACTACCAGGAATTTAAAAAACTAGCAGGAGGGCTGGTATGTGGTTGAAATGGTACATGCAGCTCACCTCCAATGGAGGTGTGCCTGAAAAGAGATGCACCACCTCGGGATGAGGACACGAGTTTATTTGTTACCATGTACCGTGTATTGATGGTGAGAGCCGGCAATTTGTGATGATACACAAAAACAGTGAAAAGCAATATATGCATTGTAACTATTGGTCATCGGGCTCACTACGAATGGTGGTGCAGTCCTCGCTGTCGTTCCCATTGGTTTTTGTTCTAAGATTATTTAATGTACATAGGGAATCTTCCAGCAGTTGTAAATATCGAGTGTGTTGTTATTTTATATTTATTGTGTGTTGAGGTACTAACGCACAGATTATGGTTAGGTCAGAATAGAGATAGTTCATTTTAAATTAATTAAGACGTTACTGGAGAACCTAGGTACAGTTTCTACATGTTTAATCGTTTAAAAGCGGTTAGGTAAGACCCAAAGCAGATGCACCAGTACGCAGCTTTATGTAAACGTCCTGAGAGAGAGAATTATCATGCTCTATCAAAATTCGAGGGATCCATTTTAGTGAACTCTCGCGCCCAAATTCCGGACCTTTCAGTTAGTAATTTTATTCACTCCATGCTTATTTATTATTTATCTTATTTATATTACAGCGGCTAATATTTTATTTACATTAATATTACAACTGTCCTCGATAACCTGGATACTGGCACTGGGATGGAGTTGACGTCCGAACTGGTCTCACACATGTTCTCTCGGGGACAGATCTGGGAATCTTGCTGGCTACGGGAGTACCTCAACATCACGCAGATAGTTCCTAGACACTCGTGCCGTGTGTGGACGAACAATGACCTGTTGAAAAATGGCACCACGATACTGTCGCATGAGAGGTAACACATGAGAACGCAGGATGCCCGTTGTGCCGTCAGAGTTCCCTCAATCACTATCACCCGAGGCCTGAATTCATAACCGATGGCTCCCCACACCATGATGTCAGGAGTAACACCGCCCAGAACATTGGAAGAATAGGACCTCTTCCCAGGTCACCGCCATACTCGCAGACGATGGCTATCCGGGATAGTGCAGAACCGCGATTCATCGCTGAACACAATGCGACGCATTTCATCAGCAGTCCATGATTTTCGGTCGCGGTACCACTCCCAACGCAGCCGTTTGTGTTGTGGTGTTAACGGCAGCCTACGCATGGGGCGGTAATTCCTTAGTCCGTCTCCGACCAATGGTGCGAGATGATATATGATGTTGCAGGCAAGCAGATGTGAAGGGGTTACGATGTGCTTGGTGCATTAACGGTGATCCTCCCTTGTGGTGGTCAGATGTGGTCGACCAGAGTCTTGACGACGAGTATGCCTGCCCTCACCCTCCAACATCGGGCTACTGTCACATCCAAATGCCTCATAAATCTGGATACTGCACGATTCGACCAGCTGGCCAAACGGAGACCCACAACGAGGGCCCTTTCAAACCCTGTCTGGTGCTGATAACGCTGTCTCACACGAGTATGCGTCATCTCCGTGTCCTTCCAGTGATCACTCAAAATCTGACGCTGTTCACGCACCTTATATACCCTACAAGGCCTGGTAACAACACTAAACACGAGCGACACTAACGCATTCTGATGGTCGTTTTACCTGTAACAAAGAATTGCAACTTCATTTACTATACGCGAACCTTTTCTTGAGCCCGATTTTTACGGGGTGAGGAGTAAGGAGGGAGCGCTGCCGGTTCCGGTTATACTGTCAAATGGATGGAAATGTAATCTGAATTGAATCGATAATATGATCGATCGATATGAATTATCTAAACATTTATTATCTTACGTCAACAACTGTGTCACACATACATTATTTAACATCATATAACATTTCTCGATGCGAATCTTGTTACTAGCATGAATTATATAGTTTGGCTTTGCTGTGTAAACAACAACAGTACTAGTTCGTAAAGTGTACGCCAGATGTCGCACAGCGATAAATAAGCGATTGTGTTCCAAAAGTTGCCTATATGGATGTCGAAGATAACCGAGGTCTACCGATTCAGCACTAGGGAGTTCAGGGCTCAAGAAAAGGTTCGCGTATAGTACATATCCGTCGATGGTGTGTACGTGTTCGAAATTATGTTGACATCCGACCATTTCTTCTGGGTGCTTCATTATTTTTTGTCAGGCAGTGTATATTTAAGCCTTTTTCTTATAGAAAATTGGAAATTCAAGAACAATTCCTGACTGCTCGGTTTGGAAGAATTATCGATCTTTTCTGGATACACAGTGCCGCCTTCTTTCGTCCAGTAATATCAGTGAGGTCTGATCAGAGTAATTCCATACATTTTCATTTGGAACACTGGCTAAAACGTCTCCCGGATTTGTAATATATTCCAACAGAATGTCCTTATTTATGTCAGCCCCGCTGAGTTTTATGTTCGATGCAAATCACACTGATAGTCTCGTAGCGATACAGAAATTCTGCAATCCACTCCTGACCTCGCGAATCATTCTTGATTTTGCTTACTTCTCCTATTCACATCAGACAGGTTCGTAATATATGCAAATGATATAAAGCAATCAGAAATCCAAAATTACTCACGATTTCATAAACAAACAAAAAAAACTTGCCCTCCTCTTCCTGTATGAATATACGTGGCTATCCAGTCTTTCTCACATTAATATATTCACAATCGTTCTTCTTGGAATAAATATTAAATGTGACTGATGCTTTCTCCTGATAAAGCTTACAATTCCATTTTTTGCTGATAAAAACTATCGGTTATCATTTGGCATTTCCTCGCATCTGCATACAAAGAACACGCTATATAAGACCACATGATAGGACGGGCATGTGGGTTCACACATCTCAATAACAGACAGCTGTATCACTCTGTATCACCATGTGGTGCCAAGTATCGCCATTTTATAAAGGAACAGTCTTGTGGGAGAAAATCAATAATAAAGTCTAAAATAAGCATTATATTACAGAAGGCTCACCTTTGAAGATAATACAAATCACGTTTAAAAGTGAATCACTATACCTCTAGCAGGTTGCCCCTATTCTGTATAGAGTAAAATTTTCTTCAGCGTAGACAACTCGAATATTCAAACACAAGTTTCGAAGAACATGTGTGCCGCTCAAAAGCGACTGTATATTTGTTACCAGTTGAGCCACCATCTTAGAACTACTATCATTACAATCTTTACCTCGAGATGACTTTCAAACACTGTGGGAAATGGTGCTAAGTATTCCCCCCAGGAGCAAAGTCACTCCATGTTACTGTATATTAGAGACTAATAATCTTGATTTTATGTATACATAACCAACAACCATAAGCGAGCAATCCTGTGTAAATACAACATACACGATTATTAGGGTGTGATTCTCTCACTAAGTTCTTAGTTGTCGATGTTACATACTAGTCTTGTATAACAACTGGACGATATCAATGCTTTTCTGCACATAATCTCTGCAAGTTGAATCGATATGATTTCACAAGTTTAAAAATCAGCCAGCCACCTGCATTTTAATCCAGCGTACTGCGTGCCATTGCAGACACAATTGGACGGTGTTATGCACAACAAGGAACCAACCCTCAAAAATCTCTATTTTCATCAACAAGCTGATTTCCATGTTTTTGACTCTTCAACATACGAAATTATCGATTTTTTTTGGGGGGGGGGGAATCTAAATTCTTCGGATGACATTTATGCTGTGCCGCCATCTATACCCTCCGACTTAACCAACTTCAATATAAAGTGGTAGTTTTTATTTTGCATCAAGAGTCCAAGCCATAGATAATTCAATAGATAATTACAAAAACTGATGCATGTAATGCAGAAGTAAACTGGCTCCAAACAAGAGAAACAGTTCTATGGAAGTCACTGACAATGTCCTTTTGGTCAAATTTAGCCAAGTCGACCTTCTCTCACGAATTCTATTCAGTATCTCTTCATTCGTGATTCTATCTACCCAACTCACCTTCAGCATTCTCCTGAAACACCACATTTCAAAAGCTTGTCTTTCTTTCTGAGCCATTTATCGTCCATGTTTCACTTCCATACAATGCCACGCTCCAGACGAAAGTCTTCAAAAGCATCTATCTATATCAATGTTCGAGGTGAACAAATTTCTTATCCTAAGAAAGGCCTTCCTTGCTTGTGCTAGTCTGCATTCTATGTCCTCCTTACTTCTACCATCGTTAGTTATTTTACTACCCAAGCAACAATACTCATCTACTTCCTTTAAGACTTCATTTTCTAATCTAATATTTCCTGCATCACCTGATTTTGTTCGACCGAACTCCATTACTTCTGTTTTGGACATTTATTTTCATCTTGCAGTCCTTACCCAGGACTCTGTCCAAACCATTCAGCAATTTTTCAAATCTTTTGTAGAGTCAGATAAAACAATATCATCGGCAAATTTCAGGGCTTTGATTTCCTCTCCTTGGATCGTGATTACCTTTCCAAATTCCTCTTTGATTTCCTTTACCGCCTGTTCTATGTAAACATTGAAAAGGAGAGGGGACAAACTGCAGCCTTGCCTCACTCCTTTCTGGATTGATGCCTCTTTATCAAAGCCCTCGATTCTTATCACTGCAGACTGATGTTTGTACAGATTGTAGATAATTTCCCTTTCTCGGTACCTGATTCCGATCACCTTCAGAATCTCAAATAGCTTGGTCCAATCAACATTATCGAATGCCTTTCCCAGATCTACGAACGCCATGTTCGTGGGATTGTCTTTCTTAATCCGATCCTCTAAGATCCGACCTAATGTCAGTATTGCTTCACGTGTTCCTACATTTCTTCTGAAGCCCAATTGATCTTCTCCCAACTCAGTTTCAACTTGTCATTTTTCTGTGAATAATACGTGTTAAAATTTTGCAGGCCTGAGATACTAAACTGGGGGCCGAAGGGGTAGTATGTGGTCCTGTGGGTTCACTTCTTGCTGGTGGAAGTGTACTAGTAAAGCACAGGAAATGCCATTTATTCCTACCAAGTCCGATACATGCATGTCCACGCCATGGCCCCTGGGCAACGGGCACACTGCGTGTACACGGCTAAGTCATGTAAGTGCGAAAAAGCGAGTTCCCGACGCTTCAAAATGGGGACCCACCAGCTAAGGTAGACACTCCCGAAAGAAAAAATCGGCCCTCCAGCATTGCTGGGAGTTGGCGTTGGGCTGACAACCCAATCTGTAAAAAACTCTCGTTACGAAATCTGAAGAAGAAATAGCCGGCCTGACCTTTTTACGACGACCTCGCAAACGTGTGAAGGACTTGAGAATTGGTTCGTGGAGTGTTTTAACTCTTTACCAAGCTGGAAACCTCAGAAAGTTGCTCGATCAGCTGGATGAATATCGACTAGATATTACTGCTATTCAAGAAGTGAGATGGATGGGTAAAGGGGTGATACAGAGAAAAAATCACATGGTATTCTATAGTTGCCACATGAAGAATCAAATGTTTGGTACTGGTTTTAAATAAGCAGATAAAACACCTAATCATGGATTTTCGGGCAAAATCGCATAGATTGTGCAGACTTAGAATTAGAGGGAAGTTCTTCAATTACAGCCTTATCTGTACACATGCTCCAACTGAAGAGAAGAGCGACGAAGATAAAGATTCATTTTACGATGAATTGGATGAAATTTATAATGAGTGCCCAAGAGCAGACTGTAAAATAATCTTCGGTGATTTGAATACGAAGATAGGAAAGGAAGACGAATACAGACCTTGTATTGGAAAATATAGCTTGCATGATATTTCTAATGATAATGGAATCAGGCTTATACATTTTGCATCCTCGAGAAATATGGCAGTGGGAAGTACAACTTTTAATCACAAGGACATACATAAAATGACATGGAAGTCTCCAGATGGAAGTACTTTTAACCAAATTGACCACCTCCTAATAGATGCAAGACACTTCTCTAACTTGATGGATGTTAGAAGGTATAGGGGGGCTAATATTGACTCTGACAACTACCTTGTGGTAGCAGCTATTAGAAAGGTACATGGATCCAATGCAAGAAAGTTCAACAGTGCTCGGCTGAAGGATTCCGAAACTGCTCTCAGATATGCTAGCTTGCTTAATGAGGCCCTGACCGATTTACCTAATAGTGAGAGTATTGATGAAATCTGGAAGAATCTTAAAGACGCACTATCAAAAACTGCAAATGAAGTTTTAAGAAGGGAAGAGAAAGTCTGGCACAACGCTTGGTTTGATGAAGAGTGTGCACGAGCAACAACCTTAAAAAATGAAGCATACAAGAGAATGCAACAGAGGAACCACACCCGCAAAGCAGTGGAAGAGTATAGAACGTCCAGAAGAGAAGAAAAGATATTGCACAAGAAGAAAAAGAGACAGTATGAGAGGAAAGAATTAAAAGAAATGGAACGGTTGAAAGGGATGAATGATGTGAGAGCTTTCTATCAGAAGTTAAATAAAAATCGTAAGGATTTCCAGCCTAGAACAAGTCTGTGTAAAGATAAAGATGGTATAATACTGGGCAGTGAGGAAGCAATACTAGAAAGATGGACCCAATATTTTGACGAACTGTTGAATGAAAGTCTAGGTGATAACCAAGTAACCTTACCTCCTGTAAATACAAGAAAATCAGACATAGAAGTTCCGACACCTACCGTTGAGGAAGTTGAGCTTGGCATTAAGAAGTTAAAGAATAACAAAGCCCAGGGAATGGATTTAATACAATCAGAGCTTGTGAAAAATGCTGGAAAAGAATTTGTTAAACACTTCCACAAACTAGTGGCCAAGATATGGGTAGCTGAAACAATCACTGATGAATGGAACGTAGGTATCATCTGCCCGATACATAAGAAAGGTGATATCATGATGTGCTCTCACTATAGAGGTATCTGCTTACTATCCATTGCTTATAAAATATTTTCCAATATTCTCTTTAACAGATTGGTGCCTTACGTGGAAAATGCGGTTGGTGACTATCAATGAGGATTTCGCCAAGGAAGATCTACTATTGATCAGATCTTCATAATTCGCCAGATACTTGAAAAATGTACAGAATTTGGAATTGATACACACCATCTCTTCATTGACTTCAGATCAGCCTATGACAGCATTGATAGAAGTAATCTCTATGTAGCAATGGAAGAGTTTGAGATCCCTAAGAAATTGATCGCCCTTGTGAAAGCTACCATGGAAAATACTCGGAATCAAATTAAGATCCAGAATATGTTTTCAAGTGCTGTAACGATCAAGAACGCAGTTAGGCAAGGAGATTCATTATCATGCCTTTTGTTCAATATAGCCCTGGAGAAAGTTGTTAGAGATGTACGTATCAACACAAGGGGAACCATCTTATATAAATCAGTTCAAATTTTGGCATATGCAGATGATATTGATTTAATCGCAAGAACACCAAGAGCATTGAAAGAAGCTTTCACAAGCCTCGAAAAAGCAGCAAGAAAGATGAATTTACAGATTAATGAAGGAAAAACTAAGTATATGCCCGTAACCAAGAAAGACTACCTGAGTGGGTCTACATTCATAGAAATTGGCTCGTATAAGTTTGATGTTGTGCGTAGCTTTACCTACCTTGGATCAGAAGTTAACTCCAAGAACAATGTTAGTTCTGAAATCCAAAAACGTATACTGTCTGCTAACAAGTGCTATCATGGCCTCAGAAAACATCTGAAGTCTAAGTTGCTGTTTAGGAAAACTAAAGTTCTGATGTATAAAGTTTCAGTAAAGCCTGTATTAACATATGGTGCTGAGACCTAGGCACACTCAAAATCTGATGAAAGACAGCTCGGCATATTTGAAAGAAGGATTTTGAGGCAACTTTTTGGGCCAGTGGAAGAAAATGGTTTCTGGAGAAGAAGATACAATCATGAATTGTATAATTTATATAACGAACCAAACATTGTTAACTGTATAAAGATCAGAAGGTTGGAGTGGGTAGGAGATGTGCTGCGTGCTAATGACAGAATGATAAAGAAGATATTTAATGCAGTGCCAGAAGGAATCAGGAAAGTTGGCAGGCCAAAGTTAAGGTGGGAAGAAGGGCTGAGAGAGGATGTAAACATAATTGGAGTCAAGAACTGGAGGAGCTCTGCACTTAACAGGAAAGAATGGGGAAAACTTCTTCAGAGGGCCAAGGCCCACAAAGGGCTGTCGAGTCAGTGATGATGATGATGATGATGATGATGATGATGAGATACTAAAGGCGCGGTATTCACACTTGTCAGCACCGGCTTTTATGGGAATAGGTATAACAACATTCTGCCGAAAATCGGATGGCACTTTCCCTCATACATCTCACACACTAAACGGAATAACTTCGCCATGCTGGTTTCTCCTAAGGCAGCCGGTAATTCTGAAGGTATATCATCAATTACCCGTGCCTTGTTCCTATTTAGATCTCTCACAGCTATATCGAATTCTCACCTCAAAATTGGGTCTCCCATTCCATCAGCATCAACAGCCTCTTCTTGTTCCAGAACCATATCATTACGTCTTTACCTTGATACAACTGTTGGATATGTTCCTGCCATCTTTCTACCTTGTCTCTTTCCCTGATGATGATGATGATGATGATGATGATGATGATGATGATGATGATGATGATTGTTGTTTTAAGGGCCTAACACCGAGGTCATCGGCCCCTGATGGTACGAAATGAGACGAAATGCAATGACAAAATAAAAATCCAAAATCCTACACTGACCAGAATTCAAAGCGTGAGGACGAAAAATTAACGGATGGATATGAAGTTAAAACAATCAGTGGAGACGACCCGCAATGCCTCAGTCTCAGAAACTGACGGAAGACAATTGTAATACTGACCAAGGGACTACTTCTATAGCTCAATACTGAATCGATGATGCTTGCAAGCTAAAGGGGTCCAAAATATAGGTCATCGGCCTCTCATAATGGTACTTATCGCTTGGAAAGTAGAACCATAGTATATGACATGGTGCGGTACTAATCAAAAGTATCGCAGACTCGCGGTATTCCATACATTATGGTACTACTCACAGGTAATGGAATTCGCACATGTAGTACAGACCTATGGTGTTTCACACATAGCGGCGCCATTTACAAGCAACGCAAACCTATGGTTTTCATCACATAAGTGTACTAACCACAGGGACTCATACTATCCCGTGGTGTTCCTTATATAGTGGGCACTAATCATAGGCAAGCCAGAACCCTGGTGTCGCTCATATAGTGCTACTAATCACAGGTACCGTAAAAGCCTGACGCATGGTGCTCCTGATTGCTACTAATCACAAACCTATTTGGTACCTAACATAGTGGTACTACGCGCAAGTAATAGCGACCCATGGTGTTCCCCGCGTGGTGGTACTAATCACAAGTAGTTTCATGGTTCTAATCCAATCATCCCTTGGTCGCCCCTTTTAGCCGCCTCTTACGACAGGCAATATGTTCCTTGAAACAATCCCTCACACTCTTTTCTTTCAACTTGACTAGATCCCATCTCCTTGCGTTCCTTCCTTTATTCAATTCCCTCAACTTCAGATGGCATTTCATGACCAACAGTTTGTGGTCAGAGTCCACGTCTGCTCGTGGTAGATGATGGTTTCTGAATCTCTGCCTAATCATAATGAAGTCTATTTGATACTTTCCAGTGTCTCCAAGTCTCGTCCGCGTATATAGCCGTCGTTCGTGGGGTTTAAACCAAGTGTTAGCAAGGACTAAATTATGGTCAGTGCAGAATTGAACCAGCCGGCTTCCACTGTCATTCCATTGTTTCAATCCGAATTCTCCTACCGTATTAGGTTCTCTTCCTTGGTCTACCACTGAATTCTAGTCTCCCATCACAATAAAATTCTCGTCACCTTTGACATATTGTATTAAATCGTCTATCTCTTCATATATTCTTTCGATTCGTTCACCATCCCCTGAACTAGTAGGCATATAGACCTGCACTATTGCACTATCTACTTTAATTGCTTTATGGTCGTTTCTATGGATGGACATGAGGTCTACATAGGGTCTGGTCTAGATACGCAATGAACCTTCTCGTGCATTTTACATCCAAGCTACATCACGGACTGAGAAACTGATGATTTTTATTTTATGACGACGATTGTTTTGCAGTAGTTCGGTGTTTCGGCAGTACCCCCAACACATATCCTAGGGTTTCAGTGTTGCTACAATCATTTCAGCGGCAACAAGTTGTGCAGACAGGCGTACCAGGAACCGATGTTATGCAACAAGGTACCAATCCACATCAGCAAATTTCTGAGAAAAATGAACTTCAGTGAATGCTTACAAAGGAACTCCACTCATAAAGGCACAAAGTGGGCTAAAAATACGAGAAGGAAAATAAATCTTTCAGACTCAACATTATCCTTTATCGAATCTTCTCAGCTTCCTCCATAAACTTTCGTTACTTGATTCATAGAAATATCCTTATAATCAATTTCGTGCATTATACCAACTTAACCTTGCAACATGTGGTTATGCAGTATATGCACAAGTTTCGCGTACAGTTTCACCCCTCTCTAATAGTTACAGTATGATGATATAGTGTTAAGTGTTTCTTCAATTAGGATACATTTTAAGAGATGCATTTTTTTCTGAATTGAGTATCTTTAACGTATCAGTAAATGAAATAATATAGGCCTCTCCTATTTAAATAAAGCTAAATGTCAACTGAATGTGCTGGGGTTCAACCCCGCAATCTTGAGCGTAGAGAGTAATGCTCTATCTCTCAGTCCCCCATAATATCGTGTATGTTGCTTCTTACTGTAAGGGTGGTGACAGTGCAGTCATCATTGCTGGGTAGCAACAGTAAAATCTTGTCTGATTGCCTAAATTAATTAAGTGGCCACATTTTTAACTAACGGAAACAAGATTTGACAAAGACGTCCAGCACTAAGAATACGGCACAATCGCGGCATCTTCCTGACACGAGAGAACAAACTCCCGAAGAAAATTTATCCACGGGACAACTGACGGAGCCCTGAATCCGGATAAATGAAAAAGAGTATCAGTAGTTTGAGCAAGGGATGTTCTTGAACAATGGGTGCTGAATCAGCATTTTTCCACGTTTTTGGCGGTAAATTTGAATGTTTGCTGAGTCAGCACTATTTTGGCTGTAGACAAGGTCTTTGATACCTGGATGAGGTTAAGACATCATAATAAATTCATAACCTTACCTACGAGGGCAATTCTAGCCTCCAAGGTTCCCCTTAGAGGAGCCCAATCGGTCATGTAACCTGTAGGTGAGGTTAGGACGCCATTATGACGTTAGCGACAGGTTGTTTTGAGGTGTCTCAACTTGAGAGTGTAGGTCCATGACTACAGTCTCTCTTGTGATGAGCCTGCTTCATTAATTTTATGTCTAACCTCTATTAATCAACTATCGTCATCTTCCTGAATGTTAACTTCGCAACTCTAAGCACAAAGCACATCTATCAAACGTTAATAACAAGTTATGAACGCAGCATAAATAGGCGAGCGTGAATATATTTCCTTGCAATCTCCCGGTCTCGGGAGAGCAGTCAGCTGTTTCCAGCTCCTAGGAAGCCAGCAATGTTTTGGTCGTGTAGAGAGATGGCTCAAGGGAGAGAGAACCCTCTATCCCTTCATTATTTTGGACGGGGACGGGAGGTGATCCCAAGGGGGAAAGGACCCCAATAATGACGTCCGACCCTCACCTACAGGTAAGGTTATGAGGTTATTATAGCGTCTTAACCTCATAAAGGGTTAAAGACCCCCAGGTCAATGACCTTATCTGAACAAAAAATGCTGACTCAGCAAAAATTCAAATCTCCCGCCAAAAGTGTGGGGAAATGTTGATTCAGCACCACTGTTCCAGAACATACTTTGCTCATACTACTAAAATCCTCTCGTCTAAATCATTTTCTTTTTGCATTGTATAGATGCACGCGTCTATCGAATTCAATAAGAAAAAATTACGTTAAACAGATTTTCTCTCACATATTAGATTGAAATTTTCTATTAACTGATTGATTATCTGAATACATTCATTCTGTATTAACTGACTGATTATCTGAATACATTCACGCTGCATTAACATCGTTGTGGCAGTACAGATAATACAACCAGAAGATACGCATATCATTACGTCTATTTTGTATACATTTATTTCATTATGTTAAATGTAGAATCTGAAAGGCTTTCCATATTAGTAATGTTTGTTTATATGTGAGTATAGTACTTGGGAAATATGAGCTAATTATGGACATTAATCACAACACTGGGAACTTCGATGATTCACCGTATGAGTTAAGTACGAAGACTAAACCACAACACCCAGAAGGTCTATTATCACTAGTGTTGACACGCCCCGGGAATTTGGTGAATCCGTCACGATAAGGTGGAGGAGGATTGTGATACCGTTATAAATGTGTGTTTAACGCGGAAAACTGTTTGCTCACTATTTTCTATCGTCGATAGTCTTTATTTTCTATTGTCGATAGAACACAGTACTATTTGTCACGTACTAAACGTTACCTGTTACCAATTACCTGATCCGTACTCGTATCTTGAATGTGTCATAGGCCTACTATACTTGTTTGGAACTCCGCTTACGCAGGCGAACGTTTCTTTTTTTTTTTTTGCTAGTTGTTTTACGTCGCACCGACACAGATAGGTCTTACGGTGACGATGGGACAGGAAAGGGCTAGGAGTGGGAAGGAAGCGGCCGTGGCCTTAATTAAGGTACAGCCCCAGCATCTGCCTGGTGTGAAAATGGGAAACCACGGAAAACCATTTTCAGGGCTGCCGACAGTGGGGTTCGAACCTACTATCTCCCGAATACTGGATACTGGCCGCACTTAAGCGACTGCAGCTATCCAGCTCGGTGGCGAACGTTTCTTGTTGGGCAGAATTCCTCATACATATACTTCTCCACGATGTGCTTTTACGGCCCAGATGAGTGCTGAAGAGATGACTTGTGTTTTGTAAAGTGAACAGTACATTTAAAACTGTTAAAATCAGTGTGTGACGGTAAGGTACAGTATGAGAGATATTATCTGGATCAGGATACCGTGTGTCGATGGTATGATCTCTGAGATTGTGTATCGTTACACAAGTTCATCGAAATGTAACACTTTTGAAATTGCTCGTCGTTGTCATTGTCAGTCGACTACCAAAAATGGTAGTAAATAGTTGTCATCTTGAGTCGGTAACGAAGAGGAACCACATTTTCCCGTGTACGCTTCTTTCAAGATTAGTTTTATTGTAAATGTTTCAAGTTACGAGCGAACTTTCCAGTATTTTTTGTAAATTTAAGCAGGACCGACTGATACGTAGCTTCATGTAGAATTATTATGCTCTATCAAAATTTAATTCTCGAAGAATCCATTCTCGGTGAACTCTGGTGCCCAATTCTCCGGATTTTTTTATTATATTACTAGCTGATGTACCCGTGCTTCGCTACGGGATTCTCAGAAAGACTTACTTTGTGGTTTTCCTAACTGAAGTCAACATAGGTCATTACAAAAATGTCAGTAGGAAAGCTAGCGATTAAAAGCAATGTTATCGTATAAAATACTCGATCAAATGAAAACCCACACATTTTCTCACTTTTAATGAACAGTACTACGGTGCCGATCTAACAGTCCAAAGTTCCAGAGCTGGAATGAACAGGCCGCAAACAGCCGTGAACACTCCTCTGCCATTATTACTTTAAATACGCACACTGCTCATTCCAATCAGTGCCTCGGAGTAGGGATTGAATAGCTCGAATGCTATTATGAATCAGTGTGTTGCGTACCACTAGTATCAAAAATGTATGAATCAGAGGAATGGCATGCTAAAGAAGAAAGTTATCAAATTCCTGAGCTACTTCCCGCCAATATTCAGGCAGGCTGTTACACACGGTACGGCCGGGCGAGTTGACCGTGTGGTTGCGGGCACGCAGTTTGAGTTTGCATCCGGGAGATAGTGGATTTGAACCCCACTATCGGCAGCCCTGAAGATAGTATTCCGTGGTTTCCCCATTTTCATACCAGGCAAATGCTGGGGCTGTTCTTTAATTAAGACCAACGCCGCTTCCTTCACACTCCTAGCCTTTTCCTATCCTATCGTCGCCATAAGACCTATCTGTGTCGGTGCGACGTAAGGCAAATGAAAAAAGAACACGGTACGCAACAGTAATCCTATCTATCGGAGGTGAGTGGCAACAGAAGACACAAAGCAACTCACAGCAAATAATGGTCAATGTAATGTTATTGTTGATCAATTTTATGAGCTTTCTATATTGTAGTTTCCTTTCGACTCTGTAATATTAAGGCGCCTTAAAAGATTTTTTTTTCTAGTTGCTTTACGTCGCACCGACACAGATAGGTCTTATGTCGACGATGGGACAGGAAAGGGCTAGGAGTGGGAAGGAAGCGGCCGTGGCCTTAGTTAAGGTACAGCCCCAGCATTTGCCTTGTGTGAAAATGGGAAACCACGGAAAACCATCTTCAGGGCTGCCGACAGTGGGGTTCGAACCTACTATCTCCCGAATACTGGATACTGGTCGCAAGACTGCGGCTATCGAGCTCGGTAAAAGATTATTTATAGCGTAGACTGTAGTTCCTTATTCTCCGACTTTACATACCGATTTTCATTAAATTCGGTTTACCCATTTTATCATGACTCGACGCTGATATGGACTTAGTAACAAAAATCCAAATTCATGAATATCTCTTTGATCATAGCCGGTATGGTAACAATTTATAAACATAAATGATCGAAAATGTAATCTATATATATCGTCGCTTCACCGGTAAAACGTTGTATCCCTCAATACTCTTCCTATCCATTATTCTCCTTAAGACTGGTCACGCCTCCCAGCCACATATGGATACGCAGTCCATCAGAACAATGTCCGTTGTGTTCGTTTTCCTATGTCGACGATTAAACAAAAATGAACCTTACATGCATTGTACAATAGGAGTGCGTAAATACGTAATGCAAACGTACATTCGTACAGTACGGTACTGTAAGGTTTATTTTCCTTTACACATGGGCATAGGAAAATGAACACAACCAAATTTGTTCTGAAGGACTGCATTTCCATACGTGGCTGGGAGGCGTGACCAGTCTTAAGGAGAATAATTGATAGGAAGAGCTTTGTGGAATACAACCTTTTACCGGTCGAGCGACGATATAAAATTGGATGTTGGTATATTTGTAATTAATAGACTCAAAAACTACTGGAACGATTTCGCTGAAATTTTCACAGTTTGTTCTTATTACATCTGAGAGGGATTATGAAGTGGTTTGAACGAAATCTAATTGGTAGTTCGGCACTAATGGGTGAAAAATAAAATAGGGGAAGAAAATAAATAAAGCAAACCGCAAGGCAAGTCCGATCAGCGGGTTGGCTACCCAACAGTATGTGAAGATTATGATGTGTTCCTTAAAACTTATTTCTGCTTTTATCAAATAGTGTGGGGGCAGGACACCCCTCCCAGCCCAAGGGGAGAGGATGAAATGTAAAAGTAATCGAAAACGACCGATATTAGTGTCATATCTACAGTTTTCGGGATCACTGAGATGAACTATGACACTCAAAATGCTGTTGAAGTCAAGTTCATCCCGAATAGCACACCTAGGGGTGGGGATGAAAGGGGGGTGAAATATTAATGTAGAATCCATAGTTTTCGGGGTCGCTGAGATGAATAACGTGAGCGCGAAAATGACTCCCAAATCACTTATGAAACTCCATTCTAAGAGTAATGTCCCTAGAGGCCATGCACTCCTTGAAGAACGTTTTGTTGTGTACGGGTCGATGTGTGTGAGCAGTTGAATGTAGCATTAGCACCGTAAGTAGAATCAAGTGTTTGATAAGTTTAACTGCAGTTTATAATTGTAGCATAACTATTCTTATTAGACAATATCTTGCTTGCTGTTTCTGTATGAAAGTAGTTGCAATAAAAATCTGTGCACTGACTGGAGGGTAATTGGAAATTCAAACGAGACTATGGAATGAGTATATGGGAAAGTGGGTGTGAGATTTGTTGATACTAGGGCCGATTCCTAGGTCTTTCCTACCCCATCGTCGCCATAAGACCTATCTCTGTCGGTGCGACATAAAAGCAAAATAGCAAAAAAAAAAAAACCTTAGTATTTGGAAAGTCCTTTAAAAATACAGGAACACATACTTTTTCTTTTCGGAAAAGGCACTTAACGGAGGTGAAAAGAAGTGATAAAAGAAGTGAATAATTTTTAATGAGGATGCTTATATCTCACAAACTGATGATGTTACAGACGCGAAAATTAGCATTTGGAATCTCTTTTAAAAGTAAAGGACCGAGCTCGATAGCTGCAGTCGCTTAAGTGCGGCCAGTATCCAGTATTCGGGAGATACTAGGTTCGAACCCCACTGTCGGCAGCCCTGAAGATGGTTTTCCGTGCTTTCCTATTTTCACACGAGGCAAATGCTGGGGCTGTACCTTAATTAAGGCTATGACCGCTTCCTTCCCACTCCTAGCCCATTCCTGTCCCATCGTCGCCATAAGACCTATCTGTGTCGGTCGGACGTAAAGCAACTAGCAAAAAAAAAAGTAAAGGGGTTAAATTCTTTTTATGGGGATTCTTATAGCCTATCTCAAAAATTGAAAATGTTACTTTTTTTTTTTCGATTTCAAAGAAGACTGTTTCTCATATGTACCGTTCTATGTTGCATGGTCATCTTAGCCCCAACAGGCAATAACGTGGTTTACAAAGCGTTTCCGGGAAATGAAACTCAATTTGTCGGTGAATGTTTATACTTTAGGGATTTTCAGATAATGTCTTAGTACAGTACCGAGGAACGATTACTTTTATTAATTTACGAAATTCACGCGAGCGAAGCCGCGGGTCCTGCTAGTACTATATCACTTTAGTTATATAGTATTTATCGATACGATCATTAATAACATAAATATTTGAAAATTAAACTTTATGCCTTCCATTTAACCATTTCACTACCATTTCACTCAGCGTGAATAATATTACTTATGGCCTAAATTATAGCGACTTAACTTTGCATACCGATTTTCATTAAGATAGGACCACTAATAACAAATATTTGAGAATTAAATTTTAGGCCTTCCTCTAAACTACCATTTCAGTCAGCGTGAATAAAATTATTTACGGCCTAGATTGTAGCGACTTGTTCCCCGACTTTGCATACCGATTGTCATTAAATTATCTTCAGCCGTTTTCTCGTGATGCGTGTACAGACAGACAGAAAATACTGAAAATTAAAAAGTGCATTTCCTTGTTACTGTGGACACGACTGATACAGAAATACCATCTTTTTTAAAAAATTCTGAGTAATGTACAGACAAAACTCGTATATATATGTGTGTATGTATGTATGTATGTTGGGTATTCAGCCCGAAGGCTGGTTGGATCCTCAACAGGTTCACCATTAGCTGTCATAGATGGCCTAGGTGTCATTGAAGAGGCGTACTAGGGAAATGAGAAGTGAGGTAGTTTCCCGTTGCTTTCCTCACCGAGCCAGAAGTTGCTACTGCACATCAGTCTGCCAAGCCCACTGAAATGCCTGCACCAACCGAGCCTATGAGCGACATTTTCACACCATTCATAGCAGGGACTGGCTGCATAAGGAATGGCATTACTAGCGTCACTCATACTTCAGCCACTTTCATATTGTCAAAGCCAAGGAAGTTATTATTATTATTATTATTATTATTATTATTATTATTATTATTATTATTATTATTGGGAAAGACCTAGCAGTGGGAAGGAAGCGCCGTGGCCTTAATTAAGGTACAGCCCCAACATTTGCCTCGTGTGAAAATGGAAAACCATCTTGAGCTGCCGACAGTGGGGTTCGAACCCACTATCTCCTGGATGCAAGCCCACAGCTGTGCGGCCCTAAATGCACGGCCAATTCGTCCGGTATTATGATTATTATTATTATTATTATTATTATTATTATTTCTTTTTACAATTTGTTTTACGTCACATCGACACACATATGTCTTATGGTGACGATGGTATGGGAAAGACCTAGCAGTGGGAAGGAAGCGCCGTGGCCTTAATTAAGGTACAGCCCCAGCATTTGCCTGGTGTAAAAATGGAAAACCATCTTGAGCTGCCGACAGTGGGGTTCGAACCCACTATCTCCTGGATGCAAGCCCACAGCTGTGCGGCCCTAACCGCACACACCATCTTGCCAGCAAAGGCATATAATAATAATAATAATAATAATAATAATAATAATAATAATAATAATAATTTTATTCGTCCGGTATTATTATTATCTATATACATATTTAAAAAGTTTATGAAAAATAAATTCAGTCAGTCCGGCCATTCTATCCGGTCTATTTCCTTCATTTTTTTAACTGAAAGGTATTCATGCACAGATTTGTCATCAGGTACAATAAATCACTTAACTTCCGCCTCCCTCAAATTATTTGATTTTTCAATTTTTTTGTCTCTTTGAAGCAATAATATCTTTGGTTCTAATTGAGGTACGGAATTCGTTTTGACCTAAGAACACTCAGTGGATCATGCTCTTTCATTTCAGCTCTTAACTATTCAAATTGGTTGATTCTGAGGAAAGTTGTGAGTGCACATTCAATTTGACGTCTCATTTCTTCAACTTTTTTTCTCGTTGAAGCAATCATATCTTTCGTTCTAATTGAGGTACGCAGTTCGTTTTCGTCTAAAAACACTGAGTGGATCAAGCTATTTCCTTTGAGGTGATAAATACTTAAATTGGTAGATTCTGAGAAAAGTTATTAGTACATTTGTCTCCATGACGAAGATCTTTGAAGGACTTTTTAACAGTTCGGTGCGTAGTGTTGTTCCAAGGAACGTTTAATTCAATTTCTTTGTGTGATGTATTTTCAAGTGTTTTGTTGACATAATATTACATTCTATTACCACAGCAGATCATGTGCTTTATTTCATTAACTCGAAACTTTGCAAATACATCCGTGAGGATAGTAACGAACAACACCATACTTTGTACATTGCGGGCGGAGCCAGCGGGAAACTGCTAGTTATTATTATTATTATTATTATTATTATTATTATTATTAATTTGCCAACTGTAATGTGGGTATAGAAGGTACAAGGTAGTTACAAGGTAATCGGACCAATTTGCAATTCGCTGGTCAATAAAAAACAAGAGGTTTCTGGCTGAGGCCAAGCCGCTAATATTGACCGAAATACTGTTCGTTAGACCTAGGAGTTTCAACCAGCATAGTTTTTATATACGACCATTAACAGATAGTACCACGGCATTGCATTTTCGCTATCAGAGCGAACAACTGTGAGAAAGATCAAAATCGTCAAGAGTATTTGGCTCGCAAGCACATTACGGTATATGTTTTTCGACTATTAGTATACCATCTAATTTATTAAGTACGACTATGAAAGTTAGTTGCTGAAAGAACAAACACAATTTTGTAATAACATTGCACAGGCGTCAACCAACGTACCGTATCTCTAATTCACACCCCTAATCAATATGTTCTCTGATACTCCCCTAATGGAAGCATGGGTATTGTAGTTGGGAATTCATTTTGGCTGATGATATCGAGAACTAATTTCCAATTTCCAATTAGCAAAATTTGTTCGTTCAAAATGTATATTCACTGATTTCGTTCTGCGTATACCTGCGATCAATACACTCATTAGGGAACGGGTTATGACATGAGAAACGTTTTCATGCATGAAACCTAGGACCTAGTGAAGGTTTTCGTTTTCCTCCCCGAAGGTAACGCCTTCTCTCTGGCCAGGATGAAACCTCCACGTACTTCTACGAGAGATTTACGAACTGAGTGTTACTATTTTCAACACGTTTCCGAACGCAGCAGTTGCCCTGATTTTGACAGACAAACGAGATTTTGGCACAATAATTAACTTTCAGATACTCGACAAGAAAGAATTTGCCCGAGCAAGAACTTTAGAGTAAATGCACAAACATATGACCCTATATCTCCCAATAAACCCACTACTCTTTGTTTATGACATAATTTATAAGAAGACAAACAGAAGGAATATCCACACTTGCCGTTAACAAGAGCGATGGTTATTTACAGGTAAAATAACAAAGAAATGTGACATTTTGATACTGAGGTCCGTCAGTGAGACGTCCGTTCTCACAGCTATCGTAGGAACATCCCCGCCGTGAAGGTGTTCATCCATCGCTATTACAAGATATTTCTAAGAAACAAACAAACAAAGTTTGGCTTTCGCCCATAATGTTATTAGATCGGAAGAAAATTCTACGTGTTTCTACACTTCGGAACTTAATACTAATGCTTTGTTATTAAAATGCTTCAACTATTAGAAGTCTTAAGGTACATCTGACTCAGAATTTTGCCCTAAAAGTATTTTTAACGCGTCATTAAATCATACGACATGTGTCTTCCGCAGTTTAACATATCACGCAATATTATTTACAGGAGGCCAGAGCCTATCTAGCTGAACTACACAGCCGACAACTACAGAATTTGTACAGAACTGACGGCATTCATAATTTTACACCATACAGTTATATATCCGAGTATTTGTGTAAAATCTCCTCTTTTTATACCCTCCATCAACAAACAGTACATGGTCCCATATCTTCACCCACTAATAGGTAACTCTACAAATTTCATCACCTTCATTGTTTCAGCGCAGCCTACTAGCTAAGTCGTGAAGTTACTCTTTTCAAACATTATGACATCAATAAACAGTATTATCATTATTATTACTGTACATATAGTAAACTTCAAACCATTACGTATAGGCCTGCTACAGTATATATATTTACGTCGCACCGACACAGACAGGTCTTACGGCGACGATGGGATAGGGCAAGGAATGCGAGTGAGAAGGAAGCGATTGTGGCCTTAATTACGACACTTCCCGGCATTTGCCTGGTGTGAAAATGGGCAATCACGGAACCTCTTCAGAGTTGCTCGAACTGCAAGCTGATAGCTACGTGACCTAAACCGCACAGTCATGTGCTCGGTAGGCTTACTATATCCTCCGTACAAGTTTTAGAAGTTGCTAATATATATCAGGTCTGCCAAACCCACTGAATTTCACGCACCGACCGACCCTATACGTGACATTTTCACACAATTCATCACAGGGACAGGCTGATGAAGAAATGGCCTTAATAACATCTTTCATACCATATTGCCAAAGTTGAAACTGAGACAAGTCAATGAAAGTAACAAATTTGTTCTATCCCTTACCAGAAGACACAGCGTACGGTAAATAGGAGGTTTTACCCAGCAAAGGCACCAAGTTACAGCACTATAATGATGATGATAATAATAATAATAATAATGCAGACATTGAAAACATTGAAAAAAAGGAACGCAAAATCATAAGAAAAATTCTAGACCCAAAACTCACCGACGGGCAATATCGACTCAGAGGTAGACAGGAAATTAAACAATACACAAATATTCACAGTGATATTCGAAAACGCAGGATAAGATTCTATGTACACATTAAAAGAATGCGCACAGACAGACTTACAAAACAAATAGTCGAATTCTATGAAAACATTAGTGAAGACAAAACAGACACCATGAAATTGATTGGCGAAATGAAAACTGATCTGAAACAGGCACAAATTACACCAGCAGATGTCCAAAACCGGGTAATTTTCATGTCCAAAATTAGCAAATGGCAAGTTGACCAAGAGGACAGACCAAAGAAGAAGACCGGAACAACTTGGTCTGAAGGTAGAAACGAAGCCCACAATAAAAGTATGAAAGAAGTATGAGCACAAAGGAAGGCAAACAGACGCCTCTTACGCAGTCCTAATGGACTTTTTCGCATATATATTGCTCAGCATTATAAACATCATATTATTTTTGTATTATGCGGAATGAGACGGGACAAACTGCAGGGAAACTTTATGTTTCGTGAAGACTTTGCTCCGCTCCCTCAGAAGTGAACCACAACTGACTGACCGAGCAAACTAGCTGCGCGGTTAGGATCCCGTACCTGCATTTTGCATTCGGAAGATGGTGGGTTCCAATCTCACCGCTGGCAGCCCTGAAGATAGTTTTCCGTGAGAAATTCTTGGGCTTTACCTTAATTAAGATGATGATGATGATGCTTGTTGTTTAAAGGGGCCTAACATCTAGGTCATCGGCCCCTAATGGTACGAAATGAGACGAAATGTGATGACAATGTAAAAATCCATAATCCTCCACTGACCAGAACTCGAAAAAGCGAGGACGAAGAATGAATGGATGGATGTGAAATTAAAACAATCAGTGGATCCGACCCGCAATGCTCCACATTCCCAGAAACTAGCGCTAAACGGTAGTATTACTGACCAAGGGACTGCTACTAATGCACAATACTGAATCGATTATGCTTGTAGTCGAAACGGGTCCAAAATCCAGGTCATCGGCCCCTCATAATGGTACTTATCGCTAGGAAAGTAGAACCATGCTATTTGTCATGTACCTTAATTGAATCGATTATTTCAGAAAGCAGTCAAGCGCCAAGTCTGTCATGTTTGGGAAAATGAAAAAAACTGTCTAGCGTCAGACAAAATGTTATGGTAGGGGTTTTAATATTTTAGCTTGAAAGTATTATATCTCTTAATACTTTTTATCTAAGGAAAAATATTTTGTGCTTATTAACTTTGCTGTAAAAAATTCCGAAAAATTTTCCACTTAACTGGTTTCTGAAATAAACGAGTGTTGCAAACATATTTTTATGGGATAATTCTTGAATTTTGAAAGGATTTTGTCATAAAACCCACATTTGTGAAAACAGAAAATATTTTAATAGGTTTAGACTGCATTGCTGATACAAGTATAATAATTAAAAGGATGAAATCAGCAATGTCTGCTTATCATGACAGGAGGTAATCAATCCTTATAAACAAACTCCACAGCACATTCTGTCTCTGTAGTAGGCCATTGTAAAATGCTCTCATAAAAATATTCATATTCCATCAGGCAAGGTTTTAAGGCATGTAGGTCACATATCTTCTTGATATTGATAGGTACCTAAAACAAACAATAATAAAGTATAATGTAGGGTTCAAACCAGGTACTTCCTTGCCTGAGTAAGAAATTTAACATTCTCCTTTTACTCTTGCATTCCGAATATTAGTATGCGTGTGAGTTTGTTTGTCTACCACTCCTCGTTTGTTTTTAGATGCAGGTTCGCCTTGTGAACTTTCAGATATGTCACTACGATTATAAAAACACTGCACTAAAGAAAAGAAACTCTTTTTGAATCAGTTGTTCACAAAACTACGAACATACGATTCCAGAAACAACAATAAAAATAGCTGAACAGCTGGGATTGTGGATTCAGAACAGCGCCAACCGGAAAGGTGCGGCACATCACAAAATGTACCGTACCAGCAGTTTACTGCAGAAACCAGCCAAGCGGTGTCACTTAACTGGTTTCTGAACTAAATACGAAATTCAACGTAATGCCTGACCATTATAGGAGGACGTTTCTTGACTTGTTTCAGTACCAAAATGTGCGTATACCCTCTTAGTAACATATTCTGCCATTAACTCATTTTTTTTTATTTTTTGGCACTTGACTGCTTTCTGAAATAATCGATTCAATTAAGACCACGGCCGCTACCTTCCTTCACCTTTCCCAACCGTGCGTCGCCGAAACCCTTGGTGTGTTAGGGGACGTTAAACCATCAGCAAAATAAAACCCACAACCAACTGTTATATCCAATTGTAAATAACTGGAGCGGGGATAGGGAGAGAAAACCGATAGAATTAACAGGGTGGTGTGAGCTGTATAGCGTTACCCTGTATTCGGGAGATGGTGGGTTCAAATTCCACTGTTGTTTCTTTCCCATTCCAAGTCCTTTAATATCCCATCGTCACTGAAAACCCTAATAGTGCAACATTAAAACCAATCACAAATCAAAAGGGAAGAGGAGGAAATGACCGTAGCCTATACACTGGGTACCATTCTGGCTTTCAACTGAACCGGAAAATCAAGGTAAACCTCTTCCAGAATGGGCGAGGTAGGAGTTTTAACTTCCTTCTCTCCAATATGTTAGCCGAAGTCGAAACGTCTTAAATTCATTGCAGGGCCAGAAATCAAGCCTGAATTTGCCATGCTAACTCTCTACTATCCATTTGAAAAACACTGACGGAGAGGGACACTTGAGGTTCCATATCGCTTCCTTCTGCCATTCAAACATAGTAGTATTGTCATGCAGTGAAGGCTAACTTGCATACAACAAGGGGAGTGAGTAGCCCACACGATTACCAGCCTTTCCGAGGTAAGTGAATGTAACAAGACCCTGTACAAGTACTGAAAAACAGCATTTTGGTGACATGGACTACGTATCAGCCGCACTAAGAGTACAAGAATGTAGCAACACAAGATGAGCACACGTGGCGCCGCAGTACGAGGAGACTCGACCCTAAATGAATTAGGAGAAGGGAAAGGACAAAGAAGAATTTGGTGACCGACGAAGACGTACGAAAAATATTTTGTCAATGCTCTGATCACAACCCTTTAAGTACGAAAAAATAGACGGAGCCAACACAAGGTCTAATGGACAAGATGGCGGCTATACATGGGCTCTTATGGGACTAACTCCTGGGGAACTGGCACAGTAGCAAGTGGGCAAGATGGCCGCCACGCGCAATCCACCTCTAGCTACGCGTTACGACCTGACACCTTCAGACAATAGGATGTCGTCATCTTATGGAATACTGTTGAAAGAGGCTATTAAAGGGGGTACCTGACTTGAGAGAGCATGAGTCAGCGGACTCGAAGGTCTTTAGCTGAGTCTAGGCATGATGTGTGTTCTAAGCTGTTGTCTATCTACCCTCCCTTGGCGAAATCTTGTAGAACACTTCATTGATGGGGTGGGGGTTTAGCAGAGTAAAGCTCCTCCAGGGGCACCCTTGCCTTAGGTAGAAGCCGAGCAACTTGTGCTGTTGCTGTGTCTGCATTGGTGAACTCGGAAGGGGGGTCTTTAGCTGAGTCTACGCATGTTGTGTGCTAAGCTGTCGTCTATCTAACCTCCTTGGCCAATTCTTGTAGGGGACACTTCAGCCTTAGGGGAACACCATCCCAAAGGAAGCCTTCTTGCAAAGTTTCCATGACATGTATCCATGCTTTGCCGTTTCGTTTCAGGGTCGTACCTGAGACATCAGGTTTCATCCTCAGTGACAATACATTTCAAGAAATTTGATGTCGCATCCGCAGTTTCGACAAAATCCTGTGAAGCCCTTAACGTGCCTGCTTCTGATCGTCAGTCAAGTGATGTGGCACAAGACGAGAACATATTTTCCTCTTCCCTAACTTCTGGGTAACGATTTGTCGCACGGATTCACCGTTAATCTGCAGTTCATCCGCTATCATGCGCACAGTTAATCGCCGATCGTTCATGATTAATGTCCTCACCTTCTCAATGTTTTCATCACTGACGGCGGTCGCCGGTCTTCCGTTACGGGGGTTGTCAGAAACACTTTCTCGAAAACGGACGAACCACTTATACACACACTTCAAGGACAGTGCTTGAGCTTCATAAACACGTACCAGCATCGCATGCGTTTCTTTCGGTGTCTTGCCAAGCTTAAAACAAAACTGTACATTGATATTTTGGTCGTTCATGTTTCTGTTCGCAGTTCAGAACCAACGCACTAAACACGCACTGTGTCAAACAGGTCTTACACGGCACCCACACGATGCTCAACTGAACAATGTTGGGAACAGGTGGTCAAAATCTGCTGCTACACAGGTGCAGCATTGTGTTTCGCCAGTGTTGCCGGATCGACCGTTCTAACTTAATTCACCGAACTTTATTGTCAAATGTTGTAAAACTCGCTTCCGAAGCAACCGAGCTACAAGAAGAGTTAGTGGATATTATAGTGATTGTTGTTTGAAGAGACAAAGAACCGGGATTATTCTTTCCTGACCTTTTTCCTAGATATCTGGGGTTGGTACAAATGTGGACTAAGCCCACTTACACGTCCTGACACCCTTCCTGACGCCAACCCTGTGTGGAGGGATGTATTCATAATTGCGAGTATCTATCGTGGATGGTAGTGTTATGTGTTCTATGCAGATAATAATAATAATAATAATAATAATAATAATAATAATAATAATAATAATAATAATAATAATAATAATAATAATAATAATAATAATTTCGTGTGGCTATTTCTAGCCGAGCGCAGCCCTTGTAAGGCAGACCCTCCGATGAGGTTGGGCGGCATCTGCCATGTGTAGGTAACTGCGTGTTATTGTGGTGGTGGATAGCATTATGTGTGGTGTGTGAGTTGCGGGGATGTTGGGGACAACACAAACACCCAACCACCGAGTCATTGGAATTAACCAATGAAGGTTAAAATCCCCGACCCGGCCGGGAATCGAACCCGGGACCATTTGAACCGAAGACCAGTACGCTGACCATTCAGCCAACGAGTCGGACTTCTATGCAGATGATGTGTGTTAAGATACTCAGCCCCTGAACTAGAGGAAATAACCAAACGTGGCTACAATCCACCTGGAATCGAGCTGGGACCCTCTGGATCGAAGGCCCCCACGATGACCGTTCAGCAAGAAGCTAAATGGACAAAACGACGATATTATCAGCCCCAAAGGCAAAGATTATGAGAAGATGAAGTTCAGGAGACAGTTTATCAGCAATGGTGGCTTTCGATTTTCCTTCATGAATATTTTTCTATGCTGGTATAGAAAATAAGTGTCTAGAGGCCCCTATCCGAAACATAAGCCCAAGTATTTAAAGTTATATACACTAAATAACCATATTATCAAACGAGTTGCACATATTCTCGAGGATGGGTTAAAGTTATTACCACTGCTGCCATGCACAGCCACGAATGAAGCACTAATTTCCACAGTATTTGTCAATATCCAGTCACAACTTCATTAGCACAGCAGAACTAACCGACTGCCGTTAAGAGAATAAGCATAAAAAAGCGATAATGAATACGCGAGCAACATTTTCAAAGAGTTAACATGTTATAAGAGAAATGACAGGCTGTTAACTAGCAGTTACATTGTGTCAGGAAAGTCAAAACATACGTTCGCCATGAATTTAATAGAACGATCCTTTGATACAATTAATTCTCCATGTGGAATGACGCTGTTATTTCAAAGAAACAGTTCTCATTCAGTAATTTAAATTTGTACATCGCATCCTGTGTTTGATGGAAAAGACGTCTAAAAGGGCTGTGATAATGATACAAGATGCACTGCGAAAATATATATATATATCTGGATACCATTGGACAGAAATTGGCTTCAGGTACTGACACTGACGAGTACATTGAAAATATTGGGCTTTTCTCTTCATATAATATCAATACTCTACAATTATCTATTGTGTGAATTCCCTCGTGATATAAATCTAATTAATACTGTAATTAGCTGGTGAATTATCACCAAAGAGCTACTTATATTGTATTTCAGCATGCTGTTATTGTGACTTAAGCTGACAGTAGTCCAGCTTCTTTGTTGAATGGTCAATGTAGTGGCCTTCGGTTCGGAGTGCCCCGGGCTCGATTCCCGACCGGATCGGGGATTTTAATCTTAAATTAATTACCTTGGCTCGGGGACTGGCTATTTGTACTGTCCCTAACATCTCTGCAAATCAAACACAACACTACCCTCCATCAGAATAAAGCACAGTTTCTCATAAACGGCAAATGCCATCCACCGTCCCCGGAGAGTCTACCAGGCTAATAATAGTCACACGAAATTATTATTATTATTATTATTATTATTATTATTATTATTATTATTATTATTATTATTATTATATTATTATCAGACAGCAGGGAAACGAGCCACTAAAATCTGTGAATACTGCCTTATATACAAATTTTGGTTTTAGTAATTAGCCTCTATTAAAAAAGTCACCTTCTGCGTTTTGCCGATGCCATTGTGCTCACAAGTGAAAATATAGAAGAGCTAGAAAACATGATCCAAGAATTAAAAACTACCTTTGCTAAGATTGGTTTGGAAATGAACATTGGTAAAACGAAAATACTAAGCCCCGAGAGTCAACCACTTAAAATGGGAAACCAATATATAGAAGCTGTCGATGAGTACATCTATCTCGGACACAAGATAGAACTTGAAAACGACAATCAACATGCAGAATTTCCTCACAGAATAGGTATGAGTCGGATAGCATTCCGAAAACTAAGATTCATCCTGACCAACAAGGGTATTCCAATTAACCTGAAGACTAAGTTTGATAATACGTGCGTGCTGCCAGTTACTACTTACGGTCTAGAAACATTGACTCTTAAGGCAAGTGCTAGCAAGCTTCAGCGAACACAACGAGCATGGAGCGACAGATGGTAGGGATCAGACTTAGGGATAAGATCCGTTCAGAGGACATCAGGAGAAGAACGAATGTAACAGACATCCTGGAGAGAGTAGCAAGACTAAAATGACAATGGGTAGGACACTTTTTTGTTTACAATTTGTTTTACGTTGCACCGACACAGATGGGTCTTATGGCGACGTTGGGATAGGAAAGGCCTAGGAGTGGGAAGGAAGCGGCCGTGGCCTTAATTAGAGCACACCCCCAGCATTTGCCTGGTGTGAAAATAGGACACAACGTAAACTCATCTTCAGGGCTGCCGACAATGGGATTCGAACCCACTATCTCCCGGATGCAAGCTCACAGCTGCACACCCCTAAACGCACGGCCAACTCGCCGGGTGGTAGGACACATAGCTCGACAAGACTACAACAGGTTGACATCTAGGATTGTTCAGCGGAGACCATGGGAACACAAGAGAGGCATTGGAAGACCCCAGAAGAGATGGTTCGATGACATAAAGCTTTTGGCTGGAACAAGCTGGTTCCAAGCAAGGCCCCACACCGCTGACTGCGCTGAAGCGTGTGACTGGGGAAGATATGTCTATACGCGTACCGCCATGTTGTGGGCACTCCTCAGCTTGACGAGGAGATCGTATGGAATTCAACCATTAACTTACATTTCGTACATATGAAAACACCCGCCCTAGTAAATTAATGACAGTCTACACCGACTACCGTGCACACACGCAATAAATATACATAATATCAAGACTGGTAATATTAAAAGTATAAAAACTGAATCTACACAAATCCTTTGGATAGCCTACAGGTGGTGCACAAAAAAATAAAATTAAAAAAAACCTTTAGGAGACCGAATGAGAAGAATGAAAAACACACTACTACAAAAATATATAAATAAACAAATATTTGAATTTCAGTCCCCCAAAACAGAAAAAAACAGTATATATGCCTAGATCATGTCGCTCACAAGGGGTCATGTTGTAACTGAGTTGTTTTAACATTCAGAACAGATACCTGTAATTGAAACCTAGGCTCTACACTTTAGCTTTATTGAAAATATGAAGACATGTGCAAATGTCAACAGTCTACAACTTATGTATGATTACATATCGTCAAATAAAACTTGCCTGCCTCTCAGCAGACTGGAGAACACATTAATGAAATATTTATAAACTCCTGTATCGATAGCAATTATCTTCAATATATAGGCCTATATACGAGTATATTTACGATTTGTTTTACGTCGCACCTACACAGATGGGTCTTATGGCGACAATGGGACAGGAAAGGCCTAGGAGTGGGAAGGAAGCGGCCGTGGCCTGATTTAAGGTACAGCCTGGTGTGAAAATGGGAAACCACGGAAAACCATCTTCAGGGCTGCCGACTATCTCCCGGATGCAAAGCTCACAGTTGCGCTCTCCTAACCGCACGGCCAACTCGCCCGGTAATCTTCAATATCAACATAAAGGAAATTTGCGAAATAAAATTTTTCTATGAAAGGTACATAGCTTATGATTCCTCTCTGATAAGTCATTACAGCAAATTTTACCAAATTTTCTGAACAGATTGTTTAAAAAGTACATGACTGCAGAAATCTTTCTAAAAGAATCAGATACGTTTTTTATCATTTTCTGAATATGAAATGCCGGCTCCGCGATGTAGGGGTAGCGTGTCTACCTCTTACCCGGAGACCCCAGGTTCAATCCCCGGCCAGGTCAGAGACTTATACCTGGATCTGAGGGCTTGTTCGAGGTCCACTCAGCCTACGTGATTTGATTACAATTGCGGAGCTATCTGACGGTGAGATGGCGGCTCCGGTCTAGAAAGCGAGGAATAACGGCCGAGAGGATTTGTCGTGCTGACCACATGACACCTCGTAATCTACAAGCCTTCACAGGCTGAGCAGCGGTCGCTTAGTAGGCCATGGCCTTTAGGGCCTGTTGTGCCATGGGGTTTGGTTTGGTTTGGATATGAAATACCGTAAATTGATGAGTAGACGTTAAATTATCATTTCTGATTTGGATTTAGGTAAATGCTGCCTGATATTCGTTACATTGGTGCTGGTCTGCCTCTGTTGTGTATTTCTGAAAATGAATGTCTAGGGTTAGTTTGAGTTTCTCTGAGTGGTTTAGGTTTTAGTAAGAATGTTAAAATTTAAGATGTAAAAACCGTCCTCAAAATATTATCTTCTTAAATAATTGTATAACAGCTTTTATAAACTGAATTAACATTATCTAAAAAAAAAAAAAAAAATTGAAAGTCCGTTCTAATTTTTCTCTAACCTGCCACCACGATTAACACCAGAAAGGGAATACAGTAAATGAATTTGAAAGTAAAGCATTAGCAAAAATATTAATATCATATTTAAACAGTTATTTTGATTAGCGTCTTCTAATGCAGACTAGAATTGTCAAGATTGTAATGATCTTTGTTTAGACTTTATATTGTCAGGTTTTTCTGGAATAGCGTATTTAACAATTGTATTCTTTTATTATAAAGCAAGTGTGAACAAATGGAGAACTTACGACATTTTTCAAATAATTGATAATAATTTGAAGCAATACCTTACCCTAATATTAAAAGGATTTTATCAAGCTTTATTAACCATATCTTACGGATTCCAGGCCCAGGATTATCAAATTTGTAATACCGGTACACAGTCTCTATGAAAAATATGTAGTCTTTTTTAGAACAGTTGTTTAGTTCTAAACAATTGTCCCCGATGAATTGGAAAAAGGCAAACAAGAAAAAAATAAAATGAAATGGCATATGGCTGAATGGTCAGCATTGAGGCCTTCGGTTCAGAGGGTCCCGGGTTCGATTCCCGGCCGGGTAGGGGATTTTAATCGCCTTTGATTAATTCTTCTGGCCCGAGGACTAGGTGTTTGTCTTTGTCACAACACTTTCCTCTTCATATTCAGAAAACACACTGCACTACCAACCACCACAAAAATACGCAATAGTGATTATAGCCTTCATATTGGGTTGGCGTCAGGAAGGGCATCTGGCCGTAAAACATGGCCAAATCTACACGTGCGACACAGCTCGCACCCGCGACCAAACAGGTGTGGGAAAAGCGATAGAAAAAGAAGACGAAGAAGTTTGGCTTTTAGTAGCGGGAGGTGTTCGAGGACCGGCTCGTCAGATACAGGTTTTTGATTTGACTCCCGTAAGCGACCTGCGCGTCGTGATGAGAATGAAATGATGATGAAGACTACATATACATCCAGCCCCCGTGCCAACGGAATTAAGCAATGATGGTTAAAATTCCCGACCCTGCCGGGAATCGAACCCGCGACCCCTGTGACCAAAGGCCAGCACGCTAACCATTTAGCCATGGAGCCGGACAGCAAATCACGAAAAAGAAGAAGCCTAAACATTCTAAATTTCCTATCCATACGTTCTCTGAATCAACCACTCTATAGCCTATTTAGTTCTTGATTATGGCAATTGAAAGTTATTTTAGAACAGTTCAGTTTCTAGTCATATGTGAAAAGAAATACCAGAACCCTTCGATAGCAATCTATACAAATGAGGGCTGCACACGAATTCACCCTCGTGAATATCTTCCCATTCCACACGTAAGCCCTAACTTTAGGCGTAATATTGTCGATCAATTTAACTACAGTAATGTATCAGCTCCCACATTCCTTGAAAATATTTGACAATATATTATCACTCATCACATGTATTACTAAAACAGATCCACTAACAGCTACGATTCAAATCGAAAACATGCAAGGGACTGTAAACATTACCACGCGCTCACCATGAATTCAAAGCTGAAGCGCCCACAACACGGCGATGCGCGAAAGTCTTCAATATTCCGCATAGCATCAGCGCGCTCTGTGAGTCTAGGTAAGTAATATTAAAGTCTTTGGTTCCAAATGGGTCAAGACCGAAGACGACGGAAGCACATGGAAGAGGACTAAATCCAGCAGTGGGTTGAAATAGGCTAGAAAAAGAAAGAAGCAGAAAAAGTCAACTATTATATTGTTGATCCCTAGCATCTTAAGTTCTTCATCAACTTCTGATAGCTCACACCTTTTTTATCGCCTTTATACGATTCTTGTGTTTATGATCACGATGGTCATCTACTTACCTTACTGAATTTGTGTAAATACAAATACCGAGTGAGCAAAATAGAATTGAGCGACAAATATTTATAATAGGACAGACGCGGGATTGACCCTTGCTAATGAAAATCACAGATGACGCTGGAAATTACCTCATCTATAGAAATGAAAAATTGAGGGTCCAAAAGTCCTGACTCTACTTCACTCAGAAACCACCGGCAGAACTCAACACGCTAAGGTTAGTGTGGACGCTTTAACGCATGCACCACAGCAACTTTCTAAGGATACAGATGCAGGTCCTTTTTTTAATAATGTTTCGACACGACGATCTCTTAATTCCGACTTCCACAGATGAATGGCGTTGAGATTTCATCGGACTTTGTTCCAGGCTTTCCTTCAGTCGAGCTATGTTTTCTGGTGTTCGAACTCTTTTCGGGTAGTTATGGTTTTTATTCGCTACAGCGCTCGTTTCACGCCATTTTGCCACTTAGTTTTGCATCGCAGACTTTGCTGGAGGTTTTTCACGAATCGTGCTTCGCGTAACAGTCGATAATGAACACGCGCTGTTTCATCGTGAGCGCCATTTTGTGTAGCATTCAATGGTCACTAAACACGTCTGCTCCTCTCTCTCACTCTCACGTAACGGCACAGCGACGTACTCTAGAGATGCACACGCGCAGACGGCAACCGATTGGTGCATCAAAATCACGGTTTCCAGCATTTCCTGTTCATTAACAAGGGTCAGTTCCACGTCAGTTTTATAAACATAGCTTTCCGTGACTGCAGAGTAAATAAGTAGTAACTCTTCATCAGCACACGACCTAAACTACAGTGTCTGTCAAAAGTTTAAGGACCGGGCGAGTTGGCCACGCGGTTAGGGGCGCGCAGCTGTGAGCTTACATCCGGGAGATAGTGGGTTCGAATCTCACTGTCGGCAGCCCTGAAGATTTTCACACCAGGCCGCTTCTAACTCCTAGCCCCTTCCTATCCCATCATCGCCATAAGACCTATCTGTGTCGGTGCGACATAAAGCCACTAGCAAAAAAAATATAAGTTTAAGGACACCTCTTCAAAAACCGAATGTTCTCTCCTGTCCTTAAAGTAATGCAGGATATTGTTCCTACATCAATCAAATGCTTACCACAAGTGAACGTTTTTGCCAAAAATCCAAATTTCTATCTTTAAAATTATGGGTGACACTACGATATTCCTATTATGAAAATACCTTTAAAATTACATACTTTTGTTGGGAAAAAAATCAATTACTCCGGAATGGGTGCAGCTGTACCAATGCTTTTTGGAATGGGTACAAACGTACCTATGAGGATTTCTGTGCACTTATCACTTTTTATTTTTGACAATTGTGAAGGCCATTTCACGCATTCTATTTCAGATTTCTTCTTCTTCTTCTTCTTCTTCTTCTTCTTCTTCTTCTTATCTTCTTCTTCTTCTTCCAGAGGGAAAATGTCCGTTTTCTAAAATTCTCCTGCATTCGAAATTCGCTGCAAATGAACTTGGGACTGTCACGGTCACTTAGATTGTAATCTCAAGAGTTGATAAACCTGGTCAAACACCTAATTCCCTCCTTTTTCAAACAATCACTGTTGTTTTGTTGGAAATGTGTAAAGGTTAGATCGATTTTCCTAAAAAAAAAAAAAAAGCTAAGAAGGAAGCATAGCGGAGATGTGTTTTCTCAGACGAAAGCAGATTCGAATTGTATCCTCGACGACAAATGCGAGTAAGACGCACAAAACAGACAAGTCTCTGCCAGCCTGTCTTGCACCTGCTGTTCAAGGAGGAGGAGAGGCGATGATGATTTGGGGCTGCATAACATACGATGGTCCTTGAGGATTCTAAATGTTTGATGGTACTGTTGACAGTCAGAGACACGTGCAAATCTTAGGGGAAGTCATGGTTCCATCTGTCACTAGGCTAATGGGAGAACATTTTCTTTTCCAACAAGACAATGCTCCCTGTCACCGGAGTCGCCTCACAATGAACTGGTTGAAGGATCAGGATATCGAATTGCTACCATGGCCAATACGTCCTCCTGATCTTAATCCCATAGAGGATCTATGCAATTCTATGGCACTGAAGTTGGCGAAAGGGAAACCCAAATCCAAGGAAGAGCTGAAGCTGAATCTAGCTGACTTGTGGCGAGAGATCACCATCCAGGACTGCAGGAAGTCAATCGACACCATGCCAGACCGAGTGAGAGCATGCCGAAAAGCCCAAGGAGGTCACATTGAGTACTAACAAGGTTAGCACTTTCCAGGAATTTTTGTAGAATTTTTCAATAAATGTGTTGCTAGAAAATCTGAATTTTGTGTTGTTGTTTTTTTCATGGTGTCCTTAAACTTTTGACAGACACTGTATGCACAGTAAACTTGACTGCTTAATTGACTGCTCCCTTCAGATGTTCATAAAATCCTTATCCTTCTTCTTCTTCTTGTGCCGTCTCCTTACAGAAGATTGGCATCCATTGTGGAGTATCTTTTCCCATTTTGTATTTTCCATATCAGAGAAGAACTGTCGAAAGTTCAGCGCCATGGTTAATCTCGGCCCATGCTGGCGCTTGCCTTCTAGTGTATAGTCAGTCGTATGAGACCGTGCTTGTCATTTCAGAAGATGTGGCAGAAATAGACCATTGTTCTGCGTTTCGTAAGGATTTAGATTTCAGATCTTGAACAGTCTGCAATTCATCCACATTTCAAAGGCCTGCATTCTGTTCACTGAGGAAGCCTTTGGTATCCATCCTTTGATAGTGAAAGTAGCGCCGATAACGCAACACTTCACAACATGCCAAAGAGTTTCGAATCGGAGGTCACACGAGATGTTTTTATGTTAGAAATCCACTTCGTGCAAAATATCAGTTTTTGTTTTGATTTCTATATCTCGATCGAAGCCTTATGTTATCCAGAATTTATACAATCAAAATGAAAATCCAAAGCCTGTTTCCAGTTATTTCACCGGGTCAGGAATGAAATGAATGAAGCCCGCATCTAGCGACGAGGATAGGAATTGTGCCGGCTGCCGAAGCCTGTCGCACTCCTCTGGAGCAATGATTAACGACTGACAGATGAAATGAAATGATATTGGAGAATGTCGCTGGAATGAAAGATGACAGGGAAAACCGGAGTACCCGGAGAAAAACCTGTCTCGCTTTGCCCAGCACAAATCTCACATGGAGTGCCTGGGATTTGAACCACGGAACCCAGCGATGAGAGGCCGGTGCGCTGCCGCCTGAGCCAAGGAGGCTCAGAATTTATACAATGCATTCAATAATTCAAATTCAATTTATTGTGCAAAGAAGGCCGGTTGTTGTGAACCTGTATAACAGTAACTACATCCAAGCTTGGACTGGAATATTACGATTCTACCATGGTTATTTGTATGTCTTATGACATGAGGCTGAAGTTCGATCAATGAATAGCCTCAAACGATAAGGATTTTTCCTATTTTTTCGGCTTTCTCCTCCCCCCCCCCCCACACACACACACACCTCGATTGTATACTATCTGTCCAATTCAATTCCGAGGAAAGAATTCATCCAACTCACCTGAGACATGTTGATGACTCCTTCAGCCAAAGTCTTGAAACCAAGAATGGTCCTGTTCTTGTAGCGCTTTCGACGCTGAAGCATCACGTGCAACTTGTTGCCGTCCCTCTTGAGGAAATGAGGGTACTGTAACAAACAAGCCATGTCAAATACACCTGCTATCTCATTAGCAAGCTTCTTCTTTAACATAACAGGAGGGTAAATGAGTTGTTAAATGGATACAAAAATAAAATTAACTTCATTAAAAAAGGAAATGAAGGACAGAATGGGCACAACAAAAGAGCACCTTAGCCCAGTAGCTCAGAAGGATGAAGGTGTTTAAAGCTCCGCATTTCTTGACCTCAGAACTGCAAGAAGTGCTAATATGGTCAGAATTGCACTACTTAGCAATCGCTAGTTTTACCGGTTGAAATCTTTCCAAGATCTGCCTGACACTAATCTAGGAGCACCTTGACAGAAGAAAACAAGACAAAACGCGTTTTCACTCGTCTGCCATTCAAGTGACCAATGCCTCTACAATAGTTCAAAAATAAATTAATTACATGTATAACTGTAACAGGCAAATTAAGGTAAATTACTTTCGATAAAAGTAGTTTTTAAATGAGAGATAAATTGGAGGGGCTTTGTTTGATCTTGTACAAGAAAGCACTTACCGTCAAGTGAGATTTAAGCCAGAGGTATCTTACTGTATAATAAGCTCCAAATACATATACGGGGTAGGGTGTGTCGTCTCTACAGTCTTCGGTATTTAAGCGTGACAAGGTGTGTGGGCGGTAAGAAAAACGAGAGCCTGGATGGGTTTGGCAGAATCAATTTATTTGTTCGTGGGGTGGAAGGGAGTGCAGCGGTGGTGGGCAATTGGGTATTGGGCAATAGTACGATAAGTAGGATATGGAGCGCACAGTCTCGGTGATAATGTGCCTGGCGAAGGTGAGATCCAGCAAGTGCCTCCCAAAATCGTCTGTGTTAATGTATAGTAGGTGCGTTCTAGGCAGAAGGTCGCACGAATTCGGGTTGGACGATGACATCAATGAAAAATCGCCGCAGAGCAGAAGGGGAATGTCGGAGTCCACGCTGATATATGTCAGCACATGCTGGCAGTTGTATGTGTACGGGAAGAGGATCTGGCGCATGAGCATCAAGGCAGTAAGTACCTTGATGACCATGGCGATGTTCTGCAGAGTTGACACGGAATTAGTTAAGTCTTTTTATTGACGCACAAAAGACACCAGAATTGCTCCGATCAGGTGAACCGTTATTTATTTAGTGTGAAATAACTGATATGGCTTTTCGCCTAGTAACACGGGTGGCTAATTATATAACACGAGCATTTCCAAACCATTTCAAATTAACTAACTGGTGACCGGCTCCATGGCTAAATGGGTAGAGTGCTGGTCTTTGCTCCAAGGGGTCCCAGGTTCGATTCCCGCCCGGGTAGGGCATTTTAACCTTCATAAATAGAGTCCCATCCTCACAGGCGAGCAGGTCTCCTGTAAGGTGTCAAGTTGAAAGAACCTGCACCAGGCCTCTCCGGAGGCCACACGTCATTATTATTATTATTATTATTATTATTATTATTATTATTATTATTATTATTATTATTATTATTATTATTATTATTATTATTGCCTGACTGGTCGCCTCAAGACACGGATAGCTAATATCGTAATTATATAGCCCAAGCATGCATTTCGTATCATTCCGCACCAGTCAGCGCGTGAGCTTACGTCAATCGAAAGCCATCTAACATCATGGTTTGGAATTTTCATTCAAAAGTCTATATGAAGCATATTAAGAAATTCTCACATTTTCTACTCCTACGGGTCATTGTGGCACCACCAAGTCGGGCTCAGAGACAACCTTCTAACAGTATCTCACATGCGTATGTGTGTGTGAATGGATATTTCGACTGTCAAATTACCTATTTGGATTGTAACTTGCAAAGAAAATCTTTATTTTGGTAAAAGGTTCATTGCGTGCATTTGTTATTTATGTTTGTTGGTTACTGTATTAGTTAATTCATTTGTTTACGCACAAATTGATAACAGCCTTGCTCAAAGCAGATGACCGTTCGCTCACTGCAGAGGTTCGAAGCGTACTGAACCATTCGAAATCAGAGTTTCGCGGCACCCCGCGAGACTGAGAAAGGATCGAATCCGTCACACTGGTCTCTCAGAAAGCTAGCGCTTAACCCTCTAAGCCACATAAGCCCGGTGACTAGTATTTAATTAGTAGTCTAACGGCCATAGCTGGTCTCTGTCTCTAGTATCTCGTCTTGTTCACCAAAGCTGGTGGGATAGATGTAGTGTGTGATATCGCAGTGATGAAAAAATATATTATTATTATTATTATTATTATTATTATTATTATTATTATTATTATTATTACATACATATGTACGTGCAGATGAAGAGTAGTTTTTTTTTAAATTATCTTCAGTTCACAAAGTAATTCACCATTAGGTGAACTAACCAACACCAAACATTTTACAAATGACATAGTTAAGTTTTATCATCACATACTTGCTCAACCTATCTATTCTTTCCCCGTCAGTCTAATTCAGTTAAGTCTGTTAAGAAACCGGCTCGTGAAACGAAACCACCAATTCTTGTGCCAAAATCCTTCGTTCACATTTCACGACAGTTATGTACTAGTCTGCATGTGCTAGTTCACTTCTCTAAAAATTGTACGACGAAGTTTGACTCAGCTAAACTCAGAGCTTTTTTCCCTACCGGTTTAATGTCGCACTAATATCCATGCAGCTGGGATGGATACTTTTTTTTTTTTTTTTGCTATTTGTTTTAAGTCGCACCGACACAGATAGGTCTTATGGCGACGATGGGACAGGAAAGGCGTCCCACCAACTACTTTTACGGTTTTCGGAGACGCCGAGGTGCCAGAATGCAGTCCCGCAGGAGTTCTTTAACGTGCCAGTAAATCTACCGACACGAGGCTGACGTATTTAAGCACTTCCAAATATCACCGGACTGAGCCAGGATCGAATCCACCAACTCGAACTCTGAAGATCAGCGCTCTACCGTCTGAGCTACCCAGCCTGGCTAAATGTTTCATAACTGACACTCCATGCCTGTGTCCGTAGACACTCTGAGTGAGTGAGTGTGTGTGTGTGTGTGTGTGTGTGTGTGTGTGTGTGTGTGTGTGTGTGTGTGTGTGAGAGAGAGAGAGAGAGAGAGAGAGAGAGAGCACCAAGGGGTCTGCTCAAGGCTTATCATCGTCATCCGAAGGGAAGGAAGCGGCCGTGGCCTTAATTAAGGTAACGTAACGGCTGTATTACTGTATTTAAGGCATAGTTCCACCATTTGCCTCGTAAGAAAATGGTAAAGTACGGGAAACCTTATTCAGAATATTGGGGGTGGGTTTCGAAATAATAATAATAATAATAATAATAATAATAATAATAATAATAATAATAATAATAATAATAATAACCAGGAAAGCAACCACAGTGCAAAGCTGGAAGAATGCTGAGCTAAGAAGAAAACTCGGTACCGAAACGTTATCAGCAATTATATGCCGATGAAACACCAAATCCTCTCTTCCTTCCTAGTTTCTTTCCCAAGTTCATTGCGGTCGGTACTTTATGGGGATTTGCCAGTTTTACGACAGGATGCCCTTCCTTATGTCAAATGTGCGTATTTATTGTATTTATGTATTTATTGTCTGTTTCAGTGCTGAGGGGTACTGCGATGCGATATATGTAGATGAAGACGTGTGTATTAAGACGAACACGAACACCTCGTCCCCGAAACATAGGAATTAACAATATGGAGTTAAAATCCTTAACCCGGTCGAGAATTAAAACCGGGGCCTTCTGAAACTTAGGCTACTATGCTGATCATTCACGCAAAAGGAATCAGACCTTAAATGGCAAATATATAGATGAAAAGCAGCACATGATACTAGAGAGGGAGATTCATGTTCAAAATGTCACATTATTGTATCTTCATATGAAAACTAAAATGGGAAGTTCTTAACTGAACTTTACATTTCTTAGTTAATGATGTTATTGGTTTTGCGTCCCACCAACTACTTTTACGGTTTTCGAAGACGCCGAGGTGCCAGAATGTTGTCGCGCAGGAGTTCTTTAACATGCCAGTAAATCTACCGATACGAAGCTGACGTATTTAAACACTTCCAAATATCACCGGACTGAGCCAGGATCAAATCCACCAACTCGAACTCAGATCAGCGCTCTACCGTCCGAGCTACCCAGCCTGGCTAAATGTTTCATAACTGACACTCCATACCTGTGTCCGGAGACATTCTGAGTGTGTGTGTGTGTGTGTGTGTGTGTGAGAGAGAGAGAGAGAGAGAGAGAGAGAGAGAGAGAGAACACCAAGGGGTCTGCTCAAGGCTTATCATCGTCATCCGAAATCAACAGCGTTAGATGCCCTCACTCCATATGAACAATGCGGAGAGATTTGGAACTGAAGCCGGGTTTTTGGTATGTAATTGAGTGATTAGAAACGTACACCACCAACTATCTTACTCTGTCGCTAACATTCTGATGTTTTTTTGTTTTTTTTTAATTTAAACCAACGGAACTAGATTCAACTAACTACGGTATCAGACCTTACAAGACACCTCGACGATGTCCACCAGCTAGGCAATATACAGATGAAAAACAGTTGTTAGCAAAATATGAGGACAACTCGTTTTTACTATGTGACGATATTTATCTTCATCTGAAAACTGAAAGAAAATAAGCTGACGATTTTCTGGATGATAGTCTTCATTACTGGACAAAAAATTAATTATATGTGGAGTCATGAGGTTGTCCTACACAATTCTTCGTTTAACTTTTAATGTTTCTTAACTGTCGTATAGTATACAAACAGGCATACTGTAAGTAACTATCAGCTCTCTTCACAACACATGCACTTCGCCCGGTCGACATAATTTACTCACAGTCAAGAGAAAATTGCTTTAAATTCTGATCACTCAACTCCGTCGGCATCATCATCCTCTAACGAGGCGTTCCACTGGAGCATTCCAAGCATTTCCGATATCTGCCGATAAGATATAGCATAGTTTACCATAAAGCACACACGGCACTAAGTGCCAAGCCATGCCGCCAAGCCGAAAAAAAAAATCAAAAAAGTTTAATCGCTTACTTGCACATGCAATAATACCACAACTCATTCTATTTTAAGTTTTGTGGCATATGGTTTCCGTTACAGAGCAGTAGATTAAAAGAACGTGCCCGTGCACACCAGCCTTAGCTCCGAATGAAGGACTTAAGGTGGTACAAATAGCACTTTCAAAATATGATTTTATGAAATTGAACCTTCAAAAAGTTGCTGTGTGTGTTTAATAACGCACTACCTTATGCAGGTTTCTGACGAAGATTGAATAGGAAAGAACTACGACTAGGAAGGAAGCGCCCATGCACTTAATTAAGGTACAACCACAATCGCCTGATGTGAAAACAGAAAACCATGGAAAAACGTAAGGGCTGCAGATGTTAGGATTCGAACCCACCATCTCGTAAATGCAAGCTTACAGCTACACTACCCTACTGTGCAGGCAGGTAACTCTGTATCTTCAACGAAACACTAAAAATAATCGTAATGGCTACCAACTGCTAAAGAAGTAAAAACACACATACCTAATATTCTATTTAATAAATTATATACAAAATGATCCCAGATCATAACTAATCACGGGATAAGAGAATGTAGCCTGACAAGTCGTGCTTATTTTCAACAAGAACTCCACGTAACAAAAATAGGCGACCAGTGATTAACAGGTAATTGACGTCTAAAGAAACGATCTACCAGACTACTTATTTTAAAATACATCAAAATGTTTATATAAGCTGTATTAATTACCCTAAATATTATTCACAAACTATGGACTAGCTTTATTAAAACCCAAATGCGACAATCAACTAGTAACTAAAATCGACCAAAATGGACGTACTAGCTGTTTTTTCCTACAATCGATCAAACTCGATGTGCTGCCTTTATTAATTACCCCAACATCGAATAATAAAATGCCTGTACTAGCTTCATAATTGTCCTAAAATCGATCAAAATGACCTTACTAGCTTTATTCATTTTCCTACACTCATTCGAAATTAGCCCAAAAACGGATCGAAAAATCTACACTATGCAACTTCTACTTTCATTCTGCAGGAGACTCCGTTGAGTTGGCGATCTCGTCATTTAGCCCATAGGCCTAAATATCAATCTTCGAACAATTTCTTTGTGATTGTTTGATCTTAACATTAAAGTTAGAAAAAAGCACGGTTTAACTTCGACGTAAAACTACAGAGGTCACATACAACCATGTACGGAAATAATAATAATAATAATAATAATAATAATAATAATAATAATAATAATAATAATAATAATAATAATAATAAAACGGATGAATGGTCCGCGTTGAGGCCTTAGGTTCAGGCGGTTCCGGGTTCGATTCCCGGCCGGGTCGGGGATTTTAATCGCGTCTAGTTAACTCTTCTGGCTCGGGAACTCGGTGTTTGTCCCAACACTTTCCTCCTCATATTCAGACAACATACTACAATAACAACCACCACTAAAACACGCAATGGTGATTACATTCTTCCATACAGGGTTGGCGTCAGGAAGGGCATCCGGCCGTAAAACAAAGCCAAATCCACATGAGCGACACAGTTCGCACCCGCGACCCCTCAAATGTGGGAAAAGCGGTAGAATAATAATAATAATAATAATAATAATAATAATAATAATAATAATACTTTTCTTTTCTAAAATTAATACAAGAAACAGTTTGATATACTGTATTCCCGGGAAGTCCATTACAGATGCTATCCAAACAGTTTGCTTACTGATCGAAAAACACCGGTTCAACGAAGAAAACCTGTATTTACTTTTCATACTTTTCGTGTGGCAGTATTTAAGACATCAGGAGATTCCAGTGCTTATATTGCTATTCTTCAAGATATGTACCAAAGAAACACTTAAATCAGAAGCCCTGTCGGTCTAAGCAAATCATTTCACGTCAAGGCCGGACTTCAACACAAAAAGGCGCAGAGTCACCTGCTTTTCAGCTCGGTGATGGACCATGTGACCATTTGAGAAGCAATTGGCCGCACAGCAGAACAGGATAGGACAGCGCGGGGCTGACGAAATGCAAAACTGCATGTGAGTGCACACTGACACGCGGTGTTTCCCCAGTTTTTAAAAAGAGAGAAAGAATAAAAAGGGAGTCCTTCCTCCTCCTTTCATGACTCCGTCTTTTCTTATTCTTCAAGCGTTCGTTCCTTCACGATTTTATTCTCTGGTCATCACAATTTTCCCTGTCAATACGGGCTGATGACCACACGGTTTTCTACCTTAGTAAATGAAATGGTGTATGGCTTTTAGTGCCGGGAGTGTCCGATGACAAGTTCGGCTCCCCAGATGCAGGTCTTTTGATTTGACTCCCGTAGGGGACCTGAGCGTCGTGATGAGGATGAAATGATGATGAAGACGACACATAGGCTACACCCAGCCCCCGTGCCAGCGGAATTAACCAATTATGGTTAAAATTCCCGACCCTGCCGGGAATCCAACCCGGGACCCCTGTGACCCAAGGCCAGCACGCTAACCATTTAGCCATGGAGAAGGACCCACCTTAAGACAATCACGACAACAGCCACCATCGCCAGTTAATACGATTGTACAATATTGTCATGTTAGCGATGCTTAGTGTCCATACGGACTAAGCATCGCAAGTCTAAATTCAAAAATATCTATCACAGCCGGTACGGTAAAACTGTATAGGGCCTACATCACTTTGATGTGTAGTCCGTGTTTTATCGACAGGACCACTAATAACACAGATATTAGAGAATTACATTTTAAGCCTTCCCTAAACCTCTTTCCTCGCGCGTTCCCCTTACTACATATTTCACTACTCTCCATTTTTACCACATCCCCACATAGGCCTAAGTTGCACATAATCTACATAACGTATATAAAATAAAGAGTTTTGTCTGTACATCGCTCAGAATTTAAAAATAATGGGCTATAAAACATTTTATTCATACTGAGTGGAATGGTAGTTTAGGGGAAGGCCTAAAATTTAATTCACAAATATATACATGTTATAATACGACATAACTAAATTTATATAGAATTAAATTTCCGATAATTTATGTCATACATTTTTACCGTACCGGCTATGATAACAGAAATATTCATGACATTTTATTTTTGTTGCTTAAGGGGACCCGGACCTTCCTATACCGCCAATGTTAAATGTAAGGAACATTTCCTTATAAACTATTAACACCAGAATGATGAAACTTTTACAGCAGCACAATACACTTATTTAACATCATGTATCATAGGGATTTTGATTTATTTCTATTTTCTGGAAAGATACTAATTATTTTGTTACTGAAAATAATCGGCACATTTTTTGACATAGTTTCTTTGACATAAAATGCATAATCAATTAAGTAGAACAATAAGGCTATGAAAAAAGGTGTATATTGTTATTGTTTATAATCCCTGAAAATTTGAGGTTTGTATCTCCAATAGTTTAGGAGAAAATGTTCCTTATGTGGCAAAAAAGTAAACTTGTGGGAAACGAGGTTCAAAGTTTCAATTAGCTTTCTAGTGGAGTCCAGCACCATAAGAGGGGTTTTCACTGTCACTAGACATTTCGTCATCTAGCCTTCTTTTAACAGCTTTCATTGTTTGTCTGGCTTGCCTCTCACACTCCTTTTCTTTCCTTTCAGCATTCCGTTTCCTTTCATTGTCTATCGACATCATAGCACGGACCATGTACTTCCCGGGCGTCACTCCCAACTTCTGCAGTACATCACACTTTACAATGTTACCTTTGTTATATGTAGCAATGGCATCATATGCACCAAAATGAAGAGTAAATATTTCCACAAACACATTTTTGGGGATTCTGGTCCAAATGACATTATTCACACTTTCATTTTGATTTTGCGTACGTCCATGGAGACATTTCTTCAAGAGTTCAGTTGTGGAAAGATCGCGGAAAATTGGCTTTATAGTCTTCATGACAGCTTCTGGTAGATTATGATGATGCGTGTATACACGTTCAGATCCCTGATATTTGTTGTACTTGCACCAGGAATTGGGTCCCTTTGGGCATAGTCCATGTAGTGGTTTCTCGTCAGTCGATAGGGTGTGGTAGAACAATGCCATTACAGCTTTCTTCATTGCCTCAACACAGTGGGTATTTTGCCTTATCGCCAGTCCATAGTCTCTCTGCAGTCTGTTGATTGTCTCATCTGTCAGTCTTTTAGCTCCACCCAAAGGTTTTCCATCACTTAGTATCTGGCCCTTCATTGTGGTCTTCAGTCGACGCAATCTTGCTCCCATACGTTTCTGAACGTGCCCTATGCACTCCTGTTTAATAATGGTGACATCATTTCCATAAGGTTTCAACGCAGATACAGCAGCAAATGACCTGGAATCACCATCACCCAGGAACTGTACGTATCTGACATTGTACCACTGGAGAGAGCGACTGAAAATATCTTTCACACCAGCAACTTCCATGCCTCCACTAGATCCACTGTAATTCTTTCGACACATGTCTTCATGCTCATCCTTTAGTCTTTTAGAACACCTACAGTGCTTAGATTTAATTACAACATCTATAACCTTTCCAGTATCAACACTTGTCGCCGTAATCACCCCATTTTGTGAAGTGTGACCGCGTTTCTGCCAAGTACCGTCTAGTGCGACAGTCAGGTCCCGAGGATTCTGAGCATCAGGGTTTTCTTTATTTAGTTCCACAGCCTCTTCCACTGCTTCTTTCATGGATTCTTGGGCAATATCTTCAACACAGGATCCAACAACAAAGTTATATTTTGAGAATTTCCTTGGTGGTGGTGGTAGATTCATTACACCGCAAAACATTTGACCTGCAGTTGAGCCCTTACCGATTGACCTCAGAGCATAAACACATCTAATATTTACATCATAGTACGTGCTTTTCTCACTACCAGTTTCATCTTGGCCTATTTGTACATGTTCTGAACTCCAAAATGAAACACTGTGATGACAGTCAGTACAATGGAGACAGATTTCTGCAGCAAGTCCTTTGTGACGCTTGACAGTCAGTGACATACTCATTTTGAAACATTCCTTACATAGTACTGAATTCTCTATCGCCTTTGAGAGTAATGAAATGTTTATTATTTCATTCACATTATCCTCACTGCACTGTTCCAATAAACTGGAATATTTTTCAGTTGATCCATATAACTTCTTGCTTGTGCTAGGCACCAAAGTTGATAACACTTCATGCATAACCTCACTATTTTCAGAATTATTACCTACGGTATGAGAAATTGTCACAGTTCCACTAGTGTACCTCCCAGGAGGCTTCTTTTTCTTATAAACTCTATTACTAAATCGAGGCATGTTTGATAAGTTCCAGTTACACAACAGAAAAGTAGCACAATACTTGCAATAACCACCAAATTACTCAATGTAAACAAGAATATCCAAGGAATAAAGCAATGCTATAAAACAATTGCCTATCAAATCATGTAGCCAACACAAGAAACATGTCCTACATACATAATACAATCACTTTGGAAAGACAGAGGTATGAATAAGAATATTTTCACTGAATACGTATCCATGGAAATTATGTGTGGTGACACGCCCATTACAACACATTATTAAAAAATATGTTTTTAATACTTGGAATTGAGCTACTGGGAAGATTGATATGTCATTTTAAAGAGGAAAAGCTGTAGTATTTTTGTCCACAATAAACTGAAAATCGAAAATTTCATCATTTCTAGGGTCCGGGTCCCCTAGTCCATATCAACGCCGAGTTACGAGAAAATGTTTTTAACAGAATTTAATGAAAATTGGCATATAGAGGCGGGGAATCAAAAACTGTCCAACCTAACACCATGGCACCAAGGGCCTTGACCTACCAAGCGACAGCTACTCAGCCCGAAGGCGTGCAGATTACGAGGTGTCATGTGGTTAGCACGACGAATCGTCTCGGCCGTTATTCTTGGCTTTCTAGACCGGGACCGCTATCTCACCGTCAAATAGCCCCTCAATTGTAATTACGTAGGCCGAGTTGACCTCGAACCAGCCCTCAGATCCAGGTAAAAGTCCCTGACCATGTCGTGAATCGAACCCGGAGCCTCCGGGTAAGAGGCAGGCACGCTACCACTACACCGCGGGGCCGGCGTAACAAAAAACTACAGTCTAAGCTTTCAACAATTTTATTCACACTGTATGAAATAGTAGTTTAGGGGAAGGTGCCTAAAATGTTATTTTTTAAATACCTATGCTATTGGTCCTGTAGAAAAGTACTACATAGAGAATACAATTTCTGATCATTTATGTTATATTCAGTTTTATCGTACCAACTACAGTATGATAAGAGTGGTATTTCAGAGTCGGAAGAAAACTAAATGTGAAGGCCTACAATATCGAAAGCTCATAAAATTGATCAACAATAACAGTACATTGACCATTGTTTGTTGTGATATTCTTTGTCTCCGATAGATGAGATTACTGCTGCGTACCGAGTATAACAGCCTGCCTGAATACTGGCGGGAAATAGCTGGGGTGTTAGATAACATTCTTCTTTAGTATGCTATTCCTCTGCTTCATACGTACGTAGCACACTGGTTCATTATAGTATTCCGGTTATTGGCAGAGGCTCACTTATGACCTGGTCTAGAATTACAATTTCGGCCTATTCCAAATTATAGCACCGCAGCATACTAAAATCTCCAAGTCAGATAGTTCCCCCCCCCCCCCCCCGCCAGTGTAGTGAATTGAGATTTTCCGACTCATCGGGTGTTCTATTAAACAGATGAGTAAAAGGTCATCGTTTTCGCCCTGGGACTCTACACTACACTATTCGCCCACCCCCCACCAAAAAAAAAAAAAACAAATTAAAGAGAGTTCACGGCTCACGGCTATCTGCGGCCTGGCCATTCCATATCTGGAACTTTGGACTACTAGATCGGCAGCATAGTACTGTTCGTTAAAAGTGAAAAAAGTGGTTTTTCATTTGAATGAGTATTTCATATTATATCATTGCTTTTATTCGCGACATTCCTACTGGCGTCATTGCAATGACCTATTGATTTCAGTAGGGAAAACCACTAAGACAGTCTTTCTGAGGGTGTAAAAAAGGCAGGTGGAGAGTGAGTGTCATTATAATGAAAACGCCCCAACTTGACTGTGACTGATGGTAGGCAAGAGGGCCTACCATTACAATGAAAATTCCCCAACCCAGTCTTCACATTAGAGAAGACGTTTGGTGGCTTCCCCGTCGTGTTTCTAGGGTAACGTTAAGAGCTATGCAATTTAATACAATCTTACTTGCAACGTGTACACTACGTAACATAGAATTCTGTATACAATATAGTATTCCGTGGCGAAACACAGGCACATCAGCTAGTGGTTTTAATAAAATGCAATTTCAGTAGCCTAATATACACAAAACATAGGTAGGCCTATGTAATTTTTGTTTGAAGATTCATTGCTATTGTCCGTTATTTCATTAGGCACTATCTTAAAAAATAATGAAGTACAAAAATTAAAGCCGTATTACATTTCGCCTCTTGCCTTATCGAAATATAATGCAATTTTAGTAGTTCCTACAGTTCAGTTCGTTTTGAAGATAATGGCTAATAAAATAATAGCCATTTCTATAGCTCGCGGGTATATTTTAGAGCCCTGATAAATGCCTTTCATTTACTAATGCTAATGTTGGAATAAATGCTTTTGTTGTGGGCACATATTATTTACACAGCAGATACAAAACAAGTCTCACAGGTGTTTCTCAGAGCTTTGGACCAGTCTCACGAGTTATGTGCATGGGTAGTTTTATGAGTGGGAAAACTGAAATAAAATCGTCGACGAGGCATTCTTATTTTGCATTTTATTGAACACTAACAATTGTAACTTGGCTTCATTTTACAGTATCTTATGTACTGTTATCAAGTATAGCAAATAAAACAATTACATATTATGTGCGAAGAAAAGTGAGACATTTAAAATACGGTACTTAAGATTTAATGTTCTGTCATTTGTAGAGTACATTATTATTATTATTATTATTATTATTATTATTATTATTATTATTATTATTATTATTATTATTATTAATGTGATCCTTGAGCCTGTTTGGAGATACTTAGCATTTAGAAATCAGGTTCAAATGATGATAAGTACACCCTTAAATCAAGGTTTGCATTGAGGTTGTTCCGGTATTTGTTTTGAATGTAAGAATACGAAGAGCAAACTCTCTCTACTAGTCGAGTATTAGTAAATGCTACTAAATCTTGAAGTGCTTTCTTACTTAAGAGGTCCATATTCCTCACTGATACTTGCCCAGAAATTTCGAAGGGATTCTTTTTTTAATCAGACGTTAACGAAGAATCTGTTGAACTTTGAATTTTTTTTTTTTTTCCTTTCATGAATGATAGCTTGGCGGTCTTGACGTTGTCATCATTAAACGGGTCTGCAATTCAGTTGTCTTCGTTACACGGGTCTTCTATTCAGTTGTCTCCATCTTCACGTTTAGGGAACTACTGACCTAAAAGAAACCATGAGTAACACTAAGTTATCTCTGACCTCATGAGATAGGCCCAGGCTATTGTCATTTAAGAAGCCGTGCAGTGTTTCAAAAACTTTAGGTTTATTGTTTTCAACGCAGGATTTTCGAAAGTCTTTTCCTGACATAGATTCAATTTTAAGTTTATTTGACTCTGAAAACAATATCACCTAAATAAGCAAGTTGCTGAACCCAGTCACTGCCGTGGAACTATGAAGCCAGATAAAAAGAGTATTCTTCAAGATAATACTTGTAGTTTATGTTTGAGTTCAAATTATCGTGTAAGCACTTATCCTCGAGAAAGTCACTTTACTTTGGAATGCAAAAACAAATTGAAGTGAATACCGTACAAAGTGCTTTCGCGTTGGTTTTGACAAAGTTTACAACGTTTACGGCTTCGTTAAGAATGTAATCCATTTTCTTCGGCGTTGTTTTCAATTACGCAAGGCTTTGGCTATGGATGCAGCAATGGTTTTCATGCTACGTGAGATGCCACAACTCTCGTATGTTCACAAAGGCCTATGTAGCAGCCAGACATTGGCTTTCAGCCATTAGTGCAAATGCCACAATTAGCCCAACTAATTTCCTATTCACAGAAAGTTTAAAATCATGTTGAACATGTCTTCCCCTATAGTTCGTTCAGTCGACGCATGACACTGTAAAATATTTTCTTGAAATCTTTATTGTTCTTAAGATACTTGCAGTAACAAGTAAGATGGATAGGCTAGCAACGTTTGTGCTTTCATCAACATGAATAGAAAAAGATTTAATTTTTAATTGTTGTATTTCTTGTATGTTATCTGGCATGTCTTTAATTCGTCGTGAAACTGTGTACTTTGAATACAGGAAGTATTAAATTTGTAAACATACCCTGTCCGAACATAGATTGTAGTCTACAGCATTTATATATTATACACATAGCTATCAAATTCTCAGCAATTGTGTCGTTTTTACCGTGCTTAGCAATGTTATAGCTAATAAGAGGCTTCAACACAATTTTCACTATCTTTATTAACTGCCACAAGATACGATGAAACATGCGCATCTCTTTTTATAGTTTACTAACTAAACCCGGCCACGCTTCGTTGTGGCTGAGTCGGAATGAAATGAATGGATAAGTAAATAAATGTATTGTAGCGAACATAGATTTATCGAGAAAATACGTCATGCAGTTCAATAACCTGCCTCGCGTTGCTGTGGCTATGGTGTGGAAAGGAAAGGAAGAAAAAAGATGTTTTTCACAGAAAATCATTTTTTTAACTGTAAGGCAGTGGAATTACTACATTTTTTGTTTGCCCGCTTTTTGCATAAATAAAAAGATCAGACGATTTAACGACTCTGGATCACACTTGCGCTTTATTGATAGTCATAGCGAACATAAGGAGTATTGGAAATTGAAGTCGTTTGAACTCGAACGCCATGTCGATCGGAATGAGTGGTAGGCCCTATTCGTGGAAGTAGTACGTCTTCACCTTTATGCGGTCCAATCAGAAATGTTGTTTCAATTAGACTGCACATCCACTTTGTAACTACTAATCGTGTGCCATTGCATAACTTGGCCGATTGATGTTTCGGAGTAATATAACCGGAGCTTCAATTTTCAAATTCAGAATGTGTGACTGTAATCTGGGAACATCGAGAGAATTAAGAAATTCCGTTGGAAATTTGGTTCATCACGGAGTCAGTGGATTTGTTTTTGCCATTTGCTTTACGTCGCACCGACACAGATAGGTGTTATGGCGACTATTGGACAGGAAAGGCCTAGGAATGGGAATGAAGCGGCCGTTGCCTTAATTAAGGTACAGCCCCAGCATTTGCTGGTGTGAAAATGGGAAACCACGGAAAACCATCTTCAGGGCTGCCGACAGTGGGGTCCGAACCCACTATCTCCCGGATGCGAGCTCACAGCTGCACGCTCCTGACCGCACGGCCAACTCGCCCGGTCAATGGATTCGTACTCACTGTTTCACCTGTGATTCTTTTTAGAATGATGATGTTCATATCGTGTACGTCGACATTTTTTAGCTGCTAAATTGTCTCTTCCGCTCAACCATGCGTGGTTTTGATAATTTGTTTCCATGCTTTGGAAAAACCGTGTCTACTAATTCTTCCTTTGAATTCACGATGTTGCAGAAATTAGACGGGAAAGTGACTTTTCCTGTTTCTGGATTTGTAGGTACGGTGCCGTTATCGACCTCGAGTAATTATTTTAAAAATATGTTAGCTGTTGAATTGGTTAGAAGCTGAACTGTCATATTTGTTGTTAAATGTATTTTTTTCTATTGTGCTCCAAAAAGTTAACATTTAAAGCGGGCATGTTGGTGCTGAGCGAGGTATAACTGGAAGCGTTTGCCTGAAGTCACCGGATAGTAACACCAATGCTCCACCAAATGGAACCTGATTATTTCGTAAGTCTTTCAATGTATGATCTAATGCCTCCACCGATTTCTTATAAGCCATTGTACACTCATCCCATACAATGACTTTGCATGCCTGAAGAACCTTTCCCATTCCCGATGTTTTTGAAATGTTACATGTTGGCAGTGGCGTATCGTATAATTCGCCACTGAGGCATGCAACTAGTAACGATGCAGTATCACAACGTAGTACCGTAAGCAAATTCCAATTCTACTCCCCCTAATTACTTGATCCTACGATTCTCTTTGCAGAATTCCTTGGTGACGTCACTGCAGAAGTGCTCACGCGATTTCAACAAGATGATTCCTTTCCATAGACATCATTCTTAATGCAGAGAGACGACTCTGACTTATAAAGCTCGAGAAGACCGCTGTGGAGACCACTGGTCAATAGGAATTTCTGGCTTTGAGCCACAGTCTTATCTTTGAACTGTTCAGAAGTTAACATTCCCCTCAATTCGGATTTAAGTCGTACTATATCAAAATATTTTCCATAGACTTCAATCAGTTTACTGAATTGCTCTTTAGGAAAATCGCCAGAAAAAATAAAAATGTCTTACACTCAAGCATTTTAGTGAAGGACAAATCTCCTAATGAACAGAAGCGATATTTTAACCGTGCTAGAATTTTCATTGGTGGATCAAATGTCTCTTTTGTTCTGTCCCAGACATTAGCAAATCCACTGTTTCGCATTATTGACACTTTAAGTTTCTAATGAATTCCCTTCGCTGATGCAAAATGCGATGTTTAGGGTCTTAGATTGAAGGATGTTAGGCCTATACGTGACATCAGTCAATGAAAACATTTCATTAAAAATATTCAGAAGAAAATTGAACTAAAATTCCGTTAACTTCGCAAGAAACCCGCTTGCCTCATTGATTCTAATGTTATCCCAGTTCCCAGGTTCCTCCAAAATACTTTCGTAAAGCTCTTGGAGAGGAGCACGATATTCCGCGATGGTCTGTACTAATCGGTTGGAATAGTTCAATCTTGATGGAGCTAGCCAAGGAAATCTTTTCTTGAGGACACTGTCCAGCAGGTTAGCTCTCTTAGATGAACTACTAAAAAATGTCGCAAAACCACTCATCATTGCGAAGAACATACGACATACTTTCGCGCATGATACAGCTTGAGAAATAATCAAATTAAGTTTGTGCGCGTAGCAGGGGGTGAATACAGCGTCAAGAACCACTTCTTTTAATTTAGCATGCACACCATTCAGCTGACCAGCAAGAACCACCGCTCCATCGAAAGTCTGCACAACTACATTTTCGCGACAGTCAAAGTTATCCATTCACTCACTCAATCAATCAATCAATACTGATCTGCATTTAGGGCAGTCGCCCAGGTGGCAGATTCCCTATCTGCTGCTTTCCTAGCCTTTTCCGAAATGATTTCAAAGAAATTGGAAATTTATTGAACATCTCCCTTGGTAAGTTATTCCAATCCCTAACTCCCCTTCCTATAAATGAATATTTGCCCCAGTTTGTCCTCTTGAATTCCAACTTTATCTTCATATCGTGATCTTTCCTACTTTTATAAACGCCATTCAAACCTATTCGTCTACTAATGTCATTCCACGCCATCTCTCCGCTGACAGCTCGGAACATACCACTTAGTCGAGCAGCTCTTCTTCTTTCTCTCAATTCTTCCCAACCCAAACATTGCAACATTTTTGTAACGCTGCTCTTTTGTCGGAAATCACCCAGAACAAATCGAGCTGCTTTTCTTTGGATTTTTTCCAGTTCTTGAATCAGGTAATCCTGGTGAGGGTCCCATACACTGGAACCATACTCTAGATGGGGTCTTACCAGAGACTTATATGCACTCTCCTTTACATCCTTACTACAACCCCTAAACACCCTCATAACCATGTGTAGAGATCGGTACCCTTTATTTACAATCCCATTTATGTGATTACCCCAATGAAGATCTTTCCTTATATTAACACCTAGATACTTACAATGATCCCCAAAAGGAACTTTCAACCCATCAACGCAGTAATTAAAACTGAGAGGACTTTTCCTATTTGTGAAACTCACAACCTGACTTTTAGCCCCGTTTATCAACATACCATTGCCTGCTGTCCATCTCACAACATTTTCGAGGTCACGTTGCAGTTGCTCACAATCTTGTAACTTATTTATCACTCTATAGAGAATAACATCATCCGCAAAAAGCCTTACCTCCGATTCCACTCCTTTACTCATATCATTTATATAAATAAGAAAACATAAAGGTCCGATAACACTGCCCTGAGGAACTCCCCTCTCAACTATTACAGGGTCAGACAAAGCTTCACCTACTCTAACTCTCTGAGATCTATTTTCTAGAAATATAGCAACCCATTCAGTCACTCTTTTGTCTAGTCCAATTGCACTCATTTTTGCCAGTAGTCTCCCATGATCCACCCTATCAAATGCTTTAGACATGTCAATCGCGATACAGTCCATTTGACCTCCAGAATCCAAGATATCTGCTATATCTTGCTGGAATCCTACAAGTTGAGCTTCAGTGGAATAACCTTTCCTAAAACCGAATTGCCTTCTATCGAACCAGTTATTAATTTCACAAACATGTCTAATATAATCAGAAAGAATGCCTTCCCAAAGCTTACATACAATGCATGTCAAACTTACTGGCCTGTAATTTTCAGCTTTATGTCTATCACCCTTTCCTTTATACACAGGGACTACTATAGCAACTCTCCATTCATCTGGTATAGCTCCTTCGACCAAACAATAATCAAATAAGTACTTCAGATATGGTACTACATTCCAACCCATTGTCTTTAGTATATCCCCAGAAATCTGATCAATTCCAGCCGCTTTTCTAGTTTTCAACTTTTGTATCTTATTGTAAATGTCATTGTTATCATATGTAAATTTTATTACTTCTTTGGCCTTAGTCTCTTCCTCTATCTCGACATTATCCTTGTAACCAACAATCTTTACATACTGCTGACTGAATACTTCTGCCTTTTGAAGATCCTCACATACACACTCCCCTTCTTCATTAATTATTCCTGGAATGTCCTTCTTGGAACCTGTTTCTGCCTTAAAATACCTATACATACCCTTCCATTTTTCACTAAAATTTGTATGACTGCCAATTATGCTTGCCATCATGTTATCCTTAGCTGCCTTCTTTGCTAGATTCAATTTTCTAGTAAGTTCCTTCAATTTCTCCTTACTTCCACAGCCATTTTTAACTCTATTTCTTTCCAGTCTGCACCTCCTTCTTAGTCTCTTTATTTCTCTATTATAATAAGGTGGGTCTTTACCATTCCTTACCACCCTTAAAGGTACAAACCTGTTTTCGCATTCCTCAACAATTTCTTTAAACCCATCCCAGAGTCTGTTTACATTTGTATTTACCGTTTTCCACCGATCATAGTTACTTTTTAGAAACTGCCTCATACCTGCTTTATCAGCCATATGGTACTGCCTAACAGTCCTACTTTTAAGACCTTCCTTTCTATCGCATTTATTTTTAACTACCACAAAAACAGCTTCATGATCACTAATACCATCTATTACTTCAGTTTCCCTATAGAGCTCATCTGGTTTTATCAGCACCACATCCAGGATATTTTTCCCTCTGGTTGGTTCCATCACTTTCTGAATCAGCTGTCCTTCCCATATTAACTTATTTGCCATTTGTTGGTCATGCTTCCTGTCGTTCGCATTTCCTTCCCAATTGACATCTGGCAAATTCAGATCTCCCGCTACAATCACATTTCTTTCCATGTCGTTTCCCACATAGCTGACTATCCTATCAAATAATTCCGAATCCGCATCAGTGCTACCCTTTCCCGATCTGTACACTCCAAATATATCAAGTTGCCTATTATCTTTAGAAATGAGCCTTACACCTAGAATTTCATGTGTCTCATCTTTAACTTTTTCGTAGGTTACAAATTCTTCTTTCACCAGAATGAAAACTCCCCCTCCCACCTTTCCTATCCTATCTCTACGATACACACTCCAGTGCCGTGAGAAAATTTCTGCATCCATTATATCATTTCTCAGCCATGATTCAACTCCTATTACAATATCTGGTAAATATATATCTATTAAATTACTTAATTCTATTCCTTTCTTTACAATACTTCTACAGTTCAGCACTAACAATTTTAGGTCATCCCTACTTGATTTCCAGTTCCCTGTTCCCTTATCACCGCTCCCTAGGCCATCCCGTTTCCCTGAATGTACCTCCCTATTACCCTTCCAAACAAATTTCCTAACTTATACGTACCACTGCGGTTTAAATGAAGGCCATCCGAGCGCAGATCCCTATCTCCTACCCACCCATTAGGATCTAGAAATTTCACTCCCAGTTTCCCACATACCCACTCCATAGTCTCATTTAAATCCCCAATCACCCTCCAGTCAGTATCCCTCCTACACAGTATTCCACTAATAACAATCTCCGCTTTCTTAAACTTCACCCGTGCTGCATTTACCAGATCCCACACATCTCCAACTATGTCGGTACTTGTATCAGCTTGCCTTACGTTGTTGGTACCAACGTGAAACACTACCACCTTCTCCTTCCCCTCCTCCCTCTCTTCTACTTTCCTCAACATCTGCCTCAACCTAATTCCTGGATAACATTCTACCCTGGTTCCCTTTCCTCCACACACTTTTCCCACGTGTCTAACGATGGAATCCCCCATGACCAGAGCCTCAACCCTACCCACCTCATTTGATCCCCTCCCCTCCTGGTCAGCCCTATCTTTCCTGATAGCTGCAGAAGCTACTTCCTCCTCCCTTTTCTCCTTCTCATGACCCTGTTCCACCTGTCTTTTCCTATCCTCTACTCTACTTTTTTCTTTCCTACCTTTTCCCTTCCTCCTACTTCCATGCATCTCAGCAACAGTTCCCTGCCCCTCATCTTCCCTCTGTTGTTCTACCTGGAGTGACTCGTACCGATTTCGCACAGACACCTGTCCTGAATTCTGATCCTGAATAGAGCCCTTGGCCTGCAATCTCCTTCCCCTTAGAATATTAGACCACCTGTCTTCTACAACTCCTCCCTTTCCTTCCCCTCCCTCTTGTACACCTACTGTAACCTGTACATTGTTTGAGGGAGTCCTATCTTCCTTCCTGTCTTCTGTGAGAATCCTAATTATCTCCCTCAAACTTTCCAACTCCTCCCTCATACCCCTCAATGCCTCACCACACCCACAATAAGTACACTCGCGCTCCTTAGCCATTCTTTACGGGGGGAAAATTATAAATTAAAAAAATAAGTAACTTATTTGCAAAAAAATAAATGAACGGAGGGATATATTGTCTGGGATAGTACACAACAATAAGGTAATTAATATACGACTACACTAAAATACTACTTAGTCGTGCTCTATTTTTTTTATCCTACAACCCCTAACAGGATAAAAACTGCTGTTAATTACTGAATATCGAAAGTAATACACAAGAACTACACAATTCCAAACTGCAATTAAGCCTATCCTAATTTCAACAATATTTAATAAGAGTTTCTACGGATACCTCTACTACACCAGTACTACACAAATATTTTACAATAATAAAATAAGCACACAATTCTAATAGGATATTACTCGTATACTACTGTACAGTACACTACAGTAATTTTTAAACTACTTTCAGACGTATCCTAATTACGATACCGGTACCGTACCGTATGTCACTACTAAGCACAACAGAAATGAAATTTGCAAGAACTACTGTACTCAAAGATTACCAACGAAGCTAAATGCTTAGACAAATTATTATTAGTATTAGGGTCTAATAGATACACACGAAAGATAACACACGAATATAGCAGGCAAGATACGGCACTATCAAAATGTACCCTACTGTATCTATACTACAATGTATCTACACTACACTATACTGCGTTTGGTTAAATGCTTAAGTATCAAAAGGATTGCCGTACACGAAGAAAAACACGAATATAACTGGCAAGATACTATCTAATATATTATACCTTATCTTCACTACAATTCTACTGAAATGTGGTTATGTGATTATTACAGCTGGTGGATTACTATTATTTTCCCTACTCCACGGGACGGAGGAGAAAAAAAAAGTGTCCTTAATTAGGCCTACTGAAAAATACGAGGTTGTCTACAATAATTTCTCAAATATTTCTGTCAAAACTACTACTACTATTACTCCAGGGACTTGAACTGCAATTACTGGGATCGCAAGTCTCACCAATGCATTCACTGTCCTATCAGTACTCACATTATAGGAACCAAGCAACCTTTCAACGTGACTGAGAGCCAAGCAGTTTTACTGTAAGTTTCTGAATTGAACGTGCGAACATAGAATTCTTGTTTGTTTTCTTTTTGTTCGTTTTTTTAAGATGTTAAATTTGCATCAAACGAACGGGTTGTAAACGACTTTTCAGAGACTCTTTCTTTCCTTATTTCTTTCTTAATCCGTTTGCCCTCCAGGGTCGGCTTTTCCCTCGGACTCAACGAAGGATCCCATCTCTACCGCCTCAAGGGCAGTGCTCTGGAGCGTGAGACATTTAATCGGGGATACAGCTGAGGAGGAGGAGTAGTACCTCGCCCAGACGGCCTCACCTGCTATGCTGAACAGGGGCTTTGTGGGGGGGGGGGCAGGGGGTGGGGGGAAGGAAGCGGCCGTGGCCTTAAGTTAGGTTCTATCCCGGCATTTGCCTGGAGGAGAAATGGGAAAACACTGAAAGCTTCTTCAAGGATGGCTGAGATGGGAATCAAACTCAGTTGACCTCCCGAGGCTGAGTGGATCCCGTTCCAGTCCTCGTACAACTTTTCAAATTTCGTGGCAGAGCCAAGAATCACACTAACCACTACACCACAGAGGCAGGGCGTTTTAGACTCATCCATCGTTAATACATAAAACACTGAGCACGAGGAATAGCACAGAAAAAACACACACAATTAATGAATTCACTAATCAACAAAACAAACACTGAATGAACCCCTAGTCAGCCACTACTCAAGCACTGGAAGTAAATCACCCCAGTGACGTCCGACTCGTTGGCTGAACGGTCAGCGTACTGGTCTTCGGTTCAGAGGGTCCCGGGTTCGATTCCCGGCCGGGTCGGGGATTTTAACCTTAATTGGTTAATTCCAATGGCACGGGGGCTAGGTGTATGTGTTGTCTTCATCATCATTTCATCCTCATCACGACAAGCAGGTCGCCTACGGAAGTCAAATAGAAAGACCTGCACCTGGCGAGCCGAACCCGTCCTGGGATATCCCGGCACTAAAAGCCATACGACATTTCATTTTACCCCAGTGACAGTGGTCACTTTCGTCACGTTGGGTTCTCGCTAGGGGGTAATCAGTGGTTCCCGCTCGCTCTAATCTTGGACATGCACACTTTCTCCCAGTAGTTAACAGATGGCAGAGGTTAGCACATGGATGGTGACGAAATTTCATATGCAGCGATATTATTCGCAGGGTTTCAGAACTACGTCTGCAACCGAATGCAATTTAAAGATCGAATGCGTTACGTCCTTAACTTCTCCATTTCTTTCTCTTTCTATCTACAGTGGATTAGATGGCGAGACTACACCAGCACCACACGTAGTCAAGCAACGGAACTAATGCAGATGCGCGGAAATTTTGAACTTCTGAGAGATGAAACTGTCAATATCTGACTTGAAACAACCTCAAATCGTACTTCAGACAGTTCTTCGCCCTATCATAGCGCATGCAATGAATGTCTTGCATTCAAGGAGAATACGTCCCTGCATGTTGGTTTTTCTTTGGATTGCAAGATTAGTGCCAATTTAAGAGCTGAATGCTCTGATCTCCCTCCTTAAATCAACGTTGCAGCAATGCCTGAAGAAGCAAGAGTTAACGCAATATGGCCGTTCGAACGGATTTTAGCCGGGATCAAGGAAATTAAGAACGTTTTTCCAATTCCACCTGGAGCGTCCAAAAAGTACACTCCACCGTATTGGTTGGCCACAGCTTTTATGATGGTATCTAACGTTATCTTTTGTTCTGAAAGTAGTTTCGGTGTATTTTCTAGGACGAACAGCTGTTAAGTCATTTTCGTTGTATGATTGTTCTCTGAGCAGTTTTCTGTCGAATGTTGCATTGATGGACCGATTTGGTGCTGCCATTCCCAACTGTGCCAACAACTTGCCGCACATTGCAAGGCAAAGATTCTCAATGAAGATTAGGGTTTCATTGTATAATTCTTCTGTGAAAACCAAGCCATGATGTTGTGTTTCTTGATGCATTCTGTGCAGAATATCTTCGGCCATGCAATCTTTGTATTTCTCCCACAATTGTACTAGTTGTGACGAGGAACATGTGCTACTCTTCTTCTCGATTCAACTCATAAAACTCGTACTATAACTGACAAAAATACAGACGAAGACCGACTACTTTTAGAGTTTTGCGAGCACAGGACACATCTATATATATAAAATAAGAGTTTTGTCTGTACATTGCTCAGAATTTGAAAAGAATGGTATTTCTGTATCGGTCATGTCCACAGTAACAAGAAAATGCATTTTTTACTTTTCCGTAATTTCTGTCTGTCTGTATGTCTGTCTGTCTGTCTGTCTATCTGTCTGTATTTATGTACACGCATCACGAGAAAACGGCTGAAGAGAATTTTATGAAAATCGGAGATGTAAAGTCGGGTCATGAACCGCTACAATCTAGGCTATAAATTATTTTAATCACGCTGAGTGAAATGGTAGTTTAGGGGAAGGCCTGAAATTTAATTGTCAAATATTTATTTTATTAGTGGTCGTGTCTTAATGAAAATCGCTAGACAAAGATGGAAAATAAGTCGCTACAATATAGGCTATACACGCTGAGAAAAATGGTAGTTTAGGGGAAGGCATAAATTTAATTGTCAAATATTTATTTTATTAGTGGCCATATCTTCACGAAAATTGGTATGCAAAGTCGGGGAATAAAACCAAACCCCATGGCACTACAGCCCTTGAAGGGCCTTGGCCTACCAAGCGACCGCTGCTCAGCCCGAAGGCCTGCAGATTACGAGGTGTCGTGTGGTCAGCACGACGAATCCTCTCGGCCGTTATTCTTGGCTTTCTAGACCGGGGCCGCTATCTCACCGTCAGATAGCTCCTCAATTCTAATCACGTAGGCTGAGTGGACCTCGAGCCAGCCCTCAGGTCCAGGTAAAAATCCCTGACCTGGCCGGGAATCGAACCCGGGGCCTCCGGGTGAGAGGCAGGCACGCTACCCCTACACCACGGGGAAAGTCGGGGAATAGGTCGCTATAATCTAGGCTATCGATAATGTTATTCGCACTGAGTGAAATGGTAGTTTAGGGGAAGGCCTGAAATGTAATCTATATATAAAAATATAAAATAAGTGTTTTGCCTGTACATTGCTCAGAATTTGAAATGAATGGTATTTCTGTATCTGTCATGACCACAATAACAAAGAAATGTCTGTCTGTCTGTCTGTCTGTCTGTCTGTCTGTCTGTCTGTCTGTCTGTCTGTCTGTCTGTCTGTCTGTCTGTACACGCATCAATAGAAAACGGCTGAAGAGAATTTAATGAAAATCGGTACGTAATGTCGGGTGATGAACCACTACAAGCTCGGCTATAAATTATTTTATTCACGCCGAGTGAAATGGTAGTTTAGGGGAAGGCCTGAAATGTAATTCTCAAATAATTTATGTTATTAGTGGTCGTATAGATAAATCTATATATATAAAATAAGAGTTTTGTCTGTACATTACTTAGAATTTGAAAAGAATGGTATTTCTGTGTCGGTTATGTCCACAGTGACAAAGAAATGCATTTTTTACTTTTCCGTAATGTCTGTCTGTCTGTCTGTCTGTCTGTCTGTCTGTCTGTCTGTCTGTCTGTACACGCATCACGATAAAACGGCTGAAGAGAATTTAATGAAAATCGGTATGTAATGACGGGTGATGAACCACTGCAATCTAGGCTACAAATTATTTTATTCACGCTGAGTGAAATGGTAGTTTAGGGGAAGGTCTGAAATGTAGTTCTCAAATAGGTTATTTATGTTGTTAGTGGTCGTATCGATAAATACTACATAACTAACCTAACTTTAGTTATGTCGTAAGTTAGTAGTAGTTATGTAAGAAGTTATTAAATTTCCGATCACTTATGTCTTATACATTGTTACCGTACCGCATATAATCGGAGATATTCATGAATTTGGCCTTTTGTTACTAAGTCCATATCAGCGCCGAGTCGCGAGAAAATGGGTCTTCTCTTTCCTCTCATCCCCGATAGATAGGATTACTGCAGCGTACCGAGTTTTTTTTTTTTAAATTTGCTTGACGTCGCGCCGACGCAGGTAGGTCTTATGGCGACGATGGGATAGGAAATGAATAGTGGTGTGAAGGAAGCGGCCTTGGCTTTAAGGTACAGCCTGGTGTGACTGGTGTGAAAATGGGAAACCACGGAATACCATTTTTTTTTGCTTAACGTCGCACCGACACAGATATGTCTTATGTGACGATGGGATAGGAAAGGTCTAGGAAGTGGAAGGAAGCGGCCGTGGCTTTAATTAAGGTACAGTCCCGGCATTTGCCTGGTGTGAAAATGGGAAACCACGGAGAACCATCGTCAGGGCTGCCGACAGTGGGGCTCGAACCCACCATCTCCCGAATACCATCTTCAGGGTTGCCGGCGGTGGGGTTCGAAACCACTATCTCCCGGATGCAATCTTACAGCTGCGCGCCCGTAACCACACGGCCAACTCGCTTGGTCGTACCGACTGTAACAGCCTGCCTGTATATTAGTGGGAAGTAGCTGGGGTGTAAGATAACTTTCTTCTTTAGCATGCCATTCCTCTGGTTGATACATTTTCTGATATATATCTGGTACGTATCACACTGGTTCATCATAGTATTCGAGCTATACAATCCCTACTCTGAGCCACTGATTGGAATGAGTAGTGTGCATATTTAACGGAATAATGACAGAGGAGTGTTCACGGCAGTCTGCGACCAGGTTATTCCAGCTCTTGAACTTTGGACTCTTAGATCGGCACCGTAGTACTGTTCGTTGAAAGTGAGAAAGTGTGCGGTTTTTCATTTGATCGAGTATTTTATATCATAACATTGCTTTCAATCGCTACATTCCTACTGACATTTTTGTAATGACCTATGTTGAATTCAGTTAGGAAAACCACCAAGTCAGTCTTGCTGAGAATCCCGTAGCGAAGCACGGGTACATCAGCTAGTTTATAACAGGCAATGAGTTGCCTAATTATATGAACCTCCTAGCAAAAAAAAGTCCTCCAAAAACAAGCGGCGTGTTCCCATCCTCTATATACAGCCACGGTAGTGAACCTCCTCGCAAGAAAGGTACCCCATAAAACATAGCGACGTGTTCCCATCCCCCTATATACAGCAATTCTGACCGGACTGTAATGATACAGAGTAAGTCGTCGTCACCTAGAGACAATATGTTCATCAAGACCAAATCTTGGTGCGGCGTTGTAATTAAATTAATTCCACGAAATTACCCATTACAAAAATACCTATCCGATTTCGTTCAAACCACGTCCTAAGCACGCGCGTATTCGAGTGCAACGTTTTGTCAAAATTCCAAGTCAATCGGCCGACTACTTTTCGAGTTTTTCGATCACAAACATACGCAGGCTGAATTTTAATATATAAAAAGAAGATTGGCAGTCGCTCGACAAAACTAACTTCCTTCCTTTTGTATTGAGCGTGCTTAGTATTTAAATGGCGCAAAAGTCACGAGGGTTCCATGTTAACGTTACTTAAAATCCTCCCCGCATGCAATACACAATACATTAGGATTCTCCTCCTTCCGAAAAATGAAAAATCCATATTTTAAATACTTATCTGAATATCCCCGTTTCTTACGATCAGCTCCGGTACCTGAAATACGAGTTTTACTACCATCACTTACGTGCATAACAACCATATCCTGGGATGTGCCCTAGGAAACAAGTGTACTAGGTTCCTGACCACTACATAACGCAGGGTGATCGTTCTTCAGAGTTTAAATTTTTATCCACTTATCCATAACCGATTACACTCAATAATAATGTATGGGAGACATTTCATTATAATGCCACCTTTTGTAAAATAACAGCACGCAAAACTATATTCTCCACACACGGACACACAACTCTATTATCGACAACCTTCTAAGAATCTTAGCCATTCAACGTCAAATAGAAACATAAACTATTGTTGAGGAGGTTTGTATTTATATCAGTTCTAGAATATTGCTGTTCTCATAATGTCTGCGGGTGTTTTGAGAAATTTCTGGAGAAAGAGAACAGAGAAAAGAACAAAGCTAAAGTGATTTGCAGTTGGCAGCCGAAACAAGTCATTACGACTTGTGTACTGAAAAATTGGTTACCACTGGTTGGGGTGTCCGGCTCCGTGGCTAAATGGTTAGCGAGCTGGCCTTTGGTCACAGGGGTCCCGGGTTCAATTCCCGACAGGGTCGAGAATTTTCACCATAATTGGTTAATTCCGCTGGCCCGGGGGCTGGGTGTATAAGTCGTCTCCATCATCATTTCATCCTCATCACGACGCGCAGGTCGCCTGCGCGTATCAAATCAAAAGACCTGCACCTGGCGAACCAAAGTCCTCGGACACATCCCGGGACTAAAAGCCATACGCCATTTCATTTCACTGGTTGCGGTGGGGCTAGATTTAACTAAGATGGGTGAAAGGGAGAGGGATGTGGCCGTCCGCCCACTGCTGTTATTGAGCGAGCACAGGCGCATGGTTTACGTACGACGAGTAGACGACAGGTTACTCGCGGCGCGTGATGAGAGAAATACACTGGTGTGCGAAACTTAAGGACCAAAGTAACTTTCGCCTGTTGTGTCACTGCGAAGTAACATAGCTCGATGAAACTTGAACCATACCTAGGAATTGCTACAGTATGGTACGGTAGGCAACTGAAAGGAATATGCGATGAGACGAACAGAAATGACACTTTTATACAGAGACAATAAATGAAGCGTAAGTCATTGCGACTCATGATGGTCCCCTGGGCATCACAAAAGAAGGGATATAATTCTTAAAAGGGTGTGTGATCACCACGGACAGCGATACAGGCTCTACAACGTGTTCTCATGCTGGTCACACGATTGGCAAGGAGTTCTAGCGGTAGGGCGTTCCATTTCTCCACCAGCGCGGTTGACTACTGCTGGATGGCCGTTGGTGCATGTGGATGTGCTACAATATGTCTGCCCAACATGTTCCACGCGTGTTCGATGGGATTTAAGTCGAGAGAACGGGCAGGCCAGTCCATTCGCCGAATATTCTCTCGTTTCAAGAGCTCCTCCACCTCCGCTGTTCGATGCGGTCGTGCATTGTTATCCATAAAAATGAAAGGAGGGCCGAATGCATCCCTACCAACACGCACATAGGGGAAGGAGTACACTGTCACAATAGCGTTGACCGGTGAGTGTACCCCGTTCAAAGATTTGGAGGCCATGCAACATCACGCCTTCCCACACCATAACACTTGGCCCAGCACAATGATCATGTTCGATAATGTTCCCGGGTGCATTAGGTGTTCCCACCTCTCGCCAGATGAGAGTACATGTAGAATCACTACTCAGACTGACACTGCTCTCATCTGAGAAGAGCACGCAACCCCACTCCTCGTCGGTCCGGACCTGATGCTCTTGGCACCATCCCAAACGGTGTCGCCGATATGCGGGTGTCAACGGAACACAACGTAATGGTCGTCGGGCAAACAGATCAACCCCATGCAGTCGCCGTGCCACTGTGGAGCGTGAGATTGCGTGCCTTGCAGTCCTGTTAAATGTTGTTGCAACTGCACCCACAGTTTGGCGTGAGTCTCTTCCTGCCTGCTGCATAATGTACCGGTCATCTGCTGCCGTAGTTGACAGTGGTCGACCCCTCCTGTTCTTCGGGCAGCAGTACCTGTGGTTTGGAATGCTCTCCATGCTGTGAGCAATAAAAAAAACCTCCTGGGCTACACTCGTCCACTTCGTCCTTCTTCCAGTTTACCGATGATTTTTTCCCGTGTGAAATCATCGAAATGTTGTCCCCGGGCTATGTTGTAATGAATAACACCACCACAGTGCACCGTAACCGCTCGCTGATTGATTCACACGTCACGTCCCGTTCCTTCAACTGCCTCGTTTTGTGGGGCCAGACCCATGTGGCACTATAGTCGCGCTGACCTCACTCCAGGTTTCTTTGCACGTGTGGGAGACCTCTGGCAACATGCTGTCACACTTGTATTTGATCTCTTGCGTTGCTTTATCTGTCTCGTCCTTAAGTTTTTCACAGCAGTGTACATAGCGCCCGCTATTGCCGTTTATTTTTGGAGTACCCCAGAGAGGTCCGTTGCGTAACACCAAGGGGTACGCGCACTTCATGTTGAGAACCACTGTTGTAGCCCATGATGTAAAATGTCCACGTAATTTCGGCTTCCTCTTAATACTTTGTAGTTCGGCATTTGGTCTGAAAATAAACCTGAGAATAACAATAGGCATGCTATGTGTTTAACGATTATATTCAACGACAGTCGCCTTCAAGAAATCCTGAAGGCTGAATTTTTCTCAGGAAATGTATCCTTTAACGTGGAAGTAAATCTAATACTACAGATCGCGTGGATTATGAACTCTTAAATGTTATCTGACTATACCAGGATTCAATCCCGTGAGGCTTAACACCAGTCGTTTAAAATGAAGGTTGCCATCTTCACATAGCGTCAATTAAAAGTTGCATATAATTCCATCTTTATCACTATGTAAGTCAACTTTACGAGTTAGAAGTGTTATTCTCAGCGCTACTACCTTTCCGTCTAGTCAGGCTGCCGCAGTCCGTTAGTCCATCTGACTACCATTTTGTAAGATTGGGAGCTCATGAGAGTCAAGCTCACTGTTTCTACACAAAAGCCCCATACACTGAGATGGCTCGAGTTTTGTCTGTACATTGCTCAGAATTTGAAAAGAATCTTCTGTATCGTTCATGTCCACAGCAACAAGGAAATGCACTTTTTACTTTTCCGTAATTTCTGTCTGTCTGTCTGTCTGTCTGTCTGTTTTTTTTTTGCTATTGGCTTTACTTCGCACCGACACAGATAGGTCTTATGGCGACGATGGGACAGGAAAGGGCTAGGAGTGGGAAGGAAGCGGCCGTGGCCTTAATCAAGGTACAGCCCCAGCATTTGCCTGGTGTGAAAATGGGAAACCACGGAAAACCATCTTCAGGGCTGCCGACAGTGGGGTTCGAACCCACTATCTCCCGAATACTGGATACTGGCCGCACTTAGCGGCTGCAGCTATCGAGCTCGGTCTGTCTGTCTGTCTGTCTGTCTGTCTGTCTGTCTGTCTGTCTGTCTGTCTGTCTGTCTGTCTGTCTGTCTGTCTGTCTGTCTGTCTGTCTGTCTGTCTGTCTGTCTGTCTGTCTGTATATATGTATGTACCGGCTATGACAACACAGATATTCATGAAATTGTATTTTTGTTGCTAAGTCCATATCAACGCCGAGCCACGAGAAAATCGGCAAACAGAATTTAATGAAAATCGGTAAGCAGAGGCGGGGAATAAGAAACTACAGTCTAGGCTACTCATAATTTTATTCACCCTGGATGAAATGGTAGTTTAGGGGAAGGCGCCTAAAATTTAATTTTTAAATGCTTATGTTATTGGTCCTATCGAAAAGTACTACATAAAAAAAGTTATAGAGAATGCCATTTCCGATCATTTACGTTTTATTCAGTTTTACCGTACCGACAATATCGAAAGTGCATAACGTTGATCAACAATAATATTGCATTTACCATTGTTTGCTGTGATGTTCTTTGTCTCTTATGCTGCCACTCAACTCTGATAGATGTGATTACTGCTGCGTATAACAGCCTGACTGAATATAGACGGGAAATAGCTGGGGAGTTAGGAAAGTTTCGTCTTTAGCATGGCATTCCTATGGTTCATACATTTTCTGATACTGCTGGTACGTAACTCACTGGTTCATCATTCCAGCTATTCGATTCCTACTCTGACGCACTGTTTTGAATGAGCAGTGTGCACACTTAAGGCAGAAGCTCACTTAGTAGTGGTGGTAGCAATATGACCTGGTCCAGAATTACAATTTAGACATATTCCAAATTATAGCACCACAATTCACTAAATAACTCAACATTCAACCTTGAAAAGAACCGTTTCTTACGAAAAGCTTCTTCCTCTTCACTTCTATTAAATTCTACATTCATTTTATTCCAATTAGCAGTGAAGAGTGGACTTCTCTTCTGCCTTGGAGGAAAAATTTGACTCAAGTCAGATTTTTCCGTCGCCAGTGTAGTGAACTGATATTTTCCGACTCATCTGGTACTCCTAGGAAACAGATTAGTAAAAGAGCATAGTTTTTGCCCAGTGACTCTCCACTATTCGACCCCACACCCCATCCCACCGAAAAAAGCCGAAGGGTGTTCACTGATCACGACTGTCTGCGGCTTGGTCATTCCAGCTCTGGAACTTTGGACTGTTAGATCGGCAGCGTAATACTGTTCGTTAAAAGTGAGAAAAGTGGTGTTTTTTTTCATTGGATCGAGGCACTGGATCGAGTATTCATACGAAAGCATTGCTTTTAACTGCGCATTCCTACTTACGTCACTAATGACCTATGTTGCTTCCAGTTGGGAAAACCACTAAAAGAGTCTTTCTGAGGATATAACAAGGCAGGTGGAGAGTGAGTGTCTGCCATTATAATGAAAACTCTCCAACCTGATTGTGACAGATGGCAGTCAAGAGGGCCTACCAATACAATGAAAATTCCCGAACCTATTCTTCGTTTCTAGGGTAACGTTAATAGAGCTATGCACTTTTATACAATCTTGCTCACAACATGTACACTACCTAACCTAGAATTATGTATACAATGTAGAATTCCGTAGCGAAGCACGGGTATATCAGCTAGTACTTTAATAAACTGTAAGGTACTTACTCATCTCTCACCATGCACCATTTCAAGAGAATGCATTTTTTCCTCTTATAGCAACCTTAAATCTAATCTGTTATACGTTTAATGCAATAACACGCCAGAGACACAATAGCGAGACATAAAAGGGAACTTCTTACGTTCTAAAACAAGAACAGACTCCATAAAAACGAGCTTCATTATCAGAAAGCGTTGCTTTATTTCTATCATACTCGAACGGCCTTTGTAAGAGACTGATGAACACCACTCCAGACATACTTAACATGCAATGTCACGTAATCCATAACGGCAAAAAATTATAAAGGCCATACCTTCACACGGGAAACCTGCCTCAAATATTCACAGAAGAGCGACATCGTTAACTCACAACATGATTCCAGGAAAAACAAAAACTTAAGGAAACAATTCATTCTCGCCCGTGTTTTCATTAGAGGGCACAATGTGGCGATATCGATATTCGTTCGCGATGCCACGAAAGGACGAACACTGAGCTGTAGTCAGGTGATAATATCGTACGACTTCCATTCCAATTCTTTTGAGAAATTGCACCACCTGACGACAAGAGTGCCAATCTCTAACTCCTCCCCACCATGTCAATGCTACGATCGTGCTTCATGACGGCTAATTATAGAGCGCCGAGACCAACAATCACCAAGTGGTCATTAATGTACGCACCTAGGTTAATTACTTGCCGACACGAAAGACATGCTGAGTTACGGATTTTCTCGTCTTCAAGCTCTAGAATCTGCAACAAAAGGTACCGAAAGCAGCCAAAGGACGAGTGGAATTGAGAAACTCGTACTTTATCCACGTTTCCGACCACCAACCTCATTTACAACCACAACTACAGACACAATTCTATACAATTCAATACCGATCACACAGGTACTGTACAAATCGTATGGGATCATATAATTCTGAATCTCTTCGTCAATATATCTACGAACTGTAACTGTCCACCTTAGTTAAAAGCGTTCCTCATCATCATCATCATCATTATTAAAATCTATATAAATACAGTTTTAGGGGGTCAGCTGTCTGTAATGTTGTCTGTTTTGCTAATTTTTTCAATATTTATCCGTTTTAGGTCAACTCAAGACCGTATCAGTGGTTTTTATTTGTCGTGTCTGTTTGTTCCACCATCACAACGAAACGGCTGGATAGATCTCTACCAAACTTCATATTTAGCGTACACTCATCCCGTGGAAGGTTTTAATATGCATATGATTTAAAAATCTCTGAACAGACAGGGGGTTTATAGGAAACCCAGAACAGTTTTCTTCCATTTTATCTTATACTGTTGATTTTCTGTCAAATCCGTGGACTATATGGGAAACGTCCCTTCATTATGTGCAATTGCATTTTCTGCCACGTTAAAAAATTTCGCCGAGTTAAATGAATAGATTACGCGAGACGAAATTTATGTAAAGCGAACTGTGATTCGGAAGTTCACAGGGGGCCGAACTCGAGAAAAGAGAGCATGATCGCTAAGGCAGTGGAAGAAAATAACATGAAATACCAGGTAGATTGTTTAAATATATATATAATATATTATTAACAACTAACTGCTAAAATAGTAAATGGAGGACAAGGTCGCCATCTGCGTCTGATCGCAAGGAAGCAAAATAAATAAATACAGATATTCTACAAATAAGAAGAGAAAGTAGAAAGCATAGCAGAACATTACATATTTATATGAAAAGAACAGCGTTCTTGAATAACAAGAAGAGAAATAATCAACAAGCAAAACAAGTGGTCAGAAAAGGGCCAGAGTAGCAGTTACCGATAGGATAATAAGATTGCCAAGGGAATTCCAGACAGTAATTTCAAGAAGGAACAAGAAATAAAACGGCAGGAAACGAGCAGTTAACCGAAATCATCTGTTATATATAGAATTGATACTGAAGCAGTATTGGAGCTAACAGAATATAATATAACTTAATATGTAATATAATGTAATATAATTGAATTGATAATTGAATATAATTGAAAGCAGTCTTAACGGATATCAAGAATAAGAAGAGCAATTATAGAATGTCGAATTACTGGAGATATTGATATGGATTCTCGCGTATCATATTTGTATTTTGTTAAGCTTAGCTCAAGAAAGAAGGTCGACATAATGTGTAACTAGACCTGCAGTGGGCAATCTTGGAGATGAGTGTGACACGGAGGATCCAGCTCACTTGATGTGGAACGGGAGAGCTGATCTATGGTTTCCAGTCGGCCGAGTGCAGCAGCCTAGAATGGATGGCCGAGGAATCGTCGTTGAACCGGAGAATGATAAGCTAAGTTTTCCTAAATTACAGTTCTTAATTAAATTGATGCAGAATAATGTTAAGAAATTATGGCCTAAGATAGGTAATTATAATATTAATACAGTAATTGAAGTGTAGCCTAACCTTAAAATCTAGCTCTCATGATCGAGATATGTTAGGATCGATATACATCGATTGGAAGAATTGACAATGTGTATTAACGAGAATGTGATGCAATAACTATGGTAATTTTGCTTCTGATATCAGGAATGAGTAGAGTTCACTACTACATAAAAGGATCCTGTGATGAGAAGTGGATATCACAAATGGGTCAAATAACCTAATGTATATGCTGAAAGTCACTGTAATATGGTTGGGTAGAGATATGCAGCAAACCTATGTTATTTCTTGTCAGTGCAGAAACAGGAAGGAGTATCATAGTATACTAGCAGCTTAGATATCGTCATGGAAAGTAATATGTGATTCAGTGAAGTGAAGATGATTTTAGTTGATTAAAATACGTCGTGGGAAATGAATTTACGAGAAGAGATTATGGTATTTAAGAAGAATGGCTACGATATGAAGGTATTAGGGTTGAATTAAATGAGCTATGTGTTTTAATGAAAGAAATGAGAAATCGTCGAAGAGAATTGATAGGTATAAAGAAAGCAAAGAAGAGAGAGAATGAGTGTGAAATATATATTAAGACTGGATCGTGTATATGAAGTATTGTCTTGAAAAGAAATCTCATCGACGGAGTAGATAAATATATAATGTAGGCATATCTAACCAAGACTGGTGAATATGATGTCAGATAATCCTTACTACTGTATAACCATATGTTGAAAAAAGTTATTATGTTAGGAATTACCCTTAATAAACATCCCATATATGCATGTCACCAAGTAATATGCAGAGTATGATATGGAAATGATCAATATTTATATCAGACTTAAATGAGAGTTGTAATTAATTAAGAACTGACATAATTAGAATTCAGTCATAGATATTTATTGCCAGAGCTTTTGAGATACGGTTGAAATAATTTAATGCGGCATGGTCAGGCCAGTAGATGCCAGAATTTTATATGGCACGGAAACTAGAAAGCTTTACAGGTATACTTACAGTGCTTTAAGTTGCATTTGAAATTGTTGAGTGTCTGACAGACTAGAAGGGGCCCCGGGGGCTCTGAACTTTGGACCGTGGGTTGGCGACCACGAGGCCCTTAGCTGAGTGCTGGCATTGCTTCCACTTGTGCCGGGCTCCTCACTACCAACTATTCTATCCGACCTCTCTTGGTCAACTCTTGTTCTTTTCCGACCCCGACGCTATTAGGTTTGCGAGGGCTGGGGAGTCTTTCATTTTTACGCCCTTCGCGGCCCTTGTCTTCCTTTGACCGGTATCTTCATTTTTCGAAATGTCGGATCCCTTCCATGTTATATAGTGTTATATAGAGGATGGTTGCCCAGTTGTACTTCCTCTTAAAACAATCACCACCACCACCACTGACAGACTAGAAAGTTTTTAATTACACTTAATAAGTCGACACTGAAAATTATGGTTTCTCTCTTAACAAATCTTTAGGCTTATGTACAGGTAATAACATCATAAGTCATCTTCGTATCTGTTTACCTGAGAATCCCTGCACCTACATTTCTCCTCTGTTTTAGCCGTCTTATATCCGTAACTCATACCATAACAATTTATTGAGGGGTATTTTATTTTCAAATATATCCTTTTGGTATTTACATATTTGTCCTACACGGCTGCCCTCAGTTATGATCCTATTTTCTATTAATTTCAACTTTAACTGTATTACTTTCTTCCTTAATTACAGATAACACAAACGTTCTTCAATTTAGAGAGATTTACAACTTTGGTCCTACGACTTTTTGTCCTATCTCCATCCCTTATACGTTAAATAGAGCTATATTTCTCGTTTTCAAGTTAATTTTGTACTTTTTACATGTAGGCCTATATGTTATCGTTAAACACACTTATGAGATAGATTAATTATATGTGCTTATTAGAATTAAGGGTAAAAACTTGTATTTACGGTGAGATTTGTTGAATAATGTAAAATACAATCATATTCAGCACGCACATTTACACGACCAGTGACCATATGTCAATCGAATTTTATGATTCCAGCTGTCACATGAATATTAAAAAATAAAGTAATAATGTGAAAACTCTACCAAATTTCACATTATTTAATGTTTATAACTCAATCTACCCAAGAAGTCAGGAATTAAGTCAGGAAACAAAGCCTATACACAAATTAATGCACATGCACCTACAGACAACTACAATCAAAAAGATCCACAGAAGGTAGACGACTACTGGGAACAACTAAGGGAAGCTACAGCCAAAATTCCTAAGCATCATGTCAAAATCATTTTGGGAGATTTTAAAGCCCAATTTGGCAAGGAAAAGAAGTTCAGAACCATCGTGGGACTCTATCCAGCTCACCAGAGAACCAACAGAAACGGAGAAAGATTAACTGGCTCCTGCGAGAGTTTTGATTTAAATTACCACGAAAGAAAACGACTTGGAGATTCTCTAACTTCCTTTAGGGGAATTTCAGTTAGATCATGTAGTGATTTCAAGAAAAATCAAAGGTAAATTATGAATGTTAAGTCAAGAAAGGAGTTATTGACTCTGATAACCACTTATCTCTAGTTAAAGTCAAATTTCAACCTGACAGACCCAAAATCAGAACAAACAGGAAACTGCGAATCGACCCGGAACACTTAAAGAAAACTCGGGCTCGTTTATTGAAAATATATCAAACCAGAATCCATCCAACTGGTTAGAACTCAAAGAAGCATTTGTAGAAGCTTCCAAAAGTATAGGTATCCCTCCCAGGAAACGCAAACACAGATGGTGGAATGAAACTTGCGACAAGGCCATAGAACTTAGAACGAGAGCCTGGAGAGATTGGAATTCCCATACAACTGGAAAAACTGAGCAGGAACCAGAAACAAACCTCAAAAATCATCAGATGTGAGAAACGCAAATATAAACACAGAAGATTGGCAGAAATTGAACTGGAATTCAAAAAACCCACAAGAAAGTTTTACAGAACTTTCAGAGAAGAAATATCAAATTACCAGGTACCTAGTCTTTGTTTCAAATGTTCGAATGGAACTCTAGAAACAAATAACTAGGAAAATTGCAAACTGTTAGCAAACCATTTTCAGAAACTTTTAAACTGTGAATCTCCTGGAGAAAACTCACCTTTGAAAAATCCACACCAAATCCAGATTCAGAACCATCTACTTTAGAAGAAATCAAACAAATTATCAGTGAACTGAAAAATAACAAAGATCCAGGTGAGGACGGTATACTCGCCGAAATGTGGAAAATTGGTGGCGAAAGTCTTGCCTCGAAACTTCATGCTATTTATTCTCAGCGATATCTGGATCACGGAAAAGATTACTGAGAACTGGAAATGTGCAGTAATTCACCCACTTCACAACATTGTGACGTACCCACTTGGCCCACAGATGTATGACAAATTTATAACGTGGCGGGTCACTTTAATATTAAAATAAATAAATGATATGTCATTGTTTCTCCAGAAACAGTATCCGAAGGGCGCCAGTCTTCAAGCTTATGGCTTGAAAACAAAAGTAGATAATAAATAATAATAATAATAATAATAATAATAATAATAATAATAATAATAATAATAATAATAATAATAATAATGCGTAATGAGACTCAAAAAAACTCCCAGGGGTGAGGTGAACGGAACACAAATCATTAAGTACACTAACTTGGAATTTAAGGATCATTAATAATCATTTCGTAAAATACAAATTAAAACAGCTATTTATTAAGATGAACGGCGTTTTAACGACATCTGAACTTACGGAAGCAAAATAAAAATTGAATGAAATTAATTTTAAAAATGAACTGTTGCGCGAAGACTTGCAGTAACTTATGCAATAAGCTCACCATATGTAGACTCTGTTGTCTTGAAGCTGATGATATGTGGATCTCGTACCGGCTGCCTTCTCTGTTGTTGGATTCCAGTCCTACTTCTACATTTCCTGTCCTTAACACTTCCTACTGTACTCCTTACATAAAGTCGTAATGAGTCCTAATTTTAAGTGCAAAACCACCATGGGTTATGTTCATTCGTATTCTTCCGTATTACGGAACAGTAGCGTAGCTAAATTCATAATAATGGCTCTTCTGCCCTATACTAGTCAAAAACCGGTCTCCCGTTGACTACCTCTCGTCATTGAGATAACAAGTCCCAATGAGAGTAACTTTTGAGTAGAATATACTCAGATGCGAAGTGAACTAAGTTAAAATCTTCTCCGACGTGCAGACGTAGAATCGTAGTAAGAGTCTCTTCCAAGAGTGAGAATCAGAATGTCCAATAAGAATGTGAAAACGACTGCTAATGCTAATAAGAATCTGAATGTCTTCTCCAGCTCTTGTCGGTGGTATATATCGGTTCAAAAGTCTCCTTCCATCAGCCATATCACATGGTCCAGTAAGATTCGAGGTCTCATCCCTTCTCCGATGTATAGCTGTGAATCCATCATGTTGCTTCATTACGTTCATTCACATAGGATGAACTTTCCCGCTGAAATAAAGCGTCCCGAAGCGGAGTTTGAAAAGTGGGTGTAAATAATGTATCAACTGTCTCTTCATGAGGTGGAGAGGGTAAGATCTCTCGTAACCTCGATGACGTACTTTTCCTGGAATTGGGCTGAAATTAGCCTGCTGACTCTGGTCACCTCACAACGGCTATTGGAAAATTTACTGCAAGTTATAAATATGCATGATGTTGAAATACTTTACCCAATAATTTGTTCGTTCAGAATACGTTATAGCCGCGATACAAAGAAATGAAATGATGATTGAAATGGATGATAAAAACCCTATATATATATACAGATATTAATTTAAACATGACCTATCAGTGATTAAATATACACATCTTATCAATTAATTACATAGTTCAATAATTGAAAACATTCAGTGATGTCCCAAACATCACAACATCAACAACTATAGGGGTATCTCCTTAGCATCGGTTACCTACAGCATTTTCTCCAAAGTTCTACTGAGAAGACTTGAAAGACAAACAGATCATCTCGTTGGAGAATACCAGAGAGATCATGCACAAATGCGCAAAACTAGCAAACAGTGATCACCTTCGTAGACTTTAGAAAAGCATATGACTCCACAGACCGACAGACACTTTTCAAAGAACTCGAAGAATTTAAAGAAGACAGAAAAACAAGAGAATTGATCAAACAAACATTAACTGACACTACTTCCAAAGTTAAATTCTTAGGAGAAATATCTGAGACTTTCGATGTCAACACAGGGGTTCGACAAGGAGATGGACTGTCATCTCTCTTGTTCAATCTTGTTCTAGGAAAAGTAATCAGAAGCTGGGAAAAAGAAGTGAAAAGAATAAGTCTTGGTAGACAACTGAAAAACAGAATTCGCGTGTGGTGTCTAGCTTTTTGCAGACGACCTACTATCTCCCGGATGCAAGCTCACAGCTGCGCGCCCCTAACCGCACGGCCAACTCACCCGGTTTTGGCAGTTTCTAATACTTTCATAAAATAGTCAGATGGATTAACAGGCATCTGGCTATCTAGACGCAAGGATGACAAACCTTTTCCGACAAGCGTGTCAACTAAGGTCCTTTTTATTACTTTTTACTGCCTAGTGTGCCACCGGTTAATTTTATTTAATATCATCATCAAATGCCCTCATTTCACCTCGTTTAGGTATATGATTGCATTGCATATAAATCCATTGGAGTGGATGTTTCATTTTATTTTGCAAACATCAATGAAAATTGCAATTCAAAAAAGTAAATTTTATGAATAACATTATTTTGATTCAACCTAATAAAATGTATGAAAATTAATTGTGACATACTTCTTTATTAATTTTATTAAAGCGTAATGCCAAAAATATAAAAACTTGTTAATAATTAATAATGTTACTGGCTTTACGTCCCAGTAACTACTTTTTCTGTTTTCGGAGACGCCGGAATTTAGTCCCGCAGGAGTTCTTTTACGTGTCAGTATATCTACCGACACGAGGCTGACGTATTTGAGCACCTTCAAATACCACCGGACTGAACCAGGATCGAACCTGCCAAGTTGGGGTCAGAAAGGCCAGCGCCTCAACCGTCTGAGCCACTCAGCCCGGCGATATACCACAGTTAGGCACACACGAACGAGAGAGAGAGATTTTAAAGGACCTCGGTGAACTGATCGAATAGCCCGTTCATTGTGAAAAATGAAATGTTTGAGAGGACAGCAATTCAAAAATTATCCGAGAGATAACATGCATTTCATGGATATTAGAACTGCCATAATTTTACTACCTCTGATGAAATGTAGATGGTGATTTAAAATATCCATGAATAAATAAACTAAATTCACTCCTGAAAGAGTAATTGTTGTTGTAGCAGAAACGTGAGACGGGAAAGTACCGTACTGAACACTTCATTGACAGTAACTATGCGAAGGAGCATATACTGTGCACTAATATTTTACAACAGTCATTTTATACGCAACGCTACCTGTAACGAAGAAATCTCAACGTGCTTACTAAGGCTCTACAGAGTCCTTACATTTAGTTTCAAGCGAACCTGTTCTCTGGTTCTCAGCTTCGATATGGAACTTCAACTGTGAACTTGAGATGGTTGTTGTACATATTCTATATAAAAATGTATTCATCATATGATAAATAAATAAATAAATAAATAAATAAATAAATAAATAAGTAAATAAATAAAGATAATGACAATATAGTAAAGTATAAAAACCTCTTCAAAAAACTTTATTTTAGAAGAATAAATCAATAAATTCGTGAATTTTATATTGACTGCAATGTGTATTATAACTACTGTAAAGATCCAATCTAACTTTTTAAACATATCAAGGTAACCTTCTAATTACACGAGGCATAACAAAAGGCCATGTTATGCATACAATTCGAATTGCAAGAGCGCAACATGGAAGCTCGATATGTGCCCAATACAGGTGAGTACAAGCAAGCACTGATCACTGATCCAATGAGTTTTTAAGCTAAGTTTTTCAAGTCCTACGCTTTTAATAAAATAAAATATAACAAAATAGAATAAAATAAAAGTCGATACTTTTGAGATCATTCATAAAACGCTGAGGCTAGTCTCTGTAAGGTCATTGCGAAAGAAACCATGGAGAGTTTCCTAAGTCATGGTTGCTAGGTACGAAGGATCTTTTAACCTACATGTGCCTGATCAACTAGTAGTATGTATCAGAATGTCACACTATGCTTGAGTGAAGCTTTGGATAATTGGTATCCGAAGACTTCTTTCCAATGGAACTAGCAAGGATAGTACTCGGTATTACCGAAATACACAAAAGGAGCAATAACCTACCTGAAGGCAAAAGTTGAGCTCTAGTTCGGTGTCCAACAAACCATTGGGAGGTAGAAGCATCTCGTTGGAACGCAGCGTCCTCTTCGAACTCTGTAAAAGAAAAAAATGACCGTGTAAAAAAGGGGTATATTTTTAAAATGGTTAAAAAGGATCTGTAATCAGTCCAAATAATCAGAGATGTTTAAAACGAATTGGGTGTATGAGAGGTAAGGAAATGGCAGTTCTTGTACGTTAGGTGTCATTCCAACATGCGTCAGTTGAAGTGTACTCACATAAAAAAAAAATTCCAGGGTGCACAAGAGCCTAATTCGAAATTTCTTCCTCTTCTCATCTATTCTTACGAGTTCAAGTAAATCTTATTTCAACCATCCTATGCCTTAAAAACTCACTGTTTCTTCAAGAAATTAACCCTTTTCTGTCTAATAATATTTGTAAAATAAATAAATAAGCCTTGTGGCGACATCATCTCAATCTACAAGGATATAGTTTTATGGTAATTGTGTTTAGATTGTTAGAACCTATAGTTCAGTTATTATGAGTTTCGACTTGAAGTTTGAGCGCTGCCTTTTGGCGGAGGGTAAGTGAATTAATCAACAGCCAATCATAGGCAACTGATCGCTTCGATAGAGCGCGTTAGATTCCAGTTCCGGTTAGCAATGTTGTCAATCTGTTGTTTACTGTAACCACGTGCTATCAGCTGTGTGTTGTATTGTGCTCAGTTCTTTAGGCGGCCTTTGTGTGTTTTTGTGCTCGGTTGTTCGTTTATATTTCGTAGTGTAGAATTTATAGATTTATTGTTTTGTATTTTAATAGTATAGCGCGTTATATTGTAGTGAATAGTGTGTAACAAGGTACAATAGTGATCTAGTTTATAGTAGCTTAGTTTAATATTTCGTTCGATAGTTATATAGTAGGTTAATTTTAGGCCTGTGTGTGAATTTCATATTCTGTCATGTCGATGCCTACGTCTAAGGATGAAGCTCCCAAGAGAAGAACGCCGTTCGGACGCGGTACCAGCGCGCTGGCGGTACTCCACTAAAGAGCCAGGCCCGGGAAATTGTCTGCAATTGCCATTTTAACGCCATAGAACTGATTTTGGGCCAACTGAAGGATTATGTAGCCGAGAATAACCGACTCTTCTCAGTTTCGGAAGTTGAAAGACTTATTTTCGAAATCGTAGGCCGTATAAGTGCGGAGGACTGGAGCAACGTTTTGACACACACGAAATCCGAGATGATTAAAGCTTGGGAGAAAAAAAGTCTCACAAACGATTACAATGCCGATAGTGTCTCAGAAATGAGTGGTGTGTTCCCTTTGTAGGATTATTTCCTTCCTTAGGGGAAATTGAATCGAACAGCAACGCGAGGTCTTCTACATGGTGAGTAGAAATTTAATTTAATTTTCTCACGTTTTATCTGTTCGAGCATTAACATATTTTTATCCTGTAGCGTTATCCTACATGTGTTGTGTATTGCTGTTCATCTCACGTGAATTATGTATGTTACTACAAAGAATAAATGATTATGGACATATTCCAGTATATACATTTCCGTTCGTGTTGTGTATTGTAAATCAGCTGTTTGTATTCGTAGAAGTTTGGCACCACCATCTGACTTCCGGTTAACTGTCAAGTCGAAACTCATAAAAACGGAACTATACTGATGACAACTAAGCTTTCACCCGCTTACGTGGTGAATATTTTATATTTTGATTGTGATAACTGCCTGAAAATGACTGGCTCTTGTTCAAGTTTGTCGAAGCTTGTAGCTTACTACATAGAACGTAAGTATTATTCGGTGGCTGAAATGCTATTTACTTACAGTCTAACCTTCACATATTTACCAAGCGAGTTGGCCGTGCGGTTAGGGGCGCACAACTGTGAGCTTGCATTCGGGAGATAGTGGGTTCGAACCCGACTGTCAGCAGCCCTGAAATTGCTTTCCGTGATTTCCCATTCACACCCTAGGCAAATGCTGGGGCTGTACCTTAATTAAGGCCACGGTCAGTTCCTTCCCACTCCCAGTCCTTTCCTATCCCATCGTCGCCATAAGACCTATCTGTGTCGGTGCGACGTAAAGCAAACTGTAAACTTCACGTATTTAAAGAAGGTATGGAAATCAACACTCAATTTAGTGACTTAAATACTTTCTTCGGACGTACATGCACATGCGTATGTATGTATGTATGTATGTCAGTAATCAATATTATATGATATCCATAACCATGTGGACGTATATTACGTGTATAACATGAAAATAATTACTCATTTTAGGCCTATACGTTGTTGTTTGCCAGTAAAATTAATTCCGGCAGTTACGGATTAATAACGGTATTCTAATATGAAGCACATTTACATATTCCAGCAGCCAGAGTAAGTTACTTTATGGGAATATTTCTGTCAGAAATCGCTATCCATAACTATGTGTACTCACACACGTACTACGAGAAATGGTGGGATATATGTTAGGTATTTTGCCCGTAGGCTGGTTTGATCCTTAACAGCTCCGCCATCAGCTGCCACAGATGGCCTACGCCTCACTGATAGCACATACTAGGGAAATGAGGAGAGAGGTAGGAGTAAGGCCACGGGATTATCAGCCTTTTCAAACATAAATCATTGGGTTGTATATATAAAAGCAGGCATCAGTTCAAAACATTCTACACCTGGCGACACTTCGGCTACATAAGCACGAAAAATGAGCAGTTGCTGGACATTTATATGACACAGGTCAAAAGTATAAAATATACAAAAAAAAATCATTATTTTACAAACACATCCAAAAGGGATCAAATTTTAAAAACTCGATTAATATATTAATATATCTCAACACATACTCAATGATAACATTGAAAATGATTATTTAAAAACAATATTAAGATTTTCTTTTAGAATTTTGCTTTACGTCGCACCGACACAGACAGGTCTTACGGGGACGATGTGATAGGAAAGGGCAATAGGAAGGAAGCTGCCGTAGCTTTAATTAAGGTACAGTCCCAGCATTTGCCTGGTGTGAAAATGGGAAACTACGGGAAACCATCTTCAGGGCTGTCGGCAGTGGGGTTGGAACCCACCATCTGCCGCATGCATCTACACAGCTGGGCGCCCCTAACCTCACGGCCAATTACAATCAATTTTTATTGCTTTTACAAGACGCCGACTGCTAAGTGTTTTGGTCTGAAAAAGGATTCATCACCATCCTGTAAATCTTTCAACGAAGGTCTCACGCAATTCTCAATTGCCAACTGCATAAAGATTCTACCCCGTAACCTTCGGCAAAGAATCTGCGCTAAGCAACTAGCTGCTTACTAACTTAAATGTAACATGAGTAATTTGTGCATGACAGGCAGCACAGTTATATCGTCCGTCTGCTCGCAAGCAACCGCAATGGCGTCAAATCAAAATGGTTGTACACTGTACCTGAGGCATACGATTTTAAACACCACCACCCCGACGTCCTTCTATAAACAAATGGTTTTTCATCACACGGAGCGTTAGTCCACAAGAGAGGCTTCATACCAATCAATCATTCACTAGTGATCTGCAATTAGGACCGCCCAGGTGGCAGATTCCCTATCTATTGTTTCCCTAGCCTTCCTCTTAAATGACTGCAAAGAAATTGGAAATTTATTGACTATCTCCTTTAGTAAGTTAATCCAATCCCTAACTTACCTCCTTTTAAACGAATACTTGCCCCAATTTGTCCTCTTGAATTCCAACTTTATCTTCATGTTGTGATCTTTCCTACTTTTAAAGACACCACTCACACTTATTCGTCTACTGATGTCATTTCACGTCATCTCTCCACTGACAGCTCGGAACATACCACTTAGTCGAGCAGCTCGTCTCTTTTCTCCCAAGTCTTCCAGCCCAAATATTGCAACATTTTTGTAACGCTATTTTGTCGGAAACCACCCAGAACAAATGGAGCTGGCGCCTCGTAATAACAAGTGCATTATTAGTGGAAACTAAGTCGAAAAGCATATGCAGATTGAAACAGGCACTCAAGAAGTGAAAATACCGTTTTTACTTCTGTAATACAATCGAAGCTTACTTTCTGGATATGTCTTGTTTGTCAAAATATTCGTTCAAACTTGGTGCTTCCAAACTAGCACTCAATATGCTTCCTGCTTAGAAGACTTCTAATTCCAATACATCAATGTACAGTAACAGCAAGCAAGAGGCTGGGGCTGTACCCTACCATTAAGGCCACGGCCGCTACCTTCCCAATCTTAGCCCTTTCCCATCCTTACGTCGCCAAAAACCTGCGATGTGTCAGTGCGACGTTAAACCGCTAGCAGAAATTAATCTTTTACTGCAGAATGTCATAACAACTCGCATTACGACACTCGACAGCTGTATGTTGATGGGTTCAACCATCAACACGTGCCATGCGAGTAATAAACTACATTTGGTCGAGGAGGAACTGGTAAATTGCTTCCAAAGCCACTAACATTCACCCAGTTGCACTCTAGGGCCGCTCTCTGACATGAAGATATTACAACTAGTACATGAAGGTCGATAGAAGCGGTCGGCACTTCACTTGGCCACTTGAGATCATCGCGTGGGCGATAACAATACAGCGCCGGAGTGTGCAACTCATTCTCATATAGCTTAGCTCTAGAATTACTCCTCTGAATTAAAAAAGGATGCATTTGTAGGCACCGTCTATTAATACATCCAAGTTAATTTCAGTACAATTAATGACTTAAATAGTGTAGTCGCCGCTAGATTTAGAAAAACTGAACGTCATAGCACGAAAGTATCAGTAATATCTGATGAAAGGCGGATAGCTTTCACTTGATAGAATGACACGATGATTACTATTTGGAGGGGAATATTACGAGTACACCCCTTTTTGAAGTCTGTCCGTCGATCAGCCGAAGATCGATTCATATTTCCCAGCATGTTGGATTGCCGACCGACACGGTGCATTCGTATGTAAAGGAATGTGAAGGAAAATCAAAATATGTATGCATATCGTTGCACCTTTCATCACAAGAAATGAACAGAATAACCCCTTTCCTGCTCTACACACACAACGCTACTCCTCTCATTAAGCTCTATCGTACTCTCGTCAAAACTGCCGGTGTGATACTTGTCATCGGTCTGCTTACAGGCAGTGTTGCATAAATTTTATCGCGCAAATAGCACTACAAAAGTACTTCTTCTTTTTCTATCGCCTTTCCCACACCCGTTGGGTCGCGGGTGCGAACTGTGTCGCACATGTGGATATGGCCCTGTTTTACGGCCGGGTGCCCTTCCTGACGCCAACTCTATATGGAGGGATGTAATCTATATAGCGTGTTTCTGTGGTGGTTGATAGTGTAGTGTGTATATGAAGAGGAAAATGTTGGGACGAACACACACACACACTCAGTCCCCGGGCCAGAAGAATTAATTCGAGGCGATTAAAATCTCCGACCAGGTCGGGAATCGAATCCGTGACCCTCTGGACCGAAAGCCTCAACGCTGAACATTCAGGCAATGAGTCGGAAAACACTACAGAAGTACATGGGGGTTAAGTCTGGCGATCTTGGAGGCCACTCGTACAATGCCCCGCACTCTGATGACCATCCTGGTAGACGCTGAGCTGTGTGCCGTTTGAACAGGTGCTAGTGCAGATTACGTTTAATAATTCTATGCACTTTAACATGATCTATTCTCAGTGTGTGTGCGCTACAACTCTGGTACTTGAACGAATATCTGCGCCAACAGCTTTTCGAATATTCACTTCCTCCAGATCGCTTTGCTGTGTCCTCAATCGACGCGTTGACACATGAAGCGTACCATGTTAACGTATACTATTCTGGAGCATATTATGATCTGGACGTCGTACATTTGGATATAGTCGTACATAAAGTACAGCTGCTTCTCGTTCACTGCCTTAACACACCCCGAATATTTTGTACGCAGCATAACAAGTTCATCATTTGTATAACAGGGCCACTCCATTGCTATGCATTTGACTAAACTGAGTGTTTACGCGCTAGAACTGTTTGTACTGAGAAATGCATAACACACTCCTGTAGCGTTTCAGTAAACTGCGTTTCCGTTCAATCTGAGTCACTCCAACATTCGGCAGGTTCCCCAGCTTTACGCTGTTGCATGTAGCCGTTTCGTGCATCGCAATGAAAGCCCCTGAAACGGACCAGAAAGACCACCCTCTCCATTGCGGAGTATGTATCCGAAGCACCCGGTACACTGCTATCTAAGTGTCACTCTTAGTAAGTTTATTCTTTTAACCAGACTCCATCTATAAAAAATGATCTCTAAATATACAGGGCCCATAATAGATAATAATAAAAAGGCAAACATAAACACGGTGTGGCAATTTACAGTTCATCGTTGTTGATAAAATTTTTTATACATCAATTACGTTGAATCAAAATATAATTTGCAACTATTACCGTATATAAAACCTGGCATTCGAAACAAGAAATAATAGAAAGTGACATCGTTCACCAATTTTAGATTTAATATAATGCATGTTACCATAAATGGAGAATATATACAGAAAGTGCAACAGTTCAAGTACCTCGGACAAATATCGATTGAAATTTTTCGGTACGAAACTGGTATAAGAAGTCAAAGCTGCGGCTAAGCATGCATTTCGCGAGAAACAGCCTCTGATATGTTGGAAGAGAAGAATATATCGTTCTACGATGCGATTTTATTTGACGTAAATAAATATCACACGAGAACACGTTCACTTCCTTGTATAAATTACTTTATTTACACTGTACGTCACAACATACAATTATACACAGTAGTAAATGATACTATATACAACACTCAATAGCGGAGTACCCTGAAGTTGATTCTGACAAGTATAGATATCAACAACACTGACGCGCGCACTATACCATACTCTCTCTTGAATTCCCCGTCTCACTCACTCGAGTCCAATGATCTGACTGACTCACTGATTTGACAGCTCGATATTTATATTATTCGATCAACCATCTAGAATGATCGACTTCTGGAAGAGTTCTTACAACACTCTAATGAAACACACTCGAAACATCGATCGACCAGCTAGTCGAATGGGTACTCGAATGTTCTTTCAATATTTAAAAATGTACATGGAAATATCTACAACATTCGTAATGTCTCTACATGTATCTGGATAATAAAACCTTACAGTAAGTTTCCAGAACCCTTCATATATACCAAATATAGTACAATAAGACTAACACACGAACATTATGGAATTTTCTACCGCTTTCGACCATTTGGATTTTGAGGTTAAACAATACGTATTTGAGGTTATCCAATTCTATACTACTGTATATATTTACAGGGAAATCATATATTAATCATATTTAACATTTAATAAAAGATACGTTAGCATTAAATAACCTACAATTAAAATATATTAAACATACTAATTGAAGGTTTTACACCAATTACGATTTCGTACCTACGACAAATACCATGCCCTTCAGCTAAAGAAAACAGTCTACACGTATAAAGAACTACGTGTGGCCAGTTGCTGTATTCTGTGGCGGGACCTGAACTTTCAACAAAGGCAACATTACTAAATAACAAACCTTCGAGATGTCGTGCAGGCGCCGTTTGAGGGAAATAAGTTGAGTGCAGAAGATGGCCGCTACACATCTGTTAGACCCGGTTAGCGAGGAACATCAACTTACTGATCCACCAGATCTTGAAGATGAGATCGTCGTCGCTGGGGCACAGATGGCGACAGGTCGGCCTGGTAACCGAAATACTAGAGGGCAAAATACCTGGAAAATACCCTCATGGAAGGCCAAGAAACACACGAAGACTTGCTTCGCTGGCAAATGCTTGAAGAGATATAAATAGGCTAAAAGGAGAGCTCAAAACGGATTCACTTGTGTGAGACTCATCAAAGGGACAAACCAATCGTCGGACTGAATATATGTCATGACGATGATCACAATTCAGCGTAACATGGCTCTTTACCTCTATAGAAGACGAGAAATTCACAATATTCTATTCTATAAAGAGTAGTGAGGAGCTTGTGTGAAAATATCTCCGAAGAAAAGAATGGGAAGAATACAATTAACAAGAGAAAGTATATGAACACAGCAGTGTAAATGTAACGCCGAGTAAATCAGTATATAAACGCAAACGAAGTTATTCTACGTTCAAACGTATTGCACATATAATTCTTACTACCTAACGCTCACCTCTCACGAAAATTAATCGAAAGGTCTATTAAAATGAGGAGAAACTTTGACATTCATATGTTAAGGGAGAATCTGTTACTTTGAACTAATGTACGTTTGAGATTTTTCTGATCAACATCATTCAGATCGTTGCGGTGCAAATATTATGTACGTAAAATACAAAACATATTTTTGGCCATGAGAACAGTTTATCGTTGAAGTTATTTATACAGAATGACATTAAATTTTGGTTAACATTTGACGAGGCAATACTTCACGGAACATTGGAGGTAGATAGGTAATAATTGACACACATGCTTGACATGACATGGAGTTTCATAGACACTCATAACGAGTGCACAAAAGACAACATCCGACGGCAATTTCTCACCATACCTACGGATATGCTGTACCGTGCTATTCACAACATTGTCTCTCGACTCCAGGTATTGTTGATGAATGACGATCGACATGCTGAGCATGCGTCATAAAGAACATCGCCTTTGCTAAACCTCGATTGTTATACTAATTATTGCTTGTGTATCGCATAAAGCGCCATCTCTAGGTCATTTTGTGCACTTTATTTTGGTGGAAATAAAACTCCATGCCATGCCAATCATGTGTGCCAATTATTACCTCTCTACCTCTAATATTCCGTTAAGTATTGACTCGTCAAATGTGAACGGACATATTTTACTGTATACACTGACCACCGTACGTGGTGCTCAATTCTATCGTTTCCCTGACAGCACGGAGATATTCAGTGGTATTGTAACACTGCCCTGTAGGTATCAGCATTTCTATCGGCCTCCTTGCCTTTCATCTGGATTTGAAATGGGGTTCACACGATCTCTACCGATCAACTGAAGAGCTGTCTGTTGTGAAGGGCAGTTAACACGATCATAGAAGCGTAGAAGTGTCGTCACCTTGACCATGTGCTGCAGTTATCCTGGATTGTAGGAGTAACGGGTTAAATTTCATTATGTAATGCTTCAGTACATTACAGAGAAGAATAAGCGGTAGTCATTTTAGAATTCATTTCAGAACAAAACTGACGATATGAAAAAATCTCAGTATAAAAACGCTACATTTTCTGATTATAGCATCAATAGGCAATAACATCAGTGGAACAGAATTAATAATGACATATCGTGAAAGCGTCAGAGTGATGCCGCCATTCTGACCACATAAATAGCGGTAACGACCCTCGATGATGATGATGATAATAATGATGATGATGCTTGTTGTTTAAAGGGACCTAACATCGAGGTCATCGGCCCCTAATGGTACGAAATGAGACGAAATGGAATGACAAATTAAAAGTCAAAAGGTCTCCACTGACCAGAATTCAAAACGTGAGGACGGAGAATGAATGGATGGACAGAAATTTCAAACAATCAGTGGATGCGACCCGCAATGCCTTACATTCACAGAAACTGACGTAAAACAATAGGGTTACTGACCAAGGGACTGCTGCTATAGCATAACACTGAATTGATGATGCTTGTAGTCTAAAGGGGGTCCAAAATCAAAGTTATCGGCCCCTCATAACGGTACTTATCGCTAGGAAAGTAGATTTTTTTTGCTACTGGCTTTACGTCGCACCGACACAGATAGGTCTTACGGCGACGATGGGACAGGAAGGGGCTAGGACTGGGAAGGAAGCGGCCGTGGCCTTAATTAAGGTACAGCCCCAGCATTTGCCTGGTGTGAAAATGGGAAACCACGGAAAACCATCTTCAGGGCTGCCGACAGTGGGGCTCGAACCCACTATCTCCCGAATACTGGATACTGGTCGCACTTAAGCGAGTGCAGCTATCGAGCTCGGTAGAGGAAAGTAGAACCATGGTATTTGTCATGTTGCGGTATTAATGAAAAGTAGCAGAGACTCGCGGTATTCCACACTTTATGGTACTACTCACAGGTTAGGAAATTCGACATATAATACAGACCTATGGTTTTTCTTACTTTGCGGCGCCATTTACAGGCAACGCAAATCTATGGTGGTCATCACATAAGAGTACTAAAAACAGGGACCTGCACTATCCCGTGGCGTTCCTCATATAGTGGGTACTAATCATAGGCAAGACAGAACCATGGTAGCTATCATCCCATGGTCCTGCACATATGGTGGTACTACTGATCTCTATACATGGATCGCTGATGGCAGCTCACCGCTGCAGGAGAAAGTCCGCCAAGTTGAGCGCGCGGTTCGCCATGTTGGCGTACCCATCCTAGAGCTCTCATTATGGGGAAGCAATGATAATATAGTCAATTTTAAATCGCAATTAATGGCGCGTTGGAATAATTAAAAATATAGGAACATGTTCACTCAAAGCATAAGGACATTGGGATCACTGACACGTCGTTCCGAGGTCAGTAAATCTCCGGGGTAGCAATAAAAATGAGTGTATGATAACGGCCGACTAATATTAACTTAGGTGCTGAATACATGCAATTAGCGATCGGTAAAACAATACGAGTGAAAATCAGTTTCTGGAAACATTGCTGTAAATTGTATACATGTATGTCACGAAATTATGCATTCTTAAAATGATGTACCTATAAACGTGGCTCACTATACAGGCCTAGATTCGACATACCATAATCGGTGCTTGATAATGAATTCCTGTTTCCTGTTTCTATGAAATAACGCACAGTTTATCAAATTAAAATATAATTGAAACAAATGTACACATTTATAAAACCAGCAAATATTCAAAACTTGTCAATATATCACATTACCTGCCGCTTAATTTACTATTACAGACCTCTTTAATTAAATTCAGCTACCAAAGCAATATTGATGGTCATCATCAGAAATATGTAACACCCGTTAAATGAGCCCCAAATACCACAACTAGTATAATGGGATAGCCTAAAACACCCACCACACTTTGGCTTCTCCCACCACTCCAGTGTCTGAAACCCATAATTATTACTGATGTAAATAAGGTCTAGAATTCCTCCAGACTTCATTTTCTAAGATTGTTATAAGGTCACGTCAATTATTTCATCAAAACCGTCAGTTTAATTATGACAAATAAATAAAAATATAAATCTTTACTTGCAGTTAATGTTCAGTAAAATTGAAAACAGCTGGCTATACATCACTTCTAAGGCGTGCAGTTTGTCCATTTTTATCTAAACAGTCTTCCTCAAAGTGATGGGAGCAGAGAACGGCTGTTTTAGAAGGCTCCCAAGTCTCCCGCCTGATACTCCTAATCCATGATCTTAGATGTTCGGGTTTCGAGAAAGGAAACCTAGAAAAATTGCCATTTTGCTCCCAGAATATGCGAAATAAGATACAACAACCTAAAACTCAAAACACTACCCTAGGAAGATTATTACGTACAGTATAAAACTCACCGATGAAATGATTTCTCCTTCTGCTGATCGTTTCTGTTTGTACATCCATAAGCTGAACACTGCGGTATGTTAATACCCGGTAGGATGTTTCTTCATTCGGATTTCACATAAATACATGCACATTTAAATTTAATTTTGTAATTTACAAGCAGTGTCCGCCTCTGTGGTGTAGTGGTTAGTGTAATTAGCTGCCACCCCCAGAGGCCCGGGTTCGATTCCCGGCTCTGCCACGAAATTTGAAAAGTGGTATGAGGGCTGGAACGGAGTCCACTCAGCCTCGGGAGGTCAACTGAGTACAGGGGGGTTCGATTCCCTCCTCAGCCATTCTGGAAGTGGTTTTCCGTGGTTTCCCACTTCTAACTTAAGGCCACGGCCGCTTCCTTCCCTCTTCCTTGTCTCTATCCCTTTCAAACTTCCCATCCCCCAACAAAGCCCCTGTTCAGCATAGCAGGTGAAGCCGTCTGTGCGAGGTACTGGCCATACTCCCCAGTTGTACCCCCGACCGAAAGTCTGAATCTCCAGGACACTGCCCTTGAGGCGGTAGAGGTGGGATCCCTCGCTGAGTCCGAGGGAAAAACCAACCCTGGAGGATGAACAGATTACGAACGAACGAATTTACAAGCATACTACAAGGCAACAAACCTAAATTCATAAAATACACTACTATTTCTTTTGAACACAGCACAGAACACCCGTGGAACTACAATCAAGGGGGTTGGCGTCACTGAACTAAGCATAAACAAAGCAAGCGCGCTCCTCGTGGTCTATTCAATGGGTCTACTGCACCGTGCGCTCGCTGCCATCTTACTACGCCAGTCATCTTCTATTCGGCTTACTGCTACCCAAGCCACCAGCTATCCATGTATAGAGATCAGTGGGTGGTACTAATCACAGGTACTGCAAAAGCCGACCACACGGTGCTCCTGTGTGCTACTAACCACAAACCTATTTGGAACCTAATATAGTGGTACTACGCGCAAATAAAAGCGACCCATGATGTTCTCCGCGTGGTGGTACTAATCACAAGTACTTTCATGGTTCCAAGACAATCATCCCCCCTGGTCGCCCCTTTTAGTCGCCTCTTACGACAGGCAGGGGATACCGTGGGTGTATTCTACGTCTGCGTCCCCCACCTACAAGGGCTTGTGTGTTTGGTCCGCGAGAAGTATTTTATTTCCCTCAAGTCCGCCGGCAAGCCGGTTAGAACCCTCCTATCCGCCACCTGGGACACGCCACGCGGGAGTATCACCTCTCCCCCTGCTACGGCAGCGTAGTAGGTTCGTGGTAACGACCCTCACTCTTACAAAACGATGTTGGTAAAGATTATCATATCTGCACCATTCCAAATTACTGAAACATATTTTATGACTAAGAAATCTTTATTAATCATCTCATTTTTCAATCATTTCAAAGTTCCCACGAAGTAAACTAAAGTAGTTTGAAAACGATAAAAGTCACGCGAGTAATATTTAATATCTCAGAAATCATTAAATTATATTTATTCAATGAATTCTGTGAGGATATAAACAAGAGTTAAATCCACACAAGACAGGTATATGCATAAGTTTTTGCCGGTTTTATGGTAAAGAAAACATGTAATTTTCAAGGAAAAATCCTTTTTTTTTTTTTTTTTAATTCAACACATTGGCCATCGCTTCTACACATTTCGCCCATCTTTCAGGTAAGTTATGAATACCATGCCAGAAAAACTGCTTGTCTTTTGCGGCAAACCATTCGTCGAGCCATTTTCCAACTTCCTTGAAGTTGCTGAAGAGCTGCTCCGTGATGCGAAGAGGTAATAGTCAGATGGCCCCAGGTCGGGGCAGTATGGCGGGTGTGGAAGGAAATCCCATCCAAGCGATTTCAAGGTGTCTTTCACTGGTTTTGCTGTGTGAGATGGCGGATTGTCGTGGAACAAAATCACTTTGCCATGTCTTCTAGCCCATTCCGGTCGTCTTTCGATCAATTCGTGATTTAAACTAAGTATTAGTTGGCGACAGCGTTGTGCATTAACGGTTTCGCCGGACTTCAAGAGTTCATAACACACAATACAGCTCTGGTCACAACAAACCCAAAGCATGGTCTTCTTGCCAAAGCGATTTCGCCTTGGTGTTGAAGGACCGGCTTCGCCAGGTGACAGCCACGGTTTTCTCAGCTTCGGGTTTTCAAAATAAATCCATTTTTTGTCACCCGTCAATTCGGTACATAAATGAATTTCTTTTGTAGTGTTGAAGCAGCATTTCACAAGTGACTGCTATTTTCCATTCGCCGTTCATTCAAATCGTGTGGGGCCCATTTACCGAGTTTACTGATCTTCCCCATTGCTCGTAAACGTCTGCTGATTGTCTCTTGTGACACATTTAATGCTTGTGGCAATTGCTATTGAGTTTTAGTCCAGAGTACTCACTGTCTTTTACATTGAAATCACCACGTTTAAATTGTCGAAACCATGTCTCAGATCTTATAATCGATGGAGCGTGTGCACCATATGTTTCTACTAGCAAACCATTACTTTCCACAGCCTTTTTCTTTTGATTAAATAAGAAAAGCAATGCATGCCGCAAATGTTCTCTTTTAGGCCCAAACGTCGACATGATCACTGAACGATACTACACTAGTGTTTGGCGGACTCAACGTGTGTGTGTTGGTAGGTTAATATCAGACGAACACACTGAAGTATGTGTCAAATTCAAACACTGCGTACTGTTCGCTAGCGCCATCCCTTAGTGTAACCGGAAAAGACTTATGGATGCACCTGGTATAAAGGATGCTTTAACACATTTGCCAGATCCGTGGAGTAGGCCTAAGCGTGCCTGCTTCTCACACGGAGGCCCCAGGTTCGATTCCCAGCCAGTCCAAGGATTTTATTCTGGACTGGGGGCTGAGATGGTTCACTCAGCAGGCCTCGATCATGAAAGACAAGCAACACGTCTGGGTATGTCGTAACGCTGACCACGAATTTGCAGTATCGGCAGCCCAACTGACTGGGGAACAATCGTTCTGGCAGTCAAGGCTCTTAATGGGCCATGCGCTATGGGTTTATTACATTATTAATTCTCTGTCTCCAGCACACTTCGAACCGATCGCCCCTACGTTCATGTAAGTCCAGACTCCAGAGTAAAGAATATCCTTAAAATCCGGGGAAGCATCTGTATGAATGCTTCGTTGCTGGTTTAGTTTGGCCTCTGAACGAAGATATCTGGAAATGTTTCCTCCTGAGAAAATGAATTGGAGGGTGGCGTGGGCAGTGGCCTTCATTACATGAACTGGTACTTCTGAGGTCCGGTTATAAAATATGCCAGTATCGTATGATCACTTGAGACTAAATAAGCTTCACTCCAGAATATCATTGCCATAACTTAAGAGTACACAGGTTAATAGCTTCAAATAAAGCCAATCCATCCACACATCCAACCTCTGAATTGTGATTTATGGGTAGCAAATGAAAGAGACAGGACAACACTGGGTGTCGCGACAGTTTCTCCATGCAACGTGAACAAACCAAAATAATATTGTCAGATAATACATCACCACGTGCATTTTCTTGATAAAACAATAAATAATTAGGTGGATTAAACGGATTAACGAAAAGAAAACGTTTGTTATGAAGTTCCACAAAGGTCCACATCTGTGTTTCTAGTAATAAAAACATTGAATGGAACTTCTCACGTCTAAAGACAGCAATAGGGGCAATGGATTATTTGCTAATGAGAAATATCTTGACGGACACCCAACTTACGAGTTGTATGACCACCACGGTCTACCTCTTGAGTCGAGTATTGCTTCCACTTACTAGTGGCCCTTCATATTCACCTTCGCAAGAGAGCACGACAAACTTATGCTGCACGACAAGACTAGGGATTAGTACATTTTGGTTATCCCACGTTTGTCTTTTTGCACTGACGGCGACTATTCTACAGTTTGTGAACATGTTTTCCGAGCATTTTCACATTGTCCACTGCATGAAAACATAAGGATACAATCTCTTATCAATTCCCAGGATATCTAATCTAGTCTCAGACCAATATAATTATAGTAAAACCTCTCAATTATTCAGATATTAGACAGTTGCATATATAGGGGCCGTATAGCCGAGGCGGTAAAGCCGTGCTCGGTTCGATGCTCCGTCAGAAACTCAATCAATTCAGAAACGAGACTTCCACTTCTGTAGAGGCACATGGACCAGGAGTTCCTTTAAACTATTAAAAGAAATGAGTACGAGATTAATTCCTGGGAGTAAAAGGACATACAGCTAACTACCAAGCCAGGGAATAGTTGCGTAGTTTGGGTCGCTTAGCTGTCAGCTTGCATTCGGGAGATAGTGGGTTCGAATCCCACTGTCACCGGCCCGAAGATAGTTTTCCGTGGTTTCCCATTTTCACACAAGACAAATCAAGACCAACTTGTAAAAAATAATACAACTAACTATTCAATCCCAATTAGTGCTGAGTATACAGGTAATATTTTACAATTTGCTTTACGTCGCACCGACATTGTCCGACATCGCATAGCTAACTCTTGTTCTCCTTCTCTTTGTCTTGCAAGGTCTGCAAGACCTATTAATTAATTTATTCCACTTTCGAATATCTTCTCTTTCTTTAGCCGATACCGTCATTCTTCCGGGATAAAAGAAACGAGGAAGAATGCATTACACCAGCCAGGAAGAGAAAACAACTATTGATGAAGAGACTAAAACCGACCAGAGGAAACATCCGAAGTACATGAACTTTCATCATAACCCCAGCAGAAGATAAGAAAAAGCAGACGATGAAAGAAAATGCAGACACAACATTAATAAAATAATTTGGTTTCGGAATGTGGAACGCCCAAATTTTTTGAAAATGAGAAGAAGACTACTGCCTTTATCCTTACGTTGTCCACAATGTTCACCCTCACACTTTTTCCAGCATGGTATCAAGGTTACTTTATTCCCCTTCCCCTCTTCGAACTGTGAACTACTGATCTGCGGAGCTACTGGAGGTAATTTTGGGAACAAGACATATTTCGTATGTGCTACAAGATGTTCACAGAATAACCTTTAAACGCAGTTGCCGGAAGTAACCTGCACGTCGGTACCACTGATGAGCGGGACGAGCCAATATTTTGATTTGTGGTGCATATTGGATTTGCGATTTGCTTTACGTCACACCGACACAGGTAGGTCTTATGGCTACGATGGGCCTAGGAATGGGAAGGAAGCGGCCGTGGCCTTCACTAAGGTACAACCCCAGCATTTGCTTGGTGTGAAAATGGGAAACCACGGAAAACCATCTTCAGGACTGCCGACAGTGGGATTCGTACCCACTCTCTCTCGGATGCAAGCTCACAGCTGCGCGCCCCAAACCGCACGGCAAATCTCGCCCGGTATATATTGGATTTAAGGGGAAGGATAACGAGATAACCATCCCCTCTTATTCCTAATCGGAAGGAGAAAGAAGGAGAGATACGACCTTTCAAAGAATCAAAGTATCGGCAAACGAGCAGGAAGGGTCGTGTAAAGTGCAAAAAATTAAAGACTCACTAGGCCTCGCAAACATAATATCGTGGAGTCATAAGAGAGCTACAGTCGACCAATGGCAGGCGGACAGGGTCTCGCCGTTACCAACTCACGCTCCCAAGCCGATAGACATCGCGGAGTCTCCCGCCTTATTCACCTCTTTCTACAGGCAGAGGATGCCGTAGATGTATTCTGTACCAATGCAGAAGGAGTAATATTTCACGTTGGACTGAACTACGGATTTTTTTTTTACATTATTAAAGGTTGATTTGTGAAGATAAACATTTCTATGTACTAAATAAAGTAAGAAGCTATATATACAAAAACGTTAATTCGTAATTTACCATAGTGGGTATGGAATAGAGATATAACCCCCCTTTACCGCCCTGTAAGTAAATAGGTACAAGAAAAGTAACTACAAAGGAGAGATTTTTTTCTTTCTAATAATAATTATCTTTCACATAAGTCAAAATTAATAAATTTAAGGTTTGAATGAAAACCTACAACCTGTTTTCCAGTCAATGACCGGGTCAGGGATGTAATGAAATGAATCAGATATAGGCTATTAGTATGATGGGGTCGCCACTCCCAAAGTGATTAATGACTGATAGATGCTAAGAAATGAGAATGGAGAGTGTTGTTGGAATGAAAGTTGACAGTTAAAACCGGAGTACCCGGAAAAAAACCTGTCCCGCCTCCGCTTTGTCCAGCACAAATCTCACATGGAGTGACCGGGATTTGAACCACCGTATCTAGCGGTGAGAGGCCGACGCGCTGCCGTCTGAGCCACGGAGGCTCTCATATTTAAGGTGTACATCCCGAAAAGCTAATATTGGTAATAAAGAATATATTATTCCAATTTCATATGTATAATGTAATTTAGCGTACATCTACTCTACTGTGTAACTAATGTGTTACAATATTACACGAGAAGGAAACCATCCTCTGATATATTTTACATCGCATGTGACGATACTCTTTGATCCATAGGTTGAGTTATGATGTACTTTTACAGCGACTTTACCGTGGTCACATACCACCAATAAGCTGGATGACCATACGGCTTTTTTCGAGTACCGTTACTACAGTGGACGGGTGGGTGGAAGTCAACATAACAGTGAGGCCATCGACCTGGTTCGATCCCCGTGCAGACAAGTAGGTCGAGCCGGCTGGCGAGGTGGCTGGGTTACTGCACTAGATGCACTTCCTAAAACATTTTATGACAATCTGATCGGAACAAGACACAACGTTTCAATACTCCTTTATTTCACTAGAAGCCCTTCCTTGTTCTACTTAGAGGAAGAAGAATAGTATGCCCTTTCGCATTACTATTTCAGCAACTGTAATAAAAGAAACGTACGCCCACAATTCATGGGGTCCTTTTATTTTTATTTTTACAATCTGCTTTACATCGCACCGACACAGATCGGTCTTATGGCAACGATGAGATAGAGGTCTAGCAGTGCGAAGTAACTGACCATGGCCTTACTTACGGTACATCCCCAGCATTTTCCTGGCGTAAAAATGGGAAACCACGGAAAACCATCTTCAGGGCTGCCGACAGTGGGAATTCATGGTATTAAATACGTAAACTCGTGTCCTCGTCCCGAGGTGGTGCAATTCTTTTCAGGCACACCCTCAATGGAGGTGAGCTGCATGTACCATTTTAACCACATACGACCCTCTCCCCTGCCATTCTTAAATATCCGGTAGTACCGGGAACCGAACCCAGGCCCCAGTGGACGGCAGTTAATAGTGCTAACCGTTACGCTACGGAGGCGGACGTCAAGTACCAGTAAATGCTGATAAGATTCGCAGGTAAGGGAATCTTAAACAGCGCACACTCATAGAAATCATCACAAATGTTATCGAACATTTTGACATTCATAGAAAATAGGCATTTCTACAAATTTAATACATAATTAATTATTTAATATTTACATTTCAGACTGTCTAATTCATCTTGACTTCCAGCTACTCGTTCAACGTAGTTACAGTACTCGAAAGGCAAGTGAGTATTCAACGTATTCAACTATTGGAAGTATGGTACGTGAATGATAACTTCAGATAAATTATCTAACTGTAGGATTCTAATTAGATGAAACAATCAGGCACTGCATTAGTTGTTGTTTAACAGGCTAAACAACAAGATTATCAGGCTCTAAACAAAACATAAATAGTAATATTAAGTCTCAAGTCTCAACAGCCGCCGAACATTGTACTCTTATATACAATGATGCATGCTTGCCACATTTAAACATCCTAAAATGCCACCGATCTTGGCCAGAATCGAAGGTGATATATTGGGAACAGAAAGTCCCAAAGCTAACCTCTAGCGGACTGCGCCACGGACGTCGGACAAAGCGAATTATCCCGGAAGAATGACGGTATCGGCTAAAGAAAGAGAAGAAATTCAACAGTGGAATCAATTAATGGAAAGGTCTCGCAGATCTTACAAGGCGACGAGGAGGAAGAGAAGAAGAGTTAGCTGTACGATGTCGGACAGCAAGAATAACAGAGAATCGGGGCGGGTGCACACGGCGAAAGGATTGACACTTCCACTCACAATGAACGTTTAGTCCACGAAACGTCATGGCGAGGTACACCTTGCATATTATTTCATAATCATTGTTTTATGACATCATTACAGAAGATTTACACAAGTGTAGTCCTTTGTTAACCTGTCACCTGTCTCTGTATTTTATAATGAAGCCCTTAGTATTTTATAACGAACTGAAGTACAATCCAACTATTGAAATTTCTGGATGCACGCCAGTTGTCTGATGCATATCTTCAGGTCGCTATTTACTTTGTTTTCCTAATGATTTTTTTCTTTCTCTCGCCCAGCATGGTTTCTCTTTTTCTTCCCTCATTAAAACTGATGTCAAAATAAAATATATAGAACTCTACCTCGTTTTTCAACATATTTACTGGAATATAGGCCTACTTTATTGAACTCAAATGTTAAGTCTCTTGTTTCAACCTTCGACAATGTTGCTCATAGTTCCCTGCCTTCCGTAGCAGTTTCGGACAACGTTTCACCATAGGCCCTACACACATGGCTTTTATAAGATTTTCACTGCATAGCCAGCACCATTTTAAACTTTTGTCAGCTGAAAAGTGAGCTAATGTAGTACACATGGGTACCCGCAACTCATATTTCCTCTCATACACTACACCCCACGATATACGTTTATACTAGTATTTTACGTAAAGCTTGTTCATTCGTTAGGCCTTTTGATCTTCGCATGCGATAGAGTAAGTACATGGAGGTCGATGATGAGATTTGTCAGTTACTTGTCAATTAAACAAAGAACCTGTTTACAGATCACAAATTGTGATATATTGTCAAACTTTTCGCTTGCTTCATTTTTTTGGAGAGAGAACAAAGCAAATCCATCTCCATGTTGTTGTTGTTGTTGTCATTGTTGTTTCAGTCATCGGTCCATAGGCTGGTTTGATACAGCTCTCCATGCCACCACATTCTGTGCTAACCTTTTTCATTTCTTCATAACTACTACATCCTACAGCTGCTCTAATATGCTTGTCATATTCTTGTCTCGGTCTCCCCCTACCATTATTACCACCTACACATCCCTCAGAAACCAACTGTACAAGTCTTGGATGTCTTAAGATTTGCCCTATCAATCTATCTCTTCTTCTGGTCAAATTTAGCCAAATCGATCTCCTCTCACCAATTCGATTCAGTATCTCTTCATTCGTGATTCGATCTACCCATCTCACCTTCAGCATTCTCCTGTAACACCACATTTCAAAAGCGTCTATTCTCTCTGTTTCTGAGCTAGTTAACGTTCAATGTTTCACTTCCATACAATGCCACGGTCCAGGCGAAATACTTCAAAAACACCTTTCTAATTCCTATATCAAAGTATGCGGTGAGCAAATTTCCTTTCTTAAGAAAGGTCTTGTGCTAGTCTGCATTTTATGCCCTCCTCACTTCTACCATCATTAGTTATTTTACTACCCAAGTAACAATATTCAAATACTTCCTTTAAGACTTCATTTCCTAATCTAATTAATATTTCTGCATCACCTGATTTTGTTCGACCGCACTTCTTTACTTTTGTTTTGGACTTCCTTATTTTCATCTTGTATTCCTTCTCCAAGACTCTGTTCATACCATTCAGCAATTTCTCCATATCTTTTGCAGAGTCAGAAAAAAATAACAATCTCATCGGCAAATCTCAGGGTTTTGATATCCTCTCCTTGGACTTTGATACCCTTTCCAAATTCCTCTTTGATTTCCTTTATCGCCTGTTCTATGCAAACACTGAAAAGGAGAGGGGACAAACTGCAGTCTTGCCTCACCACTCCTTTCTGGATTGCTGCTTTCTTTTTCAAAACCTTCGATTCTTATTCCTGCAGACAGACTTTTGCATAGGTTGTAGATAATCCTTCTTTCTCGGTATATGATCCCGATCTTCTTCAGAATCTCAAACAGCTTGATCCAATCAATATTATCGAATGCCTTTTCTAGATCTACGAAAGCCATGCACTTGGGCTTGTCTTTCTTAATTCGGTCCTCTAAGATCAGACGTAAAGTCAGGATTGCTTCACGTGTTACCACATTTCTTCTGAAGCCAAACTGATCTTCTCCCAACTCAGTTTCAACTTTTCTTTCCATTCTTTTGTAAATAATACGTGTTAAAATTTGGCAGGCGTGAGATACTAAAGTAATGGTGCAGTAGCTTTCACACTTGTCAGCACCGGCTTTCTTGGGAATAGGTATAACAACATTCTGCCGAAAATCGGATGGCACTTCTCCTGCATCATACATCTTACACACTAAACGGAATAACCTCTCCATGCTGGTTTCTCCTAAGGCAGTCAGTAATTCTGAGGGTATGTCATCAATTTCTGGTGCCTTGCTCCTACTTACGTCTCTCAAAGCCCTGTCGAATTCTGACCTCAAAATTGAGTCTCCCATGTCATCAGCATCAACAGCCTCTTCTTGTTCTAGAACTCTATCATCTAATTCTTTACCTTGATACAACTATTGGATATGTTCATGCCATCTTTCTGGCTTGTCTTCTTTCCCCAGAAGTGGTTTTCAATCTAAGCTTTTAATATTCATACACTAGTCTCCCTTTCTCCAGAGGTTTCCTTGATTATCCTGTATACAGCATATACATGTCCTAGGACCACACAACCTTCAACATCCTTGCACTTCTCTTTCAGCCATTCTTCCTTAAATGTCCTGCACTTTCGATCTACTTCATTCTTTATTCGCCTGTATTCTTTTCTGCCCTCCTCATGTTTTGCATTATTGTACTGTACTTTCATCGTTCGTCAATCAGGTGTAGTATCTCTTGAGTTATCCACTGTTCCTTAGGTGATCATTCCTTTCTTCCTAACTTTTCTTCAGCTGCCTTACTGATCTCATTCCGCATGACGGTCCCTTCTTCCTCTACCCTGTTTCCTTCAGCCTTTTCATTTAGTCCTTGTGTTATATGTTCCTTGAAACAGTCCCTCGACTTGTCTAGATCCCATCTCCTAACATTCCTTCCTTTCTTCAATTTCAGATGGCATTTCATGACCAACAGGTTGTGGTCAGAGCCCACATCTGCTCTTGGGAAAGTCCTGCAATCGAACACCTGGTTTCTGAATCTCTGCCTAATCATAATGAAGTCTATTTGATACCTTCCAGTGTCTCCAGGTCTCGTCCATGTATACAGTCGTCGTTTGTGGTGTTCGAACCAAGTGTTAGCAAGGATTAACTTATAATCGGTGCAGAATTCAACCAGCCGGCTTCCTCTTTCATTGTTTTGTCCCAATCCGATTTCTCCTACTGTATTACCTTCTCTTCCTTGGCCTACCACTGCATTCCAGTCTCCCAATACAATTAGATTTTCGTCACCTTTACATATTGTATTAAATCTTCTTTGTATATGTTTCGATTTCTTCATTATCCGCTGAACTTGTAGCCATACAGACCTGCACTATTGTGGTGGGCATTGGCTTGGTGTCTATCTTAACAATAATCCTTTCACTATGCTTACGTAGTAGCTTAACCACTGCCCTATTTTCTTATTAATTATTACACCAACTCCTACATTTTCCCGGTTTGATTTTGTGTTGATAATTCCGTAGTCGCCTGTCCGAAAATCGTGCTCTCCTGCCAACGTACTTCACTTATACCAATCTACATCTAACTTTAGTCTATCCATCTCCCTTTTCAGATTCTCTAATCTACCACAACGATTAAAACTTCTAACATTCCACGCTCCGACTCGCAGAATGTCAGTATCCATCTTCCTGATGATTACGCCCTCTCATGTAGCCACCACCCGGAGATCCGAATGGGGGACTCTTTTACCTCCGGAATATTTTACCCAGGAGGAAGCCATCATCAGCACATCATTCATACAGAGAGAGCTGCATGTCCTCGGGAGTTAGTTACGGCTTTTAGCCGTAGTGTCAACATGGCTAAGCCATGTTAAGTAATATTACAAGACCATATCCGTCAATCATCCAGACTGCCGCCCTTGCAACTTCCGAAAGGCTGCTAACCCCCTTTCGATGAACCATTCGATAGTCTGGTCTCTCGACAGGTACCCATCCGATATGGTTGCACCTACGGCTGGGCTATCTGCTTCATTGGGACACGCAAGCCTCTCAACCGCGGCAAGGTCACATGGTTCCGAGGCACCGCTGGGTTCCGTGGTACAAATCCCGGTCACTCCATGTGAGATTTGTGCTGGATAAGTGTTATATAGGTCTCGTAAGGAGCATGTTAAATGGTTAGCGGAGCATTTCCTTGGGCACTCCAAAGAAACATGAGGTGGTACACTAACAAACGAGAAAAAATTTAAAATAATCTTGCATTATGTTGGTGACACTGGGTTTCAGAGTGCAGTTGGTGAAGACATCTCGGAACATTGTGTCAAAAACATTTTCACAGGTTTTTGACACGTATAGAAATGAAAGAAGATTGAAAATGAAAACCTACAACCTATTTTCCAGTCAGTGATCGGGTCAGGGATGGAATGAATGATGGCCCCCAACTTGCGGCGAGGATAGTATTTGTGCCGGCTGCCGAAGCCTGTCGCACTGCTCTGGGGCAGTGACTGACAGATGCAATGAAATGATAGTGGAGAGTGTTGCTGGAATGAAAGATGACAGGAAAACCCGGAGTACCCGAAGAAAAACCTGTCCCGCCTTGGTTTTACAATCACCGTCTCGAGTAAAAATTACACAATAACGTACGAAATATACTAATATTTATGTTGAGTAACCGTTTGAATAATACTGAGAATGAGTATTTTTACAGCATGTTAGTTCAACATTATTTTCTAGTGTGGAGAACAGTAAGAAAGAGGGATATACAAAGCTGGGGCCGTCAGCTGCCTTACCAACGTAGTGCAGGAATGAACCATAATGGCGGGCGAGCAAACCTAGTCTTTAGAGAGCCCTAATATAGACTAGCAAGACGAAAGTTATCAAACTTCCGACTACGGAAAAACAAAATTAAAGTAATTTATCACACAGAAAATGTCTCTTTAAAACTGTCGTTTTCAGATTTATACATATGAGCAGCGGTCACTTTGTAGGCCAAGACCCGTCAGGGCTGTAGCACCATGGCGTTTAGTCTGGATTTAGAGGATTTTTTTCTTACAATTTGTTTTACGTCACACCAACACAGACAAGTCTTATAGCGATGATTGTATAGGAAACGGCTAGGAGTGGGAAGGAAACGGCCGTGGCCTTAATTGAGGTACAGCCCCAGCATTTGCCTGGTATGAAAGAAACTGGGAAACCACGGGAAACCATCTTCAGGGTTGCCAACAGTTGGATTCGAACCCACGATCTCCCGAATGCAAACTCTCAGCTGCGCGCCCCTAACCGCTTGGCCACTCATTCGATGTTGTTTTCAGAAAACAGGTGGAAAGTCATATCATCCCCATACTCCTTGCACAACAGTCATGTAGGTTTTCGGTAAAACTACCGATAGCTGTTTTCCTTGGAGCAGAACTCACTTGTGGTACTGCAGTGAATCTTACCACCGTAATGTTAGTATCCGGGAGAGAAGTGAAAACATTCCGTATTAATTAACATTTCAGATTTTATGATAGAACTAACTGAACCCAGGCTCTGAAGAATGTAATGAGGGTTAGAAAAACTAAATGAACCCGGCCCTGAAGAATGTAATGAGGGTTCGACTCCCAACCGGGCCAGGAGTTTTAAGCGCATCTGATTAATGCCTCTGACCAAATACTTTAATACACCAATAACGGACAGCTCTATCTCAACAGCATTGAGCAAAATGCGAACAGCGATTGTGGTGGCATCTAGCGTGTAGGTGTGACAAGCCCAGGAAGTGCATACTTCTTTATGCTACAGTTCAGAAAAATGCGTCTCCACTGATTGGAAATATTTTTGTTAAAGTAATTGAACGATCTTAATCATTAAAGAATGAAATTTTAAAATATGGAATACCTCCTTCATAAACCTCCATGTGAGCATTATGCTAGCAGTGCCTTTCGCTAGGTCTTAAAAATTAAAAGCCGAATTCTTTTGAGGATCCACCCAGTCTCAGGTCTTTTCCCAGCTACTTGGGACTAGCACCTTGAATGAAACTAGTCTAGATTTACGACCGGATGCCATTCCTGTCGTCAAACCTACGTTTTCACTACTGCGTGTTTCTGTGCTGATTTGTTGTGTTACGTGTGTATTAAGACGAACACGAATGCATCGTCCCCGAGCTACATGGATTAAGAGACGCGATTAAAATTCCCGCTCAGCCGGCCCTCTGAAATGAGTAGTAGTAGTATTACTACTATTACTATTACTACTACCACTTCAAGTTTGCTTTACATCGCAGCGACACAGATAGGTCTTATGGCGACGATGGGACAGGAAAGGCGTAGGAATGAAAAGGAAGCGGCCGTGGCCTTAATTATGGTACAGCCCAAACATTTACCTGGTGTGAAAATGGGAAACCTTGGAAAAACGATATTCAGGGCTGCCGACAGTAGGGTTCGAACCCACTATCTCCTGGATGCAACCTCACAGCTGCGCGCCCCTAACCACACGGTCAACTCGACCGGTACTACTACTACTACTATTACTACTAGGCTACTATTAATAATAATAATAATAATAATAATAATAATAATAATAATAATAATAATAATAATAATAATAGTAAACGAGGGCGAGTACGCTGACCATTCAGTCAAAGCACCAGGTGGGGAGGAGATGAGAAGCTGTAATTGAGGAAGAGAAGTGACAAAGGCCAAAGTAACGCAATAATTTATAAGATCTGCATGTTTAAATAGTCCGCCTCTGTGGTGCAGTGGTTAGTGTGATTAGCTGCCACCCCCGGAGGCTCGGGTTCAATTCCCGGCTCTGCCACGAAATTTTAAAAGTGATTCGAGGGCTGGAACGGGGTTCACTCAGCCTCGGGAGGCCAACTGAGTAGAGGTGGGTTCGATTCCCACCTCAGCCATCCTGGAAATGGTTTTCTGTGGTTTCTCGCTTCTCCTCCAGGCAAATACCGGGATGGTACCTAACTTAAGGCCACGGTCGCTTCCTTCCCTCTTCTTTGTCTATCCCTTTCAATCTCCCCCCCCCCCCACAAGGCCCCTGTTCAGCATAGCAGGTGAGGCCGCCTGGGCGAGGTACTGGTCATCCTCCCCAGTTGTACCCCGACACTGAGTCTGAAGCTCCAGGACACTGCCCTTGAGGCGGTAGAGGTGGGATCGCCTCGCTGAGTCAGAGGGAAAACTCAACCCTGGAGGGTAAACCGATAAAGAAGAAGAAGAAGATATGTTTAAATAACTTGTGGCTATTGATGTTTAAATTATGTTTTATACATTTACTACATACAACACCCTGCGGGTGCGAGCGGTAGAATGCATCCATGGTAGGTGGTGGTTCTGATTACTCTTTTAAGAGGAAGTACAACTGAGCAATCGTCTTCTGTTACCTCTAATAAGAATTGACCAAGGATGGTCGGTTAGTAAAGGTAAAGGAATTCGAAGCAATACCAGACTCGGCAAAGGAAACCGTGGTCGCCAACCCACGCTCCCAAGGTTAGAGTTCCTGGTCCATTTTTCAGCCGCCTTTTACGACAGGCTTGCATACGATGCATTAGATGTGGGCTGTAGAATAATATCCACGGCATCTCCTGCCTGTCGTAAAAGGCAACTAAAATGGGGACCAGGGACTCTCAAGTTAGGAGCGTGGATTGGTGACCACGGTTCACCGAGTTGAGTTTGACATTGTTTCCAATTAATAGTGTCAGACTCTTCACTTTGTCCGACTCATTGGGTGAATGGTCAGCGTTGAAGCCTTCGGTTCTGAGGGTCCCGGGTTCAATTCCCAGCCGGGTCGGGGATTTTAATCGCCTCTGATTAATTATTCTGGCCCGGAGACTGGGTGTTTGCGTTTGTGCCAACACTTTCCTCTTCATATTCACACAACACGCTACACTACCAACCAGCACAGAAACACGCAATAGTGATAACTAGGGCCCGGATTTTTAGGTTCTTAAAAACCACGTTTTAGTTTTTTTAATAGCTCAGAATAGTTTTTTTTAGGTTTTTATCTTCCTGAAATAGTTTTTAATGATCATTTCCATCATTACTAAAATTCATTCTATTTTTTTGTACTTTATTGTAACCTTCACGCCTCTCTAGTACAAAACTATACCACTCATTTCAAAATATGGGACAGAATGGCTTAATGAAAGCATTTCAAATACATCATACCAACTGAAATTAAAAATAACATAAAATATTTTTGCGCAAATACAATGAATGGTTCAATGTAGGTTAAATTTTTGTCACTTCCAATGCATCAAGAAACATTTTCAGAAGCACAGAACACAGTTTTCACTTGCTGTTACATTGTACAACTAAATACATTTCCAGATTTTTCAGAGTAAAACTTTTTCTGTTATCTCTCAAAATATTCTTATAGCAGGAAAATGTACGCTCCACACAACAAGAAGTCCTTGGAGCAAGCTTCATTGAAGCAATAGCTCTCGGTCCCCATGGTACCTCGCCAGCAATTTCTTCTCCCTGAAGTATTGCAGACACACTGTTCACTGCTGAAAATCGAGGGTTCCGCTGTAGAATTTTGGTGAGCTTGAGTGAATAGGCTTCACCCACTGGTCCTGGTATTTCCTTCTTCGAAATGGAGTCCACAACTTCTATTGAATCTTTTAATGGCAACGATGCAGAATCAACACGCTCAATAGCTGCAAGAAGATCAGCAAAGTGTGCCCTAATGAAGGCAAGTGAAACAGCGTTCTTGTTCGTGAGAGCTGTCTAAGCCTACACTATGCAGAGTGCATCATCGACATCAAAAGAATTTATAACATTTTTAATGTCTTCAAAGTGATTGGCATAGTATAGGGCTGCATTGAGCCCTGTCTCCCGAGTGATTATGGGTTTGGGAGGAAGAGGAGTTTGAGGCAACATTTCCTTGAATGTGAGAATGCAGCTAGGAGCTTTAAGAAACACCTTTCTCACAGAATAAACAATACTGTTTACTCATGGACAATTATTTCTAACCTCTTCAGCCAATCTGTGTAAGCCATGGCCTATGCAAGTTACACGCAGCATGTTAGGGCAGAAACTCTTCAATACTTCACCAGCTTTGATCATATATGCCGCACTATCACTCAAAAGAAGTAAAAACTTGCCATCCTGTTTTTCTCTTGGCCAAAGAATGCGAAGAGCATCTCGGACGGTGCAAGCTATGGTGAGCGTATTCCACGCCACTTTTGCCGAAACCAGCGCTTCACATAAACGGATATTACCGAGCTCGATAGCTGCAGACACTTAAGTGCGGCTAGTATCCAGTAATCGGGGGAGAGTGGGTTCGAACCCCACTGTCGGCAGCCCTGAAGATGGTTTTCCATTTTCACACCAGGCAAATGCCGGGGCTGTACCTTAATTAAGGCCACGGCCGCTTCCTTCCAGTTCCTAGGCCTTTCCTATCCCATCGTCGCAGTAAGACATATCTGTGTCGATGCGACGTAAAGCAAATAGCAAAAAAAAACTTACTTTTCATTATAGTAATGGGGATTTTTTTTATTGGAGGTATGCTAAATAATTCCTTACCTGCTTTTGGCAGACTTGGCAAAATTATATTTTGTCATCTGTAGTAAAGTCCGGATCGTTACCAATCCACTGGCGAATCAACCAACTTCGAGAAGACTTGCCTTTAGGCATCGCTACTTCTGAGATGCGTAAGCTTCTTAAACTGCCTTCAATAATAAATTGATTTATAGGGAAAATTAATTTTAGTCTGTCGCATAATAATGTGTATAGAGCTAAACAGTGAACAGCGCCGTAGCTGGCGGTAGTCGTCCGTACACAATGAGAGATGCACTGAAGCTGGCAAGTTAGGCGGGCTTGTACCTGATAGATACAGGTCAGGGGGTTGTCTCTTGATTTGTGCTGTACCCTAGTGGAATAGTACCGTATCACGTTGTTTCGCTCGCACTAGTTATACTTACAAACCACTTCCAGTTCCAAACCATGAAGTCATTTCAAAAAGTCTTGAATGTTTATTTAAAAAAAACATTCAATTTCATTAATATTTGGTACTTCTATTTCAAAATAACGTAATACTGTCTTGAATAGCCCATTTAGTTTTTTTAGGTTTTAATGTCTTATTTAGTTATTTTTAGGTTTTATAAGATTCGAGTAATTTACTCCATTGGTAATGAAATGGATAAGTAAGTTAAAATACTAACTAGCAAGGAATAAAATAGTTTAAAACCTAAAAATCCGGGCCCTAGTGATCACATCCCTCCATATAGGGTTGCGTCAGGAAGGGTATCCGGTCGTAAAACAGGGCAAATCTACATGTGCGACACAGTTCGCACTCGCGACCCCACAAGTATGGGAAAAGCGGTAGAAAAGAAGAAGAAGAAGAGTGTCAGGCTCTTCACTTTCATCTTACTTGTATGACCTCTCTTGGTCAATTTTTGTTCTCATCCTACCCCGATGGTGTTAGGATTGCCAGGCCTGGGGTGTAATTCATTTTCACGGCCTTCATGAGTCTTCCCTCCCTTTCGCCAATACCTTCATTCTCCGCAGCGTCGGACCTCTCCATTTTTTTTCTGATTAATGTTAATAGAGGATGGTTGTCCAGCTGTATTTTTTCTAACAATAGAATCACCATGTATTTTGTAGAAACAAAGTCACTTAGTGCATGATACAAGTGCATTAAATTATCATACTTTTTTACTCGATTTTTCCCCTCCTGTCTTCCACATAGGTACGACATTCGCTTCTTTAAACAATAAATCATTACACAGAAATACTTCTTAACGTAAGCATTAAAACAATCTTGACATATATAAAGCTCATTTGGCTTGTCAACCATATGACTTCGAACAGTTTGCAGTGCCGTAATTGCTGCAGTTATAATCTGCACAAATAATGGCAGCCGTAATACTTGCATTAGTAAACTGCAATTTAAGATGATTTAGTGAAACACGCTAATAAATAATGATAAACACACCAGTGCGCCAAGAATCATACAAGTGGTAATTGAATTGTACTTCACACCAAGCCACGCATGTAGCAGCACTACTGACTTTCTCGCTGAAAACCGCCAAGCTGTCCGGTATTGGTCTATTCAAGTATTTGCTCTGACTCAAAGATCGGGCTTTTGTGTTTGTCAAAGTGCACTACAAATAGCTTCATATACACACAACACATTGCACCACCGAACACTACAGATACACTAACAGAGAATATATTCCTCCACACGGCATTGACGTCAGGAAGAGGATACCACCGTATACCACAAGGCCATGACCACGTGTGCGACACTGTACGCACCCGTGACCTCATCATGGTATGAGACAAAGTGGAGGAAGAAGAAGAGCTTGATCATCAGCTCTTCTGAATTAAACTGTGTTAAATACAGAGAACCTAATAAAAAATGGCACACTTACAAGGGAACATTTAGGTAGGAGGGTCATAGATTTTTTCATACAGTATGCCATGGTGAATCCTCGAATATGATCCTCCCAACCTCAATGGGCCAGATATCTGGACATTCCTGAAAAAAATCAGCTTTGGCAAATTTTAAGTGCCTTATATCAACTACACGTTAACGAAATGACAAGCGAGCGCGTGGCTCAGCGTGTAGCGGCCGTCTACTAATCGAGGGATCTCTGGTTCAAGTTCTCCTGCGTGCATGTATTCCTTTTCACGTTTTTTTTTCCTTGCTTACGTTTCATTCCGCCTATACAGTATGTTAGGCAATAATAACTGCAATGGCTCAAACGGTTGATACAAAAATTATAAACGTCGGGTGGGAACATTAAATCACAGCAATATTGGTTGTGACATGTTAGCCTTTAATTTTTGCTTCGATATGAAATAATGCAAACATGTTCTATTTCCACCGCCAACTTTTTTTTATTTGTGTAACAAACGTTTGAACCATTATAAAATATATATTCCTAACTAGAATATCCGTAGAGTGGAACATAAGAAGAGAAAAACTTTTTTAAAAAATGTGCACGCAGCGGGACTTGAACCAGTGACTCCTCGATTACTAAACTCGAGAGCTACACACTGAGTCACGCAGTTGCTTTTCAGTTCGTTAACATTTAGTTAACCAAAGGTAATTGGAATTTGTCAAAGACAATTTTCTAGACATTGCCTGCGTATAGCCTATGAACCAATGGGTTCGGCACTTTTATATTCGAAGGTTCATCTTCACGTATTATAAGTAAGAAAAAAATCCGTGACCCGTCTATCTGAAGAGCTCTTTTTTAGTTCTCTTAAAGTCGTAGATAAGCAGCTGCACCTTGATTCAATTTCACTCACTATACTACCATTCTACGGGAATACACATCCCAAATACTTGAAATGATCTAATTGTTCCAGGTTTGTATTTCCAACCTGGCATTCAATTCTCTTTGGTTCCTTTCCTACTGACATCACTTTGATCTTGGTAAGATTAATTTTCATGTCATACTCATTGCACCTACTTTCAGGTTCCAAGATATTACGTTGCAGGCTTTCAGCACAGTCCGCCATTAAGACGAAGCCGTCGGCATAGGTGAAACTGCTTACTACATTTCCTCTCCGTCCACATTAGGAAATGCTTTCCATTAATCTCTGTAATTGGACCTAGTCTCAATTTCCTTACAAACTAGCTCGGTGACATCTGGTGCGCATACGAGAATGAATAGAGAACTAATACAATTTAGGATTCTAACTACGCGTACGCGGTAAACAATGAATATTTAGTAGCAGTAATGTATATGAATGCATCCTACCATCACTCCTCTCCACAACGGGAATAGTTTTTCGCCCGTGAAGAGCTAAACAGCGGTGCGCGCAAATGCTTTCTTATATTGTCAGTTGTGTTTGTACTGAGAAGTACGATTTTTCAAGAGCAGCGAGCGCGATGAAACTTGATGTTACTTGTTCAATATTCAGTCTAAGAGCCCTTTTTTCAACGTGAAAATCAAGTCTTCACGGCTATCGAAGAAAATTCGGCAATATAAAAGTAACAGGAAAGTCTTGCTGGAGGTTTCCTTTCTTCGTAGGGAATTATTTGTCCACATCCATAGTAATTGCAGTGCACTTTGTCTTCTGGTATGTGCTAGAACAAATTTGTTACGTTTATTGATCTGTCTCAGTCTGATCACATACTTTGACGATATGAAAGTGACTGACGTATGAGCAATGCTAGGAACATTCCTTACGCAACCAGTCCCTCTTATGAATGGTGTGGAAGCGTTGCCCATGCGTTGATTCGTGTGCACATTTCAGCGGACTTGGCAGACAACAGCTCATTCAGGGTCGCTGAAACTACTCCACTCACATTTCCCTATTACGCCTCAGACTACTGATGACCACAGGTGGTAGATATGAACAGAGCAGCACAAGACTGGGGCTACCGAAGAACTGAAAGCCAATTTTAGAAGGAAAATGGCGGAACTGTCAAGGATCCCAACCAGCCTTAAGGCTATTAGACACCAAGATCTCAAAGGTTTGGATCCTACCTAGCAGTAGATTACCTGTAGACTACGGTCCATCATCACCGGCACAAATGTTTGCCACTGATTAATTACTGAATCATCACGTATTGTATTTTTATCAGCCCATTCGAGGTCCACTCAGTCTACGTGAGAACAACTGAGGAGCTACTGACGGTGAGATAGCGGTCGTGGTCTAGAGAACATAGAACAACAGTCGAGAAGATTCGTCGAGCTGACCTAGTACTTTGCAGGCCTTCCGGTTGAGCAGAGGTCGCTTGGTAGGTAAACTCCCATCAGGGCTGTGGTACCATGGGGTTTTTGTATCTTTCTCATCATCATTACCAACTTCAACACATATGTGTTAAAATGTATACCGTAAAACGTTCAGTATACAGTATAACAATTAACTATTAACATCCTATGTCAAAATATACGGTTAGAAGCATAGACACAAGAGGACTACTTCGTTATTTATGTTATTGTTGTTTCTTGCATGGGTTTTATAACCTGTGAGGTTCTAGTGTCGCTAATTACAAATGTTATCAAAATAATTAAACTTCTCGACAATCACAAATAAGGGAATCCAGACTAGAAATGGCTTTACGTATACACTTTTGGACAAAACCGATAACATCCCATGAATAGTCCAAAGGAAAAATATTTAATTCTAAAGGACCTCCGGAAACAAGTTGGAATACTGTTAAAAAGAAAGAAGTCCGTAACACGCAAACGTCAGCCTTCAGTACAGATTGAACTTGTTTCCGAACAAAGGGCACAAGTCAAGAACCAAATCTTCGCTATGTTCTTGAAGAAGATGGTTGTCAAGTTGCACTTTCTCTTAAAACAACATTCTCCACTGATGTGTGTTTGAAAATAAACCGTAACACGCATAATATTGTTACTTCTATACTGAACGTCCCCTATTACTGAATACGTAATTATTATTATTATTTTTTTTTTTTTGCTAGTTGCTTTACGTCGCACCGACACAGATAGGTCTTATGGCGACGACGGGATAGGACAGGGCTAGGAGTGGGAAGGAAGCGGTCGTGGCCTTCATTAAGGTACAGCTCCAGCATTTGCCTGGTGTGAAAATGGGAAACCACGGAAAACCATTTTCAGGGCTGCCGACAGTGGGATTCGAACCTACTATCTCCCGAATACTGGATACTGGCCGCACTTAAGCGACTGCAGCTATCGAGCTCGGTGAATCCGTAATTATCATCATCGAACAAACTGTAACCAACACCTATGCATATATGAAGGGCGGAAATTTCCAAAACCTTTTCAAATTAAGATAGGCGTTCGTTATAGCGAAGGCTCTCGCCCATTCTCTTCAACTACTTCTTTGATAGGATCGTCAAACAGACTACATGATGATGTTAAACTAACATTGGATCCGAACCAGTTAACAACGATTGCACCGGGCGAGTTCGCCGTGCGGTTAGGGGCGCGCAGCTGTGAGCTTTCATCCGGGAGAGAGTGGGTTCAAACCCCACTGTCGGTAGCCCTGAAGATGGTTTTCCGTGGTTTCCCATTTTCACACCAGACAAATTCTAGGACTGTACCTTAATTAAGGCCACGGACGCTTCCTTCCCACTCCTAGCCCTTTCCTCCCATCGTCGCCATAAGACCTATCTGTGTCGGTGCGACGTAAAGCAACTAGCAAAAAATAATAAAAATTACATCGATTGCCTTGATTTTGGATGTAAAATAGCCCTAAGACAGACTCCCGACTACGTGGCTTTCTGGTTAACAGCTGGCCTTTTACAAGTGATTATTTTCATTTTGACCGTATTGAAAATTCAATTATTAATGTTAAACAATTAATTTATTGAAACCACCTATTCAATACTAGTTAAGTCTTTATGACTATAACAATGTCATTACATTAAGTTTGAGTATGGTACATGTTTCGCCTGGCATTGCAGGCATCATCAGCCATGAATTCTATCTCCAAGTCAGAGCTCTGAGTGGATGCTATATTAGGATTAATCCTAGTAAATATTATTTACGTAACAATTGCAATGGAGTGATCAAGCCATCCATGTTTTAAAGTACTAATGTGACGTCCAAATCTTGTTCACATTTAATGGAGATAATATTAACTGTCAACATTCATGAGTTAGTAATGAGAACGGCATGATACATGGGTTTAAACCATCTGTACATTTTTTACAACTTATTGGAGATTAACTTGTGCTAGAACTATTCTTAAAAACTATTTTTTACACAATTTACGCTAATGTATACGAACTTATGTTACGTTTTGGAACTGAACTGGTCGATCTGGCCTTTGTTCCAAGGCGCCCCAGGTTTGATTCCCGGCCGGGTCGGAGATTTTAATTTTAATTGATTAATTCCTCTGGACTGGGTGAGCGTGCTATCTTCAAAATTAGATTTCTTCACAATTAGATTTCATCCTAGGTACAGCCCCATTTTCAGATGGGCAGTTCGCCCATGGGCGTCAAACCGAAAGAATCGCACCAAGCCTTTCCGGAGGGCTACGCCATTATTATTATTATTATTATTATTATTATTATTATTATTATTATTATTATTATTATTATTATTATTATTATTATAGATTACCTCAACATCGTTCATCGCCGAGTTGAAACATTGCAAGAAGTAGCTGAGCTATAGGTATCCACATTTCCTTTGAAAAAAAAATGTATGATCACTATAATAGCCTTTTCTCAATACTAAATATGGAAAATCAAACGTTGTATTCAAGTGTCTTGCAGAATTTATTTACTTTTAATGCTTCAGCGAAAGAAGCCTTGAAATACCCGGCCAAAGCATGGAAACAGTTTTTCACCTCTGTAAACAGTCTAAGTCGATCTCATGGCAGATCGAATATCACAACTACACCAGAGTTGTGTGCCTTATTTAAGTCTTATACGCCACCGAGTGCTTGGCCCTCACTTCACCACAGTGAGACAAAGAGGATCCAATTAAAAGAGAGGAAAATCCTAAGAACGATTTTCAGCCCATGTCAAACTTCTGAGGGTGAATATCGCCTGAGGTAAAATACAAAGATGTACTCAAGTCTGAGCAGTTCTTGTTATGAGAAGGCACCGTCTCATGCTTTATGACCATCTCTTTCGAATGCATAACACCGGGATATCATGGATAATTCTTGACCTTCTCATAACTTCGGAATGTACCTCTCCACGGGCAACTGCAGTGAAGGGGGATCTGACGGGTGCCTCTAAGGCACAGGGTTCAGAAAAGAAGTAAGTTCAGGAACGGGGCACAAGGGATGAAGGGTCTTACGGGAAGTGTGAGAAGAAAAATTGGAAAAATGGTGTGAAGAGCGAAAAACTGGTTTCTCCACCAAGACGGAATAGTGGGAATCCAGAAAGGCTAAAAAGTGTCGTGGTCCTAAGAGGGAGAAATGGTATGTGAAATAAATAAATAAATAAATAAATAAATAAATAAATAAATAAATAAATAAATAAATAAATAAATAAATAAATGTTCAACAGACTATTAATGGTCGTAATACACTTCAGAATGCCATAATGTGGGTCTGAAGAAAAACTGTTTACCGTGTCAATGAAGTTGGCGTCACAAGTCATACAAATATAAGCACTCTTAAATGCCAACCAACAGCGTCAAGAGCCGATCCCCAAAAACTGAGTCCAGAAGGTGGCGTCTAACCAACGGTGTACTCAGGCAGTGGTACCAAGTGAAACTGTTAGGTTCCATAGAGGTCCATGAGCATGAGTAGATATTAATGTATCTTTCGGCACCTATACTTCTCTCTAATACCACCAGTAAAACCAGCGTATTTATACACGTTCATGTTACACAATGGCAGTGGGTGAAACAATGGTCAGGCACTGTGACGCATTTGATCAGAACAATAGACGAGAACATAGTCCCTCAGTAGCCCCTCTCCACTGGAACAGAGAGTAAATAGCATCTTGCAGCCGAGTTTAACCTGTATTTGACTATTATCGTCACACCAAAACACATATGATGAGCACGGGTATGATTTACAAACCCTAGTTCGCCAAGGTGCCATGCATAATGGAGGAAATAGTTGTGTCTGTTGACGACTGGTGATGTTACATGCTCCACAAACAATTTATTTCATATATGAAATAAGTCTAACTGACTTTAGTTTTCTATCATCCATAAGTAAGTCAAGTCTCATTCAATCTCTAATGGCTCAACTTAGAATTTACATAGCAGTCCTGCATGTCGTTCTACCCCTACGCCCTAAATCGAACTCCTGCATACGTTGAATGACGACCACAAAACTTCAACTATGCCTGGCATTTCTCCCACTTACTTTCTTATCAGGCAAACAAACGAAAGCAGTTTTCTGTGACTGTTGATATCATGATCATGGGACTTCAATCACGCGGAGTCCAAACCACAGCGACGTAACTTCTCATTTCAAAAATCCCACAAGCATTACCTGGGGTTCAAACCGCAGCCACCTTGATGAGGAGCCAGTGACTATGTCCTCCGACCTCTCTTCGTCAACATTTGGTCTCTTCCTACCCTGACAGTATTAAGTTTGCAAAACATAGAGAATCTTTAATATTCCCCTATCTCTGGGTCATTCCCTTTCTTCAGCCGATATCTTCATTCATCGAAACTCGGAACTCTTTTTGAGAATGGATGTTGTTTTACCCCCTTAAAAGAACAATCTCACTTGGCGAGAGGTACACAATGTGGCACCGCTCTCGCTCGCCACAGGCACAATACTGCCCACAGTAAAATTGATCCCTACTTCGCCAATCTTGCGAACGCAGTGTTAAAAGAGCGTTAAATCCGTCTTAGTTCCAACTCACTGCACTCTCTCTGATGCCAGGAACACGGAAAATCAACACTATTACGCAGTCTCACTGCTGCTGACAAGAGCGCATGACGTTTATCTTTTCTAAATTTATCAAGAATAGCAGCTTCGTTAAGAACCAATCTGCGAGATTTGACACTTACCTGAAACGTGGACGACAACCTGAGTGGAATCGCCATTTTTTGCTTTCAACCTCATGAAAGATACAGTATTCCCAGTACAGAGCACAAAGGAGACGAAATTTAACAAACCAACCAATAAGCGAATACGTAATCTGCTTTTTTCTTCATAACTACCTGCCTCACGCGATATATCTCTTTTTTTTTTTTTTTTTTTACATCATAACAACAGCATTCTGCCGACCCCGCGGTTTAGCGGTAACGAGCCTCCCTCTTACTCGTAGGACCCGGATTTGATTTCCGGCCAGGTCAGGGATCTGATGGCCGATTCAACCTACGAGAGAACAATTGAGGAGCTATCTGACGGTGAGTTAGCGGTCCTGATCTCGAAAATCAAGATTAACGGCAGGGAGGAAGTAGTGCTTACCAAGCGTCACTTCCTAATCTGCAGGTTTCAGGCTGAGTAGCGTTCGTTTGGTAGGCCAAGGGCCATCAGGGCTGTAACATCATGGGGCTTGCTTTGAAAGCAGCATTTTGCAATCCATCTGAAAAAGTAAACTCAACTGAACTTTAATTAACGACCTTACTTTATACTGAGAATAACATCTCTTCCACTTACTTGCGCCAGGCTCTTCATTTTCATCTTGCCGGGTTGAGTGGCTCAGACGGTTGAGGCGCTGGCCTTCTGACCCCAACTTGGCAGGTTCGATCCTGGCTCAGTCTGGTAGTATTTGAAGGTGTTCAAATACGTCAGCCTCGTGTCGGTAGATTTACAGGCACGTAAAAGAACTCCTGCGGAACAACATTCCGGCACCTCGGCGTCTCCGAAAACCGTAAAGCCAATAACATATTCCTTTGATCTTAGTTATACAAACTCCCGCGGGCAACTTAGGTTCCTTTCAAGTATGACGGCCTTCATAATATCTTCTACCTTCGAATCGAAATATTGGTCTTTATTCTTGATGAAAAAGGGATAAAGCCTCCTAGTTAAACCTAATAATAATAATAATAATAATAATAATAATAATAATAATAATAATAATAATAATAATAAACGTATGACCTCAACTACCATGTTGCATTGTCTTTACCCGTCAGCGATGGATTGTGCGTCCAGCTTTCGAAATAAACGGGAAAGACAGAAAACTGTAACAGAGAGTATCCGAACGCGGAACTGAAATATAAACTACGAGAAGCTGCATACAATACAATCTCACTAGTTAATTTTCCTCAGAGTTAGTACCGCCAGATGGCCTTGATCGCTAAGGTGTGTCACCGTGGTTAGCAGGTTCGAGTCCCGTTGGTCGAAAAAAATTCACCATCAATATGTTGGCCAGCAGTCATTGGATTGTGTGCCAAAAGCTTGGATTCAATTCCAAAGCTCTCCGCAGTGTTTATATGGAATGAGGGCATATGACAATGTTGATGGTGATTCGTCTGTCGGATGGAGACATTAAGCCTTGAGGAAACCGCATGGTGTTATCCGAGACGAGTAGGCTATGTGTCGACACTGGGTTTCTCTCTCTTCCTACCTCATATCGTCATCATCCGACATCCACCCCGCCTCCGTAGTGCAACGATTAGCACTATTAGCCGCTGTCCTCGGTCGAGGCTCCATTCCCTCATTGCTGTACTTACCTGGATCTGAGAGCTGATTCGAGGTCGTACTTTATACTGAGCATGACATTTCTGTCCGCCACTCTGGTGTAGTGGGTAAGTGTGATCAGCTGCCACCCTCGGAGGCTCGGGTTCGATTCCCGGCTCTGCCACGTAATTGTAAAATTGGTACGGGGGCTGGAACGGGGTCCACTCAGCCTCGGGAGGTCAACTGAGTAGAAGGGATTCGATTCCCACCTCAGTTAAAATGGTTTTCCGTGGTTTCACACTTCTCTCCCAGGAAAATGCCGGGATGGTACCTAACTTAAGGCCACGGCCGCTTCCTTCCCTCTTCTTTGTCTATCCCTTCCGATCTTTCCATCCCCCACTAGGCCCCTGTTCCGCACAGCAGGTGAGGCCGCCTGGACGAGGTAATGGTCCTCCTCCCCAGCTATATCCCCCCGACCCAAAGTCTCACGCTCCAGGACACTGCTCTTGAGGCGGTAGAGGGGGATCCCTGGCTAAGCTCGAGGGAAAAACCAACCCTGCCGAATAAACGGATTAAGAAAGAAAGAAAGAAAGAAAGAAAGAAAGAAAGAAAGAAAGAAAGAAAATTGCATTTTTCCAATTTACTTGCGTCAGATAATAATAATAATAATAATAATAATAATAATAATAATAATAATAATAATCGTACGACTTCAACTGCCATGTTCCAGACGTTTTCTTTAGCCGCCAGCGATGGATTGTGTATGTAGCGTCTCTCTCTCTCTCTCTCTCTCTCTATATATATATATATATATATATATATATAACTGGCTTTACGTCGCACCGACAGAGATAGGTCCTAAGGCGGCGATGGGATAGGAAAGGGCTAGGAGTGGGAAGGACGCGGCTTTGGCCTTAATTAAGGCACAGCCTCAGCATTTGCCTGGTGTAAAAATGGGAAACCACGGAAAACCATCATCAGGGTTGCTGACAGTGGGATTCGAATCCACTATTTCCCGAATGCAAGCTCATAGCTGCGCGCCACTAACCGTACAGCCAATTCGCTCGGTACGGATGTATGTATGCATGTATGTGGCCTATGAATTCTTTCTTTGCGGTGATTTGCAGTGTGGGAGTGTAGCGGCTATGGCCTGCAAAAGATACTGTCCCGGCATATGCCTGAAGGTGAGCATAGGAAAAAAACAGAAAAGTGTGCTGAAGTGGCCATGGCAGGAGGGCTGGTATGTGGCTAAAATGGTACATGCAGCTCACCTCCATTGGAGGAGTACTAGAAAAGAGCTGCATCACCTCGGGAATGACTTTACTTAATGCCACATCCAGATGCGCAAGACGCCCATGGGAATCAAATAGAAAGACCTGCACCAGGTGAGGCGAACATATCCTCAAACACTCCTGGCACTAATAATCAGACGATAATAGTAATATTATGCAACGAGACTATAATGCCATTTATTAAGAAGCTCGTATGACAATTGAGAGGCACGATGCAAACGATTGCTTTTGTTCGACCATAATTAAATATCAAGTTTTGAACTTTTACAATATATCTTACCCTATTACTTTGATGAATTCTATATGTATGTATGTACGTATGCATGTACGTATTTTTCTAATTTTTATGCGGTGATTTGAAGGGTGAGAAGGGAGCTGCTATGGGCTACAAAAGAAATTGTCCCGGCATTTGCCTGGAGATGAGAGTAGGAAAACACAGAAAACCATTCTCTGGTCACCCGGCGGTGGGGTTTGAACCCGCAGAGTTGTACCATAGCGATCAGCTCGGTGTACTTTATTGCCAGGGGGGCGGGAGTAAATGTACAGGCTATATCGGGCCTAGCCGCCGTAAATCCGAAGCCTACTCTTTTTTATTTTTACTAGTTGCTTTACGTCACACCGACACAGATACGTCTTATGGGGCGACGATGAGATAGGAAAGGTCTGAGTAGGAAGGAAGTGGCCGTGGCCTTAATTAAGATACAGCCCCAGCGTTTGCCTGGTGTGAAAATGGGAAACCACGGAAAACTATTTTCAGAGCTGCCGACAGTGGGGTTCGAACCCACTACCCCCAGATGCAAGCTCGCAGCTGCTCGCCTATTCTTCTAGGATAACGATAATCCTTAAGTGCAAGACTATGTGCATACGATCTACGAGTATACGGATAAAATCTATATTAAAAAATACCTTGTAACAAGACGTACATAACTGAAATAAAAATTCTGATATTCATGAAATACCTTTAATGGTTTTATCAGAAATTACTAAATTATCCACCATAGTGGAATATACAGTGGTTTGAAAAATATCCGGCTTCGACGTTCGAAGGATAATGTTCTCGATTATTGAGACAAACGGCAGGCTTGATATATACAGTACTAGCCACGAGTGTTCCCGAGTAGTTCCACAGATGGCCTGAACGGAGTAGCCCTGTGGCTTGGAGATCCTAATGTCAGAGCAAGACACATTAAAACACACGAAATGGACAGAAGTAGCTGGGATAAGCTGCAGAAGTAACAGCAAGATAAAATAGACAAGAGTATTTATTTTTTATTAATGAAAACGTATTGCAGATGATTAGATCTTATTTTTCATTACATTTTAATACTTGATGAAACATGTGATGAAACTGACAATTGGATTACTGCTTACAAGGCTTGAGTATTGTTCTGGTTAGTCGTATCGGATATGGTTAGTTGGAAATCGATAGTTGGTATAACAACAGTACTTTAAGGTATACCATTAACATATAGTTACGTCACATGCAATTAGCATAGCAGAATAAAAATAATACATAAGAGGTAGCATCACGCTGCTATGGATTTTATGAGACTCAATATCACATAATGCCGTGCTAAGTCCCCGTGTATCACAACGTACAAACGTCCAATAACTCAAGCAATGGTTACACTGCACGACAATCTAGGTGGTGGTGGGCGGGGGATGAGGGGATGGGTGGAAGAATCGAGCAACAACGCTTCTCACAGCGGTATGATATTGAAAAGTGGATGCTTTCCGATGCAATTCATTCTTTCCTCATATAAACGGCAACAATACAGAGATATATCCCTACTTATTCTGACTCTCGTCACGCCAAATTCGCCTTTATTCAAGGAGCTTACGATATTGGGCAAATCACTTTAATAATAATAATAATAATAATAATAATAATATTGTTTAACTGGTTCCCTTACAATGATGGATACAACCGTTACGTGCATTTAAATCGGGAATTCTGTGACTACTGAAAAGTTCCTATTTTTCAAGATGAATATTACATTCACATATAGCACTAGTGTATTTACGGACGTTAGGCCTATCATTATCCGAAAACTATTTCTCAAGGTATACATTGCTATATAAACGTGGATATCTAGTTCATAGAATGTCTTTTTCATACTGTACCATGGTTTTCGGATAACGATGATGAGAAGAAGAAGAAGAAGAAGAAGAAGAAGAAGAAGAAGAAGAAGAAGAAGAAGAAAGGAAAGAAATGCTAGTAGGAAAGATGTCTTATCATCGCGATGAAGAAGAAATTATTTTCGAATTTCTCCTTGATGACAGACGGCAGCTCAGAAACATCTTGAGCAATCGCGGCGATTCTGTTTGCAAATGACAGTGGTTGAAAAAACGCGGCAGCTCTCGGGAGTCGAACACTAATGGTCTTCCCTTAGGATCGCCAACGGACGGGAAAGGATCATAAAACTACGTCTTGGCCGTGCGGTTAGACTCGCGCAGCTGTGAGCTTGCATTCGGGAGATAGGGGGTTCGAATCCCATCGTCGGCAGCCCTGAAGATGGTTTTTCGTGGTGTTCTATTTTCATACCTGGCAAATACTGGGGCTGTGCCTTAATCAAGGCCACGGCCGCTACCTTTCTAATCCTAGCCGTTTTTCATTCCTCCGTCACCGAAAACCTTCGACGTATTAGTGGGACGTTAAACAAGTGTTAAAAAAACCACTACGACTTCAGTTTAAGACCGAAATTTAAAATGTAAATCCATTCCTCTGGTTCCTACAAGTTCTGATAATTACCGGTACGTGGCACACTTAAGGTGGGCCCCACGAGAGTTTAAGTCTGGCGTTTAGCGCCACCGGCGAGAAAAAGTTGACTAACGCTGCTCGAAAATTGTCTGTTGCTATGGCAATGATAACGGAGATGCCACATTTAAGGAAGCTATTGCCACGCGGGTTGGGTTGCTCTCAGTCGCTTTTGTGATATTATTCGGAGTGATTCTCTATTTAACATGGGAATGTATTGTTGTCAGTTTAGTGAATATGAAATCTCATATTTATCGGCAATGACGTGTTCTGTCTTAAATGCCGGAATTATTAGCATGAGCTTAGGACCGGGTCAAAGTTTATTGAAGCTTCCACGGTGTGAAGAATTATTGAATTTAATTTCCGGGTTGAACCGTGTTGCAGTTGTCTGTACATCACGTACAGTTTGCCGACGTTTCGAATACATTGCAGTATTCTTTATCAAGGCGACTGAAATACCCCTACTCGATCCGAGGTAATCAGTCTCCCAGGCAGCAATTTACACTGCTAGAGTGGCCCTAACCTTGGCGTTTTATATCCTAGCCTTTCTGGCTGACGTAAGCCCTGGCTGTCTCGTGAGCATTCTGGAAGGTATGTGTCACAGCCAGGTAGTGGGGGCTTGCCCGCGCTGTTATGTAATGGGGTTTCGGTCCGTGTGTTTATGTTGTGGTCTGTATGTCAAACTATGAATGATAGGCATCCAAGAATTACTGATTTTATATCCTTCTTCTAAATTTATGTTGTTCGGATGTTTCTTGATTTCGATAGCCTCGCGGATTTTCCTCTCCAGATTCCAAGGGATAGCTGCTAGGATCTTGGTCTTGTCAAATGATATTCCGTGCCTTGTTTCGTAGGAATGCTTGGCTACCGCTGAAATATCTGTTTTGGTTCTTGGTGTGACGGATATGTTCTTTTAGGCGGGTGGAGATCAGACGTTTTGTTTCACCAACATAACAAGCTCCGTAGCTACATTCAATGTGATATACTCCAGGAGCCTGTAATTATATTGTGGTAGATAATGGGCTAGCTTCCGGTGAGGTTTATAGATAGTTTTTATGTCGTATTTGTCCAGTATCTTGCTGATCCTGTCTGTAGTATTTTTAATGTATGGCAGTATCGCTGTTTTAGGGCGAGTCAGTTCTTCTTTCCCGTTGTTTTCTCCTACGGCGGCCTTTTCTTTGTTCTCCTCTGATTTTTTAAAGACTCGTCGGATGTTATTGAGCGAGTAGCCATTTTTCCTTAGGGTTTTCGTGAGGTGTTTTTTCTCTTCCTCGAGGTGCTCTGCGTCCGATATCGCTATGGCCCTGTTCACCAGTGATGTTAGGACAGCCTGCTTTTGTGATGGGTGATGATGAGACGAGGCGTGTAGGTACCTGTCTGTGTGAGTGGGTTTCCTGTATACTGCGTGACTCAGAGTCCCATTGGAGTTGCGTTTTACTAGGACATCCAGGAACGGTAGTTTTCCGTCTACTTCTATTTCCATGGTGAACTGAATATTTACGCGAATAGAGTTGAGATGGTCGAGAAATAGCTGTAGGTTATTGCTCCCGTGAGGCCAGATTACGAATGTGTCGTCCACAAAACGGAGAAAACATTTCGGTTTCAGGTTAGATGTGGCTAAGGCTTTCTGTTCGAAGTGTTCTATATACATGTTTGCTATTATTGGAGAGAGTGGCGACCCCATCGCGGCCCCTTCTGTCTGTTCGTAGAACTCTCCGTTTAAAAAACAGTGCATAACAGTCTTGTTTGTACACCAACTTATTGCAACGAAGTAATGGTTCAACTTATGCATACCGAGCTCCATAGCTGCAGTCGCTTAAGTGTGGCCAGTATCCAGTATTCGGGAGATAGTAGGTTCGAACCCCACTGTCGGCAGCCCTGAAAATGGTTTTCCGTGGTTTCCCATTTTCACACCAGGCAAATGCTGGGGCTGTACCTTAATGAAGGCCACGGCCGCTTCCTTCCCACTCCTAGCCCTTCCCTGTCCCATCGTCGCCACAAGACCTATCTGTGTCGGTGCAATGTAAAGCAACTGGTAAAAAAAAAAAAAAAAAAAAAACAACGTATGTATACAATTACTGCGTTGTATTTTATTGCCCATATCGTAATAGATACACTAATAAACAACATAAATAATACAAAACCGATCTGTGATCTTACAATTTAACACAAATACAAGCAATGTACCAAAACCGGGCGTTTCATAGTGCAACAATCCTGTTTGTACACTAACAGAATGAAATGAAAAGTTCACTCGTAAACACTTGTTAACTTGTATTTAATAATCCGATGAGTATCCTCTGGCCTTGAGAACTGCCTTGCACCTTCACTTCATGGAACGAACCAGTTTCTCACATTTTTTTCGATCAGTTTTACGCCATTCTTCGTTGACTATACTTCTTAACTGTTTGATGTTTCCTTGCATGAACCCTTCTTTTTAGATCGACCCAAAAATGTTCAATGGAGTTCAAGTCAGCTGATTAGGCATGAGTTCGCAGTTGCGTTGGTACGTTCCATATCAGCCACTGCTTGCAAACATCAGCTGTGTGCTTGGGGTCATTGGATTGCTGAAATATGTAGCGAGACCCCAACCTCATTTTTACTGCACTCTGTTTAACATTGTTCTTTAAAATGTTTAAATGACCCCATCTCTCCATGATGCCATTGATGATTTCTACATTCCCCACTCCACAAAACGACATGTACCCCCAAATCATAATTGATCCACTCCATGTTTTACGGTAGGTAGCGTATTTGCACGTGTATTGACTGTATTTACTTTTCTCCATGCATAACTGTTTCCATCCGAGCCGTATAGAGATATTTTGGTCTCATCTGACCTAATAACTTTGTTCCAGAACGTACAATCCTTGTTTCTAATACTCTTTGCAAAATTTAATTCTGTCTTGTCGATTTTCCTTAGGGACAAACGGCCTTTTCCATGGTCGTCTACCGTGATAATCATATTTCCACAATACCATACGAATTGTCTGACTTGACATTTTCTTCTTAGTATTTCCTTCCAGCATTGTGCAAATCTTAGACGCACTTAATGTGGATTCTGTTTTACTAGTTTCACAATATAACGTTCATCTCGCTTATTCAGTATCTTTTCTTTTGCTTTTCTTGGCAAATTCTTTGTGGTTCCTCTATATCTGAATTCGTTCAACACATAGTGTATTTTGTAATGCGGTTTATTTACTTTGCATCCAATTTCACACAGTGAATACCCTTTCAATCCGAGAGATACAATTACATTTTCAAGTTCATCATTTAACTCTGTTCTTTTACCCATTATGTAACACACGGCCTGGTGCACTAACTGCGAAACTATACATACTAGCACTGCACAGATACACACTAGCTAACTAGAAATGTTCCTGAGCAAATACGATGTAGTGAACGTGTACAAACAAGACTGTTGCAAACAATTAGGCCACTACGCAACCTATTTCACTCCTATTCTTTTAAAATGATGTACCGAGACTTTTGATCACTAACATCAAGCTCCCAACAACTTGTGCAATAACTCATCCAAGTCTCGTGCATTGATTATGTACTATTTAGAAATTATGAGGACATTATATCTGCTAAGTTTTTTTTTTTTTTTTTTGCTAGGGGGCTTTACGTCGCACCGACACAGATAGGTCTTATGGCGACGATGGGATAGGAAAGGCCTAGGAGTTGGAAGGAAGCGGCCGTGGCCTTAATTAAGGTACAGCCCCAGCATTTGCCTGGTGTGAAAATGGGAAACCACGGAAAACCATTTTCAGGGCTGCCGATAGTGGGATTCGAACCTACTATCTCCCGGATGCAAGCTCACAGCCGCGCGCCTCTACGCGCACGGCCAACTCGCCCGGTCACGTAGGTTTCAGGGTGTCCTGTGTGTCCTGTATGTGGCTGAAGTAGTCCGGCTAGATAACGGGCGATATCGTGCGTCGGAGATCCTATAGCGCTCACGATAGGTCGCAGAGGTATGCCTTCTTTATGGATTTTAGGAAGGCCATACAATTTAGGAGGTATCGGGTCCGAGGATATCAGCTTCTTCTGTATTTCGGCTGGGATACTGGAATATTTTACTAGTATGTGGAGTTCGTTCTTAATGCGGTTGGTAGGGTTTCTTACTTTTCTGTATATAGAATCGGTGAGTAATTGTTCTATTTTCCGAGTGTAGTCGGTGCGTGTCATTATCACCGTAGCGTTGCCTTCATCTGCGGGTAGGATAATTGTTTGCGTATCTTGACGTAGTGTTTTTAGGTCATGAATTTCTTCTTTGGTCAAATTGGATGGCGGCGGCTTTGCGGTTCTCAGTAGACATGATATATCCTGTCTGATCTCCTCTGCAGATTCGGTAGGAAGGTGTCGGATTGCAATTTCAACTTTGCTAATTATTTCTTCCACCGGTATACTATTCGGAGCTACTGCGTAGTTGAGTCCTTTTTTCAAGACCGAGGTAGTAGGTTCAGTGAGTGGCTTGTCTGTGAGGTTTACTATTACATTCTTCTGCAGTGGGACAGGTGGTTTCGGTTTCTGTTTTTGTACGAGGCGGTTGAATTTTTTGTTTTCCTTGGCAGTGGCTAGTTCCAGTGTACGCTGAGATGTGTGTTGTTAATGCTGTCTAATGTGGTCCAGTCATTGAGAGACAAAGTGCTGGCAAGTTGCAGGTGGAGGTGAAATAATTTATTGTTGAGGTGGTCCAGAGTCTGTCTGGTGTCACTGATCCGTTCTCTGAGGAGTTTTGTGCTGGTTTCGTGAAGAATATGGTCTGTCCGTCGGTTCTTGGTGTGATATTTCAGTCTCACACGTGCTGGTATAATGCTGTTGTCCCTGCAGCGTTTCAGAAAGGTAAGTCGAGCCAGGTAGTTACTCATTATCTTTCGAAGGTTGTCGAACTGCCTAGTAGCTTTGAGAATATCCTCCCCGTAAAGGTTTCGTATCTTAGAAGTGAAGCTTCCACGGTGTGAAGAATTATTTAATTTAATTTCCGGGTTGAACCGTGTTCTAGTTGTCTGTACATCACGTACAGTTTGCCGATGTCTCGAATACATTGCAGTATCCGCGAGGCTATCGAAATCAAGAAACATCCGAACAATATAAATTTAGAAGAAGGATATAAAATCAGTAATTCGCTTATCATTCATAGTTTAAGACATACAGACCACAACATAAACACACGGGCCGAAACCCCATTACATAACAGCGCGGGCAAGCCCCCACTACCTGGCTGTGACACATACCTTCCAGAATGCTCACGAGACAGCCAGGGCTTACGTCAGCCAGAAAGGCTAGGACATAAAACGCCAAGGTTAGGGCCACTCTAAAGGAGCAGCTGGCTGTCGTAGCGAGAGGTCGTACGTGCCTGTCGCTCCGTTGTCTCTCTCCTTGCCAGGCGCTCAGTACTTTCAAGTGCTAACCAGGCAGCTGTACTTATTAGTACAACTTCGAAAGGGCTTTTGTCTGAGCTGAGCACTTCTCAGTGCTCGCTTATTCTTATTCTCTTTCAGGAGTACCAGGATGAAGAATACGGACGTGTGGCGAGCAGCAGACTACTGCTGGGCATCGGAGGAACGAGCCGCCTGCACCCGAGCCGGAGCCGGAGACCGAGGTGGAGACGGAGCCGTACAGGGACGGGTGCGACCCCCCTGACGGCTTTCTCTTCTCCGAAGGCCACACCGAACCGGAGTACGAGGCGCTGCTCGTGTACTACAGGCCAGGGCGCCCTGTAACTTCTGAACGGGGCCTCGTCCTGGACAGAATGCGGCGCCCTCGCCGAGGAGGCAGGATCATCTCGACAACCATGGCCGTCGAGAGCTTCCTACCAGGAGGCCTCATTATCCGGCACCATGACCAGGAGAGGATGCGCGACGCAGAGAAGGAGCTTTCTACTCTGTTCCAGGTCATCCGTCTACCAGGGAGGGACGGCGTGCCAGGGATGAACACCGGCGCAGTCAGGGCCGCGACGGAGACCAGGGAGACGCCGAGGAGGCTAAGGAATAGGGCGGTTAATACCGACCTAGTCCTGGCCACCCAGCCGGCGACCAGCGACGCCATCACGGAGGTGGGGCATGACGCCCCCTGGCGCCGCGACGGTGCGACTTCTGTGGAGGAGGACGCCCCCTGGCGTTCTGAGGCTGCTGTCCAGGCCCAGCCTGACAGCACGTCTGTCGAGCTGCAGACCTCGATGTGCGCCCCACAGGACAGGGAATGCACTCAGGCGTTAGCACCGACCGACGCCGCCGCCGCCGCCAGCCAGGAGAAGGAAGAAGACGGCGACGCAGCGGAGCCATCAGAAACCCTGGGGTCACCAGGCCGGGAGGAGGGCCACCAGGACGAGGCCTCTTCCCCCGCCGAGAAGCAACCCCCGGGAAGAAGAAGAAGACGACGCCGCACCAGGAAGCAGAAGGCGTCGCTGGCTCACCAGGAGAGGACCGCCAAGCCGCAACCCAGGACTGCTCCCAGGACAGCAGTCAACCGAGGAGCCAACCAGGAGAGGACCTCAGCGGGTAGCGGCAGTCAGGTGAGAGTAAAACGTCCCCCTCAGCAGCTCTTGCAGTGTTTCCGCTGTCTGAGGTGGGGCCACCGTCAAGTTAGCTGTGGACTCCAAGTGAAGTGCAACCGCTGTGGTGGTGATCACCACTACACGGCCTGCGCAACACTTAAGGAGGCGCCGGTGTGCGCCAATTGCGCGGGGGGCCACCCGGCCTCCCACCGCAGTTGCCCAGTCTACAGGGCCATGGCGCGGGCAGAGAGGAGGGAGGCCCGGCGCCATGACCCACCCCATTCCAGGAGGCCCCCGCCTCGGCGGGCTTGGCCTCATTCTCCGGGATCGGAGACTGGGTACGAGGTACCCCAAGGAGGTGGAGTCGTGCGACAGGCCCTAGTGGTACTTGACGCATGGCTCCGCAGCCGGCAAGGACCGCGCTAGTCCCAGCAGTGCCCAGACGGACTGATCCCCAGGCGATGGAATGGCGAGGAATTGGTTTATGTTTTGTGCATGTTACCTGTTCCTAACTAACACAACCTCTGGTCTTTTTCCAGCCCACATCCTTGCATGTGCTATCACAAGATGTCAGGTTTTACATGTAGGCTCTTTCTTCTTTCTGCCTATGTGGTTTTTCCCTGACCCTTCAATACCAAACTTCAATACCATATACCTAATACAATATCGCCTGGTAGCGTGTTTGACATGGAAACAGGCAGATACTCCTTGTATCACTTCCCACTCTTCCCTGCTATCTCTTTCTTCTTCTTAGAAATAATAGCATGTCGGAGGCCATGTAGATTGAGTCGTTGGTCACGCGGGGGGAGCGGGCTTCGGGGGCCCCCCCGAAGAAAAAAAAAAAAAAAAAAAAAGGCCACTCTAGCAGTGTAAATAGCTGCCTGGGAGACTGATTACCTCGAATCGAGTAGGGGTATTTCAGTCACCTTGACAAAAAATACTGCAATGTATTCGAAACGTCGGCAAACTTTGCGTGATGTACAGGCAACTACAACACGGTTCAACCTGGGAATTAAATTAAATAAAAGTTTATTGAATTGCATTTGGCCAACATACAGTAGTTGATTAAATATTCTGTCTGTATGAAAGGATGATATGCCGCAAATTGAGGTAACTGACAATGCAGCGTACTTCGTAGTTACTGCTTTCGCCGCTCAAATGTCGGACTTTCCGTCCGACCAACCGAGTAGAGGAGGGGTGGCTACGACTCTACCGTGACTTTACTCCTCTGTAGTCGGGAAACGGAGAAGGACTCGCCCTCACTATCGGCTGTCCTGAGAATGGTTTTCCGTGGTTTTCTATTCTGATTTAATGACACTAATGACCTATGTCGAATTTAGTTTAATCGTTGTGTTACTGCAACACGGGAAGAAACGGATGTGTACATTTAAATGAAACCAGGTATTCGGTTCAGAATAGGGTTGACTATGATCTTAGATATAAGTTATTCAAATCATTTCAGCAGGGCGGGGGTGCTTATCGTTGGTTTTACACGAAAATAGCTCAAGGCGATTTTTCGTTCTATACTTTTTTCCGATACAGCCAAAATAAGGAAAATATCAATGGCAGTCGTGTGAGAGCAGGTGACTAACTTTATAGACTGAAAAGAGAGTTACTGTGGAGATCGTTCCGGCAACGTTTTAAAGGCTTTGTACGTCTGTTAGTAGTTTTTGATTATTAACTCAATACATGGCTTTCTTTTATACGGAATTGAAGAGATCAAATCAAGATCGGTAATAATGCACAAGAATATGAAAGTCCAAAGGATTACAAAGAGCAAGGAAGCGAGTAAATAACAACAAGCCGCTGACAGGTAGAGGCATGCCCACTAATGCATCTCAAAATCAGAGGGAACAATACGAGGGGTGGACACAAATATGATAATACACATTGTGATTGTCCCGTCAGGTGGTGATTATTATTGTTATTTTAAGAAAAAGTCCTACTAGGCAACCGTCCTCTATATAGGCCTAACACTAATCAGAGAGAACAAATGGTAGGGATCCGACCCCTTGAAAAATGAAGATATCGGCCGAAGAAAGAAAGGAACGCGAAGGCCGTGAAAATGAAAGACTCCCTAGGCCTCGATACCTAATACCGTCGGGGTCGGAAAAGAAGAGTTGACCAAGGGAGGTCGAATAGGACAGATGAAAGTAAGGAGCCTGACACAAGTAAGTGTAAGCAATGCCAGGACTCAGCTAAGAGCCCCGTAGTCGCCAACCCACGCTCCAAAGTTCAGACCCCCTGGGGCCCCTATTAGTTGCCTCTTACGACAGGCGGGGGATACCGCCCCCACCCACAGGGGCTGACTGTCCCGTCAACGACGGATACTACAGCTAATGAATTAAGTACGTAAAATGTGGTAAGTGATCGTAATTAATACTGGTCGGAACACATGGCTCAACATTGGTCATTAACGAGTGCGGCTACGGAGAAGTCAGCTGCATTTCTTCTTCTTCTTTTTCTTCTGCTTTGAATCTGTCTTGAGACAGGTATCAGCAGGACATCCTCCATGATTCTCTGTCCTGAGCAACTTGTTTCAGATGTTCATAGATTTTACTTTGCTTGACATCTTATTATGGTGTATTTTATTCTATCAATATTTTCCTATGTTTGTAATGTGATCTCTATTTGTAGCATTATTTTATTGTGATTTTGCCTTGTGTTGGCTGTTTTGTAATAATAATAACAAGAAGATATCCCCAAAAATAAGGAGTAAATATTAAACACAAGAATCCCAAATATATTTTAAAACTTATGGTATGACTTTTACACTCATGGACCCAAATACCGCGATCCCAAATTACCTCAGTTATCCCATTAATAATATAATTACTTTCACATAACATGGTTTCAGATATATTTTTTCTACAACCAGAAGTCACGAGTTAATGCATGTTAAACAATGTTTCGATCGCTGAAAAATATTCCAACAAAATCAAGTGCTGAAAATCTTGTCGATAAGTCCTTTTAAGGTAGGTACATATTAACTTTGCTTTCTTCCCGCGGCGTCATAAATTACTTGAATTGATTCCATAACGGTTTTCTTTGTTGAGTCATTTTAAGATAATATCTTATTGAATAAACCAACGGATAGTAGAGTTTCAGTTCTAAATATATAATAAATTGAGATTACTTACATCAGTCAATATGAATACTTTTTTCTTTGCTAGTGGCTTTACGTCGCACCGACACAGATAGGTCTTATGGCGACGATAGGATAGGATAGGATAGGATAGGATAGGATAGGATAGGATAGGATAGGATAGGATAGGCCTAGGAGTTGGAAGGAAGCGGCCGTGGCCTTAATTAAGGTACAGCCCCAGCATTTGCCTGCTGTGAAAATGGGAAACCACGGAAAACCATCTTCAGGGCTGCCGACAGTGGGATTCGAACCCACTATCACCCGGATGCAAGCTCACACTCTTACTTTACCAGCTCATTGTCTTCTGCGCTTAAAACGTATTACACCGTAAGTTTTCATGCTATTGACAATTTCACACACTTCCACTTCGTTTGAAAAGCATGTATAAAATACTTCAATGTACTTTTTAGAATTTTAGGGTTTATCTTCTTCTTTGCTTCTCTCTCTCTAAATCTTTGTCTCGTCTTCATTTCTATACGCCAGAAGCCGAAAATATTGAACAATTTGTACACCTCAATTTTACAAGATTAGGGCCTATCTATTTCTTTTATGTTGAACGGTTAATTATCTCTAAGAGAAGGCAATCCTAAACTTCATCAGCATGCACTCATTGGCCAGGACTCCTGCCACGGTACAGAACTAGGCACGCCATGAAATTTTGGACACCCCTGAAAGAAAAAAGTAACTCCACGCATACATCGGTCATGATTCCTTCTGTCACATAGTGCTTAAACGAAAGTCCCTTAGATTTAAAACAATGACTTGGTCAACTTATTAGTAAATATAATGAGTTAAAAGCTATTAAATTTAAAAAATAGGTGAGTAAACAAAGGAAATGTTTCATATTTTCTTATATTACTAGCAGCTGCTGAAGCTTTCCATTAATTAATTGAAGGCTTACTGTACAATCAAAGTGAAAGCAACGTTCTTTTCAAAGGGAATTCATCAACACGTATCTGGCCGATCTCTCCAGCACCTACTGTAATATCACTCCAATCCAGTGCGTTCAATTGACTCCTTTGTTACGGACGGAATCATTCGTTTTAATTCCACCAAATGCACAGTCACATTTGAACGCTGGCGGCGCTGGCATGGATGTACTGGCCAATGGTACGCAGTCTTCTCATAGGAACTTTTTTTCTTTTTACAATTTCCTTTAGGTCGCACCGACACAAATAGGTTTTATGGCGACGATGGGATAGGAAACTGCTAGGAGTGGGAAGCGGTCGTGGCATGAATTAACGTATAGCCCCAGCATTTTCCTGGTGTGAAAACGGTAAACCACGGAAAACCATCTTCACGGCTGCCGACAGAGGGATTCGAACCCACTATCTACCGAATGCAAGCTCACAGCTGCGCGACCCTAACCGAAAGCCCAATTCGCACGCTATTCTGATACAAGACAGAAAAGAGAGGCTCCACATAGCTTCTGGAAACTCACAAAACCAATGACGTCTTGTTTACAATCCTCCAATTCAAGTGGTATTTTTCTGTATACCCTGAAAGCTACTGAAGAGAACTTGAGTTGCGTGGCAATACAGGGAGAATGGGTCAAGGATTTGAACTGAAGACGAAGATGATAATCAGCCATAGGAAGCCTATTTGAAAAGCGAAAGCACGGGTTGGGGTGAAGGTCTAGGTGAAGTAATTTGTACATGCACATACTAAAGCTTCTCTAGACGAACTGAGAACATCTAAAAGCCTCGGCTAGGTAGCCAATAATAATAATAATTATTATTATTATTATAATAGTATGCTCTCAGCTACCGATCTTCTGCAGTGTGCCATCTAGGCGGCCTGCTTACCAATTTCGACTTTCCGATTGTGTTGCTATCGAGCAACGAACGCAGAATTTTACTGGAATGGACACTATGGCTGTTTTAACTGTGCCATCAAGAGAAACTGGGCTTCACATGCCAACGGCAATGACACAGGTGCCAAGATTTTCGACTACCTCCGCCGGGATCGAAACCGCAAACTTGGGATCAAGAGACGAACATTCTACTACTGATCCACGAAGAAAGTTATTTTCGCTAATGATGAACGGTAACATATAAATTAGTTATCTTATGGAAGAATGCTTAGTAGGCATCATACCCTTCGCTAACAATATCTGCGAACTCGGTCGAGACATTCACAACAGAATACGCCTTGTTGCAGGAAGAAACGACTGATTTGTTCCACACACAAATAATCAATCCCTGCAGTTCCCTCGAAAGTCACAGTAGTCTTTGTATTTAAATTAATGCCTTCACCGCCAGGAAACCAACTCCACAGGCTCAGAGTAGCTCTTCAGGCTTATACATGTACCGTACGGATATGGAGGAATGCTTCTTTACTATTCTAACTTCCGGCGATGAAGGCGAGGATACGTTGATCACCACGACATTCGTTGGCTTTAAAAAAATATCTGATAATCATTATGAAGAAGGGTGGATCGACTAAAAGTCGTCTGAAAAGTAGAGTAAATGAAGAAGTGCTCTACTGGGAAGTAGAGGCGAGTCCTTTCAGGAAAATAATGTACCCAGTCAAACCACCGTTGCTTTCAAATATCAGCTTAAAGTAGGCCTACATTATACACAAAGACTAACCTGCATTTTGACGGCAATGATGATAGAGGCGAGGTCTGGACCTAGGGGCTTCAGCACCACGAGCCGGGAGAGTGTGAGCGAACATAGTCTGGAACAAAACAGAGAAATGAGCACAACAACGAAACGAACTATATGTTGTAAACTGAAAGAAGAAGGGATTCACATAAACTTCAATTAAATAAACAACTTGTTGATTTTGTATGTTGTTCAAAAGACCTCTCATTCTCATCTTCTGTCGAGCTGGATTATACTACGACATAAAGCTTTTCAACATGTTCCCAATAAATTAATAATAATAATAATAATAATAATAATAATAATAATAATAATAATAATAATATCATAAATATGCAGGTGCTTTTAAATACAGTATGTGTCCCTGTTATTCGTACAGGCTTCAGTTTCTCATTAAGTCTCGTATATTCACAGTAACGATTGAAAAACTGAAATAAAACGTACATTACGGGTAAAAATATGATTTGTCAATGATAATTCGTTAGTCAAAACCATACTTATCTACATACAGGCAGGAAGATTTTATATGAATATGCCGGCATCGACAAACGGGTGTACCAGTTGAATTCGTACACTTGGACAGGATGATGCTCACCGTTTACTTGCGATGCACTGAAAAGTCTCAGTGACGGCATACGACTAGTCAAGTTTGTTAGTCTCCTTCCAAATGTATCTGTGGTGGACATGGGTAGGAGTGCAGAGTTAAGTACGGAGCTTAAGAATACTATATATCAACTGCCACTTCAAGGATTTTCATTACGAAAAATTTGACAAGTGGTCAATAGAACACATTCTTCGGTGCAATATGCGGTTGATAAATGTAAATATACTCTACAGTAAAAGAGGTCCAAGAACACTCCAAGGAAACCCAAGAGAAAGTGTTTAACTGAAAGGAAAGAATATTTTTTGTTGGGCTGCTAAAGTCAGATTCCAAATTAAGTACACCAGTACTGATGCAACTCACGGAGGAACGACCTGGAAAGAAGATCAGCAACTCCACCATCCGTCGGATACTGTATCGGCATAGATACTATGGAAGAATTCCCTGGAAAAAGGCCATTCGTAAGTTGAAAAACAGACGGCTTAGACTGTCATTCGCTAAGGAGCATGTGTATAAAGAGAAAGAATTCTTGACTGACGTTATTTTGTATGGTGAGACAAAAATTAATCTTTTCGGGTCAGATGGCATCCACAGAATATGGATAAAAATTGAAACGGGCAATGAATTGGCAAACACACTCTACAACTGTAAAATACGGTTTGGGTCTGTAATGTTTTGGGGCTCTATGTTAGCCAGAGGTGTTGGTAAAATATATTTCATTGACGGAATAATGAACAAGGAGGGCTATAATGCAATCCTAGGGTAAACGTTAAGCAGTGTGCCGAAAAAAATGGGGTTTCCACCTGTTTATATGTTCCAGCATGATAATGACCCAAAACACTCTTGCTGATATTGATAAGACATGGTTGATCTGGGATATTCCTAAGCAACTAAGAACACCTCCCAAGTCTCCGGATTAAAATCCCATCGAAGATCTTTGGGCTACGTTAAAGAGGAATATCCGTAGGCAACGTGTGCGTACAAAGGAGGAACTTAAAAGCGTGATTCTTCAGGAATGGCAGAAAATCAGCTCCGACATGTGCAAGAAATTAGTGCATCTATGCTGCGACGATGTCAGGAAGTTACAAATGCTAGGGGACATTCCACTAGATACTAACATGTTCCAGGAACCCTTTATTTTTTGTTTATTTCAAGTGTTCAGTTTGCTTGTACGAATAGGAAAGATACAAGATTATGGACGCGCTTTTCTTTATTAGAAGCTGTATGTTTTGTTAACATGATTGCAAACAGATACAGTAGGTATATGTTTTCTGAAGGCTTTTTTGAATATATGTTCAGTGAATAAAATCATTTTCAGTTTATTATTTGCTGGCAGTGCGTTGAGGTACTAAAGCAAACAGCTGGCAGTGCGTTGAGGTACTAAAGCAAACAGCCCGTACGGATAGAATAGGTACATACTGTAGCTCAAAGAAGTGCAGACGGTCTTTTCCCATCTTTACACACAGTTGTTCCTAGGCATTTCCGTGCTGTTATACTACAGCATCCCTGTATGCCACCCATTCACTTTCTATATCCTGAACCTGCTTACTGTCTACTGTTCGAAACTCCTCACCAATCATATCCATGTACTTCTGTCTATTTTCCTCGTCCTGGAATTTTCTACCCTTATTCGTTTGCAGACAGATTTCACTTTCTCTACCCTAGGCCTAGAGATACTTAGTTCACTACAGATCAGATAGTGGTCAGTATCATCGAAGAATCCGCGAAAAACTCGTACATTCCTAACAGATTTCCTGAATTCAAAGTCTGTTAAGATATAGTCTATTATGGATCTGGTACCCCCAGCCTCCCATGTATAGCGGTGAATAGCCTTATGCTTGAAGAATATATTAGGTATTAGGTAAACCCAGTCCAGCAAACTCTTCCCATTTCCATTAGCTTCCATATCTTCCCCACATTTACCAATCACCCTTTCGTATTCTTCAGTTCTATTCCCAATTCTCGCATTGAAATCGCCCATTAGCACTATTCTATCCTTGCTGTTGACCCTGACCACGATGTCACCTAATGCTCCATAAAACTTGTCAACTTCATCCTCATCTGCACCCTCACATGGTGAATACACGGACACAATTCTTGTCCTAATTTCTCCAACTATCAAATCTACCCACATCATTAGCTCATTTACTTGCCTAACAGAAACTATGTTGCGTGCAATGGTGTTCCTGATAAAGAGCCCTACCCCAGACCCTGCCCTTCCCTTTCTAACACCCGTAAAGTACACTTTATAATCTCCTATCTCTTCCCGAATATCACTTACTCCTAGCACATCCAGATGCATCCTCTTTGCTGACTCAGTCAGTTCTACCTTCTTTCTTCCATAAGCCCCATTAATATTGATAGCTCCCCATCGAATTCCATTTCGTTCGCCAAGTTGTTTCCAAGGAGTCCCTCGCCTGTCAAATGGGAGTGGGACTCCATTACTCCCATAGGTCCGAGGCTTGTTTAAAATGTTCTGAGCTCGGTAAATTCATGAAGCAGGATGTTACCCTACTTGCACAGAATATGTCCGAGATGCCCACTGCCATTCCATAGCAACTGGTATCCCGACTCTCAGGACCACTTACTAGGCTACTCAGCCGTTGCCCATGGTTCACGAACTAGGACGTGACTACAGTAACCTACAAACATGAACCACAAACTGATAGTTTATAATAAACAACATTTCGTTTGCTTTACAATGCGTGAAGTATTACAAAGGTATATGCGTGAATGTCGGTCAATGTATTATTATTATTATTATTATTATTATTATTATTATTATTATTATTATTATTATTATTATTTCTTGCTCAAAAATGAGCGAATTCGAACAAACATCAAGGGCAGTGCCTGTCCACTGTATGTCCTGCAATAACTACCAAATGGCATGTTTCATAATGAACTTCATGCAATGCTCTCACTCATAGTATGAATTATGGTACTGGTTCGGTCTCAAGTCGGATCGTGTTTCCATTTGATGCATACCAACAATTTCCACCTCTAGTCAAAAATAATGTTCAATATCCATTCATCCGTCTACAAACATGCACGCCCCAGTTAAAATATGATTAAACTCAGTTAACAAAGCGGTTCGAGGGAAATTTAGTTACAGTACTTTCAATGGTGTTAGTTTCAACCACTGCCTGCTCGATCTGCATCCGATGGCTGCTTATACTGCCTGCTCATTACAACATTTTAACATGGCACTAAATGAAACACTCCATTTACAAATACCCACAGCAGGTGGCAGCACCAACCGGCTCCAGACCTGTCGGAATGAAATAGCGGGAAATAGGATAGGCTGTACTTGTTTTCAGTGAAAATGGTGTACTGCTGCGTGCCTTTCTGCAAATCAAAGAAAGGGAAACTAGAATGCCGTGATATTTCATTCCATGATATACCTTCAAGTACACAACTGCGTCGAAAGTGGTTAAGTATTATATCCAGGGAAGGAAACAGCAAGGGAAGTAAATGGATTCCTTCTGATTATTCCGTGGTTTGCAGTCTACATTTCGTAAATGACGATTTCAAAGTGACCAGCAAAACGCGAAAATTAAAAACAGGATCTGTACCCAGCCCTTTCCCTGATTATCCAGCTTATAAACAACCGCTAATTTCAGCGATGATTAAGAGAAGGGATTCAAGCACAGAGACGTCTAACAAGAGCTCTTCAAACACCATTGCAGAAAATGGTAAGCGTAAGGTTTGAAGTATTACATACTAAGTAATATAATATCTGGGGACATTGTACTGTTAATGTGAAGGTACAAAACAGAATAATACGCTGTCATAGATTCCATTGTCCGCCTCTGTGGTGTAGTGGTTAGTGTGATTAGCTGGTAACGCCGGAGGCCCGGGTTCGATTCCCGACTCTGCTACGAAATTTAAAAAGTAGCACGAGGGCTGGAACGGGGTCTGTCATATATCCTACGATTAAGCAGTTATCAGATATCCCCTTTATCCTTTTTCTATAAACTATACTTTATTATTCCGTCCCATACTATGTGAACAGATCTTCAAAAATATACAGGTTTTTATTACAAAGGAGATTACACACAGAAACAAAACACACTAGCTCCTCCCAAAGAGGTCCAAGAAGTACAATTAAAGTTCTGTGATTCACGCTGGTGCTGCCACAGGGTCCACTCAGCCTCGGGAGGTCAACTGAGTAGAGGTGGGATCGATTCCCACCTCAGCCATCCTGGAAATGGTTTTCCGTGGTTTCCCACTTCTCCTCCAGGCAAATGCCGGGAGCTTCCTTCACCCTACCTTGTCTATCCCTTCCAATCTTCCCATCCCCGCAAAGCCCCTGTTCAGCATAGCAGGTGAGGCCGCCTGGGCGAGGTACTGGTCATCCTCCCCAGTTTCATCCCCCGACCCAGAGTCTGAAGTTCCAGGACACTGCCCTTGAGGCGGTAGAGGTGGGATCCTTCGCTGAGGGAAAAGCCAACCCTGGAGGTTAAGCAGATTAAGATTCCATTACGAGTCTTTTGCTAGCAGTATAAAATCGTGTCAATATACTGCTCTTTTTATTACTATTATTATTTACGCAAGTAGGGACTATATAGTTAATTGGTTAATTCCATTGGCTCGGGGGCTGGGTGTGTGTGGCATCTTCAGCATTAGAAATCATCCTCGGTAGGGCTTTCATCTTCACAGATATGCAAGTCACCTAATAGGCCGTCTATTATTATTATTATTATTATTATTATTATTATTATTATTATTATTATTATTATTATTATTATTATTCCCTGAGTATGTACTTGATTTACTGGAAGATTTTCGTGAGCCCCCTGAGTCAGTGTGTGTCACTTCGGAAACTGCTTACCAGGGATTAGTGTGCGGTTATTTAGTGCGTGTAATAGAAGAAAAAACAGAATGCAGCACGTGCTTGAATAACGTTTCTACCTCATTTAATGCATCCCCATTGATAGCTGAGCTATCCCTAGCAACGATTTATTGGCCTAATTATGGGGCTTCAGAAATTTGTTGAGGCGGCTCTACCGTACTGCAAGAAATCTGCAAGTCTGCTCCAGACTATAAAAAAACTATGTTCTACCTTCTTTGTGCCAATGTAAGTTTTTAAATTGTTTTAGTAACAATAAGCACCAGGAACTTGTGTCAGAAACTGTGGTGGCCAAAGTCGTGAAACCTCTACTTAGTAATGTAGTGAAGTACCATACAGACAAAGTTTCCAGGTTTTCTTGTTCGTCGAAACCTCTTTCTCGAAGAGTGCTGAAGCTATAACTCTCTAGAACACCACTTTATACGTAAAATTCTTTAATTTTTCTCTTACTTTCAGATTTTAAATTTTGCTGGTATGCTTCCCGCGGTAAATGGGTACGTCTGGTGCTGCCATCTAGCGGCAGATTGTTTGTAAGGCGTGTTACACGTTTGAGTATGGAATGAGCAGGCAGTATAAGCAGCCATCGGATGCAGATCGAGCAGGCAGTGGTTTCAACTCCAAGCTCGAGTCATTGTTTGCTTTATTTTCAACAAAATAAACTTGCTCAGTGATTTCATTTGTAATCAATAGTCTATTACCAAATCTCTTACCCAACAATAGCCCTCACATTACAATACAGTACAATTATTTGTTACATACTAGCTGATGTACCCGTGCTTCGCTACGGGATTCTCAGAAAGACTGACTTGGTGGTTTTCCTAACTTAATCCAACATAGGTCATTACAAAAACGTCAGTAGGAATGTAGCGATTGAAAGCAATGTTATCATATAAAATACTCGATCAAATGAAACACCGCAAACTTTCTCACTTTCAACGAACAGTACTACGGTGCCGATCTAAGAGTCCGAAGTTCCAGAGCTGGAATAACCAGGTCGCAGACTGCCGTGAACACTCCTCTGTCATTATTCCGTTAAACATGCACACTACTCATTCCAATCAGTGCCTCCGAGTAGGGATTGAATAGCTCGAATACTATGATGAATCAATGTGTTACAAACCAGATATATCAGAAAATGTATGAACCAGAGGAATGGCATGCTACTTCCCGCCAATATACAGGCAGGCTGTTTCAGTCGGTACGACCAGGCGAGTTGGCCGTGTGGTTAGGGGCGCGCAGCTGTGAGATTGATATATATAGATTTATCTATACGACCACTAATGACATAAATAACTTATTTGAGAATTACATTTCAGGCCTTCCCCTAAACTACCATTTCACTCAGCATGATTAAAATAATTTATAGCCTAGATTGTAGCGGTTCATCACCCGACTTTACATTCCGATTTTCATTAAATTCTCTTCAGCCGTTTTCTCGTGATGCGTGTACATACATACAGACAGACAGACAGACAGAAATTACGGAAAAGTAAAAAATGCATTTTCATGTTACTGTGGACATGACCGATACAGAAATACCATTCTTTTTAAATTCTGAGCAATGTACAGACAAAACTCTTATTTTATATATATAGATTTAAACTGCCATTACATGGAACATTATAAACACAGCAAATTATGAAGGATTTTCCTTATACAGTTCAGATAAAGTATTATGTTTCACCCGCACAAGACATTTACTTATGTATCTCTCAACGGAAGTAACAAACCCATCTACCTCTAGTATAGCAGGTGTCTCGCAGTAAAGTCTATCCTAATGAATAAAATTACCAAATGATCTTCATTTTCACCTTCATGGGCTGATAGTCAAGACCTACCACAGCAGTATTTGAACAGTTTTTTCATAAAATAAGAGGTTTGGCACAGAGTACCGAGAACAACTAATATTTTCTGTTCAATTTTATTTGGAATAGCCATGCGTACAGTACATGAAGAGATATGTAACCTTTATTTACAATCAGTGATCCGCATGAGTTACTGTCACCCCGTGAACACAGTAATTAAAACTGCGACGACTTTTCCTCCTGGCGAAACTTACAAACTTATTTTTCACCCCATTTACCATTCTACCATTATCTACTGTCCATTTCACAACTTTTTAAAGGTCCTTTTGCAGTCGCTCACAATCCTGTAACATTTACTATACCGTACATTATAATATCATTCGCCAAAGCCTTATTTGTGATTCCACTTCTGTATACACAAGAAGTCCAGTAAGACAGCCTTGCGGGATGGATACCCCTCTTAATCATTACTGGATCAGATAATGCTTCACCTGCCCTAATTCTCCGAGTTGTATTTTAGCAAGCCACTGAAATTTAGAAATATAGCTGTGAAAATCAATTCACACTCCATCGAAATTTAACTATCGTACTTTGTTCCTTCGTTGAAGACTACGCCAGGAACCCACTGTTTTCCTCGCATACACGTGGAGATTCCCTTATGTTAATCGCATCGAGAAACCGGAGGGTCCTTATTTTTGTAAACGTGCTTACAATGAATGCTAGAAGACACAACAGTCCAAAAAAGCAACGTATGCGTGTGGGGTCGGGTCTGGGAGTTGGGGATGTGTATAGAACTGTTTTATGGAAATGATTTATTGAATTATGATAAGGACCTATAGGAACTAAAGTTTTAAAATATATCCGAACCACAGAGATGCGATTCCTCATTTCATGGATTCTGCCCCACGAACAACAATGAAATGGAGGTGAAAAAACACACACACACACACACACACACACACAACGTATAGGGCAATTATTTTTGTTTTGGAAAGCATGCTAAACCTCGTATCCGTGTGAATTTAAAGTAGGCCTAGCTAGAATAAATCTCACCCACGGAGTTTTAGGAAATTGACCTTCTTTGTGTATATTTTGGTGTGTTGTATATGACATCGCTATTATTTTTGTATTGTAATGAAATTGTAATTTATTTCATACATGCAGAATATATCTTATTCCAAGGAATTTACATTAAGATAGCATGTGTCAGGTGTGATAAAAATGTAGGCAGAATAATATCGCAAAAGACGACACCGTCCAATTACATACACCTCATCACATCTGACGCCCGATTTCGTATCACTGTCCACTCCACTTCGTGCACAGAAGGTCCTCCACCGATGTGTGTGCGTTAAACGGTATTAGGACACTAAAAGGTCTGAATCTTAACCACTCTTCTGTTAGCCAGGCAAACCGAGAATTTAAAAGCTCACCAGAAAATTGGGAAATAAAATCAATTTGAACCGAGATCAAAACATACACACTACACTACTGTATTATGAGCAATCTGTAATTGCAAAGGAAGAGAACAAGAAAAATAATACTTATTTAATGTTCGTTTATCCAGAAACTTCTGAAGGAAACAAGCCTCTATTTATAATACGCTCTTTGAACATTTCTGATACTATCTCGTCAATCTGTATGCAAGAATAGGACCTCAACCATGATGTTTACAACATGAGCTCATTGTGTACATTTTGTGTGATATATATGTATATATTCTGTTCATTTGCTGTGTATTTTGATGTGTTTCAGATTATGTATCTGTATTGGCTGTATGGTCGTCATCTGGCTGAAAGTCATAAATACACTTTTTTTAAGAAAAACTTTCGTTCTACCTGTTGCCGTAACAGATGGTGGGAAGTGGGAATTTCCTCCCCTACAAGGACCGCTTCACACTAGGTGATAGGAATCGGCGACCGGAATCGGCTACAGAGTAGCTCAGGTGAATTCCGTGTCGCCGGGCGGTAGCCGGCAGCGCTACTTAGCCGCCATCTCAGTTCATCATGAGTTCTCAGCAGAGAATTGTCTCTTGCTGCTCTTATTATTGTAGAAAAGAAAGAAAAAAAAAGGATCGTAGATTTCATTCACATCCCATGTTGAAAGATAGTTTGGAAAAGGGACTTTTCTATAAACTACTCAATTATTTATGTCATGATGGTACCAAGTGTTTAGTTACTTCATTTTTCTCTGTAGACTACCGAGAGGACGGTACTGTGGAGTTGTTCGTACACACGACAACATTTTGACGATTATTGGCTGATTCCCTTCAAACCTATTTTTTTAAAGTAAAGTCAAGAATACTCGCAACGAGATACCTTAAATATTGTTCTCCACAACTTAATAATAAAAAAATGCCTGTCTGCCCTTGTATTGGCAAAATTTCCATTATCCTCTCCTTATTCCGCATGGCATTTTCCCAATCAATTGAGGTCGGGACCTTATGTGGATCTGACCCAATTTTATGGAGCGATGTCTTTACTAGTACGTGTATCTGTGATGGTTGGTAGTGTGGTGTGTTGTGTGTACAGACGAACTAAAGCACCCAGTTCCAGAGGCAGTGGTATTAACCATACGTGATAAAAATCCCCGACCGAGCAAATGGCCGGGCAGTGTGAGCCGCGTAGCTAACATTTTGCGTTCGGATGATAGTGCGTTCGAACCCCACTGTCGGCAGCCCAATGAAGCAGATCGCTGAGCCGCAGGTGCAACCATACCCGAAAGATACCTTTGAGAGGCCAGACTAACGGATGGTTCATCAAAACAGGAGTAGCAGTCTTACGCAAGTTGCAAGGGCGGCAGTCTAGATGATTGACTGATATGGCCTTGTAATAATACTCGACATGGCTTAGCTGTGTTGATACTGCTACTCGGCTGAAAGCAACCGGAAACTACAGCCGTAACTAACTCCCGAGGACATGCAGCTCTCTCTGTATGAATGATGTACTGATGATGGCAACTTCCCGGGTAAAATATTCCGGAGGTAAAATAGTCCGCCATTCGGATCTCCGGGTGGGGACTGCACCAGAGGGGGCGATCAATCAGGAAGATAGATACTGACATTCTGCGAGTCGGAGCATGGAATGTTAGAAGTTTGAATCGTTGTGGTAGGTTAGAGAATCTGAAGAGGGAGATGGATAGACTAAAGTTAGATGCAGTTGGTATAAGTGAAGTACGTTGGCAGGAAGAACAGGATTTTTGGTCAGGCGACTACAGAATTGTCAAAACAAAATCAAACAGGGGAAATGCAGGCGTTAGTTAAATAATGAATAAGAAAACAGGGCAGCGGGTAAGCTACTACGACCAGCATAGTGAAAGAATTATTGTTGTCAAGATAGACACCAAAGCAATGCCCACCACAATAGTGCAGGTCTATATGCCTACTAGTTCAGCGGATGATGAGGAAATCGAAAGAATATATGAAGAGATTTAATACAAAATGTAAAAGGTGACGAGAAACTAATTGTGATGGGAGACTGGAATGCAGTAGTAGGCGAAGGAAGAGAAAGTAATACAGTAGAAGAATTCGGATTGGGCCAGAGGAACGAAAGAGGAAGTCGCCTGGTTGAATTCTGTACTGATCATACTTTAGTCCTTGCCAATACTTGATTCAAACACCACAAACGACGGCTGTATACGTGAACGAGACCTGGAGACACTGGAAGGTATCAAATAGACTTCATTATGATTAGGCAGAGATTCAGAAACCAGGTGTTGAATTGCAAAACTTTCCCATGAAATGCATGAAATGCCATCTGAAGTAGAAGAAATTGAAGAAAGAAAGGAATGCAAGGAAATGGGATCTAGACAAATTGCAAGAAAAGAGTGTGAGAGATTGTTTTAGGAACATGTTGCACAAGGACTAAATGAAAAGGCTGAAGGAAACACAATAGAGAAAGAGTGGATAGTCATGAAAAATGAAGTCAGTAGGGCTGCTGAAGAATTGTTAGGAAGGAAGAAAAGATCAACTAAGAATCAGTAGATAACTCAGGAAATACTGGACCTGATTGAACGACGAAAATACAAGAATGCTAGAAATGAAAAGGACAGAAAAGAATACTGGCGATTAAAGAATGAAGTGGATAAAAAGTGCAAGGTAGCTAAGGAAGAATGGTTGAAGGAGAAGTGCAAGGATGTCGAAGGTCGTATGGTCCTAGGAAAGGTAGATGCTGCATACAGGAAAATTAAGGAAACCTTTGGAGAAAAGTAATCTAGGTGTAAGAATATTAAGAGCTCATATGGAGAGCCACTTATAGGGAATGAAGACAAAGCAGAAAGATGGCAGGAACATATCCAACAGCTGTATCAAGGTAAATATGTAGATAATTTGGTTCTGGAACAAGAAGAGGCTGTTGATGCTGATGACATGGGAAACCCAATTTTGAGGTAAGAGTTTGACAGAGCTGTGAGAGATCTAAATAGGAACAAGGCACATGGAATTGATGGCATTCCCTCTAAATTACTGACTGCCTTAGGAGAAACCAGCATAGCAAGGTTATTCCATCTAGTGTGTAAGATGTATGAGACAGAAGTGCCATCCGACTTTCGGCAGAATGTTGCTATACCTATTCCCAAGAAAGCCGGTGCTGACAAGTGTGAAAACTACCCGCACCATTAGTTTAGAATTTCATACCTGAACATTTTTAACACGTATTATTTAAAGAAGAATGGAAAGACAAGTTGAAGTTGAGTTGGGAGAAGATCAATTTTGCCTTCAGAAGAAATGGAGGAACACGTGAAACAATCCTGACTTTACGTCTGATATTAGAGGATCGAATTAAGAAGGACAAGCCCACGTACATGGCGTTATTAGATCTAGAAAAACCGAGCTCGACAGCTGCAGTCGCTTAAGTGCGGCCAGTATCCAGTATTCGGGAGATAGTAGGTTGGAACCCCACTGTCGGCAGCCCTGAAGAGGTTTTCCGTGGTTTCCCATTTTCACACCAGGCAAATGCTGGGACTGTATCTTAATTAAGGCCACGGCCGCTTCCTTCCCAGTCCTAGCCCTTTCCTGTCCCATCGTCGCCATAAGACATATCTGTGTCGGTGCGACGTTAAGCCAATAGAAAAAAAGATCTAGAAAAGACATTCGATAATGTTGATTGGACTAAGCTATTTCAGATTCTGAAGGTGATTGGGATCAGATACCGAGAACGAAGAATTATCTACAATCTGTAGTGATAAGAATCGAGGGCTTTGAAAAAGAAGCAGCTATCCAGAAAGGAGTGAGGCAAGGCTGCATTCTGTCCCCCCCCTCCTCTGCAATGTCCAAAACAAAATTAATGGCGTGCAGTCGAACGAAGGCAGGTGATGCAGGTAATATTCGATTAGGAAATGAAGTCTTAAAGGAGGTAGATGAATACTGTTCCTCGGGTAGTAAAATAACTAACGGTGGCAGAAGTAAGGAGGGCATATAATGCAGACTAGCACAAGCAAGGAAGAACTTTCTAAAGAAACTAAATCTGTTCACTTCAAACATTGATATAGGAATTAGAAAGATGTTCTGAAGACTCTGATCTGGAGCGTGGTATTGTATGGAAGTGAAACATGGACGATAACTAGCTCAGAAATAAAGAGAATAGATGCTTTTGAAATGTGGTGTTACAGAAGAATTTTGAAGGTGAGACGGATAGTTCGAATCACGAATGAAGAGATACTGAATCGAATTGGTGAGAGGAGATCGATTTGGCTAAATATGACGAGAAGAGAAGAAGAGATAGATTGATAAGACACATCTTAAGACACCCAGGACTTGTTCAGTTGGTTTTTGAAGGAAGTGTAGGCGGTAAGAACAGTAGGGGTAGACCAAGGTATGTGATAAGCAGATTAGAGCAGATGTAAGATGCAATATTTACGTCGAAATTAAAAGGTTAGCACAGGACAGGGTGACACGGATAGCTGCTTCAAACCAGTCTCTGGACTGATGACACAAACAACAACATGAATGAATGAATAATCATATGGCCTCAGGTACAATATGCAAGCATTCTGAATTGACGCCATCTAGACTGCCAGGGTGTCAATTTCGCCGGTGTCTTTCACTTCTACTAGATGGCTAAGAAACAGACCTCTGTTGGGCGATCCGTGGCTGAGTGCGGAATTAATTCTGTCGGTTTAACACCGTAGTAGCCAAGTTCGTACGGCATGGCGTGCCGAATGAAATATTTTCCGGCCTTCAAAAATCTGACTACATCTCCAGGGTTTCACCCCGCGATCTTGAGATCCGGAGGCCGACACTCTACCGCCGATCGACTGAGGGAACGCAAGAGAATAAGATATGAACTAAATTTAGAATCAAACTTATCAAACACTCAGACATTTTTCTTTTTCTCTTTGCTTCACGTCGTACCGATACAGACAGATCTTCTGATGGTGGTGGGAATGGAAAGAGCTAGGACTAGTAAAGAAACGACCTTGGACTTAATTACCATGCAACCCACCATGAACCACAAAAAACGTCTTCCGAGCTCCTGACAGAGGGGTTCGAACCCACTATTCCCGAATACGAGCTGACGGCTCAGATATATGTAATAATCAATATTAAGGAATAATATATGTATGCCTATGCACAGAATGACGTTAATAATCACAGATATTAGACTACTTCTAAGCTGGTCTGGTCTAAAAACAAACTATAAAATTCAAAAATGATGACCATACTAAGCAGCAAACATAACAGGCGACATAACACCCGCAAAAGCACAGTGCCTTTCAACAAGGAGAACAAACCTTTACGCACTGCTTGGGCTGCTTTAGTAATCACAAATACATTTCTCTTCTCGCCCCAAAAATTCCCTGATGTGTGCGACTATGTTCCTTCCCTGGCTTTGAATAATCACACCGCGGCCTGCTTTGTTCTTCGGAATTTCTTATAATTCATGGTTTAAACACACGCAAACAACACACAAACAGAAATAACACAACACGAAACTTGAAATTTAAAAAATCTAGCACTAAAGCAGAATCACTCCAATACTAAACCTTACAACCTAAATATTAAACTGAACTAAGACAAGACATAACACACGAATCAACGGGAATAACAACAATAATATTAAATATTTTTTTAAAAAAATACGAGATAATAATTGTAAACGAGGGACGTAGGTAACACCGCAACCAGAAAAGGGACTGAATCACGTGGATTTGGTCGGGTAAAACACAGCTGAGGGAGGGATCGTAGCGCTCAAATGTCGAAACCCTTCTCTTATTGAACTATTTTCAGAAACTACCATCAGATGGTAAATGTTTGCGCGTCTAATATTCTTATCTAATTCCACACTTGCTGAAAACCTATTTGCCAAAGCAATATTACTGACAGTCCATTGAAAAGTTTCTGGCGTAAGCTATTATTATTATTATTATTATTATTATTATTATTATTATTATTATTATTATTATTATTATTATTGCCGTAATTCATGGTGGCGTAGTTAGGACTCATCGTTCTCTCTTCCACCTAATCCCACTTCTCTAACAGTGTACATGATTCTGAGAAAAATATTCTGAACCTTAAAAAGAACGGTTACAAACTAGAAGTAATATGACACAAAATAACACAAGCACAGTAAACGCATATTCATACACAAATTCACTCCTCAAGATTCATTCAACCTAACGACACGAGACGAGGAGATGCTCAAGGCAATACGACCTAAATTAATTTAAGCTATTTATGGCTCTAATGTTATGGGGGTGGGGGTGGGGGTGGAGGAAGTTCCATATTCTAGCTCAATTACCAACAATGGAACGGCTATATGCTCCTGACCTACCGAGAGGAACAGAGTGCGTTGTTTCAAGGGACAAAAACACGTGATTATTAACTCCGCTATTGTAGATCACGAAAAATCACAAGATTTCGTGCCATTGCCGTAACACTGTTTATGTAAAAAATTTGAATATCTTGAGCGATGTTTCCTGGTGATTAATAATCATAATGCTTTAACGTCCACTCAATCATTACAACTTTTAAGAGGCGCCGGTGTATTACAAAATTGCTCTGTACGAATAACTGGAAACGTGTTATACACAGCAATTGCATTTAAACGTTCTTAAAATTTAAGATCTCAGTTGAGATCGATCCCATGCAAAATTAGCGAATTAGTTACCCTCCACTAGTGGGTGGATTCCAGGTTCAAATCTGGGTCATTCCATACTTTCCACTTAGTGTCATAACAGTGAGGGGAAACAATACGTTACTCCAATAATAAAAAAACTGTAAACAGCACTGCTCGTTCTTTGTTAATTCAAAGTGATCTGAAAAAGTCATTTTATAAAACCTTCAGGTTGAGCATGACAGGATACATGAATGTAATTCAACAAGTTCCCAAAAATCTCTAACTATTTTTACAGTTCCACTTGTTCCATAGTACGTATCTGAACAAGCATGGATATGGGGTAAGTTTTTTTTTTTTTTTGCTACTTGCTTTACGTCGACACAGATAGGTCTTATGGCGACGATGGGACAGGGAAGGGCTAGGAGTGGGAAGGAAGCGGCCATGGCCTTAATTAAGGTACAGCCCCAGCATTTGCCTGGTGTGAACATGAAAAACCACGGAAAACCACCGCCAGGGGTAAGTTTATACATAAGGAAGTGTAACAGGAGGAAATGTAAAAAGAAACAAGCATTCTCAACGAAAACCGTCTGGTGAACGGGTCGTTGCTCACTGTAATTGCGCGGTCGTGACATCTCAGGTTGGCAGCCAAGAGACTGGTCTCACCAACCTCACTTCAGCGATTCTCGCTCGTTCTGTATAACGTCGCAGAATAAATTAAAACTACGTTCTCACTGAGCACTTCGTTTAATTGGAATTCGTGCTGCTCTGCCACTAATATATAATAGCTGTTAAGTGCTTGTTGCGATAGACCCCTGCAGGAAATACTACACAGCATCTCGCCACAGCCAGAAGAGAAAAAGAATGTACAGCAGTCAGAAAGAGGAAGTTTGATTACGAATCATTTACATTAGCCAGGCTTTGCGAAGTATCATGACTGGCTACAACTCGAACATTAGGTACATGCTTGTCCTTGTTTGCACAAATGACCATATTCTAGCCATATTACTTGAGGTTACATCCAAACAAGATAACCTGACATATGATGAAACTGCATCTTTACAATGACAGCTCATAGTGAGGGAAACAATAGGCCTACAGGATGCCTCCGAGAGACCCTCTAAACTCAGAGTCTAACTACTTCTTCGTCTTCTAATTATTATTATTATTATTATTATGTCCGCCTCCGTAGCGTAACGGTTAGTGTTATTAGCTGCCGTCCTCGGGGGCCCGGGTTCGATTCCCGGTACTGCCAGAAATTTAAGAATGGCAGGAGGGCTGGTATGTGGTTGGAATGGTACGTGCAGCTCACCTCCAATGGGGGTGTGCCTAAAAAGAGCTGCACCACCTCAGGATGAGGACACGAGTTTACTTTTATTATTATTATTAATCCTTCAACGTCCACTCAATCATTACAACTTTTAAGAGGTGCCGGTGTATTACAAAATTGTTCTGTACGAATAATTGGAAACGTGTTATACAGAGCTGTTGCATTTAAAAGTTCTTAAATGTTTAAGATCTCAGTTGAGATCGATCCCATGCAAAATTGTCAACGGACGTTATCAATCATGCTCGTTGTATCACAATCGACTGCTACGCAGGAGAGCTGTAACGTGGAGGCCGAACCACTCACGTAGATTTCCCTGCCAAAAGAATCTCCTTCGTTTGAGAATTTGCTTTACGTCGCACCGACACAGATAGGTCTCATGGAAACGATGGGATAGGAAAGGCGTAGGAGTGGGAAGGAAGCGGCCGCGGCCTTGAATAAGGTGCAGCCCCAGCATGTGCCTGATGTGAACATGAAAAACCACCGCCAGGGCTGCCGAAAGTGGGGCTCGAACCCACCACCTCCCGGATGCAAGCTCAGAGCTGCGCCCCCCCCCCCCCCCCCCAATCGCACGACCAACTCGCCCGGTGAGAAGAATCTTCTTCTACTCGGGCTGCGTCTTCTGCATCCCTTGAAAGATGAGACAGAAAACCACATATTTTTCAGAGTACTACAACCCAAGACCGAAGTAGTCGAGCTTTATTCCGTTCCTCTCTCATCCATGTCAAACCATCTTCATCCCAGAACCTACATGCCTTGCTCATCCGGATATTATACAACGGGTCAAAATATATATCTGAATGCGTGTCTCTTTACATCAATCATCTTAGGTATATTATTTTCTACTAGCTGAAACCCGTCAAGACATGACAGCCAATGTGGTAAAAATTTCTTGAAGGATTCTCTTATATCCGACATTCGCTCTACTTTATTTTCTTACAGTTTTCTTTACGTCGCGCCGACACAGCTAGGTCTTGCGGAGACGATGGGATAGGGATTGGCTAGAAGTGGGAAGGAAGCGGCCGTGGCCGTAATTAAGGTGGTGTGGAAAATGGAAAACAACGGAAAACCATTTCAGGGCTGTCGACAGCGGGGTTCGAACCCACTATCTCCCGAATGCAATCTGATAGCTACACATAGCCACTTGCAATGTGCATTCCTTGTACACTTTATCTTTTGGCACTATTGAATATTGCAATATTTAACTCGCCATGGCTCAAAACTGGCTGAGGTAAATAGAGAACTTCACGTCCCTTGAGGTTTATTGAACGTGATACAAAATGCCAAGCCAAATAGACACTGATGCGTCTTGAATTAAAATGGAAGTGTTTTATCGGATATCGTTAAGTCAATTCGAGGGATTAGAGCTCTCTATCCAGCTTTTCCCACTTATTTCCAAATCTACACAATTTTCGTTCATACTTCTTAGAATTAGGCTTGAGTATGGTTCCGTTTAGGAGCCGTTGGGAAAATGTTCCGACTTCCAAGGAAATCAAGAATAATATAGGAAATTTAAGTAGCTAGCTTTCATCTTCAGTAATAGTCTGTTGACATTAGTGTATGGTTTTGAATTACCGGGTACAAGCCCAATGACATTTAAATTAATTAAGAAAGGCAACTTTCGAGAAAATTACACCTTTTGCAGAAGTGCAAGTTTTGCTATAAATTTCAATCACGATATCATCATGTGTTAAAGGACTGGCATGTAGTTCAATAATATTTGCTCCGTCACAATCTACAGTGGGGTAGTCGCCGTTACCGTTTTCTTGCAAAAAAAAACCAGTCAATTCCATTTATTTATTTTTGTGATTTTGCCCACACATTTTTATGTAAACGGGGTATTTTGAAGAAGGGTCAAAGAGTAGAGTATTTAATACAATTATAAATAAATAAATAAATAAATAAATAAATAAATAAATAAATAAATAAATAAATAAATTGTTTGGCGATAAGCATGTGGCAAAACAGGCAAAACCTTTATGAAATATTCCCCCCCAAAAATAATTTTCCCACCAAAAGGAATGGAATTTCGTTACCTATAAAATATTTCAGAACACGATTCGCACACATTAATTGCCATTGGGGCTTTATCCCATACTGAGTCGTGCTAATGGAATATTGTCAGCTGCTTTGGAATTTAATTTTAATCCAGACACCGAACTTTCATTTAATTTTAGAGGAAGTTTGTAATGTGCACTGTTCAACCGCTGGACAGCAAAACAGCGGCTATTACTGTTCACGAAGTACATGTGTCCAGGAAGACGGTTGACTGAGCATGCGTGCCTACCCCCTTCCATCTTCCCTAACGTGCCACCTACTCAGCGCTCTTACGGTTCAGAGGCGGCGTTGAAGTACTGGCGAGCGCATTGGCCAATCAGAATGCTACGTTTTTCTTCAATAATTTAAAAATATACGGCCAGATTTTTAATGCTTTAATGACACACTGCAAATCTGCAGGCCAAGAGCTTTTGTCAGAATGCTTTACGGCGTCATTTGGTTCAGCCGTTCCCTCAAACTCGCGGACACAAGAATCAGCCTAGTATTTCCAATATATAGCTGCCGCTGGACGAATCAAACCTTCCAGATTGTAAGTAAATAACCTGTTTCTACCATAATTTTCCAAAAACTTATATCCCTTGAATGAACATGCGTACAATCTCCGTCATCAGAGGGATTATTAAAAAATATTCAAATGTTATACTTTATGTTTACAGACAAGTTTCTAAATAATCTAATGTCTTGGTTTTAGCCCCACTAATCACTTTTGCTCTTTACAAAGGCACCAAGGTACCGAAAATTTGTCTCCCAATCGTTATTTTACGTGTCGGGACATCTACCGACACGATACCACCAGACTGAGTTATGATCTAACTCACCTTCCTGGACTCAGAAAGCCACCGGTCTACCATGTGAGCCGCTCAGCCTGGTTTAAAAGCAAGCATCCACTTGCTTAATGGAGGTGCTACCTGGCTCTTTGTAGACTTTAGCAAGCATGGATTCCGTATTTTATTCGTCATCTTAGATGGTCATCCTAAGATCTATCATCTCCTCAAGTTGTTCTCAGACAACCCAGAGGATTTAAATGCGAATTGCAGGATGGCCATATGATCAGGATGTAAGGCAGGCCAGTTGACCTGAGGATAAGAAATTGTATTCCTAGCCTTAAGCAAAGATAGAACATTTTGCATAAAAACGTAATCCAGCATTTTGAATTATACGTCAAGTAGAACTAAATTATGCCCAGTCTCACAGTATCGGCTACTTATCCCTTTTACCCAAAGTTCTCCCCAACAACTCTCAATGTTTCATTTAATATCCCATAAATGTTATAAAAAGACGCATTAGGTGTATAAACATATTGTACGATAATTGCACTTCTCAACGGTATATATAGAGCATTCGTAAGATATGAAATACTTCCATTTTTGGTTTACTGTGCACAAATGACGAAAAACGCTTTCGCAACCCAAGCAAGGCAATACTATAAGTGCAGAATAAATAGATCACCAAACCAAGTGCCAATATATATTAGCAAGCAACTGACACAAATTAAACTGAAAAGTAAAAGAGACTCATACTACTGTCTCGCAGATACCTAAACAGAAAGAAATCCACAATCAACGAGGAGATGTCTCGGGTGTCGCAGACTGGGTCGAGCCAACGCATTTATTACACACTACAGTTAGAACAAGGACATCACTAACACAACCAGTTGATAATCATGAGGACTGGGGAAGCATAAATACATGTCTTTCTTTCTTTCTTTCTTTCTTTCTTTCTTTCTTTCTTTCTTTCTTTCTCAATTCAAATAAGAGAAATGACCTAAGTTACTCTTTGCGGGAGGTAATTCGAGGAGATAAGAGGCGGACTTCATATCACGTGAAATTATTATCTGATAAATCATACGTTGCCAAACCAAAACTCTGCCTATTACATTCAGCCCCTCTACAAACTCCGGAAGACAGAATGGAAATTGCTTAACCCTCTTAATACGTATGCATTTTTTTTAATGATAACAGAGAGACTTCATCGCTTTCTTTTCAAGGTAGCCTCAGTTCGTATTCGGATCATCGCAAGTGAGATTTTCAAACTGGAAAATCGAAGAGCGGTAGGTCGGATCCTAAGTACAGTTGAGACCAGCGGCTGATTTAAGATTAATTGAGCAATAAAAGGTCAAGTTTATTTGCTTGCTTGCGTTTATTAACAGATGTAGATATGATCGTTTGGCCACGGAATGGAAGTAGTGCACCTCTACTTGAAATAAGATACATTTCTATTTGCTGCCGTGAATCAGAAAATACAAGAGGAGAACCCATTGTATCTTGTTCTCTTCTCAACGTACAACTTCGTAATAATAATAATAATAATAATAATAATAATAATAATAATAATAATAATAATAATAATAATTTATTATTATTATTATTATTATTAAGGTTTTCGGAGACGCCGACGTGCTGGAATTTTGTCTGTGTAGAAGTTCCTTCACGTGCTCGTAAAACTACCGACTCGAGGCTGGCGCAACTGAGCACCTTCAATTACTATCGAACTGATTCGGGATGGAACCCACCAATTTGGTCTCAGTCCGTCATGTGCAACTTCACAGTAGTATTGAAGAGTTCACTTAACCTGAGCTACGTATACTGGTAAATAGTTGTTACAATTAAATACATTCTTCAACGTCCGCAACTGGGCGTCATTAGGATCTCGAAGATTACTTTGTCCTTAATTTTTCGTCCTTAATTATAAGCATTTTATACTTCAAAAGCCTATCCCCTTTTAAGTCAGCCTCTGAGCAGTCAAGTCACTTATCGAGTGAAAAATAACTGGTTACCTCGACTGTATGTCCCTGGGTATCAAAATATTAAACAGAGCTGAAGAAAATGCCAAAACCGGAGCCGTCGATTCTATTTCCTCTACTTGCTTGTTCCAGGTTCCACCCACCACATTTTCAACCCAACCACTCTCGGCCAGCTTGTGTTCTTTCCCCGCAAGGCTTAAAGGAGTCTCGATTTTTTATTCCGCAAGGCTTAAAGGAGTCTCGATTTTTAATTCTAAGTTTGGGTCAAAATCCTCATTGTTACGTGGGTCTGATGACTCCAAAGCTTTGTTCTTTAAAAACATCAATATCGTCACCTCATTCATTAATCCACAAAGGTCTCGGAACACGGTCACTTCAAAACGGGAACCCGGAAGAACAAATGACTGGGTCGAACTGAAGTTCACCCAACGAGGATAATAGTATTGTTTCTCCTGAAATCATATTTGTAATTTCAAGTTGTCAATAATATGCTCATAACATCCATTATATCCGGCTCCGTGGCTAAATCAACAAACCGTCCCGGGCTCGATTCTCAGTTGAGTCGGGGATTTTAACCTTCATTAGTTATTTCCTCTGGTTCGGAGACTGGGTGTTTGTGTCGTCTTCAACATTAGATTTCATCCTAGGCAGGGCCCCATTCTCATAAACACGAACACGCAGTGAACCTAAGGCATCAACACGAAAGACCTGCGCCAAGCTCCTGCGGAAGCCGCATGCATTTGTAGTAGTAGTAGTAGCAGTAAACGAGACTCCTGATTATGGAGAGACACGTGGCTCCAGAGTCCATTCTGTCTACAACAGGAACCAGTACCAAGTTAATAAAAGACGGAAAAGATGGCGTTGGCATTATCATATTCCGCCTAGTATCGAAACCTCCAGGAGCTTTCGTGGGCTGCAGGGAGATGGTTCTGATAAGCTGTAAACTTATTCTGGTGTCATGAAATGGATAATTGCAGCGAGTGGAGCACTCGAGTGATCGATCCCAGGTGGAGTTCTTACTTGCTGCCAGCCATCACGTCGCACTCCATGTTTTACGACACGATCTCCTTCCATACGACCGCAGTGTGCTGGCACAGCAGCTCGGGGCAAGAGAGCACGACGCCACACAGCCTATACAAGTTTTAACAATGTGTCCCCAGTAACAACAGGGTCTCTCTGAATAATGAAACAATATTGTAGTCAAGACGTTCAGAAGAAATAAAAGTATAGAAACTACAAACAATTCCCGATTTATGCAAAAAGATCGTTGCTCTTTGCACAAGTCGCAATTTACGTAAGTCGAATTTGTACCATAACGTAAGATTTGTGGCAAACACGTATGAAAAAATCGAAGAAATACTGTTCAATAGTACTACAATGCAAAAACTCAATTGCATATTATGCTTTCTAATAGAATACAAAATCTTATACCGAGCGAGTTGGCCGTGCGGTTAGGGGCGCGCGCAGCTGTGAGCTTGCGTTCGGGAGATAGTGGGTTTGAACCCCACTGATGGCAGCCCTGAAGATGGCGGTTTCCCATTTTCACACCGGGCAAATGCTGGGGCTGTACCTTAATTAAGGCCATAGCCGCTTCCTCCCCACTCGTAGCCCTTTCCTATCGCATCGTCGCCATAAGACCTATCTGTGTCGTACAACTTAAAGAAACGTCTTTTTAAGAAAAAACATATTCTTGCGTTACTTGTTTAGCGTCGCACCAACACATCGAAGGTTTTCGGTGTGAGACAAACATGCCTTTAACGAGACGAAGAAGGCAGTATCGGCAGATTACTGAGCTTGAACGAGGCCGTGTAATAGGGCTGCATCCGCAGTGCATCGTTGTTGGCAACAATGGTCACGGGAAGGCACTGACTCAAGAAGACACGAGTCCGGCCGCACACGAGCCAATACGGAGAGGGAAGACCGCCGTATTCGCCGCATGTCTTTGGTGGATCATACTGCAACTGCAGCAGCCATTAGGGCGTCAGTTGGCGCCAGTGTGACACAGCGAACTGTAACACGTCGATTACTTGAGGGACAGCTCCGAGCCACACGTCCTGTAGCGTTCATGACACACTTGCAATCACTGGCATCTGCAACTCGAGTGGTGTCATTGGAAGGCGGAGTGGTGATCTGTTGTGTTCTAAGACGAGAGCTGTTTCTGTCTTGGTGCCGGTGATGACCGTAGGCTGGTAAGGAGGAGTCCAAGTGAGCACTTGGAACAAAGCTGTCTGCGGCGTCGACACACTGGACCTGCACTAGAAGTCATGGTCTGGGGAACAGTTTCCTTTGACAGCAAGAGCACTTTCGTCGTTATCCCAAGAACCTTGATAGCGGATCTGTATGTCAGACTGGTGTGAGAAACCGGTTATGTTGCCTTTCATTCGCAGTACTCAAAGGGGTGTTTTCCAACTGAATAACGCTCGTCCTCATACCAGTGTCGACCAGTTGCCTTAGCCTGGCAGATTATTAGACCTTTCGACTTTTGAGCACGTATGCAGCGTCATCCAGTACCAGCATTAGCCGCTGCTCATTGACTAAGTGTAACAGGCGTGGAACTCCATCTCACAGAATGACATACGGCTCCTGTACGACACAATGCTTGTAGGTTTGCATACCACCATGTTACATGTCTCCTCGCGCATACTTGAATCTGTGACCTGGAAACTTTAATAAATTAAATGTTTCCTACACAACTACTTAGCCTAAATTGCATTTATTTAAACAAATGTCTTCTTAGCGTTGAGATTTCGTTTTCTGTCAGTGTATAATTCAAACAAATATTTAGAATATACTTTTTAATGTTTGTAGACAACGGTAAAAGTCATTATTGATACACTGGATCTGATTTAGAATATGAAAAGAATTAAGTAACATAAAATATAATTTTTAACAAACGTTCTAGTTACGAAATACTACTTTCAAGCGAATATATTTTGAGCCCTAGAAGTAATACAAAATATTTATCTATTTTATTTCCTTATTCTTTGCTAGAAATTGCATTTACAATGCAGCTAACGTTGGAGGCCGAAAGAATCTTGACTTATCATGTTTTTATTTATACTCAACACTCTAAGATTAATATGAAACTTGCATATGACTAACCAAATCTATAAGCGTCTTGAAAAGAGAAAAGAGCAACGCAACTTGCAGTTTTACGTAAATGATGGTAACGCAATCATAGTCACGGGTCCTCTGGTTTCACGTGGAAGCCGGACCACAAGAACGTGATATTTAATTTTAAAATGCCGCATGCAATGGCGGGGATTCGAACTATGGCCGCGTTAATGTCACTCGGCTATTATGGCCGCGAGTAGAAAAGAATATCACGAAGCCTGTATTTCAAATATCAAAAAGTCTGAGTCTTATTCAGTTCTCATGGTATAAGAGAGTTCACCTGCGCGGTTCTCGAACTGTTTCTTTAATTACAGTAAAGTGATTGTAACTATCAATCTCTACGGTCGCCACATAAGACGAAAAGCGTGATATAATTGAGTTTCGCTAGCGGTGTTGCCCCTTGCCCGAAATCATACTGACTATGAATTTTCAGCTACGCATGTGCATGGTTACTTTGGTGGTTTTCAGGTATTTCTTTCTTTATATTTAGTAACATTCTCCACCTGAATATTTCATCGGTTGTTTGTGATTCATAGCAGTATGTACATTACAAGGTTATGTGCCAAACTGTCTTCATGTATTCAAGTCTTAGAAAACGTTGTGATTATCACGCAGTGGGGAACAATGTTTGTTACGTTATAGAAAGAAAAAACGAACATCGTCATTCGCCACACAGCGCCGACAGTGGCACGACAGAAGAGAAGCAAGCTTGTAGTTTTCCGAGGCTGTTAATAACGCGCTCATATCCATGGAAACTTCATTTTCACGTGGAATCCGAACCACAGGGCCGGGATTCGAACCAGTTACAACCACCCAATATTTAGCGACTACACCGATAAACCACTCCATTATGACAACCCTGACCCGGGAATATCAAGCGCGCCTAGAGCGAGGAAAGTAAAATATGGTATACTGATAGAATAGTATCTACACAGCTAGAAATGCCACCTGCAGAGCGTAGCTCATGACGTATGTCCCTTGACGTGGGCTAGTGAAGCAGGTATACAACGCGACCGACAGGTTGGCTGTACACGTTGCACTTCCTGCTGCCATGGATAAGGGAAGCGATTTTACAGGGTTGCAAAACAGGATGATCATAGTCTTTCGGGCCAGGGGAGGTCGCATTTCGGAAACAGCGACGTTTGTGACTGTTCATGTGCCTCTGCGGTAAAAGTGTATCGTGAGTGGAAGAATGGCACCACTGGAAATAAACATCGTGGAAACTGCTCCATGATATCCGGTGTGTGAGGCCAACCGACAGTCTTCCGTGGAACAGCTTACCGTACAAGTGAATCAGGAGGCACCCAGACATGTTTCTACCGCAACAGTTCAGCGAAGCCTTCTGCGAATGGGGCTCCAGAGAACGAGAAACGTGACTGTACCCGAGTTAACACAGGTGCATCAACGAAATTAACCGGAATGTGCTCGACAGTATGGCGACTGGACCGTTGCTGATTGCCAACGGGTAGCCTTCTCCGACGAGAACCTCCATAGAACGAATGGACATCAGCGAGTCCTGCGAGAAACATGGAAGAACCAACATCCTGCACCACTGTTAGATGAACAAACGGCGGGGGCAGTGTTATGGTCTGGGGTATGTTGTGGTATTCTCTAGATCCTACCATCCGCGAGGAAGACACTCTTGATCGATATGGATATGAATCTTTCCTCGGCGATCACATTCACCCGTACATGATGATTGTCTTTCCTCGGGAGGATGTGATCTTCCATCACGATAATGCGTCTTGTCACACGGCTAGAAGTGTTTGCACGTGACTAAGAGTACAATCAAGACTTCAAAGTTCTCCCTGGGCCCCAAACAGTCCCAATCTCAATCCAATTGAACATCTGTCGGACCACCTCGAGCTTCGTGTTCACTGTCTGGCGCCTTCGCCACGCACCCTTCAACAGTTGTGGGCAGCACTGCAGAGAGCGTATCTCCAGATAATGGAGACCTATCAGCACTTGAGTGAGTCATGCCAGCATATCTAGCTGCTGTCCGTGCCGCGAAGGGCGGTTACTCTGGATAGTAGCAGCTGGTCATAATAATGTGATTCGACTATGTAAGGGGCAGGTCTACAAGCTCGCAGTTAGTAGTGTCTCCAGCATCAGAATGGGAAAAGCGGCCGAACGTCGAACCAGGCTTCACTAAAGCAAAATATATAAAATGGCGGACTCTGGTGAATATTTTGATAAAATGCAAAATATTGTTCATTTTTGTGAAGCCGCACTTTTCTCAGCATGAACCGCTCCATTGTTATACTGGTATTTTTACTGATTGCCTAATACTTTTGTCTTGTTTACTGAACTATGAGAAATGTATTTATATTTTTTTTCTCATGTAATACCATGAACTTATTTGGCATACTAAAACCAGTAGATATTCGTTCATACTGTCTGAAAATCTCACCATTTATTTTGATACATGTATTTTTACTCCTTTCTGAAAATGGAAATACATAAATACGAGTCCTCTTTTTGACTTGAAATTTTGTGAAGACTTTAATACCATTAGGTTTACTCCCATCCTTTTCTCTTTCTTCTGTTCAGCCATTTTGTAACTCTCATTCGTATTTATCTGTAGTTCCATTTTTTTTTTTTTTTTTGCTAATTGCTTTACGTCGCACCGACACAGATAGGTCTTATGGCAACGATGGGACAGGAAAGGGCTAGGAGTGGGAAGGAAGCGGCCGTGGCCTTAATTAAGGTACAGCCCCAGCATTTGCCTGGTGTGAAAATGGGAAACCACGGAAAACCATCTTCAGGGCTGCCGACAGTGGGGTTCGAACCTACTGTCTCCCGAATGCTGGATACTGGCCGCACTTAAGCGACTGCAGCTATCGAGCTCGGTTAGTTCCATTTCAACATGTTTGCAAATGTTTATCAATTGTTAATTGGCGTGACCCTTTTCTTTCTTTGAATTTACGGTTTTCAAATGTATGTACGATGTATTGTAAAGATGAATTCCCCAAATATAGACAAACAAAATAAAAATGTCCATTACAACATGAGTGCGGAAATGCTTGATTTTCAGGTTAATTCCACCCAAACTGTGATATGAACCCGAACGTGTCCCATCATGCAGGTGGTTGGCGTTACAGCAGATGTTAACCTAAGACACTCTGACAGTTACTTCAGAGGCGAACGGTACACCGAGCGTCGTGTTTGAAGTTATACTGAGCGACATGCATCAACATCAAGAGCTAGCAAAAGTCATTTCATGTACGGTAAGGCGGATGACAATGCCGCGCTGGCCCATCGTTTATATCAGGAAAAGTACCCACAATGGAAATCTCTAAATCGGAAGACGCTTGAATGTCTCCAGCGTCGTCTGTGCGAGCGTGGAACGTTTGCACCTCGTGCTTTCGAAAAGGAACGACCAAGATCTACAAGTTCAGATGTAGAGGAGGGGATTTTGGATACCGTACAGACGATTCCTTCTAACAGCACAAGAAGGTTAACGATGCAAGTGAAAATCCCTCATTCGATATCTCGTAACGGTTGTACCTATTCTTACCATTGCTTCACGTCGCACCGACACAGATAGGTCTTATGGTGACGATTAAACGGGAAAGGGTTAGACGTGGGAAGGAAGCAGCCGTGGCCTTAATTACGGTACAGCCCCAGCATTTGCTTGGTATGAAAATGGAAAACCGCGGAAAACCATCCTGAGGGCTGCCGACAGTGGAGTTCGAACCCACTATCTTCCGAATGCTAGCTGACAGCTACGTGACTCAAACCGCGCAGCCACTCGCTCGCTACATGCCAATCTTCCTTTCAGTCACCAACCGCGGTTCTTTTCCAATGTGTGGGCCGCTGTCGTTGCAGATCGGTTAATCGAATCCCATGTACTTCCAAGCAGATTTACAGGGCAGGTGTACAGAAAATTTCTCGAAAACACCAAACCTGATTTTTTAAAAAGACAATCCACTGATCATTCAACAGGCTCACTTCATCCATGATGGCACAGTTGCACTTGCTCGTCGGTGCTTTGAATGAAGGTTTCTTGATTGATGAACAGGTAGATAGATGTGGGCCTATTGCCTGTCCTCCACGCTCATGTGATCCGAAACCCCTCCATTTCTACCTGTGCGGTCATTTGAAATCAATGGTGTATTAATCTCTAGTGCTTGATATGGAAACCATTCGGAATCGAATTGTAAGAGGTTGTCAGGACATACGCAATACAGTACTCCGAAAATTTGTGATCGTCTTGGAAGGGCCATGCGATATTGAGGTGAGGTCTGTGGACGTTTTGAACATCTTCTGTACGAAAATGCGAAAAGGTACGTGTCATGGATTCACCTTTGTAACGCGGAAACCAATAATTTCCGATCCAAGATGTAACGGATTATTTTGATGGGGAATGTATCCCTGAAGCTGTGCCCACTATTTTTGATCATCCTGTATATACAGAATTAGTTTAAAATGGAATCACTCTTGCTTGTCCTAAACTCTTTCCTCTGTTTACATTACTGAGGTTGTTCTTCAAATACGCACGCAGTTACCCGGCTCTGCGTGACATCGCGTGCTATCTTAATGCGTATTATAACAGAATACACTGTGGTGCCTTGTATATTTGACTCCACGGACAATTTCTCTGGGTCAGAAATGGTATGTGAAAGTTGGGTATATTACACCCAGCCAAAATGTCGAGTAAGATTCTCCAACTGTAATCTATTGTAATCCTAATGTGTACATATTTCATATGAAGTGCGTTCATGATTACATAGTCGTCGGTACGACCCCAATGATTTGGCAGTTGGACCTGCCTTCCACTTGTCATCGTGTACATAACAAAAACTACGTTACACACACTACAGAAACTAGAACAATGCCACAAATAACATCGTACACAAGGCTACTAATCCCTAGAAGCAGGAGCAATAACAACAGAAATGCCTCATAGGATTTACCGACAGAGAGGGTCATCTATGGAAGGTATGGCTAATATCACATAATTGCCGTCACTTTCAACATTCTTTATCTACAACAGAAGATGTTTACGCAGAATGGATTGTGGAAGATCTGAACGATATTACACTGTTCGACCGAGGAATCGTAATGTGCACATAAGAGCGTGAACACAGATTTCTAACCAGGCAATACAGCACATTTCTAGCGAGTTCAAATTACATTTGCTCCCATCGTAAGGGAACACCACAGAGTGTCATCTGAACGGCCCAACCACTTCAGTCCTTTGACGCGTTAATAGAGTCTGCTTTTCTCGAAGAGAAAAATCGTTTTTCGTTTAGGTCATCAGTCTATTGACTGGTTTGATGCAGCCCTCCATGCTACCCTATCAGTTTGCTAAACTTTTCACTTTTACGAAACTGCTACATCCTACATCACATCTAACGTAATCTGTTTGACATGTTCATGGGTTCGAGCCCCACTGTCGGAAGTCCTGAAAAAAGTTTTCCGTGGTTTCCGATTTTTACACCAGGCAAATGATGGGGCTGTATCTTAATTAAGGCCACGGCAATTTTCTTCCCACTCCTAGGCCTTTTCCATCCCATCGTTGCCATAAGACCTATCTGTGTGGGTGCGACGTTAAGCCAATTGTCGCATCGACACAGATAGGTCTTACGGCGCCGATGAGACGGGAAAGGGTTAGGAGTGAGAAGGAAGCAGCCGCGGCCTTAATTAAGATACAGCCCCAGCATTTGCCTAGTGTGAAAATGGGAAACCACGGACACCTATCTTCAGAGCTGCCGAACCCTTATCTCCCTAATGCAAGCATTTACATTCGTAAATACCATAATTAGACAAAATATGAGCGGCCGTTAAGTATATTACAATTTGCACACTAATAATATTAAGATATTCGATCAGAACATGAATGGCTCAGACGGTAGTGGCTTTCTGAGGCCATGTTGATGGGTTCGATCTCGGTTCAGTCCTATGTTATTTCAAGGTGCTCAAGTATGTCAGTCTTGTATCGGCAGATTTACCATGGCACGTGGTTCCTTCGCCTTATTTTGTTAATTTCTCCCTTCCTAAGATGGTGTTATTAGGTTTGCGATACCTACGGTGTCTTTCTTTTCTTCGTCTTTCGTGGTTATACCACTCTTGTTGGAAATCCGAAGGTTCGCTTGAATTCTTCAAAAGGGGTACACTGCAAAGACAAACACATTCATGCAGCACAAACTTTGACCCAAGTAGCTCCTGTCAAAAGCAGTTATTCTCATTTTCCTTAACGGCTATCACGTCTACATATTATTAACATATCTGTAACCTATTGTGGATGCTGAATAACAAAAGCTTTCTAAATATATTTAAGTAGACTACTTTTTTAAATGTACTTAATATTGAAGTGTGGTAGAACATCACTAACAGGTAAACAAGGAGAATGCAGATCGAATTCCGGTCAGGATAGAGAAATTTTTCGAAATACAGTAGAATGTTCCTCCCTCCGCTCTGATTCGGATTCCAAATAGAAGTGTGTTCTGAGGCTCATGATCACAAAATTATCAGTCGTCTCCGAAGTTTTTTTGCTTTTCCATATAAATTCAGCTCACCAACGTCGTATGTGGAAGGGCCTTCTGATATCGAAAGAGCTACATTCCACATGGTGTTCTACCAGAATGAGTTTAAATAAAGTGATTAGTTCGAAATATTTTGTTACTTTTCAGAATCAAAATGTTGAAATCTTTACTTTGGCGTTATAGGGATGTGTGCAAGAACCACGCTACTGCGACCTCTGTAGTAATATCTCTATTCCATTATGTGTAGAAATGGAAGAGATACCACAGCTCAAAAACTGGTGCTTTCTCACCATTTCCTGGAATGAATGTGGAATAAACTGGACGGACGGACACACACACACGCATACGCACACGCACTCTCTCTCTCTGCAAACAAATAATAATCATAGCTCCATAATTCAATCAACAACTTCTGAGGTTTCATAGTGGTGATCAGTGCGTCAATCACTTTGACGGCGTCAAGACCTAGGCTCCATTAAGAGCGGATTTCGCCTACAACATGAGCAGGATATTCTTCCCAATAGGGCTAATTGTGAAGACAACTGCAAAACTGGTACTGAAAAGGTCCTCGAGCGACTGAAATTCCCTTTGAATAGGACGGGATAAGAAATAATAAAGCGACAAGCTTTCAAAAGAGTTGTAGGGGAAGCCCGACGAGTGCGCGGAAGCCCCTCGTGTAAGACAGCTTATTACAGTAAACAACAACACAGAGTGAACACACCGCACCACGGAGATACACAACAAATCTGTCCTCAAACCGAATTATTTTACTGTTGTTGCTATTGTTTTTCAGGATATCGAGCAGAATACCAACAGGAGAGGCTCTCAAACTTCTAAAAGTTGGTATCACATACTTGCTGGGCTGAGTGGCAGTGTCGGTTGAGGCGCTAGCTTCTGACCCCAACCTGACTGATTCGATCATGGCTCAGTCCGGTGGTATTTGAAGGTGCCCAAATACGTCAGCCTCGTGTCGGTAGATTTACTGGCACGTAAAGTAACTCCTGCGGGACTAAATTCCGGCACCTCGGCGTCTCCGAAAACAGAAAAAGTAGTTAGTGGGACGTAAAGCCATTATTATTATTATTATTATTATTATTATTATTATTATTATTATTATTATTATTCTTATTATTATTATATGCCTTTGCTGGCAGGACCTAGTGTTTACAGTACACTATGTCTTCTGGTATGGGCTAGAACAATTTTGTTACTTTCATTGATCTGTCTCTGTCTTATCCTTGACTTTGACAATGTGAAAGTGACTGAGGTATGAGCGATGCTAGTAATGTCATTCCTTATGCAGCCAGTCCCTGCTATGAATGGTGTGAAAATGTTGCTCATAGGGTCAGTTGGTGCATGCATTTCAGTGGGCTTGGCAGACTGATTGTAACAGCAACTTCTGGTTCGGTGAGGAAAGCAACGGGAAACTACATCACTCCTCATTTCCCTAGTACGCCTCTTCAGTGATGCCTAGGCCATCTATGACAGCTGATGGCATAGCTGTTGAGGATCCAACCAGCCTTAGGGCTGAAGACTGAACATACATTATTATTATTATTATTATTATTATTATTATTATTATTATCACATACTCATGACTAAAAGTTTAATAGAGTTCCCGTGAGAACCGTGATTTGAACCATTTGGCACATTAGCACAAGCCAGTACTGAGCAAATATCGAATTAGTCGTACACGGATGAGGCAAAGCTCATTTTAAGCCTCACGACGAGAAGAACAAACTCTGTAACTAGTTAAGTCCCTGCGGGATACCGGAAACGATATTTTAAGCCCTTAATCCAACCGTTCTCGAGATACTGACACCACACCGGCCGTAACCATGGCAACGTCAACTCAAGGGTTGTAGAATGAAAGCCTGGTGTTCGAAATAGGCACGTGCATGATTGTGGCACGGTCAAAGAGAGTTCCTGTTTATATTTTAAACTCACACCTAGCGTTAATGTGCCAGGTACGTATTATTTCTGGATCCACATTTCCATACTGTTATTGTCATAATGATTGTGAATAGCATCAAAGCGCTTTCGCTATTTACCAGGCCGATTTCTAACTAGCGTTAATCTGCCGAGATCCTTACGGGTATTGGATCCACCTTTCCATACTCTTAATCAGCGAAATGATTTTATATAGTAGCAGAGTGTTCTTTCGCTATTTACAAGAGATTATGTTCAAACTTACCAAGTACGGTGGTAGGTCATCTTGGACAAACCGCAGACAGCGTTCTCTAGTCAGAGATCCTCCAAAGAAATGGGCACCAAGGAGGTGATCACGCACGATGCCACACCATACGTTCACGCCCCACTGTACCTGAAAAACTACCAGTCGTACCCAAATGGGATATCCACATCCCAGTAGTGTATATTATATCGATTAACAGTTTCATTGTTGTAGAAACGCGCTTCGTTGGTAAATAAAATGGTTGCTAAACAGGCAGGACCTGTGTTTACATGCTGTAGGGTCCATTGACATAACGCTACCCGGGCTTCGAAATCATGACCGTGTCCTTCCAGGGACGCAGTAGCCCGCAGACGTCTTTCCACACTCCGAAATGTCATGCCTGTCGGTTGTCGTCTATCCGGATATCGTTCTTGATCGAGGCGTTGTGCCTGATATGCATTCTGTCTAGTTTCTTCACAGTTGAATAAAATATCCACATCTCGTCGTGGAATACACCACGAGGCAGTGAATAAGCTTTGTGTTGTGACTTGGCTCGAAGAAGGGAAGTTCGCAACTATATACCTACCTGACATCGCATGCTGTTATCGTTCCAATAGGGTAAAATTTGCCATGTTTGTGGTCTACGAAGCTTGGACCATGTAGGACGTAGCTAACTGTCTGTCCGTGTCCTAGCCACAGACCATCACGGCCTCATCCTCGTCCAACCCAGCTCAATACCCTATGCCACGATACATACGGCCTATTACAGGGCCAAATAAACAAAGCAACCTTACCATGTACCACGCACTTGGTGGCAAAATAAAAAATAAAAAATGCTTCCGTGGGATTAGAAATTTCGAGCATCGTCCACCATCACAACTCCCACCGCGCCCCTGCTATTGCGAGGCTTGACATGCAGCGTGCAGGTTCCAGCCTATACAATACCTGCTCCTGGTGTGTTGTCGCAGTTCTATAAAACTAACTACATGAAATCCTCTTTCTTTCACATATATTAGAGTTAGCAAGTGAATGAGAATATGAACATCAAGTTTTGGCCATAACCACGATAGCTAGAGGCATCAACTTGTTGCTGATAGAAAAACGTCACCAAATTGTGAAATCAGCGTCTCTACAACTGCATCCCCACCTTTTAGCAGGGAGTCTTCCCGATCTGTTCTGATGTAACTCGATAAAGTATTTACAAAATCTTCATATCATTTGAAAATCTCGATTGCGAGTCTCGAAGTGTCCAAAGACCATGGGTTCTCTTGTTCTTCGTGATGATTATGATAATAGTAATAATTTTTAAAAACCAGGCCAGTTGGCCGTGCGGTTAGGGGCGCGCAGCTGTAAGCTTGCATCCGGGAGATAGTGGGCCCGACCCCCCCTCCCCTCCAGTCGGCAGCCCTGAATATGGTTTCCAATTTTCACACCAGGCAAACGCGGGGGCTGCACCTTAACTAAGGCCGCGACCACTTCCTTCCCACTCCTAGGCCTTTCCTATCCCATCGTCGCTATAAGACTTATCTGTGTTGGTCGACGTAAAGCCAAATTCTAATAATAATAATAATAATAATAATAATAATATGGTCTCAACTATCGTGTTACAAATATTTCATTTTGAAGCCGTTTACAAACACACTGTCAAAACGACTGCTGCCTAGCCAGACAGCCTGCCTGTAGTGGCATGTAGTCTGTGTATCGACATCCTTAGCCGCATTGCTGGGCTTTCGTAAGAGGTCTGCCGCCTCTATATAGTATCAGACAACTCCTCAGTCTCACGAAGCTCAATGAACCCTGCTCCACTTTTCAGTGCAGAATTAAAATCCCCAGACCGGCTGGGCAACGAACTCGGGGCTTCCGGGTAATAGGCAGGCACGCTTCCCCTACAGCTTGGTTTGGCGCCGTTTAGGATGCCTGTAATACTCAAGAATCCGTTCAACGTAGGAGTTCGTTCAAGAACGTTTTGTTACTACACGTCCCTGCAGTGCATACAACCGTACTCACGCAGTAGTTACGACGATAGAGATAGAAAAATGGCGATAGAAAATAAAACATGCCACTGATTCGCAGGAAGTACATACGGTAATCATTTTAATGTCCATATGCAAAAATCGAAGCTGAGAACATCGAGGATTTGATCTGATACTTCAGACGCCTCACAATCGCAACAACCACATCCTTCTCCACCTGTCAAATATATCAAGAGGCTCGATATTTTGCTTACTCATTACTCTTATTAGTTTAAGTCAAATATGTATGACGATGTAGAGTCCAGCCAACTTCTCATCTAGGTGTTTGGGGTTCGTTAATCATACAAATAGAGCGAAACAAATAGTTGTTGAATCCAAATAGAAGTCACGGGAAGATTTTGGTAATAACCTGGAAAGGCTAGGTCAAGCAGCAGGGAAACCTTTCTGGACAGTAATAAAGAATCTTAGGAAGGGAGGGAAGAAGGAAATGAACAGTGTTTTTAGTGATTCAGGTGAACTCATAATAGATCCCAGAGAATCACTGGAGAGGTGGAGGGAATATTTTGAACATCTTCTCAACGTAAAAGGAAATCTTCCTGTGGTGTTGCGAACAGTCAAGCTCATGGGGAGGAGGAAAATGATGTTGGTGAAATTACACTTGAGGAAGTGGAAAGGATGGCAAATAAACTCCATTGTCATAAAGCAGCTGGAATAGATGAAATTAGACCTGAAATTGTGAAGTATAGTGGTAAGACAGGGATGAAATGCCTTCATAGAGTAGTAGGATTAGCAAGGAGTGTTGGTTAGGTACCTTCAGATTGGACAAAAGCAGTAATTGCACCTATCTATCAGCAAGGGAATAGGAAGGATTTAACAACTATCCATGTATCTCACTGATTAGTATACCAGGCAAAGTACTCACTAGCATTCTGGAAGGGAGGGTGCGGTCAATCGTTGAGAGGAAGTTGGATGAAAACCAGTGTGGTTTCAGACCACAAAGAGGCTGTCAGAATCAGATTTTCAGTATGTGCCAGGTAATTAAAAATGCTACGAGAAGAATAGGCAGTTGTGTGTATGTTTCGTAGATCTAGAGAAAGCATATGGGAGGGTACCAAGGGAAAAGATGTTCACCATACTTGGGGACTATGAAATTAAGGGTAGATTATTAAAATCAATCAAAGGCATTTATGTTGACAATTGGGCTTCAGTGAGAATTGACGGTAGAATGAATTCTTGGTGCAGGGTACTTACAGGGGTTAGACAAGGTTGTAATCTTTCACCTTTGCTGTTTGTAGTTTACATGGATCATCTGCTGAAAGGTATAAAATGGCAGGGAGGGATTTAGTTAGGTGGAAATGCAGTAAGCAGTCTGGCCTATGCTGACGACTTGGTCGTAATGGCAGATTGTGCCGAAAGCCTCCAGTCTAATATCTTGGAACTTGAAAAGAGGTGCAATGAGTATGGTATGAAAATTAGCCTTTCGAAGACTAAATTGATGTCAGTAGGTAAAAAATTCAACAGGGCTGAATGTCAGATTGGTGATGCAAAGCTAGAACAGATCGATAATTTCAAGTATTTAGGTTGTGTGTTCTCCCAGGATGGTAATATAGTAAGTGAGATCGAATCAAGGTGTAGTAAAACTAATGTAGTGAGCTCGCAGTTGCGATCAACAGTATTCTGTAAGAAGGAAGTTAGCTCCCAGATGAAACTATCTTTACATCGGTCTGTTTTCAGACCAACTTTGCTTTACGGGAGCGAAAGCTGGGTAGACTCAGGATATCTTATGAATAAGTTAGAAATAACAGACATGAAAGTAGCGAGAATGATTGCTGGTACAAACAGGTGGGAACAATGGCAGAAAGGTACTCGGAATGAGGAGATAAAGGCTCATTTAGGAATGAACTCGATGGATGAAGCTGTACGCATAAACCGGCTTCGGTGGCGGGGTCATGTGAGGCGAATGGAGGAGGATAGGTTACCTAGGAGTATAATGGACTCTGTTATGGAGGGTAAGAGAAAAAGAGGTAGACCAAGACGACGATGGTTAGACTCAGTTTGTAACGATTTAAAGATAAGAGGTATAGAACTCAATGAGGCTACAGCAGTAGTTGCAAATAGAGGATTGTGGCGACATTTAGTAAATTCACAGAGGCTTGCAGACTGAACGCTGAAAGGCATAACAGTCTATAATGATAATGTATGTATGCATGTATGTATCAATGGCTAAGTAGACTAATTTTCGCAATAAACAAGCTCAACACCTGTATTAAACAGGTTTCTATATTTATTGCTCTATATTTTGGACGTGAAAGCGATATCAACGCTTAGAAATTTTTCACATATGCTGTGATAAATCATACTCTGTTCTTCTAATGAAACGGACCATTAATTGATGAGCCGTGAATCACACACGAATGTGTGCTCCCGTTCTCGAATTAAATGGTGCAGCTTCCGCCATTTTGTGGCTTATATTATTAGTTCAAAGTAAGGACATCACACTCCAACACTCAAAAGTATACGCCCAAACATAGGAAAGTATACTTTTCTCGAAAATTATTAGAGTAACGAAGAAAATACACATAGGACACTTACTATCTTTTAAGTGGGCTATGTGTGTGTAGCGAAGAAAATGTTCCAGCTAGTCTTCCTAAAACATACCTTTCCGTCTAACAAAATGGCGTCGTTCTTCCGTCCATATGACGTACAATGGTTGCCTGGTTACGATCCACGCTAATTTCAATACACATCCAGCCAAAAAAAGAACATTTCCACGTGAAGACAGAAACATAAACGATGAGCTTTCATGTCATGGAGGTTCACTGTAAGATACTGCTCTAATATAACATAACGGAGATCGTTTTACTTCTCGTTCAGTCACAGCCTTCCTGAGTCTCAACATTATGCAAGTTTTTATGACAAATTTTAGCGATATGTCCTGGAAACATATTATTACTTAGGGAATCGTTTTACACGATATCTAGTTTTATAAGTTGCTTTACGTCGCACCGACATAGATAGGTCTTATGGCGATGATGGGATAGGAAAGGGCTAGGAGTGTGAAGGGAGCGGCCGTGGCTCAATTAAGGCACAGCCTCAGCTACACGATATCTATATGGAGGCCAATTATCCCATATATATTCCAATAATAAATGATATCAATGATTAATAATGTTTCCTTTGAATGTGTACTTACACAGATACGTATTAAAAACCGTTTTATTGTTTTAATATTGCTGTCATATTGGTTTTGTCATTGTGCATTAAGACTTTCGGAAAACCACAGAGACAGTCTTTGTGAGAATATAAAATGGTAGGTAGAAAGTGAGTGTCAGCCATTATATCGAAAACTACCCAACTCGATTTTGACTGGCAGCAGGCAAGGGAGCCTGTCATCATAATGAAACCTCCCAAACTCGATTGTGACTGGCAGTCGGCAAGAGGGCCTGTCATCATAATAAAAAACTCCCCAACTCGATTGTGACTGCCATTACAATGTGAACTCCCTAACCTGATATTCACATGAAAAACGATGTATGGTGACCTCTTAATCGTGTTTCTGGGGTAACGCTAAGAGCTATGCATTTTAATAAAATCTTACTCACTACGCGTTCACTACTTCTAGAATTTTGTATTCAATATAGATTTCCGAAGCGAAGCACGAATGTGCAATAAAGATATTGTTAGTCTACATCACACGAAATCTTAGTAAAGTGTTCCATAGTTATTCAAGTGTATCTATTTAGCAATGTTCTAGATTGCAATTTACTCGAAAATACATCCCCAACTGGAGGGCACAGTACAAAGTTCGCAACAAAACTGCTGGGCCATTTGTTCTAAAGTTCGAGCAGCCTTTTAAGTAGCACTTCGCGTGCAGGGTTTAGTTCAAATGAGATAATGTAAGATGGGATTACAGACCAAAATCCACCCTCTATTACCCTACATCTTAATGCTGAGAGCTCAGGGACAAAGTGCGTCAGGGAACGAGATGGTATACAGTGCAGCCACCACCATGTTAAGATTATGAAAGTGGGGACTGTTGTTCAAAAGTGTAAAATATAGATCCCCCACCTCCAGTTTATACTCTACAGAGCCAAACTATTAAAATATTCTTTGAAACTGAGGTTTCTATTACATTGCCTATGCCCATTCTTCGTATTCAGTATGCACGCCCTTGTAATAAACCAACAAAGTTCATCCATAATTCCCTATTCGCAGCAAGCACTGATTTTCCTTCTCCCCCTTGTATTAACACACTGAGTCCAACCAACTTTTCCTAGATCTGTAAGCCGCCTAGGTGAACAACCTCCACCATTTGCCTCGTATGACCCCACAACCAGAACCAAGTCTCACGCACACCACCACCACCACCACACTATCATCATCGAACATGTTCATTCTCAGCGTTGAACACTTTATTAAATACACAATGATACGCGTAAATAATATATTAACGAAACTAAGTTTATACACGATTTTCCTTCACTTACTTTACAGTCCTATGAAAGTCAAGAGTTTTCTACATCGATCTGAACATTTTGTTCATTAAGCTTAGTGGTGAAAAATCAGAAGCCAACCGTATATGTACACAACAAGGAAAAAAATTGACTAAATTTTTTGTTGTTAAAGTTGAAAATGAAATTTGACTCTTAAAATTATGCCCGTATACGCAAATTTATCAACACTGGGATGTTGTTTATCTATACATAAACAGATAATTGCATCCACGTAAGGTATACTTACTTGTTGCAGGGTGAGGGCAGTTTTATTTTTAATTTCATAACATATCTCACGCAAAATAATAACCTGCTCATTTACCACTCGACTCACCGTAATCATTATCTCGATACTCAGCTTGAGAAGGTCACGGACTGATATTAATACACTGGTACAAATAAGTGAATGAAACTGGAGCTTTGTTTCCTATAACATTAACAAGTATAATGACAATAATCAGCAATTGTCTGCACCTTTACTAAAAGCAAAGAAACTGTTTTGGAAAATCGTAAGTCTGTAGTAAAATGTCAATATTCATATAATATTATGCACAGCTAAAACTGTTGCTGGTGGGCCGATGGCCTAGATTTTAGGCCCATTTAAACAAGCATCATCATCATCATCATCATCATCATCATCATTATTGCTGGTTTACTACATCTGATGTACTGCGAAGGTTTTTTCCTAAATCTTTCAGGATTTCAGCGTAGCGTTCCTTGTTAAACGCTCATTTTATATGCGGAAAGAATATGGATTGGATCCCTTCTCAGTCGCAGGCATTTAAGATTTTTTTTACAACTGGCTTTATGTTGCACCGACACCGGTAGGTCTTATGACGACGGTGGGACAGGAAAGGGCTAGGAGTGGGACAGAAAGGGCCGTAGCCTTAACTGATTGATGATTGATGCTTGTTTAAAGGGGCCTAACATCGAGGTCATCGGCCCCTAATGGTACAAAATGAAATGACAAAGTAAAAGTTCGAAATCATCCACTGACCAAAATAAAAAATGTCACGAAGAATGAATGGATGGACATTAATTTAAAACAATCAGTGGATCCGAGTCAAAAAAACTACTTCTAAAGCACAAGTCTGAATCGAGGATGCTTGATGTCTAAAGGAGTCCAAAATCCAGGTCAAAGGCCCCTCAGAATGGTACTTATCGCTAGTAAAGTAGAACCATGGTATGTGTCATGTTCGGGTACTAATCAAAAGGAGCGAAGACTCACGGTGCTACGCACATGATGGTACTACTCACAAGTATAGTACGTCGTACAGGTAACGCAGACCTAGGGTGTTTCTCACACAATGGCGCCAAACATAGCCAACGCAAACCGATGAGGTACCTCACCTAGGTGCACTTATCACGGGCGCCGGTATTCCCGTGGTGTTCCTCACATAGTAGTTACTAATCACAGACCACGCAGACCCACAGTGTCGCTTATATAGTGGTACTAATCACAGGCAACGCCCAGACCCGTGGTGTTGCTCACATGGGTACGACTCACGGGTACTGGAAACCCACAGTCTACACCCTCTGCTGCTACTAAGCACAAACCTATTTCGTACCTAATATCCGAGTGGTACTACTCGCAAGTAAAGGCGACCCATGGTGTTCCCCGCGTGATGGTACTAATCAAAAGTAGTTTCATGGTTCTAAGACATCCCTTGGTCGAAGAAAGGCAAGGGCCACGAAGGGCGTGAAAATGAAAGACTCCCTAGGCCTCGAATGTTCTAATACCGTCGGGGTCGGAAAAAAACAAGAGTTGACCAAGGGAGGTCGGGCAGGATGGACGAAAGTGAGGAACCTGGCACAAGTAAGTGGAAGCAATGCCAAGACTCAGCTAAGGGCCCCGTGGTCGCCAATCCACACTCCCAAGTTGAGAGCCTCTTGGGCCCGTTTTAGTCGCCTCTTACGACAGGCAGGGGATACCGCGGGTGTATTCTACATGTGCGTCCCCCACCCGCAGGGGATAGTGTGTTTGGTCCGCGAGAGGTATTTTATTTCCCTCAAGTCCTCCGGCAAGCCGGTTAGGAGCCCCCTATCCGCCACCTGGGACGCGCCACGTGGGAGTATCACCTCTCCCCCTGCTACGCCAGCGTAGTAGGTTCGTGGTGGCCTTAATTAAGGTACAGTCCTATCATTTGCCTGATGTCAGAATGAAAAACCCTACGAAAAACCATCTTCAGGACTGCCAACAGTGGGGTTCGAATCCATTATCTCCAGCTTGCAAGCTCATAGCTGCGCGCCCCTAACCGTACGGCCAACTCGCTCAGTCAGGCATTTAAGAGTGCTTTCGAGCGAAAGAGCCATCTGATTAGCTTAACGGACACATCTCCGAATAAAACTTCAGCACTGATACGTTTCTTAAAATGTATAGGAACTGAAGAGACATTGATGGGGGACCCTACTGAAATATTGGCCTAGAAATGGTTTAAAACCCGTATTTTGTTCCTAGTAGGTACTTCTAACCTCGGAGTACACGATAATATCATTATTTTAAAGTGGGACCATTTTAAAAGATACCGCGAAGACGAATCACATTTGTGGTTTAGAACATCATCTGAGTTATAATGCGATGCAGCGTAAAACACATTCTCGTCATAATCTCTGGAGAATAACTAATGGCAGAAAAAGCAAAAGAAGTGAACGCGCTCGTCCGGTTAATAAGAAACAATGAGATGAGGCATATAACTTCAGTAATTTTAACTCTAAATAGAAATTAACCGACCTCGATAGCTGCAGTCGCTTCAATGTGGCCAGTATCCAGTATTCGGGAGATAGTGGGTTCACTGTCAGCAGCCCTGAAGATGGTTTTTCGTGGTTTCCCATTTTCACACTAGGCAAATGCTGGGGCTGTACCTTAATTAAGACCACGGCTACTTCCTTCCCATTCCCATCGTCGCCGTAAGACCTATCTGTGTCATTGCGACATAAGGCAACTTGCAAACAACAATAATAATAATAATAATAATAATAATAATAATAATAATAATAATAATAATAATAATAATAATAATAATACTGGCGCTTTCCGTCAGTGTAAATAACTCGAAAGTAAGTAGTAAAGAATTCAAAATAACGCTTGTGCAATAGTTTTCATATGACTGCCTTCACATTTTGCACGAATGTGTACTCATCATTCCTAGTAGAACTAACCATTTGAATAACAGTTTGTAACTGTCATAGTTATTATATTAAAATATGAGAACATAATTTTTAATACAAATTTTGTAAAAATCCCAGTTTTACGGCTGGATGCCCTCCCGGACGCCAACCTTACGTTGAGGGACGTATTTACTTTTGCGTTTTTCTATGGTAGTTGGTATGTGCTGTATGTAAATTAATATATGTATTAGGACGATCACAAACACTCAGTCCCCGAACCAGCGGAATTAACTACAGGCAGATAAAATCCTCGGCACGGTCGAGAATCGAATCCGGGACCCTCTGAACCGCAGGCCAGTACGCTGACTATTCAGCCAATGAGCCAAACTGAGACCAGAATCTTCTTTTCCTTCTACGGCTTTTCCCACACCTGTGGGGTCGCGGGCGCGAACTGTGACGCACATGTGGGTTTGGCCCTGTTTTACGACCGCATGCTCTTCCTGACACCAACCCTATGTGAAGGTATATACGTTTCTGTGGTGGTTGGTAGTGTGGTGTGTTGTCTGAATCTGAAGAGAATAGTCTTGGAACAAACACAAACACTTAGTCCCCGAGCCAGAAAAATTAATAAGATGCGATTAAAATCCCAGATCGACCGGGAATCGAACGCGGGATCCTCTGAACCGAAGGTCTCAATGCTGACCATTCAGCCAAGGAGTCTGACGTTGAGACCAAATGAATATAACAATTTCTTCCGTTATCTTCTCAAACCTACATCTGTCTATCTGTTAGGTCATCAGCCCAGAGGAGGGTTGGATCCTCAAATAGCACCACCAAAGGTTATGCGGTTATAAGGAAACCGCAAAAACCAATGGCAGCACCAAAATGAGGCGTACTAGGCAAGACGAGGAGTGAGGTAGTTTGCCATTGCTTTCCTCAGAGTCAGAAAGTGCTATTGCAGCCTCTGGCCTGTGCCAAGAGATGGATACAAACCTACACATCTAAGTGTAAAAATAATAAACAAAAAATTGTTGCAACTGGAACATTTTGAAAATAGACCGAATTGTTTCTTTTAAATACCGTAATTTCGGAAATATTTCCCCTATTTAGCCAAAACTTATAGGTTTTCTTAATTCCACGAAAACCAGACTAAAATTACAGACAAATATAAATTTCAGTACGGTATTCCCTCTTAAGCACATAATATTATTATTATTATTATTATTATTATTATTATTATTATTATTATTATTATTATTATTATTATTATTATTATTATTATTATTATTATTATTATTATTATTATTGAACGTTTAACATTTACTCGCAGACAATGAAGCAATAAGGAAATAAAAGAAGTGTGAGATGTATTCAACACTTCTGTAAGAAAATAAGATTAGTACGAAGATAGCCCACTTTGCCCACAATGCGACGTATGGTCGAGCTATCCTTCACTACAAGGATGGTATTGTCCATACATCAACGCTTAACTATTACGATGCACCAATGTACTGAAAGGAAAGTAGACAGACATATTACATCAACGTGTAACAGAAAGCCAATCACCAACCTATCACGTTATAAACAGCCACAAAAACTTAGGATTTCCCGAAAAAACTGGGAAGAACCACAATCCTGTATTCTCAAATTCACGTTTTCACTCGAAACTGCCTTAAAGCAATTTATCACGAGTGACGAATAATCCTGTAAGGAACTATCATCTCTAACAGAATAAGACTTTCACTCGAAAATATCATAATACACTCAATCCGAAGTGCAGAAACACCAAAATGACAAGATCACAGACACTGGAAAACGCAGGCACACACCTCATCTCATGATTGTCGCTATCTGAGTCGTCGTGAACCCGCTGGTACCGACGCGGCGAACCGAGACGGTGCGGGCAGAACATGGTTAAATAGTAGACAGGTAGCACGACTACTGGCCAGCTGACAGGGTACACTACAGTGCGCCACCAATCAACGATCGATGACGCCAACCTGTCGACAGGTGCGGCGCCACGTGCACCACTACTACAGTGCCCCTTCACTTCAATGAGATTTCAGCCACATTGTCTCTCGAACTTATGTAAAGTGCGGCCTTCAGCATTCATTGTGACAAACACAGCAGTCAAATTCATTGAATACGAAAGCTGCACGCTTATACGACTTCCAACTTAACGGCACTAAGTTCGGCACAAGCGTGGGAGTTTAAAAAAAGTTCTATCTAATGTTCCGCTGATCAGTGACGTACTTTAACTTGTACCTTTACCGAAAGAAGAAGAAAATAAGCACTATGAAAGGCAACTCAACATTTCTTGTTTTGAGAGTGCAATCTGTATCTACAGTGTATATATATGTCAGTGGAGCAAAGCACGCCAACTACCCGAGCACGCACCGAGCCGATTACTGCCTCGCTCCACCTCACAAACAGCCTAAATATACACAATATTGATCGATGATGTCGTGAAGCCGTCTAACAAGTATCGCAGACAGAACATGGGTTTCCTAGTGGCCTCGCACACTACACTAGGCCCGTAATCAGCCAATTTAAAATTATTCTCAATTGCCAACTCCATTCGCTGAACTGAATATTTCGCGCTTGTTTAAGGAGGACGTTCACTCAACCCACATTCTGTTCAGTGCTCATCACTATTGCACCATCAAGAGCTCCACTGACACACGACAATTATCCTGGCAGCTCCGAAACATTTTAAAACAGTGGGAGGACACTGGGAGAGGGAATGAATCACTACAGGAAACCCCAAGAGTGGAAATACTTTATCCTTGAACAACTGGGCGATTGTTCTTATTATTATAATACATCATCATTATAGACCGTCATGCCTTTCAGCGTTCAGTCTGCAAGCCTCTGTGAATTTACTAAACGTCACCACAATGCTCAATTTGCAACTAGTGCTGTGGCCTCATTTACTTCTATACCTCTTATGATTAAATCGTTAGAAACGGAGTCTAACTACTGTCCTCGTGGTCTCCCTCTACTTCTCTTACCCTCCATAACAGAGTCCATTATTCTCCTAGGTAATCTATCCTCCTCCATTCGCCTGATATGATCCCACCACCGAAGCCGGTTTAAGCGTACAGCTTCATTCATCGAGTTCATTCCTAACTTAGCCTTTATCTCCTCAGTCCGAGGACCCTCCTGCCATTGTTCCCACCTGTTTGTACCAGAAATCATTCTCGCCATGTCTGTTACTTCTAACTTATTCATACGATATCCTGAGTCCACACAACTTTCGCTCCCGTAAAACAAAGTTGGCCTGAGAACGGACCGATGTAAAGATAATTTCGCCCGGGAGCTAACTTCTTGCAGAACACTGTTGATCGCAACTGCGAGCTCACTGCATTAGCTTTACCCCACCTTGATTCACTCTCAATTACTATATTACCATCCTGGGAGAACAAACATCCTAAATACTTGAACTTACAACCTATTTCAGCTTTGTATCACCAATATGACATTCAGTTCTCTTGGATTTCTTACCTACTGACATCAACTTAGTCTCCGAAAGGCTAATTTTCATACCATACTCATTGCATCTATTTTCAGGTTCCAACATATTAGACTGCAGGCTACATTTCGACCTACCTGAATCTCTCCCTGCCATTTTATACCTTTAAGCAGATGATCTATGTAAATTACGAACCCCTGCAAGTACTCTGAACCAAGAACTCATTCTACCGTCAATTCTCACTGCAACCCAATTGGCAACATAAATGCCTTTGATTGATTTTAATAATCTACCCTTAATCCCATAGTCTCATAGTATGGCGAACATCATTTCCCTCGGTTCCCTGCCTTTCTCTAGATCTACGAAGAATAAACATAACTGTCTATTCCTCTCGTAGCATTTTTAATTACCAGGCGCCTACTGAAAATCTGATCTTGACAGCCCCTCTGTGGTCTGAAACCACACTGGTTTTCATCCAACTTCTTCTCAACCACTGATCGCACCCTCCCATCCAAGATGCCAGTGAATACGTTGCCTGGTATAATAATCAATGAGATATCTCGATAGTTGTTGCAATCCTTCCTGTTCTCTTGCTTATAGATAGGTGCAGTTACTGCTTTTGTCCAATCTGAAGGTACCTTACCAACACTCCATGTTAATTTTATTACTAAAGCCCGGATTTTTATGCAGTAACAGGTTAGATTGCAAACTAATTTGGTTAGTAGAAAGAGTCGGCCACCCGCCCTTTCATAATGTAGCAAGAGTAACAAATTATACGGGTTCTGATGGGCCGTACCCTTAATGTTTATGCAATCCCCATAGCATAATCGGTGTGAAAGTAGACTATACTTGCTGCTCGCTTCAGTAACTTTGCATTCTAACCTATTAATGCATGGAAATTCGGACTCTATTTATTACTCTATGATGCCATTTTATCCCTGCCTTCCCACTATACTTCACCATTTCAGGTCTAATTTCATCTATTCCTGATGCATTATGACAATGGAGTTTATTTACAATCCTTTCCACTTCCTCAAGCGTAATTTCACCAACATCATTTTCTTCCTCCCCGTGAGCTTGGTTGTTCGCGACACCACCAGGAATATTTCGTTTTAAGTTGAGCAGACATTCAAAATATTCATTCCACCTATCCAGTGATTCCCTGGAACCTATTGTCAGTTAATGTGAATTACACAAAACACTGTTCATCTCCTTTTTTCCTCCCTTTCCAAGATTCTTTATTATTGTCCAGAAAGATTTCCCCGCTGATTGACCTAGCCTTTCCAGGTTATAACCACAATCTTACGACGATTTCTTTTTGGATTCAACAGCTATTAGTTTCTCTCTGATTCTTTCATCTACGTACAATTCCCCGTCTGCATCAGCCTTTGTTTAGACCAATTTCTCATAAACCTTCTTTTTATGTTTGCAAGCTGCTCTCACTTCATCATTCCACCAAGATGTTCGTTTTTTCCCGAACACAGTTGCTCCTAGGCATCCCATTGCTGTTTCTACTACAGCATCCCTGTACGCCACCCGTTCTCTTCCTATATCCTGAGCGTGCTTGCTGTCCACTCATCGAAACTTCTCACTAATACTATCCATGTACTTCTGTCTAATTTCCTCGACCTGGAGATTTTCTATCTTTATTCGTTTGCAGAAAGATCTCACTTTCTCTATCCAAGGCCTAGAGATACTTAGTTCACTACAGATCAGATAGTGGTCTGTATCATCAAAAAATCTCCGGAAAACCTGTACATTCCTCATAGATTTCCTGAATTCGAAGTCGGTTAAGATATAGTTTATTATGGATCTGGTACCCCTACCCTCCCATGTGCAACGGTGAATAGCCTTATGCGTGAAGAATGTATTCGTAACTGCTAAACCCATACTAGCACAGAAGTCCAGCAAACGCTTCCCATTCCCATTAGCTTCCATATATTTCCCACATTTACCAATCACCCTTACGTATCCTTCAGCTCTATTTCCAACTCTCGCATTGAAATCACCCATTAGCACTATTCCATCCTCGCAGTTGACACTGGCTACGATGTCATTCAATGCTTCATAAAACTTGTCAACTTCATCCTCATCTTCACCCTCACATGGTGAACACACGGAGACAATTCTCGTCCTAATTCCTCTAACTGCCAAATCTACCCACATCATTCGCTCATTTACGTGCCTAATAGAAACTGTTGCGTGCAATAGTCTTCCTGATGAACAACTCTATCCCCCCAATCTGCCCATCCCTTTTCAACACCCGTCAAGTACACTTTATATTCGCCTATCTCTTCCTCGTTATCTCCCTTACCGAATATCACTTACTCCTAGTAGTACATCCAGGTGCATCCTTTTTGCTGACTCAGCCAATTCTACTTTCTTTCTTCCCTAAGCCCCATTAGCACTGATAGCTCCCCATCGAATTCCAAGGAGTCCATCGCCTGTCAAATGGGAGTGGGACTCCGTTACTCCCATAGGTCCGAGGCTTGCTTAAGATGCTCTGAGCTCGGTAAATTTGTGACGCAGGATGCGACCCTACTTACACGTAGTCCAAGTGAGGATCTCTCCTCTAACGGGTTAGGGACCTCCGGTGGATTGTATAGTCCTAACCATGACTCAGAATATGTCCGAGGTGCCTACTCCCAATCCACAGCAACTGATACCCCGACTCTCAGGACCACTTACTGGGCCACTCAGCAGTTGCCCATGGTTCACGAACTAGGACGTGACTACATTAATCCACGAGAATTATTATTATTATTATTATTATTATTATTATTATTATTATTATTATTATTATTATTATTATTATTATTATTTCGAATTTCGATCATGTAAAATTTCTGTAAATATGCATGCATGTATATCCTAACGATACCAATATATATACAGTATATAAAGCAGAATGTCTGTCTGACCATCTGTCTGTCCGTCCGTCCATCCGTCTGTTCCTTACACAAATCCATACCGTTCCACCAATCCGAATCAAATTTTGTACACTTACCTTATAGGACCCTGCGGGTAACCCCATCTACAAGACATTTTAACAGCCCTCTCCATTACCTACATTTGGGCCCTTTAGGCCTCACGACGCGAAGAAGAAAACTCGACGGGCCCCGTAAACAATGTTTTGAGAGCCTAAAACCAACCGTTACGGAGATATTGGTATCACACTACCCCGCTCTAGGAATCGAATGAAGAAATGACCATCCGTAACCATGGTAACATCAGCTCATGGATTCTACAGTATAATACACGCCTGGAGTTCGAAGTACACACGTCCGTAAATATAAGCTAGGCAAAGAGAGATTCTGCTATACATATGACTGTCCGGAAAAACGCCCTGTGTTGGTAAGCCACCCCCAGGTGTGGAGGTGGGGAGTGGGTGGCATATAAAAATGATCGAATATAGTGTCGAATCCATAGGTTTCGGGGTTGCTGAGATGAACAATGACACTCCAGATGTCGTTTAAGTCCTTTTTGAGCCGCATTAGCAGTGGAGTGAGAAGGGGTGAAAAAAAAATAAACAAGAACCATCAACACGGTGAATCAGAAGAGGTGGAAATGAAAATGTCCAAACTGACCGAGATTACTTTTGATTACACAGTTTTCAGGGCCCGTCGGCTGATTGGTGACAGTCCCATTGACAGGTGGAATAGTGTACATCATATCTACAATGCGACGCGTTGTAACTTATTTTTACTATTATTTGTTTGAAACGATCAACTACTTCCCAGACAATTTGGGCTGCCACAATGAATACTTTGATGCGAAACTAAATAAACTGAAACTAAAATATAAAATTATACACATAACAATATCTCTAAATCTACAAATGAGTTCCCAAACTAACATTCAACGTCACAATTAAGAAAACTTTTAAAAATAACTTCAGACAGGTAACACAAATCCTAAAAGTAAAAAGTTGTGAGAGAAAATGGCCAAAATGACCGAGATTGTAGATGAATGTGTGCGCAGTATCTTTCAGAATAGCTCTAAACCAAACTTCGTACAAATAAGAATTACTATCTCGAAAAGATACTGGAGGGGTAAAACACCCCTAGCAATCCTAGGGGAAGGAATGACATTAATGGAAAACGACCAAAATTGGCCTCCAATCAATAGTTTTCGCAGTCGCTGAGATGTAATGTGACACTCTGGATGCCGTTTAAATACCAGTTCAGCTGAATACGCATGGTGAGAAGTGGTGATGACGAAAATGTCCAAATTGATCGAGATGAGTTTAAATAACGAGAATCTAAATGAACTTGAAATTGAACACACAACAATAATTCTTAAATTACAAAATGGTTCTTGAAATATCAATCATTGTCGCAATAAAGAAATCTACAAACATTCGCGTCACACATAATTGATGCTGCTTGTTGTTTTAAGGGGCCTAACATCTAGGTCATCGGCCCCTCACACATAATTAACATGTAACAAAATACCTAAAAGTAAACAACCAATAAAGTGCCCGGACTGCGCCAGGTAATACAGCTAGTAAACATAAAACGAAATACGACGCGAAAGAAATTAAATGTCGCCCAAAAATTGCTTAGAAGACATTTTATTTACCATTCTACAACTAACTGGTTTACGCGTATGAGGAAGTAAAACTAGGCAGCCATCCTCGCAGTAATGTTAACGGGTCGCTGACTGCTCAGAATCACTATCTGGCTACCGCGGGTTTGATACCTCTAAACAGGGAATGTTTAACCGAGCGAGTGGCTGCGCGGTTTGAGTCACGTAGCTGTCAGCTTACATTCGGGAAATGGTTTGAATCCCACTGTCACAAGCCCTGAAGATGGTTTTCCTTGGTTTCCCACTTCCGCACCAGGAAAATGCCTGGGGCTGTACATTAATTAAGGCCACGGTCGCTTTCTTCCCGATCCTAGCACTTTCCTATCCCATCGTTGCCATAAGACCTATCTTTGTCGGAGCAACGTAAAGCAAATTGTAAAAAGGGAATGTTTGGGAATGGTGAAAGGGGTGTAGGTGAGTTCGACCAGCAGCAAACTGGCCACATTACTTCGTCCTTCCTATTTTTATACCTTCAATCTTCACTTAACCACGGAATACTTCTAAGAAAAGGAAATCAAACAAACGAAACCACTTGCTGTCAGCGACACAAAACACTGAACAATACTTGAAGAACGGATAAAACAACTGTAATATAACCCAAAACATGCTTTCTACCATTTTCTTTGGTCAAATATGACTTAATGATAATGTATCTATATGACCAATAAAACCGGTGTTATAATGTTCATATAAGCAAGAATGTACTTAATTTAATTTTGTAAAATGAGTTCAGGATAAGTACATGATATGTCATAGAAATGGGAATAATAATAATAATAATAATAATAATAATAATAATAATAATAATAATACTAATATGCATCTAGAAAGGGAGGAGAAATCAATACTAAGGAGCATAATCCTCAGAGCCAACTAACGGAACAAAAGCATTGCTTTGGTAGATTTTTCAAAATTTACCTTAAAACACCAATACAGTATGATAGAAAGGCTTTCCGAAAAGTGATACAAGAAAATGCACAAATTAAGTTTAGGAGGGAATTGAGACGAAAAAGATGAGAAGAAACTAAAAAGGAAAAAAGATAGCTAAGAAAGGGAAAGCTCTCAAGAATGTACAGTACAAACAATCCCAACAAACAAAGCTTCAAATCATTGACATTCCGTTTCGTAGCCCCTAGTTGGTTCATCAATAATAATAATAATAATAATAATAATAATAATAATAATAATAATAATAATAATAATGTAATATTTTTCCTACTTACAGAACCTAGTCATTCTCGTCACTTGTGTCGGATGTTCTACTGTGCATCGTCCTTCATGAGTACTTACTTGTCTCAAATCACATCGTTCAAGATGTCATTAATTTATTCCACTATCGTATACTCAAATTGCCAAAACCCTGCGCCAAACAGGATTTTGGGGGCAATATACCATTGCCTGCTAATGTCTATTACTATTTCCTGCATTATTACTAATGTGGTTATTACTTCTATCAATTTCTACATAGGTGTTTGTACTGTACGTATATTTTTCTGGTGAAGTGTAACACAGGTGCCAGTGACCCTAGCTTTATCAAATGAAATAATCTATCTATTAGGACGAGTGAAATGATACAATTTTACATTTCTTAGGTCAACTGATGTGACCACGGTCAAAAACCGGTATTAATGTACGAAGGTGTAGGTTCACGTGTTTATTATATAAAAGAGAAATTTAGGAATTAAAAAAAATACAGGTTTGAAAAGTGTATAGCATACATAGGCCTCACTACTTTTAACAAGATTTTGACTTTAGTCAGCCCGTTTGACAGTATTTTTAAAGTATCATCTTGATCAGCGAGCATCGACCGTAAGAAATTAACAAACAAATAAGGGCAATATATTTCCTAACGCAACAAAGTTCAGAGGTCTAAATTCCAGGTTCTCTCTTCGTAGGTATGTAAAATATGTTTGGAGAACAATTAATAACGGAACTCATAGGCTAATAAAGACACCGAATAGAACATTCAAGCGATCCAGCAGGACTGGGTGACTCACAGCTGGCTGACTCAGCACTGCTAGGACAGACCCGTGTTCGACATCCACTAGGTAGCCGACTAAATGGTTATCAAGGGGGAACCGTTGTCATGTCATCACCCGGTTGTACCGATTGAATGTAGCGAAAAGTATGAACATGTTGCTGGTACGACTGTATGAAGGTATTTCGCACACCTATTCCATGTCCTTTCCTCACAATGTACCTATAACCGTAACAGATCTGTTCTACACGTAAGTCCTACAAACAGAAGGTAGTACGTGGCGTAACTGTTAGGAACACATTCTAATAATGAAACAGACTATGGTACATGGGTGAAAGAATAGGTTTGTGAACAACGCATCTCGGAATTTAATAGACAATTAATTTATTAATAAAGTTCCGTAATTTTATTTGATTCACGAAAGTACTTCGTAAATATAAAGAGACTGATAATTAACAGAAATCGCTTTACGTCGCACCGACACAGACAGATCCTACGGATTTAACAGAAAGTAATGAACAAGAATGGAAATACTTTCATGTACAAAACGGCAAAAGGAATTACCTACATCGACATGTAATTGTGACCAAACTGCTATTCAATTATTCTTTTTTCAACACTCGTTTTGCCGAATAAAGCACTGTTATTTTCTGCTGGGGAAGCCCACCTGCTCAATTCATCCTCATGATGTCTCTTAATGTGATCCCACTAATTGAATGTGCTACCACCCGAAGATATTTTTGCGCCCGCAAAAATTGTACGAACCTGAGCCTCGCGGAGCGACTCGAGCGGCAGCTGTGGTTTGCTTGAGATTCCCGACCTCATTGGGTCCTTAATCTCAATTTAACTTGTGGGCCTATGAGCATGAAATTTTGGTTTTATTTCATATATATTTGTGCTTATTTACATGTGAGAATTGTGATTGGTTTATTTACATGTGAAAATGTTAGCAATTGGTAGTTGGAAGGTGGTGGGTGGGTCTCGACAAGGCATGTAGTATTTTAAAAATAAGTTGAAGTGAATAGGGAAGGTTGTTGCTGTACAGTTATTTACAATTATGTAGAGTGGTGCTGTATTGTAGTGTGATTAGCTTACTTCCTATGGTATTTACAATAAGCACAGTATTAACATGATACATGGTTCTGTGTTTGTGTTTTCTATTGTGCAATATTTACAAGTAGTTTTAGGGTGGTGTGTTTCTTAGGGGGATTCAGTCGTTGATAAGTGTTTTAGGGCGTTTATAACGGTAGTACATGCCTTCGTCCATTTTGTGAAGTTGCTGTATTAGAGGATTAGTGTGTTCTTGATCTGGGCGCTAGAAATGTTTTGCAGTATTTTTGATTTCTTCCTTGACAGAGGTAATATTTAATTGTCTGTGGATTTCTGTATTCCCTAGGTGGTAGGGGCACTGACGACCAGTCGTATCACTTTGTTTCGAAATTTCTGCAATTTTTTGCTGTAACACTCCTTGGCTGTGCCCCATAATGTGGACGCGTACAGTGTTACAGTCCGAAGAAGTGTTTTATATATTAGGATCTTGTTCTTTACGTTGAGCTTTGATCTTTTGTTAATGAGGCATTCAATAGATCTAAATGCTTAGTGCGTTCGTGATCTGGGTGTCGTCGGCGTATAATGCTAACTCTGTTTCTTGTGTGGTTGGAATGTCTGAAAAGAAGAGCAGGTACAGGTATGGCCCAATAATGGATCCTTGAGGTACACCGGCTCTCACTGTTTTTAGGCCTGACTTTTCACCTATTATTTCAACGTAAAACTGTCGATTTGTTAGGTAGTTGGCAATAAGGTTCCAGTATACTTTCTGCAGTCCTTTCTGATGGAGCTTGTAGAGTAGGCCTTCGTGCCAGACTCTATCAAAGGCCTGTGCAACATCAAGAAATAAGATACCACGTCCTCTTTTGGTGTTTAAAGTCTTGGTGATACTGTTTACCATTCTAACGAGTTGTTGGACCGAAGAGTGTCCTTTCCGGAATCCAAATTGTTGTGGGGGAAGAGAGTCGTTTAGGGAAGTATTGTTAATAAGTTGTCGGTAAAGTAGTCTTTCCATGACTTTGCCAAGTCCGTCTATTAGGCTGATTGGCTTGTAGCTTTTAGGGTCTGGTTTTGGTTTTACCAGTTTGTGGAGGGTTATGATTTTGGCAAGTTTTCATTTTGTAGGAAAGTGACCGGGGCGAAGGATGGCGTTATGGACATATGTTAGGTGCTCTAGCGTTGTGCGAGGCAGTTACTTCATTTCGCTTATTTTTTGTCATCAATACTTGCAAAGAATTGCCATGTATGAGAAGATATTCTCAGATCAGTGTTATAAATTTTTGTGAACGTTTCTTTAAAAGAATTACCTTTCAAAATTCTATAATTATATACGCCAATTTGATAAGCACAGATCAAATACTTTCAAACAGGTGCCCACGTCCTCAGCGCGTACTTACAGTTGAAAGCGGAGGGTGATCGGCGGTGCGCTCTACCGCTACAACCGGATTACTCGTTGGTATAACCCACAGACATATAGATTTAGACTGGCAATGAGCAGTAGGATTCTGAAGCCGAAAGCGTGCGGCCGCCGCCATCTTACGTCACTACACTACCCCGATGCATTAATGTAAAACAGTAGCCGAAACGGGAATACTAAACCGGAGATAATTAAAAGAACATCGGAATAATAACAATAACATTGATTAATTAGACCTATTAGGTCCTTTATTTTACTCTTAAAAAAAGGAAGGTTGGTATATCAATTTACCAACGCTTAAAATATCCAACCTGTTTTAGACCGATCTTTGGTGAAATCTGCTTCCAGTCTACTCTCTTACAGCGTGATTCACACGCATTTTCAGGTGTGTTTGTTTGTCCAGTCCTTGCCCGTTTCTCCACGGGGTCAGGTATGAGGTGAGATGAATCTGCCGAGTTTTTATGACCGGATGGCTTTCCTGACGCCAACCTCTCAGAGGAGTTAATGAGATGAAATGAATCACGTGATGTGCTGGCATATAGCCTACTCATGTCGAATAGCACAGATGGGTCTGCTCAAAGCTTAACGTTTCCATCTGACGAACGAATCATCACCAACAGCGTCATATGCCCTCACTCTCTATGAGTATTGCGGAAAGGTTTGGAATTTAATCCAGGCTTTTATCGCACAATTTAGCGATTATAAATTTTATACCACATGTAACCACGGTGTCAGACCGTTTAGACTTCAACGCCTTAAAGATCGTGGTTACCAGGCGGGCTCTCCCACGTATTTTCAGGCACAATGAAGAAATTGCATTAATAAGGCGGTAATCGTGCGTGTTCTTTGATTTTAGGTCTAAAGTATGTGAGCTTTAACATGAAAAAAGAGTTACCTACAACTGAGCTGTGACTTCATTTGGTGTGTTCACTTTCATGACTGAGCGTAAACCATTTCACTTATTCTCTCCGAAATACATCTGAGTAAGTTTGCACACATAAACATCTTTCGTAGGAACATGCAGATTACCTCTATTTTGGAAAGAAATGAATGGATAAGGATTTTCTAATATTAATGTTTAATGTTATTTATTTTACGTCCCACTAACTACTCTTACGGTTTTTGGAATCGCCGAGGTGCCGGAATTTTTCCTCGCAGGAGTTTTACGTGTCAGTAAATGTACCGACACGAGTCTGACATATTTGAATAACGGTACCTTTAAAAATCACGGGACTGAGCCAGGATCGAACCTGCCAAGATGGGGTCAGAAGGCCAGCGCCTCAACCGTCTGAGCCACTCAGCCATCTAAGGATTTCCTTTTTGTACAACAGCTTTCTCACAAGTGTCACATTATAGAGAATAGGCTAACATCATTACTACAAATCCTGAGATGTTTTCAATAATATTCCGTGATAATAAACCTAACACACTATTTTGATTGATGAAAGCTTAAAAATCCTTCCACTCTAAATTTAACAGTAATTTTGACATCTTTATATTATACCTTTAAAGACTAAAAGAGACCGAGACCGCTGTTATTCAATTTCTTACACCAGCAGAACAAAAACTGAACATGTAACCAAATGTTGTAGTAACATTATTATTATTATTATTATTATTATTATTATTATTATTATTATTATTATTATTATTATGCCCTAAGCCGCACTCAATCACAAGGGGGCTAACGCCAACAAATGTACACAGGAAGGAAGTGAATTAGGCATCTTTAATCGTAAATTTAATTGCATTAATAAGTAGGTAACAAGTGTACATGAGCACAAGTACGCCACTTACCGGTGTATTGAAACTCCTATTCCTTCTTCTTTCTTCGTGAATGGGAAAACTCACACCCAAACACTACACGGCCACACAGTAGTTTTCCGAAACATTAGTGTGAAATGTACATAAAAACGACATAAAACAAAACTGTACGTAAAATAGTGACATGCATGTTTACAGTGAATCTGTAGTGACGTAAGATGGCGGTGGCCTCAAGTTTCCGGCTTCACTAGCACCAATGCTACGAGATGCGGCGCTGCCAGTCTATTTAGTATATGTCTGTGGTATAACCACGGCCGACTCCTGTAGATACGTCGATCTAGCTAGCTCTTGGAGCTCAGCGAGGGATCCAGTCGGTCGTGGAATAACTCGCTCAGCTCCCACCTCTAGTAAGTTCGTAATATTGAAAGATGCTCTGTGACAGTTCTTAGGGAGAGGTCCGTTCACTGCCAGCCTGGGTGAGGAGAAGAGAGAACGGGGGTATGGTTGTCATGGAAACGGAGGGCGGATCCACTGCGGTTGCCATGGAGATAAGCCTGCTGGCCGGCTCGTGTTGCTTGGAGTTGCTAAACCTCTCACTTCTGAGTTACGTAATACAGAACACAACAGTCTGAAGGAACGAACAAGTGAGCCGGAAGCGAAGGGAAGGAGAAAGGAATACAGGAATGTGGCAACATGTACAATAGCACTTGGGCCGATGACCTTAGATGTTAGAGGATGGTTGCCTAGTTGTACTTCCTCTTAAAACGATAATTATCACCACCACCACCTTAGATGTTAGGCCCCTTTAAACAACAAGTGTCATCATCACAAGCAGCAAAGGTACGTGCAATGCTCCTCCCTCCAGCCCTCTTTCAAAATGCTTCTTTTAATAATTACGGGTATAATGAATAGTACTTGAACTTGGCATTCAGCCGGCGAGTGGTAACAGTCTGAACACTGACACACAAGAGAACACGGGCGTCGTTAGGGAAAGAGACAGATGGGTCGTGTTCCATGCAATAATTTTCCGTGTTATGTCCCCTACCAATGTTTTATTTCTTATAGCTGTACAATGCTAAATGCAGTTTCGATAAATTACAGTTGAAAAAACTAAAATATAACAGATTTAACCGTTACTACTAACTTATTTTTGTACGTTGAACCGTGTTGTTGTTTCGAACACAGTGCAGTATCTTTTGTCAGGGCGAAAGATGTATCAACTTGATCCCAGGTAATCAGTCTAATTAATATACCCAGAGAGCCAAAATCAACTACGGTTGTTCTCATCATAGAAAATTTACATTCCTTACCGCTACAGGCCACCGAGAAGGTAACGTACACTCACTCTTTCTCTCTCTCTGGCCAGGAGATGTTAAGGAATGAGGAGTTGGCTAAAAGAAAGTGAGAAGTTTTGGGGAGAGAGATGTGGGCCTTTTGGCTAATGAGATTTGACGGATAGCTGAGTAATTCTTGTAATGTGATATAAGGTGATGTGTGATTGATTGGGAAAGAGCATGGTTTCGCAATGAATAAGCTGACAGAGAGTAACTCGATGATGATGCTTGTTGTTTAAGGGGGCCTAATATCTAGGTTAACGGCTCCTAATGGCACGAAATGAGACGAAATGCAATGACTATTTAAAAATACAAAATTCATCCACTGACCAGAATTCAAAACGTGATGATGAAGAATGAATAGATTAATATGAATTTCAAACAATCAGTGGATCCGACCCGTAATGCCTCACCTTCCCAGAAGCAATATTACTCACCAAGGGACTGCTTCCAAAGCACAATCCTGAAGCAATGATGATAGATATCTAAAGGGGTTCAATATCCAGGTGAATGGTTCCTCACAATGGCACTTACCACTAGTAACATAGAACCATGGTATTTCTCAAGATGCTGTACTATTCAAAGGTAGCATAAACTTACGGTGTTCCAAACATTATGGTACTACTCACAAGTATTGTACGTCGTACAAGTAACGCAGACCTATGGTGTTTCTCACATAATGGCGCCACTCGTAGGCAACGCAAGCCAATGGTGCACCTCACATAGGTGTACTTATCAGAGGGACTCGTGCTATCCCGTGGTGTTCCTCACATAGTGGGTACAAATCTCAGGCAACGCGGACCAACAGTGTCGCTCATACAGTGGTATTAATCACAGGCAACGCCCAGACCTGTGGTGTTTCTCATATTATTGTACAAATCGCAGGCAACGTAAGCCCGTGATGTTCTGCATATAGTGGTACTAATCACAGGCACTGGAAACCCACAGTGAACCTCTCTCTGCAACTACTAATCACATACCTATTGTGTACCTAACATAGTGGTACTACTCGCAAGTAAGGGCGATCAAAGGCTTTCCCCTCGTGATGGTACTAATTACAGTAGTTTCATGGTTCTAATACAATCATCCCTTGGTCGCCCCTTTTAGTCGCCTCTTATGACAGGCAGGCGATACCGTGGGTGCATTCTTCGTCTGCGTCCCCCACCCACAGGGGGTAAGAGAGTAACACGTGGACGATTGAGTGTGAGGGTCTAAGGTAGGTTGATGAGTGCTGGGCAGTGAAATGTATGAATGAGAATGGAGTTCGATTTGTAAAATGTGTTTCTTTAGATTTATATGAAGTTGGTGGCGAGTAGTTGAAATGTAGGTGTGTTGTCTGGTGTGTGAATAATAAGCATGATATATATATCCCACCGACCCTCCCTTTTTCCCCGTTAGCTAGAATGAATTCTTTCCAGTACGGAGGTAGGTATCCCGCCCACAGTTTTTAACATTTGAGAATGCAGGTGGAAGAAGTGGGAATGGAGAAGAGTGGATCCCGTGGCTGTTTAAACTAAGTTTCCAGTGGTGTGAAATAGAAGTGATTATTAAATCCGGAATGTGATGTTTGGAGGTGAAGGTTTACTGTCTGATTAGCGGCTGCTAATAAATGGCGATGGGATGGGTGAATTTTGGGCAGTGCAATAGTAATGAATCGGATCGTATCCTCAACGGTTGGTAGGGGAAAGAGTGGCCGGGTAGGAGTAGTAGGGACATCGATGGTACGTAATGGAGCGACAATTCGGGCTGATTAGGGATGGGGCGCGGCGTGCTTTGCACCACCTAGAATAAGTTGCATGAGGTTCCCCGCAAGTGTTGCAATGGGGAAGCTGAACTATATTAGGGCATCTGGAGATTGGGAGGCAGAAATGGATGTTCTGCCGTACACTGGGTGGTGTTGTGTCTGTTGTAGGTTAAGCAGTACTCGCAACGGACTGGCTGTAGAGGGAGAGCCTTAGATGGCTCCACCTTGTGGTGATGGCGGTGGATCGCTACTCCAATCGCGAGAACCGATCAAGGTCCTTGAGAGTGAGGAGAAGAATCCTCACCATGTAGAAGGGCCCGTTTGTACTGGACCCGTGAGTCGGGGGCGGTAGGATGGTTTGGCATGAGTAGACATTAAGGCATTAATGATAAGCAATGGAGGCCACTGATTGGGTGGTAGTGATAGTTGAGGGGGAGGCGACTGGGCTATATGGTGCATAAGGATATATAATAAATTAATGAGCTGAGAAAAAAGAAAAGAAAAACGTCAGCCTGGTCGGTAGTGGGGAGTTGGGGGAGACAGCAAACACAATCCAACAACAACCCAATTCTTGAAAAGGGGGAAAGAACCCACCCAGAACCCACGAGGGAATAAGACTGAAATCCCGAAGCGAAGCGGTGGAGTCCGGAGATGACATCCCACGCCTAGCTGTATATCTTTTCAGATGGCAATAAACCACCCTTTCAGATTTGGGCGTGAGAGTGATCACAGGACTCGCAAAAGTTCGTAGACGTGCCACAGAGCGCTCTTGACGATGAAGGATGAAGGTGCAACCTTCCAATTCTTTCGTCGGCTTTGTGGCCTGTCGATCGGTAATCTACCGGTCTTGAGAGCGATATCTTGATGAGTTAATATCCTGACTTACATTCCTTACTAATGAATGGGAGGTTGAGAACTTGAGATCATGGCTGGTCTGAGTTTGGTCTGGCGCTAGGTGCGGGTGTTAATGCAGGATGACCGTTGGCCTCTTATGCTTGAGCCCTTGGATCTTGTAGTTGCCTAACTGTGCGGTGAGTGGTTTGCCTGTGTTGGGTAACCTACTGTATAGTTTAGTAGCCATGTCCTCCGTCTCTCCTTTAGGGTCGTTATCTGACATTCGTCAGAAGATAATGTTTCACGCAGTTTTGTCTCGTCAGTAACACATTTCCCAGCGCAGCGGTTAATTTAACACTTGGTGCAGAGTACCAGCTCAGTATTGTTTCGATTTGCCTCTCAACACCACCGTCTTATAAATGTAATCAGAATATAAATATGCGAATGGGGCTCCTAAGTAGGCGGAAGTCCATCTTCTGTGTTGAACGCACTCTTGATCGATTTAGTTATGAATCAGTCCTCGTCGATCATGTCCATCTGTACATTATGATTGTCTTTCCTCGGGAGGATGGGATCTTCCTGCACGATAATACGCCGTGCACATGAGATCACTCTTTTTTTTAATGGTGTCCACACATGGACACAATCAAGACTTAAGTTCTTCCCAGGCCCCCAAACAGCACCGATCTCAAACCAACATCTGTGGAATCATCTCTATCATCGTGTTCACCGCCTGTCTCCTCGGCCACGGACCTTTCAATAGTTGTGGGCCGCACCGCAGACACCATGACTCCAGATAACCGTGATGTGAGGGTTTCGGTTACCGATCTAGTTAGACAGGAATTTTTACGTAGTTACATTTTAATACAATGTAATGAACACAAACTTAAGTTAGCCAGTTCTTTCGTTCCCTTCAGAACCGCCTGTGATTTCTACGAACTTCACAGCATGCCTTTATTACATTGCCCAATCAGTATTCAGTGTCCATATAGTTTCAATCAAACTGAACCCAGAAAATCTAGTATGTATTGCTCGCGAATACCGAGAAATAAGGGCCCAATAGAATGTCAGAGAAAAAAATGATAAACCAAGACTGAATTCGGTAATCTGCCAGGGTTGAACCATAATTAAGACAATGGTCTCTACAATCCCAGGTCTAGCCCTTACCTATACAATCGTCGTGATGGTGTGACGTTAAACAAGCTGAAAAGGATATCCCATTCTAATCTCGAGGAACAAAAAGGAAAGAAAGAAATATCAATTGTGAATTTTTGTACATGCTTTCTCATAATTAAGGTGGTGGAATGGTTAATGCTTTTCTTCAACAGCTCATTTCTGTGATTCATTTCGACGTGCCTTTCCACTCGGACAAGCAGAATCTTTACACATTTTAATGCTTTCTTGGGTTCTCCCATCGCATATCCACAGCCCCAGACGTCACCTTTTCCACGAGGCCTGCATACTAACAACTCTGTCATCAGTGCTAATGTTTCCGTGCTCGATCATCGTGCGACTCTGTGTCCTTCAGGGTGGCTAATTAACAATGCAGCTCTTTAAAGAGATGAAACTTCAGAAAATTGGAATAAAATTGTCCATGCTAGGGGAGGCAGTATAACTGCCACGTTTGCATTTCCTCATATTGGTTAATTAGAAGAGACATGTTCCACTCATGATGACCAGGCCTGCGTGCTCTATTGTACAGGGCACGTTTATCAGTTCTAGCATATAAAACGTCGTGCGTGTCAGCCTACATTCCAGAGAATGTTAGTTCAGTTCAACACGAACAAATTTTCCAAGAAATGTAAGATATTTTAAGACCTTACAAGTCCTGAAAGTGACTTCTTTTTACACTATGCTGTGATACTATCGTTCACCATCATGGTTTGACATATAACCAGCCGAATTAGAAATCTTCATTTCATCAGAGTCTACAGACGACATGAACAGAATTAAAAGGGTAATGTGCTGACGGTCAATGTGAAAAGAAAATGTTAACAGTGGATATTCATTCGAAACCATGAAATACATTGACCCTTTAACTGTTAACCTTCTTAAAGAAACGTCTAGATGCCGGAATGTTGTCCTGAAGAGAGAATGCAGAATGCTAGTAAAAAAAATGACATGCGTCACTGACATTTAAGCACGCCTAAAGCCGACCAACTGCTAGGGGAATCGTCCTGCAACGTTTAACGCACAAGGTGAACGCCTAATCCAGGGCCTCTCAGTGTGCATGCGCACGGTGCATAAGACGACTTCGCTTGGTTGACCAGAGTGCAGACCCCCCACTCCTCGATTTGGAGCAATAGCGCTTACTCTCTCTTTCCTCACGTCTGTCTCGCTCGCTCCCACTGCCTCCCTCTTCCCCACCTGCCCCGTAGCGCTCAAATCCGAGCCGAGTAGAGCCGAGCTTAGCCGAGTAGCCAAGAGACGAAGCGTTGGTTGGAGCCAGCCGAGCGGGACCGATGCACAGTGCACGGAGCTCTTGCGCCTCGATTTGCACGCGTGAGATTTTGGGCGTTTGAGAGGCCCTGGTCTAATCTGTTACGCGATATACCCTAACTCCATTCGAGATTCTGCTGTACTGTGATAACGTAATATCTTAATATCAGATAAGTTTTAAGAAGGAAGGCCTGGGCCGGAATTAAAACACTGTCCCGGACGTTCCGCAGGGTTAGTAGGCCCTACAGAAAGCCGGGGAAGGAAAGATGGAACCACTTATGTCAGCGTTGGGTTTGAGAATAGGCAAAAGTATGTGTATGTGGAAGTAAAGTATATGGATATCTTAACAACAAAAGAACAGTATTTATTTTAAGGCTTGCCAGAAGAGTCCATTTTTTCTAAAACCCACCGAAAAATGACTGAAAGAAAAATAATGCCTGATGAAAGTCAATGTATCGATAGTATACAAATTTGTACCAAGAGACCTTTGTAACTAAGCATAGCTAATCTATTAGATACAAAGCTGAAGCTTGCCGGCAGTATTTATTTAGAAAGGCAGCCTTCTTCACTGCGAGAGAATTAATAACGTTATTGGATTATGTCCCATTAACCACTTGTACGGTTGTTGGAGACGCAGAAGTACCGAAATTTTTTTACGCAGGAGTCATATTACTTCACAAGGTCGGCGAATTTCAGCACATTCAAATACAATCAGGCTGAGCTAGGATCGAACCCGCGACTTGGAGCCAAAGAGCCAGCGCTCTACCATATGCGTGACTCGGCCCTTCTCGAGAGAAGTAAATAACATTTACTACCACGCCAGTGTTGTAATTAAGTATCAATTCTGTACAAGTACAACTTGTACTACGCTATATTTCTTTGAATTAGCCCGTTATTAGATGTGGCTTTCGCAACCGAGCCATTCTCCGCTGGATGAAACAGCTAACGGAGGCTATGTAATTAACCACCAACACATTAGAGACAATCTCAGCCCAGCAATCATACAATATCCGCGACAGACAATCCAATTATCGAGCAAAGAATAAACTGAGCTCCTCTGTTCTGCTTGACAGCGCAGATAAATGATAACGATAAACTTATAGCAGAGCAGAGGAAGGAAGGACAAAAGGCATCTCTGATCAGCCATTAGAAATGGCATGGCCTGTGAAATTGTTACAATATTCACGAAGATGGCATAAGCTTATAAAGAGGGAACTGAGGACCATACATACATTTCCTGAAAGAAAATGGGTTCTAGTCCAAGCTTGAAATGATTACGAATGCCATACTAATACAATTATCTATCTACAGTGTATCTACAGTCATTCACAGTGACATTGAGAAGACGGCAACGTTTCAGCGGTTGAAATTGACATCAGACAGAAGCTATCTCTACAAATAAACTCTCGCAACAATTAATTTTGTACTTTTTAAAAGAAAATTACGTTTCTTTGAGTGAAGTCGTTAATCCATATGCACAATGTTGACACGCATATCTTCACCTCGTCGTTTATTTTCCACGGGACGTGCGTGGCCTTCTCTTTGGCGCTCACGGGTCTTCATTCAAGTGGACAAAGAGAGATGGCGGTACATACCAAAATGGATTTCTCGCTGAAGTTGAGTTCGGTGCACGTCACCATATCAGCAATATTATCACTGCCAGCTGGTGCCAGTCAACGGGAACAGAAATAAGATAGAACACATCAGAGATGTCAGAGATGATGAAAACGGACACGTGTGGCCGCCATATTGCTTGCGCCCATACCGTTTGCTCCCCATTACTGATCAATCTACGACGTTTAAAGCAAATACAAGAATTCCATAACCGGGCAAGTTGGCCGTGCGGTTAGTAGTGCGCAGCTGTGAACTCGCATCCGGGAGATAGTGGGTTCGAATCCCACTGTCGGCAGCCCTGAAGATGTTTTTCCGTGGTTTCCCATTTTCACACCAGGCAAAGACTGGGGCTGTACCTTAATTAAGGCCACGGCCGCTTCCTTCCCATTCCTAGGCCTTTGCTGTCCCATCGTCGCCATAAGACCTATCTGTGTCAGTGCGACGTAAAACAAATAGCAAAAAAAAATGTCCATGTTTTGATTTGAATTTATTGGGATGCTGAAAGGAGTTGCAACAAAGAGCAGGCACTTAGGAAAGAAAATTTAAAAATGTACATAGGAACGACAAGAAACTGAGCACGACAATCAAATTAGCTCCAGATGTTTTGAACCACTTCAAACGATTTCATATGTCAGTGCCAGCAGGAATTTATCTGTTTCCGACCCATGTTCAGCCAGTTTTAAAATATTCTACCCTCCGGTACAACATGACGATTTTAAAACTTAAAAAAGTGTAACTTGCTGGAGATCCCTACTATAGCAAATGGAAACTACAACTCGGCAATGGAGAACTACGCCAAAATGGTATTAGTGAGATTTCACAAAACTAGATTTCAAAAAATACTATGCAATATTCTGTTTTCTTCACATCGTAATGAGAATTTAATTATTTTCCCGAAAGTAACAGAACAAGTTAACGTCATTAACCAGCAGGTTCTTAACATTATGAAACATGATCAAATAACGTGCAGTCGTTAAAAAACGTAATGAGAGTACGGTATTGTATAATTCCCTTGCAGGTACACTTTTATCAGAAACTATACTGAACCTAAAGATATGATATTTGTTGTCGGTATCCACAGGGTTTGTATCTACGTGAGAGGTGAATTATATTTTGATAATAATTAAAATTAAGTCGCATACAATGCCATGCGCTAGTCCTTCTTTCGGGGATGTGAGGGAGTGGGGTGCGATTTTACATTAGAATTGATTTCGTAGAATACGATGATGTTTATTAAGTAGTACATTATCTTATTGGATTTCTGAACTTTATTCATCCTTCATGAATTCCAGCTCAGAAGTTAGACATAAAGGTAGGAATCTAAATACTGATGCTGGTCTGTGCAACGGAATGAGACTGATCGACGTAAAGCTAGACAAAAATATTGTTCATGCAAAAATTCTCATGGACTCAACTTCACTAAGAACGTGTTCTATTCCAAGAATAGGTTTGAAAAGTTTGTCATGGATTGAAATAAGTACTTCCTTTGTCTTCTGGATCCACTCGGTCATCTGCAAATGCGTTCGGAAGTGTCTATTTGATATATCGCACTTTGGGAAGAAGAGGGCCACAAGTGCAAAAATCATACTTCTGAGATAAGTGCAATGTAGGAACGTAAAACATAAAAATATACAAAAATATATAAAATACATTAAAACTAAATTTACTAGACCTTTTTAAATCGTGCATTGCAATTATCTCAGCAATATCATTTTTGCACTTGTGGCCCTCTCCTTCACACGGTGCTATATACACAAAAGAAATGTCATAATACCTGTTATGATCCCTTACAACGGACAGGTATGTAACATAAGAAAATGTAACTTCTTTTCGTAAGATACAAGCATTAACACGTTCATTTCAATTTTCGAATTATATTTTGCCTGCTAATTGTGACTGTTGAAGACAGGTTTACATACTAGTGTGTTATAGTTCCCCAAATCCATACAGATCAGAAATCCTAAGTCATAACAAATAGATTGGAAAAATCAATCGGTTAATTTGAAGTAAATATGATGCTGTGAGATATTCAATGAATCTCTGAAAAAAAAAGAAGAACGGAAAGAGGCATAATTTGACACGCCTATCGAATCTCGAGTATGATGATAATAATAACAATAAGTTCATGTGGCTATTTCTAGCCGAATGCAGCCCCAGCAAGGCAGACCCTCCGATGAGAGTGGGCGGCATCTGCCATGTGTAGGTAACTGCGTGTTACTGTGGTGGAGGATAGTGTTGTGTGTGGTGTGTGAGTTGCAGGGATGTTGCGGACACCACAAACACCCAGCCCCCGAGCCACTGGAATTAACCAATGAAGGTTAAAATCGCCGACCCGGCCGGGAATCGAAGCCGGGACCCTCTGAACCGAAGGCCAGTACGCTGACCATTCAGCCAACGAGTCGGACGTTGATGATGGTAAACAATTCCATGTGGCTATTCCTAGCCTGGTGGAATTTTTCTAAGGCAGACCCTCCGAGGAGGATGGGCGACATCTGCCGTGTATGAGAAACTGCGTGTTAGTATGGTGGAAGATAGAGTTGTGTGGGGGGTGCGAGTTGTAGGAATGTTGGGGACATCACAAACAATCATTTAAGATTAAAATCCCTCGAACTTAGGGTCCCGAGGACCGAAGCTCAAGACCCTGACCACTCTGCCATGGAGACGAACACCAAGTCTCCAATAAAATACAGCACTGAAGTTATTGAAAAATACGATACAAATTATGTTATTTAACGACCTATTGCTATGAAGTTTTAGAGACATCAGAGTACCAGAATTTCGTCCTGCATGAGTTCTTTAATGTGTCGCATTGAAACATCCTCAAATGGTACTGACCACAGCCGAGATCGAACCCGCTATCTTTGGAACAGAACGACAATGATTAACCGGTTGCCTCACTGAGTTCCGTAAATGTAAGAGACTAGCCACTGAGCATTGTCCAAAAGCTTCTAGAAAGGCTCAATAGGTATAACTCGTCAGTGAAAAATTCGGTGGAGAGGAACGTTTCATTAACAAGAAAAGAGAGGTTAGTATCGCAGTAAAATTAGTGAATAGGAAAGGTGCTTACTAAAATTAACAATTTTTTTTTAAAGAAGAGTAGGCAAAGAAAATAATGGGGAAAGGAGAACGTGGACGCTAGAAATAAACCGTAAGAAAGAACAGAAACGAATTTCTTATGATAAATATTTAACGTCAAGTTCTCCTTTTGGTCATAAATAATGAAAGTTCTCCTTTTGGTCACAAATAATAAATGGGAAGACACACAAAATAATTACACTGGTTATTCAGAGAACTAATCAGCCAACATCCTTAACTTCCAGATGTGGAGTTTTGTTACTAATACATATACGGCATTTAGGACATCTTAAGCATTAGCTTCGTGATAGCGTGTGTGTCAAGTGTGCTGTTGTGGGTCTAGATCGGGGCCTCTCAGAGTGCATGCGCCTGGTGCCTGCTCTGTACACAGTGCAAAAGACGACTTTGCTTGGCTGACCAGAGTGCAAACCCCCACTCCTCGATTTGGAGCAATAGCGCTGTCTCCCTCTTTCCCCACGCCTGTCTCGCTCGCTCCACCTGTCTCCCTCTTCCTCACTTGCTCCGTAGCGCTCCGAATCCGAGCTGAGTTGAGCCGAGCTTAGCCGGGTAGCCCAGAGACGAAGTGTTGGTCCGAGCCGAGCCGAGCCGAGCCGAGCCGAGGGGACTGATGCACTGTGCACAGGAACTCTGCGCCGCTGTTTGCACGCGTGAGATTTTGGGCGTTTGAGAGGCCCCGGTCTAGAACATACGAGAGTTGCAAATAAAGTAGTGGCAATATTGATAGAACGCAATATATAATGACCTAACAAGTACAATTGCATTACATTCCCTCAATGTAGTCACCTACAAAGTCTATTGTCAAATGTCGGGAAGCCGTTGGCAAAGCGTTCTCTCTTGATGACAGCGACGGATCGCCCTACTGTGTGGAGTACAGATGTCACGTCAGGAAATCGGCAGCCTCCGAGGGGTTTCTTCAACATCGGAAAGAGGTCGAAGTCAGAAGGACTCATGTCTGGTGAGTACGGAGGGTGTTCCAAGACCTCATTCCGACCCTCCAGAAACGCCTTGGCCCATCATGCAACAGTCCTATACAATAATGCATTCTCACCACAGGCTTCACGTAATCCTCGACAACATCCTAACGCTTTTTTTCCACGGGCAACCTCGATTTTAATGCACGAACAATGATCACCTTTTGAAAACATGCTTTTGAGCGGTGAAATCGACACACTTCGCTTGAACGCCACACAGCAACAACATTCCCACCTGGATGACCGTCAAACGCACATTACACATCGACAACAGCGCCATCTGACCGCTCCCATTTCCTATTTGCGCATCCCCGATATCTTCCGAGTGTCTGGAATACGTTTACAACTCTCCTATAAGCTTGTAACGTGACTGTTGATATCGAAGTCACAACCCATGGGACTTTCAGTTTTATGTGGAATCCTAACCACAGGAACACGCTTTCCGTTTCAAAAATCCCACAAGCATTAGCCCAGATTCAAACCGCGGTTGCCTTGATGAGGTGACGATGTCACTCGGATCTCATGCCCCTGCTGTGAGTCTGCTGCAGTAAGTGTATCTAAGGGGCTGGACGGCCTAACAACGTACACTACTTTTAAGCTGTTAGTCTACCCACTACATTTTCCAATCCACACGGTATTTGAAACACCACAAAATTTGGTTTCTCTATTCTGTTCCTAAAAAGCAGCAGCATGCTTTTTTTTTTTTTTTTTTTGCAGAGCTGCACTTATTTACGTTATTTACACGTGTTAGTAAGTTTGTAGTGTGCAAATAAAGAGGGCACTGCCATTTTTGTATTATATATATTAGACTGAAAATTTGACAATCCCAAGACTAAATGTAACATCAGTTTGTTTTAAGAGATTGTGTGTGTTCAGAACCCACTGCCACACTGATGGCTATAGTTCATTCCATTATTTTCTGAAGTGTAATGCACAAAGGCTCAGTATTATCTCCTCTTAAAACATGTTTAAAAATAAACTTGTGTTGCTGAAAAGTGCGAAAAGTGTTGCATTATTTTCAAATTCGTGTACAAGCGACAATAACAATAAGGCAACTATCAAGTTCTTCGTGTGGCTGTCCTAATATTGCAGCAGTATGGGGCATTTATACAGTCAAAATGACACAAATCTTGACTTCATGGACAGCTACAAACATGTGGTCAAACAAAGAACAACTTGATCAGTATTTCATAACTTATAAATAATTGCCAAACTAAAGTCAACTTCATTCACTGTATCCATTTGAAGATTGGTTAAGTATTTTTAATACAAGACTGCGTAATTCTGAATACCATTCGGAATTGTTTCACGGACTCTGAATCACACTGTATAATAGTGGATTCCTTCATTACAAAACAAAGGTGAATTCATTTCACAAAAATGCAACTTACTTCTTGCAAATAGAATTCCGTCTGTACTGAAAACGAAAATAGTTCAAACGTCAAAATTCTTTCAAAATGAATGATAAATGTACCTGCAGTAAATTTGAAAAATAATTATAAAGGGAGAGGCAGCGAAAAGTTACCGCACTGCGCAGGGGACGTCGGGGAACAGATTGCCCGGAATCGATTCTTACCGGTAGGAGCGCGAACAGGCGTTCAGTTTCATTATGAAAATCCACAGCCTGTTTCCAGTTATTCGACCGGGTCAGGAATGTAATGAATGAAGCCCCCATCTAGCGGCGAGGATAGGAATTGTTCTGGCTGCCGTACTCCTCTGGGGCCATGATTAATAAATGACAGATGAAATGAAATGAAATGCTACTGGAGAGTGTTGCTGGAATGAATTATGACAGGGAAAACCCGAGTACCCGGAGAAAAATCTGTCCCGCCTTCGCTCTGTCCAGCACAAATCTCACATGGAGTGACGGGGATTTGAACTCAGCGATGAGAGGCTCTCGGTTTCATTCTGACAGGCCTAAAGAGTTAAGAATTAATAACGAATAAAATTGAAACTAATGTGCATATTACCTTCCATCAAAACGGCTAAATCTGCTCGTCCCTTAACACCGAGAAATCAGCATCAAATACATTGTGGGTTTCAGTGGGTATCGCCGCGGCATACTTGGTATGGCGCGATCCTATCAGTTCGGAGGTTAGTGTTCAAATCTCTCCCCGGCGAAGATTGTCTTCGATTGGTGCTCTCAAGCCTTGCATTATTTACCCATGGGTTAAAGAATATTTTTTTCAAGTTATATCAGTTTATCACACTTCGTCAAACATAGACTCGGTAGCTGCAGTCGCTTAAGTGCGGCCAGTATCTAGTATTCGGGAGATAGTAGGTTGCATTATGAAGAATTATTTAAAAGGTTATTATTCAAAGACTGAAATTAGACATATAAACAAGGTGTGAAATGGACTGCTGTGAAATGACTTGATCTTTCATTTATGCATTACTTTTTTAGCTTTAGCATACCTGCCTGAAATCTTACGGTTGGATTTGTCTTTTTTCCTCATTTAAAAACATTGTATCATCACATTAAGACATTTGTCAATAAAAATATCGGCACATTCCTCACACATATGATGCAATGAATTAACATTTAATAGCTGTACAATTTTCCTCGTAACATGAAGCCTACTAACAGAAAGAAAATCTATAAAATCCCGGCTTTAATCTGAGAAGAAAGATAAAAGAAAGAAAAGTTTGAAAATGTTGTTGATAGTGATGCTTTGAGGAATATTTACGTACAATTAGAGTAAAAATGTAACATACCCTTGGCTGTATAGTCGAGGATTTTTAAAGTCGCTGGCCTGGAAATGATCTGAACAGATCTTATAATTCTTATACAAGCGTAACGTCCCTTCTTTCTTGTACACTTTATCCAAATCGCTTCTGTGACATTTCAAAACCCACAGATCACACCTACAACAACACATCGGTATTGAAGGTTAACTGCTGCACTATACAATAAAATATGCGTATTATATTTTAAGCCCGTTAAAACATGGGTCGAGCAGGTCAGAAGATTATGAAGTACTATAAAAATCTCTGTCACTGGAACAATATATATGCAAACACAATATTACTTACATGTTCTTGTCACGAGGGAACCTGAAGAACGACCGCGCATTTTTCTCTACTTCGTAATTACTGCAGCCAAACACAGCACATACCTTTCCCCTCATGTTGAGAGGAGATATCAAGGAATGACACACGCTACTATTTAATTATATCAACTCACTGAAAACGCATAAATAACACCAAAAACTTCACACAAAAATACACATGCTTTTATGACAGAATCAGTACCGTTCAGGTCTATCCGCTAGAGTGAGCTCCAATAGCTGTCCCTCGATATCTCGCTCAGTGTCGCGTATTGTCTCTACAGTATTTGAGCGTAGTGAACTGACGTCACACTGGCGCTTCCTGCCCTCAACTGCTGTACACTTTCTGCTTTAAATTTCCCCACAAATAAATACAGAAATGCAAATCACAGGCACCACATTGCGGGAACGAGAGTGCCAAAGTCCACGACTAATTATTCAGGCATCGATCATCTGTTCTAATGCATGCATTGACTGATGATGTCTACGAGCAGTGGCGTTATCCTGCTGGAAGCGTCTTCCTCAGCCAACATTTCAAAAACTGGCTGCAGTATGCTTTGCACGTTCTAAAAATAAGACAATAGGGCCAATTATTCTGGGTGCAGTAATGCCAAACCAAGCACAGACTTTCTGATCGTGAAGAGGAACTTCATGCACTACATGAGGAATATCAGTGTCCCAATAACTTGAATTCTGCGATTTTACATATCCCCTTCAATGGAAATAAGCTTCGTCCGTCATAATTAAAGGAGAAGGATCCACAATACCAGTATGGACAGATTGCAGAATCCACCGACAGAAATGTATGCGGGCACCTGGATCCCATGGTGTTAACTGATGAACCAAAGACACTCTGTAATGATAAAAGCGTAAGTTTTTCAGTCCCCGTAATGCCGATCTTTGTGATCCTGCGCCAAACGACGTAATTATTTTCTCGGAATGATATTCAGTCTTGAATGTCTCAAAGCATCTCCTCTGTTAAAACCCTCTTCTGTGGTTCTATCTTTTTGTGTGACAAGGTTTCTCGGCACTTACTGAATGATTTGGTTCTTTATTGTTTCGAAGGCTTTGAAGCGCCACGGAAACGACGTAGAATTTTGCGAATGGTTCTGTCATGTGATTTCTTCTTTAGTAGAAATGCCTCAACTAGCAATATCCATTGTCCAATACTATACGGCACCGCACAGATAGCGAACACAAATAGCGTTCAACAACGAGTGTAAGAATTTAACACTGATAACGTGCACTCAACTAGAACTCCACACGTAGAAACCATTCATCCCGTACGCTTACCGCTAACCACGCTCGCTGCGTTACTCGACCACGCACTCAACCCCCGCCACTCGGGAACAAAAACATTTTCCCAGTCAACCTGAGCGGCATTACCGGCTAAAGTTCCATAATATTTCACTCCCTCTCTCCGTAGAAGTAGGTATAATGATCAATCTGATATTATACGTGGCCAATGTGACTGATTAAGCTTTGCAATTGCTTAAAAAAAAACAATAATTCCGTCTTTTTGTTGTGTTGTTTCTCAATGTGAGTTAACAAAATCGTGATTATATACTGATATTTAACCCAAGAAGAAAGATGAAATTCCACGGAAACATAGGAAATAATAATATGAAACTTTTCTACTCAAATGTAATGAACTGGAGCAAGGATTGGCGCAGGTGTTCTGGGAATTGCATATGAGGGAAATTTCAGGTGGATATCGTACTCAGGATGGCCACAGCACGAGCCGAGATTCGAAACTTGGTTTTCTGAAAGGCTAATACTAATTAATAATAATGCTATTTGCTTTACGTCCCACTAAATACTTTTACGGTCTTCGGAGACGCCGAGGTGCCGGCATTTAGTACCACAGGAGTTCTTTTACGTGCCAGTAAATCTACCGACACGAGGCTGTCGTATTCGAGCACCTTCAAATACCACTGGACTGAGCCAGGATCGAACCTGCCAAGTTGGGGTCAGAAGGCCAGCGCCTTAACCGTCTGAGCCACTCAGCCCGGCTTTCTGACAGGCGTAGGTTACAGTGTACAGATGTGTTTGCGAATACTAAATATTAGTATTTGTAAATAGGATCTGCGAAAACGAAAGATACCCGCTTGATTAGACGAAACATGCCATTCTGTTGCAAGTTTCAGCGTTTAAGTTGGATGCAAGAAAACAGTTAAAGTGAGGTTCTCAAGAAATATTTCTATCCTCATGGCATGGCACATAAACTTCACAACCAGTGTACGGCAGGGAAATTGGAGTATCATGGACGGGCGATATCCTTACTTCCTTCCAAGCACGAGCTGACAAATACAGCCGGGCACCCATTTTTTAAAATTTAACACACACAAGTAATTATTAACTTCATAGTGCATGTCCATAATACGTTTTTCCGTAGTAGTTGACTGTATAGCTCCGTAGTGTGACAGTTAGTGCTATGCCTATCAGCTGTCGTCCTCGGACGCCCTTGTTCGATTTCTGGCCCTGTCATAGAATAAGACTGAGAGGGGTGTGTTGATATGCTGAAAAGATCTGCACCACATCAGTGAATATGAGGACACGAATTTACTCAGTTGATTAAACAGCCTGCCCATCACAGAGAAAACTGTTTTTAGGAATTATCAATTCATCAAAAGTTAGAATAGATCACTTACAAAATGAACACAAGCACTATCTATAACAACATCGTGACCTGTCAAAAGAGCCCATTTTGATGCAAGTATAGCTTCATTAGACAAACTTCCGCTACGTTTGACCGAACAGACCACAAGTTAAAACGATAATTTATAAAAAGAGAATCAGTGCTCGTGCGCCATCTATATATATATAAAATAAGAGTCTTGTCTGTACATTGCTCAGAATTTGAAAAGTATGGTATTTCTGTATCGGTCATGTCCACAGTAACAAGGAAATGCACTTTTTACTTTTCCGTAATTTCTGTCTGTCTGTCTGTCTGTCTGTCTGTCTGTCTGTCTGTCTGTCGGTCTGTCTGTCGGTCTGTGTGTCTGTACACGCATCACTAGAAAACAGCCAAAGAGAATTTAATGAAAATCGGTATGCAAACGAAATAGAATTCAATGAGGAGCTATCAATATTAATGGGGCTTATGGAAGAAAGAAAGTAGAACTTGCTGAGTCAGCAAAGAGGATGCATCTGGATGTACTACTAGGAGTAAGTGTTATTCGGGTAAGGGGAGATAACGAGGAAGAGATAGAAGATTATGAAGTGTACTTGACGGGTGTTAAAAAGGGAAGGACAGAGTCTGGGGTAGGGCTCTTTATCAGGAATACTATTGCACGCAACATAGTTTCTATTAGACACGTAAATGACCGAATGATGTGGGTAGATTTGGAGTTCGAGGAATTAGGATGAGAATTGTCTCAGTGTATTCACCATGTGAGGGTGAAGATGAGGATGAAGTTGACAAGTTTTATGAAGCATTGAGTGACTTCGTCGTCAGGATCAACAGCAAGGATAGGACAGTGCTAATGGGCGATTTCAATGCGAGAGTTGGAAATAGAACTGAAGATTACGAAAGAACGATTGGTAAATGTGGGGAAGATATGGAAGTTAATAGGAATGGGAAGCGTTTGCTGGACTTCTGTGCTAGTATGGGTTTAACAGTTACGAACACATTCTTCAAGCATAAGGCTATTCACCGCTACGCATGGGAGGGTAGCGGAACCAGATCCATAATGGACTATATCTTAACCGACTTCGAATTAAGGACATCTCTTAGGAATATACGGGTTTTCCGGGAATTTTTTGATGATACAGACCACTATCTGATCTGTAGTGAACTAAGTATCTCCAAACCTAGGACAGAGAAAGTGAAATCTGTCTGCAAACGAATAAAGATAGAAAATATCCAGGTCGAGGAAATTAGACAGAAGTACATGGATAGGATTAGTGAGAAGTTTCGATCAGTGGACAGTAAACACGCTCAGGATACAGAAAGAGAATGGGTGGCATACAGGGATGCTGTAGTAGAAACAGCAAGGGAATGCCTAGGAACAACTGTGTGTAAAGATGGGATAAGGCGACCATCTTGGTGGAATGATGAAGTGAGAGCAGCTTGTACACGTAAAAAGAAGGCTTATCAGAAATGGCTCCAAACAAGGGCTGATGCAAACAGAGAATTTTGCATACTGTAGATGAAAGAAACAGAGCGAAACAAATAGCTGCTGAATCCAAAAAGAAGTCGTGGGAGATTGTGGTAATAACTTAGAAAGGCTAGTCAAGGAGCAGGGAAACCTTCCTGGACAGTAATAAAGAATTTTAGGAAGGGAGGGAAAAAGGAAATGAACAGTGAGTGTTTTGGGTCATTCAGGCGAACACACAATAGATCCCACGGAATCACTGAACAGGTGGAGGGAATATTTTGAAAATCTTCTCACCGTAAAAGGAAATCTTTCTGGTGGTATCCCGAACAACCGAGCTCATAGGAAGGAGGAAAATAACGGTGAAATTACGCTTGAGGAAGTGGAAAAGGGGGTAAATAAACTCCATTGTCGCAAAGCAGCAGGAATAGATGAAATTAGACCTGAAATGGTGAAGTATAGTAGGAAGGCAGGGATGAAATGGCCTCAGAGAGTAATAAGATCAGCAGGGAGTGTTGGTAAGATACCTTCAGATTGGACAAAAGCAGTAATCGCACCTATCTATAAGCAAGGAAACAGGAAGGATAGTAACAACTATTGAGGTATCTCATTGATTAGCATCCCAGGCGAAGTATTCACTGGCATCTTGGAAAGAAGTGTGCGATCAGTGGTTGAGAGGAAGTTGGATGAAAACCAGTTTCGTTTCACACCAAAGAGGTGCTGTCAGCATCAGATTTTCAGTATGCGCCAGGTAACTGAAAAACGCTACGCGAGGAATAGACAGTTATGTTTATGTTTCGTAGGTCTAGATAAAGCATATGACAGGGTAGCGAGAGAAAAGGTGTTCGCCGTACTGGGGGACTACGGGATTAAGGGTAAAGTACTACAATCAATCAAAGGCATTGGGCTGCAGTGGAAATTGATGGTAGAATGAGTTCTTGGTTCAGGGTACGTACAGGGATTAGACAAGGCTGTAACCTTTCACCCTTGTTGTTCGTAGTTTACATTGATCATCTGCTGAAAGGTATAAAGTGGCAGGGAGGGATTCAGATAGGTGGGAATGTAGTAAGCAGTCTGGCCTATGCTGACGACTTGGTCTTAATGGCAGATTGTGCTGAAAGCCTGCAATCTAATATCTTGGAACTTGAAAATAGGTGCAATGAGTATGGTATGAAAATTAGCCTTTCGAAGACTAAACTGATGTCAGTAGGTAAGAAACCCAAGAGAACTGAATGTCAGATTGGTGATACAAAGCTGGAACAGGTAGAGAATTTCAAGTATTTAGGATGTGTGTTCTCCCAGGATAGTAATATAGTGAGATTGAATCAAGGTGCAGTAAAGCTAATGCAGTGAGTTCGCACTTGCGATCGACAGTATTCTGTAAAAAGGAAGTCAGCTCCCGGACGAAACTATCTTTAGCCTACATCTGTCTGTTTTCAGACCAACTTTGCTTTACGGGAGCGAAAGTTGGGTGGACTCACAATATTTTATTCATAAGTTAGAAATAACAGACATGAAAATTGCGAGGATGATTGCTGGTACAAACAGGCGGGAAAAGTTGCAGGAGGGTACTCGGAATGGGGAGATAAAGGCTAAGTAGGAATGAACTCGATGGAAGAAGCTGTGCGCATAACCCGGCTTCGGTGGTGGGGTCATGTGAGGCTAATGGAGGATAGATTACCTAGGAGAATAATGGACTCTGTTATGGCGGGTAAGAGAAGTAGAGAAAGACCAAGACGGCGATGGTTAGACTCAGTTTCTAACGATTTAAATATAGGAGGTATAGAACTAAATGAGACCACAGCGCTAGTTGTGGTGACGTTCAGTAAATTCACAGAGGCGCGCAGACTGAACGCTGACAGGCATTAACGGTGTATAATGATCATATATGAATCTATGTATGCACGTATGTAATATAAGGTATAACAAATAACTGTCATAATAATACAGACTAAACAGAATCACTAGTCATATAAGTGACCAAGCTATTCACACATTTAACATACTCAACAGCCTGTCGTTTATAGTCCATATCTACATATGCGTCTCTCATGTTCCTGCGTGAGCGGTCACGTGCAATAAAATTATCATCATCTTCAGGGTTGTTTGCGTTACTGCCATATGATAGGTCATTTGAGGCGACAGTAGAAGAACAGCTGCCCACGTTTATGTTACTGATTTCCATGCAACAGTTAATTATCCCTGTAAATATCAATAAGCCCAAGAAATAACCACACTGTACAAGAGACGAAAGCCACACAGGAAACCAAAGCATCAACATACCATCCCAATTGTCCAACAGCTCCTGTTCTTGAATGCTGAGACGCATTTCAAGAAATCTTTCGTATTTTTCCTCCAGTCAACTTTTCCAATGTTGACATTCATTATTAAAAAATCGGGACACTTCCCGTATACGAATATATTGTAAGCGTTTGCCGCGTCTGTCGTCTCCCATCAAGTGACAACGCCAGTGTACGAAGAACACCACTGTAGCGAAGCGATCCTCGGGCGCTGTCAAAATCATGCACGCGTCACCGGTGCACCAATATAAACATCTTAATTGTGCCTTCTAGTACGATGGGAACTTAATTTCGGAAATATTCTCTTCACGGTTCTGCCCAGTTGGGCTCACCCAACGTGTGTGCAGATTTTCAGCGCGATAGACACTACCCTCGCCAGTCTACTATGCTACACTAATATATTTAACAGCCAAACTCATCAGTAACCATAGGCAAGTGAGTCATGAATAGTCACCCATTTATTCACTTTCGCAAATATAGAAATCTACCGGGTTTTTTTAAATTTGCTTTACGTCGTACCGACACGGATAGGTCTTATGGCGAAGATGGGATAGAAAAGGGTTAGGAGTGGGAAGGGAGCGGCCGTGGCCTTAATTAAGGTACAGCCCCAGCATTTGCCTGGTCTGAAAATGGGAAACCACGGAAAACCATCTTCAGGGCTGCCGACAGTGGGGTTCGAACCCACTATCTCTCGGATGCAAGCTCATCTGCCGTTATTTAGCCGTGTAGTCAGCAGACTCCCTCTTCCTATTCGACTTCTCTAATATAAGTCATGGGATTATTCGTTGGATTGTCATGTGAATTTTCTCTGCGTGTACCTGATTTCAAATCAATGGGTATTAGGTTACCGTTTAAGAGTGCTTACAGGCGAGGGACCTGATCTGTAGATTTGTTAGCATGTTTCTTTTATGGCGACGATGGGATAGGAAAGGGCTAGGAGCGGGAAGGAAGTGGCCATGGCCTTAACTAAGGTAGAGTCCTAGCATTTTGCCTGGTGTGAAAATGGGGAACCACGGAGAACCATCTTCAAGGTTGCCGACAGTGGGGTTCGAACCCACTATCTCCCGAATGCAAGTTCAAGCTGCGCGCCCCTAACCGCACGGCCAACTCGCTCTCTTGTTAACATATTAAAGAACCCTGTTTTTATGATAAAATTCTCAACAATCTGGTGTCTCTCAACATCTGTAGCAAAAGGGACGCTATAACATTGTTAATATTCTCTCCGACGTCTCACAATGTCGCAATTCGTTTTACAGCATGAAAATTAACAATTTAAAACGTGCTCCTAACACATACAATGTGATCACGTTACGCTGAAAAACAGAATCTAAAATGAAATTCATGTCGACCATTTCAGTACGAAAGATGAGGCAATTTACATACAATGATTCTGCTCTCATGATGCCACAATACATACAAAGCATTGTGGTACCACGGCACGACAGAACAAGGCTACGACAATAACTGTGCGATATAAGACGCGTATCATAAGTCAAATAGGAAGCAAAAGGCGGCGCTAACTTAAGTTTGCGTGATTAATATACTTCACTGTATGCCTCGGATTCACATAAAGGCTACATTTTTCTGGAAAAATCACTAAATATATTAACATTGTTGTTAAAATTTTAAATACTGTTTTCCGACGGCCATTTACCAAACTTTCATTTTCACAAGAATAAGGTACATTATCTCAAAACCTACAGCACCAATCAACTTGGAATCATTATATTATGTTTTGTGCATTAATCCGCTGAACAATTAACAGCTGTACTATTCACAGACCTTGAGAAAAAATAATTTATTCTTGATTATGCCACTTTTTTTGGAAATAAATGAAGAACTTGAGGCATTAGACTAACATTTTTTTCATTGGATTGTCATGAGAATTTTCTCTGCGTGTAACTGATTTCAAATCTCTGACTTTAAGCTCATGAATGTACACTCAACCGCACAAAAACTGGCCGCCTCAGAAGGTAACTTTCTTTTAAAATCCTTTTGTTTGAAATAGACTGAATATATTATGCACATGACAGGATTCTAAGTATGATCTCTTTGGCCTTCGCCTATCCACAGTTTACGAATATCTTCGCTCGTTGCTTGTAGTTTTATATGTGATTAGAGCGGAATGGGATCTCCAGTTTTGTGTGTTTTTTAATCCAAACCACGGATGGGATTTTTGACTCCAAAAATTCCATATGAATTGACTGGGACTCGAACCATGGCCACCTTCGTGAGAAGCCAGTCAGTGTCACGTCCCTCACTTGATGTTAATGAATTTCGTAAAACAGAGTTTTGAAAAAAATAGTACTGGGCTATTGTAAAGCATTCATGACAATTTCATCTACAACCATCTGGTGTTATCGCATCACCAAATCTCTCATATGAAGGTGGTGCCGGTGAAATTGTTCTCGCATCCATTTAGGAACGAGGATGATTCGGTTTCGAGTCTCGAGTGCGTCTAATATTTTATGATCATTTACATTAACAAATTACATCACTATTTCACAAGCACCTAATTCTTATAAGATGAAAGAAGGCATTTATTTCTTCTTCGCCAAATTATGAAATACATCACCCACAACAGTTGAGGTAACCTGTGAACAACGGGAATAAAAAAAAGTGAAGGAAGGTTCCCCGACAGGGAAAGCACTACCGCGAAGACCGAGTGCATTAACCAGAAAATGATGTCAATAAAAACCACAATTCATGTAGCTCAAATTGATTCTCCAGGAAGAGGTCGCCCAGGCGCATTGCGGCTGCAGTCGGTATGTCGCCCACCGGGAATCGATAGACTTAACCCTTAATCAACAAGCGGGCTGCATAGGCTGGCCGGCACCCAGGTTCTCCTAGCTAGTAAGAAACCAACATCTTGCGGCGCTAAGTGCAGAAGTAGGCCTATAAACCATGACAACAATATACGTAACAATTTAGTAGTGGATAGGTAGCACCTACTGAACTTAAGAATGGTACTATGCCAGTGCTTTCCTGTGGAAGCTAGGGAAAGAAAAATCACTTCAACGAAGGGCAATGGAGAATCTGAATCCAATTGTTTCCCCGAGTCTATAATCTAAATTGCATGCGGAGTACATTGAACAGACTGAGGGAGTTTATAGGTTTTTTTCTTATTTTGCATTGTATCGTAAATATGAATTATAATTTTACATCAGTAATTATCTATTTATTGTAAAGATGACTCATCACATAAACAAACTGCAATTATTTATAAAATTTACTATTTTACACAGAATCCATTCCCATAGAGACATACAATATTAACTGTACTACTTCAACTCCCATATGACAATCGTGATTTTAAGTTCAAAAGAGTAGTCAAGCTATCTCAACAAATAGCTTAATTGTAGCGAGTCGTCTCAAAACTCACGAATTGCTGGAAGAGGATTAGTAAGAATAGGTTTCTCTACCTGGACCAGTCTCAAAACTCAGGAGCAGGGCCAGTTCTTCTTTGAATGGATAAATGTCCACCCTATTAGTGATGGGATAATGCTTTTAATAATCGAATAACTTCCATCCGATAATTTAAATAATCGAATGAATAATCAAATCAAATTATCGAATGAGTTTCAAATATCATTCAGTTCTATCGCGATATGAATACAATTTTCGGTTTAAGTGTGTCAGGTAGATAATAGATCGAAGTAAGCGAATAGATGAACGCTTACGAAAAATAGAAATACGCCTTTTTCCAAATGAATCTCCAAATGTTGAAACTAAATGAGTGAAGTGACTGTCTTGATCTCTAATATCTCTAAATAAAATTCCTTATTTAAGTAAATGCCGCCTTATGGTCGCATAATGGAACTAAGCCCCAGTACCACCAACTGACAGTTTCTTTTAACAAGCAGCGGGCAATATACCTACTTTAATTTTATGTCGTCCGGCTGCAAGCATAAATGGTTAGCATGCTGGCCTTTGGTCCAAGGGGTCCAGGGAGTCCCGAGTTCGGTTTCAGGTCGGGTGGGAGATTTTAACTATCATTAGTTAATTCCTATGGCTCGGGGACTGGGTATTCGTGCCATCTTCAGCATTAAACTTCTTCTTAGGTAGGACCTCATCCTCACAGACGTGCAGGTCGCCTATACGGCGTCAACTCAAATCGTTACGGCGTCAAGTCCATGTAGTATGACGACAAGGTTTGCCGGCTCGAGTCCCGTTGGTCGAAAGGTTCACCATCAGAATGTTGGCTGGCAGCGTAGGAGAGGCGGTGGTATACAATATACAATTTATAATCACTAAACTGCGTGCCAAAAGCCTGGACTCAACTCCAAACCTCTCCATCACGTAATTCATTTCATCTCGTTAATTCCTCTTATGAGCCTGACGACAGGAAGAGCATCCGGTCGTAAAAACTCGCTACGAAAATTCATCTCATATCATACCCGTACAGAAACGAGTCAAGGGTTGGACAGTATTATTATTATTATTATTATTATTATTATTATTATTATTATTATTATTATTATTATTATTATTATCATCATCATCATCTATATTTAAAATAGAGCCTCCGTACCTCAGGCGGCAGCGCGCCGGCCTCTCACAGCTGGGTTCCGTGATTCAAATCCTGGTCACTCCATGTGAGATTTGTGCTGGACAAAGCGGAGGCGGGACAGGTTTTTCTCCGGGTACTCTGGTTTTCCCCGTCATAATTCATTCCAGCAACACTCTCCAATATCATTTCATTTCATTTGCCATCCATTAATCATTGCCCCAGAGGAGTGCGACAGGCTTCGGCAGCCGGCAGAATTCCTATCCTCGCCGCTAGATGGGGGCTTCATTCATTCCAATCCTGACCCGGTCGAATGACTGGAAACAGGCTGTGGATTTTCATTTTTTTTTCATATGTAAAATTCTAGGCTCATTTTTGTTACCACCAGTTTGAGAGAACGATTGAACAGATTTAAATCGTAAAACATTTTAACGAAATCTCTTGGCCTCCAGATTTGCAGAGTGTCTTTAAAAGCATAAGAATTCCTTGCCGTATATTTTTGAAGTATTAAATAATAATGAAGCATCTTGATTGGCCAAAGCGCTCACCAGTACTTCAAGGCCATCTATTGGTCCACTGCCGGCCATGTGCGTGATGGAAATTCTAAAGGGCGCATGCGGCGTCTGGTATGACGTCTCCTCGCTGTAGTCTACATAACTGAGCGGTCAGTCATGGACTCGTGGATTGTCAAGAGTATTTCACGTTGACTACAGTAACATTCATCATCATTTTTCAGCTCCAGTTTCCCAGGTGTGGTGTACAAGCGGTCGCCATTTCCTTCTGTCAGAGTAGAGTTTCTGTTCCTCTGAACCTTCCCATTTCACATGTTGGCCTTCCTGCTTATCTTTTCCCTCACACTCCCCTTCAGAAACACTGTCCACTGTTATGGAAACCAGAAGGATTATAGCTATACCAGGTGAATGAAATTCCTTATTTAGAGCAGTTTCGTACTGTTTATACCAAAATTAAAAACGTCATCATGAGCTGCGTTTGCAGAATGTTGCAAAACAATGTTGCTGATTGGGATAATTATAAGGATTTTATTTTTGGCGATAAGTCTTACCGCCTTCCCCTCAAAAACAACGTGAGTATGAAAGTTTCATGTCTCTGGAGCACACAAAAGTGAATATATCCCTCCACATGCGATTAGAAAATATGTCGAAATATTTCAGTAATATATTAGTAATAAATTAGTACTTATATGTTAAAAACCTTACTAAAAACAGCTTTGTCCAGTCCGTCCGGCCGTTATACTGGACCGAAATTCTCTCCGGAATTTTCAGCCGGTGAATCACCAGGCATGGATAGGTCTCTAATTTCAGTCAACTTTAAGTGATCGTAATCACTAAATGACCACTCCAATAATTGCTGGCGAATGATTGCCGTAGCCCGCAATACATTCTGTACTTAGCGGGTTTCACAGAATGAAAGAGTAATATCTTTACGTAAAGATGCTGACGAAGCTAAACGATTAAACATGACAAGCGTCTATAGGCAAACCTGTAGTTTCAACCAAACTTGGTACACACGTAACTTACTACGGTTGGGGGACGGGAAGGAGTAACATCAAAAAATCATCGAAAATGACCAATACTAGTGTCAAATCATAATTTTCGGGATAGTTGAGATGAACAGTGAAACTCCAGATGTCATTATGCCTCTATCGGCATTGGGGCTTAAGAAGAAAATGTCGAAAATGACCGAAATTTTGGATTGTGTGTGTATGTTCCAAGACACCTTTCAACCAAACTTGGTGCATACATGACTTACTATCTGGAGAAAAATACTGCGGGGGGGGGGGGGGTAAAACACCGCCTGCATCCCTACGTTTTGGGGTTGGGAAGAAGTGACATGTAAAAATCACTTAAATATATGTCTCGGATCCATACTTTCCAGGATTGCTAAGATGAATTGTGACACTCTGGATGACGTTTAAGTCCACGTTAAGCCTGCATCGTCATGGGAGTCAGAAGGATTGAAAAATAAAATTTCCAAAATGACCGAGATTATTGTTGAGTCCAGAGTTCTCGGGTTCGCTAGACTAATTGGTGACAGTCCCAATGACAATTGGAATCGTGTACATCATACCTATAGCGCAAAGCGTAAACTCACGCAATTATAACTTATTTTTATTAATTGATTTAAGGACCGGCAACTTTTCAAAGAATATGAGCTTCAACTTCCTCGCGAAATAAAATCATTTGAAACTAAAAGTTTTAATTAAACATGCAATAATAACTTTAAAACGCCAAAATACTTCGTAAAATATCAATCGTCATAAAGAAATCTACATTCATTCATTAGCCACAAAAATTAGCAGGTAATATAAATCCTAAAAGTATTCATGAAAGTACCCGGGCAACGCATGGAACAATTTCATATCAAGACAAGTTATTTCACCTACTCATAATGAATGCTGCGGAGCTGCACGGGTCCTCTAGTCAGTCAGTCAGTCAGCCGGCCAGTCAGCCGGCCAGCCAGCCAACCAGCCAGACAGTCGTAGTAATAACAGAAGCAGCATATAGAGGTTTCAATGAGATTCGTGTTCCATATCAACTTTGCAATAAAGATCAGTAGAAGAATCGGGAACTAATCTGATTCATCCCAAGGACTCCATACGACCTAAGCATTCCGTAGGGTAGAGTGAAAGACTGATAATCAGACAGTAAAAGTGAACTTATTCCACCCCTAATGCCGAAATTGTTTACGTTAATGAACTGAAACTTTATGGATTTATAAACGTTAGTTAAGATCAGTAACTAACAACCGTAGTAGTATCGGGAGTATGGACCCCAGGTTAACGTCAAAGCTCAATTTCTGACATTCATTACAGCCCGCACATCAGTGAACAGCGGAAAAGATGGTGAATGTTTTTTATGTGTTTGAATTGGCGGAAATAACAGTGTAATTTCACTGCTGAGTAGCAGTGGATTAATTACAGGGACCGTGCATATGTACGTGACGCCAGCTATTCGCGTGGGCATGATTAAGCGAAATGTACGGCTGCTGTATATCCGTAGCACAGAAATCTGAAACCGCGCCCTTCTGCTCCGCGATAAAGCCGCCAATGAATGGATCCAAGAGCACGGAGCTATTCAGTCAAAGTAAGAGAGAATTACTACTAGCTGTTCGCGGAGACAGCAATAGCTTCAGATTGTATTACAGATTACAGTACTGCCATCAATTAGGTAGATTAAAAATTTGTGACAGGGCCCACCTAAAGTTTTGTACGTTATATTTAAGTGATAAGAATACACTGAAAACGTACAACAATCCAGATCAAACAAAATCCAGTCTGTCTATAAAAAAAATCCCCAGCCTGTTTCAAGTCATTCGACTGGGTCAGGAATAAATGAAGACTCCATGTAGTGGCGAGGATAGGAATTGTGCCGTATGCCGAAGCCTGTCACACTCCTCTGGGGCGAAGATTAATGAATGACAGATGAAATGATATTGAAGAGGGTTGCTGGAATAAATTATGACAGGGAAAACCGGAGTACCCGGAGATAAAAACCTGTCCCGCCTCCGCTTTGCCCAGCACAAATCTCCCATGGAGCGACCGGGATTTGAACCACGGAACCCAGCGGTGAGAGGCTGGCGCGCTGCCGCCTAAGCCACGGAGGCTCACACAGTCTGCCTATAATGGTGGCTAATTTACTCAATGTATGACCTTACGAGTATTTACAACTACTATAACATACATACATACTGAATCCGTACAGGGTCCTGTACAGCTCACTGACAGCATCTACGTCTTTCCATCCCATTAAAATCACTTCAGAAATCGCGTTATTTGTAGCATGGTAGGCAAAAGGAACATCTTCGGGACTCGAGCGGCGTGTGGCCGGAACCAGACCAGCAAAAGATAGCCTGGCAAACAATGGAGAAAAAAGCCCTCTCAAGTGTGAGAGACAGATTTGGAGAGAGGACGCGACGCAATGACAGTCTAATACGCCCAGAGATGTGGCCTATTTTCACAGGGTTTCACACTAACAGAAGAAACGTCCTGTTTTTTCTGCACATTTCAAGGGTGCCAACGTCAAATTTTGGCGCGTACAATGATCTGATATTTTGATCCAGACATAGGAAAAATGTGTGATGCACACCAATGAATAGAGCTGAATTTTCGGTGTATCCCAGACTGAAAATATGGAATACTTTATTCAAGGGGCGAATTGAGATCACCAGATGTCCAGCTGTAATGTATTGCTAACACGTATGAATGTAGAGCGTCTCCCAAGCTAAGAATTGCACTCAAAGTTAGCTCCTCCCTCGATAGGACGCGAGTGGTATAATTAATGGTGGGAGCTTGATTACGTAAGAACTGCCGATCTGACTGCTCTTCCGCTAGGAGACAACCTAGGAGCACAGCAACCACCTTACGGAGGGAGCTTCGAGCGGCTACAGGAGTGAATGTGTCTCCACAAAATGTTCAAAATCGACTCCACATTGTAGGACCACGTTCTCGAAGGCTACTCAGGGTGCCAATTGTTCGTGGATTTAGAGCTGACATTGCAGCAGATTTCACTTTAATGGACGACAATGCTCATGCCCTCCGCGCACAATCTGCGAGTAGTTTTAGGAAAGACATGGTATTCAAAGGATGGTCTGGCCACCATCGTCTCCTGATTTGAATTGTGTGGAGCATGCATGGAGATTACTGGAAACAGCAATTTCCAACCGTCCTCTACCACCACGAGCCCTACCAGACCTTATCCCTGCTGCCATAGAAGAATAGGACAAATATTCCGCAAGATGTACTGGATATCCTGGTATTGAGCATGCCACACAGCCTCCAAGAATGTCGCAGGGCTCATGGAGAGAACACACATGACTGATTACACAGAAAATAGACTTTAATTGTGGTTTAAGGATTAAGTAGTGAGTTTTTGTTTAAATTGGTGTATATCGAAATATTCTTTTTTTGCACACTGACTCATGTGTTATCTCTAAGATGAAGTGGTTTTATGTTTGTACTGTACATTATTATAGGATAAACAACGTTGTATTATATTTGGTCCAGAAATACAGAATCTTGGAAATATGCAAATCTTTTTTTTGTACAACTTTTTCAGGGGTGTGTTGTAATTCTTTCGGTCTTCTAGTGGAGTTTTGCTACCTCCTTTCTGACAAGTAATGGTAATTATTTAGCTACTTTGTGACTATACGCTTTTGATGGAAGCAAGTATTTTGCAATCTTCGTAACTTTAAAATTTCTGTCCTTTTTACATACTCTCTTAGGACTAGGCCCTGCGTAACTGGAATTCTGTATTCCACCTAGGTGCCGGGCCCAGAGCCATAATTTATTTCCTTTCTTAAGCTGCTTCTTGCCTTCTTTCTGGTAATGTCTGTTTAAAGCGACTACGTGGGTGCTTCATTTGAAGGTAACCTACAAATCCGATTATAATTTTAATGCCTTCATTACCTTGTGTGTTACGTTTGATTTGTGATAAATCTGTGAATTCTTTTGGAATTGCCCATTTTTGTATCCTTTCTTTGGATTCTTAATTACTGGTTGCCTTTTAGACATCTTCATCCCCTCTTGTTCACTGAAGTTAGGTTATGGAATTATTTAAAATTACCAGTTACAGTGCGTTTTATGTACTCCAATTTCTTTTAATTTAAATATTTGTCTTGTTCGTGTTATTGTTCATTGTTTTCTGTTTTGAAACACCGACTTTCTAATTTAGTAAGTGTTATCTTTTTTTTGAAACGGCTTCTTCTAATTACTAGGCCTATGTCTGAGACGGCACAATTGCTTAACGCATTCCACAGTCCTTATTTACTATTTTATTGTTATTTATGAGCCCCTTGTTGCAGTTGAGAACACAATAATACTTAATATCACATTTATTACTGTACCTGGCCTTTTACTCTCGCGGAACTTCCACGTCGCGTCAGTTTCACTGTTGTCGCACGCTGTCGCTGTCTTCATCACTACGGAATTTACATTTTACGTCGCAATAACTCACTAAATTAACTACCTTCCAGAGACGATGGGATAGAAATGAGCTAGGACAGGGAAGGTAGTGGCCATGATCTTAATTAAATCACTGCACCGACATTTGCCTTTTGTGAAAATGGGATCCACGGAGAACTCAGGGCTGCCGATGATGGAGTTCGAAGCAACCATCTTCCCCAACACAAGCTTACAGCTACACGACACGTACCGCGTAACCAACTCACTCGATTTTCGAAAATGTAATATTTCTCCACGTCCATCAAATCTGATAAATCCTTCCGTTGTAGGTACTCCGTGGTTTGTACGCATGTCTCCTAGTCTGAGTACCAGGTTAAATCACCGGGATGGGGGACAAAGTCGACCAACGACTAAGTGATAAGGTTACAGGTAGGCCCTCTATACGGAGTTACTCGTTAGAAACTGATTGGTAACTCCAGTTTCTCGCCGATCACTTGGGAGGCCATTTCCTGTGTAATTCAATGGAATGTCTCACACGGCGCTACCAGTTAGTAAATAGTTTGTGGTCAGTTCCAGGTGACTCGCCGAGTCGGTCGCCGGTGAGTTTAGTTTCTCAGTTCCCAGTGACCAAGTGCGTTTTATGATGGCAAATGGCAGGCGCGGTAAGCTGCACGAAGTCCATTTTAACTGAGTTTGGTCATACGCTGGAAAGAAATAATTTGGCGTCTGTTCGAGCTACTTTACTGCTATGAATAATTTGCAGCTGATGTTCTTTCCAAGATGTGGGTGAAAATATCTTCTTCAATTTTTCTCCTGAAATAAACAAACACAACCATGTCTTCTTCGTCACTTGAGGCAATAGTTGACATTCTAGCAAGCAATCTAGCGAGTCCGCACCAAATTTTGTGACTATTTACAAAATATCCGTCACGAAGTCCCGTATGTGGGCCGAGTCACTATTCAGTTACTAATCAATTTACACACCCATTCGCAGACAAGTTATGTTTCTAATGAGCAGCTCCGTGTGTAGAGGGCCGCAGTGGAAGTCTTTACCTTTCACTCTTGCAGGGATCTGGGTGGACTATACGGAGATTAGGAAAACCGAGCCATCAGCGGTCGGATAAGTCATTACTAGGATCAGAATACATAGGCTCTAAAAACAGGTAAAGCGGGCGAGTTGGCCGTGCGCGTAGAGGCGCGCGGCTGTGAGCTTGCATTCGGGAGATAGTAGGTTCGAATCCCACTATCGGCAGCCTTGAAAATGGTTTTCCGTGGTTTCCCATTTTCACACCAGGCAAATGCTGGGGCTGTACCTTAATTAAGGCCACGGCCGCTTCCAACTCCTAGGCCTTTCCTATCCCATCGTCGCCATAAGACCTATCTGTGTCGGTGCGACGTAAAGCCCCTAGCAAAAAAAACAAACAGGTAAAACATGCAAGCATACTGGCATTAAAAAGAACTAAAATAGGCACGCAAATAGGCACTATCGTGTAAAATAAGCAACCAAATAGACACGGAAAAAACATAATTTACTACACTCACCGACTTCGTCCGCATTTTCCCCCACAACTGTGGGGTTGCGGGTGCGAACTGTGTCACATATGTGGATTTGGTCCACATCTGCGACACGGTTCGCACCCGCGACCCCACAGATATGGGAAAAGCGGTAGAAGAAGAAGAAGATAAATAACAGTAGTAGTTTCATTCGCTGGATCAAACTACTCTGATTAACACAGTGCTTGCAATCATGGCCCGAACATAAATTTATTTTAATTTCCGAAAATAAGCGCTACTGAGAGCTGAGACTCCAGACTAATGAAAGTGAGCAGGCCACAGAGTACCAAGTGCTCGCCATTTACAGTCGTCACAAGCGAGCGGGTCAATGATTCCCCCGCACAGACCCTACCCGCCGCCTGGGCGCCGCACGCGACCTCCCCGCCACGCACCCCGCTTGTCAGACGGTAATCGCCCTCTCAACATGACTCCTCCAGCTGTGACATTCAATATTCTCCAGCGCGGGTAAGTATCAGCAAACTACTTTCGTTAATATTACAGGCAGGAAAGAAAACTTGACTGCAGAAATAAACCACATCTCAGACGAAATGGAGACTTCATATCCACCAGAAGTGAACTAAAATGGCATGGAATTTGGCTGAGCGCGCGGTTACGCATGTCTAGTATGGCCCAATGCATGCACAATTTTCAATTACATTCAGTAGTGGCGATTATGGGATGGGGGAGTAGAGGAGGAGTGGGGCCACACTGTGAAGAAAACCTTACCTTTTTATTCCAGCTGAAACTAGGAATTATTAAAAGAAAGAAGCAATTAGTACAAGCCCTGTTGTCTTATCAGGCAATTCTTTCGTTTAATTTTGTTAACTATTAACAAAGTTATTAGCGGAAATACGCACGAAATATCATTCGTCGCGGCTAACCGATCTGCATAGCGTCACAGCAAGTAGCGGAGACTCGCACAGTAGCGTATACCATGTGCTGCGAAGAAGGGTAGGAGGTTTTTTTTCAATCACTGAGGTGTGATTCATCCGTTTGCCGCACGCATTCGTCATTCTGGCAGTCTCTTTGGTGTCAGTTTCTTAGTGTGTAATCGAATACTAAATTATTTTTAACTGTATAATCACACCGTAACTCTAGTTAATTGCAATACATTTGTAATACTGTTACTTTGCTGAAAGTTCCATTGTATAGTATTGAATGAAAATCTCAAAAAGTTATTAAGTTGGTAAACTGTAAACCTTTACCTCTATGTCGAAATTCACGCAGAGAGCATTAGAAAACTTTCAATTTTGTAGCGTTTTTATTGTTTTACTTTTTGTTGTCTGTAAATTTCTTGCCCCCTGACTTTTAATTCTCAATCGCCGCTACTGATTACATTCATCCAAAAATGGGAAACTAAAAAGCTACAAACTAGCAATTTCATTTCAAATATGAGAACAGCACAACAGAATATATTATATAGCTATAAATCTACAATGATAAAGCTGAAACTACCCCTAACTTTCGACAGAAATTATGCAAAAATATTTTCAAACGATCAGTTCGAAGATAGACTATGATTTCAAATTATTGGTGTATAACGGAAACAAAAAATAATACAGGATGTTTCAAAAAGAATATACGTATTACAAAGCATTATTTTGTCCAAACTATCGATCGCTGCGCCTCGGCTCGGCTATTGGAGAAACGAATACATAGTCTAGTTTATATTAATAGCCTCTAGATGTCAGTTGTCTTCTGTTTTGCTTGGTAACCGTCATATGTTTAAAATGGCTACTCCGCAGCAGAAATCATTTTGTGTTCTCGAGTTTGCGAAGTGCAATTCCGTGATTACTGTGCAAAGACATTTCAGGTTCAGGTACCAAATTGATCCTCCGAATGTGTGGAACATTCGCAGATGGTATCGACAGTTTGTAGATACAGGATGTGTATGTAAAGGAAAGAGTCCTGGCCGCCCTCGTGTTCCTGAAGAAAATGTTGCACGAAATGAAAATGCTTCCCAACTTAGTCCTTCAAATTAAACTCGTCGTGCCAGTCGGGAGTTACAACTGCCTACAACAACAATTAGGCGTGTTTTGAGACGTCGGTTGGTTATGAAGCCGTACAAGTTACAACTGTTACAAGCTCTGCGTCCTGATGACAAACGCAAACGTGTGGCATTTTGTAACGAGATTCTTGATGCTATTTTTCGCACAACGTATCGTGTTCAGTGATGAAGCGACTTTCCTTGTTAGTGGCCAGGTGAACAAACACAATGTTCGAATTTGGGGCCTACAGAACCCACATGCAGTCATTGAACATGTACGAGATTCGCCCAAAGTCAATGTGTTTTGTGCGATATCCCGATCATCTGTTTACGGTCCATTCTTCTTTGATGGGAACACGGTTAACGGTCAGCAGTATCTCGCTATGTTACAAAACTCATTGTTCCGAAGCTGCACGATGACAACTTCATTTTTCAACAAGACCCCCTCACTGGAGTCGCCAAGTGTGTGAATATCTGAATGAAACTCTACCGAACCGTTGGATTGGTTGTCAAGGAGCTGGCGGCTTAACATGTCTCAGCTGGGCTCCACGGTCACCGGATTTGATACCCTGTGACTTCTTCCTGTGCGGTTTTGTTAAAGACAACGTTTATGTACCACCACTCCCACAGAACCTGGAAGAGTTGATGAACCGGATCCGTACTGCCATAACATCAGTGACGAAGGACATGCTTGTCCAAGCATGGGACGAATTTGAGTATCGATGTGATATTGTTCGAGTCGCTAATGGAGGACATATTGAACATCTGTAATCTGAACTTGAGAGGTTCGTATAGATGTGTGTAAAGTTCCATATTCGTATGTCTTACAGTTTAATAAATATATGCAATCGAAATACGTATATTCTTTTTTAAACACCCTGCAACTAACTAAATAAATAACCACAACATTGAATTAAATGTCATCGCCTTCCATCATGTGACCCGATATCAATTTATTTCTATTTTACTATCGATACAGCATATATCGACAAACATTACTTTCTAGGTGTTAAATGTCGCACTGACATACGCAGGTTTTGGGAGTTGTTGGGATAATAAAGGGCTAGGATTATCAAGGTATCACCATACCTTGATAAAGGTACAAATCAAACACCTTGGCGCTACACCCCAGACGGGCCTTGGCATACCAAGCGACCGCTGCTCAACACGAAGGCCTTGAGATTACAAGGAACCGCGTAGTCAGATCGACGAAATCTCTGGCCCTTTATACTTGGTTTCCTAGACCACGGCCGCTATCTTAGGCCTCTATTATACTAGGACACTGGTGGCGCTGAAAGTGTCGCCAACGCACAAGTTCACTCTAGACACTGGTGTCTCCACCAGAAATCATGTATAGATCCATTTTAAGAGATGTCAACATGTGAGGACATACTTTTGGTAGCTCTGCTTATAACGTGATTTCGTTGATTTCTAAATGATATATACAGAGTTATTCACCTAAGATGTTACACGGAAATAACGTCTAAACCATTAAAGATATCGGTGTTCTGTTTTCATATTCGTAAATGATACCCAGGGGCTTGTAAAGTAATGTGCCACTTATTCTCATGGAATGATTAATAACCAAGATTTTCCCATTTTCACACCAGGCAAATGCTGGGGCTGTACCTTAATTAAGGCCACGGCCGCTTCCTTCCAACTCCTAGGCCTTTCCTATCCCATCGTCGCCATAAGACCTATCTGTGTCGGTGCGACGTAAAGCCCCTAGCAAAAAAAAAACCAAGATATTGATACTAACTCCATATTTTTAAATAGAACGGCACAAATTCATACAGCTGGCCTAAAAGTCCAACTGCATAAAAGTTAAAATATGTAAGTATTTTCAAAATCAGACAGTTACTTTTGGAGATATCAATAAGAACAGCATGCGCGGTTTTGCATGCCACTTTAGACGGCGTGCAATCGGCCAAGGACACAGTGACGCGCAAGCAGTTTCCTGGCTGTGATTTCAGTCACAGAATAGATACCAGGCATGTAAGCATATACTATACATGTGATGGCTTTGCAAAGTGTGTATGACAGGCGAACTTATGACTGGACAGGGAGGGTTGATGTTTATATAAGGAATAAAATAATTACTTTGGTACATCTGAGATAGGCCACGGCCGACGTCCTATCTAAATCCTTCCGATTCCCATCCGTGGGGGGAAAACGCCAAAGTGAGCGCAACCTGTTACACGTGAATTTCAAAACAAAACAAAACAAAACAAACAAAAAAAACTTTAATCTCCCTTCTCCGTCGTGTGTTCGGCAGTCATAAAACAACTGTGACGGCACATCACATTATGTGTATGATAGTTTACAATACATGTCTGGTATCCGTTGTGTGGCTGGCATCAATGCCAGGAAACAACTTGCGTGCCAATACGTCCTTGGGCGATCGCACGCTGTCTGATGGGGCACGCAAAAGCCCAAATGCGGTTCTTGTTGATATCTCAAAAAGTAAGTGTCCGATTTTGAAAATACACATTTGATTTTGTACGCAGTTGGACTTTTAGGCCAGCTGTATGAATTCGTGCCGTTTCATTTTAAAATATGGATTTAGTATCAATACCTCGGTTATTAATCACCCCATGGGAATAAGTGGCACATTATTTTACAAGCCCCTGGGTATCATTTACAAATATGAAGACAGAATACCGATATATTTAATTGTTTAGACGTTATTTCCGTGTAACATCTTAGGTGAATAACCCTTTATATATTCAGAATTGAAATTCACTGCCCTCAAGTCAGGATGCTGTTTGCGAAATTGAATATTCCTGACATGTTCTTGTCAGCAACATCCTTATCCTCAAAATCGGATAAGAAATACACCATCATTTCGTTTCCACCCATTTATTTTGGCATTCCTATCACTGTCCTCGTCGGTTTCACTGTTCCAGATTACTGGGTATTTTTCAACGTGGGCTATTAAGCCCTCCCTAGTCAGACATCGACCTTCCTACAAAATGTGAAAGGTCTATTCTGCGAAATAGAACAAATAGTAATACAGATATTGTACGCGCACTTTTTAGTGATAGATTTTTGTACTCGGTTGAGGAGTAAGAAGGGAGAACTGCCGGTTCCGGTAATACTGCCAACTGAATGGAAATGAAATCTGAATTGAATCGATAATATGATCGATCGATATGAATTTTCTAAACCTTTATTATCTAACGCCAACAACTGTGTCACACACACAATATATAATACTATACAATATTTCCCGATGCGAAACGTGTTCCTAGCATGAATTCTATAGTTTGGCTTTGCTGTGTAATCAACAACAGTACGAGTACGTAAAGTGTACGCCAGATGTCGCACAGCGATGATAAGCGATTCTTAGTTTGTGTTTCAAAGGTTGCCATTACGAATCTCGAAGATAACCGAAGTCGACCGATTCAGCACTAGGGTGTAAATCTATCGCTAAAAAGTGCGCAGATAATACTGAGGGACTCTCTACAAATCATTCACTTCCATCTATACCTGAGAACGTGATTAACATTCCTCCCCCACTAACCCTGGAAAAAAAGATTAACAGCATTAACGATTAAATTTCCACTTTTTTATATTCTTAAACTCCGCTGAAACTGTAACTGTATTCCGGATCCGAATGATCACTTTCATTAGAGGATGGATGATTTATTTCTTTAATAAATCTCTCCCTCATTAGCAAATATCTTTCATCTTATCCCCAGCACTACTTCATAACTTTTCCCTCTGCTATCATGAGCACAATATTGAAAAGAGAACAGCTTGAGTGGAAATGACTGAAGAAATAGCGGGAACGGGTCACAAACAGGTGACGCCACCAATGTCCTAGTATAATAGGCTACACTTGAAGCAATGTCCGGTGGGTGTCCTGAGCGGTTGGCGGGCTCGTCCGCCAGCCGGACACCGGTTTGTGGTGTCGCCACCAGTGTCTTAATATAATAGGGGCCTTGCCGTCAAATAGCTCCTCAGCTGAAGACACGTAGGCTGAGTGCAACTTGAATCAGCCTTCTGATCTGGGTAAAACTCCCCGACCTGGCCAGGAATCGAACTCAGGTTCTCCGAGTGAGCGGCAGGCACACTAGCCTTTGACCGCGGGGATAGCTGATAAAAGATACAGCCTTGGCATTTCCTTGGTGTGAAAACGGGTAACCATGGATAACTATATTCAGGGCTCAATTCCACAACCTGCCAAATGTAAGATTACCGCTAAATCAACACACTCGAGAACAACCTATATGGCCGTTATTTATTTATTTATTTATTTATTTATTTATTTATTTATTTATTTATTATCCATGAAAAAGCCCTACTTTTTCTAGCATATTAGGGCTGTAGGTTATAACTAGTTAACTTAAATAGTACAAACATGTAATACAAAATTTTTGAAGTGAGTAATTACACACACAAATTAACTGAACTGGGAGAAAAGGAAAAAGAAACTATTCTTAATTCTTTTCTAAAACAAACTGTACAAACTTAAAAGAATTATTCAAACAACAGATCTTATGAAATAACCTTCAAATAGGTTTGACTAACATTACTGTACAACAATTTAAGTGTTGTTCCAAAAGATATCGAGCTTTGCTGAAGAATGGACAATAAAAAATAAGGTGAGTTGCAGTTTCTTCATCTCCACAAATGCAACTGTTATTACTACTAATTCTGAATTTATATGGCCGTTATTGTTACTTATTGTAGGAGCTAAAGATAATATGGCCATCTTTCTCGTACGCCTCGTACCTGAGAGCTGGGTCTGATAGCGTTATTTTTCCTAAGAATTTGAAATCATGATTGAGAGATTCGATCTTGAAATGAGTTACCATCCGACATTTTCCCAGCTACAGAATACAGAAAAACACGAAATGTCACTCTGTGAGCGGCCATGTGCAGTTCCACAATGATACTGAATTGTTCTGAATTACCAAAGGCGTCCTGAATGTACTAACGGATTTCTAGGGAGTTGTTGGTTCACTACACGGGCATATCAGTAGTAACGAACGGGGAACTGTTTTTCACCATAACTTCTGCCACCTTTACCGAATACTGAGGACAACAGTGGAATTGAACAACGCGTACTATCTCATTTATGAAAGTGGGGCAAATTCTAATGAAGGCATTGTGGAATATCTTAACCATAACATGGATAAGCTGGACCTCCTACAATGATTCAGGTCAGTGAGAGACCCGTTCAATGTATAAGTCGTAGATGAAGAAGCAGGCACAGAAGTGCCTTAGAACCAACACTCAGCGGCCAATAATGCTCGTGAGACAAGGAGCCAAGAGGTCAAGAACAAAGCCGCCTTCACGCTGAGGAAACAAACCATACTGCTTTAAACAGGTGTTCACCGACACCATGATATTAAATAACAATCGCCAAGGCAGCTCGAAAACTGAAGTGAAAGGTAGTAGGATAAGACATATGATAACGTTGCAGATTTGAGACTACTCTCAGAACAGAAAGTGAAGGCCTGGCCATTTCTCTTGGGTCAATAAGTATAATACAGTACAGTGTCGGCATGATGCAGCCAGACCTCCTCGAACAAGTCAAGTAAGCAAGAAGTAATACATAGTTCATAACACATCAGTAGACGCGAAAGGTAACACCCAATATCGTATGCAAAGTTAAACATTATCTGACAGAATCAACAAGGCACAAAAACAAAGCTGGTAAGACATCTACATTATCTGAGTGTCCCAGTAGCAGGCTTATTTCAGTTGAAAATGATAGAAAAGTAAATTAGCAACTTCCACCATTCGTCTGATGATGAAGTCAGTGCTTGATCCTTAAAGGGAGTCAAATTATGCGAGACTGTTCTTGCTGCCAGGAATTAACCTAGTACTCATTCCTGTTGTATGATGTGAGAACCTCAGGGCCATGTGCCTCTCCTGCTGCGGCAGCTTCGTTATCAAATGTCTGGATTTCCTGAAGGATAATCGAAAGGAGATCCTTTGAATTCAACATAGCACTCCTCAAGTAAGTACAGCCAAATCAATATCGACACCAACTATCTCAAGACAAACATATGATTTGGTATTTGGTGTTGTCACATCAAGCATGAAACATTTCGTCGGGCGAAATTCTTGTCATTAAGTTTTAATTTCCTTTTCGTTCAGATGTAAGTCGTGGATGCTACGTTTGACAGACACTGCGTTACAATCTAGCATTACCATTATGCCAAGTATGTAGAATAACTGAACTTTTAACGTAGACTAGTAAAGCGAAGCGGAAAATGTAGTGAATTTATTTCTCGCCACATACATGACATTTTTACCCCTCAATGCCGCACAAGTCATACCTTAATTTATCTTCTTGTGATCAACTCCAGAAAGTAATTGAGCACGGACTGATTCATGTCGCTGGCATCTCTTCTCATGACCTACTGTACCTGCGTTACTCTACACAAATACAGAAGTACAAAACACGCTACAATACAATACGAGACTTAAAGACACACGGACCGGAGTAACGTAAGCCACGACGCATATAATTTGTATACGTAATTTGAAGAACATAAACTCTAAAGTAAACGAATCGAGTTCACTGGTTCTGGAAATAATTGCAAACATGCACCAAATAATAAGAATCACCCGCCATTCATCCGCGTGGCTAACGACCGAGATAAGATCTGCTATGGCCAGTCGAAACAAATTGTAAAGTTCATACAGGCAATCACATGACAGAGATGATTTCGAGCGGTGCAGGATTTTGAGGGACAGAACCAAGCAGTTAATTAGAAATTCTAAATAATTACTTTCAGGAACTGTTAAAAAACAGTCCCAGAAAAAAGTAGAGTAAATTACATACGATAGTTATAGGTAGAACCGTAGAGAAAATCGTTAGAAGACTTACATGATCATTTGGCAAAGGCAAAAATAGCTTCTGCCTTCTTTCCCTAAACATTCAGCATCTTTGTTTTAACAGCACCCCATATAAGAAATGCCAGCTCGAATGAAGTTAAACTCTATTATATCCAATGCCACAAGTGATGATAACATTCCTACATCGCTGATTAAACATAGCTTGAGAACTGTTCTGCCAACACTGGACAATATATTTAACATATTTAATTACTGCCTCATAAACAGAGTATTCCGAGATGTTTGGAAAGATGCATTAATTAGACCGATCCCAAACACCACCAAGTTATTCTCCTTCAGATTATTCTCCAGTATGCATACTACCGCCCTTATGAAAAGTGCGTGAACGTCTAGATTACACACAAGTTACTGAATATTTTACCAAACATTACCTCCTCAACCCCTTTCAATCTGGGTTTAGAAAAGGGCACAGTACTGCAACAGCTATTCTACGAGTGACAAATGACATCAGACGTGCAATGAATCAACGGGACGTGACTGTACTGACACTGTAAGATCTCAGTAGTGACTTCGACACTGTCAACCCTCAGTTACTACTGCAAAAACTCCGGGAACTACATTTTAATAGAGAGTCGCTTCGATTCTTTCTTCATATCTTGAAAATCGTCGACAACATGAGACAGTGGGAAATGTGAGTTCATGATGGCAAAGTAAGTCCCTCGACGTTCCTCAGAGGTCCGTACTCGGACCACTGTTACTTATCATTCCGATTAATGACACACCAAAAGCTCTTCAATTTTACAAATTCCACCTGTATGCAGATTATGCACAGAGATGCCACCATTCAAAACCGAGTGATATACGGCAGATACAGCAATTATTCTTGTTGGTTTAAAGGAGCCTAACATCTAGGTCATCGGCCCACGACTCTAATGACTATGCAAAAAAAGCAGTTTATTAATGAACCCAAATATAGTACAACTCATTATCAAATGTACCAATAAAAATCTATATTCCCTTAAGCGGAGGGACATTCCTCCAATAATTTTAAACAATATAATCATACCCTACTCTACCTCAGTAACTAAATTATTATGATTGAGACATTAAGTCCGACTCAAAAGTTCATACATATACACGATTCTTTAATGCATTCCTGATTCGACTTAACGTACAACTTACTCACTCTTGGATACTACCAAATACAGTAAAGACAATACGCGACACTTCCGGATTTAGCCTTGTTCAAATGGGAGACAAGTCGCAAGTGGCGCTCCTAGTGGCTTGACCTGAAAATTCGCGCTAAATTCAAATATCAATGGAAATGTATATACGGAAATGGATAAATAAATTACGTCTAGAAAGAAAGTGTTACTAAGATATAACTTCAAAGTTGCTAAAGCAATTCTGGATAAATGAATGAAGAATTATTTAACAGGTTATTATTTAAAGACTGAAATTAGACATATAATCAAGATGGGAAATGGATTGCTGTGAAAGGGCTTGATATTTCATTTATGCATTACTTTTTTATCTTTAGAATTCCTGCCTGAACGTTCACGGCTAGATTTTTCTTTTTTTTCTCATTTAAAAGTATTGTATCATCATATTAAAACACTTGTCAACAAAAATATCGGCACATTCCTTACACACATGATTCAATGAATTTACATTTTTAACTTAAAGCCTACTAACAGAAATAAAATCTATAAATTTAGCCTCAAAAACATTCAAACTTTCCCTATAAGCAATACTTGCCATAATGCCATTACATTAGGGTAAAGCAAATTTTCAGCATCATATTGATTCAACAAACTATGTACATTTCTTAAATCACAAATATTTTTTTCGGTGCTTGACAACGCATTACGGCATTCCAAATGGGGTAACTTGGAACACAACCAGCCACACTCATATGCATATGTATTTTCCTGAATTAAATCAAACCCACATATCACATCTACAACAACACATCGGTATTGAAGGTTAACTGCTGCACTATACAATAAAATATGTGTATGATATTTTAAGCCAGTTAAAATATGGGTCGAGCAGATCAGAAGATTATGAAGTACTATAAAAATCTTTTTGTCACTGGAAGAAAATATATGCAAACACAATATTATTTACATTTTCTTGTCACGAGGGAAACGGAAGAAAGACCGCGCATTCTTCTCTACTTCATTGGCGTAGTTACTGCAGCCAAACACACCACATACCTTTCCCCTCATGTTGAGAGGAGATATCAAGGAATGACACACGCTACTATTCAATTATGTCAACGCACTGAAAATGCATAAATAACACCAAAAACTTCACACACAAATACACGTGCTCTTATGACAGAATCACTAGTTCTCAGGTCAATCCGCTCTAATAGCTGTCCCTCAGTATCTCGCTGAGTGTCGCGTATTGTCTCTACCGTATTTGATACTACCTATATTTGACTATCGTGACTGAGTTAACTGCAATAACATACGACAGTAAAGGTGCGTCCACACCAAGATGTTTTCGTTAACTTTGTTAATAAACATTGTTAATGAACAATGTTCATGAACATTTCTGTCTGTTAATAAACAAAATAGCGTGTTCATTAACTTTTCCAGCATGTTGATAAACAAAATTTCTTTAACTTTTGTGAATGAAACTTTTAATTAACATTTCGTGTTTTCGTTAACATTTCGGTTCGCACATGCGCAAAGACGCAATTATAACACGCAAATTCGTAGCGCGGAAAACAATACTTCTATTTATTTTTCGAAATCGACTGTCGAATCGCAAGCAACTCATATACACCATACAAATACATAAGTGAAGTGTAGGAGTATTTCTCTTACACTCTTACATGTTCATTGGTAGGAGTCACCAGTCGCTAGGAATCTTCAAGTTATACTTAGTCTAACATTAATGCAGATGACATTCCGATAAATTTGTATCATTTCTTGCAATTTCAGACTCAATTACTGTCAACAAGAACTGAAACTCTTGTGGAGACATTCTCAGAAAGTTTTGAAAGCCTGCTGCATCATGAATTGAAAGTTCTGACATAGGCCTAAGTGTCCTCTCCAAACTTAATTCTAAACGCTTTTCCAATATTTTTATTTGCCACACTTTGCATTTGCATTTTTCTCTAATCGCACTCATTAAAATAATGAAAGCTGCAGCTGTATTTTCTTCTTCCTGACCCTATCCATTGTAACCTCACAAACAGATATTTTGGTGTGGACACAATATTAAAGAAGTTTGTTAACAAAATTTTATTTGGTGTGGACACAATGTTAAAGAGGTTTGTTAACAAAAGTTTATTAACATCTTGAGAAATGTTTTCGTTAACATTGTTTATTAACTTTGTTTCGTTAACATTGTTTATTAACTTTGTTTCGTTAACATTGTTTATTAACTTTGGTGTGGACTAACCATAACACGAAACTGGACCGGAACTAGCTGCGTAAGATATATCATTAATGTGTGATACGATGCTGGTATGTCATCTTAACATAACCTTTCTTCACCTTTTTTCTTATCTCTCGTCCAATCTTGACCACTACACAAGATCTGGCTCGTCTCTTGCCATACTCGTAAACCGCACTGCTGTTTATAACAGCTTCTTCATAATATCTGCGTCCAGGTCATGGAATTCTCTACCTACAATATTAGGGCCGTTCCCTCTCATCGCAAGTTAAAGGCGGCTTGCCGTGTGCACTTGCTGAGTAGATCCATCTCGACTTGCTGGATAATTTTGAAGGAATGAATGCGATGAATATAGATTACTGCAGTTACTTTACTTATCTTAAGTGTATATTAGTTTCCATTTTAAGCGAGCGAGATGGCCGTGTGATTATGGTCCCGTAGCTGTCAGCTTGCATTTAGATGGTAAGATCGAATCCCACCATCGGCAGCCCTAAACATGGTTTGCCGGGGTTTTCCATTTTCTCGCCTTAATTAAGGCCACGGTCGCTTCCAATCCTTCCTTTCCCATTCTTGAGTCGCAGAAATCCTTCAATTAATGTATTAGTGCGACGTTAAACCACTAGCAAGAAAAGGGGGCGGGAAGAAAAAGTACCATTTTAAAATTGAGGATTTTATTATTATTATTATTATTATTATTATTATTATTATTATTATTTATAATAATAATAATAATAATAATAACAACGCTGTTATTAGTATTATTGTTATTTCAGTAGGACTGACAAGCTCAGATGAAGAGTGCTAGCCTTCTGACTCCAAGTAGGCCATTTCGATCCTGGCTCGGTCCGGTGGTATTTGAAGGTGCTTAAATACACCAGCCTCTTGCCGGCAGATTTACTGACACGTAAAAGAAGAACTGTGGGACAAAATTCCTGGATTTCAGCGTCTCCGAAAACCACAAATGTAGTTAGCGGGACGTAAAAAGTTTCGAGGGCGAGAGCGAAGTTAGCAGCCGAAGAGATATATGTGAAATCCCTCGTTCAAGTGAAGGAGTGATCAGCATTAGACGGTTTCAAGATGATTCAGAAGATTCACGGATAAAGATACTGCATTAAAACGAAACTCCCTCGCAAAATAATACTGTACGCTCGTAAAGCGCTCAGAGAACAGTCACTTGGCAGAACCCATGAATTGTCAAGTCTTGGTGTTTCAAAGCCAAATTGCTACATATCACCACTAACTCTAATTGACGAGTAGTTCCGCCTGCAGTAAACTCAGGCCGAGTCGGCGAGTAGATCCAATTGAAGCGACAAACTCATGCCAAGTCGACGAGAAAATCCATTTGAAGTGGCAAACAAGTTGATATTCCCAATCATTTTAAAAATCCCCCAGGTGATTAGTTCGAAAAATACGGAACGATTTGCGGTGAAAATTCACTCCTTGTATTTAGGTAAAGAAACGTGTTTTTTTTTTTTTTTTTTTTTTTTTTTTTTTTTTTTTTTTTGCATAACCCTCAGAAGAGAATGCAGTGAGAAGGAATAATCAGGTGATAATGCGTGCTTGGTGGAATTCCGGACGATCGCCTTCGACCTTATTGCGAGACGGCAAGTACGCCGTGGTAAAAGACAGTAAAGAGTTACATAACCTTAGCTTGAATTTTATGGCTAAGTTGAAGCCCTAGTAGCTACTGTTAGGTCATCAGCCTAGAGGCTGGTTGGATCCTCAAATAGCATCACCAAAGGCCATGCAGTTATAGGGAAACCACAAAAACCAATGACAGTACCAAAATGAGGCGTACTAGGCAAGATGAGGAGTGAGGTAGTTTGCCATTGCTTTCCTCACTGGGCCAGACAGTGCTATTGTAACACAACTAACCCTATGAGCAACACCTTTGATGGCACTCAGACACACTGGTTGTGCTCTGAAAGTCATTTATCAGCACCACCCATACCCCAGCAGCTTCCATATTGTTACAGCCATGGATGAGACTGGGACTTCAGTGGAAGTTACACTTTGCTCTGGCCTGTGCCAAGAGATGGATGCAAAAGTACTGTAACCATCAGGAAATGACAGCAGACAGCTAGTAGCTACAATAACTGCAATAGTTACTGCTGTACTCAAGTGCTCACTATCCAGCCATATCATCATCATCATCATCATCATCATCATCATCAACCCATCGCCATAGCCCAGGAAAGAACAGAGAACTGTTAAAAAAAATTGAGTCTTCTTCCTCCTCTGGTTCAACTCATTTTGGTTTTTGAATAATGCGCATGTGTTCTGAACGTAAACACAATTCAAACATTGCTGTAATCCAGAGATACAATTGCCAGTCTTAGCGAGAAACCATTAAATTTGCAGACAGACGGATGAATGCGCACTTCAATTTCTGTTGTTATTTTTCAGAATTTTTACACTGCTGGAGAATAAGGAGAGTAAACACGAGTTTGGAATAACTACTGCTGTTTGAACATACCAATTCGTCATCCTTGCTCATGGAAATCTAATGCAACATAATAAATAATACCACAAACTACATGATTTAATTACTGGTAAGACAAGAGAAATAGAAGATCAGGAATAGAACCTTAGCTAAATCGCACGTACTGAAGTAGGGTGCTTACGATGTGGCAAGAGCGAAACAAAAGATGAGTGCTCACTGGCTATTATAGTAGAAACGTATTTGAATAAATGTAATTCATTATTCTAAATATATTTCAGTCACAATCTTCCAATTCTAAAGTCAATTGTTGCGCAGTACAGATATGATATTCCGTACTAAGATTGAGTGTGTCTACATAAAAAGGTATAAAACGAAGGTATTGTTCTCAAATCCTAATTTCTATTTTAAAAACTAAACATATATTATTTTAACAAGTTCAATTTTTGTTTTAAAGTTAGTGTATGGTCGTAGAATTATTACTGACACCTCACATAATGCTGTAGCCACTGAAGTTGCCATCTGTTTTCAGTATATTCCCAAAGACGTACGTTATTTTTGCTTCTTTCTCCTGTACATACGTTGTTGTTTGTTTTTGTTACTTGTTTAACGACGCATTAACACATAGAAGGCTTTCGGCGACGGAGGAATGAGAGAAGGCTACGATTGGGAAGGTAGCAGCCATGCCTTTAATTAAGATACAGCCCTAGCATTTGCCTAGTGTGAAAATGAGAAATCACTGAAAACCAGCTTCATGGCTGCCGATGGTGGGATTCGAACCCACTATCTCCCGAATACGAGCTCATAGCTACACGACCCTAACCGCACGGCCAACTCTCTCGGTCCGTACATAAGTGAAATAGTACTTAATTATACCAGAAAAATGTTCGAAATTAGAATTAACTTCTGAGCACTCATGCGTTAACATTATTTCCACAACGCAGTGTCATCACATTTTTCGAAGGACAGAGGTTTGTTACAATCATCTTAATCATTTTTGATCCACATTCACACTTCGTGGACATGAGCTCTGGGGCATTCTGTTTGCCTTATTACTACGGTATATTAGTCCTACGAATGTCATCGGCAAGACAACAGTAGCGCGCCAAAAACTATACAATTATGAGTGATAATTTAATAGAAATTTCCCATATACATTTAACTGTTATTCAAGATTCAAAACTCTTCCTTAAATTGCAGATGTTAAGGGAAGAAGTAAGTAAATTCGCGCCCTCGTCCCGCGGTGGTAGAGCTCTTTTAAGGCACACCCTCAATGGAAGTGAGCTGCACGTATCATTTAAACCGATAGCAGCGCTCCTGTCATTCTTAAAATTTCTGCCAGTCGGGAATCGAACCCAGGTCTCCGAGGACGGAAGCTAATAGCGCAAACAGTTACACTGCGAGGCGGACAGGGAAGAAGTGAATATTATTTGTTGCCTTACCAAGGCGGGGAGACGAGGCAGGCATCCGTATTATCCGGATAACGTATCTAAATATTGATTCTCACAGGAGGGCAACAAACCGTAATGCTTTTAGTAAGACTTCAAAGAAAGTGGAACAAGACAGCGTTAGAGCTTCCGTTTACATGTTGGCAAAGCTCATACGTGCGGCAGCAGAAATTCCGGAACTATATACTGCCAATTGGATAGACCACTTCAAAAAATTGTAAAGTGATGTGGGTAGTCGGAAACAGAGAGTAGAAAAGATGGGGTTTCGAGAGGATTGGAGTGCATCCTGTCGAATTTTGATAACGAAATTTCAGTTGATGAAGTGAAAAAATTATTACCGAGAGGGAGCAATTTCAGGTATCAACAACGAATTTTGGAAGAAAGTAGGTAAGAATAAGTTTATTCTTGAAAGCATAGTTAATATATTCAACAAGATTTCCGATGGAGCGAGATTTTAAAAATGGCGGAACGAAACATCTGTCCTAGACATTAAGAAACGTGGTGAAAGATCAAATCCAAGTAACTGTAGAGGGATAACGTTGATAGATTCACTAAGCAAGATGTATACATGGACAATGGCAAAATGACTAATGATCCTATCGAGACTTCAGTAAGGATTCAAAACGGGTATGAGGACAAGTGATACTGGTAGTAAAACAATGATGGATATAAATAAAGAAGAAAAAAGGCAAGTCGTACACTGCGGAAATCGATTTAGAGAAAGTTTTGATTCGGTGAGTAGACAGGCGGTCGTCTATAAGTTGAAGCAGATCGAAATATCAGGGAAAATACCGGTAGTTGAAATTTAAATGTTCTATCAAAGTGGAAGATGGTGTAGTAGTGAGGGAGATATCTTGAAGATTGGGTCGAAAACAGGGTTGTAGGCTGTCACCAATATTTTTTTTATTATTATTTACTGATGATATCTTCCAATCGAAAGGCTGTGAGACAGGAGCTTCTCCGTGTCTCGAGAACCAAGATGTTCCAGGTCTGATCTTTGCCGACGACATTCTTATACTCGCATTAGCACCTGTCAAGACGCGAAATAGTATTAATGAGATAGAAAACTATTGTAACGAGTGTAATCTAAAAGTTAATCCACATAAAACCAGAGCCATGGTTTGTAAAAAGCGTAACAAGCCTTCACAGACTGAACAGTTCTGTATGGGTAAGAAAAAGCTATAAGTTGTTAAAAAACAGAATATCTAGGTACGATTATAAGATCAATGACAGGTTGGCATGACAAATAACGAGAACAAGAATGTAGGGACTAAGTTTTTAGTATAAAAATACTGGAAGGAAACATGCCTAACATTGAATATAAAGTTCAGAAAAACGTATTTAATTCAGTAGAAGTGAGGAAAAAAGAGAAGACCAAGAAACAGAGAGGAGGAAATAAAGGAAACAAAGCCAATTGGGACATCTGTGCTGAAACAGGGCGAACGAAAAATGTGGCTCTATGTGGGTAAACTGCACCCGAGTACACGACAGGAAGATGTAACAATGTTTCTAAAAGAAAATGGAATCTCGGGAGAAATCTGCTGCGAACAACTGGAAACTAAAGGCACAAACAAAGCATTTAGAACGGGGATATCCTTTCAACACAAAGAGAAGAGAGCAACCCCCCACTTCTGGCCAGAAGGGGTAACGGTCAGGAGGTATATTTTTCGCCGCCAAGAGACATCAGGAGCACAACTTATAAAGCACCAGTAATAATAAAGTCTAATGAAATGGTACGTTGAGACGTGAAATCCGTTATCACCATAACCCCTCTGCTCACCTTCCAAGAGAACGACGTATTAGTCTTCACAAAAACACTCAGCACAGAAGACATCAACTTCAACAGCTCCTATGGAATCCACTCACCAGCCAAGAAGTGAGACAGAGGACGACCTTCAGAAGGACTAAGCTGCTTCATAAAACCGCATCTACAACCCCACAGCTAATTGATCGTACGGATAACAGTAACAGTAGTCACCGGAAAATTTAACATAATAGGCGCGTACTTCACACCCAATAGTGAACCCGAGACCATTATCGACGAGCTAGGAAAGGCACTAGAGAATACAGACGACGACAAACCAACCATTCTGGCAGGGGCCCTAAATTGCCGCGTAGACAAATGGGACTCAAAATCCCAAATGAACGCAGACTTTCTCATGGACTACCGTCTAAGACTGATTATCAGGAGGAGGAATACACGTATATAGCACCAAATGGAAGGAGTACAATTGACCTAGTCTTCACGAACAGTCGAGGTCACGCTCAAGTAGAAGTGGAAAAGGTCGCAATCATGAAACACCTTCCAGTATTAACTATAGTCCAACTAAGCACAAGAATCTAGAAGCACACAGACAAACCCCTCAATCCACAAGTATCAAGGCACATAGATGAAGAAAGATGACAAGCGACCAAATCAGAACTACCAATAATTCACATGAAGAGGCGGGGAAACTTAGAGACGAGGTTACTGCATCTCTAAACGATATAATCACCCACGCCACCGCCAAAGTAACCAGGCTCGAACGCACCGCGAAGCCAAGGTTTGACGAAGAATGTTACGTTATTAGAGAAAGGACGCTTCAACTCCACGCTGCTAGGGAACATGGAAATGAAGTGCTAGTGAAGTACGCTGAAGAACGTCGGAAGTACAAGCACCTATTGAAAGAAAAGACACATGACCTCCTAGAAGAGCAGAAATTAAGTGCTGAGACCGAGAAGACACCTTTCAAAATCCTACAGATCGTCAAAGAAGCCGCATTCAAGCCCCTTGTAAACATGGAACAATGGGAACTAAACTTCAGTAACCTGCTCGGAAACAAGGACAAAATGTCAAACAACTTCCTACCGCAAACGGCAAACACAGAAGTCGCGGACCCATTTACACCTGAAGTCACTCACCTTGTAAGGAGCGAGAAGAAATAGAAGGCGGCCGGCCGAGATGGGATCTACATGGAACACCTGAAGGATACAATCCAAGACCTTGCGGAACCTTTAACGTGCCTATTCAACGAATGCCTCAAGAATAGACCAGTACCACAGCAATGGAGGAATACGCTTATAACCGTGCTCTACAAAGGTAAAAACAGGAAAAACGACTCAAACTCTTACAGAGGAATTGCCCTAGAAAGCGTAATATTCAAACTCTTCTCCAGACTCCTGCTAGGGCGCATAGAGTAAAGACTACGTGCCAACATCCCAATGAATCAATATAGTTTCACCCCAGGCAGATCAACACTCCATGCTATTCAAGACATCATGCAAGAAATAACAACGACGCTAGCTCAATCCGCCACCCCACTGCACGCTATTTTCATAGACTACTCCAAAGCATTCGACAGCATTAACAGAAAGATACTCATCCATAAACTAGAGAATGTTCTAGGTAAACCAAGCTATGAACTAGAAATAATCAAGTCAATTCTAAATGCTAACTACGTGACAATATACGATGGCATATCGATGCCGAAGGAAATCACCCAAACAAGAGGAGTCCTACAAGGAGACCCGGTGAGCCCGATTCTCTTCAACATAATGACGGCAGATTTCGACCAGGTCATAGTCACAAGAGATGTACGCAGATGACATGGCCATCTTCTCCAGGAGCTTAGAAAACCTACAAACTACCATGGAGAACATCAGGAAATGGGCACTAGAAAACTCAATGGAAATAAACAGCTCAAAGATGAAAGCTATGCAATTCAAGAGAGGAGGCAGAATATCAAAGGGGGACCATCTCACGTACGGCGGATCAACATTAGAATTCGTACCCAGCTTTAAATACCTGGGAGTAACTCCATAAACAACTGGAACCACATTTTCCCTGCATATGCAAGAGAGAGCAACGGCCGCTACAAAAGCCATTTACGACATCCCTAAGCTGCAATGCTTATCCTTGCCAACTGCGATAACGCTGTTTAAACTCAAAGTTATGCCAGCTGCCACATACGGCATTCAGCTAATATGGACTTACCTGACCGCGAAAAATCTCAAGAAAGTAGACGATGTTAAAGCCAGATTCCTAAAGAGAGCTCTGTCAATCTCGAAGTTCACAAGAAACAGCTACGCCTACATAATAGCGCAGGAATCTTTCTTCATGGAAGATATTAAAATATGCTTCGATCTTCCAGAAACGCAAGCTTATAAAACCGTCATCGATGAGAGACAGAACAAAGCCAGGGAGGTACCGAAGGAAATAATGGAAAGAGAAGCGATGAACACAGATTCCTGAAAAGGACTGACCTTTCAAACCCGCCACCTATACACACGTTTCGCCGTCCATGGTTTCCATGGGGAGATATGTGAGAATGAAGCGTATCACGACCCTAAGGAGGAGTGCACCGGGCGAGTTGGCTCTGCGGTTAGGAGCGCGCAGCTGTGAGCTTGCATCCGGGACATAGTGGGTTCGAACCCCACTGTCGGCAGCCCTGAAAATAGTTTTCCGTGATTTCCCCATTTCCACACCAGGCAAATGCTGGGGCTGTACCTTAATTAAGGCCACGGCCGCTTCCTTCCCATTCCTAGCCCTTTCCTATCCCATCGTCGCCATAAGACCTACCTGTGTCGGTGCGACGTAAAGCAATATATATATAGGACTGCATCTGTAAACTTTGCACTAAGCATTGCTCCAAATACAATTTAGCGAAATGTGAAAGTAGAACTCAAACACTAAACACACTGATAAACGAGTAGTGAAAGCTTAACGCAAATGTAATATATATGTTCACATTGTGTTTAATAAAGTTGTAAAATTCACTAATTAAACCAATGGTATTGCAATGGAGCAGAAATTTGAGGAGCGTAAATTTGTCAAGATAATTATGGGATTGCTAAGCACCACTGCAAATAGTGGAGTGAGAATGATGTGCGAAGGGATTATACAGGGAGATATTGTGAAACGAATTGTTGAGACTAAAACCGGGAGCTGGAGGTGAAATTCTGGGCATAGGGAATCAGCACCAAATGAATAATCAAAACGAGGGCTACTGGATGGATGGGGTAAAGAATCTACTACATAACATAGGAGTGGGATACTACTGGGAAATTGATCAAGGAATGACAGGAGATCGTGTAAGAAGCTTGTCCAAAAAGTAAAAGGCATAGAAGAACAATAAGAACAGAATGCAATAGCAAGAGAACGCTAGTATAATTTTGTAAAATAAGTGTAAATGTGACAATAAGAACTCAAATGTTAAAAAAAAGGGGGGAATGAGAGCGGTAATTTGAATGAAGTATTAAGAGGAAAAGTAAGGAAAATTAATGCATTTTATGCAATAAACATATGGCAGTGGCACATCTGCTAAAAGAATGTGAAGAAACGAGTCAGAGATATATATATGGATGGGAAGGAAACTTTTTTTTTGCTAGTGGCTTTACGTCGCACCGACACAGATAGGTCTTATGGCGACGATGGGATAGGAAAGGCCTAGGATTGGAAGGAAGCGACCGTGACTTCATTTAAGGTACAGCCCCAGCATTTGCCTGGTGTGAAAATGGGAAACCACGGAAAACCATCTTCAGGGCTGTAGACAGTGGGATTCGAACCCACTATCTCCCGGATGCAAGCTCACAGCCGCGCGCCCCTAATCGCACGGTCAACTCGCCCGGTGGGAAGGAAACAGATAAAATTGAAAATGAAATCGAACTTTACACACTTGCTATGCTATTAAACAGAGAATGGAAGAAACTGGGAAGAAAAGGGAATTGTGTAATATCAGAGGAGTATGGGAAAATGAATCTAAAGAAGACGAAGACATATAAAATACATGTACCGGTAGTTAATATGTAGTAAGGATGTACATGAGGAGGCATCCTTGACTATATACTTTGAAGTCCAGGAAATAGGCCTACTTCAGAAGGCTAAGACTGTTCAAATTTCAAAAATATTTCTAAGTAATATTCATGAGATAGGTACTGTATTAGTAATTATTTCTTGTAATACTTTGTTAATTGGAATATCTCAGGTACTTTTTAATACCAACAAAACTTCATGTAATTGTTATGATTTCAATAAACGAAAACTCTCTCGCCGGTTGGTGGTCATCCGTGACTGGGAGAGGAGAGTATTCTATTCTATTCTATTCTATTCTATTCTATTCTATTCTATTCTATTCTTTCTTTCTTTCTTTCTTTCTTTCTTTCTTTCCTTCATTCACATACTCCTAATCATCAGTGACCAATGTGTGTGAGGCAGCAGTTTTGAAATTCAGACATAAAGCACTAAATCTAAGGTGTAATCAAGGTCGGACACTACCTTTCCAATCCTAGATGCCACGACACGTTGCTGCACTTGTGCAAGCTAGAGGAGTGTCTACACGATACTAGACATCCCATGTCAACTTTTAGCATGCCAGTGTACTTACGATAATCTATCGCTTGAATTAACCAAAGCAGAAGAAAAAAGTAATGACTCGTGTTTGAAAAGTAAAGAGAACTCAGCTTTCTGTGACTAAAAGGAAGGAAGATGATAAAGCTAAGATGTATAGTCCAACACACTCCCGTTGCTGATCTACAACTGTATGCTGCTAAGACAGCAGATCCAGGCCTGCATCTGATGACATTAAAGCAACTGTCAGGTCTTAGTAACACTCACTGTACTCACCATACTTCTTGGCTTACGAATAACATCCGGCCCCATGGCTACATGGTTAGCGTGCTAGCCTTTGGTCACAGGGGTCCCGGGTTCGATTCCAGTCAGGGTCGGGAATTTTAACCATAATTGGCTAATTCCGCTGGCACGGGGCCTGGGTGTATGTGTCGTCTTCATCATCATTGCATCCTCATCACTACGCGCAGGTCGCCCACGGTGTCAAATCAAAAGACCTGCACCTGACAAGCCGAACTTTCCTCCGACACTCCCGGCACTAAAAGCCATACGTCATTCCATTCCATTATTATCATCGCCCAAGTCACCTCCCTGCGTTTTATACAGAGGAGTGACTAACCCTGTATATATTGTGTGTAAGTGTGAATAGTGAATATGTACGAAGCTTTGTCGTACTGCAGTCTCCGGGAAGACTGTTGATGAGTGACCCTCGTATAACAGGGTCTACGCTGGGCCTGTCGAGAAACAACGTTACGGCAGCTGCTTGAAGTGTCTTCAGTCGGCACGCTAGAAACAACGCAACACGACGCACGTTCTCCTCCAGCTTTGATGAACTGTAATTAACAAACTGTAGTAGTGTGATGACCATACATTTTGCCGTACTGTTCTCCTCATTATCGCCCCAGTCACCTCCCTGCATTTTGCCACAGAGGAAAGGCTCACCTGTACACATTTTTTAAATGTATTAATTAATTAATTAATTTATTTATTTATTTATTTATTTGTGTCCTTATAAAGTATCCAAATTTGGGCTCTTGTCCCTCTCTTGCAGTATATGGAGAAAAATCTATAATTAACATTATCCAGTTACCGACCACAGTAAGGAACGACGGTTTCAGTATTAAGATCTCTCAAATCAACAAACACTATTAGCGATCCACAGAGGAAGATAATAATAACAATAATAATAATAATAATAATAATAATAATAATAATAATAATAATAATAATAATAATAATAATAATAATAATAATAATAATAGCCAATTGGTTAGGGTTGCGTCGGTGTGATCTTGCATTCGATAGATGGCGGCATCGAATCCCACCGCCAGCAGCCCTGGTTTCCCTTTTTCACAGCAGGTACACCAGGGCTGTACCTTAATTAAGCCACGCCGCTACCTTCCCAATCCTAGATGCCACGACGCGTTGCTGCACTCGGGCGAGCTAGAGGAGTGTCTACACGATACTAGACATCCCATGCCAACTTTTAGCATGCCAGTGTATATACGATAATTTATAGCTTGAATTAACCAAAACAGAAGAGAAAAAGGTGACCCGTGTTTGAAAAGTAAAGAGAACTCAGATTTCAGGACAGTGCATTTCACAGTGATCATGGTAAGAGGTTGCAACTGTATGCTTCGGAGTTCTACATGATCAAAGGGGATGAATGTAGTTGTAACAGCGGTTCTTGATTCTAATTTAAGTATTTAAATGTAACAATGCAATAGAACAATACATGAATTTAAGGTTAAATTAATTTGCGCCGGAGGGTCGAAATGAATGCTAATCTTCCTTTATAATTTATTGGCGCATGGACGTTCTTGGAAACTGCATTTCTGCCGAATGCATCCCTGTCGATTTCTTTGGAGAACGAAGCAAAGGTACTGCACATACGAACGGTCACTGACTTCATGAACAATATATTATGGGATTTCCACTGCACTGTGAATCTAATATAGATCCAGCAGAACAGGCCTCCCAGTTTTCTTAGACTAGCCTCAGTTGGTGCTGGTCTGTTGAAGCGATGAAAAAAAAATGTTTCCCATGATTTCTTCATGAGTTTCATCAGTTCGTGAAGAACACTAACAGTTACATATGCATGTCCATCGACCTGGGAAAAGTATATAGAGCAGAATACCTCAGCAGGAAGTGTGGAACCGCAATCGAGATAAAGGAGTTGCACAAAAACACATCAGGATTCCATGATATGTTCACAACAGCAGTAGTCATTTAACTTTCTTTTTAACAAGTAGCTTTACGTCACATCGACACAAATAGGTCTTATGGCGACGATGGGATAGGAAACGGCTAGGAGTGGGAAGGAAGGGCCTATAGCCTTAATTAAGGTACCTGGTGTGAAAATGGAAAACCATATTCAGGGCTGCCAACAGTGGGGTTCGAATTCACTATCTCCCGAATACAAGCTCACAGCTGTGTGTCTCTAACCGCACGGCCATTTAGACATTTAAGTTCTGGGATTAAGGAAAGAATGTCCCAGATTGTATCACGAATCAGCATGACCGAGTATGAAGAACATAGATGAAAATGAGATAATCAGACGCCCGGCTATATCGTTAAACCACCAAACGTTTCTGTGAAGCAGTAATGTATACTATAACAGAGTACGAAATATCCGACCAAGTCTGTTTACGTTCGGTCCTTTCTGTCATTGTGATACGGGTCCCTTCTGGTTTGTCTTGTTTGCTGCAGAATCGTACCACCACCACCACCACCACCACCACCACCACCAACTTAGTCATACGGTATGATGTTCCTGTTTTTATCGCCATTATGAGTTAGAAAATAATGTTGTTTCTATTATTATACACTAATCATGAACTAATCATGAATATAATTTTAATTATTAACGAGAATACTGTGAGAACCTAAAACTAGTAATATTTAAATAATTCTAACAAAAATATACGCCTAGGTCCCTGCTTATAGCATTAATTTTACAATTACGAGTTGTTGTTTGAGTCATCAGTCCATAAACTGGTTTGTTGCAGTTCCTCATGCCACCCTGTCCTGTGCTAATCTTTTCATTTCTACGTAACTACCGCATCCTACCTCTGCTCTAATATGCTTGTCATATTCATACCTTGGTCTAGCCCTACCTTTCTTACCGCCTATATTTCCCTCAAAACCAACTGAACAAGTCCTGGGTGTCATAAGAGATGTGTCCTATCATTCTGTCCCTTCTTCACGTCAAATTTAGATTTAGTTACGATTTATGGACTGCAATGCCTACAATCAAAACCACTCAAGCACAAAATACAAAGCCGAGCGAGCTGACCGTGCGGTTAGGGTCGCGTAGGGTTCAAATCCCACAGTCGGCAGCCCTGAAGATGGATTTCCGTGATTTCTCATTTTCACACCAGGCAAATGCTGGCTTCCTTCCCAATCCTAATCCTTTCCCTTCCTTATGTCACCAAAAACCTTCGACGTGTTAGTGCGACGTTAAACCTCTAGCAAAGATGAAAAATCACACCAGAAGGAAGAAACACATACAACAGTAGAAATGATCCAGAAAATGGTCTCTTATAATGAAACAGCTCCGTTAATTTGTAAGAGAGAAAACATTTATGAACGTACTTGTTCATGTTGGTTACGTGATACTGAACTGTCGCATTTCGTTGTAATCTGTTAGCTGTGCAGTGTTGTTTACTTAGCGACGGTATACACAGAGGCAACACCCATCAGCTACAGAATGTTTGGCCGAGTAGGCTACAAACGTCACATCATGTTCGCTGACAGGTCGAAATCGAACCGAATCTAAACCGGTTTCTGCAGGACTCTAATCATTACGTAACCCTTTACTATTTGCAGTTCTTGAAGAATATGTGGCAATCTTCTGAAAATGTGTTGAAAGAAAGAAAGACTGCATTGTACGATAGAGGCATGAGAGAGAGAGAGAGGAATGACAAGACAGACGTGTACTGCAGAAGACCGGGGTAACTCATTTGAGAAAACAAGGAGTTTTATTAACCTCCTTGTTTTAAAAGTCGTTTTGTGCGGTTCTCTTCAGCTCAAGACGAATGGCAGGAAAAGTGACCGACATAGTAGCCACGGCCGCTTTTTTCCCAATCCCTACACATAATGAGTACATGCACTACTTCAGACACCACAAACACACAGGCTAATAGGCCTCTTAAGTAATACGTTCGCAAGACTGTCGGCTGTAACGTCAAGTGAATAGCGTTTAGCAGGCAAGTTTTAGATTATTATTTTTTTAAATAAAACAATACCGCTAAGGATTAGTTTACTGAACCAAGCTGGGAGAACATGAAAGCATACAGTTCAACTGAGCTATCAGCTTGCATTCGGAAGATAGTTCGAACCCTACTTTCAGCATCCCTGAAGGTGGTTTTTCGTTGTTTCCCCATTTACACGCCCGGCGAATGCTGGGGATGTACTTTAATTATTGTCACGGTCGCTTCCTTCCCACTCCCAGCCCTTTCCTATTCCATCGTCGCCGTAAGATCTGTCTGTGTCGGTGGGACGTATAACAAATTGGTTTTGAAAAAAAAGTTCAACTGATTTATAGCCATCATTATATTTACATACATCTATATACTAAGCTGAGATGTTTCTGTTCCTCTTGTGTTTCGACTCGCTGGTACTATGGGATAACTATACAGACACCGGCAAGTATCGAGTTTGAATTCTAAGAAAATACAACATTTTAGCTTAGTGTTTTTGAGGTTGAGATAAGGAGAGTGTGTTGGGAAATGAAGAAATTTACCATCCTTGCATTTACTTACAGGGAATAAAAAATGTCAGGGGATAATAGCACTGAGGATTGCTGCTGCGAGAACTAGAATTTCCACATAGGACAGGTATATGAAAGCAAACAAATAAACCACAACTGACCTGTCTACAATCCCATTACACCAGCTTCCTATCTCTAAAAGACCGCTACTTCGCAAGATATTTATGAATATGCAGTACAAGGTCTGACACATTGCAGTATACTAAATCTATTACCAACTGTGTCAACAAAATGCGACATCTCTCCCGGTTCTTGCACCGAGTACACCAGTTAATTTAACGCACATATTAGAAAATGTTATCTTAATCTGTGTACATAAGTGGTCAGCACTGAGTCAGCAAGAAAGGTCAGCATAAATGCGTTCACGTACAAAACTTCATGTCGAATCCTAGACATCTGTTAATAGAAAGACGCATACAGAAGGTAAACTCTTTCGTGACAGACTATGGAGGCGAAGCACGCAACTCGATGACCCACCAACACAAATCCACAGTTAGACACGTTAACTGTTTGCAACACTACCATTTACTGTACCAACCTTTGTGATTTGTGATGTTCCGTTACAAAACTTAGTTCCTTTGCAAGTAATATTCAGTTCATTCAGCCGGCAATTTTATACTAAGATTTATATCAATTTTCGGATTCTGATATGCATGATTTTATCAAAACTAATTTCTATATGGAGTTTTACAGCTATAGAAATATTAAGTACCGGACGAGTTGGCCGTGCGGTTAGGAGCGCGCAGTTGTGAGCTTGCATCCGGGAGATAGTGTGTTCGAACCTCACTGTCGGTAGCCCTCAAAATGGTTTTCCGTCGTTTCCCATTTTCACACCAGACAAATGCTGGGGATGTACCTTAATTAAGGCCACGGCCGCTTCCTTTCGATTCCTAGGCCTTTCCTATCCCACCCTCGCCATAAGACCTATCTATGTCGGTGCGCCTTAAAACAAATAGCGAAAAAAAATAATAGTAAGTGCTTGTACACCACTATAGTGTGTTATGCATTTCAGGGACTAGTCAACAAATCTTGAATATCCCCCACTTGTTCGCAACAAATGAAATTAAACAAGAAAATTTATGACGCATATAGGCCGTCAACACCCTTGTCCTGCTAAGACGGTTGCTGTCCTGTGGTCGGCGTGATGACATCCTCAATCGCATTGCTTGGCTTCCGCGACCGGTATTTGTTCGATATACTTCTCTCTGATGATGGTGGTGATTACTGTTTGAAAAAGAAGTACAACTGGGCAACTATCCTCTGTTAACACTAATCAGAGGGAGAATTAATTGGAAGACGTCCGACACTTCGAAAAATGAAGGTGTCGGCGAAAAAGGCAAGGGCTACGAGGGGCGTGTCGGGAAAAAACAAGAGTTGAACAAGGGAGGTCGGATAGCAAAGATGAGAGCGAGGAGCCTGGCGGAAAGAAGCAATGCCCTCACGCACACGGGGATACTTCTAATGCGTCTACACGTCTCAAATTAAAACCGTTCCATTTCTACGTTTACCATCAATTTCTCACAAAAACATATCTTCTGTAACACATTGCAGAAGACTTCAATAGCATTCAACGAAATTTCTCACCAACTAATCAAATCACGTAGTCATGGCGTGGCCTATAAGCATTATTGCTTCATTATACACCGAGTTCTTTTCATCTGTCGACCTGTAGGCCTACCTGCCGTTGACTCATCACTGTCCCCCTCCGTGATACAGCAACAAGCACGACAATTTCATCACTTTCTGAGTTGTACTCCGTGCCTGGAACATGTAACAAGTGTTGATATGTTGCTCCATTTGTTCTCGGGTTATAATTCTCATAATGCCACCATATGTACCTACTATAGTCGCCTACAGGAAAAGGTATTTTTGTACGGTACTGCAGTTATGTGAAAACAAGAGTCTTGCAGGGAAGCTGTTGGACGATTTATAACACAATTTCCAGGTGTTCGCCCTCCACAGAGAGATGCCGTACGGAAACTCGTAAATAAATTTGCGAGGAGCGGGTTCTTTACACGATAAGAAGCGAAGGGTGAAGAGACATGTCCTTAATGGGGAGGAAGTGAACGAAACCACAGAAAAAAATCAACATACGCCTACAAAATCTCTACGATGACTTGGGCAAGAAACCGGGGTTTTGAAAAGCTCAGCATGATGAGCTACGAAAGATATCAGGAGAGAAATAGCCTCAGTTATGGAAGAGGAACTAATGTGTGTGAATCGGAGTTTCCTAACACGATGCGAAAAATGCGTGGATGTAGGGGGAGAACAATTTCAAAAACTTGTGTCATAAAGCACGTGCTTATTTTCAGAAATGTAACTGTTATGTCATGCCATGTTACGTACGGACAAAGTGCTTGTTGCTATGCCGCAGAGCGAGGAATGATGAGTCAGCGACAGGCAGGCCCACCGGCCGACCGATGAGAGAAACTCATTGTACGAGGCTTGTTTCTGTATTAGTTGTATGTGCATCAGGAAGCGGAACCAGTGTTTCTCGCGTACCTACTATCTCAGAGTACATGGATTCGTCCATCCAACACTCCACGCATGCGCTGTGCTGAGAGGAATAGCATCGCATCGTATATTAACTCTTTCCTACACATTGCTGAAAGCACGCCCCTGAACCCTTGCTGCACAGCAAACGTACATTGGTAACACAACACGACAGCATTCAGACCTCAATTTTTTGTCGCTAAGCACACTACGGCAGTAAGGACGCTAATGGCATCTATTAGTGAACTTCAGAACTACGACGAATAAGTGATTTACGCGTTGCATCACAGTGACAGTAATGCCAAACCATTAAGCAGAGCGATATAGGTGATGCATAATATGCATCACTATGCCTGAAATAAAACGGAAAATGTGATGCAAAAAGTAAAACACTATAATTAATCCCCACGAAAGTCAAAAGTGCGTTAACAAAGAAAGTGGTGGTGATTCTGGTGTGCGACTGTGATGGCGCTATCTTTCTATGGCGTGAATTCATTTTTGGAGCATCATCTGCAACCAGCGTTGCGCGAGAAGCGACAACACTTTCTGAATACCTCCCCCATCACTTTGCAGGTAGCTGGTAGCTGACTTATACGCTCAATGGGGCTGAGAAGTGCCCTCTCATCTTGTCTGTCTGCTTTTATACCGAAGATGAGATCCCGGAAGTTCCGCGGGTATTTAAATATTTAAGTTCAGGGTTAACCAGGCTATCGTTATTAAACACACAGTGACATGTTTCATTCGGTCGAGTCTCATAGAAGGAAAAATAAAACTGGAAGTATATACAAATGCCATAACTAGGGGTATTTACAAAAAGTGTAACCTTGAACTTCCTAGTCTACGTAACCCAAATTCGGGTACCTCATTTTACGGTTCAAATTAACTCGAAATTGGAGTTCATTTTGTGGCGTTGATTTACTCAATGTGCCCAGTGTCGTACTTCGTAACTCTATACACACCTTTCCCAATAAGCATTGTATACTCAAATGTCGCCCACCATTCGCTACTTTGTTATTCACCCGGTAAATGCAACACTGAAACATTTACAAATAAAACACGGATTAATTTCAAAACTGTAGTACGAGTTGTGGGAATATAAAGCGTTGGTACTCCAAGTCCACATTAGGCGTCCACAGTCAGTCGACACTCTTGAGGTACGAATGTGGATGGCGGGAACTCGCATCTGCTTACATTAGGAATTGCTGTAGTTTGTCGTTCATCATGCCAGGATTCCATTATATAATGTGCGCTAGGATTACAATTACTACATTACAAATAAACACAATTAAAAATTATAATTTAATGGCAAGTAATCTGTAATTGCAGTTACATGTAATTATAAATCTCTACTCATAATTATGTTGTACTTGTAATCACATTGTACTTTATTATTTTGGTAACGTGATTACTAACCAGTTACATTTTAGTTGATTACTGGCCAACAGTGATAGAAAGACCAAACACAAATACAACGACGTTTAGTTTTCTTTGCCTAAGGTTTTCTCAGGACAACCAAGTATTCTATCTGATAGATTAAATCTTTAATCTGCCATGTACGCTGTATAGAGAATATGCCGAACAAATATTGTACGTAAGCGCACGGATATGATGACCACGAAACCCTTACAGACCTAAAAGCTGTAATAACAATAACGACGAAACGGAACAACGGAATGACCATATGAAAAGTCACGAGTAATATACGAAGAGTTCAAAAGAATATAAACTATGCCCTGGAGGCCACTAGACGTGTATACGAATAATGAAGGTATACAAAGAAACCGAGTTCTATTATCTTCAAATAAAAAATGACGCCCGATATGGAAGAGATTAAACCGGAGAACTTCTCAAAGAAGGCGGTCATTAAAATAACGAGAAAGCATGCTATCTTCGCCCGTATACTTGCGTGGGAGTGCAAGAGCATTCGAGCGAATACGTACGAACGTTGCTGAATATTATAGCTCAGGCCGATACAGCAAATGCTAGTAATCCACTCTGAACGTGCAAAATATTAAAGATGTCTACCGAGAGCCGTGTACACACATTATAGAGACAGACAGATGACTTAAGTCGACAACTTACTCCAACGCACACGTATTCCTTATCTTTATTCAACTTGTAACGGGTGTGAATTCAATGGACAAGTAAACATTAACAAGACATGACTATTGGAGCCCAAATGGCAGGTACCAGCCTTTCTCGTTTCATCGTTACATCGAGACAGTTAATAAGACAAATATTCACTGACACAGCAGAATATAATTCTTCACTGGGTTAGGTATCAGTTTGTTAGTTTCTTTCTTTCTTTCTTTCTTTCTTTCTTTCTTTCTTTCTTTCTTTCTTTCTTTCTTTCTTTCTTCTCTCTGTGATAATGGGTGGTGATGAGAGGTCATACTATCTTCAACAACATATACATTTAACACCGTGGTAGGAGATTAGCCTTGTAATTTGCCTGTCAGTTGAACGCTCTCTTGTAAAGATGTTATATGTAGGGAGGGGTGTAACGTCGAACCAAGATTTTTCATGTTTACAATAACGATGGGATACGAAAGGGATACGGCAGGAAAAAGTGGCCATGGCCTTAATTAAGGCACGGCTCCTGTTTGGTAGGAAAATGAGGAACCACGAAAAACCATCCTCAGCGCTACTGACGTAGGGTTCGAACCCACCACCTGCCGAATGCAAATTTACGCTTTTACAGCCCGTATCGCGCAGCTAATTTAATTGGTTAAGGATATCTTAAATCCTGTTATTATAATTCTACACACTAAGTGCTTTGCTGCGGTTTCTCTGATTCAGTCTCAATCGATAAGTACAGTTTATGCCCCAGGACAAACACCACAGACGCATATATAATCAGTTAAACATCACATGCATTAAATACAGAGGATGCCGCTCAGGTCTCTAAAAGAAAGAAAGAAAGAAAGAAATTGTTAATCTTTATCTCATGAAACGAAACGAATTAAACGAACTCCCCAATTATCCCCTATTGTAACCTTCGTTAAATATCTAATTTCAGTCTGTTTCCCTTTTCCTTTGCAGTTTGTTTTACAGACATAGATAGGTCCCATGGCGACGATGGGATAGTAGAGGACTAGGAGTGGGATGGCCGTGGCCTTAATTAAGGTACAGCCCAAGCATTTGCCCGGTGTGAAAATCAGAAACCACGGAAAATCATCTTGAGGGCTGCTGACGGTGGAGTTCGAATCCACTACCTCCCGGATACAAGTCCACAGCTGCGCGCCCTTAAACGCACGGCCAACTTGCCCGGTCCTTATCCTTTACAAACGAGTGCTTTACCATACAATTTCTCCATACCCGTTCACATAAACCATCAATCAAGTCCACTCCAAAGCTTAAGCCAACCTGAACATTCATTTATAATTTGGAATTTAGGGATACCCTCCTACTCAACTTCTCCAAATGTTTATGCAAGAAGTAATTCTCAGTATTTTCAGCTTATAAACAACATATTCTGAATTCACCCAGTATGTTACGCGGATAGAATCAGTCCTAATTAGACCGGACAATGGTAAACTTGATACAGGAAACAAATAACACAGCTCACTAGTTTTCCATATAAAATAAAAGGATGGATGATTGGTCTATACATGAATAAAGGAAAACAAACAAGTTAGCTTGCAGTTACTGTAAATCTAGTGATCATAAATCACGGGACCTACATAATCAGAAAATCTCACATATATTAACTATCACATACCCTATGGAGAAACTAGCAGCACCGTTACTGAACCATCGCGCCCACCAGAGTAAAGGATTTTGCAATAAAATGAAGAACATCAGAGAATACTATGCATGCATTTCAGTGTGTTTGTATTATTATTATTATTATTATTATTATTATTATTATTATTATTATTATTATTATTATTATTATTATTATTATTATGTAGCTCCTTAGCTGAATGGTTGACGTAGTGGCCGTATGTTCACACGGCCATGAGTTCGATTCCCAGCTGAGCTGGTGGGGATTTTAACTGCGTACGGTTAATGTATCTAGTTCGGGAACTGCGTATTCATGTTCGTCTTAATCTGCATCCTTTTCACCTACACACAAAACCACTCTACCAACCACCATGGAAACACACTATTGTGAATACACTCCTCCACATTGGGTTGGCGCCAGGATGGGCATCCGGTCATAAAACTGGGCCAAATTCACACGAACTGCGACCTCAAGAATGTGAAAAAGGCCAGGAAGAAGTAGTACATACATCACTTAATAGAATTACAATTAAATAGAATCTATTTGCAATTTCCTTTACTTCGTATCGACAGATTTAGGTCATATGGCGACGATAGGAGAGAAAAGGGCTAGAAGCTGGGAGGAAGCGACCGCGGTCCTCATTAAGGTACATCAGCATTTGCCAGGCATGAAAATGGGAAACTGCAAAAAACCATTTTCAGGGCTGCCGACGGTGGGGTTCGAACTCACTATCTCCCGAACTAAAGTTGACAGCTCCGTGACCCAAACCATGCAGCACCTCTCTCGGTAATTATTTTTTCCGTTGCCAGGTAATTAGAGGTATTTTCATGAAAATAGGATAGGAAGTCACTTGAATTTTTCATAAACGACTCATCTCACACACACTATGATCGACCTTTGAAATGTTGATGTATCGTAGAACGTTCAAGATCCCATGGGCAGACCACGTCACCAACGAGGAGGTTCTCCTTCGACCAGGGAAATTATGTAAAGTCTTCAACCTCGCAAGAAGCAGGAAGCGGCCTATTTCTGCCACAACTTTAGAAATGGCAAATACAGCCGGATACAACTGATCACAAAAGGCAAGATAGAAAGGAAAAGATTATCGAGGGCGCACGAACCCCGACATTGGTTTGACACCCACGATACAACTCTAATTTGGCAAACAAAAAGTAAGAAAACAAGACTGCACGATGATCGTCAACTTTCTGTGAGGAGATGGCACCAAAAGAATAAGAAGACACTGTGAAAGAGGACAAACAATTTTTTCTATAATTAATGCTTTCAAACACACCGACGTCAATCCCGTTTCCCTTGTAGCAAAAGTACGAGTCAGGTTCAAGAATCTGATAACCGTTAGTATTTCTAAGATCTACAGGGATAAATATCAGAGTTCTTTTAAGACATGAAGGTCCATTTAATACACCAGTTGATAGTTAAACATTTACTTAAATTTAGCAGCAGAATCCTCGTCAAAATTCTGGTGAAGATATACATTTATAACAATATACCTACAACGGTGCATGATAGGTTTTGTAGCAATGACGCACCGCTCCACCCACAATCCCCTTACTGAACTTTACAGACAACTCGCTATGCGGCACCGTGATGCGGGTTGCATGTTTACAACCCGAGGCGCTCTGTGCAGCCTACACGTTTGGTTTATTCAGATGCTGCGCACATGCAGATGGTATGTGTACGTAATAAGGGCTGCTGTTACTATCGTTATGCATAATGCACAAAGAAATACTGCCACAGAAGGGATGGCCATTTTGTCTGAATGAGCAAGTTAGAGCTGTAAACGAATTTCACCTGCTGTTCCAAAGAATAATTTATTGCTTACAAGGTATATCTGTGGGGACTACAACAAAATTAGAAAAACATAAACTGAACAGTTCACTAACGATGAGTACCAGTACAGACACCACATTACACACAATCAGATTGACAGAACGTTGGCTAAGTACTTGGAGCTGTTGACTGTGATGTCCCAAACCCCTTACATAGCGACAATAACCGTGCTGATAGGCGCATTTTTCATAAAACGTAATAACAAATCAACAAAAATATCTTGCCATTATTGCTGTTTTCTTCATCTTCACCGCCTTCATGTAGGGTTTAGAGATATTTTAGACCTCAGTTTCTGTTAACTAGTAAGCATGCAAGTAAGAATTATCTGATACCATGTGAATGTCTGTAGTACCATTTGTAAATTGAGTGTACCATGCAAACAAAAACAAAAACAAAAGCCCCACGCAAGAAAAAGCACTATCACTATACTACCCTGTGATGTCAGCACCTGGATTACAATCTTTGATCCCGGAATAATGCAGCTTTCCAATATGTTTCCCCTATTTCCTTTGCAATGAGAGCGAGTAAAGAACTGTGGACAATGCTTGTTTTACATAGGGGGAACAGAATTTCCTTAAACTCTTTCTAATCTGAATAAAGTGGGATCGACGGAGGTAGTTCGTTGCGGATAAAGAAGAACATAACTACGCCGCACGAAAACACACACACACACACACACACACACACACACACACACACACACACACACACACACACACGAGGTAGGAATCCTGAAAATCGCTTCTAAACAACTTATTCAAACGGAAAATGTGGATCAGAGTGGATCAGGAGTCAGAGACGAATAAGTTGTATATCGGAGACATGCAGTGGCTTTCGTCTAGGAGAAATTATGAAAAATGCTTCACGTCGGCAAGGAATAACATCTGAATAATGCCCGAAAGAGGAGTTTTGCTGTTGTTGTTTTCGACCCTTCCCTGCTCTTATACGATTAAAACAATGGCGCAACAAATAAATACTTAGAAAGAAGTGAAATCGAGCGAACAAAGGGAGAGTTCAGTCGCAAAGGCAATAATAATAATAATAATAATAATAATAATAATAATAATAATAATAATAATAATAATAATAGTCAGTCCCGTGGTGTAGGAACAGCGTACCTACCTTGGATTCCCAGCCAGTCCAATGATTTTAATTCTGGACAGACGGCTGAAATGGTGTTCACACAGTGTGAGTGTCATATGATCAACTGAAGAGTTGTCTAATACTGGAGGCAGAAGACCCAGTCGCGAAACGCCAAGTAGAAGGTTTAAGATGTCGTCATGCTGATTGTACCGGAAGGTACACCTCAACTCCGCATATTCAAAAGAAGTGCCTTAATGAACTAAATCTGTCCAACAAAATGTGAAACTGCTACTACATGAAGTTGGTAATTTAATCAGAAGATGTCGCTACAGAAGTATTAAGTAAGTGTGTTATTGTGGAGTTGCCTAAACTGACTGGATTTATTTGCTTTGTGTTCGTTTACTTCATTCTTCGCCAGGCAGTTCATCTGCCCAGGTAATGGCCATCAGTTTTATCTCTCTGTAGCCACCTCCGCCGACTTACACGAGGGGAAGGTCCGAATTTCTAACTATGTAACCGTTCGATGTAAACTTCTTCCTTTTCATGTAAAATTTCGTAAGTTCTTAAAACTGTAAATCGGGGATAGAGAGTGCGTTATCCTCTCGAGTTCCCCTTCAACTTGGTTTGAGGTGACTACGACTTTGTAACTGTTTTTCTTCCTTTCCATAATGCATTAAATTAACATTTATTCGTGTCACCTCAGTAGCTTGGGATTAGCCCCTGTATCTCCGGGCCAAGAGCCCTGTTAGGATTTTAATACTTCTTTATCTAGGAGTGCAAGTGTACGCCTCCAGTTATCTAACCTGTTCTTTTTCCATGAAGGCCCAGTATGTTGGGTAATAGATACCCCGGTAAAAGTAATTTCAATAGAGAAGCCAGAGAATGTAAGAGTTTTGTGCAATGTTGCCTTAAGCGGGCGGTTAAAATTGGATGAATGTTGGAGAGCCTGTAAGCTCTTTTCTAAGTTTACTGTAATATTGAGGAGTGCCTCTGGAAGGCTGTAAATTTGTTGGAGCAAAGTGCTCTTGAATTGGGGGATTTCTTCCCTTGCCTAAATTATACCACTCTGAAATTGTAAATTTGTAAACTAGGGGCTTGAAGCCCAGAATCTGTAAAATTCACTAATCTTGGAATTTCCTAGTCTTGTTTCAAGATTGCTATTTGTACCTGCCATGTTGTTATGTTCACTCAGTGAAAAAGATTGTTAAGTTTGTTTTTGGAAAAGAAACATAACCTTTTAAAGTTTTAACTCAATTTCTGATGTCGTAGTTAGATCCATTCAAGCCCACACCTTCTTTCACCTCTTTCTGCTCCACGGATATCTCCGTAACACTGATCACGTCGAATTCGAATATCTACACGGATTCCTGGCAGGCTATTGTGCACAGGTCTTACTTAATAATAATAAAAATTGACCTCCCATCGACTACCGCTCATGAGAGACGCTATTTTGCAGAAATTTAGTCGAAAAGCGAGTTCTTAAACTTGCAAGAACTTGCAGAGGTTGACCACCAGTACCAAGATCCAGTCCCCATAAACGTGAGCACAAGAGACAAATGCCTAACTTATCACATTACTCCGTGCGTGAAAGAAAGAAAGAAAGAAAGAAAGAAAGAAAGAAAAAAAGGACGAGTATCCGCTTCCGTCAAACAATAAAAGGTGAATATGAAAAGGGTTACAAAACAGGAATGCCTCGAACAACAGAATGAACGAAACACGGCTCGGGCCTTGGAAATAATGCCAATGCGAAAGGGAAACAAGAACTGACCAAATGGACCAGATCGATTGCCATTCACGTCGCATCATCTGTACGCCCTTAGAATAGTGATATGATGTACAATAAGGTGGAACAATCAACACTAACGGCCAAAAGTATCGATGTGAAGGTTATTTTGAGAACAGGGTGGGGCTCCTCGACGTCTCTCACTTCCTTTGTTCAATACACCCCTACTATCGAGACTTCACCCTACCCCTTTTACTACGAGTTGGTCACGAAACTTTCTAATTACACAAGGAAGGAGTTATTTTGACTAGTTTGCTGATATATACATACAGAATGCAACCATTAGTTAGGTAAAATGCTCGTCGCCAGTAACCGCAGAGAAGCACTTTGATTTTGTGGATACATGAGACACTTATTACCACCGGACCTTACTTGAAGGATAGCTCCAGTAGCAGCTGCTTTCACAATAATGAATATCTTTGTTACCAAAACAGGTTACAATTGCACGTCGTTTATATAAATAACTTCAGTCGAAAATCGAAACAAGGACTTTCCGTACAAAACATATTCACTAATAACTTATGATCTATCTAGACCTTGTCAGGTATAACAAAACATTTTTTTTTAACCGCTGTGTGACTTGATGGGATTGGGATATCCTTGTCGATAGCCCCGTATACTAAGTGCACTGAAACTCCAGTGGTGGAAGTTATTACAATTTTAACCGGCAAAACAATGGAATAATCAACTTCCTTGACGCTATCGTAGGAGAAAAGGGAAAAGATCCAACACTTCGCGACGAACGATGGTATCTGAGGAAGGAGAGGGCCATGAAATGCTCGGAATTTAAAGACTGTATAGCTTTTATACCCTAATGTCGTTGGAATAGTAAGGGAACAACAATTGATCACGAGAGGTCGGATAGGTAAGTTGATAAAACAGGAGTTCGGAGAAGTCGAAGCATTGCCAGACTTAAACGGCGCCACGGTGTCGCCATTACACGCTCGTAAGTCATGAGTCCCCGAGAGTTTAGGTCCGTCTAGCAACTCGTGGGTACCTGGTGTTAGTTGTGGTTTTCTTTGTTACTGACCAAAATCTGGTCTGAGAAAGTATCCTTGGACTATATGTAGAAAGCTACCAACTTGCCATTAGCAAAGAGTTATCCTTTTTTTTTTTCTTGCTAGTTGCTTTACGTCGCACCGACACAGATAGGTCTTATGGTGACGATGGGACAGGAAAGGGCTACGAGTGGGAATAAAGGGGCCGTGGCCTTAATTAAGGTACAGTCCCAGCATTTGCCTGGTGTGAAAATGGGAAACCACAGAAAACCATTCTCAGGGCTGCCGACAGTGGGGTTCGAACCTACTATCTGCCGAATACTGGATACTGGCCGCACTTAAGCGACTGCAGCTATCGAGCTCGGTCAAAGAGTTATCAATCAAAGAGCGGCCAACCATAGGAGAACACGTGAAGCAATGCTAACTGATAAGAACATCAAGAACACCCTAGGTTATTTGTATTCGTATTCACTTTGCCTAGATATATGTTAAACAAGACCAACACTTACTCCACGTCGCGGGCGGTGTGAAGTAAGGAATAGCCTTTAGGGACCTTTCTTTTTATTCATTGGTTTTACGTCGCACCGACACAGATAGGCCTTATGGCGATGGTGGGATAGAAAAGGGCTAGGAGTGGTAAGGAAGTGGTCGTGGCCTTATTTAAGGTACAGCTCCCAGCATTTGCGTGGTGTTAAAATGGGAAACCGCGGAAAACCATCTTCAGGGCTGCCGCCAGTGGGATTCGAACCTACTATCTCCCGAATGCAAGCTTACTGCGGCGCGCCCCTATCCGCACGGCCAACTCACTCGGTACAGTAGGGACTTCCTGAGCTCTGAGATCGCTATGGTAACTGTGAAAGGCCCTACACGAACGCTGATAAAATGGCAGGTAATACGGGTCTGGTGATGTCTTCAATGACACCTACGAAGGAGATCTTCAGTTTGACGAAGCTGGCAGATAAGACAACCTTCCTTCTTGGGGTTAAGTGAAGAGGGATTTTAAGCTAAGGGCAAAAAGCCCAAGAGAAAAATCAGCCTTCTTGGAGGTTCGGATGGCAGCACCGAGGGTACAGCGTTGACCTCGGGAGTCCAAGACTGCGGGTTCAAACCCAGCAGAGGTAGTCGGACTGTTGAAGGACGAAAAGAGTCCATTCCACACTCCATATCATATGATGTCCGACATGATCGATCGATCAATCAATATCAATCACCAATGATCTGCATTTAGAGCTGTCGCCCAGATGGCATATTCTGTATCAGTTGTTTACCTAGTCTTTCCTTAAATGATTTCAAGAACTGAAAATTACCCAAGATTTATCTTGGTAAATTATTCCAATCCTTAACTCTTCGCAGTAAAAAGCCTGAAATCTTAGACACTGCAGACGTTTCCAAAATTATGAATTAATTTTACTTTCACTGAATCAACAGGAAAATATCGGAGCTATTAAGCGGCGGCAACCTATATACCTATATAACAGACCCAAAAGGCCATGGCTTACCAAGCGACCGCTGTTCAGCCCGAAGGCCTGCAGATTACGAGGTGTCGTGTGGTCGGCACGACGAATCCTCTCAGCAGTTATTCTTAGTTTTCTAGACCGGGGCCGATATCCCATCGTCAATAGCTCCACATGTGTAATCAGGTAGGCTGAGTAGTCCTCCAACCTACGCTCAGATCCAGGTAAACATCCCTGACATAGCCGGGAATCGAACTCGTGGACTTCGGGTAAGAGGCAGGCACGCTACCCCTACACCGCGGGGCCGGCAGTGAATTTTGTTATACCCGATGTTAAAATAGACATACCATCATTGAGAATATGTATATATATGTTATATGGATGACGTCTTAATCTTGAACAGTCGGAACCTGAACTCCTATGGCTTCCGCCATTTTGATTTTAATATTACGGTATGAGATATCATAGTCGGTCTAGGTTCAACATTAGGTTACATATCAATGACCAAATAACACCAAGAATACCCGCATTTTTATCGTAAGAAGACAATGAGCTACACAAATTTGTTCGTTGAACGTACTGTTTTAAATGTTAGAAGTCGGCGGCAGCAAAGAGAAATCAATTTAATCACGAGGAGATACATGTATGTTCAACGTAGAAACAGTAAAAATACTTAACGCGTATTACTATGATCTTAATGTGACTATAATTTGCATTATTAGGATAACATATTTAATTTAATTTAATTCTTAACACCAGTAAATTATTGTGAAATTATGAAAGACCACTACCGAGACTGATATTAGGTACTGCACATGCCCCTGGCACGATAAATTCTGCGCCTCCAACTATTACACATGCCTTCATTCATATATTCAGCAAACACAAAACAGAAAAATGATACACAAACATATAGTACTTTTTTAGAAACAAAATAGGAAATATATAATTAAAATTGCTAAATACTACACAAAAACAACACATTATTGGTATCAAATACCAACTGATCACTGCAACGATACAGTATTCCACTAGACAAATGATTTTCTTCTTTCTTTGGTGCTATTACACACACACACACACACGTACACACACGTACACACACACACACACACACACACACACACACACACACAAAAGAACGTTTAGCAGAGCATCAAGATCAAGGAGCCAGTGAACCATATACAAAGGATAACATTTATAAACTCTTCGGAAGATGAAATTAGAGAATAATACTGGTACCAACATTGTTTTCAATTACATATCCTAGTTTTCAGCTTTTATATCTTATTGTTAATATCTTTGTTATCATAGGTTCATCGTTAGTATTAGTCACCTCCTCCACTTGGACGCTATCCTCATATCCAGCTATCCTTACTTTGGACTATCATAACATTGTCATTGTCCTTTCGTCCATCCCCACCGAGCGAGTTGGCCGTGCGGTTAGGGGCGCGCAGCTGTGAGCTTGCATCCGGGAAATAGTGGCTTCGAGCCCCAATGTCGGCAGCCTTGAAGATGGTTTTCCGTGGGTTCCCATTTTCACACCAGACAAATGCTGGGGCTGTACCTTAATTAATGCCACGGCCGCTTCCTTCACATTCCAGGCCTTTCCTATACCATCGTCGCCATAAGACCTATCTGTGTCGGTGCGATGTAAAGCCAATTAAAAACCCGGGGTTACTGTTTTGTTTGTTTGTACCTTTCTTTCTTTCTTTCTTTACAGTGTAGTCGATACACGGAAGGTAAGCAGTAGCAACGTGCAGCCATGATGCTTTGAAATAGCTTTCGTTTAATAAGAATAAAATGTTACTGGTTTTACGTCCAGCTAACTACTTTTAAGGTTTTCGGAGTCACTCAAGTACCGGAAATATTGTCCCACAGGAGTTCTTTTAAATGTCGGTAGTTCTACCTTTAAGAGGCTGATGTATTTAAAAATACCACCGGATTGAGCTGGGATCGAAAGCCAGCATTGTACCATCTGCGCCATTCAGCCAGGCCCGTATATTACTGACTCAGTATCAATAGGACCTTCAGAGAAGTCTGTCTCCTAGCCTTCGTTGCAGTGTATGAATTATCCGGTGTCCTGCCGTGCAGCCTATATTTTATGTGTACAAGCCGTAACTCCGAAGGTTTAGCATTTTTAGTGGAAGCTTTCTTGAGTCACAGCGACCTCGTTCGGAAAGGCTTTCGTTAACAAGACCTTCTCCAAATTTAGCTTGGGTCTCGCTCAGGTACCTTAGATGTTCTCAATGTATACTGTGATAAACCAGCTTCTCGCGCACGTGCTCTTGAGCAGGCACACTTCATTGACAGCCGTGAAGAATGAATGCTTCTTGGCGTTCTGTTTCTTGGTAACGGGACAGCTGACACAACTGCGGTATCCATTCGTCATAACTTGAGCCCGAGAATCAATCTTGGAATGCTTTAAGACCCTGGACGGCCAGCTTTAAAGTGGCAGCGAAATGCGATATCCTGCTATCTTTTTTCTCTGGAGAGTCAAGCGCACTACGTTGCAGCACTGACATTCCCAGGATATTTAGAGATTACACAAATTTTGTGATTCGTGTAGAGCTATCTGTCCTGACAGTCGAGTGACTGTTCTCCTAGAAGAGGTAATGCCAGGCCCATATTTACGCATAGGGTACGTGAACCCGGTCCCAGGGCGGCGACACATTTTCAACTGAAGTCAAGATTGATATCGAGAGCATGTAAGCTCTTTTCAAAATTTTGTAATAACCTTTGGAAGGCTAAATATAGTAACTTCTGGAGCAAGTGCTCTTAAATCAGGATATTTCCGTCCCTGTCTAACCAGTGATATTTCGTGAATTTTGTGAACTGGATCCAGTACCTCAGAAATGGTAAACTAAGGGCTTGAAGCCCCAAATTTGTAGAATTTCGCTAATCTTGAATTATCCTAGTTTTGTTTCAAGATTGGCATTGTACCTGATATTTCATTGTTATTTCACCTAGTGGAAATCTGTTAAGTTATTATTTTTTTTGAAGAAATATAACCTTTTAAAGTTTTAATTCAATTCTTGATATTGTAGTTAGACCCATTCAAGCCCGCAACTTCTTTCACCTCTCTGCGTTCCACAGATACCACGGAACAATTATTATTATTATTATTATTATTATTATTATTATTATTATTATTATTATTATTATTATGTCCCCATGTTCCCTTTTTCCGACTTATTATAAGTGAAGATTTCTTGATACCTGTTTATCGTTCGTCCTTGAGAGTTAATTTTTGTTGCCATCTGTTGTTGGTTGTGTATGATTTACTGAAGTTTGATGTTCAGGTGTTTTTTTTATATATATATAAATAATGGTCCTCTAAGTTGTGTGTCACTTTTCGTGTCTTGTGCTTGGTCATTGGTCTGATGAAGCCTGTTTCGGTCAAAAGTACACCAAGCAGGATAAATACAGTATTTTACAGCTGTCTGTGAAATGAAGTGTTTATTGTAGATGCCAGTCACATTAACACATAAAATTAGTCTACAATTGGACAGCTTTCAATGGTACCTTTCAGCTATCAATCCCAATATGATACAGTAATGGGAACCTATTATACAACCCTTATATTATAATTACATTTAACAATTACAGTGTCACTCCCGGGGATACAATACTTGTTCGATGATGATGATTGTTGTTTAAAGGGCCTAACATCTAGGTCATCGGCCCCTAATGGTACGAAATGAGACGAAATGCAATGACAATTTAAAAGTCCAAAATTCATCCACTGACTAGAATTCAAAACATGATGATGAAGAATCTATATATATAAAATAAGAGTTTTGTCTGTGCATTGCTCAGAATTTGAAAATAATGTTATTTCTGTATCGGTCATGTCCATAGTAACAAGAAAATGCATTTTTTTACTTTTCCGTAATTTCTGTCTGTCTGTCTGTCTGTCTGTCTGTCTGTCTGTCTGTCTGTCTGTCTGTCTGTACACGCATCACGAGAAAACAGTTGAGGAGAATTTAATGAAAATCGGTATGTGAAGTCGGGGGATGAGCCGCTACAATCTAGGCTATAAATAATTTTGCTCACGCTGAGTGAAATGGTAGTTTAGGGGAAGGCCTAAAATGTAATTCTCAACTATTTATGTCATTAGTGGTCTAATGAAAATTGGTATGTGAAGTCGGGGGATGCGCCTCTACAATCTAGGCTATAAATCACTTTACTCACGCTGAGTGAAATGGTAGTTTAGGGGAAGGCCTAAAATTTAATTCTCAACTATTTATATTATTAGTGGTCGTATTTTAAAGAAAATGGGCGTGCAAAGTTGGAGAATAAGTTGCTAGAATCTAGGCTATCAATAATTGTATTCACGCTGAGAAAAATGGTAGTTTAGGGGAAGGCCTAAAATTTAATTCTCAAATATTGTTATTAGTAGTCCTAACTTGATGAAAATCGGTACGCAAAGTCAGGAAATAAGTCGCTATAGTCTAGGCTGTAAATTATTTTATTCACGCTGAGTGAAATGGTAGTTTAGGGGAAGGCCTAAAATGTAATTCTCAAATATTTCTTATTAGAGGTGTAATCGATGAATGCTACATAACTAAGGTTATATAGTATTAAATTTCCTATTATTCATGTCTTATACATTGTTACCGTACTGGCTATGATCACAAAGATATTCATGAATTTGGATTTTTGTTACTAAGTCCATATCAGCGCCGAGTAACGAGAAAATGGTAAACAGTATTTAATGAAAATCGATATGTAAAGTCGGAGAATAAGAAACTACAGTTTATGGTATAAAATATTTTACAAATCACAGAGTCGAAAGAAAACTAAATGTGAAGGCCTACAATATAGAAAGCTCATAACATTGATCAACAATAACATTACATTGACCATTGTTTGTCGTGATGTGCTTTGTGTCTTCTGTTGCCCCTCATCTCCGGTAGATAGGATTACTGCTGCGTACAGAGTATTTTTATTCGATTTACGTTGCACGGACATAGATAAGTTTTATGGCGACGATGGGATAGGAAAGGGCTAGGAGTGCCTTAGGCCTTAATTAAGGTACAGGCCCAGCGTTTGACTGGTGTGAAAGTGGGAAACCACGGAATACCATCTTCAGCGCTGCCGACAATGGGGTTCGAATCCACTATCTCTCGGATGCAAGCTCACAGCTGCGCACCGCTAACCACACGGTCAACACGCCCAGTCGTACAGAGTGTAACAGCCTGTCTGAATATTTATGGGAAGTAACTGGGGAGTTAGATAACTTTCTTCTTTAGCATGCCATTCCCATGGTTTATAAATTTTCGGATACTACTGGTACGTAATACACTGGATCATCACTGGTCATCCCAGCTCTGGAACTTTGGACTATTAGATTGGCACCGCAGTCTAACCGCAGCACTGTTCGTTAAAAGTGATAAAACGTGCGACTTTCCATTTGATCGAGTATTTTATATGATAGCATTGCTTTTAATCGCTACATTCATACTTACGTTTTTGTAATGACCTATCTTAATTTCAGGTTAGGAAAACCACAAAGTCAGTCTTTCTGAGAATCCCGTAGCGAAGCACGGGTACATCAGCTAGTAAAAGGATAAATATGAATTTTAAAAAATCGGCGAAGCCAACTCACAATACTGAAAAATAATTCCAAAATCGATCCACTGACGAGAATTCCAAAATATGACGATGAACAACGATTATGAACTTAAAACAATCAGTGGATCCGCAATGCCTCAACTTCCCAGAAACGACGTTGAAATAATAGTATTACTGACCAAGGGACTGCTTCCAAAGCACAATCTTGAATCGATGATTCTTGTTGGCTAAGGGGGTCCGAAATCCAGGTCAACGGACCCTCATAATGGCACTTATCGCTAGTACAGTCGAGCTATGGTATTTCTCGAGTTTTGGTACTCATCCAAAATAGCGTAGACTTACGGTGTTCCAAACATTACGGTACTACTCACAAGTATTAGGCCTATACGTCGCAGAGGTAACGCAAACCTACGGTGTTTCTCACATAATGGCGCCATTCGTAGGCAACGCAAACCCATGGTGTTCTTCACATAGTGAGCACTAATCACAGGCAACGCCCAGACCCGTGGTGTTTCTCATAATGGTACAAATCACAGGCAACGTAAGACCGTGATGTTCCACATATAGTGGTACTAATCACAGGTACTGGAAACCCACAGTGAACCGCTCTCTGCTGCTACTAATCACAGACCTACTGTGTACCTAACATAGTTGTACTACTCGCAAGTTAAGACGACCCACGGTTTTCCCCACGTGATGTACTAATCACAAGTTGTTTCATGGATATAATTTAATAATCCCTTGGTCACCCCTTTTAGTCGCCTCTTACGACAGGCACGGGATAACGTGGGTGCATTCTTCATCTGCGTACCCCCACACAGGGGGTATAATACTTGTAAAAATATGATCAGAACGAGTTGGTAACCTATCATAGGCCCCTTTCCATTTTAAGGATTTCCGTCATTTATGTACAGGGATTTTATTGTAATTTACGTTTAACCACAACAGCCGAGCAGGGTAACTCTTTTAAGTTCCGATGTCGTGGCCTGTTCGTATGTCTCTGCATGGCGATTCTCCTTATATCCTCTTCGAACTACCCAAGAATCAGCTAATTTATGTTGACCTCGTGCCGCAACATGACCAAGGTGGCGGCGCTATGCGTACTCTATGAGTATTAATGCCAAATACTTTAATATGATTAAAGTATTAAAGTATTTGTTAATGCTCTAACCACTGCTTTGGCGCCACAGTCATTCATTTTGTAGAGTGCGACAATACTGCCACCAACTGCTTTCTAAACAAACGGTACTAGTGCCATGAAAAATGTACAGGTAGCAGCAGTGTTTGCAGTGGGTCTCGAAAGGTAGACGAATGCACTAGTGCTGACAGCTGTCGGCAGCCTTCTCATTTACGTACACCTGTAACACGCCCTGCCGTCTCACATCCGACGTTTACGAGTAGCGAAGGTGCTGCACGATTTGACACACTGGCAGACCCTCTGCCGGAAATAACTTCCTGCGCCTGCATACTTGGTTCATTACGCTATTGAATCACTTAAGTCATGAATATCAACAGAACGCCTGTTGTTTTTTTTCTTTTTTTTCTTTTTTTTTTTGTAAATGAGATCATGAAAGCGAATAGGTCTACGTGCTATGTATGAACCACACAAGAGTCCAATCCATGGTTTAAATTGCCTAAGTGAATAGCGATACTTCCCTGAGGCATAGAAGACATATAGGCTCTATCAATCCAAGACAGCAATGTAAACTTCTACTGAACATAAAGCAGTGTAATCATTTTACTGCAGCTGAAATTTGTTACGAATTGTTCTCACAATGTTTTCTTTCCTATTAACCTAAGAAAAAGATTATTTGGTCACCTGCTCCCCGTAATTATGCCAGACAAAACTGTTACAGTGTGTTCTGGTGTCAAGGCAGCTAAAATTACTTAGGTCTTTACTCTATAATTTGAAATAAGTTTTACTCTGGCATTTATCTACTTAGCTTTTCCATTTTCCAAACTTTTCCACCGAGTCTGATGAGTCCCTTTATGTTGCGTCTTCATTCAATACAGTACGCAATGATTTGAAAACGAAGAGAAAAGTAAATAAGTTTGACCTAAAAACTTGAATATTCACCAACACAAAATTATGCTTCAATAAAAATGAGAAAACTCAAGATGAATATAAAAAGTAAACATTCAATTATTTATGAGCATATAATATGTTACAACAGGATATATACACATTCAAAAGCAATTTACATAGATATATTTCAACGATTTCAACAAATGAGCTACGCTATCCGCAGCATAATTATTACGACTATGAAGATGGTGATGAAAAGAAGTAGGAGATGAATGAGGAAGATTCTCTTACCGAAACTCAAAAGTACAAAATCGTATTTTCAAAATAACTGCATAGAATTTACAACAGTCTAAACTAGAAATAAATTATTTAAGCGCGAATGTTCTACGATATTATTATTATTATTATTATTATTATTATTATTATTATTATTATTATTATTATTATACTGGACTCGGTCATGGAGAGTAAAAGAAGCAAACGAATACCAAGGCGACGATGGCTAGACTCAGTTTTTAATGGTTTAATGGAGGCGAGGCCACAGAACTAGTTGAAAACAAAAGACTGTAGAAGAACTTAATTAACTCACCACGGGTTGCATAGTGAACGATGAAAGTTATGACAGTCTATAATGAAGTATGTATGTATGTATGTATGTATGTATGTATGTATGTATGTATTGGTGCATGGAATTTGTCCTTTATAGGCCACCACTAAAGTTAGAATCTAGAATATATTAAACATTCCTTCCCTGCTGAAATATACAACAATATTAAACTTTAAAGTTTTAGGTGCTATTAAGTCTCAAAGAATCTTGCAGCGCTGTTTTCACAAAGACTTCGTTAGACCTTTTTATGATCACAAATCGTGTTGCCAAAACCCAAAATCGGAAAAAAGGCCTAGTAAGTAATTTAAAAATAGCTCGTGGCTTATGCTTACACTTTTATCCTAACCTTTTTAAATAACAAAATTGTGTCATTACAAATGATGCCCGAATGCGCTGAAGATAACGACAATTCAGAGACTTATCTATAATGCCAAGCTGAGGATCGGTTTCCACCAAGCAACTTGATTCTCTGGGCGGAGAATTTTATTTATTTCCTCTGTGCAAAAAATACGTTGGGACAAATAATTTGGTAGAGGAGCAAGTTATTCATTTGTTCTGACAGCTCTGGAGGAACTGCAGCCACAGTAAGCTAGCCTCGTAATGCGAGGAGCCTTGGATTATTTGTTTATCAGACAGCAGGTTTCAATGGAGAGAATACCTGGTCACGCAGACATTTAAGGGAATGACAGAGCAAATGTTCTGGTCACGAAGACTTTCTTGAGCATCTTCTAGCAGTTTTTGAACCTGCTGTACGAGAGTCGATTCACAGTGCTGCATGCGCAGGTTGTCGACCGGGCGGCCATGTCGGTACCTGACAGTAGTGATGGACTGCGGTGTCGCGAAGAACCGTTAATGTAGCATTTTGCCGATAATAATAATAATAATAATAATAATAATAATAATAATAATAATAATAATAATATTTCGACAGTATACTTACAATCATCAATATGAACTTCAGTGACAGAAAATTGAAAAACCGGCAAGTGCTCAGAGTAGGCCGTCGGCGGATGCAGAGTGCGTCTCGGCCCAAAAGTGGCCACGGCTGGACCGTGGTCCGACAGCTCTGCACTCCGATCGGCCAACCGAGCAGAGGAGGGATGGCCATTGCTCTACCGTGGCTCTACGCCTCTGTATTCGGGAGACGGAGAGTGATCCACATCGTCGACTGTCCTGAGAATGGTTTTCCGTGGTTTTCCATTCTCCTGCACTAAGGCGAATGCCGGGACAGTTCCTAGACTAGGCCACGGCCACCAACTTTCTCACCTTCTCCGACACAAATCTCCTGGCCTGAGAGACGGCATCACCGCCTAGGAGGCCCGCCTACCCCTTCAGGGGAGGAACAAAAACACTGAGTATATATATATATATATTGCCATTATTGTGCATCATAATAGTGGACATCGCGTTTTGCGGGTAGTATGCCAACATGCTGCTCAAAGGACCCAGCTTCGATTCCGGTCATGTCAAGGATTTTTACCTGGATATGAGGGCTGGATCGAGGTCCACTCAGGCTATGCGATTACAATTGCGGAGCTATCTGATGGTGAGATAGCGGCCTCAGTCTAGAAAGCCAAGCATAACGGCCGAGGGGATTCGTCGCGCTGACCACGCATCATCTCGTAATCTGCAGGCCTTCGGGCTGAGCAATGGTCATCTGGTAGGCTACGGCCCGTCAGGGCTGTCACGCCAAGGATTTTTGTGAATAATAATAATAATAATAATAATAATAATAATAATAATAATAATAATAATAATAATAATAATAATAATAATAATAATCTTCTGCCGCTTTTCCCACACCTGTAGGGTCGCGGGTGCGAACTGTGTAGCACATGTGGATTTGGCCCTGTTTTACGGCTGGATGCTCTTTGTGATACCAACCCAGTGTGGATGAATGCAATCACTATTGCGTGTTTCTGTGGTGGTTGGTAGTGTGATGGGTTGCGTGAATATGAAGAGGTGAGTATTGGGACAAACACACCCAGTCTCCGAGCCAGAAGAATTAATCACATGTGATTAAAGTCCCCGACGCGGCCTGCAACCAAACCCGGGACCCCCTAAAGGAAGACCTCAACGCTGACCATTCAGTTAAGGAGTCGAATAATAATAATAATAATAATAATAATAATAATGCATTTTTACAGAACATTCTTAAGTAGTTGCCAACGTGAACTTGAATTACAGAGAAAGAATAACCAGTGAGTGCATAGATTATAATATTACATCACATTTTTGACGAATTATTGTTCATAATATTAATAACGTATTGTGACATAATCTTAATCACCAACATGAACTTCAGTTACCCAAAAACGAAACAAAAAACTGGCGAGTAGAGGAAGTATAATATCGCAACAATGTTTACCGGTTATCGTTAAGAAGAAGAAGAAGCACAGAACGTGGTATCGTTCATATGCTGAAGTGCTTTACTATCGCATGTGGGCGTGCGGAAATGATAATTTGAGCGTCTTCCGTACGGTTCTTTCGCCGAACTTCATTTATGGGACGAAATTCGTAGTGTTCATTGCCGCGATTTAATTTATAGGACAATGTAGCCACCAACATGTACGGTAGTCAACAATGGCGTGCTTGGTTACGGCTTAATTCACTGTGTTTATTTTTAATGTTTTGATATACGTTAGAGTGTTGTTTATTTTCCATTGCTTTACCCATGTTGGATTTGTTTTCATCTCTCATGATTTTAGTCATGTTAAATTCATAATTATTTACCATCGATATCTGTTTACCATTTTCCTGATCTCAACAAATAAAGTAGTAAAATTAAAATGCTGTGGTCTATTATGCCGACACTTTCTGACTTGACGCGTATTTAAACATTACGTTCGTCGCCTTCCCTATGAGTGGTGATTATCTCCCGAGAAAATAATCTAGGGTACGCTATTTCGTTCGTTCATCATTCAATCATCTGCATTGTTTGGTTATGCTTTCTCGCAGCAGGGAACGTCTAGCCGAGGCAGTAAAGGCGTGGTCAACTCACCTGAAAGGACGTGGTTTTGATTTCCCGTCAGGAAGTATAATTTAGAAACGACATTTCCACATCTGGAGAGGCGCATGGCCTTGAGGTTCACCCCGTGTACACAAAAAATGAGTACTAAGTTAATTCCTAGGGCAAAGGCGGCCAAGCGTAGAACTAGCCATTCTATCCAACTTAGAGCCGCGGTTACGAATAGTGAAAGCCTTCACCTTCCACTCTTCCAAGGGCCACTGTGGTCTGCAGGAGGATCGCTTTGCTTTGCGGATAAAGGAAGCCATTATCTGGAGTATGTACCAATGATTCACTAATCCCTTTCTCAAAAATTAACACCTCCTATATCATTTTCTCGGGGGATAGCTTTGCTTCCTTTTATAATACTTTCTTGTACCCTCCAAAAGGTACTGCAAATTGTTTATAGAAAACTAATAAGTTTTAAATTCAGCCTGGAATATTTTCACTTACGCATAAGTAAATCTACACGGGCCTCGCACTAATGAACACTTCTAAATGCCCAATGACTGCGCCAGTATATGGCAATACGCAGTCCTTCAGTTGTAGTGACCAGAGCATCAATCTCAGAGTTTCATCAACGTGATCTTCCGAGAAATGGCATCTTTTCCGATTACTCACCGGGGAAGGCAGCTGAGTAGTGGCCGAGATGCTGCACAATGAGACACCGCACCCCCCCCCCCCCCTGCCATGACTCAGCACAGTTTTCCTCGAATCTTTGTCGTTCCGCCCGAGGGCAGAGAAATTAAGTACGACTGCAAAATTAATGGTATGATGATTGCATGACGATAAAATGGTACAGATCGCATGAATCAGGTCAAGGTTCAGGAGCATTCCGTGCTAGACTTTTCTCACCTGTCAGATATTTGGGTTACGTACATGACAGTAATTACGATTGGGAACAATCATTTACATTCCTTCACGAAGATCAATTTATATGATATGCATTAATAACTTAGGATAACTGTCTAGTTTTTCTAAAAATATAATAGTGGAGATTGGTTAAAGGTTTAGAGCTTTATTGGAGGGTCTAAAAAATTAAAGCTCACAAGGACATTAACATAATTCAATTAAAATTCTCTGTTCAGTTTGTTTCGGAGTCCGATTCCTTGACTAATAATGGTCAGCGTAGTGGCCTTCGGTTTCGAGGACGATGGGTTCGATTTCCGACCAGACCGAGGCTTTTACCCGCATTTGGTGAATTCTTCTAGCTTAGGGGTTAGGTGTTTGTATTCGTGTTAATACAAATCGTCATTCACACATTCACACACAACACAATACCACAAACCATCACGGAAACACACAATTACGAACACATTTCTTCACATGTATGAGTGGCGTCAGGTAAGGCATCCGGTCGTAAAACTGGGCTTAATCCACGCTCACGCCAACAAACACACAGTGCTGATCCCAAGTAGTTGGGAAAAGTCCAGAAAGGGTAGCAGTTTAGTTTGTTTAGGGAGTTTAATAATAATAATAATAATAATAATAATAATAATAATAATAATAATAATAATAATAATAATAATAATGAAAATGAAACCTACAACCTGTTTTCAAGTCATTGACCGGGCCAGGGATGAAATGAATGAAGCAGATATAGGCTATTAGTACGATGGGGTCGCCACTCCCAAAGTGATTTATTAATGACTGATAAATGCTATGAAATGAGAATGGAGAGTGTTGCTGGAATGAAAGATGACAGGGAAAACCGGAGTACCCGGAGAAAAACCTGTCCCGCCTCCGCTTTGTCCAGCACAAATCTCACATGGAGTGACCGGGATTTGAACCACGGTATCCAGCGGTGAGAGGCCGACGCGCTGCCGTCTGAGCCACGAAGGCTCTCCAATAATAATAATAATAATAATAATAATAATAATAATAATAATAATAATAATAATAATAATAATAATAATAATTGCTTTACGTCCCACTAACTACTTTGTTACGGTTTTCGGAGACGCCAAGGTGCCGGAATTTAGTCCCGCAGGAGTTCTTTTACGTGGTAGTAAGTCTACTGACACGAGGCTGACATATTTGAGCATCTTCAAATACCTCCGAACTGAACCAGGATCGAACCTGTCAAGTTGGGGTCAGAAGGCCATGGCCTCAACCGTCTGAGCCACTCAGCCCGGCGTGGATGGTATCGCCGTCATATTTTACCCCACTTTGTCTTCTCGAAACAGTTCTTGCGACTCTCCATAGGATAGAAATTACAACACTTTGGCGCTTATCTACCACATTTATCAAGATTGATTTTTCATATTCAGTATAATGAACTATTCTGGATATCCATTTACTTTTTCCAATGTATCGCATGATTTGTAGACTGCTTACGGGAATATTCACACGTTTCATAAGTCCAAAAAAAAAAGTACCATATCAGATAGTCTACGAGTTTGTGAAATCTAATAAACGCCTCTAAATTTATGTATCTTTTGGACAAGACTATGCTGTTTATTTTGTATATATTTTAGAAATACCATACACTAATAAGCGACCTAAATATACATTCGAACTCATCTCATTATACCTTTCTTCATTTACGCTGACGTAAGCGTTACTGTACAGCATATCATAAAACACTAATTTCTATACTATCCTTTGATGGTGTCATGAGCTAAGGTCTGCTGAAAATAAATGTTTACACCATGATATAAGCAAGACATTAACTAACGGGGATAGCCGCAGAGGAAAGTGAGCACGATATGAAATAAATAGTCAATAGTGACACCTCTGGAGCCAAAGAGATGTTATTAAATATTTACACTACCAGAAAGAAATACTGTTCTGGCAGCGTTGCTTAAGCTTCCAGTCCTAAAGTCAGTTATTAGCAGAGACTTACAACTTTCGCATTTACGATAACGCGATTGTTTTACGGGAAGTTTATATGTTTAATATGTTTTTTGCGTGTTTCTAATAACAGGATTTTCAATTATTTCGACACAATTAGAAACACTTTGAGAGATTTTTTAACGAATACCGGTACTCCATTTCGAACTACGGCGAAGTCACTGAAAAGTTTTAATCGATTTTCTAACGTGGTACTAGCATCGATTAGTAAACTGACATCGGCTTCGTTGGCTCAAGACCGACTTCAATATATCTGAAACCTGAACGCTTCTTTTGATTGGGGTAAAAAGGATGATGAGTTCGTAGTGGAAGTATGGTTTACACAGGGTTTGAATACAGTACATTCTGTATGGAAGACAACAAGCCTTACTTTGAATGCGATATTTAGGTACGAAGTATAGGGCTTACACTGAGTAAATTCGACCACTTTTATGTGGTCTGATTGGGGTCTTACCAGCGACTTACACACCCTCTCTTTTACATCCTTACTACAATCCACAAATACCCTCATAACCATGGGAATGGATCTGCAACCTTTCTTAACAATCTCGTTAATACGATTACCCCAATGAAGAGCATTTCTCACATTAACACTTCGGTACTTACAGTGATCCCCATGAGGCACTATCACCCAGTCAACACTGCAATTAAAATTGAGAGGACTTTTCCTTTTGGTGGAACTTACAACCTGACTTTTCATCCCGTTTACCATCATACCATTATCCGCTGTCCATCTCACAACAATGTCTGGGTCCCCCTGCAGTCGCTTACAATCCTGCAATTCATTTACTACTCTATACAGTATAACAGTGAAGACTACAGCACCATTAGTTTAGTATCTCACGCCTGAACAATGTTAACACGTATTATTTCCAGAAGAATAGAAAGGAAGACAAGTTGAAACGGAGTTGGGAGAAGATCAATTTGGCTTCAGAAGAAATGTAGGAACACGTGAAGCAATCCTTACTTTATGTCTGATCTTAGAGGATCGAATTAAGAAAGACAAGCCCATAAGATCTACAGAAGGCATTCGATAATGTTGATTGGACCAAGCTGTTTGAGATTCTTAAGGTGATCGGGTTCAGATACCGAGAAAGGAGAATTATCTACAATCTATACAAAAATCAGTCTGCAGTGATAAGAATCGAGGGCTTTGATAAAGAGGCAGCAATCCAGAAAGGAGTGAAGCAAGGCTGCAGTTTGTCCCCCCTCTGCTTCAATGTTTACATAAAATAGGCGATAAAGGAAATCAAAGAGGAATTTGGAAAGGGAATCAAAGTCCAAGGAGAGGAAATCAAAACCCTGAGATTTGCCGATGATATTGTTATTTTATCTGACTCGGCAAAAATCTAGAGAAATTGCTGAATGGTATGGACAGAGTCTTGGAGAAGGAATACAAGATGAAAATAAATAAAACCAAAACAGAAGTAATGGAGTGCGGTCGAACAAAGTCAGGTGATGCAGGAAATATTAGATTAGGAAATGAAAACTTAAAAGAAGTGGATGAATATTATTACTTGGGTAGTAAAATAAATAATGATGGTAGAAATAAGGAGGACCTAAAATGCAGACTAGTACAAGCAAGGAAGGCCTTTCTTAAGAAAAATGTGTTCACCTCGAACACTGATATAGGAATTAGAAAGATCTTTTTGAACACTTTCGTCTGGAGCGTGGAATTGTATGGAAGTGAAACGTGGACGATAACTAGGTCAGAAATAAAGAGAATAGAAGCTTTTGAAATGTGGTGTTATAGAAGAATGCTGAAAGTGAGATGGGTAGATAGAACCACGAAGAAAGAGATACTGAATCGAATTGGTGAGAGAAGATCGATTTGGCTAAATTTGACCAGAAGAAGAGATATAATGATAGGGCACATTTTAAGACACCCAGGATTTGTACAGTTGGTTTTTGAGGGAAGTGTAGGTGGGAAGAACGGTAGGGGTAGACCAAGATACGATTACGACAAACAGATTAGATCAGATATAGAATGTAGTAGTTATGTAGAAACGAAAACGTTAGCACAGGATAGGGTGGCATGGAAAGCTGCATCAAACCAGTCTATGGACTGATGACTCAAACAACATCATCCGCAAATAGTCGTATCTGTAATTCCAGTTCTTTACTCATACCATTTATAAGTTATATATAAGAAAACATAAAGGTCCAATAATACTGCCTTGTGGGACCATAAACTACTCGACTCGGCTGGGAATCAAACCCAAAGCCCTCTGAACCGAATGCCAGTACACTGACAATTCAGGCAAGACGCTGGATTATTTTTATGTTTTATCAGTACAGTGTTATGTTAGAAATAAAAATAATATTGCCTACAGAAATATGTCTTGTAATAACGTACGTATTACCACATTGTACCATTTAACGAAATGAGCTGTTCATGCTTCGTACTTATTATACTGTATTGTTGCACATACTTCGAATTTTCATTTCCCGAAGGCTTTTCATCGGAAAATAATACCATCTTATGAATGTCCATAGTTCTGTTATAAAATGCTTATCACTATCACCTTTCCATTCCACAGGAACTCTCTCCTAACACAACCGTTGTCAAACTTAACCCTTTCAGACCTGGTGTCCAATCCCTTTCAAACCTCGTGACCATTATTCTGGAGTAGGGCTAGTTCAAGGCATCGAATATATCTGCCCTATGTTGATAGAGTTATGAAGTAAACATCAAAACAAGCAAGATGGCAGACTCATTGCCAGGACCATCAGGTAAGTCAGATTTCTGTATTCATTACTTGAGCAATTTGCTTCATGTGACTTCAGAAAATTATGTGTGCCAAAGAGAGTAACGTAAGTATCAGTTTTATAATATGATAACTGAATAAACAAGTTTACTTGAGCAGCCTAAGCGATGGAATTCAATGTCCAAAATTTTGGACATCAGGTCACAGTGGTAATACTTCTTCTGAAGTACATGACATGGATGCTGATGAGAGTTCACAACTTGTGAATATTTTGCAAGGTGTTACGGGCTTAAATTACACAATAATTCTTCCAAAATGTATAATAATTAGGTTTTGGCCTTCAACATTAAAAAATGTGAGGTTGTTCATAGAACAAATGTGATATTTTTGTTTTACTTCTAGGATGCAGAAAGAAATCTGTGATCTGAATGAAACTCATACGAAGGAGTTCCTGGACATGCTCAAAGCTGAAAATCTGTTTGATATTGATATTTCAGATGAAAAGGATAATTCTGAAGATATTCCAGCTGCTGTTGGCCAAGGCGTCAGGGTAGGACGTACAAAGCTTTCCGTCAAGGAAGACATGAAGCCCAAATGGGATTTACAGGACTGGCAGATGATAATTGGATGTGAACGTGTTGTGGCAGATCAACTAATGGCAGAAGGTGGGGAAGAAGCTGTTGGTTTACTTGCACAGTTAGGGACTGGTGAGACAGCTGTAACAAACAATGGCCACCTATAGGATTATCTCACTTTTTTAAAAAAGGGGGAAAAACTGAAATTCAATACAGGCGTCGTTCTTTCTCTTCCTTTTATTCGTTTCCAACATGATTTCAGTGATGTTCAAGGTTTCGAAGGGCATCCTATTGATTTTTTCATCAAGTAAATCACAGATGATGATTTTCAAAATTTTGCAAAATACGCAAATATTTATGCCCTGCAGTCTGGTAAAACAAATTTCAACAGTACCAATGCTGGTGAAATAAAAGCATAGTTTGGCCTACACATAACTGTAGGAAATAAGCCATGGATCTGTATAAAGGGAGCTGCACAGTCCGTACATTTGTATGTCATGGCCATCCATCATTACTTCACATCAAAGACTGCACGGTTGCTAGGTAACATCGCAGTACACATTTTACTGAGACATATTTATGATCTTTGATTTTCCCAAAGAGAAATACCGGTATCTCTTTTTTACAGGTGCTCCTACAGAAAACTGGTTTAATTTCTAGAAAGAAATATAAAAAAGAGAAGTCAATCCAAATTATTTTGTTTTCCAGGAGTGTTTCTTTTGAAGTAGGAGGTCAGTCTAAATTATTTTATGTTTTTTTAATACATATCGTTGATACTAACACTGTATTAATCATATTCTGCAATGAAAACTACTTTTAAACCTGCACTTTAGTCACCTAAGATTTCATGGTCTTACAACCTCCCAGACCCAGTGTCCAATACATTGGATGTAAAAAATATATTTTTGAAGCAATGACAACAAAAATGTTTTTTGTTCTAATATGGCATAAAAGGGGCCTGTTACGCAGCAAAAATATATTTTTTCGACGCCGGAAGATAATTCGGGACTGAAGGGGTTAAGGAAACAGTCACCTACATGACTAGCAGTGAAGGAATGTTATCTTTCACTGAACCATGCTGATGAGTTGTCTGTATAAATAACAGCTAGTGTTTATGTTGAACAGTCACGCGAATACTGTGTAACAGCAGTTATTCAAGACTTCAAAACAATCTAACATAATCCACTGAATAATTCCTTAAACTAGCAGATTAATCAATCTGTTATGAGATCGCTACTGTTAAATTAAAATTAAAATCGATGTAAGCTTCAGATATAATTATTGAACATTAAGAACTACGGGAAGAATACCAAGTTAAAGCGGGGTCTCTCTCGATCGGCACTACTCGTGTTTGACCTCACCCGGTCTGCCCAGGTTCCATTCTCAGCTATGCCCCGGACAAATTATATTGCCACATTATATAAATTGTTTTCATTAGAACTACCGTACTTATATTTTATTTTTCGATGTGAAATATCTTTAACTGTGGGTAATAAATGCCATAAGAATAAATCTTTACAAAAATAACATTAATTCAAGAATCATTCATATTCACAATAATAATAATTGTGGACCCGGAGAGGTCTGGTGCAGGTCTTTCGAGTTGACGTCTGATAGGTGACTCGCACATCTGCGAGGATGTAGCCCTGCCTATGACGAACTAATGCTGAAGACTGCACATACATCCAGTCCCAGAGACGTCAGACGTCAGGTTAAAATCCCCAACTCAGTCAGAATCGAACCCCCGACCCTTTGAACCAAAGACTAACACGCTAAACATTTAGCCATGGAGCCGGACATTCACAACATCTAGGTCATCGGCCCCAGTAACTGCACTGAAAGGTTCATATCATTAATGTGATATCACTTATACTTGCATCAGCGAGGAATTATGCTGTCTAATTACCGGGCGAGTAGTTTATGGGCGAGTTGGCCATGCGGTTAGAGTGTAGCGCAGCTGTGAGTTAGCATTCGGGAGATAGTGGGTTCGAATCCCAGTGTCAGCAGCCCTGAAGATGGTTTCCCATGGTTTCCCATTTTTACACCAGGCAAATGCAGTTATAATCATATCCAAAATTAATTTACGATTATTCTATACTATTTAAAATAATTCACTAAACATTTCAGAATGGTTCCTTTGGCACCTGTCATCTCGATGTTTCCACTAATACTATACTTTTCCTTCGTATGTATTTTTTCTTCTTTAGATTCACTGTATGTGTTGCTCTGCATTAACCTCAAGTCGGATTATTTATCTAAACACTAAATATACCTTATAATGAAAATGTAGGCTTTAATTTCTTTCGTTCCAGCTATGCATTTCCAGTATATTTCACTAGCTTTGGAAAAATACTTTCCGCCATAAAGAGAGGTCTTCAATTTAAGACAAGACGACTTTTCGGGTTTGTGAAGTAGAAATACATGTTAGCTCCGCGTGATGTCTTAATGCAGGTAGAATGAAAGACAGCATTAGTAACTCGAGCAGAACAAATTGCTCTTCGTTTCAGTTTAGAAAGCTAGGAATATGAACTCCGTGGGATGAAAGCTGCTTGGTAAAAGCCCAGGCAATACATTTCAAACATAACGTATCTACTTAAGCCAGGGCCTCTCAAACGCCCAAAATCTCACGCGTGCAAATCGAGGCGCAAGAGCTCCGTGCACTGTGCATCGGTCGCGCTCGGCTTCGCTCGGACCAACGCTTCGTTTCTGGGCTACTCGGCTAAGCTCGGCTCTACTCGGTGCAACTCAGCTCAGATTTGGAGCACTACGGAGCAAGTGTGGAACAGGGAGACAGGGGGAGTGAGCAAGACAGGCGTGAGGAAAGAGAGAGTAAGAGCTATTGCTCCAAATCGAGGAGTGGGGGGTCTGCACTCTGGTCAACCAAGCGAATTCGTCTTTTGCACCGTGCACAGTGCATGCACCAAGCGCATGCACCCTGAGAGGCCCTGACTTAAGCTGTACTAACTATTCTTGATCTACATATTCTCTCCCTCACGCAGGTTTACGTGACTGTTTAGACAGTGATTACAGTTACGGAACTTCCAGTTATACGTGAAATCTGAACCAGAGGGACGTGACATTTTCAGTTTAAAACTCCTCCTTTCAATTGAAGTCTCAGTGATAACCCAGTGACGATGCCACTCGACTATCATGCCCCTCCCTCTCTCTTTTATTAGTGCAGTAAAGGTCATGTAAGAAGCATGGTTTCACCTCATCCTTTCAGAACGCAGTATTTTTTAAAACAGATAGCAATTGTCACTCGAATACGTAGGGAATAATGTTGAAGAGGAATTCTCATACAAAGAAGTTCAACGCCTACAGTAAAAGCCCTAAGGTTACTTTTTAACCTCTAATCCACGTCAATTTGACGCGGACCATATTTTTAAGTGGTCGCAATGAAAACTAAGGGATTTTGTGTATTAAAATTTCCTTAAACGCAAAAGGGACCTTTGTTTCCACCAAAGACAATGCTCAGACTCAGGACAAATAGGAGCAGGGATTAAAGATCGAAGATAAAAAATAATTAATAAATATACATACTCCACTTGCAGATGCAGAGTAGGCCATTACGTAAATTTGTTTCCCACTTGTACAGCAACAGCTTACATACCTAAAACAACAGAAATAAAAGTTAAACTTATGTTCTACTTTCTGGCATACAAATCAATGTTAGCACCGTGCACTTGAATATTCTAATATCATATGTCATTGTGATATCTTATAGGATATATATTGTATTTATGAATTACGGCTAGGATTAAGACACAACCCAGCAACTGCCAAGACTACGCCTTAGATAACTATGAGAAGTCTCTGCATCCCGATTCAAATCAATGCCATGTGAGTAAATATTCATAGTTATCAAAAACATTTTATTACTTGAACATTAACTTGTTCGAATGCCATTACAACTAAATCTACAAGCACGGTGGTGGGAAGGGGCGTTAGAAGAGAATGATACTGATAAAGCCTTGGAACTGTTGCTACATCCAATAAAGATGATAGCGCAGAAGGTGAAAGCTAGAAAAGGAAATAAGAAAGAGGGAGAAGAATGGTTTAATAGGGAGTGTGAAGGATTGCGGAGGAAGGTGATAGACGCGTTAGGAGAATATAGAAGGAAAGGTGGGAGCCAAGAAAGGGAGTTTTTCTGTAGATTGAGGAAGGAGTATAAAAAGAAAATCTCTGAGACAAAAAAGACGTGGTTAGAGGAACAAATGGAAGCCATAAATAATGACTGCAAGACTAACAATTTTGAGAGAGTCTGGGATAAGATTAATAGAATTATTAAGGGTGGAAGGAGTATGGAGAGAACGAGTATTGAGGAAGTGCTATGGGTCAGGCACTTCGATGAATTACTAGGAAAAAAGGGGGGTGATAGATGGAGAGGTTCGGGAGAAGAAGTAATTTGGAGGAATAGGGGAGTGGCAATTTATGACTTGGATAAAGAAATCACAAGAGAGGAAATCCGTGGAGTGATAAGCAGAGCCAGAGCGAAGTCGGCCGGGGGGTGTAATGGTATAAATAATAAGTTTTGGAAGGAAATTAGTAAAAATGAGATAATGATAGAGGGCATGGTGAAACTATTCAATAGGATATTCGAGGGAGGAAATTACCCTAGGGAATGGGAAACAGGAATTATATGCCCTATATACAAGGGAAAGGGTAGTAGGAACAATGTGAACAGTTATAGGGGTATATCTCTGTTGGATTCTTTGAGTAAAATATATACTGGGGTGCTAGCGAACAGAATAAGCGGGTGGGCGGAAGAAAATGAAATTTTGACAGATTACCAAGGGGGATTTAGGAAAAAGAAAAGAACAGTGGATAATATAATGATAGTAAAGACTATTTTAGAAAAGTATAAGAATATGGCTAGAAGTACGGTTTATGTAGCAGCAATAGATTTTGAGAAAGCTTTTGATAAGGTAAATAGAGAGGCCCTACTAGAGAAATTAGGTAGGTTAGGGATTTCGGAGAAGATGTTGAGGGCAGTGGAAGGAATATATAGGGACGTCAGGTTTTGTGTAAAATTGGGAGAAGGGAGAATGAGTGGACCATTAGAGTCCAAGGTGGGTTTAAAACAAGGATGTAAGTTATCGCCCATACTGTTTATTTTATTTATCAACGATATTTTAGAGGGGTTTGGGGCAGAAAATTGGGCTGTACCAGTAATTAATGGTTTGGAAGTGCCAGGACTGATATTTGCGGATGATGTGTTATTGATGACGTTAACTGCAGGGGCGATGAATAGGGCCTTAGAGTCAGTGATGCTATTTGCGAGGAAATGGGGATTGAAAATTAATGGAAATAAGTCTAAAATATTGGTAGTACAGGTGAACAAAAGAAGAAAGATAGAAGGGAATTGGGTAATTCAGGGAGAAAGATTGGAACAGGTAAGGAAGCTGGAATATCTAGGAGTTATTTTTAATGATAAAGGAACTTGGAGTGACCAGATCAAAAGAATGAAATATAGAGGATTGGCAGCCTTAGCCTCAGTCAGAAATTTGCTACTCAAGCACCCGGGGATCAGTTACAAAACACCGAGAATCGTGTTCAGGTCGGTAATCGTGGGGAGGGTATTATACGGAGCAGAAGTTTGGGGGCTGGATGAGAAAAGAGAGGAACTAAGAAGGATTGTTAGTAGTTTTGCCAAGTTAGTGATGGGCTTACCGAGGTGTACAGCAAATGTAGGGGCGGAATTAATGTGTGGGGAGGATTTGGAATCAGAGGGTGTGAAAAGAATAGTTAGATATTGGATGAATTTAAAAAGACAGGAAGGTGGGAGAGTTCTACAGGCAGCATATGTACAGCAATTTAAGAGCATGTATAAGGGTGGATGGTTAGAAAAAATAAAGGGATATTTAGAGAGGATAGGATTAGGACACCTGTGGGGGGAGGTTTGGTCAAAGACAGAAGTGAGAGGGATGAATATACTGGAAAGGAGAATTAGAGATATCCATAGGCAGAAATTATTGGGGGAAAGCAGACTAAGAAATTCGCTGACTGTTTTGACGAAAATAGAGGAGATAGCAGGGTTGAATATTAGATACGTCGATAGGTCAAAACGATATGGGATGATGTGGTGGCTTTTAGGTCTGCCAAGGAATAAGGGCTGGTTACAGGGCAGGGATAAGACAAGGTGTGTACTTTGTGGAGATGTGAATGATGAGTTTCACTTGCTAAGAGACTGTGAGGTAACGAGGGGGTTAAGACATGGATTATTGAGTGCCGAGCATCGGGAAATACTGGGGAGAGGGGATGAGAAAGCAATACTGAGATGGATTATTAAACAATGGGAAAAAGGGGGTGAATTGAACAGGTATTTTTGTGCGACAAAAAAGGCCTGCGAGAGTAAAATGAAGGAGAGTGAGTTAGAGGGTGGGCAGGGGAATAGGGGGGTGGAATAGTTATCTGTATAAGGGAAGGGGATAGTAGGTTAAAATTCTAATTGATTAGGGAATATAGGGACTGAGTACTTAGTTAGGTGGAGTTGGGTAAGAGGACAGGATTGCATGGTCTGTTTGTTTTATGATATGTTAGTAATTGTTATTCATTGTAATTTTATTAGGTTATGATGGTAATTATTTGTGAAGGCTGAAATGTGGCAATGGTGAAGTGGTATATTTGAGTATTGAAGGCTTAGTATTTAAGTTATGCTATGTTATAGGGTTGAAATGTGGTGTTGATGGCTATTTAATTTTTGGAGATGGAAACAGGTGAGTTTATTATCATTTTGTATTGTATTGGTGACTGGTATAAATGCGGAGTGATGGCAGACGAGTGTGTGTTAGGGCTGATAGCCTAGTATTTATGATTAGGTGATGTATGGTTTGCTATTATGTGTATTGAGATGGTTTATTTACGGATGATTGCGTGGGAGTTGGGAGGTGGTATATTGTATTGGTGTTTGAATTTTTGGAGCTGGAGAGAGGCGAGTTTATTATCAGTTTGTAAATTTTTGGTTTGTTTGTAATATAGCGAGCAAATGTTGTGATGACGAGTGTGTGCTAGGGCTGAAATGTGGTGTTGGAAGTAGAGGTGGTAAATGTGGAAATGTGGTGTTGGAAAGGTATGGAGAAGTGGGGGTGTACTCATGAGTAAGTTGTATTGAATGTGATGATGGTATATGAGGGGGTGGTATTTGTGGATGTTGAAATGTGGTGTTGGAAAAGTATGAAGTGTAGTAATGTAATTTGGCTATTTGTAAATTTTGGTCTGGTGGAAGATGGAGTTTTCGGTAGGTAATTATGATGGGTAATAGGAGGAGTATGAGTGTATGGTAAATTGAATAAGTTATGATATGTGATATGTCTGTTAAATAGATTGAAATTAGAGAAGTTGGAAGTGGTGATATGAGATAGTGGAAAGCAGAAGGTGAGTGTAATTGTCGGAGAAGTAGAAGTGGTATATATAGAAATGAGGTGTTGGAAATGTGGTTATGAGGTGATGTATGGTGTGGTATTGAGATGGTTTATTTACGGCTGAATTCGTAGGAGTTAGGAGGTGGTATTGTGTCTGGTATGAGTATTGAATTTTTCAGAGTTGGAGAGAGATGATTTATGATCATTTTGTAAATTTTGGTTTGTTGGTGCAGAAGGGTCGAAGAAATATGTTGTGGGAGAGGTGTCGAAATTTCAATGTTATTATGGAGTGGTATGACGGAATGAAATGAAATGAAGCAATATTACCGAGGTTTTGTGAAAGTTGTGGTATGGTGGATTGGAATGTAATGACGGAATATTGTTGTTATTTTGGCTGGTTTGGTATGTAGTCGCGTAATGTTGCTGTGGTAGTTTATTTTGGAGTAGGTCAGGGAACAATAAAGCTGATGTAAATGCTGAAGGTAAACATAGGCATGGTTGGCCTGAGCACACCAAAGCAGAGTAGGTCAAACAGAAAAAAAAACAATGGCGGTGTGGGAATGTGCTGAGTAAGAAAGGACAGTTGGTGGAAGGTGTAATCTTGCTCCGGGATCACATATGTGATATATTGCAAGTAAGGCAAACGGTTCATAGAGGGAATCTACCGTTGGCCAGTTGATTATTAATATTATTATTCCTTTATTATCATTATTTTATTATATTATTATTATTATTATTATTCCTTTATTATTATTATTTTTATTATATTATTATTATTATTATTATTATTATTATTATACTATTTGTTTGTTTATTTATTCAGCTATTTATTTAGTTGTAGGGTGGCTTAGGTAAGACTCTATTGTGAACATGTAAATTGGGGCTAAACGCCTGTGATGTTCATCAATAAATAAATAAATTATTATACAAGCACGGTACATACGTAAATCAAAACTCCTACGAAGATGAATAGCCATAATCATTCCAGACATATCAGAAGGACTAAACAGAAGTTAGTCTAAATGAATGAATGAAATATTTAAATAATTAATGCTCTCAGACTACAGCTACCGAACTCCAGCAGCTGCTGAGGAGAGAACATTCAATTTATTGGAACCTCAAAACATCAATATACAGTTTAACAATTAATTGCATTAAGAAATTGTTAACAATAATAATAATAATAATCAATATAATAATTTCTTGTTCTATTTATAGCAGATTTATGGCTCCTACAATTTACCGTTTAATCTGGTAGCCACATTATCAGTTTAGCAGAACTTACTCACACCTGATTCGGCATCTTCTCTACCCACAATAGTTCAGCTTCATATAACATTCGACTTTTCACTTAAGCTTGTAGAACTTATTTTCAAATCGTACATTCTATGTTTGGAAATTCATTTGTAAGAATGTTTTACTTTTTAATTTACAAGTTACTTTACGTCGCACCGACACAAGTAGGTTTTATGACGACGATGCGATAGGAAAGGGCTGGGAGTGAGAAGGAAGCGGCCGTGGCCTTAAGGTACAGCCCCAGCATTTACCTGGCGTGAAAATGGGAAACAACGGAAAACCATCTTAAAGGATGCCGACAGTGGGGTTCGAACCCACTATCTCCCGAATGCAAGCCACAGCTGCGTGCCCCTAACCGCACGGCCAACTCACTCGGTAAACTAACTCCTGAAATACTGTACTACCTAACATACAAGCCTATACATACACTATACAAAATAAATGAACAAATTGTTAAACGCAATAATAAAGTAATAACTATGTAGATAATAATAATAATAATAATAATAATAATAATAATAATAATAATAATAATAATAATAATAATAATAATAATAATAATATAACCAAACTATTACTTATCATTTTATGCTTTAATGTTAGATACTGCATTTGAATGTTTCACATTCAAAAATAATAGAAAAGTAACCAAAATAAGAAAGATAATTTATAATGGAGATGGCAAATTAAATATATAAATATCGAATATAACACTGTGCAATTGGTTATAGAAGAAAGGTTGGCCAAAGAAACGTTGTGTTCCGAGCTGTCAGTAGAGAGATAACGTAGAACGACATTACTAGACGAATAAGTTTGAGTAGTGTCTTTAAAAGTAGGAAAGATCACAATATGAAGATAAAGTTGGAATTCAAGGGGACAAATTGGGGAAAATATTCGTTTATAGGAAGGGGAGTTAGGGATTGGAATAACTTACCAAGGGAAATGTTCAATAAATTTCCCATTTCTTTGAAATCATTTAAGAAAAGGCTCGGAAAACACCAGATAGAGAATCTGCCACCTGGGTGACTGTCCTAAATGCAGATCAGTACTGATTGATTGATTGACTGATTGATTGATTGAAGTTGTAGAAAGACGATGGCGTAGACGAATCTGGCATTAGAAACAGGACAGAAAGCCGAACTCATCTGACACTCCATTGCGGCGCATATCTCATAAATTGTGATGTCTGGTGAGGATGACGATGACGAAGTTGCTATAATGTGATACCAAGTATAGCCAACTCAGATTTTGCTGGGAAAAGGTGTAAAAATTAATAAGTGACGTCATGAACTTGATGTAGTGATGTCCTGTATTTCATTAAGTCCGGAGCAATTGGTTTCATACCTAGTTCAATCGTTTCAAATTAACGTAAATGTGCCACAGGGTCCTCCTCCCAGCATTATTCTCTTCCATCTCTTCAGCAACCTTGTGACTGGAGTCTTGCGAACTTTGCTCTCTTAACTTTTATTGAGAACTTTAAGTACTTCCAGGAATATTCGTACAATATCTAAGATGTATTGAAAATGTATTGAGAGGATGACGTGGGGATTGCAGAGTTCATCTGCCGTTACCAAAGTTACTAACACTTCGCAACCTATAAACACACCACTGCAGACAACAGCACTTTCACCCATGTTCTGAATGAAACAAGACAGATAAATTGTTTAACATCAAATGATGTTCAAATTGAACGGCTTGTACATTAACAAAAAGCCTTTTATAATCGTTTAGCATAGGTACATGTTATTCCAGATTACTGTTGACAAAATAAAATCATGTTACATAAAAATCATCATCATCATCATCATCATCATCATCATCATCTGTTTACCCTCTAGGTCCGGCTTTTCCCTCGGACTCAGCGAGGGATCCCACCTCTACCGCCTCAAGGGCAGTGTCCTAGAGCTTCAGACTCTTGGTCGGGGATACGGGAGAATGACCAGTACCTCGCCCAGGCGGCCTCACCTGCTATGCTGAACAGGGGCCTTGTGGAGGGATGGGAAGATTGGAAGGGATAGGCAAGGAAGAGGGAAGGAAGAGGGAAGGAAGCGGCCGTGGCCTTAAGTTAGGTACCATCCCGGCATTCGCCTGGAGGAGAAGTGGGAAACCACGGAAAACCACTTCCAGGATGGCTGAGGTGGGAATCGAACCCACCTCTACTCAGTTGACCTCCCGAGGCTGAGTGGACCCCGTTCCAGCCCTCGTATCACTTTTCAAATTTCGTGGCAAAGCCGGGAATCGAACCCGGACCTCCGGGGATGGCAGCTAATCACACTAACCACTACACCACAGAGGCGGACTTTACATAAAAATACCAGGCAAAAATAAACTCTTTCTAATGATGTGGTTTGAAGTCTACCTCCTATAGGTCCTTCTGTAACGGTACAAGAGAGCAGAGCTTAGTAAAAAAAAACAAAAACAAAAAAAAAAAACAAAAAAAAAAAAAAACACCACAGCTGAAAGAGAGACAAAAAAAAGAAGGAATTTTTCACTAACACAAATACAAAGTGGTTATCCAATTTTTAGTTTCTGGTCAACCATTTTCCTGTAGTGCTCGTTATATTGAATAAATTATTAGTAATTAACTTGGCAGCTGATTTAGAGAATCGCTAAGCAATAGCACACGAGTTAAAATGAATAAACTGATTTAAAGGAGCATTCACTGAACATCTTCAGATTCTTCTATTTGTGAAAGTAAAATATCTTGAATATGGCAGTTTTTAATCCGGAATGCAAGTGATGACCGCAAGGGCGAAGAATACAGCACCAGGCACCTTATGTAGCTTCTTGAAGAAGCATTTGCCTGCTTTGAAAATCGGAAACCACGGAAAACCATCTTCAGGGCTGCAGACAGTGGGGTTCGAACCCACTATCTCCCGGATGCGAGCTCACAGTTGCGCGCCCTTAATCGCACGCCCAACTCGCCTGGTGTCCAACCTGCATATAGGACCTCTTCGAACCCTGAAAGATCAACGAAAAGGGGCAGAGAGAAGAGAAGTAAGTGCATGCACGAATTAACTCAGTTCTACTACTACAATCAGCGGCGTAAAACCATACGTGACGTACTTACAATAGAACAACCAATTTGCAGGCTGACATATTTTCTAGGCCTAACAACCACAAAAGACCAGAGTACCCTCAAAAGGGCACAGAGTGAACTCATCGAGACTAATGACTTATTTAATCCAGTCATTTCTAAAAAAGGCATTGTTCAGGTAACACAAAAGATTAAGATAGACACTGCAAGTCCTCATCACGTGATCGTCCGTGCTATTAAAAACAGCACGATTTCGGAGATAATCGCAATCATCGCCACTAGAATGTTAACAACAGGAGTAGTACCATCAACTTTCAAGAAATCCCGTACAATTCTAGGCAATAAAGAGGGTGATATAAATCATACCAGTAACTGGTGTCCAATTACCATGTGCTCAGTTATTAGACTGAGTCATCGAGAAAGTTCTTGATAAACAGCTTGGGAACAATTTTTCGTTTCATGATAATCAACGGGGTTTTATCAACACATCCGGTACTTACATAAATACTTCGATTTTGGAAGCCGTTTTACAGCACGCTAGGCAAGAAACGGACGATGAATGCATATTTCTGGACATTCGAAGAGCTTTCGATAACTTCGGGACATGCGCGCATCTACAAACCACATTCGAGTCTGTTGGAGTGCCCGAAAACTGGCGAGGCTGCTAACAGCTTTACAAAATGGTAACAAAACACAGATATAGACCCGAAAACAAGGAACGAAACGTATCAAAACGAATCGTGGTCTTCTCCAAGGATCCCCTTTGTCTCCGGCATTATTCAACGTCGCTACCAATCATACTGTGGGAGAACTATCAATAATACACTAGTGTCCAAAAGTTAAGCATAAGTTACGAGTAAGCAGGGCAACAGGAAATACACCGCAAATCGCACGACATATGCACGTACCAACCTTACGCGTTCGCTCTGTATAGGACAGGAGTGTTCCCTGCTTTGGCTAGTGGCGTAACCGCAAGGTAAACACAGCCAGTGCCTGCGCCCCATATTCCCTAAGTCGTGTTTGCCCTGTTATAGTGTGCAGAGTGTAGCCTCGTGGTGAACGTGACAACATAATGGCACAACGACGCCATTTGGACCCCGTTTTGCACGGTAGAATACTCGGCCGTCTGGAAGCAGGCCAGGCACAGACCGAAGTCGCCGTATCCTTGAATGTACCACAAAGTGTCATTTCCAGGCTTTGGAGACGATTTCGAGACACAGGAGATGTTAGTCGTAGGCCAGTACCAGGTCAACCAAGGGTAACCCGATGAAATCGGAGTGCACCTGCACGACAATTGTCGGCGTAGCCTGCAGCCGTCTTAGAGGTTGCCGTACCCGGCAAACTGTGTACCGGAGGCTCAGAACAGCAGGGCTGCTTGCCAGACGTCCAGCGGTGTGCGTCCCGCTCACTCCAGCACAGAGACGGGCCCGATTACTTTGGACCCGTCAACTTCGAAACTGGACCATGAATGAATGGAGGCATGTGCTCTTCACAGATGAATCCTGCTTCAGTTTGCAGAACGATTCCGTCGCACATTAATCTGGAGAGAACCGGGTGGCCAATACAACCACAGGAACATCGTGGAACGGGACCAGTATGGTGGTGGTGGCGTCATGGCGTGGGGTAGCATCATGTTGAATGGCCGTACGGACCAGCACATCTTCATGGGTGGTCCGAGGAACACTGTTGATGCTCGGCGATACAGGGATGAGGTACTGAGACCACATGTTCGACTCTTCAGAGGTGCGGTTGGTCCAGACTTCCTCTTAATGGACGATAATGCCCGACCGCACCGCGCTGCTCTAGTGGATGAATTTCTGGCTGGGGGAGACATTCATCGCATGGGCTGGCGAGCGAGGTCTGCGGATCTGAATCATATAGAATATGCCTGGGATGCATTGGGGAGGCGAATTGCATCCCGTCAGCCTCCACCAAGTACCCTCCAAGACCTTCGCATTGCCCTTTCGGAGGAATGGAATCGACTGCCACAAGAGCTCTTGGACCATCTGATAGAGAGCATGCCACATCGATGCGAAGCATGTGTGGCCGTTAGGGGTAACCATACACCCTATTAACAGCATATTTTGTTGTGGTAGACATTGCCAAGTTTGGTCCGTTGTTGCCAAAGGTGTACTTCAGCTATCAAAACCTTTCTGACACTGATTTTTTTTGACAAGTTGTGTGACATGGTGTGTGAGTCAGCTTCCGTTTCTTCAGCAATCCGTCTAACATTCCTATCAGGTGGTATAGCGTCGTTTAGTGATTATGCTTAACTTTTGGACACTTGTGTAATAATAATGTTATTTGTTTTTATGTCCCACTAACTACCTTTTTTCGGTTTTCAGAGACGCCGAGGTGCCGGAATTTAGTCCCGCAGGAGTTCTTTCACGTGCCTGTAAATCTACCGACACGAGGCTGACGTACTTGAGCATCTTCAAATACCACCGGACTGAGCCAGGATCGAACTTGCCCAGTTGAGGTTAAAAGGCCAGCGCCTCAACCGTCTAGGCCACTCAGCCCGGCGGAAGAACTATCCGAAGGGGTTTTTTTTAGCAGGGAAGTATGCATATCCACTGCAAACGAACTAACTAATCTCACTATAATGTGTTTCACCGACGATGCTGTAATATTTGGTAAAAACACCGAATCTGCTGCCGAACTAGCCTGGACATCAGCGCTTGAAAATCAGCATGTCTTTCTATCAATAAAGGTCAACTGACGGAGGAGAATATCACCATAAATGATGACTTGAAATTAAATCACAGTGCAATGGAAGTGCGATTTGCTACCTAGGGGTGAATTTCATTAATGAACTTAAACCGGATTCACAAGCTGTACTTGACAAGACACGAAACAAGATTGGCACCTTTGTTAGCTCACCACTGTTGCAATCCGACCAGAAATTTTCAATTTTAACTAGTTCAATATCACCTACAATCATGTACCCACACCATGTTACTCCCCTAAACAGTATTCCTCAAACTTTTTCTGACAGACGCGGATAAAATACTAAAGAGTGGAACTAAAGAAATATTCCAACTACCAGTAGATGTCCCAGATCACATGGTGTACACCGAAAGAAAGTATAAAGAGGCCTGGATTTGTTTCGCGCTACTTGGGAAGCCATACTGCAACAGATTAATATTTGTAATAAATTAACGCTTGCAAATAACGGCTACATTAATGCAACTAGGATCTTGGAGCAAGAACGACTAACTTATTTGCAAGATCTAGGTATAGAAATGAATGATCAAAGTATGTTCAAAAGTAGCCATCTTCCCAATGTAAGGAACGTCCGACAGATACTACGAGACAGAGAAGTTCAGTCATGGATGAAGCTATCGCACAACGGAAAAGGCGTTGGAATCTTCAAGCACTCACGCCAGGGAACAAGTGGATAAGAGAACACCGGCTTATCCTGTGCGGAATGGAGATAGGCCGTCAAGATGACGGCGAATGTGTGCGCCGTTTGTCCGTGCCGGGAAGGTCCCAGGACAGCACCCTCTGTCGGCATTGCCACAGAGAGCACGAAACCCTCGCCCATATCCTGGGTGCCTGCCCACAGAGAGCACGAAACCCTTGCCCATATCCTGGGTGCCTGCCCTCACAGGGAGGTATTGAGAAATCCCGCCATTATTCGATACGGCACATGATCACGAACTCGCTGAGAGATCATTATTTCGAAGTGCGCGAAGAGGTTTCTGAGCTAGGTACCGATGGGAGTAACAGGAGTGTTGACATGGTAGCCTTTCAACCAACTAGCAAGCAAAAATCTTAGATCCCACAGTACGCTTTCAGTCGCACATTGGCTAGCCCGAAGAGGTGGACGCCGAGAAGAAGTCGATTTACCAGTCAACCGTAAACTATTATAAAAGCAAATATCACCTAGACAACATCTCCGTCCATAGACTCATGATAGGTGCTCAAGGCACAATCCCTAAATTTCTTGTACAGCAATGGGATTATCTTGGTCCCAACAGGACACGACTTCACGGCATCGCTTTCGCCGCAATACGAGGTTGAATAACCATACTCCGCGATCATCTATATAGCATGTGGCGAACTGTACATCATGCTATGGTCTAAATTTATTTCTGAGCCTTGTGATTAATGTTACTTCTATCTGGCACATTCCAGCAAATCTACAATGACTTCGAAGACATAATTATTTTGTAGTTGATATTTTTTTATGCCATTTGTTCGGGGCGTCGACCTACTCGTAGAAAGGTCGATTTGCCCCTACTTGCACCATATATGTGTGAGGAACCTGCGTGTATTTTGTAAATGGCGGAAGTGTTAAGTGTTGAATGTGAGGAAAGGAACGTTATCGACGACATAAACACCCAGTCCCCAGGCCAGGGATATTAATCATTTACAATTAAAACCCCTGACCCGGCAGGCAATCGAACCCGGGGCTGCCGGGTGACAGGCGGACGCGTTGCCCCCTACACCGCGGGGCCGGACTTGTAGTTGATTTACTTTGTCCCTGTGGCAGCCTCTCATGGGGAAAGTTGTAATAATTAATTAACAATTAATTAAACTGTTTATAGTGATGTGATTGTATATCTGCAGATCAGCAGCATGTAAGTGGTAGTTGCAATGCTGAAGAGTAATATGCAAGACTAACAATAGGGGCCCTCAAAGAGACCCATAAGTAACATCGAATGATTTTACAGCCCATTGGGATTTTGAATGTTTACAACTACGCACTGGTGACGATTTGTACGGTACAACTTTTTAAAACATAATAGGGCTATCTGATCGACATGCTGAGAGAACATGCAATATACTGTATGTGTTCTCTCTACGAGTGATTTTTTTCCTAGCAAACAGGACTTAGAATTCCACACAATCGGTAATGATGCCGCAAGAGAAATATTTAGAAAAGAATACTGGCGTGCCTCTAAAGAGCACGAGATCAAAGCATAGTGATGGAGCAAAGCTGGGATGAATGGCACGCAACTACGAGGAAATCAAACAAGTGACCTTTCAGCCTACCTGAGACCACAATTTGAGTGGGAGAGAGTGCTCATAATGTTAACGTTGAATACAGTACATCAAACGCACTAAAAGCGGCTGTCCCAGTGGATGCTATACCATGCTATTGGTAAAGACCTTCTCTCAGTTTATATATTCCGTTATCAAGATGTCACAGATAAGCTATTCATCACTGTTCACCTACTGACTCAATTAACTTGTATGTAGAAGTACATTCAACGCTGGCGAGTGGCAGACAAGCTACCCCTACACAACGGGGCCGGCTCATTCCTTATGCAGCCGGTCCCAGTAAATAGAGCTAGGAATTTTAGGTGCAAAATTTGGGTCAAAAAGGTGCAATAATTTCGTTTTTAAAAGGTGCAAACCGGGCGATTTGGCCGTGCAGTTAGGGGCGCGCGGCTGTGAGCTTGCATCCGGGAGATAGTGGGTTCGAATCCCACTGCCGGCAGCCCTGAAGATGGTTTTCCGTGGTTTCCCATTTTTACACCAGGCAAATGCTGGGGTCGTACCTTAATTAAGGCCACGGCCGCTTCCTTCAAACTCCTACGCCTTTCCTATCGCATCGTCGCCATAAGACCCATATGTGTCGGTGCGACGTAAAGCCACTAGCAAAAAAAGGTGTAAAAACAGATGTATATTTAAAATCTAAGTATTAATTACTCACTGTTCCAAAGCCAATAACATTACACATTAGCACACATATTTACACGTGTATTTAAAAGGGCTACCTATAAACATTCCCGAAACACAATGTTATTAAAGTCACTAGTCCCGAAACTGAACTTTGTTTTCCGCGAAGCTGCACCTCCGCTCACCAAGTATATATTTGTATATCGAAAAGGAACGATCCACGTCAGCAGACGTAAATGTCGAATATTTTGTGTGTAGTCAGTAATGTAGATCCTTCTTTGTTTGTTGCAAAATCCTCAACCTCAGGGTGTACGGCTAAGCTCTGCTCCACCTTCCGCTTTCCAGAACCTTCCAGTGTTTCCTTCCCGTCCATCAGAACAGCCCATTGCGCATCTTTCTGAGGACACTGCTCTTCCAATTTTGTAACGGCAGTGGTCAGGAAAGAGTGACCATGCACAGTAAAAAGTTCATCTTGCAATTCCTGTTTTGGAGCTAGGTATTCGTCCTTTTTCACAGCTGAGGAGCCCCATCTAGTGAGAATTAAGGAATCTGGAATACGCCATACAGTGAGAATTAAGGAGGCTGGAAGAGGAAGTTCCGTAATTTCATAAAAAATATTGTATCCTAGAAGGAGCCCATTTCCGAATGTTCATAATGGAAGACACAAATTCATTTGCATATGAACATTTATGCCGGGCTGAGTAGCTCAGACGGTAGAACGCTGGACTTCGGAGCCCAAAATGGCAGGTTCTATCCTGGCTCAGTCCGGCGTAATTTGAAGGTGCCGCGTGTCGGTAGATTTACTGGCACGTAAAAGTACACCTGCGAGCCAAAATTCTGACACCTCGGCGTCTCCGAAAACAATAAAAATGCAATAAGTGGGACGTAAAATCAGTAACATTAGTATTTGTAGTGCCTCACACACTCCATGCAATGAAGGTCACACGTTTTAGATTACGGTAGGTTTCGGATTAGCAGTAGCCACTGGCATTCACAACGTTTGGTCCGGAAGCACTAGCCTCACTCGATCCTTTCCATTTCCTTCAGGCCACAATATACCGCATACACTGTTGACATTTTGCATCACACTGGAATGTCTGTTTGTTCAGAAAGGAAGTCTAAAGTATGGGTTTTAATTGCTGTCCTTTTACGGTGTTACTAAAATGTTCAAAACATATCTGTTCTACCTACCAGTGGTTTCATTTACGAAAACGTATAGGCCCTACAGGAATATCAGCTGTTACTTGCCCGATCTGTTTTCATTTGCCTCCGTACAGAGGTTGAAGATATGATTTTCATAAGGTGCTTTCATCTGGAACACACTTTCCAGTATATTTCTGCTAATACGATTTTATAACAGGGCTGTTAAGCTTCGAAAGTGGAACACCACACGTCACAAATGTCATTAGAGTATTAGCTAGGAAGAAACTCACTTTTGTTCTTTGAATGTGAAGGGGACAGAGCCTCACCAGTAAAAAGATGTCGCAGTTTACCTTCACTACATTGTTCCTTATTCTTCAACTACTTGCCGATTACGTTTATGTTTTTCATTAAGTGTTTTTGAAATATCATTTGCATTGCACTGTTAAACATCATGCATTTTCCCAGTGTTCATTTTCTGTTTCGACATGCTGAATATTGGAAACAAAGGAGAATGATACAGACACCACTCCCTAGCCAAATTGTACTCTGCAATGAAAAATTACACCAGTTTAAATTCGTTCCCCACTTCAGCAATACTAATTGATGAGACTGCTAATTGGTCAATTTGACTTCATCTTCTTCTTTTTCTTTCTGTTCAAAAGCTTTCACCTAACTGCATTGCGATGAAGCGCCAACTGATTTGTGGACCTTTCGCCTAATGGGAGTTCGCAAAGACGTAAAATAATCTGAGACCTTTCGTCTTACACAGGCCTATCCAACTCGAACACTTGGTGCTGGGGCGCACCAGCGCTGCACTCAGCAGGACCGTTCCCCTCCTTTCCCACCTAGTCCACGCAGTACAAGAACAATTATGTGCAAAAAACTTTAGCAACCTTAAACCTGTTGTGGACACTGTGTCAAAATGTGTAAATTTCTGCAGAAAGCAGGGTTTGAACCATCGGCAGTTCAAATAATTTTTAAAAGATCTCCAGGCAGAATGTAGCGACATTCCCGTTCATTGTACTGTGCGCTGGTTAAGTTGCGCGTAAGTGCTAGCAACCTTCTTTGCAGTAATTGCAGAACTGCTCTGTTCATGGAGATGAAAGGTTCTCCACAACCAACTTTGCGGAATAAACAATGGGTAGGTGACCTCGCTTTCTTGGCTGACATAACGTCTTATTTGAATGCTTTAAATGTTTCATTGCAAGGGAAAAACACATTAATTAGCACCATGTGTGATAGAATTAAGGTTTTCAAAATGCAGAGTTTGTTATTGAAAAGTCAGCTTGAAGCCGGAAATTTTGACAATTTTACTTCATGAAAATCATTGCATTTGTCTACTTACGAAAATCTTGGAGACGATCAAACGTCGTTACAGACTTTGTAAGATGAATTCAATGCCCGATTCATATAAATGAATGATATGGCATCTCAACTTGAAATATGACCCCATTTTCAGCGCGTTCTGAAAAACAATCATATGTCCAAACGGAGCTGATAAAACTACAGTGCAACGCAATCCTAAAGGACAAGTATTACCACGACAACGGTGATTCACTTTCCTTTTACAAAGGTGTTCATCCACAAGAACTGCCAAGACTTTATGCACTTGCCTTAAAAGTTACGTCAATGTTCGGTACAACTTATGCATGCGAACAGATGTTTTCAATTCTGAATTTAAATAAATGTAGAACTAGGAATTCTCTGTCTGATGTTGTCTTAGCGAGTGTACTTAGAATTTCTACTGCCAAATCGATTGTACCCAATGTTGGTAAATTACCTGCCGCAAAACGATGTCAACAATAGACTTAAACGCTAAATGTACATTAAGGCAAACGCAACTGTATGTACAGAAAAAAAAATGCTTGTGTTCACAGAATTGTCATAAATAATATTGTTTTCGTAAGCTGCGCGCTGTCTTGACGACCTGTGGTTCTGCCTCTGCTACTACCCCTCCTTCCCCACCACTTCGCGGGGCCGGCAATTAAATTTGATTAGCTTTTCGTGGCGCTTCATAATGAATGGTTATAATTATGAGAAATAGTATGATAAGAAAAATGATACTTAACAGTAAAATGCAAATAAATGCCGATTAGATTTACATCCAATTGCAATTAAAATTATTTATGGTATTTACTGCATATTGGCATATATTTGTTCAGAAATAAAAGAAATATCTCACACACAATATGAAGGAACCCCTGAGAGACTTTCTTCTCTGGGAACATTATTAACGCCCGAAGTAAATAATAAACTTTCACTGTTCACTGTACGGTCCGCACCTTGGCTGCATAAGGAGTACGATCTTCAACAGCGCATGCCAATAATGCCGTACAAAGTATTATACCTACAGTGAGTACTTAGAGGCCTTCTCCATGTCGGAAGTTACATTGCTTTTAGGAGAAGAACCATTTCAGCGAGATAGTTTCATTTCTATAACCGAACTCCTTCGGTAGCATGACTGCTCTAAGCATCCAACGCCCTCCCAGGTTGTTTCCAAAATGGACGTGAAGTTGACTGACGATGAACATCATCAGAAGATTTTCGAGTCACTAGCTGACCATCAGAAGACTTTGGAGTCGCCAGCCGACCATCAGAAGATTCTGAAGTTGCCAACTTATCATCAGAAGATTTTGCTGTCACCAGCCGATCATCAGGAGATTTTGGAGTCGCCAGCCGGTCATCAGAATATTTTAGAGTCGCCAGCTGACCATCGGAAGTTTCTGGAGTCGCCAGCCGAACGCCAGAAGATTTTGGAGTCACCAGATGATCGTCAGAAGATGTGTGTTTGCGTGTGTGGGAGGGGGGGGGTATGTGTTTGGGTGGGTTTGTGTGTGTGTACGGGTTTGTGGGTGGGTGGTTGGTTGTGTGTGTGGGTGTGTGGGAGTGTGGGAGGTTGAGTGTGTATGGGTGGATGTGAGGGTGCTGGGTTTTGCCGGAAGTTTGTGGGTGGGTGGGTGGGTGGGTGGTTGTGTGTGTGGGTGTGTGAGAGGTTGAGTGTGTATGGGTGGATGTGAGGGTGCTGGGTTTTGCCGGAAGTTTGTGGGTGGGTGGGTGGGTGGTTGTGTGTGTGGGTGTGTGAGAGGTTGAGTGTGTATGGGTGGATGTGAGGGTGCTGGGTTTTGCCGGAAGTAATGTACGAATGTCATTATGTAACAAATGTCATCCTGTAGGTTATTATTGGGTAAGGGAGAATAAATTAATCGGTTAGAGTGTCTGGCTGTTGTATGGGTGGTACTGAGTTCAGTTACGAGCCCTTTACAGGGTTCTTCTCGCCTAAGGTGGTGCCTGATGTGCAGGACTCACACAGCCCAGAATGAAATAACTGAGGTACCACTTTATACAATCGGTACAGAGCTCCAAGGGCGAACAGTTTAGAAGGGTCTATCTATTTATTTGGGGCTGATGACCTAGTTGTTAGGCCCATTTAAAAATCATCATCATCATCATCATCATGACATCACTATCATTACAAGTGGCAAGGACTTAACAAATGTGGAAAATAAAGGGTTAGAGATGCTACAGAAATCATCCAATTGGTTGCAGGCTAATAAACTTTTTCAAATAGTAGCAAAAAAGAAGTTATTTATTTTCACCTAATTAAATTAACTTCAGATGAGAATGAACATAGTTCTGTCAAATTATTGGGAATATATTTGGATTCTCAATCAACCTGGAATACTCACACACGAAAGTTATGTAAAAGACTATCTATACTGAAATTCAAGTCAAGAGCACGTCCCTTGTTCCCACTTCCCGTCTCCGTTCTCCATCTCCGCCACAACCAGCTTATAATTAACGCCGTGCGTCCATCTGACAAGTACTTCATTCTGAAATAGTGAAGCATCAAACGAAATCACATCCTTTCACATAGCTGTACTTTGATTACGTACCATACCTATTTATTCCTTTATTGACCATGTGAAACCTACAGATTACTGACGAATACCGAGGCAAGAGGAGCAAGGTTTATTTTTATTTCATAATGCAATTTGTGTGAGGCACATGGGGACTTACAACATAAGTACCGGGATACGATTCCGCTCTCGTGCAACGACTGTCAGTGGCAGTTTCTCACAGTTCAAAACGCTGAAAAAAACACCTGTGAGTGGGATTGCAAAATAAAATGTTTCCAGGAATGTTGTAAATATTGTAGTCTCGTCATTCAGAAGGTAAAAACGAACTCATGCTCCCCTCATGACAACATTTCTGCAAGTAGAGGGCGGTTACGAATATAAACCAAAGTACAAATTATTATTATTATTATTATTATTATTATTATTATTATTATTATTATTATTATTATCATCATCATCATCATCATCAATTACGCCAAGAATCCTATTCCCCTACCGTGTTAAGGCCCTTCCTGTTTTATTTACGACGAGTGCTGAGCTGACACATCGACCTTTCGCTGGAGACTTGGATTTTCCGTGGAGTTTAAATTCCACGCGAGCGGCGTAAGCACCATACACAGAAACGCTGCGCGGTGTTTTTCACCACGTCTTCCACAGTCCACGGCGGATTCTCATCTCGTAGGCTACTGTAAACGTTTAAAACAATTTGGTTTAGACTTCCTACTTAATTTTTCTCCACTTTTGTTAGCTTTAAAGTATTTCACAGGGGACTCAAGCGTCACAGCATCACACATGTCTTACTCACAGCTGGCAGCCATTATGAATACTGAACATACCATTGCCGCCAGTTTTGCCAACAGTTTTCTTGGATCCATCTTCAACTTCGCACATATTATGTGAACTTATCAGCAATGGAATGAACTCGAACAAAGCTTACTAAATACAGTGCAATAAGATATCAATATCACATCAAATAATTATTATTTTGCTACATACACCACTGAGAACAATAATTATTCACAACCATCTACGTATGAAATGTAAGAGTTGGTAACGAACCCGAATAACATACAACCTGTGATATATTTTCCATATTTATACAAGGCAAAAATGTTTAATTCGTCAAGTCAGTTCACCAGAATATCTAACCAAACTGAAGGAAGCTCCTGACTTCAGGAACAAGTAACAAACCTAGGGAACTATTTGGCGCTACGAAAGCCTTTTCACCGACCAGAAGTCTGACTAACATCAAAGGGACCGCTAAGGTCTTAAGTATAACTGTTCCTCCCTCCCTCCTTTATATCCAGGTGACACAGCTTAACCTTCACCTCAGTCAGGACGAAGGCGTCTGAGCGACCGCACGTCCTAGGTAAGCGACTATCCGATTCTATTCTAATTTATATTCACCCTTGTCACTGCCCGGGTCGGATCCGACCCAACATTACGGTTTACGTTAGACATTTTCCCTGTCATTTCATCTCTCTTTCCTCTCTTTCTTCCAGTGTTTTTCAACTGTTGTGCACCATGACATTCAGTAAGTTTATCTACACTACGGAACATATATTAGCTGAATTGCAAAGACAAGAAGAGGACTCCGAAGAAGATTGTGATGATGAAATAAGTGAATACATCTCCGAATCGGAAGATGAATCATTAGCGAACAGTGACGATTGTGATGGTGGGAACGTTTCATACTCGGAGGATAGTGCTGCTCAAGTTGCAATGGGAGAGGATGATAACATTTTGAACTAGGTAACGATGATGAAACAATTTGGACCGACAAGCCGTTGCATTCAATGTTTTCGAAGACACCACCTTCGAGTATCATCACTCATTTGCTAGGACCCAAAGAAAACGCACGTGGCGTCATTGATGAATTCAAATTATTTTCCTTATTTATTAGCGATGAAATCATCGAAAAATATTGTACGCTATACTAATCAAGAAAGAGGAAAGTCAAAACTCCAGTACATTTCTCCTCAGTAGTTTATATCACCTACTGATTCAACAGAAATCAGGGCTCTGATCGGTCTGTTGTACATGAGCGCTCTACTAAAAAATTCTGGTGTGAGACTTGATGACATGTTTTCCTGAATATATGGACCTCCAGTATTCCGCTGCACAATGTCCCAAAAGATATTTGCCTTCCTTCTGCAGAATTTAAGATTTGATGACGAAGCTTAGAGGAATACACGAAAATCCACGGACAAATTTGCTGCGTTCAGGGAAGTGTGGAATGCTTTTGAAACATCGGTAAAGCAAAGAAGAAGAATGATTTGCCTCTGCCAGCACAGTATGTTCTATGGCTAACAGAATCACTGAAAGGGGGCAACAGAAATGTGACTTCTGACAACTGGTCCTCCTCGTATGAGCTCGCTGAAGCGCTTCATGAACGGCAACTAACTTTTGTGGGCACTTTACGGAAAAAATAAAGTAAAAATTCCGCCTTCTATGTTTTCTTCAGTACCAGTTGGCTCTCATCGGTTCATGTAACAAGATGACAAAATGGTGATTTCGCACACCCCCAAAGAAGAATAGAAATGTGTTACTAATTTTGTCAATGAGCTTGGCTGGAACCATAAATGATGAATGATGAATCGAAGAAATCTGAACAGAATTCTACAACGTGACTAAAGGGGGTCCTGATGTCTTAGGACAAGCTTAGCCATGACAAAACTACTAAGAGAAAAAGCAGAAGATGGTCAATGGTACTTTTATGGGATTCTAGATATTGCAGCAATAAACAGTTTTGTACTTTACAAATGCAATGTAAACAAGTATTCGTACCCAAATGATGCACGCTGCACCTTCCTAAAGCGACTTGCATTCGTCTTGACTAAACCTGTGATGGAGAAAGGAAAGGAAAACCAGCGTCTTTCGAAGGAGCTTCGCAACACAATCGTTCAGTTGATGGGGGAAAGAACAAGAAAGTGGGAAAGCAAGAAAATCTAAAGCAACAGAGGTCTAATTCCCGAAGAAAAGAAAATGTGAATTCTGCGATTCTTCAAAGGACAGAAAAGGGAACGAGTTCTGTAAGAAGTGCCATTGTTGCTTGTGAGGAGAGCATAAAATAGTACTGTGCCCTACTTGTGCCGATGATTCTAGTGATGTGAAATGTTACTAGCGAGCACTTCTGCGGTTCGTTTTTCGACACTGGTGTGTTCTTTCCTATTAATGACTGTTTCCAGTTTGAAAAGAAGGAAATCTAGACTACATTTTACCTGTTCAAGCGCTGAAACTACGATTTTATGTTTTGTCTATTTGGACGTACTTTTACTAGTTATGTTTTTCAAGATTTCTTGTATGCCTTTGTAATCTACCTTTTAGACAATCTCGTTTCACTTTGCAGTTGTTTTGAATCCGAGCATTTTAAATTAACAGTTGCTAGTTTTGCAATTCTAAATGTAGCTGTAAATATGGGACTCAATGGACATGGAAAGGCTAATACTTTTCTTCTTTTTTTGTAAAATAATGTAATCAAACAGTCTTAAAGGTCTTAAGCAATTACAAATCTGAACACGTTATAATGCTTCGCCCTCGTTTTTAGATCTTCAAATTGACGAAATTTAAGATACCATTTACATTCTGGGCGTTCACCTTACCGATAGAGGATTAAGCTTCTACGACAACTGATTGATAGAACTGTTGAGAAACCGACCGACCGACACATGTCAAATAATTCTCTAAATAGGCATAAAAATTGAGTCCCGCTTCTGGCGCCTTTCCCTGCCGTAAGTCATTTCTGCTGAAGTAGCAGCTGGAAGATATTATTAGCGCTGCGAGTAACTCTTTAAATTTGATTGTCTTCCGCCAGTATAGCGGAGTTTTATCCCCGAAGGAAAAAGAAACGCCCCGTTGTATCTATTCATATTTCAAAGTACGTGAATAAATAATAACTTGGGCTGAACAGCTGCGCTCCGAAAAGATACGACGCGACTGTTCTCCAGAGGCGGGATAAACAAACAGAGCTGCCAGCCTTCTCACGGTGCTCTGAACGAGTGGGTGTTGCTCCTCAATCAGCCACTTCACTCGGGAGAGCAACTAAGAACATTGTTCAGTGATTAACGTTACTGAAAGTTTTAATCACGATCCTTCGTTATCACTATGATCGAAAAAATGCACCATACGTAATCGTCACTAGTAACAAAGGTGATAACACTACGCGCTTAACTCTCACCTGGTATAGTGCGGGTCAGGTCGCGGACGTTTTCACATAATGGGTTGTTCTTTTTCTTAATTACATTTTTTCACACCAAGGACGTTCAATTAAAAGCTGCCCCAACTATTGGATCCCCAGTCGGCATCAAAGCGAGCGGAGAGACTTTGAGGCATGATTTCCCCCACCTCGAACCTTGCCGGGCCACTCTGTTACAGGCAGGCTGCTTCGAAACAAGCGTTGTTGTATCTTAGTATCTAAAGCAGCAGACGCGTGTTTTAATTCTCTTCAGTACTTTCACGTAACTGTGTCTGAAATTATTATGAAAGCACGAATTTTGAAAATGCGTCCATAAACAGATTCCTCTCTGTGGAAGTAAGCAGTCATGGGAGAGCTTGCCAACAACCTGCTACTAGAAGTCCAGGCACGCGCCGTTAATAGCTTTCAAGGATGTTAAGGGACAAAAGCAAGTATCCCGCTACAACTCAATACAAATAGCTGCCTTCCTCCCCAACTCATTTACAAGTGAGCACCCAAGCTCCATGGCAACTTCCTGTCTATTATACCCACTCCGTACCGCGAGTGTTGTACTCTTTCTTTCTTTCGTTTTGGCCGCCGATGGACCACGTTAATACGAATTCAGCTTCATCTGTTTCTGGGTTTTAATCCTCCTACAGTACCCCTTCATCCTTTCACTCTGCAATCCCCTCCTTTCTTCTGTCCATGGCGCTTGGGTACGGGTTCTTTTCCTTGAAACCCCTTCATGATCTTAATTCTCAACTTGTAAGCATCCCTGTTGCTGATTTCCGTTCCTTGTATTCCCAATTCTTCCAGGTCCTTCTTCAGCTCCTGGTACCAGGGCACTGTAGTATTCCTGATCCCAGAAAATCTTATCTGATTGGTCAGTTTTCCCCGGTTCATTCTGTAGATATGGCCAAAGAACATGGCTCTCCTCTGCCGGATGGTATCTGTGCCACGGATGTATTGAAAGATCCATATCGAATGGCCCATCTGGTCAGACGACCGGAACGACGGGGTCTATTGAGTATCCAAGACAATGCCTGATTGTCAATCTCCAGATGAAAATGGGAACCTTCAACATATAAGCGACATTTTTCGAATGAAAAGATTACTTTTTATTTTATCACGTGGTTATTTTTATGACTGTTTTATTTCTTTAGCAGGCTTGTTAGTGAACATTTGTTATGGTCAATGGACATTTATAGCGGTGATATTAATAAAAGTAAGAAGATTCTTCAAAGTAGGTGCTTCGAAGATTTGTAGGTATTACAGAAATTAGCATGCAGTTCAATTTTCGTAATAATATTCCCAGGGGAAAGAAATGTAGTTCCTACTACGCTTGAAGTCGTAACTACTTCACTTGTACTTCTTTGGAAAGAAGATTTGCGCGTGTTTTACAGCACCTTACCAAATTTATTTATCCACAATAATGGTCAACAAAGAAGGGAATAGCAAAAATTACTTCTTTTGGCGCTCTTCAAGTCTGTTAATTGCTCTGACTGACCGACTGTCGACGTCAAATCAACCACAGCTACCAGGATCCCATCAACTTAAGTTGTTATACATAACGCCGGTGGCGCGTGCATGATTGGCTGCACCAGAGGTCGTTTCGCTACAGTACAGTGTTCTCCGTACTCTGGCGTTGTCACTTGATGAGAAATGACAGACGCGGCAAACGCTTACGTTATATTTGTATACGGGAAGTGTCCCGTATTTTGAATGTCAACATCGGGAAAGTTACTTTTTGACTATAATTTTTTTTTTTTTTTTTTTTTAAAGGATGATGTGTTGAAATGCCTTTCAGCATTCAAGAACAGGACCTGTTGGAGAGTTTGGTTAATATGTTGATGTTTTCGTTTCATTTTTGGCTCTCGTCTCCTGCAAACAGTGTATTTCTTTGTTGTGCTTATTGGTAGTTGCAGGTATCATTACTAGTTGCATGGAACGCAATAACAAACGTGGGCAGCTATTCTACTCTTACTGTCGCCTCAAATGAACAATCATATGACAGTAACGCAAACAACTCTGATGATGATAATTTGATTGTCACTGATCACTAATGCAGGAACATGAGCGACGCATATGTAGATATCGACTATAAACGAAAGGCTGTTAAGTGTTGGAAAAGCAGTAAGGGGCGCCCGCTTGCCTTTCCGACTACTAAACATAAGTTCTGTCCTTTGAAATGTAAGAAAGAATGGGCAGAGCAAGTGAAAAGTGGAGGCACCCGCCGCAACAAACGGTGGAGAATAAAAACCCAATTTGACGTTGCCCATCAAAATAATTATGTAATACATGACGCGACAATCAAACAGTGGGCTATGCTATTTGGGCAGGGCGAACAATGCACAAGGTTTAAAGCCTACCACTCATTGGTGCAGCACTTTAAGGATCGCTATAATATAATATAACAATTGTGAGGGTTTCAAAGAAATTCCATCGAGAAATAGACATCATGTCAGCAGGAGAAATATTCGTGGGAGAGATTACAACTACTCTGGAGTCTCTTGGTCCCGGAAACGTGTAGCGATCAAAGTCTGTTCAATATGGAGATGTGTTCTCATAGGACACTGACTATAAAAGGAGCAAAAACGGTTTGGTCCAAAATGCAATCACTGGGGACCACAACGCAAGATATACAGTACACTAATGCCCATAGTGACAGCAGTCGAAGAGCTACTAGGACCCCTATTCATAACTTTGAAAAAACCTAAAGGCGTGTTTGGTAAAAGGGCGAAAAACTATGTTTTCACACGAAAATAGTTAAGTCGTTTCCATAAAATCCAGAAAAATGGGATCCGCAGAACTGAAAGATTGGTTGCATAACGCATTCAAACGGCAAGTGTCGTCTAACGATGTTGCACTCCTCCTGGATTCCTTTATCGGACATAAATCTTTAGAAAGTAAAGAGCACATGCGATTGCTGATGATTCCTCCTGGGACCACAGCTTCCTGTCAACCACTGGATGTATATGGATTTAGGATCTGGAAAAGCTTTGTATGCAGATTTTCAAACACTGAATTTTGACACCAATCTGGCCCAGAGAAATACACTTTTTTAAATGCAATCTCTGATGAATCCCTAATTGTCGTCCGTTTTACATCAATATGGCAGTACCTGTCCGACAATTCCGAACCTTTTGAACAACCTGTGCAATACAATGTTCTACTTGCACTCGTCCGTGTTTCATACGATGTAGGGTGATGTAAAACCAGTTTGTGTTTTCAACATTATTACAACGAGCATCACTGTTGTATAAACTATGTGGAGTAGCTTGGCCACTTGTGTGAGTATTGGTTCTGTTATGTCTATATTGTAATGATAAAAATAAAACAATCCCTGCAATATATTTGAAGGCTGCGACATAAAATGTCCCATGCAGCAGTACAGCTTGAGCGCGCGAGTGCAGGAGAGTCGTTAGGGACGTTTCTCTCCAGCCGTCAACCAGGCGCGAGGCAGACTACTAATGGTGGGCAAAACTCTCGTTCGATATACTCGAGACTGACGTCACAACTCTCGATGCATCTTCGAGGTCTACGTAGGGATGGGCATAGCTCTCGTTTGAGATACTCGAGCCTGACGTCATTATCTCGATGCATCTCGAGGCACGCTCCAATTGGACCTCAGCCAGGACGAATATGGTAGAAACAGAAATGATTAGCAAACATTGAACTCGATCTGTTAGTATGGCTCAGTTAGCTAAATAGCATCGTTGGGTATTATCCTCCGCCACGTTTTGTGGTGGTTCGAATCTTCTCTTCAAATATTTTTGTTTGTTTTTGTTTTGCAATCTGAGTTTCGGCTACCAAACACACGCCTGTTCGTGCAGAAACAACCAAATCGCTAATAGAAGTAATTGTTACGTTACTGAATGTACAAAATAACCAATATATAATAAAACCCCTTCCACTTGAACACATGCAATATACACCAATCATAATGTAAACAAACTTGATTACCTCCCAGCCATGTCATCAGATGTTAGCTTTGTATCCGTATTGCACTGAAAATAGTACTCATAATAATGTTATTTGTTTTACGTCCGTCCTAAATGCTAGTTCTTGACAGACGCCGGGGTGTGGGAATTATGTCCCGCAGGAGTTCTTTAACGTGCTGGAAGCCAACGACATAGAATTGTTACCTTTAAAACAGTACACTGACGGAAAATATTGAACACACTGTGATCAAAGTGTACGTGTTTCTACAGAGGGTTATCGCATTACTGTATTTTGTGTTGTACGTTTTGGTTATTACATATTGCAGGCTTTGCTACTCTGGGTTTTGTGTTGTACGTTTTGGTTATTGAATATTGCAGGCTTTTTCTCTGTTGTGAAGATATTTCCACAGAAATAATGTTGTTTGCGGTAATAAAACAGAATAAATCATAATTTAATTACCGGTTCTACTCGATAACGAGCCACCGGAGACCACGGGTACCTTCTACCAATATACACAGAAGGTTTCCCTCAACAATTTCCCTCAACAATTTGTCAACGGAGTTCGGCTTCATCCTGTGTATGTGCCTTCAGGTTGGATAATATTGTGCTGGTCTTGAATGATCCTTTTCATGGAAACGATCAATTTGTTACCATACTTATATAAAAGTATCGATAGTCCAGAAGGAGACTTAACCCGAGAACGAGTCCCTTTTCAGATACATGCACACATACACCAGTATATTTATGCCATTACCGGTATATTTTCCTATCTGTTCAAATTATTACACAACTCGATGCGTCGTAAAAGAAATGGTTTCAATAAAATGTTAAAAATATGTCACACTCTTCTTTATTATTTATTTCACATACCCAGTCCCCGAACCATAGGAACTAATTAATGAAGAATAAAATGTCTTACCTAGCCGAGAATTGAACCCGGAAGCCCTTGGACCAAACGCCAGCACGCTAACCATTTCGCCGTGGAAGCGGACAGTGCATAAGTAAGATGCAGGAAGTACAGGTAGTGAGTTGACTGCGAGTAGATTAAAAAGAAGTGGGCGTATCGTCATTAGTTGTTATAATGTTATTTGCTTTACGTCCCACTAACTACTTATTAAGATATTAGGAGACGTCATTACTTGATCAGCAGGCGTAGTATAGTCGAGGGATAACATGGGCATGATGTCCCGATTCAAACTTCGAGATAGGATTACCGGTACGAGTCATGGACTGCATCACTTGCTCGAAATGCATCGGGAGCTCTCGATACATTTCCCAGCATTGCCTCGAGACAAAGGGCTCATGCGCCTGACGTCACTATACGGCATCGAGATAGCATCATGAGGTACGTACTGCATCGCTTGCTCAAAATGCATCGGGAGCTTTGCATCACGCGACCCATCACTACAGACTACACGCTTGACCAGTGCGCGCACTTCAAAAATGCGATACAGTAAGGCCGGCCGCAAAATGAGACGCAGGTCCGTGAGGTGACGCAGGGTGACTCGCGTCGAATTCTTCATGGCAGAGTGAGTCACGGCGACAATCGTCGCAAGCTGGATCGCAGTTTCAGTACGCAGTTTACCACGGAACTTCAGCTCTGGCAGAGATGAAGAATACTGCTGCTATGTTAATAGATTTGAGTTCAGAATCGAATTCCGATACGGAGATTGTGTTCCAAACGGTATGGGTATGTTACAGATTCTGCCGGTGAGCATCTCTCAGCGAATGTCTCCGTTTCTCCCACATCGCCTTCGCCTCAGCACCTGCAACAATGGCTTCGTGGCTTGTATCATACAGAAATTCGCGAACACGCACGACTTCAATGAGTTTTTATTCCATTTCGAGCTACAAAACACAATATGAACAACCAAAATCACCGTGAGTGTTGCAGGAAACTGCGGTCCGCAGTCACCACGGGCAGCAACTGAGTCGCGTCACCCTGCGCCATAACATGCGCGGGTCCAGTCAGTTCTGTGGTTCGCAGAAACTCACCGTGAGTCACTCTACATCACCTCACGGACCTGCGTCTCATTTTGCGGCCGGCCTTACTGCCGCCTAGTGAGGGTAGAAGTTAATTTCGGAATTAATTTATTTCACGGTTCTGCCTAGTTGGCCTTACCCAACGTGTGTCCAAATTTTCAGCACGATCTGCGATTCCCCAGTTTAGACACTTCCCTCTTCAGTTAAAATGTGTGCGATTGTTATAAACTATCCTTGAAATTTAAAAAAAGGAAACAGAAGAAATAAAATAAATACATGGGAATCTCCTGACATAAGGGTGAAAAGTAAGTGAATCTCATATTTGGAAGAATGAAAACTGGTAAGAAACTAACTGAACATAAAGTTTCTGTCTTACTTCACAAATACATGCATGGGAAAACAAATCCTTCAAATACGCACACTAAGAGGCAGATATATTTTAATTTTTATGTGTAACTACATCAATTGTTTTGATTGACAAAACTGAGCTATTGTATTATATGCACAAACATACGCAAAATAATACATCCCTATACAATTCACAGTGCAATATTACTATGAATGTTTATTGAACATACTTATTGTTCTTTAACGAGCCGTATCTGTTTTTGTTTTCTTTTCTTGCTAGTGGCTTTACGTCGCACCGGCTCAGATAGGTCTTATGGCGACGATGGGATAGGAAAGGCCTAGGAGTTGGAAGGAAGCGACCGTGGCCTTAATTAAGGTACAGCCCCGGCATTTGGCTGGTGTAAAAATGAGAAACCACGGAAAACATCTTCAGGGCTGCCGACAGTGGTGTTCGAACCCGCTATCTCCCGGATGCAAGCTCACAGCTGCGCGCCTCAAACCGCACGGCCAACTCGCCCGGCGCAGTATCTGTTAGCCCACTTGAATCCAAAGGGATGCTGCAGAAGATGACCAGCCGGAGGATGAAAAATGTTCATTCGACTTCTTTTGATTCTGGACGCTGCATGTGCTCTCTGGTTTCTGTACCGCCACCTTCAACATTTTCATCATGTGCGAAAAGTATGGAAGGCAGGTCTAAACAAGCAAACAAAATAACAGAAACAGACGAAATAAAAAATCTCACTGCATCAGAACTCCTGAGTTTGGTACTATAGGAACAACTAAAAATCCTTTAGGTTACTGTGAGAGATGTTAGACGTATTTAAAAAAAACAACTACGATCACAAGAAGGGAAAATGTGTGAAAATAATTAAGCGGTGGAAACTTAGACAGAAATTGAAGAAGATATGTACGAAACTGTAAATAACAATAATGTATCTCGTATTTTCATGGCCTTATTTACCGTTGTATATAACAGTATGGGTTGTTAGATATAACAAGATCATGTTGTATGTTTCTTTCTACAAATGTTTAAGCATTTATAGTTCTTGTACCTTTTTTTCCATGTGCGATGTAACACTGTGTAATCGGGAAGTAACTTCCTAGACACCGTGTACCCAGCGCGTGTGCGTAACTTTAACTTTAATCGTCTTCCGGTGACGCGGATAATCCTTCTACAAGCATCCACGGACAAAGAAGAAAGAAATTTAAATGTGATTGGACGAGATATGTCTTAGGCTTGAAAACTATACTTTGATTGGCCCCAGGCTTCGGATAATTATTGGGAGGACATGATTAACGTGAACACAGGCATGTGAAATGAGGAACAACTATTAACTAGATAATAACAATTAGAACTTGCTTCATAAATACATTTTGTTAATAAATGTCCCATTACTGTAGGCTCTATATTATGGTACGAAATGTGAAAAGCTCTACCACCAGACGTACCGCCTGAAAGGTCTCCATTGAGAAATCTTCTATGAAGGAATACCCGCTTTCTCACCTCATTTCTTGATATAAAACCATCTACCATCTTCTCCAGATTTAACGCCTTATTCCACGTTTTAAGGAGATTTAACATCCAGGAGGAGAATTTGGGGAAGGGGAGCAAAAATGTCACTCTACCCCCCTAAAGATCATTTTCGGGGGACAGAAAACGCCTGGCCTCCCCAAAGTCGGCGCTGCTGATTGGCCCTCAGCCTAACGCTGACTCAGGGTTTTACGCCTCGCGTTAGGAGCTCGTGCCTGAAGCGATCCGTATCACGAGGGGGCTTTGCATACTACTGGAAGCTCGTGGTAAAAGAACGTGTCCGGGGAGCTGAGCCTCCACGGAAACCTTTGTTGAATTTTTTAGGCAAAATGTTCTTTTTCGAAATTAACGTTTTAATTTAACTTATTTGTCTTTACTGTACTACTGCCAGATATTTCACGTTCGTCGCATTTTGAGAAATATGTACATTTTTAGGAAGCAGTTTGTTTCCAAGCTTCAATCGTTTCATCATTGTGTGGTAAGCTATATCTCTGGTGACACATTTGGTGTTTACCCGACAAAATTCATTAAATCTCAGCCATAGACGCCCAAGAGAGTTTCGGTTTACTCGGTCTGCCATCTATTGGGGGCCTAGAGTAAAACGGAACGTCGAAATTGACGAGGAGACAGCCAGATTGCGTCAAATTGAAATGTCTGCACACGGTAGCTGAGGCCATACGATTATTATTATTATTATTATTATTATTATTATTATTATTATTATTATTATTATTATTATTATTATTATTATTGTAACTGTGCCCTTATCTGCAGAATGGGGTTAGTCCAGTTTACAGTGGAGTAGAATCCAGTTAGGTGTGAGGTATCATTACTCAGTCCAAACCAGAGTAGGCCTACTTGTTCGCCAACTACAGCTGAATACAACTATGATTCGAGACATCCGGCATTTAAAATACTCACGACTTGATGAGCTTTTTTTTTTCCCCCTGTTTTTGAGAATCTCTTTGAAATGCGTCAGTTCTTCCATAATTGTTTCGTAAATTGAACTTAAACCCTCTGACTTTCTCAAGAGTCCTGCGTTCGATAAGTGCTAAACACCTCGACAAAGGTTCGTGCTTATTCATATATTCATTTTAAGGTTAAATATCTAAATCCGAAGACCAGTACGCCGACCATTCAACCAAGGAACCAGACGTATCCCCTCTTTTAAAATAGTTATTTAAAAAAAAAAGAAAGGCGTAAATGCGTCGGAAGTATTTGTTTCGACACAGGTAGTTTCCGAACTTGATTGCAAATTGTATTAATTTTCCTTGGCGTGTCCCGACAACGTAGGTAACAGAAACACTAATGTTTTGCAAGAAAACATTGCAATTTTTGTTGTCTAACATGTTTGTGTCACATACAGAGAATGATATATAGTAGCCTCAAATATTTAAGTTTTGATGCAAAATATAGTACATCCATTAAATCCACTAAATCCAATACAAATTATTCATCTCACTACAGCGAACAAAATACGTCCTTTGCAGGTAAACGCCGGTGCAGTGCTTTCAACGGCTCATTTTCGACTGGTGCTGCAAGGTACAACTAACAATTAAAAAAACTCTGAGCTGAGGGAAAGCAGACGACTGCTATATGATGTCACACCTGTTTAGCTATAGAAAACAACATTCGATTTGCCATTAGTTAGCGCTTTTTATTTCGATTTCTCGTCAGCTTTTTGTACTCAATGCCCGTATGTACGCTGTCCACAGTCGCGCGAGGAGCCTCGTACGTACAGGTAAGCATTGCGGATTACCGGTTCTCAAACAGTGGGATGCGAACTCCACGAGGATGAGAGATAAAAGATAGGAAGTGAGCATAGTAATAATAGACTACTTCCCTACAGATGGAAATTAAAAGTGGTCTGACAAAAGACTGGAAATACACAAAACATAAAACTACATACTGATGATTAAGAACTTTGTCGCGAATTGCAATATACTTAAATAATCTTTAATGGCACTTAATAAAATCTGTATTCTAGAGGCAGAGTTGGCCGTTTTGCAACGATCGCGATCTCGTTCAAGCATCGCTTTGCACACGCATTTTAAAGCAGCGTGAATCTTAATTTTAAAAACTGTGAAGAAATATGAACAGGAACTTGAAGTTTACTGAATCACCACCACCACCATCATCATCATCATCATCATCATCATCATCATCATCATCTTCTTCTTCTTCTTCTTCTTGGCCCTATTTAATCATTTCATTAGGGTTGACACGCAATGTGGATTTTGCCCAGTTTTACGCCTCGATGTCCTACCTGATGTGTCAACCTTATGTGAAGTGCTGTATTCACTACTGCGTGTACAGAGCGAATTGGCCGTGCGGTGAGGGGCGGGCAGCTGTGAGCTTGCATTTGGGAGATAGTGGGTTCGAACCCCACTGTTGGCATCCTGAAGATGGTTTTCTGTGGTTTCCCATTTTCACACCAGGAAAATACTGGGGGCTGTACGTTAATTAAGGGCACGGCCGCTTTCTTCCCACTCCTAACCCTTTCCTATCCCATCGTCGCCTTAAGAATAAATAAATTAGGCTGGTGAGAGGGAGAAGAATGGGAAGGGGGAAAACATTTGAGAACCGCTGCTGTAGACCACTTCATCACAGGTGTGTTGCGGGTTAACGCTAATGCTTTTATTTTCCACCTTCGTAAACTCATTTCCCTAATAAAGAATGTCTTTTTATTCTGATTAAATTGTCTACGCTACGGAGACCACCTGGTGGCCATTAAAACGTTCGCCGGCAGGGTAGGAGAGATACTGGTCTACAATTTCGAATCATTATACTGCATGCCAAAAGCCTGGATTCAATTCCAAACCTCTCCACAGTATACCTATGAGCGAGGGGCTGTGACGCTGTTCATGGTGGTCCGTCGGACGGAAACGTTAAGCCTTGAACAGACCCCTTGGTGTTATTAGATAGGACTGGTTTATGTGCCGACAGCGGGTTTCACCTTCTCCCTACTCCGTTATTATTATTATTATTATTATTATTATTATTATCATCATCATCATCATCATCATCATCATCTCACACCCAGACGCACAGATCGCCCATGGACGTCAAGTATAAAAACCTGCACCTGGCGAGCCGAACATGACCTCGGATAATCCCGGCACTAAAAGTAGGGTCGCCATACGTCCTGAAAAAGTGGGACTGTCCTGAATTTGAGCAAGTGTCTCGACGTCCTGACTGAATTTTAAAAATCAGAGTAAGTTATTTAATATTTTGCTGAATTCAGAATGGACAGATGACAGAAATAGACTGAAAGTAGAATTTGTTAAATCAATATTATTGCTGCAATACAATTTTAAAGAAATACCTTGTCAGAAATTTTATGATTATATTTAAAAAATGATGAGTTGCTCAAAAGTGTGTCAAATTCAGAAAAGTACGATTGCTGTCAGCATCACGGCAGTTCTGTGTCAAATATCTTTAAAGCACAGCAAATAAATGTTTTTAGTTTTCATTTACTCGTGTTATTGAGAAATGAGTAATTCCACATGAGCTGTCCTATCTGTTACTTAAAAATCTATGCAGATAACATTGAATATGGTATAATTTTGCAGTGGTCTGTAAAGCGGGTGTTTTACTTAAATTATGATTTATTATAATTTCTCTATTTGATTTTAAACATTAACACCGTATAACAAGTGTGTATTTTGGTAACGAACGGGGCAGTTCACGAGGAATCACCCACATACACTCGTTGGAACCATAGGCGCCGACTTTTGGCCTTGAGCACGGGGGCAAGTGCTTCCGGAGTCGGCGCCTATGCTTGGAACTTGTATATGTTGGTGTTCTGAATTTCATCCTGAACCTTATGACAACCCTAACTAAAAGCCATACTATAAATAAAAATAAACACGCTGTGATAGCGACCCACATTCCGAATTTTACTTTTGTAGCATGTTAGCAAGTATATTAAACATGGAACAGACAGACATTTTTCTCATATTGAGTTGATAAATCCTCTGAATTGCTGGGATATCCACAAAGAAGAGCTTTGGGTCCAGCAGCCAAAGTTGTTGCTTTCTTAGCACCACCAAGGGGTCATATGTAGGGTAATATCAGGTTAAACCTACGGACGTGTAGCAACGAAAACCCCGCTCTAAAGATGGCTGACAAAGTAAGGGCAGAAGGTGTAAATAAACAATTTAACCTCTGTGGCCTAGGCAACGCATAAAATGTAGGGTAGAGTTCCCATCTGCATCGTGGTTTCCATGGCTGTGTTTATTACGTACTTGTTCTGTGTGTATAGATGAAACTGATTTTCGTGTAATTGTACATATTTGTAAATGACCAAATTGTAACAATGTATCCTCATGCCATACGATATATATATAGACAGACATATAGAAGAATTTCTCTTGTATATACCAGATAACAATTTTGCAGGTAATTATACTGTAGGTAAGGTAAGCTAAGGGTGTATTCTGCCCGATGGCAGGTCCGAACCTCCGCAGAGGTGTGCCTGAGCCGGAGTTTACGTACGGTAGTGTGGCCAGTTCCTCCGCTCCTCCACTCCCTTACCCCCCACCAACAGCGCGTGGCAGACCATCCAAATCTTGACCACGCCCAATGTTGCTTAACTTCAGAGATCTCACGGGATCCAGTGTATCAACACGGCTACAGTTGTATGTTTAGATTTTTATGAAAGCTGACTTTCAGCGAATTTCATCTATATATAAATAGTGTTATTAGATTAAGACATGAAAATATAATAATAATAATAATAATAATAATAATAATAATAATAATAATAATAATAATAATAATAATAGTATGACAACTATCGTGTTCAGGCATTTTATTTTGACACCATCTAAACTACCTGCGCGTCAATATCGACGTTCCGTTTTACTCTACCATATGGCAGAGTAAATTGGATGTCTCTCGGGCGATTTATGACTTTTAATTAATTTTGTCCGGTAAACACCAAATGTGTCACTTTAGATCTTTTACATGTTGACATCGTACGACATGAAGTGTCCAATGGACTCTTTCCCGCCACGCGACTACATCTAAACACGCAGAGTAAACCATCCATTTTATGTCAAATTAAGACCGAATAAAAAGCGTCTGTTAGTGACTATACATTTCACCATTAGCGCCTATTTTGTGATAAATACCTGTGCAATTGTCTAAAATCTTATTCTTCAATTTTTAAAATTTTATTTCATGTTTTGCTTCGATATCTCGTTGATTGGCAGAGGGTACAGATCGATCATATCCTGTGAGATCAAGGGAAATTTCTCTACAGTTAGAAATATTCTGAGAAAAACAAGACAATTTTGCTCCAGAAAACTCTGAAAAACACACAGTAGTCAACTGTAACATGGCTGGAGAGTAGTTTCGGTAAAGTTTCATTCAGTCCTCATAGAACTGAGATCAATAACAAACAGGCACTTTTAAATACAGTAAAACTCATACTTAACAGTCTTCAGAAGATTATTTAAATTTTAAACAGTTTAGTAGTTATTACAAAGTCTATCTCCTTGGTTGAATAACCAGCGTCGAGGCCTTCGCTTCAGAGGGTACGCGGATACCAGGCCGGGCAGGTGATTTTAACCGCGTTTGCTCCATTCCTCTAAATCGGGGACAGTGTTGTCCCAAAACACTCACTCCCCTTCATGAATGATGCTTTTCTGGTAATGGATGGATGCACGTATCTGTGTTTGGTGAGACCAGACGTTTCTCCTCCTCGGAATCCATTTCCGTTACAAGGATACGCATATTATTATAAGAAGACGCTGCATAAAGGGACTTTTCAGTCTCAGTGGCATGTAAATCATGATCAATAAATTCAATTCAATTCAATTCAATAGACTTGACTCCGTTCGTGCCAGGTAAGGAAGTGTTTCGCCCGGGAACCGATCTGCTGTCAGCCATGCCGCTCAATACGGAAGGTCATAGCAAGGATCCGCCCCCTAAAGGTCAATGGCTCGACTACACACTGCTCAATGGATATGTAACGGCGCGTTGCTTGTATGCACGGACTAACCCGTAGTACACGCGTCCGTAGTACAAGGACTGCAGTCTCATTAAATAGTACGAACTGCCTCCAAATGACATTCCACAACAAATAGGGCCATGCGTCTTCATCCCCAACTTACTAGGGTCGGCAGCTAATGCAGATCTGGTCCAGTTTTACCGCCCGATGCCTTTCCTGGCGCCAATCCTGTGGGTTTCTGCGGTGGTTGGTAGTGTGCTGTGTGGCATGTAGATGACGAGAAGTGTATTAAGACGAACATAATCACCAACACCCACCCCTGGAGTCAGAGAAATTAACCACACGCAGTTAAAATTTCCAGCCTGGCCGGGAATCGAACTCAGGGCTCTCTGAACAGAAGGAGCCAAGGGACGGGACACAGAGGGTGCTGCATATTCCAGATTATAATTCCGTAACCTGCCTAGCTTCACTCTCTCTCTTCTTCTTCCTAGTTTTCAATCCTCAGATGATCATCCTAATTCTTGGTAATCTGCAAGAGGCAACTATATTACATGGTATGCTTTCTTAAACTATTTTGAAATAATATTCCAGAAATGTTAGTTACTTTTCGGGACGGAAATTGCCTACACATATCAGCAGCATATTTTGCGAACAATGTTAAATCTAAAATGATAATATCTGTAAATCAATGCCGTTCAAGGTAATACATTTTGTGTAACAGATGATGACGATGATGAACTTAATCTCAGTAGACCGAACAAGTTGACCGTGCTGTGAGCTTGCATTCGGGGATAATGGGTTCGAACCCCAATGTCGGCAGCCCTGAAGGTGGTTTTCAGTGGTTTCCCATTTTCACACCAGGCAAATACTGGGGCTGTACCTTAGTTAAGGCCACGGCCACTTCCTTCCCAATCCCATCCGTTTCCTATCCCATCGTCGCCATAAGACCTATTGCTGTCGGGGCGACGTAAAGCCAATCGTAGTAATAATAATAATAATAATAATAATAATAATAATAATAATAATAATAATAATAATAATCTCAGTAGCTGGGTCGCAGTGATGTCATTTAGGTGGCATGCGTCCTCTTTCACACGCTCCCCCTGCAATGCCTTCTGGCAACGAAGGCGGATCTATACTGGAGGTTTTGCCATCCTTTTAAAAGTCAATTTCTCGCCTGAAACTGATCCCGCGACTCGGTGGTGGTGGTGGTGGTGGTGGTGGTGGTGGTGGTGGTGGTGGTGGTGGTGGTGGTGGTGGTGGTGGTGGCGGCGGCGGGAAAATTAAATGCTCCCTCGGCCTCACAAACCTAACATTGTCGCGGTCATAAAGGAGCAAGAGTTAACCAAGGAAGGTCAGACAGGAAAGTTGAAATGAAACCTGCACAAATAAGTGGAAGAAACGCCCATCTCAGCTACGGTCTGGTGGTTACCAACCCATGCTCCCAAGTTGAAATGAAATGGCGTATGGCTTTTAGTGCCGGGAGTATCCGAAGACAAGTTCGGCTCGCCAGGTGCAGGTCTTTTTATTTGACACCAGTAGGCGACCTGCGCGTCGTGATGAGTATAAAATGATGATGCAGCAAAATTAACGAATGATGGTTAATTCCCGACTCTGCCGGGAATCGAACGCGGGACCCCTGTGACCAAAGGCCAGCATGCTAACCATTTAGCCATGGAGCCGGACGCTCCCAAATTGAGATTTCCGTTCCAGTCGCCTCTTCCGACAGGCAGAGATTACGTGGAGTATTCTACAGCCGCATCTATAAGGGGCGGCAACTTTCGGAGGTAAGTAATTCATCCTGATAGCTTTAAAAAACCGAAACAAATATATTTTCTTTCCAACCAATAGCTGTCGCCACGGACTTCAATTTACGATAGCAACCCGAATTTTGTGTACTTTTCTCTCACGAATTGCGTTGAATGTTAAGAACAGAGAGCGTTGAGGCTAACTGGGAATGCTAGTGTAAATGGCAGGAATCAGGTTATGTAGGTGAACATTCTAGGACGTTGAAACTCTAGCCCCAGCTTAACCTCAACAGTCATAGTTAAGTTTTTGGCTATGTAGGCCTATCGATGCATGACCAGCATTAGGGACTGAACCCCTGTTCTGTACAAACCGCAACAGTGAAAAAAATTACTCGAACGAACGTACTTTACTGTACACGTATTTATAAAATCTTAATACTGATCGAAACTTGCAAGAGGAAGTTCGTAGGTCATACATTAATGATGTTTCGATAATCGAAAATATTTCATTACATCCTTCAAAAGACGACCTTATGAGTAAAGCTTCGTTTGACCTCCCAACACTCTCCTCCGCTGGAAGTCACACTGATATAAAAGGAGACTTAATATTGTGTGGCTTCCGTTTTTAGTAGCAGTCTTCTTATAAAAGGACATAAAAAGAAAGAGCACAATGTTTAAAAATTAATCAGTTCTCTTTAAACAGAAGCTTAATAAAACAGAGCGCATAAAGAGTGGTTAACTGTTCCAAGACTTCATACAATTACAGTAGAATGAACAGAGCACTCAGTCACGGGCGCAAGCCGCCAACTTACGGCTCAGAGTGGGTATGAGGAAGGGCAAGAATACTCGATAGACTACAACAATTATCCCCTAGATTTATAGATACCATCAACAAGGGAAAGAGGAAAGTTCAACTTCCTCTTGCTCTTACAATTGATCCTGGGATGGACTAAGACATTCGCTGGATTTTTTCTCTCGAAACAACTATCAGTCATTAGCAAACACCGGTGAGACGAGAAGTCGTAACACGGGAGACAGATACTTTCGAATGCCACTATCAGACATCCCTGAAATTATTTTGTAGTTTCCTCATACCATGAACTGTCGACTAGCAGCGAGATGAATCTCTCTTAATGCCATCATTACTTCTTCCTCAGTCTAACCATCATGCTTTCAATCTGTAGGCCACATACATTACAGACAGAGACACTCAGGTTATCAGACACACATGAGGCTCAGACGTACGATGTCTCAGGCTCTTTATCTGAAATAAATATACAAACAGAATATTACGGGAAAATGAAGACACTAACATTAATTTGACCCTATGGTGTTCAGCTTACAATGAGAGATGGTACTGCCGAGTTCAAACACTGCCCAAAGTCGGTGTTACAGAACGTTGGTCCCTGAGCGAGAATCCTAGCTATATGTCTTCCATTACCATTGAAGGTAGTGATTTATAATATTATTTCGTTCGTCCGTCCATCATTAGAAATCGTCCCTATTTGAAACCAGCGCTCTAGCCTCTATTGCCTCTGCGTCTCTCAGCCAGAAATCGTAAATTGTCGGGTCCAACTACAGTTCCTTGAATCTCTCTTCTTCTCTTACCTTCCATGACCGGGATATCGAACTACTTCTAAGTAATCTATCCTCCTGGATTTTATTTACGCAATAAAGTATTAATACTATACTGAGAACAGTTAACTGTTACCATGAATGACGTATTTTCCGCCTAAGAAAGTTCAGTAACAGCACTAAAGCAAAGAGGTTTTGCATTATGATTATAAAGGTATCGCTTATGAGAGTGGAGGGAATCCATTTGAGGATGGCTTTGCTTCCACTTGCGTGTAGAGAGGTAGAACTCTTTCTCTTTCGGACAGATAAACCTGTTGTTTCCTACATTAAAACAGTAATCACCACAATTTCTGTACAGATAGAGCAAACAACGAATTATTTTTTTAGTGACTTACTTGGCGCTGCCTAAACAATGTCTCGTCAGCTGCAGACACTCAAACGTTCAATTCAAAAGATAACGCTGAATCAATACGCTGACATAACAGAGCCTTGTATATACATCAATGTTGTCGAAAGAGATTGCAACCTATGGTCCGCAGTACTGGACGTTCATCTTCCCTGGAGCATCATCGTTAAGTATCCTTAAATACTACTCTGAAACATAACTTCATGATTTACTTCGAAAAATGTTCCTACGCCAAACAATTACAGTCCACATTAATGATTAATCACAGTCGCTAGCGAGCTTCATCCGAAGCAAGTCACTCAGCGCTCTTACCTCTCGCTTGTGTTTACAGAGTAGCATAACGTGTTCTGTGTGTTCGTTCTTCAGTGTATTTGTATAATTAAACTTCTTGTGCTTTCACGCTACGAACTTACACTTCTCCTAACATGGCTAATGGAATAAACCCTGATACGGCGACTATATTAAAAGAAAATGTATTAACATATTATTCAACGTCAGCGGACGTAGATTCTACGCAACCAATTCAACTCGGTCAACAAGTCAACACAAACCAGCCTTCAGTGAATGTTTCCTCACATCTACAGCAATAATCAATTCTACAGCAGAAGCAATTACAAAGACGGGGAAAACATCATGTAAGTTCAGAATTTATTAACCAATCTTCTGTGCCTTAACCACATCACGACCTATTTTACAACAAAGTAAACTTGCAGAACTTAAACGTGCGCACAAAACTCTTGCTTCTCACGATCCTCAATTACAACAAGACGATGGTTTTCAGACTCCCAGTATAAAGTTAACTGTATCAGCTGCAAAATTAAACAATAAGTATATGGTAGATCTTACAGCCGTCCATAATAAGTATGCTCCTCTTGAACACAGGGATGGTAACACTGCAGGCGAGGATGTTGCCCCATTAACGTCTAAAGTTAACGTGCCATCACGAAGTAAACAATTATCAGCAAAATATTAGAGACTTGAATACTGTAACCAACAGTGATTATACTACACAACAGCGCAAAGTTCTCAAAATAAATACTACCACTATCAGTGATTATCGTTCCGTAACCAACTTTCTAGAAGAACCAGAACTTCAATTTCATACCTTCCAGGACCCTACAACCAAAAAACTAAGTAATAATTCGTAATGCCCCATACTCTGTTACTGACTCGGAACTTCACTCCGAATTAAAAGAGATTAACTTACCTGTACGTAAAGTTACTCGACTTCTTTACAAAGACAAGCAGCCCATGCCCCTCTGCGCCATTGAGTTGGACAACACGGAAGATGCAAAATGAATTTTTGATTTAACACACATTCAATGAGCCATTATTTCGGTCGAACTTCGTAGCAAACCACAAGACATCTCACAGTGTACTCGATGTCAAAGGTTCGGGCACACTAAAAACTTCTGCAGGTTAAGTCCACGCTGCGTCAAATGCCCTAATAATCATCACTATTCAGCATGCAGTAAACCAAGACAAGTACCTCCAACAAGTGTCAACTGCGGCCAAGAAAATGCTGCAAATTACAAAGGCTGCTACAGTATCTAAATATGAAGAACAAGATCAGGCTTTAAAGTACTTCTCTTTCAACAATTCAAGAGGACAAATAAGGGCAAATATTCGTTTATAGGTAGGGGCCTGGGCTACTGCCCTAAATGCAGATCAGTAGTGTTTGATTGATTGATTGATTGAGCAATGTTCACCAGCATCCAGCCCAGCAGTATCGCCCCTCCACCACCAGCTAATAATGCTACAAACTTTCCTCCGGTACCATCTCGACCTTCACTAGTTCAAACCCCTAAACCATCAGTATGCCAATGCCCTACTTTGCAACCTTCTCCCCAAACCCCAGTATACCCACCTCAGATTCAGCCGCATAATTCTTCTCAACCTGAATCGTCTTCCAGCCTTGTCCAATAGGTTATATCATTTGTATGCCCTTCATCCTCCAAATTAAATCAGTTATCATGAAATTGCTGTCAGGGATCCTTAATAATGGTTGTTAGCTCCAACCCTATGTTTTCCCTTCTCACATTTCTAAACTGGAATGCTAACGGTTTGAAAGCCAAACGTGCTTCCTCCTTGGAGTTTATGTCTCGACATAATATAGATGTAGCTTGCATTTCTGAAACACACCTAGTTGAACATAGCGTTTTACAGTACCTGGTTACAACATCTACAAAACTGACCACAGAACTCCTGTTGCCTCTGGTGGAGTGGCAGTCATCATAAAGAAAAAAAAACATTATCCAATATTCCACCACAGCTAACCACTATAGAAGCTTGTGCTGTTAAAATTGAGTTAAGCAATGGACCTCCCTTGGCAGTCATAGCAGTCTATAAACCCCCAGCAGCCCGACTCCACGTAGAAGATAAGATTATTGTTTCAAGACCAGTTACCAACCATACTAATGGAAGATCTTAATAGCAAAAACGATATTGAGATTTGGGGCTGTCGTAAAACTCCTAATGGTAGACAGCTGTTAGCATCAAATGAACTTCATGCCATCCACGTCGCTGCTCCAAAAGAACCGACTCATTTCCCAACCAACTTATTCGTAAATCAACAGCCGGATATACTCGACATCGCCCTAATGAAAAACTTCGCTTTCCGGCTTTACATGAGACCAATGGCTAAAATTGACTTTAATCACTTTCTGCTGAAACTTTCGTTCAACAACCTCGCTCATCCACTCATGGTTATATTAAATGGGACAATTATCAACAACAGCTTGACTCCTGTCTTCAACCAAATACGCCCCTAAAACTAGTGGAGATATTTACAATGCCATTCAACACTTCATCACCATCATTTCTACCTCACTTAAAGCAGCTACTGTATCCGAAAAGAGACAGCAAAAGACAACTACTCACTCAACATTTCCTCTCAGATTTTTTCGACTCATCAAGGCCAAACATAAAATGCGACGTCTGTGGCAAGCTCAGCGTCTACCTTGGCAACATCATAGATTAGACCAGTTCATCAGATTAGTAAGCACAACTTTAGATAATCACCGTTATGCATCGTACCAGAATCATCTCTCTGATCTATCACCCGATGATTGCACACTCTGGACAAACGAATACTGCATGAACCAATCATTATTCCACCCCTGAAAGCAGCTGATACCCATTATTTGAGTGATTCTGAAAAATGTGATATACTTGCAGACGTTTTGGAAGCTTCTTTCACTCCAAAACCACCAATCAACCACGAATATAACAGTAAAATAGAAGAAATTCCAACATTCTACCATACAGTTCCGGAATGAAATCCAAAATCTGATCAAGAACCTGCCCGTCAATAAAGCGGCTGGGCATGATCTCATCCCTAACATAGCCTTGAAGCACTTCACTCGAAAAGCACTATCATTCCTTGCGTCTATGTTCAATGCACTTCTTCGTCCTGGGTACTTTCCCGACACATGGAAACATGCAGAAATAATTGCAATTCAAAAATCTGGAAAATCTTCGACACTACCAACAAGTTACGGACTAATAAGTTTATTACCAACGTTATCCAAATTATTTGAGAAAATCTTCCATAAACGTCTGAATAATTTCTTAGAGGAAATATCTCTCCTTTCACGTCATCAGTTTCGCTTCCGTGAAAGGCATTCGACTATTCATCATCAGCCACTACATATTACAGAAGATATTGCACAAGGTTCCGAGTTCAAACATCACACTATTGCAGCATTCTTAGATTTTACAAAGGCATTTGATAAGGTTTGGCATAAAGGCCTCTTATACAAGTTGCAAACAATCGGAATCCCATATCATATATCTACAGCTCCTTGAACCAGCGTACCTTTAGCGTACGTATCAATTCCACGAATTCATCACCTCGGTTCATCAAAGCCGGAGTTCCTCAAAGTTCTATTCTTGGTACAACACTCGTCAACATTTATACATTCCATCGGCTCCATTCCTAAACATCGCAATGTATGCAGATGATACTGCTGTCTTCACATCACACAATGACATTATAACTGCCACTCGCCGCCTGCAAGCTTCCGTGCAAACCGCATCAACGTGGTTAGATGACTGGAGAATGTAACTGAATGTACCGAAATGTGAAACCATGATATTTACTCTTCGACGTACCCCACCCCAACCACCCGTAATTCTAAATGGAACAACCATACCATGGACGCCCAATGACAACACCGTGAAGTACCTGGGAGTATTCCTTGGCCGTCGCTTGTCATGAAAATACCACATCAATCCGAAATTAAATCTAAGTTATGCACGACTAACAAGACCATATCCTCTACTAAACTGGAAATCTTCCCTCAAATATGAATGTGGATTACTTCTCTACAAATCACGGATACGTCCTTTATTCACCTATGCTTGGGGGAGGGCGGCTCGAACCACTATCGGACGACTACAATCATTCCAAAACAAAGTTCTCCGTATCATTACAACACTCCTTGGTACGTTCGAAACTAACAGTTACATCGTGAACTTCAGTTAGACATTCGGGAACACGTGATTACAACGCAAGCCAAGACGTTCTTCAATAAACTACAAAATGTACCTCGTGCTGTGTTCTTCGCCCTTGGAAAACGATCAACACTTCCACGCCGGACTAAAAGTAGAATTCCTCAAGATATTTTGCTTTCGCCAGGAGAAGCATCTGAAGATGATCGGTGAGTGCTCGTGTAAAAGAATAAATGTTTACAAATTTCCACTCGCGTTCTATTGCTCAGTGCTTCTTTTAATAAACTGCCAATTTAATTCTCAATAAAGTATTCAGTATAACAAGTTAACAAGACTGAAAACTGGAAAATCACTTTGTGTTTGTAACAATTGTTTCTTTAATGTGTGTGTGTATCTTTTCCAGCACTTTTTATTACAAAACGGTGCTCACTAGAATAGCTGCAGGAGGGCCTGTAGGAGGTCGACTTCAAATCACATCATTAATAAGTGATTATTTTTGCCTTGTATTATTATGTACCAAGATTTTTGTTTGTTGTTTGTTTGGTTGGTTGGTTGGTTGTTTGTTTGTCTTTTTATCTATTGTCAACAGTAATCTGATATAGCATGTATTAATGCTGAACGATTAAATACTACATTAATAAAAATGGTGAGGGTCTGTACTTCGATTACTCCCGAAAAATTAAATATTCATACCCGTTTGAGGTGTAATAGCGATCGTGTAGAATAGGGGCAGCCAACCCAAGGTACGAGTGCCATTAGTGAAACACACACGCACAAAAATAATTAGTGGCACGCGCAAACATATCAATTTAATAACATATTATTTTAAAACCCTACTTATCGAAACATACTGTGTTTTGTACGTGCCACCATTATTATGGTTTTCCACTGGAAAGTTACTTGAAACTAAAAAGGTTCACGTATCACTGCATTACACATCAGGAAATCATCTGCGACAAGAACATGAATATGTCTTCTGTGCTGGATGCGGGGTCTTCCTCCTTGTCAGTTTCCAATGCTGCGATATATGGCCCTAAGATATTGCTGTAGATTTGGATCGACATAAGTAATATGTGAAAAACAAGTATCGATCAGCTTCTGAAAAACCTGCTTGTGCTGGAAACTAAGAATATAGGCGTCATTAAATAGCGTTGGTTTCAATACAAATATTAACATATTTTTCTCTTCTTACAAACGATTATATTTTTTAATCATACAGAAATATTAGACATACAATATTAATGACTTCTAGCACTTATGGCTGGGAGGGGTCGGGGAGTGCAGTAAGTTTAAGTGCAACATTCAAAACTCTGAACATAAAAAGTGACACGCTGTGTACTGGACGATGGCCACTCGTTATTGTAGACGGATTTTTTAAAAAAATTCTTGCATGCCTGTCTGGTGGGGTCGAATTCCACCGTCGGCAGTCCTGAAAATATTTTTTCATGGTTTCCCACTTTCACATCAGGTAAATGTTGTGGCTAAGGTCACGCTTGCTACTCTCCCAATACTGGACCGAGGAGCACTTGTTGGAGATAATAATAATGTTATTTGCTTTACGTCCCATTAACTATTTTTACGGTTTTCGGAGACGCCGAGGTGCCGGAATTTAGTCCCGAAGAATTCTTTTTCCTTGCCAGTAAATCTACCGCCACAAGGCTGACATATCTGAGCACCTTCAAATACCATCGGACTGAGCTAGGATCGAACCTGCCAAGTTGGTAGGCCTATTAGAAGAACAGCGCCTCAACCGTCTGAGCCACTCAGACTGGGTAACCACCAACCTCAGTTGAGGAGCTAATGAAGATTAAATTAATGATGGTGAATGAAATGCTGTCCGGACATTTCGTACCACTTGATTTTTGAGGTCATTTCCTACCGCCTAGGTCGTTAACTACTTGATGTCTGATGGTTAATATAACGAAAATCCTCCCCGAGTCAGCCAACTTTATTTTCTTTTTTACAATTTCACTTTACCAAGCACTGACGCAGATAGGTCTTACGGCCTAGGAGTGGGAATGAAGCGGCCATGGCATTGATTAAGGTACAGCCCATCATCTTCAGGGCTGCCAAAAGTGGGGTTCGAACCCACTATCTCCCGGATGCAAGCTCACAACTGCGCGCCCCTAACCGCACGGCCAACTCGCCTGGTAGTCTATTTTTTAAAAATAATAACTGAACGGAGAACCCGGACTTTCCAACAGAAATATAGAACCGTCACCAAAGGCGTCATAGGAAAACAAATTCTGTCGAGGGCTGGAACAACCGTTTGAACACGCTCTTAGAAAGACTAAACCCTAGAATAAGAGACGTAGTGATGTGTTTGAAAGGAGAGGGAGAGAAGACTGCTGCGCCTTTATAAAGTACTAACTAAGCACTGAAATTTTCAAAGAGAAAGAAGAAATACGTCAAGTATGACGAACGGCTTGACAGAACAATGAAGCGGTATGAAGAAAATGGAAACCTGAAATCCCGCTAGAGAACTCTATCATATTCGCAGAATCTAGAATGAGACATCCAATGACGAACTTCCTCTTCTCTTCGATTAAAACAAAAATAAAAAACACCAAACCAAACCCCATGGCACTACAGCCCTTGAAGGGCCTTGGCCTACCAAGCGACCGCTGCTCAGCCCGAAGGCCTGCAGATTACGAGGGGTCGTGTGGTCAGCACGACGAATCCTCTCGGCCGTTATTCTTGGCTTTCTAGACCGGGGCGCCATCTCACCGTCAGATAGCTCCTCAATTCTAATCACGTAGGCTGAGTGGACCTCGAACCAGCCCTCAGGTACAGGTAAAAATCCCTGACCTGGCCGGGAATCGAACCCGGGACCTCCGGGTAAGAGGCAGGCACGCTACCCCTACACCACGGGGCCGGCAATGAAAAAACACCACTAAAATGTTTTAAAAACAACAAAATCAATAATCAAAAAATATAAAAAAAATAAAAATGACGATAGTTTAAACGCAGCTGATTTAAAGCTTGTCAAGATTATTATAAACCATTTTTAATCATTTCCCCAACCCAAAGCCTGGATAAAGTGCGATAGGAATACGACTTTTTTCTTGCTAGCTGTTTAACGTGAGCGAAAGCTGGTTGAACTCAGGATATCTTATTCAAGTTAGAAGTAACAGACATGCAAGTAGCGAGAATGATCGCTAGTACAAACAGGTGGAAACAATGACACGAGGGTACTGGGAATGAGGACAACAAGGCGAAGTTAGGAATGCACTCTATTGATGAAGCTGTATGTAGAAACCGTCTTCGATGCTGGGGTCATGTGAGGCGAATGGAGAAGGATTGGTTACATAGGAGAGTAATGGACTCGCACATAGAACTAGTTACAAATAGAGTATTGTGGTGGGGTTTAGTAAATTCACAGAGGGTTGCAGACTGAACGCTGAAGGGCATAACAGTCTATAATGAAGATGTATGTACGTATTGTTTAACGTCGCATTAATACATCGAAGGTCTTCGGCGAAGGAAGGATGGGACGGGGCTAGGACTGAGAAGGTAGCGGCCATGGCATTAAATGAAGTACAGCAAGTTGGGTTCAGAAGACCAAAGCTCTCCCATCTGAGCTACTCAGCCGACGACGGGATTTGAACCTACTGTCTCCCAACTGCAAGCTTACAGCTAGGCGACCTTAACCGCGCGGCTAACTCACTAGGTGGAATCAGAAAACTTATCACATTTGACGTTAATGTCTTCGTATGTATTGCCAGGATTGATTGAGCAAAATAATAATAATAATAATAATAATAATAATAATAATAATAATAATAATAATAATAATAATAATAATAATAATAATCCGGCGAGACGAACATCTAATATAGAAATATGCTATTGAAACAAAAAACTTGTTCTCTCAAAAGAATACTACTAACATGCAATGCAGGTGTAGATAAATAAAAGCCATACTCATAAGGCACACTATGAAAGAATGACTTCAAATTTGAAATCAACATCCTGTTAACTTACTACGATATTTCCACTTCTTACGCTAATGATTATACCCATGGCATTCATCATACAAGTTACAGTACGTATATGGAAATCCGGTCCGTTGAGTTTATAATTATACATGTCGTAGTTGGCAAAGAGAGGTATTATGTTGTGAAACAATGCACGTAAACTGTATGTAAACATGTGATTCATATCGATCAAGGTGTCACTTCACACAACAATTTCACTGCCATTCAAACTCAGTTGGTAGAAGTATACTATACATTTCAATGATCTAATAAAGTACTCCTAATATGCATTGATTGTAAGGTAATAATAATTAATTTCGTATGGCTATTTCTAGCCGAGTGCAGCCCTTGTAAGGCACACCCTCCGATGAGGGTGGGCGGCATCTGCCATGTGTAGGTAACTGCGTGTTATTGTGGTGGAGGATAGTGTTATGTGTGGTGTGTGAGTTGCAGGGATGTTGGGGACAGCACAAACACCCAGCCCCCGGGCCATTGGAATTAACCAATGAAGGTTAAAATCCCCGACCCGGCCGGGAATCGAACCCGGGACCCTCTGAACCGAAGGCCAGTACGCTGACCATTCAGTCAACGAGTCGGAGGATTGTAAGGTAGTATCTATATATAGAAATGCTGATGTGGGAAATTATACCGGTAACATAAGCCGAACTACATAGTTCTACGGCAATCGAACTGTATACGACAGTGCTAACGATGCAGGTAATTTCCTAATTAACCTCAGATTACTAACAGCAATTTCAAGAGCGCTAAAAGCTCGAAAACTATTCAAAAGTCTAGGAGAAATTCAATTGAAATTTACGGCTTCAGTTATAATTTTAGATTACCATTTTAAAATGCAACGGGAATCTGAAATTCGAACCGTATTTCATTAAAATTGGAAACTAATGATACCAACCACACACCTGTATGATTTAAAATAATCCCGATTTAAAGCGTGACAAAAATGTTTCATAAAGAAGTAACAGATTTTGTCGAGGGTACGAGAAGTAGAAGACTGAGTAAGGCAAATCAGAATTAATGATTTAATTATATGAGATGTAGAACTAAACGACGGGTACATTCTGCTATGTTTTCTTTCAAGATATTCACCCGAAAATACATCTGCGAAATTATTCTTTTAAGTCGCGTAATAGTTTAAATGTGTGTCTTAATTTCTCGCTCAATCAGGCCAAACCTACTGTATAGATCAACTGAATTGAAATTTTGTTTGAATACACCTCACATATTCAAATCAAATACAACTCAATTGTAATTTTTCAGTAATTCACTTTTCTCAATAGCGGTCATTAATATGTACATATTTACTAACCTTACGTATCTTTAATTCGCTATAATACAAAACAATGCCAAATGATTAAACCTATCACAAAGACTCTAAGCATGAGGTATTTAATACTTTTTAAGGTTTTCGGAGACGCCGAGGTGTCGGAATTTTGTCCCACAGGAGTTTTTTCACGTGCCAGTAAATCTACAGACACGAGGCTGACGTATTTGAGCATCTTCAAATACCACTGGACTGAGCCAGGATCGAACTTTCCAAGTTGGGGTCAGAAGGCCAGCGCCTGAACCGTCTAAGCCACTCAGCCGGGCTAAGCATGCGTAATTAAAACATAGTATAATTTCTCTTTAACTCTAATGGTTCTCCAGGAAATTCGGCCTCTATGCGTTAAAGCAAACGCCCAGTGACCGAACGCTGTTAGGCTGGGTATATGATCGGTTCTTGGTAGGTCCTGCTAATTCAGATCGGACATCGGAGTGTGCGAAAGCTGCTGCTTAAAATGAAGGGTACAAGCAGAAGTCGACGACGCGTAAGTTCTGCTAGTATGTAATACATTTTAAAATGCCTGGACAGGAACTGTTATTACTCCCTTCAAGTGAAAAATGCACATTGTCCCGTACCCAGATATCTCCAAGTTTTGAGTATTTAGGTACACAATTTAAGATTTCCTGGCAAGAAGGAGATACTGCGTGCTGTTTTGAACGTTATGCGAGTGTGTATGTGCATTTTTTTACTTTTAAAGAGACAAGATTATCCGGTTTACATCATGCTTCCGAAAATGTTGCCGTCAACATTACGTTTTTACAACTCTGTGTTTTCTTGTTTTTTTTTTTTTTTCTTCTTGCTATTTGCTTTACGTCGCACCGACACAGACAGGTCCTATGGCGACGATGGGACAGGAAAGGCCTAGAAATGGGAAGGAAGAGGCCGTGGCCTTAATTAAGGTACAGTCTCAGCATTTGCCTGGTGTCAAAATGAGAAACCACGGAAAACCATCTTCAGGACTGCCGACAGTGGTGTTCGAACCCACTAGAATTCGGATTTCTATTTTTTTTCACAATTATTTAGCGGAAACTTATCACAAGTTGGTGCTACTACCTTTTGGCACTCTGAAAAGAGGAACTAATACAATTAAGGTAAAAACTATCGTCATATAGGCCTACATCATTTTCAGAAATTGTTTCCTTCCATGTTTACATAGTCCTTATGATAACTTCCATTATGCTTACCTCCATTAGAAGTGTGCCTGAAAATAGATGCTCACCTCGGCATGAAGACATGAATTAACACTTTATTATTATTATTATTATTATTATTATTATTATTATTATTATTATTATTATTATTATTATTGTTGTAAAAGATACCTTAATGAAGAAAGTTGGTTTAGAATGTGTTTTCGTTTCATCTCAGGAAGTCAAATGTTCCATGAAATGTCTGCGCTGTTGTTTTAAATTGTGTTTGATCTGTCCTGAAATTTTTCAGTGTTATACGATGAATTATTTGCGATGTATTGGTACAGGAAATATTGGCACCATTTAAGCAAAATTTGAATTTTTAAAAGTTAGAACCATCTTAATTTCTCTTCAAATTCCGTGTACATAAAACTAAAATTACAGAAAATATACATTCCTGCAGGATCTCCTCTTGAGATGATATTCTGTGTCATTCCAACACTTGTTTATACCGGATATGGGAAAACTACTGTACATAGAAGGAACATCCTAGAGTGGTCAATCATATTACTGGGATTCAATCTTCAAAAACTGCTTAGCCTGAGACTTGCTGTCCGAAATAAAGAAGCAAGGGCGAAGCTTTTCATGACTATTAAACTTGGAATCATTCGCCACGATAACTCCATTTTTACGCGGAATCCAAACCTCAGAGATACCCTTTCCATTTCAAAAATTATCCAAGGTGTCTCCAATTTTACATGGAATCCAAACCATATGGGCGTCTTTATTTTTCCCCTTCAAAAATTGCACATGTATTGTAAGGGGTTTGAACAGTGCTCGCTTCAGTGAGGCCAGCCACATCGTATGAAGTAAGGTAGTATAAAATGTATTAGATGTTTAAAGAGGCATGTGGCAGTTGAATGGCAAACTATATAAACCATGGAGATATGAATGCAAGTTCCCAGGGATGAGAAAATTATATTACACCACAATTCTGTTTTAAAAGAGTGGTTAATTTATATCAGAAGCTTGGGAAGTTTTCACTTTTCGTGTAAATGATTTATAATGGAACATTGTAAGTTAAATGAAAAATGCATTATTTGCCCAGTTATGACTTCAACTGGTAGATAAAAGGTTGATTGTGAGTATTGTTTTGAAGGGAATTACAACTTGGCAGCAGTCCTCTCTTAATACTAATCAGAAAAGAAAAAGAAGGGATCCGACCCTTCGAAGAATGAAGGAATCAGCAAAAGAAAGTGAATGGCTATCAAAGGCGTGAAAATCAAAACTTCCATTGACTCGTAAACCTAATAACGTCGGAATCAGAACAAGAGCTGAGCAAGGGAAAAACTGAAAGTGAAGACTCTGTCCCAATTAAGTGGAATCTAGAGACTCCGTGGTCGCCAATCGAAGCTTTCAAATTCAGATCCTCAGGGGTAGATATATAGTAACGCCATGGAGATAGATAACGGATTGGCGACTATCATACAAATAAAGACTACTGCCGACCGTAATTTTCAACCCAGCAAAACAAGACTAAAATTATCCGAGCTTACACACAAGTTGTGAAAGTGTTTTTTAAGTCCCTACCTTACGTTCCTGCCTAATGCAGATCTACGTATATTAAATAAGTGCCAAAATTATTCGGCTGTGAAAATGAGAGAGAGGAGGGTTTACCAAGATAATGTAACTAGAGTGCGTGGTGTGAGAGTGCAGAAGCACGTGATGGAGCCATCATATTATATCTAAAATAATAATGTTATTGGCTTTCCGTCCCACTGACTACTTTTACGGTTTTTGGAGACGCCGACGTGCCGGAATTTAGTCCCACAGGAGTTCTTTTTACGTGCCAGTAAATCTGCCGAGAAGAGGCTGCCGTATTTGAAACCCACAGCACTTAACGCCCTTGGAAGGGCTTTGGACTGCCCATCGGCCGCTGCTCAGCCCGAAGGCCTGCAGATTACGAGGGGTCGTGTGGTCAGCACGATGCATCCTCTCGGCCGTTATTCTGGGCTTTCGAGACTGGGTGGCGTATTTGAGCACCTTCAAATACCACCGGACTGAGACAGGATCGAACCAGCCAAGTTGATATTATATCTCGGCTGGCGTATAAAGTGCTATCTTTCAGCTGTACAAAACGTGTTAAAGTGCTATTAGACAATCTATTACTGCCACAGCTCAGAAACGAGTAGCAATGCACAAGGCGCTCCTCTCCTGGTGCTGTAGTTTGCCCGATGCGAGCGTAAGGTTTCTTGTGGAACAGTATTTTACCTCGGTTTCCACAGGACCATAACTAACAGTTCCGGGGTGCTCTCTAGCCACCACAGCACACAACTAGTGAGGCAGATGATAATCGCTGCCCGCAAAGAAGATACTGATTTAATTTCATTATTGCGGAAAATATTTTAGGGTCTATTCATTTGTGTTCAAGTCGGTTATCCAGTTTCTGGGGCATGAGATGCAAGGAAGAACTGTTGCTTTCCGCTGCCCTACGTGACTTAACGTGTTCGGGGAGAATTGAGGATTTCTGCTTTATAAATCATGTAAGTCGATGCAATTTCACACCGCTACGAATTTCGTTGAATTTATGCCTGAGGGTTATCGCCTTCCTGAGTATGTCGACTTATTTCTTTTAACAGACGAAGTGCAATTTAGAGTTGACGCAGAGATAAATTATCACTTGGAGAGGGATAGAATAACCACTGATTAACCCACTGTAACTATTTCTTCATTATACGACTGTCGACCTCCGTAGTGTAACGGCTGGCCTTATTAGCCACCGTCCTTGGAGTGCCGGGGTTCAATTCCCGGTGTTGCCAGAAATTTAAGATGGGCAGAAGGGCTGTTATGTGGTTAAATAACCACGAGCAGCTCATCTCCATTGGAGGTGTACCTGAAAAGAGCTGCACTACCTTGGGACGAGGGCATGAATAACATTACGCCTGTGATTGGAATATCAGAGAAAAAATAAAGTATAAAAAACTCCTAGTAATCTCAATTATGATTATGTCTATGTCCATGTTAATGAAGTCAAGATCAGTGCTACAGCAACAATATTTCTTATATTCATGGGAAAAACGAAAGAAAGAAAGAAAGAAAGAAAGAAAGAAAGAAAGAAAGAAAGAAAGAAAGAAAGAAAGAAACAAACAAACAAACAAACAAACAAACAAACAAACAAACAAAGGAAGGATTACTAAATACAGCTACTGTAACTTTCAGGTATTCGAACCCCGGGCCTCTCAATCACACCAACCTCCCAGGAATATCATGAAGAGTGACTTACAAAAAACAAAGCCAAAAAAAAAAAAAAAGTGAAGTCATCTCCGTATAGGCCATGAAGACCTTTGGAAGGGTGGAAGGTAAAGGCTTCCATTATCCTTAACCTCGGCACTGGTGGAGTAGAGTGGTTATCACTGGGTGAGTTGGCCGTGCGGTTAGGGGCGCACAGCTGTGAGCTTGAATCCAGGAGATAGTGGGTTCGAACCCCACTGTCCACAGCCCTGGAGAGGATTTTCCATGGTTTCCCATTTTCACAGCAGACAAATGCTGGAACTGTACCTTATTTAAGGCCACGGCCACTACCTTCCTACTCCTAGGCCTTTCCTATCCCATCGTCGCCATAAAACCCATTTGTGTCGGTGCGAAGTAAAACAACTTGTAAAAAATGAGTGGTTATCTTTGCGTCCGGCCATCTTTGCCACCAGGAATTAACCTGGTACTCATTTTTGGAGTAGGCGGAGTGGACCTCAGGGCCATGTCCACCTCCGGAAGTGGCAACCTCGTTTCGTAAATGTTTTGACTTCCAGACTGGGAATAGAACCCACGTCTTCCCGGGTGAATCGAACACGCCTTTACCGCCACGGCCAGACAGCCCCTGTGACTTAATACGCTCGGATAGAAATGTGGATTTCTGTTTGATAATAGTTCGAGAATTATGGAAGAGTCACTGAGTACATACAATCCTTGGCATACCCTGTAGGGACCTCGACGGCGAGGTGCGTGAGCGGAAGTAGAAGCAGCACCCACTTGTCAGAGCACTTACTGGAACATTACTGAGCAGACACTGACTAAGCTGTGATCGTTTCTCTGCCGCCAACAAGACTTCTCAAGCGACTCATCAATAATGTAGGGCGAGCGAATAATACAAAAGTACCACAAGACAACGAAACAACACATATCCAATAAATTAAAAAGAAAATTATTTTAACTTTCAACTACATGTCATTGTATTTTTTACAATTTGTTTTACGAGACAGGTCTTATGGCAACGATGGGATAGGAATGGCCTAAGAGTGGGAATGAAGCGACCGTGGCCTTAATTAAGATACAGCCCCAGCATTTGCCTGGAGCGAAAATGGGAAACCACGGAAAACCATCTTCACGGCTGCCGACAGTGGGGCTCAAACCCACTATCTCCCGGATGCGAGCTCACAGCTGCGCCCCACTAAACACACGGCCAACTCGCCCGGTAATACATAAATTTATCACAAAGCTAAACTAGATTTAATCCATGTAACATCTATAACCTTAATTGAACAACGCTTGAAGAGCTAATTCAGGCCGACCCCGCGGTCTAGGGGTAATACGCCTGCCTCTTACTGAATGGCCCCGGGTTCGATTTCCAGGTCAGGGAACTTTTACTTGGATCTGCAGGCTGGTACGAGGTCCACTCAGCCTACGAGACAATACTTGACGAGCTACTGACGGTGAGATAGGGAACCAATTCTAGAAGCCAAAGAACAATGGCCGAGAGGACTCATCGTGGTGACGAGTCACATCGTAATCTGTAGGCCTTCGAGCTCAGCAGCGGCCACTAGGTAGGCCAAGACCCATCAGGCCAATATCGCCATGGGTTTCTTTTTTAAAAGCGAATTGATGCATTCGAGAACAAAGTGTTGAGGGAGATCTACGGTTTGCATGCAACGCAGAGGTTGTAAGACTGAAAAGAACACGGAAAGAAGAACTTTATCACCGAGCTCGATAGCTGCAGTCGCTTAAGTGCGGCCAGTATCCAGTATTCGGGAGATAGTAGGTTCGAATCCCACTGTCGGCAGCCCTGAAAATGGTTTTCCGTGGTTTCCCATTTTCACACCAGGAAAATGCTGGGGCTGTACCTTAATTAAGGCCACGGCCGCTTCCTTCCCACTCCTAGCCCTTTCCTGTCCCATCGTCGCCATAAGACCTATCTGTGTCGGTGCGACGTAAAACAACTAGCGTCCAGAACTTTATCGACGCTTTGGAAAACCAAATATTAGCGAGATGATTGCAAGGAAACGCTTGCAGTGGTCAGGGCAAGCGCGAAGGGCAGTGATAACTCTGCCAACTCTCAGCCATCTGTAAAACGATCACGAGGACGTTCAAGAATGAGGTGGAAAGAAGTGACAGCGATGTTGCAACTGGCGGAGCTAGCAGTTATTACGCAGGATGCTTGACACTTATTTCTAGAGTTTCTAACAGACCCTTACTTTTGCTAATTTAATTTCCCTCATGTATATTTGCTTTACGTTGTTGCACCTATCCTTGGGTTCAGAACTACCGTTCATAGTTTTCTTATAAAGGAGTACGCTATCATTAGTTTCCTAATGGCTGAAAGATAGGGAGTATACCACTTAAACTCTCATTTGCTTGTTGTAATGTTTGTCTTATTTAGTATCTTACTTCTTTTCGGACAGCTTACATTACGGTGAGAGCTTATTTTAACTATAACGCTTTCAAATGCTTCTGTAACACTGTTGCAGTTTAAAATTTCATTCTGCCAATGTTTCCATTAGTTTGTACCTCAATTTTGTGATATTTCCCTCAATTAATGACATAACACTTTTTTAATCTTCTTGTTATTATATATGCTCCCTTACTCGCAAATAAAAATTTAAGCCACAGACCTTTATGGTCAGACAACAAAGGCTCTATAACCCCTTACATTACATTATTTTTATATTCATTTGTGATTATGTTGTCTAGACAGGCATTATTCTTAATAGGTTGATCATTTAAGAGGTAAAAGTTGTATGACCTTAAAGAGTTACAGAAAAAATCTTATCTTCTGATTCCCCTATAAAGATATTGAAATTCTTGTATTTTTCTAAGTGTTGATGACTTCAAGACGGGCTTTACTTGTCGTACAATATGGTGTTTCTATGACTTTAGGAAGTACCCAAGTAGCAAATGAGAGGTCAAGACGTAACTGTCTAATTAACATAATATATGATAGAAATACCAATTCTAACCATTCTATTCTTAGATTGATAATTTGACGAAAAGAGAGGATGTACTAACTTTCTAGTCCTCAGCCCAAGGCTGCTAAACGTGCTCAATTAAGATCTACTCAGCATTACAGAACCAGGGATAACAACGCATCTGTCGAAATGAAAACTGCCAGACTGAATTTCTCACGAAGATATGGACCTTACAACCATTTCTCTCTCAAGGGCTTTCAACTTCACACACAGCATGCAAACAAACACAGCACACCAAATCCTCTACCCAGCTGGTCTCGCGGATTAAAGTCCTGATTACAAAGGCTTAGAAGGCTAGAGATCTACACTGCAGTACCCACTTTTGCTCCAGTTTCGAGTATCCTGAGATTAACAGTAGACTACCAATGTAATCCCTACATGGTATTGTCTTCCAAGCGAATGTACTTCCTTCGGTAAAGAAGTGTAGGTTCTATAATTCTTCCCAAGAAGCACAGCAGGTCTAATGTACAAGTTCCATATTTACATTTTCCATTCCCATAGGCCATATTTCTAGGTGGAATGGAGAATTTATTTCTAGGTTTCACAATTTTCAAGAGACGAATTATGAGGCACAATGCAAAACATGGCCTGGATGATAGTAGGCTGATTACCACAGCCCTCCTCCCACGTTATTCAGCTATACAAAATAACCATATAGCCGGTGTCTAACCTAGAAGTCATCAAATGCCTTTTCTCTGATGTTTCGGTGTTTCTGTAATGTGTAGGTAGAGTAAGTCCAAACAAAAACTACTCATCTCCTACGTCATGCTACGTTCAGTGTCAATCTCGTTTAGGTTCTCACTGCAAACGTGGGGAAAACTATTTTTGTAAAGTTATATTCCACACTTTCGTGAGTCATCTACCGGCAGTGGTTCGATTCCCTGTATATCCGTGTCAGAATCCTTCCTTTCACTTGGCAACAGTGATGCCTTTACATTAATCAACAGTCGGTTAACCACCTAAGTCCGTGATCTCGTCCTAACTCCCACAGTGTTCCTTCTTGCTTCATCACGGCTGCCACTTCTCTATTGATAGATATTTGAGCAAGTCAACTAATGCATATCTGTTAGGTTATCAGCCCAGAGGTTGTTTGGATACTCAAACAGCAAAGGTTACAGGAAACAGCAAAAACCGACGGCAGATATATATATTTTACACTGGGTTTACGTCGCACCAACACAGATAGGTCTTATGACGACGATTGGATAGGAAGGCGCAAGGAGTGGGAAGGAAGCGGCCGTAGCCTTAATTAATTAATGTGAAACCACGGAAAACCATTGCCGGCAGTGGGGTTCGAACCCACCATTCCCCGAATAGAAGCTCACATCACGACAGAGTTAAAGTGAGGCCATTGCTTTGCTCACTGTGCCAGTATGACTGATCCTATGAGTAACACCTTTCATAACACACAGACGTACTAGACGTGCTCCGATTGTCATTACTCAGCACTACCACAGCTACATACTGCCACTAAGACATACACGTCCCTTAACCTAAAAGTTGTGCTGTGCCTCCCTACATACCTTACACTACGGTAAATTCTGCTGTTATATAACCGATTTCTTTCACCGATACGATGGGATACCTCTAAAAAATGTATGGAACATCTTCAAAACTGTTTTTCACCACTTTTCAGAGGCATGCCAGACCGATGCTCCACAACATCTACTATTTTTACCCAAGGAAGCGATTTGCAATTAAACATTCAGAATCAACAGCCAATCCCATGTGTACTTGTTTACATCGAGCTTCGGTTTCCTTCAAACAACCAATAGCACCTAACATGAGGCGGCAGCAGTGACACCTATACTTTAATCATAGGTGATACATTGCATAATAAATTACATGTATAACGAGCTGTACAGTAGTTCTGTTTTAAGAGGAGAAAGAAACCTTTCATCACAACTACGGCAACCGTACGAGCAAACCCGGATGCTGAGCCCGCAGGCCGCCAAAAACGCATTATAACCACCATTATGAAAGGAAGAGGAAGATACGAATACAACAGCTATATACTGCCACTCTTCGGTGACCAGACTCTCGCAGGGTACATGAAGGGGTGAGTTAAACCGTCATTATGAGATATCAGTTCCTTCAGTGCCTGTTACTTAAAATATAACTCCTACTTTTCACATCTTAGCTAACTGTGAAGAGAACCATAATTATTAGTTTGAGAAGTGATCAAGCAGCGGAAATTTCAGTCTTGAAGTTCTTTCAATATTTTTACCCAAAGGTAGAAATATATATATACGTCTATAAGTCTGTAACACGAGAACCCACACCAAACACTACATGTCTAGGATTATACGGGGAGCAGTGGAAACGCGTAAAAATCCCAACAATTTCAGCAGGGACACTGGCTATCACTTAAGTAATACGTGGTTGCCAGTCATTAAGGATTTACGTATGGTACGCGAAGCTTTTCTTGAGCCCTGAGCTCCATAGTGCTGAATGGGAACTAGGGCTCAAGAAAAGGTGCGCGTACTATAGGTACATCTCTTCTCTATCCTTTCATTATTGTTATTTCGTTTCGGTGTTTTCCAAATTCGTACGTTCCTCATCACCGGATGGTTCATTCCAAGCTATGTGTTGCCATACCTTCATAACGTGTGTACAACTGTTATGTCCCCCCCCCCCCCCCTTCCCCTCCTCCCGACTGACACACACTATCATTTTTTTTCTACACACTTTCTTTCCATTCTTCGGTTCTGTTTTATTATTTTATCCTATGAGTTTTGTATGCACTTATTTTTTTTCTATTTCCCTACCACATTCGTCCCTGATTCGTCTGATGACCTTGCTGTTACTTCGCAACACACATACGATATAACAAGAAACATCTATATTGGAGCTTAGATGGTGTCGTCAGCTCCCACTTGTAATGTTAGCTTACAGTGAACCAAATGATGACGAATTAGAGTACCACTTGCTACAGACCAACGGTAAAGCATTTCTAAATTCAAATATTCATTATTGGAGAAGTCTACCTCGTGAACGGTTGAGATTTTCTTCTGAAGACGCGGATCAAGGTTCTCTGCGAAACGTAACGAGTTTCACCTTGTTTTCTTGACACGGCATAAGCCCAAAAGCTCATTATCATGTCTAAAATTGAGATAATTTGAGCACTTTACTCCCATAACTCATGTTATCTGAATAAGCACGTATCACTTATTAACTTTTTACGATATAACTTGAAGTGCTTCATTTTATATGAGGTTAGATTTAGGTTTCAAATAATCAGATTCATTGTCTAACACATCCTTTATAAAATACTTTGGTCCACATTCAATAATAATATCTAATAATATTATTTCTTAACCTCCGTTCTAGCGCCGATAACCGACTAAACTTTTGTAGATTTGTAAACGGTAAAAATGAAATGGCGTATGGCTTTTAGTGCCGGGAATGTCCGATTTGACGCCCCCGAGGCAGCGGAATTAACCAATCATGGTTAAAATTCCCGATCTTGCCGGAAATCGAACCCGGAACCCTTGTGACCAAAGACCAGCACGCTAACCATTTAGCCATGGAGGTGGACAATTTGTAAACGGTTCTACGACATAGTACTTGCTCCAAATCAAACCGTTCCGTCCCCACCAGTGGTCATAGCTGTCCAACAAGACTACACACGTTCGCAAGCAGCTCGATTATACCAACATGCACTAAGCATATCGTCGGTAACATGATCATCTGACCCCTCTGGTTGTGTGATCCTAGATGAGATGTCACCACGCTTGTATACAGCCACCAGCAAAGATAAACTACGTTCGGTCAGAGAGTATGCCATACGCTGCATTCACCTACTGTACATGATCCTCACTGACATCTGTCCAGCAGGGCGCTAACTTTTCATTATCGGTTAGGTATTAAGCGTATCATGACTGCCTGCGTCACCAGCGGTGGTGATTAGGGAGCGGCGAGGGGGGGGGGGGCAGTCGAACCCCATTTTAGCCGGCCGAAAGTAGGAATTATTTTTGAAAAAAATAGCAATTTGTACAATCCCTGTTGTCTTATCAACTAATTATTTCCTTTTTTCTTTAATTATTAACAAAATTATTAGCGGAAATATGGACAAAACGTCGTTCGTCGCGGCTAACCAATTTGTATAGCGCCATAGCAAGTAGTGAAGACTTTACATATGCTGTGAGGAACGGTAGCAGTATATTTTTTGCTAAGTCCATGGACACTAAGGTATGATTCACTCGCTTGACCCGCGCATTCGTCAGTCGGGCAGTCTCTTTAGCGACTGTTAGTTTCAAATACAAAATTATTTTTAACTGTATAATCACGCCGTCTATTTAATTGTAATGCATGTGTAATATTGTTACTTTGGTGAAACTTTTATTGTATAATACTGAATCAAAGTCTCGAAAAACTATTATTACCGCACTCAAGTTGGTAGTGTTTTAACTTTTCCCTCTCTGTCGAAATTCGCTCAGAGAGCATAAAAAACGTACCATTTTTAAGCCTTTCTTTCAGTTTTTATGTACCGGTACACACCCCGCCTGCTATATGCCGCAAAATCCGCACACATGTGGGCTGTTACATGAAGGAATGGTGAGGAAATAACATTGACAGCTTAAGGTGTCTATGAGGTATCGGTTTCCGAGCCACATGAGACATGTCTGGTCATGACATCACAGGGAAGGGTGGTAGCAGTTCCTCACCAGGGGTGATGTCGCGGCCAGACAGTTTTAGGATAGAATTAGTATAGATTTAACGTAGTTAAGTAGTTACTTTAGTTAGATGTAGAGATAGCGTGTTGCATGTGGAGCTGGCTATCCCCCCATGTGCAGGATGCTACATAGTAGATTTAGAGGTAGTTAAGTAGTGAGTAGTTAGTGCTTACCTAATAAATATTCTGTAAGTGTTTTATCTTTGAATTGCATGATTGGAATATTGTTTTGTATATGGCGCAAACCCAGGTATTTTTTTGTTGTCTGTACATTTTTTGCCCCCTCACTTCCAATTCTCAATCGCCGCTACTGTGCATCACTATCAGGGAGATATCAACACAGATGACTTCAACTCAACAGTCATGCGCTTTCTGACGTGCTGAAAATGTATTCCCGAATGAAACTCAGTCTTAACCAAGTAATGTCAGGTGGAAATTTAATGTCATTTTTAAAATTTCTCGTTTCTGCCAATTAGGTATTCTTCCTTTCGTGATAAATGCAATTACTGACATAATACTTAACAAGGTAAAAGGTATTAGAAGAGTTTTAATAGATAGGACTGGAGGGAGGAGCATTGCACGTGCCATTGCACGGTGTTGTCACATTCCTGCATTCCTTTCTGCTTCCCTTCACTTGTTCGTTCGTTCGTTCGTTCGTTCGTTCAGACCGCTGTGTTTTGTTGTACCTAACTAAGAAGTGACAGATTTGGCAACTTCAAGCAACACGACTCAGCCTGCAGGCTCATCTCCATGGCAACCGCAGTGGCTCCACCCGCGTTTCCATGGCAACCACATCCCCCATTCACCCTTCTCTCAACCCAGGCAGATAGACAGTAAACCGACCTCCCTCTAAAGAACTGTCAAAGTTTCTTCCAATATTACGATTATAACACTAATGACTATAGGCCCTACGATTACATGGGCACACAATCACTCTAATTAGCGCACTCTCCTTCTCTCTGTTCTCAATGTTCAGTCACACAAGCTCAAACTGAACCGTCTCGGCCTAGTCCGATCTGTCTGGATACTTAATATCAGTTGGCATAATATATGCAACTTTACCAGATGTTTTAAAGACCATATATCTACATCTTGCCACAGGAGATACATGAATTTTATCCAAGTGTTAAACATGTTTGAGACTTGGGAGACAGAGGTAGAAAACACGAATCTCACCTCCTTGGAGGGTACATTCCTTCTTAGAATGATCACAGTCAAAAAGAATAAATCTAGAACTTCTAAATGGGTAGGTGGTGGCCTATTTATATAATTAAGATATGATGCAGATCCTAAGGAATACAAACAAATTTCACATAACTTTCTAAACCAGTATAATAGTGCAGCATGTTATCATTTCCTTGAAAATTACAGTATGTATAGTGTATGGGACAAATTTACTTTTAGTGTGGGTGAAAGTGAGATACTCTAGAAATTTCATTTTTAACCGTAGGCCTATTTCTTTAGTCTGTGTTGCAGTACTTGTAGATTGCAGCCTTGCTGTATTTTGGTCAGTGGGATGATCAGTAGTAGAAAACTCTAATTCTTCACCAATTGGAAAGGGACAAATGTCATCAATAACCTCAATAACCTGCCTACTCACAGGAGGTATACAGACAACGCTATCTTTGCCTCCTTGTATTAACAGTAGCTGTCTCCTGTCATGTCTCTCTTTTCGTTTCTTTCTTGTTTCACTGCCCTCCTTTGCTTTTGTCCATGCAAATACTGAAGGCACAGCTGTCTTTTGCAAGGTCTTCGTAAGAGGTATATTGCCTTCTGAAAATGAGCACATTGTGGTATGTTGTAGAATATCAGATCGTATTTTGGAATTACAATTTAATGTAAATAGGTTAGGAGTAGCTAATACTTCTGCGGTCTTTCTAATATATAGAGTAATAACTGTAGGCCTTCTGCACATTCATGTTATAAGTAAGGATTAAAGGTTAGAATTAAAGAGGAAATTCCTGAGGCAATTAATTAAGTACTAATCAGGCATTTCTAAACTATGTTAGTGCTTATTGATTTTTTTTTTTGCTAGGGGCTTTACGTCGCACCGACACAGATAGGTCTTATGGCGACGATGGGATAGGAAAGGCCTAGGAGTTGGAAGGAAGCGGCCGTGGCCTTAATTAAGGTACAGCCCCAGCATTTGCCTGGTGTGAAAATGGGAAACCACGGAAAACCATCTTCAGGGCTGCCGATAGTGGGATTCGAACCTACTATCTCCTGGATGCAAGCTCACAGCCGCGCGCCTCTACGCGCACGGCCAACTCGCCCGGTTCCCGGTGCTTATTGAATTACACGCCCTACCTCGCCAAGTAGAGCTTATGTAACCCTTGGGTGCGAAATGGCCATAACAAAATACATTGCTGTCAGTTGGATTCCATTTAATCCGCCGAATTTGTTTTCTCAAACTGGGATGCTTTTGAAAACTATGCCCACTTCTGTTTTTATACAGTGATACACAGCAGCACGTACTTGGCATTAATCACGCTCGTAAATGTCAGAATCTATAAAATTTGCTTAGTATTCGCCATTAACCACATTACGTATGGGACCTGTTCTGGTTATGTCGCACTCTGGTGACAATTTCTGACAGATACACGCCCATTGGAGCCATTATATAATCTAAAATTAAAATAATGGTAAATAGTACAAATGGAAATGAAATTGAAAACCAAACGGAAGATGCTTACACTATACCAGTCGTCAACTGAAATTTGAATCGCAATTCTTGTAGGTTAAATTAATTAATATTTTCAATAAGGAACAATGTAACTTCTGAAAATAAATATATACACACATATATACGCCCCTCACCCTTATATAATCGTGATTCTGATCAATAAATATCTGATAAATTAGTTGAAATGAACAATAATAATAATAATACTATTTGCTTTACGTCCCACTAACTACTTTTTCGGTCTTCGGAGACGCCGAGGTGCCGGAATTTAGTCCAGCAGGAGTTCTTTTACGTGCCAGTAAATCTACCGACACGAGGCTGACGTATTTGAGCACCTTCAAATACCACCGGACTGAGCCAGGATCGAACCTGCCAAGTTGGGGTCAGACGGCCAGCGCCTAAACCGTCTGAGCCATTCAGCCCTGCGCTTGAAATGAACAATTAGACCACCAGACGTAATAACATCCGATGTCAACACAATATCAAAACACCGACATAATACGCACGACTGACATTTCACTTTCAGTGAATAATCTCAATCACAACTATACTATGACAAATGAATTGCGAACTGTGCGCTCGAATCGTGATTCGAATATAAGAGGTCATGCCTAAAGGAATTATTCGTGGACCGCACCGCCATCAATTATTCCAAGAAGTTTCCAACAACGTTCCATAGGATCTCCCTCGTATGCCTATGCTCACGCATACCTACATAAATACATAACCAACAGTCACAATAAATACATGATACAACTATACACTCTTTTGGTTGCCATGCCAAATAAAAACAACGCCAGCGAGAGGAGACAGAACTATCAACGGGAAAACAACTTGCTGGTTGGGCAGCGTAGCTGTACAGTTGACTAGGCGTTCGTCTTCTATGCTCAAGATTGCGGGATTGAACCCCAGCACAGTCGACTGGTGTTTAAATGCGAGAGAACCGCGACGGGAGATTCACAGGCATGTTAAAGAACTCCTTTCCAGAGAAAATTTACGAAACTCCAGTCTCTCTCAAAACCAAAAATAACTGGAAGGATGTTACAAAAATATTTCACAAACACATGTGTAAATTAATCGAATGGCGCTATGTTCACCAATTAACAGCTAATTAATATTTTAAACAGTTGCCGCGAAAGATTTCTGCTATGCCCAATACTGTGCACAACAGCCGCAGTGTTCATCCAAACATTCATTGCTTTCTCTCGGAGAATCCATCAGCATCAGGTGTTATACAGGGCGTTTCTAAATTCCCATTACAGACTTAGAGGACTTGCATTGGGGACCAAGACAGTTAAATTTATCATAAGAACGTGTGTCCAGAAACGTACCGTCTTCCCGCTTTCCGCAAAAAACCACCGCAACACACGTTTACAGCTCCCGCATTTCCGGCGCTCTGTCCGACTCTACTGCTTGTCGTCTGGATCCAATTACAGGTGGGGTTCGATGTAACGACCACCGACGTCAACACAGACACGGTTCCTACGTATCATGTTCTCGTACACACGGTCACCTATCCCTGGTCCTCCAACATCCGCCGCAGCCATAACACGCGCCAGTCGGTGTTCCGCGGATTCCACAGGGATCTCGTAAATCAAGTTTTCATGTGACCCCACAGTCAGTAGTCTAGCGGAGTCAAGTCGGGTGAACGTGCGGGCCAAGCAATTGGGCCACTACGACCTATCCACTATTGCACAAATCTTTGGTGCAGTACTGTACGTACATCTTACTGCTGTGTACGCAGTAAATTATTACTGCTGCACTGTAGTATGAACGAAGATCACAAGCACAACAGCAGGTACAACACGTCTCCGTGTGGATCACACACTCAACTGAATGGCATGCAATGTCAACAAACTTGTAGGGTAATGAGACATCACGTGATTGTTCAATGACGTACATACTCTAGTCAGTGACGCGTACAATGGAGGAGATTTGAACATGTGCTATGGTGGGTTTTTTACGGGTAGCGGGAAGACGGTACGTTTCCGGACACAAGTTCCTATGCTAAACTTAACAGTGCCGAGCTCGATAGCTGCAGTCGCTTAAGTGCGGCCAGTATCCAGTATTCGGGAGATAGTAGGTTCGAACCCCACTGTCGGCAGCCCTGAAGATGGTTTCCGTGGTTTCCCATTTTCACACCAGGCAAATGCTGGGGCTGTACCTTAAGTAAGGCCACGGCCGCTTCCTTCCCACTCCTAGCCCTTCCCTGTCCCATCGTCGCCATAAGACCTATCTGTGTCGGTGCGACGTAAAGCAACTAGCAAAAAAAAAACCACTTAACAGTCTTGGTCCCCACTGCAGCCCCCGAAGTCTGTAATGGGAACATAGAAACACCTTGTAATATATGGTCTACCGCCACGTAATTGATCCTTTTCTCGTATCGCTTTTATGTTAACAACAGCCATTTTACTACTAATAACTCAGACCATTACATCCTTTTATTGGATCAGATATAGTTCACGCTTATTTTCCCACCTTTCTCAAGATCCCAGAAGCTCTTTCATATTGTCTTTTCTCTTTAATTCAGAAACAACTCCAGCTAAAAGAGAATACTCAGCATACGAGTAAAGAGCACAAGTACCTTCTGCCGAACTCATCATTTAATTAAGGTAGTATTAACGAAGTTTTATTTTCAGGTGCCTACTCTAGTTAACAAGGTATGTGTTTGTTTAAGCGCTAGCGATATCCTGTTCATTAATCTTGTGTATTTACTAGCACAATCGCGCGGACGATAATTACTACTACTACTACTAATAATAATAATAATAGTAATAATAATAATAATAATAATAATAATGACTTTGGCTTGGACAACAATATAAGAGCGATAATTGAACAGACTCTGATAGATACTACTTCCGAAGTGAAGTTCTGAGAACAATATTTTAGATGCCTTTGTAATATGGGCAGGAGAGATGGGCTCTCATCTCCGCTCTTCAACTGTCTTCTAGAGAAAGACATCCGTGAGTGGCGCAAGGAAATGATAAATGAAGGGATCGACAGTGGAGTCAGACTGAGTTGCAGGTACACGAACTGTGTAATTAACAGTCTTGATTTTGCAGATGATCTCGCCCGATTCATTCCAGGCAGTTACAAAACAAATCGGCCAGTTTAAGACACCAACAACAAAAATAGGTCTTCAGATCCCCTCTGAGAAAACTCTGTTTATAACAATCATGAAGCCGGCATCAAAAGAGCTGGATGTGGACTAGGGAAAAATCGAGCGAGTTGGAAAGTTTAAATATCTAGGAGAGAGAAAGAGAGAAAGAAGTCGTCATGTTACATATAAATAAACCATCTTCCAAATGCAAACTAACAGCTATACGACCCAAAACACGCATCAAACTCTTACGGTATTTATTTATTTATTTATTTATTTATTTATTTATTTATTTATTTACTCATCTCTCCCTTCCCAAGCTTCAGTTCCATTTCATTCGAGTTCCTACAGATAAAATACTACTTAATGCTGTAAGTTCATCGTTCTTATGGCAAATCCTCTTTTAAAGAGCCAAAACAATCAGAACACTTCCATAGAGAAGATACAGTACCGGTACCTAGTTTCAATAACTTTCAATGTAATCAGAAAATGCATACGTTCTTCGCATCGTTCTCGTTACAACGTAATGTTATACGCGAATATTAGTTGTAAGTATTAAGTAGGTTATCACTGACATCCAATATTCTGCTTATCATGGAAGAGAATAACTTAAACTGATGTTCACCGAAGAGGTTCGGTGAATTGCGGAATGACTGTATTACTACAAAACATACACCAACGTTTCTTTTTGTTCTAAGACAAGAATTGTCAGCACATAATGTTAGCTGTTTTGTACAATTTATGGAATGTCTAAAATAGAGGGGTGTTTTTTGGAAAGAATGTGAAAATATGATAATTTCTATATTAGTATTATACTTCGTATTTACTTATTTTAACAGGCCCAATAGCGTAGTTATCAGCCCACGCAATTTCTTAAGAAAAACTTTGGGTCAGACATTTGATCTTTGGTAAGACCAAGTAATGTCACGCAAGCCTCCGAGCTTCATACATAACAGCTGGAAAAGTTCCAAAGATACACCAGAATTTGTCTTCTAAACGAGACAGGGGACTATGTTGTTATCGAACTAATTGGACATGAACGTTCTCTGTCAATCTATTGTGTGTACTGATTTGTGTCTATGAGCCAGCCTGGTGGCCAGATTGTTAAGGTCTCAAGTTTATATGGTCTGACACTGTGGTTAGCCGGTTCGAGTTCCGTTGGTGGTCAAAACAGTCACCATCAGCATGTTGGCCGGCAGGATAGCAGAGGTGGTAGAACATATACAATTTATGTTGCTAGTGGGTTTACGTCGCACCGACACAGATAGGTCTTATGGCGACGATGGGATAGGAAAGGCCTAGGAGTTGGAAGGAAGCGGCCGTGGCCTTAATTAAGGTACAGCCCCAGTATACAATTTCTAATCAGTAGATTGCCTGGATTCAACTTCAAACCTCCACTCAGTGTTTATATGGAGTGAGGTTATATGACGGTGGTCATGGTGATTCGTCCGTCGGATGGAGACGTTGAGCCTTGAGCAGACGCCTTGATGCTATTCGACATGAGAAAACTATGTCCCAGCACCGGATTCACCATCTTCCATTATACTTTCAAATATTACGTCATTCACTTCATCTCATTAACACCTCTGATGAGGTTAACGTCAGGAAGGTTATCCGGTAGTAAAAATTCGTTGATTCATCTCGCTTCATACCCGACCACGTAGAGAAACGGGATAAGGGTACATACATACATACATACATACATACATACATACATACATACATACATACATACATACTGATTTGTGTCTATGGAAGCTGTGAGTGCCCATTGGGTTTTCTTGACAACGTTGCCTGGTGCACATCAACACCTCGATACGCAGTATCCGAAGAGTTTGAGCGGTGTGGGCGGTGGTATGTGGACCGGCATTGTCATACAACAAAATAATTCCTTCCGACATTCGACCTCTGCGTTTGCTGACTGCAGGTTTCAGCCTGTTTACCAGCATATCACTAACGTTCAGTGTTTACTGTTTCCCTCTTTTCCTGGTAATGTTCAACGATTGATTCTTGAGAGTCCCAAAACACTGTGAAAATCACTTTTCATGCAGAAGGTTGATTCTTGAATTTTTTCTGACTGGGGATCTGGGATGCTTCCATTCCATACACTGAGGTTTGCTCACTGGTTCGAAGTGGTTTCATCTCCAGTGATGATCCGTTTAAGAAACGTTTCACCTTCGTTAGCATGACGGTCCAGTATGTGCTGACAGATTCTCACACGGTTGCGCTTCTGCTTTCATTGAGTTGTTGTGGAATCCATCACGAATAGACTTTGTGAAAGTTAAGCCTGTTCTGTATGATTTCATATACAGAACCATGGCTAATGTGCGTATTGTTTGCCACGTCATCAACAGTCACTCGTTTGTTATTCAGGATCATATCAGCACTTGTTCAATATTGGCATCAGTTACGGCTGCGGATGGACGCCCGAATCTTTCCTCATCCTTCACGCCCGTGCGACCCCTTTTGAACTGTTCAATCCACTGGTAAACACTTCGCTATGGCAAAACATTGTCCCCGTATTGTGCTGAAAGTCTTCTATGAATTTCCGCTTCTGGTAAACCCTCAGAGCACAAAAACGGATTACGGAACGCTGTTCTTCCTTGGTGCAAACAGAATGTGCCACGGCCATTTTTACGTCACAACAGAGCAAACTGTACTAATCTGATAACGCTGAAACCGACCACAGACGTAGACAAAGGTGCCATCTAGCGGCTGGTGAATATACAACACCGTAGAGCCAACCTAAAGACAATTAGAGCAAAACTGCAGATACGTATTAACTTGCCTAAGTATCACATAGTTTGCCAGAATCATCCTGTGATAAACAGGTTGAATTTCGTAACAACATCTTTCCGAGCATGCAGACCTGGGGAGACGTCACGTCAATCTAATCATACAATACCGTCTTGCGTTCCTGCGGTTCAATGTCGACACCTTACGTTTTTGTCACTTACAGCTGTCACCGGCCAATGTGTGAGCCCTTCATGCTTACATTTCTTCCTGGCAGTTATACCTATGCTTTCAGCGTGAGTGCATTATCTACTGGCAACATAGTTTTCTTGAGTATCATTGATCTTTCATCTCTTTTGAAGTGTTATTTATATTTCTTACCTTTTGATATAATTAGATGTTTACACTATCGTACTAATAATTAATAAAAATAAGAACTGCCGGACTGAGAAGCTCAGACGGTAGAGCGATGGGCTTCTGCGCTCAAGTTAAAGGGTTCGGTTCCAGCTCAGTCTGGTGGTATTTGAAGGTGCTCAAATACGCCAGTCTCGAGCTAGTATATTTACTGGCATGTAAAAGAACCCCTGCGGGACAAAATTCCGGCACCTCGGCTTCTCCGAAAACCGGAAATGTAGTTGGTGAGACGTGAAACCAATAAATTATTATTATTATTATTATTATTATTATTATTAAAAAGAAGCATTAGTTTAATGAATACAGTAGATGCACACAGCGATTTGAGAACTTGCAAACAAATTTCTTTCAAATAATTAATTTGCTGGAAGCCACAAGAAGCTACTGACGACGCTTAACTCATGAATTAGATATTGCGGGAAAGTTTCTGGTACTACTTCTGATACGATTTTATCATATTGTACTGAAAAATCCTTACGATTTCACAACTTGTGAGGTGTCAAAAACTGTGAAATCGTCTATCCCCAAATGATAAGATATTGCTTTCACGTACTTGTGTCAGATCCTCCAGTTCGTTCCTGACCATCCTCCACAGACCAACGCTCGTTCTTTTCAGACCCCAGCGGTTATTAGGTTTCGGGGGTATGATTAGCCTTTAATTTATCCATCTTCCTTTATCCCTTACAATGTCCGACTCGTTGGATGAATTGTCAGCGTACTGACCTTCGGTTCAGAGGGTCCCGGGTTCGATTCCCGGCCGGGTCGGGGATTTTAACCTTAATTGGTTAATTCCATTGGCCCGGAGGCTGGGTGTTTGTGCTGTCCCCAACATCCCTGCAACTCACACACCACACATAACACTATCCTCCACCACAATAACACGCAGTTACCTACACATGGCAGATGCCGCCCACCCTCATCGGAAGGTCTGCCTTACAAGGGCTGCACTCGGCTAGAAATAGCCACAAGAAATTATTATATCCCTTACAATAGTCCGCCTGGTAGCCATGATCGTTAAGGCGTCAAGTCTTTAAGGTCTGACACTGTGGTTAGCCAGTTCGAGTCCCGTTGGTGAAAACAAACTCGCCATTAGAATGTTGCCCGGCAGGTTAGGAGAAATGCTGGTATAAAATTTGTAATCCTTAGGCCCGGTTTCACAAGGACGAGCTGACTGCCGTAGTGAAAGGACATACGTGCCTCTCGCTGCGCTCTCTCTCTCCTTGCCAGGCGCTCTGTACTTTTCAAGTATCAGCCAGGCACTTGTACTTATTAGTACATTTTCGAAGGAGCATTGTCTGAGCTGTAGCACTTCTCAGTGCTCGCTCTTTCTTCTGTTTCAGGTTATCTTACAGGAGGACCAAGATGGAGAAGCCGACCCTACCAGTGAGACTGGTCGACTACGACTACCAGGGAGCCGTCGAGAAGCTGCTGGACGCGCTCGACACGGCGGATGTCCCCAGCTATGAACGCCCGGGACTGGTGGTGTTCAACCGGCCGGGGGAAAGCGACTACCAGGGGACGCTGCGCGTCTTCGACCACCTGAATGCGACTGCGGAGTTCATCGGAGAGCCACTCCTGCCGATCATCGGCATTATGGTTGCTTCCTGGGCGATCATCATCCGCCCTAACGACGCAGCCAGCTTCAGGGTCTACGAGGAGCGCGCGTCCCAGCAGTTCCAGGTTGCCCGGCTACCAGGACTCAGGGAGCACCTGGACGTCTCGGGCTACCAGGAGGCAGCCTCGCAGACGGAGCCAACGACCGAGGACGACGGCGGCGCTCCCGAGCGCCGCGACGGCGCGACTCCAGATGGAAAGCTGTACTTTACGAAGTACACGCAGACCAACAAGGCGACAACCAGGGCGAAGTGGTCGCAGACGCAGGCCTACCAGGAAGGGCCTGTTACCCGGGCGCAAACCAGGAACGCGCCCGTGATGGTGGAAAGCAGCACAGCGGTGGAGAAGGACGCCCCCTGGCGTACTGAGACTGCTGCCCAGGTCCAGCCTGCCTGCACGTCTGTCGAGTTGCAGACCTCGATGTGCGCCCCCCAGGACTGGGAACGCAGTCGAGTGTTAGCACCGACCGACGCCACCGCCGCCGCCAGCCAGGAGAAAGAAGAAGATGGCGACGCAGAGGAGCCGGCAGCTACCCCGGGGTCACCAGGCCGGGAGGAGGGCCACCAGGGCGAGGCCTCTTCCCCAGCCGAGAAGCAACCCTTGGGACCGACCGACGCCACCGCCGCCGCCAGCCAGGGGAAAGAAGAAGATGGCGACGCAGCGGAGCCATCAGCCACCCTGGGGTCACCAGGCCGGGAGGAGGGTCACCAGGACGAGGCCTCTTCCCCCGCCGAGAAGCAACCCCCGGGAAGGAGAAGAAGAAGACGACGCCGCACCAGGAAAGAGAAGGCGACGCTGGCTCACCAGGAGAGGACCGCCAAGCCGCAACCCAGGACTGCTCCCAGGACAGCAGTCAACCGAGGAGCCAATCAGGAGAGGACCTCAGCGGGTAGCGGCAGTCAGGTGAGAGTGAAACGTCCCCCTCAGCAGTTCTTGCAGTGTTTCCGCTGTCTGAGGTGGGGCCACCGTCAGGTCAGCTGTGGGCTCGAGGTGAGGTGCAACCGCTGTGGTGGTGATCACTACTACACGGCCTGCGCAACACTTAGAGACGCGCCGGTGTGCGCTAACTGCTCGGGGGGCCACCCGGCCTCCCATCGCAGTTGCCCTGTCTACTGGGCCATGGCGCGGGCAGAGAGGAAGGAGGCCCGGCGCCATGACCCACCCCCTTCCAGGAGGCCCCCGCCTCGGCGGGCTTGGCCTCATTCTCCGGGATCGGAGACTGGGTACGAGGTACCCCAAGGAGATGGAGTCGTGCGACAGGCCCTAGTGGTACTTGACGCATGGCTCCGCAGCCGGCAAGGACCGTGCTAGTCACAGCAGTGCCCAGACGGACTGATCCCCAGGTGATGGAATGGCAAGGAATTGGTTTATGTATTGTGCATGTTACCTGTTCCTAACTAACACAACCTCTGGTCTTTTTCCAGCCCACATCCTTGCATGTGCTATCACAAGATGTCAGGTTTTACATGTAGGCTCTTTCTTCTTTCTGCCTATGTGGTTTTTCCCTGACCCTTCAATACCATACTTCAACACCATATACCTAATACAATCTCGCCTGGTAGCGTGTCTGACATGGAAACAGGCAGATACTCCTTGTATCACTTCCCACTCTTCCCTGCTATCTCTTTCTTCTTCTTCTTAGAAATAATAGCATGTCGGAGGCCATGTAGATTGAGTCGTTGGTCACGCGGGGGGAGCGGGCTTCGGGGGCCCCCCGAAAAAAAAAAAAGCCCGGTTTCACAGTATACTCTGGACGAGTTTCACAGTAGGGAGTGCAAGTGGTAAGCCGAGCTTATCTGTGACTGGCTTAAGCTGTATGAAACTGAAGTTTAAGCTAAGGATTCAGTTCAGATGGTAGAGCGCTACATGGCAGGTTCGATCCTGTCTCAGTCCTGTGGTGAAGGTGCTCAAATTCATAGTTAGTGGGACGTAAAACCAATAACATTAAATAACTTATATTTCTGAATATATTTCGAGGCTCGTGAAATAATACAGTTTCCGTGTTCCGATAATATACGGTAAAAGAGACAAAAATGTCGGTCGGTCACTTGCTTTCTTGGCTTACGCTGCGTGAACCATCAACGATAGACCCCAATTGTAAGCGTACAAATTGTAGAGCATAGAAACCTCTACAAAAAAGTCCGGGATGGTATATACCTATTTCCAACCGTTTGCCCTCTAGAAGCGATTTTATGCTATACTCAGCGGTAAAAAAATATAACTCCTTAACATTAAATAAATATTTCGATATTATCCTCGAATTCCTCATCGAAATACATTGTTTGACCTTCTCCAGTATTTTATAAGGATTACAATAACCTTATCAGGACATTATTTGCATGAATGATTCAGAAGTTATGGCCATTTTAGACTGTAGTGGTAATACGTGTCAGCAGGACGGGCGAGTGACCTTTTTTAAACTTAATTTTTTTTACTATTATTGGAATCACATTTTCCGTTCATTTTTCTAAATTATCTTGGCTGATAAACGATGTATAACCTACAAGTCAATCAATCATAGGCTACGGATGTAAACAAAGATGAGAATTGAATCATTGCGCATGCGCAAGCATTACCAACTTCGGAGATGTTCAGCTTAGTAAAGCTGCACATGGTCCCACTACTGTGAAACTCGCAGTGTTTAAGCCAAAGAGTAAGCCTTGCTTAAGCGGCGTGCGTGGCTTACTAAAGCTTCGGCTTAAACTCAAACTGTGAAATCGGGCCTTAGATTGCGTGTCAAAAGCCTGGATGCAATTCCAACCCTCTCCGCAGTGTTAATATGGAGTGAGGGAACATGACACTGTTGATGGTGATTCGTCCATCGAACGGATACGTTAAACCTTGAGCAGACCCGTTGGTGTTATTCGACAGAAATAAGTTATGTGCCACAGCGGATTTCACCCTCTCCCTACCTCATTATCAAACATCTCACAACCAGCCACGCAGGTCGCTCATGGGAGTCAAATAGAAAGACCTGTACCAGGCAAGTCAAGCATGTCTTCGGACACTCCCGGCACTTAAAACCATACGCTAAATAAATCCCTTACGATCATTCTTGAAATGATAGAAACTTTCCTCCATTTAAACTTGTATAAGTTTATGATACAAGGTACTGATTCAGAAAACAATCGCCAACATCAGAGGAACGAAACTCACATCATAAACAGAATTAAATTGGTACGAATGAACAAACAGAAACGATAAGGAAAAGGCATTAAAATGGGTCGTAATGGATCCTTCAATATCGAATATTAAACTTCATACACATGACGATACATAATAATCAATAATGAGATAACGAGCATTCGTGTGAACAAGTGCATCCAAGTAGAGATACCGTCTACGCTTGCTCATCGCCGTCCAAACCATAGCTTCCCTTGCCCTTTTAATAATATGTTGGGATATGTTCTGACGTGAACATTTCGTGCAAGGATTTGTTAAAGCTGACCCAGTTGCGTTATCAGTACCTGGCAGGGCGCCTGTGCTTCCTTGTATGTGCTGATGTATCGCTCGCGTGACTCCATACTCGGACAGATGATTTCTTTTTTTTTTTTGCTACGGGCTTTACGTCGCACCGACACAGATAGGTCTTATGGCGACGATGGGATAGGAAAGGCCTAGGAGATGGAAGGAAGCGGCCGTGGCCTTAATTAAGGTACAGCCCCAGCATTTGCCTGGTGTAAAAATGGGAAACCACGGAAAACCATTTTCAGGGCTGCCGATAGTGGGATTCGAACCTACTATCTCCCGGATGCAAGCTCACAGCCGCGCGCCTCTACGCGCACGGCCAACTCGCCCGGTCAGATGATTTCTACTCTGGCTTATGACCTGAAAAGTGAGTTCAAAATCTTTCAGAAAAAGTATAGAGTATACTGTAATTCTTGAAGCTGGACTTCCGACAGAGTCTGTCTTTGATAGAAACTTCCAAATTATAATGTAACATTCAATATGACAGAAAATCGCAAAGTAAAAGACTCTTGAAACCCTACTTCTACATCAAGAGCTTAGAAACAAAACTAAGTGATCTGACCTAAAATTTTAACCTTTTAAATTCAATGCATTGACAAACCGCTCGTTTGCCTATTCCAGTTATAGTATGGTATTATACAGTCCATACTCATTACTTAATAATTATAGCATCAAAATCTTCCGACATATATAAAACGAGATAGTTTGCTAAAATCAGAAAATACGTACATTCAAATAACTAAGGGTGGAGGGGAAGTAAGAACGCACTGCGTTAAATGTTGTGGAAGTTACCATTGGTTATTTCTGGTTGAAGATTTTTTTACTACCGGAATCATCATAATCGTTGAACAGTTCAGAATGTAACAACGCAAAAGTTGGTCCCACTTCAAGGTATATACGAATGTGGAGGAGGTCATTTCCCTTTAACTAATAATAATCAGATAAATGTAGTGTAAAACGTTAAAACTTAACTAAATGACACCTCGGAAAATAGGTGGGACCAATTCTATCGATTGTAAACTCGGGCTGAAAATCAGGGATATATCTTTTTTGCTAGGGGCTTTACGTCGCACCGGCACAGATAGGTCTTATGGCGACGATGGGATAGGAAAGGCCTAGGAGTTGGAAGGAAGCGGCCGTGGCCTTAATTAAGGTACAGACCCAGCATTTGCCTGGTGTGAAAATGGGAAACCACGGAAAACCATCTTCAGGGCTGCCGATAGTGGGATTCGAACCTACTATCTCCCGGATGCAAGCTCACAACCGCGCGCCTCTACGCGCACGGCCAACTCGCCCGGTCAGGGATATATCCGTTTAATGGTACACCATGCCTTTCATTATCACAGTTCCCAATAAGTACCAAATACAACCAGTACAAAGACTACAGTAAATCAACTAGCTGTGTAAACTGTCGTCTTTAGGTAGTCAAGATCCTTCGGTTCTGCTCAAAGTATCGAAGGTGGACAGTGTAGCGGAAAACATGGAGCAGGAATATTAATTACGAAAGAGATACAGCCTAACGTGATGAAAGTTTAATATGTAAATGAAAGAATTAATGATGGCAAGACTCCAAGGTGATAAAGATCTGGTAAGAATTCATGTGTATATACCAACCAGCCAACACCCAGAAGAGTAGATAGAGAAGTGCTATGAGCAAATAGAAGAGATTAGTGGAAGAGAAAAGATGAATGCACGTGTGGCAACGTTGCCAACACTGTAAGAGTGAAATCCGCTAATTGACTGTGCCATTCCCGCTAGAAATCCGCTAGAATATACGGTGGGAATAGCCGACCAGATGAGAGTATTGTAATTCTGGAGAATTATAATAAATACCGTGCATTTTTAAACATAAAACACAGAATGCATGCACAACACAGTTATGAAAGTCACTAAAATACTAAATATTTAAATAATGACCCCTGCGGTGCTGCAGTGGGAAGACTCAGTCCCGCAGACACACACACTCACAAAGGAAAACAGATCTCCGTCCAGTAAAAAACTATACTTCCTAATTACATGTGGGGATTTACAGGCTCCGCCAAACGCAACTGAGAAACAAGAGTAATGGTACTTCCACTAGGGACAAGGTGCATTCTAATTTGTCCCACTAATTTGATTCGGTGTTATTTATGCTATAAATGTGTGACATTATATTTACATTTTACAAAGCCACTAGACAATTCTCTGACACATCAAAATTCCACCAAAAATACCGCTAGCCGCTAAATAGATTTTTTCGCCGCTAGAAGGATTTAGAATCCGCTATATTTAGCGGGAAATACGCTAAGTTGGCAATACTGATGTGTGTTGATAGTGGGTGACTGGAACGCTGTTGTCGGAGACGGCCACGATGACAAAATAGTTCGGAAATATGGGCTAGGAGTTAAGACATGACAGAGGTCAGATGTTACTCGACTTCTGTAAACGGAAAGTTATCCAGGAGCGGACATCTGTTCTGATCACAGTCTAGTTGCTGCAGAGCTGTTTGTTAAATATAAAACAAAAGGTATATAATAGAGGAGAAGTGATATGTCTGGAAATTTGGAAGAAGACAAGGTCAAAGAGTTGGAGAAGAGGCTTTTTGAAATGATACAAACTGAGAAAATGGTACATTGAATTTAATGAAAAATGGGAGAGATTCAGATACGATCTTAGGTTGTAGAGTTAGCAACAAAAAAAGTTCTGCGGACGAAACAAAAAAGTAAAGTGAAAAAAAAAGGGCAGGGTAACTGAAGAAATGCCGGACAAAACTGGAGAAAGAAGAAAATGGAAAAAATATAAACAATAAGGAATGAAGAAAGGTGTAAAGAAAATTAAATTATGAGCTAAGAAGAGAGAATGAACCTGTTAAAGAAAAGCGGATCAGAGAAAACTGTAGCAAAACGGAACGGCTGGAAACAGAAGGTAAATTTAACCTGAGTGCAAAGAAGCTGTGGAGTTAACATTCGTGGAAAGAAGGAAAGGAAGTAAAATGCCTGCTGTTGAACGATCGAATGGCAGATAGTAAGTGAACCTGAAGAACTTAGGGGACGATGTTGCCTACATAGAATGGTTATACGATGGGAATAGCCGACCAGATGAGAATATTATAACTCTGGAGAAGAAAAGAAATAAATGAAGATCAGATTACAGTATACTAGAAGAGGAAATATAGTCAGCCATTAAGGAAATTAAAATGAAAAGGTAACTGGAGTAGACAAAATCAAAGTTAAACTACTCAAGGTCACACAATACACTTAAACGGTAAATGGCGAAGACTTTCTTGAAACTATACCACCAATGGAAAAGAAGAAACGCACTAAGATGCTTGTTGTTTAAAGGGGCCTAACATCGAGGTCATCGGCCCAACGCACTAAGAAATGTGAAGGACACAGGACACTAAGCTTAACATCTCATGTAGCTAAAGTTTTATTGAAAGCAATATACGGAAGGATATACGGACGAATGGAGAATTACACTGGAGAAGAGCAACATGATATTTTTTACAAGCTGCTTTACGTCGCACCGACACAGATAGGTCTTACGGCGACGATGGGACGGGAAAGGGCTGGGAGAGGGAAGAAAGTGGCCGTGACCTTAATTAAGGTACAGCCCCAGCATTTGCCTGGTGTGAAAATGGTAAACCACGGAAAACCACCTTCATGGCTGCCGACAGTGGGGTTCGAACCCACTATCTCCCGAATACTGGATACTGGCCGCACTTAAGTGGCTGCAGCTATCGAGCTCGGTAACATGAATTTCGGCATGGGGATGCCATAGGATTACTGAGAATTATAAGAGGAATTATAGGCTATAGAGAAGAATAGAAAAGTACATGTAGTCTTTAAAGATTAAGATACGGCGTTTGACAGTGTAAGGTGGGATAAGCTCATTAAAATACTTAACAGGACTTGAAAGGAAAGTGGGAAGACTGATCAAGGAATTGTATTACAATCAAAGAGTAAGATTTTGAATGCGAGGAGACTTAACGGAAGAAATCGAACAAGGAGAGGAGTTAGACAGGGCTGCTGCTTATAACGAATTCTGTTTAGCATTTACTTGGCGTAAATCATTCACGAAAAATTGGTTGGAGGCAAGAGAACTGAAGGCATTCGGTTCGCTGATGATATGGCAGTAATAGCTGAGAACTGTAAGGCCTTCCACAAAATGCTTAACTAAACAACAAGTGCGACGAGTATGGAATGGGCAAAAACAAAAAGAAAACAAAATGAATGATGCTTGGATACAAAGACGAAAATGCTACAAACAAGATAGCTAAAGAAACTATCGAGCAAGTGAATAAGTTTATAAATACCTTGGAAATACACTGGCGGGGGGAAAAATATGCAAACACAAAGAAGGGTTGAGCTGGATAACGAACGTTGGTAGGCGTGTTTATACGTCTGAAAGATGTCTTCTTCTTCTTCAATTGCCATATTCGGTTGCCCAGACGTCGGCGATTACTCTGGAGAAAGTTTTTCTGTCTTCTGCCAGTAGGAAGAGTCTCTCAGTTGTCTCAAAACCGGTCCACTGCTTGATGTTGTGTAACCATGTTATCTCTGGTCTGCCAACTCGCCGTTTGCCCTCTATTTTACCCTGGAGAATGAGTTTTATGAGGCCATATTTGTTTCCTCTTAATATGTGGCCTAGATAAGCTATTTTGCGAACTTTTATAGTTATTAGTTCTTGCTTCGTCCTAGCTCTCCTTAGGACTCCATCGTTTGTTATTATATCTGTCCACGGTATTCTAAGCATTCTTCTGTGCAACCACATTTCAAAGGCGGCAAGTCGTTTGATACTTGTGGCTTTTAAGGTTCATGTTTCTGCTCCATATAACAGTACTGACCAGATGTAGCACTTCATTAATCTCTGTCTGAGCTTCAGATTCAGATGATTATTACAGAACAAAGAGCTCATCCTGCGAAATGCAGCTCTAGCGTTCTCAATTCTGCATCTCATTTCCTTATCTGGATCTATACTGCCTGTTATCATGCTACCGAGGTACTTGAACTGGTGGACTTGTTCTATTTTACGGTTGTTTAATGGCAAGGTGACATTTGCATTACTATTTCTGCTAAATACCATTAACTTAGTTTTTTCTACATTTATATTGAGACCATACTGTAAACCTTTGACATGGATTCTGTTCAGGAGTTCTTGAAGGCCTTCTATAGTGTTGCACAGAATCAGAGTGTCATCTGCATATCTAATATTATTGATCAAAACACCATTTACTTTCACACCCAGTTCAACATCATGCAAAGCTTCTTTAAAAATGATGTCAGAATAGATATTAAAAAGGAGCGGCGAGAGTATACAACCTTGGCGTACCTCCCTTCTGATTTTCACATCTGATGTTTTGGTTTGGTTGATTTTGACTGTTGCCTGTTGGCCCCAGTAGAGATTCTGTATGATGCGTACGTCTTTTCCATCGAGATGTTTTCGTTGGAGAATCTCTATCAGTTTTTCATGTTTCACTCTATCAAAAGCTTTCTCATAGTCGACGAAACACGCAAATACATCTTCGTGTAGTTGGCGGCATTTTTGGAGCAGGACATTGTCGCTGAATAAGGCTTCTCGTGTGCCAAAGGCATTTCTGAAGCCCATTTGGTTGTCATCCAAGTCTATTTCGCACTTCGTTCTAATGCGTGCGTGTATCATACGTAAGAATGATTTTAGCATATGACTCATCAGACTTATGAGACGGTAGTCACTGCATTTCTTTGGATGAGACTTTTTAGGTATTGCGATGAATGTTGATTGCAACCAGTCCTCTGGGATTATTCCAGTATCATAAATTGTATTGAAAAGTTTAGCATTTGGTCAACATTCTCTTCAGTTATTAGTTTTAGAACCTCAGCTGGTATCTGGTCTGGACCTACTGCTTTACCATTAGGTGATATTGTGAGGGAATGTATTACTTCTTCTTTTGTTATTTTTGGACCTTTTGCATTGTGTAAGTACACAATTTCACCCCTGTCATCACTAAACAATTCGTTTATGTATTCTGTCCAGGTCTGTATGATTTTTTGTTCATCTAGGATGGGTTTGCTGGTGTCATCAAAGAAAGTCATTGGCGTGTGTTTTCTGTACAGCCCAGCTATTTCTTTTACTTTCTTGTATAACTTGAAACTACCATGGTCTTTATTTAGTTCTTCTATTTCTTCACAGTTCATTGTCATCCATCTTTCCTTGGCTAATCTGATTTTCTTCTTAATCTCCCTTTGTGTCTGTAGGTAGCTGTCTTCTCTGCCCTTTTCTTGTCTTCTCCGTTCCATTAGATCAAGTATTTCATCAGTCATCCATCTCTGCTTCTTTTGCCTTGTTGATGTAAGATGATCCTTACAGACTTTTAACAGTGTATCATGTAATATTTTCCATTGATATTCTGTACTGTTGTCATTGTTGTTGCTATTGTTGGTTTGCATTTTGTTGTTCAGGTCTTGTATTACTGCTTTTTTAATTGTACCATCTCGCAATTTGGTAACATCAAACTTGCTAGACACTTGCTTTAATGTGGTGGTTTTGAATTTCAATCTGATATCTGCCACTAATGGCACATGGTCAGACCCAATATCTGCTCCAGGATACGTTGTTGCTCGTTTGACAATATTTCTAAATCTTTTGTTAACCAGAATATAATCAATCTGATTCCTGATTGGTCTTCCTGTTTCCTTTTCTAGTGGTGAAATCTATGTGTAGAGGCGCCGTTTATGAAGTTTGAACGAAGTGTTACAAAGAACTAGATCTTGCTCTTGGCAGAATTGGAATAGACTGTCTCCTCTTTGGTTAGCTGAACCCAATCCATATTCTCCCACTAAGTCAGACCTTCTACCTTGCCCAATTTTGGCATTGAAATCTCCTGATATTATTATGTCAGTGCTGTTGAGTTCTTTACACACATTATTCAGCATATCATAGAACTCATCAACGTCGTTGTCATGTTTTGTGTCCGCTGTTGGAGCATATACTTGTATAATGCTTACATTAAAGGGCTGACTCTGCATCTGTAACAGCATTATACGATCAGAGATTGGTATGAAGTTTTTGACATATCTGACGTAGTTCGCCGAAACGAACACACCTACTCCATTCCAGTGATTGCGGTCTTGCGGGTTCCTGCCAGAGTAGTAGAGTGTGCCATGTTCATGGCGACACAATCCAGAACCTGGCCAGCGTAGCTCACTGATTCCTAAGATGTTCATTTTCAATCGCCTGGCTTCTTGAATCATATTGTCCAGCTTTCCAGCTGCATATAAACTTCTGAAGTTCCATGTAGCTATACGTAGTTGATTTTTAATTATGTTAAACGGGGGATTCTTAGCACCCCTTGCCCAATTAAGGGCTGCCCGGGACTAGGGGCCTTTGATTTATTCTTTCTCTCCATAGTAACTTCCTGGGAATATTGTCACTGGGGTGGTTTCCTGTAGCCTTCCCCTGGATGAATACAGCCGCTCCTAACATGGAGAACAGACGCTGGGCGTAGCCGCCCTCTCTGGATCAGACGCTACCTGCCTGTTGGTCCGCGGGAGGTATTTCATTTTCCCTCCTACCACCCATATCTGGGAAGCATTCCCCTATCCGCCACCTGGGGACGCGTGGCACTAGTAGCGGCCCCATGACGTTGCACATCAAGTTTGCTTTAAATACGGGCTTACTGTGCGAGAGCGTTAGTTACCTGTGAGATTGGACGGAGTAACTACGAGTGGGTCACGAATGCCTTTACGACGACGAAGAGGCCAGTATCAACAGCTCACTGCGGTTGAACGAGGCCGTATAATAGGGTTACGTGATGGTGGATTTTCCTTCTGCGCTATTGCAGAACGACTTGGCAGGAATGTCTCCACTGTGCATGCGTGCTGGCAGCAGTGGTCACGAGAAGGTACGCTCGCAAGAAGGCGAGGCTCCGGACGTCCCCGTGGCACCACCGAGAGAGAGGACTGCCGTATTCGGCGTATGGCTGTGGCACAACGGACTGCTTCTGCAGCAGCAATTCGAGCGGCAGTTGGCACCACAGTAACGCAACGAACTGTTCAAAATCGGTTACTTGAAGCGCAGCTCCGAGCCAGACGCCCTGCGGCGTGCAATTCCACTTACCCCAAACCACCGCCGTCTGTGACTTCAGTGGTGTCAAGCGAGAGCTCATTGGAGGATGGAGTGGAGGTCCGTTGTGTTTTCAGATGAAACCTGGTTCTACCTTGGTGCCAGTGATGGCCGTGTGTTGGTTAGGAGGAGGCTAGGTGAGCGTCCGCATTCCACCTGCCTGCAGCGTCGACACACTGGACCCTACACCGGGAGTTCTGGTCTGGGGAGCAATTTCCTACGACAGCAGGAGCACTCTCGTGGTTATCCCACGCACCCTGACTGCAGATGTATACGTCCGTATGGCGATTTGACCTGTTAAACTGCCATTCATGAACAGCATTCCCGGGGGTGTTTTCCAACAGGATAATACACGCCCCCATGCCAACCCAACGTGCCCTACAGACATGTTACCTTGGCCTGCTCGATCCCCGATCTGTCCCCAATCGAGCACGTACGGGTCATCACTGGACGATAACTCTAGCGCCATCCACAACCGGCATTAACCATCCCTGTAATGACCGACAAAACGCACCAGCCAGGGAACTCCATCCCACAAGCTGACATCTGGCACCTGTACGACACAATGCATGCACGTTTGCATGCCTGCATTCAACAGTCAGGCGATTACACCGCTTATTAATGGACCAGCATGGCATATTTGCAGTGGCTTCTCTCGCGCGGATATTAATCTGTAGTCTTGTACCTTTAATCAATTAAATATGTTACCTCGAAAAGTATGCTGGCAAAATTTCCGTTCTAAATTCCTTATTTCATGGTGTTAGGATTGTTTTATCCGCCAGTGTATTATAACTGTAGACCTTCGATCAATCCATAACAGATATAAAAACCCGAATAGCCATAGCTGAGGAAAGCTTCAACAAGAAGAAAAACCTGTTTTGTGGTCCGCTAGAAAAAGGATCCAAGAAAGGCAGTAGCCTACAATGTTATGTATGGAGTAACGATCTATAAGGTGCAGAAAGGAAGAAGAAGACTCGAGGCATTCGAGGTGTGGATTTGGAGGGAGAATAGTATTAGTGAGCTGGGAAGATGGAATAACCAACGCGGAAGTACCGAAGAGAGTGAGAGAAGAGAGAAAGATGATAGATGTGATTCGAAATAGAAAGCAAAATTTGATAGGGCATAATCCACGATAGATTCCTTATTAAGAGTAGCGATGGAAGGGATGGTAAACGGGAAACGGGGAAGGGGAAGGTGAAGATACCAGCTACTAGAAAAGGAAAGGAAGGATATACAGAGATAAAAAGAAGAGCACAAGAAAGACATGGAAGTCACATGCTGAAAGGCAGAACAACCTATGATGATGACACTCAAATTTAGCCTACTTTTGTACTTAGTGATATACATTGTAATTTTGAGCCAATTTCAATATTATAAGGGGCAGTCATATTCAAACCATACACCAGACTTAACACATAAGTTATACCACGCGAAACGTGGCAACTCTGTTGTTACGTATTGATACTGCCATCGCTGTGGTAGCATAGTGATAGCTCACAGGTGCACGCAGTTGTTGGTAGTGTCGGAGACGGAGGGGTGCGGAGCGGAGCAGTTGAGACGTCATCACCCGATTGTACCGAGTGAATGTAATGTGGCGGCACGTTTAAATACGTTATTGGTATGGCAACGTAAATTTTTCTCACAACATAACTGTTTTGCTGAATACAGCAGTGTTGTTTTCTGCTGCAGAAGCAGACCTGCTAATTTCATCCTTGTGATGCCTCTTGATATGATGCCACAAATTTGTTACGCCACCAACTGTCGCGTAAATGCAGCCGCAAAATTTGCATTTTTCTGAATTTTTAACATCAGTAATTTCACTCTAAAAATTTATTCAATTCCTTAAATATTCCAAACATGAATACCATGTAAAAATGGGATTAAATATCAAACTAATATCACAATTATTATATCATATACTTTGCATTATCTACGAAACATAACAAGCGGAGGAAATATAGACGCGAATTAAGAAGCACAGACTGAATACGGGTACAATACTCTTACAAGGGGAGGCCACGACGTTCGGATCACGGAGTATCTTCAAACTTTGTACACATTTAGTAGTCCATTAAGACAAAACAATGTGGTCTTCGCTTGTTAAACATGTGTCGTGCGCTACACTGTGCTCTGGTAGTGGTGGGGACGGAGCGAGTAGAACTGTAGAGTAACTCGGTTCTTCAGGTTTACGTGACGTCACAGCGGAGCACCGATTCGACTCGAATACTCTTTACAGCGCTGCGGGTGCTTCAGTAAACCTCCCAGTCAGGGTACACTGGCAACACCACTGTTCTGTTGTTTAGACTCCAGACTGAGACGTCTGTTCTATTTGTGTTTTCTTATACTACATATATCTTCGTTTAAAGTTGTTGCGCTATATTTTCTACTGATATTTGTAATAAGAAAGAAGCAATAATGGCATGACAGTCCTCCCAAGCATGACAGTATTTTACTAGCAGTCCAAGTAGAAAATCCGCTACTTGTAAAATTTGCAATCAAATCTATTGTGCAGGTGGAGGAACGTTAAATTTATGGAATCACATAAAACAGGCGCATCGTAAGGACATGGTACACATTGTGAAAGTAATTCCATCCCTACGTATGGATGAGACAGTGCAGGAAAAAAAAAATAAGTTGCATAGGAGTTTGGCTACTTTTGTATGCGAAGACATGCAGTCACTGAGGGTTGTAGATAATAGAGCCAGACCTGTAGCTTATATCCTTTCCAACAGAAAAAAAAAGAGCAGGGTCATCGTAGCTCGATTGGTAGAGCTACCAACGCTAACTTGGGAGGTTCTGGGTTCGGATCACACTGGTGACCGGTTGGCAATTTTTTTTTTCTGTACTTAACATCTCTTCGGCGCGTACTAAATGTACGTAGCACGACCTAATAGGTTGAAAGTCGATTTCGATTACAATGCGGTCTTGAAAATTCAATATTCATTGACCCTTAAGTGAACCTGCACTTGCTTACCTTAGCGTATCTGCTACGTCTGTGCCCGCATAGGAGGTGTTTTCATGCGCTGGACAAATTCTTTCAGACCGAAGGGTGTCGCTTTCTGCAAAACGAGCTGAAACTCTGATATTTCTGAATGGAAATTCCTCCTATATAACGCCTGTTCCATGCAATACAGAACACAAACGGTACTTCCCTTACTCTCTGTGTACAACGTATTGTGTCTTGATTTTAATGCTTGTCACAAGATGAAGAATTGAGTTCATTTGTATACTTTACTTATTTCCATTACTGATGTTATCTTAACAGATATTTCATTTAACTCCTTAGCATATAGTTATAAATGAAATGTTTGACATTATATGAGTTTAGGCACATTTCAAAGCACGAGATTATTTCGTTTCGTCAATTATCACATTATGGAATAAGGTACGTTTATCCATATGCATTAATATTTATTGTATTTATTTATTCATTTCTATGTCTATTTCTTTATTTTTGTCTACTTGACATGCCTCATATTAAGCACAGATGTATAATTACACTGTTTGTTACGTTATGTGTTAAATTTATATTACATTATAAAAATTGTGCAAATAACCAATAATAGAAAGTACGGAGCATTGTACCACTGATAATAATTGATAATCTTCTTTATAAATGTAAACTGTAGCTTAGAAGGTCAACATAAAGTTTAAATTTACCGCTATAAAGTTGTACTCGGTTTAACCGAGTAATGACGTCACAGTACTTGCTCCGAACCGAACCGCTCCGTCCCCGCCACTATGCTCTGGTCCTCCGCGAGTACTTGCAGTTGTAAGCGGAGGGGATCGGTGGTGCGATCTACCGCTACAACCGGATTACTCATCGCTCATCAGTATTACTCGCTCCGCTCCCAGCTCTAGTTGTTGGGTTATGGCTTTTTTGGTGCGCGGACTGGCCAAGTGTGTTCGTCCAGCTGTAGAAATGGTGGCAAGCACAGAAGAGCAGAGAAGTGTGGTTCGTTTTCTGGTGCCTGAGAGTGCTGGAGAACGCTAAGCTCAACATCGCACGTCTGTTGTGTATGGCGAACACTGCATGTCCATAACGAGTGGCATACGAGATATCGAGAAGGGCGCACATAACTGCAAGGTGATGCCCATCGAGTCATTACTCCTGATGTTAGGGCGGACTGATGGCCTTATCCGGGAAAACCGACGAATCACGGAGGAAGAAATTCGTGTTCAGGTCGGCATTAGCCATGGCTCTGTGCATTTCATTATCAAAATTTGCGCGCAATGGATTCCGCGCTACTGACGGAGGAACAAAAGATTGACAGAATGGCGTCATGTTTGAGTGATTTGCAAAGAGTGTGCATTTCTGTCCTGTAAGCCTATCATCAAAGGGGACGAAACGTTGTTTCATTCGGAAGAGGAAGTACAAGAGTGGGTGTGGTTGTGCATTCCTCAGCGACCTACCACTTTCTACAAAACTGAAATTGATCGCCTCGTCTCCCAGTGGGATAAATGTATTAACGTTTTTAATACTTATTTTTCAATAAAACCATACTATGGTCATGTGTGTTCGCTTTTCATTTGACTGCCCCTTAGGCCTATATATTGTTTTCAAATCTCTATCTACACCAACCAATAGACTCGTTAGTCTAAATGGCAGCTCATAAGCTAGTAAATTCGAATGTAATAACTCCAAGGAACATCTACGTCTATTTCCAACTCCTTAGGTAAACTTAAAATATTCGCGTAACAGAGGAATGTTCTAGGAACAACTGTGGCCAGGTTGCACTATCTGATGTTCCACGAGAAATGTGTATGAGTTGACCACTGTTTAATAACTGACCTACATGTAAGCTGCAATTAACGTTTAACGATAAGCAATATGTTAGCCTCCCATTCCACTCACATTGCTGACGCCATCAAATAATTATAATAATAATAATACAGTAATAATAATAATAATAATAATAATAATAATAATAATAATAATAATAATAATAATAATAATCTGTTCTTTGTTAAAGAAGAATTTTCGAAACTGCAACAAATTCACAAGTGTAATTATTATTATTATTATTATTATTATTATTATTATTATTATTATTATTATTATTATTTCCGTATTATTATTATTTTATCTTGAGATTACTATTATTTTGTTATAATTATTATTCAATTCCATTATGCAATGCTTGTCGCTTGCGTATTTGTAATTGAGTGTATGCATATATACGTATATGTAGATTAACATTAAATACCTGTACAGTGAGAGTTTCAATGTATCAGATGTGGATGTGACATTGTTATATTGTGCTATACTGCTGACATTTCTGCCAAGTCATCGCCACGTCATGGCTACGTCATCGTGAGCTTTTAGCAATGCGCTCAGAGACTCAGCCGCCCCAGGGGATTTCACCAGTACATGCAACAGTTTGAGGCGTTGTGGGAGTATGTCATTGTTATTTCTGGAGATTACGTAGCTGTGTCAACCAACGTCTATAAAAGGTGGATGCATATTGTAGCATTAGTCATTAGTTAAACGGAAGCTGAACAGTGAAGAAGTCTACGGGATGAAGAGGCCTCAGTCGGTCAGTCAACGAGTGTGAACGAGAGATGGAGAAGACTCAGTGAGCCATTAATCATTGATCATTGAGAGAGTGAGGCCAAAAGTGGTCGGTCATTTAGTTGAAGACACGGACGCAAGGGCTTACCACGGAGTCAGAGAGGGATACCACCTGCCATGAGGTAATACCATATTGACTTACAAAGAAGTCAGATGATATGGAGAAGAAGCAGTCACAAGGATGTATCAACAAGTTAGGCGTGACACACATACAGTAAACACCAGATTTAAGGAATACGTCGTTATTACACTCAAAGTGTTGAAGGTACAGTCAAGTGAAACAGTGAGGGATATATTTTGTATAAATTGTTAAATGTCCGGTCAAGAAGAATTCAAATTCATACCTACTTTCTTTCAGTTGCAATGTCTTAATTTCATATTCTCATCTGTTTTATCACAACAAGACTCACTATTTATATATATATTATTTAAAGAATATATTTTGTTCTATCAAACGAATTCATAGTTTTATTTCAATGACAGTAAAATATCTTAACCTCAAAATTAATGGAGAAACCGAACGCCAATCTCCTTTTCCCAGAACTTATATCGTATGTTGTCAAAAGTAAGCTTATTACCCCACACCCTAGAGATAGTCAAGATTCTCATTCTATTATTGCTGTACTGAGTGGTAGCTGGCGCCCTTCAAATAACGTATGTGTAAGTAAGCAGGTAAGAAGTAAGTGTGAGTCCAGGGTTCGACGATTGTGTATTTTATTTAATGAATATTAATTTTCATAATTTTCATGTTAAATGCAGATATTCAGATTTTTCAAGTTAAATGCAGTTTTATAATATATGTTTCAAAAGATAGTCAGCGAGTCACGAACATATACACCCTGAGCTTGAAGCTCCCCAATTACAATTTTAACAAGAGTACCACTGGTCTCTACAATAAATACTCGAGGAGACTGAGTTCCAAAATTTACAAGAGAAGAAGGAGCGACTTGCTCCACACAATTACTCATTAGGAGACTATTCTGTAAAATTTACAAATCCCAGGCCTTCTTTAAGGCACAATCTACATTTTACCGAAAACCAAACAGTATTCAGTTTCTTATCTGCTCAACAATCGAAATTACAGTACACAGAAAAACAGAATGAAGAATAGTGAACTTTAACAGGGGCAATAGGTGCCTATCCTACCTGGCCTTAGTTAAAAAAGAAAAGGTTAGTGTGACTGGCCGAAAATCAAAATGTTAGGAGGCGAACTCTGACACTCCTTGAAATTCACATGAAAATATGTAAAACCCTATGTGGGCTAATGGCCCGACGTTACAGAGCCTAAGCCTATACAAACCGAGGAAAAATAAACATTTACAAAATTAAGAGATAGATATTAAAGATTACAAAATCACAGTCACCTCAATATCAAATTGAAAGGGAATACAAGAGGGTTCCGTCTCTTTATTCCCTAAGTTACTTTAAGTTCTTTGGACTTGTTTGAGAATTTACATTGCAAAAGTATTTGAAACCTTCCCCTCGATCTATCTTTCAGAGACGATTACATGATTACACGGAGTCTGCCATTACCTTGAGCTGGAGGACCTCCCGGAGATGGACGAGGCAGCCCTTCCCCTGCCTCCATTACGAATACACTTTCTCTGGGCCGAAGCCCTGACACCCCACCCATCAATTTCCAATGGACAATCAAATAAATATCAAAATTTTCTCACTGGTGAATTAAATAAATGTACAAAATTCCTTACTGGCTACAATATTAAGTTGGCGGGAAGAGATAGAAATGTTAATAACTTTTTAGAACACCAAAAACAATTTACAAATAATTCAGTTTTACCAACTAATGACTACTAAATTTCTACTGAAATTTAATTGTCCATCCTCCCAACAGAGGGAGCACCTAGGTTGGCAGTAGAGACCTCTGTCGAAAAACGTTCAAACTTCTTCTACCACACATTTTAAAGTACAAGCTGCAGATGGTCTTCTAAAAGGCGTTTAATTTAATTACACGGAGCGGGTGTACGTCCAGTATTATTATTATTATTATTATTATTATTTTCCGAAGTCGTTAAAGTCCTTAATATTAGTCCGACTGACACAGACACAATCGAAGAACTATAATGGGAAACTTAAAGTTCCATGTCCGAGGTACAAAGAAGCGATTGTTCCCATTATTGCAGTGTATCTCTACAACCGTGGTCACCAACGGCGATCCGGACCAGTCAAACACTGAATAAATACTGAAATGTTAGTAAATTTGCTTTGTTTATTGAAGTATTTTACAATTTTAAATAATGCAGTGATTAAACGTTAAGAGTCTGTCACATTTTACTTTACGATGCTTTTCAGCAGTTCATGAGTGCATGGTATTATATGTTCCTCGCATTTAGCCATCTATTTTATCAGACTTAAGTTTATTACCTTTTTTTTTTTCAATTCGCTTTACGTCTCGCCGACACAGATAGGTCTTATGGCGACGAAGGTGTACGAAAGTGCTGGGATTGGAAAGGGAGTGCCCGTGGCCTTATGGTACAACCCTAGCATTTGTCTGGTATGAAAATGGGAAAACACCGAAAACCATCTTCAGGGCTTTCGACAGTGGGGTTCGAACCCACTATCTCACAAGCCACACAATAATATATACTGTATATATACACATGACAGACACAGAAAAGAAATGACGTAAATGGCAGACAGAAAATGTCACCTGAAACAGTCTCTCTCACTCCACAAACTCCCTGGATGTTCTGACATTCACGTATTTTTTTTACATGACTAAAAATCAATACAAATGTCTGATAAAATAACAGCAGTAAAAAGACACAAATTATATATTTAAAACACTATTTTTGAGAAATTGGGCTAAAATCGCTTACCCTCTGTTTGACAGAAGAACCGGCACGGTGGTTGGAGACAGTCTCTTTCACACCGCACACTCCTTGGATGTTCTGACATTCACAATTCATAATTTGTACTTCTCTTCTTCTTCTTCTTCTTCTTCTTCTTCTTCTCTTTTTCAACGTGACGAAAATCAATGCAAATTTTTTATTAAGTATCAGAGGTTAAAAGAGTGGAAAAAAGACACAAATTATGTATTTAGGTCACTATTTTCGAGAAACTCGGCTACTCTCTGGTTGGCAGGAAACAGAAGAACTGGCACACTGGTTGGAAGTGGTGCTCCAATATTAATCAATTTTGAGAGCATTACTGTTCGTGCCGCACTGTACTTTGAACAAACAAGTACAACGTGGTTCAAATCTGCGACACGCGGAGGGTCACACTCACACGTGGGAGACTACCATTTTGGTTCAACATACACTTCCGAATTTGCAGTTTCAAAACTGAACTTTACTACAAAGAACACAGGTAAACCAACGAACACTGAAAAGACTTGTTAAGAATTTACATCAAGATTCCAGACAAACTGTTACACAAAATTAATGTAATTTTTCTTATTAATAACAATACTTACGCAAACTTTGTACATCAGAGTAGCAGTAACTCTTTAATATATCTTTTTAGAAGTTGAAATTTTTTTTGTTTCATTCGTGCGATTCATTCCATTAACATTAGAGTACATTAATGTTTCACTATTAATTTTGAGAGTATTATTATATCTCGTATGCTCAGTAATTCCGGACACCCGCTTCATTTAGTGTTTTGAAAATGGGTCTAGGCCTACATGAAATCTGGTCTAGAAGATCGTCCTCATTTCGAGACAAGAGAACACTGCCAATCATAGCTACTTTCTAACGCCTAATGACCTCTTCCTTCCTTTTTTAAAAAAAATATGAGGTTAATATCATACTACGAGCCAGTCTAGATGGTGTCTGCCGAGAAAGAAATCAGTGTTAATCCGCGAAAACAGTAATAGCCATGTGCCAAGTGCCAGCAACTTCGTAGGAGCGAGTAAAGCGGCTAACCCATGCATAAAGTCGTAAGAAATTCAATCTTGTCCTTATCACTTGACGCCAGCCGCAGAGCGCCTCTCCTCGTGTGGCACAGGGTGTTTCAGTATACCACTACGTCAACTCAAATATTCCGTTATTTTTCTGAGCTACGTGCAATACCGTTTTAGAATTCAAAATACCCATTTATCAATCGATAGTAAATCATTCCGTTGATTTGTCTGTTTATCACACCACTGAGTCTCTGGGATCTACAGACTGCATATTTCCACGAATCTGTATATAGTAACATCACCAAGATATAATAACGTTCGATCTTAGCAAAAGTCTGCCATATCAGAAGATATGGGGAAGGGGAAAAAGAATCATTGTCATTAGATACAATTTGCAAGATCTCAACAGGTAGGGTTTCAATATAATTTTCGATTTTTTTGAATTTAAAATGGCGAGTGAAAAAGGAAAGTATAAAATATGTTCGACTCCCACCATTTACAGGCTGATTATCCACAATGGATTGATGACTCAGTTCAGACGGAGTTAGTGTCCTGGTCATCTACCCCGAGACAGAAACAGAGTCTGACCCTTCAACGCATGAAAATAACTTGTAAAGAAAGAGATGTGCAACGAAATGTGTGAGAATTTAAATTAAGGACTCCATATGTCTCGTAAAACTATTAACGTCGGAGAGGATCCATATTTTGGCGAGCATCAGTGTCGTTACATCTATAAAAAAAGGAGTTACTGCATAATAAAATGAGCTTCGCGACTGGGTATATTACGTTAGCAATGGATTTTGTAGATAACAGACTCCAGATATAATCAAGAGGAGTATGGTTTCTTTTTCAAATTTTAAGTTCAAAACGGATAAAATCGTTTGTCTATCCAAATTAACTAACGCGAGGTACGTTACTAAAAATAGTAAAAATATTAGTGATGTTGGAATTCACTTTACTTAAGGAGTTTTGGGAGCGTACTTCAAGATCAGCCTAGGAAGCAGGATGATAACCACATACCTACTCCTACAGCTTTCGGTCAATTAAGAAAGGGACGTCGGAGTCCGGATTGAACAGTCTTGTTATAGAGCGAAAGCGTATGACCTCTGGAATCAGGCTTAACAAGGAGAGGGTCAGGGACGCAGCCTACGGATTGTAATGAGACCCAAGAGGCGTAATGTAATATCTTGCCCACATCGGAGGAAGATACATATTATCTAAGAATGGTGCTCAATATGAAAAGTAACGCGCGTTATCTCAAATGTAGTCTCCCATTAAACAAATAAAAATCGAGAAAAAGTTCAGAGACAATGTTTCTGTTTAACATTAAAATGGCGTAACTTCATCCTTAAGGGAATGCTTGCATTGTTTTGCTTGTTTACAAGTTGTTTTACGTCGCACCGACACAGAAATGTCTTATGGCGACCATGGGATAGGAGAGGGCTAGAAGTGGAAGGAAAACGACCGTGACCTTAATTAAGGCGTGAAAATTGTAAACCACGGAAAACCATATTCAGGGCTGACAGTAGGGTTCGAAGCCACTATCTCCCGAATGCAAGCTGATACCTGCGCGACCCAAACCCAATACGTAAGCCACGACTGCTTTCTTCCCAATTCTAGTCCCCATTAAGTACAACCGAGCTCGATAGCTGCAGTCGCTTAAGTGCGGCCAGTATCCAGTAATCGGGAGATAGTGGGTTCGAACCCCACTGTCGGCAGCCCTGAAGATGGCTTTCCGTGGTTTCCCATTTTCACACCAGGAAAATGCTGGGACTGTACCTTAATTAAGGCCACGGCCGCTTCCTTCCCAATCATAGGCCTTTCCTATCCCATCGTCGCCATAAGACCTATCTGTGTCGGTGCGGAAACGGCGAGGTGCCACAATTTTGACCCGCAGGAGATCTTGTACATGCCAGTAAATCCACCGACACGAGGCTGATGTATCTGAGCACCTTAAAATACCACCAGACTGAGGCAGGATCGAGCCTGCCAAGTTGGGGTCAGAAGGCCAGCGCCTCAACCTTCTGAGCCGCTCAGCCCGGCAGAGAGACATGAGAGTCATTACAACTTGCAAGACTCATGGATTATAACTGAGGTATCTGAAACCTAGGCAGCGTATGTTTATAAGAAAAGTGCGAGGCCTACAAACCCCACTTCCATACTATAAAGAAAAATATAAGTTAACATCTATAGAAATAGTTAGCGTTACGGCTGGAGTTAGAGGCACAAAAACAGCCAGAATTGCACAGTTCTGCAAGCCATTCAGATTAGATAACAAAAATTTATGAACATGGTGGCCTTGGAGAATGTAAAGGGTTCAGTTTCTCTACTGAGGAGCCAACTGTTTTAGTTTTAAGTCACGTCTAAACGAAGCCCTTCATATTCATGCTGTCGTTCCTGATTCAAGCCTGGAACAGGCTACAATCGAAACACCCTCAACTGCAGATAGATGAGAGACGATGTTCCTCCAGAATTTCGTGGCATGCCGTTAATCGCGTCAACAGTTCCTGGATTCGACCTACTCCGTAAGATATTGTCAAGACTAAATCGTATTAGAACCAACTGTGAAGTGAAATGAAATGTCTTTTAGTGCCGGGATATCCCACGACGGGTTCGGCTCGCCAGGTGCAGGTCTTTCTAGTTGACGCCAGTAAGCAACCTACGCGTCGTGATGAGTATGAAATGATGATGAAGATAACACATACACCCAGCCCCCGTGCCATTGGAATTAACCAATTAAGGTTAAAATCCCCGACCCGTCCGGGAAGTCGAACCCGGAGTACGTTCAAGTGAACAAGTTATCCTCTTCACAGTGAGACTGGTGTCACTCACCCAAAAATGTGCCACTAGAGCTTACAGAGCCGTGCGGTTAGGAGCGCGCAGCTGTGAGCTCGCATCCGGGAGATAGTGGGTTCGACCACTGTCGGAAGCCCTGAAGATGGTTTTCCGTGGTTTCCCATTTTCACACCAGGCAAATGCTGGGACTGTACCTTAATTAAGGCCACGGCTGCTTCCTTCCCATTCCTAGGCCTTTCCTGTCCCATCGTCGCCATAAGAGTTATCTGTGTCGGTGCGACGTAAAGCAAAAAAAAAAGCCTACAGAGGTGACTAGTCTGATTTTATCGTTCTGACTCTTGCACTAGTGGATTATCTAATTTAGGTATTATATTACACATTCTTAAATATGTTTTAGTACCATACACTTAATAATAATAATAATAATAATAATAATAATAATAATAATAATAATAATAATAATAATAATAATAATAATAATAATAATAATAATAATAATAATAATAATGTGGTATAACATGTCCTATGGTCGAGGGGTAGCGAGCCTGCCTTTTACCCGGAAGCCCCGGATTCGATTCCCGGCCATGTCAGGAATTTTTACCTGTATAAGAGAGCTGGTTTGAGGTTCACTTAGCCTACGCAAGAACAATTCAGAAGCCATCTGACGGTGAGATGGTGGCTCCGGTTTAGGAAGCCAAAAATACCGGCCGACAGGTTTCGTCGTACTCACCACAGGTCATCTCGTAACCTGCAGGCTTTCGGGCTGAGCAGCGGTCACTTGGTAGGCCAAGGCAGGGCTGTAGCGCTATTGAGGGGGCGGGGTAGAATAATAATAATAAGAAGAAGTAGAAGAAGAAGAAGAAGAAGAACTGTGATGTTTATGAAAAGTCATATTTTGTCCTTTGCCTCTATTTCCATTCCTGTCTGGTTTTTATCGCAAATCGGATGGTTCTCGTCACCAATCAGTGGTTTCTGTTTGTCATATAAATGCATATTTCGGACTTATTTTGACATTAGGTCATATTTTGAGCATTTTTGGTGAAATCGACATATTCTACTCATATTTGGGCGGTTTGACGGCAGCTCTAGCTGTACATTTGCAGCAGTAAGTAGATATATAGAGAAAACTCCGCTCGCTTAGGCGTTTGCTTTCACGTAAACATGTGTCATTTAAAATTATTTTATACATCCCGGCTCGAAAAAGTAATTCCTTTATTCACGACACGATGATCAGCATAATATATTTCTAGTTCAATGCCAACAGTGGCGGAGAATGAAGAAGATAGGCCTATATATAATCGAACGTTATCACAGTGCACTGACTTACTTTTAATTCCTTTAGGAATTTACTGTTTCAACTTTAAATTTTTAATACTAACTGATTATTTCATTCTAAAATTGTAAATATAAGACTAATTTATGGATTCCTTGAATCCTTTTCTTCCTCATTATCAAACGTCCAACAGTGTATGTAAATATATTCCGACTTTAAGAAATGTTCTACAGTTCTCTTACAGAACTTACTTTAAAGGTAGGCGTACTGTACACAGAGTCAGATAATCTGTTTGATAGCACAGTCAATAAAAATGGACGATGAAGGCAATATATTCATTCACAAAACTGATATGAAAATGACAAATAAATAGGCAAGAATTTAGCGTAATAAGTTTTGCACTTATAATTAGTTTTTTAAAGTTCATATTTGCTTGCATATTTCGCGACGAGTGTTTGGTCTTAAATAACCGAGCCCTAGTTATAAGTGACAAGCGGAGCAGCTGACCTTTTTATTCCAGAACACATCTCTCTCTCTCTCTCTCTCTCTCTCTCTCTCTCTCTCTCTCTCTCTCTCTCTCTCTCTCTCTCTCTCTCTCTCTCTCTCTCTCTCTCTCTCACACACACACACACACACACACACACACACACACACACACACACACACACACACACACACACACACACACACACACACACACACACACACACACACACACACACACACACACACACACACACACACACACACACACACACACACACACACACACACACACACACACACACACACACACACACACACACACACACACAGATGATAAGACGTACGATTGGAATGCTTTGTCTACCAAGCAGCCTCTAAATAGATGACGCTGTTGAAAATAATAAAACTGCATTTATTTAATACGAATACCTCAAAGAAAAAGAAACAGAACAGCTTTCAAGTTTTCCAGCAGACGTACAATTACTAATTTTCAGACTACCTACAAACATCTGTACCCAGCGAGTTGGCTACTCGCTGTGGGCCGTGTAGCTGTAAGCTTCCATTTGGGGGATGGTTGTTTCGATTCTCGCTGAGAATGGTTTTCCGTGGTTTCTCGTTTCCACATAAAGCAAATGTCTGTGTTCTAACACAGGATCGCGTCCGCTTCCTTCCTAAGCTCTCTCCCATTCCTTCATCGCCGAAAACCATCATTGCGACGTTAAATCACTAGCAGAAAGAAAAGGAGAGAGTGAGAGAGAGAGAGAGAGAGAGAGAGAGAGAGAGACATCTTGCTCGTCATCACAGATCACAGACTGCCACAGACCTATCATTATGAAGCCACAAGAGAGTTAATGAGTTACGAGTAAGAAGCAGACTCCTCCAAGGATCTATAACGACGTTCGTTCATTTCATAATGAGGCATGAACTGTTTAAAAGCGAGTGGTACATGAGCCATCCGAAACTCAGAGTAAAGTCTGTAGGAATCTTCAACACAACTATAGATACTACTAAGACCCACAGTAACTAGATCCAATTCCCGTCTTTGAACTAGACTGTACCAGAGAACACTTCACGCCAATTTCCTTTTATTACATATACGATAGTTATCGCAGTAATAAATGACAAGCACACTACCTATGGACGGAAGTATCGACTATCAGGAAGGTCATAACTCCCAATTACAACCTATTCACGCCACATTCCTTCCACAACATCGAGATGACAAAATATTCCTTTCACTCAGAAGATAATGATCCTGTAGCTTTGCCTCTCAAAACAACAATCACTAGCATAATTATCATTCTGGAAATGCCAAAAGTGTGTGTGCCGACACATTCCATACTGAATAGACATGAGCCAGTTTTTAGAAGTCTTCTTACCGGCCACAACAACCCTTCAAGTATTAAAAAAGGAAGAAAAAACATGGCACTACAGCCCTTATGGGCCTTAGCCTACCAAGCGGCCACTGCACAGCCTGAAGGCTTGCAGATTACGAGGTGATGCGCGGTCAGCGCTACGAATCCTCTCAGTTGCTATTTTTGGTTTTCTAGAACAGGGCCCTTTCTTCCCAATCCTAGCACTTTCTCATCCTTGCGTCGCCGAAAAGCTTCAATGTGTTAGTGTGACGTTAAACCATTAGCTGAAATAGCGTTTGGCCTTGAGTACCGGGAGTATCCGAGGACATGTTCGGCTCACCAGGTGCAGGTCTTTTGATTTTACACCCGTAGGCGACCTGCGCGTCGTGATGAGGATGAAATAATGATGGAGACGACACATACACCCAGCCCCCGCGACAGCGAAATTAACCAATGATGGTTAAAATTCCCGACCCTGTCGAAAATCGAACCCGGAACCCCTGTGACCAAAGGCCAGCACGCTACCCATACAGCCATGGAGCCGGACAACCATTACCTAAACAAAATATTTAAAACTAATGGGTACAATGATTCTGTCAGGTAAAATCTTAACCCGTATTCTTTGAACAATTTTGAAGGAAGTAAAACAGGCTGAAGGTGATTAAAATGATTTTCCTCCTACCCTTCCAGAGACATAGTGATTTAACGTCTGACTAACTGGTTTTTGGTGCCATACTTCTTTAATAATGCTATTTGCTTTACGTCCCACTAACTACTCTTTTACGGTTTTCGGAGACGCCGAGGTGCCGGAATTTTGTCCCGCAGGAATTCTTTTACGTACCAGTAAATCTACCGACACGAGACTGACGTATTTGAGTACCTTCAAATACCACCGGACTGAGCCAGGATCGAACCTGCCAAGTTGGGGTCAAAAAGCCAGCCCGGCCCATACTTCTTTATCATGGGGGTTGATTCTTAAGTCATGGCATATATTTTATATCTCCGTAAAATGTGCCAACACTGGAAATTTAATACACACAGTACAAATTTGAAAGTATGTGATAGTACTTCGTAATATTGCCACCCGAAAGGTGCACTTCGTAATGCTGTCACCCAATGGTGTACTTCGCAGTATTAACATCCGATACAGTACGCATGCAGGAATAGTTTTATAGTTTTATTCACGTTCAGCTTGTTTAACTACCTTCAAAGTAGTCTCCCAAGTTGCCCAAGGTTCGTCGCCGCCGACAGAGAAGATGGAGAATGCCATCGGTCGCATGTGATTCATTTACGTGTTCTAAGTTACATCACGCCGAACTTGAGTCACAATGTCATAAATGTTGGCAAAACGTTTACCACGTTCCACTTTAGGAATGAGATTAAAGTCTTAATGACTAAGATTAGAGAAGAGGGAAGGTGTGGCAAGACCTCCCATTTCGCACCGCTGTCCCCAAACGACTGATCGTATGAATCTACCTACTTAATTTTCCTATATTTCTGAATAGAATGTATGACTATAATAATATTCCTTGTCACGTCAAAATCTATTTTCCTAACGCACGTATTACTTTTCCTTTATTCTTCAACATTTGTAACCCCTCCCACAAAAATAAAGAAAAGACACTGTAGGTATGCGATTAAGCAAGCGGTAGCGAGGTTCAAATTCCGGTGACTCTAGAGTGGAATTTTCAACTAAAAATCACAATATATCAGGAAATGGCAAACATACGACGGCCTCCTCCACCCTCCCATTATTTATGACTTTACAGACAGTAATACAAGTACTTATCTACCACAGCATCAAAAGTTATCGGAAGAACTTCCCACTCATCAAGTACATGTTGGCCATGGTGCCCTAGGCCGCTTACAATAAAGCAACAATTAACACCACTAAACATAAACAGGTACAATGAGGAACATTTTAGATGTGATTCTGTTCCGCAAATGATCACCTTATCTAAGCAAGAAGTAATAAAAATCATACCGAATAGTGCAGAAACAATATTAAAATCCATGAATTCACATATACCTAGTACCCTAGCATCGCAGTATTCACAGTATCAGTAGAAAGTAGCAGCAATGCTCATGAATCTGGTCCAAAGAGGTTTATGTGAAATCCGTACACAGTGATGAGATTCAAAATCTCATCCCGTATTGACAGTTTCGAATCGAAACCGCAGTAGAGAAAAGCTACAGACGAAATTCCTATGATTTATCTTCAGTAGTAGTACTTTTCACATTAAAGTAATCAGGGATCATTACAAAAGTTTATTCACTTACCTATCCTCGATCCTACGACGAAGGTTCATTTCTTCGTTGTACAAGTTTGTATCACTTCCGAACTATGCTGTCTCATCTGTTTAAAATCCAATGCACTGACACATCGCTAGATTAATAAGACAGTAAAGCAGAGGAAACGACCACTCGACCGCTATGTTCGGTCAGAACTGGTACTGCACTACTCACGCGCCAAGTTCCATAATTAGTGGTATTAGAGCGCTGCGGAATTTACTGGACTCGGATCACAGCAGATCGTAATAATCACAATATCTTCTGAGCATTTTGCTGTGATGGCCACTAACTCAATATCCATATTTAGAGAACAAAATGAGCCTATTCAAGCATTATAACAACAACAACAACAACAACAACAACGCATATAGCCCGAAAGTTAGGCAAAACGCCTATTTTATCTGTATGAAAATATCGAAGTCTCAAATAGATTTTTTTTTCCTAGTTGCTTTACGTCGAACCGACATAGATAGTTCTTATGGCGACGATGGGAGAGGAAAGGCCTAGGAATGGGAAACCACGGAAAACCATCTTCAGGGCTGCCGACAGTGGGGTTCGAACCCACTATCTTTCGGATGCGAGCTCACAGCTGCGCGCTCCTAATCGCCCGGTAGTCTCAACAGAAAGAAACTTCCGTACATATGAGAACGGGAGAACCTCTTATTATTTTGCCCTTTTCCCGCCTATTTTAACTTCCATTATTTACATCACGTCATTCATTTCACTCCATTAACTCCCGATGAGGTTGAGGTCAGATGTGTATTAAGCAGCTTACATTAAACCATTCTTATTATTTTAGAGTCCATTTTTATAAGTTTTAAATGCCTATTTTTCATTACTTTACTGTCTATTTCATAAATTTGAAGTGCTTATTCGCCTGCCTATTTTAGCCCAAATAAATGCTTAAACTCCCGGGCTCTAATAATAGATTACCTGTAAAACGGAAATTTAATGTGATAAGGGGTACTTCACGGCAATGTAGTTGAGCACAATGTTCTATACCGAGCGAGTTGGCCCTGTGCCTAGGGTCGCGCAGCTGTAACCTTGCATTCGAACCCCACTGTCGGCAGCACTGAATATACTTTTCTGTGGTTTCCCCATTTTCACACCAGGCACTTTATTTGAGAAATTACTGTAGACAACCTCGTATTTTTCAGTAGGCCTAATTAAGGACACTTTTATTCTCCGTCCCGTGGAGTAGGGAAAATAATAGTAATCCACCAGCTGTATTAATCACATAACCCTTTTCAGTAGAACTGTAGTGAAGATAAGGTAATAATATATTAGATAATATCTTGCCGGTTATATTCGAGTTTTTCTTCGTGTACGGCAATCCTTTCGATACTTAAGCATTTCACCAAACGCAGTGTAGTGTAGTGTAGATACATTGTAGATACAGTACATTTAGATAGTGCCGTATCTTGCCTGCTATATTCGTGTGTCATTTTTCGTGTGTATCTATTAGACCGTAATACTAACAATAATTTGTCTAAGCATTTAGCTTCGTTGGTAATCTCTGAGTACAGTAGTTCTTGCAAATTTCATTTCTGTTGTGCTTAGTTTAATGACATACGGTACGGTACCGGTATCGTAATTAGGATACGTCTGAAAGTAGTTTAAAATTACTGTAGTGTACTGTACAGTAGTATACGAGTAATATCCTATTAGAATTTAGTGTGATTATTTTATTATTGTAAAATATTTGTGTAGTACTGGTGTAGTAGAGGTATCCGTAGAAACTCTTACTAAAATACTGTTGTTGTAATTAGAATAGGCTTAATTGCAGTTTGGAATTGTGTAGTTCTTGTATAAGCTATTACTTTCGATATTCAGTAATTAAGAGCAGTTTTTATCCTGTCAGGGGTTGTAGGATAAAAAAATAGAGCACGACTAAGTAGTATTGTAGTGTAGTCGTATATTAATTACCTTATTGTTGTGTACTATCCCAGACAATATATCCCTCCGTTCATTTATTTTTTGCAAATAAGTTATTTTATTTTTAATTTCATTTTTCCCCCGTAAAGAATGGCTAAGGAGCGCGAGTGTACTTACTGTGGGTGTGGCGAGGCATTGAGGGGTATGAGGGAGGAGTTGGAAAGTTTGAGGGAGATAATTAGGATTCTCACAGAAGACAGGAAGGAAGATAGGACTCCCTCAAACAATGTACAGGTTACATTAGGTGTACAAGAGGGAGGGGAAGGAAAGAGAGGAGTTGTAGAAGACAGGTGGTCTAATGTTCTAAGGGGGAAGGAGATTGCAGGCTAAGGGCTCTATTCAGGATCAGAATTCAGGACAGGTGTCTGTGCGAAATCGGTACGAGTCACTCCAGGTAGAAAAACAGAGGGAAGATGAGGGACAGGGAACTGTTGCTGAGATGTGTGGAAGTAGGAGGAAGGGAAAAGGTAGGAAAGGAAAATGTAGAGTAGAGTATAGGTAAAGACAGGTGGAACAGGGTCATGGGAAGGAGAAAAGGGAGGAGGAAGTAGCTTCTGCAGCTATCAAGAAAGATAGGGCTGACCAGGAGGGGAGGGGATCAAATGAGGTGGGTAGGGTTGAGGCTCTGGTCATGGGGGATTCCATCGTTAGACACGTGGGGAAAGTGTGTGGAGGAAAGGGTACCAGGGTAGAGTGTTATCCAGGAATTAGGTTGAGGCAAATGTTGAGGAAAGTAGAAGAGAGGGAGGAGGGGATGGAAAAGGTGGTAGTGTTTCACGTTGGTACCAACAACGTAAGGCAAGCTGATATAAGTACCAACATAGTTGGAGATGTGTGGGATCTGGAAAATGCAGCACGGGTGAAGTTTAAGAAAGCGGAGATTGTTATTAGTGGAATACTGTGTAGAAGTGATACTGACTGGAGGGTGATTGTGGATTTAAATGAGACTATGGAGTGGGTATGTGGGAACTGGGAGTGAAATTTCTAGATCCTAATGGGTGGGTAGGAGATAGGGATCTGCGCTCGGATGGCCTTCATTTAAACTGCAGTGGTACGTATAAGTTAGGAAATTTGTTTGGAAGGGTAATAGGGAGGTACATTCAGGGAAACGGGATGGCCTAGGGAGCGGTGATAAGGGAACAGGGAACTGGAAATCAAGTAGGGATGACATAAAATTGTTAGTGTTGAACTGTAGAAGTATTGTAAGGAAAGGAATAGAATTAAGTAATTTAATAGATATATATTTACCAGATATTGTAATAGGAGTTGAATCATGGCTGAGAAATGATATAATGGATGCAGAAATTTTAACGGCACTGGAGTGTGTATCGTAGAGATAGGATAGGAATGGTGGGAGGGGGAGTGTTCATTCTGGTGAAAGAAGAATTTGCAAGCTACGAAAAAGTTAAAGATGAGACACATGACATTCTAGGTGTAAGGCTCATTTCTAAAGATAATAGGCAACTTGATATATTTGGAGTGTACAGATCGGGAAAGGGTAGCACTGACGCGGATTCGAAATTATTTGGTAGGATAGTCAGCTATGTGGGAAACGACATGGAAAGAAATGTGATTGTAGCGGGAGATCTGAATTTGCCAGATGTCAATTGGGAAGGAAATGCGAACGACAGGAAGCATGACCAACAAATGGAAAATAAGTTAATATGGGAAGGACAGCTGATTCAGAAAGTGATGGAACCAACCAGAGGGAAAAATATCCTGAATGTCGTGCTGATAAAACCAGATGAGCTGTATAGGGAAACTGGAGTAATAGATGGTATTAGTGATCATGAAGCTGTTTTTGTCGTAGTTCAAATAAATGTGATAAAAAGGAAGGTCTTAAAAGTAGGACTGATAGGCAGTACCATATGGCTGATAAAGCAGGCTTGAGGCAGTTTCTAAAAAGTAATTATAATCGGTGGAAAACGGTAACTAAAAATGTAAACAGACTCTGGGATGGGTTTAAAGAAATTGTTGAGGAATGCGAAAACAGGTTTGTACCATTAAGGGTGGTAAGGAATGGTAAAGACCCACCTTATTATAATAGAGAGATAAAGAGGCTAAGAAGGAGGTGCAGACTGGAAAGAAATAGAATTAGAAATGGCTGTGGAAGTAAGGAGAAATTGAAGGAACTTACTAGAAAATTGAATCTAGCAAAGAAGGCAGCTAAGGATAACATGATGGCAAGCATAATTGGCAGTCATACGAATTTTAGTGAAAAATGGAAGGGTATGTATAGGTATTTTAAGGCAGAAACAGGTTCCAAGAAGGACATTCCAGGAATAATTAATGAACAAGGGGAGTGTGTATGTGAGGATCTTCAAAAGGCAGAAGTATTCAGTCAGCAGTATGTAAAGGATAATGTCGAGATAGAGGAGGAGACTAAGGCCAAAGAAGTAATAAAATTTACATATGATAACAATGACATTTACAATAAGATACAAAAGTTGAAAACTAGAAAAGCGGCTGGAATTGATCAGATTTCTGGGGATATACTAAAGACAATGTGTTGGGATATAGTACCATATCTCAAGTACTTATTTGATTATTGTTTGGTCGGAGGAGCTATACCAGATGAATGGAGAGTTGCTATAGTAGCCCCTGTGTATAAAGGAAAGGGTGATAGACATAAAGCTGAAAATTACAGGCCAGTAAATTTTACATGCATTGTATGTAAGCTTTGGGAAGGCATTCTTTCTGATTATATTAGACATGTTTGTGAAATTAATAACTGGTTCGATAGAAGGCAATTCGGGTTTAGGAAAGGTTATTCCACTGAAGCTCAACTTGTAGGATTCCAGCAAGATATAGCAGATATCTTGGATTCTGGAGGTCAAATGGACTGTATCGCGATTGACCTGTCTAAAGCATTTGATAGGGTGGATCATGGGAGACTACTGGCAAAAATGAGTGCAATTGGACTAGACAAAAGTGTGACTGAATGGGTTGCTATATTTCTAGAAAATAGATCTCAGAGAATTAGAGTAGGTGAAGCTTTATCTGACCCTGTAATAATTAAGAGGGGAATTCCTCAAGGCAGTATTATCGGACCTTTATGTTTTCTTATATATATAAATGATATGAGTAAAGAAGTGGAATCGGAGGTAAGGCTTTTTGCGGATGATTTTATTCTCTATAGAGTGATAAATAAGTTACAAGATTGTGAGCAACTGCAACGTGACCTCGAAAATGTTGTGAGATGGACAGCAGGCAATGGTATGTTGATAAACGGGGTTAAAAGTCAGGTTGTGAGTTTCACAAATAGGAAAAGTCCTCTCAGTTTTAATTACTGCGTTGATGGGGTGAAAGTTCCTTTTGGGGATCATTGTAAGTATCTAGGTGTTAATATAAGGAAAGATCTTCATTGGGATAATCACATAAATGGGATTGTAAATAAAGGGTACAGATCTCTGCACATGGTTATGAGGGTGTTCAGGAGTTGTAGTAACGATGTAAAGGAGAGTGCATGTAAGTCTCTGGTAAGACCCCAACTAGAGTATGGCTCCAGTGTATGGGACCCTCACCAGGATTACCTGATTCAAGAACTGGAAAAAATCCAAAGAAAAGCAGCTCGATTTGTTCTGAGTGATTTCCGACAAAAGAGTAGCGTTACAAAAATGTTGCAATGTTTGAGTTGGGAAGAATTGAGAGAAAGAAGAAGAGCTGCTAGACTAAGTGGTATGTTCCGAGCTGTCAGCGGAGAGATGGCGAGGAATGACATTAGTAGACGAATAAGTTTGAATGGCGTTTATAAAAGTAGGAAAGATCACAATATGAAGATAAAGTTGGAATTGAAGAGGACAAACTGGGGCAAATATTCATTTATACGAAGGGGAGATAGGGATTGGAATAACTTACCAAGGGAGATGTTCAATAAATTTCCAATTTCTTTGAAATCATTTAGGAAAAGGCTAGGAAAGCAACAGATAGGGAATCTGCCACCTGGGCGACTGCCCTAAATGCAGATCAGTATTGATTGATTGATTGATTGATTGATTGATTGGCACGGTCACTTCCCTCCCACTTCTAGCACATTTTTATCCCATCGTCGCCATACGACCTATCTGTTTGCGAGGTAGAGCAAATTGAAAGAAAACCTGTTCTATACACAGTTTATTATCGCACCAGGATCATGAACGTATTTTCATCACAGTTATCCACACTGCAGCGTCCTGATATATAAAATTAATGTCTAGAACATTCAAATATCGAACAGGAGAATTGGACGAAGACAGCTGATGACAATTAACAGAGCACACTTTCATTATGAAAATTCTAGCATGAAGATTCCGTTACTAAAAACTTCCCTCATCACATTAAATGTTCGGTTTACATTTTGTTCAGATAAGATGCATGTTCCTATGAGAAATGAACTGAGATACATTCAACGTTATTTCCGTCTTATATTTTATCATAAGGCGCTTTCGGGAAGCCTGTCTACGAGGAGTTCTAAGTTTTCACTTCAATAACTCAAATGGAAAGAACTCCAAAAGAAACTACGTCACGCGAGTTACTTTTACCTCACTGAAAGCATAAAGTTTCATCACAATCAGGAGCGGGAGTCACGGAGATTCCTTAATAGTGCTTTATTCGGTGTCTCGCATCTATGAATGAGGGAGGAACATGTACACCCCTTAGCGACACTTTCACACAAGCAATCAGAATTAAATGCAAATGGGACACATGTCAGCCTATGGCGATACTGTGGGGCAACCTCCATTGTAGTCGCACGATTAGTTCATTGTGCACGTATTTTCCTTTTTTCTGCAAATGAGTGTATTATAATATTAGTTTAAAGAATGATTTTAGGGACAATGATTCCTCTTACACAAATTAGTAGTACATGAGCACTTCATATGCTGTCTAAATCATATAATAAATTAAATAACTAAAATTATCGAGCGAGTTGGGTGCATGGTTCGGGTCGCGTCGTTGTGAGCTTATATTCAAAAGTCTGAAAGATCGAATCCCACTGTCGGCAGCTCGGATGATAATTATCCGTGGTTTCCTATTTTAGTGCGACGATAAACCACTAGCAATATATAAAAGAAAGTAAGTAAAATTGCCTTCCTTGGTATATGCGCAGAAGTTAAGGCACGTTAAAACTGGCGTTAAGTGGAGTCAATGGTAGTCATTCATTTGATAATTAAAAATCATATTAATATATCGTCTGGTTTCTCTGTCATCTTGTAAAGCGCCAGGACGAAACTCTCACGCAGTCAGCCTAAATAATGTCAAGTCAAAATGTCCAGGCTTGGTAACTGACGTATTATTATTATTATTATTATTATATTATTATTATTATTATTATTATTATTATTATTATTATTATTATTATTATTAAAGTATGAATACAATCAGTCTATTTCATCAATTCTAGAAGCCAATCCTCTGGCTGATGTGGTTCTTTCCGTGCGTCTCTTAGTTGTATACCACCAATAACACAGCCTAACTACACCTAGTTGCTCCACCAAGCTAAATCATCTATGTGTTGGGCCACAACAAAATTAAGGTACCAATCTGAAGTGTTCTAAGGTCAAATGTCAAAAATAAGTTCAAGGTGATCTTATATTGCTGGTGGTTAATTTTACGGTAGCCAAATCCCTTAGTACGTGTTGCATCTCACGCTATAATATGGCAACCAAAGAGTCAAGGCGCGAAATGTACTGTAGCGTGGTACTGAAATCACGGGGTGCAGGTGTTAACTAACCATTCCAGTAAAAGCTATAGGGTCGAGAATATTACTAGTGTAATACAGTTCTTATCTCGCGAAAGGAACGGTACGTACAGTAATTACCTACCTCATCTAAGATAACGACTAAATAAACACACCGCACGAGTTCTAATATAGAAACATCAGCTGCAGAAGAAAAAAAATGGCAGAAGAAAAACATACTAGCCTATGCAGGTAAAATCTAAATAGTTTATGGCAACAAATACTACCACAACTTTACATTCGGGAGATAGTGGGTTCGAACCCACTCTCGGCAGCCCTGAAGATGGTTTTCCGTGGTTTCCCATTTTCACACCAGGCAAATGCTGGTACTGTTCCTTAATTAAGGCCACGGTCGCTTCCTTCCCACTCCTAGCCCTTTCCTATCCCATCGTCGCCATAAGACATATAACGTAAAACGTAAGACGTACTCTTTTAAGTCAATTGATATATACTGTATATATTGTTATTTGCTATACGCGAAGCCGCGGGTAACTACTAGTTCACACATACGAATGTTCACTTTCCATGACTAATTACCGTGTATGAATAGGGTGGTTACACGAATAGTTGCGGTAATTAATAATTAGTCAAAAGGTATAATCAATGAATACTGAATTCTTATACCATCATCGTCAGTCGACCATCTAGCATTGTACTCGTGCGTATCTACAATTGGTACTCGAAATAAATTATTTCTCTCGCCATATCTAGGAATGTGAATAACTCCGGGGGAATCTCAGGCTAGCATAGCCGCAAACGTAGCCTTGGAATGATGTCCCCCCCGTCCAGCAAACAAAACAACAATATTCAAAGAACAATTCCTATTCCACTTAAGGAAGTTTATTCGAACATGCTTCACATAAATGTACTCTGCAGTAATACAAGACTATCCATTACACTTACGTACTAATGATCCTAGAAGAGCAGATGTTGACACGTACCTGTGAAAAAGATGAAAAATATGTACATTAAGAAATATATATATAATATCTAATCATTGAAAAAACATGAAAAATAAATTCAAGACAGTTCCAATATCTTTATCAACAACAGCACAAAAACACTGAACTTCAATCCAGAAGCTATCCCTCAAGATTATACAATACAACTAAGCATTCTTGCTTGCTTAAAATCTAGATCAGGGGTGGCCTAACCATTTTTCTCTAAGAGCCGAATTAAATATGCCCAAACCTTGAAAGGATACACAGATTATGATCGCTGATTTACGTTTCTAATGATAAACCTAATTCTAGTTGCCTTTGTTTGGGTCATCACTGTATAGAGTGGTTTGATACAGCTCTCCATGCCACCGTACTCTGAGCTAGTATTTTCATTTCTGCGTAACCACTACATCCCGCATCTACTTTAATAAGTTTTTCATATTCATGCCTTAGTCTATCCCTACTTTCCGTACCGTCTACACTTCATTCGAATTGAAAAGTACCGGGTGTCTCGAGGTATGTATTCTCGATCAATATCTTCGCATGGTCAAATTTCACCCATCCTAGTTAATGAACGAATATTCCAGCATCTTCCTACAAACATACGCTTGAAAATTTATGTTCATCTTATCGACGTTTCGCTTTCCCCGCTATGATAACGAATTGATGACATTCAAACATCTTTTGGAAATTAAGTATGAAATATACACGAATTTGTAGCACTGCGCGAGTTGGTTCCGTTCCTAGCATGCTTAGACGCAGGCAATAATAATAATAACAATAAGAAGAGGAAGAAGAAGAAGGAGAAGAAGCTAAGTTTAAAAAACGTGTACTTAACGAGGAAAAAATTAATGAAATCGCAGAAAGATTAGAACATACGCCTACATAATCTCTAAGACGACTTGGACAAGATGCCGGGGTTTCGAAGAACTCAGCATGGTGGGCTACGAACATGTTAAAATAGAGAAATAGACTCAATTACGGAAAACGAACTTATGCGTGTGAATCGAAGTTTCCTAAGACGATGCCAGAGATGTGTGGATGCAGGAGACCATTTCCAACATCTCCCGTCATAAGGTACGAACTTATTTTCTCAACTGTTATTTTCTTGTAATTGTTATCTCGTGTCATGCGCGGATGAAGTGAGCGAAGTGCTGTCCTCGATGCTATGCCGCGGAGCGGGGAGTGATGAGTCAACGGAAGGCAGATACGGTGGGTGCGCCTGCCAGCCAACCGATGGGAGGAACTCACTGTATGTATGTGAAAATGAAAACCTACAACCCGCTTTCCAGTCACTGACCGGGTCAGGAATGGAATGAATGAACCAGATATAGGCTATTATTACAATGGGGTCGCCACTACCAAGGTGATATGAATGACTGATAAATGCTATGAAATGATAATGGAGAGTGTTGCTGGAATGAAAGAAGAGAGGGAAAACCGGAGAAAAACCTGTCCCGCCTACGTTTTGTCCAGCACAAATCTCACACGGAGGGACCGGGATTTGAACCACGGTATCCAGTGGTGAGAGGCCGACGCGCTGCCGTCTGAGCCACGGAGGCTTTACACTGTATGCATGTATCCTATGCATATTCCAGCCCGACCCTGTAAAACAATATTTCACATCATTCATCACAAGGGCGGCTGCATACATAATGGTGTTACGAGCATCGTCCAAACCTCAGTTACTTTGATTATTGTCAAATGCAGACAAATACAGTGCACTGAAAACAACATATCTCACAACAGATGGATCCGGGACTTGGCTATTTAACGATTTCAATGCAAGATTTGTGTGTTAAAATAATGTAAGATTTACTTCTGAATAAGCCTATACAAGGTTATTCACAACAAAACTAGCCATGAAGTGAATACGAGTTTACGACGATGCAGAAGAAGAAAAAAAAGTAGTAATAAACAGAAGTACCTTCAAACCGCCGACTAATTGGGCATAAACATCATCGTCGTGATTGCAATATTGGCGAAATAAAATATTTTACGATCACATAAATGCTAATAAATTATTGCTGAAGTTCTTAAGAGTTTTCTCAAACTCATTTGTAATAATAATAATAATAATAATAATAATAATAATAATAATAATAATAATAATAATTGTACCGGGCGGTACACCTCCACGCCGCTAATTCAAATATTGCGCCAATTGAAACTTCTCTACTGGAGAAACTTGGAACTTTAACTACTGAACTAATTCAACGGTTATTCAGAAGATGTCACTGAGTGTTTTTCATTTGCCTTTTGTTTTTCAACGATTAAGAGGTGCGGACAATCTCTAACAGATGTCTCTACCCAAAACTATGGTAACACACTCTGGTGCAATGGAATGAACTTTCTTGAAGAAATATTGTATTCCTAAGTTTTGTTTTTACTAAATTTTGTTCTGTGGTTTGTGGGTTGGCAATATAAACCCTTTTTTCCGCCCGTTTTGAACGTAACCAATCAGGAATTTCTGTAATTAATTTTCCACCAATAAGGTGTTTCTTCCTCGTCTTGTGTATTAGTTTTTGCTGTTATCCAATAAAAGGGAAAGGGTGTGTCTACTCATTCCTGAAAGGTCTCGAATGTTCCACGAGGGTATATAAACTGCTGATTTTCTTGTCTCGGTGCCACTTCAGTAACATCTAACTTAGTGTGTGTATGGAAATGTAGCAGGGGGCGGGAAGCGCCTCTTTCTTCAAGCAGCAGTTCTTCTACAAGGTAATGGCCTGTTAACATCTTCATTTCTTGCTAGCTCAGCAGTTTAACTCTCGGGGAGGGTTCGAAACGTTTGGTATGTAACCTACCTTTTTAAAATGTAAATTCTTTTCTGTCTATGTAAAATCTATAAATTACTGTAAAGCGGGGATAAAGAGTGCTTCATCCTCTCGAACTCCCCCTCATTTTTGAAAAGGAGGTGACTACGTTTTCATAACCGTTCTTCTCTTCTTTAATTTAGTATAAAGTTTTCTCATACGTGTCACCTCCCTAGCTTGGGATTAGCCCTTGTATGATCGGCCTAGCGCCACATAGGTTTTAGACACAAAAAAAACTTGGTGTAGGAGTGCAAGTTATCGCCTCCATTCCATTTTGTATATTGGGCCATTTACTTAACTCGTTTTGTTTTCCTTCCTGCGAAGGCCCATTAGATTGGGTATTAGATACCGATGTTTCACTGTATGTGTGCCTTGAGGGCAGTTAATGTAAAGTCAGTTTATGGCCTCTTAAATAGGCTTGAAGACTTTGAGAGCGCATCTGCTCTTTCTTGTGTGTGAAACGTGCCTCTAGGAGGCTTAACATGGTAATTGGGAGCAAGTGCTCCTGGGGATGATTGAGGTTTTCTGCCCCTTTGTGTGAACTGGGTACAGTGGTAAAGTTGGGCTCATAGCTCAAGGATTGTTATTGTGGGGCTAGAAGCCCAGATCTTGTATTATCCCCTAACACTTATAATTTCTTTGTACCTGATTTTGGCTTGTTGTTGACTTGTTAAGTTTTCAAATTCTATGTTACCACTGTTAAGTTTTGAAAATATAACCTTTGTTAAAGTTTTAAATTAACTTTAATTTTGTAGTTGAGACCTATTCCAGCCCGCACCTTCTTTCACCTCTAACTACCACGGATATCTCCGTAACAAGTGGTAGCAGAGCGTGGTTGAATGGGTCTCAATTTAGCCCCTTTTGATGGCTAAACATTGTTTTCGATTCGAACTCTAACAATTTTCTCAGTTGCTGGATTTTTTTTCTAAAAATTTTCTGTCATCATGTCCGGCCCTCCCGACGTCCTCCATCCCGGCTATTTGCGCAAGGGGGAATTGATCTATGAATTAACGATTAGGAATGTTCAATCTGGAGGAACGGTTGCGGTAGACACCAATAAGCTAAAAGATTCCCTTGATTTGCCTATTACCATCCCGACTTTGGGAGAAAAAGAGATCGATGACGCTCTCTCCACGATCACTGATAATGCTACTGAGCTAGCATCGGTAGTTAGTTTTTTCGAAAGGGGTGATCCATCACCTAATCAACTTAAACGTGTACAAGCTAGATTGTACCATTTTTCCAATAGGGTGAGTGATCTGTTGTCTCTTAAATTGAATGATACTCAAGGGAAGGAGGCTAGTGCCGTCCTCGAAACCCTTTCCGATTTATCCAGTAAGGTTGGCCTACTGTTAACTGGGGCAGTACCTCCCAAAACTGATCAACCCGCTACGGTAAACGTAGGTAGCGAGGAAGTCTTCTAAAGGAGAAGCAAATAGGAAAGCTGTTGGAGCTCAACAAACCTCGGCCCCATTAGACAACGACTCTGAACGTCGTACCTCGCTGAATAATGCACCTTCTGAATCAGCTTCTCCGCCACTTAGGCCTCTACCTACTATGTCACCTGGCTTCAGCAGTTTGCCCCATCCGTTAGCAATGCTGCTCAAGGGTATTTCTAAGTTTTCTGTTAATTCCACCAGTGATGTTATTGCTTTTCTAAGATTTTTCGTTGAGTTTCAGGATCATGCTCTTGTGTTTTCTCTTTCTTCATGTCAAATTCTGTAAATTATTTATCCCTATTCCGTTGGTGTTCTCTCAGACAAGATAGTTAGGGCAATTGTGAACAATCATCCATAGAAGACTTCCATGCCCATCTGTTAGCAAATTTTATCCCCGCTCGAGCTAGGTCATCGCTCATTCAAAAGTACTACTACCGAGTACAACGGTTGGATGAAAAAACTTGGCAGACTTCATCCAAGATATTAAATTCTATACCAGGGTGTTTGTCCTTCACTTCCCTGAAGATCAGATTGTACAGGCCATTGTGGAAGGCATTTCTCCATCATACCGATCACACTTGTGTTTTGCGTCGCGCCCGCAAACTTTTGCCGAGTTAGAGGCTATGGCTGTCTCAGCCGAAGGAGTTAGATGTGCCGACACACTACGTGTGGCGAGGGAGCCCCCTCCTTCTTTTAGCAATCCTCGGCCTCCACCTCGCCGACCTGTCACTGCCCGTAAATGTTACGCTCGCGGGTCGCCTGACCATCTTTGGAACAAGTGCCCCTTGATTAAAACCAATGGGACCAGGAATGGAGCAGGTTTTTCCCAAATTGCCAAGAAGTGCCCGAACTCAAATAGCACCCCCTCCTGCTCAACTTCTGGTGCAACGTCCACCAACGCCAATAATAAAAAGTGACTAGCGGCATCGGCTGAGTCCGTGAATACCTCTTCACAAGGCTCAGCCCCGGTTAAACCTGACGAAAATTCAGGAAAAAGTCAGAACTATTCGACATTACCATTTGAATGTCCCAAAGAATGTCTTAGGATTGCGGCGGATACTCCCGCACCTGTCCCATTTCTCAAATTGAATTGAATAATGAGCCTGTAATTGCTCTTTTAGACTCAGGCAGTGTTTGTTCCATTATTTCGGCCGAGTGGTACTCCAAATTGAAATCTGTTTGTAAACTTCCTGATTTTTGTTCGACTTCGGTTCAATATGTTTCGGCAAATTCCTCTCCATTAGAAATTTTAGGTTTTCTGTATGCCAAAATTCGTATATCTAAATTTACTTGGAAATTTAAACTCTTTTTGGCCAAGCACTTGTCTTGCCCCATTATCTTGGGAGCTGATTTCATGTCTCACACCGGTCTAGTGCTCGACCTTCAGAGCAAGTCGTGCACTTTCAAATTTTATAGTAATTCCAAAATCCCTTTGTTAAAATGTAGTTCTGTGTCATGTTCATCTATTTCGCCTACCCAGGATGAGATGTTGTTAGACCTTAGACATCTACCTGAGGAGCAGGCAGAGAGTATTCGTAAGTTGTGTCGGTCGTTTCCAGAGGTTTTCTCTGATACTCTTGGTGTTACTGACCTTATCGAATACAAGATTGAGGTTACGGATTCGATTCCTGTTCGTTTTCCACCTTATACGCTCCACCTAAAATGAAGGCATTGAAAGAAATCATAGATCAGATGCTAAAAGATGGTATTATTCGACCCTCTAAGTCGGCATACTCTTCGCCGATTTTTTTTAGTTCCGAAACCCCAAGGTGGCTTCAGGCCTGTGATTTATTATAGGGCTCTCAATCGGAAGGTGACGTTACAATCTGTGCCCCTTCCAGACCTTCATTCTTGTTTTTCATGGTTTCGTAAAGCGAAGTTCTTCACCATCTTAGACCTTAATCAGGCTTATAATCAGATACCGCTAGCAGAGGAATCTAAACACCTGACAGAGTTTGCCACGGATTGGAACTTGTATGAGTACAACCGCGTGCCTTTCGGGCTCCCCACGGGGGCAGCCGTGCTTACGAGACTGCTAGACAGGGTCTTCTCCGACATCAAATTTGAGTACTTGTATCATTACCTGGATGATCTCGTCGTATTTTCAGAGACCTTCGAAGAACATCTTGATCATCTGAAAGAGGTCCATAATCGTCTTCGTAAGGCAGGGTTAACAGTTAAGTTGTCCAAAGTCGCTTTTGCTAAGCCTTCTATGTCATTTCTAGGGCATATTGTGTCGCCCGATGGTGTCGCTGTATATCATTCTAGAACACAGGATATCCGTGATTTCAAAAATCCCAAGGACATCAAGGGGATTGCTAGGTTCACTGGTATGGTGAATTTCTTCAGGAAATTTATTCCAAATTTCGCCAATAGAGCGGCGCCCTTGAACTTACTTCGTAGGAAAGGCGTCAAATTTGAGTGGGGACCTTCTCAACAAGCCGCTTTTGAAGATCTCAAATTAGCTCTGTGTAATGCCCCTGATCTTGCCATGCCTGATTTCTCTAAGAAATTCTTCGTCCAAACCGACGCGTCGTCGTCGGCGGTAGCTGCAGTCCTTCTTCAAGAGACTGAACTAGGGAGGCGACCCATTGCCTATGCCTCTAGGACATTATCGGCCCTAGAATCCAAGTATTCCATCTACGAACTTGAAGGTTTAGCAGTTTTGTTTGCTCTAGAAAAGTTCCGCCTTTATCTGGAACATGTCAAGTTCGACTTGGAGACAGACAACCAAGCCGTAAGTTGGGTCTTAGGTAGGCCGCGTCGTACTGGTCGTATAGCCCGGTGGGCCATCCGAATTTCTGCCTTCCAATTTTATGTTAGGCATATAAGAGGTACTGAAAATATTGTGGCAGACGGACTAAGCCGTATGTTTTCTGATGAGGTAGAGACCCCTGAACAGGTTGATCGTTCTTCACCTCCCGAGTCCATACTACCTGAGGTTAATGCCATTCTAACAGATGCTCCCATGCTCTTTAGGGATATTGAAAAATATCAACGTGAAGAACCGACGCTGGCTCCGATAATGGAAACCCTTTCTTCTGGGGAACACGTCGTCCCTTATGTACTGAGGAATGGTGTTTTATGCTGCCCTTCGAGGCATGATAAGACGATGAAAGTTGTAGTTCCAGCTGTGCTTGTACCTATGATCTTCAAGTACTACCATGAGACCCCACTAGAGGGGCATTTAGGCATCTTCAAAACCCGTGAAAAGATCCGTGAAATGTTCATCTGGAAGGGTATGGACGGAGAAATCCGTGAAGTGGTAAAGTTGGGCTCATAGCTCAAGGATTGTTATTGTGGGGTTAGAAGCCCAGATCTTGTATTATCCCCTAACACTTATAATTTCTTTGTACCTGATATTTTTTTGCTAGGGGCTTTACGTCGCACCGACACAGATAGGTCTTATGGCGACGATGGGATGGGAAAGGCCTAGGAGTTGGAAGGAAGTGGCCGTGGCCTTACTTAAGGTACAGCCCCAGCATTTGCCTGGTGTGAAAATGGGAAACCACGGAAAACCATCTTCAGGGCTGCCGATAGTGGGATTCGAACCTACTATCTCCCGGATGCAAGCTCACAGCCGCGCGCCTCTACGCGCACGGCCAACTCGCCCGGTTGTACCTGATTTTGGCTTGTTGTTGACTTGTTAAGTTTTCAAATTCTATGTCACCACTGTTGTTAAGTTTTGAAAATATAACCTTTGTTAAAGTTTTAAATCAACTTTAATTTTGTAGTTGAGACCTATTCCAGCCCGCACCTTCTTTCACCTCTACCACGGATATCTCCGTAACAACAACAACAATAATAATAATAATAATAATAATAATAATAATAATAATAATAATAATAATAATAATAATAATAATAGATGATGATGCTTGTTGTTTTAAGGGGCCTAATATCGAAAGTCATCGGCCCCATATAATAATAATAATAATAATAATAATAATAATAATAATAATAATAATAATAATAATAATAATAATTGTACCGGGCAGTACACCTCCACGCCGCTAATTCAAATATTGCGCCAGTTGAAACTCCTCTACAGGAGAAAGGCTGAACTTTAACAAACTGAATTAACTCAACGGTTTCTCGGAAGATGTCACCCCTGTAAATTTTGTAATTTTGAAGTGTTCTGAACTGTGTCTATTTCGAATTGTGTTTATTTTGCCCTGTATCAAGACGTGTGGACATTCTCTTCTCGATGTCTCTACAGAGAAAAGACTACGATTGTGCACTCTGGTGCGAAGTGATGGAACTGTTTTTTGAAGAAAACTTGTATCCATAAGTTGTTCTTTGTTAAATTTCTTTCTTTCAGTTTTTGGGTTGGCAATATTGATCTCTGTTTCCGCCAGTTTTGAGTTCATCCAATCCCGAATTTTCTAAATTAATTTTCCTCCAATCCTAGGTTTCTTGTCCATGTTGTGTGTAACTTTTTGATGTTAGCCAATAAAGGGAAGGGGTGTGGCGCTTTTATTTCATGAAAGGTCTCGAAGCTTTCTTGTGGGTATAAAACTGCTGAGGTTCACGGCTCGTCGCCACTCCATCGACATCTTGCTTAGTGTGTGATTATGTAGCAGGGGGCGGGAAGGGCCTCTTTCTTCGGGCAGCACTTCATCAACAAGGTAATGGCAGTTTAATAACTTTATTTCTTGCTAGCTCAGCAGTTTTACCCCCGGGGCAGGTTCGAAACTTTTCTCATGTAACCTACCTTTAAAATGTAAAAGACATTTGGTAAAAACTCCGTCTCTTTAACTACTAATTGGGATAGAGAGTGCTTTACCCTCTCGAGCTCCCACTCATATTGTTTTGAGGTGACTACGTTTTCATTACCGATTTTCTTCTTTTCTTAATGTAATAAAGTTTTCTCATACGAGTCACCTCCTTAGATTGGGATTAGCCCCTGTATCATCGGCCTAGCGCCACATAGGGTTTTAGACAAAAACGTTGTGTAGGAGTGCAAGTTTTCGCCTCCATTCTATTTTGCACTATGGGCCAGGAACTTAACCTGATGTTTGTTTTTCCTCATGTAAAGGCCCTGTAGGTTGGGTATCAATTACCCCTGTTTCCTTGTGCGCCTTAAGGGCAGATAGAAATGAAGTTGGTTGTAGCCTTTGATTGGCTTGTAAAATTGAGAGCGGGTGTGCTATTTTTCTTAACATTGTAATTAGGAGCAAGTGCTCCTCGTACTTAGGGGTTTTCTGCCCTTTAGCAATTGTGGTGGTGAGCTGAGAGCTCAGAAATTAATCTTGGGGCTCGAAGCCCAAACCTTGTAACGAATTGTAATTTCTTGTTTTCCTGCTACTTGGTACCTGTTACTCTGTTCTTGTTATTTGTTGATTTTGAAAAGAAAATATAAGCTTTGTTAAAGTTTTTAATTAACTTTAATTTGGTAGTTGAGACCTATTCCAACCCGCATCTTCTTTCACCTCTGCTGTTCCACAGATACCTCGGAACAATAATAATGGCTTTACGTCCCACTAACTACTTTTACGGTTTTTGGAGACCCCGAGGTGCCGGGATTTTGTCCCGCAAGAGTGTTGAACGCCATGTGTACGTTTGTCCGTCAGAGGTCAGCACTAATCAGACTGCTACATCCCCGGTAGCAGCGACGCGTCTCACCGGGTCAGTGAGCACAATCTCTTTGTCAGTGAGTTACGAGACTTGAACTAGCATGGGTAACGGTGTTGGGTTTGGTGCGCTACATTATGGATCACAGCGTCCTATGTGTATATTTTGTACAGTGTAATTCGTCTTGCGAATATCAATCAATACTGATCTGCATTTAGGGCAGTCGCCCAGGTGGCAGATTCCCTATCTGTTGCTTTCCTAGCCTTTTCCGAAATGATTTCAAAGAAATTGGAAATTTATTGAACATCACCCTTGGTAAGTTATTCCAATCCCTAACTCCCCTTCCTATAAATGAATATTTGCCCCAGTTTGTCCTCTTGAATTCCAACTTTATCTTCATATTGTGATCTTTCCTACTTTTATAGACGCCATTCAAACCTATTCGTCTAATAATGTCATTCCACGCCATCTCTCCGCTGACAGCTCGGAACATACCACTTAGTCTAGCAGCTCTTCTTCTTTTTCTCAATTCTTCCCAACCTAAACATTGCAACATTTTTGTAACGCTACTCTTTTGTCGGAAATCACCCAGAACAAATCGAGCTGCTTTTCTTTGGATTTTTTCCAGTTCTTGAATCAGGTAATCCTGGTGAGGGTCCCATACACTGGAACCATACTCTAGTTGGGGTCTTACCAGAGACTTATATGCACTCTCCTTTACATCCTTACTACAACCTCTAAACACCCTCATAACCATGTGCAGAGATCGGTACCCTTTATTTACAATCCCATTTATGTGATTACCCCAGTGAAGATCTTTCCTTACATTAACACCTAGATACTTACAATGATCCCCAAAAGGAACTTTCACCCCATCAACGCAGTAATTAAAACTGAGAGGACGTTTCCTATTTGTGAAACTCACAACCTGACTTTTAGCCCCGTTTATCAACATACCATTGCCTGCTGTCCATCTCACAATATTTTCGAGGTCACGTTGCAGTTGCTCACAATCTTGTGACTTATTTATCACTCTATAGAGAATAACATCATCCGCAAAAAGCCTTACCTCCGATTCCACTCCTTTACTCATATCATTTATATATATAAGAAAACATAAAGGTCCGATAACACTGCCCTGAGGAACTCCCCTCTCAACTATTACAGGGTCAGACAAAGCTTCACCTACTCTAACTCTCTGAGATCTATTTTCTAGAAATATAGCAACCCATTCAGTCACTCTTTTGTCTAGTCCAATTGCACTCATTTTTGCCAGTAGTCTCCCATGATCCACCCTATCAAATGCTTTAGACATGCCAATCGCGATACAGTCCATTTGACCTCCAGAATCCAAGATATCTGCTATATCTTGCTGGAATCCTACAAGTTGAGCTTCAGTGGAATAACCTTTCCTAAAACCGAATTGCCTTCTATCGAACCAGTTATTAATTTCACAAACATGTCTAATATAATCAGAAAGAATGCCTTCCCAAAGCTTACATACAATGCATGTCAAACTTACTGGCCTGTAATTTTCAGCTTTATGTCTATCACCCTTTCCTTTATACACAGGAGCTACTATAGCAACTCTCCATTCATCTGGTATAACTCCTTCGGTCAAACAATAATCAAATAAGTACTTCAGATATGGTACTATATCCCAACCCATTGTCTTTAGTATATCCCCAGAAATCTGATCAATTCCAGCCGCTTTTCTAGTTTTCAACTTTTGTATCTTATTGTAAATGTCATTGTTATCATATGTAAATTTTATTACTTCTTTGGCCTTAGTCTCTTCCTCTATCTCGACATTATCCTTGTAACCAACAATCTTTACATACTGCTGACTGAATACTTCTGCCTTTTGAAGATCCTCACATACACACTCCCCTTGTTCATTAATTATTCCTGGAATGTCCTTCTTGGAACCTGTTTCTGCCTTAAAATACCTATACATACCCTTCCATTTTTCACTAAAATTTGTATGACTGCCAATTATGCTTGCCATCATGTTTTCCTTAGCTGCCTTCTTTGCTAGATTCAATTTTCTAGTAAGTTCCTTCAATTTCTCCTTACTTCCACAGCCATTTCTAACTCTATTTCTTTCCAGTCTGCACCTCCTTCTTAGTCTCTTTATTTCTCTATTATAACAAGGTGGGTCTTTACCATTCCTTACCACCCTTAAAGGTACAAACCTGTTTTCGCATTCCTCAACAATTTCTTTAAACCCATCCCAGAGTCTGTTTACATTTTTATTTACCGTTTTCCACCGATCATAGTTACTTTTTAGAAACTGCCTCATACCTGCTTTATCAGCCATATGGTACTGCCTAACAGTCCTACTTTTAAGACCTTCCTTTTTATCACATTTATTTGAACTACGACAAAAACAGCTTCATGATCACTAATACCATCTATTACTCCAGTTTCCCTATACAGCTCATCTGGTTTTATCAGCACGACATTCAGGATATTTTTCCCTCTGGTTGGTTCCATCACTTTCTGAATCAGCTGTCCTTCCCATATTAACTTATTTTCCATTTGTTGGTCATGCTTCCTGTCGTTCGCATTTCCTTCCCAATTGACATCTGGCAAATTCAGATCTCCCGCTACAATCACATTTCTTTCCATGTCGTTTCCCACATAGCTGACTATCCTACCAAATAATTTCGAATCCGCGTCAGTGCTACCCTTTCCCGATCTGTACACTCCAAATATATCAAGTTGCCTATTATCTTTAGAAATGAGCCTTACACCTAGAATGTCATGTGTCTCATCTTTAACTTTTTCGTAGCTTGCAAATTCTTCTTTCACCAGAATGAACACTCCCCCTCCCACCATTCCTATCCTATCTCTACGATACACACTCCAGTGCCGTTAAAATTTCTGCATCCATTATATCATTTCTCAGCCATGATTCAACTCCTATTACAATATCTGGTAAATATATATCTATTAAATTACTTAATTCTATTCCTTTCCTTACAATACTTCTACAGTTCAACACTAACAATTTTATGTCATCCCTACTTGATTTCCAGTTCCCTGTTCCCTTATCACCGCTCCCTAGGCCATCCCGTTTCCCTGAATGTACCTCCCTATTACCCTTCCAAACAAATTTCCTAACTTATACGTACCACTGCGGTTTAAATGAAGGCCATCCGAGCGCAGATCCCTATCTCCTACCCACCCATTAAGTATGTAATGTACATTATGTTGGCCTTCCCTTTGCACTTAATGATGATAAAGCACATTTCGTGGATTGTATGAAGAGTTAGGCCTTGTTCAACATGAGTAAACAACTCGAACATGAGACCGAAGAAAGAGTTCTTTTACGTGCCGGTAAATCTACCGACTTGAGACTCATGTATTTGAGCACCGTCAAATACCACTGGACTGAGTTAGGATCGAACCTGCCATGTTGGGGTCAGAAGGCCAGCGCCTCAACCGTCTGAGCCACTCATCCCGGCTTTTAAAACTGTATCAGACCAGTGTACGGAATGATCTAGCAATAGTAACAACAATTCAGTCCTTGATATTCAATTTCTAACTCGGTCATCTTGACTAATTTATATGACTTTCTTGAGAACTTTGCCACGCTTTAATCGATATTCGGGCTGCCTTGAGAAAATTTACTCAGCTACGATGACGAATGTTCAAATTGTCCAATATATTTGAACTTAATTCATGAGAGAAAAATTCACTGTTGTTCTTCTCGACAAGTTCGTCAATATACAGTATAACGTTCTGTGAATTCTAGCTCAGCACTCAATGAAGTCAGCAATTCTGGAGGAATCTCGAGGAGCAGTTTGCCATGTTATAAGAAAACTCGACTTGCTCGCTTCTTGTTCGACGTAAACATAAGCTCTGTCCTCAATAAAAAGCATAGCAGCCTTCAGAGACAACAAGAGCATTAACTGCATACTTGAAGGTATTAACAGAAAAATGCAATTATCAAGAACAAACACTGAACTCCACGAGCTGACTTCTCTAAAGAAACTCGGCAGGAGCACTTCAATGCTTACAGCAATGCAACTAGATATTGAAGAACAACATGGAGATCAGTTGTAATTGTTTCCGCAATGTGAATATGTGCTGGAAACACTCGTGGACAGCAGAGAATGCATTTGTGAGCGAGACGAAATCTACCACCAAATACTACTCTGTGTGTACAGGAATTGTGCCTCGCTAAATATAAAGGACAAAGTTCTGGAACCTAAACTAGATAATAATAATAACAACAGTATTAATAATAATGTTACAAATAAAACGCTGCTCTATAGCTCTAATTTAATTCTAGGTTGACCCAATAAATACAAACACAATTACATTCAATCACGAATAACCAGATGTCTATTTACACGTTTCTGTCTTCACAGTGGGTAGCCAGCTGGGTAGTCTATCTGGACGGGCGATAATCCTTATTGACAGACTGGCTACCTATAACTTTCGCGGCTGCAGGCTCGGTCACTCTGTATAGCAGCTACGTGTATACAGATAGGTTTGAACTCAGGGCTGCTGACCCCCAAAACACACGATGACTGTTTCTGGTTCGACTCCAGAGACAGTCCAGTAATTCACACAGTCAATACAGCAGCTCTCGTGGCTGCTCTACACAGGAAACTACTTAACAGTAACAACTAAACAGCGGTCACATAACAGCAGCAACTCAGCAGTACTAGCCAGCACTGCAATACTCCTCTTTTCAACAACAGTTAACATTGCTCCAATTCTACTCACGGCAGTTGTTCCGCACACTGACTCCAAGACGGTCTGTAGACCGCGGTAGTAAACACATACAGTACTCCAAGGCAGTACACAGTGCCGCTCCCTACGCGACGATACAGAGACACAGACGACAATAAGCACTACAGCCGTCAAGCTCCAAGTCACTCCCTCCATGTTGGTACACAGACAATACTCCACGGCAGTACACACAGTACTCCGTTCTCCACCACGACGATACTGACACCAGCGAAACACTGACGGCACCCAGCACTGTCGCCCCAGTCCAGCTACCGAACTCAAACACTGACCCACTGTTCACGGCTAGCCACCATTTTATAGCTCGGAAGATGAGTACCGGAACATTCGCGATGTGGCTAAAGAAGGGAGTTTCTCGTTCCCCGTTCCATAAAGCGCATGGGGGAATCGGAAGAAGAGAAACATACAGGGAGTGGCCGGCAATGCCCTCCAGCCGGGCTGGGAGGGCATCGGTTTGACTCACTAATCCTTTCTAGGAAATGCCGAAGGCAGCTACGAGAGGACTGTCACGAAACACTAGTATGACCTCAGCTACCATGAACAGACGTTTTAATGTAATGCCACTTAAGACTGCCCGTGCGTCACTTTTACCCCGTTTTACTCTACCGGACAGCAGATTAAACCGGATATCTGGTGGGCGATCTATGGCTGAAGTTTACTTTTTTTTAAACAATAAATACGGTATGTCACAAGAGGCATTTTTACATGCCGCGTCGTATGGCATGGAGTGTCGAATGGCATTATTCCGGTCTTCAAAAATTCGTGAACCCCTGCCGGGTTTGAACCGGCGATCTTGGCGATTCTAACGGCCAACTCTATAGAGGAGGAATGCATTCACTATTGTGCCTTTCTGTGGCGGTCGGTAGTGAGATAAGTTGTATGTAGCCGAAGTAAATTAGGGCGAACATAAACACCCAGTTTCCGAGCCATGGAAATTAACCTTACGCAGTTAAAATCTTGGTCCGGCGGAGAATCGAACCCTGGGCCCTCCGAACCGAAGACCACTATGCTGACCATTCAGACAAGGAACAGGGAATTCCTACTATATGTACTTAATGGCTGAATCAATTCATGTCCTATAGGTGTAGTCTACTCTCTCGAAATGAATTATCAGCCACTCCTAAAACACCGTCGTAATGTTTGAAACTAACGTTCTTATTGATGAAAAGAAGATATGACATTGTTAAAATGTTGCTATTAACAAGCACATGCAGTACAAATATATTGCTGCCAATATACTGCTTTTAACAACAGATGTGGTATTATGAGAAGCCAGTTTTATCTTTTCACCCGATACTGAAAATAGTTTGTCCTCCTTAATAAATTGACAAGAGTCATCTTTTAAATAAGTCCGAATCACCTTGATACAGTTGTTATAATACATCAGTTCCGATTCTCTAATGCCTCGTACATAACCTGTACCAGATCATGGTCTGGAACTCCGCCTCTGCAGCCATACCAAATTAGAGTATGGAGTAAGTAGTTTTATGGAGTTAAGTAGTTTTAAGAGATATATAGTAGATATTGTTTGTTTAGTGTAGGGTGGCGCAGCCCATGGTCTGGTGATTCGCCTGGGCGACGCCACCAAATTAGTTAGGGTATGTAGTTAAGTAGTTTTAAGAGACATAGATTAGATATTGTTTGTTTAAATCTTTGTTTTTGTTTCTGTGTGTTTCGTTGTCTTTATTGCCTGTAAGCCGATGGTGTATACTAGGGGTGGGCAAGAAAGAGATGTTTTACTTACTTACATAACCTGTACCAGTTTACTGAGGTGCAAAGATGACTTTTCCAGTATATCAGCCGGGTGCTGAATGTCACTTCAAGACACCGCGTACAAATATCTACAAATTCTTTCCAACCATTAAATAAAACACTGATCAAACTTAAGCCTCCACTTTAGTCTAAGAATTAGCTAGGAGCTTCCTGTGCAAGTGGCCCGGGTTCGATTCCCAATTTTGCGATGAGGTAAAGATAAGTTTAAGTGTCTGGGACGGAGTGAGGTGAATGGTATTGTTTAATCCTACGAAGAATAACCTATTTGGCAACAGTAACCCAATAAAACATAAAAATACAACTTTAAGCATTGGACTGGATATAAATATCCCTTCATCTATTAAAGAAAATTATCAGCATTTCCAAAACTGACATGATTTCAGCAGGAAATACACGTAAAGAGAGTAAGTGATCAGGAAATAGGAAATTGGTGGAAGTGCACTGTTCCAAGCACAGAGGCTGTATATTGGTCAGAACAGGAGTGAAAACACTTTCTACAATTTGCTTTACGCTGCACCGGCACAGGTAGCTTTTATGGCGACGATAGGACAGGAAAGGGCTAGGAGTGGGAAGGAAGCAAAGGTACAGCCCCAGCATTTGCTTGGTGGGAAAAAGCGAAACTACGGAAAACCGTCGTCAGGGTTGCCGACAGTGGAGTTTCGAACCAACTATCTCCCGAATGGCAGTTGACAGCTATGTGTGAAAATGGGAAACCACCGAAAACCATTTTCAGGGCTGCCGACAGTGAGGATCGAACCCACTATCTCCCGAATACTGGACACACGTAAGCGACTGCAGCTATCGAGCTCGGTCATTCCTAACACAGAAGTAACCGATATGAATATTGGCAGGAGAGTACTCGCAATGACGAAAAAAAGATAATTTAAAAATGCCGAGTTGGATGAAGCTGTAGGTGTGCTTCGTCAAAAGAGGAAGTCATACGGTGTAAGACTAACGGAGGACAGTGGAGAACGTTATTTCGGAGTCTGGACTGTGGAGAATATTAGAAGTAGAGAGAAGACCAGGACGACAAGCGGATTACCCAAGACTTTTTCTTATTTCGTTCCATGGGAAGAGAACGCCCTTGGTGAGGAGACCCAGTGTTCACAGTGCACTACTGTCTTCTGGTATGGACTAGAAAAAATGTGTTACTTTCATTGACCTGTCTCAGTTTCATCTATGGCTTTAACAATATGAAAATGACTAACGTATGAGTGATGCTAGTAATGCCATTCCTTATGCAGCCGGTCCGTGTTATGAATGTTGTGAAAATGTTAGTCATAGGGTTGATTGGTTCATGCATTTCAGTGAGCTTGGCAGGCTGATACGCAATAGCACCTTCTGGCCGGTGAGGAAAGCAACAGGAAACTACATCACTCCTCATTTCCCTAGTGTACCCCTTCAGTGACGTCTAGGCCATCTATGACAGCTGATGGCGGAGCTGTTATAGATAAAACCAGCTTTGGGGCTGAATACTCAACATACAGTACATGGGAAGAGAAATTACGGTGCTAGCTGTGAACAAAGGAGACTACAGATTCTAGAGACTCGAGACCAATCGCTGGAGGAAAAATGCAAGCACCCATATGTGTAGACCTAGTTGTTTATTTATGTATTCTTGCAAAGCAATATTAACACAAAAGGATGGATGTAGTAAATGAACTGTTGCGCGTAACTGAATGTTAGGAATAATAATAATAATAATAATAATAATAATAATAATAATAATAATAATAATAATAATAATAGGTTATGCCCTTCAACTGGCGGTTGCACGGTGTAGCGGTAGCGTGCCTGCTTCCTACCCGGAGGCCCCCGGTTCGATTCCCGCGTAGGTCAGGGATTTTTACCTGGATCTGAGGGCTGGTTCGAGGTCCACTCAGCCTCGAGTTTACAACTGAGGAGTTATCTGACGGTGAGATGGCGGCCCCGGTCTAGAAAGCCAAGAAAAACGCCCGAGAGGATTCGCTATGCCGACCACACGACATCTCGTAATCAGGCCTTCGAACTGAGCAGTGGTCGGTGGGTAGGTGTTCATTTCCAAGATATCTTACTCAAATTCCGGACTCTATAACGTCGTTTTATCCCCGTTTTCCCACATTTTTTCACCATTTCAGGTCGAATTTAATATATTTTCAGCTTTATGACACCGTCCTCTTCACCCACAACCTCCCGATTTCGGATCCCACTGGTGTCCGGTTGGCCATTTTTGTTCTGTACTTAACATCTCTTCAACACGTACTAAATTTACGTAACACGACCTAATAGGTTGAAAGTCCATTTCGATTACAATGCGGCCGTGAAAATTCAATATCACAGCAACTACCCCAGGCTCTGGACACACCTAGTCCGGTTTCTCCCGATCATCGGATTCTGGGGGATCGGGAGCATCATGCAGAGAAGAGTCGGAGCTTCTCAAAATCTCTTCGTCCCAAGAAAAAGACCTTCTTAGGTACAATTAATGTCAACACCCTACTGAAAACAGGCAAGCTTAAACAGCTAACGGACACCCTGGATAAGTTCGATATTCAAATCATAGCACTCCAGGAAACGCGCTACCAGGATGAAAACCATTTTGACTCTGAAGAGTACAGGATATTTAAGGGTAAACCTGCCATAAGAATCCATGGGAACTTAACACAACTTGGAACAGCTTTTGCGGTACGAAAAACTATCATCAGTTCTGTACTTGACTTTACATCCCCATCTGAAAGAATCTCAGTACTTACTGTGAAATCTGGCAATAAAGCTTACTCCTTGGTCAATGCCCACGCTCCCACAAACACTGACAATAAAAAAAACCCAGAGAAAGTGGAAGCCTTCTGGGAACTCTTAGAAGAAACCACTAGCAAGATTCCAAAGCACCACGTGAAAATCTTAGTAGGTGATTTTAATGCACAGGTTGGCAGAGAGAGGAAACACAAATGGATTGTTGGTCATCACTCGGCACATTGGAGAACGAACAAGAATGGAGAACGTCTTATAGACTTCTGTAAAACATTTGTCTTAAAACTAATGTCTACGCATTTTGCGAGACCCCCACATAAGAAGAAAACGTGGAAATCACCAAACCCGTTATTGGGCGAATTCCAGATCGATCACGTCGCAATCTCCAGAAAGAATATGTGTGAGATCCAAAATGTTAGAGTACGGAAGGGATTTGTCGACTCGGACCACTACCTAACACAAATCAAAGTGAGATTCCAACCCAACAGATGCAGACCTAAACACAAAAGATCTCTAAGAGTTGATCCAGAATGTCTTCGACAGAACGCCACGACCTTTCTACAAGACATACGAGACCAGGACCCCAAGGACTGGCCAGGCCTTCGTAAAACACTTCAGACATCAGCCATGAAATTAGGGCAGCCTCCAAGGAAACGCAAACATAGGTGGTGGAACACGACCTGTGATAAAGCCATTGATGAACGGATGAAAGCATGGAATCAGTGGAATGGACATCAAACAACTAAGAGATGGGAGACCTTCCTAAAAGTTCAGAAAATCTCCTCAAAAATAATCCGCAGGGAGAAACGAGCCTATGACAAAAATAGACTCATGGAAATCGAACAAGATTTCCTTAGAAACAACTCCAGGAATTTCTACAAGACCTTCCGTGAGAATTTATCTAGCTATCAACCACCATCTTTATGTTTCCGTCGAGCAAATGGAACATTAGAAACGAACACCAAAGAGAACTGCACTATTCTAGCTGACTACTTCCGAGACCTCCTCAATTGTGATCCTCCAAAGGAAAGACTGAACTTTGAAAAGCCCATGCCCAACCCCGATTCACAGCCACCGACAATACAGGAAACAGCAGAGATTATACGATCGCTTAAAAATAATAAAGCTCCTGGAGAGGACGGCATCACTGCGGAGATGTGTAAACTTGGAGATGATCTTGTAAGCAAAATTCATGCAATCCTAGTAGAAATATGGGAAACGGAAATGATTCCACAGGATTGGAAGTGTGCATTAATACACCCATTGCACAAGAAAGGTGACAAGGCAGATCCAAACAACTATAGAGGCATATCTCTACTGCCAATCGCATACAAAATCCTTTCCAAAGCTCTCTTGAACCGGTTAGAAGAACAGACAGATCATCTGATTGGCGAGTACCAAGCGGGTTTCAGGAAAGGTCGATCATGTGCAGAACAAATATGGAACTTGAAGACGATATTAAGGATTCGCCGAAGTGCCAGCACGATCGTCACCTTTGTGGATTTTAAGAAGGCGTATGACTCTGTGGACAGACAGACAGTATTTGATACCCTAGAAGAACTCAGAGTGGACAAGAAGACCAGAGCACTTATCCAGCAGACCCTCACAAGTACGACCTCTAAAGTGAAATTCCTTGGAGAAATCTCTGAGCCTTTTGAAATATGTACGGGCGTTCGTCAAGGTGACAGCATCTCCCCTATTCTGTTTAACTTAGTTCTAGACAAAGTTATTAGAGAGTGGGAAAAGGATATCAAGGGTGTGAACATCGGAAATTTGGGAAGCAAGGTCAATGTGAAATGTTTAGCATTTGCTGATGATCTCGCAATCATTACTAAGACCAAGGATGAAACAAGGTATGCCATACAGAGACTACACAATATAGCATCAAAGGCAGGCCTCCAGATATCCTACGAGAAAACCAAGTACATGGAAAATCTACGTCAAAATAGCAAAAGAACTCCGCTAGAGATGGAAAACGGCACAATTTCACAGGTGCCCTCCTTCAAATACCTTGGAGAAATTATACTACCATCAGGATTAGACAGTAGTGCCAATGTAGAAAGAAACACCAAACTACATAAGGCATACAGACTGACGTGGAATTACTACAACAAAAGAGTCATATCGCGTAATGCAAAATTACGACACTACAAGACAGTTGTATTGCCCGAAGCTTTATATGCCTCAGAAACCATATGCTTAGGTGGTCACTCTAAAATTACAGAAATTGAAAAGCAGGAGCGGAAAATTCTCAGGAAAATTTATGGTCCTACGAGAGAAAATGGAATGTGGATTAAGAGGAAAACAGCGGACCTCTACTCCTTCACCGACAGGTTTACTGATGCTGTACGGAAAAGGCGCCTTAATTTCTATGGCCATATCTACAGAATGAACAGCGACAGACTAACCAAAAGATTATTCAAAGTAATCAACTCAAAGAAGGTCAAAATAAAATGGCTAGAAGAAACTAAGGCGGACCTCCAAGAAATAAATATTACAGACGACATCATGGAAAATCGTGGAGCTTTTAGAACCAAAGTAGCTAATCATAAATTTAGGGAGAAACCAAAAAAGACAACTGGTAGGAAGTGGTCGACAGAACGCAAGATGCAACACAGTGCATTCATGAAGAGATTTTGGGAGGATAAGAAGGCACAAACCATCAAACCAACTATCAAGTTCAAACGCGCTCTATGAATGGGCATAACGAAGGAAGAAGAGAAGAATACTGTATTCAAGCTCTTTAGGCTTGTTCACCACTTTGACAACGAATTCGTCAGTTGAATTGCCACACCCTTTTCAAGACTTCGGCGCTGGTGCGCCGTTGAGACGCCGCTTCAAGTCATCTTTGTAGGACAATGCAGATACGGTGCACTAAGGCACATCCATTTGTATAAATGCCTCCCTGTGGATTTTATATAAAAAACGCAAGTTTCCGAAGGAAGCCAAAAATAAATTTCACCGATTGCGAATATTGAAGTATTTAAACTCTTTAAGCCTATTCTCTCGTGAAAAGGGGCTTGTAATGGTGCCTAACAGCGCCCTAACCGCCAGCGTCTGGAAAAGTTGTAGCAATATAACTTACGAGGTTGCTGCAGCACAGGGGCGAAACGTTGGTAATTGCATGACTGAGAAGCCCTTAAGAGCCTAAATACTTTAATATTCGCAAACGATGAAATTATGGTTTTCTTCTAGGAAAATGTTTGAAATAATGATAATAATATTATTAATAATTGCTAGTAAGTCTTATCATCCCGAAAAATAAACAATTTTCTAGTATCTTATTCATGGTAGAGAAGCTCATATAAATCGGAAACGCGTTGAGCAATTGTGGCGATGCCTGTCTGTATAAAGCAAAAAAGTTCAAAATAATGTCGCTCTCGGGATTCGAACACGAATTCTCTTTATCCAGGACCGTTAATGAAAGAACCTTCTCTATAACACAAAACGACTTCAGCTGAAAGGCAGTAATCTAAAATTTAATTCGACTGTTGTTGGTAGTCAAATCTATCACTTTAACACGTATATATAAACAACCCCATAACTTTCAAGTAAAATGTTCGTACATCAAAGGGTTAAAAATTATATCTAGAAAAACCCGTTATAATAGAGCAGGCACAATCCTCTAAGTAATGATCCTGGTCTCTCCTCGTCAAATCGTAACTGGAACCTAACACCTCCATGCTATTCCGAGAAGTCATTGTATTGCTCGTTAAAAGGAGAGGAATACTTATGAATACTTCACATTAAAGCAATGTACCCGTTATAAATATAGATTACACTTGTCATACCAGCTGAAGGTCGCAGCGCACGGAACAATTACCTAGCAACCTGACGTCTCACGCCACCTCCCTGACCATATAGGAGTGCGAACATATCTTCCAGTAACCCTCAAGAGATGTCCCGCGTTTTGTTAACTTTGGACGTAGCCAACAGGAAAAGCAATTTCGCCCTAGTATGGCTATCAATGGGCTTTCTTCACTATACGCATACCGAAGACAGATGCTTTGTACAACGATTTAGAAAGACATCAAGACACTGTATAGTAGTTCTGGAACAAAGAATAAATTCAATGGACTTTTTGTTCTTAACTTGTAAGTGATAGAGCACGCGTGAATATTATTTTATTTATGTATTTGTGTCTTCATTTATTTATTTATTTATTTATTTATTTATTTATTTGATTTAACGCTGTAACTGAACAGTAGTTATAGGACACAGGTAAAGCTGAATGGACTTTCTGTTCTTTATTTTTAAGTGATAGATAAACTGTGAGGATAACTTCTTCTTCTTCTTCTTGTTATTATTATTATTATTATTATTATTATTATTATTATTATTATTATTATTATTATATTTACAATGTGATTGTGCAGTAGTTCTTGGACACAGGAAAAACTAATGGCCTCCCTATTGTTCAAATGGAAGCAACATTACAAGAGTGAACATTTCTTTTTAATTTTGTTAAAATACATGTTTTAGAGGAACTGAGCATGTTATCTGTATATAAACATCAATGAGTTATGAGATTTGTAAGTTTTAAAAGTATAACTAATGTAATACTCAAAAATATGCCTACATTAACGTGAAAATAAATTTGTTTTATTAAAACAACAAGACGCTGTTATTCTTTCATATTTGTGGCAAGGGCCTAGTGAAAGTCACAGGCGAGGACGCTTGCTTCTTTATACCCCTGTTAATCTTGTTATCAAAAATAATGTTGCCAACAGTTTTACGTGGAACCGAATTGTATATACGGAAATCCATCTGGGAAAATCTCACATGCACTGACAACGGGAATTCGAACCATAAATATAGTATATCTAGCGAGAAGAGACAGACTCCTTCCGTTCTTCTTTTCAAACCGTTGTCACGTGAGGGGTGAGGGAAAGGGAGCAGAAACCCGTTGTTCACATGTCGGCAAACGTTAACACGATTAGGGTGCTGCTAGGTAGCGTATGTGCCAGGTGCGGTAAGCACAATTTTGCAGGAAGGAATAAGGGAAGACTAGGACCCAAGACAGGGAGGGTAGGCATTTTTTTACACTTGGTGTAGCTGCAAAAGTGACCTCAGTTCTCACCCCTACACTGCCTTAAAATTCAGGCAGGAAGAGTCTTCGGCACGCCAAACACACTATGTCTAGGTGTGTAGTCGTATGGCCTGAGTACCGAATACGTGATATTCCGATGTCCGACAAAAACTACCCCTTTCAGCCGCCTCTTACGACAGGCAGACGACACTGTGCATGCATTCTACCGCCCCACCCACAGGTTGGTAGGAGGACTTCCAGAATAGTTGTCCAACGGCCACCGTATGTCGGAATCGAACAATCAGTCATTAATCCCTGGCCTTCTTATGATAAGAGATCTTAGGCCCCTTTAAACAATAAGCAAGCATCTTATGGTAAGTTACGTGTCTACGTCAGCATGTAGGCAAACAAGCTAGCTTGTAGTTTTACATGGTGACTGTTGATATTGAGATCACAGCCACAGGACTTCACGTTTTACATGAAATAAGAATCATAGCCTTTTCATTTCAAACATTCCACCTGCATCGAACGACGGTCGCCTTGATGAGAATCCAGTGGCGATGTCACTTGGCTATCACATCTTTCCGCATCCTTATGACGTTTTCGTTGTAGCTAAATTCAAGTTGTCATAAAGGTAGATAAAGCAAATTAATTTACATCTGTCTTGTCGTTTTGGCTCTGTTCTTCACTCTCGCAAACTGGTCGGAGCTAGTTAATACTGATAACACCTGGAACGAACTTAACATCGATTACGTCTCGTAATTCTTCATACCTCGCTTGTTTCAGGCCTGGATAGGAGTGCAAATATTAAGCAAAGTATTATGCTTTTACACAGAAGTCTCACAATAGAAGGGAAGCAAGTTATATTTTAACATTCTATTTAATAGCAGCGACGTCACGACTTTTATACTTGCGGCTGTAAGATGAAACGCTTCAAGATAATTCATAATTCCTCAACCATGCCGTAGTAGAATAGACAAAGTGTTGGTCTCATGTTCCTCATCCATAGGAACCACAATTACCCATATGCACATGTTGGCATGTGATAAACCCTAATGGTAAGTTTTAAAATCATTTAACAAAATAAATCTCGGCATGCTTGAATTCTCAGTTTCCCAACGAGTACCCACCACACATCTAGGCAACTGAACAGACACGCCTACATAACTCGTTGTTGTTGTTGTTGTTTGAGTATCGGTCCATAGACTGGTTTGATGCAGCCTCCATGCCACCCTATCCTGTGCTAAACTTTTCATTTCAACGTAACTACTGCATCCTACATCTGCTCTAATCTGCTTGTCATATTCACACCTTGGTCTACCCCTACCGTTCTTACCACCTATACTTCCTTCAAAAACCAACTGCACAAGTCCTGGGTGTCTTAAGATGTGTCCTCTTCTTCTCTTGTCAAATTTCGCCGAATCGATCTCCTCTCACCAATTCGATTCAGTATCTCTTCATTCGTGATTCGATCTATCCATCTCACCTTCACCACTCTTCTGTAGCACCACATTTCAAAAGCTTCTATTCTCCTTTTTTTCTAAGCTAGTTATCGTCCATGTTTTACTTCCATACAATGCCATGCTCCAAACGAAAGTCTTCAAAAACATCTTTCTAATTCCTAGATCAATGTTTGCAGTAAGCACATTTCTTTTCTTAAGAAAGCTCTTCCTTGCTTGGACTAATCTGCATTTTATGTCCTCCTAACTTCTGCCATCGTTAGTTATTTTACTACCCAAGTAACAACATCTAATTCCTTTAAGACTTCATTTCCTAATTCACCTGCCTTCGTTCGACTGCACTCCATTACTTTTGTTTTGGACTTATTTATTTTCATATTGTACTCCTTACCCAAGACTTCCTCCATACCATTCAGCAGCTTCTCGAGATCTTCTGCAGTCTCAGATAAAATAACAATATCATCAGCAAGTCTCAAGGTTTTGATTTCCTCTCCTTGGATCGTAATTCCCTTTCCAAATTCCTCTTTGATTTCCTTTACTGCCTGTTCTATGTAAACATTGAAAAGGAGGGGGGGGGGGGGGGACAAACTGCAGCCTTGCCTCACTCCTTTCTGAATTGCTGCTTCTTTTTCAAAGCCCAAGATTCTTATCACTGCAGACTGATTTTTATACAGATTGTAGATAATTCTTCGTTCTCGGTATCTGATACCAATCATCTTCAGAATCTTAAGTAGCTTGGTCCAATCAACATTATCGAATGCCTTTTCTAGATCTACGAATGCCATGTACGTGGGCTTGTCCTTCCTGATTCGATCCTCTAAGATCAGACGTAAAGTCAGGATTGCTTCACGTGTTCCTACATTTCTTCTGAAGCCAAATTGATATTCTCCAACTCAGCTTCAACTTGTTTTTCCATTCTTCTGTAAATAATACATGTTAAAATTTTGCAGGCATGAGATACTAAACTAACGGTGCGATAGTTTTCACACCTGTCAGCGCCGGCTTTCATGGGAATAGGTATAACAACATTCTGCCGAAAATCGGATGGGACTTCTCCTGTCTCATACATCTTACACACACTGTATTCTTTTCTGCCCTCTTCATTTCTAGCATTCTTGTATTTTCGTCGTTCATCAATCAGGCCTAGCATCCCCTGAGTTATCCACTGATTCTTAGTTGATCTTTTCTTCCTTCCTAACATTTCTTCAGCCCTGCTGACTTCATTTTTCATAACTACCCACTCTTCCTCTACTGCGTTTCCTTCAGCCTTTACATTTAGTCCTTTTGCAGCATGTTCCTTGAAACAATCCCTCAAGCTCTTTTCTTTCAACTTGTCTAGATCCCATCTTTTTTCATTCTTTCCTTTCTTCAATTTCTTCAGCTTCAGATGGCATGTCATGACAGAGTCCACGTGTACTCCTGGGAGAGTTTTGCAATCCAACACCTGGTTTCTGAATCTCTGCCTAATCATAATGAAGTCTATTTGATACCTTCCAGTGTCTCCAGGTCTCGTCCACGTATAAAGCCGTCGTTTGTGGTGTTTGAACCAAGTATTGGCAAGGGCTAAATTATGACCAGTGCAGAATTCAACCAGCCGACTTCCTCTTTCGTTCCTTTGGCCCAATCCGAATTCTCCCACTGTATTACCTTCTCTTCCTTGGCCTACCAATGCATTCCGCCACAATTAGATTCTCGTCACCTTTTACATATTGTATTGCATCTTCTATCTCTTCATATGTTCTTTCGATTTCCTCATCATCCGCTGAGCTAGTAGGCATGTAGACCTGCACTATTGTGGTGGGCATTGGTTTGGTGTCTATCTTGACGACAATAATTCTTTCACTACGTTGGTCGTAGTAGCTTACCCGCTGCAATATTTTTTTATTCATTATTAAACCAACTCCTGCATTTCCCGTTTGATTTTGTGTTGTTAATTCAGTAGTCGCCTGACCAAAAATCCTGTTCTTCCTGCCAACGTACTTCACTTAAACCAACTACATCTAACATTAGTCTGTCCATCTCTCTTTTCAGATTCTCTAATCTACCACAACGATTCAAACTCCTAACATTCCACGCTCCGACTCGCAGAATGTCAGTATCCATCTTCCTGATGATCGCCCCCTCTCGTGTAATCCCCATCCGGAGATCCGAATGGGGGACTAGTTTACCTCCGGAATATTTTACCCGGGAGGAAGCCATCATCAGTACATCATTCATACAGAGAGAGCTGCATGTCCTCGGGAGGTAGTTACGGCTGTAGTTTCCCGCTGCTTTCAGCCGTGTAGCAGTGTCAACACAGCTAAGCCATGTTGAGTATTATTACAAGGCCATATCAGTCAATCATCTAGACTGCCGCCCTTGCAACTTCCGAAAGGCTGCTACCCCCCTTTCGATGAACCATTCCTTAGTCTGGTCTCTCAACAGATACCCATCCGTTATGGTTGCACCTGCGGCTCGGCTATCTGCTTCATTGTGACACGCAAGCCTTCCCACCGCGGCAAGGTCACATGGTTCGCAGGAGAGGTACATACAGAACTCATCACATGATAAAATTTCCAGAAACCCTTGCCATACATTCGAGAACACAATACTACTACTACTACTACTACTACTACTACTACTACTAGAGCAGAGTGGCCGCAGAAGATGGGTTCGATCCTGGCTCAGTCTGGTGGTATTCGAAATTGCTCCAATACGCCAGCCTCATGTCGCAAGATTTTGCGGCACGTAACAGAACTCCAACAGAACAAAATTCCGGCACCTCGACGCCTCGAAGGAAGTAAAGCCTAACATCTATTATTATTATTATTATTATTATTATTATTATTATTATTATGTCAAGGCTGTAATGACATTGCAGGTTGTATTGAAGCATTGCGTATATATTATTTTGTATGTTGAGTATTCAGCCCGAAGACGGGTCCGACCCCCAATAGTACCTCCATCAGCCATCACTGACGGCCTAGGCGTCACTGAAGAGGTGCATTAGGGAAATGAGCAGTGAGGTAGTTTCTCGTTGCTTTCCTCACCGAGCCAGAAGTTGTTGCTATTACATATCAGCCTGCCAAGCCTACTGAAATCGTTGCACCAACTGACCCTATGAACGACATTTTTACACCAGTGATAACAGGGACTAGCTGAATAAGGAATGGAATTACTAGCATCACTCATACCTCGTCACTCTCATATCGCCAAAGCCAAGAGTGGGACTGAGACAGGTCAATGAAAGTAGCAAATTGGATTTAGTCCATACCTGAAGACATAGCACATTGTAAACAGTTGGTCTTGCCAGCAAAGGCTTATTATTATTATTATTATTATTATTATTATTATTATTATTATTATTATTATTATTATTATTATTATTATTATTATTATTATTATTATTGTGTCGCTTAATTTATGCGTCGTTTACAAGTACCAAAAGTTACTGTTTAAAAAAAATAGAAGACCCGTAGGTGAGGAAGAGATCTAAAGCAGTAACTTTTCAAGGAGTTACAGCGATTATGGTTCGCAATGTTTTCCACTGAAGGAGCAGCTTAATTAATAACGTTTTCTACGTAGTTAGCTACGAGTTATGACGGCTTGCTTAATAAGGTAGTATAGCTTGAGGCATTTACTATAGCTCTAGATGAAGTTTCTCGACAAAGTTCTTGTTAATCGAACCCTGAATAACTTCCCCTCGGAGTAGTGCGTGCTAAATGTTGCGGCGCCAATCAATTAGCGCTATCGATCTACAGAGAGAAGATGGGTCATTCTTTAGAACGGGCAGTGGCCACGCGAGCCACCACTGTTCTGCGCATGAGGAGTATCTCAATGAAGTGTCTAAAAATAAGCTATGTATGGGCGTTACTTGACATGAAAATGAAAAGTACGATACATAATAAATGTGTCAGTGATAATTCCATTATTTAAATCGTTCGCCTAAGAGTGGAGGTACATTTTATGGGTCAATACAGAATTTTAAATTGTTCTTTTTTCTTTCCAGAATATACTTTTCTCTTTCAACCAGTGAAAAATAAATACAGTATCTACTTCACATTTGCCACTTGCAACGTTTACTCTGTCTTGTTTCTCGTTTCCCATAACTTCCATTTTTCACACATGGTTTTCATCGTAACTCAAAATCTACTGAAGAGATTCGCATGAAATTCCATGCGAACAACAAGTTATAGGCTTCTCCAATTTTTCTAAATTTTTCTTCTTGCTTTCCGGTCGATAATTTTCTTTCTCCGTCTTAGTCACAAATGTAGTAAGTCTTATTCTCTGTGTCATCGGGCCTTCTACTTCATTACATTTTATTGCAAGCCATTTCGCAGGAATGCTTCAGTGGGTTCAGCATCCCAGTCTGTTTTGTTTTCGGCCTTTTCTATTTAACTTTCATTTATTGTATTCTCGACCGTATAGTATAAGCTACAGCTCCTGTTTCTTCTCGATCCTTCTGATCTATATTTTGCGTTGTTGTTTCCCTCTGAATTAAGGGAAGCGAGTGTCAAGTAAGTGTGAAAGTTGATAAGCTTTTAAGTGTACTAAAATGTACCTTGATGTGAAGTCTAGGCCCGTTCGGTCATTAATAATGAAGTTCGGGAGTCCTATCTCCCTTTGCACTGTGTAACTTAACTGTGGGAGGCTACAGCTTCTTGTGTTACGTGTCAAAGGCTGTTGTACCATGGTAAAGACTAATTTGTGCGAAATGGGAGCTCCTTCTCCCCAGTCATTTATTAAGCTCTGAAACGTATTATTGCTATATCCGCTCATAAATATTTATCAATCTTGTTGTTGGTATTACCTTTGAAATAATACAAACAGAAAAAAAGGAAAATATCATTTAGGAAATATACACTGTCTGACAAAAAAAAATTGAAGCACTAGAAGGGGAGGGGGAAACTAAATCAAACTACACGTTGTTGAGAGATTAAGTTATGCTATTTCAATTATTACAAAATCGAGTCAAATTTACAAATAAATTGACAGTAAGAGCCCACTTATCAGTATGAGGTTGCATCCCCTCTGGCCTGGATGCATACACTGATTCGATTGGGAAGGGTATCATAAAGCCTTTGTATCCTCTCCTGAGCCAAGCTGTCCTACAACTGTTTTAACTGATTCTTGATATCCCGGATACTGGCACTGGGACGGACTAGACGTCCCAGCTGGACCCACACATGTTCTATCGGGGACAGATCTCGGGATCTTGCTCGCCACGGGAGTACGTCAACATCACGCAGACAGTTCACAGAGACAAGTGCCGTGTGTGGACGAGCATTGTCCTGTTCAAAATAGCATTACGATACTGTTGCATGAAAGATAACACATGAGGACGTACGATGCCCGTGACGTACCGTTGTGCCGTCAGAGTTCTCCCAGTAACTACCAGCCGTGGCCTGAAGTCATACCCGGTGGTTCCGTATACCTTGACGCCAGGAGTAGCACCACTGTACCTCTCCAAAAAAAAGAAGAAGAATGGGACTTTTCTCCAGGTCACCATCATACTTGCAGGAGATAGTCGTCAGGGGCAATGCAGAACCGCGATTAATCGCTGAACACAATGCAACGCCCAAACATCAGCAGCACATGCTTCACGGTCACGGCATCACTCCAAACGCAGTCGTTTGTGTTGTGATGTTAATGGCAGCCAACACATGGGACAGTGATTCCCTAGTCCGGCCGCCGCTACTCTCTGTAAATGGTGCGAGATGACACAGAATGTTCCAGGGGGACCATTACTTGTTCTCGGATGGCAGGCACAGATGTGAAGGGGTTCCGATGTGCTTGGTGCACAATATGGTGATCCTCCCTTGCAGTCGTGAGACGTAGTCGACCGGAACCTTGACGACGAGTATGCCTGCCCTCAGCTTCCCATGCAGTCCAACATAGGGCCACTGTCACATCCGAATGCCCCACAAATCTGGATATTGCCCGATTCGACCAACCGGCCAAATAGAGATCCACATTGAGGCCCCTTTCAAACTCTGTCAGGTACTGATAACGCTGTCTCACACGAATCCGCGGCATCCCCGTGTCCTTTACAGTGAATAATCAACATATGACACTTTTCAAAAATGTGTCGGTTACATCCGTATTCTGGGGAGGTCTTCAATTGTATAGAAATCTTGAAGCTTCCATTCGGACCAATGCAACCTATTTCTTTCAATAGTAGAGACCAAATCACAGCAACAGTCTTTTGCTTCATTTTTCTGGACCCTTTACCAATTTGAGGTCGAAATGTCTCGTAGATTACGCCCAGTCTTATGGCCAGATCCCATTCTTGACGCCAACCCTATATGGAGGGATATATTCACCATTGCGAGTTTCTGTGGTGGTTGGAAGTGCGGTGTTGTGTGTAAATGAAGGGATATGTATTAAGGCGAACACGAACATCCAGTCCCCAAGACAGCAGAATTAACCATACAAAGTTTAAAACCTCGACCCAGCCGGAAATCGAACCCGACATCCTCTGAACCGGAGGCCAGTAGGCTAACCGTTCAGCCAAGGAAAATTACAGCAACAGTAGGCCTACACCAAAAAAAAACCGTATACTGTATATCATCCACCAAAGCCTTATTTGGGATTCCAGAGCTTTACTCGTACCATGTATAGACACAAGAAAACAAAGGCCCAATAATACTCCCTTGCGGAACTCCCTGTTAATCATTACAAGATCAGATAATGCTTCACCTACTCAAATTCTCAGTTTTGTAGAAATTTAGCCACCCAATCAATCACACTATTTCTTCTAGTCCAATAGCCCTCATTTATGGCAGTAGTCTCCCACGATGTACCTTGGATAGAAAGCGATACAGTCCATTTTACCTCATCAGTCTAAAATATCTGCTATATCTTGCTCGAATCCTGAACGCTGAACCTCGCTGAAATAACTTTTCCTAAATTCGAAATGCCTCCTATCAAACAGTAATTTCACACGCGTGTCTAATAATCAGAAATCAATATAATATAGCCAATTTAATTAAATATCAACAGTCGCGTAAAATACTAGCTTAGCTTCTCTTTTTTTAGAAGGTGGAAGTCATGCCAAATCCATCTCGAGACCACATGTTCACGAAGTGCATTTGTGAAACCATGTAAACAAACTAGTCCTTTGATGTACAGATGTGTTTGTACAACTGTGAGAAGGTTAGATGCTTAACAGCTCCCGTCTCCCTAATTAACATGATTTGAAGAGACCCCAGTTCCTGGATTGTTCTGGAAAGTGTTTCTTAAGTGTAAACGTACTGCTAAAGGCCACTAAAATTTCGGTTTTCTTAAATGCCAATCAATTGTACCGTCATTCGATTCCGCAACCTTGATCCTAGAAGGCGAGTGCTCCAACCGACTACACTACATAGCTTCCTCTTCTTCTGCCCCTTTTCCATACTCCAAGGTGTAGTCGCGGGTGCACACGTGAATTTAGCTCTGTTTTACGGCCGGATGTCCTTCCTCACGCCAACCCTATGTGGAGGGATGTATTCCTTCGTGCGTGTTTCTGTCGTGATTGACAGTGACGTGTGCTATGTGTACATGAAGAGGAGTATATTGGTGAAGACACAAACACTCAGTCCCCGAATTAGAGGAATTAACCAGACACAGCTAAAATCCCCGACCCGGTCGGAAATAGAACTCGGGATCCTCCGAACCGAAAGCGTCAACGCTGTTCATTCATTCAAGGAAGAATCGTAAACTGATTTTCAAAATGAAAACTGGCCAGTAGTCAATTTCGTATTAATCGTCTTTGACATGAGCTGTTATTAATGATGTAATCCATTGCTACAGTCTAAGTGAAACCTACTTAACTACACAGATCATTCCCTCTGTCAGCGTAAATGAATCATGTCAATGCATAAGCTACATTCCTCTGCACTTAACTCGGCGTCTATTTTACATGAACCTCACATCCCAGAATGCCGTTGTAGTAATAGGGATACAACACAAAATCAATTGCAGCTGACAATGAGATTATCAAGACGACCTCGCGGGAGAATTGCGGGAACTAATTAGGTTTCTCTCGGACATCGATCGCCAGTATATGAACACAGTATGACAGCAGCCGATCACTGACAGATACTACTCCCTAATCAAATATCAATATTCGATTATTTGCACATTATCGCTCGACGAAATCTAGCCAGATTCAACTAATAAGGGAGATGTTCTGGTTCTTAATAGACCACCAGCTGGCCAAGGGACAACTCTCAATTTAGCAGTATAATCTCGCCACTTCGCTTTGAAGGGGCGGCAGAGTTGTCCGTCAGACAATCAAAAGAGCCCTAACCCAGCTTAGCATTCTCTCCTTTATCCCTCCCTCCTGAATGACCTCTTATTCAATATGTCCTCTCTTTCAAGATTGGACCTTACAGCTCTTTTTACGTACTTCGTCCACCAGCAGAGCGTAATTGCAACTCGACTTAGATTCAGCTTCATCGCGACAACTGCAAACAAATTGCAAGGTGCGTCCTTAAGCCCACCAATGTAACCAATAAATAACACTTTATCATTCAGTTTGATCTGCCACGTCGATTGATGTAGTTCGTAAAGTGGTGCTTGTGTGCTAGTACTTTAAAAGGAGACAGAAAACGACAATATAGAGTTTATCCTTTCATAAGTGGCAATATGAACTAAAGAGAATTCATAGCAGGTAGAGAACTTGAAATACGACGAATATTTCTACAGACTGTCCAAAGAACCTTTTGTTGAGGTAATCGAAAAAAAAATCATTCGCAAACATTTAAAAACTTAATTATAAAACGGTTAATGAGTTTAATAATCTTATTAATGTTATTGGCGTTACATCCCACTAACTACTTTTACGGTTTTCGGAGACACCGAGGTGCCTGAATTTAGTCCCGCAGGAGTTCTTTTACGTGCCAGTAAATCTACCGACACGGGGCTCACGTATTTGAGCACCTACAAATACCACCGGACTGAGCCAGAATAGAACCTGCCAAGTTGAGGTCAGAAGGTCAGCGCCTCAAACGTCTGAGCCGCTTAGCCCGGCGTTAATGAGTTTAATAACCTTAATATTTGAGTCAAATTACTCCACATCCTCTTCTCATTCCTTTTCAATCACAGTTTCTCAGAATAATCTGCTGAATGAACATGACGTGTCTCTTTCGCTTCTAATAATCTTATACAAATCTCATATTCTGATAATGGAGATTTCGAGACCACAACACAAATGAGTCTGTATCAGCTACTGAATCACATTAAGGTTGCCTTGAAACTGACACGTACAGTTGTATCATGGACGGTCATGCAACAGTTGCGACCAGGCAGACTTATTGTAATCACAGCAGTGCACGAAGTTCATTCTAAACACAGGAATCCAACTTATTTGTAACTGCAGTAAAAACTTCTCTTATAACGACATATTGTACCCGCTCAAAGCCTGAGTCCCAACCAGCATTTATCTCGGAGGGTGTTACGGTCCGAATCTATCGCAACTATTTGCTCCGCTAATTCCCTTCTACTATTATCACAATTGATCCGTATTTCTTCAAATTTTTGTTCCATAGTGTGTTTTAAAGAACTATTAGACTGTTCTATAGACTTATTCATCTGTCCTATAGACTCCGTGCGTACAGCACTGTGCTGCTGCGGGTGGATACTACGAGAACTACTTAGAAACATCTTCATTAACAGCTAGCCATAAGAAGCTGAAATGTGTGTGACGTTTACATGCATTTATTCAATTATTTTACAGTGCTGTCTTCAGATGATAATTTTTAATGTCACAACGTTCCGACAGAATGATGTGCTTGTTCTTGGCTGCATTAATAGATACAGCAATACAGAGCTTTCATTCACGACCTCACGAAATGAATTTGAAAAGACGGTGGATCTTAGCAGTAAATCGCAGGAAGTGATTCCGGATTTGTACATTTACAGTATTTAAAACACAGTTACTCTTAACATAATACAAAGGTTAACAATTACAAACAAATTATTGAAGGAGTTGGATGTCAACATCAACATCTACAAGACCATGCAGAAGACGGTGGTCATTGCCACGACTGGAATTGTACGGAAATTTATGGGTTCAAATTCTACGTAAAACTGTCGTTTACATTAAGGTTTATTCTGCTTTGATTTCCTAAAATCTGTACAATTGCTTGAATATCATTATCACGAAAGTGTGCAAAATAAATAAATAAATAAATAAATAAATAAATAAATAAATAAATAAATAAATAAATAAATAAATAAATAAATAAATAAATAAATAAATAAATAAATAAATAAATAAATAAATAAATAAATAAATAAATAAATAAATAAATAAATAATAAGATACCGTACTACAGACCACAATGTGAAATTTTAGGGTATTCTGTCACAACCTCACGAAATGGATTTAAAAAGGCACTGGACAAATATACTGTAATTATAGAAATTGGCCTCCATTACACAATATCAATAGCTCACAGAAATACCGCATTTTACATACGTAAAGTTCTCTTCTCTCCCCAAGGTGGTGCAACTCTTTTTAAGCAACCCCTAACGAACATGAGCTGCATGTACCCTCATGTCAATCTTAAATTTCTGTCTGTATCGGGAATCAAGCCCGGACCCCGTTATATTACAGAGGTGGTCGCGATCATATTATAAATACAGACACAATAATTTATTGGCAACGTTAAGATATTCTGATATTTTCAACTGGTCCAACATCAAACTTGTGCCTTTTTATCGGAAAAAGTTCCTCTATAAGCTCTTCTCCTTGTTGTATTTCTCTTTCCGCGCTTTTTAGATGCGAGGTCCAGACAATTCACAGGGTTGATCGGTACACGAGGTGACATGTTCTGAGTAATCTGTATAAATAACAGCAGAAATATGCTTACGTTTCATGGAAATATTTTTATTATTTTACCAAGGACTCACTCGCAACATTAACCTACGCTAACATGATATCGTATTGGAGATAGGCCAAATATATTTTTCTGAAGACAGCATTGTTGAATGTGTACATGAAAATCAATCTCGTTATCACCACAAATAATACATAAATTACTCTGTTGCCTCTATCGTGAAATGGTAGTCTCTCTAGTGAACCAGCGTTTTTCTCTTATCATATTTGCAGTTATTCGCTCTGTTGCTATTTCCTGCGAACAGTTTTTCTTGTAAATTTAATTCATGACCACTTTCTTGAAGTTTGGAATAATTTGGCCGATTGTTGTTGCATAAAACACTCTGAAATCCCACTGTTATTATTTAGTCGGCCATAGCAACACGCTGTGAAACGACAGCGATATGAGCGCGTTGATCGCATTAACTTACAATGTTCGCCACTCGCAGCGCAGCGGTGCATTTTTCCCAGCAGCGCACGGAGCCTATAGACCTATCAATTTATTCAATAGCCCTATTAGATTGTTCGATAGACTGTTCTTTGCACTGTTCAATGGACCTATTAGTTTGTTCAATAGCCCTCATCATATCCGCTAACGTATACGATTCTTTCTTTTCTACCTGTCCATCCTGGGATTTCTCCCCTTCTACATTGGACATTATGAATTTATATAACGAAAATGAGGGCCAACCGGCTCCTCGCCCTACAGCTCTACGTTTAACAGTTGCTCAAATTCCTATCATATAACGGTTCACTACTCGAATTCAATTTCTATTTTCTTACTACCATTTAAATTCAGTCACTCGTATCAAACAACGAGTAGCATAAGGACAACAAATCTTGCTTTGTTCCATCCAGAATAAATACGTGTCTGACACACATAAAAAAAATAATTTTGAAACTGTAATGTCAAACGACACCTAAAATTTTTGACATGACACGCAGCAATCTCGTACTTTTAATCTGAAATTAATAAATTCTCGTCGACACAGTTTCAGCTCTCACTCCTGTATTAACATGGAGTTTGGTACTCAGTATAATTTTTAACATATTCTCCTTGTTCCTACAATCTCCTCCTACCGCCCTTTGGTGACCGAAGTGTGGAGCCTCCACATTCGTAGATGTAAAAATCGCATCAACAACAATTACAAAAAAAGTTATTTACTAACTGATGAGCCCAACACCTAGTTCTATCATCCTATCAAATGAGCCCTGTTCGGAAATTACTACTGGCCTGTGCTCTGTTAATAAGTGTCTGAACACAATGAAAGAATAAATAAAATAAAAATAAGTGAAATGTAAACATTGAATTTAATAACCAATGTATTATAATAATGGGATCATATCGTACACTAGATGATGCCATCATTATTTAAATTTACCTTCCTAGATCTGAATAAATGCTTTCCAACAACGCAAAGCTGTGATTCGGTCATTAATTAATTCAAATACCCCGACTGAGTTTAATCAAATATAATCAATAATACTTTCGAGCCCCGGTGCGATTGTTAATACCATAAAGTCCCAATTTGACAGCATGATGTGCTTACCAATACATTAAAGCCCCACGATTGGGCCTAGCTATGATGTACCCGTAACACCCCCTGAGATAAATGCTGGTTGGGACTCAGGCTTTGAGCGGGTACAATATGTATGTATGTATGTATGTATGTATGTATGTATGTATGTATGGTGTACTAAGCCCGAAGGCTGGCTGAACCCTCTACACCACTGCCATCAGCTGTCATAGATGGCCAAGGCATCATTGAAATGGCGTACACGAGAGATGTGGAGTGAGGCAGTTCTTCGTTGCTCCTCTCACTGAGCCGGAAGTTGCTCTTACATATAAATCAACTCTACGAGCGACATTTTCACACTGTTCTAACAGGGACGGGCTGCCTCAGAAATGGTGTCACTGACATCGCTCATACCTCAGTCACTTCCACATTGTCGAAGTCAAGGATAAGACTGAAAAATGAAATGGCGTATGGCTTTTAGTGCCGGGAGTGTCCGAGGACAAATTCGGCTCGTCAGATGCAGTTCTTTTGATTTGACGCTCGTAGGCTCTAGCCGGGTTGAGTGGCTCAGACGGCTGAGGCGCTGGCCTTCTGACCCGAACATGGCAGGTTCGATCCTGGCTCAGTTCGGTGGTATCAAATACGACAGCCTCCTGTCGGTAGACTTACTAGTATGTAAAAGAACTCCTGCGGGACTAAAATCCGGCACCTCGGCGTCTCCGAAAACCGTAAAAGTAGTTAGTGGGACGTAAAGCCAATAACATTATTAATTTATTCTAGCCCATACCAGAAGACAGGGTGCACTGTAAACACCAGGTCTCACCAACAAAGGCAGACAAAGACACTTAAAAGTAATTATTTTTGTCCGTAATTGGGAGTGTCCATGCTGGAAAAAGATGCACATCAAGTATAAGGAATACTGTATTATAACTATTTTTCTTTCATGTATTTATTAATGCACGACATTATTGAAAGTTTTACGTAGCCCACCTATGCATTCAGTGCAGTTTTATCTCATATTCATCTTGCATTTTTACTTGAGTTAGTAAAAAACCTATTTATTTTCACTCTGCATGTATGATACAGAAAAACAGTTTCTGTATGATGCAACAGAATCATTCTTAGACAAATAAAATTGTTCTAATGGCCGTAGTGCCATAATTAGCAAGTGCTGAAACACGAAGAGAACTAAATTACCGGTACTGGTTTTATATTTTTGTCATAACTGCAAATTACGATCTTTAAATTCGCATCTAAGAATAAACCCACTGTGTAGGTTGCTTAAACGACAAATTAAAGAGTATTTTGGATACTAGTTATGAATTAAAAATAATATTGTGTAGCATACATAAAACAGAATTGTCTGCCCTACAAGGAAACTTTGCCAACATGTCTCCACCTCCACTTTCAGTATACGTGCAGGTCTTGGCGAGAACTTCTACCGATTCAAATTGCAAGCCAAAATTCGCACCAAATTCCGAGGAAATGGAATTTGAATATTTCGAGTGCGTCACAAGACCAGCAAGGAAGAGATTCCTATACCGAACGTACTATTAAACAGGCAAGCTCTTCGCTTCACAAGCTCGTGATCCAGGAATCTCACCTCCATAGTGTTTTCGTGAGTTTGTTTTAACGTTCAGTTTGTACGTTATTTGCATTACAAGCACATTAAATATACGCACAGTGTGTGACAATATTGGTTGACTAATGTATGTATTGTCATCTTCTCTGCAGGAAATCAGATTTTAAATGCATGTTATTGCTAACGTTGATTGTTTCAAGGCACAATTAGGCTATAATCGATTACTGCGAGTTTGGTATCACAATGGAATACTCAGCATTGGAGCCGTTTTAGTTTTATGTTTGGGTAAAAGACTGCGACCGAAGCAGTCACAAAATCTTTCACATGTCTTCGTCGATATGTCCATTGTCTGTCGTTTATTATACCGTACACATCATTGTTATGATGAGTTGTGTTGCGACTATGCAATATCGTGGGTCTGTGAAGAACAGCAACGAACAAAAAATTAAAAATATACGGAAGCGAAATTCGATCCGCCGATCACGAGCTTGTGAGGAGGAGAGCTTGCCCGGTGCGCTGCGCGTTCGTTGTGGGATTTTCTCGATATTGGGCGGGAGTTGCATCTTGCAATTTGAGTAGTGAAAGTTCTTGTCATGACCTGCATGTATATTAAAAATGGATCACATCGGTAGGAACATGTTGGCAAGGTCTCTTTGTTAGTTCTTCTCCATTTTAACATACTATGTATACAAGAATATATACGACACCAATTGGTGTTATGACATTCATTTAGAATTACGACAATCCGGCTCCTTGGCTGGATAGTCATAGTGTCCGCAGTTTATAGGACCCCGGGTTCTATTCCAGTCCAGGCAGGGGATTAGGTCTATAACCGCGTTTGGTTAATTCCTCTAGTTCGGGTCTGGATGCTTATGATCGTCTTAGTACACATGTTAATTTACATACAACACATTACCAATCACTACAGGAAACGTCACAGCGAATATATACCTCTGCGTTAAGTTGGCGTCAGGAAGGGCATCCGGCCGTAAAAATGGGTTGGATTCACACTAGTACCGGCCCCAGATAATTGAGGATAGGATTTCCATCTTTTACCGAACGAAATAACGAACATGTCACTGAAAATAAGAACATTTTATGAGAATAATACGCACCCTTCTAATTTGAGGAAAGAATTAAATAACCTTATTTCTTCCAGGTGTACTTCCTATAACCTCCTGTTTTTTAAACGTCAGTATCAGATTTTATCACAGTGTGGAATTCTTGATATGACATTTTATACTCGTTGAAATTAAAAGTTCCCTCTTTATTAGGGGGCATTAAAACTATTTCTCGTATCAATTCACTTGTTTGCTACCAAGGAGAATACATTTTGCATTTGAAGCAGGAACACTATGCATACGTTCCTGAAGCTTATACCCTACACTACGCTTTGTAAACACCTTTACCCACTTCTGTAAGCACCTTCACCACTTTCCAGGATGTTCGAAACGATATCTACAAACATGCAGAACTCAATAGAGCTCTTCCATATTAATCTCCTCAGTTAACGAAAGACATTTTTGACTGCATCTTCCACACAAGAAAAATGAATGTTTCCTTTATTATCTTCAAATAAACCTTGGACTGGAGAAGATTAGCGCTTCTCATAAAATTGTATGAAACTCCCTTCCCCTTTCTGAAACACTTGCTTTTTTTATATTTGTTATTGGAAAATAAAGGATAACAATAGACAAAAAATAAGGGAAACGTCAGAAATACTGGACGTACCGTATAATACCGGACAGGTGGCAATCCTAATTGGGAAAAGGCCAGAAAGAAGGAGAAATGAAGAAATTACGGCATAATACTTCTTAGGATAATCAAACCAATTTTAATTTTAAACAACAATTGAGCTAAATGGAAATGTGGTGAGATTTGGCAAACTCGGTACTTGGGCAGTGGAATTAAGAGTTGAAAATACTACTATACAACTTCCTTCATGAAGTGCATGCACACGAAGTCAGTTCACGACCTGGTTACTCCAAGATTCTATAAAATCAATTTAAATGCCAGAGAACCTAATTGCAGAATGTCAGAAACACTAACAAAGCCAGGATAGTTATTTACGCAACAGTCACGGGAAATCACCCTACGTTACGACCGCATTTCGAAACAAGTAACGTAAATGTTTATTTCATACTACGGTGCATTTTCTTAATTTAAAATAAATATGTAATCTATATAAATATAATCGTAATGACCGTGTGTCTGTATCTAGAATATTTTGGCAAAATTTTCGTACAATTATCCGTTTCAGGTGTTATAATCACCATTTATATATTTTTTAGTTTTGGTGTGTGTGTGTGTGTGTCCGAGTTTTTATAACTGGAAAACTATTGGATATATTTCTATCAAACTTCATATTTAGAATCAACCTGTCCTTGGGTAGGTTTTAGGGCCAATATTATTTATAAATTCTTGAATGGACTGGTGATTTATAGCAAAATCGAAACAGTGATTCTACATTCCCACAAAATATGTATGACCTACCTTAATGGAAATCATTTTCGAAAACGTTTTTCTTATGTGCACTTTTTCGATAGGATTAATAAGGGATATATCATTAAGGGACGGGATTGCAGTTTAAGTTCCAGCGGACTTATCCCTCAAGTGGGCCCAATTTGTAATCTAATCACTCAGGATTATGTTATCAGGTGCATATGACGTCGAGGTATCTCTTGGAGTTAGCGTTTATAGAAAGATTATTCTCAATATATATTCGTAAAATTAGGTCTATCAAATGACAAATAACAAACGTTTAAGAATTATGTTATTTTATTCCGTATATATATCTATCGTAGGAAGGATAATAACGGAGATGCTTACGAAAAACTGTTTTTTTAGTCCAAGTCCCTTGGAGCACATGGTGCATGTCACTTCAAGGTGGGTTAACGGGAATAACTAAAGAGCAATTTTGCTTTTTTTCAATAGAACAGATAATAAGGGAGGTTATCATTAACAAAGGGTTTCATGAATCTTCAGCCACAGCGCCACTCCAATTATCAGAGAAACAACAATATGTAACTGACAAGCGGGGAGAATTTCACACAACTTTGGACCATGAACTGCACCGTACCATAAACTCTGTAATCGTCGCCATTCTGTCACGACTTTGTTCAGCTTTATCGTACTTCACGTTACTGCCACGTGCTTCCAAAGAAAAATATCAGTTTCACATGCCGTATTAAAGGTTTGATAACATGCATGTAACTTCGCATAAATTCATGAAGGAAACATGTAATCCATTACAAATTCCCGTGCGAAGAACGCGTAAAAATTCCAGTCTATAAAATAAGAGTTTTCTCTGTACATTGCTCAGAATTTGAAAAGAATGGTATTTCTGTATCGGTCATGTCCACAGTGACAAGGAAATGCACATTTTACTTTTCCGTAATGTCTGTCTGTCTGTCTGTCTGTCTGTCTGTCTGTCTGTACACGCATCACGAGCAAACGGCTGAAGAGAATTTAATGAAAATCGGTATGTAAAGTCGGGGATAAGCCACTACAATCTAGGCTATAAAATTGTATTCACGCTGAGTGAAATGGTAGTTTAGAGGAAGGCCTAAAATTTAATTCTCAAATATTTATATTATTAGTGGTCCTATTGATACATACCACATAAGTGAAGTTATATACAATTATATTTCCGATCTTTTATGTACCGGCTATGATAACACAAATATTCATGAATTTGTATTTTTGTCGTCAAGTTCATATCAACGCTGAGCAACAAGAAAATGGGTAAATAGAATTTAATGAAAATCGTTATATAGAGTCGCGTAATCAAAAACTACAGTCTAAGCTTACAAACAATTTTATTCACCGTGGATGAAATTGTAATTTAGGGGAAGGCGCCTAAAATGTAATTTTTAAATACCTATGTTATTGGTCTTATTGAAAAGTACTACATAACAAAAGTTATACAGAATACGATCTCGGATCCTTTCTGTTTTATTCAGTTTTTCCGTACCGACTATGATAAGAGTGGTATTTCAGAGTTGGAAGAAAATTAAATGTGAAGGCCTACAATATCGAAAGCGCCTAACATTGATCAACAACAACATTACACTGACCATTGTTTGTTGTGATGTTCTTTGTCTCTTATACCGCCACTCAGCTCCGATAGATGGGATTACTGCTGCGTACCGAGTATAACAGCCTGACTGAATAATGGCGGGAAATAGCTGGGGAGTTAGAAAACTTTGTTCCTTAGCATGCCATTTCTCTGCTTCATACTGTACATTGTTTCTGATACTGCTGCTGCGTAACCCATTGGTTCATCATAGAATTCCAGCTATTCGATCCCTATTCTGAGGCGCTGTTTTGAATGAACAGTGATGCACACTTAAAGCAGAGGCTCACTTAGTTGTAGTAGTAGTAGTAGTAGTAGTAGTAGTATGACCTGGTCTAGAATTACTATTTAGGTCTATTCCAAATTATAGCACCACAATTCACTAAATAACTCATAATGCAACCCTGAAAAGATCCGTTTCTTAAGAAAAGCTTCTTCCTCTTCACTTTTATTAAATTCAACATTCATTTTATTCCAAATTAGCAGTGAAGAGGGTGTTTCTCCTCTCGCTTGGAGGAAAAATTTGCCTCCAAGTCAGATAGATTTTTCCGCCGCCAGTGTAGCGAATTGATACTTTCCGACTTATCGGGTACTCCTAGGAAACAGATTAGTAAAAGGGCATAGTTTTTGCCCTGGGACTCTCCACTATTCGACCCCTTCCCGCCGAAAAAAGACGAAGAGTGTTCACGGACCACGGCTGTCTGCGGCTTGGTCATTCCAGCTCTGGAACTTGGGATCATTAGATCGGCAACGTAATAATGTTCGTTAAAAGTGAGAAAATGTGTGATTTTTCATTTGATCTAGTATCTCACATGAAAGCATAGCTTTTAACCGCGCCATTCCTACCGACGTCAATGTAATGACTTATGTTCATTTCAGTTGGGAAAACCACTAAGACAGTTTTTCTAAGGATGTAAAAAGGCAGGTGGAGAGTGAGTGTCTGCCATTATAATGAAAACTCCTCAACCTGATTCTGACTGATGGTAGGCAAGCGGGCCTACCATTACAATGAAAATTCCCTAACTCAGTCTTCATATGAGAAAAGACGTTTGGTGACTTCCCCGTCGCGTTTCTAGGGTAACATTAAGAGCTATGCGATTTAATACAATCTTGCTCACAACGTGTACACTATTTAACCTAGAATTCAGTATACAATGTAGAATTCCGTAGCGAAGCACAGGTACATCAGCTAGTTATAAATAATTTTGATAAGTCTCGACGCAAATCATCCCTGTTTAACTCGTGCCGTGACCCATTTCGTTGTTGTGAGTGTTACTATGAAAGAAATGAAAGGTGTGTACATGGAGTTATGTACAAACATTAAAATTAATGTTATCTGAAGCAGTGAAAAGTCACTAAGCCAGTAGAGTCGTAAACATGGCCCTCTGGTCTTAGGTTATTGAAGGTAATACTATGTGATCAAGACCGACTCCAATCCTCAGACCTTAATGCTACTCTCAATCGTTCAAAGATGGCGAATCGAGGAGCCGGATATGTTGGGAATGTGGGTTTGGTTTGGTTTGTTGTTATCGTATGTAGTCGGTGTAATTTTACTGAAGTTGGCGATAAATATTAGTTTCTTTGAAGAATATAACTGTGCGAGTGTGTTTATGTGAGCCAGTGGACACTTAGGATCTGTAATTATACGCAGTAATGTGAGAATGTGTGTGTTCTGATCGTGTTGTGAACCGGGTTTAAGTCTAACTATGGCAATGCCTCTCATCCAACTAATCTTAAGTTTTCTACGGAATAAAACATTAAGATAGAAATGGATTATGAACATGCATCGTGATTATTTTGAAGTAGCATGCATACGTCATTTTGAGAATAAGTCTGGGGTTAGGGAAGACTTTTCTCTGATTCCAAACGGTGAAACTATTCGTGTTTCTTGAAAAATATTTAGACAGAATATAACTGATATTGTGAGATTCCGTCAGTGTCTACGTGCTTCAAAGTGTCGAGTGATTTAGATGATAGTGGTGCATTTTACAATAATCTGTGCTCGCCAGCGGAAATGTTTGTCTGGATCTTGGAGTATAACAAAACTTAAGCGTGACAGATGGAGCAATCTGTATACTGTTACACATAAGAAATAATGACTTGGAGGGATTAGCTGGGGTTGTAACGCAGGGTTTTAGACTACCAACACCTTCCGATTTATGCTGTGGTTCTCTGTTATCAAGCAGACTGCCCCGAACTGAAGCTCGTCCATCTATGATGCCTACATCTTTAATGTCTGAACGTTTCATTACTAAGGTTACCATAGTATGAAATAAGATCATTTATATCTACTTTAGAGTCGTAAAGTCCAACATTACAGACACTCAAAAGTGTATAGTAATGGCTTACTTTACAGCACTGTCACTTTACGTACCACAAAGTTAGCGTAACTATGAAAATAATTATCGGAAAACAAATGCAGACATGAATGAACACAAAGCAGCCATATTGATGGACGTATAACATATATAAAACGTACGAAATTTAAATCGTAACCTCATACAGTATTACATGACTCGAGTGATTATGAAACTCTGTTTCGTCTCGTTTCACAACTTTTAGATCTCCTATTACAATACAATACGTTATAATATGCATACCATAAATAACTTTTACACAAGTATCCGTCCACTTCGCAATACATCAACAACAACAATAATAATAATAATAATAATAATAATAATAATAATAATAATAATAATAATAATAATAATAATAATAATAATAATCAGAACCACTAACATCTGATGGATTTACATTCTTGTTAGCTCCCTCTGTGCAACAGTGGTCTAGTTGTACAGTGCCGGCCTCCGAATCCCAATATCGCGGGTTCAAACCCAGTAGAGGTCAGCAAGACAGACTCCAATCCTCAGACCGTAATAAAATAAATCTGGCACTCCACGTTGTACGATGCCGGCATGTAAAAGTTCTCAGGTGAAAAAAATAATGTTTACCTACAAAATTAGGCTAATTACAACTCAGTCAGAGATCGCGAAATAGAATTCCGTTTCTCTGTCATGTGAGAATAAAATCGAACGTCGAAAGTGACACGAAGGCAACCCAGATGGCGTCAAATCAAAATGTATGTACACAGTAGCCGAGACTATGTTATTATTATTATATTATTATTATTATTCCTGTTTCACTAAAGTGTATTGGAGAGTCTGTGCTCTATCCCTACGTATGTCTGGCTCCTTGTTTGAATGGTCAGCATAGTGGGCTTCAGTTCAAAGGGCCGCGTGCTCGATTCGCGAACGGATAAGATATTTTAATTTTAACCGTTAAATTCCCTTGGTTCGGGGACTGGTTGTTTGTGCTACCCCCATAACCTTGGAACTCATTCGCCACACAACATTATCCTCCACCACAATAAAACGTAGTTTCTCACACACGTCAGATGCCACCCACCCTCGTCATAGGGTCTGCCTTACAAGGGCTGCGCCAACCACACGTATTATTATTATTATTATTATTATTATTATTATTATTATTATTATTATTATTATTATTATTATTATTATTATTATTATTATACTCTAATCTGCAACTACGTAACAACTATGTCAGCAATGTTGGTGAGGCAATGAATGAATCACGTACACCTGCATGCAGTCTGATATGCTACCAAACAAGCTGACAAGCACTGGCTCGAAAATAACATGCATTCGAGCTGACGTCTGATGCGAAATATAATCTACTCTGGGGGATCAAATGAAGCCCGTATTCTAGCAGGAGTAACTTCTAGGGGCGTGAGGAAGATGGAAGCTAATGAAAGCATCTCTTTAAAAAATTCTCTAAGCGAAATTAGAATGAAACGTCGCCTGATAACCATCATAGTGTTTACATTAATAACTTGCAGCTTTTATGCTTACGTAAATTTATTAATGAAGATCGATAATTCAGTTCGTTTCCTGACCCTTTTTCCCAATTATATTGGTTCGATATTAATGTGGGTCTAGCCAACTGTTACGCCCGGTTGCCCATACTGACACCAACCCTATGGGGAGGGATGTATTCACTATTATGTATTTCTGTGGTGTTGGTAGAGTGATGTTTTGTACACAAATGAAGATGCGTGTTTAGATCACAAACACTTAGCCCCCGATCTAGAGGAATGAACCAAACGCGGCAAAAATTCCCGAACACGGAGCGCTAAAAACCGAAAGCCACTACGCTGACCATTCAGCCAAGGAATCTGATAATTTAGTCTAAGAAAGTGGTGGTGATTATTGTTCTAAGAGGAAGAACAACTAGAAAAAAACCACCCTCTTCAGTTTAAGAGCTGTAATCATCGAAGTCATTAGCCCCCTGATAACAGAAGGAAGAATAGATCCCATTCCCCGAAAAACTAAGGTATGTGAAGAAAAGTTGTAAGTAAATTCGTGTCCTCGCATTCCTCGAGGTGGTGCACCTCTTTTCAAGTACATCCCCAATCGACGTGAGTTGCGTGTACCTTTTCAGATAGGCCTGCATATCAGCCACCTTCAGACCGGACCCCATGTTTTATAGTACTGTATTCACTACGAGTAGTACAGGAAGAAAGAGCTTTTCTTTTTTACGTCGTACCGACACAGGTATGTCTTATGGTGACGGTGGAATAGAGAGTGACTAAGAGTGGGGTATCGTGCTAGATGCGACCGTGTCGCGTGCGACCGGTGCCACTAGCGACCGCATAATCTGTAACCGTGCCGGATACGACCAGCGTTGACAACCCAATTTTCATTTAATAAGCTAGGTCATCATGCAAGATGTCCGGCTCCATCGCTAAATGGTTACCATGCTGGCCTTTGGTCACAGGAGTCCCAGGTTCGATTCCCGGCAGGGTCGAGAATTTTAACCATCATTGGTTAATTTCGCTGGCACGGGGGCTGGATATATGGGTTGTCTTCACCATCATTTCATCCTCATCAGAACGCGAATGTCGCCTACGGGCGTCAAATCGAAAGACCTGCACCTGGCGAGCCGAACATGTCCTCGGACTCTCCCAGCACTAAAAGCCATACTCCATTTAATTTCATCATGCAAGCTAAATAAGGGGCAGAAACATTTTAAAAAAATTACCAAAATGTATAGCACTGCTTACCAGGTAGGGAATGAAACTGTTCTTTGTTCTGTTCAAGTAGAGAACTACTACAACCGCAAACCGTGCACAACATTTAATTATGTAAGCTGAATTAGTCGTCGGGAAATTCAGACTTTACGCAGAACAATTCCAACGATTGCGTGAAAGGTTCATAAATACTAATTGAGTAAATTTCTATGGCGAATGTTTAAATACCTAAACCATGCGTACATTACACACAAAGGTATAATCAATATTAAACCAACTCAAGAACTAGTTGTTGAAAAATAAATCAGTGTAACGAGTAATATGAAATGCCATAAATCGAGATATTTCTTCCCCAGAGAAAACACAGATGGGTCATAAATAACGCAAGAGATATTTTAAGGACAAACCCCTAAAAATATGGGAGGGGAGAGGGGGATGGACAATCAGGTAATTCTACACTGAATACGAAAATACTAGAATATACTATAGTAACAAAAGTTCAGTTATATTTTAACAAAGATTATTTGTTATACAGTTACCTGATCTATAAGCACAGTTCTTGCGGATCATCAGGATCAGTCCCTGGATTTTCGGTAAACAGAAACGACAGAGTAGCATCTTCCTAAGTTGCTTTTGAAGAACTTCACAGTGAAGTATCAGCACCAAGTGCGATGTCACTTGAATAATTCCTATAAGCAGCTACTGCCCCTTAAATAACACTCCTGGGGGGAAAGTGGTAGCTTTTACAACACGAAATATGGTGATGCGTTTATGTTTTGTCCTACAACATGCCCATGCATGAAGATGCGTTTCCATGTCATGGAGAAGGTACCTAACAGGCTATCTCAGTGTGTTACGGCACGGCCAGTAACAGCTACTTCGGGAGACGTCTGGGTTCGAATCCACCGTCGGCCATACTCAAAAATTGTTTTTCGTGGTTTCCCATTTTCATCTCCAGGCAAATGCCGAGATGGCCCCTTTCTCAAGGCTACGACTTCTTCCTTCCCATTCCTAGCCCGATCGATTGCACGTACGCACAGATAACACATTCACGCAGCGATACATGTAGCACACTCCCGTGGGGTGTGCCGGAAAAAAGCAGCTACAGAACTGGTGAGCCGACCATGTTCTCCGAGTCCTCCGACTTTCCCGGCACTAAAAGCTACGCGCTAAAAAATACAATTTAAAAACGTCCCAGGTAATTATAAGAAATTGTAGCATTTATTCAGATACTTTGAAGTTTCGTGAGACCATGTCACGATTTTTTTAAATGCTATTTGCTTTGCGTCGGACCGACACAGATAGGTCTTATGGGGACGATGGGGCAGGAAAGGCCTAGGAACAGGAAGGAAGCGACCGTGGCCTTAATTAAGGTACAGCCCCAGCATTTGCCTCGTGTGAAAATGAGGAAACCACGGAAAACCATCTTCAGGGATGCCGACAGTGGGGTTCGAACCCATTATCTCCCGGATGCGAGCTCACAGCTGCGCGCCCCTAACCGCACGGCCAACTCGCCCGGTTGTTACGTAATCAAAGCATATTCCAGTATATACAGTATAAGATAGAAGGTATCACAATATTAACACATGTAATATATCTTGGGGAGAGGATCACAATGCCGTAATTTTCAGGTCTGTAGCTTGCACCGCTACGCTAAAATTTGGGAGAAAGGAGACGAGCTGCTCAACTAAGGGGCATGTTCGAGCTGTCAGTGGAGTGATGAAAATGAAATGTCGTATGGCTTTTAGTGCCGGGATATCCCAGGACGAGTTCGGCTCGCCAAGTGCAGGTCTTTCTATTTGACACCCGTAGGTGACCTGCGCGTCGTGATGAGGATGAAATGATGATGAAGACAACACATACACCCAGCCCCCGTGCCATTGGAATTAACCAATTAAGGTTAAAATCCCCGACCCGGCCGGGAATCGAACCCGGGACCCTCGGAACCGAAGGCCAGTATGCTGACCGTTCAGCCAACGAGTCGGACAGTGGAGTGATGGCGTGGAATGACATTAGTACACGAATGTTTGTGTTGTTTTTGAAAAGTAGGAAATATTACAATATGAAGATGAAGTTGGAATTGGGGCAAATATTCGTTCATAGGAAGAGGAGTTAGGGATCGGAATAATTTACCAAGGGAAATGTTCAGTAACTTTCAAAATTCTCTGAAATTATTGCAGAAAAGACTAGGTAAACAACTGATACACAATCTGTCACTTAGGCGACAGCCCTAAATGCAGATCAGTAGTGACTGACTGACTGACTGACTGACTGACTGACTGATTGATTGATCGATCGATTGATTGATCGATCGTGGTCGCATCCAGCACGGTCACTTCTGACACGTAACCAGAAGTAGGAAGGCAGCGACCGTGGCCTTGATTAAGGTACAGCCCCAACATTTGCCTGGTGTGAAAACTGGAAACCATGGAAAACCATATTCAGGACTGTCAACAGTGGGGTTCGAACCCACTATATACTGAATGCAAGCTGATAGATACGTGACCGAAACCGCGTAGCCACTCACTCGGTAGAAAGAGTTCCTATGACTATTTCTAAATGCTTCCACTACCATGGCATGTTACTTCTGTAGTAGCAAAAACACAAACGTGTTGATACCTAATTGTTACGCTGCAAAAAAGTAATGCAAGGTGGGAGATAACGTTCCATATCATAATCCTATCATGATTTTGATAGTATACATCGGAACTCGTTGTGGAACATGACAAGGAGATATGGTATTCCAGATTGATTCATCAGCGTCTTCTAAACCCTGTATCACAACAGCAGCTGTTGTGCAAGGCCCGATAATGGGACAATGTCCGGCTCCATGGCTAAATGGTTAGCGTGCTGGCCTTTGGTCACAGGGGTCCCGGGTTCGATTCCCGGCAGGGTCGGGAATTTTAACCTTAATTGGTTAATTTAGCTGGCACGGGGGCTGGGTGTATGTGTCGTCTTCCTCATCATTTCATCCTCATCACGACGCGCAGGTCACCTACGGGTGTCAAATCAAAAGACCTGCATCTGGCGAGCCGAACTTGTCCTCGGACACTCCCGGCACTAAAAGCCATACGCCATTTCATTTCATGGGACAACGAACTACTACATCATCGATACAGGTGTCAGTCAGGGATATAATATCACCCTTTCTGTTTCTCCTCACTGTCGATTTTGTCACGCGTAAGGCGCTCAATGGACCAAGCGTTGGAATCTCGTGGTATGATCACATGCAGCTCACCGACCTCGATTTTGCTGGACGACGTGGGCATTGCTGGCGGGAACGAGCACCTATCTACAAGACACCGAAACTGGGAAAGTTGGACTACGTATTGGTGCTGATAAAACAAAAGCCATGTTGATTGGTAATCACGCTACAATCACACCGATCGCCGTTGGGCAGCAGCCAGTCGAACGAGTGAAACAATTCACTTACCTCAATAGCGTCTTGTCACAAGACGGCAGTATAGATGTCATTTAGAGAAATGGCAAAGCCTCAGCAGTCTTTCAGCGCTGCCGACCCATCTAGTCCGCTTCAACGGTCGATAGAGAGACGAAACTCTTCACAAAACATTCGTCACGCCAACAGCGATCTATGCAAGTGAACATGGAAAATTACGGCGCAGACAGCACGGAAACTCAACGTATCCCACCTACGTTAGGCGTCATTTGGCGCGATCGAGTCACCAATGAGGACATTTTGCAACAGAGTGGCTGCAGAAAACTGCACGATATCATGGAGGAACGTCGAATGCGTCTTGCAATAACTACGTGACCAAGGGTGGTTCTTCTTCTTCTTCTTCTTCTTCTTCGAGTCATCAGATCATGAACTGGTTTAATGCACCTCTCTAAGTAATCCTATCCCGTGCTAACCTTTTTTTTTTTTTCTACGTAACTACTACATCCTACTTCTCCTCTAATCTGTTTGTCATATTCATGCTTGGTCTATCCCTACATTTCCCTCACAAACTAACTGCATAATCCCTGGGTGCCTTAAGATGTGTCCTATCATTCTATCTCTTCTTCTGGTCAAACTTAGCCAAATCGTTCTCCACTCAACAACTCGATTTCCTTTCACTTCATTCGTGACTCGACCTACCCATCACACTCATCTTCAGCATTCTTCTGTAACATCACATTTAAAAACAGTTTATTCTCTTCTTTGCTGAGCTAGTTGTTGTCCATATTTTACTTCCATACAATTCCACGCTCCAGACGGAAGTCTTCAAAAACCTCTTTCTAATTCCTGTATCATGTTCGAAGTGAGCAAAATGCTTTTCTTAAGGAAGGCCTTCCTTGCTTGTGCTAGTTTGCATTTTATATCCACCTTACTACTCCACTAGTTAGTTATTCTACTACTCAAGTAACAATATTCATCTACTTCCTTCAAGACTTCGTTTCCTAATCTAATATCCAGCATCATTTAACTTCGCTTCACTGCTCTCCGTCATTTTGTCTTCGATTTATTTATTCTCATCTTGTACTCTATTTCCAGGACTGTGTCCGTACCATTCCGCAATTTCCCCAGATCTTCTGCAAACTCATATCAAATAACTATACAATCGACAAAATTCACAGTTTTGATGTCTTGATGATTGTGATTCCCTTTCCAAATTCCTCTTTGATTTCCTTTAATGCCTGTTCTATGTTAAAACTGAAACGCAGAAGGGACAAACTGCAGCCTTGCTTCAATTCTTTCTGGATTCTTCTTTTTCACAGCACTCGATTCTTATCACTACAGACTTGATTTTTGTACCTATTGTAGATAGGTACTGTAGATACTATAGATAATCCTTCTTTCTAAGTATCCGATCCCGATCACCTAGAATTTCAAAATAGCTTGATCCAATCATTATTATCGAAAGCCTTTCCTAGATCTACGAACACCATGTACTTGTGCTTGTCCTTTTTACTTCGATCTTCTAAGATCACACGTAAAGTCAGAATTGTTTCAAGTGTTGCTACATTTCATCTGAAGCCAAACTGATCTCCCAAATCAACTTCAACTTGCCTTTCCATTCTTCTATAAATAATCCGTGTTAAAACGTTTCAAGCTTGAGATGCTAAAATAAATATTGCGGTAGTTTTCACACTTGTCAGCACTTACTTTCTTTGGAATAGGTGTGACAACATTCTGTCTAAAATCGGATGGCACTTCTCCCGTATCAAACATCTTGCAAACTAAATGAAATAACCTCGCCGTGCCTGTTTCTCCTAAGGCAGTCCATATTCTGAGGGTATATAATTAATTCCAGGATATATGTCAGAGTAACGTAAAAAAAAACTTGCAAAAAATACCTTTAAGTTGGTGAAGGGAAGCTAGAATCAACGCTGATCAGGAATGCAAATACTGCATCTCTTTTATATTTTACGTTAGGCGATTTAAGTACACGTCATCCGACATTTTTAGAACCGTTCTTACTCACCTTTGAGACCAAATGGAAAAGGTAAACTGACAACTCTATCTTGTATTATAGCCCCAGCAAAATAAATACAGTACCTCCAAGAACCTGAAGAGCACAATATACTGTTATCTACGCATCATTACCAGTTTCTAGAGCTTCGTTACGAATAACGCTCATGAGTGCAAGAAAAGCAGAGAAAAGTGCGGACCGGACTGGTTGGCTGAAAAAATGGTTCCCTGGAATGGGCGGGCCGGTGTTTTGTGGCATTAAATGAAATTCCTTTGTCGATAGTATTTCCAGTGGAGGATATTCATCCCTCCACTCTAATCCCCAAGCACTCGACTAAGGTCTATCAGTGTACTGACCGGAAAGGGATTTCATTACTAAATTAATTTCGCTATGAGAGCGGGGTGCCCGACTGCAAATTATCCCCACGTGCCAGCCGGCTGTTCATCCATCGGTGTCCGTGTCGAATTTAAATCCTAGCTGTACACTTGCACCATGGATGAACGTATACGTTAAACTGGAGTCTGAACTGTATGCTAAGAAAATGTCCCCTCATCCCATATGCGCTTGAGTTACGTAGCTGTCAGCTTGGATTTGGAAAATGGTGGGTTTGATCGCCCACTATCGACAGCCCTGAAGATGGTTTTCCGTACCGTAAGGCCATAGTTGCTTTCTTTCCAGTCCTAGCCCTGCCCTACCCCATTAGGCCCGTTCACACGTTCGCTCGAACGTGCTGGTTTTGGCATCCCGCTCCAGACTGTCGCGCTGGAGCACAGGCATGGAATTTACGGCCTAACAGGCGAAACAAGAGTCGACACTCCGAGGCTGCACGCCAGGTGTAGAGATGTGGATCGTACAAAGCAAAATCAATGGTTTTGGACTGGCATAATGCAGCCAAGAACTCGTGCAATCGTGTGTGCTGCGCTGTATATACAGTCGCTCAAAAATAATGAGAGCATGGTAACGTTTAAGTTCTCCGTAGGTACACATTTGTCAGAAACAATTGAACCGATGGATATAATGTTTGTTGTGGGTATCGTGATGATGATGATAATGATGATGATGATTGTTGTTGTTTAAAGGGGCCTAACAGCTAGGTCATCGGCTCCGTTGTGCATATCCACAAAGTTTGTATCTACATGGGAGATGAATTATATTTTGATAATAATTAATGTTAAATCTGATTAAACATTAAATGAGATGGATATACAATATCATGTACTCATTCCTTTTTTGAGCGACTATATTGCAGAAGCTATAAAGAATCGTAATAATTACATGGAATATTTCAATGACGATGGTAAACTATCAGTTTACTATATATTTCGTTGATTTTACGTAAGACTGTCCGTCGGTATTTCATGATCTGCGGTATATAACAGCAAGTCAAAATCAAGGCTTGGTTGATAGGCATCATTTTCAGCACAATAATTGTTTTCGTTTCCTTTATTTTTCTTAGTTCCTTAGAAAAGGATCCATGAATGCCTTAGGATTTTTAAATAACACGGTCTTTATTTGTTTGGAACAAACAGCATTTCTACAAAAAAAAGAAAAAAAAGTCTTATCAATCGATAGTAAGTAAACTCGTGTCCTCATTCCGAGGTGGTGCAGCTCTAATCAGGCACACCCCCAATGGAGGTGAGCTGCATGTAGCCTTTTAACAAAATTTAATTTTTTTGTAGAAATGCTTAATTAAATTTCTGGCAGTACCGGGAATCGAACCCGAGCTTCCGAGGACGGCAGCTAACAACACTAACCGTTACGCTACGGAGGCGGATATTAATCGATCATAAACTTTTAAAAAGCTCCGGTTTTGTATTTTTCACACTCCCTTGTTCACGACATGTTTCCTTGGTATCACAAACACCGCCGAGAATGAGAAATGAAGCGATAAACCGAGAGGTTCAACTGGATATTTATTTCGATAAACAGATTGCCATCCAGGCATGGGCTTCGAGATCGCGTTCCGTGCGCCGAGCGTTTAAATTGCCAATTCTCAAGCGCGCGCTTCGAAAGTGTCGAAAAATACCGTCCGTGTAAACGGTCTATTGTCATCAGACGACCTCTCAATCGGTGCGGCGTAAAACCAAATAGCACGAAGCTGGAGTACACGAGGTATAGTTTTCGCTATCGATATCAGCACGATATGGTTTCAAATTTTACTCTCTAACAAAAAACGTGATCGGCTGACATTTTTATTATTATTACTAGTAGCTTAATGTCACTAACTCAGGTTTCCAGCAGTTAACGCACACGAGTCTGCTCGGTTTTTATGACAGGAAGCGTTAAAAACTCCAGTCTATTTACGAAATGTTGGTTTTTTTTTTTAATCAAGCAATCTTGTATTTTGCGTCATCGTTGATATCATGGTGATACTTTCGGGGCCTATTTTGAACGTAGAAGCCGAATCACAGGGACGTGACTTTTCAATTTCAAAAACTCCTGCCAGACTCAGTAGCTCGGATGGCAGCACGCTCATGTTATGCGCTCCAGTTGGCGGGTCCGGCTCAATCCGGTGGTAGTATGTGAAGGTGTTCAATACGCTATCCTCGTATCAATAGATTTCGTGGAACGTACAAGAACTCCTGCGGGACAAATTTTCGCCTCCATGGCATCTCTGAAAACCGTAAGATAGTTAGTTGGACATTACACTTCTTCTTCTTCTTCTTCTTCTTCTTATTATTATTATTATTATTTCAATATTGGTTTAATGCCCCACTAACTTCTTTTACGGTTTTTGGAGACGCAGAGATGCCGGAATTTTGTCTCGCAGGAGTTATTTTACGTGCCGGTAAACTACCAACAAGAGGCTAGTGTATTTCAGCACCTTCAAATACCATCGGACTGAGCCGGAATCGAACCCACCAACTTGAGTTCTTCCACCTGAGCTACTCAGCCCGCCATTATTATTATTATTATTATTATTATTATTATTATTATTATTATTATTATTATCCCACATTAAACGTTAATTGTCTGGAATAATTTAGAGCAAACAAGTGATACCGAGCATTGTTGTTTTAGAGGATAGTCGTCGCTCATTCTGAAAAATGAGCAATTTGATTGTCGAGAATGGTTTCACATCGCAAGATCCAATATACCCACCGTCTAATGATATAAAAGCAATAATGCTTCATTGTGTGACGTTGTTCGTCTCCAATCCCAGGCTTCACTGGGCACATGTTTACGGATGGGTGATTTGTACAGAATGTTTCTCTTCGAGCAAGGCTATCAAATGTACGTCAAACGATTCAAGTCTCTGCTCCCGGAACGTATAATATGGCATAACTGTAGAATAAACTGAGTCAGGGAAACTCGGGGTTGCAGCTACAGAGAACTCCCGTGGGAGTTCACTGTCCACCTGCTCAGCTTATTTCCTCCAGTGGACGTTCAGTTTACTTTCAAATTTTGCACGCCTCGCTAAATAAAACTGAGTAAAGATGGCAGTGTGTCTCAATATTGAGAGAATGGCTTCAAAATAAAACACACTGTGACATCATGGTCCACTGAGATGGAGTACTCCTTGCTCAATTTAATAATAATAATAATAATAATAATAATAATAATAATAATAATAATAATTCCCCAGGCTCTCCGCCTCAGCTACTCAGCGCGGCATTATTATTATTATTATTATTATTATTATTATTATTATTATTATTATTATTGACATGGGAGTCCTGAGATATGTTCATAGGCATTGTTCGCCCAGAGAACGAATTCAGAATGTATGTTAATAAAATTATAGGTTGTGAAAAGTCCACAATTTTATTAAAAGTATCTAATCTTCAGATGAGTTCACCGCACTAGCTTATTTTTTAACCTTTTAGTGCTGATTGTACTACAATTACAACATTTCTATGGTCCGACTCGTTGGCTGAATGGTCAGCGTACTGGCCTTCGGTTCAGAGGGTCCCGGGTTCGATTCCCAGCAGGGTCGGGGATTTTAACCTTAACTGGTTAATTCCAATGGCCCGGGGGCTGCGTGTTTGTGCTGTCCCCAACATCCCTGCAACTCACACACCACACATAACGCTGTCCTCCACCACAATAACACGCAGTTACCAGCACATGGCAGATGCCGCCCACCCTCATCGGAGGGTCTGCCTTACAAGGCTAGAAATAGCCACACGAAATTATTATTATAACGTTTCTATGCCACTTATTGCAAATTAAATATTTAAATTCGTATCTTCTACAAGATGGATATCCATGCAGCTCTAAATATTTTGTCAGCTTTACTTTAAGCTACACCACTCGCATACATGCTTACATACATACATACATACATACATACATGATTACTACTGATGTGACCTTCAATTTTGGGAATCACATTTCCGCAGTATCCGACGGACCTCTATAACATGTCCGATAAGTTTGATTTCTTTACAATAGTGTCCTCCTTTGTTCAGTTTGTAATCATCTACAATTGTTACATTCTGGTTTACCGGGCGAGTTGGTCGTGCGCGTAGAGGCGCGCGGCTGTGAGCTTGCATCCGGGAGATAGTAGGTTCGAATCCCACTATCGGCAGCCCTGAAGATGGTTTTCCGTGGTTTCCCATTTTCACACCAGGCAAATGCTGGGGCTGTACCTTAATTAAGGCCACGGCCGCTTCCTTCCAACTCCTAGGCCTTTCCTATCCCATCGTCGCCATAAGACTATCTGTGTCGGTGCGACGTAAAGCTCCTAGCAAAAAAAAATAACATTCTGGTTATTATTCAAACGCAGTTTTCCTGAAATGTTATTCTTATTTGTCTTTCTACAGCGTGTTTTTCAACTATACTACACTGTATGGTGTAAAATTATTGTTAAAACTGCATATATCAAAAGAAAAGATCACAACAAACAATACCCTCCGAGATTATGGAAGATGGGTAAGATCGTAAAAGATACGTATGTACATGCCTCTTCCCCCTGTGGGTGGGGGCGGTAGAAAAACATCTACGCTATCCCCTGCCTGTCTGTCGTAAAAAGCTACAAAACGGGAGACCAGTGATGATGATTGTTGTTTAAAGGGACCTAACATCTAAGGTCATCGGCCCCTAATGGTACGAGATGAACGATATGATAATTAAAATTTTAAAATGTATCCACTGACTAGAATTTAAAACAAATGATAATGAATGATTGGAGGAGGAGAGGGGGGACCTGTAGCTCTAAACTTAGGAGCCTGAGTTGGATACTACAGTTCCCCTAGTTTAGCCTAGCATTGCTTCCAGTTACTTGTATCAGGCTCCACGCCTTCATGTTTGCTATCTGGCCTGTTTTTGTCAACTCTTGTTGTTCTTTACTGACCCCGACGTTAGTAGGTTTTCGAGGCCTAGGGAGTCCTTCATTTTCACACACTTCATGGCCCTTCCCTTTCTTTTGCGATACCATCATTTTTCGAAGTGTTGAAAGTCTTCCATTGTTTCCCTCCGATTAGTGCTATTAGAGTATGGTTGTCCAGTTGTTCTTAAGTTGTACAGTATAGCTGTACATTAATCACCACCGCCACCACCACATATTTTTAATCATGGCTATCAGTGGATGCAGTCCGGCTCCATGGCTAAATGGTTGGCGTGCTGACCTTTGGTCAAAGGGTCCCGGGTTCGATTTCCGGTAGGGTCGGGAATTTAAACCATCATTGGTTAAATTCGCTGGCACGGGGGCTAGGTGTATGAGTCGCCTTCATCATCATTTCATCCTCATCACGACGCGCCGAACATGTCCTCGGACACTCCCAGCACTAAAAGACATACGCCATTTCATTTCAGTTGATGCAAAGTATAAAGGTATAACAAGTGAGATGGCAGAGATGGGATTAACAGCAGATAGGGCAGAACAACTTTTAGAAGATTTGTACAAAATTTCAAGGGTTTCTAGGAGAAAGAAAAGAAGGAACGGAATAACATCTGGACAGAAGAGAGGAGTAAAAACACAGTGAAATAATGAAGAACTACTGGAAAGCAAGAAAGGAAGCAGGAAACAAAACTGAAATTAATGGAATGGGTAGTTTTACGTGGTCCTAAAATCGATATTCGACGCACGTATAAATAAAGAGCAAAAATATGCATAATACTCAACTCCATTTCCCAAGGAGCGAGCCCAATTAGAACGTGTGAATCTCAGTACAAGCCCACGCAGAATTTTAAAACTGATAAGAGCAAGTTGGAACGAACGTATAAGAGCAACATCAAATCAGCCTGCGGATTGATAATGACTGAGCTTTAAAAAAAAAAATCTAAACTACCTGCGTGGAAATAGCCCACATTTCCCTCAGTAATTCTAGCAGAGGCTCAATTATGTTAATGGTTAAGTACGATCAATTCCAACAGCCCTCAAAAACGGGAAGTGTCACGTTGTGTCTGAGAAGGCTGCCGTGCAGTAAACATCATCGTCTTGTCACGACAAGGCCAGACCGAGTGATGAATAATCAATCATGAAGCTTAATGTATTCATGTGTAAATGAGGTGCTATTGTTAACCAGAGCAGGCACTCGCTGCTAATTAACGACTAAATACCATTTTACAAGCAGCAGCGGCAACAGGAAGTGCTACAAACGAGAAACTGAATAACATAAGCCATTTTAGAGGAATTACATGGCATAAACTAGTAAGATGACATCCAATTCATAATCTGAAATGGAAGGAGTGGTAGTGGCTAAAAGAATATGAAGGGTCGGGATATCAGGCAGAAGGATCTTAATCTCTTGTGGGAGTACAGGATAGAAGCATATCTTACAAGAGCTTAACCAAGCAATCAGGGGGAATAATAATAATAATAATAATAATAATAATAATAATAATAATAATAATATGATTTCCTCAACTACCAACAACGGGCCTTTTAATCTGATGCATTTGGGAGGCCTGCGCGTCAATTTCAACGTTCCGTTTTACTCTACCGGATGGGAGAGACGGATCTCTGTTGGACGATCTCTGGCCGAGCTTTATTTCATTTTGTCGCGTGAACACCAAATGTGCCACCAGAGATCTCATAACTGCGAACTTTGTACAACATGAAGTGCATCCAAAAATCCTAGTACCTCTGTCGAGTTAAAATCTGCCATCCTGAGATTTGTAAGCCGACACACTACCACTAATCTACAGAGGGAACAACTAGTGACAAAAATCGTACACCTAAACTTTAGTCCAATCATCAGACACTCGCTCGACATTCTCGGGTGCTTTCTGTCCCTAACCCTTGATACACTGGGATGAGAAATATTCCACCATTCCAAATATGCATGATCACAGGGACCTAGTCCGACTCGTTGGCTGAGGAGTCAGCGTACTGGCCTTCGGTTCAGAGGGTCCCGGGTTTGATTCCCAGTCGGGTCGGGGATTTTAACCTTCGTTGGTTAATTCCAATTGCCCGGGGGCTGGGTGTTTGTGCTGTCCCCAACATCCCTGCAACTCACACACCACACATAACACTATCCTCCACCACAAAAACACGCAGTTACCTACATATGGCAGATGCCGCGCACTCTCATCGGAGGGTCTGCCTTACAAGGGCTGCATTCAGCTAGAAATAGCTACACGAAATTATTATTATTATTATTACAGGGACCTACACTTTCAGCAAGACAAACTATGTTCTTGTGATGTGAAAGTGACACAACGTGCTCTGGAAAATGTCAGTCTGTTGCTGTGGCCTGCTCGATCTCCAGATCTGATTGAACGTTAAGTGCAACGAGATGATATACCACCCGTCTCCAACCATCCGCTATGGAACTCTCCGAAACTAATGTGCACATTAAACAGTTAGGCCTACGATATTCCCCATCCCAACTGCATATTCAGCATCTCTGAGGCACTGTGCACGATACGATCCAGGAGTGTATAACATCCAGACTAATGTCAGTCTCGGATCACAAAGTCACAAACCCAGCGCTTTGTAGGGCAAATTCAATGGCATATTATTTTCATATTAAAATTAATTGCTTAGTTTCATTAATACTAACTCCCTGCCAAATTTCAACTCTGTCAGTATTATTGAATTAATTTCCGCCCAAGGCAGATATGTGCGCAAAATATTAGACAGAAAGTAACAAAAAGACAAGTCTTAGTCATAAAAAGAGATAATTCAATGGCCATTGTCTTTAGAATAGAGTATGAAAATACCACGTAGTGGCGGTAAGGGGTGGGCGTGGGTGCTAATCGATATCTGTCAATTATTCTCCGCGTAGATATACTGTACAAGTAGACCTTGAACAATAAAAAGAAATGTTGGCAATGAAATGAGGTTTCGCAAGAATACATTCATTATTTTGCTATGATCGATCCATTTCATTCCGTTATTAAATTCCAGATACAGCAATATACTTTGTAGTAACACACGGTATAAGAAGTTTAATACATGTAACAAGAATACTGGATTGATGAATGCAATATCTCCACCAGTAATAAAGCAATAAAACATTACTCGTGATCCGGAATTAAAAGGCAAATGTCATTAAACACGATCAAAGATTATATATCGCTTTAAATTCTGTATTAAGTACATTGTGAACCGCGATTCATTCAACAGAGCAATGCATTTACGAGAATAGTGTCCAACAACTCACATAAACTTCGTCGCTGCGCCTAGAAAAACTCCTTCAGCTTAGCACGCTGGTCGGAAAGGAAAAAAATATCAAAGAATTCTCGTTCTTCACGACATATGTGCTGTAGGTCAGTATTTCGCCGACATCACCATTGTCTGCACCTGTATAAAGCACATAGTATCCTGATGAATTTAGTGAATAGCCCTGTAGACACATAACTGGATAGGAACATGAATCCAAACAGATCCGTCGTATGAGCTTCACATACTCTTCAGAATAAAGTCGCAGTATAATGTACGTAAATTAAAAGGATATTATGGCAAACAAACACACTCAAGCAGACGGCATACTGTAACGAACACCAAGTCTTACATCCATACTAGGTGCACGAATTGAATATTACTGCAATGTCAGGATCATCGAAACCCTATGTAATATTCATAGCATTCAATTTGCATCGATCTCCATGGAAAATAATGATAAATCTAATTTTAGTAGAAAGTCTTTTGTAATGGGAAGTCACGGAATGAAAAGGAAGTACCGGTACTGTAAATGTGACCAATTAAGAAGTGCCTTATTATGCGCAGGAATGAACGCGAACTGGGTAGTACTTTTACACCAGACGAGGGATGACGTGACTCATCTCGTCAGTTTATATATAGCAGCAATTCTTTCTACAGAGACCGGCAAGACAGCTCCTCATAATTCATCCTACGTTCCTCATTACAGAGAAACCCGTAAATTTTAATTCACCTCTATTACAATTTCACGCGATTTTAATTCAACACGAAAAGACGAAGAGCCAGGCGACTTCCGACCGTATATTTCCTCTCCCTTTATTTCTTCCAACACTCTTCCTTATTTGTGAAATTAAGAGTTTGTCAAATACAAAAGGAAGTTTGTTAGGTAAGAATAGAATCTACATGTATTGTAATTATTCTCACTTTGTGTGGTGATGAAATGTCATACGGCTTTTAGTGCCGGGAATGTCCGGGGACATGTTCGGCTCGCCAGGTGCAGGTCTTTTGATTTGACTCCCGTAGACGACCTGCGCGTCGTGATGAGAATGAAATGATGATGACACATACACCCAGCCCCCGTGCCAGCGAAATTAACCAATGATGGTTAAAATTTCCAACCCTGACGTGAATGGAACCCGGGAACCCTCTGACCAACGGCCAGCATGCTAACCATTTAGCCATGGAGCCGGACTGCGTGGTGATAAAAAGTGTGAACAGTGTTCTCCTATCATTTGCATGGAATGAGAGGGATATGTAAGAAGCCACGGGACATCACTCAAGGCAGCAGTGAAAGTGACTATGGTTACATCGTATCAGTGCTTCCAGTCTTAGCAGGGAAGTACTTTAAAGTGCTCAGCTTGCTTTAGCAAGTAAAATGTTTGTACACGTCCACTTCCGGGCATAATAATCTAACAGTACAAAATGGTAGGACATCTTTCAACGTCCGATGTTGGTGTAAAAGTACTACCCAGTTCGCGTTCATTCCTGCGCATAATAAGGCACTTCTTAATTGGTCATATTTACAGTACCGGTACTTCCTTTTCATTCCGTGACTTCCCATTGCAAAAGCCTTACTACTAAAATTAGATGTTATCATTATTTTCCATGGAGATCGATGCAAATTGAATGCTATGAATATTACATAGGGTTTCGATGATCCTGACATGTCTGTCTGTTAGGTCATCAGCCCAGAGGCTGGTTGGATCCTCAAATAGCACCACCAAAGATTATGCGGTTATAAGGAAACCGCAAAAACCAATGGCAGCACCAAAATGAGGCGTACTAGGCAAGACTAGGAGTGAGGTAGTTTGCCATTGCTTTCCTCACTGGGTCAGAAAGTGCTATTGCAGCACGACTGACCCTATGAGCAACACCTTTCATAACACTCAGATGCACTAGTCGTGCTCTGAATGCCATTACTCAGCACCACCCATACCCCAGCAGCGTCCATATTGACACAGCCATGGATGAGACTGGGACTTCGGTGGAAGCTACACTTACTATGGCCCGTGCTAAGAGATGGATACAAAAATACTGTATCCATCAAGAAATGGCAGCAGGCAAGATCCTGACATTGCAGTAATATTCAATTCGTGCACCTAGTATGGATGTAAGACTTGGTGTTCGTTACAGTATGCCGTCTGATTGAGAGTGCTTGTTTGCCAAGCTGAAATTATTTGTTTCACTAAGTATTACTGTATGCTGAAATTCTTGTCAGCATGTCTGCCATTTGTACAATACGACAAAAAGAGTACGAAAACTGTACGCTTACCTGTAAGACGTTAAAATTTCATTTTTTTTAACAATTTGTTTTACGTCGCACCGACACAGATAGGTCTTATGGCGACGGCAGGATAGGAAAGGTCTAAGATTGGGAAGGAAGCAGCAGTAGTTTTAAGTAAGGTACAGTCCCAGAATTTGCCTGGTGTGAAAATGGGAAACCACAGTAAACAATCTTCAGGGCTGCAGACAGTGGGGCTCAAACCCACTATCTCCCGGATGCAAGCTCACAGCCGCGCGCCCCTAAAACTTCAAATTACCATGCATCATCTGCTAAGACTGAATGTAAGAAAGCTGTGCACTAGAGAACAGTTGTGAACTAGAGAGTGCTAGATTCGAATCGTGGATCTCACATACATACATACATACACTGTTTATATTTAGCTACAGACAGGAGTTGAACAAAATATACACTTACAGACAGGAGTTGAACAAACTACACACTTACGACAAGTATGTGCTTTTCCGCATAACAGGAGTGTTTAGTAATACACTTTTCAAGGTGTCGTTAATGGCTCCGTTGAGAAAGAAGGAACGTGACATTCTAAGAAACACGTGACAATGTCCAAATGTTGAACTAAGATCTGCAGAAGAACTTGACACAGAGGACGAAGTGTACGAAACACTAACTGCTAATATGTGCATTCCTGATTTAAGCCATTCGAAATCCTTCCTTTTTGCCACTACTATTGAAGTGTCCTAGCAACTGATATATTTAAAAGGCTTGGAACGTCGTGGTCAACAAGTTTGTGTCGTTAGTGATTTTCTTTTTGCTAGTGGCTTTACGTCGCACAGCGACGATGGAATAGGAAAGGCCTAAGAGTTGGAAGGAAGCGGCCATGGCCTTATTAAGGTACAGTCTCAGCATTTGCCTGGTGTAAAAATGGGAAACCACCGAAAACCATCTTCAGGGTTGCCGCCAGTAACATTCGAACCCACTATCTCCCGGATGCAAGCTCAGAGTCGTGCGCCCCTAACCGCATGGCCAACTCGCCCGGTTTTAGTGAATGTAGTCCTATTAGAAATTAACTCGCGCTGGATTAGGAAGAAAGTGACCGTGCCCTACACGTTAGGTCGCTTCTCCAGAACTAAAAACCACATACAAACACAGGAGAACCGGGAATGGGGTTTTTGACCAATTGCTATTCTCCAATGTGTTACTGAGGACGAGCACAGCCCGTTCAGTCCCTCAAATATAACGTAGTCAAAGACGGTCTCAGGTAGCTTTTGCCCATAGCTCGTCGTGCCTCGACCATGATAGTCAGTCCTCCCGCCACTCCAGCTATAAGAGTGAGTGGACGTAGAAACTGTGTGAATAATGGCTGTTTCGGTTTCACGCATTAAAAATAATATTATTTGCTTTTCATTATTGCTGTTATACTACTACTACTACTACTACTACTACTACTCGCGTGCTGCTATTGAATGGCTGGTGTTGATTAGTGCTCCGCGTATTTGCTTAATTAAGTGGTGTTTTAAAGGCTGTGTATGGTTAAAATATATTGCGATTATAAGTGGAAGTGCTGCCCTTCAGAACGCGGTATTATCTCTCTTTGATGAGCTAAAGAGGCATCCCTTTTCTGACAAGGTAAATAGGCCATTTATATTGCTTTAAATGATTTAAGGTTATGTTTTCAAAGAGAAAAGAGAGTAGAGGTACTGAGAATAGAAATGTCAAATCCAAAGAGGTTGAAATAGACGTAGAAAACCAAAGAGATACTATGTCGGATGAGGAGCTGGACGTAACCATGGAACTACAGAGTACGAAGACTATAAACCAAAGAGTAGGATTAGAAGAGATGCGACTAGAAATTGATAAGTTAGTCAAGCATAGTGAAGACTTATTAGCATTAGTTAAGATGACTCCCAATACCAAAGCGGAGATAAAGAAAGGTATTAAAGAAATGGGACAAATGGCAGAAATAATCCGTAGTCGTTCGTGGGAATGGGAACAATTTGATGTGAATGAAGATCCAAAGGCTAGGAGTGATTTGGAACAGGGCACTACCTCCAGTAAGAAAATAACCCGTGATGTTGGGACACAGGCGCAATTCAGTGACAGAGTGCTAGATATAGAGCAGACCCTCTTGGAAGCTACGTGCTTTGACGAGTTTGCGAAGCTATTGGATAAGGAATGGCCTGACTGTGTTTACAGTAACACGCATGTCATCTCCGGAAATATAGGGAAATTGACTGATTGGGATAATTATATCAATGGTTGTAAATCCCAAACATCTTACAGAGGAGGATGGAATTATGAGAAGCATGAAGAATATGCATACAGAAATCTCTGACTTGCTGAACTCTAATCTGGAGGAAGGTAAGACGGAATTCCTGCGCACTGTTACGCAAACCTACACGAGTCGAGGAGGAGAGCGGGAGAAGCTGCGATATGTATATGTAATACCATATTCATTTAATCAAGATGGAGTAAATGACCTGCAGAGCCTGTATTCATGTCTCACCCACTGGAGAGAGATAACTGAGACTCATGCAAGAAAGAAGGTGCTGATAACTATGCCGGATACCCTTGATCGGAATTATATAAGGAAAATCTTGGAATGGATGTTTCGTAAGAGTGATATTGAAATAGGGTGCTTGGAATCGGGTAAAACGCAGGTAAAACAGGCTGTTTCTGTGGGATTAACATCGAAAAAGAAATCCTTAAAGGACAATACCCAGGAAAGAGTTACGTGCAAAGCTGCGGGAAAAACGTACGCCGAATTGCTTAAAACAGTAAAGGAAGGAGTAAACATCGAAAAAATTGGCGTTAAAATAAAACGAATAAGGAAAACAGCAAAGGATGACCTTATACTTACTGTAGAAGGCAAAGGAAAGGCTGACGTATTACAACGTGAGATAACTAAAAACGTCAAGGAAATAGAGGTTTCAACAAAAAGGAAGGAGACAACAATTCTAGTGTACGGTATGGATCCGGATTTAAATGAAAACTATCTCAGAGCAGCACTCTCCTTAGAAGCTGCTGTCGAAGAATCTCAGATCAATATTACGTCCGTAAGACCGGGGAGGTTCGGAAATCTGAATGCTACCGTAATATTGCCAACGGAACCATCGAAAATACTGTTAAAGAAAAAGAAAATAAATGTGGGATGGGCAACCTGTATGGTGAAGGAAAAAGTTACAGTTGCAAGGTGTTTTAAATGTCTTGGATTTGGACATAAAGCGCCACACTGCGACGTTAAGGATGACCGGTCACGGAGCTGTCTAAATTGTGGACAAGAAGGCCATTTGGCGAAGGATTGTGGGAACATTTCGTTTTGCACCATGTGCCAAGTGGAGGGACACCGCTCAGATCAAATGAAATGCCCTACTTACAGGAAGCTAATATTAGAGGCAAGGAAGTTGAATTTAAACGACCAATAATGGACATACTGCAGGCGAATCTCATGAGGAAATCCGACAGTCATGACATCATGTATGCGACAGCCTTGGAAAAGAAAGTAGACTTAGTGCTTGTTAGCGAGCCAAACAGAAGGCGAGTAGCCGAAGGTGGTTGGTTCACGGACAAAAGATGTGATGTAGCTGCATATTTTTTAAATGATAAGTTGGAGGTGCTAAGCATAAGGGCAGAAGAAGGATATTTGTGTATTCAACTTCAGCAATATCAGATTTATTGTTGCTATATCTCTCCTAACATCCCTTTTGATATTTTCAAAGCTGAAGTAGATGCAATAGTTCAGGACTGCATGGCGTCAGGTATTGAATCTATCATTCTCGGAGACCTAAATGTCAAGTCGCCTCTGTGGGGGGCACCAACTGCAGATCGTAGGGGAGAATATTGGGCAGAATGGATAGCGACCCTAGACTTGGTGGTTCATAACACTGGAATCTTACAAACTTTTTCCAGTCTTTCATAGACGTCACATGCTCAACGCAGGGTATAGCATCATTCATTGTTGACTGGGAAGTTATGGAAGATGAATCTCTCAGCGACCATCGTTTTATTTACTTTCAAGTTAAGGGATCGAAGAAGCTTAATGATATCACGAAAACGGTGTGGAACTATAATTGGGAAACCTTTAAAATTGCAATCGAGTGGATGTCACAAACTGTAGATACAGTGCAACATACTCTAAAAGATGTAACTGCTGCTCTTAAAGATGCTTGTAGGACCAGCCGATTGAGGGGATCAACAAAATATAAAACACGAGTCCCTTACTGGTGGAACAATGAAATAGACATGCAAAGGAAAGACTGCAATCGCAAGAGACGAATTCTTACAAGATCTAGGAAAAAAATCAGCCAGGTCAACTTAATACCATTAGAAGCTGACTATAAGGCATCAAAGAGGCAACTAATGAAGCTAATAAAGGATTCTAAGAGAAATCTCTGGCAAAAGCTATGCGAAGATCTAGACAGTGATATCTGGGGAGCGGGATATAAGATAGTGACCGGTCGAATAATCAACAGGGTACCAGTTCAGCTCCCAGCTGATAGAAGGAAAGCCATAGCAATGGAGTTGTTCCCTTGTACTAATGACAGACTTGAAACGGAATCAGATTTTTGTGTTGCAGAACCGTTCACTGTGGTTGAGTTACAAGAGGTAGCACGCAATATGAAGACTGGTAAGGCACCAGGTGTAGATGGAATCCCACCAGAAGCCATCAAGTATGCAGTTGAGGTGGCACCTGGTTGGATCTTATCAGTCTTCAATGATTTATTAAAAAAGCGTGAATTCCCCGATGAGTGGAAAGTAGCTAAACTAGTGCTGTTATTGAAGGCAGGGAAACTATCATTAGATCCATCAGCATACAGGCCACTGTGCTTATTAAACACCCTGAGCAAACTTTACGAAGGATTGATTAAAACTAGACTGGAGAAAGAACTTGAACAACAGGGAGGACTTTCTTCGAACCAGTTTGGATTTAGAAAGGGTAGAACCACAACCCAAGCTATTGAGAGGGTGATCCAAATACAGGCAGAAAGCAGTGAGAAATGGGCTGCCTTGATAACGCTAGATGTCAAAAATGCCTTTAACACTGCTTCTTGGAGCATTATTTTGAGAGAACTTCGTAGGATGAACATTTCTCAGTATCTACAACAAATAATCGTTAAGTACTTCAAAGGACGAAGAATACGATTTCATGATTTAGAAGATCTTGAGATGAGTGCTGGCGTTCCACAGGGATCTGTCCTAGGACCCACCTTGTGGAACATTCTATATGATGGTGTCTTACGCCTGCAGCTGACAAAAGGGACAACATCTATTGGTTATGCAGATGACCTTGCAATAGTGGTAATAGCAGAGAATGTAGAAGAACTGACCTTCCGAGTAAATGAATCACTGAGACGAGTTAACCTTTGGATGGTAAATAATAAGTTGAGATTGGCTCCACATAAGACTGAGGCTGTAATTTTGAAAGGTTCCAGGAATTGGAAAAATGTCTGTTTCTTATTAAATGACACAGTGATTATCCCAGGAAAGTCTGTACGATACCTTGGGGTTCTTATTGACAGGAATTGCACATTTGGTGCACATGTGAAGGCAGTAACCCAAAAGGCAGAGAAGAAGGCATCGGCATTAGCCAGACTTATGCCTAACATCGGGGGACCAAGAACAGTTAAGAGACAGATTATGTGCTCTGCAGTATATTCCATTTTACTTTATGCTGCACCTATTTGGCACAATGCACTCAGGAGGAAGATTCACCGAAGAGCTATGGAAAGAGTACAGAGGAAAATGCTGCTCAGAGTTACCTGTGCATATCGAACTGTTTCGACAGCAGCTTTACAAGTTGTAGCTGCCAGTATTCCCATTAACCTCCTCGCTGTAGAGAGAGAACTTTGGTATGAAAGGGGTGCAACTATATCTGCTGAGGAAAAGAAAGCCTCGAGGAACCAACTCTTACTAGACTGGCAAGACCGATGGGATGGCACAACCGATGTTGGCCAATGGACAAAAAAGCTAATACCCAACATAGGAGACTGGCTTAAATGTAGACATCGGCAGGTAGATTACTATCTGTCGCAGATCCTGACAGGACATGGAAGATTCGGCGTATACTCCATGAAGATGGGAAAGACGCAGGGAGATGGTTGTCGGTACTGTTCTGAAAAGGATACAGTAGAACACACCTTTTTCTACTGTGTTCGATGGGAAGAAGAACGAAGAAAAGCCTGCCAACAACTTGGCCGACAACTCACGCCAGGGAATCTGGTTCAGATTATGTTAGATAGCCCGTTTGCCTGGAACACAGTAAAGGCAATGGCGACAAGCATTATGGGGATGAAGGAGAAAGAAGAGAAAGGAAGAACTTAATAACATACATCACTCCATTCTGATGTCATGCCGACAAGCAGTTCCAGAATGGTCTGAGTGAAGAGGGCAGGGGTTTTTAGTTGGTGGAAATCCAACTCCCACACAGAGTGGTGTCTTTAAAAGATTTTCCCCTGCCATAACAAAAAAAACTACTACTACTACTACTACTACTACTAATAATAATAATAATAATAATAATAATAATAACTGTACTTAAAAGACAGGTAACATTTATTTTTGTGTCGCAGTTTTACGCACGATAGACGACGTGGTTTACGTTTATTATTATTCTGCCTTCTGTCAATTCTTAAAGGATACAGTACATCCGTATTCATCCCTTGGCACAGGCCAGAGTAAAGTGTAGCTTTCACTGAAGTCCCAGTCTCATCCATGGCTGTGATTGTATGGAAGCTGCTGGGTATGGGTGGTGCTGAGTGATGGCATTCAGAGCACGACTAGTGCGTTTGACTGTTACGAAAGGTGACGCACATAGGGTCAGTCGTGCTGCGATAGCACTTTCTGGCCTAGTGGGGAAAGCAATGGCAAACTATCTCATTCCTCATCTTGTCTAGTATGTCTCATTTTGGTTCTACCACTGGTTTTTGCAGTTTCCTTATAACCGCATAACCTTTGGTGGTGCTATTTGATGATCCAACCAGCCTTTGGGCTGATAACCTAACAGACAGACATTGATGCATTACATACATTTCTTACCCGTGTTAAAAAGAAGTCAAAGAATCGGTAAGAAAGATTCAAGCCCTAAGAAAAAACGTGAAATTGAGGTTATGGTCATGTATACTTCAATAAAAGCGAAAGAAGCTGCAGAAGAGTATCAAATATCACCTCAGAATGTGGGCGGGATAAAGAAGAGTTTTAAAAATGGTGTCCCATTTTCTCCATCAAAAGTCAGCAACTGTAACGTTCTTCGCAAAATCACTCTCGAGCATTTCATATGATCAGAAATACAATGTTAAGCTATCACTTTACCACCATAAGAGTGTTTACTTACATGGTCCATGATGCATGCTGTCAAATAATTTCCAGGTTTGAAAATTTTCATTTTGTAGCTTTTAGTCATGCAAACTGGGCGAAAGTAAATATTCAGTTATACATATTACATACTCATCCAACTGAATGAATTTAAATACAGTCCACTTTATTTCGGTTTTATTTTACTTCAAAATTTGTTCTTATGAGCTAATAAATTTAAGGTTATATTTTTTAAACGATGATTTGCTTGTTAAGATCTGTTTTCTCTGACGAGTCCACAGTAGGAAGTATGGAAAGAAGAATGAGACTTGTGTGTGACAGTTCTACAACTTACAATGTTTGGCGTAAATGGTTAAATAGCCAACAAAAGTGATCGTGAGGAGTGTAGTTTCGGTAACAGGTGTGGGGCATCTGTATTTTGCGAAAGATAAATTGAGGAAAGAACAGTATCTGGAAATCACAGACACGTGCCTTATTTCTTAAAGTGAAGAGCTGGTTTCCCTACAGTAACTCTTTACACACGAAGGTGTCCAGGGTCATACAGCCAAGGTTGTTACATCCTACCACTGGAATAAATTTGCTACATTGGCCTGGCAACTGCACTAACAATCCCGTTACAAATATTCGCTGTATTATTATTATTATATTATTGTTGTTGTTGTATCTGTATTATTATTACTATTATTGTAATTATCATTATCGTTTGATTCCATTTTGTAATCTGATTTCGCTATGTATTAATTAATTATCGCTTGCTTTATTGTATTTAATGTATTGTGTATATGTGTGTTTTAGCATTAAAATAATTTAGAGTGAGACTTACTGCCTAATATCAGATATGGATATATTTTGTGAAACCTTTTGACATTGCAACATATGGTGCAATACCGTTACAGTAACTGTCGAGTCTTCGCTCTGTCATTGTAGGCATTTAGACTATGAGATAATTTAGGGAACTCCTAGTTTGCCTGAGGCTATTTCATCACTATATGTAATACTTTGGAGCTGGGTGGGAGTTACATCATGTATTCTTTTAGAAATGACATGTGTGTGACAACTTATGTTAGTTGGATAGTTCAGTTGGTTGGAAGGAATTGAATGAGACACTTGCCATGAAGTATTGGAAACAGTTGGAAGGAGAGAGAGGCCACAGTTGGTCAGTGATTGAGTGAGACGAAGAAGAAGCAGTCGCATGGATCCGTAATCGTCAGTGACCAAATGGATTATATGTTCGGAGTGTGTTTCGTGTGTCTGTTTGGTCGAGTTCTTGTGTCAGTTCGGTGATGGCCGAATACTGTGTTGTCGTAATGCAGACAAACAATTATCAATGAATTACTTGTAAAGTTGATTGTGAAGTGTGAATATAACTTCAAGTCATGCTATATCTCGTTTGTGAAACTTAAAGGATACATCACCAAATTAGGTTTGAGATACCTACAGCTAATACCAACTCAAAGGAATACGTCGTAATAACACTCAAAGTGTTGAAGGTACTGTTAAGTGAACCAGTGAGGGATAAATTTCTTGTACAACTTTTAAATATCCGGTCAAGAGGATTTCAAAGCTAATGCCTAGAGTTCCTTTCAGTTGTTATTTCAGAGTTTTATATTATCATTTATATTATCGCAGCAGGTCTCACCCGTTAAATTCAATATTTAAAGAATGCATTTTGTTTAGTATCAAATACAATTAATTGTTTCATTTCAATAGTAGATCAGATAACCTCACATATTAATGGGGAAATCAAACTTCATTGTCCTTTTCCCAGAACCTATTTGTTATGCTGTCAAAGTAAGCTTTTAACCTTACACCCTAGAGATATTGAAGACTCTCATTCTATTATCGTTACACTGATTCGTAGCTGGCGCCATTCAACAATTGTATGTGTAAGTAATCATGTAAGTACTAAGTGTGAGTACACAGTCCAACGATTGAGTATTTTATTTCATGAATATTTTAATTCAGTTTCACATTTTAAAATCATTAATAGTCACACATCTATGTTTTGCGAAAGATAAATTGTGCGAAGAACAGTATCTGGAAATCATAGACACATGCCTTATTTCTTAAAATGAAGAGCTGGTTTCCCTACAGGAACTCTTTACACAAGGTGTCCAGTGTCCTACAGCCAAGGTTGTTACATCCTACCACTAGAATAAATTTGCTACATTGGCCTGGCAACTGCACTAACATGAATCCGACAAGGTATATGGAAGATAGTGAAAGACAGGTTCAGTAGGACAGCATGCGCAAACATAAACATGTTGATTGAGACGATACGTCAGGTTTGGTATCAGTATCATTAAAGCCCTCATCAGATTGAGATGTCGTGTAAAAAACTACTGAATACTTCCATTTTATGACATTATTATTTTTTGTGTATTATTACACTACGGTTCCAAACTGTCATAAAATCAAACGAATCGTTCAATAAGTTTTAAGAATTGAGAAATAGAAAAATCATAATTTAATAGAATTTAATACTACCAAACACGTCTTCAAATTCTCGTTCAATTACGTCTCTTGAATGCTGTAGATTCAATGGCTTTGTAGCAAAAACTCCGTCTTTCGAAATCCTCCACACTGATTCGAGTGAGGTCCGGTGATCTCAGCGGTCAATCGATTTTAACGCTGAACACAACAAAACTGTCATTTAAAAATTCACGGACGTTTAATCTGTAGTGCGGTGGAGCATCATTTTGCTGCCAAATAAGGTTGTTTCGTACTGCTTCAAGCTAACAGGTGTCTAATTCTATCCCAAGTTCTCGTAACAATTGAAGGTACCTGTCCGCAGACATGGTCCCATTGACAAAATAAAGACCTATCACTCCTTCATTGCATATACCTGCTCAAACGGTAACTTTAGGAGCATTTAATTCTTCCTCAAACAGTGGATTTTCAGAAGTCAATACACGCAATTATGTTTCTTAACTCTTTCGTTTAACTTAACACATGCTTCAAGAGAGCACAAAATTGTTTTGTAGAAGTTAGGATCACTTCGGGTCACATACCACTCACAGAACTCACGTCTTCGATCAGTATCATCCTCGTTTCGGGTGTGTAGCAATGTAGGCTTGCAAGGCGAATAGGCTATCAGATAAAATGTTTGTGAAAAGGTTGGTATTAAACGCTAATTTCAACTATATAAAAATAACATGCGTAACATACTATGATATCCAATGACTGTGAGGAATTTATCATTCATTATTCTACAACTATGTATTTCGACTTCAGCGATTTACTTTGTAATTTAAACCGTATTCGTATCATGCAACGATTACAGTGTGTGAAAATTTGTCTGTGAAACGGGTGGTATTACAAGCCAACCTAAACAATAATAGATTAATACAATTACGTATTATAAAATATCATGTTCTCCAATGTGAGGAATTTCTTCGATGATCATACATTATTATACAACTTTGTAGTTCCACTTTTTGTACATCAACGACAGTAACGTCCGCCTCCGTAGCGTAACGGTTAGTGTTATCAAATACAGTAGAGACAATACGCGACACTTCCGGATTTAGCCTTGTTAAAATGGGAGACAAGTAGCAAGTGGCGCTCCTAGTGGCTTGACCTGAAAATTCACGCTAAATTCAAATATCAGTGGAAATGTATATACGGAAATGGATAAATAAATTACGTCTAGAAAGAAAGTGTTACCAAGATATTAACTTCAAAGTTGCTAAAGCAATTCTGGATAAATGAATGAAGAATTATTTAACAGGTTATTATTTAAAGACTGAAATTAGACATATAATCAAGATGTGAAATGGACTGCTGTGAAAGGGCTTGATCTTTCATTTATGCATTACTTTTTTAGCTTTAGAATTCCTGCCTGAAAGTTCACGGCTAGATTTTCTTTTTTCTGATTTAAAAGCATTGTATCATCATATTAAAACACTTTTCAAAAAATATATCGGCACATTCCTTACACACATGATTCAATGAATTTACATTTAAGAGCTGGACAATTGTCCTTTTAACTTGAAGCCTACTAACAGAAAATAATCGTCGCAATAAGACCTATCTGTGTCGGTGCGACGTAAAAATCACCCATATTTTCTTCAGTGCTTGACAACGCATTACGGCATCCCAAATGGGGTAACTTGGAACACAACCCGCCACAATCATATGCATATGTAATTTCCTGAATTAAATCAAACCCACAGATCACACCTAAAACAACAACACCAGTATTGAAGGTTAACTGCTGCACTATACAATAAAATATGCATATTATATTTTAAGCCAGTTAAAATATGGGTCGAGCAGGTCAGAAGATTATGAAGTACTATACAAATCTCTTTGTCACTGGAAGAATATGTATGCAAACACAATATTACTTGCATTTTCTTGTCACGAGACAAACGGAAGAAAGACCGCGCATTCTTCTCTGCTTCAAAGTTACTGCAGCCAAACACAGCGCACACCTTTCCCCTCATGTCGAGAGAAGATAGGAAGGAATGACACATGCTACTATTTAATTATGTCAACTCACTGAAAACGCATAAATAACACCAACAACTTCACACATAAATACACGTGCTTTTATGACAGAATCAGTAGTTCTCAGGTCAATCCGCTAGAGAGAGCTCTAATAGCTGTCCCGCGATATCTCGCTGAGTGTCAGGTATTGTCTCTACTGTATTTGGTGTTATTAGCTGCCGTCCACGGGGGCCCGGGTTCGATTTGCGGTACTGCCAGAAATTTAAGAATGGCAGAAGGACTGGTATGTGGTTTAAATGGTATTTGCAGCTCAGCTCCATTGGGGGTGTGCCTGAACAGAGCTGCGCCACCTCAGGATGAGGACACGAGTTTACATTAACGTCAGTAATTTAAATTGTAATCGTATCAGACTACGATTACAGATTAGGTATAATCTTCAATGACTACAACTTATTTTGTTCTCGTAATTGGACTTGTTCATGTTTACGATTACATAAAAGTAATAGCATTTTGTAGCTAAGCTTTGATTATATCTTGTAATCGTGTAATCCGGAATCGATGACATTTTGCTAAACTCTGCTGTAAGCATTACTTGTCGTTTTCCTTACAATATCGAACTACGCAAGTTTGTTGACAAAATGTGCTTTGGATAAATGTATCCTGAAACTGAAGTCGTAAACACGAATGTACAATCATGGCACCTCTGTTGTAATTATACCTAAGTAAGGGACACACCCTTAAACAAATACTTTAAAAGTATGGACCACAATGTGCAAGAACGCCGTGCTTCGTGCATTTCGAGTTACTCGCTACAAGCCATGGACGTACTGACTACATACGTTCTTAAAGTATTAACCAGCCTACGGTCCGGCTCCATGGCTAAATTATTAGCGTAGAGGCCTTTGGTCCAGGGGGTCCCGGGTACGATTCCCGGCCGGGTCGGGGGTTTTAACCTTCATTGGTTAATCCCGATGGCAGGAGGCTGGGTGTGTGTCTACCGTCTTCGTCATTAGAAATCATCACAGGAAGGGCCCCATCGTCATAAATGCGCAGGTCGCCTATACGGGTCAACTCAAAAGACCTGCACAACGACTCTTCGGAGGTCACACGCCATTTCTTTAACCAGCCTACTTTACGACTTTATATTAATAATTATGAATTGCAATCGACAAACAGAAAATAATTCTTACACTGTTAAATTACAATATGATTTGTTTTACTTAACATTTAATGCACACAGTAATTTGCATCTAAACGCTTTACATAGTGTAACAATACCGTTACACTACCGTACCGTACGGTACGGTACGGCCACCTTTCAGGAGACATTCCACAGCTACAGAGGCAGAAAGACGTGTGTACAAAGGTTCGGAAACGTTTTATTTCCTTGTTAGAACTCCTTTTCCTGACCGGGCGGGTTGGCCGTGCGGTTAGGGGCGCGCGGCTGTGAGCTTGCATCCGGGAGATAGTGGGTTCGAATCCCACTGTCGGCAGCCCTGAAGATGGCTCTCCGTGGTTTCCCATTTTCACACCAGGCAAATGCTGGAGCTGTACCTTAATTAAGGCCATGGCCGCTTCTTTCCAACTCCTAGGCCTTTCTTATCCCATCATCTCCCATCGTCGCCAAAAACCTGTGTCGCTGCGACGTAAAGCCACTAGCAAAAAAAAAAAAAAAAAAAAAAAAAAAAAAAAAAAAAAAAAAAAACACCTCATTTTCTACATACTGTAGTACATTAATCATGGGAAATAACGCACCGGTATACCACATCAAAATCTTTCTGACATGGCATGTTCAAAATGCCCTTAGTTTTGATGTATCAATGTTGTCGGAAGGCATTTCGAAGATTTCATGTAATAAAGAGTTTCATATGGTATAGGCCTACTGGTACGTTTTGTTCCTGTGTGCCGGCCTGAGAGGCTCAGACGGTTGAGGCTCTGGTCTTCTGACCCCAACTTGACAGGTTCGATCCTGCCTCAGTCCGGTGGTATTTGTATTTGAAGGTGCTCAAATACGTTAGCCTCGTGTCGATGATGATGATGACGATGATGATGCGTGTTGTTTAAATGGGCCTAACATGTAGGTCATCGACCCCTAATGGTACGAAATGAGACGAAATGTAATGACAAATTAAAAGTCCAAAATCCTCCACTGATCAGAATTCAAAACGTGAGGACGAAGAATGAACGGATGGATATGAAGAATTTAAAACAATCAGTGGATCCGATCCGCAATGCCTCACATTCACAGAAACTGACGTAAAACAATAGTATTACTGACCAATGGTGAATCAATGGTGCTTGTAGTCGAAATGGGTCCAAAATCCAAGTCATCCGCACCTCATAATGGTACTTATCGCTAGGAAAGTAGAAGCATGGTATTTGTCATGTTGCGGTACTTATCAAAAGTATCGTAGAATCGCGGTATTCCACACATTATGGAACGACTCACAGGTAACATGTAATACAGACCTATGGTGTTTCGCACATTGCGGCGCCATTTATGGTGTTCATCACATACGTGTCTAACCACAAGGACTCGCACTATCCCTTGGTGTTCCTCATATAGGGGGTACTAATCATAGACAAGCTAGCTTCCTCCGTGGATCAGTGATAGAGTGTCGGCCTCCGGATCCCAAGATAAGCGGGTTCAAACCCGGCAGAGGTAGTCGGATTTTTGAAGGGCGGAAAAAGTCCATTCGACACTCCATATCGTACGATGTCGGCATGTAAAAGATCTCTGGTGACACATTTGGTGTTTACCCGACAAAATTAATTAAATCTCAGCCATAGACGCCCAAGAGAGTTTCGGTGTACTCAGTTTACCATCTAGTGGGCCTAGAGTGAAACGGAACGTCGAAATTGACGAACAGGCAGCCAGATGGCATCAAATTGAAATGTCTGCACACGGTAGCTGAGGCCATACGATTATTATTATTATTATTATTATTATTATTATTATTATTATTATTATTATTATTACAGGCAAGCTAGAACCATGGTGTCGCTTATATAGTGGTACTAATCACAGGTACTGTAAAAGCCGGCAACGCACTCTGTTGCTACTAATCACAAACCTATTTTGTACCTAACATAGTGGTACTACGCGCAACTAAAGGCGACCCATGGTGTTCCCCGCGTGGTGGTACTAATTACTAGTAGTCGCATGGTTTTAATTCGATCATACCTTGGTCGCCCCTTTTAATCGCATCTTACGACAGGCAGGGGATACCGTGGACGTATTCTTCGTCTGCGACCCCCACCCACAGGGGTCAGCCTCGTGTCGATAGATTTACTGGCACGTAAAAAACTGCGGGACAAAATTCCGGCACCTCGGCGTCTCCACAAACCGTAAAAGTAGTTCGTGGAACGTACAGCAAATAACATTATTGTTGTTGTCCAGCTCCATGGCTAAATGGTTAGCGTGCTGACCTTTGGCCACAGGGGTCCCGGGTTTGATTCCCGGTAGGGTCAAGAATTTTAACCATCATTGGTCAATTCCTCTGGCACGGGGCTGGGTGTATGTGTTGTCTTCATCATCATTTCATCCTCATCACGACGCGCAGGTCGCCTACGGGAGTCAAACCAACAGACCACCACCTGGCGAGCCGAACATGTCTTCGGACACTCCCGGCACTAAAAGCCATACGCCATTTCGTTATTATTGTTCCTGTGTATTTCCCGTGATTAATATACCGTACTATGTAGAGTTGTAGAAAATTAGTTCTAACATGAAAATAAAGCGTCTCCGGACCAATTCCATGCAACATATTTTCTTCCTCTACGTGTAAGGAAAGTGTCCAAAAATGTCGGCGGTACCGTATTCTTACACCCTGTATGAGTTAGAAATTTGCAACTCTTAGGGCTGGTTTACACGGGTAGAGTAGCGAGGCGAGTAGAGTGGATAGTAGAGCTACTAGCATCGTGTAAACGACCGGGATAGTAGCAAGTAGAGTAGAGTAGTTAGTAGGCAGTAGAGTAGAGTGGGTTTCCGCTGCGGTAAAGTAACTCTACCACTATCCTTCCCCCTCCACCGGAACCGAGCTCCGAGAGCTGGCGGAGAAGTCCGAGGACGTTAGATTTTTCAGCTGACGCGTCATTCGACTGCTGTATTTGCATGTGTGTATATTCGGTGGTATTACGTCGAGCGTTTATTTGGCGGCAAAATAAAGTGGACGGAAGAAGAAACTTGCAAATTTGTGGAGCTCTACAGCGAAAAAGAATGTTTATGGAACATAAACAGCGTTACTTATAGAAATAAGAATATGAGACGGGCGGCGGAAGAGGACTTGATTGCGAAAATGGGTAAAGAGGGTTTTGGGTTAACGGAACTGAAACAGAAAATAAAAATTTACGATGTACATACAATCAAATACTCATGAAAATACGAAGATCCAAGAAGTCTGGAGGTGGTGCCGCAGACATCTACACTCGAAGATGCAACATAAAATATAAACAAGTGTCAGCTGGATTTTCACTTAATATGAAGATTTCTCAAGTTTCAATGTTACACAGCGTGTTCATCATGTGTCTCGACATGTTTAAGTTAGGCAATACAATGGTGCAGGACTGTGTACATTAATCATATTAATAACATACATAGGGATCTTCTGCACATCACTTGCCACTGCCGTTAATTTTCAGCAATAACAGTAATTTCCCCCAACAAATTGAATAGTTTCCATATGTTGTTTGGAATATCCAAAATAATTATTGTTTATAGTACAGTGTCAGATCTAGAAGCTTAAGCCCTACACCTGGGCCGTACAAGCAAAAAAAAAAAAAAAAAAAAGATCAGTAATTGGGGTATTTATGGCGAAGAAGCTACTGCAAATTAGGCCTACGCCAGCGTAATTTACAGTGTACGTATGGCCGGTTACGTCTCAAAACTCACGTGCAAAAATTAGTAGCAAATGGTATCAAAACTCACGACTGCAAACTAATAGCTAAATTAATATTCCAATGAGTCTCAAAATCCACAACTCCGGATAGCAGCTGCCTGCGATGACGGCAGGAGGGGTGAGGTGAGCGGTGACCAGGCCTCTCCTGAGGCCACAATACCATTAACATTAAATTTATATCAAAAGGAAAAATACGTTATATTACCTTTAAGACCACAGAAAAATGTTTTGATGATGATGATAATAATAATAATAATAATAATAATAATAATAATAATAATAATAATAATAATAATACACCTCTGTGTCATTCACCGACCATTATTTTCCCCTGTGCGTTGGGGTGGCAGAGTAACATCCACAGTATCCTCTGCCTTTCGTAAGAGGTGACTAAAAGGGGCCCCAGGGGTACTTACATTTTTTAGAAAAGGGTCTTGTCTTTCTTTGCCCGAAACCTTCATTTTCTCGAAGTATGGGCCACCTTCCATTTTTTCCCTCTGATTAGTATTAATGGAGGATGGCTGCCCAGTTGCACTCCCTCTTAAAACAGTAATCACCACCACCACCTTTTCCTTCATTGTTTTCAACACTTATTGATTTTTAATGAACTTTCCACATTTTCTTGGCTGGGGAAAGAACCACCATCATAAAATATCATCAACATCAGCGCTGTGGAGTCTTTTTTAAGCCATATAGCAACAGAACGTCAAAGATAGCGATTGACTACTTCGCTATATTTCAGATAAAATTCTGACATATTTTAATTTATGATTTTATAAATTTGGTGAGCCAAGTAGTCAATACTACAAGTATATAACATTGCGCATCGTGTAATCGCGTGGAGGCGTGATGTAATATATTAATCTATGCTAAGTAAGGCATCTGGGAGTACATGACTCAGTCATACGTGTGGAGCATGAGTTCATATTATTTTCGGAAAGCGTATCAGAGACCGTTCATCATACTCGCCCACTTTCTGAAGGGAATGGAGATAAGTAATTTAATTTCCCTGCGATGAGATTCATGACCAAATTAATCTCTAATGAAACTAAATGAGTGAATTAACAGTCGTAATATTTAATATCGGTAACATGAAGTTTCTTATATAAGTAAATGCCGTCTTCTGGCCTCATAATAGAACTAAGCCCCGGTAATTACTACCAACTGAAAATTTATTTTAACTAGCAGCAGGCAATATACCTACTTTAATTTTATGTCGTCCGGCTGCATGGATACATGGTTAGCATGCTGGCCTGTGGTCCAATGGGTCCAGGGAGTCCCAGGTTCGACTCCTGGCCGGGATTTTCACTTTCATTTGTTAATTCCTATGGCTCGGGAACTGAGTGTTTGTGCCGTCTTCAGCATTGGACTTCATGGATTGCAAAAAAGAGGCATATTTCTATTTTTCATCTATTCACATAATTCAATCGATTATCCATCCGACACACTTATACCGAAAAATGTATTCATGACGCAACCAATTATTCTACGCGATATAACTGAATGATATTTGAAATTCATTTGATTATTTATTCCATTATTTAAATAACTGGATGGAAGCTATTTGATTTAAAAAAAATATCCGATTATATCATCACTAGTAGGGTGGGCATATATCCATTCAAAGAAGAACTGGTCCTGCTCGTGAGGTTTGAGACTGGCCCAGATAGAGAAACCTATTCTTGCTAATCTTCTTCTTAGAATTCGTGAATTTTGATACTCGTGAGTTTTGAGACTCGTGGGTTCTGAGACGACACACTGATGGCCAATGGGTATTCTTTCTATAACTTTTGAAATTAATTCTGCAATATTTCATTCGGATAAGATATAGGTTGGCTGAAATAAAAAAAAAAGGAAATAGAAACATCACTACAGTCTAACTGGGGAAAGGAGTACCTCACCCCTTCACCGTGGAACAAAAACCTTGAGACATACAAAAACCTTCGCCAGAATTATGATCTATAATTAGACTGGAGCTCGTTCATATAGTTTTATCTTAGAAATCACCACTACAGTATTCACAGACGAAGACTAGTAAAATCCTGAGGGGATGATTACACTGTCGTTACTTTCTGTACAATCATGAATAAAGTCATAACAATTCAACCGTTTGTGTTCCTGGGTTAAAATACATGCTTGTACTGCCAGGGAACTGCTCCTTCATTAACAAAATGATTCCTGAGACGATCCCTCATGTTCTTGGCCAACTCGATGTGCTTACGTCTTGACATGGTGCTACTACTGTACTCTACTCCCGTATGAACGATACGAGTGTCAACTCTACCAGACAGCGGTAGAGTAGAGTAACGTGGCTACTCTACTAACTACTCTACTCGCCTCGCTACTCTACCCGTGTAAACCAGCCCTTAGAACCTGATCCTGTCACCATACATTTTTCATGTGACATACAGTCATCGGCATGATCTATACTGAAATTGGTCTACTCCAATTGGTTTTCGTAATATTTTATACTTTTTTCAGTGGTTTCCCGTTTTCACACCAGGCAAATACTGGAGATGTGCCTTAATTAAGGCCACGCTCCTTTCCTTCCCACTCCTAGCCCTTTCCTATCATATCGTCGCCATAAGACCTATCTGTGTCGGTGCGATGTAAAGCAGATTTTTAAAAAAACGAACAAGTACTCTTAACCGTGTTACAAATTTCATTAAATCAACCAAAACAAACAAAACACTATAAGAAATACAGCTTATGCAAGTGGAAACAAACCCTGTTCTGGGTTACAGTTTAATTTCGTACATTTCCCTTCAGAGATTTTACATTTTCGTGCCTGATTTCTCTCTAACAAATACTGCAGAGTTAGTATAATTATATGTATCAGTTTCATGGTAAGATTCAATGCATTTCAGAACCCAAAGAAAAGTGAACTGAATTCCCAATATCAATAAGAACTTTCTCACTGTTTTTCGTCTCATTTTTACAAGAACAGCATCGTAGGAGCATTTTTCATCCTGGAAAATACAAACTTCACATGAAAAGTGAGTTGGATCTTTAAAAAATGCATGACGTGGGGAGTTTTTTTAATTTGCTTCACGTCTCACCGACACACACACACACACACACACACACACACACACACACACACACAGAGAGAGAGAGAGAGAGAGAGGTCTTAAGGCGACGATGTGATAGGAGTGGGATGGAAGCGGCCGTGGCCTTAATTAAGGTACAGTCCCAGCATTTGCCTGGTGTGAAAATGGGAAACCACGGTAAACCATCTTCAGGGCTGCCGACAGTGGGGAGTGAGTCAAAGACTAAACTACCTGTAATGAGTAAGAATCATTTCTTTGGTGAAAACTCCTATTAAATAAACTTAAAACAATTAAACCGTTTTATAAATATTTTTAGAATGCATCTGGACGTTTAACAACAACCACAATAATAATAAGAAGAATAGTTTAAGTTCCTCTACAAGTTCAACTACATCGTTCTTACGAGACTTAGGAATACGGGTACTTTGGTATGTTGCACTGATAAAGCAAACATGACACAAGTCTCTCGAATTGACTGACTGTGTCAGATTTTAATTCCGCATCTTGTCATGCAGGCTAGCGCTCGATTGACTATGCTTCAGAACCATATCGTCACCGTCAGGTATGCCTGGCCTGTGCGGTGGCTCTCGTACTGTTCGCTGCTGAGAAGATTGCAAGGACAAGGAATGCGGCCATCCCATAGGCACACCGCGTACTGCCGGCCTCTGCAGAGCTGACTGGTAAGTAACCAAAACCCATGGCACAACAGCCCTAAAGGGCCTTGGTCTACCAAGCGATCGCTGCTCAGCCCGAAGAACTATAGATCACGAAGTGCCGTATGGTCGGCACGACGAATCCTCTCGGCCATTATTCTTGCCTTTCTAGACCGGGTCCGCTAACTCACCGTCACCTAGCTCCTCAACTGTAATCACGTAGGCTGAGTGTACCTCGGTCCAGCCCTCATTCCGGTAAAAGTCCGCGAATCGAACCCCCGGGCCACCGGATAAGATACAGGCACGCTATCCCTACACCACGGAGCCGGAAGCTGACTGATAACTGCCTCCCTAAAATAATGGCATAATTTAACACCAACTAGAAAGGCGTAAATGGTACTTGGATTTATTTTAAACTAGGGGAGCTGTGCTGCTCTGCAGCATTCCTTATGAATAGATGACAAAGTGTCTCGATATGAAATTTCTCCATGCGTTGCCCGGGCACTATCTTGAATATTTACTGATTTACATTACCTGTTATTTCGTATTAAGTGAATTTTTATATATTTCTTTGTGACATTGACTGATATTTTACGAACTATTTCGTCGTTTTACAGTTATTGCTGTGTGTTTAATTAAAAGTTTTCGTTTTAGATATTTTGTTTCTTGTTGAAGCTCACATTGTCTGGAAGTAGCCGGTCCTTTGAAACAAATAATAAAAATAAGTGATAATTGTACTTACGCATCGCGCTATAGATATGATGTACAGGATTCCAACTGTCATTGGGACTGTCACAGTTAGCCTAGCGAACCCAAGAACTGTGGACTCACCACTAATTTCGGTCATTTTGGACATTTTCTTTTTCAAATCTTCTGACTTCCGTGCTGATGAAGGCTGAACTTGGACTTAAACGACATCTAGTGTGTCACAATTCATCTCAGCAATCCCGAAGAGTATGGATCCGAAACTAATATTTATCGATGAACTTTACATGTCACTCCTTTCCAACTCCCTAACCTAGGGGTGCTGGGAGTGTCTTACCCCCACAATATTTTTCTGCAGATGGTAAGTCATGTGTGTGTGTGGTTGAGAGCTATGCTGGAACACACACAATATCGGTCATATCTCATATGACATTTTCTTCTTCACCTCTTTTCATCCCCAATGTCGATGGAGACTTAATGGAATACGGAGTGTCACTGTTCGTCTCAGCTATCCCGAGAAGTATAGGTTCTTGCTAGTGGTTTTACGTCGCACCGACAAAGATAGGTCTTATGGCGACGATGGGATAGGAAAGGCCTAGGAGTTGGAAGGAAGCGTCCGTGGAAAAACAGCGTTTTTTGTGGTCTGAGGGTGTACCAGGAGCGGAAATTCACAGAAGACTTTCAGCACAATACGGGGACAATGCTTTGCCATAGCGAAGTGTTTACCAGTGGACTGAACAGTTCAAAAGGGGTCGCACGAGCGTGAAGGATGAGGAAAGATCCGGGCGTCCATCCGCAGCCGTAATTGATGCCAATATTGAACAAGTGCTGATATGATCCCGAATTACATATGAGTGGCAAACCATATGCACAGTAGCCATGGTTCTCAGACCACAAAAAACTGATTATGGAACGCTGTTCTTCCTTGGTGCAAACAGAGAGTGGTGCATCCATTTTTACGTCGCAACAGCGCAAGCTGTACTAATCTGATAATGTTGAAACCTACCACAGCCGTAGACAACTGTGCCATCTAGCGGCTGGTGAGCACACAACGCCATAGAGTCAACCTAAAGACAATGAGAGCAAAATTGCAGATACTTATTGACTTACCTACGTATTTCAATCAATCAATCAATCAATCAATCAATCAATCAATAAATCAATTAATCAATCAATCAATACTGATCTGCATTTAGGGCAGTCGCCCAGGTGGCAGATTCCCTATCTGTTGTTTTCCTAGCCTTTTCTTAAATGATTTCAATGACATTGGAAATTTATTGAACATCTTCCTGGGCAAGTTATTTCAATCCCTAACTCCCCTTCCTATAAATTAATATTTGCCCCAATTTACCCTCTTGAATTCCAACATTACCTTCATATTGTGATCTTTCCTACCTTTAAAGACGCCTCTCAAACTTATTCGTGTACTAATGTCATTTCACGCCATTTCTCCGCTGACACCTCGGAACATACCACTTAGTCGAGCAGCTCGTCTCCTTTCTCCCAGTTCTTCCCAGCCCAAACTTTGCAACATTTTTGTAACGCTACTCTTTTGTCGGAAATCACACATCGAGCTGCTTTTCTTTGGATTTTTTCCAGTTCTTGAATCAAGTAATCCTGGTGAGGGTCACATACACTGGAACCATATTCTAGTTGGGGTCTTACTAGAGACTTATAAGCCCTCTCCTTTACATCCTTACAATCCCATTTATGTGATTACTCCAATGAAGATCTTTCCTTATATTAACACCCAGATACTTACAATGATCCCCAAAAGGAACTTTCATCCCATCAACGGAGTAATTAAAACTCAGAGGACTTTTCCTATTTGTGAAACTCACAACCTGACTTTTAACCCCATTTATCATCACACCATTGCCTACTGTCCATCTCACAACAATATCGAGGTCATTTTGCAGTTGCTCACAATCTTGTAACTTATTTATTACTATATAGAGGATAACATCATCCGCAAAAAGCCTTACCTCTGATTCCACTCCTTTACTCATATCATTTATATATAATACTGCCTTGAGGAATTCCCCTCTTAATTATTACAGGGTCAGATAAAGCTTGCCTACTCTAATTCTCTATTTTCTAGAAATATAGCAACCCATTCAGTCACTCTTTTGTCTAGTCCAATTGCACTCATTTTTGCCAGTAGTGTCCCATGATCCACCATATCAAAAGCTTTAGACAGGTCAATCGCGATATCCATTTGACCTCCGGATTCCAAGATATCTCTTTTTTCCGATGTACTCCGTGTAGCAGAAAGAGAAGTCAGGAGTGGCTCGTAGGTGCAGAAACTGTCGCTTCCAACGGGTTTGTAAACTGTAACGAATTTCTCTTTCCAGAGTTATGATGGTTAACATTCTACCTGTAATCTCTCTCCTTGGGCCCTGTGTTTAGAATTTCTGAGCTCTTTCAAGATACATACTTTTCATTTGATTCTATAGTATGTTCCACACTGAAGATGACAGCCATCCCATTAAGTTCCTTGAACAACATCAAATATCATCCAAGAAATTGTTAAATGTGTTTCTAATAATAAAAGTACGTGCCTTTCCCAAATATGCCATGTTAGCCGGGTAATATCGTCCCTAGTTTCTCATCAAAGTAGAGTCGGTACGAATCCCGGCCAATGCACGAGGGTTTAAAAAAATACAATGTCATATCTCTATAGCTTGGATTCCACGTCAAACTGGAGTTCTTGTGACCAAGATAACACTTTAGAGTCACGTAGAATTTCAAATTAAGTTGCTTGCTCGCTTGCCCGCTTCCACAAATACAGTAAACAAACACCTTGACATCTTGCAATAAACTGCTCAATGTTCTTCTTTATTTTTAAAAGTCTAACAACGTGTTGGAAATGGGGTTTCGAACTCACATTCATAGAAATTGGTGATCATTACGGTAAAAGCGTAAACTCCAACCATCCACGCGTTCGTTAAGGCAAAACTCACTTTTTCAACTGATTACTGACGAATGATGCTCAGCATCGAGAATAAGTTTACTCGCCAACACAACACAACCTACCCACATCCTCCGATGGAATGAAGCCTACAGTTGTAGAGTTAATTAAAACGAAACAAAAAGTTAGATCACACTTCCTACTTTCCGCCAAGGTATTGATCTGCAAGATGAAACACGCTTTATAGGCCACTGGCTCCCACACGAAACAAAGAGCATGCATACAATGCGATAGAAATCACTGAGTGAACCGAAGACCAACTTCTAAGGAGCACAGTAGCAATTCAACAGTGACTGCAATCTCCTTTACGCCGCACCGACACAGGTCTTATGGCGACGATGGGATAGAAAAGGGTTAGGAATGGGAAGGAAGCGGTCGTTGTCTTAATCAAGATACAGCCTCAGCATTTGCCTGGTGTAAAAACGGAAAAAAACGGAAAACCATCTTCAGGGCTGCCGACAGTGGGGTTCGAACCCACCATCTCCCGAATACAAACTCACAGCTTTGCGACCCTAACCGTACGGCACTTGCTCGGTCGGCGATCAACTCTCCTCAACATTATCCATACACATTTTGTTTGTATGAGGATATTTAGCAGTATCCAACAATGAAAAAAGTACAAGTCCACTGCACACTCCTTTACGAGCACCACCGCAGTGCTGACTAGGTGCAACCTACTGGCGAGGACGAAACGGCATGATTGACGCACAAATTGCCAAGATGTAGTCATCTTAAGAGGTTGCCTTCGTCAACCGTCATAAAAACTAACGATATTACACATTCGAGAAAAGTGTGAATACTGTAGTAATGTACTGTTGCATGGTCAGAACATTTTTGTATTAATCACATATATACTTAAGGATACTAAAACCAATTTGCAATACTAATAATAATAATAATAATAATAATAATAATAACTCAGCAACCGGGTTATGGACCTCGAGAGATGTTATCTTGACGGCATGAATACCAACTCAGATACTCAATTCCATTAGCAGCGAAAAAAAAAAAAAGGTACTCTACTGACAGTTTTCAAAGCAGAATTATTCATTTTATGATCAGGTGGTTTAAGCTCGTGGTATATTGGGGAAAATTTCCTACAATTTAGAGACAGTAGACTTAAAGAAAATGAATAGCCCTTCAGTCAGGATTAGCATAGTTTATACAGGCTATAACGGTTTTGAGAGTATCTTCTCTCACAAGGAAAGTTTTCGAGGTGTTACAATCCGATTCAGATCAAAATTTTCATATGGGTAGCTCAGCTAGTGTTATTCCTAAATTGAAAACTCTACGTGCCCATAATATTATTTACTGTTGTTTATTTAACTTTGAAAGTTGTGAAAATACGTGCAAGACATAGCGAGCTGCCAAGGAGACGCTGAGAGGGTTAAGTCAAGCTCGTATAGTTGGAGTATTGTCTGGTTCAATCGGAAGCAGAGGATTCGCCTATAAGCAACGCATTATGATAGGTTGTACTGCACGACCATGAGTGAATAAGCACCAGAGTAAGACTAGATATTATATGTTCATAACAGCGTGTTCGTTAAGAATATTTATTTTTGCAACTACGAAAGCTCCGTTCTAGGCATATCGATAATAATCCATAAAAAGAAGAAGACCGCTGGTAGAATCGTGATAATAGAGCGGAATCAGATCAGATTTTTAAAATGAAAAATCGCGTTAATGTTATTCAGATTCCATGTCAATTTGGAGATCCCGCGGCTGTGATCAAGATATCAACAGGCATGTAAAACTACAAAGTTACTTAATAATGCCTGTATCGTATGCTACACACGCCCGAGCGGAAGATTACCAGCTACGAGTTACTGCACGGCGCGTCTCCGCACGTATGTTCACAACTTTCAACATTAAATAAACATCATTAGATATTAATTTGGGCACATGCTATTTTCACTTTTCGGCTGTCCACTAGCTCAGCTACCCACATGCAAAATTTGAATGGAGTCGGAGTATTACACCTCGAAAACCTCCCTTATCAGTTAACTGCATTAGTACATCTTAAAAAGTTACGACAGTTTTAAATAAAGCACCGTAGCAATTTGATGGCGGGTCATTTAAGCTATTGGTTTAACGTCTCTTCGACTCAGATAGCGACGATGGTATAGTAAAGGGCTTGGATTAGGATGGAAGCGACTATGGCCTTAATTAAGATACAGATCAAGCCAGCATTTGCCTATTATGAATGGAAAACCATGTGGGAAACGATCATCTGGGTTGCCGAGAGGGTGGTCGAATCCACCATCTCCCGAATGCAAGCTAACAGCTACGCGGCCGAACCGCGCAACCAGCTCACTTAGTCTTGCCATTTAATAAGTCTCTTCGACTCAGCGACGATGGATATGAAAGAGCTTGGACTAGGATGGAAGCGACCATGGCCTTAATTAAGATACAGACCCAGCCAGCATTTGCCTGTTATGAATGGAAAACTATGTGAGAAACGATCATCTGGGTTCCGACAGGGGTGGGGGGTCGAATCCACCATCTCCCGAATGCAAGATAACAGCTACATGGCTGAACCGCGCAAGCAACTCACTCAGTCTTGTCATTTAATAGGTGTTGATGTTGTTATCCTTGAAATTCATGACACAGGAGCAGAGAGCAATGCAGTAATGAAGACGACTCCGAAGGACCCCTGAACATGGCGGAACTTTATGACAAGGGAACAGACTAATATTTTACGGTACTGTTACATCTCGCTGTGTCTTTGACTGCATCTTCAAGTACCTGAGTGTGGAGAAACTATTTCCGTTACTGTGGTGATGCTAACATCGTTGAACATGGAATTAATCCAGATCGCCGTCGTATTGTCGTATTTCCGAAAGGTGTAGCCTTCCACTCCGATTATAGAGCACTGCTGCGAGGATAAATATTATAAGATTGATTATGCGATGGCCAATTACTTCCAGGTTAAGTTATAGTCTATTAGGTTACATCACATTATATTTGGTTTAGTAGCGATAAAGGAAGCAGACATCGTGGCAGTAAACCAAAAGCAGTGTGTGCTAGATACAACTGTCCGGTTCGGGAACTCCATACAACAGGCAAAGGAGGTTGATAAAGAGGAAAGAGATACATATACGTACACCAGCCGTGTTTTCCATACCTAAGTGATCGTCACAACATCCCGCCATCACAATGGAAATTTTTATGTGGCATCTGTCAAAGCGGCGTTTCTCTACAGACTTCCTGAGTGATATCGTCGTGTCTGTGATAAGGGACTCCCTGAACGTTTTGTAACACCATTTGCGTATTTAGCAGTGGAAAATGTTTTACATATTTCGAATTGATTTGGCGGTATTATGATATTAGATTGTTACTACAATGTGTAATAATTCTGTAGCTATTCTGGACCCATGTGGTCAGACGAATACAATATTTGATCTCCCTTTATCGATCCAATCACCGTTATGTCCCTTAACATGTGTTATTCATGAATTTATGATTCTATCAACTGGAGTAATTTCTCCTGTCCAAATCGTTGACTTATGATGTCCAGCACAATGGTTAAGTAGTCAGTGTCCTGGACTCCCGGCCGGGGTGAGAAATTTTAATTGTTAACCGCTAATTCCCTTGACTCGCAGAATGATTGATTCTGCTCTGCCCAACATGCCTGCAACTCACACACAAACACAACTGTATCCTCCACCACATCAACATACAGTTTCCATACACGGCAGATGCTGTCCATCCTTATTTGCTTGTGACGATCTCTGAAATCTCATCTGGTATCAATGATGATGATTGCTGGTTTAAGGGGCCTAACATCTAGGTCATCGGCCCCTTATTTAGTATCCTAGGCCTGACGGATAACCGGCAACCACGTTATTAGAACTACAAAAGCAAGACCAACGAGAATCATCTCGCAAGTCAGGAATATACGGAATAGATCTCAGCCGAAAACGTCGAGCAAACAAGAGACTCTACGTCCGGAAGTAATCAGAGTTGTGACAACCCGAGCTACAAAGGTACAGTGGTTTAAACATTTCTTGCACTATGCTGAGAGGTATAGAGCGTGGCTGCCACTTCTTTCAATATTGCTGACTGTTGTCTCTTACTCACAAGACGAGGCAATAAATAACAAGTAAATTAAAATCTCAATACTTCGGCCCATTTCTTGGCGATGAGAAGATTGGTTCGAAAGTACGGCCTTGGCCCTTATTCATACAAAAACAAAACCTCCCGGGACAAATCTAAACAGAGCAGGGCATTCGGGAAGCATTTATCCATAATAGTAGTAGCACTGTCGCTAACGAGACGATGTTTAATGGACACATTTTAATAATAATTAAACTATGAAACTAGAAGCATTTAAGCTAATATTATATACACTACAGTAGAACTCTGATTATCCTTCTCTCGATTAACCGATCATTGGATTCTTCGACATACTTTCCATTTTAAATATTCAATAATCCATACTAAATTCCATGTGCTTATTAGAATATAATATATTCTTGTGTTTCTTACAAATATAAGTTGTCATTCACAACACGTGGTATTCACATTTGTTGAGTTAGGGGAGCCTAATAAGGCTGCTGCTGAGACCACCCTATCGAACATCATCGATTATTCATCATCATCATCATCATCATCATCATCATCATCTGTTTACCCTCCAGGTTCGGTTTTTCCCTCGGACTTAGCGAGGGATCCCACCTCTACCGCCTCAAGAGCAGTGTCCTGGAGCTTCAGACTCTTGGTCGGGGGATACAACTGGGGAGTATGACCAGTACCTCGCCAGGCGGCCTCACCTGCTATGCTGAACAGGGGCCTTGTGGAGGGATGGGAAGATTGGAGGGGATAGGCAAGGGAGAGGGAAGGAAGCGGCCGTGGCCTTAAGTTAGGTACCATCCCGGCATTCGCCTGGAGGAGAAGTGGGAAACCACGGAAAACCACTTCCAGGATGGCTGAGGTGGGAATCGAACCCACCTCTACTCAGTTGACCTCCCGAGGCTGAGTGGACCCCGTTCCAGCCCTCGTACCACTTTTCAAATTTCGTGGCAGAGCCTTGAATCGAACCCGGACCTCCGGGGGTGGCAGCTAATCACGCTAACCACTACACCACAGAGGCGGACCACCGATTATTCACAAAAGTAAAAAAAAAAAAAAATCACGAGGTTGCATCTCGTCAAATATTTTCAATTTAGCTTCAGTTCCCTCTTTGAGCATAAACATTTCCTGCTACTAAATGTCTTCAAAACAAGTTGAATATAAACAAAAGTCAGAATAACTGAAAGATTTGAAAACTACGAATTGGTGGCCGTACACAGATACGAGGAAAATACATTGCATCATTTATTATGATTTATATAGTACGATATGAAGGAAGAAAGAAAGAAAGAAAGAAAGAAAGAAAGAAAGAAAGAAAGAAAGAAAGAAATACTAATTGGTAAGAACGAGCGCTATGTGGATGCACATTTCAGGATAGTGAACCACGCTGGTAGTGGTATAACATTTCAAAACCTTTTTTCAAAAACTCTGTTCACATCTTTCCAATGTGTACCAGCAGGCATTTCTTTTGTAGACAACTTTTTGCGGGATTTCGAGAAGTTGAGCGAAACGGTACAGTACAGTACATTTCAATATGACAAATATAACCATCATATGATATAGCATTCCTGATAGTCTTAACGAGAAGAAAAACATATTTTGGAGAATAAACTTTTAAAAATGTTAATTAATTAGTATTGAGCTGTAGAACCAACAGTACATCAGACTACCGAAATAATACACCGTGACAAGACAGTATCAGCGGAGCTGGACAGATGGAGAATTAATGTTGAAAAGAAAAGTATTTTATTTTAAAATTCAAAATTACAGTATTTGATCAAAATTTGACGGTTTATATTCATTCATAAGAAACCTTAAGCTCTAGAAACGAAAAACACTCATCACAAATTTAGGCACTCTGGCTCCCTCAAAATGAGCAGTCTTTGAAGATTAATTAAATGCAAGCTCTATTAAGTACAAACATGAGGCAAATACGCACATATCTGATTGAAAAGTTATTTTTTTGTTAACTGTGGCAATCACGAAGAGGATTCTTCTCTCCATATTTTGCACATATCCCAGGCAAAATACTTGGAATATCTCATTAGGATTATTACCTTATCCAAATGTCATTGTTAATTCCAATGATTTCAGGCCTACTTGAACTGAAAAGATATAGAAGATAAAACGCTACAAATAGTATGCGAAGACATGCACCCGTTAGTTAGAAGTTTCGTTTTTATTGTCGATTTCAGAAAATGAGGAAAGTTCCCAGTCATTCGAACACAATCTCAAACGAAAAGTTAAGACATAAGACCTAACACAGAATGGTATCTTAAGATAATTGCTTATTTAAGGGGCCAAATATCCTTTTTTTTACAAGTTGCTTTACGTCGCACTGACACCGATAGGTCTTATGGCGACGAAGGGACAGGAAAGGGCTAGGCGTAGGAAGAAAGCGGCCCTGGCCTTGATTAAGGTACAGCCCCAGTATTTGCCTGATGTAAAAATGGGAAACCACGGAAAACCATCTTCAGGGCTGCCGACAGTGGGGTGCGAACCCACTATCTCCCGAATACTGGCCGCACTTAAGCGACTGCAGCTATCCAGCTCGGCGGGCCAAATATCGAGGTCATCGTCCCCAATGGTATATTTTATCCAATCGAGTGATACAACACTTACGTGTTTATGAACAGGGTAAGTTTATGAAATACTGTGACTTACAGAGAGTAGATCAGTATTCAAGCACCAAGCGACAGGACACTCACCTAAAAAGACAAGGAAACAAATATTAATATTTAAACATCTTTTTCATTTATCCAAACATATTTTAATTATATCAGCTTTAGCACACACACACACACACACACACACACACACACACACACACACACACACACACACACACACACACACACACACACACACACACACACACACACACACACACACACACACACACACACACACACGCGCGCGCGCGCGCGCGCGTACGTACATACATACATACATACATACATACATACATACATACAAAAGCTCACCGAACTAAAAATGAGTCACCCCTGGAGAAATCATTACAGGCATCATTTCATACCGTGTAACTCCGCCTCTGGACTCGATAACCGCGTGGATTCGGTTAGGAAGCAAGGCCACGAGGTGCACAGGTACCCACGTCGCATCCAGGTTAAGCCACTCGCTGAGGATCCCATCGCGCAATTCCACCAAATTGCGGAGATGCTGATGTCGGCGTTGTACCCGCTATTTCAACATGTCCCGCAAATTTTCAATGGAGTTCAAGTCAGGTGATTTTGCAGGCCAGTCGAGATATAACAGGGTGGGGGAGTGTTCACAAAATCAGTCAATTATGCATCCAGCCCGATGAACTTTGCTATTGTTATCTTAAAAAATAGGGATATCAATAACATATTCATCATGTAGATGTTGACTGAAAGGCAACACCTGATCATCCAGAATATTTAAATAAACCGCCTGGTTCGTATTAGTGGTAACCTCAGTGAGCGGGCCCAATCTATGATCCGAAAAACACCCTCAAAGCATCACAGATGCTCCTCCGGCTTGATCCTGACCTTGCACACATCCAGGATGAAATGCTTCACTTAAATTTCGGTGCACTCGACGACGTGCGTCATTGGAATACAGGCAAAAACGTGATTCGTTAGGTGACAACACGTTCCGCCAGTCAGCTACTGTCCACGTTCGATGATTTCTAGCCCATTGAAAACGCGCAACTTTATGCGCCTGTGTGATCTACAATATTGTTTTAAGTAAGTCGTGTAACAACGCGCCTACTAGTTCGTAGAAAATCCACCAGAGGAGAAGCAGGTAAAGTTGATGCTACCGTGAACCCTAACATTAGTTGCTAAAGGCAGTAGAATGAGTCAATGTGGTGTAATACGCACACTGCATGTACACAAATATCACCCGTATCATGTGTTGTTTAATCAGAAAGTACATGGGAATGGCTTTTATAATCGAATGCAATGACTACGGGTACGAAATTGTGTACTGAAACGATTCGTCGGGTACTACACAGAGGTGTTTCATGGCAGAGTACCGAGGAGGACGCCTATGTTAGTAACAAGAACTGTAGCTAAGAGATATAGCTAATAAACTTCCCAATGTAAAAGCATGGAGGTGGGTCAACTATTCTTTGGAGGAATATGTCAGCAAAAGGGGATGATAATATCCAGTTTATTGACGGAATAATGGAGAAAGTAATGTACAATAAAATTCTTAATAATAGTGTTAACCCTTTCAGTCACGCATTTTTTCTAATTGGCCAAAAATTCTAAAATTTGGTACACTTGCTAAATGAGACCTTGTGATTAAATATATCTGAGCTTGAAACACCTAGGTTGAGCAGTTTTTGAGATTTTTAATGTGCATTGTAATGTACATTGTGACTTGAAGGTTGCAGAGTACAAGACACAGTTAATATTATTTATATAGTTTTATTCAATCTATCCACGTAAATAGTATGCAAATTAATCATAAAATAAGTTCCAAAACAATATACCAAAGATTCTAAATAGAATATACCTAAATAATGTTACTAAAAATCTACCACAAAACAAAAAAGGAAAGAAAATTTCTCGAAAACGGCCAAGAAGTAACACAAAAGCTTGGTATTGGCAATTCAGCGCGTAGGATTGCCTTCTAGTTTACTGGAGACACTAGTTATTAGCACAGAAACAGTGCCTGAATAATGAAAAACTTTCTTCCTTTACAGATTTATGGAGTATGATAATTCTGGAAGCAATTGCGTTCCCTCTTCATGCAAAGATGAACTTGACATTTTAGGCACAAGAAGTGCGTTCTTTTGTTGCATTCTGAAGCCTTGCATTGTGATGCAATTTTTTTGTCATCGAACCCTGGCATGTGGTTTATTTGATCCAAACGTACTTCGTTGATTTGATGCTGCTCAGCTTGCTTGTGTCTCTTCACTTCTGGTACATCACATCTGGTGCATCACATTCTGTATTGGCACTTGGGCGGCATCTCTTTTTAGGCCGCACTTTTTGAGAGAGGATCAAAGATTCACCGATGTGTTGCCTGAAGTGAACCAGGTCCAGAAAGTTCTTTCCTGGTACACTAAGTACTTTGGCATCCCTTTTATATTCCAGCCAGCTGTTGGTGCAAGCCAACCTTTGAGGCACAATGTACATTAGAATGTACATCCCATTTTATAAAAATCTCAGGGTGAAATAAACTAATTATCTGCAGTTTATTTCACATTTCCTAGCATATTAATCTATTCTCTTTAGAATATAATGTTGTATGAACTTCAATCCTCACGTATTTTAGCCGAAATTTGTAATAAACTTCCCAATGTAAAAGCATGGAGGTGGGTCAACTATTCTTTGGAGGAATATGTCAGCAAAAGGGGATGATAATATCCAGTTTATTGACGGAATAATGGAGAAAGTAATGTACAATAAAATTCTTAATAATAGTGTTAAGCAAAGTGCGGAATAGTTGAAATGCTACTTACCTACATACTCCAGTAAGACAATGACAGTGAAATCCTTAATAATAACGTTAAGCAAAGTGCGGAATAAATGGGGATGTTACCTACATGTTCCAGTAAGACAATGACCCCAAACATACAGATGCTCTGAATAACAAATAGTAATTTGGAACGTCCAAGACAACTCAAGATCCTGACTGAGAGGGACCGCAGACGCGTTTCACGGCTTGTGAATCAAAACCGACAGTAATTGCAGCAGTCAGTGAATGAAGGCCCATCCGAACCTGTTAGCGAGAGAACATTGCGACGGGAATTGCATGCAATGAACATTTGGAGTCGGCCGCCTCGCAGGAGACGTTTAATAGGACGTGACAGGCGTGTAAATTGGCCAGAGCGTTCTCCATATCTTACCCCTTTAGATTTAATTCTCTGGGGTAGGGTTTTTTTTTTGTTTTTTTTTTTTTTTTTTTGCTAGGGGCTTTATGTCTTACCGACACAGATAGGTCTTATGGCAACGATGGGATAGGAAAGGCCTAGGAGTTGGAAGGAAGCGGCCGTAGCCTTAATTAAGGTACAGCCCCACCATTTGCCTTGTGTGAAAATGGGAAACCACGGAAAAACATCTTCAGGGCTGTCGACAGTGGGATTCGAACCCACTATATCCCGGATGCAAGCTCACAGCGGCGCGTCTCTATGTGCACGGCCAACTCGCCCGGTAGGTTAAAGGAGGAGGTCTACCATGATGTGTCTACAATTTCACAGGACATGAAACATCGCACAGAGGCAACCTGCGTTAGGATTAGATCAGAATGCTGCGCCATTTTATCCAATCATTCCGCGGACAGTTACAGGAGCGGGTGGAAAATAATGGGTAACACTTTGGTGCCTTTGCTGGCAGGACCTAGTGTTTACAGTGCACTATGTCTTCTGGTATGGGCTAGAGCAATTTTGTTACTTTCATTGATCTGTCTCAGCTTTATCCTTAGCTTTGACAAAATGAAAGTGACTGAGGTATGAGTAATGCTAGTAATGCCATTCCTTTTGCAGCCAGTCCCTGCTATGAATGGTGTGAAAATATTGCTCATAGGGTCAGTTGGTGCATGCATTTCAGTGGGCTTGGCAGACTGATGTGTAATAGCAACTTCTGGCTCGGTGAGGAAAGCAACGGGAAACTACCTCACTCCTCATTTCCCTAGTACGCCTCTTCAGTGATGCCTAGGCCATCTATGACAGCTGATGGCGGAACTGTTGAGGATCCAACCAGCCTTCGGGCTGAGGACTAAACATACATACATACATTCAGGAAGCAAGTGATCATTTCGATAGTCACTTGTCTTTAGTTTATCCAGCCGGCAGTGATCGTTTCGACAGTCACTTGTCCCTCGTGTTTACATTTTGTGACAGCGCAAGCAAGTTATCGACTCCTTAAAATGGAAAGTAATGTTCGACATGTTTTGAATGTTACATCGAAGTCCTAAAGACATGGAAGGGGACCTCCTTTTCCACACACAATATTGTCTCTCGACAACATTCCTTGTGGCAATATGGGCTCTGTTATATCGTTGTTCTGCTGGGGAGGTGGGATTCTGAACAGGTGTAAGGAGGAAGGATTGACATGGGTAACATCCATCACCCAAAATATAGCCATTAGCTATTTCTTTCGTCTCGAGACGCGCTCTCAGCCGAGAATTGTGAAATATTGTGCTAACATGAGTCGACCCTCGCCATCTTGCTACAATATCTCGTATCGTGAGGTTCGAATCGCTCACAGTTTGCATGTTTAGCGAGAAATAACCTTTCCTATTTCTAAATACCTCCCCATTTTCACTTCCGGGAGACTGTATTCGCACATGAGTGCAGTCCAGCGCACGCAATACACCAAGGAACCCAGCTATTGTATGAAACCCTTCCATAACCTCTCTTTGTTCTCGCTGCGTAAGTGAAAGTTGAATGAACTGTGGCGATAACGACGCAAGTAGATCAGAAACCTTGTGTATTATGCGGCATACAGTTGTTCTGTCAACATCACAGACGTCACCGATCACTCCTTGAAATGTTCCAGTTGCATAGAACCGCAGCGCTATTAAAAGACGATTTCTAGGCGACATAGGACAGTTTCTCCCAGTCGAGCATTCCAATTGTTCACCATTTAAATCTTCTCTGGAACGAAACATCGCTTAATTCTTCAAATAAATCGCGTCTCTCTTCTATAATTCTCCCTTCATTTCTTTCAAACTGATTAAGATACTGGAGATATAACCTATAGTTGTTAAGCTCCATCTTGGAATCTTTAACCACAGAGCACAAATAAACTTTACCGCGGTTTTCTTAGTTAACCGCTCGCTCACGCGCGGTAAACATTATACCGCGGTAAAATGTCGGTAAACTCGAAACCGAGCTTGGTGCAACAGAAATACGACTTTACCCTGGTAAAATTGTGAAGTTTACCGCGGTATTCTCTTTACCGAGGTTGGTGCACTCGGGCATTAGTGTAACTGAATGTGTCCAATTCTCTGACAAAGGTATTCTATACAGTACGGAATTCTTACAAGAACAAGTTAATAAAATGTTGGTATGTGCATGTAATGCGCTATTTATCTTTATTTCTTAACAAACCGTAAACGGTTCATAAATTACATTATCAGTTCTTCCTTCGTCCTATTTTTTCCCTATAGATACATTATTGTACTGCTGAGAAATACATCTCAAGCGTCAAATTCACATTACAATAACTCGGGATTTACTTACATTGCAACAAACCACATTAGTATTTTTTTTTTCCTGCTTTCAATTATGATAAAGATAATAGGGGCTTACATTTAAAGTATTTAAGTCCGTGTTAAAAATTATACTTCCGTACAGTTTTTTATTAACTTTTCCCACTAGTTTCATGAGCCCCTCTCGTAAGTTCTGCCTGTGGAAGTTGTTTTTCAAATTCCTTGTTGTTTAAGAAATATTGCCGGTGGTAGACTAATGTTAGGTGACTCACTGACTCACCATGTATACTACATATAATCTATTGAAAGAATTAAACGTCTAATGAATAGTCAGTACATGATCATAGCTGACAATTTCCCAGAATGTTGGCCCTGTTTTTAAAATCCACGGAGAAACCAAGCAACAGGGGGAATTTTAAACTTGCTATTTCTTTACCTGATAAAGGCTAATTTAGGAATGAACTCGATGGATGAAGATGTACGCATAAACCGGCTTCGATGGTGGGGTCATGCGAGGCGAATGGAGGATAGGTTACCTAGAAAAATAATGGACTCTGTTATGGAGGGTAAGAGAAGTAGGAGACCAAGACGGCGATGTTTAGACTCAGTTTCTAACGATTTAAGATAATAGCATAGAACTAAATGAGGCCACAGCATTAGCTGCAAATAGAGGATTGTGTCGACGTTTAGTAAATTCACAGAGGTTTGCAGACTGAACGCTGAAAGGCATAACGGTCATTAATGATAATGTATGTATGTATGTATGTATGTATGTATGTATGTATGTATGTACCTACCTTTAACCCGGACACCTTGCATTATTTACGCGAAATTCTCGGAATGACCTGGGTTAAAATGAGACCTTGCGATATCTTGGGTGGACTCTGTAAGTTGTACAACTGTAAAACTGGTATGTATTACGTTGGTAACTACACAGGCAGTTTCACTTTCAGTTTTTCGAAATTAGGACTATTTAAGGTGAAAATAGAATGTGTTCGACAGGAAACTGGAAAACATGTGTCCATAGTCTATGACAAAGCGACCAAGACTTCTGAAAATACAGAGTCTTCTAAATACACGGATGGTGCTCACAATGACCATTCTGGTTATTGCAGATGATGAAAAGTTTCGAGTTAAAGATTTGAACTCTAAGAAGGTGTAATGTAATAGGCCCTACAGCCTCTGGCAAACCTAACATTACAACACAGATAATGTATTCAACCGGTCAACAAGCAGGAATGAAGTATGGCAGCACACACACGAAACTCACGGGCTGTAGTCTACACTCAATACTATCCATTTCCTCACTCACTTTATCAGTATTGTTCGCCGGCATGGTACGTCGTTTGTTTGAACGGCAAGCAAGCACGAAGATACACAATAATGTGGAATATTTCCAGTAGTTCTATGTTTGGTACAGACGTTCTATGCTACACCACCCTCGAGAGAATCGATACCGTACCGCCTTCAGAACACAGCCCACCAACCACACAAGCCAACTAATTAAGGATTCGCTCATTACAAACTGCCGTGTGGAGAACGCATAATATGCATATACGCTATCAGCAAATCAGAATAGGGTTTAATTGCGAGACAGGCAGAGACGGCTCCCCTCTGCTTGAACGTTAACTCAAGAAATATTACATTGCCGTACTCAAAATATACATAGGAACAGGAGCTAAATACGAATTAGACTTGACGAAGACTAGTTGTAATTCATTGGGAATATAAGATAGAACTTCGGGAAATATTCCACATTATTGTCTATCTTCGTGCTATCACGATGGGTTCTCAGTTACTAACTTTGTTCTTAGGTGGTGGTAATTGTTTCAAGAGGGAGTACAAGTGGACAACCTACGACCATTCTTGATACTTCATATAGTTTTTAAGTATGCAAGATGATTTCTTCTTCTTCGTACAGAAGATTGACGACCATCACGAAGTAAGTTTTCGAATTTTGTGGTTCCCTTATCAAAGCTGCCGAACCACTGTCGGAGGTTCCGCATCAAGAATAATATTTTCCGCCCACATCAGAGGTGCTCAGCTGGGTGTCCGTTGAGACTAGCCCAGTGGGGCCGGGCTAGCGTGACGTAAATGCGGGCAGCTTACGTAGCAAGCATACGTTACAGTGATGCGAGAGAACGAACACACACTGCTGGGAAGGGAGGGAGCACTTGATGTTCACTTGTGATTACGAAGCTCTCCTCCACTACTCAGCGAAATGCGGATTGGAGTGCAGTATTTAAAACAAGGTGTGCGGAAAAGTGCGGACACGGACATTTGCAAACAAATCATTAAAGCGGAAATTCGCGCACTCTAGGAATTATCACTACCTGACTAGGGTTTCCCGGGTCTTGGTAAATATTTCGTTGCCGGAAATTTGCGAACACTATCTTCGAAAAAAGAAACTAGACATGTAATGTAAGCGACCCTTGTAAATAAAACAATCTTTAATCCATACAGCTTATTGAAACTGATATCTATCACACTTCACACAGGCTTTGGACTATCAAAATCATAATTATCATCTTACCATTTTGACGTGTTAAAAATCAGCCTTCATAGGCTTCAATATTTTTTCATACATTTATCGTTTAAATCGGCTTTTATAGGCCTCATCATATTTACATACGTATATATTTAAACTATATTTGCATGCGGGTTACCGTAATTTAGTCCAATTTCTCAGTATGAGAAATGGCTTTTAAGCAGGACCTAATGCCTCTTGTCTCTTTATATACTTTTATGGTTTTCTCAATCCTGTCGTCTCGTTTCAAGTATTCCCTCTTTCTCTTCTTCCCTTCAAGATGTATTTCTAGCTTCATGTACATGCAATTTGTGTGTTCCGCTTCCTTCTTCAAACATTCCACAAGCATGTTGACTCTAGGGTGAGGGTTTCCAACGATAGTATTTAATTTGTTGTGCCATCTTTCTACAGCATTCGTGGTTCTGTGTCTCTAACCGTAGCAATTCCACATTTCGATGGGGGATTTCTTCATTTTATAGCCATGTATCCACAAAGTAGGCAGAAAAATTCGAAGAGTTTTTTGGTTCTCGGGAGCTTCGGTATGAATCTGGAGCCATCCGTCATCTACGTTCTCCGGTTTCAAAAATGCCAGTGCCGCACACATGGTGACGCTAAGTCTTAACTCTTAATTCTGACGGTATTCCTCCTGGAGACCCAGACTTTGAATTTTTATCCATAAGCATTTCTTCATATGGAAGTGGCAGCCACTCACTTTAGTTGAGGAAAACTTGATGTAGAGCCGATATTGCAGCTGCCTCAAAACCGACATTGACTTTACTGGGACACCACTGTGGAACTACTTCTTTAATAAGAAGGAACAGGCGAATGTAGGTTTCTTTCTTCTTATTAGGGAATAGGGTAAATATCACAGAGAACACTTTTGTTTCGTCAGGTCGGCCTCCTAGGTCTGCGTGAACAGTGTAGACTAGTGCAAACTGTTTGCTGCAACACCTAAATGTACCAGCCATAAAAAATTGTGTAGATGTTTATAACTTCCTTTTCCTTCGACTCCACTGAAAACTAGGATTCTTTCTTCTAGTCAGTCATCTACAAGGAGAAAACTGCTATTTGGCCATTTTCAAGATTTCTTAACTGAGAATAATCTCACCACGTTCGTTTGGCTCTTGTTGATTTCCAGGTTCGTTTCAACGCTGGTTTCGCAAAGTCCTCTTCAACGATTCTGCGTGGGGCATTTTTGTCACAAAGTCAAAACCTGAAACAACCATACTGATCAATTAAAAATCGTAAGTATATTATTGAAGTATATATTAAAAATCTAAGTATATTGTCTCATTCTTATTTTTCTCATTCCTGACCTTACGATGCATTTTTCAAAAAATCATAACCAATTTTGTAGGGCTCATTACGCTCTGTAATTTTTGTTCAGTCAGAATATGCATTTAGGTACTATCTAAAGCTAAAAATCACAAAAAGAAACTTTTCGTACATCCGGAAAAGTTGTTGTACAGGCTATGCAAAATAATAGTAGGCCTACACTATATTATTAGTAAATATATGAATTTTCGTAAGTAACGTATTGTTTATTTATTGACCTGTAATATAATTTTTAATACAACATTCTTGCTTTATTTTACCGTATGGCAAAGCAAAGTCACCTCCGTATAGGCCATGAAGGCCCTTAGAGGAGTGGAAGGTAAAGGCTTCCACCATTGTTAACCTCGGCACGTGATGGGGTAAAGTAGTCAGCTCTACGCCTGGCCGCCTTTGCCCCAGGAATTAATCTGGTACTCATCTTTTGTGTAGGCTGAGTGAACCTCAGGGCCATATGCACCTCCGTAAGTGGAAATCTCCTAACGGGGATTCGAACCCACGTCCTTCCGGGCGAACCGAACACGTCTTTACCCCCTCGGCCAGGCAGCCCCTTTTACCGTATGGCACATGTACTTTATATTAATAAAATACGAAAGTTATTGTAATATATATAAGGACGTTTCTTTACTAACCTTTATAATGTAGGATTCGTACTTCAGCGGTGTATATCTCACATAACTGTGCAGTTTCTTCTCAAGCCCTCTTCTTGGCATTGCACACTTGCTTCTTCACTTCTAGAGCAACGTCATCAGGTGGCCCACACAAATGTTCGGACACAAAAAGTACTTGTTCATTCTTCGACCGCATCAATCCCTTACAGTGACATGACTTTGGCGTAAACATAGCCACGTAACAACGCCTTCTTTTGTTTCTCTATACTTACGGTACGCCCCTAACCATTATAATGAGCGGAGGGCCTACCCCTGATCGTGGTAACAATTTCTATACTCAATATTGCTAACGCTATGGAGGTTGAAAGTAAAATGAACAAAAGTACGGGTATGCGCCCCGAACCGGCGGTGGAATCGGCCGCAGCGCAAATCCCCACTATTGTTTGCATTATTTATAAAACTACCTGGTTTGTGACATGGTATGGGAGGTTGCAAATACAATGTCAGTATAGGAAAGATAATCCGGGATAGATAGGATTCTCAGGATAGTGTTCGCATACTTCCGGCAACGAAATATTTACCATGTCCTGGGAAACCCTATTCAGGTAGCAATAATCCCTAGTGTGCGCGAATTTTCGCTTTAATCATGTGTTCGCAAATTTCCGTGTTTGCACTTTTCCGGAATCCTTAAAACAAAGCGCTATAATCGCAAAACAAAAATGACCTTTTCAAGATATTCCGGATTGATTTATAATGCGCTCGATATAAACAGTCAGTTTTATTTTCTTATATTTTTATTCATTCGTTCGAAGAAAACTGACACGAAATATATATTGTTACAATCTACAAAGGTACAGGGTTTAAACGTACAAGTTACGATGTACAATTCCTTGGATGGATATGACAGTATTTCCATTTTTATAAGTAAACTTCCTGTTATTCATTAAGCAAAAAGTAATATAATTACATAATTTAACAAGTTTACTGCTTGAATTTGCAGAGTGTTGTAGTGTTGTGTGACACTGTTCACTGTATTTCTGAAAATAGTATTTAAAATTTAACAGGCGTCCAATGATAACAGCTAGCCTCTACATGACGAGAGGGAGTTTCATCACGAGTGAGGACAGATATTTACTATCCAAGATTAAAGTACAACAACAATGTAAATATTATCTGCCAGATAGATACACAGTATGCCATCAAATAAATAACCTAACCGATGTTATTCGCATGATTGGATTGTTGGTGAGTTTATCAGATCATTTAAACCCAAACAACCACAAGCCGCAGCTTATCCATTTTAACTCCGTATTATATTAGACATGTTTATACCAGGCGAGTTGGCCGCGCGGTTACTGGCGCGCAGCTGTGAGCTTGCATCCAGGAGATATTGGGTTCGAACCCCACTGTCGGCAGACCTGAAGATCGTTTTCCGTGGTTTTCCATTTTCACACCAGGCAAATGCTGGGGCTGTACCTTAATTAAGGCCACGGACGCTTCCTTCCCGCTCCTAGCCCTTTCCTATCGCATCGTCGCCATAAGACCTATCTGTGTCGGTGCGACATAAAACCAACAGCAAAAAAAGGAGTTTACCGAGCTCGATAGCTGCAGTCGCTTAAGTGCGGCCAGTGTCCAGTATTCGGGAGATAGTAGGTTCGAACCCCACTGTCGGCAGCCCTGAAAATGGTTTACCGTGGTTTCCCATTTTCACACCAGGCAAATGCTGGGGCTGTACCTTAAATAAGGCCACGGCCGCTTCCTTCCCATTCCTAGCCCTCTCCTGTCCCATCGTCGCCGTAAGACCTATCTGTGTCGGTGCGACGTAAAGCAAGTAGAAAAAAAAAAGTAGTAGTTTAGTGAAAGCGGTGCAGGAACTGGCTGAACCGCATATACTGCTATGAATGTAAGTAACTTATTTCTTACATTGTAAATTGAAAATGACATGAATTTCTGCCCTCTTTCTTTCATTATTTTCAGCCTCCATTTCAAACTCGGGCGCCGGGCTGAGTGGCTCAGACGGTTAAGGCGCTGGCCTTCTAACCCTAACTTGGCAGGTTCGATCCTGGCTCAGTCCGGTGGTATTTGAAGGTGCTCAAATACGACAGCCCCGTGTCGGTAGATTTACTGGCACGTAAAAGAACTCCTGCGGGACTAAATTCCGGCACCTCGGCGTCTCCGAAGACCTTAAAAAGTAGTTAGTGGGACGTAAAGCAAATAACATTCATTCATTCAAACTCGGGTATAACCGCAGTGATCGAGAGTGACTGGGAGAACTTCGCCCAATCTTCACGGACTGTGACGTAGCCACGTCACTGTGGTTGAATGACATAACTTACGCTGTGCTCATCGCCTGCCAGCCCTCCCATTTACAGTGCTGGGCGCCCGCGAGACGGAATGCCCAGCGTGAGCACCTCTGTTTCCTTTCTACATTGCTTTCTGTGATCAGTTGTATCAGGCTGTTTATCGTATGGCTTTCAGTGCCGGGAGTATCCGAGGACATGGGCGATCTGCACGTCTAGATGTATTTTGATGATGAGGTAGGAAGAGGGTGAAGCCCCGTGACGGCACGTAGCCTACTCCTGTTGAATAACACCCAAAGCTTTACGTCTACATCCGACGGACGAATCACCATCAACAGCGTCATATGCCCTCACTCCATACGAACACTGCGGAGAGGTTTGGGATTGAATCCAAGCTTCTGGCACACAATCTAGTGATTACAAATTGTATACCACCAGTTCTCCTACCTTGCCGGCCAACGGGGCTCAAACCGGCTAACCACGGTGAGAGACCATTATAGACTTGACGCCACCAGGCGGGCTATTTATGAGATGATTATGTGGAACAAATAATGAGTTTAAGAAATAAAAGCACAATAATTAATTTTTTAAATAAATATTTTTCAGCTGTTCGGCTTGTACTTCTAACAAATTCGTTATCATAGACAGGAATAAATATTTAGAAACTTGCAAAGGCACCTGATTATAAAACAGGCATATCTTCAATGAGGCCAGATCATAATTAAGCAAAGAGAGAGATGTATGTACATAATCTGCGTATTAGGTCGCCTACGGGCGTCAAATCAAAAGACCTGCATCTGGAGAGCCGAACTTGTCCTCGGACACTCCCGGCACTAAAAGCCATAAGCCATTTATTTTTTATCTGTGTATTGACTGAATTCTTCTTGGAAGACTGTGAATACGTCATAATTGATGACATGTCCACCAATTAATAATGAGGCGTCAAATCCATATTACTTTTCTTTTCTATTGGCTTTACGTCGCACCGACACAGATCTTATGGCGACGATGGGACAGGAAAGGCCTAGGAATGGGAAGGAAGCGACCGTGGCCTTAATTAAGGTACAGCCCCACCATCTTCAGGGCTGCCGACAGTGGGGTTCGAACCCACTATCTCCCGGATGCGAGCTCACAGCTGCGCGCCCCTAACTGCACGGCCAACTCGCCCGGTCATATTACTTTCAATTAACTACTTTCCTCATCTGTGATTGTTAAATAAGGAACATTGTCATGATTTACGTCACATGGATATCCGCATATCCTTACCACAATACTCTCTCTTGGTTTCCAGAAATGAGATTTTGTAAGATGGACACAAGATCCCTCGAGATGGACTGCCGCTCTTCGCACGGCCCCTCCGTAATTCAATCGCAGGCCAGCCCCCAGCGACAGAGCGGCGGTAAGAAGGAACTCAAACCACCTCCCCACAGTAGGCTCCCTAGCACACAAACCAAGTGAAAAGCAGTCAAACGGTAAACCATCTTAGTTCACCTACAGCATATTTAACAGGAATGAAAAAAAAAAAAAAAAAGTCAGCCGTCTGCAGCGTTGCCAACCTCTGAGATGGTCAGGATCGTACAATCACCCTCAAACGATCGCATTTTTTCAAGAAAGGAGCATACGACTTAAAATAACCATTACAATATTCGCTATTTAAGTCTCTTTACAGACACAATCGATCATTTATGCTGCAACTTGCTTCTCAGGAAGCTGACTGGTTCGATTCTCGGTTAATAATATGCTAGTTGCTTTACGTCGCACCGACACAGATAGGTCTTATGGCGACGATGGGACAGGGAAGGGCTAGGAGTGGGAAGGAAGCGGCCGTGGCCTTAATTAAGGTACAGTCCCAGCATTTGCCTGGTGTGAAAATGGAAAACCACGGAAAACCATCTTCAGGGCTGCCGACAGTGGGGTTCGAACCTACTATCTCCCGAATACTGGCCGCACTTAAGCGACTGCAGCTATCGAGCTCGGTGGTTAATAATATGAAATTTCCGAAAAGTCGAGAGTACCCCTGGTTCGGACCGCACGTAAAAATGTACGTTCCGCGGATTACTTATACCACCATAGCTAGGTGTGCCACTGCCACAACTCCACATTTAAACAAGTTAGGATGAAAAATAAATCTAAGTCATTGTGCTAATATGTGAGATACAGTATCAAGGATACGAAAATATTTTTTATTTAGATTACTCAAGAATTGGATAATTTGTAAAGAAGTAGCCAACATGAGACATAAAGTCGTTAGAAATCGTATACTAATGTATATATTTTAATTGAAATACACGTATCGAATCATTACTACTTCTTAGCGATTTGGTGATGCATTCTGCTGTAACTGGTTAGCATATTTCCTTTAACTACAGTATATAGGCCTAGCTTACTCAATATGATGTGTATGTTGTTATGTTACGGAAATCAGCCCCATGCACTTGTGAATTCGCAAAATACATGATAATTTGTGTTACTGTAAGGCCTGTAGCACTGTATGTAACTAATTATATTCGAGCGCAGGAACTGAAAACCAAGCAGTATGTCATCATGCTGATCTCTTGACACTCCAATACCTGCAGAACATCTGACTTGCCGCCGGCAGTCGTATTCACAAGTCCAATATCTTTTAAAATGCTGTAATGGGTTACGAGTTTATTTATCGGGTTAAATACCTAGAGATTATTATTATTATTATTATTATTATTATTATTATTATTATTATTATTATTATTATTATTATAGACGGTATCATAGCTATGGAAATTGTACCGGGCGGTACACCTCCACGCCGCTTATTTAAAATTTGCGCTAGTTGAAACTCCTCTGCTGGAGGAAGTCTGAACTTTATCTACGGTATTAATTTTCTACTTTCTCAGAAGATGTCACTACCTGGAAATTTTGGAGTTTTTGAACTGTGTCATTTTCGACGTATTTTTGTTTCGCTTGTAGTAAGAAGTGTGAACTTTCTCTTCTAGAGAACACTACTGAAGATCAACAATAGTGCATCCTAGTGCGGAGTGAAAGAACTGTTTTTTTGGAGAAAATTTAATTTCAAAAGTTTGTTCTTTGCTAAATTTCTTTCAGTCATTGTTTATGTTGGCAATATTAACCCTTTCTTTCCCCTTGTTTTGAATTTAGCCAATCCCGAATTTCTTAAATTAATTTTCCACCAATGATGTGTTTCTTCTTCATCTTGTGTAGGGGTTTTCTTTAACCACCAATAAAAGATTATGGGCGGGTGTTTTTCTTCCTAAAACGCCTCGAACTTTCCGCGAGAGTATATAAACTGCTGATTTTAGGGTCTCTGCGCCACTTCTGTTCCATCTTTTCGTGTGTAAAGTACATAGCAGGGGGCGGGAAGCGCCTCTTTCTCCGGCGGCAGTCAACAACCAGGTAATGGCCGATTAATAACTTCTTTCTTTGCTAGTTCAGCAGTTTAACTCTCGGGGCGGGTCCGAAGTTTTTCCATTATGTAACCTTCCTTAAAATGTAAAGACCCTTGGTATCTATTCTATCTTTAGACTGCATATCGGGATAGAGAGTGCTTAACCCTCTCGAGCTCCCACTCATATTGTTTTGAGGTGAACTTATTTTTTTCTCAACCTATTCTTCTTTAACGTAATGTAAATTGTTTCCTTCTTAAGTCACCTCTTTAGTATGGGATTAGCCCTTGTATTAACGGCCTAGTGCCAAGTAGGTTTTAAACAAAGTGTATTAGGAGCGCAAGTTCGCCTCCTCTCAAATTGTTATTTTAGAGGTCATGTAATTAATTTTTTTCTCACTTAATAGACCTCAGTAGGTTGGGTAGTTTACCCCTGTGTCTATGTCCTAAGAGGACAACTTGAAGGTGGAGTTTGGTGTGGCCTTTGAGAGGCTTAAAGTTTGAGAGCGAGTGGCTCTTTCTTGAAAATTGAGTGTTGTATGCCTCGAGGAGGCTTTTCTGTGTAATTTGGAGCAAGTGCTCCTGAGCACGAATGGGGTTTTCTGCCTCTCTGTTAAAACTTATTTTGGAGTAAGGTTGGGCTGATTGCCCAAGAATTGTGAAGCCGGGGCGCGAAGCCCAAATCCGGTAAATATTGTAACTACATTTTGTTGACTTGCTACTCTGTACCTGCCATGCTTGTTATTTCCTTATTTTGAAAAGAAAATATAACCTTGTTAAATTTTAAATTAATTTTACTTTCGTAGCTTGAGACCTGTTCACCACCCCGCACCTTCTTTCACCTCTAACTACCACCAAAACACGGTAACAGAAATAATAATAATAATAATAATAATAATTATTTGTTATCTTGTCAACAAGATGAAACACTCTTTTACGTTCCCAATACCAGTATTGATTCAATGCACATGATTTCTTTCTTCTTCTAAAGATGAACCGTAAATAGTTGTATTCTAGACTTCGGCAGCAACAGGTCCATGCAGAATAACCTACAGTTATTTACATTTACTGCCGCTGGAATGATGTTAAGAGTCACGAACTTCCCGAACTGCAGGCGAATGGCTGCTTTATTATCCATTACCTTCCGCTAACAAGTGGGACTATTTCTTCACAGGACACAAGCGTTTCTATACATCACGAACACAATAAAACGCAATGAAGATAAGGAATATCTTATCCATGTAGATATACTTGGAATGCGGATGGAGACTACAGCTTCCGATATCGCTTCCAATTAGTTGTGACTGACCTCTCTCTTTTATCTCCAAGATGTACAAAGACCAATGCAATGAGCTACTAAGAGCAGGTGCGAACAAGTATGCAGATACAATTATTTCCATATTGCTCAGTTTTCGAGTGACTATACAACACGGAGCGACAACTGGGTGAATACTAATATGTTAAGCTTCAGTGAATACTGGATATCGTAAACACAAGCTGGAGACATGGAAGTTTCTGATGATTACAATGGCACGAAGGTGTTCGCAATGAAGATGAAAAGTTTGTGAAAAAGAAACACAATGGAAAGAGCCGTAGTATACATGATGTGTCATAACTACACCGACAAAAAAAGTTAGGATGCTCTTCGTGTTATGTTAAGAATGGTGCAATCGGATTGGCGGAGACAATTTTTCTCTTCGAGAAAATGAGCTTACTTTGTTAAATCCGGGCGCGCGATTCAAAATGACGAAATTGCCGCATTTGCTATGCTAGAGAGCCAGTCGCTGACTTGCTATGCATCAGAGGGAAGGGAGGAGAGGCGGGAAGCGGGAGACAGAGGTAATGCACAACACATCACACATCCTTAACAGTGCCCAAGGGTCACTACTACACTGATGTGAACTGTGAATCGAAATAATAGGAGGGAATATGGAACGTCTACTGTAATCAAACCATTGGGTGTTGTTTCCTTCCTTCAGTATTTCATTTATAATATTGTGAGTTGCTTCTTCGAGCATTTTAAATAATTATTAAAGAACTTTACTGCGACCAACAGACGTGAGGAGAAACGATATGGTGCATTCCCTGACTGACAAGTGTGTCTTAATTACAATGTGTTCTTGTACTGGGTGTGCAATTACGGCTGTTTAACAAACAATCTGTGGATATTGCCTGTAAGAGATAAGGACAATCCTGTGCGAGTCGAACGACGAAACTTGTGCATACGCGCGGACCATTATCTCTGTCTCCATCATACACCCCAATTCCTCTCCCTCTCCTTCTCTTCCCTAAAGCATGGCAGCGCTCTGGTACAGCAAGTACGGCGCCCAGAAGTAACAAAGAGACCTCATTTACTCGAAAAGAAAAATTTCCTCCGTCAATCCGATTGCACCATTGTTCCCAACATAACACGAAGAGCATCCCTGATTTTTTTGTCAGTATAGTTACGATACACCCTGTATGTCGAGTTGAGTGGTAGAAGTCGGCACGAACGAGCGTGAGGGATTACACAGCTTGGCAAGGAAGATAAATGGAGAGTGGAATCCGTAAATTAACGAATTATTTCTGTATTTAATGTCCGGTTCTATGGCTAAATGGTTAGCGTGCTGGCCTTTGGTCACAGGGGTCCCGGGTTCGATTCCCGGCAGTATCGGGAATTTCAACCATCATTGGTTAATTTCGCTGGCACGGGGGCTGGGTGTATGTGTCGTCTTCATCATCATTTCATCCTCATCATCACGACGCGCAGGTCGCCTACGGGAGTCAAATCAAAAGACCTGCACCTGGCGAGCCGAACATGTCCTCGGACACTCCCGGCACTAAAAGCCATACGCCATTTCATTTTTTCGCCAAAAAACAAGTGTCAATAAGCCTGTTGGCGATAGTCCTGAAGTCGGTAGTGTTACGAATGGACAAAGTGAAAATGGGCGTGACGGTGACAATGCTGAAGTTGGCTACGTTGGTAGAACTGCTTCTTGTGATGTCGCTACTTCGAGCTCAATTAACGTAGTTCCGGTTATGGAGGACAGTAGGCCTAACCAAGTAAGGAAAAATATCTATGATTTTGGAAACTATTGTGAAAACAATTCCGTTCAGTCTTTCACAAACGAAAAAAAAAATGTTAGAAAATGTTTGGAAACCTCCGTCTGTATATAAATTTCCCTCCATTACTAGTTCAAATCATACTAGATCTTTTCAAATGAAGTGGCTAGAAGAATTTACGTGGTTAGCTTATTCAGAGGGAAAATCTGGATGTTTTTGCAAGTACTGCGTGTTATTTTTCCATACCGAAAATGTAGGGAAAGGAAATCACCAAGTAGCAGGGGCATTGGTCACTCAGGCTTTTACCAATCTTAAAAAAGCCAGGGAAATGTTTAGCAAACATGAAAACTTATCCTATCACAAGAAATAGGTTTTGATCGCTGAAAATACAAAAGATATAGTGAAGAAAGAGTCTGAAAGTGTTATCAATCACGTACGTGCCCAAAGAAGACTGGATACTGAGAATAATAGAAAACGGCTAATCCCTATAATACACACAATACGACTTTGCGGGAGGCAGCAAATAGCTCTAAGGGGTCATCGTGACTCTGGAAGAATAAGCCTTGAAGAACCGGACCAAAATGATGGGAATTTTCGATCATTGTTGAGATACCGAGCCAACAGTGGAGATAATATTCTTAAAGACCCATTAACGACCAGTGGTGGGAAGACGATGTGCACAAGTTATTTCATTCAAAACGAACTTATTAACACATTCGGTCACTTAATGCAATCAAAAATTGTAGAAAATGTCAGAAAGTTCGTTTTTAATTCCGTTTTAGCAGATGAAACCACTGACATCAGCCAAATCGAATAGTTTTCTCTCCGTGTACGTTACGTAGAGGACCAAACTTTCAAAATCAGAGAAGATTTTCTGACATTCGTCCCCGTTTATGACGTCACTGGAGAAGGTCTGGCCAACACAACATTGGAGACCTAGTCAACATTAGGGCTTGACCAAAACAAAATGAGAGGCCAAGGGTACGATGGTGCTGCCACGATGAGCGGGCAATTCAGAGGAGTTCAAGCTTCCATCAGAGAAAAGCTACCGTTGGCCCTGTATACACATTATTCTTCACACACTCTAAATTTATGTTCGTCAGATGCGAGCAAAATGCCTTCTATAAGAAACTGTATGGGTGTCATAAAAGGAGTCTGTGGATTATTTCATATGTCAGCCAAAAGAAACCCGATGGGTAGAAAGGCACGACTCAGTAATTTTATTTAATGACATTTTGGAGCCTATCTTTCTCTCCCTTTGCAATATAGAAGAGGAATTAAGTGATTCAGCATCTAAGGCTCACACTCTAAGTAGTGCTATTAGTCAATTTGCATTTCTTGTTTATCTTTTTGTTTTGAGCTGGATGCTATCAACCACGCATAACTTATCTGAGCAGTTTCAAAACAAAAATATAGATCTTCCACAGGCCTTGACTAACGTCACGAGTGTCTTACACCTTCTATCGAACGAGAGGGCAAATGTTGATGACTCATTTAAAGCCTTGTATAATCAAGTAAAGTCATTCGCTGCCAAACTTGACATTAAAGAAGAGATTCCAAGAATTTGCTGCCTTCAAACAGCACGTAGGAACGTCCCTTACAGCACAGAAGAAGAATACTATCGAGTAGCTGTTTATGTGCCGTACTTGGACGATTTTTGTAACTCACTAAAACAACGCTTTGAATCTCACAAGGAAACAGTTGCATCCTTACAAAACATCCTTCCACAATTGTGTATCATAACAGATTTCGGTTCTGTGGAGGCAGCTTTTAGTTTCTACGAAGAAGATCTGTCACGTAAAGAGATTGTGCAAAGTGAGTTTATGTTGTGGAAAGAAAAGTGGATTCAGGAAAATCCTTCAAATCTTCCAAAAAACGGCTGTAAGTTCTCTAGGAAAATGTGACAAGACTTTCTTCCCCAACATTTATTCCCTTCTCCAATTACTCGCAGTTCTTCCTGTTTCTGTCGCAACCGTAGAAAAAACTTTCTCTAGCCTAAGGAACAGCATATCTGAAAGTAGGCTTAACGGGCTTGCTTTATTCTCTATCCACAGAGATATTATGGTTAGTGACGAAGAAGTTCTTGATAAGTTTGCAAGTGTACCAAGAAACCTGAACTTCGTTTTGTAACCATTGGTGTACTGTATGTATGTATGTATGTATGTATGTATGTATGTATGTTTGTATGTATGTATGTTTGTATGTATGTATGCATGCATATATGTATGAATCAGCCCAAATCAATATTTCCTTTCTCCTTTCTAAGTGCTTGCAATCGTATGACCTCTTAAATTTACTTAACCTAACCTTACATTAATCTTAGAACCCCCCACCCCCAAAATATATTCTATATTCGCCACTGCTACCTACTGGCTAAGCAAAAAGGCTATGGTCAGTAACATGGAACAGACTCAGTAGAGAATCACACTTTCTATACTATCCGGGAGGGAGTAAACCACTTAGGATTATCCAAGCTAACCTGATACATAATAGCTTAGAACACGTGATCACATTAATTAATTAATTAATTAATTAATTAATTACAATTCCACAACAACGAAAGCAACACTGAAGTTGCATACAAACCAAAAAGCAATAAACAAATTATGCCCAATAGACAAATTTATTCCGTGGTATTTTCATTTGAAAACAAGCATTACATTCATTATTAGTTTGATACACACTTATCTGCACAGCACAAAGCATGCATAAAGGGTTATTTAGTACAGTGACGTGTGGCTCAGTGCAGACATCCTTTGTCAGTCGTTGTTCGTTCTCTGGTCTATACAAGGCAATGTATGGATTTGAAATTAATTTACATTATCCAATATGTGGTGTAGCAGACAATACCAGGACTATCACCATGGTGTGGCACGCAGCTTGACCCGCATAGGAAGCAAATCACAACCCGCGGTGCGCATGGCATCCGTCGGCAGCTGCTAAGAAATGCTCTCTTGAGAAAACCTTCAGTTTGAGCTCCTAATATGTAAGCCCTGGATTCTTAATTTTTATATTATCTATAATTATATTAAAAAGAAGTTAAAACAGCTTCGGCCAATACGTCCGTTCTACCGGACCGATGTGCTTCATTTTTATTTTCAACTCTCCGGAATTATCTGCCGGTGAATTACGAGGCACTGACAGGTCTGTAAGTTCAGTCAGATTTGAGTAATCATATAATCAAGTCATTAAATGATCACTCTAATAATTGCAGGCGAAGGTCTAGACTACCCCGCAACAGTCTGTACTTAACGGGTTGCACACAGTCAAGGAGCAATACCTTTACGTAAAGATGTCTGTGAAGCTAAACGATTAGAAATGACTGCGACTATAGACAAACGTGCAATTTCAACCAAACATGGTACACATATGACTTGATACTATCTGGAGAGAAATGCCGTGGGAGTAACACACACCGAGCACCCCTAGGGATGGAGTGGGGAGAGAGTAAAAATATTCAAAATCGACTTGTATTAGTGTAGAATCCACTGTTTTCGCGGTCGCTGGAATGAATAGCGACACTCCGAATGATCTTTAAGTCCAAGTTCAGCCTCCATCGGCATGCGGGTCATGAGTGGTGAGAAAGAAAATGTGAAAAATTACATATAAGTACTGAATTTACAGTTTTGGGGTTCTCTAGGCTGATTGGTAACAGCTCCAATGACAGTTGGAACCGTATATACCAAACCCCACGGCACTTACGCCCTTGAAAGGGCTTTGGCCTGCCCACCGACCGCTGCTCAGCTCGAAGGCCTGCAGATTACGAGGAGCCGTGTGGTCAGCATGACGCATCCTCTCGGTCGTTATTCTGGGCTTCCGAGACCGGGGCTACCATCTCACCATCAGATAGCACCTCAATTCTAATCACGTAGGCTGAGTGGACCTTGAACCAGCCCTCAGGTCGAGAGAAAATCCCTGATCTGGTCGGGAATCGAACCCGGGGCCTTCGGGCAAGACGCAGGCACGCTACCCCTACAATACGGGGCCGGCTTCATATCTATAGCGCTACGTGTAAATACATACAGTTATCACTTATTTTTATTATTTGAAAGGTCAATTGCTTCCCAGACAATTTGGGCTGTCATAAGTACGAAGTTCCTCGCGAAACAAAATAATCTAAAACCGAACCTTCAGATTTAACACACAACAATAACTCTAACCGCCCCCCCCCATGGCACTACAGACTTTGAAGGGCCTTGGCCTACCAAGCGACCGCTGCTCAGCCCTAAGGCCTGCAGATTACGAGGTGTCGTGTGGTCAGCACGACGAATCCTCTCGGCCGTTATTATTGGGGCCGCTATCTCACCGTCAGATAGCTCCTCAATTCTAATCACGTAGACTGAGTGGACCTCGAACCAGCCCTCAGGTCCAGGTAAAAATCCCTGACCTGGCCGGGAATCGAACCCGCGGCCTCCGGGTAAGAGGCAGGCACGCTACCCCTACACCACGGGACCGGCACAACAATAACTCTAAAGCTACAAACTATTTTGTAAAAACGGAGCGAGTGGCTGCGCGGTAAGGGTCACGTAGCTGTCAGCTTGCATTCGGCAGATAATGGGTTCGAGCCCCACTGTGGAAGCTCAGAAGCTGGTTTTCATCGAAAAGACCTCGTTAAGTTTAGTTTCAGAACCTAAATATCCGGGGCTTAGCGAACACTGATCACGTAGCATATTAAAATTACGCATGTTCGTTAAATAGGACATTACAACGTGCAGCAAACGTCGATTTCCGATGACAATGGTTTGGATCAGTAGAACACAAAGCAGTCTCAATATTCTGAGACGGGCTCAGAGCTTTAATATATAGCCTAATTACAGAAAAGAATGAGACTAAAAGCAAGGATAGCTTAAATCATCCTTAAAATCACATATGTTGAAAAACAAGATTTATCGAATCTACCACGCTGTCGTAGGGGGAGGGGTGATACGGCTACGTGGCGCTTTCGATGTGGTGGACAGGGGGATCCTCCCCGGTTTACCAGCGGACTTGAGTTAAATAAAATACGCGTAGCTCTCGCGGACCAAACACACTGAGGTCTGCTCTATAGGTTAGGAGTGGCTACAAGCTTGTGGTCAGAGAAAGGATTCTCGAAGGCTTGGGGATCTAACCCGACAGAAAAGGGCTATAGGGTTCAAAATTCCAGTTCTATTTCTTGAAAACAGAATTTCCTATTTCCTCTGCGACTTCAACAATTGACATTATGGAAAAGTCTTCGGTGATAACCACTCCAGAGGCTACCCGCAGGTGGAAATCCCTTACCACAATGTGTGGTACACCCAGGCCATTGGATTTGAAAAGCGTGGAACATAATGTAGGTGAAGAGTGGACCTTCCTGGACCCACCCTCCCAGAAAAAATAAGACTAAACGGAAACATTCAATTGGAACACTAATTGCCAATACACTCCTTCAAACATGAAAACTAAAATCGTTAACCAACATACTGAAAGAGCGGAACATACTCATTCTGGCGTAAAAAGAAACCAGATATTTAGATAATAACGTATTTTTAGTCTGGCGGAGTTAGAAGATACAAGGGCAAACGCGAATTTAGGATATAAAAAAATAATTAAAAAAGGAAAATTCGCTCTCAGTCCTCACAGTGAGTATTGGTAATTACTAATTAATTTAATGAGACAAATGTATATCTGAGTACCACCGTCCTGAAGTAATTAATCATATGAAAAAATAAAAGTATGATTGTATTGCATTACTAGCATACTAACACAGAACACACACAACAGGAGAGCGATCTCTTGCAAAGCAAAGATTAGACATTGTATAACAGTTGTCAAGACAGAGGCATTAAATAGCTCAGAATGCCTAGTATTGAATAAGAAAATGAAATTTGAAGAGCTAGAGAAAGAATAAAGAAAGAAAGAAAGAAAGAAAGAAAGAAAGACGAATCTAGGGAAGCTCCTAGGACCAGTTAAGGGAAAAGACGGAATCTGATGGAAGAGGAAAAATGAACATCTGTACAAGCATGCAAAAAAGATTACAACGACAATGCACAAGAGAAGATTTAAATTTTACATGAGAGTAAGTAGGCTGACAAAGCATTTACAACTACACCACTCAAGTAATGACTATCGCAAAATGTGTTCAGGAGACAGGAAAAGATAAAGAAGTTGGGATCCGTACAAATGAAATCTGGAATTGATCATGGCTTCAACTTCTTCTTTGTCTTCTTATCCTTATAATAATAATAATAATAATAATAATAATAATAATAATAATAATAATAATAATAATAATTATTATTATTATTATTATTATTATTATTATTATTCTCCCGCACGTTTTGGGGTGCGGGTGCGAACTGTGTCGCACATACAATTTTGGCCCTGTTTTACGTCCGGATGCCTTTCCCGACGCCAACCATATCTGGAGGGATGAAATCAGTATTGCATGTTTTTGCGTTGGTTGGCAGTGTGGTGTGTTACTGAATACGAAGAGGAGAGTGTTTGAACAATCACAAACAAGCAGTCCCCGAGCCATTAAAATCCCCGACGCGGCCGGGAATCGAACCCGGGACCCTCTCAACCGAAGGCCTCAAGGGTGACCATTCATCCAAGGGGTCAGACAGCAATGTTTCAAACTAAGGTTGAAAAAATTAAAGGAGTTTCAGGAACAACATACAAGGCCAAGACCATCGGGTCAGAAGAAAGAATGAACAAATTTTGGAAGGAGGAGAAGAAGAGACAAACGTTGATAATGATGCTTGTTGTTTAAAGGGGCCTAACATCTAAGGTCGTCGGGCCCACGAGACAAACCAGTAAACTAGTAGTTTCCCGTGGTCCACGTACGCCAAAATCGGAAGCAGAATAAGAAAAAGAACAAGAACGCAAGTGATAGCTTACTACATGGAACAGCATGTTGGTGCCAAAGTCCACTGAATACTTGGGAAAGGAAAGAACTTTGGTAGATTTTGCACTAGTATGCGGGAAGGAGGGATAACAGTAGAAAGAGGCATCGCAGAAAGAAATGTCTGAAGGACTTGGAGAAGTATTTTTTAAGTTCTTGGGAGCGGGGCAACGCTCACTAGATGACAGTAACCCAAGGGTTAGCTGCCCATACTGACTCGTTTGCAACAGATAAACAAAGGTAATCCGTGCATGCAGTGCATTACAACGCTATTCTGTCCGACTGCGAGGTAGCTGTTTACGTTTGCGGGTGTATTTTTCTTTTAAATGCTATTTGTTCGGGGCATCGACCTTTTGCCCCTACTTGCACCGCATGTTATGAACCTGCGTGTAATTGTAGTTGCGGAAGTGTAAAGTGTTGAATGTGAGGAAAGAACGTTAAGGACGATACAAACACAAACATTTACAATTAAAAACCCCTGAACCGGCCGGGAATCGAACCCGGGGCCGCCGGGTGACAGGCGGACGCGTTGCCCCCTACACCGCGGGGCCGGACTTGTGAGTGTATACTATGATCTGTACATTGTGAATGTTTGAGATTGTGCATTTGTGTGTGTACCTTGCACAAGGACGCAAATGAGGTGTTAACAGGTTTTACACGAGACCGAATTACCGTCTTCATAATGTGAAGTACATGAGGGAGAAAGAGAAATTGCAAACACTTTTCAGTTTGACCAAGAAACTCGAAGACGCAAGTATCATTCAAATCCTGGAGGATGAAGAACTGGTGCAAATGCCTTTCGAGGAAACTACTTTTTTTTTTTTTTGCTAGTTGTTTTACGTCGCACCGACACAGATAGGTCTTATGGCGACTATGGGACAGGGAAGGGCTAGGAGTGGGAAGGAAGCGGCCGTGGCCTTAAGGTACAGCCCCAGCATTTGCCTGGTGTGAAAATGGGAAACCACGGAAAACCATTTTTAGGGCTGCCGACAGTGGGGTTCGAACCTACTATCTCCCGAATACTGGATACTGGGCGCATTTGAGCGACTGCAGCTATCGAGCTCGGTGAGGAAACTACTAATGTCGAGCCTGTATATGAGCTTTTGAATAATGTGTGTCTAGTATGTCTACCTCTACTCCTTAGACCCGTTTCTTGATACGGGGTCAGGGCCTTTGAATGATGATGCAACTAAACACTATGCTCCTTTCGGTTATGTCAAGAAACTAGCTGAAGCTAAAAACAGAGGATCGTCACTTCAGGAGGGTCGAGGACAGCAGCTATTTACCAAGTTATCAGAGATAATATGAACAAGAAGGAACGAAAATGAGACACTCAAGATATTATCGGAGTATGGGCGATCTAATGTTCAAGAGACTAGGGCTAATCTCTTGGCTGTGCATAATGCCACTGCCTTCGTAATGTAACAGGCCATACTGTAGGAAGCGCGCGAAGGCAATCAGTTGATCGATTAAGGCGAATGTTACGAGTTGCATATCTGAGTGTAATACGAAGTGATTTAAAGCTTTCTGTGAATAATAGGCGTTATTGAAAGTCAATTATTGATTTTTAAGTATGTTAAATACCTTTTCTTCTAAGTTATCGTAATTCATCAAATCAAGATTCGTATAGGTAGCTGCAATTGAAATAGTGAGACAATGTTGTTTAGATTAGGTATGCTATCTCCTCGTGGGGAGTTGAGTTAATTCAGAGGATATATTGCTCCTTGTTAAATACATTAATTGAATATTTTCTGTTCTGTGTAAATATAATGTGTTGTGAGTTGAAGTGTGTGTGAAAAGCGATTGCCACTATGCCAAAAAGTTTTTGTGTGCCAGGATGCAAATCCAACTACACAGGTGAATATACACCAGTATTTTCATTTCCTTCGGATGAGGAAAGAATTCATTTATGGAAGAGGAAAATACCGAGGGAAAATTTAACAATTACAAGGAATACGGGAGTATGCATTATTCATTTTCCTGAAGATCAGATTGTGAGAGAAATCAGAGCAACCCGTGCTGATGGTGAGTCGTGTTTTTGTCCTTCTTTTGGTACAGATTTATAGTAGTGAGTTTTGCAGAATAAGCTACAAGTAATTAAATGAGCAATAACGGAGCCTGAATTTGTGATGTTTCTTGGGTAGGGAATATTGAGAATTAGCTGCCTTTTTTCCTCTGATGCTAAGTAAGATTAAAACACAGCTTAAAATGTAGAAATGAATGCAGTTTATAAATCCTAATCTTTGTTTGATTTTAGAATTATTATAACACTGAAAAATTAAACTATTGCTAGTATGAATGATGTTTATCTTGTAGACAACAACAAATGGGTCAATTCTTTTTTTTCTTTTTTTTATTAGGTACTGAATTGGTGGTACCACGCAAGAAATTGGAACTGACAAGTGATGCCGTACCATCAATCTTTCCAAATTAACCAAAGTATCTTACATCAGAAAATCGCGTTTATCGTAAAGATCCAGAGGAAAGAAGAACAACTTATATCGAGAGTGAAAATAAAGGAAATATACTCAGTGGCTGTCAGAAGATGAAATTTCAAATTTAGATCAGGTTTTAAATGAATCAAAGTATAATCATTTAGATTGGATAGTCAAAGGTAAAAATGAGAAATTGTATTTTATGAATGTAGATTTCAGTGAATGCGCATCCCTTAAAAGAACTGTGACCATTGATACAGAGTTAAAAGTAAACATTGTTGTTGATAGTATAAATATTGAGGTAGGGCAGTTTTCATATATTTTAGGCCCAGAGCTATTATGCAACTCTTACTCTAAACGGGTTAATTTGTTAACGGCAGTAAACAACCTTGAAAGTAAAGATGTTACAATTAAGGATAAAATTAGACATATCCAGGTTGTTCTTAAAGAGTGTAATGATGTTTGTGAGGAAAGCAGAATAAAAGCTGCTCTGAATTTCATTAGTGAACAGCTTGCACTTTTATTTTCCAGTCAGATGAGGTATTCTGTTGATATTTAGTTTTTGCCTGTAGCTTTTTTTATTCATTTCCTGCTGCTTACAGATTTCTTAGGAATTTGGAAATTCGTGTGTTGCCACATCCCTCTTATCTCAAAACATTCACTTTATCTAGGATTAGTTCTGATGTTAATGATTCACTTAAGAAGTATCTGAAAGTAAAATGTGATGCCCTGGAAGCGCATGAATGATATGTCTTTTGTTAGATGAGATATATGTTAAACCAAAAATTACATACAAAGGCAACAAAATTGTTGGCATGGCAAGGAATTCATTGGATCTTACATCAGTAACTACTGTTCAGATTTTTATGAATAAATCTATTTTGTCAAAACAGAAAGATGTAGTAGCTTTACTGCCAGTAAAAAATATGGATGCTGATTTTCTCTATCAATCAGTAATGAATGTCTTACGCACACTTCATGAAGCAGGCTATGGGGTTGTTGCTGTTATTGCAGACAATGCTAAGGTTAATGTTAAATGTTACAAACTGTTAAGTAATGATAGTGTGGTCCACCCTTTTATCTTTAACCCCGATGACAGTCAGAAGAAGTGCTTTTTACTATTTGATACAGTTCATCTGTTGAAGAATTTAAGAAACAATTGGTTAAACGAGAGGGACAGTACTTTCATCTACCCATCAATTAACGATGTTAACACAATTCAGTTGTGTAAATTTCAGGATGTCAGAAGAATTTATCAGGACCAGAAACTTCATCTTGTAAAGCATGCCCCAGGACTTTCCTTTCGAGTGTGCTATCCAAACAGTTTTGAACGACAAAATGTTAATTATGCCGTAGCGCTTTTTGACGATAAAACAATTGCTGCAATGTCTACTATCCAGGATACAGAGGGCACGAAAGAGTGGTTGCAAATTATCAGGAAGTGGTGGATGATTGTTAATGTGAAGCATCCCTAGAAGGGGATTCGTTTGAGAGAGAAGTATGATGAGCCTATTAGAAACATGGATCAGGAAAGTCCTTAGTATTTGTATTCCTTTTGCTCCTGACTCAAAAGCTGGAATGATATTGTTGTCATTGACTCTCCCAAAAGTTGTGGAAAGCTCAGTAAGGAGAGAGACATTTTCAGCTTTGTTACATTCCACTAAGACCTTGCTTGAACTATGTAAATACCGGTACCTTCTGAATGATCTGAAGTTGCATTATGTCATGTTAGGCACTTTTCAAACTGATGACTTGGAGCAAAGATTTGGAAAGTATAGGCAGATGAATGGGTGCAACTACAATGTTTCAGTTCAGCAGATAATAGAATCTCAGAGAAAAATTAAAGTAACAAATTTACTGAAGTTAAAGTCTAGGCAAGCAATTTTCAATGTTTCTGAGATGATCAAAGGTATTAATGCAGCTCCAGACCAGGACATATCTAATGAATTGCTTCTGCCTGCTGAATATGACCATGTCATAAATGAAAGTGAGGAAATTGAGATGGAGTCCTCCACTTTAGAAATAATAATATTTCTTGCTGGCTACGTTAGCTTTAAAGTCTCTCTCAGATGTGAATGCTTGTTGTGTAAGACAACTCTAATTACAGCTTCAGACTTAATTTGTGATTTACCCCCTGAAGTGAGTTATTTAAACAATTTAAATCGTGGAGGGTTAAAGTATCCATCTAGTTTCTCACTTGAAATTGGAATTCAGGTGTATAACATTTTTTAAGTTCTTGTTTCTGATATTTACAAAATGTTATTTTTATATTCTGAGGACCCAAAATCTGTACTTAATCATCTGGTACTAGAAGCAATGTAACTTAGTTCGTCTACAATTGTATGTGAATGTGGGAAAACATTAGTATATCTTGCTGGCCGGTGCGTTACCATTTGGGCGAATGTATTGCTAAATAACTACAGTAAAATTCAAACAAATGTTTGTGTGGAAGAAAGTGCCTCTAAACGATCTTGGAAGGATAGTGGCGGAAGTTCCAAGAAGAAAACCAAGAAAGCTGCCGTATTTATGGACATCTAAAGTGATGGAGGTAATGCCTTTTATTATTACACATTTTATTTTTATACGTTCGTTGTCTTCATGCTTTTATCAATGAAAAATATGATTTGTTGAGTGCGTTGGCAAGTAAGACAATCGTTATGCTTTGACTGTATTTATCACGTTCTAAACCAAATTTTCCTAAAATTATGTCGGCCTTATTTATTATATTTCGAAAGATCACAGTGTTATTGTTTTCATCTGTTATATTAACGCAACCAATCGTTAATATTTCGTAACTAAAAGACAAATTGTATCGCATTACAACGATATGTGCATGCATTGCGCGGGTCGGACGGACCTAGCCGACCGCCTCTTTGCGTGACGTCACCGGAGTTACAGTACGGCCTGATCATTACGAAGGCAGTGATAATGGTGATATATTGCGGTGCGCGTACACGAAAGCTACAAGGCTCAGATCGACTAATATCAAAGCAAGACTTACCCGGGTTTGGAATATCAAGCCTATTCACAAGTTTGCTAGTCGCGAAGATGCGCACTTTGTAACTAACATGTTCAACCGAGCTCGATAGCTGCAGTCGCGTAAGTGCGGCCAGTATCCAGTATTCGGGAGATAGTGGGTTCGAACCGCACTGTCGGCAGCGCTGAAGATGGTTTTCCGTGGATTCATATTTTCATACCAGGAAAATGCTGGGGCTGTACCTTAATTAAGGCCACGACCGCTTCCTTCCTACTCTTAGCCCTTTCCTGTAGTCGCCGTAAGACACAAAGCAACTAAAAATATGTTCAACCGCAGCAAGAGACTGAGGATTCTGCGATTTCATTTGGTATTAAATTCACTGACAAGATTGTTCCTCATTATTCATCAACTGAAATTCTGAATACCAACCAATCTGCATTTAATGATGAAATTCACACACCGGACAGAATATAGCATCGGTGAAACAGACACGATTGTCTGAGTGAAATCAAGTGTCTGGCATATCACATTTGTGACAATTCAGCCTACTGTATCTATGGAAGGTAAATTTCTCTCTCCACTCCTTATTGCCTTAAGTGAACCAAGTGGCACATTTGGTCCCCTTCCGAAAGAGAGCATGATTCGACCTCCTAACATATATAATGAATATTGGGTTCGAATCCCACTGGTGTCCGGTTGGCCATTTTTGTTCTGGACTTAACATCTCTTTAACACGTACCAAATGTACGTAACACGACCTAATAGGTTGAAAGTCGGTTTCGAATACATATATAAAATGCTAAAAATACAGTAGACAAGAGTGTTCTTGAACAATGGTGGGATACATTTTTATCTCCCAATGTTGGAACAAAATGTTGTACTTGTCGTAGAATGATTGTTACTCCATCAACATATTATGAATTCCGGTTAAACGCACAGAGGAATCAACCATTCCACCTGATGCAACTTCCCTTGTTCAGTCTTTACATGGATAATCCTTTCGTCAATGGAAATAAAGTTCCCTATACGTTTTGTGAACTAGTGTTTTACTCTACAATATTGATACTGACCTCCACAGCCGAAATGCTATCATCAACCTTCACGCGCGTATCCACAGTCAATTCAATGCCACCATATTCAATAATATGATTAAGAATGCCTTGAAGAAAGCTACATTTCCAGTTAAATGTGATGCCTTTGAAGCTCCTGACAATATTATATGGGACACTGAAGATTCGAGTTGCTCAACTCCAAACTGAACAAACCTCTCAAACACATCCAATGTGCTTAACTGTCGTTTACATTTCAGTCTAATGGATTTCTGTATCAAGTCTCACAAACATGTTTAGGTATATGTAAAGATAGATAAAATTAGTAGAATAATTATTTATAGCTTTTATTTATAGCTGATTTTTTTTTTAAATCAATGATTACAGCTGAAATTTCCATCGTTTGATTTTATACAATTATCAGTCAGGCACTTCGCAAATTTCCGAGTAAGATCGTGAGGGAGGTCAACGCTCTATAAGTGCTCTAGCACAACCGGGGTATGGTAAGTAAGATGCTAGGACCAAAAAACAATGATACGGATTTGTCACATTTGAACACTTTCAAATGCTTTCGACCTGAACGAGACTTCTGGGATAGAAGGACAACAACAACAAAAACAACGACGACTAACTAACTGAGTCACTGAAGTCGGCGTTGGAAATATATCAGTGAGTAGACTTCAAGTAAATTAATCTCTTAGAACACAATGGCAGGCCAGCACAGTTGATTTCGGTATGTTCCACTCTATTTCGAGACTAAATATAAAATCTGAATGGAACATCCGAATACTTGCTAAATGAAAACATTAGATAATTATTACGTTTATATAAGGGAAAAAAAAAATTATTTCTACGTTGGGAATGACCGATTTTTCCACACACAAAAAAACCGGGACACAAAATGTTTTATGGATAATTAGTAAGTTATTTCAATAAGGCAGCTTAATTAATTACAAACGAGAATAATTTATTAAAGCCATTTTAAGGTTGAGAGATCCTTCGAAAGGAAGTCGTTAGAGAATTATCGAGGAGGTGGTAGGTGTACGCTAGAACTAATTTCACCACGGTCACTGATCTCACGGTTGAAGCTTCAGCTCTTACCGAGTAAACCGCACCTGTGAGCGTTTTTGCTTGCTGAATTGGCATTACTCATATATATTTTGTAGCCAATCAAAATTGGAGGTGTGTACAGACCATCGGCTTAGAGAGTTTTGGAACTTTCTCCTCTGCTATAAAAGCTAGGAGCTTTTGTGCCATGTTGACTTCTTCTTCTTCTTCTTCTTCTTCTTCTTCTTCTTCTTCTTAGCTCCAGTCTAGAGTGCGTATGGTTAGTGCAGGCAGGGGAGTACCTTGCCCGTCGTCGGAAAGTCCACAACCTCAAGGTAATGACAGACATCTTTTAAATATGTTATAGCTCCAGAAAGCTAACTTGAGGGGAAGGTTTCAAAATTCTTTCCTAATGTAAATTTCCGAAGTTTAGCATTACCTTTTAAATGACATTTTCAGTCAAGTCTAAGGACCCTATTCAAATCCCTGATGGGAAGTATGTAACTTAGGGAATACAGAGAGTTCACCCTATTTTAATTCCCATTCAATTTGGTATTGGGGTGACCATGATTTTCGAAAACTTTAAATTTTATCTCTATTCTTGGAACTTAATATTTTTCGCCATCTAGTCACCCCCTGCATTATAGGCTTCGCCTCTGTTACTTCGGGCCATATGCCCATATACGATTTCAGGTGTTTTTCAACGTGTATGTCAAAAGGAGTGCAAGTGTTTCGCCTCCTAGCATTTTGTTCATGGCCGATTTTCTTAAATTTTTTTTTCTTTCTGTACACGTAGGCCATTTAGTATGGTCACTTACTGCCCCTGTTTACCTCCTAATTATTTATTGACAATTGTAAATCAGACTACCCAGCAGAAAAGACAGTAAAAAACTGTTTTCAAAATGATCTAATCTAAAATATGGATTAGAAACTGGAGGCTGGAATGTTGTAAATTTTGTAGCTCAGTCTCCTAGAGTGTAATTGAGTGGAGCAAAAGTGCTCTTTGGAATAGTGTAACTTTGGAGCCACAAGCTGATTTTGTATTTTATTGTGTAGCTGAAGTTTGACTTGCGCCTTTCCTGTCATCAGAGCTGACGAGCTCATCGTAATTCTATTTAACTGTTACTTGTTGTTGTTCATCAAAGTTTAAATTCAGAAAAAAGAAAGGAAATAAATAAAATTTCAAAATGTTAGTGTTTTAAATTATGCTCCCATCTTTTCTCTGTCCAGCCATTCAAGCCCGCGCCTTCTTTACACTTCTGCAACGTACCAAAACTCGGTAACAATGATGATGATGATGATTATTATGATTATTATTATTATTATTATTATTATTATCGACTCGTTGGCTGAATGGTCAGCGTACTGGCCTTCGGTTCAGAGGGTCCCGGGTTCGATTCCCGGCCGGGTCGGGGATTTTAACCTTAATTGGTTAATTCCAATGGCCCGGGGGCTGGGTGTTTGTGATCTCCTCAACATCCCTGCAACTCACACACCACACATAACACTATCCTCCACCACAATAACACGCAGTTTCCTACACATGGCAGATGCCGCCCACCCTCGTCGGAGGGTCTGCCTTACAAGGGCTGCACTCGGCTAGAAATAGCCACACGAAATTATTATATTATTATTATTATTATTATTATTATTATTATTATTATTATTGTAACGGAGGTAGGGCCTACACCTTCCCCGGCCAGTTAAACTGCGCGCCTTCTATAAGGCCATCTATGTAAACAAACTTGAACTTGTGTGTTACAAAATACTTTGGTCTTCAACTGTTAGACGTCTCTATCATCGGTTTAACTGCTCCCTCTAGCGGGATGAGCTCTAATTATTTCTCAAAGGAATGTTTACTTTTGCAGTTGGCAAACCTTAGGTTTTGAGAGTTGTTTTGTTTATGTATCAAAGTTGTCAACACTTCAGCTGGTTGCTTCTTCAATAATAATCAACCTATCAGAAACTTGTAAATATTTTCTCTAGCCAATTAAAATTATGGGTGTGTACTGGAATCCAGCCTATCAGTAAAGAGCTCTGGAAGCTTCCCCTTCAAAATTGTCTGAATTGCTCCAGTGTGAGGAGGGTGAATTGACGTGAACCAGGAGGCAGGGGCGCCGCCTGCGCGAGTAAGGCCCATCGACTCAAGGTAACGGCATAATTTTCATAGACATGCGATGGCTCCTGCGGATAGTTTGAGGGGAAGGTTTCAACCTCTTTTATTTAATGTAAATTTCTAAATTTGGTGATTTAAATATAGAATTTTCGGCAAGTCTGAGGACTCTGTTCTATTCCCTACTGGGAAATATGTAATTTAAGAGAACAAAGAGTGATTACCCACTGTTGGTTCCCATTCAACTTGGTATGGGATGACTAAAGTTTCAAACCTCTAGATTTCTTTTTACTTATTTGGCATTAATCTTTCTCATTTAGTCACCCCGGTGTAGTATAGGCTTAACCTCTGTATTTTAGGGCCACAAGCCCACTTAGGGTTTTAACTATTTGTATAAGGAGGGCAAGTTTTTCGCCTCCTAGCCTTTTGTTTATGGCCAGTCATGTGCAACCTTTTCTTTTACACTAAGGCCACTTGGTATGCGCAATCATCCCCTGTAAATTCACTGGTGTGTGTTGAGTATTTCTGGGGTTAATTTCCTTTGGGAACAGTGAAACATGTAACTGTTGAGCAATAGATAAGCCCACATCGGGGCAATGGTGTATAAATATTTGAACAGAGGACAACCGATAGGTTGTAAGTGCGCCATAAGAAAATTGATGCCTTTGCGAGGCTGGACTATATTTGGAGCGCAGACTCCCCTGTAGTATAAATGATAGGAGCAAATCATGCACTTGCAAATTTTGTACCTGCCAAGAGCAATACAGCTCTTTTCTATGTAAATTAACTTTTGTAATTCTGTCAAGTTTTTGTACCTGATATTCGGACTTCTAAGTCCACTATATTCTTAGAGCTGACGAGCTCATTATATGGTTGTTATTCATTCAGATTTTCTATTTCTCCAATTCAACTCAGAAGGAAAAGAGAAAGAAATAACATTTCAAAAAATGTTGTGTTAAGTTCTGCTCTAGTTAATTCCTTGTCCACCCATTCACCCCAGGCACTTCATATCCCTCTGTGATCCACGGAAACTCGTAACAATTATTATTACATTCGTAACAAAAAGTCCATGTTCATTACATGATAGGACTATGAAAGAGTACAGTTCGAAGTTTGAATTTCGGCACCGAAAACTCTGAAAGTAGTTTTCCTTTGGTTCCCGTCGTTCACACTGGGATAGAACCTATTTCATGTTCTGGGGCACTAGACTCAATCATAAGTCCAAAAAATTACAAGCCATAAGCGCATATAAGGCTGATGATAAAGGAGTCGCAGGTTCCCAATATTCGAATGAACAACAATAACCTCCCGCAAGTGACTGACGTAGGTTTATCACATTGGTGAAGTGAAAAAAAGGAGTAATTTTTAATGACTCGAGCGAACATAACTAGAAAAATCTGATGAGGGGTTGGTGGTAGCAGTATAGGCCTAACCCTTACAGTATAATGATTAAAAATACATCTTAATTAATATAGCCAGACCTCCGCTCATCATACAGTATTAACTATTTTCTTCTAGTGACAATATCTTTGGTTTTATTTTGAAGAACTTCTAATTAAATAGATCTATGCACCTCAAACAATATTAATAATACTGGATAGCATTTAGGTCTTTTAAATTGAACCGAGTCAACGATGAGTTTTTCCCTGAATATACTGATAGCATCTGGTGTCCACTATACTTTCAATAAGCTAAACATAATTTCTACATAGGATTGTGAACAGTTACAGCATAAGAACGCCTCAAATATCTTCAGAAATTCAGAACAACATGAAATTTCAGTAGCACTGAAATAGCTCAACGACATTTCATTAGACACTGCTTCACTGAACTCTCTAACACCCTTCTTTCCTCCCAGGATTATTTTTTAAAACTGAAAATTTATCAAATAGGGATTTCTGAATAATGAATCCTTTCTCCTGCATTATATCTACTGATTTCTCAATGTTTAAATTAATATGATCAGTAGCCATTGAGATGAGCAGTATAAGAATAGCTTGCTGACGGCAACTACCCTAACTTTGCTAGCAGTTATGTGATTCGCACACATTCCTACCTTAGCTCCACGTCATATTCCTTTAATTTAATTAAGTAGTTGGTTAGTTAAGATACTCAGTATAAGAAAAGAGCACAAAAGATTACCCTACTGAAAAAAAAAACAGTGAACCATGAAAGTAGACACCCCCCCCCCCCCAAAAAAAAAGAGTACATGCACTCTCAAAACGTAAATCTGGCAACTCTAGCACCTGAGTAACCGTCCCGTGTTGTTTACATATAGACCTACTGCAACTCTTCATGCATGGAACACGCCGAGTTACCTCATGACTCAGAATGGGGTACTGAAGGTCAGCCACAGCTGCGCAGCATTTCCCGCCGTCGTAGTTTCAAAACTACGCGGAGTTCACATACCCTTTGATCCAAATAGGATCCCTCACGTATTTACTATTTGCATTCTACAACCCCAGAGTCTAACTTCCCCTAAAGAAAACAATGCATAGCACAGTTGATTTCCCAAGCCCAAATCTTTCGACAAATACATAGAAAATCCAAAACGACATCGACGAACTCCAATGGTAGGAAATTTCATCGTCTTCTTCTTCTTCTTCTTCTTCTTCTTCCCAGCTTACTGGGTCGGCACGTGATGTGGAAACATTGAGGTCGGCAACTGATGTGGATCTGGTACAGTTTTACGGCCGGATGCGCTTCCTGACGCCAACTCTTATGTAGAGGGATGTGTTCACTAGTGTAGTGTTGGTTGGTGCTATGTAGAAGAAGAGAAATGTATTAAGACGCACATAAACACCCGGTTCAGAGAGCAAAAAGATGTCACCATACACAGTTCAAATCCCCAGCCCGGCCGGGAATCGAACCCGAGGACCCTCTAAACCCAATGCCACTACGCTGACCATTCAGCCAATGAACCGGAATAATGGTATGGAAGTTTGATTTATAAATCTTATACTGTACGATCCCGGTCTAGAAAGCCAAGATTAACGGCCGAGATGATTCGTCATGCTGACCACACGACACCTCGTAATCTGCAGGAATTCAAGCTGAGCAGCGATCGCTTGATAGGTCAATGACCTTCAGGTCTGTACTGCCATGAGGTTAGGTTTTATACTGTATGATACAACCGAAATTTATAAAGAACACACAGCCAGTAATTAAAAACAAACCATCTGCAGCCAAGCTTCAGTATTTATCCTGTAAAAAGAAATAATTATTCAGTTTCTGGATGTCATCATGTCGTTTGGGGTTTCCTCCTTACCCAGTTAAAATAACGGATCACTGAACTGGCATAGCGAATAGACGTTTATCTGCGTTAAGGTGAACAGTCTCTTTCATTTCTCTATCGCCCAATGGCTTACAGTCGTATTTATAAGCTGAAGTTTAAAGTTGAATATTCTATCTAAAAGGCCAAGAAAGCTGCAATTCAGGATTCGATCACGGACCATGGTCACTTTCGACCATTGTCATACTCTTGTTAGGGAGGTGTCCAGATAGGACCTTACAACGTACGCGGCTCCAATTCTAATCCTGACATAAAACATTGAATTTACGTAATACTGGGAATTGAACTACCACATATTACCAAACAATCTTGTGCATATAAACTCAATGGATTCATGCAAATTACTGCTCATGCCCCTATTTGAAACAACAGTAACTTTGTGCAATCTCGTTAGTTAATCCGTTCCTGTTAACCTGTACAGCCTTTCGCAAGAAAAGAACACCATTTTGGCACAAAAGACCAAACTGCAGATAGCGAAATGGCTTCGGCGATACCTGAGGAAGAGACATGATGAGTATCGTCCTAATTCCAAGCTGAGAGGAATTTATTGTGGTGAGTTGTGTCAGATCACTTTTTAAGAGAAGTACAACTAGGAAACCATCTCCTTTTAGTCAGACAAGAAAAAGGAAGAGGTTCGAAACTTCGAAGAATGAAGGTTCCGGCGAAGGAAAAAGAAGAGGGTACGAAGGGCGTGAAACAAAGATTTCCTAAAAACGTCGGGATCGGAAGAGAAGAAGAATAATTGAACCAGGAAGTCAGCGTCACCTAAAACAATGTAAAAACTCAGCTAGGCCACCTTGTGGTCGCATGAATAGCGCATTAGTCACTTGAAAGCAAAGTCAACTCCGTGGAGGCCCCGACGGCCCTTGAGGGAGTGGAAAGTAAAAGCTTCCACCATCCATAACTTCGGCGCTCCGTCAGACAGAGCGATTAGTTCTATGTCTGGGAGTCTTCCCCCTCTAGAATTAATCTGCAACTCATTTTTGTTGTAGATCATGAGAAGCCAAGGACCATATACATGACTCCCTGGAAGTGGACATCTCGTTTCCGAATTTCTGTGCTGCCTGACGGGGACTCGAAACTACGTCCTTCCGGGTGAACCGAACAAGCTAGCCAGCTTTCTAATCTAAAATCATACGTACTCTAATACATATTAATTCATTCCTTAATTATTATATTCTACCTAACGAAGTTTGGTTGTCTAGCAAGTTTCCGGTTAAAAGAAGCTTAGACTGACCTAACCGAAACGCGGCTTAACGATGTAATATATATATGTAAAATTTACGAGATTTCTGCAAAGCATGTGATTTTTACTTACACCACAGGTACTCTATAAGTCGTACAAATCCCGACGAGGGTTGCCCGCAATTAGTGTGGATGATCAAGATTCTTCTTTGCCAAGACCTTGTACATGGCTGAGAGTTAACCCATAGTCCTTTATAATATAAGCTGTACAATGCACAGCAAATGACTGTATATGGAATTGATAAGATGTAATTTTCCTTTCCATCAAGCAAGGACGTTGTTCGTGACAATGAATCTTAGAGTATTGATTGAAAGATGACAAAAATTACAACATATACATAAATACACATGGCAGAAACAACATGTCTATATTTTTAAGTCCAAACTACCCAGCCACTGTATCACAGAAGGTGTGACCTGAAGAAAGTCTATTGGATCACCTGCGTAGGCTCACAGTCTGCATTCGAATGTGATATGTTGTATAGACTGATAATGATGATTTTGTTGTTTATAGGGGCCTACCAAAGAGGTCATCGGCCCCTAATGGTACGAGGTGAACGAAACGAAAATTTAAACTTGAACATTTATCCACTGACTAGAATTTAAAACGAATGATGATGAAAATAAAAGATAGTGAAACAAAAACCATCAGTGGATCCAATTCACAATGTCTGAATTACTGGGATGATGCTTATTATCTAAACGGGTCCAAAATCCAGATCGCCGGCCCCTCATAATGGTACAAATCACTGGGAAAGCAGAAGCATGGTGTTCCTCCTATAGTGGTACTAATCACAGGCAAAGTAGACTCATGGTATTTCTTGCATGTGGTATTAATCACAGGTAACGTAGTCCTATGGTATGTCGAACACAATGGCACCACTCACAGGTAATACAAACCAATGTGTTTCGCACATGAGGGTACTACTCACAAGCAACGCAGACCCATGGTGTTCCTCACACAGTAGGACTAATCACGGGCGCCGGTATTTCCGTGGTGCTTCTCACTAAGTGAACAGGCAGGGGCTTGGTTGTATTCTTCGTCTGCGTCCCCCACCCACAGAGAGTGTTGTATAGACTGGGAGGGAGTTACATGATCTACAGTTTGCGAGGAAGTCTAATCACTCGGACGAGACTCTCCATTTCGAAATTGCATTAAATGAGATTCAAAACAGGGCAACCTTGCTGGAAAGCCAGCGATGAAGTCACTCACCCATCATGCCCCGCCCGGAATAACACAAAAGGAACACTTGGTGTTAACATGAACGCATTACGGTGTACGTTGAGAAGACATGAACATATTCAAACAGGCGGACAATTTCTGGATTCTATGATGTCTTCTGCTATCATGTGTATGTCTTAGTCCTGTTTCTTGATACGGGGTCAGGGATGAAGTGAGATGAATTTACATAGCATGGTTTTACGGCCGGATGCCCTTCTTGACGCCAATCTCAGTTGAGGAGCTAATGAAAATGAAATGAATGATGCTGAATGAAATTGGTAGAGAGATGGAAGGAATAGGCTGTGGCCTATGAGTATGAACTGTCCCGGCATTTGCCTGGGAAGTGAAAATGGAAAACCATAGATAAGTATCCTCAGGAGAGCCGACGGTGGGGTTCGAACCCACGCGTCTCACGAATGCAGCGCTTAGCTGCAGAGCCGTAGCGGGTTAACACGCACGGCCACTCCGCTCGGTTTCGGCTATCAAATGTGTTATACAATAATTATCTATGCATCACACTAACGTAGACATAGAGCTTTCATTGCACCTTTCACCTCTAGCAGCCAGTAAAGAAAGCAAAAACATGTCCTATGTGATAGACTTGGAGTCTAGGGAAGGTCTACTAAGAAAGAAGCTTATTTGCATACAAAGAGATGACTAACAAACTGGGGGCTCGTCTGAGCTTACTTATTCATGTTTGTAACATGTGTAGCCTGGCAACGTAACGAGAGCGAAGAGTGGCCGCAGCACTCCGCGTTTATAAACAGTAAGAATCAATTTATCAATGTTCGTGGGATCTCTGCCAATAACGGAGCAATGACGCATTCTTTCGCATTGTGCCCGGAGAACGGAAATTGCTGCGGCACATCATGATTTACATCTCATCCACAACGATGTATAGCCAGTCAGATATAAGAAATAATATTCTTCTTCTTCCTCGCCATTTCTCACTTGCTTGGAGTCGGCACTCACTATATGTGAATTAAGCACGGATGCCTTTTCGGACGCCATCCTACTGTATGTGGAGGGATGTATTTATTACTGTGTGTTTCTATGGTGGCTGGTAGTATGATGTGTTAAGTATATTCTATAAATGAAGTTGCATGTTAAGATGAACACAAACACTCAGTCTCCGAGATAGAGAAATAGACAGGACTAAAATCCACTGTTCATACCTGTACTATTAACTCTCTAATAGGAAGTGGTATTTCCATCGGGACGAACCTTATGCACTGTGCTGCTCTGCACATAGACAACTGAATCTCCTTACTGACTGCTCTTTGGATTTCAAGCAAGTAATGAGCAGGATTATAGGAACAAGCGCTATGTGTACGGAGACTTGGTTTTTTTTCTTTACGTCGCACCGACGCAGATAGGTCTTATGGCGACGATGGGACAGGGAAGAGCTGGGAGTGGGAAGGAAGCGGCCGTGGCCTTAATTAAGGTACAGCCCCAGCATTTGCCTGGTGTGAAAATGGGAAACCACGAAAAACCATCTTCAGGGCTGTCGACAGTGGGGTTCGAATCCACTATCTCCCGAATACTGGATACTGGCCGCAATTAAGCGACTGCAGCTATCGAGCTCGGTGGTCCCATGTTTATCTGTACATGAAGTGAGATGACCTCGCCGTTATATGCCAAGATAAACTGCACATGCAGATAACTTATTGTAACAACTTCAAATCCATGTAGTACGTATTTGCGCCATACTGTATTCATTCGAAATCATCGGAGGCTAGTGTACGGAGAGTTATTTTACTCACTGCAAATACATTTTTAAAAAAGCCCTGATCGTCCTTGGCCTACCAAGCGACCGATGCTCAGCCCGGAGGCCTGCAGATCAATTCAGTGAATCCTCCAAGCCGTTAATCGCGGCTTTCTAGAACGAGGCCGCTGGCTCCTCTACTGTTCTCATGTAAACTGAGTAAAATTCGAACCAGCGCACAGTTCTAGATAGAGGCTAAGGAATGTATGAATATTTACTGGTTCAAGAACCAGAAGCAGTGGTAGACTATGCATCACTGCTCCAGAACACATGTGGAGTTCAAGTGCGAGGTCAAACAGGTAAAACTCAGAGAGAATGATCACCGCACCCACTAGTCAAGGACGTCAAGATAACTGGCATTCCCTCGACTGCAATATGAATATCATCGTTTACAACATTACAAGCCAGTTAAACATAAAAGCTGCATTAAAGGGAGCATGTGTTCACAGAAAGTGAAGGATAACATTATTCATTAATATTATTGCGCTTAATGTCGTATCAAACTCTGATCTCAAATTTAGGTTTCTCAATTTATCGTCATCTCATTCCAGCATATTAAATCTAGTTCCTTACATTGATATACACACTGAGTGACCAATAATCATGGGAAGACACTGAATGTGATGTTAGAGAAAACGAGTTGCTCCTCCGCGAGCCCTCAAAACGGCAGCAATACGGCGAGGCATCGACTCTACAAGGTTGGAATCGTTCTGGTGGGATCTGCACCCACGCATCTTGCACTGCTACCCACAATCGGTCTTGTGTGGTTGGTGCGGGGTTCATGGAGCGTACACCAGCATCAACAGCATCCCATAAATGCTCGATTAGATTAAAATCTGGAGCGCCAATAAATGGCCCGTAACTTCATTGGAGTGCCACCACAGAGCGGTGACATGGCGCAGTGTCCTGTTGAAACATGGCATCTCTATCAGGGTACTCTAGCGCCAAAAATGGATGCAGATGGTCTGAAAGAATATCCACATAAAGAGCACCTGTCAGCGCTCCCTGAAGCTGGACAAAGGGACCTAATAGCGACCATAAGAACGCCGCCCAGACCAGAATTGAGCCACCTCCCGCCTGGACACAACCTTGCTGACACGCAGGATCTATTGTTTCATGTGGCATACGCCACACACACACACGCCCATCAGCTCGATAAAACTGGAACCTGGATTCATCGGACCATACCAAATGCCGCCACTGTTCCATGGCCCATTGCCGATGTTCGCGGGCCCATGCACGTCGTTGAGCTCCGTGTCGAGGTGTCAGCAAAGGGACACGAGTTGGTCGTCGGCTGGTGAAGCCTATGCGGTGCAGTTGCCTCCTGGCAAAAACGGATTCCTGACTCCCAACATTCAATCAAATGGGCGGTGATCTGACTCACAGTAGCCCGTCGAGCGCCCATATGGTTCTACGGAGAAGAAATGATGTCCGTTCGTTAAACACCCGTGGTCTTCCCATGCGGCAGTTTACGCGGGTGGTAACATTCTTTCTGCGATATTGAAGATCCACCCTCGACACTGCTGACCTCGAAAACCCGAATACGCGTGTAATCTCCGCAATGCTATGACCCACGTTTAAAATCGGTTAACTCGCGACGTGTTGCCATCTTCACGACACTGCTGTCTGTGACAGACTGCTGAGCTACGCCGCAGCTAGCTGCAACGCTCAGGGGTTATACACGACACATTTTCTAATGGGCCACCTTTACCCGTGACTTTTGGTGTACAGTGGGTAAAATAAGTATTCATACACATATGGTTTCAAACGGTACACAAACGGGAATCATCGGTAAGCGATTTATACTAACACTACGGATGCAATACAATGTGACGTAATTAATTGTGACTTACATTGGGTGTACGCACTATATTCCCTGGTTTATAACAAAGTATTGTTTAACGGCACATGAAAAAGTGTTCATACGATTAGATTGTAGTCATGTATAGTACGTAAACGCCGCCGATTGACGACTCAAAACAAATCACTCATCGTGTATCCAGCATAACAGTGATGATGGTGATGAGGTTTGTTGTTTAAAGGGGCCTAACAGCTAGGTCATCGGCCCCTAATGGTACTAGGTGTAACCCTACGGCACTTAACGCCCTTGAAAGGGCCTTGGTGTAAGGAAACGAACATTAAAACTTCGAAATGTATCCAGTGACTAGAATCTAAAACTAATGGTGATGAGAAAATGATCGTGAAACAAAAACTATCAGTGGATCCAATTCACAATATTTTAATTGCTGGAATGATGCTTATTACCTAAAAGGGCCCAAACTCCAAGTCACCGGCCCCTCACAATGGCACTAATCACCAGTAAAACAGAACCATGGTGTTTCTCGCATGGTGGTACTAATCACAAGTGATGTAAACTCATGGCATGTCACACACAATGACACCCATCGCAGGGCACCCTTACAAGCATCCACGGTGCTCCTCACCTAGGTGTACTAATCACGGGCGCCGGTATTCCCGTGGTGTTCCTCACTTGGTGGAACTAACCACGGGCCACACATAGGCCTACTCATGGGGTAGCCCGTATAGTGGTACTAATCATAGGCAACACAGACCCACGGTGCATCACACATTATGGTAACGTTCACAGGCAACACAATCCCATGGTGTTCCTCACATAATAATACTACTCTCTGGCAACGCAGACCAAGGGTTTTCCTTAGATAGTGGTACTCATCACGGGGGTGAGCCAAACCCGTGGCGTTTCTCACATAAGTAGTGCAATCCGCAGGCAAAGGAAACCCAGAGTGTTGCACATAAAGTGGTATTACTCATAGGTAACGCAGACCATACTGAGTACAGTGAAACGGACCAGTGGAATACACATCATGACCTCTTTCAGAAGCAACACTGAGACCCATAATGTTCCGCACAGAATGGTACAGCTCCTATATAACATAGACCCTCGCAAGGTGATACTAGTCGCAAGTAGTCTCGACCCATGGTCTTCCGCACGTAATGGTACGAATAACAAGTAATCTCATGGTTCTAATGTCATCATCCCTTGGTCGCCCCTTTTAGTCGTCTCATACGACAGGCAGGAGATACCGTGGCTGTAGTCTACATTTGCGTCCCCCAGCCACAGGGTGTAGTGAGAGAGGGAAAAGGAAAAAAAAAAAAGGGATCCGACACTTCGAAAAATGAAGTACCAGACAAAGAAAGACAAGGGCCACGAAGGGCGTGAAAATGAAAGACTCCATAGGCTTCGAATGCTCTAATACCATCGGGGTCGGAAAAGAACAAGAGTTGACCAAGGGAGATCGGACAGGATAAATGAAAGTGAGGAGCCTGGCACAAGTAAGTGGAAGCAGTGCCAGGACTCAGCTAAGGGCCCCGTGGTCGACAACCCACGCTACCAAGTTGAGAGCCCCTGGGACTCCTTTTAGTTGCTTCTTACGACAGGCAGGGGATACCGTGGGTGTATTCTTCATCTGCGTCCCCCACCCATAGGGGGTCATAACAGTGAGTATTAGTGCCTGGAACTAACAGTGTACAGGAAAGGGACGTCGATCGGGTGAGCTGAAACATGAAATGGCGTACGGCTTTTAGCGCCGGGAGTGTCCGAGGACACGTTCGGCTCTCCATGTGCAGGTTTTTTGATTTGACTCCCGTAGGCGACCTGTGCGTCGTGATAAGGATGAAATGATGAAGACGACACATACACCCAGCCCCCGTGCCAGCGAAATTAACCAATGATAGTTAAAATTCCCGACCCTGCCGGGAATCGAACCTGTGATCCCTGTGACCAAAGGCTAGCACGCTAAATCATTTAGCCATGGAGCCGGACGGGTGAGTTGAAGTAACAAATACTTTTCGCATGGCAAGAGAGACTTAGTTACCGAAACATTGCTTAGAAAAAAAAAAAAAACACTGAACATCTCGCATGCTTCTATTCAGTATGTCGTGAACAAATACAAACGAACAAGATCTACGGCGAATGTACGAAGGTCTGGACGTCTTAGAGCTCTAAAGGACCGAGAGTCCCGATATGTAGTACAATAAGCGTGCAAGAACTCGAGCGTGAGTGCTCGAATGCTTGCTGAAGACGTCGCGCGACAGCAACAGGTAATGATGTAACACCTCAACCCATAAAATATTACATTCACGAAGCTGGCTTAAAAGGCAGAGTGTCAAGGAAAAAACCATTCATCAATCAACGCAATAGGGTCAAAAGACTGGAGTTTTGCTCACGCATATCTCTACAAACCCACAGTATACTGGAAGAAGGCTGTATTCTCGAATGAGTGCAATTTCAACTTTTATGGATCTGATGGGCGAAGGTATGTGTGGAGTAAACCAAATCAAGAATGTTGCCTTGCATCCGGGAGATCGTGGGTTCGAGCCCCACTGTCGGCAGCCCTGAAGATGGTTTTTCCATGGTTTCTCATTTTCACACCAGGCAAATGCTGGGGCTGTACCTTAATTAAGGCCACGGCCGCTTCCTTCCAACTCCTAGGCCTTTCCCATCCCATCGTCACCATAAGACCTATCTGTATCGGTGCGACGTAAAGCAACTAGCAAAAAATGTGGCCCTAAGAACACTGTATCAACTGCCAAGCATGGCGGAGGTCATGTCATGGTGTATGAGCTACGCTGGGGTGGAAGAATGGTGGTTGTTGAGAATAATGTGAGTGCCACAGCTTATTTGAACATACTCCGTGATGATTTGCTGACCACTGTTGCAAAATTAAACCTTAAGGACTCGTTTGTTTTTCAACAAGACAACGATCCCAAACACACGGTTCGTATAACCAAAGAATGGCTCCTGTATAATGCTCGCGAGCAACTTCCAACGCCTCGACAGTGCCCAGACTTCAATTCCAAAGAAAATCTGGGTCATTATTGGAGCGGAGGAAATGGATATGCTCGTCAAAAGAAGACTTCATCGATCATCTGAAGAAGGAATGGTCGAAAATGGATGCCGAAACCACATCAATCCTTGTAAAATACATGCCACGAAGGTTTCAAGCAGTTATAAATGCTCAGGGAATGCATACGAAGTACTGATTGTCAAACTGTGTGTGTCTGAGGGCAATGTTTCAACATGTATGAATATACATTTCGCGGACAGAAAATGATATTCGTTTTGTTTTGTTGTAAATACTGCATAACTTCTATCCGTAGATGGTTCTTCACACTTCATCATGATATAAAATTCATGTAGTAGGCCATACAGTATATGTGTTTTATGAAGGATACGTGGATACGTGACAAGCTACACATGCAGTGTACGCATACTTATTTTAATAATAACGATATTGGCTTTACGTCCCACTAACTACTTTTTCGCTTTTACTTATTTTACCCACTAACTGTGCATACATTTTAGTTTTAATCATTTGGATGTTTACAACGTTTTCATTTAGCCCTCATAGTGAAACCTATGCGGTGCAGCTGCCTTCTTACATTCCTGGTAGAAATGGGTACCTGACTCCCAACACTCAATCGACTGGGCGGTGATCTGACTCACAGTAGCCCGTCGAGCGCCCAGTATGTTTCTACGGAGGCGACATAATGTCTGTTAACACCTGTGGTCTTCCCGTGCGGCGGTTTACGCGGATGGTAACATTCTCTCTGCGATAATATTGAAGATCCACCCTCGACACTGTTGATCTCGGAAATATGTATGGCTATTCCTTAGTCCCGTTTCGGGGTCGGATATGAGGCGAGATGAAATTATATGACATGTTTTCAACGCCATGTGCCCTTCTTGTCACCAACCTCAGTTCAGGAACTAATGAAGATGAAACGAGTGATTTTGAATGGAAAAAAAAATGGGTAAGAAGGTGGAAGGAATCGGCTGTGGCCTTTAATAGGAACTCGCCCGGAATTTGCCTGGAAGTTATAATGGGACGAAAAAAAAAAACATTCTCAGGACAGCCGACAACGGGGTATCGAGAATTAATGAAGGCAGGAGCAAAATAGACTGATACAGGAAGAAAAGATATTAAATATGTTTCATTTACTCGTTTTCATGGTCCTCCACTTCTTTACGGAGGTGATACTATTGTTATTTATAAGCTATCGCCACTGATGATATGAAAATGGTGATTGTATCTGTGGCGATGAGGATTATTCGAGTAGAACGGTACAGAGAAGACCCTTCCCCCCGCCATTACCACCGCTACCATTACCAGGAGTCGAGACGAATACCGTAAGAAGGAAGCCGGAATTTATTCCCATATAACTAAGTCTCTCTCCTGTACAGACGATATAATCTATATATTTAAAAAAATTGATGAAAACTAAAGCCAGTCAGTCCGGCCATTCTATCCGGTCGATTTCCTTCGTTCTTTTTTTAATTGAAAGGTATTGATGCACAGATTTGTTATCAGGTACTATAAATCACTTAACTTCCGCCTTCTTCAAATTATTTGATTTTTTCCATTTTTGTCTCTTTGAAGCAATCGTATCTTTGGTTCTAATTGAGGTATGGAGTTCGTTTTGGCCTAAGAACACTCAGTGGATCAAGCTCTTTCATTTCAGCTCTTAACTATTCAAATTGGTTGATTCTGAGGAAAGTTATGAGTGCACATTCAATTTGACGTCTCATTTCTTCAACATTCTTTCTCATTGAAGCAATTATATCTTTCGTTCTAATAACTACTTAAATTGGTAGATTCTGAAAAAAGTTATGAGTACATTTGTCTCCATGACGAAGATCTTTGAAGGACTTTTTAACAATCGAAACGGACTTTCAACGTATTAGATCGTGTTACGTACGTGTAGTACGTGTTGAAGAGATGTTTAGTACAGAACAAAAATGGCCAGTCGGACACCAGTGGGATCCGAATCCACAACCTCCCGATTTCGTGAAAATTCAATATTCATTGACTTTTTAACAGTTCGGCACGTAGTGTTGTTCCAAGGAACGTTTAATTCAATTTCTTTGTGTGGTGTATTTTCAAGTGTTTTGTTGACATAATATTACATTCTATTACCACAGCAGATCATGTGCTTGATTTCACCTGTACAGACGACATAATAAATGTTATCAGGTGGCTCGTTTCAGACACTCCCTGGTGTCTTGAGCTCCTAAAACGAATAAAAATCAATAAAATTGACTTGGCCAGTGGTTTAAGATCAGATGCCATTCTTGCCGCCACGTACGGGTCCTATCGTCAGGATTCGAACCTTGGACACTCAGGATAGCAGTGGTCAGACCCCCCATCGCCCCACCGTAAAAGCATATATAGTAAGTAAATGAGTTCTTTATGCGAAAATACCAAATCACAAGAAAGGATACTAAAATGCAAAGTAAAGCTTATAATATAAACATGCTTAGCAATGCATAACTGATTAATTAATCGTGTTATTGCTTTTACGTCCCACTGACTGCTTTAGACGTTTTTCAGAGACGCCGAGATGCCGGAATTTTGTCCCGCAGGAGTTCCTTTACGCGCCAATCACCGACAAAAGGCTGATGTATTTGAGCACCTTCAAATACCACCGGACTGAACCAGGATCGAACCTGCAAAGTTAGGGTCAAAAGCCCAGCGCCTCAACCGTCTGAGCCAAAATTTGTACGTTATAAAAATTTTGCCCTCTGATGTATTATATGCCCTTCGATAATGGGATGAACAGGCTATATCGCAACAACGCCTGAAGATGGAAAGGGGCCATGGCAGACAGTAACTTAATGGGAAGCACACCAAGTAGAGCGCCGAAACACTATTTCTGTCATGCACTTTCGCCACTATACCGCGTCATTCTTTACAGAAAGGCGCATTCCTGAGCTTGGTTCCCTGTGCGAAACGCTTTGGAGATAGTGATGAATGGTATGTTTCCTAGCGCGCACTCTGCTATGAAGCTGTTTGCAATTACACTCTCCAGATTTATAACTGATGATCAAGGCAGGTTCTACGAGTGGGACTCGAACCGGCTAACCACAGTGTCAGACCATTAAAGACTTGACGCCTGAACGATCATGGTGAGCTATATTTTACGGTATCGCTCTTCTGCAGAGTGTCCTTTTTTTCCTTTGTGTGTATTACGTCTCCGGAATCGTGATGAACCATTGTCATTGTCCTGGTGAGTTAAAATTCCCCGTACTAAGCCAGTCATATTCCAGGTCACACTATTCGAAATGATGCATCTTTACGTATTATTTACTAGTTCTCATTATACTGTCACTCTTAAGGTAAATATGGAACAAATGATGACGCAAATTATTTTCTCAGCGTAGGCCTATTTGACCATGTTGGGTTGAAGTCTTCCCACGGCACCCTAATAGACCTATCAAGAGACCGCCCTCATCCCAAAAGCCTGCAGCTTACGAGGTGACACGTGGTCAGCGTAATCTCATCGTCAGAGAGTCCTCAATTGTTCCCACCTAGACCGAATAGACGTAGAACAAGCGCTCGGATTAAGGTAGTAATAAACTTCTCACTTGACTGGGAATTGAACCCGGGGCCTCAATAGACAGACTCGCTACCCCTAGACTGTGGGGATGGCTCTAGATCTATAGCTAACACGCATCTATTATTCCTATTTTAGTATGGAGAAAGGGTACATGACGCTGCTGATGGCGATTCATCCGTCGGATGGACCCATTAAGCCTTGAGCAGACCCACGTAGTTATTCGACAGGAGACGGTTATGTGCCGACACCAGGTTTCATCCTCTCCCTACTTCATCAGCATAATCATCATCGTCATAATTCCACGTCCAGACACACTAGTCGTCCGTGAACGTCACAGAAAGACCTGCACCACTGTTCGGACACACCCGGCTCTAAAAGCCATACGATAAATAAACTCTCGTTCTGGAGCTTTCTAAAATCAATATGCTTTTCATTCACCATAATCGGATAAAACTACCAAGTGTCTCCATGGTAGAGTCATGCTTCTGTAAGTAACAAGAGACAATGGGTTCGAATTTCAATATCAACAGCCCTGAAATTTGCTTTTCGTTTCTCGTACCAGGCCAATGCCGGGGCTGTGCCTTAATTAAGGTCACGAACGCTGACTTCCCAGTTCTAGCCATGTATTTTCTCATCATTACCGAAATTCTACTCATGTCAGAAAATAACGATTGAAAATATCTTGTCATACAAGTATTAATGCTATTTTGCCTAGAATATTAATTTAAGAAACTAAAAATCACTTGTCATACAAGTATTAATGAGACTTTGCCTAGAATCTTAAACGAAGAACAGCTTCGATACTTAATGCATATTTCCTATTTATAAGTTTGTAAATAGGGGTGATCTTTGTTCTTGTCAACGCAGATGTCTAGTTTCATCAACAATTGTTATACAGTATTATACTACAGTACGAGCCCACACAGCCAGTGGAGCTTTTCTGCAGTTCTGGTATGATAAACTCTGATTTATACGCTTTCCTATCCGACTGTACGACTCTTCAATACGCCCTAAAAGACTCGCCTGTAACCAGAACTAGAGTTTCATTTTAAGTTTCATAATTATGTTTACATAGAACTCCACGAGTTTAACAGTGTTTTTTAGGCGTCTGGATCCGAGAAATCACGACGATGTATAAGATGCCTACTTCTAAATCACAGAAACTGATATCCTGACTTGGATGATAACTCATTTAGATCACTTAAGCGGCTGGCTACAGTCTGTTTCACGAATCAGGACGTGACTGCAGGAACACACTTTTCAAGTTTAAAGAGTATTTAACAGAAGTGAAATTACAATGAATTAAATCAATGCTCGGAAGTTCTTAAACCGGATTTATTTAGTCATAATATATCCGCCCCCTTCTATTCCCCGCGTTAAATTGCAAGCTGTATTTTGCAGCGGCACGGGCGGTCACCGACCGCAGCCGGCAGCGAGCCCATACCGATCAATGCTTCCCCATCCCGCCAAAAAGAACCCACCACACCTGGGCCTAATTTGCATATCCCTGACCTGATTTCGAATAGCGTGTTGGCTTAATCTTGAGATGTACAGCACCGTAGGTTAGTGGTCACGCTAAAGCTGTTGTTACATACAGGTGATTTCCATTATAGCTCATGCAACACAGGAACATTTATTGGAAAACTGCCAACTTGTGGCATGTCATTGCATATCACACAACAGTTGCATGTACAGTACATTTCCAAGATATGCTATAAACTGGTCATAAACACACCTAGAAGATAACACACAAATGTTTATAATGGAAATATATCTTCAGTTGAACAACTTTTCAGTCTCAGAGAGAGGGAGATATACTACAGTACATTGGTCAATACGCGAATAATGGCAATCTAAAATTACACTAGCATTAACATGCAATTTTTACGATAGTAGGTTCTATTTTTCTTATCGCAACGTTGAGATTTCAAACGGATAGTTCTTAGTTCCTCATCTACAGAATGCAGACTTTATCACGTTTACGAATAAGGATACGCTCAAGAATTCTAGCTGGCAAAATCTATACCTGATAATTATACTGTGCACGAGGGCACTGTCTACTGAACTGTCATCGATGTTTGAAATATATAACTCTCGATAGTTACATGTTTGTTAATTTCAGGTTTTGCACAAGATAATGTAGTTCTACTTTGTGGGTCTCACTGTATAGTCAGAAATTATTATGTACGTTTACACTGCACTAGATTTTATTCTGCTGTGTTGCTTTAAAATTAACCCCCTGTGAGTACGCGCGTAAACCACATCCTCGGTATGCTTGCCTGTCGAAGATGCGACTGAAAGGGAGCCCCGAGGGCCTCTCAACTAGGAAATGTAGGTTGCCTTCCATGGGGCCCTTAGCCCAGTATGTCATTGCTTCCATGTACTTGTGTCAGGCTCCTCACTTTCATCCCTTCTATCCGACATTCCTTGGTCAGACCTTGTTCTCTTCTGACCGCGATTGTATTGTTTGCGAAGCCTAGGTATTCTTTCATTTTCACGCCCTTCGTGGTCCTTTAACGACACTCTCATTCTTCGAAAGGCCCCCCTTCCATTTCTCCCATGATAAGTGATAAAAGAGAATATAAGTGCCCAGCTGTATTTCCTCTTAAAATAACAATCACTACGAAACTTTCTTAAAAATTAGTACCTTCGTACATTCTCATTTCATTCAACTTACATCTGCTGTGTTCTAGAATGCGTAGTAAGGACTATTTATATGTGAGTTTATGTATTTACTGGTATTAATTCATTTACATAAGTATACAAGGAATTCCTTCCTCAACAAACTAACAATCACGGTAGGGCCTACCGTTTTCAGTCACTGGCATGTTTCTAAATCCACTTCCTCGATACCAGTTCTATGTAGACAATCTGACTTTGTTAAGCACAAGAATCGCTCTCGTTTCTGCACTTATGGACCAGTATTTCCTCTATTATAAAATGTCTGAACTTAATACATGCATGGCGACAGCTCTCTTGGTCACGTTTGATTCAGTTGTGTCTCCCAGACCAATTATATGTCACCATGGCAACAGGTTTCTCAATTGCTCTCTGTGAAAGAGGGCATCGATTTTCATTCTCTTTGTTGAATAAGCTGTAATTAGCAGTCTCGCAATTGCATTTCTTTTCCACTTTGTGCTGGCATGTGTTTTTTATTAAGTTACAGTAACTGAGGCAGCCCACGAGATCTTGGATCTTCTACTTCCTATGGGCGGAATGTATGAAAAGAGCATATGAATCACTTCTCTTTTTCTCTCTTGAGGAACGACGTCGTGATCCGTATGCTACGAATAGTAGAAAATTGCTGGTGAGCAGAATAAACAGTCAGCATGAACAGTCAGATCAAGACTTGAACATTTAGAAACCCGCGGCTACCATTCTTGGGTGGAAGGTACTATTAATTAGACTGACCTTCAAGACAACCGTCATAATGTCTTCCGCGTGCATGAAGATTGCCGATTATAGGTTCGTAGATGGCTGAAGAAACCTATTCTGGAACCACCATATCTTCCACAATACTAGTACATCAAAACTGCCAGAGCTGCTTGTTGCACAACGTGGTGGTCATTTTTTCTCTGACATTCTCGATCTCTTTTCAACGATTTCTTTTACCGGATTCATACCTCCATCGCAGTTGTTCAAAATGTTGTGGGCCCTCGAGGCCAGCAAAATCAGGGGGACAGCGAAAACGAAATTATATGAAGAAGTTCCAAAGTGCCAAATTCCTTAATGTTGATTCATCTCAAATTAACTGTTTGGTATACTCCTCCAGGAAATCTTCCTCACCTTCAGCTTAACCAACTACTGAATGTCTGCCCAGAAAAAGTAATCTAGACAGATCTTCACTGAATTTACTTAACGCTGGCTAAGGTTTGAGTAAAGCAAGGCTGGTGTTTTCAAGAATCATCTCCTTCAGTTTGTTGTGTTCCGTCGTTTCAAGATGTTTTCGTCGCGGTCACTCTTGTGTAATTGAATAATTACAAACATTATAAATAATGAAAACAAACCAGTTCTCGAAACTCCTGAACATGCTCAATCAATATTTTGTAAAGAGTTCTTCTTAGGCATTACAATTTAGGTAGAGCAATATAGCACTTTAAGCCTTTCTATGAACCACAAACCTTCTTCAACACAATGAAGTTGAGACAGGAAATAAATGGGTGCATGTAAGGAAATTGTATTTATGAAGTGGGGAAATGTTAGTTCTAATTTTAGTAAAGTTTCCGGTGTCAATACTTGGCTAATTGGATACAGACAGATAAGCTATGTCTGAGGGGAAGGTCTAACTCCAACCCGACAATCAGTCTACCTGAAGTATTGCCAAATCAGCGGGTTTTCAGCTAAATCTGACGGATTCTTAAATGGAATAGCGGATATTTTTTTCATTTAGCGGTCAGCGGATTTTTAGAAGGATTCTACAACTTCTGTTAACGGATTTCAGCGGATTGGTTTCCTAAGTGATTTCACTCATTTTCTACACTAGCTCCGGCCTAGAGGACAAGCAGACCGCATCCGCAGCCTCAGTCTGTCGGCATTTGTTTCGTGTTGCAATCGTTACTGTAATCTTTATGAGCGTGGTAGGGTCGTGTGTGACATCGTGTTTCTGTGGAAATTAAATTCTCTTTGACATATCACTATGCAAAAATGAAAGGTTAAAAAGTGTAATCAAAAATGTAGGAAAGAGACTTTAAGAGACTGGCTGGTTAAAGCTTCCCAGTGATCCCTAGCAGGGACGGTGCAGATATTGTCACTGCATTATAAATGCGAAACTGTCTATCATTGTTAACCATGAGGAATCTAGTAAACATTTAAAAGCTGCTTTGCTGTTTTCATCCGCCAATAAATCAGCAGTTAGAATTTTCAGACTCTACTATAACAAAAATTGGTTTCTAGTGGTCCAAATTAACAACCGTGGAGTATAAAAAAAAAAACTATGAAAATACGGTAGAGTTCTGGAATAAAGTGCGCTAGTATAACGATGCAAGTGGTTTAAATCCTTCCGAAGTAGTTTCTAAATTAGCCCTTGCACTTTTAGTGCTACTTTGGTCCAATAATGGTGTTAAAAGAGCTTCCAGACAGTTATATAACAGAATGTCTACCACTATGGTAAACACATTGCATACCGTAAGAGCCGGATTGATACGAGTGAGCAAGTGTTGCAGTGATTACGAATTGCTGTTGCATATTTTGAAAAACATTGGTACCATGGCTTCGTATGAAACCACAGGACGTCAACCCAGCACACCCGCTTCAGATGATATAGTGCTCGAAGGAGAAGATGATGATGGTGATGACCAGTTCTAACACTGGAGAGTATTGAGCTAATTTACTCTATACAAAAGCCGCTGTATGTTATTTTGCTTCAGACTGGTACTTAGCGGAATTTAGCGGATTTTCAACGAAAATTTAACGGATAAAAGATTGTTGGCTGAATAAGACGGGAGATCGTGTCCAATGCACGACTAGCTACCATGTAAATCAAATAAATACAAAATTTTCCGATATTTTCCAAAATTAAAATATGCCCTGTTATGAGAACATGCATAATTACCAGAATTATTATAATGATGAGTCATACAGTACTTATAAAGGGGAGAGAAGTTACCTGTGGATCTATTCACAATAGAAAACTCGAATGCGTGTGTCTAAAAATAACGTACATTAAAGCAATAAAAGTTACCAGACCCAAAACCTCCGCAGCCATTGGAAACCTTATAGAGTATTGTAAGAAAATAAAAATAAACAAAACAAAGGCTGATCACGAGATTTCTGGCAGTGAGATTCTATTGTTGTCAATCAGTTACATACGTACACGTTTAGAATTCTAAATAGAACAAGGAGACGAAACAAGTCGAACATCCACTAATCGTTTTATTTCTCGCTGTTTACAACTTGCAATAAAAATAGAATTCCACGGAGACACTACAAACAAAACAATGATTCAAATAAATCGTCAACACACAGAAGACGGTATTATGAATCAAAACGCAGGACAAGAGAGTGATAAGAAGGAACAAATAGTAAGTGCCTAAAAATAAAAGTATGATGGCTGATAAAGTATACGATGTATACTGCGCTATACGTAAAAAGAGCAAGGCATAAGCGAGATAAAAGGAACTTGGCACCGCTAATACTGCATAGACTCGGGTAGACGTCAAAAGCTGTCGCGAACTACTCGCCTTGGCTCCTAACTTCTATCACGAAGTATTTTTCTAACATCTCACGGTGGCACTTTGAGGAGAATTTGACAATTACAAATACTAGAGCAATGAATTTCACATGCTACTTCGCAACATAATAGACACACGTGCATCAAAGATCAAATTTATCCTGGCGAGCAAATGAATTCGCTCAGCTTTCTTATTTAAAAAATAATATTTACCTTAAAATGCTCGAAACATTGTGGTCAACAGTTGTGTTCTTTTCTTTTCTCTTTCCTGGTAAGGAAAACTTTCTGGATATGAAACCCTGTTTTTCCTTGTTTATTTAGATTTATAACCAAATATACGCGTAGTCCGGTCCTATACTACATGGTCAGCGTAGTGGCCTTCGGTTCAGAGGGCCCCAAGTTCGTTTCCTGGCAGCGTCTGGTTAGTTCCTCTAGATCAAGGTCTGGAAATGTGTGTTCGATTTAATATACGTCTGCATTTACACACAACACATAATACCATAAGCCACCACAGAAACATGGGAGAGTGAATACTCGTACATCCCTCACAAGGGTTGGAGTACCGGGCGAGTTAACCGTGCGGTTAGGGGCGCGCGGCTGTGAGCTTGCATCCGGGAGATATTGGGTTCGAACCCCATTGTCGGTAGCCCTGAAGATGGTTTAACGTGGTTTCCCATTTTCACCAGGCAAATGCTGGGGCTGTACCTTAATTAAGGCCAAGGACGCTTCCTTCCCACTCCTAGGCCTTTTCTATCTCTCCGTCGCCATAAGACCTATCTCTGTCGTGCGACGTAAGGCCAATTGTAAAAAAAAAAAAAAAAAAAAAAAAAAAAAAAAAAAAAAAAAAAAAAAAAAAAACGTTGTCGTCAAGAAAAGCATCCGGACGTAAAACTGGGCTTAATCCACATAGTGCCGACCGAAAGTAGCTGATAAAAGGTCAATAAGAAGAGGAAGAAAAAGAGCAGATACAATTTATACAAGCATACGACTCAAGAAATTGTACGATCCATCACCATCAATCAATCACCATTGATCGGCATTTAGGATTGTCACCCAGGTGCCAGATTCCCCATCAATCTTTTCTCAAACGATTTCAAGGAAGTTGTCAATCTACCGAATATCTCCCTTGAAAAACTATTCCAATTCCTAATTCCTCCTACAAACAAATATTTTCACTAATTCGTCCTCTTGAATTCTACATTAAATTCATATTATGATCATTTGTACTTTTAAGAACTCCATTCAAGATTATCCGTCTACTAATGCAATTTCATGGCATCTCTCCACTGATAGCTCAGAACATGCCACTTAGTCGACTCGTCTCCTTACCCCAAGTCTAACATTACTCTTCTGTCGGAATCACCCAAAACTAATCGTGCTGCTTTCCGTTGTATCGTGTACAGTTCTCGAATTAAATCATCCTTATAAGCGTCCCATACTCTAATTGGAGTCTCACCAGCTACTTACACAGTACACCCCTCCTTTACATCCTTATTATATAACCTCTAAATAATCTCATAACCATATGAAGGTACATGTAACAGTTATATACAACCACGTTAATGTGATTACCCCAATAAAGATCTTTCCTTATATTAACACCTAGGTACTTAGTGATCCCCACGAAGTACTTTCACCCCATCAACTCGGTAATTACAACTGAGAGGACTTTTTCTCTTGCTGAAACTTACAAATTGACTTTTCACCCTGTTTACCACCATACCGTTGTCTGCTGTTCATCTCGCATTGCCGAGGTCTTTTTTGTAGTCGCTCACAATCCTGCGACTGAAAATAGCCTTATCTATGTTTCTAGTTCTTTACTCATATCAATTATATTATATACATAAGAAAAAAATAAAGGTCTAATAATACTGCCCTGTGGGACTTCCCTTTTAATCGTTACAAGATCACATAACGCTTCACCTATTCTAATTCTCCGAGTCCTTTTTTGTAGAAATTTCACCACTAATTCACTCACTCTTTTGTACAGCCCAATGGCCCTCGTTTTCGTCAATAATCTTTCATGATCTACCCTGTCAACAGCCTTGGATAGGTCAATAGCTATACAGTCCATTTGACCTCCTGCATCTAAAATATCCTCACTGAAATAACCTTCCTTAAACTGCCTTCTATTAAACCAGTTAGTAAATTTGCAAACGTGTCTAATCAGAAAAAAATGTTTTCCCAGGGCCTACATGCAACACATGCAAAGCTGACAGCCCATTACTTATCTTCTTTGTTTATCACCCTTTCCTTTGCACAGCGGGGCCACTACAGTAACTCTCTATTCTCTTGTATACAGAGTGTAACAATAATGCAGACCAAACTTTCAGCATACATAGAATAGTAGAATAAAATATGTTATATCGACATACATCCGGAAACGCTTATTTCTATGTTATAACTCATTTTCTACAACTCTACATTAATCATGGTAAACACACAGGAACAGCACGCACTAGCACACCACATGAAGTTCTTACATGAAATATTCAAAATACCCTCTTTAGCATTGATACATGCATCAAGGGATTCATCAGTGCATTCGGGATTCAATTTGTGTTATTTTCAAAAACTCTCCCATGCCTCTCGTATCAACTATATGGCACTGCTTAATATTTTCTAGAAATTTATCCACCAATTCAGTCACTCTTCTGTCTAAACTAATAGCCCTCATTTTCATCAGCAGTCTCCTATCAAAAGCCTCAGAAGCCTCTAGCTAGTTCCATCACTGTACGATTCAGCCATCCCTCTAGCAAAAAAAATTACGGATATCTGTAGTTTGTGTTTCTGATTATTTCCGTAGGATTAAAACAGAATAGTTTGCAACAAGAGAAAAATAATTTTATATTTGAATCAAATCCAGCACCAAAAGATGGCTCTTACATATTTAATGCTATCTATATTTGCCGCATAAGTGATCATTCAAGGAGCAATATATTAATAATTCCAATAAATTAAATAACATATTCCACACTGGCATTTTATTATTTTAACTATGACTAAAACAGCTCACTGATCACTTAAACATATATCACTTCAGTTCCTCTATAGCGTTCGACTGGTTTTATCACCACCACCCTCTGGCTGGTTCCATCATTTTATGATTCAGCTGTACTCCCCAGTTTAATTTATCACTTGTTGGTCATGCGTTCTGTCATTCGGATTACCTTCCCGGTTAACATTTGGTAAATTTAGTAAACTGAGATCACCCGCTACAATTACGTTCCTTTCTATATCGTGCCTCGCATAACCGATTATCTTATCAAGTAATCCCGCATCAGCGTCCCCTCTTCCAGGTCTGTACACCCCAAAACATCAAGTTGGCTGTTGTCTTTAAAGACGATCCATCTCTCTGAGTGTAAAGCTACAGTATGTCGATGAGAAACACCAAATATTGACGCTAGCCTTCGTTACAAGGAGCAATAACACAAAACGTACAATGCCATGATCTCATTCAGGAGTATATTAAAAATACCAAGAAATTAAATAACATATTCCGCATTGATAGTACTGATATGTAAAAAAAAAGAAGACGCTTAGTCCACAGTGAGGCTTTTGGATACTTTTTTAAGATGCAGATCAGTGAGTGTTGATCGATACTTGGTTTTCACTATCCTTATATAGAAAATTGTTTTTCACGTATTTATCTCGAACCAAACCCACAGCAGTATCGTACGGCTGTCTCGCAGCGCTGGAAACTAACTGGGAGGAAGATATTAGATCCAGTATGGAAGTAAGTTTCATGTCCTTGGCGCAGCGCTGGAAACTAACAGGGAGGGAGGTATTAGATCCAGTATGGAAGTAAGTTTCACGTCCTTGGCGCAGAGGGTTTCATGATGAATAATGCAGTGGTATTTGAAAATTTTCCGTTACAAATATCCTTCCAATACAGAACTATAATAGAGGTGGCACATACCGAAACACGATATGTGTCGAGAGAGGTAAAGTTTTAAAATACTCGTACACTATTAAATTGAAATATGTTACAACTTTGAGCGTGCCACTACAAACGTTTCTGGGTGCCATAAATGACACGCGTGCTTTGGGTTGGCCACTGTTGCTTTAGATCGTGATATACTAGAGCTAAGGGCCGCTGTAGAGAGCTTCCCTTCATCTATCCTATGACAAAACGAGGACTAATATCTTCATGTCGAAAACAGATAACAAAATGTGATGCCTTATCGCGAGCTCTTAGCAATTTATTGGTTGCTACCCTCATTACCTAACTTCTTAAGGCAGTCAAGCAGTCACGCTCAATCCATACGACATATTTGAAATGTATATGTACATCCCACTGGTTCGGAGTCCATGAAAAATTATGGATCATATGACTAAAAATACTACATTAACAATATCGTAAAACATTTTGTACGCTTTCATTTATCTGCTTCTACCAAGAAGGGGATTGGAGGAATTCCATCCTCAAGATTGTGGTCATCGCTGTTTCGAGGGGCAGATACGTAGATTCTCGAATTCTCCATACTTAAGAAAGCAAGGGCATTCAAAAAAATTTATGTCATCAACTTTCAGCAAAGCGTATTTTGCCGCAATGATACACACAATACTACTTCACTGTGAAGTATACGGGGACTCATCACCCATGTACTTGCGTATGTGCATGTCATCTCCGAAGAACCGATCACTGCAATTCCTGTAATACGAGGGCTGGAAAAAAGTAGTGGCAACATATGCATATATACGAAACCGTTTGCAGGAGAACCACCATACCTCTACAGACCTCCAATGTACCGCCTGCACCCGTTGCCAGATGGTGTGAAAGGCGTAGGATACCAGTAGCAATAGCCTTTGTTGATGTCCGCTACAGAGCACCCTATCCCTCGAAATATGGCTTCCAACTTATAATTACAAATAGCCTAATTTGTTGTACATATTGGAGGTTCACCTGATTTTATAGCAGGCTGCGAGCTGATTTACAAGGCGGGTAGGCCTATTGCTACCGGTGACTATTGTGGTCAGGTGAATTCGGGAAATTTTGAGAAGTTGGTCAAAGTGAGGGTAATTCCCAGCCTCGCGAGAATGGGCAGGCCTTGAGTCGTCGTAATGGACAATGTCCCATTTCACGGGAAACAAGTTAACAAACCGCCTACACAGAGGTTCTTAAACAGGGGGAATGCTAGACTACCTGATTAGACATGGCGTGCCTTGCGACAATATGAGAAAATAACATTATCATCTCTCGGTAAAGAAATATGACCTATAGAAAAGAAAGGTTACACTGATAATCTATCTGCAAGTCAGGACATACTGTCCTGAGATTACCACCCTACATGTGCGACTTGAATCCAACTGAAATTGCTTGGCGTAAAGTATGCAACGTCGCACAATACAAGTGGCGATAAGTTCCTGACACGAATCAAACACTAGTGCAAGAAAGAGCGACCGTTTTAAAAGCCGACTGGGCTACTTTCTGTCGTGAAGTGCATCAAATAGAAGACTATTATTGGAAAAAAGACGGCTTCACGGAATATGTAATTGATAACTTTGTAATAAATCTTAGCGACAATGAAGGCAATGATTGTACTGGGTCAATAAACTATAGTAGCAATGGAGATAATAGTGACAATGATGGTAATGATGCTGAGAATAAAGACATGGAAACATTTAAGTGTCGTTCGGTCATCTCGGCGTGCCCATACTATGGATGCTCTTCCCACGGAATGATTCCTTTATTTTGTGGAACTGATCGAATTCACAGTGACTCATATCCGGTAAACAGGGTGGATGCCCAGGGTTTGAACTACCCACCTGTTCTCGAATGAAAGTTTACAGCTACATGACCCTGTATGACTTTCAGCACTTGTTTGGCGTGTGATAACTGAGCGTAGTCCGGCTCCGTGGCTAAATGGTTAGCGTGCTGGCCTTTGGTCACAGGGGTCCCGGGTTCGATTCCCGTCAGGGTCGGGAATTTTAACCATCATTGGTTAATTTCTCTGGCACGGGGGCTGGATGTATGTGTCGTCTTCATCATCACTTCATCCTCATAATGACGCGCAGGTCGCCTAAGGGAGTAAAATCGAAAGACCTGCACCTGGCGAGCCGAACATGTCCTCGGACACTCCCGGCACTAAAAGCCATACGCCATTTCATTTGAGCGTAATTTTACGACACCCAGTATATACATTGAAGAAAAGAACGACTGTAACCTCGTAACTTTGGAGTTTAGAGACACGTCTAAAAATGAATTCTCAATAATCTCCATAAGAGCTAGAGAAACATAACAAAAGTAAGTAGAATATGCATTTTTTAAGTCTTATGCCGTTCTTTCGACGACGAATGATAATGGGTATGATTTATTTATTTATTTTATTTATTTATTCTTATTTATTTATTTATTTATGAACAAACAGGCTTTCCGCCCCATTACATGTTCACAAAGCAATAAGACACAATATTAATAATTATAATAAAAAATAATAATAATAAAAATAATAATAAAATAATGATAATAATAATATAATAATAATAATAATAATAATAATAATAACTAAATACATAATAATATAATAATGATAATAGAGATAATAGGAATAAATAATAACAAAAATGATAACAGTTCTGTAGCAGTCCTCGGCTCGAGGATCCAGCAAACTCATCACTTGTCCTTATGCCTACAGCAGCTTTCGTCACATTCATTTTCCCTGACATACTCCCGATCAATACCAAAACATCGACAGTCAGCACTTACATTCTAACCAGCCATAACCCAAACAAAAGTCCTCCACGTTCACAACAATAAATAACACAATCCTAACCCAGCAGAAAATCATAATAACTTACAATCAAATTTCAACACTGGTCTCCCTCCACACTTCCCTTAAATACCACTCTTATTTCAATGCATTACTACCTCTCATGTTGCAACTTGCCCATTATTTAGCCATGCTTGATCTCATTTTAAAACCCAAGCCATGCTCAGCATTACATTTGCTATCGCAACCACCACTCATTACGTGTCCTTGTGGATTCAGCACATACGTCATCTTCATTGTCCTCTAACTTACTCTCTGTCCAAACCATAACAACCAACATTCCGCACTCGCCCTTCAATCCATCATACACTACATTTACCAACCCGCACTTAATACAATCATCTCTCCAACTCCAAAAGTTTCAGCAATAAATTCAACCATCTCATTACCAAACCATCTTCGCCTATACCAACACTTCTCCCACACCACATTTTGTTTCAATCGATAAATCTAAAATAATTCAGCAATAAATAAACCATCTACATACAAACTCCCGGATTCAGATACCACCTCTTACCCACAATTTCCATTCCCGATCCACCTCATATACCTTCCACAATACACCACTAAATCTCAATTTACAACATCTCAGATTTACAAAGATAACACCGCTTAACACCGCTTCTCACCATATTTCAACCATAGTCCTCAATAACTGCGACCATTTTATACCACCACTTCTCCAACACCTCATTTCAGCAATATGACACATCTTAACTTAATCGTATCTAGATACCAGGCCATCTTCACCTTAAAATACCAAACACTCGTATACCATCTCTTCACCAACACCACATTCCAATCTCTACCATCCAAAACTCTTGTCCCTCTTAACACTCACTTAGTTAGCATTAAATAAACCTCCTACCTAACCAAAAGCTAATACAGCTCCTTTCAATACCAACACATCGCTTCATATACCACCTCTCAATCTCATACCACACTATCATGCTATCCTCTCTCTTATATACATCAACAATAAATATACCACTTCACCATTGCCACATTTCAGACTTCACAAATAATTACCATCATAACCTAATAAATTTACAGTGAATAACAATTACTGACATATCACAAAACTTACCAATCAGCGTCAACTCCAAATATCACAATAAATATATCACTTCACCCTTACCACGTCTCAGCCTTCACAAATTATTTACCATATTTCAGCCTTCACAAATAGTTACCATCATAACCTAATAAAATTACAATGAATAACAATTACTGACATATCATAAAACAAACAGACCATGCCCTCCTGTCCTCTTACCTAACTCCCCTACCTAAATACTCAGTCCCTATATACACTAAACCATTAAAATTTTAACCTACTCTCTCCTTCCCTTATAGAGATAACTATTCTACCCCCCTATTCCCCTGCCCACCCTCTAACTCACTCTCCTTCATTTTACTCTCGCAGGCCTTTTTTGTCGCACAAAAATACCTGTTCAATTCACCCCCTTTTTCCCATTGTTTAAGAATCCATCTCAGTATTGCGTTCTCATCCCCTCTCCCCAGTATTTCCCGATGCTCGGCACTCAATAATCTATGTCTTAACCCCCTCGTTCCCTCACAGTCTCTTAGCAAGTGAAACTCATCATTCACATCTCCACAAAGTACACACCTTGTCTTATCCCTGCCCTGTAACCAGCCCTTATTCCTTGGCAGACCTAAAAGCCACCACATCATCCCATATCTATTTGACCTATCGACGTATCTAATATTCAACCCTGCTATCTCCTCTATTTTCGTCAAAACACTCAGCGAATTTCTTAGTCTGCTTTCCCCCAATAATTTCTGCCTATGGATATCCCTAATTCTCCTTTCCAGTATTTTCATCCCTCTCACTTCTGTCTTTGACCAAACCTCCCCCCACAGGTGCCCTAATCCTATCCTCTCTAAATACCCTTTTATTTTTTCTAACCATCCACCCTTATACATGCTCTTAAATTGCTGTACATATGCAGCCTGTAAAACTCTCCCACCTTCCTGTCTTTTTAAATTCATCCAATATCTAACTATTCTTTTCACACCCTCTGATTCCAAATCCTCCCCACACATTAATTCCGCCCCTACATTTGCTGTACACCTCGGCAAGCCCATCACTAACTTAGCAAAACTACTAACAATCTTTCTTAGTTCCTCTCTTCTTTCATCCAGCCCCCAAACTTCTGCTCCGTATAATACCCTCCCCACTATTACCGACCTGAACACGAGTCTCAGTGTTTTGTAACTGATCCCCGGGAACTTGAGTAGCAAATTTCTAACTGAGGCTAAGGCTGCCAAGCCTCTATATTTCATTCTTTTGATCTGGTCACTCCAAGTTCCTTTATCATTAAAAATAACTCCTAGATATTCCAGCTTCCTTACCTGTTCCAATCTTTCTCCCTGTATTACCCAATTCCCTTCAATCTTTCTTCTTTTGTTCACCTGTACTATCAATATTTTAGACTTATTTCCATTAATTTTCAATCCCCATTTCCTCGCAAATAGCATCACTGACTCTAAGGCCCTATTCATCGCCCCTGAAGTTAACGTCATCAATAACACATCATCCGCAAATATCAGTCCTGGCACTTCCACCCCATTAATTACCGGTACAGCCCAATTTCCTGCCCCAAACCCCTCTAAAATATCGTTTATAAATAAAATAAACAGCATGGGCGATAACTTGCAACCTTGTTTTAAACCCACCTTGGACTCCAATGGTCCACTCATTCTCCCTTCTCCCAATTTTACACAAAACCTGACATCCCTGTATATTCCTTCCACTGCCCTCAACATCTTCTCCGAAATCCCTAGCCTACCTAATTTCTCTCGTAGGGCCTCTCTATTTACCTTATCAAAAGCTTTCTCAAAATCTATTGCTGCTACATAAACCGTACTTCTATTCATATTCTTATACTTTTCTAAAATAGTCTTTACTATCATTATATTATCCACTGTTCTTTTCTTTTTCCTAAATCCCCCTTGGTAATCTGTCAAAATTCCATTTTCTTCCGCCCACCCACTTATTCTGTTCGCTAGCACCCCAGTATATATTTTACTCAGAGAATCCAGCAGAGATATACCCCTATAACTGTTCACATCGTTCCTACTACCCTTTCCCTTGTATATAGGGCATATAATTCCTGTTTCCCATTCCCTAGGGTAATTTCCTCCCTCGAATATCCTATTGAATAGTTTCACCATGCCCTCTATCATTATCTCATTTTTACTAATTTCCTTCCAAAACTTATTATTTATACCATTACACCCCCCGGCCGACTTCGCTCTGGCTCTGCTTATCACTCCCCGGATTTCCTCTCTTGTGATTTCTTTATCCAAGTCATAAATTGCCACTCCCCTATTACTCCAAATTACTTCTTCTCCCGAACCTCTCAATCTATCACCCCCCTTTTTTCCTAGTAATTCCTCGAAGTGCCTGACCCATTGCACTTCCTCAATACTCGTTCTCTCCATATTCCTTCCACCCTTAATAATTCTATTAATCTTATCCCAGACTCTCTCAAAATTGTTAGTCTTGCAGTCATTATTTATGGCTTCCATTTGTTCCTCTAACCACGTCTTTTTTGTCTCAGAAATTTTCTTTTTATACTCCTTCCTCAATCTACAGAAAAACTCCCTTTCTTGGCTTCCACCTTTCCTTCTATATTCTCCTAAAGCGTCCATCACCCTCCTCCGCAATCCTTCACACTCCCTATTAAACCATTCTTCTCCCTCTTTCTTATTTCCTTTTCTAGCTTTCACCTTCTGCGCTATCATCTTTATTGGATGTAGCAACAATTCCAAGGCTTTATCAGTATCATTCTCTTCTAACGCCCCTTCCCACCCAAATTTCAGAAGATGTAACTCCTCCTTTACTACCCTATTCCAATCCCGGCCCACCTTCTCTGTCCATTTGTACTTATTATAACCCCTCCCTCGTTTATCCTTTGTCTCATTTTCCTTCATTGTACGCTTCTCTACCTCTCTTTTCAGCATAACCCTCACCGGGAAATGGTGTGACTCAATCCAATCTCCTATTTCCGTACTTACAACTTCCCCCATCATCCCTTCCGAGCTCAGAACCATATCTATCACACTACCCCCTTTCTCCGTAACATATGTCAATTTCCCCGTCCTGTCACCCTCCATCCACCCATTCAGAATATACAAGTTTCCCACAGCACACATCTCTAGGAGCTTCTCTCCATAACTATTTGTAATTTTGTCCTCACTCCTTCTGCTTTCTAACAAACACATTCCATCCTCCTTACTATAAATTGGGCTCTGTTCTCCTATTCTCGCGTTCCAATCCCCAAATAACAACATATCCTCCTCCCCTGGATACATTCCCCTTATCCTACCAATATCCACCAATAACTCTTCAAAAAAATATTTATTTGCATATTCTGAATTACTCGGATGGCAGTAAACAAAAGCTAGATTTATTTTCTTCCTCCGTCCCTCTCTCTCTCCCAAATTCAATCTCAGCCATATGGTTTCCATCATATCGGTCTCTATATCCTCTACTCTTTCACTAATTTCTTCCCTAATTAGAACTATCATCCCTCCTGGTGCTCGTCCCTTATTCCTCTCTTTTCTTCTATATTTATATTTTATCTCAAACCCCTTCCATGCAATCTCCCTCCCTGTTTCCAACCACGTCTCTAAGAGTGCCACAACATCGAAACTTTCAATTACTTCCCTAACTTTCTTGTTTCCTAATTTGCTCCTTACTCCTTCAATATTCACACATCCTATCTTCCAGAATTGTTATAACTTTCCCTCCCTCCCTTCTAGGTCTCCCACTCTATTCTTACTTCTAGTATTTATCGACCTCTCTCCCTCTGTATCCTCCATCCCTTTACGTACTTTTCCCCATATGTCTTTTAAGCTCTTACTCCTGACTTTACTCATAAGTTTTTTACCTTCTTGTCTATCTGTCTCCTCTTGACCTTTCTTTTTCGCTACACCACTGCACCCTGCACTCACCTCTTCTTGCTGCTCACCCCCACTCTCCCCCTCACTATTTTGGACTTCTGAACCCATCTCCCTTTGTCCTTTCTTACTCACTGCACCACTACACTCTCCTCTCCCAGTTTCTTGCGGTCCACTCTCACCGTCCACTACACTATCTTGGTCTTCTGTCTCCCGGCTGCACTGCCCATTCTCTTCCGAGATACCCTGCTCTCCTGCCACGTCCCTCCTCCTCTTCTTTTCTTCTTTCTTCTTCCCATCTTGTCTTGACCTCTCACCACTCTCAACCCTCTCGTTTTCGTCCATTTCCTTTAGCTTAGAAACTGAATGAACTCTGACCCATCGCTCGTTCGTCACCTCCAACCTCAGACCTCTTATTCGGGCCTTTAGCCCCTGGTTCCTCGCTCTCCAAAGGTGCCTATTCAAGATCTTCGCGTTTTCACTTCCTTCTCTTCCCATGTCTCCTTTCACCCCTATTTTCCGCCCTTGTAAATTCTTGCTGTTTCTTAACACAGAATCTGCCATTAGGGTTGAGAACAATGTAACCCTAATTGGCCTCCGACCTTTGATTCTACCAACTCTCTCTACATCATCAATGTCTACCTCACTAAAGTTTACCTTCATAACATCCCGTATAGCTTCCACCACCTTAAATATCAGCTCAATCTTGCTCTCTCTCGCCCCTTCCTCAATTCCATATAAAAATATGGCTTTTTTCAGTCTCTCCTGCCTGTACCCCTCCGCTTCTTTCTTCATTTCATCACCTCGTCTTTCAGATGCTTCACTTCCCCTCTCAATAACTCAATTTCTTTCTCGTTATTGACCACTCTCCTGCTCGATTCCTCTGTCTTCGTTTCAAGCCATTTCTTCATGTTCCCTATCTCCCTTCTCTGCTCCTCCATCATGTCCTTTATTTCCTGCACCTTATCCCATTGACACTTTTCCTGCATCACTTCACTTACAACCACCCTGAGTGCGGCCAAATCCTCTGTGCTATATTTTCCACTGGTATTTGGGCCTGGGTTTACTTCCACCCCCCCAATAACCAGTAACACTGCTATCACTGTCACCACCAGCACCGCTTCACTCATTTTCAATCCGTCCGTCACCAATCCATTCCTGACCTCCTTCTTCTGCCTTGCCTGCCATTTCCCAATAGCGGCCCGGTACTGTTCAATGCCAACCATGTTTACAGCACGCACTTCGCTACGCAACCTCTCTCCTCGACTGCTCGAGCTAGACTGTGGATAATGGGTATGATTTTAGAAATGCAGATTTCTTCCTTTTTTTTAAGTGGTTATCTGATACCAACTTTCTATGGTCTGAAATCACAAATTCGGTTTTCCTTTCGTGGTGTCGCAGCTCATATTTCGCCAATAGATCATTATTGTCTTTGATATTGAAGGTAAAATTTCGTTCATTTTGAGACGACCATCGGTACTTTCTCTCAAAACTGTTGGTGTCAATCGTTTTCTATCGTGGCTACCTGCCGCTGACGGATTAGTTTGTCCAGATGGGCCTACTTCCTTTCAGGAATTCAAAACTCAAGTTCTCTGAGGCGAAGGATATCCGTACTGACTTTAATTATTCATAACAAAGAGTTGCCATTTAATTACAGAGAATATAAATTATCTGCATACTCATTTCGAAACTCCCCGAATCGTAGATTCACCAGCACTATTTTATCCATACACTTCGCAAAATTTTAAAAGATTCGGGTTATTGAATAATGCCATCGATACGAAGAAAATGCAACGGTTACTCATTTGAAAGTTCGTTCTGATTGCAATTATTATACTTGATCAAGAGTCGCACTGAAATATCGCTTTGCAAGTGGTTACAACGTACCTATGTTTTCAAATTGAGTTATTATTTACAGAATATTCGAGCTAATAAAAAAAATATGGTCACTTTTGTAGATAACAACTAACGGTAATTGGGAACATGCATCATTTTCAAAAATATTTTTTTTGAAAAGTATTCCAATGAAATAGTACGTAAACGTATTTCATTGTGGTATGTTGCCTTGTTTTCTACCATTAAAAAAATATTTAATAGTGCCTTTCCGCAAGGCGAGTGAAACGGCCTCTGACGTAAGCGGCGCGCTGTGACGTCACGATCCAGTACCGCATGGAGCTCTACCAGCCGTTGTGCATCAGCCGTTTCTAAAAGCCGATTGTTTATTATTCATGATTGCGAATAACTTCGAAATGACAGAAGAAAGGTTCAAAACAGCACAGTCAGACAATCTACCATGTGTGGATGTCATCATTCTTGAAAAATGTGACTTTTGTGGCCGCAGAAATTCGCGGATAACAAGCAAGTTTGTAAGTGGCGTTTTTTATATACGTGCAATGTACTGTAACCCATAGTATTAGGATAACAACGAACCTGGATAGATATCACATCACTTTCAACATTTCCTTCTAGACTGATTCCCCTATTACAGAATTACATTACATTTTCGGGCTTACAGCATTAGTAAAGTAAGAAATCGGATTTCAGCACTAACATAAACATATAGGTAGCATTATAGTACTAGTCCGCTTCTGTGGTGTAGTGGTTAATGTGTGCCACTCCCGGAGGCCCGGTTTCGATTCCCGGCTCTGCCATGAAAGTTGAAAACAAATAGTACGAGGGCTGGAACGGGGTCTACTCAGCCTCGGGAGGTCAACTGAGTAGAGGGGTTTCGAATCCCACCTCAGCCATCCTCGAAGTGGTTTTTCGTATTTTCCTACTTCTCCTCCAGGCACCTAAGGCCACGGCCGTTTCCTTCCCTCTTCCTTGTCTATCCCTTCCGATCCTCCCATCCTCCAACAAGGCCCCTGTTGAGCATAACACGTGAGGCCACCTGGGTGAGGTAATGGCCCTCCTCACCAGTTGCATCACCATACTCAAAGTCTCACGTTCCAGGACACTGCCCTTGAAGTGGTAGAGGTGAAATCCCTCGCTGAGTCCGAGAGAAAACCAACCCTGAAGGATAAACTGATTAAGAAAGAAAGAAAGAAGGAAAGAAAGAAAGATCATAGTACTATAGGGCTATAATCTATCATTCCCAAAAAAATATATATTTATGGTTGGGACAAATGGCCTACCCACTTCCGGGGCCCATGAAAGAGAATTAAATATCTTTGTGGAGGGAAAAAGTTAAACATGATAAAGATAAATATGACTTCATCTAGTTTTCACAAGTCGGGCTGAGTGGTTCAGACTGTTGAGGTGCTGGCCTTCTGACCCCAACTTGGCAGGTTCGATCCTGGTTCAGTCCGGTGGTAGTTGAAGGTGCTCAAATACGTCAGCCTCGTGCCGGTAGATTTACTGGCACGTAAAAGAACTCCTGCAGGACTAAATTCCTGCACACCGGCGTCTCCGAAAATCGTAGAAGTAGTTAGCGGGGCGTGAAGCCAATAACATTAATTACATTTGGCTTTTAACAAGCTGAGCATATCAGGAAAGAAAAGTGTCCTGGTGACATTTTAGTCGCTCAATACAGGAATGTCTTTGGGTGCTGTGACTTTTTTTTTTTTTTTGCTGTTTGCTGTTTGCTTTACGTCACACCGTCACATATAGGTCTTATGGCGACGATGGGACAGGAAAGGCCTAGGAATGGGAACAAAGCGGCCGTGGCCTTAGGTACAGCCTCATTATTTGCCTGGTGTGAAAATGGGAAACCACGGAAAACCATATTCAGGGCTGCCGGCAGTGGGGTTCAAAACCCACTATCTCCCGGATGCGAGCTCACAGCTGCGCGCTCCTAACCGCACGGCCAACTCGCGCGGTATTTTTACCCTTCGGTTTATTGACTTGGCTTGTATAACCTAAAACTAAATTGGATAATATTTTAAACACCTACATCACTATTTTCACCTGTGTGCAATTATGTTATTTATTTCATTAATGTTATGATAATTATTATAATTGAGCATTGTTAACTTATAAGACCCCAACAGACAAGCATTGGTTTTGTGTAGAGTTATACATTTGTTAAATTCACGTTGTTTCCTTTCATGATGTACACGCCTATTCTTTGTTACATTATAGAGTATTTAGATATAGCCTAAATTTCTTTACCAATTAAGCTCTTCAATAAAGACATACATAACTGTCCCATGCCAAGATAGAATTAGAGCTGTCAAAATGGTTCATAACCCCTTTGATTTATTATCTTGACATGGATCACCCAAAACATAGGTTAGGTTTGGAGAATACTTTAATAATCAGCATTATTCAATGCACTGTTTATTACTTTCATATTCCAAGATGTAATCGAAGCATTTAAATAAAGCATCATACATTAAAATTTAAAGTTTTACCACTAGAACAGCTGACATGGAAAAGTGATTTGAAAATTCAAACAGATTCATCTTACGTTAAAATCTTCAAAAAAATAAACTGTAGACTTTTCCAATATATCACCAGCATTTCTCCAACTCGCCAAAATCCATTTCTCCCTAGTTTTAGCGTCTTTGGAACATTTATAAACAATTTGTTTGGTACGGTATGCGATGTGCTATTGCACATCGGAACTCTACACCATTTATAAGTTTTCTGCCTCACTGTCTGTGCAGGATTCATTTTAAGTCTAAAATATACCACTCAGATTATTATCCAATGTATAGACCTCGAATTTAACCATACTAGACACTAACGTAAAGTAGAAATACGCGAAGTGTATCCTGCTTCTCACAGCACACTATGCGTTATTTCGTCTGCTAATTCAGTCAACCTGTACGATGACGTCAGACCAATGAGATCGCGTACTTGCGTGACGTGACATTTTCGTAGACTTTTATCATGTTTGGAGTTATTATTTGTACATTCTGATCACATTTTTGAATTCTGCATGAAATTTTGAGTCAGATTAGCATATTTTTAATTAAAACCCCGGATCATGCATGTTCCCTATTCATTTATGGCACAGTAACACCCCCAGTTGATAGAAATTAACATTAGTTTGTCACTACCGGTGATCGCAAGATTTCATGGTTTAAAACTGACCCATAAAAGTGAGATAACAACTTACACGGACGAGAGGGTATTGATCCCTTTGATACGAGTTGTCATTCATTAAATACGACTGTATTCGATGCGCTATTTGCAGCTTTCTATGCACTTTATCTCACTTCTGGCAGACATTTTTCTAAACTATTCCACTAACATGAACTGGGCCTAATGTAATTAGAATTTCTACTCAAATCGTTAAACTAAATCTGAACTGACTGCATAGAGTGGTTGGTTGAAGTCTTCGTCTTCCATGATTAAGGTTGCAGGATCGAATCCCGTAATAGTTAGTTAGGATTTACGAGTTCCGGTACTTTAATGTGAGAAACTCGTATCACGTTAAAGAGACCCCCTTCAAGCCAATACTGAAGCACTCCAAAATCTTTGAAGTATATGACAATGAAGTACAATACGATAAACACTTTCTTGGACAAAAATAATGGCTGGCAGTAATCCGAAAATTTGTTTAAAGTAACGGGACAAAATGTGTGACGGAAGTGTAACCATAGCAACAGTGAAGGCGGTGTTGTAAGCTGTGGGTGGAGGGTCAGACAATATCATCTAGCAACCAGCCCGCCTGGTGGCCATAATCGATAAGTGTGTATGGTCTGACACCGTGGTTAGCCGGTTTGAGTCCAGTTGGTCGAAAAAAAATTTCACCATCAGAATGTTGGCCGGCAGGGCAGGGGAGGCGCTGGTATACAATTGATAATCACTAGATTGCGTGCCAAAAGCCTGGATTAAATTCCAAACCCCTCCACAGTGCTCATATGGAGTGAGGGCATATGACGCTGTTTATAGTAATTCGTCCGTCGTATGAGGACGTAAAGTTTTGAGCAGACTCCTTGGCGTTATTCGACAGAAGTAGGTTACCTGCTGACACGAGGTTTCATCCTCTCCTACGTCATCATCATCATCATCATCATCATCATCATCATCATCATCATCATCCCACATCCAGACGCGCAGCTAGCCTACAGACGTCAACAGAAAAACCTACACCACGCGACCTGAACATGTCCTCAGACACCCCCGCACTAAAAACCATACGATAAATAAAATAAAAAATCTAGCAACCGTGCAGGCTATATCTTATGGCTGGTTGCCATCTGAAATTAGCATCCGTTGATGGATGGCCATGACCGGGAGACGTATTTATGATCATTAAATTTTCGCAAAGAGTAAAGCGAGATTTTTTCTCCCACAAAGGTGTGCGACTGAACTTATTTAGCGGATAAATTTGTATCTCGCTGTGATTTTTCTTCCATTCTTCCGTCCATGCAATGGTGGTTCTCATTTTGGGGTTTTCAGCAATATTATATATATATTGGGCTTTACGTCGCAGGTCTCATGGAGACGATGGGCCAGGAAAACACTAGGAGTGGGAAGGAAGTGACCACGGCCTTTATTAGGCTACAGCCCCAGCATTTGCTTGGTGTGAAGATGGGAAACCACGGAAAACCACCTTCATGGCTGCCGACAACCGAGTTCGAACCCACTATCTCCCGAATGCAAGCTCGCAGCTGCGCGCCCCTAACCGCACGGCCAACTCGCTCGGTATGATGTTTGTTCACCATCGTTCTAAAGCTAGACCTGTTCCATACATTTTCAAATGTTAAGCTAATTTCTTGAAGTTTTTTTTTTCAATTTCGATTATCCAATTATTCTGGACTGTTAGTTAGGCCTTTTTACAATTGCTTTACGTCGCACCGACACAGATAGGTCTTATGGCGACGATGAAATAGGGAAGGCCTAAGAGTGGGAAGGATGAGGCCGAGACCTTAATTTAGGTACAACCCAGCATTTGCCTGGTGTGAAAATGGGAAACCATGGAAAACCATTTCCAGGGCTGCCAAGAGCGGGATTCGAACCCACTATCTCCAGGATGCAAGCTCACAGCTGTGCGTTCCTAACCGCACGGCCAACTCCCCCGGTGAAGGCATAATTAGTAAGTATTTCATCGTCCATTTTTTAATATGGCTATACCGAGCTCGATAGCTACAGTCGCTTAAGTGCGGTCAGTATCCAGTATTAGGGAGATAGTAGGTTCGAACCCCACTGTCGGCAGCCCTGAAAATGGTTTTCCGTGGTTTCTCATTTTCACGAGGCAAATGCTGGGGCTGTACCTTAATTTAGGCCACGGCCGCTTCCTTCCCACTCCTAGCCCTTTCCTGTCCCATCGTCGCTATAAGACCTATCTGTGTCGGTGCGACGTAAAGCAACTAGCAATATATATATGGCTATAACATTTCAATCGTCTTTTTCGAATAGTGGCTATAACATTTCATTGGTCTTTTTCGAATAGTCTAATATTTTCTCGGAATCCTGGGTAACTCAGGAGACACCCTTTTCATCCACACCCCTTCTGTGCATATTGGGTCAAAGATTTTCCTAAGGATTTTACTTTCTCGTTTTTCTAAATTTTTAGTTAGCGATCTGCCTCCAATGATTTCAAGGTTTCTGATGCGTATAATGCCTCAGGATTAATTACTATATTATAGTGTTTTACAGCGTTTCGAGATACTGATGTTTAATTGGAGTTTTCCACATCAATCCTCTCAATGTTAATACAGAGTAGCACATACATGTGCTCTGATACACGCTTGAAGGCATTTATCATCCACAATGTCTTCAAGCGATTCTTGATTCAATTTGTCCCATTCATCATTGGCAATTCTGTGTAACTCTTGCAGGTTACGTACTTGATCACATCAAGAACAGCATGTTTCAATTTACTCCCGAATTGTTCAGCTGGGTTCATGTCTAAGAAACAACTTGAAAATTCCATTTGGATGATACGCAAGACAAAGTAATATGTTAACGATAACTGCATGAAGTATTCCGGTCTGCACAGAACATTCAAAACAGCAAAATACTGAAACTAACTAAAAGGATGATGAGTATAGTTGGCAACGAACTGAACAATCGGCTTATAGGCCTACATAAATATCAGTTCACAGTACCTAGTAATTTGGTTGCAAAATCACACGATCAGGTCTACCAAGAGAAGAAATTATCTGCCATACTATATTTACTCGAAGAAGGAATCATTTAGTACGGACTTTCATTTACAGTACAATAAAAAAACAGATGTCCTGGAGAAATGTAATTTTATTGAAGATTAGCTGATGTACCCGTGCTTCGCTACGGAATTCTACAATGTATACAGAATTCTAGCTTGGGTATGAATGAATGAATACAACTCTTTATTGCCCACCCTAATGTACACCATCGGTTTACAGGCAATAAAGACCGTGAAATACACATAAACAAAAAAAAAACCCACAATGAACTAACAGACTATTATATATCTTGTAAAACTTCTTACTATCTACACTAAAACTATTTACTATCTACTCTACTCATTTAGCGGTGCCCGCACCGGCGGACTCCAGACCATGTACTGCACCACCTTGCCTAAAACTATTGAGATGCCTCTGACATGCGAGGAACACCTACCGCATGTTAGGGCATCCCCTACCTCAATTCTAATGTACTAACACATATTATACTATCTACCTAGCTTGGGTAGTGTACACGTTGTTAGTAAGATTGTATGAAATTGCATAACTCTTAACGTTACCCTAGAAACGCGACGGGAAAGTCACCAAACACCTTTTCTCATATGAAGACTGAGTTAGGGAATTTTCACTGTAATGGTAGACCCGCTCGCATATCATCAGTCACAATCAGGTTGAGGAGCTTTCATTATAATTGTAAACACTCACTCTCCACCTGCCTTTTTACATCCTCAGAAAGACTGTCTTAGTGGTTTTCCCAACTGAAATAAATATAACAACGACATCAGTAGCAATGGCGCGATTAAACGGAATGCTTTCATATGAAATATTCGATCATATGAAAAACCACACATTTTCTTACTTTTAACGAACAGGACTAAGCTGCCGATCTAACAGTCCAAAGTTCCAGAGCTGGAATGACCAAGTCGCAGACTGCCGTGAGCCGTGAACACTCTTCGTTCATTTTCGGTGGGGAGGGGTTCGAATAGTGGCGACTCCCAGGGCAAAAACTATGCCCTTTTACTCTCTGTTTCCTAGGAGTACGCTGTGAGTCGGAAAGTATCTATTCACTACACTGGCGGCGGAAAAATCTATCTGACTTTGAGGCAAATTTTTCCTCCAAGCCAGAGGAGAAACCTCTTCACTGCTAATTTGGAATTTAATAAAGGTGAAGAGGGAGAAGCTTTGCTTAAGAAACGGCTCTTTTCAGGGTTGAATTTTTAGTTATTTAGTGAATTGTGTTGCTATAATTTGGAATAGCCATAATTGTGATTCTAGACCATACTACTACTACTACTACTACTGTACTAAGTGAGCCTCTGCCTTAAGTAGGCAGACTGCTCGTTCAAAACAGCGCGTCAGAGTAGGGATCGAATATCTGGAATACTATGATGAACCAGTGTGTTACGTACCAGCAGTATCAGAAAATGTATGAACCAGAGGAATGGCATGCTAAAGAAGAAAGTTTTCTAACTCCCCGTCTATTTCCCGCCAGTATTCCGTCAGGCTATTATACTCGGTACGCAGCAGTAATCCCATCTATCGGAGTTGAGAGGCAGCATAAGAGACAAAGAACATCACAACAAACAATGGTCAATGTAATGTTATTGTTGATCAATGTTATACGCTTTTGATATTGCAGGCCTTCACATTTAGTTTTCTTCCGACTCTGAAATACCACTCTTATCATAGTCGGTACGTTAAAACTGAATAAAACATAAATGACCGGAAATTGATTTCTCTATAACTTTTCTTATGTAGTACTTTTCGATAGGACGAATAACATGGGTATTTAAAAGTTACATTTTAGGCGCCTTCCCCTAAACTACAATTTCATCCAGGGTGAATAAAATTGTTTATAGGTTAGACTGTAGTTTCTTATTCCCCGACTCTATATACCGATTTTCATTCAATTCTGTTAACCCACTTTCTCGTGGCTCGGCGTTGATATGGACTTAGCAACAAAAATACAACTACATGAATATCTGTGTTATCATAGCCGGTACGGTAAAAATGTATGCAAATGGTAGGAAATTTAATTCTATATATCTTTGGTGATGTAGTATTTATCGATACGACCACTGATAATATAAATGTTTGAGAATTGCATTTTAGGCCTTCCACTGAACTACCATTTCACTCAGCGTGAATTAAATGCTTCATAGCCTAGATTGTAGTGGCTCATTCTCCGACTTTGCATACCAAATTTTAATGAGATAGGACCACTAATAATGTAACTATTTAAGAATTAAGTTTTTGGCCTTCCCCCAAACTACCATTTCACTCAGCATGAATAAAATTATTCATAGCCTAGATTGTAGCGACTTATTCCCCGAATGTGCATACCAATTTTTATTAAGATAGGACCACTAATAACATAAATATTTGAAAATTAAATTTTAGGCCTTCCCCTAAACTACCATTTCAATCAGCGTGAATAAAATTATTTATATCATAGCTTGTAGCGACTTATTCTTCGACTTTGTATGCCGATTTTTATTAAATTCTCTTTAGCCGTTCTCTAATGATGCGTGTACAGACAGACAGACAGACAGACAGAAATTACGGAAAAGTAAAAATTGTATTTCCTTGTTACTGTGGTCATGACCGATACAGAAATACCATTCTTTTCAAATTCTGAGCAATGTACAGACAAAACTCTTATTTTATATATATAGATATCTGAAATGGGACCAAAATATAAGATTTTTTAAAAGTCCTTCACTGTCCACCCACAGTATAGTATTACTTTCAACTAGATGCAGCACCAACACTGATGAATCTGACGGTAGAAGGCCGTAACTGCAAGCTTCGCCAGCATAGTTCAACTCCGTACAATGTTAAATGGACATAGTCCCATCGCCCTAAGCATGCGAAAGTGCACACGAATAAACCAACTTCCTCCATCAAGGGGAATTTTCAAACTTTCGTACTCCACTGCGTATTACAAGCGAGAGAAACATGTATTTAAAATGGAGCTGTGCAAGCATGTGGACCGTATCAGCCACGCCATGCCGCACACTTTCTCTTGCTTCCCTCTCAGCGCATCCTGGGCGTGATGTGCTCAGCTTTCAACAATGACAGTAAACGGTACTGTACGAGCCAGTGAGCAGACGAGTGAGTCAATGAAAGTGTTTTCAACGTGCTACAGTGGACAAGTACGCCTCTTTTAAGTATTTTCTATGACGTTTAGAAATACTATGCTCAAATAATAGCAGACGGCTCTTGTGCCAACGGTCCTCCGTTTAACCGGTAGAATATCAGCTTTTTCCAGAGTTATTCTTCATGGTGGTGATGGTGATAATTGTTTAAAGAGGAAGTACAATTGGGCAACCATCCTCTATTAACACAAATCAGAGGAAAAAATGAAAGGGATCCGAAACTTCAAGAAATGAAGGTATCAGCCAAAGAAAGGCAGGGGCCACGGAGGGCGTGAAAATGAAAGACTCCCTAGGCCTCGAATGTTCTAATACCGTCAGGATCGGCAAAGAACACGAGTTGACCAAGAGAGGTGGTATAGGAAAGAGGTGGTAGATGAAAGTAAGGAGCCTAGCAGAATTATTCTTAATGGGCATTAAAGTATCGACCCACTGCTCAAAGACACTGTCGTGAGGTACACTCTAGAATGAAGTACGGTGTGCTAAATGATATTAAATAGTGAACTACTTTTGCATTATCGAGGCCAAAAGAATGTTTCTTTTCAACACACATGTCTAGCCGAGTTTAGTAACAAAATCACAGAACATTCTCCCGCCCCAAAAAACAATATTACAGAACCAGCAATTTTGCTGCAGTGTATATCCTTATTATTGGAAATGTCAATGCTGTTTCAAACCCAGTGGGTCAATGAAAATACTTTTCTTCGGTAGGCGTAGCTCAGGGCCAAAGAGACGGCTGTGAAACTGCGATGCGCCTGCTTCTGGCTCAAGTCCAACTACGGTCATGCGTGTTTATGTTACTTTCAATTGTGAGTTCATTTCATAATATAGTCTAGTGTACCTAACAAACGTTACACATACTTGCGAATATGAAAAAATTCATTAAAAGTAAGTTTCAACATGTTTTTTAAATACACGAAATGTGAAATGGCTGAATTATAAACCAAGATCGAAAGCCAAAATGTGAACAATTAGAAGTGTCAGGCTGCATTATATAAAACATAGGATTTGGTAGTGAAAATTCAAACAACGGCAATTCTTTGACAACGAATGTTTAATAAAAGTAGGTACCTTTGGATGCAAACATGCACGTTTCGTAGAAGTTCGACTGTCTGCACGTAAGAAGTTCCTCGAAGGCGTTTTCCATGGTTGTTTCACTGTTGTAGACTTTCCCCACCAAAAAAATAAAAATAAAAAAGTTTAACACTGTAGTCGGATGGTGAGAGATATGAGAGGTCTAGGTCTCGTAGGTACGATAGATGAGAAAGAGACCCCACAGTCTAAGTTGTGTAATTATGGACTGTTGTTGTCACTTGACACATGTAGTTGCGCGCTTTCACGAAGTACAATAATGGAACTTCCCCATAACGTACATCGATTGGAAATGTAAAAATATCTGCTATTAAGAAGTAACCACTGGGCGAGTTGGCCGTGCACGTAGAGGCGCGCGGCTGTGAGCTTGCATCCGGGAAATAGTAGGTTCGAATCCCACTATCGGCAGCCCTGAAGATGGTTTTCCGTGGTTTCCCATTTTCACAACAGGCAAATGCTTGGGTTGTACCTTAATTAAGGCCACGGTCGCTTCCTTCCCACTCCTAGCCCTTTCCTATCCCATCGTCGCCATAAGACCTATCTGTGTCGGTGCGACGTAAAGCCCCTAGCAAAAAAAAAAAAAAAAAAAAAAAAAAAGTAACCGCTATAGGAACTAGTTTTGTACAACAAAATGTTATTACACAATGTTTTACAGAAATAATTATATACATTCACAGTAAAATATTCACCTAATCCAGGGCTAAACACTTTACTTTTATGAACATTTGACATTTTTTATAACTGTAACAAACACTCCTTTACCATAAACTTTAATTTTTCACACCTCTTTCTAAATGTACTGTAAAATTTTACAAAACGTCCCCTTATTTATCCTTGGATAGATCCAGATGATTTGAAATAATCCTTTTTTTTCTTTCTATTTCGTACACATTCGATATTTCAACTTATCCATTCAATGCTATCATTTGTATTTCTGTGCCATTTTAACACACTTTACAAGAAACTGTACAGCAAGCACTTTGTCAAACGATGAGCTGCAACACCAAATCATAACAATTACTCCGCGACGATACAAATTGTTACCTCACAATTCCAGGAATTGAAATTTCTTTCACGCTGCCCGTTATTTAGAAGTTTGAAATTATCGCTGAAGTATAGTTTTTGGTGTCCGCGTCCGTTACTGAGAATGCCCGTTATTTATAATTAATGTATCATTTCAAACCACGTATTTCTTCTGGGAAATTAAACATATCCGTTGTTTAGAGGTATCTGTTATAAGAAGTTCCACTGTACTACATCTCTGTTGATCAATCTCAACCATTTAACATGTGAATTCTCATGCATTTCATTCATGGCATTTCAAGAAGGAAGGTGAATAATACCCACTACACACCACCAAACATTCGCTGTTATCTTCCTTGCATGAAAATTCCGTTTCGGCATGCGTTTTTTTGGGCCCTGTCAGCAGTTAGCCATTGTGCAGAATGGCGAGAATTATCGCAAACGTCCATTTTATCGTCACTTGTTACTATTCCGTTCAAAAATGGAACAATTCTGTGTCGAAAGAGAGCAGAGAAGAAGTCTTGTGTCATGTCAAGTGTCATGGGGAACCCACTTATCAAGATTCTTAACTTTTACGAGCACTGGCATTGACGGGCATTTTTAATGACTGTCGTGTAGTCTACGCCTAATGTCACTACTGTCTCAGTTTGCCTAAACTCGGGCGCCACTTCTGCTATATCGCAGGATCGGCATTTTTGGAACCATCGCTGTACGGTTCGTTCGTTTACTGTGTCCGTTCTAAAATAATGCTCTGTTTATGTTACTGGCTGCCTCTGTTGCGTCGAAGCCAATATCAACTATTAAAGAACAAGTACTCTAGTTTGCTAACTTTCATGTTGTTTCTATTCTAAACATAAACTACGACTGAAATAATCCCATGTGTGCCATACATCGGGTACGGCGATAGCCGAGTGGCATAGTCACTGGCTTCTTACCAAGGCAGACGCGTTTCGAATCCCGGCCAATGCATGTGAGATTTCTTAAATAAAACGTCACGTCCCTGTGGTTCTGATTCCACGTAAAACTGGAGGTACCGTAGCTATGATTACGTTATCAACAGTCTCGTAAAACTGCAGGCTTTCTTAAAATGTGAAGAAGACGCGGGGGAACGATCACTCGAAGAATTAATTGAGTGAAAAGAGAATAAAACAGACGATCGGAAGCCTAGGCCTCGAATGCCCTCAACGAACTGAAAAAAACAGAACAACGCCCTGCTTCCACTCATCTTCGCTAGATGGCATTACTGCTGCAATTACAAGGAAACAAAACCGTCAATGACAGGCACGACAGCTAGCCTAGTACAGAATTTAGTAGGGTTTTTTTTTTTTTGCTATCTGTATTTTAGAAGCCATAAAATATGCAAAAATATCATAACTTAATGGAAATAAATTTGTGTACAAAACCTATGTCTAATTATCATATCTCCCCACCCCCCGCTCCGGGATTATCACTGAAAATCATTGCAGCTCAGAACAGTGCACTGTCGATCATCATAGTTCTCAGGCATCCAGCAGTGGTAAACAGACCTGGAGTACTCACGTTGTCGGCCACTGGTCGCACCGTATGATGCTTTCCTCACCCATCACAATATCCTAACGTTCCTCTTTTTGATTACTACTTCTGCTTCTGTCGTCTTAAATCTTCGCCGAAAACATCTTCCAATGGTAAAGAGGTCCGCTATGAAATTAATAATTTTCCCACATCACAGAATAGCGATTTCTTTATTCACAGGATCTAGTCGTTGGCAAAAAGAAATAAAGAATAATCAGAAAGAGACTACTTTGACTATACCTACTGCTGATTTCATCTACAGTATGTGGCAAATGAAAATGACAAGACTGTGGGACATGTGAAATGCAAATGCAAAAATGTGTACGCTACCTGAAAAATAACGAGATTCAGACCTACGGATAAATACGTACAGCATACATACATACATACATACATACATACATCATTATAGATCGTTATGCCTTTCAGCGTTCAGTCTGCAAGTTTCTGTGAATTTCCTAAACGTCGCCACGATCCTCTATTTGCAACTAGTGCTACTGCTTCATTTACACTAGTGTCCAAAAGTTGAACATAATCACTAAACGAGGCCATACCGCCTGATAGGAATGTCAGACGGATTGCTGAACAAACGGAAGCTGAATCACACACCGTATGTCACATAACTTGTCCAAAAAATAAAATCAGTGTCAGAAAGGTTCTGATAGCTAAGGTACACCTTTGACAACAACTAACAAAACTTGGCAATGTCTTCCACAACAAAATATGCTGTTAATAGGGTGTATGGCTACCCATAACGGCCACATATGCTTCGCAGCGACGTGGCATGCTATCTTATCAGATGGTCCAAGAGCTCTTGTGGCAGTCAATCCCATTCCTCCGAAAGGGCAATGCGAAGGTCTTGGAGGGTCCTTGGTGGAGGCTGACGTTATGCAATTCGCCTCCCTAATGCATTACAGGCATGTTTTATAGGTTTCATATCCGCGGACCTCGCTGGCCAGTCCATGCGATGAATGTCTTCCCCAGACAGAAATTCATCCACCAGAACAGCGCAGTGCGGTCGGGCATTATCGCCCATCAAGAGGAAGTCTGGACAAACCGCACCTCTGAAGAGTCGAACATGTGGCTTCAGTAACTCATCCCTGTATCTCTGAGAGTTAACAGTGTTCCTCGGACCACCCATGAAGATGTGCAGGTCCGTACGGCCATTCAATATGATGTCGCTCCATACCATGACGCTACAACCTCCATTTTGGTCCCGTTTCACGATATTCCTGTGGTTGTATCGGCTACCCGCTTTTCTCCAGATTAATGTGCGACGGGAATCTTTCTGCAAACTGAAGCGGGATTCGCCTGTGAAGAGCTCATACCTCCGTCCATTCATGGTCCAGTTTCGATGTTGACGGCTCCACATTAAACGGGCCCGTCTCTGTGCTGGAGTGAGCGGGACGCACATCGCTGGACGTCGAGCAAACAGCCCTGCTGTTCTGAGCCTCCGGTACACAGTTTGTCGGGAAACGAAAACCCCTGAGACGGCTGCAAGCTCTGCCGACAACTGTCATGCAGGTGCACTCCGATTTCGTCGGGCGGTTAAGGCCAGATATCGGTCCTGCTGTGGGGTGGTTACCCTTGGTCGACCTGGTACTGGCCTACGACTAACATCTCCTGAGTCTCGAAATCGTCTCCAGAGCCTGGAAATGACACTTTGTGGCATATTCAGGATACGGCGACTTCGGTCTGTCTCTGGCCTGCTTCCAAACGGCCGAGTATTCAACGCTGAAAACGGGGTCCAATTGGCGTCGTTGTGCCATTATGTTGTCACGTTCACCACGAGGCTACACTCCGCACACTATAACAGGGCAAACACGACTGAGGGAATATAGGGCGCAGGCACTGGCTGTGTTTACCTTGCGGGTACGCCGCTAGCCAAAGCAGGAAACACTCCTTTCCTACACAGAGCGAACACGTAAGGTTGATAGGTGCATATGTTGTGCGATTTGCGGTCTATTTCCTGTTGCCCTGCTTACTCGTAACTTATGATTAACTTTTGGACCCTAGTGTAGTTCTACACCTCTTACCCTTAAATCGTTAGAAACTGAGTCTACCCATCGTCGTCATGGTCTCTTGCTTCTCTTGCCTTCTATAACAGAGTCCATTATTCTCCTAGGTAACCTATCCTCCTCCATTCGCCTCACATGACCCCACCACCGAAGCCGGTTTATGCGTACAGCTTCATCCATCGAGTTCATCCATAACTTAGCCCTTATCTCCTCATTTCGAGTACCCTTCTGCCATTGTTCCCACCTGTTTGTACCAGCAATCATTCTCGCTACTTTCATGTCTGTTACTTCTAACGTATGAATAAGATATCCTGAGTCCATTCAGCTTTCACTCCCGTAAAGCAAAGCTGTTCTGAAAACAGACCGATGTAAAGATAGTTTCGTCCGGGAGCTGACTTTCTTCTTACAGAATACTGCTGATCGCAACTCCGAGCTCACTGCATTTGCTTTACTGCACCTTGATTCAGTCTCACCATGTTACCATACTGGGAGAAAACACAACCTAAATACTTGTTCCTGTTCCAGCTTTGTATCACCAATCTGACATTCAATTCTCTTAGATTCCTTACCTACTGACATCAATCTAGTTTTGGAAAGGCTAATTTTCATACCGTACTCATTGCACCTATTTTTAAAGTTCCAAGATATTGGACTGCAGGTTTCAGGCACAATCTGCCATTAAGACCAAGTCGTCAGCATAGGCCAGACTGCTTACTACATTTCCACCTAACTTAATCCCTCCCTGCCACTTTATACTTTTCAGCAGATGATCCATGTAAACTACTAACAACCCCTGTAAGTACTCTGAACCAAGAACTCATTCTACCACTGCAGCCCAATTGTCAACATAAATGCCTTTGATTTTAATAATCTACTCTCAATCCCATAGTCCCCTAGTATGGCGAACATCTTTTCCCTCGGTGCCCTGTCATATGTTTTCTCTAGATCTACGAAATATAAACATAACTGTCTATTCCTCTCGTAGCAGTTTTCAATTACCTAGCGCATACTTAAAATCTGACCCTGACAGCCCCTCTGTGGTCTGAAACCATACTGGTTTTCATCCAACTTCCTCTCAACCACTGATCGCACCGTCCCTTCCAAGATGCCAGTAAATACTTTGCCTGGTATGCTAATCAATGAGATACCTCGATAGTTGTTGCAATCCTTCCTGTTCCCTTGCCTTTAGATAGATGTAATTACTGCTTTTGTCCAATCTGAAGGTACCTTATCAACACTCCATACTAATCGTATTACTCTATGAAGCCATTTCATCCCTATCTTCCCACTATGCTTCACCATTTCAGGTCTAATTTAATCTATTCCTGCTGCTTTATGAAAACTGTGTTTATTTGCCACCTTTTCCACTTCCTCAAGCGTAATTTCACCAACATCATTTTCTTCCTCCCCATGAGCTTGGTTGTTCGCAACACCACCAGGAAGATTTCCTTTTACGCTGACAAGATTTTCAAAATAATCCCTCCACCTCTCCAGTAATTTCCTGGGACCCATGAGTTCATCTGAATGGCCTAAAACACTGTTCATTTCCTTTTTCCCTCGATTCCTACGGTTCTTTATTACTGTCCAGAAAGGTTTCCCTGCTGCTTGACCCAGCCTTTCTAGGTTATTACCAAAATCTTCCCACGACTTTTTGGATTCAACAGCTATTAGTTTCGCTCTGTTTCTTTCATCTACATACAATTCCCTCTCTGCTTCAGCCCTTGTTTAGAGCTATTTGTGATAAGCCTTATTTTTACGTTTACCAGATGCTCTCGTTTTATCATTCCACCAAGATGTTATATTTTCCGATCTTTGCATACAGTTGTTCCCAGGCAGTCTCTTGCTGTTTCTACTACAGCATCCCTGTATGCCACCCATTCTCTTTCTATATCCTGAACCTGCTTACTTTTCACTGTTCGAACTTTTCACTAATCATATCCATGTAGTTCTGTCTAAATTCGTCCTGGAGATTTTCGACCCTTATTCGCTTGCAGGCTGATTTCACTTTTTCTATCCTAGGCCTAGAGATACTTAGTTCACTACAGATCAGATAGTGGTCTGTATCATCGAAAAATCCCCGAAAAACCCGTTCATTCCCAACGCACTTCCTGAATTCGAAGCGGGTAAAGATTTACGTGCCTTAAAAAGAAACTACGTTGCGTGCAATAGTATTCCTGATGAACAGCCCTACTCCACACTCTGCCCTTCCCTTTTTAACACCCGTCACGTACACTATAAAATCTCCTATGTCTTCCTCATTATCTCCCCTTACCCGAATATTACTTACTCCTAGCACATCCAGGTGTGTCTTCTTCGCTGACGCAGCCAGTTCTTTTTTCTTTCATTCTTCCATAAATCCCATTAATATTGATAGCTCTCCATCGAATTACATTTCGTTCGCCATGTTTCCAAGGAGTCCCTCGTCTGTCAAATAGGAGTGGGATTCCGTTACGCCCACGGGTCCGAGGTTTGCTTAAAATGTTCCGAGCTCGGTAAATTCATGAAACAGGATGCTACCCTACTTACACATAGTCCAAGTGAGGATCTCTCCTCTAACGGGTTAGGAACGACCGGTGGATTGTATAATCCTAGCCGCCTGAGCACAAGGAGGGTCATGGCTCAGAATAGGTCCGAGATGTCCACTCCCATTCCGTAGCAACTGTTATCCCGACTGTCAGGACCACTTACTAGGCCACTCAGCCGTTGTCTAGGGTTCACGAAGTAGGACGTGACTACAGTAACCAACACCATAAACCACACGTACAGCAAATAGTAAAAAAAAAACGTTTTAAATACTAATGTTAAAAGCTGTTATATTTATAATTAAACTTGAAAATATTAACACACTGAAAGGGATTCTTATAATTTCAATAATGAAATTACAGGATGTTTATCTTGGTTATCTCCCCGGGGTTTATTTTCATCTGAAAGCTGGGGGAACATGAAACTCAGACAACCAGGCTTAGAGGCTCAGGTAATAAAGCCCAAGGTAGAGGTTCGATCCTAGATCGGACCGATTGTACAGTAGAACCTCGTTATATCGACCTCCTTCAACGTCAACAGAGTCGAACTGGAAGAAAAATAGGGAAAGTATTTAAGATATTTGTTTTACAGCGATAGACAATTTGGATAATAGCAATAAAGCTAAAAGCGATTCGCTAACGGCACTCCAAACTGACGCACCAGAAGCTTACGAGTTACTTTTCCAAGAAGTAGACTTTACTGTGTATGTGTCTGTTACGTGTGGTAATGAGTTTGTAATCTGTAAATATGTTTCAAACGTGTTTTGTTTAATATAAAGGAAATTTTCTCTAAGTGTGTTGTCTTTGATTGATTCTTCCCACATTCTCCAGATTTTCGTTATTCCGGATCGTCTCCGGTTCCAACTGATCGGACTTAGGTTTTCCTGTATTGAAAGGCGCTCAATTACGTCAGCCTCATGTTCGTAGATTTACCAGCACGTGAAGATATACTGTAGGATGAAATTCCGGCATCTCAGGTCTATGAAAACCATAAAAGTACTTAATGGGGTGTAAATTTGATTGATTGATTGATTGATTGATTGATTGATTGATTGATTGATGATTGTTGTTTAAAGCGGCTTAACATCTAGGTCATCGGCCCCTAATGGTACGAAAGGAGACGAAATGAAATGACAAAAAAAACACAATCTTCCACTGACAACAATTCAAGACGGACGGACGGACGGGAATGGAATGAACGGACGGACGGACGGATGGATGAAATGGATATGAATTTAAAACGATCAGTGGAACCGACCCACAGAGCCTCACATGCACAGAACCTGGCGTAAAACAATAGTATTACTGACTAAGGGACTGCTTCTATAGCACGATACTGAATCGATGATACTTGTAGTCGAAAGGAGTCCAAAATCCAAGTCATCGGCCCCTCACAATGGTACTTATCGCTAGAAAAGTAGAACCATAGTATTTGTCATGTTGCGGTACTAATCAAGAGTAGCGTAGACTCGTGGCATTCCACACATTATGGTACTACTCACAGGTAATGAAATTCGCACATGCATTACAGACCTACTGTGTTTCGCACATTGCGGCGCCATTGACAGGCAACGCAAACCTATGGTGTTCCTCACATAAATATACTAACCACAGGGACTCGTACTATTCCGTGGTGTTCCTCATATAGTGGGTACTAATCGTAGGCAAGCCAGAACAATGGGTTCCGTCATCCCATGGTGTCGCTCATATTGTGCTACTAATCACAGGTACTGTAAAAACCGTCGCGCTCTCGTTTGCTACTAATCACAAACCTATTTGGTACCTATAGTGGTACTACGCGCAAGGTAACGCGACCCATGGTGTTCCCCGCGTGGTGCTACTAATCACAAGGAGTTTCATGGTTCTAATATAATCCCCTTGGTCGCCCCTTTTAGTCGCCTCTCACGGCAGGCAGGGGATACCGTGGGTGTATTCTTCGTCTGAGCCCCCCACCAACAAGGGGTTGTGTGTTTGGTCCGCAAGAGGTATTTTATTTCCCTCATATCCACCGGCAAGCCGGTTACGGGCCCCCTATCCGCCACCTGGGACGCGCCACGTGGGAGTATCACCTCTCCCCCTGCTACGCCAGCGTAGTAGGTTCGTGGAGGTGTAAATTTATTGTTGTTATTACATTTAGACTCGTATAGGCACGATTTAGTGTACGTTATCAAAGATGGTGGGGATAGTGGTGGTTGTTTTAAGGGGATAAAACAAATTGGAGAATGGACGGACTGTAGAGAACTTAAGACAGCACAGTTCTGATTCTCGAAAGACATGCCCCTATAACGTGCCTTGAATGGGCCTTTATCAGTCGCAAGTTGTAGAATAAACATAATATATTTGGACATATGTATTATTCGGGAAGTTTTACAAAGGTGCTTGGGGAAAAGTTTAAGAGGCTGCGTATTACTCTTGCTATTAATCGATCACGTCTTATCACAGTTATACAACTTGTCCCAAATCTCCAATACGAATCAATAACAACAGTTGCTCGTTCAAGTACCACGCACTGCATCCTGGGATAAAACAATATGGCTATTATGAAATTGATTAGACAAGTAAGGAGGAATCTCAACCTTGGCCGGGGCTCGGTGGACAAGGAAAGCATCTGGCCACTGTCCAGACGGCTCGACAAGGGGCCAGTCGTTCACGTTCCCGAGCGACGCGACGATCCGTACGAATTATCAGCACCGCGGAGCACACAGCCGTCAATGTGTACTCAACCTTGTTTACTCTTCGCCACCAGTCTCCATCACAACTAGATTATCGCGTGGAGACGACAGATAAGTCAAATCATTTAAAAGACAAACAGTGAAATACTGCCGAGGTACCTATTTACAATGAAGACCAAATTAGAATTCAATGTAAACACTAATACTGCAGCACAACAGAAGCAAGCGATGAACAGAGATAGATAGATAGATAGATAGATAGAAATTAACTCATTGCTTTATTTACATATTTACAGGACTTTGTTTCTTAAAATAACATTTCCTCAAATAACATAGTAAATAATTCTTATAATAAATTAAACTCATAACTACTTGCTAGTGGTTTAACGTCGCACAAACACATCGATGATTTCGGCGACGGAAGGATGGGAAAGAGCTAGAATTGGGAAGGTACCGACCGCGGCCTTAATGAAGGTACAGTCCCAGCATTCGCCTAGTAAGAAAATAGGAAACTACGGAAAACCAGCTTCAGGGCTACCGCCGGTCGGACTCGAACCCACTATCTCCCGAATGCAAACTCAGAGCTATGCGATCCTAAGCGAATTAGCTCAATATAATAGTTCTGCTGGCAAAAAAAGAACCAGCGTAAACACTAGAGAGTTTGAGATTAAGACGTCGATATCTATCTATCTATCTATTAGTAATACTACTAATAAATACTATTAACATAGCGTAAAGACACCACGGCGTCTGGCCTAAACTGTGGTGTGGCGGTCGATATGTGCTTCACAATGCAATAACTCGTATTGTACACCGAAGTTCACTTTATTGTTACGTTCGTGAATCTGTGAATGTTCATGGGGCATTCCTTTGATTGAAAATAATGCTTCAGATCTCCACACAGAATAAAACGAAGGCAATTATGCATTTTGAACGGCTGAATCTATTACGAACGCCAGCTCACCACTCAAAAACCTCCAGAGTTTTCAATAATAATGGTGATGAATAAATTTTATCTCCACGACCCTCTTCAAAGTCTAGGTTAGACTTGGCGAGATACCACTCCCTTTCACAATACTAGATATGACGCTTCTGCAGCATAATGATTTCGTGTAGTTCGCTCTTTCGTTGTTAGTCAGCACGGCATTTTAATGAGTTTCTATATTTTTAAATACATTCTTATTGTTGTGACGGGGACATGCCTTGTTATTAAACGGGTTGTGTGTCGGGTTACAAGGGCAATTATGAGCAGAGATGGGAAGTATACAAGAAAAAAGTAATTAGGCTGAATTACAGTTACCTCAAAAAATTTCTCGATTACAAATTACTTTTTCAACAAGAAATCAGTAAAATTACAACTATTTTACAGAACGCTAGTCTTAAGGAAATCACTGACTTTTTTTCGCATGAAGCTGTAATAATACTAAAGCCAGCAAGGCGAAGATCTTCATTTTTTAAAGCATACAGACATTACATGCTGAGACTAAACACATGAGCTCGGAAGTAAGAAAAAAATTATGCTTGTTGTTTAAAGGGGCCAAACATCTAGGTAAGAAAGTTCCTCACCAGAACTGGTGAAGTTACTAGTTTTGCTATAGTAGAACTGAAAAAGTTATCTTCATCGTCATTTACTTTTTCTCCGTTTATGCTTGTGATTATCAATTTCTCGAAAGAAACGATTACTAGTATACAACGATTACAATTTTATTTCAAGAAGTAAATTAGACGTAATGTAATGATTACACGTAAAAAGTACTAAGAATGTAATCGTTACAAGTATTATGATTACTTTACTATATTTTTTTTTTTGCTAGTGGCTTTACGTCGCACCGACACAGATAGGTCTAATGGCGACGATGGGATAGGAAAGGCCTAGGGGTTGGAAGGAAGCGGCCGTGGCCTTAAGGTAGAGCCCCAGCATTTGCCTGGTGTGAAAATGGGAAACCACGGAAAATCATCTTCAGGGCTGCCGACAGTGGGATTCGAACCTACTATCTCCCGGATGTAAGCTCACAGCCGCGCGCCTCTAATCGCATGGCCAACTCGCCCGGTACTTTACTCAATTACTTCCCAGCTCTGATAATAAGGTAAGACATTTCTTTATACCATCCAAAAAGAGCGACATGTTTTTGAAGTGGACAAATGCTATTCCACTGGGCGAGTTGACCGTGCGGTTAGGAGATTGCATGCGGGAGATAGTGGGCTCGAGCCCCACTGTCGGCAGCCCTGAAGAGGGTTTTCCGTGGTTTCCCATTTTCACACCAGGATGTACCCGTAATTAAAGCCATGGCCGCTTCTTTCGTACTCCTAAGCCTTTGCTATCCCATCGTCGCCATAATACCTGTCTGTGTCGGTCCGACGAAAAACAAACTGTAAAAAAATGTTATACCCTCGAAGGACAGAAATCTCACTACGAAGTTCTATGAGTGATGTTCATTTTCATGACAAGCTTCCTCTGTGGATCAGCGGTAGAGTGTCGGCCTCCGGATCCCAAGATAGCGGCTTCAAACCCGGCAGAGGTAGTCGGATTTTTGAAGGGCGGAAAAAAGTCCATTCGACACTCCATGTCGTACGATGTCGGCATGTAAAAGATCTCTGGTGACACATTTGGTGTTTACCCGACAAAATTCATTAAATCTCAGCCATAGACGCCCAAGAGAGTTTCAGTTTACTCGGTCTGCCACCTAGTGGGGGCCTAGAGTAAAACGGAACGTCGAAATTGACGAGCAGACAGCCAGATGGCGTCAAATTAAAAAAAATGTCTGCACACGGTAGCTGAGGCCATACGATTATTATTATTATTATTATTATTATTATTATTATTATTATTATTATTATTTTCATGACAAGCTGCCAAGCACAAAGGCTGATGAATTTGTAATAAACACCTAAGGGACGGAACTTACGTGACTGAGATGGCTGTCATGGACCATAAGGATGAGGAACAGGATAAAATTTAACGACTAGCTTCTGGTGGCGGTGAGTAACGAGAATGAATCCACAGCAATACAGTGTGTATAAAATCATGTTAACTACGCAGTGAGAGTAGAAGAGTTTACTGGAACAATGAAATGAATATCTCGGAAATTCTGCACAACACTTTCGCTGGGTTTTGGTCTTAAAAGGAATCTTTTAAGCTCATTAAAACTCTAGGTCTAAGTTTTGAAAAAAATGGTTTCCCATTGTGTAAAAACTGCTTACGCTTGTCGGCCCGTCCTTGCTCGTGGCGGAGATAATATTATGTACGCTGTATTTATTTTCTCTGTGTCTAGAGCTGAATTTAACATCGCAGAATGAGTTTAAGTATATACATTACGATGGTAAAGAAATTACCTAGGGTGCAGCATAAGAAAGGCCGCGTGTTTGTACAAAACTAACTTCTTTTTCGTAGCATCTTACATTGCAGAGTGCAGTACTGTGATCGTGTAGCGCAGCTAACGCCGCTCTGCGGCAGAACCACTGAAACAGGTGAAGTGAGCACACTTACTCTTTTATACGTTATGCTATTCATAAAAATGAGGTGGGATCTGTTTGTTTGTTTGTTCCGTACAGGCTCGAAAACTACAGAAGCAATTGATCTGAAATTTGGTAAGGATATAGCTTGAAATCCCGGGTCACTCAAAGGGTACTTTTGATATTGACATATTCACAGTTTCGAACTAGTGAGGAACTTTACAGGGTTATGCCCTACATCAACTAAAATAACGAAAAAACAGTTGGCCCTATCGAAAAATAAAATGCACCATGTGGTCCAGAAATTAAATTTTGTACAAAAAACGCCATATACATTTTCTTCGTAACCAACGGTTTTCGAGAAAATACAGCTTTCTTGAGTTTTTGGCAGCAGTCGCCTTCACAAATAAATAGGCTACTTCTTTCGCGCAGGGGTCACGTAAAGCCATGTTCATTATCATTTGTGTAAACAATCCTTCGTTTGTTCACAGACAGCTGAAGAATTTGCGCGCCATTCTGCGGAAAACGTTTGGAGGCTACAGTTCTACTATTGAAACTTCTAAGCGTACTTACCTAATATTTGAGAACTGCTGTGGGCTGTAGTTCGTTTATTCAGCCATTCCCATTATTATTATTATTATTATTATTATTATTATTATTATTATTATTATTATTATTATTAGCGTATTACATTTATATTCCGTAGTTCTGGTTTTTTAACATTGTGTAGGTTTGAAGAAATCTAGGGAACAATGGCGGAGCTACTTTGAGAAAATTTCCACCGAAGAGTTCCCCTACCAACCAATCCCTTTCACCTTAGCTAGTTAATGCCCAATGATAGAAACTGACTCGCCGAAGTCCAGGCTTATCTGAAGGAGATGAAACCAGGGAAAGCCACCGGCCCTCATAATCTTCCGGCAGATTTTTGGTGCTCTCAGCGGTGGGTTGCAGCAGGATGGCTAACACATCTTTTCAATCAGATCATCAACAAAGGTCAAATACGAATAGACTGGTGGCGGAGTATCACCATAGCAATCTTCAAGAAGAAGAGAAACCCTGTCGATTGTTCTAATTACCGCCCGATCAGACTTCTGAACCACGCGATTAGGGCCTTCGAACGTATTCTCGACAAAAGGATTCGCGATATAGCCAAACTTACAACGAACCAACCTGGATTTGTGAGAAATTGTGGCACAACGGATGCAATCATTTTTGCTAATACTTGTTCATATTATAACCTCTCTTTCATTGAAAAGTTTACGAAATGTAAACAATACTGCATATATATACACGCTTGATTTAAGTAATTTGATAGAATCTGAGGATGTTCTTGTAGAATGAAACATGTCATTCTTTGTAATATACAGTATCTTTTACAGGTATGTTATAGTGTTATAATTTTATTGTAATTGTGCGTTTGAAAGACTGGAAAGATTTTATCTTACAGATGCAATATACGTTGTATGGATAATAGTTGAGAAACACCGCAAAAACAGGCCGCTGCATCTCGCCTCTTTTTGGACCTTGAGAAGGCCTTCGACCGAGTACCACATGACCTAATCTGGTTAGTGCTACGGGAATACGGCATTCTAGAGCACCTTCGTAAGTGGGTACAGCTGCTCTACGTAGAACCAAGGAGTTGTGTTCCAGCTGCCGCAGGGAGCATCCAAAGACTTCTGCATCACTGCAGCACTCCGCCAAGGCTTGCCTTATCACCACTGCTGTTCATTCTTGTGATAGACACAGTTACATCAGCCCTGCATAAGCCATGGACATTTTTCTATGCCGATGCTGTCATGTTGGCTGCGCCAAATAGAATAGTTGAACAACCAATCACTGCAATTTCGAACGATGTTATTAGTAAACATTTTAGCGTTGCACCGATCCAGAAGAAAGTGCGCGAAAGCCGTTTGGGCATGTGTTGCGTGCAGACGATACATTGGCAAAGTCGCTGGAAAGAAGCCCAAGGGACAACCAAGATAGCGATGGGCCGATACAGTGCACAACGACCTGAAGGCTGCAAATCTCCATCCAGACATGGCCCGAGACCGAACTAAACAGACAACGAATCCACACAGCCGTCCTGCCACCAAGCGGAACAAACGCTAAAGAAGAAAAGAAGCAGAAGTGTATGTTTAGGATTCCTATTTAGTGGATATATCATTCACATTTCATTTTGTGTAGTTTTAGACTATCTTGATGGTAATGTGCAGGTTTAGTATTCATATTTAACAGATAGATTTCACACTTCATTTTACGTGTACCGGGCGGTACACCTCCACGCCGCTAGTTTAAAAATGTGCGCCACTTGAAACTCCTCTGCTGGAGGAAGTCTGAACTTTATCTACGGTATTAATTTTCTACTTTATCAGAAGATGTCACTACCTGGAAATTTTGGAGTTTTTGAACTGTGTCATTTTCGACGTATTTTTGTTTTGCTTGTAGTAAGAAGTGTGAACTTTCTCTTCTAGAGGACACTACTGAAAAACTACAATGGTGCACCCTAGTGCGACGTGAAAGAACTATTTTTTGGAGAAATTTTTTATTTCAAAAGTTTGTTTCTTGTTAAATTTCTTTCTGTTATTGTTTAAGTTGGCTGTATACCCCTCTCTTTCCCCTTGTTTTGTATTTAACCAATCCCGAATTTCTTTTATTAATTTCTGACCAATCGGATGTATCTTCCCCCAACTTGAATATGTTGCTGTATCCTACCCAATAAAGAGTTTGTGGGAGGGTGTTCTCATTCCCCTAACGCCTCGAACTTTCCGCGAGAGTATATAAACTGCTGATTTTAGGGTCTCCGGGCCACTTCTGTTCCATCTTTTCGTGTGTAAAGTACATAGCAGGGGGCGGGAAGCGCCTCTTTCTTCGGCGGCAGTCAACAACCAGGTAATGGCCGATTAATTACTTCTTTTCTTGCTTGCTCAGCAGTTTAACTCTCGGGGCGGGTCCGAAGTTTTTCCATTATGTAACCTTCCTTAAATGTAAAGGAACTTGTATCTATTCTATCTTTTAAACAACATATTGGGATAGAGAGTGCTTAACCCTCTCGAGCTCCCACTCATATTGTTTTGAGGTGAACTTGTTTTCTCAACCTATTCTTCCTTAACATTATGTAAATTTGTCAATTTCTAAAGTCACCTCTTTAGTATGGGATTAGCCCTTGCATCAGTGGCCTAGAGCCAAATTAGGTTTTGAAACAAATACATTAGGAGTGCAAATCGCCTCCTCTCAAATTGTTGATTTAGAGGTCATGTAATTAACCTTCTTGTCATTTAACAGACCTCAGTAGGTTGGGTATTTTACCCCTGTGTATATGTCCTGAGAGGACAGCTTGAAAGTAGAATTAGGTGTGGCCTTTGACAGGCCTGAATTTTGAGAGCAAGTTGCTCTTTTCCCGAAAATTTTGTTTTCTGCGCGCCTCAAGGAGGCCTTACTGTGTATTTTGGAGCAAGTGCTCCTAGGTATGAATGGGGTTCTCCCCTCTCTGTTGACACTTGTGTTTGGGGTAAAACTGAGCTGATTGCTCAAGAATTGTGATAGCGGGGCTCGAAGCCCAAATCCTGTAAATACTGTAATTGTACTTTTGTTGCCTTGCTACTCTGTACCTGCCATATTTGTTATTTCTTGATTTTGAAAAGAAAATATAACCTTGTTAAATTTTAAATTCACTTTAATTTTGTAGCCTGAGACCTATTCACCACCCCGCACCTTCTTTCACCTCTAACTACCACGGAAAACTCCGTAACATTACGTAGTCTTAGAATTCACACGTCTTAGTTATATGTATTCTTGGATTATTTACAGTCTCTATTTTTTATTTATAGTCAAATATTCTATAATATTTTATTGTGAGATCTGATGTGACGACCACGGGCCCCGAGCTGAGTACGACATTAGCGCTACTTGTACTAGGCTCCCCCTGTATTCCTTTCTGTGCGACCTCCCTTCGTCTATTGTTGTGCTTTACCGACCCCGACGGTATTGGAGCATACAAGGCCTAAAGAGACTGGTTACCTTTCACGGCCCTTCCCTTTTCTTTACCGATACCTTCATTTGTCGAAGGTCCGTACCTTCTTCCTCCCTCCCTTAAGTTGTTAATTATTCGAGTGTCGGGTGGACATAATCTATATCGTATATTTATGTACCCGATGAGAAGGTCGTAAATATTGTCTATAAGAGCGTGTTGTAAGGCACGTACATACTTGCAAGTCACCTTAATTTAACCGCTTTAATCTTTCATCATAAATTCGTACGAAGAACAGGTACTTTAGCCACTATGAACTACAGTAAATAGTAATTGCATTGTCAATTAATATGATGGACGAGCGACTCATCTTCGATGTTACCACTGTCTGTTTCATTCCCTAACGTAATGTGTGGTATCCTATAATTCGAAGGAAATAAAACAAAGAAAAGATAAACCCAACCAACCTAACATAATCAAAACGTTAAGCTTACCTCATACGTGCCACACATGATCTTCAAACCGTAGAATCTAGCTCCCAAGAAAGAACTGTTCAGCAACCTTTGGGTTTATATCCTAGTAACTTCCGCTTCGCTTGGTACTGCTATACGCCAAACTTTGCAGTCTTTTGTTTCGACATCGATCCATTCGAAACCAGTGCAACAGATGAAGGGTAACAAATCTGTAAAGAGTTCATTGCTAAGCTCTAGCAACGTACCCTTTCTGGTTAATAATATACAGTATGAATGTGCTTAACAACATGAACCTCACATGTATCCAAGCTGAGTTTATAATAGGTTCCAGGCATCTCAATACAGAAACACTGAGAGTTGAATAGTATCGCATATGCAGCACATACCGTAGTTACTGGCGCAATGTAGATACATCACGTTTAAACACTATTATTAATCTGGAGAAATCAAGAAAACAACGCTATCAACTTCATTGTACTACATCTGGTTCAATCTATATACATAAAATCGGAGTTTTGCCTGTGCACTGCTTGGAATTAAAAAATAATGTTTTTTCTGTATAGGTCGTGTCCACAGTAACAAAGAAATTTACTTTTTAATTTTCCGTCATTTCTGTCTGTCTGTCTGTCTGTCTGTCTGTATGTATGTATGGGCATCACTAGAAAATGGCTGAAGAGAATTTAATGAAAATCGGTATGTAAAGTCGGGGAATGAGGCACTTCTTTCTGAATCAGCTGTCCTTCCCATATTAACTTATTTGCCATTTGTTGGTCGTGCTTCCTGTCGCTTGCATTACCTTCCCAATCGACATTTGGTAAATTCAGATCTCCCGCTACAATCACAGTCCTTTCTATGTCGTTTCCCAGATAGCTTATCAAATAATTCTGAATCAGCGTCAGCGTTACCCTTTGCCGATCTGTACACTCCAAAGACATCAAGTTGCCTATTATCTTTAGAAATGAGCATTACACCTAGAATTTCATGTTTGTCATCTTTAACTTTTTGGTAGCTTACAAATTCTTCTTTCATCAGAATGAATACTCCCCCTCCCACCTATCCTATCTCTGCGATACACACTCCAGTTCCGTGAGAAAATTTCTGCATCCATTATTATCATTTCTCAGTCATGATTCAACTCCTATTACAATGTCTGTGATTTGCGTGTGCGATGTCCCACCAGCCAGATCTAACTGCGTACTACAAGGAAACGAAGTCTACCGCTTCCAAAGGGAAATCCAAGTCAGCCTCAGCCTCGTCGTCGTCGTCTGCTCCCGCCGGCACCCCGGCGACACACAACTTGACCCGCTCTCGACTTACTACTGAAGGCTCAAGCAATGGCCGATCAGGAACCGCAGAAGCAAGCTCCGCAACCCCACCCCCGGCTAATGTGGAATGGGAGGCACTCCTCCGCAGCGTCCAGCGCATCGAGCAGCATCTATTTCGGCAAGCCGAAGACCCCTCCGAGCACGGGAAAGACGACGAAGACGACCACCAGAGCCAGCACTCCAGGGATGACGTGGCTGACGTCAGGGTTCCTCTCAACTGGCGTGCCTTGACGCCGGTTACATATCCGAAGGCTCTCCCAGTTTAAGACAATGAAATGGCGTATGGCTTTTAGTGCCGGGAGATCCCAGGACGGGTTCGGCTCGCCAGTTGCAGGTCTTTTCATTTGACTCCCGTAGGCGACCTGCGCGTCATGATGAGGATGAAATGATGATGAAGACAAAACACACAACCAGCCCCCGTGCCAGGGAAATTAACCAATGACGGTTAAAATTCCCGACCCTGTCGGAAATCGAACCCGAGACCCCTGTGACCAAAGGCCAGCATGCTAATCATTTAGGAATGGCGTTAGGCAAACTCGTGCCAGTGAACCCCCAGGGCCGTGACCAGCACGAAGCACAGGGCCTGCTATGGGCTCTCACCATGTGGACGCTGATGGACCAAGGCTAAAAACAATTCTTCTACACGAGGGCTTCTTAGTCTACGTCGCACTGACACGAGGGTGGAATTTCGCGGTCCAATTAGATTCCGCAACGGGTGAAGAAATCCTCTCGCTCCCGGCCGGTTTCCAGTTCCAAATTGCCCACCAGAACGACCGCGGTCAGCCGCAACACGACACGTCGTGGTAGGGGCCGTGGCACTCGCGGAGCACGAGGCGCAGCGTCAGGAGGTGCAACCTAGGGTGGCAGCGATGGCGTTCCCTGCCCGCCCATCCACCAGCCAACGCCGCTGTTCCTACGGATATGTGGTCTGGACATTTCCTTTCTTGATTGGTCTTTTATGGTTCTTTGCTGTTAATTTCTCTGAGATGTCTTTATTGATCTCCATTACAGCCCTCGGGCACCTCTGTACTTGTGATTTTTAACTGATAATAAAGCACTTGAGATGCGCTCCCGACTGGTCGGGCACGGGCTAGGGATTCCTCCCCGTGACCGTCCCTCGGGGTCGCCTGCTCGCGACCTCTTCGGACGCCGAGGTTCTCGCCCGTGCTATTTTCATAGTACACGCGTTCCCCCCGTACCTATATACGCCCGGGGGTAATGCGGCCGGGCGAGCAGTCGTTTAGTGGTCGGAGAGGAACCATCTAGAGAGAAAAATATCCTGGACGTGGTGCTGGTAAAACCAGATGAGCTCTATAGACAGACCGAAGTAAAATGAAATGGCGTATGGCTTTTAGTGCCGGGAGATCCCAGGACGGGTTCGGCTCGCCAGTTGCAGGTCTTTTCATTTGACTCCCGTAGGCGACCTGCGCGTCATGATGAGGATGAAATGATGAAGACAAAACACACAACCAGCCCCCGTGCCAGGGAAATTAACCAATGACGGTTAAAATTCCCGACACTGTCGGAAATCGAACCCGAGACCCCTGTGACCAAAGGCCAGCATGCTAATCATTTAGGAATGGAGCCGGACAACCGAAGTAAGAGTTGGTATTAGTGATCATGATGCTGTTTTTGTCGTAGTTAAAAATAAAGGTGATATAAAGGAAGGTCTTAAACGTAGGACTATTAGGCAGTACAATATGGCTGATAAAGCAGGCATGAGGGACTTAAAAAAGTAACTATGATCGATGGAAAACGGTAAATAAAAATGTAAACAGATTCTGGGATGGGTTAAAAGCAATTGTTGAGGAATGTGAAAACTGGTTTGTACCTTTAAAGGTGGTAAGGAATGGTAAAGACACACCTTATTATAATAGAGAAATGAAGAGACTAAGGAGGTGCAAATTGGAAAGAAACAGAAATGGCTGTGGATGTAAGGAGAAATTGAAGGAACTTACCACGAAATTGAATCTAGCAAAGAAGGCAGCTAAGGATAACATGATGGCAAGCATAATTGGCGGCCATACAAATTTTAGTGAAAAATGGAAGAGTATGTATAGGTACTTTAAGACAGAAACAGGTTCCAAGAAGGACATTCCAGGAATCATTAATGGACAAGGGGAGTGTGTATGCGAGGATCTTCAAAAGGCAGAAGTATTCAGTCAGCAGTATGTAAAGATTGTTGGTTACAAGAACAATGTCCAGATAGAGGAGGTGACTAATACTAAATACGTACAGTATTAAAATTTACCTATGACAGCAATCACATTTACAGTAAGATACAAAAGTTGAAAACTATAAAAGCAGCTGGAATTGATAAGATTTCTGGGGATATACCAAAGACAACGGGTTGGGATATAGTACCATATCTGAAGTACTTTTGAATTTTGTTTGTATTTAGGAGCTATACCAAATGAATGGAGAGTTGCTATAGTAGCCACTGTGTATAAAGGAAAGGGTGATGGACATAAAGCTGAAAATTACAGACCAGGCAGTTTGACATGCATTGCATGTAAGCTTTGGGAAAGCATTCTTTCTGATTATATTAGATATGTTTGCGAAATTAATAACTGATTTGATAGAAGGGAGTTTGGGTTTAGGAAAAGTTCTTCCACTGAAACTCAACTTGTAGGATTCCATCAAGATACAGCAGATATCCTGTATTCAGGCCAGTCGGACTGTATCACGATTGACGTATCTAAAGCATTTGATAGGGGAGATCATGGGAGACTACTAGCAAAAATGAATGCAATTGGACTTTACAAAAGAGTGACTGAATGGGTGGCTATGTTTCTAGAAAATAGAACTCAGAGAATTAGAGTAGGTGAAGCTTTATCTGTCCCTGTAATAATTAAGAGGGGAATTCCTCAAGGCAGTTTTAATGTTTTCCTTGTTATTTGCTTTACGTCGCACCGACACAGATAGGTCTTATGGCGACGATGGGACAGGAAAGACGTAGGGATGGGAAGGAAGCGGCTGTTGCCTTAATGAAGGTCCAGGAGGTCAAATGGACTGTATCGCGATTGACCTGTATAAAGCATTTGATAGGGTGGATCATGGGAGACTGCTGGCAAAAATGAGTACAATTGGACTAGACAAAAGAGTGACTGAATGGGTTGTTATATTTCTAGAAAATAGATTTCAGAGAATTAGAGTAGGCGAAGCTTTATCTGACCCTGTAATATTTAAGAGGGGAATTCCTCAAGATAGTAGTGTTAGACCTGTATGTTTTCTTATATATATAAATGATATGAGTAAAGATGTTATTCTGTATAGAGTAATAAATAAGTTACAAGATTGTCGGCAACTTCAAAATGACCTCGATAATATTGTGAGATGGACAGCAGGCAATGGTATGATGATAAACGGGGATAAAAGTCAGGTTGTACATTTCACAAATAGGAAAAGTCCTCTCAGTTTTAATTGCTGCGTGGATGGGGTGAAAGTTCATTTTGGGTATCATAGAAAGTATTTAGGCGTCAATATAAGGAAAGATCTTCATTGGGATAATCACAAAAATGGGATTGTAAATAAAGGGTACAGATCTCTGTACATGGTTATGAGGGTGTTTAAGGGTTGTAGTAAAGATGTAAAGGAGAGGGTATGTAAGTCTCTGGTAAGACCCCAGCTAGAGTATGCTTCCAGTGTATGGGGCCCCTCACCAAGATTACTTGATTCAAAAACTGGGAAAAATCCAAAGAAAAGCTGCTCGATTTGTTCTGCACGATTTCCGACAAAAGAGTAACGTTACGAAAATATTGCAAAGTTTGAGCTGGGAAGACTTGGGAAAAAGAAGACGAGCTGCTCGACTAAGTGGTATCTTCCGAGCTGTAAGCGGAGGGAGGGCGTGGAATGACATTAGTAGACGAATAAGTTTGAGTGGCGTCTTTAAAAGTAGGAAAGATCACAATATGAAGATAATTTAAGAAGACAAATGCGGGCAAATATTCGTTTACAGTAAAGGGAGTTAGGGATTGGAATAAATTACCAAGAGAGATGTTCAATACATTTCCAATATCTTTGCAATCATTTAAGAAAAGGCTAGGAAAACAACAGATAGGGAATTTGCCACCTGGGCGACTGCTCTAAATGCAGATCAGTATTGATTGATATTGATATTGATCAGGTACCATCAATAACGTGCACTGGTGCGTAAGGAACTTTCCTTGTAGTTTAGTGCATGAGCAGGATGTGAATAATTGCACCTTTCCAGATCCTGGATACTACGAATATGCTACATCCTGGAATAAATTACTATTCCAGAATTTTACTGGAGTGTGCATGAATAAACCTGGGGTGAATTTACACTCAGAAAGGCCGCTAGAGCAATTACTTGACTCAATATACCAGTCCTGTCATAGAATGTTTCATAACGAGCAAATATAAGACTATAGAAATGTGTGTAGATCTCATCAGAGTTATGTTTAAAGGGAGAGAGTAAGTATCCCGAAATATGAGAATAAAACTTCTTGGTTCGAATAATATCAGTTTCACAATAATCACAATTTAAGTTCCTTTTAACAGCATCCCGAGGAAAGGGATTATATTTCTTTCACAGTCAATCTCAATCGTAGTTTCCGCAGCCAATTCTATTGTAAAAAGGCAAACCTACGCATTTTTATAGCAATGCTATGATTACGTTTAAGTACCTTCACATGCTGACAAAGAGGTGCGGCAGAACCAAAATTTCACTCGGTGGTGTTACGTAATGTGTCACATGCTGTTAGTAAGGTCTCTCGCATTTAGACACTCATAATGCCGACCGACTGGGTTAAACAACTACGCCAGTCAAACTATCTGATTTATTTTTAGAGTTTGGAACATAGTGATCATCAGCGCTGTGTAAAGTTATAGAGTATCTCTCTCCTCTGATTGATATTCTGCAATATACGGAAGTTCTATGGCAGTACCCGTTAACAATCAGGGCAGGGATTGTGAAATGTGTTCCAGGATGTTATATAACAGTAGCACTCTTTGCCTTAAGACACGTGGACCAAAATCGGAACGAGACACCACACTAAAAGAATGACCCATAAAAATAGAGCAATACAGCTCCTTTGACTGTCAAACAGTCTGAAATATGACAGTGAGTGTTTTCTAACGATCCGCTGCGCGATTTGAGTCACGTAGCTGTCAGCTTGCATTCGGGAGATTGCGGGTTCGAACCACACTGTCGGCAGCCCTGAAGATGTTCTATTTTTTGTTTTTTGCAAGTTGCTTTACGTCGCACCGACACAGATAGGTCTAATGGCGACGATGGGACAGGAAAGGGCTAGGAGTGGGAAGGAAGCGTCCGTGGCCTTAAGTAAGGTATAGCCCCAGCATTTGCTTGGTACGAAAATGGGAAACCACGGAAAACTGAATACTGGCCGCACTTAAGCGACTGCAGCTATCGAGGTCGGTAGATGGTTTTTCAGTGATTTACCATTTTCACACCAGAAAATTGCTGAGGCTATAGGCCTACCTTAATTAAGGCTACGACCACTTCCTTCCCATTCCTAGCCTTTTCCTATCCCGTCGTCACCATAAGACCTATCTGTCTCGCTGCGACGTAAAGCATAATTGTAAAAAATACATATTTTAACATTAAATAGGTTTTTGTTTCTACAATTTTACACACAGAGATAACCTTAATTATGTCCGCTTATCAAGTCCCTTATTCTTTGAACAACTAGGCCTACACTGCCAAGAGCACAGTTATAAACCATTTCCCATCTAATCGCAAGCACATCGTACGCTATTTTCGTCATCAAGTCAACTCTTGCAATGCATGCCCTTTATTTTTCTTCTAAGAAAAAGGATTTATCTACAGAGAGAAGCAAAACAAATATGCTCAAATCCTGAAGTATAAGTGGTTCGAAATTAAACGCTAACATACAAAGCGGTATGCCTGTGAAACCCTTTAAGGCATTCATGAATTGTTGACAAGACAACAGCAATAATGAAAAAAAAAATCAGTATCAGGCCAACATTTACAGTACACAAAATATGTTGGTGCTAAAAAACAGTTAAAATGTCATAATTATTTCAGTTACTTTCATCGATCAACTTTCACAAAAATATTACAAACACCATTCTGATTCGTGGTATTTATTAGAAAAATATTATTATTATTATTATTATTATTATCAGTGTTTTTTTGTGGTGGTACGCAACGGTACACAGTACCGACACCTTTTTCTCTAAAGAAACTGTACCGGGAGGTACACTCCAACACCGCGCATTCCAATTCAGCGCCTAAAGAACTCCTCTATTGGTAAAACAGTGAAACTGAAACTACACCAACTTAGAAATTTAATCAGAAGATGTCACCACTAAAATATCGAGTAATTTTGTTATTGTGCAGTTGCCTACACTGACTGAATTTATCAGTGTTTTGTTTGCCATTCATCAAGAAGTTTGGACATTTTCCCACAGATGACACTACAAAAACTATGATCATGCACGCTGGTGCGAAGTGAAAGAACTTATGATTTAAAGAAGTTTTGTATTCATAAGTTTTTTCCTAATTGACGTTCATTTATTTTTGGGTTGGCAATATATTCTTTCCCTTTCCGCCAGTTTTGAATCTAGCCAATTCGCAACTTCTGTAATTATTTTTCTACCAATCACTGGCTTCTTGTTCGATCCTGAAGTGTAACTTTGAATCGGACCAATTAAATTGAGAGGGTGTGGCTGGTTTATTCTTGAATGGTCTCGAACCTTCCCTGGGGGTTTATAAACTGCGGCTTTTTACGTTTCTTGGCCAATTGATCGACATCTATCTGAGTGTGTGTGTTAATCAGGAGGCAGGCGGCCTTTTCGTCGGCAGCTAGAACTGCTACCAGGTATGGCCACATAATTCCATCTTTCTTGTTGTAGCTATCTCCGTAGTTTAACCCGAGGGAAAGATCCGAATCGTTAACTAAGTAACCTTCTTCTCTAAAAATGTAACTTCTGCCGGCTAATGTAAAAAGTTTCATAAAATCTTTGACTGTAAATCGGGGTAGAGACTGATGTACCCTCTCGAGCTCCCCTTCATCTTGGTTTGAGGTGAATACGTTTTGTAACTGTTTTACTTCCTTTCCGTAATTTAATTTACTCTTATAAGAGTCACCTCGGTAGTTTGGGAATAGCCCCTGTTTCATCGGCCTAGTGCCCTTTAGGTTTTAAGTGTTCATATCTAGGAGTGCAAGTATTCGCCTCCATTCATTTTGTGTTCGGGCCATTTATTTAACCGTTGTTCTTTTTCCACGAAGGCCCAGTAGGTTGGGTATTAAATACCCCTGTATAACCATTTTCCAATTGTAAGTTGTGCCTTGAGAGACCAGAAATTGTAAGTTGATGTTGCCTTGAGAAGGCTTGGAAAACAGAGCCTGTTAGCTCTTTTTCAAAAGTTTTGTAAGATTAATGAATGCCTCTCGAAGGCTAGATGTTGTAATTTTGGGAGCAAGTGCTCTTTGAATTAGGAAATTTCTGCCCTTGTTTAAATTTGTGCTCTTTTGTAAATTTGAGCTAGTAGCTCAGGAAACGTAAAGCTAGGGGCTTAAATCCCGAAGTGTTAAGATTCTGAATCTTGGATTTTTCCCCATCTTGTTTAATGATTGCTACTTGTACCTGTAATATTGTCAAGGAAAAAATGTTATGTTTGAAGTTCTAAAAAATATAACCTTCGGTTTATGTTTTTAATCCAATTCTTGACATTGTAGTTAGACCCATTCACCCCAGCACCTTCTTTCATCTCTGCGTTCCACAGATACCCCGGAACAAGTGGTAGCAGAGCGTGGTTGAATGGGTCTCAATTAAGCCCTTTTTGACGGCTAATCATAGTATCCGTTTCGAACTCTAAGAATTTTCTCAGTCGCTGGATTTTTTCTCTTCTAAATTTGTAAATTTTCTTTCATCATGTCTGGCCCTCGCGAAGTTCTCCATCCCGGCTACGTGCGCAAGGAGTTTGATGCATGCTTAAATTTAACAGTTTTCGTTGTTTTTAAATAATCTGAAAAGCTGCCGAAGCCAGTGAGTTCATGGTTATTTAGAATGGGCAAGGGGTTCACGTGGTTCACAAGTCAGAGAAGTGAAATGAATAAAATAACTAATTATTTTGTACCGATGCACAATAAAAGAAAACATGACGATTCTTTTGAAGTATCTCCTGAACCTGCGAACAGCGAATCAAGTGAATATGAAGAAAACATCGCAAATACGGATAGATTTACTGCAGTTCAAGAGGGAAACAATTCTGACCATGGAGGACTGCACTGTTGGACATGAACTCAGAAAATGAAACAAGTGGCTTTATGCGAAAAATAAAATGCTAGGTTGTAAGGTATGCCAAGATTTTCCAAGTTTAGGATCAGAAAAACAGATCGAATTGAAAAACGGGATATCCGGAGATATAAACAAAGCGTGAGATTCAGTTTACGAAGAAAGCACTTATTATTATTATTATTATTATTATTATTATTATTATTATTATTATTATTATTATACAATTTGTTTTACGTCGCATCGACACACATAGGTCTTATGGTCACCATGAAATAGGAAAGGCCTAGGAGTGGGAAGGAAGCGGCCGTGGCCTTAACTAAGGTACAGCCCCAGCATTTTCCTGGTGTGAAAATGGGAAACCACGGAAAACAATATTTAGGGCTGCCGATAGTGGGCCCGAACCCACTATCTCCCAGATGCAAGCTCATAGCTTCCCGCCCTTGACCGCACGGCCAACTCGTCCAGTCTGATTATTATTATTATTATTATTATTATTATTATTATTATTATTATTATTATTATTATTATTATTATTATTATTATTATTATACCGTGTGCAGGCATTTCAATTTGACGTCATTTAGGCTCCCTGTATTCTATTTTATTCTATCAGAGGGCAGAGTTGTTCGGTTAACATCGAAAGTGTTACCAGACAATTTTTACACACCGACGTTGTACGATCCGGAGTGCCGAATGGACTATTTCCCGTCCCTCAACATTTCTACTACCCTTGCCGGGTCCGAACCTGCGATATTGGGATTGACACTATGCTACTAACCCACAGAGGGTTATTGGTTTAACGTACCACTAACCAATTTTACTGTTTTCGGGGACGCTGAGGTGCCAGAAGTTTGTCCCGCCAGAGTTCTTTCACGTATCAATAAATGTACCAACCCCCTCAAGTACCCCCGAAATGAGCTGCGATCGAACCCGCCAATTTTGGGGTTAGCAAGCCAGCGCTCTTCCGTCATATCCACTCAGCCCGGCGATCCAAAGGCAGATTTATCTTAAGATGTCTTATATTACCCGTGCAAGACCATTGGACGTATCGAATTAACCGCGCTGGCATACTAAAAAACAGCTTTACACTTAAGACTGAAATGTAGTAACAGAGGAAGGTATGATCTCAAAACATCTGACGTAATTAGGTGCGGATGAGAATGATTCAAGTTATTGGCACTGTCCACTGAGTAGCTAACCATGCATACATATACATTCAGGGAAACAGGCTGGCCTAGGAAGCGGTGTTAAGGGAACAGGGAAGACATAGAAATGTTAGCGCTCAGCTGTAGAAGTATTGTAAAGAAAGGAATAGAGTTAAGTAATTTAATAGATATATACTTACCAGATATTGTAATAGGAGTTGAATCATGGCTGAAAAATGATATAATGGATGCAGAAATGTTCTCGCGGAACTGGAGGGTATATCGTATGGATAGGATTGGTAGGAGGGGGAGTATTCATTCTGATGAAAGAAGAATTTGTAAGCTACAAAAAAGTTAAACATGACAAACACGAAATTCTAGGAGTAAGGCTCATCTCTAAAGATAATAGGCAACTTGATGTCTTTGGAGTGTACAGGCCAGGAAAGGGTAGAGCAGATGCTGATTCAGAATGATTTGATAATATAATCAGCTATGTGTGAAACGATAAGGAAAGGAACGTGATTGTAGCGGGTGATCTCATTTTACCAAATGCCAATTGGGAAGGTAATGCGAACGACAGGAAGCATGACCAACAAATGGCAAATAAGTTAATATGGGAAGGGCACGTGATTCAGAAAGTGATGGAACCAACTAAGGGAAGAATATTCTGGATGTGGTGCTGGTAAAACCAGATGAGCTCTATAGAGAAACCGAAGTAACAGATGGTATTGATGATCACGAAGCTGTTTTTGTGGCAATTAAAAATAAATGTGAAAGGTAGGTAAGGGTTATACTGCCCGAAGGCAGGTCCGAACCTCCGCAGAGGTGTTCCTGAGCCGGAGTTTACGTGCGGTAGGGTGGCCAGTTCCTTTCCGCTCCTCCGTTCCCTTACCCCCACCAACAGCGCGTGGCAACCCATCCAATTCCTGACCACGCCCAATGTTGCTTAACTTCGGAGATCTCACGGGATCCGGTGTTTCAACACGGCTACGGCCGTTGGCTTAAATGTGAAAGAAAGGAAGATATTAAAATTAGGACTATTAGCCAGTACCATATGATATGGCTGATAAAACAGGCATGAGGGACTTTTAATAACTATGATCGGTGGAAAACGGTAAATAAAACTGTAAACAGACTCTGGGATGGCCTTAAAGCAATTATTGAGGAATGTGAAAATAGGTTTGTACCTTTAAAGGTGGTAAGGAATGGTAAAGATCCACTATATTATAATAGAGAAGTAAAGAGACTAAGAAGGAGGTGCAGGTTGGAAAGAAATAGAGAGTATTTTTTGTTTTTTTGTTTTTTTGCTACTTGCTTTACGTCGCACCGACACAGATAGGTCTTATGGCGACGATGAGACAGGAAAGGGCTAGGAGTGGGAAGGAAGCGGCCGTGGCCTTAATTAAGGTACAGCCCCAGCTTTGCCTGGTGTGAAAATGGGAAACCACGGAAAACCATTTTCAGGGCTGCCGACAGTGGGGTTCGAACCTACTATCTCCCGAATACTGGATACTGGCCGCACTTAAGCGACTGCAGCTATCGAGCTCGGTAGAAATAGAGTTAGAAATGGCTGTGGATGTAAGGAGAAATTGAAGGAACTTACCACGAAATTGAATCTAGCAAAGAAGTCAGCTAAGGATAACATGATGGCAAGCATAATTGGCGGCCATACAAATTTTAGTGAAAAATGGAAGAGTATGTATAGGTACTTTAAGACAGAAACAGGTTCCAAGAAGGACATTTCAGGAATCATTAATGAACAAGGGGAGTGTGTATGCGAGGATCTTCAAAAGGCAGAAGTATTCAGTCAGCAGTATGTAAAGATTGTTGGTTACAAGAACAATGTCCAGATAGAGGAGGTGACTAATACTAAATACGTACAGTATTAAAATTTACCTATGACAGCAATAACATTTACAGTAAGATACAAAAGTTGAAAACTAGAAAAGCAGCTGGAACTGATACGGTTTCGGGGGATATACTAAAGACAATGGGATGGGATATAGTACCATATCTAAAGTATTTGTTTAATTATTGTTTGTAAGAAGGAACTTTACCAAATGAATGGCGAGTTGCCATAGTAGCCTCTATATAAAGGAAAGGGTGACAGACATAAATTTGAAAATTACAGGCCAGTCAGTTTGACATGCATTACATGTAAGCTTTGGGAAAGCGTTCTTTCTGATTATATAAGACGTGTCTGCGAAATTAATAACTGATTTGATAGAAGGCAGTTTGGGTTTAGGAAAGGTTATTCCACTGAAGCCCAACTTGTAGGACTCCAGCAATATATAGCAGATATCCTGGATTCAGGTCAATTGGACTGTATCGCGATTGACATATCTAAGGGCATTTGGTAGGGTAGACCATGGGAGACTACTGACAAAAACTTAGTGCAATTGGACTTGACAAAAGAGTGACTGAATGGGTGGCTCTGTTTCTAGAAAATAGAACTCAGAGAATTAGAGTAGGTGAAGCTTTATCTGTCCCTGTAATAATTAGGAGGGGAATTCCTCAAGGCAGTATTATTGGACCTTTATGTTTTCTTATATATATATCAATGATATGTGTAAAGAAGTGGAATCAGAGATAAGGCTTTTTGCAGATGATGTTATTCTGTACAGAGCAATAAATAAGTTACAAGATTGTGAGCAACTGCAAAATTACCTCGATAACGTTATGAGATGAACAGTAGGCAATGGTATGATGATAAACGGGGATAAAAGTCAGGTTGTGAGTTTCACAAATAGGAAAAGTCCTCTCAGTTTTAATTACTGCGTTGATGGGGTGGAAGTTCCATTTGGGGATCATTGTAAATACCTAGGTATTAATATAAGGAAAGATCTTCATTGAGGTAATCGCATAAATATGATTGTATATAAAGGGTACAGATCTCTGCACATGATTATGAGGGTATTTAGGGGTTGTAGTAAGGATGTAAAGCAGAGAGCATATTTGTCTCTGATAAGACCCCAACTAGAGTATAGTTCCAGTGTTTGGGTCCCTTACCAGGATTATTTGATTCAGGAACTGGAAAAAATCCAAAGAAAAGCAGCTCGATTTGTTCTGGGCGATTTCCGACAAAAATGTTGCGAAGTTTGGGCTGGGAATACTTGGGAGAAAGGAGACGAGCTGTTCGACTAAGTGGTATGTTCCGAGCTGTCATTGGAGAGATGGCATGGGAGGACATCAGTAGACGAATAAGTTTGAGTAGTGTCTTTGAAAGTAGGAAATCACAATATATCGATAAAGTTGGAATTTAAGAGGACAAATTGGCGCTAATATTCGTTTATAGGAAGGGGAGTTAGGGATTGGAATAACTTACCAAGGGAGATGTTCAATAATTTTCCAATTTCTTTGCAATCATTTAAGAAAAGGCTAGGAAAACAACAGATAGGAAATCCACCTGGGCGATTGCCCTAAATGCAGATCAGTAGTGATTGATTTGATTTGATTTAATTTGATTTGATTTAATTTGATTTGATTTGATGCACTCAGGGGGCATGCGAAATCCAAACGCTTTTGTCAGATGTCCTTGAAATTATTTTCTGAGGAATCCTGTTTCAACTCGGAGTGTTTTATGATTTTGTATATCGCGGACTCTGCTCCTCCAATTCCTTTCACCCTTACCGTTCGCACACGGCTACTATTTCTTGATAAAGGGTGAAGTCACCTAGGTGGTACAATAACCATCTCCTCCTGCTGCATCCCCGAATGAATGAGTCCGTTCTTTTACTCCGCGATTACAAGGTAGACATCGAAATCAAAGGACTACGAAGAAGCTTTTAACTAACAATTGAAATTAACATAGAAGGGGAAGGTGTAACCAGAGCATCCGGATCATTCATGTAATTCGAAGCTTAATCAGATAATAAAACAAAAAACTGCGAGAAAAACAGGCCTTTAAGTTCGATTCCCACAGAAAGTAGCCCTGAAGATAGTTCTCCGTGGTTTCCCATTTACACACTAGGCAAATGCTGCGGCTGTACCTTAATTAAGGTTACGGTTGCTATAAACCTCCCAATCGTAGCCCTTTCCCACCCTTGCGTCGCCGAAAACTTTCGATGTGTTAGTGCGACGTTAAAACCAAAAGCAGCCCTGACTCTGACTCGCGTCTGCCCAGAGCTGACCCCTCTCCACACTACTCTCTGTCGCTATGGCTGCCGTGTCATAAAAACGCACACGTTGGGTTGCTGACCTTGTCATTTTAGCCGAAAATACAAACCATTTAAGTGATCTGCGCGACAAAAATGTGTTTATTTGTGCTACGTGGAATAGAATTTGTGCTTTTAAGATGGAAGTTGCAATGTTCGAAATGTAATTGTTCAGGACAAGAATTCCCGTCTCTAAAACCATGTGACTTGTTCGACTGTAACACTGATATAGAGATGAGCTTAAATGATATTTCAGAATATTTGTGACTGGCGTATCTGTGACACAAAATATCTGTGATTCAGTCACGGGACGCACAAGCATATGATTATCGTCACGGTCACTCTTTGGTCGCGAGCGGCCAGTATGGAAATACTTCTATTTAATATGATGACAATGTCGGGTAGTATTTTACGGAAGATTCAGGACATTAGAAGTGGGATAAAATAATAATAATAATAATAATAATAATAATAATAATAATAATAATAATAATAATAGTAATAATAATAATAATAATAATAATAATAATATTCACCTTTACAATGTTAAAGTTTTAATAATGCATAGGTTGTTAACATGGTGTGCAATAAATTAACAAGCGGAAAGCCGGAATATGATTACCTGTGTCGTGTCTCCGGGATACCTACTTAATGCAGGTTTACAAATAAAATTACTAACCTTTGTGGCGAGTGTTCATCATAAAATCTGATATCATACAAGTACAACATACAACAGGGGCTGGTACTCAACGTGTAAGTTCTTTACAGTAACAATATTAACCTTACGCATGTACAGTTATACACCTACATTACAATACCTAAGTGGAATGAAGACTGAAGAAAATGGAACTGAAAAACTGTATCATATTATATTCATGGTTTTTTCGCTAGCAACTGATCAGAAATTGATGAACTTAATACCGTACACAGATTCCTCCTACTTACAGGATTATTGAGCTAAGCTGTCCACCTCAAACAACTCGTGAACGGTTAAGGATATTGACATTTTGTTTTCACTTTCAGTAACAGTACCAAGGGGCTATATTCGGACTTAAGAGTACTGTTTCATTGCGTTATTATTTTCTGAGATCATGGTACTAACTTTGTTTAAGACGGTACCACAATATTTTGTACATATAGCCTTAAATCTACGAATATTACAAATTCAACACCGTGATCATTTTGAAAATCGGACAAGTACTTCTCGAGAAAATATAATGTATTCAAACGTGTTTCATCTGCTAGCCCTGTTCGATTCGCGCTACGTATGAAACATGAGCTAGCTGCTGACATACAGAATTGCTAGAGATGTATTCTATCTACTGTGCTCATAAATACACTATGATAAAAATGTATTATTTAACACCTTTAATACCCCCGTAGGTAACTGGTAAATGAAAAAAAGGCATAGACCTTGAGCTACAGCAGATAACATAGCCCTGTGAACGCGATCCATGTACACAACTTTAAACGATATTTTGTCACATATACCTCCGTGACAGCGTATCTCATATATCGGTGACAAAGTAGCAGGCTGTGATTTATCGACTATCTCTACACTGATAGTTACTGTGAAGCGTTTAAACAGCTTGGCAATGGTTTAGAAATATCGAAGAAATATGACCGAATTAAACATTATTATTATGTCATTATCTTAAAATTTTGAGCAGGCTCTAGTCAAAATCCAAGGGAAGTGGCAACCCGCGTCTGTCAAGGACCAAACACGAGGGGCTGCCCACTTGGAATGGTTGTAGTAAGCGATGACCGTCTTGCGAATGGTGGAGTAACGGGTGAAGTAGTTATCGGACAGATTCCATCACTGTTAATCTGAGTGTCCGAGACTGAATCGGACGATAAAGCCCACAAATTAATGACAAGGCCGTCTATATCCCCCAGTTTTTGTCCCAAAATGTCTTAAATTTATGGTAGACCAGGAATTGAACTTGGGGACCTCGTCAAATCAGACCAAGTAGAGGTCTAAAAAAAACAGAACGCGAAACATTAAAAAATACATATCCTACGGTAGAGGTGCAGGAAGGCATTTAATCTATATCATACTACTTACCAAATACAACAATCAGAGATCTTGCATCGTTCCGACGAATTAAAAACGATCACCACGAGAGGCAACTCACTGCATACAAAGTAGAAGATTACCATACCATAGAGACTTACCTGCAATTTAAAAGAAAGAGAAGATCAAATTTCATTATGTACTACAAATAAAGGGTTGAATATACCGGGTGGTTCACGAGCTCCTTGCGATTTAGTTTTATGCGCCCCGCCGCTGTTATTACAGTTCAGAAATACATCGTTTTGGTGGTAGTGGTGATTACTGTTTTAGGACGAGGTACAACTAGGCAACCATTCTCTACATAACACTAATCAGAGAGAAAACATCCGACATTTCAAAAATGAAGGTATCGGCCAAAGATAGTCAATAATAATAATAATAATAATAATAATAATAATAATAATAATAATAATAATAATAATGTTATTTGTTTTACGTCCTACTAACTACTCTTTTACGGTTTTCGGAGACGCCGAGATGTCGGAATTTAGTCCCGCAGGAGTTCCTTTACGTGCCAGTAAATCTACCGACACGAGGCTGACGTATTTGAGCACTTTCAAATACCACCAGACTAAGTCAGGATCGAACCTGCCAAGTTGGGGTCAGAAGGCCAGCGCCTTAACCGTCTGAGCCACTCAGCCTGGCCAAAGATAGACAAACGCCGGGATGGACGTGAAAATCAAAGACTCCTTAGGCCTCGAATGCTCTAATACCGTCGGGGTCGGAAAAGAACAAGAGTTGACCAAGCAAGATCGGATAGGATAGATGAAAGTTAGGAGCCTGGCACAAGTGGAAGCAATGCCAGGACTCAGCTAAGGGCCCGGTAGTCGCCAACCCACACTCCCAAGTTCAGAGCCTCTCGGGCCCCTTCTAGTCGCCTCTTACGACAGGCAGTGAATACCGTGGGTAGGACAACGTGTATCTTTCCTTAGCTTATTGAATACTTTTTTGTCACAAGTCTTTTGGAGTATCTTACGATTAACAACATTCGTTACTAAACGGCTGAATTATGTATAGAAGATAATGACACGACAATACAACAATTTATATACAGTATTATTGCATTTCATATTGTACAATGATATTATACAATGCCTGTTCCTGGTCTGCGTGTGCACCTCCTGTTGTAAGGTACACATTCTTCGTATCTGCGCTAGTTTTACGGATTCATTCGGGGTACTCACAATGAATAAATAGTGGTCCTCGTGATTCCTGCTAACTTTTAGCCCGTAACCACACATCTCCTTTTATTAGCACGGTTTAAGGATAGGGACCAATGTATTTCAGAATTGTACTAATGCGGCGGGATGCGTAAAACTAAATCGCAAGGGACTGGTGAACCACCCAGTAGACAGATAGGCACGCAAAATGAGTAATTAACCAATCAATCACATACTGCACACTATTACTGAAGTAAATCTATGGTTATATCTTAGAATATAATAAAATGTAATAGAATAAAATATAATAAAATAAAATAGAATAGAATAGAATAGAATAGAATAGAATAGAATAGAATAGAATAGAATAGAATAGAATAGAATAGAATAGAAGTATTCCCATCCCCTAGTTCCGGAGCACCTGAAACTGGGAAGATAATACTCTTTTATTGCAATTCATTAAGTTCGATACATGCATTACATTTTCTCTTACAATTATTTAACTATCACTACACTAAATATAATGTTCTCCTAGACGTTAACAATGCTATATTGTACAGGACAACATGTATCTTTCCTTTCCTTAGCTTATTGAATACTTTTGTGTCACAAGTCTTTTATACGGCAATACAACAATTTATATATTACTGCATTTGATACTATACTGCGTTTAACCTACCAGTGATTATATTCATTATTCTAGGACACGCAGGCCTCTTATCCATCTTATCCTTATCCTTCATTATTCTCGTTTGTATTTGTTTTGATTTTTTAATTTCATTTTTTCACATATTTTAAAGAATACAAAAAGATGGTTATATCTTCACCACTGTAATTGCACACTTTCGGACAGCCTAATGGATAGGGAATATTTTTCAATCCTGGACTCATTATTATTATTATTATTATTATTATTATTATTATTATTATTATTATTAATAATAATAAGAAGAAGAAGAAGCAGAATTACTATCCTAGTATCGGTATCGAGGTACTAAAGACATTTTACCTACTATTTCACGTCGCACCGACACAGGCAAGTTTTACGGCGATGATGGGATACGACAGGGCTAGGACTAAAACACAGCCCCAGAATTTCCTGGTGTGGAAATGGCAGATCACGGTAAATCATCTTCAGGACTGCCGACTGGGGAGTTCAAATCCACTGTCTCCCAAATGAAAGTAGCTACCACGTAGCCAGCTCGCTTGGAGTGCTAAAGACTAATGGCCAGGCTATGAAAAAAGCGTACTCCCCAGACCTATAGAAAACCTAAAAGACTTGAGTTTAATGTAATACCTGATGCCCGAGATACACAAGCATCAATAGTTGGGTTATCCTAAAGGAGAAAAGAAAAAACGGAACATAGAAAATGTCGGACCGAGCTCGATAGCTGCAGTCGCTTAAGTGCGGCCAATATCCAGTATTCGGGAGATAGTGGGTTCGAACCCCACTGTCGGCAGCCCTGAAAATGGTTTTCCGTGGTTTCCTGTTTGACACCAGGCAAATGCTGGGGCTGTACCTTAATTAAGGCCACGGCCGCTTCCCACACTCCTAGCCGTTTCCTGTCCCATCGTCGCCGTAAGACCTATCTGTGTCGGTGCGACGTAAAGCAACTTAAAAAAAAAAATGTCGGAAGACCGTCAAGGATGAAGGTGTGAATGAGAAACACGTTCGTACGCTATATGGTACAGGGGAAGTGCTATCCGATTTTAGACAGAATATTGTTATACCTGTTCCAAAGAAAGCAGGTATGGACAAGTGCGAAAACTACTGCACCGTTAGTGAAAATTTTTAACACGTATTATTTAAAGAAGCATGGAAAGACAAGTTGAAGTTGAGGTGGGTGATCAGTTTCACTTCAGAACAAATTTAGGAACACGTAAAATAATCCTAACTTTACGTCTGATCCTAGAAGATCGAATTAAGAATATCAAGCCCATGTACACGGCATTCGATGATGTTGACTGGTCCAAGCTATTTGCGATTCTGAAGATCATCGGGATCAGATTCCGAGAAAGAAAAATTATCTGCAAGCTGAATAAAAATCAGTCTGAAGTGATAGGAATCGAGGGCCATGAAATAGCAGCAGCAATCCACAGAGGATTGAGGCAAGGTTGGAATTTGTCGCCTCTCCTTTTCAATGTCCGTATAGAACAGGCGGTAAGTAAAATGAAAGAGGAATTTAGAAAGGGAATCACAGTCAAAGGAGTGGAAAGCAAAACTCTGAGATTTGCTGATAATACGGTTATTTCGTCTGAGTCTGCAGAAGACGTGGATATATTGCTAAATGGTATGGGCAGTCTAGGAGGAGTACAAGATGAAAATAAACGAATCCAAAACAAACGTAATGGAGTGTGATCGAACGCAGTCGGGTCATGCAGGCAATACGAGATTAGGAAATGACGACTTAAAGGAAGTAGATGCACTGTTACTTGGGTGGTAGAATAACTAACGATGGCAGAAGTAAGGAGGATATAAAAGTCAGACTAGTGCAAGCAAGGAAAGTCTTTCTTAAGAAAATAAATTTGTCCGCCTCTGTGGTGTAGTGGTTAGTGTGATTAGCTGCCACCCCCGGAGGCCAGGGTTCGATTCCCGGCTCTGCCACGAAATTTGAAAAGTGGCACGAAGGCTGAAACGGGGTCCACTCAGCCTCGGGAGGTCAAATGAGTAGAGGTGGGTTCGATTCCCACCTCAGCCATCCTGGAAGTGGTTTTCCGTGGATATCCACTTCTCCAGGCAAATGCCGGGATGGTACCTAACTTAAGGCCATGGCCGCTTCCTTCCCTCTTCCTTGTCTATCCCTTCCAATCTTCCCATCCCCCTGCAAGGCCCCTGTTCAGTATAGTAGGTGAGGCCGCCTGGGCGAGGTACTGGCCATCCTCCCCAGTTGTATCCCCGACCCAGTGTCTGAAGCTCCAGGACACTGCCCTTGTGGCGGTAGGGGTGGGATCCCTCGCTGAGTTCGAGGGAAAAACCAACCCTGGAGGGAAAACAGTTTAAGAAAGAAAGAAAGAAAGAAAGAAAGAAAGAAAGAAAGAAAGAAAATAAATTTGCTCACTTCGAACATTGATATAGGAATTAGATATATGTTTTTGAAGACTTTCGTCTGGGGCTATTAGAACGATGGGGTCGACACGAGGCTAACGTATTTGAGAACCTTCAAATATCACCAGACTGGGCCAGGATCGAACCTGCCAAGTTGGGGTCAGGAGGCCAGAGCCTCAACCGTCCGAGCCACTCAGCCCGGCAATGAATCAAACTGGTGAGAGGAAAACGATCTGGCGAAATTTGATCAGAAGAAGAGAGAGAATGATAGGACACATCTTTAAGACACCCAGGACTTACTCAGTTGGTACGCGGTAAAAACGGCAAAGGTGGAGCAAGGTATGAATATGACAAACAGATTAGAGTAGATGTAGGATGTGGTAGTTGCGTACCAATGAAAAGGTTAGTACAGGATAGGGTGGCATGCAAAGCTGCATCAAACCAGTCTATGAAATGATGACCCAAGCAACAACAAACTCTTCAGGAACCTAATAGCGTAGTGTTAGAAGAAAATTAGGAAATGAAAAAAAAAAGTCAGGACTCTAGCGAAATTCAATCCGGGGCTGCTCGGTTACCGTCTGTACGTCTCGTTGGGTCCAGCACATCAGACTGATCAGAGGCGAAAATTCGAATACATACGGCTCAGGTATATTATTTTGCAGATATAAATGTATAAAGATGTCCTCTAGGTGTTTACAGAACAAGCAGAAGATGATTGCCGAGCGAGTGGCTGTGCGGTTTGAGTTACGTAGCTGCCAGCTTGTATTGGGGAAATGGTGGGTACGAACCTCATTATCAGCAGTCCTGAAAATGGTTTTGTCGTGGTTTCACATTTTCACACCAGGCAAATTCTGGATCTGTACCGTAAGGCAGTGGTTACTTGCTTCTCGTTCCTAGCCCTTCCATACCCCATCGTCGCCGCAAGACCGGTCTATGTCGGTGCGATGTAAAACAAATTATATAAAATAAAAACTAGATTTTATGACAGTGTAACTGGGTTAAAACTTGAATCTACCTTGCATTCTGAGAATGGATGGAAAGTAGCTGACCGGGCGTAAATTAACACTACTCGTGTCCTTGGTTACTCGTGCCACCCAAAACCTTCAATGAATGAAAACCTACAACCTATTTTCCAGTCTTTGACCGGGTCAGGGATGTCATGAATGAATCATATATAGGCTATTAGTACGATGGGGTCGCCACTCTCTGATAGATGCTATGAAATGATAATGGAGAGTGTTGCTGGAATGAAAGATGACAGGGAAAACCGGAGTACCCGGAGAAAAACCTGTCCAACACATATCTCACATGGAGTGATCGGGATTTGAACCGCGGTTGCTGGAGTGAAAGATGACGGGGAAAACCGGAGTACCCGGAGAAAAACCTGTCCAGCACAAATCTCACATGGAGTGACCGCGATTTGAACCACGGTATCCAGCGGTGAGAGCCAAAACCTTCAATACGGTACCCAAATATTAAGCGGGATTTGCAGAATCTAATTCCAAGATGCGTTGCAGAATACAAGTGATTGGGACTTTCATAAGCGTATAATGTGTTCTCTACGGCATGTAGACATATCTTAAGAGATGCACTACTCCTACTTAACAATGACAACTACAAAATGATCACCCTCTTCTTTCCTGGGCTTTTTTCCAGTTATCTGAGATCTAAACCTAGTTTTATGGCCGAGATGTATTCACTACTGCATGTTTCTGTGGTGGTTAGTGGTGTGGTATGTTGCGTACGTGAAGGTGTGTATTACGACGATCACAAATACCCAGCCCCCGAGTTAGAGAAGTTAACCAAAGTTGGATAAAATACCCGGCCGGATTGGGAAACGAACTCTCTACCGAAGGCCACTATGCTGACCATTCAGCCACGAAGCCGAACGACAACAGATATGTTATTTCATAATCTAGCCGGAGAGAGTGCAGGAGATACGAGATATCCTTCTGAGCTCACAACTGAGGAACATAGTCTCTGTGCAGTCGGTTCGGTGAGACACCCATGTCAGTGAATTTATTTGTGGGACTTGACGACTCCTCATAGTCGGTTCTCACTTTATCGGAAAGTTGTGTAAAAGGAAATGGTTTTAAGATTTGAATAAAGTTAGTACTAATAGCCTACAGAAAAATAAAATAACTCATCAGAACTTTACATAAAACTCCAGTCTTCAGTGGGTTTAGGTTTCCGAATCCAAGCTCGTGGCTTCGATTCAGGGTCAGTCCGGTGGTATTTGAAGGTGTCCATATACCTCAGCCTCGTTACAGATTTACTGGCACGTAAAAGAACTCTTGTAGAACACAATTCAGACGCCTCGGTATCACCGAAAACCATAAAAGTGGTTAGTGGCACGTTAAAGCGTTCGTCACGTCCATACTGCCCTTCGACACTCCCTACCACTAAAGTAGCGGGCGACTTCTTCACCCTAAGTCATATTTCGTTGAAATATTGAAACTTCTATTCATCATGTGTGGAAACGAAAAGCCCTAATCAAAGCTAAACTCCTCTGAAAACGTAAGGCACTACTTGGATAGATAAATAAATAAATAAATACATAAATAATGAGAAAGGAAAATCTAGAGCCTCAAAATGCAACTAGGATAAGTCACAAAATCATTTCCAATGTTATTTAAGTTCGCTTTCCAAAATTACGAAGATCTAAGTTTTCTACTGGCATATGAATGTAAATATATACATCACACAGTCAATTTAATTGCAGATCCCGAAGAATAGAGCGTATATCACGCTGCAACAGGTGGTATGTAATCCAGTATGCCAGTGATAATGGCAATGAAGCAAAAAAAAAAATATTACCGGTACGCGTATGCTAGTCCAGCCACAGTGCTAAATATTAGCGGTTACTCACGATAACGAACAAGATACAAGCGACGAAGGCAACTAATGTCCGCTACCATGAAGCATAACGCTAGCAGCACACACTATGAGAGCGATTTACGATTAACTGATTACGCAGTTAGTAATAAGTAGGGACCTGCATTTTTCGTTTTATTTTTTGGTGGAAATCGGGGTTGTTTTGGAAGAATTTCGCGTTTTTTTTAGAACTCGCGTTAATTTTAATCATGTTATTATCATATTTTGGGATTTTAAAGGTACTTTTTCATGTAAATAAATTATTGAAGAACAATATGTAGTTTTATTTAAAGACACATGCATATTTTTATCATTCAATTATCACTAAAGAAAGCATCATATGAAAGAAAAATACTTTCTTTTTCTGTCATAGGAGAACACTGACACTTTCCTGTTGCACTGCAAGTCGCTCAAAACTCCTGAGTAGCAAGAAGAGAAACGTTCACAGTCAACATTAGCTCATGGTTACCACACTGACTGGAGAGTTCTGCCACTAAACTCAGGATGACTGTGAAGCAAACTAATCAGAACTTTCACAATATTTATTTTTCCATCTCGCAATTTGATTGGTTTGTTCCTGAAGTTCACTGTACCCTTTTGTGTTCACTGAATCACTCATTTTAAAGAATGGAAAATAGACTTCACTTTTTTCCACTAGTGCTGAATCGACATTTCTGTTAATGATGAATACTGGACTAAAAACGTCTTCTTCTTCTTTTCTACCGCTTTTCCCACACCTGTCGGGTCGCGTGTGCGAACTGTGTTGCACATGTGGATTTGACCCTGTTTAACGACCTGATGCCCTTCCTGACGCCAACCCTATATGGAGGGATGTAATCACTATTGCGTGTTTCTATGGTGGTTGATAGTGTAGTGTGTTGACTGAATATGAAAAGGAAAGTGTTGGGACAAGTACATACACCCAGTCCCCGGGCCATAAGAATTAATCAGAGGCGATTAAAATCCCTGACCCGGCCGAGAATCGCACCCGGGACCCTCTGAACCGAAGGCCCCAACGCTGACCATTCAGCCAATGAATCGGACACGTATGCATATAAAATTTATAAAGTTGACTTATTCGCGTTATTGTCTCATTTCGTTTTATTTCGCGAAATAAATCTGTCCAATTTTCGAATTGTTAACAACGTTATGTATAGGTAACTGTTTCCCAACCATTTTAGAAAATATTTTTTAAAAGTCGGTGTTATCGCGAACGCTAAAAACGCAGGTCCCTAGCAGTAAGTGTAAAACTAATCCTGATCGAAAACGGAGGGATGGACAATAGTTTACCTGTCTGGTTTTTCCTACCAAAATGATTTCTGACTTTAGAGACTTTATTCCTTCACGAGGGAAAGGTATTCTTTCTGCCTATGAGCGATAACCACGAATATTTTCCCCAGTCCCTTTTAATAATAATATTATAGCAGATGACAGAAGCCTATAATGATGTTATTCTGTCTGAATATGTAGCAGATCTGGAGAAATTGCTGTATGATATCGACACACTCTTGGAGAAGGATATAAAACAAATCCAAAACAAAAGTAATGGAGTGTAGTCAAATGAAGTCAGGTAATGCAGAAAAACTAGATTAGGGAATACAGTCTTAAAGGACGTAGATGAATATTGTTACTTCAGGAGTAGAATAACTAATGATGGAAGAAGTAAGGAGGACATAAAATGCAGACTAGCATAAGCAAGGAAGGTCTTTCTTATGAAAAGAAAGTTGCTCACAGCGAACACTAAGGTACAGGAATTAGAAAGACGTTTCTGAAGACTTTCGCCTGGAGCGTGGCATTGCATGGAAGTGAAACATGGATGATTACTAGTTCAGACAGAAAGAAAATAGAATATTTCGAAATGTGGTGTCACAGAAGAATACTGAAGATTTTTTTTATTTACTCGTGTCGGAAGCATACTTAATCATACATTTAAAATAAAGTAATAATTAGACTATTTACAAAAATTACAAAAATTAACAAAGAAAGGAAAATTGACCAAATGTACTGTACATCTAGATGGTGCTTTTCCAAAACTGAGCCACACCTATGGCATTGTCATTAGCAAGCATTAAATCTTGCTCTGAGCATGAAAATGGGCAGAGAGGACATTGCCACATGTGGTTCACTGTTTGTTCTTCATCGCAGTCGCACTTGCTGTTTTCTGATGTGAAGCCCCATAACTTAAGTGAGGACTTAGCCCTGCCGACACCGGTTCTTAATCGGTTAAGGGACCTCCAAACACTCCAGTCTTCATTGTAGCCAGCCGGAAGATGTTCACGCGGCTCCATCCATTCTTGCTGCTTAGATTTCTAATACTGAAGATGAGATGGGTAGATAGAATCACAAATAAAGAGATATCGAATTGGTGAGAGGAGAACGATTTGGCGAAATCTGACCAGAAGGAGAGACAAAATGATAGGACGCATCTGTTTTGAGGGAAGTGTAGGCGGTAAGAACGGTAGGGGTAGAACAAGGTATGAATATGACAAGCAGATTAGAGCAGATGTAGCAGTTACGTAGAAATGAAAAGGTTAACACAGGATAGGGTAACATGGAGGGCTGCATTAAACCTGTCTACAAACAACTTTATTGGTTTACGACCCACTAATTAATTTCAGTATTTTCGGAGATAACGAGGTGCCGGAATTTTGTCTAGCAGGGAGTTCTTTTGTAGGCTATATGAGGTTCGAAGGTGCAAGCACCGATTACAATTTCTTGGAGGGAAATGACAGAATTTCCACTAACAAAAGTAAAATTCCTGTTATTTATTCAGTAAAACGTAACATACAACAACAAGTTTAATGCTTGATTCTGCACAATGTTGAAATGCTATGTGACTTCCCCTGCTCACTGAGTTTCTGGAAATAGTATTTAAACCTTATCATCAGGCATCCCTTGATAATAGTTAGCTTCTGAAAAGCGAGCGAGTTTCATCACTATAGTGAAGACAAATATCTTTTCTATCCAAGTACAACACTGTAAATGCAGAAACAAGTAGACATACAATATGTCTTCAAATAAGTAATCTAACTAATGTTATTCCCGATTAATATGATCGGATTGTTGACGATTTATCACATCATTTCAACTCAAGCAACAAGCCACAGCTTATCCGCTTTACTCCTTATTGTATTAGGATTGTTTCTAAAGCATACCCCCACTTAAAATATACTAGTGAAAATCGTAATTTATTGGGTAGAGTAGACGATATTTTTGAGGTACTGGTAAACTCTTTATTGTCAATATATGTGAACAGAACAGAAATAACTAATTTTTCACAACGTAAGTTATACTGAAAATTACCCGGATTTATGTCCACTGGAAGGAAAAAATTTACCCACTATTCCCATAATACTCAAATGACCGGTCATCGTTCACTGACCTTCACGGCTCGAGCCGTAACCACAACGTTCCTCGCCCGCTCGCTTACATCCTCTGATGTACTGTAGAAGAAGTGGACAAAATTTCAGGTAATGTATTGACCATTTCAAAACGAAGAAAGATATATTATTATATGGTAAGTTTGATCAACTGATATAATTGCTTCCTGAGTATATTTCAACCTATTACCGTACCGACGAAAAATTCACAACGTATCTTTCACAAACACTCGCTATGAAATCAGTACAAGAACTTACTAAGGTATCGATGGATCTTTAATGACCACGCGGTTCAGTCACCAGTGTGTAAGCAAGCATGTTTCATTACAGGAAATAAAACATGTTCCTGTATTTCGTGTTTTACTTTAAAATATTATCGAACAGTTTGAACAGTGCCTGAGGAAAGAAAAAAAAAAAGAAACAAAGTAACTGATCGTCTTCCACATTTAAATCCTTTTTAGATCAAACTCGACTAACGAAATCCTTGACCGAACGACAGTCAGCTAAAAGGTTACTGTCTTTATCTTCAGTAACTTTACGTCCATAAGCTACTTGGTGGCGATTTTCTTACAACATACATGAATTTACAAAATGGTATATCATACTGAAATATGTAGATTCAGCACAAATCGCTTTCTTTTATAACTAAAGAGACACTGTTACTATCTGAGACGTACCAGTAAAAAGAGCACGCGTGCTGTGAAGAGCCTCATTTATCTGGTAAGCGGCCATTTAATAAACTTGTATACAAACTCCTCCCAGGGACTTATTACCTCGTGCAAATGGGGAGGCATTGTTCTTACTTATCAATGGCAGTCTGCTGTTTTATCTTGTCAATGCGATCTTCTTTGGCCAACAATTGTTCTCTTCCGATCCAGACAATAGAAGGTTTGCGAAACCTAAGGAGTCGTCCATTTTCATGACTTACAGTGACCTTCCCTTTCTATCGCGCATACTTCATTCTTCGAAGGGATTCTTTCCCCATAAATTAGTGTTCAGAAGCGCTGATAATCCAGTTGTTTATTTCACTTTAAAAAAAATTATCACCATCTATGTAGAATCTATGAATTCCGACAATCTGATCAACTCTTCAGATTTTGAAGACCAGTTGTCGGGTGTATAATTATTAAGACATGATAGTGTTTTTGCTAGTGGCTTTACGTCGCACCGACACAGATAGGTCTTATAGCGACGATGGGATAGGAAAGGCCTAGGAGTTGGAAGGAAACGGCCGCGGCCTTGCATTTGCCTAGTGTAAAAATGGGAAACCACGGAAAACCATCTTCAGGGCTGCCGACACTGGAATTCGAATCCACTATCTCCCGGATGCAAGCTCACAGCCGCGTACAAGACATGTACCGATCATGGGATCTTACAATCGCGAGTCAAATACTTGACCTCTGATTGACTGAGGCAAATAAACCAAACTCCATGGCGCTACAGTCCTGATGGACTACGGACCTTCGCCTACAAAACGACAGTTGCTCTGCCCTTCGAGGTGACACGTGATCAGCGTAACGAATCTTCCCGATGGTTATGCTTGGTTTTCTGGACCGTGACCGCCAGATAGCTCCTCAATTGTTCTCACGCAGGCTGAGTGCATCCCAAACCACATGTCTGGAAATCGAACTCGCAGCCACCAGGAAGACAGAGTCGACATTGGGGCCGGCGATTCACTGAGTCATGTGTCACATATACGGTATGATTTAACACACACAAGTATACATGAAGGTTTTCAAAACGATGTCATAAGCCCCTTATATGAAACAATGTACTCGCAGCACTAACAAGCTGTTTAAAAGGCTTTATTTCAATGATGACACATCTCATGCACATAAAGAAAAACAAGTGTGCTACAGAGAACTCATTCGAAACAGTTTTTCTTCGTTAAGTACGGAGCGACCTTAAACTTATATCAGTGCTTTGCAAATATGCCACAACGCATTCTTCTTCTTGAGGTATGCGTGTGGCGAGCACGCTTGTGATCGCTTATATTTAACATCTGGCAAGCTTTCGACGGTTACCCAGAAGCGAATGTCTACTGCGAACTGAATGCCAGTCCTCTAAATAAAACCAAAGAAACTAAAAATATATCAGCGTATTATAACATACAAAAGAGATTATATTATCACAGCTTTCATAATATGAATATTTACATAATACAACAAGGCTAGCAGAACTCCCAATTGATTTTCAAGGAATATTAGAAATGTTCAATTTGCACACATTACGCTTTGTATTTAGTATGTATCAATGACAACATAAAAGCTTTATTTGGTCTATTTATAAATGGTACAAACCCTGTCAAGTTCCGAAATGATTCGTGTAATATATCAAAGAAGGAATTACACAATATACAGGCACTCGTAAAGAATATTACTGAAATCGGTACAAAAAAAAAACTTTTCCCTTTGCGAAAAGCTAATGATCATGAATATAGAGTAGCGACAATAAATAATTTGACGAACGTACTTTTATGAGACAATATATACATTTTTGTACTTTATTCGGTGAAACTAAATCAACAGCATTATACGCTCTAGTACAAAGAAAATAAATGATACTTCAGACATTACAGTGTATTTATTGTAGAACACTAGATAAAAAGTATTTTGACAAACAGTGTATTTGTAACATAAAACATAAAATCTATCTTTCTAGATGGTTTAGACCTCGTTAGTATTTGGTTGCATAGCCTTTTGACTTAATGACTGCGGCACAGTGTGAGGGCATGGAGTCGACTAGTGAGGTCAAGCGGCTCTGGTATTTTCTTCCGTTCTTCGCTCAACCACTGTAGAAGTTCGGCCCTTGTGTTCAACGTCCTTTGCCTCAGTGTTCAGTCCACTTCTTCCAAAAATGCTCTATCGGATTTAAATCTGGGCTCTGGCTCGGCCACTTAAGCACCCTAATCTTACTCTTCTTGAGAAAGTCTTTGACGTGATGAGAGGTGTCGGCCATTGTCTTTTTTAGCGCGGGGCAAAATGCTTTCTTTAAGGATGTCACCGTACTTGAAAGCATCCATAGTACCTTCAACTGGTACCAACTGACCGACAGCTGAACGGGAGAAACATCCCCACCCACATCATCACGTGCCGCAACAATGCATTACAGTGGGTACTTGGTACCGTTGTTACAGTACTTTCCTTTACAGGTCTGCGCACATATCGAATTCCATCGGAAGAAAACAAATTAAATTTACTCTCGTCATTCCAAAGCACGCGAGACCACTGTCGATTGTTCCAGTCTTGAAGAGATGTGGCAAAGGCAAGATGAGCTTTCCTATTCTTTGGTGATTTGAACGGCTTTTTGCAGGGGTGTCGTCCTTGTAAATGAGACTTCGATTTTACGCTGCTATTGGATTTGTTGACGTTGTGGTATTCAAGAAGCTCCGTGTTTATGTCCACAGCAGTCCTTTTCGGATCAGCTTTTGACAATCTTCGAATGAGATTTCTTTACTCGGAGCGTGACTTTTCTGGATCTACCCGCTCTCTGTTCGTTGCCCGTGGTCCCTGTTGACTGTTTTGTTTTTTCACCAAATGTTTACTATTTGCCTAGACAGACCCGAATCTTTTGCCACCTGTGCCCGTGATTTGCCCTGCTGCACGGCATTTTTCAGGTCTGCTGAATATTCCTTTGTCTTTGACATGTCGGTAGCTGTCTGAATAAACAAACAAAAAAACAAAAACAAAAAAAACATGTAAACCAACTGTACGGGTCGACAAGTAGTGTCAAAATACTTTTTGAGTGACCAAACTACGACTTTTCCTCCTGTACTCACCACAGTTGTGCCTAGGTCCGATCCGAGTGTTCACGCGTCTGCATCTGACTGAGGAGAACGCTCGGGTTACGAGGTCAACGAGTAGCGTGCTAAACGCGCGCTTTAGGGGTTAGAATGTGTTTGTCAAAATACTTATTGTCGCTATTGTATCTATCAATAAATGGAACTCATATATTGATAACGAACGATTTATCTGCATCATTTCCAATGTTATAAATAGACTACACCTGATCTAACTGTACAATAATATTATATTTTATTATAGGAGACAATCATCTACGCGGGACAAACAATGCTATATCAAGGAGAACTGCAACTGTACGTCAAAGGAACTTAGCCGCAGCATCTTTGGTGACCAAGGCCTACGGTAAAGACTAATGTGATGTGATGGATGAATTCTGACTACGAAGTGCGGCAAACCATAACGCGCTTCTTATTAAATATTCATAAGACCAATGAAAAGGGCAGGCAAGACAATATGACTACGACAGGCACATCAAGACGAGTTATCTGACCTATTTATAACGAATGCTGCAGAGCAGCACGGGTCCTATAGTATACGTAATAATAAATGTAATATGTTCTAGCTTCACATTTTTGAAAAGTGTTTAGTATAGGGTAGCCAGTGTACACGCGTATCTGATGGAATTTCCAATGCACTCGTTATTATATGTAACTCCTAAAGAAACAGACGATCTATTAGAATTAAAGTCAGTTGAACAAATTTACCCAAACTTTCGACCACAGAGGGCAGAACCAACAACAGAAATCTCACGTGTTTTTGATCACCTGAAAAAAGTTGCACGAGGCAGACTGGTTCGTCTAACAACAACGGGCAATGTGCCATCTGACTTCGTTTTTCTTCGAGTTATGTGGAATTTTGTGGGTGAAAAAGTCACTCACGGATTTCAGTGCTCCCAAAAAACACTTAGATGGCCTTTTTTCAGTGAACCAGCCTAGTTTTAAAGGGACAGAAATTTAAAATTGTCAGAAAACGTAGTACAATGAGGAGTCGTTTTAAAATAACACATTCAACATTTCCCTCAATTTAAGTAACGATATACGTAAGGTAATAAGAGTAGAGGAGATCAATTATCTTGGCAAGAAAGCAAACTGAACTACTTCCCTTAAGTACAAAAGTTAATTCAACTGCTCTTTATGAAAACGATCTGGCAGCACACTCTAGACACGAGAAACAAACAAATTGATTCAGGTAGCAAAAAAAAAAAAAAAAAAAAAAAAAGAACAGTAGTGTGGTGTGAACAACTCATGGATGAAGTAATCCTAGAAATGAATACAAACCACAAGTCAGCTCCGTTCAATTTCACTTGTGAGACCTGAGAACTGAAACAGGTGGAGGGACTGTATATTAACGAGAGCAATGTGACACGCTAGTTAGGTAATTTTGTGGTTGTAAAACAGCCAGCATAAGCGCAGATCCCCCGCGGTATCGCACAACATGCGAACAAGGTGAAAACTTGCCGATCTTCTATAAGACATCACAAAGTTCACTGCAACTTGACTAAGGTTATCACGGTTTTGAGCAGCCGAGCCAAAATGGCTGTAACCTCTAATATGGGAAAAGTACTTCCACCTACTAGTTTCTTCATCAATCAAACAACGTCAAGCCGTTACATAAAAGTATAGGGTAATATTTACGATTATTTTCTTGTACGTTAATAACTTAAATATGAGCACATAAGGTTACGCTTCTTCATTAACGGGCTTAGGACACCGCAGTCAACAACACCCTGTACTTCATGCACCGGGCAGAGTGGTCTAGAACTAAATGGTGAAAGATGTTATATCTTCTGAACCCAAGTTGGTGGATTAGAGTCCAACTCAGTCCAGTAGTATTTGAGTGTGCTCAAATTTGCTAGATTTATCGGCACGTAAAATAACTTCTGTAGAATAAATTTTCCAGAATCCCGGCGTCTCCGAAAACCGTAAAAATAGTTACTAGGATGTAAAACCAATAATATTATTAGTGTAGTAGTTAGTGCTCGTAAAATCTGTCCGGTAAGCTGTGTAAATGTTATGAAGGCCCGAATTACTCGCATAACGCGAAATCAAACAGAAGTTCATATTATTTTTATATTAACATGCGCAAGTTCCTCCGCATAATTGAGCATATGGTTTATCCACTGTTTCTCAAAATTTTTGACGGCGCACTCACACCATCTGTTACATTATATCTATGCGGCCTCCTGAAGTGTTTCGGTGTTCTTTGTAAAAGGTTAAAACAAAGGAAAGAGTAAAAAATCAAATGTATTTAGAATGAATAAATGTTTAATAACATATTTCTTTAAAACAATGCCACAAACGTGTACACTTCTTGACATCTTCATAGTTGATAATCGCTGAGTTAATGATGATATATGAAACACTTGAGTTTTATCAATAGACTATAAAAAGGCCTAATACTTTTTGCTGTAATATTTCTATAGGAAAATAAACGATATTTTTTATCAGACATAGGCGTGCTACGTTTCCCAGCTGATTCCTTTCCTTTGAACATATTGGAGTCATTTACGTAGTCAATAAAAGAGAAATACTTGCGTTTAAAATTAATCAATAAAATCAAATGGTTGCAAGAGAATATCTGTATTGTGTTCCACCTTGGAATTTCTATAAAAGCATTTTAAGGATTTCCATGGCCCCCATTTTACTATACTGGTACTGAGGATCATCAGGGTGTCACTCCCCCCCCCCCCCCTAGTTGAGAAACACAGGTTTATTCAACTAACCTACTGTGCCATTTTAGTTAAATTAAAAAAAGTAACTACTGAGCACAATGCACATAAAATAAGAATGGACTGAGCAAACGTATAAATGACTAAAAGTAAAATATGTCCTGGAAGGAGTCATTTATATCTTACTTAGACTGAACTAACTATTCGGTGCTGTCAGTTACAGACGTCCAAAAAACGACAGAAGTTCTGAAGGCATTTCATTGCTATTTAAAAAATAATTCAGGTCAGATGCGTTCAAGGTGAGCGAAGCGCAATTGTCTCCCACCTGTTTGACCTGGGATCGGTCCCGGTTCTTAGCCTCGGGATCTCAACTCAGAAGAAAATTGGGTTAAAACCTATCTCTGCAGTCCATGAAGTAGTCTTCCACAGCTTCCTACTTTAGCTTAAAGGAAACGCCGGAATGGTGCTTCAAATATAAGATACTATCACATCCTTTCTTGTTCTAACCCTCAATTAATTCCAAATACACCTGTAAAGAGGTGTATGTTATCATATTTCAGACGCTTTATGTATAATGATAATAGGAAACCCTGTGAGAAATATCTTGAAACCCTTACAGGAAATTGATGTCGCAGCAGGACAACGACAACAATATGTTTATAAAACCGACGATTTTACGAGTAGACCTAATAAAATTCAATACAATGTCTCAAATTATTTCCAAGAAGCGAATATTCATACACCGTAATAAAAAGCAACTGACATTTCTTTTTTAGTTTGTTCACAGATGACGAAATCTTACAAACTTCTTCGTTATACATTTAGAAATTCGTATTTAATGCATATTATACATGGCATAAATAATATAGTTTTATAAATCTCCAAAAAGTAGCTTTACTATGGCTACTTCCCAGTAGTAAACAGTTAACACAAAGGGCTTATGAATGAAAACGTTTAATAAAATATTAATTTATACCCATATTTTCATGATGACAATAGGGGAAAATTTATGGGTTGCCTAGCCGGGGTAGTAAAGGCGAGGTCGGTTCAACGGGAAGGACGTGGGTTCTTCTTCTCCTGGGATATTATCCGTTTGGGTTTATATTATTATTATTATTATTATTATTATTATTATTATTGTTACGGAGTTATCCGTGGAAGTCAGAGGTGAAAGAAGGTGCGGGCTGGAATGGGTCTAAGTCCGAAAGATGGATTTAAAATTTAAATGAAGGTTATATTTTCAAAACTTAACAATGGTGACATAGAATGTTTGAGCGTGCAACAAATAACAACAAGTTAAATCAGGTACACGGTCAAGAAGTCCAAGATTAGAGAAAAATTTAACCAGTTTCCACTAGGGGAAATAACAAAATCAGGTACCAGAGTAGTTTTACAAGGAAAGCCCGAGTTTCGGGTTCTTACAAGTTCTGGGCTTCGTGCCCCAAGTTACAATTCCTGAGCCCTCAGCTCACAACCACAAATTACCAAAGGGCAGAAAGCCCCTCACTACATGAAGCACATGCTCCCAACTTTACATCTCAAGCCTCTCTAAGGCACTTTTACCACAACACCATAAAGAGCTGACCCGCTCTCGATCTTTCAAGCCTATAAAGGCAATAACAGACTTTTACACAAACTGCCATCAAGGCACTATAAAGAAACAGGGGTATCTCGTACCCAATCTACTGGGCCTCAGTGTGCAAAAACTAGGTTAATGTAAATGGCCCAAAACAAAAAGGATGGGGGCGTGAATTTGCACTCCTAAATCTACATTTTAAAACCTAAGTGGCTCTAGGCTGAAACACAGGGGCTAATCCCAAGCTAGGGAGGTGACTCGTATGAGAAAACTTTACTACATTAAAGAAGAAAAGAAACGGTTACGAAAACTTAGTCACCTCAATTTCAAATGAAGGGGAGCTCGAGAGGGTAAAGCACTCTCTATCCCCGAATTACAGTTCCAGTGAAGTGGAGTATTTACAAAGATTGAAAAGGCTTACATATTTAAAGAAATAGGTTACCTATTAAAGGTTTCGAACCTTCCCCGGGAGTTAAACTGCTGAGCTAGCAAGAAATAAAGATGTTAAGAGGTCATTACCTTGATGAAGAGCTGCTGCCTGAAGAACGGGGCGCTTCCCGCCCCCTGCTACATATTCACACACTAAGCTAGATGTTACTGAAGTGGCCCGGATACAAGAAGATCAGCAGTTTTTATACCCTCGCGGAAAATTCGAGACCTTTCATGAATGATTAAGACCCGCCCACAAAAGTTTATTGGCTAACAGGAAAATTACACACAAATCGATGAAGAAACACCTTATTGGTGGGAAATTAATTACAGAAATTTAGGATTGGTTAAATTCAAAACAGGCGGAAAGAAAGCTTAATATTGCCAACCCTCAAATGAAAGAACAAAATGTAGTAAAGACGAAACTTATGAATACAAAATTTCTTCAAGAAAGTTCATTCCTTCGCACCAGAGTGCATAATCATAGTTTTTAGTAGAGACATCTGTTAGAGAATGTCCACACTTCTTGATCAACAAAAGCAAATCAAAACACCCAGAGACATCTTCTGATAAACAGTTGAGTTGATTCCGTTTTTTAAAGTTCAGAGTTTCTCCTGTAGAGGAGTTTCAATTGGCGCAAGATTTAAACTTGCGTCGTAGAGGTGTACCGCCCGGTACAATTATTATTATTATTATTATTATTATTATTATTATTATTATTATTATTATTATTATTATTATTATTATTATTATTATTATTATTATTATTATTATTAAATTTTAGTCTACCCGCCTGTGAGCATGATCGTCAAGTCTCTTTGGTCTGACACTGTGGTTAATCGGTTCGAATCCCGCTGAGGAAGGGGAGGTGTATCTCTATCAGAATATTAGCCGGCAGGGTAGTGGTGGTGGTGGTGGTGGTAGTGGTGGTGGTGGTATACAATTTATAAGCTCTAGATTGCGTGCCATAAGCCTGGATTTAATTCCAAATCTCTTCGTAGTGTTCATCGGAGTGAGGGCATATGACACTCTTGATGGTGATTCGTCCGTTGGATGGTAACGTTAAGCATTGATCAGACTCCTTAGTAAGCCCATAATTCTACACTGCTAAAAGAACCGCCGCACGGCTATGCAGGGCCAACTGCGACAGGGAGGAAATATAGCTAGCCCCATGTCCGTGGCTTATCATTTCACGCAGGAGGATCTAAACATCGAGCGAAATTGGAACATTTCGGAAGACCTCGGGAAATTAATAATGAAATTTTGGCTAATAACCCTATTGTGAGAGATTCCAGCACTGTCAATAGCGAGGAAATAAGTAATTAACAATTTTGGGAAACGTTTGATGAAGCTAACTTCACAAGGTGGAAATATTTGATTATGCCCAGGGAGAAGTCAGAATGCCTGTCGGCAGAGTGAAGTCACATAGGACATAGTCAAAATGCGCGGGAATAATCAACCACGGAATTAATTAATTAATTAATTAATTACGCCCGTGAGAGAAGCAGGAGAAATCAGCGAACAACACCATCGTGATTGGAAAAATAGAAGGAATCTCTGGGGTGAGTCTCAAAGAAATCGGTCCAGCAGTTATCAGATGGGATGATTGCACAATGATAGTTAATGCATGGTATCGCGTCTTTTGTGTGTGCATAAATACCCATTCCAAGCAGTGTAAAATATTCAGTCCAAGGTGACGAACCTGTGATAGTCGACATCAACTAGTCAAACTACAGAAGTTAAAGTGTTGGAAGCTAGACTTGGAAATCTCAAAAGCCATTTGACGTGAGAGACGGAAAATTTTGCAAAGTATTAATAAGGAGTAGAGACAACTTTGATATTAAAACATTTTTTATTTACGACAATTCAACCTGGTAGGAGAGAAGATTGTATTGGTTAGTTATAGGATTTATGAACTTCTGCGAGGAAGACAATGAAGCCCGAGATATTTCTCTGAAATTATTTTTGCTAGTGGCTTTACGTCGCACCGACACAGATAGGTCTTATGGCGACGATGAGATAGGAAAGGCCTAGGAGTTGGGAGTGGCCGTGGCCTTAATTAAGGTACAGCCCCAGCATTTGCCTGGTGTGAAAATAGGAAATTACGGAAAACTATCTTCAGCGCTGCCGACAGTGGGATTCGAACCCACTATCTCCCGGATGCAAGCTCACTGCCGCGCGCCCCCCTGACCGCACGGCCAACTCGCCCGGTTCTTAAATTATTACCGACACAGTTATGTTGATAATCTGTAAAGGACAACTGTTGGGTTCTGGAAGATATAGCATTATTGTCCCACAGTCATTCACTTCTGGGAAACACCCCGTGAAGAGGAGGTAAGAACTGTCCACGAGTTCACCAGCTGACTGGTCGAAACGTAGCGGTGTGGTTCATTTTTGTGTATAAGTGTATAATAAAATGTGTTATGTTAGTTCATGCTCAAGAAAATTAATGTGTGTTGCCTCAAGACAAGGGCAAAATCAGTGTATTGATAAGGTAGTGTTAATGCGAAGAATGCCACCTATCATGATGAGAGACTACGTCCGAGGTTGCTGGCTTGCTAAATGCAGCAAAAATGTCGCCATATCATTCAACAGAATTACAAGTCTGTCTAATATAAGTATTATGTCTTTGTAGTTAGAAATGTAAATGCTTGTCCCTTTAAATTAGTTAGTATATCATGACACCAGGTTACATATGTGGCATGTGTAGAATTAAGTGTTGCAATGACGATTATGCGTCACGTCGGTATTCGAGGAAACACTGGAGGTGCGATTGTCTGTTAGTTATGTCGCCGCGCGAGACGTTAAACTGTGTTTAAATTTCTTAAAATGTGAAGTTAAATATTGCAATGAAAATCAGTGAAATAATGTTCGGGCCGATAAAAGTTATAATAATGATAAATATAACCATTGTAAGTGTGATAGTGTCAAATAATAATAATAATAATAATAATAATAATAATAATAATAATCACGTTAGGAGTAAACTGAGATAATAATAAGAATGCACTCAGCAGTTAGGTAAGCGAGATTTGCAGTTTATATCGAAATCCAGTGAAGCAAGATAGATGTTGGCACTTTGGAAATTTAATTTTTGTGACACCGTGTATTTGTGATATAGCATCACGGCATGCTATTTTGCTCCTGAGGTCTGGGAAAATTTGGAGAAACCACTTTGCATTATGAAGTTGTTTGGTTATCGGATCGTTTGTACCTAAAAGTTTCCAAGCAAGAAGAAAACGGATCGTAATGAGAAATAAAATGTTCTGAGAATAATTAGGAAGACAGTTTAAGGCAGAGTAAGCCTTTATTTTATGAGTGATGTGTAATAAGGATGTCGAGGAGAAAATGCCCTGTAGTTTGATGGAGAGGAATTTTTGTGACAGGGTGTATATGCTGATGTGTAATATTTCTGAGATAGGCTGTATAAGAGGAGCGATGTCCTGTAGCGATCCAGAGCGACTGAAAAATGTAAAGGTTATCAAATCCAAGTGAGTGTGTTGTAACGCATACTTTAAGCACAAGTTGATGTTCTCCCATGATTATTATTTTACGTAAAACAGTAGACAACGTCAGTTAAATCAAGTTGACGATTCTATTTGACACCAGGGAAGTGGATTGTTATAAGCCGACCTCACGAACAAAATACATTCTCACACACGGTCGAGATAATACTTGCTTATTGGAAAACGGATTTTATTCTGTATCTTTACGAGGCGAAAAACATCACGAATTGGAAACATTGCGGGTGAGAGAATGGATTTATTAGATTGAGAGTTTATCCTGCGTATGTTGATGAGATTTTACTTCACTGGGAAGTTTACAATGACACATGTTTGGAGTGTTGACACTGCACGTCATTTGGAACCTCACACTCGAGTTATGCCGTGAATATCGTGGTGATTGTGATCACTGTTTGTAGCGTTGGCTCAGCGATAGGATTAGGACGCCGTCTGTACATAGCCAAGTCATAGGTTAGGCATTTTTTGCGAATCGATTTGAACGATGTTAGTGTCTGCAGTAGTGGACACAGGTACGGAAGATATTAGCAGATACAATTTAGGCCATGTTTCGGCATAATCTACTAGCTGGAACGTGCTCCCATAATAGCGTTGCATCAGTAGTGGCATAAATGTAAGGGTTGTCCCACGTGGAAACATGGCTAATGGAGACTGGTCCCTGCTGCTTAGCCGCGTGCGTTCAAGTTCGATGAACGTTCGTTTCTATTTGTTTCTTTTTCTTTACTTCAAAATTTATTGTTCGGTTGTACGGTATGTTATGATAGTACAGTGTGTTGACACTTAGTTAATTTTTGTATGATTTACACTACGAATGCGGTTTCGATTCGTCAGCTGTTATTATATTTTCTTTTTATTTTACGTTATTCACATTATTTAGGTGAGACGTTGATCTACCGATCACTTGTAGTTTAGTTTAAGGGGACAAGTGTAGGTAGACAGATTTGTAATCGTAGTTGTAGTTATGTAGAATTGGAAAGATTTCATATTGTTTGTTTTATATCGTGGACTTGTACTTTAACGAATTTAACGACGTAACTGTTTCATAACCTGAAAGTTGGTTTAGTAAAAAGACTTTTCGAGTGATTTATCACTTATTTAACTTCAGTGTTTGGCGTTTCTTCCAAACGCACAGTGAATTAATGTTTCGCTGCATTTCGCAGTTTTGTTCCTTCAGAACGATGTAACGTAAGATCCCTCAGATCAAGTGTTGGTTCATTTTGAACATCTGTTTGAGGGGATGCATGTTTCAGCAACGGGATTCCTCTATAACTTAAGTGTGTCACGAGATGACAATACATGGCGGAATTTTAATTTAGATTGTGATAATTGCTGTTAACTTGTAATGAACATCATGTTTTCAAATAATGTTTCGTAACCTATCCAAAGCAACTGATAGTCAATTTGGTTCGATTAAGGAATCATTCGGGAGATGTTCCAATATCCAAGAGGATAGTCAACTGGTGGGTAACCTTAATTAAATGTAAATCTGGAATTCTACTTGTCGAAGGTCAGATTTTCCACGGATCGTGTGGGTTAACTCGAAGTTTTCGTTCGGGTCAATGTTGCCCGATTTTCAGATTTTCTATTCTTTTTCTGGTTTTGCTATCCACAAATCTTACCTTACGTTTTCACACTTTGAAAGACATTAATGTAAATAATTTCAAGATCCTTTCACCGTTCACGTTTTCTGCATTGTGACTGAGTTATAACATGTTGTGACAAATTTAATTGATTTTCTTGGTTATTCAGTAAATACAATCATCATGAAATCGTTGAATAAAATTTTAGTAAGCACATTTTTGCTCCTCATTTGAAGTAGTTATGCTCTCCTCTGAACCCTGTCGATCGGTCAATGAAGTGACTGAAAAGAACCCGAAGCGACCCTAAGATCTAAGAATCACATTGCATTTAAGGAAGCCATACTTAAGGTTTTATTAAATTTTAATCCATATCACAGTTATAAATTTTGGAAGTGATACTTTTGAATTACATTCAGGATTTATGCTTTAGCAAGTTGAACAATTAATTAATTACATGGAAGCAAACAGGATATTTATCCTTATTAGCTTATTATAACTTCAGAATTTTCTTTCATCAAATAATTTGCGATACGAGCCACAGTAATTAAATTTAAATAAAGCAACTGTTGCAAAGTTGTGAGCTTCATTTCATTAGAATGTAAAAAAGAGTTTTTAAGTGAAAACGCGGTAGTGAATTCTTTCCATAGTGGTGTGGGGTATTTTGGCTGCATTGAACAGCCAGCGTACTCATTCCTCTATTTGTTGTTGTTGTTGTGATGGAATGTCCGATGATTGAACCGATGAGGCAGTTGAGAGAAGACATGAAAGTTCAGAATCAGTATCATTTGACTCTACTTGCCACGATACTCACACCTGAACGTAATGTTTATACTGCAATTTGTAATCTCGCCACGTACTTGAACTTCACCGTGACTATACTAACACAGGGCTGTGGGTCTTCCAAGACGACGGCTATCCAGTCAGATGCTAGAATTACCGAGCTCGATAGCTGCAGTAGCTTAAGTGCGGCCAGTATCCAGTAATCGGGAGATAGTGGGCTCGAATCTCACTGTCGGCAGCCCTGAAGATGGTTTTCCGTGGTTTCCCGTTTTCACACCAGGCAAATGCTCGGGCTTTACCTTAATTAAGGCCACGGCCGCTTCCTTCCCATACCTAGGCCTTTCCTATCCCATCGTCGCCATAAGACATATCTGTGTCGGTGCGACGTAAAGCAAATAGCAACAAAAAACATGCTAGAATTCATATCCGCCGTTTATATAATCATTCTGATGATACCAGTCGTTGTTTTAAGGGGCAAAACAACGCATCAAAGCCCCTGTATCACTTTGCCATTTGTCTGGTCCTGAAAGGAGAACCACGGTAAAGCGTATCTAGAATAAGAAGATATGTTCGGAATGATATAACAGAATTCGTGTTACAGAGAGGTCAATCAAAACTCTAAATAAACAAGAAAAATTACAAAAAGGAGGTGCTCCAAAAATTGTACAAGAGGGTTAAAAATGAAGTGAACAGAAAGAAGAGGCTAGTGTTGAAAAACGATTTAATTAAGAAAGATCAAGATCAAAATGTAATGAGAGTAAATTTAATATCTTCCCATCAGATGAAAGAATACTCATAAAGTCGCAAAGTAAATTGTGAGCAAGATGATATTACACAGAAGTGTATACATACTTCAGAAAAATAAACCTTCAAATTCTACCGAACAAAGACCCAAACCACAACGCCTACCATGCGGTAATCAATTTTATACAACTGTCCGAAAGATATATAAACCTTATACTAGTACTCAGACCTCATTTCAATCGACAATTTATGGAATTAAGTTAATGCTAGAAAGTAAAATGTTCGTATGTCTAAAGAACGTAAGGATACCAGAATACAGGAATTCAGTTGATATCATCGATAATATGTCCAAGAGTAAAGTCACGGTAGACAAAAGTAACACCACAGAGCATTAAAATGAACTCTCTCTTTATCTTGGAAAATTACGTTTCAGACTGAATATCAAAGTATACATATATTACAACTTTGACAATGAACATTTCATGATTTCTTCTACCTTTGTTAAATTATTTTCACCACATTCTGCACATAAATGAGATATATTACATACGAATATAAAGTGGATTTGTTTTAATTTCGAAGTTGGTAGATTTACTGGCACATTTAGAACTCCTACGGGACTAAATTCTGGCACCTCGGCGTCTCTGAAAACCGTAACATCCAATAATAAATTAAACTCCGCCAGCCTCTCACCGCTGGGTTCCGTGCTTCAAATCCCGGTCACTCCATGTGAGATTTGTGCTGGACAAAGTGGAGGCGGGACAGGTTTTTATCCGGATACTCCGGTTTTCCTTGTCATTTCATTCCAGCAACATTCTCCAGTATCATTTCATTTCACCTGTCATTCATTAATCATTACCCCAGGGGAGTGCGACAGGCTTCGGCAGCCGGCAAAATTCCTATCCTCGCCGCTAGATGGAGGCTTCTTTCATTCCATTCCTGACCCGGTCGAATGACTGGAAACAGGCTGTGGATTTTCATTATGGGCCGATGACCTTCGATGTTAGGCCCCTTAAAACAACACGCATCATCATCATCATCATCATCATCATCATCATCAGATTTTCATTATGAACTAAAAGTGTTTTAAAACTGAGATGACCTAATATTAAAGTTAAATTCTGTGTATGTAAGACCAGGGTCTGATTATAAGCCAAATAAATAATAATAATAATAATAACGGCGAGCATTTTTCCCACCGCACTTCAGGCAAATGGCATGGTATCTTAGTCACATTACCATGGCTTCTTTACTACTTCCAGCTATTAACATTGTTCCCTCGGACAATATGTAATGGAGCTGTGCAAAACGATGTGCAGACTCGTTCAAACTCATTTACAAGAAATAGGCCCCGCTCAGTCTAAAGTGACGCGTAAAGAACTCCTGTGGAACAAAATTCCGAATTCTCAGTGTGTTGGAAATCGATAGAAATAATCAGTGGGACGTAAAGTTATTATTATTATTATTATTATTATTATTATTATTATTATTATTATTATTATTATTATTACTCTGGGACTGTAGCATAATTACGGCCATTTCATCCCCACTCCTATCCCACCGTCGCCATAAGACCTGAGTCGGTGCGACGTTAAACAAATTACATATAGGCCTATGTGGTTCGCAGATAATACACTGTCAGGTTATCATCATACCGCTTAGCTGACTTCACCGGGTACCTCTAACGACTCACTTGACCATACAAGGTGATATGATCGCCCATATCAAGATTAACATCCTTAGGTAAGTCGTGTATTATGTATCGAACCCAAGGACACACTAATCGGAAAAAAACATAAACCTATAAGAAGTGCCCGCATTAGCTCCTACTTAAACTGCCACAAGAGAAACAAAATGTTTTCGACTCACATCAACGAGGTCGTACCTCTGATGTTCACGCTGCTGCTCTGCACTCGTGAAATTCTGAGCAGTAAAGGGTAACAGTAGAGTTTTATTTTGAATGAGTAACTTTTTGCATCCGAATTGAGAATTCATTTTTCAGTGGAAACGATGGCTGCGAAATTTCTTCTTCCGCTTTCCCCGTACCTGTGGGGTCGCTGGTACGAACGACATTACACATGTGATTTGGTCATGTTTTACGGCAGGATGCCTTTCCTAACAACCTCATGGAGGGATATACTTAACTACTGAATGTTTCTGGGGTGGTTGACAGTGTGGCATGTTGTCTGAATATGAAGATAAGAGTGTCGGGACAAACACAAACCCCCAGTCCCCAAGCCAGAAGAATTCATGAGACGCGATCAAAATCCCAGTCGGGAATAGAACCCAGGGCCCTCTGAACCGAACGTCTTGACGCTGACCATTCAGCCAAGGAGTTGGACATTAAAGTGATTTTTGTTTAAAGGGACAAAACACTGAGACTTAACAACCCATAATATGCAGTACCTGAAAATATAAAACACCGAGTCAACCCAGAAGTTTCTTGTATTAGAAACGATGCAACTCACCATGTCAGCAGTGAAACCATGACTCTGGTACAGGCTGAACTATACAAAGCCGACCTTGGGACGTCGACACACCGAGATAACTCGCGAGTCGTAACGGCAGCTTGAAACCGAAAACATCATCTGACACATACAGATGTCAGCCCCATTGTACTGAAACACAGACGCCCGCATTAGCTCCTACTTATACTGCCACACAAGAGAAACAAAATGATTTCGACTCCCATCAACGAGGCTGCAACTACGATTTTTACGTTGCTGCTCTGCACTTGTGATATTCTGCGCAGGCAAGGCGATTTGAAGAAAAGGGGATTCTTTCTTTCTTTCTTTCCTTCCTTTTACTTTTTTCTGGGAAAATTGATGCTGTGTCGGAATATGAAATGTTTTGAAGTTATTTTTTAGTCAGCACAACGCTCAACAATCTTTCTTGTTAATTTTACAAGAGGGCGACGCAGGTCAATGGTTTAAGAAACTTACATTGATTTGTTTTACCGAATTTAGACTTCGTAATTTAAATATTTAAACTTTTAGTAAGCATATAATGGGAAATTGTAGGATATATAATGAAGTGAAATTATTATTTTTTTGCTATTTTGCTTTACGTCGCACCGACACAGATAGGTCTTATAGCGACGATGGGACAGGAAAGGCCTAGGAATGGGAAGGAAGCGGCCGTGGCCTTAATTAAGGTACAGCCCCAGCATTTGCCTGGTGTGAAAATGGGAAACCACGGCTGCCGGAAGTGGGGTTCGAACCCACTATCTCCCGGATGCGAGCTCACAACTGCGCGCTCCTAACAGTACGGCCAGAAGTGAAATCTTGAAATTGAAATAAAATTATTATTATTATTATTATTATTATTATTATTATTATTATTATTATTATTATTATTATTATTATTATTATTATTATTACCGTGTTTTTGTGGTAGGTAGAGGTGAAAGAAGGTGCGGGGTGGTGAACAGGCCTCAAGCTACGAAAGTAAAATTAATTTAAAATTTAACAAGGTTATATTTTCTTTTCAAACTCAGAAATAACAAGAATGGCAGGTACAGAGTAGCAAGGCAACAAAGAGCAACAATAGTATTTACAGGGTTTGGGCTTCGGGCCCCGAACTTCCAATTCTCGAGCAGTTAGCCCGAATTTACATGTACATAAGGTTTAGCAAAGGGGCAGGAAACCCCAATCATGCCCAGGAGCACTTGCTCCGAATTACACAATAATACCTCCTAGAGGCACGCAGAAACAAATTGCAAAAGAGCGATCCGCTCTCAAAGTTTTAAGCCTATCACAAGGCCACACCTAACTCTACTTTCAAGCTGTCCTCTAAGGACGTAAGCACAGGGGTAAAATACCCAACCTACTGAGGTCTATTAAGCGATAAATGGATAATTACATGACCTCTAAAATAACAATTTGAGAGGAGGCGATCTGCACTCCCAATGTATTTGTTTTAAAACCTAATTTGGCTCTAGGCCACTGATGCAAGGGCTAATCCCATACTAAAGAGGTGACTTTAGAAAGAAACAAATTTACATAATGTTAAGGAAGAATAGGTTGAGAAAATAAGTTCACCTCAAAACAATATGAGTGGGAGCTCGAGAGGATTTAAGGCAGAAACAGGTTCCAAGAAGGACATTCCAGGAATAATTAATGAACAAGGGGAGTGTGTATGTGAGGATCTTCAAAAGGCAGAAGTATTCAGTCAGCAGTATGTAAAAATTGTTGGTTACAAGGACAATGTCGAGATAGAGGAGGAGGCGAAGGCCAAAGAAGTAATAAAATTTACATATGATAACAAGGATATTTACAATAAGTTATAAAAGGTGAAAACTAGAAAAGCGGCTGGAATTGATACGATTTCTGGGGATATACTAAAGACAATGGGTTGGAATGTAGTACCATATCTGAAGTACTTATTTGATTATTGTTTGGTCGAAGGAGCTATACCAGATGAATGGAGAGTTGCTATAGTAGCCCCTGTGTATAAAGGAAAGGGTGATAGACATAAAGCTGAAAATTACAGGCCAGTAAGTTTGACATGCATTGTATGTAAGCTTTGGGAAGGCATTCTTTCTGATTATATTAGACATGTTTGTGAAATTAATAACTGGTTCGATAGAAGGCAATTCGGTTTTAGGAAAGGTTATTCCACTGAAGCTCAACTTGTAGGATTCCAGCAAGATATAGCAGATATCTTGGATTCTGGAGGTCAAATGGACTGTATCGCGATTGACATGTCTAAAGCATTTGATAGGGTGGATCATGGGAGACTACTGGCAAAAATGAGTGCAATTGGACTAGACAAAAGAGTGACTGAATGGGTTGCTATATTTCTAGAAAATAGGTCTCAGAGAGTTAGAGTAGGTGAAGCTTTGTCTGACCCTGTAATAGTTGACAGGGGAGTTCCTCAGGGCAGTGTTATCGGACCTTTATGTTTTCTTATATATATATAAATGATATGAGTAAAGGAGTGGAATCGGAGGTAAGGCTTTTTGCGGATGATGTTATTCTCTATAGAGTGATAAATAAGTTACAAGATTGTGAGCAACTGCAACGTGACCTCGAAAATGTTGTGAGATGGACAGCAAGCAATGGTATGTTGATAAACGGGGCTAAAAGTCAGGTTGTGAGTTTCACAAATAGGAAAAGTCCTCTCAGTTTTAATTACTGCGTTGATGGGGTGAAAGTTCCTTTTGGGGATCATTGTAAGTATCTAGGTGTTAATATAAGGAAAGATCTTCACTGGGGTAATCACATAAATGGGATTGTAAATAAAGGGTACCGATCTCTACACATGGTTATGAGGGTGTTTAGGGGTTGTAGTAAGGATGTAAAGGAGAGTGCATATAAGTCTCTGGTAAGACCCCAACTAGAGTATGGTTCCAGTGTATGGGACCCTCACCAGGATTACCTGATTCAAGAACTGGAAAAAATCCAAAGAAAAGCAGCTCGATTTGTTCTGGGTGATTTCCGACAAAAGAGTAGCGTTACAAAAATGTTGCAATGTTTGGGTTGGGAAGAATTGAGAGAAAGAAGAAGAGCTGCTCGACTAAGTGGTATGTTCCGAGCTGTCAGCGGAGAGATGGCGTGGAATGACATTAGTAGACGAATAGGTTTGAATGGCGTTTATAAAAGTAGGAAAGATCACAATATGAAGATAAAGTTGGAATTCAAGAGGACAAACTGGGGCAAATATTCATTTATAGGAAGGGGAGTTAGGGATTGGAATAACTTACCAAGGGAGATGTTCAATAAATTTCCAATTTCTTTGAAATCATTTCGGAAAAGGCTAGGAAAGCAACAGATAGGGAATCTGCCACCTGGGCGACTGTCCTAAATGCAGATCAGTATTGACATTGACATTGACATTGAGCACTCTCTATCCCAATATGTAGTTTAAAAGATAGAATAGATACAAGTTTCTTTACATTTTAAGGAAGGTTACATAATGGAAAAACTTCGGACCCGCCCCGAGAGTTAAACTGCTGAGCAAGCAAGAAAAGAAGTAATTAATCGGCCATTACCTGGTTGTTGACTGCCGCCGAAGAAAGAGGCGCTTCCCGCCCCCTGCTATGTACTTTACACACGAAAAGATGGAACAGAAGTGGCGCAGAGACCCTAAAATCAGCAATTTATATACTCTCGCGGAAAGTTCGAGGCGTTTTAGGAAGGAAAACACCCGCCCACAATCTTTTATTGGTGGTTAAAGAAAACCCCTACACAAGATGAAGAAGAAACACATCATTGGTGGAAAATTAATTTAAGAAATTCGGGATTGGCTAAATTCAAAACAAGGGGAAAGAAAGGGTTAATATTGCCAACTTAAACAATGACTGAAAGAAATTTAGCAAAGAACAAACTTTTGAAATTAAATTTTCTCCAAAAAAACAGTTCTTTCACTCCGCACTAGGGTGCACTATTGTTGATCTTCAGTAGTGTCCTCTAGAAGAGAAAGTTCACACTTCTTACTACAAGCAAAACAAAAATACGTCGAAAATGACACAGTTCAAAAACTCCAAAATTTCCAGGTAGTGACATCTTCTGAGAAAGTAGAAAATTAATACCGTAGATAAAGTTCAGACTTCCTCCAGCAGAGGAGTTTCAACTGGCGCAAATTTTAAATAAGCGGCATGGAGGTGTACCGCCCGGTACAATTATTATTATTATTATTATTATTATTATTATTATTATTATTATTTTGTAAAGAATGCTCTCGTGACAAGCTCGGCTCAAAAACTGAAAATTAAAATCCGATCAAGATTTCATTTGAGTTTGATGTTAATACGACTGACTAAGATGTAAGATGAACTTAAAAATGTCGATCCTTGTACATCTTGTGGTGTGGCATTCCTATTACGAAACCACGAAATAGCCTATTCTGAGCTTAGTAAAGAGGAAAGTGGTGTGGCATCCCTGCTACGGAACATCGGCAGTACCACACTGAGCTAACGCGTGCAGTGCTATTACCTCTTAGCTTTTCAAGATGGATGAAAGTTGGCAGTCCAAGCTCAATCAGTGGAAAAAGTCATTACTACCGCAGCTGCAGTGTTCAAAGAATTCCTATTTCGGTTTCGTAAGTGCCTCGCGAATAGTGGACTATGTCTATGTAAAATCTCTTATTATTACTACTACTACTACTACTACTACTACTAATAATAATAATAATAATAATAATAATAATAATAATGTTATTGGCTTTACGTCGCACTACTTTTTTCGGTTTACGGAGACGCCGAGGTGCCGAAATCTTGTCCCGCAGGAGTTCCTTTACGTGCCAGTAAATCTACCGACACGAGGCTGACGTATTTGAGCACCTTTAAATACCACCAGACTGAGCCAGGTTCAAACCTGCCAAATTGGAGTCAGGAGGCCAGCGCCTCAGCCGTCTGAACCACTCAGCTCGGCATTAAAATCCGTAAGCCGCAAATCTACTACTACTACTACTACTACTACTACTACTACTACTACTTATACTAGTACTACGTAGTAATGATGATAATAATTTTTATAATCTTATTAACTATCTGTAACGCGACGGCCCTCAGAGTTCTTTTCTAGTGCTATTTTCGCAACTGAAGTGGCACTGCTGCGCCATACATGGTCATACTACCTCAGAGGAGTATCTCGCATTTTCTCGGTTACTGAGTTACGTGATACAAATTAGTGAGTCCTACAGACCATCGAAGTCCGGTTTCTTGGCGGAATGGTCAGCGCAGTCGCCTTCGGATCAAAGGGCCACAGGTTCGATTCCTGGCCGCGTCGGAGGTTGGAGAGTCTACCGTACAAGGGCTGCTCCGTGCTAGGAATAGCCACACAAAATTATACTGGCCATCGAAGCATTTCCGTATCATGTGGGTGTTGCACATCTTTCTTTGTGATGGGCCAGCACTCCGTTCCGTGCAATGTCTTTGGACGTACAATCGTTTTGCAAATGTTTTATTTTAGGTACAGTAGCATCTTCCAGTCGAAAAGAACAGACTGTAACGTAATACCACTTCATCGAGGCAGCGTTGACTCTGTTCCGTGCATCTGGGAGGTGCTACCATCCGCAAAGATGGCCGATATTAAATACTGACAATATTGGTTTTAGAAAGATCAATGCCATCGATGTCAATGGACTCATCACTTTACTCTCCACACTCAAGTACACCATCTTCCCCAGATAAAGTCTCAAGCCGCATTCATCAAGGCAAATTTTCCAGCGTTGGATTAACTGTTGTAAGACTGGCTGAGTTTCGCTGGCAACCATATCTACATAAATCAGTGTCCAAGGGTGTGTCTGCAATTCTGCAGTTATGCTGTCCAGAACACAATAGGAGACGCAGCCGATTCCCGATGAACACCGACTTGGAGGTTAAAACACGCGGAGGTTCTTACAGCGCATCGAGCATGGCTGGTACATTATAAAGGCTCTAGGTCCATCGAACATAAACTTCTGGTACTCCATGCATCCTAAGCGCATGCCACATAAGGCCGTATGGCACTCTACGAATCGCTTTTTCAAGATCCCAAAACCCCACGTGAAGTGTTCTCTGTTTTCCATTGAGAGGTGGAGATAATGTATGGCATCGATAGGCCCTTTGCCTTTTACAAAACCACACTGATGAGGGGTAATAACTAGGTCGCGAAGTCATGAATCCAGGATACATTCGAAGGTCTTCATTGTGTGATATAGAAGGCGAATTAAACGGTAGTTGGAACAGTCACAGACATCACCTCTACCTTTCCATACTGGAACTGTAATGCAAGTAATCCAGATGCGAGAAGCTTCGTTTTTAACAAATTATATTGAACAGATCTGCAAAAAAGTAAGCAGTCCAAACTGCTTCCATAGCTATCTGGAAGATCATCTGGTCCAGTCGCTTCTACATTCATGTTCTTGTTGAGCAGCGTCTACTTTGTCTGCAGCGATGGCTGGGACGAGGTCAAACACAGGTATGGGTATTTGTATGGGATTGAAGGATAAGAAAATTCTTCATTACAAATTTTCTCAAAATGCCTTTTACAACGTCTGATCGTAGTAGATCCTGGTATTTCATCCCATGTCCTGCTCGGAGCGATGGCGATTCCTTAGCATTTTAACGCCTGTGGGGTGTCCGGCTCGTCACACACATCCTTATAGTGGTCTACGTTTGCCTTTGCCACTTCACTCTTTATTGCTGACTAAAGCTATCTATACTGCTGACGATCCGCATCGAGTCCTGCCCTAAGCCAAGTCTTGAATGCTAATATCTTCGCCTTAATGGCGTTTTGTACTTGTACATTCCACCACCCCACCTCCTTGTCGATGAAATGAAGGTTTTGTTGCTTGTGTCACAAGTCTTCATGTGCTCAGTGACTGTTGTCCAAATTTCAGCAGTAGTATGACCATGTTGTAAGCACATACAGTACCGATGGAGCTTTTCTGCTGGGTACGATGTTGATTTTTGTTCCACCATGTAATTTGTTTAGATGCGGCTTTTAGAGATAAGATGCGGTGATCCAGTCGAATCCTGAAGCTTAGCAGGAGCACACGCTGTTGAGATGCAACGCTGACTGACGGGATAGCCTTCGCGTCAGTTACTGACTTAAAAGTCACATCTTCTTATCAATTAGTAATCTATTTGTGTACTTCTTCCGCTACGACTGTAGGTGATGTGATACGACGAACGCTTCCTAAAGGAACGTGTTGGCCACTGCTAAGTGCAAAGTCATAAGCTTCAGCACAGTCCAAGATTCGGTTCCGGCCCTCATTCCTCACTCCAAAAATCTTGATTTGATCACATATATTTCATAACTGTCTCTGCCTTTTTAAATCACCCGGGATGAATAAGAAATCATCCTACTCAAGAGATTGCAAGTTACTTTGCAAGCCAGGGATGGGAAACCCTTACCGACTAGCGTGTCAATTAAGGTCTTGTTTATTCCATTTTACTGTATAGTGTGCCATCGCCTATTTTACTTTAAAATCATCATGAAACCCATCATCTGACTTCATTTATAAATTCGTTTGCATTTCATCTAAATCCATTCGATTGAATGTTTTATGATTTTATTTTGCAAACACTGAAAATTACATTTTTTAAATAGTAAAATGTATGAATAAGGCATATTTTGCTTTAACCTAATAACATTTGTAAAAGCATGTGGCCATAGAATTGAGACATACTTCTTTATTACAGCGTCATATTAAAATACGCTATGTTGCTGGATTTCCGACCTATTTATTACATGTTAAAACATTCAAGTATGTCTGACGTGCCACACACAGTGACCCGCGACACAGGTTCGCCATCCCTGTTCTAGGCTATCCCAAAACTCGCCATTTTCGTTGTTAGGGCAACCAGTCAGTGGAGAGTAACATGAAACTACACGCAAGGCTTTCGTACCACTATTTATACTGACTGACATCAGTCGGTCAGATAAACAGACGGCTTCGACAACATTATCTTGAAACTTGGAGCTCAACACGATGGCCACGTCATTCCGATATGGTGTCTTTCCATGATAGAACAATTGCACCCTTCTCCAATTTCTCTAGTTTTGGAGCATATCCACTTGGTTTCTTGGATGCACGCAATGTCAACGTGTCGGTTCATCGGTAAGTTCACGGCTGCGACTTGTTGACAGAAGCCATCCTGACTTGATGGACTTTCTTCTTTACCGCACCCCGTCAATGAGTGGGTAGCCCTCGCCCATTTCTCGCACCATTCGGGCGACGATGATAATGATGATGATGCTTGTTGTTTAAAGGTCTAGGTCATCGGCCCCTAATGGTACGAAATGAGACAAAATGGAATGACAAATTAAGTCCAAAATCCTCCACTGGTCACAATTCAAAGCGTGAGAACGAAGAATGAATGGATGGATATGAATTTAAAACAATCAGTGCATCCGACCCGCAATGTCTCGCATTCACATAAACTAACGTAAAATAATCGTATTACTAACCAAGGGACTGCGTCTATAGCATAATACTGATCAATGATGCTTTTAGTCCAAAGGGGTCCAAAATCCAAGTCATCGGCTCCGCATAATGGTAGAACCATGGTATTTGTCATGTGGCGGTACTAATCAAAAGTAGCGCAGACTCGCGGTATTCCACACAGTATGGTACTACTTACAGGTAATGAAATTCGCACATGGAATACAGACCTATGGTATTTCGCACATTGCGGCGCCATTTAGAGGCAAGGTAAACCTATGGTGTTCATCACATACGTGTACTAACCACAGGGATTCGCACTATCCCGTGGTGTTCCTCATACAGTGCGTACTAATCATAGGCAAGCCAGCACCGCGGTGTCGCTCCTAAAGTGGTACTAATCACAGGTACTGTAGAAGCCGGCAACGCACTCTGTTCCTATTAATCACAAACCTATTTGGTACCTAACATAGTAGTACTACGTGCAAGTAAAAGCGACCCACGGTGTTCCCCGCGTGGTGGTACTAATCACAAGTTGTTTCATGGTTCTAATACAATCATCCCTTGGTCGCCCCTTTTAGTCGCCTCTTATGACAGGCAGGGGATACCGTGGGTGTATTCTTCGTCTGCGTCTCCCACCCACAGGGTGTTGTGTGTTTGATCCGTGAGAGATATTTTATTTCCCTCAAGTCCGCCGGCAAGACGGACGCCCCTATCCGCCACCTGGGACGCGCCACGTGGGAGTATCACCTCTCCCCCTGCTTCGCCAACGCAGTAGGTTCGTGACGACGATGATGCGCGTTACCTGAAGCGGGGAACACCCGAACACTTCTAACCATATTTCTTTGAGCCGAATTGTCGCAAAGTCTCGCGCCAAAGCATTGTACAGCTACTGCCAGCAGGAAAATGTTGGGACCACTCCTAATAACACGGAGAACAGACGCCGCCGCCCCTCTGGAGAACAGACACTACAGTATATGTAAGGGGGTTTCAATATAATTTCTCTACTGAGGGCCCCTTTGTCCTGCTACAAAAGCCCATCTGCCCTAAGCCGTTGGCATTAGGTAGTGGATCTGGTTATTTTCCACCACCCATCACTCGGCTATTCGCACTGTAATTAGTACGAACCAATTCGTAATTAAGATAAAAGGCCTTAGAAAATTCAGACGGAAGCTAGAGAGGAATAATGTTAATTTTAGGGACTTGAAAAACTTTGACCATCGGTCTCGGATTACACGTAAGCGCAATCTAATCATTTATGTTATGCACGTGTAGACCTAAGTGTTTAACCCGAGTACTCAGAGAGAAGTTAGGAACTATCCCAGCATGTCTTATATACCGATTATGTAGCGTGATATCGTAGTCGGCCATGAAGGTGAGTTATAGAGCCATAACTGCATTTTATGAAATTGGTATATAATGTAATTCCTCTTTACAAGTGTGCTTTGGGATGTTATGTTTCTAGAAACAGGAGTAAAACCACGCTTTATAATTCAGACCCCAATGCGAACTGTTTTCAATGACGTGCTGGGTGATAATGCTCCTGAAATTACAGGAAGTCAATGAATCATTCAAATCTCTGGTGTGTCCCATATGGATGTTAGAAAAAACCATGACCTTGCCCCGTAGTTCGTGACCTAGAGTCATTACTTGCTCATCTTCCGTAACAGGAGATTTCCTGTGTTCGCCGACTCAATAAATTAACTTCAAAAATACATTCGAATGTGATTTATATTAGACATTTCAATTGCGGTTCAAGCATTTATCGTACCATGCGGCATCTGAATCAGATAGTCTGTCAAAACAAATTGAACTGATATGGAATAACAGCCATCAAACAAAGCGCTTTTCTCACCTAGGCACAGTTGGAAAACTAATATTAACTAGATACAAGACTTGTCACCTTGAAGCCTTAATTATTAATACTTCGCTATGACGAGCTAGAAGTTATTTAGTTACCTCTGTGGATAAGGCGAAGACAAATGGCTTTATAACTCCAAGTCTGAATTTTTAAAACTGAAAGGAGTATCCCTGCCTTTAATGCAGTGCTATACGTTCGGTGGCCATTCTACTGCCGATGGTCTTACACGTGAAGTTTCAGGAGTTAACACGGGTCTTTGTCATTTAATGGGTTTTATACACATTTGAAAAGTTTTCACTTTTATTTTTAGTCTCATCTAATCTCATAGATCTTCGTTCGTCTCTGTATCATTTTTTTAAAATTTGCATTTTAGTGAAGAGAGTAAAAAGCTTCAGTCACAATACTGCTCCATAATCCTCATGCCGTTAATTGAACTGCATCATTTACTCTCTTGGTCAATGAATAAACAAAGAATCAATCTCTTTCAGTGATCTTAGCACAACAAACTTCGTCAAATGGTCCTGGTACACCATTATATATTGATTGCGACTGAAAGTCAATTTGACATCGTGAATTTCCTTGAATAACCAGGCCCTTCTTTTTATGTTTCAATTTTTGAACACAAGGTTCGCACAAGCTTAAAAATAGTAAAATGCCCTTTGTAGTAATATTTTGAAATTTTCATTTCAATGGCTGAATCATATGATCTCTTCCTCCATGTCCAGTGGATATGTGCGCTTCATTAAGAACTCCAAACAACTCTTCATCCAAAACATAATACCTCACGCTGTCTTGGTCTGTGACAGGGTGTATTAGTATTGTAATACCATTTACTTCAGTAATGTCATATCGTCTTAAAAACCCGATATCGTTACTTTATTTTTTAGTTGCAGTTTTTAGCTTTTTCACTTTTTGAATGTAGCTATCATATTTCAATTTGGTCAATGTCAGTGAATTTACCTTGGAAGTCGAGCGTTCCTGCTTCGGTTTTTCACGAAACAGTTCTGCCGTGGGGTCTGACACAATTATTACAAATTTAAACTAATTATTTAAACGTAAATGAATCTTTTGTCACTATTGCACAACAATAAAGAGCCGAGTAATGACGACTGGAGACTGCCTGTTGTGTGCTGGGATAATCAAAACAAAGAAAACTTCCAATAATACAAGTACGAGTCCAAACAATTGGAGTGTTTTAATAATCATAACAAAGATTTGGCGCGCGCGTTTACATTTTTAGTTTCAAAGCAGCATCTGTCAATCAAGTTTTACTAAACCACAGCAGGCATAGTTAACTCTTCCTAGGAAAAAAGAGATCTGCGTATTTTCAATCAACTATTACTGATAATTTTAGTAAGAGTTGAATCTGCCTAGGGAGAGTCAACTCTAACTAAGAATCGACTTTCCCTGTAACATATGAATGATATGAGTAGAGATAAGGCTTTTTTGCGGATGACGTTATACTGTACATTGTAGTAAGATACATGACTGTGAGGGACTACAAAAAACTTCGACAATGTTTTGAGATGGATAGCAGACAATGATGGTAAACGGGACGAGAAGAACTAACACGGGAGAAAGTCCTCTCAGTTTACTTACTGTGTTGATGGGGTGTAAGTACCTCACGGGAACCACTGTAAGTAGTTAGGTGTTAATAAAGGAAATATCTTCATTGTGTAATCACATAAACGAGATTGTAAATAAAAGTTATTAGGGCATTTTGGGGGTGTAGTTAGCATGTCAAGGAGAGGGCGTATACGTCTCTGGTAAGATCCCAATTAGAGTATGGTTCCAGTGCATGGGACCGAAGCCAGAATTACTTGATACGGGAAATGAGAAAGAGCCAAAAAAAAAAAAAACAGCAGGAGTTGTTCTGACTGATCTCCAACAAAAGATCAGTCTTAGGAAAATGTTGCAAACTTTGTGTTGTGAAGGTTTGGGAGTAAGGAAACTACTCAACTAGGCAGGATGTTTAGAAATGTCAGTGGAAAGATTGCGTGGAATGCCATTAGTAAACGAATAAGCTTGAGTGTAGCTTTTAAAGATAGGAAATATCATAGTAATATGAAGATAAAGTTGGAATTCAAGAGGAAAAATTGGGACAAATATTAATTTATGGGAAGAGGGATAGGGGATTTGAATTATTTATCAAAATAAATGTTCGGTAAATGTCCAAGTTCTTTGAAATAATTTAAGGAAAGACTAGGTAAAGAAATGATAGGGAATCTGCCAACTGGGTGACTGATTAAAAAAACGGAATTTTTGAAGGAGTGTAAATTAGCTACACAAAGCTAAAAATGACCGACTCCATTCAGATATGTTTCTTCTGTAAGCTTCTCGTACTTAAAATTCTGAAGCATAGCGATGGGCCCCAACAGCTTGAGTTCAGACAGCCAGCCGTCTAACGTCTGAACTAAATTTGCAAATACGTCTATATAGTATAGTACGTGTAACTTATAATACTTGTACTTTCCAATGTGATATAATTATAAGCTACATTTCGAGCGAAGAAGTGATCCCGCGAAGATAACAGTGGATATTTTGCTGTTTTTAACGCATTGATGCATGCATATTTTGTTGTTTTTTAGTGCATATGAGTCCGGCTTCTAGTCATGAGCTTCTTCCAAAGCTCTCTCTTTGCCTCAGAGGCTGAGGACAGAACTGCATTAGCTGTGTGCGAAATTTCTTCACTGAATGAATTTTCGTCATATAGGCTGCAATATTCTTCTAACAATGTTGCCATTTCAGAAGATTTTTCTTGCATGTAGTCTGTCCTACAGCCTCTCGGAATAATGCCCGTTTTGACGAGATCTGCGAAGCGATCACATTTTTCGGGAAATGGTGCAACTGTCTGCATTTTTTCATCCAGGATTTCCAAGAACTTCGTCTAATCATCCTTCTTAAAGTTGAAACGGCCACTGCAATGGACTTGTTGAGGTGTGATTAACGGAAGCAACTAACAGATGATTGGCCCATGTTGTGAGTTAGCGATGGGGGAGAATACAGATTTCGAACATTTTTGTGGTAAGCTTTCACCTGCAAATATGACATCTTGGCAGTGTTGCCAGATTAAGGAAAATTTCCTAAGTATGAAGGAAAAATTGATGAAGTTAAGGAAATACGGGGGAAAATTGTAAAATATTAAAAAAACTGGGATATTACATATAAAAATAGCTTATGAACGTACTTTAAATAATATAGACTACAACTTCTTTACATGTTTAGACAAAATGAACTGGCCTGTTAATATGATGGTAATACTTTAACTTATTACAGTAGTATATCCATTCCCGACCCGGTCGAATGACTGGAAACAGGCTGTGGATTTTCATTAAAGTAGTAGGCCTATAGTATATTTTGATGAACCCTGTTTTTGTTCAAACCCAATAAATTCGCGCTACAATGTGGCTTGTCCCTCAACACTCCGCTGTTAAGCACCATAATTATTTCATGTGGGTATTGTCTCATGTCACACGAATACGTTTCCCACGTTCGGCGTGACTGTAGAGAACTCGTTATTTGTGATTATGGCGTTTATTCTTCATTGAACCAGGTCAGTTTCTTAGCGTGATAATGAATTAAGGCAAAGGTACTCCTAAAAAGAAACTTTATAGGAAGTGGCGGAACCGTGGAGAAGAAGCATTTTCAAAAAGAATCGGTTAGTGATGAGAGGTTTAAGGGGTAGTTAAAGCGTGTGGCGGAAATGATTGCAAGTATGTAACGTTATCATGTGGCAAAAGTGAACTGCAGAAACATAGTCAAAAACATAGTAAACTAGTCAACGCGTTTTCTGTTACAACGCCAATCAGTGCATGTGTATCAAAAATGAAAAGTGTTCTGATACAGTTAAGGACACCACGTACTCTTGCATGATGAAAAAATCGATGTTTTGATTTTGGCGCCATAAAATTCTGCATTCTTTTCTGAATCCAAACATATATAGTTTGTTGGGGTTTGGATGTCTACAAGTACCTTAAATTCGTTTTTTTTAATGTGCGTCCCATGCGTCACGCCCATTTTAAATGTCATCAATGTACTGTTGGTCATCATTAGGTATAACACAGGAGGTCCCTTGTTTATCTGAATTCTCAATGAAATAAGCAATCGAAGAAGCAGTGATTTTGAATGAATCATCCAGAGATATCCCTGTGGCTATTGATGGAACATGGCAGCGTAGAGGTCATCGTTCGCTTAATGGCATTGTCACTGCCATCTCTGTAGATAATGGTAAAGTAATAGATGTGGAATGTTTATCTAAGTATTGCCATATTTGTCATGGTAATAAAGAAACAAATAGTAATCATGAGTGTGCTAAAAACTGTGATGGGTACAGTGGAGGAATGGAAACTGAGGGTGCTCTGAGAATTTTTCAAAGGTCAGTGGCACGAGGCAATGTTAGATATGTCAAATATCTAGGTGATAGGGACTCCAAAGCCTTCAACAAGGTAAATGAGGCTGAAGTGTATGGCGACACTGCTGTCATTAAGCTAGATGGCTGTGATCATGTTCAGAAGATGATAGGTACAAGGCTCAGGAAGCTGCGGAAGGACATGAAAGGGAAATAACTTTCAGATGGGAAGCCATTGTCAGGATGAGGTAGATTAACTGATGGGGAAATAGATCTATTTCAAAATTATTATGGTCTAGCTATCAGGAGAACTGCATCATCGAATGATGTACAGGTAATAAGAAGGGCAGTGTGGGCCACATTCTTTCATAAGTGCTCCACGGATGATCACCCAATTCACGAGCTCTGTCCAAAGGGTAGTGACTTTTAGTGTGGTTATCAAACAGCAGTGGTATCTGGTGAGCCCTACACTCACAAACATTCTCTTCCTGAAGCGGTACTGGCTGCCATTAAACCAGTTTACAGAGATCTGAGTGACACAAAACTCATCGCCAAGTGCTTATATGGTTGCACTCAGAATCCTAATGAAAGTTTGAACCATTGTATTCGGGAAAGAGCACCAAAAATGACCTCTGTGGGTATAATACTCTCAATATGAGCGTTTTAGATGCAGTAATCTGTTTCAATGGAGGTGTAACAGCTAGAATGAATGTCTTGGAGAACTTGGGAATAAAATGTGGACCTAACATGAAAAATAGTCTCTTCACTGTTGACAAGGTGAGAGTAGGGGATGCCGAAAAGTATGCTGAACAGATGACCAAAGAGGCCAGGATGAGAAATAGGAATACAAAGAGGAAGAGGGAAGAATCAGAACTTGAGAAAGATAATGATTATGCAGCTGGGATGTTCTAAAATACAAGTAACTCTCTTTGCCAGCTGTTTCCCGTTAATACTCATTTTTCACGTTTAGGTACCAATAACTAGGAAACCATTTAAGATAGGGCTAAGTTTTTGTACATCAATTTGCCTAATGAAGTACATGAATGTTAACCTATTTTCATTTCCGAAAAATAGTAGGCCTGGATTGGGGAGAGAAAAATTGATACATATTTTTGAATAAATTTAAAAAGAAAGCATTCGGATTTTTTTCTTGCATTCTGTCCCAATAATAATGAAACAAAGTGATTACTCATATGCCATGATCCATTCCCAGTATGTAAACAAAATTTGAGAGTATTTGATTGGAAAACAACTGAGTAATGTGTACCTGAAGTAACTTATACAATATTTTTTTGAAAATGTATGTGTTCAAATTTATATTCATTTCACACATCCTATAAAAGCAAAATAGTACTATATGGTCATAAACAACTCAGAATGTACTGCTTTTTATATGTTACAAGAATCATACCTGTACCTTTAGCATAAACCCAGAAAATACTTAGTAAATTGATGCCAAAAAATAGACTTTTTCATTGTGTGAGAGTACGTGGTGTCCTTAAGGTAGCTGAAATTAAAATAATCCACTTTCTTTGCTGAATACACGGTTGCGTTTCAAGTTGATGACCATCTTGTTCCCCTAATTAAAGAAGTTTCTGTTGATCTGTCGTATCGCTATACTTTATTTCAATATACTGTACCTACTTGGAATCATTAGGATTATGAAATGATACAATTGTGGGGAAAATCTGGTATACGAGGGAAATTTGAACAATGTGACAGGAATTTCCACTCGAATTATCTGGCAACATTGGATCTGGGTTATAACCTCATTGCCATCTCCCACTGCTGTCAAGTATGAGGGAAAGCTGATTGGTTTCAGCCCTCTCCATTATCGTCGTCATGCCTAAGTAGCCCCGAACACGACTATGGGTGCTGAAGTCACCAATAGCTATATAGATGTCTTACGTCTGTTAAAATTATCCGGTGAAGGTAAACCTTGGTGGGCGTCTTGTACACAAAAGTTATCACACAGTTACTGAGCTGCAAAGATATGATCTCAATATCGTTATCATCTGTATAATGTACACTAGTGACTTCTATTTCCGGTCTTACAAAGACGGCGCTTCCATGTTTGGCATGGTGTCCGGACATTTCGTACCACATAGGTCATTATCTACCTGCGAACTGTTTTCCCGGATTCCCCAAATATTTATGCCAGGACAATCCGTACGACTTGATGTCAAATTGGAATTCCATTTCCACGCCAGTGGGCGCAATGAGCCTCATATACACCTTTAGAAATCCGAAACAAGAATAATTTACAACATTTGCTGGAGAAAACTTCTACATTATTTTTAATAATTGTCCTTTAAACTATACTTATCACTTATGTCTATGTAAATATTATCACAAGAAAGTAAATTTGTTTAAGTATAAATACTGAAACAAAACAATACAATATAAATATACATCGTGTTCGGGCGCAATGAGCCTGACGAGCACAAGGACGGATAATATTACTATTATTGTGAATATTTATACACTACTGCATTTCAGTATCAAATAAGTAAAATAAAATATTCTGATGAACTGGCCGATAAGGGCTTGAAGGTCACTTGGAAACAGGAAACTACTGAAAGGTGGAAGTAGCTAGGTCGCTGTGAATGACGAATCTTCTTCTTATACCAATTTTTCCTACACCTTGTGGGGTCGCAGGTGCGAACTGTGTAGCACATGTGGATTTGGCCCTGTTTTATGGCCTGATGCCCTTCCTGACGCCAACCCTATGTGGAGGGATGTAGTCACTATTGCGTATTTCTGTGGTGTTTGGTAGTGTGGTGCGTTATATGAATATGATGAGGAGAATGTTGGGACAAACACAAACAACTGGTCCCCGAACCAGAAGACTTAATCACTCGTAATTAAAATCCACGACTCGGCCGGGAATCGAACCCGGGTCCCTCTGAACCGAAGGCCTCAACGCTGACCATTCAGCTAAGGATTCGGGCCCGATAATGATGAATACGACATAAGAATTAACATGTGTGCCAATCAGATCAGTTGCACCCGACGGAAGGTTAACATCAGTAGTGGTCACACCGTGCGGAGGATTCTGCGCCAGTAGTGGACAATGGATATACAAATGAATACATTCATCTATATATTAAACTTTTTTAATGAAAACTAAAGTCAATCAGCCCGGCCATTCTATCCGGTCGATTTTCTTAATTTTTTAAAACTGAAAGGTATTCATGCACAGATTTGTCATCACTTAACTTCCGCCTTCCTCAAATTATTTCATTTTTCAATTTTTTGTCTTTGAGGCAATGATATCTTTGGTTCTAATTGAGGCACGCAGTTGGTTATGGCCTAAGAACACTCAGTGGATCAAGCTCTTTCATTTCAGCTCTTAACTATTCAAATTGGTTGATTCTGAGGAAAGTTGTGAGTGCACATTCAATTTGACGCCTCATTTCTTCAACATTGTTTCTATTGAAGCAATCATATCTTTCGTTCTAATTGAGGTACGCTTTTCGTTTTGGTCTAAAAACACTCAGTGGATCAAGCGCTTTCTTTTGAGGTAATAGCTACATAAATTGGTAGATTCTGAGAAAAGTTATGAGTACATTTGTCTCCATAACGAAGATCTTTGAAGGGCTTTTTAACAGTTCGGCGCGTAGTGTTGTTCCAAGGAACGTTTAATTCAAATTTTTGTGTGATGTATTTTCCAGTATTTTGTTGACATAATATTACATTCTATTACCACAGCAGATCATGTGCTTTATTTCATTAACTCGAAACTTTGCAAATACATTCGTGGGGATAGTAACGAACAACACCACACTTTGTACATTGCGGGCGGAGTCAGCGAGAAACTGCTAGTTAGGATGTGGTTTTTACTTCGCAATACTTCCCACTATTTCAAGTGGTACGGAATGTCCTCTCCTAAATATGTAAGTCATTAGCTGACACTTCGCAGGTAATCAACCGGTCAAGTGGTACGAAATGTCCGGTGGTAGCAAATGTCCTAGAATCGTTTGGCATGTGGTCTTTCTGCAACTAACATCATTCCAGGAATATTAGGATGTCTGTGCTCAAAATCCCTATGAATTTCCTGAACGTATAAGACAGCCCATCTCTTTCCATAACACAATGCACCAAGTAGTACTGTAGTTGTTTGGTTGATGTAATACATTCGATATTTACCGAAATAATGGTAGGGGTTGACTCTGAAAGTGCCGTTTGTTTGATCAAATTTCTATAAAAGCAGGTGCTTCTGGCATGAGAGAATGAGCCGTCTAGAAAATGTCCTAGTTCGTTGCCCAGGGAACGCCCGGATGAATTTGATCAATATTCACAACACATCCTACGGGGAGGCTTCTCTCGTGTTCCTGAATTAATAACACTGTAAGAGACATCTTCAACCCCAAACACCTTTAGCAAACGTTAACGTCACGATCTTTCACCACACAAACGGAAGCTGAAACACAGAACGAACGAAACACTGCCTTCGTTAAAAGTAACATGTTAGGAACAGCATTACACAGAAATGAATCCATTCTACAAACAACTTTAGACAACAGTTTACTGATATTCATTTAAAAACAGTACGTACCTACATGACAGGAGCAAGATAATGGATTGCTGGACAAGTAATAAGGTCAGACGAACAAGATGAAAATTTGATGGCATCGACAAAGGCCACATTCTATATGACGTCACGTCCCAATATTGTGATATAGCGCTCGGCCTTTCAGCAACTAATTGAACAGTGCGGTACGACCTGTCAGTCTCTATTACTCCACATACATATTGTGATTAGAGAGGCCCGAACAAAAATCTATGAATGCTGGAAGCGAGTCACAATGAACTCATCGTGACGGGTAAGAAATTTTGTTTATACTATCCAGCATTCTCTCAGTCCGTGAACTCACTATCCTAACCGACCTCCATTATAGCAAGCTTTGATAAATCATATCTCAATGGTTCGAAACAATGGCACAAAGATCTTTAATGACAATGTAAAGAACACCACTCCACGGAATCTCTTCCCCGAACGACAGGCCAGTCATGTAAACCTCTTAAAAGACTGGTCAACTAAGGTACTTTTTTTTGAAAATATATACGTATTTAAAAAAATTGAAATCATACTTTTTACATGATTTAAATATAAGAGGTGTGAAACTGGTGACTGATTGACCAGTTTGCTTAATATGATTTATTACATTTGTTTATGAACACTAATAGGCCTACATAAAAAGTAGGCTAATATTCTTTATATCGGTCAATATTAATATTATATTAGTATAATATAAAGTTATAACAAAATATTGTGACTGAGGGGTTCTTTTTCTGCTACGTCGCACTAACACATCGAAGGTTTTTAGGCGACGGAGGGATGGGAAAGGGCTAGAACTAGGAAGATAGCAGCCGTGGCCTTTATTAATGCACAGCCCGAGCATTTGCCTGGAGTGAGAATGGGAAACTACGGAAAACCATCTTCAGAGCTGCCGACAGTGGGATTCGAACCCACTATCTCCCAAAGGCAAACTCACAGCTGGGCGACCCTAACCACACGGCCAACTCGCACGGTAAAATTCAAAATTAAATTGACAAAGGCTACCACAGAAGAGGATAAAACAATTATTAAGATATTTTAGTAGGCCTACCCTATTAAAGGGTTAAACATCCCAGCAGATTACCCGTTATAGTTTAACTGTTTTGCTGGAAATATTAATCCGAAAGGTTTATCTTAATTTATTTCTAAGTTATGAATGTTCTGCAAACAAACAAAAAAAGAAGACAAAACTTCTTTTTTTTTTTTTTAGCTAGTGGCTTTACGTCGCACCGACACAGATAGGAAAGGTCTAGGAGTTGGAAGGAAGCGGCCGTGGCATTAATGAAGGTACAGCCCCAGCATTTGCCTGGCGGGAAACCACGGAAAACCATCTTCAGGGCTGTCGAGAGTGAAATTCGAACCCACTCTCTCCCAGATGCAAGCTCACAGCCTCGCGCCCCTAACCGCACGGCCAACTCACCCGGTACAAATCTCTTTCCACACCTGCTGATGATGCGGATATCATGAAATGAGTAAGATTATTTCATATTGTCCTACTTCATTATGCTTGTGCATTGTTAGATTGGCATTAAAAATCAAACGTGACTTAAATAATAACCAAAGCTAACTAAATTAATAAAAACTAAACATTAAGTAGACGTCTTCGCACCACACTACGGTGATATTCGGTCAAAGACTGATGCAAGGTCCAGTCTTGTGTAGCTCGCACTGCTATGGGATCGGCTTAGAAAATGCTCTCTACTGTATTTAGAATATAAGAATCAACGCATTTGTATTGATCACACAACCTTGCATCACGCGAACGCCACAACAGTTACCGGCCATTCTACCCGAATTATCTATCTATCTATCTATCTATCTATCTATCTATCTATCTATCTATCTATCTATCTATTATTTCGCGTGGCTTTTATAATCCGCCAGGTGCAGCCCTCGTAAAGCTGTTTCCCCGACAAGGATGGGCGGCGTCTGCTGTGTACAGGAAACTGTGTTATTACGGTGGAGGTTGGAGTTATGTGTGTGGGGTGTGAGCTGCAATATTTTTCTCTTCATGGAAGTGAAGTAACTTTACACAGAACTGTAGGGCTAACACCCTCGCCATTTCATACGTAGGTAATTTCTCACACAACCACTAAGTGGAGTTCTATTATCCCGTTCATAGCACTTTTGCATAGTTATTCTATAGTAAACATAAACGTTTTTGTTGTATGTCACAAGATACGGAGTGACGAAAGGTTCAAACCAACTCGATCCTGCTCACCGTAGCTCGATGATCCTGCTTCTAGAAATGTCAGATGTTTTGGGAGGTGGAACTGCGAGGTGACCCTCCCGTACTTCAATTACCGAACATCGGGGCGGATTTCTTTTAGACTATTAAGAGTCCCAAAATGTTCTATCAAAATACTAAGGACGAGAACCGACCTAACAGGTTTACTTCTGAGAGGAAATGTTCCGCCACTGTGTTCGATAGTACGAATCCTTAGTGTTGGTGGTGACTGTAGTTTCAAGGGGGAAAAATGGGATTATTATTATCTGTATCCTTAGTGCCAACATAATCTGAAGATACATTCCCTCACCAGGTACAGTTTCTTCTCAAAGAATGTATGTTTCAATAATAGCTACTGTATGGGAATATTACTGAGGTTAGGTCCCTGTGATTGAAACCTACATATCAGGATTACAAGCAACTCACCTACATTCCATTTGTAAATGTGTTAGTAGCAGTGGCATGGATATGCATCCTAACAGGAAAATCAATTTCTAAACTTCTTAATACAATCATTTAAAGACGGTACAAATTGAGAACATCCTGGTAGAAAAAGTACTACACGATACAAAATGTTCAAGAAAGCAAAAGCAGAACATAAATTAACTCCGAATGCTGTTTGTTGCTATAGTATTATCCCACTATCCCTTCCTCAGTTATTCAATTTCCGTCCATATAGAGAATAAGAAACGTAAAATAATATCAGGATTATTGCCTGAAAACGAATATACACACTGATAAATAGGAACATTTGCTTTATTTATCGACACAAATATCTTAGAGAATAACAGAAATATGGTAAATAATAAAGTAACGAGAGCTGATTCACGCAAAAAAGAATATCTTTAAATCAAAATAAAACTATTGGTAAACAAAAATACTTCAGTAAAAGGATGCGCAGATGCTTTGTATACGGTAAGCGGGCGAAAATATCATAATCAGCAGCATGTGATTGTGGTGCTGATATGCAAACCGTTCAGCATACAGTGATGGAGAGCAGAAACCGGAGCACACCGTGGAGACTACAGTAATTTTCTGTCAGCGAGATTACCACAAAATGCCATCTAACAGAGATGAGTGGCAGCAGTAGTGACAAAGCACATTTCAACAAACTCAATCAGTGTAACGTTACTGTTGGTAAGTGATAGGGACTTACGACATTGTAGGCCATCAAATTTTGTTTTCTTCCGGCTCACAGATTAAAGCATTCGAGGCCTCGGCTTCCGGCCGCCTCTTGTATGATTCCCTTCCCCACCCCGTAGGAAAACAAACCCGCTGAATTGAATTCGTAACCGGCAGCGTTTATTGGTCCATTACAAAGAATCAGTGCATCGAACGACCAAAGATGGTTGATTTTAACGTATGTTAGAATATATGCGAGGTTTATTAAACTAAAACGTTAGAAGAAAAGGCGACAAATACAAAGTGTAAAATTATTGGGAGTTGTGCAAAACTGCAGCAACAACACACGCTGCTCTTGCAAGAGCGACAGTAAAACCTGTCGTAAAACCGCAAGTAAAAACATACTGTAATGTATTTTGAAACCTAAGATTGATGAATAAAGAGATGGTGTGGTGTTCTACACAAGACATTTAAACACTTCCATTAAGTGGTCAAGTTCAATAACTGTCCGGTTGGAGAAGGTCCTAACCAAGAATGGGTGTCAAAGCGACAGTCAAGGACGTCACCTAACACCTGCTGTGTTACTGGTGGCTAGCATCTAAATACTTTCGTCTTAGGCTACAATTTTTCTGGCCCGAGTGAGCTCATTCGGCAACATGAAGCTCAGCTGTGTTGGCTTCTCGGAAGAGGAAAAAGAGATTAGCATTCCTCTGAAAGATAACAGGCGAGGCCAAGGCCACAGTTTATCCCCTCTTACCCAAGGCCGCTATGAATGAACTTGAGGGAGTGTTAAAAGCCTTATCTACAACTTGCGTACAACTCTGGACGAGACGGACATATCTCGGTCATTCTTGATCTACGACTGAATTCACAAGCCTTGATTCGCCTGCAGTCAAACGAATGAGATCCAATGGGTGAACACGTTTCTTCAATAGACTGCATACAATTTCAAACTAAAGAACGGTCGGGATTTTCCAGGATGAGTTAACACCTTCATTTATATCCGTAGAGGCCATGAAAGCCTTTGGAGGAGTGGAAGGTAAATGCTTCCACTTTCCGTAACCTCGACACTTAAAGTGCGATAAAGAGTGGTTGGTCCAATGCCTGGCCGCCTTTGCTCCCAGGAATTAACCCGGTACTGGTGCAGGTTGAGTGAGCCTCAGAGCCATGTGCCGCTAGTAGTATAATTGGACAGTTCGGCGGCCACCTCCACCTCAGGCTCCCAGTGGCCACCTCCACCTCCTCCTCCTCCGCCGCCGCCGCCTCCTCCGCCGCCGCCGCCCGCGGGAAATTTGAATTTTGGCGGGAAATTTGAATTTTGGCGCGAGATTTGAATTTGTAAACAAAGCCACGTGCTTTTTGACAGCTGTCATCGACAACAACGCAACGCTAACCTCACTGCTGCCATCTTGACGGGCCTAAACCTCACTAGTGCCAACTTAACCTAACTAGAATGAGGTAAACAAAGCCACGTGTTTTTTGACAGCCACGTGCTTTTTGACAGACAACAACGCATCGCTAACCTCAGTACTGCCATCTTGACGGGCCTAAACCTCAGTAGTACCAACTTAACCTCACTAGCTCGAGATAAACAAAGCCACGTGTTTTTTGACAGCCACGTGCTTTTTGACAGATTTGTAAACAAAGCCACGTGCTTTTTGACAGCTGTCATCGACAACAACGCATCGCAAACCTCAGTACTGCCATCTTGACGGGCCTAAACCTCAGTAGTGCCAACTTAACCTCACTAGCATGAGGTAAACAAAGCCACGTGTTTTTTGACAGCCACGTGCTTTTTGACAGATTTGTAAACAAAGCCACGTGCTTTTTGACAGACAACAACGCATCGCTAACCTCAGTACCGCCATCTTGACGGGAATAAACCTCAGTAGTGCCAACTTAACCTAACTAGCTCGAGATAAACAAAGCCACGTGCTTTTTGACAGCCACATGCTTTTTGACAGCTGCCATCCGCCATCTTTAAACTACAGAGCGCTGTGCTGCCCTCTTGCGTCACCTGTCATCGGCAGTGCTGCCATCTTGGCGGGCCTAAACCTTAGTGCTACCAACTTAACCTCACTAGCTCGAGATAAACAAATCTACGTGCTTTTTGACAGCCACGTGCTTTTTTGACAGCTGTCATCCGCCATCTTTAATCCATAGAGCACAGTGCTGCCCTCTTTAGCTACTTACCTTTGAAATGTGGTGGCGGATAATTTGAAAAATGCTTTTTGACAGCAGCCATCTTGCATCGCAAACCTCAGTGCTGCCCTCTTTAGCTAGATACCTGTGGTAGCAGACAATTCCACGTGACAGCAGCCATCTTTAATCAAGAGAGCACCGTGCTGCCCTCTATGTGGTGGCGGCAAATTGAAAAATTCCACGTGCTCTTGTTTGGAAACAAACTCACGTGCTTTTTTGACAGCTACCATCCACCATCTTTAATCAACAGAGCACAGTGCTGTACTCTTTAGCTAGATACCTTTGAAATGTGGTGGCGGCAAATTCCACGTGCTCTTGTTTGGAAACAAAGCCACGTGCTTTTTTGACAGCTGTCATCCGCCATCTTTAATCAATAGAGCACCGTGCTGCTATCATGCGGGCAATTTCATCACCTATCACCCGCCATCTTTAATCTACAGAACACCGTGCTGCCCTCTTTATGGCTACTACCTTAAGCATGTAGTAGCGGGCAATTTGAAAAGTTCTGTTAGCTATCATCCACCATCTTTAATCAAGAGAGAACCGTGCTGCCATCTTTAGCTAGATACCTTTGAAATGTGGAGGCGGCAAATTGAAAAATTCTACGTGCTCTTGTTTGGAAACAAACTCACGTGCTTTTTTGACAGCTACCATCCGCCATCTTTAATCAACAGAGCATGGTGCTGCCCTCTTTAGTTTGAAATGTGGTGGCGGCAAATTCCACATGCTCTTGTTTGGTAAACATAGCCACGTGCTTTTTTGACAGTTATCATCCGCCATCTTTAATCCAGAGAGCACCGTGCTGCCCTCTTTATCGCAGTAGATGTAAATTCGTCACCTGTCATACGCAGTGCTGCTATCTTTAGCTAGATACCTTTGAAATGTGGAGGTGGATAATTTAAAAAGAAAAATTCTACAGCAGTCCTCTCTCGACGCTAATTGCATAAGATGGCGGCTATACATGACTCCTTAAGGGTGCTTACGCAAGATGGCTGCTATACACAGGTTCTTATGAGACGCCCTTGGGATGCTTGCGCAAGATGGTGGTTATACAAGGCTCCTTATGAGACGCCCTAGTGATGCTTGCGCAAGATGGCGGTTGCTCTTATGAGGCGGCTTAAGGGTCCTTGCACAAGATGACTAGAGACGCCCTAAGGATGCTTGCGCAAAATGGCGGACGCAAGATGGCGGCTATACACGACTCCTTATGAGACGCCTTAAGGGTGCTTGCGCAAGATGGCTGCGGCTCTTAGCTTAGAGGCTAACGTGTCATGCTAGTTCGATTCATTAAATTTGGGGCTTAAATGCAAAATGTTAAATATCTCGAAAACGGTGCATCGTAGAGCAAAACGGACAAAATTTTTCCGCCCAATACCTCGGTTCGCAGTACGAGGAACATGATAGCATAAGTCTAATGATGAGATCGACGGTTCGGTTCCTACTTAGGCCCTATGGCATTCACTCTGTTTTAGCTTGTATTGAAGCAAGTCTTCGTAACATGATCAGGTCTAGCTATGGTAGAGAGTATAACGTGCCGTGCAGGTTCGATTCATTAAATTTAGGGCTTAAATGCAAAATGTTAAATATCTCGAAAACGGATAAAATTTTTCTACCTGATACTTAGGTTTGCAGTATCAGGAGCATAAGAAAAACATAGTCTAATGATGAGATCGACGGTTCGATCCCTACTTAGGCCCTTTGGCATTGGCAGCTATCTAATTCTACAAGATGGCGGCTATACATAGCTTCTTATGAGACAGCTTAAGAGCGCTTGCACAAGATGGCTGCTGCTCTTATGAGACGCCCTAGGGGTGCTTGCGCAAGGTAGCAGTGACAAGACGGTGACTATACACAGCTGCTTATGATACGGCCTAGAGGTGCTCACACAAGATGGTGGCTGCTCTGATGAAGAAAGTTAGCTTTGCATCGTGCAGGTATCTTTACAGAGCACTAAACCTCATACCTTTGAAATGTGGTGGCAGGTAATTTGAAAAATTCGACGTGCTTTTTCATAAGCTGTTAAGGCCTCCTCTTATGTCAAGGCATAGCTCTATCGAACGAGTTTAAACCTGCATCGGGATAGCTAGAGTAAGCGCGTGCTGCAGTGATGACGTCATTATGCATGTTTAGACTTGCAAATCACAGAAGAAACGTAACAAGGCTGGAATCGAAAACTGCACTCTATGCTGTTAACTTTATCATGTGATCGAAACATTGATTGAAGTATTTAGAACACGCAATAAGTAGAACCAAACACTGTACTCGATACAACATGTGTTTAGAAAATGTCAGGGGATATCTTTGTTCTAAGAAGATTAGTTTACCGCACATTCCTTGGCTAAAGGGCTAATGGGCTAAAGGGCTAATGGGCTAAAGCGCTAATGGGCTAAAGGTGCAACAACCTCGTCGATCGCTATCAGCAAGAACGCTTGTACTTTGTAGAAAATTAATCTTTATTTGTAAATGGTTTCATGTTCAGAACAAGGAATGGAACCTAGGGGTTACGTCTTACGTAATAAAATCCCCGAGGTGCGATGAGTTACGTTTTTCGAACTAGTGTTTGGAACACTGAACTTTTCAAGATGGCAAGAGTGAGGTTAGCAATGTTCTGTTGTTGGATTTTAAATTCCGCGCTACAACATGCATAAGGTGGTAGCCCTTGAGGTTTACCGCCGTAAAGATGGCAAGAGTGAGGTTATCAATGTTCCGTTGTTGGATTTTAAATTCCGCGCTATAACATGCATAAGGTGGCAGCCTTAAGGTTTACCGCCGTCAAGATGGCAGCAGTGAGGTTAGCGACGCTCTATTGTCCTTCAAAGTGAGGTTAGGGTTCGTCAAGAAGACAGCTGTCAAAAAAGCACGTGGCTATGTTTACCAAACAAGAGCACGTGGTCGTGACGTCACGGTCACGTAATCAATCCTTAGCTCGACGTCGTTAAGAGCAGTATTAGGATTAGCTATTCTTAAAAGTCTTGGGAACAGAGCAGCAGTATGAATTGCCATGTTTCAAAGCGTGTACACATCACCTATCGATTTTACATGCATCGACCATCGTACTAAACTTCATCCGCTAGATCGTGCTGCTATCTTAGCATAACCTATACCCATAAAATTAAAGTACAATGAATAGCCATGTTTCAAAGCGTGTACACATCACCTATCGAATTTGCATGCATCGACTCTCGTACTAAACTTCTTCCGCTAGATTGTGCTGCTATCTTAGCATAACCTATACGCGTGACCTTAAGGTACAAAGAATAGCCATGTTTCAAAGCGTGTACACATTACCTATCGACTTTGCATGCAACAAATATCGTACTAAACTTCTTGCGCTAGGTTGTGCTGCTATCTTAGCATAACTTATACACATGAACTTAAAGTACAAAGAATAGCCATGTTTCAAAGCGGGTACACATTACTTATTGATTTTGCATGCGTCAAATATCGTACTAAATTTCTTCCGCTAGATTGTGCTGCTATCTTAGCATAACCTATACCCATGAACTTAAAGTACAATGAATAGTCATGTTTCAAAGCGTGTACACATCAACTATCGAATTTGCATGCATTGACTCTCGTACTAAACTCCTTCCGCTAGATCGTGCTGCTATCTTAGCATAACCAATACGCATGACCTTAAAGTACAAAGAATAGCCATTTTTCAAAGTGTGTACACATCACCTATCGATTTTGCATGCAACAAATATTGTACTAAACTTCTTCCGCTAGGTCGTGCTGCTATCTTAGCATAACTTATACACATGAACTTAAAGTACAAAGAATAGCCATGTTTCAAAGCGTGTACACATTACTTATTGATTTTGCATGCATCAAATCTCGTACTAAATTTATTCCGCTAGATTGTGCTGCTATCTTAGCATAACCTATACCAATGAACTTAAAGTACAATGATTAGTCATGTTTCAAAGCGTGTACACATCAACTATCGAATTTGCATGTATCGACTCTCGTACTAAACTTCTGCAGGTAGATTGTGCTGCTATCTTAGCATAACTAAGACGCATGAACTTAAAGTACAAAGAAGAGCTATGTCTCAAAGCATGTACACATCACCTATCGATTTTGCATGCAACAAATATTGTACTAAACTTCTTCCGCTAGGTCGTGCTGCTATCTTAGCATAACTTATACACATGAACTTAAAGTACAAAGAATAGCCATGTTTCAAAGCGTGTACACATTACTTATTGATTTTGCATGCATCAAATCTCGTACTAAATTTATTCCGCTAGATTGTGCTGCTATCTTAGCATAACCTATACCAATGAACTTAAAGTACAATGATTAGTCATGTTTCAAAGCGTGTACACATCAACTATCGAATTTGCATGTATCGACTCTCGTACTAAACTTCTGCAGGTAGATTGTGCTGCTATCTTAGCATAACCTATACCAATGAACTTAAAGTACAATGATTAGTCATGTTTCAAAGCGTGTACACATCAACTATCGATTTTGCATGCATTGACTCTCGTACTAAACTTCTTCCGCTAGATTGTGCTGGCATCTTAGCATAACTTATATACATGAACTTAAAAGTACAAAGAATAGCCATGTTTCAAAGCATGTACACATTACCTATGGATTTTGCATGCATTGACTCTCGTACTAATCTCCTCCCGCTAGATTGTGCTGCTATCCTAGCATAACCTATACGCATGACCTTAAAGTATAAAGAATAGCCATGTTTCAAAGTGTGTACACATCACCTATCGATTTGCATGCAACAAATATCGTACTAAACTTCTTCCGCTAGATTGTGCTGCTATCTTAGCATAACTAAGATGCATGAACTGAAAGTACAAAGAATAGCCATGTTTCAAAGTGTGTACACATCACCTATCGATTTTTCATGCATCGACTCTCGTACTAAACTTCTTACGCTAGACTGTGCTGCTATCTTAGCCTAACCTATACGCATGAACTTAAAGTACGAAGAATAACCATGTTTTAAAGCGTGTACACATCAACTATCGATTTTGCATGTCTCGTACTAAACTTCTTGCGCTAGATTGTGCTGCTATCTTAGCATAACCTGTACGCATGAACTTAAAGTACAAAGAATAGCCTTGTTTCAAAGCGTTTTCACATTACCTAATGATTTTGCACGAAACGACTATCATACTAAACTTTTCCTACTAGATTGTGCTAAAATCGTGTAAGTGCGCTGCTATCTTAGCATAAGCTATCGATTTTACATGCATCAACTATCGTACTAGACTTCTTCCGCTAGAGCATGTAGCAATCGCTTTTGTGTATCCCTAACCCATGTGCATGAACTTAAAGCATAAAGATGAGCTATGTTCTAAAGCGTGTACACATCACCTATCGATAATGTATGTATCGAATATCGTACTAAACTTCTCCTGCTAGAACGTACGAGTATCGCTTGTGCGTGCACGAACTTAAAGCATAAAGAATAGCAATGTAAAAAATCTTGTAAACAAAGCAGCAGCATTACGTATAGTCAAGATTAAATGCGTGCACGCATCATGTATCATTGACGCACACAGTACTAAACTTATTCCATTAGAATGTACAAAGTTCGCATGTGTTTGTGCTGCTATCTTAGCATAGCCTATGTGAATGAACTTAAAGCATAAAGAATAGTGATGTATAGAAATCTTGTGAACATAGCAGAGTGTTAACTACGTAGGTGTAGACATTGAACTTTGCATGCTGAGGCAGCATACTACGTGACCGTGACGTTACGACCACGTGCTCTTGTTTGGTAAACATAGCCACGTGCTTTTTTGACAGCTGTCTTCTTGGCGAACCCTAACCTCACTTTGAAGGACAATAGAGCGTCGCTAACCTCACTGCTGCCATCTTGACGGCGGTAAACCTTAAGGCTGCCACCTTATGCATGTTATAGCGCGGAATTTAAAATCCAACAACGGAACATTGCTAACCTCACTCTTGCCATCTTTACGGCGGTAAACTTCAAGGGCTACCACCTTATGCATGTTGTAGCGCGGAATTTAAAATCCAACAACAGAACATTGCTAACCTCACTCTTGCCATCTTGAAAAGTTCAGTGTTCCAAACACTAGTTCGAAAAACGTAACTCATCGCACCTCGGGGATTTTATTACGTAAGACGTAACCCCTAGGTTCCATTCCTTGTTCTGAACATGAAACCATTTACAAATAAAGATTAATTTTCTACAAAGTACAAGCGTTCTTGCTGATAGCGATCGACGAGGTTGTTGCACCTTTAGCCCTTTAGCCCTTTAGCCCATTAGCCCTTTAGCCCATTAGCCCTTTAGCCCTTTAGCCAAGGAATGTGCGGTAAACTAATCTTCTTAGAACAAAGATATCCCCTGACATTTTCTAAACACATGTTGTATCGAGTACAGTGTTTGGTTCTACTTATTGCGTGTTCTAAATACTTCAATCAATGTTTCGATCACATGATAAAGTTAACAGCATAGAGTGCAGTTTTCGATTCCAGCCTTGTTACGTTTCTTCTGTGATTTGCAAGTCTAAACATGCATAATGACGTCATCACTGCAGCACGCGCTTACTCTAGCTATCCCGATGCAGGTTTAAACTCGTTCGATAGAGCTATGCCTTGACATAAGAGGAGGCCTTAACAGCTTATGAAAAAGCACGTCGAATTTTTCAAATTACCTGCCACCACATTTCAAAGGTATGAGGTTTAGTGCTCTGTAAAGATACCTGCACGATGCAAAGCTAACTTTCTTCATCAGAGCAGCCACCATCTTGTGTGAGCACCTCTAGGCCGTATCATAAGCAGCTGTGTATAGTCACCGTCTTGTCACTGCTACCTTGCGCAAGCCCCCCTAGGGCGTCTCATAAGAGCAGCAGCCATCTTGTGCAAGCGCTCTTAAGCTGTCTCATAAGAAGCTATGTATAGCCGCCATCTTGTAGAATTAGATAGCTGCCAATGCCAAAGGGCCTAAGTAGGGATCGAACCGTCGATCTCATCATTAGACTATGTTTTTCTTATGCTCCTGATACTGCAAACCTAAGTATCAGGTAGAAAAATTTTATCCGTTTTCGAGATATTTAACATTTTGCATTTAAGCCCTAAATTTAATGAATCGAACCTGCACGGCACGTTATACTCTCTACCATAGCTAGACCTGATCATGTTACGAAGACTTGCTTCAATACAAGCTAAAACAGAGTGAATGCCATAGGGCCTAAGTAGGAACCGAACCGTCGATCTCATCATTAGACTTATGCTATCATGTTCCTCGTACTGCGAACCGAGGTATTGGGCGGAAAAATTTTGTCCGTTTTGCTCTACGATGCACCGTTTTCGAGATATTTAACATTTTGCATTTAAGCCCCAAATTTAATGAATCGAACTAGCATGACACGTTAGCCTCTAAGCTAAGAGCCGCAGCCATCTTGCGCAAGCACCCTTAAGGCGTCTCATAAGGAGTCGTGTATAGCCGCCATCTTGCGTCCGCCATTTTGCGCAAGCATCCTTAGGGCGTCTCTAGTCATCTTGTGCAAGGACCCTTAAGCCGCCTCATAAGAGCAACCGCCATCTTGCGCAAGCATCACTAGGGCGTCTCATAAGGAGCCTTGTATAACCACCATCTTGCGCAAGCATCCCAAGGGCGTCTCATAAGAACCTGTGTATAGCAGCCATCTTGCGTAAGCACCCTTAAGGAGTCATGTATAGCCGCCATCTTATGCAATTAGCGTCGAGAGAGGACTGCTGTAGAATTTTTCTTTTTAAATTATCCACCTCCACATTTCAAAGGTATCTAGCTAAAGATAGCAGCACTGCGTATGACAGGTGACGAATTTACATCTACTGCGATAAAGAGGGCAGCACGGTGCTCTCTGGATTAAAGATGGCGGATGATAACTGTCAAAAAAGCACGTGGCTATGTTTACCAAACAAGAGCATGTGGAATTTGCCGCCACCACATTTCAAACTAAAGAGGGCAGCACCATGCTCTGTTGATTAAAGATGGCGGATGGTAGCTGTCAAAAAAGCACGTGAGTTTGTTTCCAAACAAGAGCACGTAGAATTTTTCAATTTGCCGCCTCCACATTTCAAAGGTATCTAGCTAAAGATGGCAGCACGGTTCTCTCTTGATTAAAGATGGTGGATGATAGCTAACAGAACTTTTCAAATTGCCCGCTACTACATGCTTAAGGTAGTAGCCATAAAGAGGGCAGCACGGTGTTCTGTAGATTAAAGATGGCGGGTGATAGGTGATGAAATTGCCCGCATGATAGCAGCACGGTGCTCTATTGATTAAAGATGGCGGATGACAGCTGTCAAAAAAGCACGTGGCTTTGTTTCCAAACAAGAGCACGTGGAATTTGCCGCCACCACATTTCAAAGGTATCTAGCTAAAGAGTACAGCACTGTGCTCTGTTGATTAAAGATGGTGGATGGTAGCTGTCAAAAAAGCACGTGAGTTTGTTTCCAAACAAGAGCACGTGGAATTTTTCAATTTGCCGCCACCACATAGAGGGCAGCACGGTGCTCTCTTGATTAAAGATGGCTGCTGTCACGTGGAATTGTCTGCTACCACAGGCATCTAGCTAAAGAGGGCAGCACTGAGGTTTGCGATGCAAGATGGCTGCTGTCAAAAAGCATTTTTCAAATTATCCGCCACCACATTTCAAAGGTAAGTAGCTAAAGAGGGCAGCACTGTGCTCTATGGATTAAAGATGGCGGATGACAGCTGTCAAAAAAGCACGTGGCTGTCAAAAAGCACGTAGATTTGTTTATCTCGAGCTAGTGAGGTTAAGTTGGTAGCACTAAGGTTTAGGCCCGCCAAGATGGCAGCACTGCCGATGACAGGTGACGCAAGAGGGCAGCACAGCGCTCTGTAGTTTAAAGATGGCGGATGGCAGCTGTCAAAAAGCATGTGGCTGTCAAAAAGCACGTGGCTTTGTTTATCTCGAGCTAGTTAGGTTAAGTTGGCACTACTGAGGTTTATTCCCGTCAAGATGGCAGTACTGAGGTTAGCGATGCGTTGTTGTCTGTCAAAAAGCACGTGGCTTTGTTTACAAATCTGTCAAAAAGCACGTGGCTGTCAAAAAACACGTGGCTTTGTTTACCTCATGCTAGTGAGGTTAAGTTGGCACTACTGAGGTTTAGGCCCGTCAAGATGGCAGTACTGAGGTTTGCGATGCGTTGTTGTCGATGACAGCTGTCAAAAAGCACGTGGCTTTGTTTACAAATCTGTCAAAAAGCACGTGGCTGTCAAAAAACACGTGGCTTTGTTTATCTCGAGCTAGTGAGGTTAAGTTGGCACTACTGAGGTTTAGGCCCGTCAAGATGGCAGTACTGAGGTTAGCGATGCGTTGTTGTCTGTCAAAAAGCACGTGGCTGTCAAAAAACACGTGGCTTTGTTTACCTCATTCTAGTTAGGTTAAGTTGGCACTAGTGAGGTTTAGGCCCGTCAAGATGGCAGCAGTGAGGTTAGCGTTGCGTTGTTGTCGATGACAGCTGTCAAAAAGCACGTGGCTTTGTTTACAAATTCAAATCTCGCGCCAAAATTCAAATTTCCCGCCAAAATTCAAATTTCCCGCGGGCGGCGGCGGAGGAGGCGGCGGCGGAGGAGGAGGTGGAGGTGGCCACTGGGAGCCTGAGGTGGAGGTGGCCGCCGAACTGTCCAATTATACTACTGCCGCTTCAGAAGTGGAAATCTCGTTTCTTAAAATTTTCAACTTCCTGGTCGGGAATGGAACCCACATACTTCCGGATGAACCGAGCACGCCTTTACCGCCTCGACTACGCAGCCCTTGGAGTTAACATTGGTGGACAGAATACTGTGCTCGGTTGGCTGTTGGAGGAGCTAATACTTCGGCACGATAAAATATTTGAACACGTCTCCGTAATTTTGGCGAGCCTTTTCCAAATGTTCATAATAACAGCTAGCGACTAAAAGCAAATTTGATATCTTGATGCTTCACAGAACAATACTATCGAAACTGTTGATTAAAAGTGACTTCAGATGATAAACATAGCGTTCAATTTTCAATTTTCTTCATGATTCGAACGTAATAACCGAAAGAGATGCACACCCCCACACAGTATTTATTACAACGTATCATATGCATTGTTACTTTTTATAATAATAATATTACTGGATTTTTGCGTCCCACGAAACTACTTTTGACGGTTTTTGGAGACGCCGAGGCGCCGGAATTGTGTCCCGCAGGGGTTCTTTTACGTAGTGGTAAATCTACCAACACAAGGCTGACATATCTGAGCACCTTCAAATACCAACGGACTGAGCCAGGATCGAACGTGCCAATAATTTATTACCAATGGTGATTACATTCAACTAACCCAAGAAGAACAATTAAAGCCAGCTTTACTTCAAGATTTACACCAGCAACAGTATCAACAATAATTACAACAGCAGAAACAGGAACAACAACAATTCCAGCAGAACCAACTACAACTTCTACATCAACAGCAACACCAACAGCAAAGGCAGCTACTACCCCAGTTACTGCAAGCAGCTGTAAGTAAACAGCTCGCCCTATGTTCCTCATGAGACCTCAGTGCACAGTAACGTCGATGACATCTAATATTCCTGTAACGAACACACAAACTTCATCAGTGCTGCTCCAGTTCATCACCAGAAACGTCATCAACCGAACGTCATTGCCAGACAGCGTCACAGCAGAACGGAAGGCGCTATCTAATAGACATTCCGACACAACAGATATGAGAGTTGAGAGAGACACTTCATACTTTATTTTTTACAATTTGCTTTACGTCGCACCCACATAGATAGGTTTTATGGCGACGGTGGGAGACGAAAGGGCTAGAAGTGGGAAGGAAGCGACCGTGGAATTTATCACTGAGAGGACTTTTCCTATTTGTGAAACTCACAACCTGACTTTTAACCCCGTTTATCAACATACCATTGCCAGCTGTCCATCTCACATTATTTTCGAGGTCACGTTGCATTTGCTCACAATCTTGTAACTTATTTATCACTCTATAGAGAATAACATCATCCGCAAAAAGCCTTACCTCCGATTCCACTCCTTCACTCATTTAATTTATATATATAAGAAAACATAAAGGTCCAATAATACTGCCTTGAGGAATTCCCCTCTTAATTATTACAGGGTCAGATAAAGCTTCACCTACTCTAATTCTCTGAAATCTATTTTCTAGAAATATAGCAACCCATTCAGTCACTCTTTTGTCTAGTCCAATTGCACTCATTTTTGCCAGTAGTCTCCCATGATCCACCCTATCAAATGCTTTAGACAGGTCAATCGCGATACAGTCCATTTGACCTCCAGAATCCAAGATATCTGCTATATCTTGCTGGAATCCTACAAGTTGAGCTTCAGTGGAATAACCTTTCCTAAAACCGAATTGCCTTCTATCGAACCAGTTATTAATTTCACAAACATGTCTGATATAATCAGAAAGAATGCCTTCCCAAAGCTTACATACAATGCATGTCAAACTTACTGGCCTGTAATTTTCAGCTTTAAGTCTATCACCCTTTCCTTTATACACCGGGGCTACTATAGCAACTCTCCATTCATCTGGTATAGCTCCTCCGACCAAACAATAATCAAATAAGTACTTCAGATATGGTACTATATCCCAACCCATTGTCTTTAGTATATCCCCAGAAATCTGATCAATTCCAGTCGCTTTTCTAGTTTTCAACTTTTGTATCTTATTGTAAATGTCATTGTTATCATACGTAAATTTTATTACTTCTTTGGCCTTAGTCTCCTCCTCTATCTCGACATCATCCTTGTAACCAACAATCTTTACATACTGCTGACTGAAAACTTCTGCCTTTTGAAGATCCTCACATACACACTCCCCTTGTTCATTAATTATTCCTGGAATGTCTTTCTTGGAACCTGTTTCTGCCTTAAAATACCTATACATACCCTTCCATTTTTCACTAAAATTCGTATGACTGCCAATTATGCTTGCCATCATGTTATCCTTAGCTGCCCTCTTTGCTAGATTCAATTTTCTAGTAAGTTCCTTCAATTTCTCCTTACTTCCACAGCCATTTCTAACTCTATTTCTTTCCAGTCTGCACCTCCTTCTTAGTCTCTTTATTTCTCTATTATAATAAGGTGGGTCTTTACCATTCCTTACCACCCTTAATGGTACAAACCTGTTTTCGCATTCCTCAACAATTTCTTTAAACCCATCCCAGAGTCTGTTCACATTTTTATTTACCGTTTTCCACCGATCATAGCTACTTTTTAGAAACTGCCTCATGCCTGATTTATCAGCCATATAGTACTGCCTAACAGTCCTACTTTTAAGACCTTCCATTCTATCACATTTATTTTTAACTACCACAAAAACAGCTTCATCATGATCACTAATACCATCTATTACTTCAGTTTTCCTATAGAGCTCATCTGGTTTTATCAGCACCACATCCAGGATATTTTTCCCTCTGGTTAGTTCCATCACTTTCTGAATCAGCTGTCCTTCCCATATTAACTTATTTGCCATTTGTTGGTCATGCTTCCTGTCGTTCGCATTTCCTTCCCAATTGACATCTGGCAAATTCAGATCTCCCGCTACAATCACATTTCTTTCCATGTCGTTTCCCACATAGCTGACTATCCTATCAAATAATTCCGAATCCGCGTCAGTGCTACCCTTTCCCGATCTGTACACTCCAAATATATCAAGTTGCCTATTATCTTTAGAAATGAGACTTACACCTAGAATTTCATGTGTCTCATCTTTAACTTTTTCGTAGCTTACAAATTCTTCTTTCACCAGAATGAACACACCCCCTCCCACCCTTCCTATCCTATCTCTACGATACACACTCCAGTGCCGTGAGAAAATTTCTGCATCCATTATATCATTTCTCAACCATGATTCAACTCCTATTACAATATCTGGTAAATATATATCTATTAAATTACTTAATTCTATTCCTTTCCTTACAATACTTCTACAGTTCAACACTAACAATTTTATGTCATCCCTACTTGATTTCCAGTTCCCTGTTCCCTTATCACCGCTCCCTAGGCCATCCCGTTTCCCTGAATGTACCTCCCTATTACCCTTCCAAAGAAATTTCCTAACTTATACATACCACTGCGGTTTAAATGAAGGCCATCTCTCAGTTTTAATTACTGCGTTGATGGGGTGAAAGTTCCTTTTGGGGATCATTGTAAGTATCTAGGTGTTAATATAAGGAAAGATCTTCATTGGGGTAATCACATAAATGAGATTGTAAATAAAGGGTACAGATCTCTGCACATGGTTATGAGGGTGTTTAGGGGTTGTGGTAAGGATGTAAAGGAGAGTGCATATAAGTCTCTGGTAAGACCCCAACTAGAGTATGGTTCCAGTGTATGGGACCCTCACCAGGATTACCTTATTCAAGAACTGGAAAAAATCCAAAAAGCAGCTCGATTTGTTCTGGGTGATTTCCGACAAAAGAGTAGCGTTACAAAAATGTTGCAATGTTTGGGTTGGGAAGAATTGAGAGAAAGAAGAAGAGCTGTTCGACTAAGTGGTATGTTCCGAGCTGTCAGCGGAGAGATGGCGTGGAATGACATTAGTAGACGAATAAGTTTGAATGGCGTTTATAAAAGTAGGAAAGATCACAATATGAAGATAAAGTTGGAATTCAAGAGGACAAACTGGGGCAAATATTCATTTATAGGAAGGGGAGTTAGGGATTGGAATAACTTACCAAGGGAGATGTTCAATAAATTTCCAATTTCCTTGAAATCATTTAGGAAAAGGCTAGGAAAGCAACATATAGGGAATCTGCCACCTGGGCGGCAGATCAGTATTGATTGATTGATTTGATTGATCAAGGTTCAGCCCCAGCATTTGACTGGTGTGAAAGTGGAAATCCATGGAAAACCACCTTCAGGGTTGCTGACAGTGAGGTTCGATCTCCCAGATGCAAGCTCACAGCCGCGCGCCTCTACGCGCTTGCCAATTCGCCCGGTCAAATGTTTTTTTTAATGTTGACAATTGGGCTGCAGTGAGAATTGATGGTAACATTAGTTCTTAGTTCAGGGTACTTACAGGGGTTAGACAAGGCTGTAATCTTACACCTTTGTTGTTCGTAGTTTACATGGATCATCTCTGAAAGGTATAAAATGGCAGAGAGGTATTCAGTTAGGTGAAAATGTAGTGAGCTGTCTGGCCTATGCAGACGACTTGGTCTTAATAGCAGATTGTGCCGACCGAGCTCGATAGCTGCAGTCGCTTAAGTGCGGCCAGTATCCAGTATTCGGGAGATAGTAGGTTTGAACCCCACTATCGGCAGCCCTGAAGATGGTTTTCCGTGGTTTCCATTTTCACGCCAGGCAAATGATGGGGCTGTACCTTAATTAAGGCCACGGCCTCTTCCTTCCCACTTCTAGCCCTTTCCTGTCCCATCGTCGCCGTAAGACCTATCTGTGTCGGTGCGACGTAAAGCAAAAAAATAATAATAATAATAATAATAATAATAATAATAATAATAATAATAATAATAATAATAATAATAAAAAATGCCGAAAGCCTGCAGTCTAATATCTTGGAACTTGGAAAATATGTGCATTGAGTATGGTATGAAAATTAGCCTCTAAGACCAAATTGATGTCAGTAGGTAAGAAATATGAGAAAATTGAATGTCAGATTGCTGATACAAAGCTGCAACCGATCGATAATTTCAAGTATTTAGGATGTGTTTTCCCAGGATGGTAATATAGTAAGTGAGATTTAATCAAGGTGAAGTAAAGCTAATGCAGTGAGCTCGCAGTTGCGATCAACAGTATTCTCTAAGAAGGAAGTTAGCTCCCGGACCAAATTATCTTTACATCGGTCTTTTTTTCAGACCAACTTTGCTTTACGGGAGCGAAAGCTGGGTGGACTCAGGATATCTTATTCATAAGTTAGAAGTAACAGACATGAAAGTAGCGAGAATGATAGCTGGTACAAACAGGTGGGAACAATGACAAAAGGGTACTCGGAATGAGGAGAAAAGGCTAAGTTAGGAATGAACTCGATGGATGAAGCTGTACGCATAAACCGGCTTCGATGGTGGGGTCATGTGAGGCGAATGGAGGAGGATAGGTTACCTAGGAGAATAATGGTCTCAATTATGGAGGGTAAGAGAAGTAGAGGGAGACCAGGACGACGATGGTTAGACTCAGTTTCTAACGATTTAAAGTTAAGAGTTATAGAACTAAATGAGGCCACATCACTAGTTGCAAATAGAGGATTGTGGCGACATTTTGTACATTCACAGAGGCTTGCAGACTAAACGCTGAAAGGCATAACAGTCTATAATGATGAATGTATGTATGTTAGTATTATATAGTGGATGGTTGCCTAATTGTACTTCCTCTTAAAACAATAATCACCACCACCACCACCGTGACCCAAACCGCGCAGCCACTTTAGGACACAATGATCTCAATTCACTTCAGTTCTCAAAGAAAAATACCCCCATTATGCCTATACCAGATTAACTATCATCACCTATTAATAAAAGACATTCAAACGGTTGTACACACTGACTTCCATACGCAGTTAAGTGAACAACGAGTGAAAGTATTAAAAACAACAACTGATTTTCGCTCGTTAACTGCCTGCTTCGATTCTATAAATCAGCAATATTACACTCAACGTAATCCAGCTGATAAGACACTTTCAGTCATCATCCGCAATGTATACTCCCTGACATGTAAGCTTATACATTATTACAACCTTATTCTTCCCTGTTAATACTGAAGGTAGTGTTTGAAATGAAATGTCGTATGGCTTTTAGTGCCGAGATATCCCAGGACGGGTTCGGCTCGCCAGGTGCAGGTCTTTCTATTTGACTCTCGTAGGCGACCTGCGCGTCGTGATGAGGATGACATGATGATAAAGACAACACATACACCCAGCCCCCGTGCCGTAGAAATTAACCAATTAAAGTTAAAATTCCCGACCCGGCCGGGAATCGAACCCGGGACCCTCTGAATCGAAGGCCAGTACGCTGACCGTTCAGACAACGAGTCGGACAGGTAGTGATTTATACTTATTTCCTAATTGTTGTCCTCAATTCAGTGTCGCTAACCACACAGTATAGGGACCCTACTTGCCGATACGACGTCTTACAGATACTGTTAATCGTGCAGGTTGGCAGTATGAAGTCATGGTTTTTTGTTTTTGTTTTTGTTTTTTCGTGGTTTGCGAGAATGAACTTACCTATTGCCACTTTCGTATTATGAAAATCACTATTGTTATATCTGCGGATATTAGTAAATCTAATTTTCTTTTTCTGTAGGAAAATAAATCTGTATAATTCTGGCATGTTCGAGAAATGCATTTAATAACGTAGTTGGTGTTGAATGATGAACGCAGCATTTTAATAATACGGTCTTATTTCGTCCAATTCTCATGTGTATAATGCAATTAGGATGTAGGCCTATAAGGAGCAAGAAAAATCTGCAAGCTTTCCTCCGAAAAGCAAAGCAACATTACCTCCTCTATAAAGATCAGTTCAGTTGAAATGGAAGGAAATTTCGTTATCATCATAACGTAACCTCACATTGTCTTCTCATGACTTGGTACGGTTTACAGACTTAGCCTTTGTGTATTCTTATTCACTTACGGCACATGTACATATAATATATTTGCTTGTGTGTATTATTACAGAGTGGTTTCACGGAAGTCCGACAAGTAATAGCAATTTTCAAGAAGGGAGCTGAATTATTTACGCCAGGCAAACACCGTAGAATGCGGTTATAGCAATGCGTATATCAAATAAAGGCAGAAATATATAACATTAAATTAAGTGAGGTGACAGAGTGTGTGTATTTCCTTAATTCTCATTGAGCTTGAAAACCGATTTGAATATGAATATCTTGATTGGTCATTTACTTGGGTAAGGGAACCTCCATTATTGATACAACTGAGGTCGGTTTATTGATGGTTATGTCTCGTGATTTCAATGTGTAACTAGTCAAGTTGGCAACAGCGATGAGCCACTAAAAACACAGAATAGGGCAGCGATATTTGCTTTTTTGGTGTAGTCTTATGTGGCGAGTATTATACCTTACTCTCTAAGTGACGACGAAATAAAATAGGAACTCGAAAATCTATTTTTTCTGTACATAAAGTGACAGAATTTCTAAAAGAAAAATAACCCAACCCACTATGTGCGGCTGAAATAAAAAAAAACAATGACGACGACAAAGCGATACTGAACTTAACCAAACTTGTTCGCAGTATTATAAAAGATGAAATACGTCATTGCAGAGGAGATATTCCCCAATGCACACGTTGTCAAGATAGGCACACAAAAATGATCGTTGCTTGGAACCGAGGAGTGTGCGATGTGCAGAATGCCATATTCTGAAATCAGTACCCCCACATGTGTTAATTGCAACCAAAATCATGCTGCTAACTACAAAGGCTGTCCTCAAAATGCCTCCCATTAGCAGCGATTACAACAGGATATCTCACAGCAAACACAAGCACTAAGAAATCGCCGCCAAGAACAGCAACTAATTCAACGTCCTCCCTCCACCCCAGCCCGAAATAATTTCTCCCATTCCCCCACCTTTCCTTGCCCCGTGTCCCAGCATCACCACAGTCCAACCCCTAACCTCCAAAAAACAATTCCTACGCCTCAATCTTAAAAAGCTCACCACCATTAAAGCAACATCAACATTGACAATCCGAACACAACGCACAAATTCCACCACCTATGCATTCTTCACCCGATTTCTTCTCCCAGCTTTCCACCATCCTCCAGTCACTAATTCGAGAATTTATCCTATCTAGTATATCTTCAATCTTACAACATGGATAATAATCTCCGTCAACCAGTTATTCGGTCAAATCTCCTAAATCGGAATGCTAATGGTATACGACAAAAACGAGTAACATTTACTAACTTTTTATGCACTCATCATCATATTGATATAGCCTAAATTACAGAGACATTATCTCTTGCCATATGACATCTTCAAAATCCCTGGCTACTCATTTCATCACACGGACAGAAGCAAACATTGCCTGCGGTGGAGTAGCAATCCTTACTCGGAAGAGAATTTCTCATGACAATATGTACTTACCGTCACTTCCCAGCATGAAGACAGTCGGCATTAAACCCCATCGCAGCGATAACATTGATTTACTTTTGGTAGGCGCCTATAAATCACGCAAGTATAAACTTAACGAAAACACTTAGAATTACTACTCACGGTGGATATCCAACTTTATTACTGGGAGACCTTAATTTAAAGCATCAATCATGGGGCTGTCGAACCACGAACCGTACCGGATGGAGACTACTTACCGCTACCACAACCTATGAAATACAGATGACTGCACCTACTGAGATTACATACTATTCACACAACTACCGAGTGCATCCTGAAATACTTGACAATGGCTTTATAAGGAATTTCAGGTATCCGACTTTTATGCAGCCTTTAGCAGAAACTGAATAACATCATTGTCCTGCAATATTTATTTTTGATATGGCAGCATTCAACGCGCCTCTAACCGCAAGGCCAACTCGCCAGGTGCAAACGTTTTCATAAACATTTCAGAAAACGTAAACTGACTAATACAATGTGGAAATTACAAAAGAGAGATATGAGGAAGGCTGATAGATTACCCAAAGTGTAGCACCGGTTCTCTTCGACACCTAAGAAAACGGGCTGGCGAGGGGAAAGGGAAACGTGCGGTGGCGAACCAATTGGAGCGTGGAGGGGAGGAGGTGCAGAGGCGTGTCTCCAAGCACGCAGTGTGCAGGCTTAGCATTGGCCAGCAGGTATTCATCGCTGATCGCGCGGAATTTGAAATGTCGCAACTTTTAGGCCCCGTAGTTAACGCCCTAATGAATGTTGGCACCCAAAATTGATGCCGACATCGTTTTTACGTGTACCTCAATGTGTTTTCCAAGTTTCATCGCGATCGACGATTTAACCATTGGCGATGTTTCCTTATAAGGGTCTTTCCCGGCCTGCTCCGTCTAAAGATCATTCCATGTTAAGAAAACAGTATTGCTCTTATGACAACAGCGTTGCCATATTGAACAGCTCTGCTCAACAGCATCACGGGAAAACGGCGGCAGGTAGGCCTATATTTGCTAAACTCAGTAATTAAGCTCAAAATGAAAGGAGGTTTAGAGGGAGCTCATTTTGATTTCCAGGGCATAATGGAAAAATAGTGCTGCATAAATTTGTGAAATCTGTATGTAAGTCCACGATGTACGAGGGAAGAAACTAAGCAGCAAATGATTATTATTTTTTTAATCTAGGGTACAGAAATAGACAACAGATAATTTTCATAGACCCGGTGCAATCAATTGCATCTAATAAATTTGCCCAAGCTACACCGGGTAATACTGCGCCGTCGTCCCGCCCCACGAAAAGAATGTTAAAAATGAAATGTGCTTGAGGAGAAAGTGATAAAAAATGCGCTTAAGAAACAACAGCCAAACAAAAAAAAACCGACAAACATAAAAATCACAGCGAGTTTCTGTATCAGTACAAGTCAAGGCGTGATGTATCGCTTCACACCACAGCATCAAAATCTTTAGTAACATCTACGAGAATACTAGGACACACACACACACACACACACACACACACACACACACACACACACACACGCAGAGAGAGAGAGAGAGAGAGAGAGAGAGAGAGAGAGAACTTATCTTCAACAGTGACAAGCTGCCGGCGATTCACAGCGTAACCAATAACGCGTTACATGTACCAGAGCAACTCGGAAGAAGAATGAAGGAAGGCAACACAGCGATGGCTGTTCCCGACATTTTGCTGCCTCCCTGCGAATGTATTTACGAAACAGAGAATGTTAAGTACAGGTAGTTATTTTAATAACTTACGGGCACAAAAATGCGACATCCTTTTCCTTTCTTTCATAATACAATATCAATTACATTATAATATTCCTAATCACGAGGAATTATGGGTGTCTAAGAGGGGATGTGTTCACTCATTGTAGGTCCATAAGAGTAATACCGTTTTCTTAACATAGAATGTGCTATAGCCAATTTTATTCCTAACAGCTGTACCGTTGTGTTACTGAGTGGAGCTCGAGCTTGCCATTTACAATTTAGTTATAGCCCATATAGTCCCAGCTCCGTGTAAAACGCTCAATGAATGGCCAACACATATGTGTTCACATATGTGAAGTGATTTTCCCACCATCGGGAGGTTCAACAATTAGCGCAATAGCCTACATTTTGGCAAGGTCAGTGCAGTCCCAACAGCTTTCATTTCTTTTTTCAATTCTGTTTTTCTTATGAAAAGTTTCTTTAACACTTTCTTCAATAAAAGGAATGTAGGACAACAAAAGTACAGCAACACGTGACTGTTGATGTGATCATAGCCACGGGGCCTTTAGTTTTACGTGGATTCCGAACCATCCGGACGTGACTTTTCATTTAAAGCATGATGAACATAGACTGGGATTCTAACTACGACCGCCTTCGAGAGAAGACAGTGACTTTGCCACTCGGCTATCATGCCCTATGCTGCGCCTATGGTAAATAAATAAATAAATAAATAAATAAAACTTGTTTAGCTTTGGCTGGTTGCGGCTAGACGTAGACATAACCAGCCGTCTCGTACAGTCTTCAGAACTAGAAAGATTTCTTTAGTAGGTCAAAATGGCTGACAGTAAGCGCGTATTTATTTGAGTAACATTAAATATTTCAATAATTAAACTATTCTTTAACTTGGTATTGCCGGCCCTGCGTTCAAGAGGTAGCGTGCTTGCTTTTCAACCGGAGACCTCGGGGTTCGATTCCCGGGCAGGTCAGGGATTTTTAGCTAGACCTGAAGGTTGGTTCGAGGTGTACTGAGCCTAAGTGATTACAATTGAGGAGATATCTGACAGTGAGATGGCGACCCAGGTTAAGAAAACCAAGAATAACGGCTGAGATGATTCGTCGCGCTGACCAGGCGTCACGCCGTGATCTGCAGGCCTTTGAGATGAGCAGCGGTCGCTTGGTAGGCCAAGGTCCTTCAGGGCTGTAGTGCCTTTTTTAAAAACTCTCAGAATTAGATGATGATTTTCACTTCTAGTGATTTAAACATGGCCTATATCACATGTGTAAAACCCTGCATCGATAATTGCTTTTACAGTAATATACGCTTAAAATTATTAAGTCAATTAAACGATCATACAAAAGCATTATAAGTGTATACGTGTGTGGAAAAGGTAACTATTTATAATCATATAATCTTATTCTTCCTGACATTTTCCACAATTTATTGGTGTCGGCGCTTTGTGAGGATTCGTCTAGTTTTACGACTGGATGCCCTTTCAGACGCCAACCCTATGTGGAGGGATGTGTTCACAATGAAACCTGTTTCTGTGGCGGTTAGTAGTGTGATATGCTGAATGTAGATGGAGAGAAGTGTATTAATACGAACACAAATACCCTGCCCCTGAGTCAGAGGAATTAGCCATATATGGTTCAAATTCCCGGCCCAGCCGGATATCGAACCCGGGACACTCCGAACCGAAGGTCAGTACGTTGACAATTTTTCCAAGTAACCACACGTATAATATAGTAGTTAAACAGTAAATTGATTCGACTGGCAGAAAGCAATGACGACGTACACTGTTATTAAAATAATAGCATAGAATTTCTGCTCATCTGAAAATACTTTGCATCCAAAAGGTTAATCGTCTCAAACTATGGCGAATATTGAGGACAAATGATTGTTAAAGATCATTAGGTATATTAAATCATTAAAAGTTGAATAGTGAACATCCAAAATGTAGCACGCGATAAGGTATGAACGTACAGTCCAGCCATCAAAACGACAATGACACTAAAGTGATTCCCACGTCGTAAACCTGAAGCAATATAAACCTAACGGCTCTACATCTTGAGATAGCCAGCAGTTTACTACCGTATCACACGAGATTACACAGCTACCGATGGCAAAGAGAAAAACCACTAACTTCTACTTTCCTTTATCGCAGCACCTTCTTTACCTACGATTTTTGGTACATTCCATAATGCCGAGGTATCTTTATACAGTAGTAGCAAAGTAAAATAAGCAGCAAACAACAAAGATCAGCTTACACGAATAATACACACAACATCGTGGAGCGCTAAGGTATCCAGAGGTTTGCCGTGGACGTACACAGACATAAACTAAGCGCTGAGCAGAGTTGAGGAAATCCGCAGCAGAAGGTGGGTGAACAGGGATTAAATATTTCAAACAAATATATACATTAAAAGGAGGAAGCCTATTCAAAATTTTACAATTGCCAAGTGATATTACATTAATAGGTTCGTTAGCATACAAACATACATGAGGGTTACAAAGATTAACATTACCCATCGAAAGAGTACAAGCATAAACTAAACATATTTTCATAAAGTGAGGTTGATAAGAACATAATTCAAAAGAGTGGCGCGAGTTAACAAATTACAATGGTATTTAAATGCGCTTTCAAAATTTGCATAAATCAAGAGCAAGATTTTACAAAAAGTAATAGGTGCTTCTTAGATGAGAATTCGCAAGAAACAAAATACGATAACAAACGTAGGCTTCATACCGAGAGAAATTTAAGAAACCGTCCCGAGTCTTTTTCCTCGACCGTGTAACATAAGACTTTCAAACAATAATAGAGAAGATACCTAATAAATATTCCCTAACTCGTAGTTTAAGGGTAATAAGACAGAGGAGATATGGGTAGATAATGATAATGAATAAACAGAAGAGAGAGATGGGAAGCAAGGGGTTTGAGAACCGGATTGGAAACGAAAAGTAAAAATGAGAACTGACTCTGAGAAAGACGGCACGCGCAAGCACACATATACTGAATAAATATTACAGGAATTTCAAAAGAATTAAGGTTTGAAAGTGTAAAAATACATTCAACAAGTGTCCTAAATTTACCGAAGGTAAAGTTCAAATCAAATTTCACGGCGATCATTGAGTTCTTAGAAAGTTTCCGGCATAACAGCACTTGGAACACAATAATTGTGAATCAAAGCAAGCTAGGGGAATTAAACTATCGAATAACTAGTGGATTTTGAAGCTCTTGACCGTGCCGCTGCAACAACTGGCCGTTAGCTGTCCTCATAGTTTGACTTAATGCACACATTTCTTAACACATGCCATGCGTGGACAACCAAGGGTAAATAAAGAATCTGAAGGATCACAAGACAAACTAATCCTTTTCCATTCTGCCCCGCAGAATAATTTGACAAGTCAAAGTTTCTCTTATAATTTTCTTACCTCAGTCAAGTGCAAACATATAAATCTGGGACAACCAGCTCCCAGATAAGCCCATCTCTTCTCCACCTCGAACAACCGGAGCTGAACACAGAATGTAGAGGCAGGAGAGCATGCCGTATTTTTAGTAATTGAGTTCTAAGACAGCTGAGAGGGCAACTAGGGGCATCGAAAGTTCCAGTATATATAGACAGCAGACAGTGTAGGACGTCAGCGGCAGTGACGTCAGCTGGAGCAGCAGTTACGAGAAGGCACTCAGTTGAAGCAGGTCGCGCTGCAGGATAGACGAAGTGAAGACAGTTAACGATACACAGTACGATGGTACGAGAGAATGAAGTTCGATGCGGGCAGAAATGAGATGGTAAGTCGTATTGTCACACCTACGAAAAGCTCCCATCCACATTACTGTAATTTACCGATATTTTTTCCAACGTTAATTTTCTGAATGTTCCTTTTTAACTTACAAAGCTGAAAGTAACATGTCATTCGACCCCTTCTTCACCGAGCAGATTAAGATTGCTTCGCATAATTAATTTCAAACAGTGATTTGCTTGTGGCATGGGGAGGAGCAGATCACAGCATATAACATTCGAAGTCCAAACTGCGATGAACATGATAGAGGAGAACATTTCCTAAAAGTGTATCACAGGAACAGCAGAAATTAAAGAATAAAGTCCAAGACGAACAATATTTTTACTAATCTTATAGGTAAAAGTATTGAAGTTCTTCAGGCTTTTTCAATCGTGGAATTATCAGCGTTCCGTTCAAGAGCTGGATTGCCACATCTCTCTAAGACGCCGTTGAGACACCACTGCCAGCCGCTTCCTTACGCACATGTAGTAACGGTGCACGAGATGAGATATGAACCTCCACTTGTATAAATGCATTTCCTTCGCATTTTTTATATAAAAATTAAGTTCCCAGAACAGCCGCCGGCGCCTTAGAGAGATGTAACAATCCAAGTGAAGAACCCAATAACACACTGGGATAAAACGCTGGTAATCCTCTTTACGCTCTCTCACATCCTCCAAAGGTTATATTGGAAAGTATCACTTGTATTCCTATACTGGTTCTACAAGCCCACGTCGTCACCAGTTGTAGAAACAATTATACGAAAAGGAACATACATTTTGTCCGTCCCCTCCTTAACTCCTAACAAGACACAAGCGAATTATCATGAGTCATGAAGGATGTACAACAGCTTCGATTTACAATAAACTCCATTTCAAGTCAAAGATAACTGACTAATGAAGAGAAAACAGTGGATGAAAGTTACATGGTTTTCAATGCTGAAAATGGACATGAAAAATCCGTCCCTCTGAATCAACGATCCCAGGACTAAGGAAATACTAAATGATAGGTCCAATTTTAATCTGAAACAACCCGGAAGAGCGAACTTACCAGACTCGCACTATTGAACTACTGTTACTTTTTGAGAGCGAGTACATGTGAGTCCCAGGGTAAAAAATTACCCTTCTACTCATCTGTTTCCGCGACGTGCCGATGAGTCGGAAAATCTCCATCACGTACACTGGCAGGGGAGAAGCGATCTGTCATGGAGGAAAAAATTACCCCCCTCCCCATGTCAGGGATGAAAACCGCCTCCCCTCTTCGCTAAGCTGTTAAAAAAAATCTAATTTTTGGGGTTGGAGTAAATTTAAAAGAAGAATAATTTAGATTCTCAGCAGCTTCTTTTAAGACAAGCACAGTGCAAAAGTCTTGATCGATCTTAGTCCCCTGTAGCAGCACCACACAATTCAAGAGTAAAATTCTTCCTTCGAGGACATTAGTCATCTGCCGCCATCTACGCATGTACACTGACTGACAGAGCAAATGCAACACCAAGAAGGAGTGGTTCGAAAGGGATGAAAGTTGGGGAAAAAACAGAGACGGCACGGACGAATAATTGATGTTTATTTCAAACCGATATGCAGGTTACACAATGCGCACGGCATCGACTCAGTAGGATGTAGGACCACCGCGAGCGGCGATGCACGCAGAAACACGTCGAGGTACAGAGTCAATAAGAGTGCGGATGGTGTCCTGAGGGATGGTTCTCCATTCTCTGTCAACCATTTGCCACAGTTGGTCGTCCGTACGAGGCTGGGGCAGAGTTTGCAAACGGCGTCCAATGAGATCCCACACGTGTTCGATTGGTGAAAGATCCGGAGAGTACGCTGGCCACGGAAGCATCTGTACACCTCGTAGAGCCTGTTGGGAGATGCGAGCAGTGTGTGGGCGGGCATTATCCTGCTGAAACAGAGCATTGGGCAGCCCCTGAAGGTACGGGAGTGCCACCGGCCGCAGCACATGCTGCACGTAGCGGTGGGCATTTAACGTGCCTTGAATACGCACTAGAGGTGACGTGGAATCATACGCAATAGCGCCCCAAACCATGATGCCGCGTTGTCTAGCGGTAGGGCGCTCCACAGTTACTGCCGGATTTGACCTTTCTCCACGCCGACGCCACACTCGTCTGCGGTGACTACCACTGACAGAACAGAAGCGTGACTCATCGGAGAACACGACGTTCCGCCATTCCCTCATCCAAGTCGCTCTAGCCCGGCACCATGCCAGGCGTGCACGTCTATGCTGTGGAGTCAATGGTAGTCTTCTGAGCGGACGCCGGGAGTGCAGGCATCCTTCAACCAATCGACGGGAAATTGTTCTGGTCGATATTGGAACAGCCAGGGTGTCTTGCACATGCTGAAGAATGGCGGTTGACGTGGCGTGCGATGCTGCCACCGCTTGGCGGCGGATGCGCCGATCCTCGCGTGCTGACGTCACTCGGGCTGCGCCTGGACCCCTCGCACGTGCCACATGTCCCTGCGCCAACCATCTTCGCCACAGGCGCTGCACCGTGGACACATCCCTATGGGTATCGGCTGCGATTTGACGAAGCGACCAACCTGCCCTTCTCAGCCCGATCACCATACCCCTCGTAAAGTCGTCTGTCTGCTGGAAATGCCTCCGTTGACGGCGGCCTGGCATTCTTAGCTATACAATTGTCCTGTGGCACACGACAACACGTTCTACAATGACTGTCGGCTGAGAAATCACGGTACGAAGTGGGCCATTCGCCAACGCCGTGTCCCATTTATCGTTCGCTACGTGCGCAGCACAGCGGCGCATTTCACATCTTGAGCATACCTCAGTGACGTCAGTCTACCCCGCAATTGGCATAAAGTTCTGACCACTCCTTCTTGGTGTTGCATTTGCTCTGTCAGTCAATGTAGATTGTGACTTGTAGCGAATAGCCCACATGTTGCACATGTAAATAGTTCTATATGTAGTTTTAAACCGTGCATTGCGGGTCAGGATTGGTAGGCGTTGCACAAGTTTCAAATTCAGAGTTTTGGCAAAGCAAGCAAGCAAATTTTTCGTGACTATCGATATCGCGATCGTGACCACGTGGAATTTGAAGTGGAGTTCAAAAAATGCGGCCATGTTTTATCATTTCAAAAACCCCACTTGCTTTGATTGGATTTCGAATCACAGCCGTCTTGATGAGAAACTAGTGGCGATACCAGAGGGCTTTCACGTCCCGTCGCTGTTCAGGGGCTAACAATATCGGGATCGTCAACATTTCGTAGTACTCTTAGAAATCTTCTCCTGGTAAAATGGGTTAGTTGTTGTGTCTGCAATTCCATAGTTGGGAGGGAAGCGATATTCCATGAATGCAAAAAGGCACCGCCCAAGAAGTTGTCTCAAGTTGAAAATCTCAAGCCCGAGTGGTCGATGGTGGAATTTCAACCTTCTCGTCTTCCAACTCTGGATGATGGCCGTCGGCTCAGTATTTCTAACTACTGAACTATTGTCCTAGTAGAATAATATGAGATTTAAAATTCACAATTTTTATCGATCTTGAAAATGCGATCTGTGGTTGCCATTTCGGTAACACCACGTGTGATTACTTGTTTATCACATGATGTTGCATTATTGAATGTTAAAATATACAATGCTGTACGTTTCCAAAATATATAAATGCCTTCTGGATTTTTTAAAACCAGATTTTCAATAGAAATGGATATAAACGACACGGTCATTGTAAAAACTAGATTTTACCAAATCAAGGTTTTGAGTCATTTAAAAATCGGTTTTAAGAGTTATAATATACCTGCAGGTGATCTTGCCTAGTTATGGATGAAACTACGTTGATATAATATATGCCCTTCTTAAATGAACATGTTAAGAGCCAAATAACTATGAAGTTCCAGGGATATTCGCGGTCTACATAACCGGTATGTACAGATTTACTTTTAATAATATTTGTTACTCTTGATTTATCCTAAACTCATTATGATATTACTTACAGTAAGAGCCAAATAACTATGACATTTCAGGGATATTCTCGGTCTAGTCTACGTAACCAATGAAGAGGTGTGTATTAATACAAATACAAACATCCAGTTCCCGAGCTAGAGGAACTAACTAGATGTGGCTAAAACCTTAGGCACGGCCAGAAATCGAATTCGCTACCCTCTGAGTCGAAAACAACAACAGTGACCATCCTTCCTAGGAGCCGGACCAAACTTACTAATACCAATAATTATCCTAATACATACCAGGTTACAGCACTCGTATGCACAGCTAGGCGAGGCAATCTTCGTAGATCTACATACCTGAAAAACCAAGAGAGGATTAGAAAACGATAAAAAGTAAATAAAGGATTTCGATAATTAATAAAATGTCTGATTTAGGGAAGGTGTACATCAATATTGGAAGTCTGGTTAGATAAGGTAGAAACAAGTGAAGCAGAACAGGGTTACCCATAGACAGTGAAATACGAACCTTATTGGAACAAGAAATAAGAACAAAGAAATCGATTAATACGAAACTCTCCATACCGATCACCGTTTACAAGCGCTGAGATACTCCAGTCTGTATGGAAAAGGCCAGGAAGGATAAAAATTATCATTTTACTCAGAGTTTGCTTATTTTCTTCGCTATTTACCGAGTCCGCCCGATGAATATTAGTCCACGGGGAAATGTTGAGAGACATTTAGGGTAAACAGAAGTTACTTGTTCATAGGTTTCAGTGTTTGATGTACGCATGATTCACAGGAATTCCGAAACTAGATAACTGAACTGAAAAACGCCAACAGTACTAGTCAGCCAGTCTCAGTTAAGCGAAGCAAAGATTAATTTGACGGTCAATATCGAAAGTACGGTGTCACGTCAACATCATACCTTTAGTAGTGAAAAACACAGTAGCCTACAATATATCTGAGTATTATTTCTTGGTAATAATAAAAATGAAAATAATAGGGGCAGTAATGTATCCATTATGTTTCACAAGCTTTGCCTCTATAACAGGCCCATTCCATAGGACAATGGTTCCCAAAACGTGCTCCGTTGATCCCTGGAGACCGCAAAAGTTATGAAGTGGTTCGTCATACATTCTTGAAATAATTACTATACTAACGTTTTCCTTTTCTTTGTTTCTTTTTTGCTATTTGCTTTACGTCGCACCGACACAGATAGGTCCTATGGCGACAATGGGGCAGGAAAGGCCTAGGAATGGGAAGAAAGCGGCCGTGGCCTTAATTAAGGTACATCCCTAGCATTTGCCTGGTGTGAAAATGGGAAACCACGAAAAGCCATCTTCAGGGCTGCCGACAGTGGGGTTCAAACCCACTAGACATAGACACATTTATTGAACATAACAGGTTTTCGCCCAGTTACAATGTTCCAATTATGCAATTCAAAAACAGACACAGAATATTTATTAGCTAAGCACTAACTACTTACTACTTAAATACCTCTAAATCTACATGTAGCATCCTGCACATGGGCGGATAGCCAGCTCCACATGCAACGCGCTATCTCTACATATAACTAAAGTAACTACTTAACTACATTAAATCTATACTAATTCTATCCTAAATCTGTCTGGTCGCGACATCACCCCTGGTGAGGAACTGCTACCACCCTTCCCTGTGATGTCACGACCAGACATGTCTCATGAGGCTCGGAAACCGATACCTCATAGACCCCTTAAGCTGTCAATGTTATTTCCTCATCACTCCTTCGTGTAACAGCCCACATGTGTGCGGATTGCCAGCTCTACATGTCGGCTGCCACGCCTGTATTCTTCTGCCGAGACGGATCCCATAACTCGGCTCATCTTTCGCTGTCTCATTGGCAATTTACTTCCTCTAACCTAATACTATTCACTACCTTACTCTACCTTACACGTGCAGACGTACTGAATCAACACTTTGGCTTGATATAGGTCAGGCCTATCTTCCAGCTCAACGTCACCAGCCAAAACAAACTAACAAAAAAACAAACCGGCAGACAAACGACAAACAAACAACTTGGAAGGAATACAGTACGGCTTTCATATCAATGGACTGAAATACTACTAATTAGAAAATATACAATATGTAATGAACAAAACTGAACAAATATAAAAACGGAACCTAATACTAAAATTATAATTGTCACCCTTACTTATTACTGACTTGAACTCTATAATGTTCCATATCTTTGTCAAAAGTTGTGTTATGTACATACATGGTTACAAAACTTGGTTATTATTAGCCCATACAGAGATGATACTTCAGAGATTAATAATTTCTGTACCGGGAGGTACACCTCTACGCCGCGCGTTCAAAATGAGCGCCTAAAAGAACTCCTCTATCTACCAAATGTGAAACCAATAATACAACAAGTTAGAACCTTACTCAGAAGATGTCACCATAGAAATTTGATGTAATTTTGTTATTGTGAAGTTTCCTGTACTGTGTGAATTTCTACGTGCTTTGTTTGCCCTTCATCAAGAAGTTTGGACAGTCTTCCATAGATGTCACTGCTGAAAAACTATGGTCATGCACCTTGGTGCGAAGTGAAAGAACCTTTGATTTGAAGAAGTTTTGTATTCATAAGTTTTTTTTTACTAATTGATGTTCATTTATTTTTGGGTTGGCAATATTTATCTTTTCTTTCCACCAGTTTTGAATCCAGCCAATCCCAAATTTCTGTAATTAATTTTCAACCTATCACAGCGTTCTTCTTCGATTTGGAGTGTAACATTTCAAACTGACCAATAAATTGAGAGGGTGTGGCTGCTTTATCCGTGAAAGGTCTTGAACTTTCCCCGAGGGTTTATAAACTGCAGATTTTCTCGTCTCTGGGCCAACTGATCGTCATCTAACTAAGTGTGTGTGTCAAGCAGGAGGCGGGAGGCGCCTCTGTAATTAGGCAACATTACACCGACAAGGTAATGGCCACTTAACATCTTTATTTCTTGCTAGCTCTGCAGTTTAACCCGAGGGAGAGGTCCGAAACTTTAACTATGTAACCTACTTTTCTGAAAATGTAACTTCGGCCGGCTTATGTAATAACTTCATAAAATCTTTAATTGTAAATCGGGGATAGAGAGTAAGGTACCCTCTCGAGCTCCCTTTCATATTGGTTTGAGGTGACTACGCTTTGTAACTGGTTTTCTTTCTTTCAGTAATGTCTTAATTTTTTCTTATACAAGTCACCTCCACAGTTTGGGAATAGCCCCTGTTTCATCGGCCTAGTGCCCTTTAGGTTTTAAGAATTCATATCTAGGAGTGCAAGTACACGCCTCCATTCAATTTGTGTTTCGGGCCATTTACTTAATCTGTTCTTTTCCGCTAAGGCCCAATAGGTTGGGTATTAGATACCCCTGTTTCAAATTTTGTAAGTTGTGCCTTGGTGGCGAGTGATGGTAATTTTCTGATATTGCCTTGAATAGGCTTGGAAAACTGAGAGCACGTCAGCTCTTTTCTAGTGTCGTAAAAGGGTCTCTGGGAGGCTTGATATTGCGAGTTGGGAGCAAGCGCTCCATGTATTGAGGGATTTCCGCCCTTGTGTAAATTTGTGCTTTTGGTAAATTTGAGTTAGGAGCTCAAGAATTGTAAAGTGAGGGGCTTGAAGCCCAGTTTTTTAAAACAGTCACTAAATTTTGGATTTCTTGTCTTTTCTAGAATTCGTCAGTGAACCTGACATTTTATTGTTATGAAAATTTTGTTATTTAAGAAAATATAACCTTCAGTTTGAGTTTTATATTTTTCTTGACATTGTAGTTAGACCCATTCACCCCGGCACCTTCTTTCACCTCTGCGTTCCACGGGTAACCCCAGAACAATTTCCGTATGTTTTCTTCTACTAAATGTAATCAATTTTAAACTGCTTATTTAGTGTACTGGTAAATGATCGATTTGGAGTCTCCCTCTTCCAACTTCGGTTGTCCGAGGTAGAAGAGCGGAGACTTGGTTCATCCTGAAATATTAGCATTCATTCCTGTATGCTAGTTGCTTTACGTCGCACCGACACAGATAGGTCTTATGGCGACGATGGGACAGGGAAGGGCTAGGAGTGGGAAGGAAGCGGCCGTGGCCTTAATTAAGGTACAGCCCCAGCATTTGCCTGGTGTGAAAATGGGAAACCACGGAAAACCATCTTCAGGGCTGCCAACAGTGGGGTTCGAACCTACTATCTCCCGAATACTGGATACTGGCCGCACTTAAGCGACTGCAGCTATCGAGCTCGGTCATTCCTGTATGTGTAGTATAAATGTCCTATAATATCCATTTAACCATTTGTATTCGTGCTGATTTCACTGTGTTTCACTTTCTTCAACTGCATGCACCATTCCCTCTTTCACCACTTTCATTTTCTTTTTTTCCCCGCACCTTTGTCAGCGTGTACCCTTCCCTCATTAACCACATTCATTTTTTTTTCTCCCACAAGCTTTTTACAATTATCAATAATTTCTATAGTTTCCCTGGCCTTCTCCCTGCCCTCTTTACGTGTTCAGACCAATTTCCATTTCCTGATATCATAGCTCCTAAATATCCTAACTTGTTAACTACTTCCAAATTTACTCCTTCAAGATACCATTTATCCTTTTTTGCTAATTTGTTCCCTTTTTTGCACACCATTACTCTAGTTTTCTGTACGTTAATTTTCATATTCCATTCTCTACAGTACTTCTCGATACGATCAATACTTATTTGCATTGCAACTTGCGTTAGTGTGAACAGGAGTATGTCGTCAGCAAAGACAAGACCAGGAATATCCTGATTTTCTAAACATGGCAGTGCAAATCTTTCCTCACCTTCAAATTCTAGTATATCGTTAATGAACAATAGAAATAAGATCGGTGACAATTTACACCCCTGTTTCAGATCCATTTTTGAGATAATCTCTACTACTACTACTACTACTACTACTCCTCCTCCTCCTCCTCCTTCTTTCACCTCTCACAGTACACTTTACTTCAGCATACATCTTTTCTATAGCTCTTATCATTTTACATGACACTCCAACTTGCCTGAATCTAGTAACGACTGCCCCCCTGTTCACAGTATCAAATGCTTTTTCTAAATCTATTGATGTAATATACATCTTACCACCTTTTTTTCATTACATATTTGTCAATAGGAGTTCTCACAATAAAAACATTATCTGGTGTTCTTCTCCCCCTCCTGAAACCACTTTGAAATTTTGACAGGATTGAATGTCTCTCTGCCCAGTTCCTTAGTCTATTTGCCAGTATACCAGTATATACTTTCCCCAATGTATCTAATAAGGTAATTCCCCTATAGTTTCCTGGATTTAATCTATCCCCTTTATTTTTGTATATAGGGCATATTATCCCCTCTTTCCAAGCTTTCGGGAAAACCCCTTTCTCGAAGATTTTACTGAATATCCTTGTCAAAATTTCCAACATGCTGTTTCGCTCCCCCACCTCATTCTAAAATTCATATGTGATACCTGAAATAACTCCTGATTTTCCCTTTTAGCTCCTTGTAACAGGTTCCTTATTTCCTGAGTCGAAATAGCCTCATCTAATTCAGGCAGAGTGACACTCAAACCCCCCTAAACAATAAACCCCTCATGATAAGCTCTCAATTTGTCTTCTTTATTCAATCATTTCTCGAAATACTGGACCCATGTACTATGACTTATATTGGTCCCCCAAGAATCCGACTTCTTCTTGGTGATCTGATTTATTTTATCCCATACTTTCCTACTGTCATTATCCTTACACTTTTTATTTATGTCTGCAGCCATCTTTTGTTGCCATTCCGACTTCGTTTCAAACCCACTATCTCCCGGATGCGAGCTCACAGCTACGCGCCCCTAACCGTACGGCCAAATCGCCCGATAGCGTATTTCTCGGCGCAATAACAGCTCCACTTTCTTTGAACTCCTCCAACCTGAAAGACATTTGTGAGATGAGGAAACAAATTCTTTACATCAGCTATTTAAAGATAAGATTTTAAAATTACGCAACGCATGCAATTACTAAAAATTTAATGTTTATAAATAATAATAACAATCATCATCATCATTTGTCAATCAAAGACCAGGTGGCCTTACGGTCTCAATCCATCTCTTAGCTCGGGAGTGGCGAACCTATGACACGCGTGCCACTAGGTGGCACGCGAATGCGGCCTCTCTGGCACGTCAGACAACACACTAACATATTTTAATGGTTTTTTTTTTTTTTTTTTTTTTTTTTTGCAAGTTGCTTTACGTCGCACTGACACAGATAGGTCTTATGGCGACAATGGGACAGGAAAGGGCTAGAAGTGGGAAGGAAGCGACCGTGGCCTTATTTAAGGTACAGTTCCAGCATACAGACACAACGATAACACTGATTACCGGGATGATTACAAGCAAGCATTAAGTATATGAGACTGATGAACACGGTAACACACAAAACTGCACACTGAAATGAAATGAATGGTGGAGATTTAAGTATTACAAATGGTCAAGAGAAATGCTTTTATGGGTGACCAAATTAATACTTATTTTATGAGTGTTTGCATCCTGCAAACTTGCAGCTACTTCAGTAAGATGTAGGACACCCAAGACGATAGAATTAAAAATGTAAAGTTGAGTGGGCACCCTATTCGACTTATAACAACTGCTGATTAATACTATAGATAATGTTACTGCATTACCCTGGGAATGTGCACACAGAGTACATGGCAAATTGAAAGACGAAACATTTCATTCCGTCAGCTTTGTTAAATGGAAAATCAGCTGCAGTGTACATATAGGCCATAATTAATCCTGCCTCGTAGACATACGTGTAGTGCGAAAAGCTCGCAACGTAGCCTGTTACATTGCACAGTACAACAATAACACTAGTTGTTTTCGAGGAAGTGTGAAATGAAGAGGGCGACCCCAACGGAAGTAATTTAGCAGAGCCGGCCGAACGGGGTGTCTGCCTGTGTAACGGACATGCCATCTCACAATCAATTAACATCCAGACATAAGAAAATGAAAGACAACGTTTCACCAATTAGTGGCTATTTACGAAGTCTCTAGTCCTCACGGCGGGCCTTTAGCTTGCTGGTATTTACCTGGAACGGCCGCTTTCTCCGTAATCTTGATTGACAGGCCTCTTCCTTCCATTTCGCTGCGCACGCACCAATCTCTTCACACAGCCGCTATTCGTACACAGATTCAAACACAAGTCCAATGACTATCACGCAGCAGGACGACAGTACACTTGGCTCGACTTCTGACAAGGCCGATAACTCACGAAATCAATTCACGTGACTGCTCACACTGAGCTACTCAAATGAAAATGATGACTCCATAGACCTCGCAAACTTAATATCGCCGGGTTTGGAAGAAAAAAGTGTTGACCAAGGGAGACCGGATAGGAAAGAGAAAGTGAGGAGCCTGGAACAGGTGGAAGAAATGCCAGACTCAGCTAGGGAAACCGTGGTCGCCAACCCACGCTCCAAAGTTCCGATCCATTGGTTCCCCGTTTAGTCGCCTCGTAAGACTCGGACAGAATACGGAATACGCCCCCATCCACAGGGGTGTTTCTGTCTTGTGTGATTTTGCAAGTAAAAATGAAGGGCTTTTATTTCAAACCGGAAATCAGTATTCTTTTTAAATTCATTAAAGCGAATAGATCATTGAATTACACCGACTGACTACGAAATTTTGAAAATGTAATTTCAATCACTGGGAATAATAATAATAATAATAATAATAATAATAATAATAATAATAATAATAATAATAATAATAATAATAATATTAATAATAATCTGTGTTTTAAGTTCGTCTGAATGGTCAGCGTAGTGACCCTTTTGTTCAGACGATCCTAGGCTCGGTTCCTAGCCAGGATGGGGACTTAAGAAGCTTCTGGTTAATTCCGCTGGCTCGGAATTCGAACTGCAGATAAGGACATTTTTCGTTTCCAAACAAGTGCACTAATAGAAGTGACAGTTGAAAATAAAAGCTTCCGTATTGTGTATAGAGTGAACAGTGCCGATCATTAGTTCCTGATCTAAATCGTCTACGCGTGCTAAGCACCATAAACACAGCCCCTTCTCAGCACTGGTCTACAGCGAATGTGGTAAATGTCTTACCGGCGCAGCTTCCATCTGAGTGACAATTGGTATGCCCAGATTAAATACACACATAGCAAATTTAAAATCCCAGCAACATCTGAGCTGCAAGTAGCACTGTGCTCTTATAGCTATTAAAAATATGTGCAGTACTTAAGTGCGAGTTAATCCTGTATAATACGAGCTTGTGTCTTGAACTAGGGGAGGTATAAGCAATGGGTGCCAGGAATTGAAAGGAAGAGGCTATAATCATTATGTTAGATAGGTACCACCTACGTAATTGTCAGGAGTTTACGTGGGCAGTCAGGCAAAAATATTTCTAACACAGCTAAGAATGGGATTTTTAATAATATTTTGGTCATTTAGAGAGGTACATTCAAGCCCAGGGTTAATAAACATCCCAGACCATGTCTAGTACTTTTGGTGCTCTATTAAATAAGCTAATGCATTACAAATCAATCATTTCTCCATCAGGAGCGAATAAAGTATACGGTGCAACTGGATCTCTCAATTATACGTTCCACTAGAAAGGAAGCACAAGTGCCAATTAGTAAACACAATGACCTTCTGCATCAATTCATACTACGGCAATTTGTTCCACAATAATAATAGCAAATGAATTTCCTGTCCCGTACACCAGAATAGAGAGTGCCTCGCGGTAGTTACATTTTGTTCAACATACAAAGATTTAAATTCAAATTAAATTCTGGCCAGGTTCCCCGTATTTAATTACCTCTACATATAGTATTCTGTATACCTTTTACAGAGTTTAATGGAACAATAATTGTGTGAAGGCTCAATGAAGTCGCTCTCATTGATTGGAACACATCAACGAAATTAACCTAAAATTACGCAACATGCACTGCGATACTAAACAAAAATAAAACTGAAACAGAAAAACTGTGTCAAAGAAATTATTATTATTATTATTATTATTATTATTATTATTATTATTATTATTATTATTATTATTATTATTATTATTATTATTGCATGATTCGTGGTGGGCCTACTACATGGTCCTGAGAATCGGGATACCAGTTGCTACGGAATGGGAGTGGGCATCTCGGACATATTCTGAGTCATGGCCTTCCTTGTGCTCAGGCGGCTAGGGCTATACAATCCACCGTGGTCCCTGACTCATTAGAGGAGAGATCCTCACTTGGACTATGTGCAAGAAGGGTAGCATCCTGCTTCATGAATTCAACGAGCTCAGAACATTTTAAGCATGCCTCGGACCTATGGAAGTAACAGAGTCCCACTCCCATTTGACAGGCGAGGGACTCGTTGGAAACAACATGGCGAACGAAGTGGAATTCGATGGGGAGCTATCAATATTAATGGGGCTTAAGGAAGGAAGTAGAACTGGCTGAGTCAGCAAATAGGATGCGCCTAGATGTGCTAGGAGCAAGTGATATTCGGATAAGGGGAAATAAAGAGGAAGAGCTAGGAGATTATGAAGTATACTTGACGGGTATCAAGGGAAGGGCAGAGTCTGGGGGTAGGGCTGTTCATCAGGAATACTATTGCACGCACCATAGTTTCTGTTAGGCACGTAAACGAGCGAATGATGTGGGTAGACTTGGCAGTTGGAGGAAATAGGACGAGATTTGTCTCAGCGTTCACCGTGTGAGGGTGCAGATGAGGTAGAAATTGACAATTTTTATGAAGCATTGAGTGACATCGTAGTCAGGGTCAACAGCAAGGATAAGATAGTGCTAATGGGCGATTTCAATGAGAGAGTTAAAAATAGAACTGAAGGATACGAAAGGGTGATTGGTAAATGTGGAGAAGATATGGAAGCTAATGGGAATGGGAAGCGTTTTCTGGACATTCGTTCTAGTATGAGTTTAGCAGTTACAAATACATTCTTCAGGCTTGAGGCTATTCACCACTACACATGGGAGGCCAGGGGTACCAGATCCATAATAGACTATATCTTAACCGACTTCGAATTCAGGAAATCTGTTAGGAATGTACGGGTTTTTCGGGGATTTTTCGATGAAGCAGACCACTATCTGATCTGTAGTGAACTAAGTATCTCTAGGCCTAGGATAGAGAAAGAGAAATCTGTCTGTAAACGAATAAGGCTAGAAAAGCTCCAGGACGAGGAAATTAGGCAGAAGTACATGGGTATAATTAGTAGGAAGTTCAGAACAGTGGACAGTAAGCAGGTTCAGGATATAGAAAGAGAATGGGTGGCATACAGGGATGCTGTAGTATAACAGCACGGAAATGCCTAGGAACAACTGTGTGTAAAGATGGGAAAAAGCGAACATCTTGGTAGAATGATGAAGTGAGAGCAGCTTGTGAACTTAAAAACAAGGCTTATCCGAAATGGCTCCAAACAAGGACTGATGCAGACAGGGAATTGTACATATATGAAAGAAACAGATCGAAACAAATAGTTGCTGAATCCAAAAAGAAAACGTGGGAAGATTTTGGTAATAACCTGGAAAGGCTAGGTCAAGCAGCAGAGAAACCTTTCTGGACAGTAAGAAAGCATCTTAGGAAGGGAGGGAAGAAGGAAATGAACAGTGTTTTGGGTAATTCGGGTGAACTCATAATAGATCCCAGGGAATCGCTGGACAGGTGTAGGGAATATACTGAACATCTTCTCAACGTAAAAGGAAATCTTCCTGGTGGTGACGCGAACAACCGAGCCCATGAGGAGGAGGAAAAATATGTTGGAGAAATTACGATTGAGGAAGTGGAAAATATGGTAAATAAACTCCATCGTCATAAAGCAGCAGGGATAGATGAAATTAGACCTGAAATGGTGAAATATAGTGGGAAGGGAGGGATGAAATGGCTTCACAGAGTAATCTAGTAAGATTAGCATGGAGTTTTGGCAAGGTACCTTCAGATTGGACAAAAGCAGTAAATCCACCTATCTATAAGCAAGGGAACAGGAAGGATTGCAACAACTATCGAGGTAACTCATTGATTGGCATACCAGGCAAAGTAATCACTGGCATCATAGAAGAGACGGTGCGATCACTGGTTGAGAGGAAGTTGGATGAAAACCAGTGTGGTTTCAGACCACAGAGTGACTGTCAGGATCAGATATTCAGTATGCGCCAAATAAATGAAAAATGTTACGAGAGGAATAGACAGTTGTGTTTATGTTTCGTAGATCTAGAGAAAGCATATGACAGGATACCGAGGGAAAAGATGTTCACCATAATGGGGAACTATAGGATTAAGAGTAGATTATTAAAATCAATCAAAAGCATTTATGCTGACAATTGGGCTGGAGTGAGAATTGATGGTAGAATGAGTTCTTGGTTCAGGGTACTTACAGGGTGTAGACAAGGCTGTAATATTTCACTTTTATTATTCGTAGTTTACATGGATCATCTGCTGAAACTTATAAAGTGGCAGGGAGGGATTCAGTTAGGTGGAAATGTAGTAAGCACTCTGGCCTATGCTGACGACTTGGTCTTAATGGCAGACTGTGCCGAAAGTCTGCAGTCTAATATCTAGGAATTTGAAAATAGGTGATATGAGTATGGTATGAAAATTGGTCTTTCGAAGACTAAATTGATGTCAGTAGGTAAGAAATCCAAGAGAACTGAACGTCAGATTGGTGATACAAAGCTGGAACAGGTAGATAATTTCAAGTATTTAGGATGTGCGTTCTCCCGGGATGGTAATATAGTAAGAGAGAGATTGAATCAAGGTGCAGTAAAGCTAATGCAGTAAAGTCGCAATTGCGATCAACAGTATTCTGTAAGAAGGAAGTCAGCTCCCCAACGAAACTATCTTTACATCGGTGTTTTTACAGACCAACTTTGCTTTACGGTAGCGAAAGCTGGGTGGACTCAGGATATCTAATTTAAAAGTTAGAAGTAACGGACATGAAAGTAGCGAGAATGATTGTTGCTACAAACATGTGGGAAAAATGGCAGGAGGGTATACGGAATGAGGAGATAAGGGCTAAGTACGCATAAACTAGCTTCGGTGCTGGGGATACGTGAGGCGAATGGAGGAGCATAGATTACCTAGGAGAATAATGTACTCATTTATGGACGGTAAGAGAACTAGAGGGAGAAAAGACGACGATGGTTAGACTCAGTTTCTATCGATTTAAAGGTAACAGGTATAGAACTAAATGAGGCCGCAGAACTGGTTGCAAACAGAGAATTGTGGCGGCGTTTAGTAATTTCACAGAGGCTTGCAGACTGAACGCTGAAAGGCATAACGTTCTATAATGATGTATGTATGTATGTATGTATGTATGTATGTATGTATGTATGCTGTACGTATTTATCCTTAGGTCTGAACCTGGTTTTCAGGTAGCGTACAATTTTTTGCATTTTCATGTCATATGTACCACAATCTTAACAACTCTTGCAAAAACTATGCCAAATTCAGAAATGTGAAGACTTATGCATTCAGGAAACGCATAGAGATGAAAATCAGAAACGTCCAAAGATTTCAGGTATGATTTTAGTTGCAGAAAGGCCACAATGGCAGTGCTGTATTTGGAAGCCAGACCTACAGATCAGCAGTACTCATCACACTCAAGATAACGACATCGAAATAATCACAGTGGAGCTAAGCAACATTACCATGATATCTGTGTACAAGCCTCCAAATGAAAAGTTATCTTTCTCACCACCTGCAAATTTTGGTAATCAAACCAAGTCAATAGTAATCGGTGACTTTAACAGCCGCAGTCACGTCTGGGGATATGCTCAAGAATATGAGAATGGAGAGATCGTCATTTCATGGACTGAAACTCAGGAGCTTTCCCTTATTCACGACAGTAAGTTTCCCTCCTCCTTCAACAGTGGAAGATGGCACCGAGGGTATAACCCAGATCTTCTCTTTGTGAGTAACTGCTTTGTGTAGTAATGTTCTAAAGAAATGGGTTCACCAATCCCAAGAACACAACACCGGCCACTAACATGTCACCTCTCTTCATCCATAAGACCACACGAAGTTCGGTTCAGACGGAGATATGACTTTCGAAAGGCTGACTGGAAAAGGTTTTCCGGTATGTTGGATGAGAGGATAAAAACTGTCTCTCCTATGCCCCAAGATTATGACAAATTCATTGATATCGTGAAATTCTGTTCACGGGCATCAATTCCCAGAGGCTGCAGGACACGCTACCTTCAAGGTATAACTCGTGAAACAACTGCTCTGCTGCACGATTACTACAGGCTTCACGAAGAAGACCCATTTAGTGAGCAAACGATTCAAGCAGCATAAAGTGTTCTTTCCTCTATCACCCAAGCAAAGAAGGAGACATGGATGAAGTTGATGTCTGAAGTCGATATGGGTAGGAGCAGTCAAGAAGCTTGGAGACTTTTAAAAAGCTTGAACAATGATTCTAGGCAAGCTAGCACACATGCCAATGTGAGTGCAGATCAAATAGCACACCAACTTTTGCTTAATGGAAAACCAACACTCTCCATAGATATAGGGAAGAATCCTATAGTCAGACAACCAGACGAGATCAATGAGTTATCTAAGCATTTCACACTAACTGAACTGGAATTAGCTCTCAGTAAGTGTAAGATTGGGAAGTCAGCAGGACTCGATGACCTTCGAATGGAACAAATTAAGAATTTTGGTCCTACTGCGAAGTGCTGGTTGGTAGAACTCATGAACAACTGCATTTAGTCTTCCATGATACCTAAAATATGGAGGAAGACTAGGGTCATAGCCATACTAAGACCAACCAAAGATAAAAATGACCCTAGGAGCTACAGACCAATCTCCTTATTGTGTCATCTTTTTAAGATTCTGGTGAGACTAATACTCAATAGGTTGACTGATAAAATCGAGCCACTTCTGATTCCACAGCAAGCTAGTTTCAGGAGAGGGAAAAGCTGCACATCGCAGGTGTTGAAATTAAGTCAACACATAGAAGATGGTTTTGAAAGCCGGAAAATCACAGGAGCTGCATTTATAGATTTCTCGGCAGCATATCATACTGTTAATCACCGAATTCTTCTAGGAAAGGTATATAGCATGACAAAGGACTTTCATCTGACTTGTGCCATTAGAAACCTACTACAAAACCGAAGTTTCTTCGTTGAGTTCCAGGGAAAAAGAAGCAGGTGGAGGATACAGAAAAACGGACTACCTCAGGGAAGCGTGTTGGCTTTTCAATATTTACACAAATGATCAGCCTCTTCCTGCCGGGACGAATAGTTTCATCTATGCTAATGATTGTGTCATCACTTCTCAGGGGGATAACTTCGAGGCGATTGAACAAACATTGTCCAAAGCTCTAGACACTCTTGCTGGCTATTACAAGAAGAATCAACTAACACCAAACCCAACTAAGACGCAAACCTGTGTTTTCCATCTAAACAACAGTGAAGCTACCCGAACTCTTAAGGTCACTTGGCAAGGCATGGCATTACAACACAATCCTACTCCGAAGTACCTCGGAGTCACTCTGGATCGTGCCTTAACCTACAGAAAACATTGTTTGAACATCAAGCAGAAAGTAGCTGCTAGAAACAATATTGTGCGGAAGCTAACTGGAATATCTTGGGGAACACAACCAGACACAGTGAGGACATTTGCCCTTTCACTCTGCTATTCCGCAGCTGAATACGCATGCCCGGTGTGGTACAAATCTTGCCATGACAAAGCAGTTGATGTAGCACTCAACGAAACCTGCCGCATTATTACTGGATGTTTAAGACCTACACTTTTGGAAAAAGTGTATTGCCTTGCAGGGATAGCACCTCCTGATATCCGCCGTGAAATGGCAGCCAAGAAAGAAAAGAGAAAGGTGTTTACATCTGAAGCCCATCCTTTGTTTGGATATGAGCCACCACGCCAGCGGCTTAAGTGTAGGAAAAGCTTCTTGAGAGTAACCGAAACACTTGCAGGAACAGCGCAGCAAGCAAGAATTCAAGAATGGCGCGTCAGGAGTCAACATACGAGGATCAATCAATGGATGACCCCAAAAGAGGAACTCCTTCCTGGCCATGTCACAGACTGGGTGAATTGGAGAGCACTGAATAGACTGCGCTCTGGTATTACGCGGTGCAGGGAAAACCAGAAGAAATGGGGTTTCGAAGTGGACAGTACCTTATGTGTATGTGGAGAAGAGCAGACCACAGCCCATTTGATGCAATGTAGTTCATGCCCATTCAGCTGTACAACAGAAGACCTGGTTAAAGCGAAGCCAAATGCACTTGATGTTGCAAGATTTTGGGCTCACATAGTTTAATGTGGCTCTTTGTCATTGAAGTATTTATATTGTTTTATGTTTTTTCCTTATATTTAATTTTAAAATGTATGCTTCTGACACGATATAAAAAAAAATATTTTCCACATACTGTACATGAAATCAACAGTAGGTATAGTCAAAGTAGTCTCTTGCTGACTATTCTTTATTTCGCTTTGCCAACGACTGGATCCTGTGAATAAAGGAATCTCTACATTCTCTTATGAATGTTATGCCTTACAACGTTCAGTCTGCAAGCTTCTGTGAATTTACTAATCTCCAGCACAATGCTACATTTGTGACAAGTTCTGTGCCCTCGTTTAGTTCTATACCTCTTATATTTATATCGTTAGATACTGAGTCTAACCATCGAGGCCCTGGTCGCCCTTTTCTTCTCTTACCCTCCATAAGAGTCCATTATTCTTCTAGGTAACCTATCCTCCATTCACCTCACATGGCCCCATCACCTAAACCGGTTTATGCGTAGAGCTTCATCCACCGAGTTCATTCCTAACTTAGCTTTTATCTCCTCATTCCGCGTACCATCCTGCCAATGCTCCCAGCAATCATTCTAGCAACTTTCATCTCTGCTACTTCTAACTTATGAATAAGGTATCCTGAGTCTACCTAGCTTTCACTCCCGTAATATAAAGTCGGTCTGAAAACAGACCGGTATAGTTTCGTCAGAGAGCCGACTTCATTTCTACCGACTACTGCTGATGGCAACTGAGAACTCCCTGCATTAGCTTTGCTGCACCTTGATTCAATTTCACTTAGGCCTAATATAGGCCTACTAACAAACTGGGAGATCACACATCCTAAATATTACAGCTTCGCATTCCCAACCTGGCATTCACTTCTCCCTTGGGTTCCTTACGTATTTGACATCACTTTAGTCTAGGAACGGCTAATGTCCATATCATACTCGGTGCACCTATTTTCAAGTTACAAGATATTATACTGCAGGCTTTCGGCACAGTCTGCCATTAGGATCTAGTCGTCAGCATAGGCCAAACTGCTAGATATGTTCCCCAACGGAATCCCTCACTGCTACTTAATACCTTTCACTGGGCTGAGTGGGCTCAGACGGTTCAGGCGCTGACTTTCTGACCCCAACTTGGCAGGTTCGATCCTGGCTCAGTCCAGTGGTATTTGAAGGTGCTCAAATACGTCAGCCTCGTGTCGGTAGATACACTCGCACGTAAAAGAACTCCTGCGGGACTAAATTCCGGCACCTCAACGTCTCCGAAAACCGTCAGAGTACTTAATGGGACGTAAAGCCAATAACATTATTATTATTATTATTATTATTATTATTATTATTATTATTATCGGTAGAACTGATTTTAGTAAAACGTCTTCGTGATCGAACTGCGCGCAAACGCTATATAAATGTAAAACAGAAAAAGCTCACACATTATTTTAGTGCATGAAACAGAGTCATAAATGTAAGAAAAGTGTTCTTATACTTTTTGTTTAATTGAAAAAGGTATTACTGTACAACATATGTTAATATATTATATAACATGTACTGCATTTGTTTTTTTAGTTTTTCCGGGTGATCCGGATTTTCGATAATCCGGATCAGTTCCGGTCCCACTTAATCCGGATAAACGAGGTTATTGTGTACTGATCAACGAAATACCTCGACAGCTGCTGCAATCCTTCCTGTTCCCCTACTTATAGATAGGTGCAATGACTGCTTTCACCCAATCAAAGGTGCCTTACTAACATTCCATGCTAGTCTTTTACTTTATGAAGCCATTTCATCCCTGCATTCCCACTATATTTGACCATTTCAGGTCTAATTTTATCTAGTCCTGCTGCTTTATGACAATGGAGTTTATTTACCATCCTTTTCACTTCCTCGATCGTAATTTCACCAACACCACTGTCCTTCCCATGAGCTTGGTTGTTTGCGACTTCACCAGGAAGATTTAATTTTACGTTGAGAAGATCTTCAAAATATGCCTCCCACTTGTCCAGCAATTCCCTGGAATCTGTTAAGACCTCACCTGATTTACATAAAACACTATTCATTTCCTTTTCCCCTCCCTTTCTAAGATTCGTTATTACTGTCCAGAAAGGTTTCCCTGCTGCTTGATCTAGCCTTTCCAGGTTATTACCGAAATCTTCCCACGGCTTTTTTCTTGGATATAACAACTATTTGTTCCGATCTGTTTCTTTCATCTATGTACAATTCCCTGTCTGCATCAGTCCTTGTTTGGAGCCATTTCTGATAAGCCTTCTTTTTACGCTCATAAGCTGCTCTCACTTCATCACTCCACCAAGATGACCACTTTTTCCCATCTTCACACAGTTGTTCCTAGACATTACCTTGCTGCTTCTACTACAGCATCCCTGTATGCCACCCATTCTTTTTTCTATATCCTGAACCTGCTTACTGTCCATTGTTCGGAACCTTTTACTAATCATACCACGTACTTCTAATTTCCTCGCCCTAGAGATTTTCTACCTTTATTCATCTGCAGACAGATTTCACTTTCTCTATCCTAGGCTTAGAGATGCGTAAACGAGTAGTTGGTATAATCAAAAAATCCCCGGAAAATCCACACGTTCCTAACAGATTTCCTGAATTCAAAGTCGGTTACGAAATAGTCTGTTATGGACCTAGTGTCCCTACAATTCCCATGTGTAGCAGTGAATAACCTTATACTAGCACAGAAGTCCAGTAAACGTTTCCCATTCCTATTATCTTCGATATTTTCCCCACATTTAGCGATCACCTTGTGATATCCTTCAGTTCGATTTCCAACTCTGGTATTTACGCGCCTAACAGAAACTACGTTGCGTGCAATAGTATCCCTGATGAACAGTCCTATCCCACACAGTGTCCTACCCTTTTTAACACCCGTCAAGAACACTTTATAATCTCCTCTCTCTTCCTCGTTATCTCACCTTACCCGAATATCATTAACTCCTAACACATCCAGATGCATCCTCTCTGATGACTCAGCATGTTCTAATTTATTTCTTACATAAGACGCATTGTACATTAATAGCTCCCCATCGAATTCAATTTCTTTCGCCATGCTGTTTCCAAGGAGCCTCTCGCCTGACAAATGGAAGTGGGACTCCGTTACTTCCATAGGTCCGAGGCTTGCTTAAAACGTTCTGAGAGTGTTCGATGAAAATTATGTGATTCAGGATGCTACCTTACTAACACATAGTTCCAGTGAGGATCTCTCTCCCAACAAGTTAGGAACCACCGGTGGATAATATAGTCCTAGCCGCCTGAACACAAGAGGAGCCATGACTCAGAATGTGTCTACTGCATGGAGCAGCTTCGCTTTATGTGTAAAAATCTAGACTCTCAGAACCACTTACTAGGTCACTCAGCCGGTGCCCATGGTTCAGGAACTAGGACGTGACTACAGTAACCCACACCATTATTATTATTATTATTATTATTATTATTATTATTATTATTATTATTATTGAAAATGAAATGGCGTATGGCATTTAGAGCCAAGAGTGTCCGAGGACATGTTCGGCTCGCCAGGTGCAGGTCTTTTGATTTGACTCCCGTAGGCGACCTGCGCGTTGTGATGAGGATGAAATGATGAAGAGGTTAACATTGGCACATGCATGGGTCGTCGGCTGCGGAGGTTCAATTTAGGAGTATTCGGTGCACTGTGTGTTCAGACACACTTGTACTCTGCCCATCGTGGAAATCTGATATTAGTTCTGCCACAGTTTGCCGCCTGTTCTATTTTACCAGTCTGTCCAGCCTACGACGTCAGACATCTGTAATGAGGGGTGGCCACCCCCAACCTCTCGACATTTGGACGTGATTTCACATTGGTTTTGCCACTTGTTGAAGACACTCACCACAGCACTCTTCGAACACCGACAAGTCGTGCAGTTTTCAAAATGCTCGTGCCGAGGCTCCGGGCCATCGCAATCTGCCCTCGGTCAAAGTCAAGTTAAAGTCAGAAGTCAGTCTTCTTTCTTTATTTCTTTCTTTTGCTAATGGTTCCACATTTTTGGAGACGCTGGAATGGGAAAGGGTTAGACTTGGTAACTTACAAGCTGTAGTCTTAATTAAGGCACAGCTGCGGCAGTTTTCTAGATAAAAATGGGAAACCACAGAAAACCATATTCAGGTCTGCCGAAGACTGGGTTCGACTCCATCACATCCCGAATGCAAGTACATAACTATCACGACCGATGGTGATGGTGGTTATTATTTTTTAAGAGGAAGCACAACTGGGCAACATCCTCTCCTTAACACTAACCGGAAGGAAAACTGGAACAATTCCGACCCTTCGAAGAATGACACATCGACAAAAGAAAAGGAAGGACCAAAGAAGAGCATGAATATTATTCACTTGGCCTCCAAAAGCTAATACCGCTGGGATCGGAAGAGAACAACAGCCGAATAAGAGGAGTCGAGTATAATTAGACGTAATACTAGACTTAGCTAGGGACCTTGGTCACAACCCCTCGCTTCGAAGTTGAAAGTCCCTGGGGATTATCCCTTTCAGTCACTTTTTACTACAGACAGGAGATAACGAGGATGAATTATATCGCCCCATCCACAGAGGGGTAGCTGCACGGCTCGTACCGTGTAGCCAACTCGTTGTGTCGCAGACTCTTACACTAACCATTAAGTTACTGCACTACAATACAATACACAATCTGCAAACTAAATACAAATACGTGTTCCTTCATTGCATATAATCAGTAAGCACTGGAATCGCGTTCCAAAAATATGGAGATTTAGCACTCCCATAACATGTTCCACTTTACTAGCTCAATTCTCTCCACCGACTATAAATCAATAGCTAATAAATAATGCGAACTCCAGGCTCGTTACAGCTCAAAGACATTCCCGCGAGCTTAGCAGAAGAGCGCTCCTTCGCAATAGAGTGCTATTACTGCTACCTCTTCTCGTGCAAATATACAGTATTTATTCAATGTACACCATCATATCAGATAAATCTTTGTAAGTAAAATACTGCTCTATGTTGCATGTTGAGATGAGCAGTCAAAAACAGTTTCAGCGAGGAAAAGATTATAAGAAACCTTACGCTTATACTGTCTGTTGCAACGGTCTGTGATGATCGCTCTTGCAATGTGTCATTTTGCCTTAGATTCATGTGGGTTTGCTGTCCTAAACTAAGAAGATGGGAAGGGCATCTTCCGTTGAACATCACGGCCAGTATCACCGAATAGTAAACAACTCCAGTCCAAAAGTCAATAATATTTCGAAATGATTAACCGACCCATCGGTAGACCTAAAAATAAGTCAATATTACAGGTATAGGTTCCGCATCCGTAAGGAAGAAAAATGGACTGTACCAACACAGGTCCAAACATAACCTCTGAATTTTTCGACTGCGAGGTGATATTTCAGAGTCCGCCAATACATTTACTTGCAACAATGTAAACACAAAGCACTGATATAAGTATAATTTGTATCCGATTTGGCTGGACAGAACGATGTTGCAGCAACTCATCGAAAGCGAATCATGGAGCCTGTTAAGACAATATAAAGGCCTACTTGGCCAAGAATGTTAGGAGTTTGGAACTTGGAGAGGCGATGAACTGATGAATGTTTTCAGAGGCGAGCGTTTTGAACGTTGATATACTGTAAGGAGAGTACAGAAACGATGCATTTCAAGATTCGTGTTACGACTATTTTTCTTCGCTACATATGAGGAATCTATTCTTTAAATGTTTCCCCTTACTGATATTATACCCTGTATCCTACGACCCGACGTTATAAACAGTAATACGTGTTTAAGGACCAATGTTTCGTTTACTAATCCCTTGCAATCTGCTATATTTTATTACTATGCGGTATTATGCCGTGTGGTATCATAATTATATTGTTCTTAATAATGTCCTTTTTTTCAATTCCAAGAACGTTATTTAACTAATTCCTATAAAACACCCTCGCTGTTTTAGAAAAAACAAACAACTATTTCATTGCTGGTTGCTAGCACGGCAACTCGAAGTGAAACCCCGCAGGCTCAATGCGAGAACTTTTTAGCCCGTCCACCGATACCGGTCTTGAGTGCTATGTCTATAATATCTAATCCCATGGCTGTAATTTTGTTGGTAAGTAGGGTTAGGGTGAGAATCTAGTCAATCTTTGGCCAGAGGTATTATTGGACCTTTATGTTTTCTTGTATATATAAATGATGTGAGTAAAGGAGTGGAATCAGAGGTAAGGTTTTTTGCGGATGATGTTATTCTGTATAGAGTAATAAATTTGTTACAAGATTGTGAGCAACTGCAAAATGACCTCGATAATGTTGTGGGATGGACAGTAGGCAATGGTATGATGATAAACGGGGTTAAAAGTCAGGTTGTTTCACAAATAGGAAAAGTCCTCTCACTTTTAATTACTGCGTTGATGGGGTGAAAGTTCCTTTTGGGGATCATTATATGTATCCGGGTGTTAATACAAGGAAAGATAGTCATTGGGGAATCACATAAATGGGATTGTAAATAAAGGGTACAGATCTCTGCACATGGTTATGAGGGTGTTTAGGGGTTGTAGTAAAGATGTAAAGGAGAGGGCATATAAGTCACTGGTAAGACCCCAACTAGAGTATGGTTCCAGTGTATGGGACCCTCACCAGGATTACCTGATTGAAGAACTGGAAAAAATCCAAAGAAAAGCGGCTCGATTTGTTCTGGGTGATTTCCGACAAAAGAGTAGCGTTACAAAAATGTTGCAAAGTTTGGGCTGGGAAGAACTGGGAGAAAGAAGACGAACTGCTCGACTAAGTGTTCCGAGCTGTCAGCGGAGAAATGGCGTGGAATGACATTAGTAGACGAATAAGTTTGAGTGGCGTCTTTAAAAGTAGGAAAGATCACAATATAAGGGTAATATTGGAATTTAAGAGGACGAATTGGGGCAAATATTAATTTATAGGAAGGGCAGTTAGGGATTGGAATAACTTAGCAAGGGAGATGTTCAATAAATTTCCAATGTCATTGAAATCATTTAAGAAAAGGCTAGAAAAACAACTGATAGGGAATCTGCTACCTGGGCGACTGCCCTAAATGCAGATCAGTATTGACTGATTGTTTGATTTATTTATTTATTTATTTATTTATTTATTTATTTATTTATTGACAGTGTGTGGCCGGGCGCATAAGCGCTGCGTTAGTTTATGTGGTGTAAAGTAATGGCGTTAGGCGCTTGGAAGAAAAAGTAAAATGCGCTAGGTGCTCGGAGCAATTACGTTATGAGTACTCGCGGCCTCTTGTACTTAAGACCGTGAGTCTCATAGGAGCCTAATGTGTTTATAAGGGGGTTACCACACAGTGGGGCCCTCCTGTAAATTGTCTTGGCTAGATTAACCATTCTCACCCTAACAGAGTCTGACACAGGTCGTGGAGGTGGGTGATACGTGTGTAATGATCGCAACCCGTTATAAGCCGTAGAGCCCGGTTCTGAACGGACTGCAGCATACGCAGGTGGCAATCGGCGGCCACGCCCCATACTCAAGTAGCGGCCTAACCATCGTTGTGTACAGGAGGAGCCCGTTTTGTTGTGTAAGGCTGTTTTCAGCATAAATCATAGGGAATAATTTAGATACCCTTGCGTGGGCGGAGCCTGAAATGGTAGTTACATGCTGACGGTAGGTCAGTCCGCGGTCCAGGGTGACCCCCAGGTACTTGGCACTGTCGGACCATCTGATAACTTCGCCAAAGAAGTTCAGACCGCCCTGCAGTCTGCCGCGTCTCTTCGTGAAGAGCGTAGCCTGAATTTACCTACATTGATTCTGATGCGCCACTTCTCGAGTCAGGGCTCGATAGTGGTCAGCGCTGCCTGAAGGTGTTGTTCGACTCTCGGGGCCTGCCATGAGACCACGGACAGAGCTGTGTCGTCAGCATGTGAGTACAGTTTGGTGTTCGCAGGTTTTGGCATGTCGGAGGTATATATTTTGAACAGCACCGAGGAAATTACTCCACCTTGCGGTACTCCGGCTGTAATGGCGAGTGGTGTCGACAAGTCGCTATTTACGGAGATTTGGAAGCTACGGTCGCTGCGATAACTTGCGACTAACGCTGTACGTCATGCCAGACCTTGTCGAATGCCCTAGCGACTTCATGAAAACAGACTCCTGTGTACCTGTCGTCGTTAAAGTTTTTCGTAATGTCCTCAGTCAATCTTAGTAGTTGGTGAGTAGTGGAGTGGCCTTTCCTAAACAGTTCGGCTCTAAATTGAGGTCGTCTATTACTGTCTTTAGGCGGGAGAGGAGAATAGCCTCAAACAGTTGAGAGATATCTGAGAGCAAGCTAATAGGTCTGTAGTTCTGTGGAAACGTTTCGTTCGTTGTTCCTTTTCGCAGCATTATAACCTTAGCCACCTTCCAGCAGGCTGGAAAGTGAGCAAAGCGAAATATTGCACTGAAAAGTTTTGTCAGAAAAGTAATGGCTTTCTTAGGGAGATTCTTAAGAAAGGTAGGAGAAATCCCATCCAGGCTGGGAGTTTTCCTGTTTTTCAGGCGCTGGGTGTGACGTACTACCTCTCTAGTTGAAATAAATGTGAAATCCCCAGGAAGGTCATTATCGTCATGTTCGAGGAGACTGTCCTCGACCTCATCGGCTGGCTCTTCATTCGGAGAACACGTTGATTCGAACGTGTCTACGAATGCCTCTGCCTTATCCTTGTCTGAGTGGGCCATTCCACGTAGTCCGTGCAGTGGGGGTATGCCTGTCCTTTCACCTGTAAATTTACGCGCCATACGATAAACAGAGCCATCCGTAGAGCTTAACTCGGCCAACTTCGACTGGAATGCAGCTCGGCGATGGTGTTCCATTAGTATTCTAGGGTCCCTCGTGACGTGCCACAGCTTCCTAACCCCGTTCTTGAGCTTCAGAAGCTGGAGTACTTCAGGGGGGAGGGGGCGCCGTAGCGGGAGTCTGGTCTTCGATCCCACAGAGGAAGTTTCAGCTTCATTCCTAATAGCTGTAGCAATTAGTTCAGCCTGGACGTCTATATATTCCGAAGAGCGAATGCTGGGATTGCCCGTGATGTTATCTGAGAGTGTGGCGCAGAATAGCTGCCAGTCGATCATCCTTCTATGTAGTGGGATGAGAGGGCGATCAGAAAGGGGCGTGGAGTCTAGGGTGAGTAGCACAGGGCAGTGATCGAAGTCGAGTGGATCTTGGGTATAGAGATTGGGATACATATTGAGGTGTCAGGAAGCAGGTTAGGGTTGTATGGGTAGTAGGTGGGTTTATCGGCGGGGGAGTGGGGGGAGGAAGGAGTAGCTGACGTCTGTCCAAGTAGCGGGCAACCTTCTTCCCACGGTCGTTTTGTACTCGGCTCTTTCATCTAGGGTTCTTCGCATTCAAGTCCCCAGCTAGGATAATTCTAGGACGTCCATTTATGATTGAGTCGAAGTCGCCCGGGAAAAACTCTACTCTGGGCGTTAGGTAACACGAGGCAACAGGTAGGGGTCCTTTACTTGTCTTAACCTCAATGAGGGTGGCTTCGAGAGTGAGGAGGTCGCCTGGAGTAGGTACGCGGGTGTGAACCAAGGTGTTTTAATGAAGATGGCTGTTTCCCCGCCGTCTCGGTCGCCGGGGCGATCGTTACGGCAGAGGGAGTAATTTGGAAGGAAGATACGGTTTGCAGGTTTGAGTTTGGTTTCCCCGATAAGGATGAGATCTAAACATTTCTCCCTGGCGATCTGACTAAATTCAGTCATCTCTCCAAAGATCGGGTCTGCGTTCCAATAAAGGACTCTTAACTGCTGGGGTCTTGTATACTGTCTACGGGCCATCCCTAATCCATTGGAGGGCTGCACGCATTATGACTTCTAGTTGTTCAGACTTAGAAGTCACGGCTGGGAAACGAAGTAGGGTGGAGTGAAGGAGGGAGAAAAGTGGTTTGATTGCCGGGTCAGTTAGGAGCTTTAGAATGTCTAGGATACCCCCCTAAGATGAGGGGAGGAGGGGATGGCGGCTGAGGTAGAGGGGAGGAAGGGAAAGTCTGCAGCAGAGAACATTGCGGTGGTGGGAGGTGCAGAATTGTGTACGAGGTTCGAATCCATGGTTTGTGCGAAGGTGACGCTATTTATCTCCAGGCCTGACGCTGTTGGTTGATCGATGTCAATTCTTGCTGCCAGGAAGTCTATGGTAACTAGACTCGATGATGCGGCGGTACATACTACAGCCTCTTGAAGTTGGCTGTATGCGACGCACCCCAATTAGCGCAGGTCGGCCGCTGTTCCCTGCGTCTTTACGTCGGCATTCACCTGCCAGGTGGTTCTGGCCACAGATCACGCACCTAATTAAACAGTGACACCCTGAAGTGCCGTGGCCAAATCGTTGACATCTGAAGCATTGTACGGGGCATTGGGCACCCCGGCAGCGTTCCATCTTCACGACTATCCCTTGGATGTGTTTAAGATCGAAAATGGAGCTCTCCTGAGCGTTGGTCCCGTCGTACGTGACCAGGAACAGCGGCAATTTCTGCCTGGTCCTGAATTATGTAAGCTGGACTACGGAGGCGATCTCATAGCCTTGTTCGAAGAGTTCGGCCTTGCTGTCGTCTAGCACGTTGGTAGAGTGCAATCCACTAATAACAACCTTCCTGAAGCGCTTCTCCAGGAGAGGACGAGTGTGGAACTCAGCTTGATAATGTTTTATGAGTTCAGTGGGTAATTGGTGATCCTCTCTAGTGCACGTGTCAACTCTGACCCCGTCGTGGAGAACTTCATTCTGTAGTCGATTTCGTTCTCACGGAGGAGGGCGATGAAGTTATTGATGTCCTTCACGTTCTGAATGTAGACAGGCGGGATGTTGATGTGCCAAGGTTGAGGCTGGGCAGCAACTGCAGTGGCAGGGGTCGAGCTCCCGGGGGTGGCGGGAGTAGTTGAGGTTGAGGATTGAGCAGTGGCATTAGATGTTGACGAGCAGGTGGTGGGCTTAGGGGTGGCAGAGCCACTAGGGGCGGTCAGGTTAGTGAGGGCGGGACCCGCGGGCTTCCGGGCTTCAGGTTTAGTGTAGGAAGGAGTGTCATTTCAGGGGGAGTTGAAGAGAGAAAATCGATTTCTAGTTGTGATCGGTATGCGGGTGGTCATAAGCTTGATAGGGGTAGGAGTGGGGAGCTCGTACCGTCGTTCTTCGTCTTCTTATTCTCCACTAACACGAAGGCGGCGTCTGCACATGGAGGGACAATTGATGAGCTTGAAGGGGCATCAGGGCTATCGGGGCTGTGACGATCGAGGTTTGAGATGGGGTTATCTGGCGAGGTGCGGCTGTTTTGCCGGATCGGTGACGTCAACGCGGCACTAGACGAGGAGGGGCTAGCTGATGGCCTTCTCTGATTTATCGTATGGAGAAATTGGGCCTTCATTCTGTCCCTCGTCATACAAGGCAGCTTTCTATTCTGTACAGAGGAGTGTCCCATAACAAGCCAATCGAAGTGAAGATTGCCCAGTGTTGCCGAATAGTGACGGAGGAACAGTGCTCGCCTGCACGCCAAGTTGAGCGCGCCGTCCGCCATGCTGGTGTACCCAAACTAGAGCTCCCCTAATGGGGAAGCAATGATAATATAATCAAATTTAAATCGCAATTAATGGCACGTTGAAATAATTAAAAATATAGGTACATGTTTAATCAAAGCATAAGGACATTGGGAACACTGACACGTCATTCCGAAGTCAGTAAATCTCCGGGATAGCAATAAAAATGAGCGTATAATAACGGCCGACAAATATTAACTTAGGTGCTGAATACATGCAATTGGCGATCGGTTACACACAATACGAGTGAAAAACAGTTTCTGGAAACATTGCTGTAAATTGTATACATGTATGCCGCGAAATTATGCATTCTTAAGGGGATGTATGACTGAATTTTTCGTATTTTAAGCCAAAAACCCTCCACTGCGAACCATGTGACCTTGCCGCGGAGGGGAGGCTTGCGTGTCCCAAAGATGCAGATAGCCGAGCCGCAGGTGCAACCATATCGGATGGGTATCTGTTGAGAGACCAGACTAACGAATGGTTCATCGAAAGGGGGGGTAGCAGCCTTTCGATAGTTGCAAGGGCGGCAGTCTAGATGATTGACTGATACGGCCTTAGCTGTGTTGATACTGCTACACGGCTGAAGGCAACGGGAAACTACAGCCGTAACTAACTCCCGAGGACATGCAGCTCTCTCTGTATGAATGATGTACTGATGATGGCTTCCTCCCGGGTAAAATATTCCGGAGGTAAACTAGTCCCCCATTCGGATCTCCGGGTGGGGACTACACGAGAGGGGGCGATCATCAGCAAGATGGATACTGACATTCTGCGAGACGGAGCAAGGAATGTTAGAAGTTTGAATCGTTGTGGTAGGTTAGAGAATCTGAAAAGGGAGATGGATAGGCTAAAGTTAGATGTAGTTGGTATAAGTGAAGTACGTTCGCAGGAAGAACAAGAATTTTGGTCAGGCGACTACCGAATTATCAACACAAAATCAAACAGAGGAAATGCAGGAGTTGGTTTACTAATGAATAAGAAAATAGGGCAGCGGGTAAGCTACTACGACCAGCATAGTGAAAGAATTATTGTCGCCATGATAGACACCAAACCAATGCCCACCACAATAGTGCAGGTCTATATGCCTACTAGTTCAGCGGATGATGAAGAAATCGAAAGAATGTATGAGGAGATAGAAGATTTAATACAATATGTAAAAGGTGACGAGAATCTAATTGTGATGGGAGACTGGAATACAGTGGTAGGCCAAGGAAGAGAAGGTAATACAGTAGGAGAATTTGGATTGGGACAAAGGAACGAAAGAGGAAGTCGGTTGGTTGAATTCTGCACTGATCATAATTTAGTCCCTGCCAATACTTGGTTCAAACACCACAAACAACGGCTGTATACGTGGACGAGACCTGGAGACACTGGAAGGTATCAAATAGACTTCATTATGATTAGGCAGAGATTCAGAAACCAGGTGTTGGATTGCAAAACTTTCCTAGGAGCAGACGAGGACTCTGACCACAACTTGTTGGTCATGAAATGCCATCTGAAGTTGAAGAAATTGAAGAAAGGAAAGAATGCAAAAAGATGGGATCTAGACAAGTTGAAAGAAAAGAGTGTGAGGGATTGTTTCAAGGAACATGTTGCACAAGGACTAAATGAAAAGGCTGAAGGAAACACTATAGAGGAAGAGTGGAGAGTCATGAAAAATGAAGTCAGTAGGGCTGCTGAAGAAATGTTAGGAAGGAAGAAAAGATCAACTAAGAATCAGTGGATAGCTCAGGAGATACTAGACCTGATTGATGAACGACGAAAATACAAGAATGCTAGAAATGAAGAGGGCAGAAAAGAATACAGGCGATTAAAGAATGAAGTGGATAGAAAGTGCAAGGTAGCTAAGGAAGAATGGCTGAGGGAGAAGTGCAAGGATGTCGAAGGCTGTATGGTCCTGGGTAAGGTAGATGCTGCATACAGGAAAATCAAGGAAACCTTTGGAGAAAGGAAATCTAGGTGTATGAATATTAAGAGCTCAGATGGAAAGCCACTTCTAGGGAAAGAAGACAAAACAGAAAGACGGCAGGAGCATATCCAACAGTTGTATCAAGGTAAAGATGTAGATAATTTGGTTCTGGAACATGAAGAGGCTGTTGATGCTGATGAAATGGGAGACCCAATTTTGAGGTCACAGTTTGACAGAGCTGTGAGTGACCTAAATAGGAACAAGGCACCTGGAATTGATGACATTCCCTCTGAATTACTGACTGCCTTAGGAGAAACCAGCATGGCAAGGTTATTTCATTTAGTGTGCAAGATGTATGAGACAGGAGAAGTCCCATCCGATTTTCGGAAGAATGTTGTTATACCTATTCCCAAGAAAGCCGGTGCTGACAGGTGTGAAAACTACCGCACCATTAGTTTAGTATCTCATGCCAGCAAAATTTTAACACGTATTATTTACAGAAGAATGGAAAAACAAGTTGAAGCTGAGTTGGGAGAAGATCAATTTGGCTTCAGAAGAAATGTAGGAACACGAGAAGCAATACTGACTTTACGTCTGATCTTAGAGGATCGAATCAAGAAGGACAAGCCTACGTACATGGCATTCGTAGATCTAGAAAAGGCATTCGACAATGTTGATTGGACCAAGCTATTTATGATTCTGAAGATGATAGGGATCAGATACCGAGAACGAAGAATTATCTACAATCTGTATAAAAGTCAGTCTGTAGTGATAAGAATCGAGGGCTTTGAAAAAGAAGCAGTAATCCAAAAAGGAGTGAGGCAAGGCTGCAGTTTGTCCCCTCTCCTTTTCAATGTTTACATAGAACAGGCAGTAAAGGAAATCAAAGAGAAATTTGGAAAGGGAATCACAGTCCAAGGAGAGGAAATCAAAACCTTGAGATTTCCCGATGATATTGTTATTTTATCTGAGACTGCAGAAGATCTCGAGAAGTTGCTGAATGGTATGGATGAAGTCTTGGGTAAGGAGTACAAGATGAAAATAAATAAGTCCAAAACAAAAGTAATGGAGTGCAGTCGAACGAAGGCAGGTGATGTAGGAAATATTAGATTAGGAAATGAAGTCTTAAAGGAAGTAGATGAATATTGTTACTTGGGTAGTAAAATAACTAACGATGGAAGAAGTAAGGAGGGCATAAAATGCAGACTAGCACAAGCAAGGAAGAGCTTTCTTAAGAAAAGAAAAGAAATTTGCTCACTTCAAACATTGCCGGTAAATCTATCGACACGAGGCTGACGCATCTGAATACTTATAAGTACCACTGGACTGAGCCGGGACCGAATCCGCCAACTTGAGCTCTACTGTCTGAGCTACTCAGCCTGGCTACAAATATTATTAAACGGAAGGTTTATTTGGTTAGCATTTTCTTCTCAACAATATCTAATCTAATCTAATCAAATCAAATCAAATCAAATCAATCAATCAATCAATCAATCAATCAATCAATCAATCAATCAATCAATCGAATTTCCCCTAAATCTTTATTCTGACTGTCACTCTGGATCTCTCTCTGTGCCAGGCATAGACATAGTGTCCTGTCTTGTTATGACTTTGATCGTTGTACTATCCGGAACTTGATCTACAGGCGACGTAAAAAGATGTAGTCTTTCCAATTAGAATAATTCGTAAGTCTCTTGGAATTGTCAAAGACTTCTTGTTTATGGGGTTTACAGTCAACAAACAATCAAACAAATTACTAATTCTTTACACTGCTAGTAAATTTCGTGAAACAGGCCACCTGCATTCAAGTACTGTTAAATGCCAAATGTATCGGCATTCGTTCCCGCAAATTTAGGCACATCGGCAGCCCAACTAGTTACGCTGCATGGCTAGTAGAAAGGAAATGACTGATAATAAATATTATCAGATAAGTAGAAATTAATAGTTTAATTCAACATAAGTTGATCAAAGAGAATTAAGATCATTCGCAATAGAAAAGTCGAACATTTTGACGCTTTCTATCTCAACTTCTCATCAAACTAAAAATGTCCGCCTCCGTAGCGTAACGGTTAGTGTTATTAGCTGCTGTCCTCGGGGGCCCGGGTTCGATTCCCGGTACTGCCAGAAATTTAAGAATGGCAGGAGGGCTGGTATGTGGTTCAAATGGTACATGCAGCTCACCTCCAATGGGGGTGTGCCTGAAAAGAGCTGCACCACCTCGGTATGAGGACACGAGTTTACTTTTATCAAACTAAAAGACAACAGCGGCGAATGCGTGCCTGAAGAGCACGTTATCTTTCTCTTCCGCCATAATTCACTTTAGCGTACAAGAACCGGCTGGAATTCAACGCACCAAGCGAGTGTGTCTGTAATTGGATTCGCTCGCGCGCAGCACACTTCGTAGCAAAATATATGGATGAACGATAATTGAATGAAAAAGTAAATAGGCTATGTAACTCACGATTACTCAGATGAACACGGAAGACGGTCCCGTGAGTTACACAGAAAAGCATCAACTTTCACAAGACAATGGACCCCAGACCCTGACATTCCGGACATAAAGCCTGCAGAGATTTGCAGGGTTATTAAGAACCTAAATTATTACCCTGTGATGACAGGGTATCGAACAAATAGATTACATCGCTGCCATATAGTACAGTGATACTTTTGGATGAAATTTTTTCGGCGTGTTTAAAATTGGGAAACTTCCCTGATATTCGGAAGACTGGTGAAATGACAGTCATTCAAAAAACCAGGGAAGAACAGATTGTTTCCGCAAAATTACAGACCGATAACCCTGTTATCACATATATCAGAACTATATGAGAGATTTCTTCTCACACGCCTCAATGGATACCTGGCTACCCAAAATATACTGAGAACGGAACAATCTGGCTTCCGGCCTCAACGTAGTGGGGCCCTCTTGCGGCGCTAAGTTTAATACAATATGCCACAAGGTCGTTCAATGCACGTCGTAGCGTGCCAGCAGTATTTTTCGAAAGTTTGTAACATCATCACAGATACTCCCTCAATATTGTCCCTCCAGGACAAACTACGGTCTGTTATTAAGCCGAGATAGTTAATTAAGATTTATTTTCACCTTGTTTCGGACGGACCACTCCCAGAAAGATGTGACCATTCTTGCAGCGCGGAGACAGCATGGGCATTTCTCCTCTTAGAGGTGTAAATGGCAATGCCGTCTGCGTACTGCTGGACCTCCACTTCTTAACAGCTTGGTAGGCCGTAGAGTGAAGGGCACAGAATTTCTCCCTGCGGGACTCCGACCTTGAGGACCCTAGGGGTGGATTTCTTCCCCCCACAGGAAACATTCAATTTTCTGTGCGTCAAATATGACTATAAGTTTGACAAGGTGCTTTGGGACTTTGTACGTCTCAATGAGTTTAACAATGAGATTTTCGTGCCAGACAGTGTCAAAAGCTTTCACTACGTCGAAAAAAACACAGGCTATTATTTTCACCTAACGTCGGCCTAAATGTGGTCATCTTACTATTAATAATGCCCCATTGTCTTGGATAAACAGAATTAACTTGTTCAGTTAATAAACAGTGTCTCGCCACTACTTGCAGTGCAATGCGGCAGAGAAGTGTCGAATCAGATTCCATTGACATTCTGTGCGAACCTCTTACATTTCTGTCCTCCCTTCATGGGACTTTGGTGGAATACAAAGCTAATCAACTATTTCACGCTGCACTATCACCAGACGACCGACCCCAGGTTCGAGTCTTCTTAACATCGAGGGTCGACAACCGCCGTGGGATGACGTGGTACCTTGGTGGGAAGTGAGGAGTTCAGCGGCGTGGGACGACGCCGACGCCAAGGGACTACGCCTTCTCCACATATTTCAGGACACTCAAACCATTCATCTGTAAAGGTGATATAATTTCTATGTCTTCTTGAATAAACTGCAAGTTCTACTTGAAAATGAACTTATTGCACTACCCTTCTCTCTTATACACTCTGAGCATGGACCGTACACGCCCTGGCGTCCATCCATGCTCTCCACTAAGCTAAAGTACGGGCGTTCGTGTTTCAGTATGCTTTTAAATGGGTTTATTATTTTGTTTATCAAGTTGGATCTACGTTAGGCTTCACTCAGACTTGTGCGCAAGTTATGTAAATATAACCCAGTTTTAATGGGAATAGTTTGAGTGAGTTTATTTGTTTAATATTCCGTATATGCGAGGTCTTCATCAAATTTAATTTTAATGGTACTTAGTCTCGTCTTTAAAACAAATTGGAACAATCTTCAACGTGTTAGCTGCGAAACTTGCAATTATTCATGTATATTCAATTTGATTATTTTTCACCAGATTCCACGATCATCAGGAGGATAATAAACCCTCTGTTTTTAATATTTTAAAATAGTGTTCTCATTCGTTTGCAGTTATATGACACCCGTTTTCTCCTATCCTTTATGGCGCTAAGTTATTCTTATATTTTTGACGCCTCCTTGATTTTTACTCAGATAAGGACCCTGTAGATTTCTCGCCGGAGTACCAATGGGTAGGGGGCGGGTGCAGTATATATGTATGTATGTATGTATGTATGTATGTATGTATGTATGTATGTATGAACATAATTCCAAATGTCCGAGTGAAGACGAAATGGATCATGTCTGTGAACTGCTCAGTATCTCCGAAAACCTAAAAGTAGATTGTGTAACGTAAAACCAATATTATTATTATTATTATTATTATTATTATTATTATTATTATTATTATTATTATTATTATTATTATTATTATTACCATAAAAATCAAGACAGCGAGTGCCTTATTTTGATCGTGTTGTTATTTTCCAGTAGAATCAATCAATATCAATCAATACTGATCTGCATTACGGGCAGTCGCCCAGATGGCAGATTCCCTATCTGTTGTTTTCCTAGCCTTTTCCTAAATGATTTCAAAGAAATTGGAAATTTATTGAACATCTACCTTGGTAAGTTATTCCAATCCCTAACTCCCCTTTATCTTCATATTGTGATCTTTCCTACTTTTATAAACGCCACTCAAACGTATTCGTCTACTAATGACATTCCACACCATCTCTCCACTGACAGCTCGGAACATACCACTTAGTCGAGCAGCTCTCCTTCTTTCTCTCAATTCTTCCCAGTCCAAACTTTGCAACATTTTTGTAACGCTACTCTTTTGTCGGAAATCACCCAGAACAAATCGAGCTGCTTTTCTTTGGATTTTTTCCAGTTCTTGAATCAGGTAATCCTGGTGAGGGTCCCATACACTGGAACCATACCCTAGTTGGGGTCTTACCAGAGACTTATATGCCCTCTTCTTTACATCTTTACTACAACCCCTGAACACCCTCATAACCATGTGCAGAGATCTGTAAACTTTATTTACAATCCCATTTATGTGATTACCCCAATGAAGATCTTTCCTTATATTAACACCTAGATACTTACAATGATCCCCAAAAGGAACTTTCACCCCATCAACACAGTAATTAAAAGTGAGAGGACTTTTCTTATTTGTGAAACTCACAACCTGACTTTTAACCCCGTTTATCAACATACCATTGCCTGCTGTCCATCTCAAAACATTTTCGAGGTCACGTTGCAGTTGCTCACAATCTTGTAACTTATTTATTACTCTATAGAGAATAACATCATCCGCAAAAAGCCTTACCTCTGATTCCACTCCTTTACTCATATCATTTATACATATAAGAAAACATAAAGGTCCAATAATACTGCCTTGAGGAATTCCCCTCTTAATTATTACAGGGTCAGATAAAGCTTCACCTACTCTAATTCTCTGAAATCTATTTCCTAGAAATATAGCAACCCATTCAGTCACTTTTTTGTCTAGTCCAATTGCACTCATGTTTGCCAGTAGTCTCCCATGATCAAATGCTTTAGACAGGTCAATCGCGATACAGTCCATTTGACCTCCAGAATCCAAGATATCTGCTATATCTTGCTGGAATCCTACAAGTTGAGCTTCAGTGGAATAACCTTTCCTAAAACCGAACTGCCTTCTATCTAACCAATTATTAATTTCACAAACATGTCTAATATAATCAGAAAGAATGATTTCCCAAAGCTTACATACAATGCATGTCAAACTTACTGGCCTGTAATTTTCAGCTTTATGTCTATCACCCTTTCCTTTATACAAAGGGGCTACTATAGCAACTCTCCATTCATCTGGTATAGCTCCTCCGACCAAACAATAATCAAATAAGTACAGATATGGTACTATATCCCAACCCATTGTCTTTAGTATATCCCCAGACTACAAGTCCAATTTAATTCAAGAATAATTGTTCACAAAACAGAACTTGTTCTAGTCCGCATCATATGATGTAATGCGCTGTCACACCAGATATCACCAGACATGAGTATAATCACAGCATAATCAATACTAAGAAGAATAGTTCTAGTTCCAGAAGTGGAAGTGAGATCAAATACGGAAAAGCACAGGTAGTACAACATAATTTCAGTTTGCAAACTTTCTGGGATATCTATCAAAACGAACCTGCTGGTATATCTGAGTACCGGTACCTTCAAATAACGACGGACAGACTCGCGATCGAAACCACCGGGCTCAAAAAGCCAGTACTCTACCATACGAGCCATTCAGAACAACGGTTTTCCTTTTCAGAATGTAGGCCTACACATATTCCACCTCCCGCCCTCAGCGAGTGTCAATCTGGATCTTGCTCGATTCTGTACAACATTCCTACCCAGCAAGCGTTCACCCATCCTTAACAGGGAGCAGATTCATGCTCGTAGCGCTGATTTTCAGCCATGTCTTCTGGACTGTTCGGGCAGCGGAGAGTCGAAACACATCGGTCCAAAATTTACCGATAAAATGATCCATTGTTCGGATAAAATAACACCACATGCATACTATCCTCGGAAATCGTAAGTCGGTACAACCAACACTCATCTCTGAGCCTGGTTCGTAGTAGCACACCAGGATTGCAAGCCCGCCTGGTTTAGGCGTCTCGTGACAGTTCTATGGCCACTGGGAAAATATGTTGCTCACTTTAGCTACATGGCATTCTTGAAATGTGTCAAAAAGGATTCGAGGAACGGACGTTTGTCTTCGACCCAGAACGACACTATCGGAACCCAAGTCAGCACTATGAGTTACGTACTCCGTTCCCTTGATCTTCCTGATCCATACTACATAGAATACTACATAATGATATACTGACGACCTATTCCAAGAGAGATAAGTGTCCTCTCTCGATAAGCCCAACAACTCTCTCCCAAATCGTATTTTCGTGGAAGCCCATCTCTCTAGAATAAACAGCTGTACCCGCAGCCGAATATGTAGTTGAACGTAGAACGGACCAAATATAAGCGAAAGCAACCTCACTGATTTTTTCTCATCCTTACAAGTATAATGAACGAGAAATACTGAGCGAATTCCAACTCACACCATTTTAAACATGAACCCAGCAATTAAACTGCGGCGACGCGACTCGTGACATGCTTTGAGATGCACACCACTCAAAGACTGATCCTCATTGACACGTAACTATGCCATTGCAATATGTTCAATTCTTTAAAAAGTCATCGTACATTCTTTCCGGCAACATTTAAACGAGTATCGATTCGTCCCCTCTGAGTTCTGAAACTACGCAGGACACAGAAATACGATGGATGTTACCTAAATTTTGGTTGTAGCTGTACACGAGTATTTAGATCGTCGCTCAGATTCTGTGTGTCGAGGCTGCATATACCGTTCGTCCTAACGAACCTAACCGTATACAAATACAGGGTTATTCAAAAAGAAAGAGCACATTTCAGATATTTATTTCAAACGAAATGTAAAACATAGGAACACATTCCCCACATGATTGGATGGAGGAAGGCTCAAAGTAGTATTGCCCTTGAAGTTGCACCTACTTAATATGAGCAGCGTGTGTTGTGCGAATTGCTTGTGATGGTAGCCCATGTCTTTCCACATACGAATCAACTGCTCCCTAGTTACTAAATTCACACCTTCAACAGTTCCATGTCCCAACTCTTGAAGAGTAGCAGATAGGGGTGGGACAAACACGCTGTATTTCATGCATCCCACAGATAACAATCACAGGGCGTAAGGTCTAGTGACCTGGGAGGTCACAGATGATGAACATGATCTTGTTGTCCACTTCTACTATTTGCTTTACGTCGCACCGACACAGATATGTCTTATGGCGACGATGGGATAGGAAAGGCCTAGGAAGTGGAAGGAAGCGGCCGTGGCCTTAATTAAGATACAATCCCGGCATTTGCCTGGCGTGAAAATGTGAAACCACGGAAAACCATCTTCAGGGCTGCCGACAGTGGGGCTCGAACCCTCTATCTCCCGATTACTGGATACTGGCCGCACTTAAGCGACTGCAGCTATCGAGCTCGGTGTCCACTTCTTCGAATCGAACCTTCTGGAATGGTGTCGTTCAGATAACGGCGGACCTCAAAGTGAGGCGAGGCACCATCATGCATGTAAATGAAGTCTTTCGAATCTTCTTGAAGTTGCGGAAGCAAAAAGTTGTTTAACACGTCTAGGTATGCCATTCCTGTAACTTTCCCCCAGAGAAAAACAGGTCAATACACTTTCCTTACAGAAACGGCGCAAAGGACATTCACCGAGTTTCTTGCATCTTAAACGACTAGGCAAGGAATTTCAGTCCCCCAAATTCTGACAGTGTTGCGATTAATTTGATCAGAGAGATGAAGTTGATTCATCCGAAAAAATTAGTCGATCAGAAAACTTATCCTCTTCCATATCTTCAAGAATTGTAGTGCAAAATTCGCTAGGACGTAATGCCGGAAGTAACTACAAGAACGTAGTGTTTTTGAGAACATGCCATACCGTTGTTTGAGGAAATCCAAGCTCCATGATAGCCCGCCTAGTGGGTTTCCTAAGACTCCGAACGGAGCTCGGATATGCTCACATTTTCATTGGAGGTGCGTGGACGGCCAGAAATTTTCAGTTTGTGTACGCAGCCATCTTCTGCTACCCGTACATTTGTTTACAGTGAGACAGCTGTTTGTTGAATCAATGGTGGAATTCATGTCGCACTCCATGTCACACTTCTCAAACTCCAGCACACAAAACGACTTTTCCTGTGGAGTAATTTTCCTATAACCAAGAAATCAGCACGTGGATACAGCGAATTGCTTGTGACAAAGGCTGGTGAGTAACTGCGCGGCAGACAAGCCACTGATATTTCCGAGTGCGCTCATTTCGGGACACCATACAAAGTCTTACGGCCCCGGGCTGAGCATCGGGTGAACTTCAAGAGATCTTTCAAAGCATTTAAACAAATCTAAAAACATTGAACCTTCCTCTATCAAGGGATGTGCCTAATGTGTTTCTAGCTTTTACAGTTTGAGATAAATACGTATTTGAAATCTCCTCTTTATTTTTTGATAACCATATATATTCCTTCCTACCAGCATGTATTGCAAACGGCCAGAAATTTTCTGTTTGTGCACGCAGCCATCTTCTGCTACTCAGAAAGATTGACAGTAAAACAAAGAAAAGGCGGCCAAAACATGAAAAACATTTCCTCTCGTATTCATAACACAATCTGTCTTATATACAGAGTGAATCGCCTAAAACTTGAACCCCAAATGTTCCTGAAATGGAAGGTAATATTGATGTGCTATTTTCACAGAAATTAACCGTAACCAAAAGCTCATATGTGTACCACATGTAAAGAATTTAATCATTTTTAGGTAAGGTAAGGGTGTAATCTGCCCGAAGGCAGGTCCGAACCTTCACAGAGGTGTGCCTGACCCGGAATTTACGTACGGTAGGGTGGCCAGTTCCTTTCCGCTCCTCCATTCCCTTACCCCCCACCAACAGCGCGTGGCAACCCATCCAAATCTTGACCAAGCCCAATGTTGCTTAACTTCGTAGATCTCACGGGATCCGGTGTTTCAACACGGCTACGGCCGTGGGCATAATTTTTAGAATGTGTATTATTTTAGTAAGTTACCTTTTTCAAATGGAACAATACCGTAAAACGGGGTGAGAATGTGACAGCATTTGTTGTTTTCTAATGATATAATTCCCAAAATTAAAACAAATACACTGAAAATGTAATCAAAGTAGGCTACAATGTTGTAATTTAACTTACAAGGTTCAATTTTTGTATTTTCTTCACAAGGGAGTGTTGGTGGGACATTTTTTCTTGGCACATTCTCACCCCACAATGTGGGGTGAGAATGTGACATGACTTTCCTTTGCTTGAATTCCCTAAGAAACGGCCTCTGGCACATTCTCACACCACTTTTCATGTAAGTGAGCAAATTGAAAGTGGTTTTAATATTGAAATAGCTTGTAATTGATCTTAATGTACCATTTCATCATTTTTATAAAGCAACTCTCTAAGCACAGAAATCACTTCTCATTTTTTCCTTCTTTTGAAAGTGAGTTTAAGGTTTAATAACAGAAAAAACTTTGTTTATTCAGTTTTATTAAATTCTTTTATTACAGGATTATTTACAAGTAAGAAATGTTAAGAAAAATTATTTGGCAACAAGCGTGAATTATTTAAGGCTTCATGTCAATTAGAAATATGTCACGTTTTCCAATTTTTCGTGGTGTCTGTATCTTCCTGACGACCTGCTCCTTGCAGTACCATAACACGTCCAGACGTTCAGGCCACTTCCAGTATTTCCCATTCTTCGTCATAGTAGTTACTTTGACTTCCCCCACATCGTCGAAATTTGTCAATAATTTTTCTGAATTGTCCATCATACCTGACGACTACAGATAAATCAGTTCTTTGCTCCTCATTAGTTGTTTGTACCGGTACGTCTGGCTGTTCATCTTCATGATCATCAACATTCATATCCTCTTGTCCATCCGTATTTTCATCATCTGAATTTGCCCAAGAACCCAAACTGTCTTCACTTTCCGCATAAACCACCGTCTCTTCTTCTTCTGACGATGTGTCGTCTTCATTTTGATGCTTTCGTTTCTGCGGCCGTTTCTTCTTTTCTCCAGAAACATGTTGTGCTTTCCTTTGTCTAGAAGTTCTTGCTTCAGCGTCTCTTGGCTGTAATGCAAGATCTTCAAGAGTAAAGCCTTTTCCGGGTGGTACGTTGATCTTCTTCTTTCTGCTTGATATTGAAACAGTTTCTACTCTTTTTTTCAGTTCCTCAAGAAAAGTGTCACTGATATTTTGTCTGTGGTCTGGAGACCTTTCGATTACACTATCACTCAGTTTACTCAGCACAGCAGTTTTGTCAAGGGGGAAAATTCCACAAGCACGAAAACCAGACTTCAGGTTGATACTGCCTCTCTCATTCAACTGCATCATAAGTTCATTCAGTAAGCGAGGGAATACATTCTTCGGAATAGTCGAAAGTCTCCTTCCAGCATCTGTTTCCTTCCAGACACTTTTCATCGACCTAAAATAGGCCACATCCAAAGGTTGTAGCAAATGTGTAGAATGTGGTGGAAGGGCAATAAACTTGATGTTACGCTCAGTGCACAGAGAAATCACATGGTAGTTGATATGGAAGCTCAGGTTGTCTCCTATTAACACTTTCGTTCCAGACTGTCTCTTCAAAATTGGTAGTAACAGAAATTCAAACCAGTCTTCGAATATCCTGGCATCGAACCAACCACTTTTCGAGCGGTTGTACCTAGTTCCAGGAGGTCCACCCTCCGTCCAATATTGGTACATTCCTTCAGCCCTATATGTAACATAAGGAGGTGCGAAATCTCCGGCAGCATTTCCACACATCATTATGGAGACGGAAGTCTTAGTAGCATTTTTTATCTGTTCAGGGTACTTACAGCCTCTCTTTACTAGAATTTTCTTGGAGCCTGGATCATCTTGTAGATTCGTCTCATCATAATTCCAGACATTTTCGGGAGGAATTCCCCCAATTTCTCCCGAAAGATTATCAAAATATTCACTGATAATATCATTATCAAGGCTAGCACGTGATCGAGAGATGCACTGAGCCATTCTAGAACTCAGACTGCTTTTGTGTGTCTGTAAGAAGAGAAAAGCCCAGTCTTTTCCAGGGGTGTTGTTCTTGAAACGTTTTACTTTACGGCCTATCCTGTCAAGGTATGATCGTATTAACACACGTAATTCATCAACAGTAACGGGAAAACCGTAAGTTGCCAGCCCGATCACGTGAGAAACTATTATTTTCTCCTCTTCATAAGAAAACACTGTTTGACCACCTGATTTACCGGCAAGTTGTCCATGCATTTTCTTCCACAACGTGTTCCTATGGATTCCATATTTCTCCGCCACTTGACGAATAGAAGCTTTTTTCCCTTTGATTTCATTCAGTGCTGCTTCTAACTGATCATCTGTCCAATTTCGGTAATTTCGTCCACCAATTTTTCTTTTATAAATCCGTCCCATTATAGAGAAACACAGCCTGTAATAAATTTAAAAGAAAACCAATGTCACATTTTCACCCCACAATCTTCTCATTTTAGATCAAATTATTTGCATTTCATGAACAAATTATGATAACAATGTGTTTAAAACTGAGATATGACCTAGAACCCCAAAGGATTCAAAATATATAATTACCTTTAGCCTACAATTCACAGTGGAAGCTGCACATAACAGACAATGCAAATGTATATAAAAGAGCGGGAACGGCGAGTAATTTTAAATGCACTGCTCGCGCCAAGGTAAAAGAATAAACGCAGGAAGAACGTCATGGCTGCCAACCTTTGACTATAAACAAAGCATTAGTGCAGGCCACATTCTTGTATTTGACACCTAGTGGCACTTGGAGATGCAGACATATGAAATGACGTCACTGTCACATTCTCTCACCACCAGTCACATTCTCACCCCGTTTTACGGTACCTATTGACATTAACAAAATAAAACTGGAGTAAATTAAAATGTCAATGGTGCTTTGTTTTGTTATTTCAGGATTCCAGTACAAGTAGTTTACGAGCTATCGTAGTTTGAAAATTTTAAATGCTGACAGTTGTCTGCCCCATTCAATTGCTTGGTTACGAGGCCATGATGTACTTATATTTGTTTCCTTTACAATACACTGATCCCGTGAGATCTCCGAAGTTAAGCAACATTGGGCGTGGTCAGGAGTTGGATGGGTTGCCACGCGCTGTTGGTGGGGGTAAGGGAATGGAGGAGCGGAAAGGAACTGGCCACCCTACCACACGTAAACTCCGGCTCAGGAACACCTCTGCGGAGGTTCGGACCTCCCTTCGGGCAGAATAACCCTTACCTTACAGTACACTGATTGCATTGCGACTTCCTTGTCAGTTACTTTGTGATAGTTCAAAAAGTAAGACATGGTGGAAGATAGTCTTTACCAATGTTGAAAAAGGCCGTAATGTTAATGGTCTATGGAGAATGCTGGAACAATGCTGTTCGTTCTTGTACTCTATACACGGAACGAAATCCCAACAGAAATCACCCATCTCGACAATTATTTGTAAACCTCTTTAACCAATTACGTGAAACGGGAAGCGTAACATCTGGAAAAAGTAACGGAAAAACGAGTGACTGGAGAAGAGGTTGAAATTAATGTTTAAGCTGCTGTTGCTGTAGATCCGTACGTTAGTTCCCGTGCAATCGCGCGAGGAAGTGGCGTGAGTCAGGCAAGTGTAGGCTACTAGTGATAGGATATTCGATTCATTTTACTAAATCTATTCAGTTCACGTTACTGAATCGATACAGTGATCCAATTCACGGCACACTGGAGTCACCGTTCCTATTACATCTGTGTAGCGTGCACTGATAGGCAGCAGCAACAGCAATCAATGCTCTCTAGTGCCATCTGGTCTTCATTCTATGAACGGCTTTCCTATGTGTCATCCAGCTTTAAGATTCAGGTTTCTCCAGCAGCCACCTCTTCACATCAAGTTTTGATGGTACAAAGTCTTTCTCCCGCAATTACAACTCCATTAAATAAGTATATAATTAGATTTTAAAAATATGTGCACACAGTCATCAACGATCTGCATCTAGGGCTATCGCCCAAGTGGCAGATTCCCTATCAGTTGTTTGCCTAATCTTTTCTTAAACAACTTCAAAAAACTAGGAAATTTCACTCGTGATGAAATGACTGAAGTCTTGTGCTATGATGCAACATACGTAGTGAGAGAATACATATCGAGTGGTTATGAGCATGCCTCGTAGTCACAGGACTAATATCCCAGCCTGATTCTGTCTACTATGTTCATGTTCAATTAACCTAATCACCAGAGGATGTTTTGAAGGTAGAACTCCTGAGGAGTAAATGCATCGGTTAGAAAGAAGGGAAAAGGACGTTAGACTCACTAATCTTCACACATGCCATCGCTCGAACAGATCGTCTTCTGATAGTGTACTCAGACAATGGCACCCAACCTCGTGTTATCTTTTGAATCGACCTGACTGTGCTGGGAGTGAAAAGGAGTGTGGGCTTGTGCAAATAAGATAGGAGTTTAACCCTCCTACAGCAACATGATGGACAAGATTCTGGGAAAGTCTGATTCGCATCCTCAAGGATCTTTCGAGGAATAATCTGGGACACGCTTTCCTCAATTATGAAATGATCACCCTGTTATGTGACTGTGAAGCCGTCATAAACAATAGGCCACTGACTTATTTGTCTGAGAATCCTTCGGAACTGACCCCACTACAGCCATCCATGTTTCTGATTAGCTTTGTTAGTAACGATGTCGTTGATACAGATAATATAGAATATTCTGTTTTAGAAAAGAGGTGGAAGTACCAGCAGCAAGTTACGCAAGGGTTTAGAAACCGATTTAAGAAGGAATATCTTGGGTTTTTACACTCTGCCAAAGGAAACCACACTGATACCTTGCAAGCTGGGGATGTGGTTTTAATTGGAGCAGACAACTGTAAACATCTTGCTTGTATGCTGGCCAGAGTCACTGGTAAGCTAATACCTGAAGAGATGGAGTGACCAGGTGAGCTAAGCTGCGGACGGCAACTAGGGAATGTTTGCGACCTCTACAAAGGCTCTACCCCTTAGAGGTAAACCCTGACATACGTGCGCCTCACCCACCGACACTGATTCGGAAAGAGTAGAAGAGTGACCAGCGGACACAACCCACTGATAGTACGTGAGGAAGACCCATCCAAAGTGATGGACACTGTGAATGTAACTGCAAAATCAATATTTGGACGTACAGTTAAAACCACGTGTCACCAATTTGCAAGGGTGGGAGAATGTTAGCATATGTTGGCAATTCGATGGAACTTATGAAACACGAATTTTGTTTCTCTTTTGTTTTTTATTGTAAATTCTGAGACTTGTAATGACGGAACCTCAGATACAGGTTGTGTTTAAACAAAATACTAGTGGAGCCGTGCTGCTCCGCAGCATTCCTTATAAATTGGTCAGGTAACTCGTCTTGATATGCCTGTCGCAGTCATATTATTCTGCCTGCTCTCGTCAATAGTTTTATGAACATTTAATACCGGTAATGTAGTTTATAACAGTTCTTTCCACAAAATATTCTCTGTGCTTTGATCATTCGGCCGTATCTGGATCTTAACATTTTCAAACGATCTTACCCGAGATAGTGCAACATAAAATTGGCCGTGGCTGATACTGGGGTTCGAGTAAGTGGACACCCAATTTTTCAAGAGTTTGTCCCTGCGTTTCATTAATGGTTATACAGACTTGATACATTCACGTCTGTACGTACGTATAGACCGTTTTCTCTTAGCAGCATTTAAGTTACTATCTTCGCACTTTTTAGCGACAGATTTACACCCTAGTGCTGAAGCGGTCGACCTCGGCAATCTGCGAGATTCATACTGGCAATCTTTGAAACACAAACTATGAATCGCTTATGCATCGCTGTACGACGTCTGGCGTACACTTTACGTACTAGTACTGTTGTTACCACCGCCGTCTCGATCCTCTTATACTGCCTGCTCTATGCCACTAGTTTAACACAGGAAGGCGCGACTACCAATAGTTCTCCAAATCGCCGTAAGAGTGCAGCAGTAGACGCACAATCTTCGCTGTCAGTGTGGGTGTAGCACTGTATTATTGGTGCATGAATGTGTGTGAAAACCTGAGTTATTTTGTACAACGAGTAAACGTGTCTGGTCACTTTCGTTCGTACAAGATATATTTTGAATAGAACTGTGAAATGAATTAATCATGTTATGTTTATAGATATTTCAAAAGTGATTTTAAGGTGTTGGTACATGTTTCTTTCCGTTCGTGCAAGGTATATTTTCGTAGAACTGAAACTTCAGATTCTTTCCCCGAAATATTCAACTGGTTTATACTATGTTGCCAATCTCAGCAAGGTTGTTCGCAGCCAGAAAATATACGACTCCATGAAATACAGTCTAGAAGAGAATTGAGAGAAAAGCGGCTGTCGGCTTTATCTAGGCAAGGACCTAATGAAGGAAGTAATTGGATATCCTCAGATTACTCTCGCATCTGTGCCTTTACACCTTATTTCAGAATTTGATGGAGCCTCCGCGGCTCAGGCGGTAGACGCCGGCCTCTCACCGCTGCGTTCTGTGGTTCAAATCCCGGTCATTCCATGTGAGATTTGTGCTGGACAAAGCGGAGTCGGGACAGGTTTTTCTCCGGATACTCCGATTTTCCCTGTGATATTTAATTCCAGAAACACTCTCGAATATCATTTCATTTCATCTGTCATTCATTAATCATTGCCCCGGAGGGGTGCGACAGGCTTCGCCAACCGGCACAATTCCTATCCTCCCTGCTAGATTGGGGCTTCATTCATTCCATTCCTGGCCCGGTCGAATGACTGGAAAGAGACTGCGGATTTTTTTCCAGAAGGTGATTAAAGCCGTGGAGGATAGTGGATTCCTTGCGATAAAAATTGTGACGGACAATCACTAAACGCCTTCATGTTTAGACATTTTGGACAACCTCAGATATCCAGACGATAATATTCCAATCAAACTAGAAACAGGAAATCAAATCCTAGCTTGCGGGTACTAGGTTCGTGTTGTTGAAGAGAGGATGGAGTGTGACATTTGTGTCAGCAACATCTCACTGCCTAGAGCTTCGACACCTCTAAATGGAACTGATTATACATCAGGACAGAGGAGGAGTTCGATACCCAAAACCTAGTTTTGTTGCTCTGGTGAAGCATCTCTAGGAGTTCGTTTAAACTGATGTGCCCTATTGTCGAAGTCCTTCAAGCGTATGAGCGTAATACGAGGACTTGCGACGTCTTTCCTTTCAGAATACCGGGCGAGTTGGCCGTGCGGTTAGGAGCGCGCAGCTATGAGCTTGCATCCGGGAGATACTGGGTTCGAACCCCACGGTCGGCAGCCCTGAAGTTGGTTTTCCCTGGTTTCCCATTTTCACACCAGGCAAATTCTGGGCTGTACCTTAATTAAGGCCACGGCCGCTTCCTTCCCATTCCTAGGCCTTTACTATCCCATCATCGCCATAAGACCCATGTGTATCGGTGCGACGTAAAACAAATATTTAAAATCTTTCAGAATGTGTTTTGTTACAGTGTGAGGTCAAAGAACATCAGCAAAATGTTAGTGATATTATCCTAACCAAGTTCGTAAGACCTCTATTTGATATTGCGTTGGCAAGAACACAAAAAGTACGGTACCACTCCAAGCCTTCGTCCAAGAAAATCTTTAAATTGTGCATGAAGAGGCCAACTGCGACTTCGTGCAGGTAATATTGCCGATATTTAATATTACTGATGTATTTTACGAGCTTCAGTGAACATATGACCATACTGCCTAGTGTTTTGTAGGCTGTCGTCATTAGAATAAGTTTAGACCATTGTGCGTCTATGTCTGCCATCTAGCGGAGAAATTTTGTCGTAGCGTAGTCGCAAAAAGGCTCGCATAGAGCAGGCAGTATAGGAGGATCGAGACGGCGGTGGTTGTTACTTACACAGCACAGCCAAACTAAAGAATTCACTCTAGGAATAAGATTCGCATCGAGAAATGTTATATAATGTTATATAATGTGTGTGTGACACAGTAGTTAGCTTAAAATAACAAAGGTTTAGAAAATTCATATCGATCGATCATATTATCGATTCAATTCAGATTTCATTTCCATTCAGTTGGCAGTACTAGCGGAACCGGAAGGCCTCCCTCCTTACTCCTCAAACCCATACACAAATCTATCGCTAAAAAGTGCGCAGATAGTATTAGGTACGTTCTGCCGTCTGTTGAGTATATTCAGAAGCTTGGGAAGGTCAGAGAATCAAAGATTATCTAGCAGAGAATAATATTCTTACATCATCAGAAGTGTATACTCTCTGGTTTCAGAGGTAGTAATCAAACATGGCTGCATGCAATGGCATTGCTAAGGATGAAAATCACATACAGTGTATCAGAATATTAATTAAAGTGTTAGTAACTTAGGAACCCACTAACTACAGAATGTATTGCGAGTTAGGGTAAGTCTTCGCCTGCAATTATTGGAGTGATCATTTAATGATTTAATTTCATGATTACTCAAAGTTGGCTAAACTTACCGACATATCAATGTCTCATGATTCACCGGCAGGTAATTCCGGAGAGGATAAAGGAGAAATGAAGCAAATCGGTCCAGTAGAACGGACGGACGGATTTGCCAAAGCTGTTTTTAGTAAACCATTTTAATACATAGTAGATGACTTATTGTGTAACAAATATTAACAGTACATGTATTAAAGGTAGTGAATGCAAATAATTAAATGTTCGGAGTATTTACTACAGAACTGTTTGATATTCCTTTCATTCTGTTTTGGAGAGGTTTTGTCCTACCATTGTCTAGAGTGTCCTGGGTTCGTTTTCCGATCCAGTGTTGTTTTTTCTTTACTTGTGTTCGGTTCATATGCATCTGTATTATGTTAATGTTAAGAGGTTAGACATAAGAAAAATGGAATTAATTTAAGTGGTCGTGGAACATTTTCTCCCAGTGTCGAAGAGAGATTTTTTAATTACCCGCGCATTCACGATTATTATTTGAGATGAACTCGTCTTAAATCATGGTAAATCTTCTCGGTAAAAACCTTTTAACAATTTCTGGTCGCAGACTCGCCTCCGAGCAAAGGTCTATCGGACCAAATGTACAGTTTTTGTAAGTGTTTGTTTCTTTTCACCACGCTTAATAAATTTTGTCTCAGCAGTTTATAAGGGTTCTAATATGCAGTAACGTAGAACATCCCTATATTCTTCCTGCGCTTAAGCCTGTAAGTTTGGACATTCGCATCCATTTTAACGAATAGATGAAGCCGAATAATAATTATACAGGGCATGGAGACGAGTGCGATGGAACCTCGCACGGGCCATATACAGATTCCACATGACGCTTGCATTTTCGGCATCATTTGTAGGCCCTATTATACGGTTTCAGTACCAATACACAAAATACATAAAATCTATAAATAGCAAATAAATGCTATACGGCCTAAATTGTTAACACATCCGCCTAGCGTGATCATATGAACACGGCACTTGCCGATGAAACTGTGAGAAGTACGAGCTTAATATTATGTAGTTGTGGACTTGAAACGATTTAGACGAATTCCAAAGAAAGGGAAGGAAAAAATAATTTCGGCGTTTTAAGTGGGCGGATGGTGCCAGATACGCCGCTTAATACAAACGAGTCAACTCCTGTGGGCTAAAAGCAGTGTGATGACGGCAGTTCACTTGCCTAGATGATGCTTTCCTAGCATGATCTTGGACAATTAATATCACGGCAATACTTGGATAGCATGCGCTGCCAAACATGTTGACGCTCTTTCCAGATGAATACGGTATCCATCAATGCCTCCACCACACCGCGTTAGGGAGGTGCATTAATTTTAACTTCATTCCTGGCATGGTAACTCACCTGATTTGAACCCGTTAGAGCATATCTGGAAATATTTCAATCGCCAGGCTAGCAGTGCTGAGCCAAAACCTAAAAATCAGAAAGACCTCATTGGTTTGTTGCAATCCGGAATGGACACAGTGGATTCGTTCCGTCGACTAACTACAGTCCATGCAAGGACGCGAAGGCTCGTGTCATTTTTAGAAACCATCAAGAAGGCAGATCTATGGACTCTATAACAATTCTCCATATTGATGATTTTCGACCATGAACATATAATATTTTGAGAGGGCGGCTGATCACCACCTTGTTTTGTCCCTTAATGCGACAAATATAGATGATGATGCTTGTTGTTTAAAGGGGCCTAACATCTAGGTCATCGGCCCCTAATGGTACGAAATGGTATGACAATTTAAAAATCCATAATCCTCCACTGACCAGAATTCGAAAACGTGAGGACGAAGAATGAATGGATGGATATGAAGTTAAAACAATCGGTGGATCCGACCCGCAATGCCCCACATTCCCAGAAACTTAGCGTTAAACTATAGTATTACTGACCAAGGGACAGCTTCTAAAGCACATTACCGACTCGATGATGCTTGTAGTCGAAACAGGTCCAAAATTCAGGTCATCGGCCCCTCATAATGGTACTTATCTAGGAAAATAGAACCATGCTATGTGTCCTGTTGCGGTGCAAATCAAAAGCAGCGTAGACTCGCGGTATTCCACACAGTATGGTACTATGCACAAATGCACAGGTAATGAAAATCGCACAGGTATCACAGACCTATGGTGTTTCGGACACTGCGGCGCTACTTACAGGCAACGCAAACCTATGGCGTTCCTCACATAAGTGGACTAAACACAGGGACTAGCACTATCCCGTGGTGTTCCTCACAGAGTGGGTACTAAACATAGGCAAGGCAGAACCATGGTGTTGCTCATATAGGGGTACGAATCACAGGTACTGTAAAAGCCGCCAACGCACTCTATTGCTACTAATCACAAACCTATTGTGTACCTAACATAGTGCTACTATGCGCAAGTATAAGCGACCCATGGTGTTCCCCGCGTGGTGGTACTAATTACAAGTAGTATCATGGTTCTAATTTTATCATCCCTTGGTAGCCCTTTTTAGTCGCCTCTTACGACAGGCAGGGGATACCGTGGGTGTATCCTTCGTCTGCGTCCCCCACCCACAGGGAGTGGTGTTTGGTCCGTGAGAGGTATTTTATTTCCCTCAAGTCCGCCGCCAAGCCGGTTAGGACCCCCTATCCGCCATCTGGGACGCGCCACGTGGGAGTATCACCTCTCCCCCTGCTACGCCAGCGTAGTAGGTTCGAGGGCGACAAATATCACCGCCACTACAAATCTGAATCAAGCTACTTCATGATACAAGGGATAACAACTGCATCCAACATATTGAGATACTTGTGTTCACCAGTTACAATATTTAGAATACGCATCCTATATTAGATATGAGTCTTATTCGGTAATAATAATAATAATAATAATAATAATAATAATAATAATAATAATAATAATAATAATAATAATAATAGCGTGTGGTCTTCGGATAGGCCTGGTGCAGGTCTTACGAGCTGAACTCTATGAGCGGCCTGAGCGTCTGTGAGAATGGGGTCTTACCAAGGTTGAAATAACCAATGAAGATTAAAATTCCCGACTCGGCCGGGGTGAACTCGGGACCCTTTGGACCGAATGCAACCATCCTAACCAGTTATCCACAGAGCCGGCAACCCTCTCCCTCAGTTCGGACGGTTGTAGTGAGTACGCCAAAAAGTGCCTTCAAAAGATTTTAAAACATTCATACATTAACGTTGTTTGAATTCTTTTCTATTGGCTAGTCAGTGAAATGGTATGAAGACTTCCCTCATGCCTTCAAAGCATGTCTGAGATAGTAGTTTGTGAAGAGTAGTACGGTATTCGGCATATTTCAACAGTTAAAACTTCTAAAATAAGTCTGGGATCGTCTATCGCAAACTGCGTATTATAGCTTTATCCCCACGTGGAGCTATTAACGTTGAGAAATTACTTATTAACTTCGAAAACAAAATAAAATAATAAAAAATTGCAAAAATAAGTACCTCAATATTTCCCAGGCAGACGTTGTCACTACTATTTACCTCTACGAACTAATTACCATTATATGCATAAGAATATGCTAACACATCGTAATTTGAAGCAGTACATCAATTATTAGGAATTAATTAAAGGGAACATCCGTTTGCAATAGAAAATGTCTTTCTCATAGGGTCACAAACCTGTTCTTCCTGTACATTATTAATGATTTCGTTCAGGCATTATAATTTTGTCAGAATAATAGCCTGGAAGGACTTGCATCAACTTATAGCATAATACTTTTTCCTTAAACTCACCAGTGACACTATAATGACCGAAGTTAAGGGATAAGATGGTATGTAATCTATTACTTCTGAAGAAAATAAAACACGAACCTTTATAATAATCTCTCAATTCACAGATACATTTTGTACCTGCTCAAACGTAATTCATCAAATAATAATAATAATAATAATAATAATAATAATAATAATAATAATAATAATAATAATAATAATAATAATAATAATAATAATATAGTACCGGGCGAGTTGGCCGTGCGGTTAGGGGCGCGCAGCTGTGAGCTTGCATCCGGAAGATAGTGGGTTCGAACCCCACTGTCGGCAGCCCTGAAGATGGTTTTCCGTGGTTTCCCATTTTCACACCAGGCAAATGCTGGGGCTGTACCTTAATTAAGGCCACGGCCGCTTCCTTCCCACTCCTAGCCCTTCCCTATCCCATCGTCGCCATAAGACCTATCTGTATCGGTGCGACGTAAAGCAACTAATAATAATAATAATAATAATAATAATAATAATAATAATAATAGTGGTACAACTTACAGAGGGGAGTGGTTGCGCTTGTCTGCATTCGGATGGTTTTCTGTGGTTTCCCGTTTTCACTTCAATGCAAAAGCCGGGGCAGTTCCCATTCGTAATCCACAGCCGATTCCCTCCACTTTCTTATCCAGTTTTATTCAGCAACATTAATTTCATTAGCTCCTCGACTAAGGTCGGCGTCAGGAAGGACATCTGGCCGCAAAAACATGCCATAGAATGCCATCTCACCTCATCGCCGACCCAGTATAAGGGAAATGGACTAAGGGATAGACATAGAAATAACGGTATTACTTGTAATAATATTTCTTGACTTGATTTGCTGGCTCTAATTAAGATATTATGAGCTACAATAGTGCTAAATGTGAATGCTGCAACGAAATAACTTTTCCACACTTTGAAGTATTCATCATGCAGAGACAGCACAGAAGGGCAGATCCGTTGTTTTTGGAAACTTCGATTTACCCTTCCTAAAGACAGCGTCGAATGTACAGAAAAGTTTTCTTTGTTCTATACATGAGCTTAAGATGTGCCCATTAAGGCCAAAACAGCTTCTGTGGGTATCCTGCCGGACCTCCATACGAAGTCTGCAGGCCTATCTTGCTTTAAACAAAGGATTGAAAGTTTAGAGGACCCTTCTATCATTAATGCATAGCGTCGGTAGTCTAAAGGGAAAAAAAATACGATTCCAAGAAAGAGAAATTTCACGTGAGGGGCAGAGGGACATCTGAACGAAATTTCGCAAAATATGCCAACTGTTCGTATTTCACTAGTTCTTCTTACCAACTAGTGGCAAAATTTTCGCCATCTATAGCAGCGTAGGTAGCAACAACCAATAGAAGCACTGTCAAATGGTGAAAACAGATCATTTCATCATCACTTGTAACCAAGGTTGAGTCCCAGCGTACTCACTCCGCATTCTGTGCTGGTTTTTAAAAAAAATGTTACACAGCATGCATGCAATACTGAGCTGAGATTACTAATAGCATCCAGACTTAAATGCGTCCACGTAAGTTTCAGTTCCACTGGGAAACGAGGTAAACAACGTTGGTATGAAAATTCATCTGGGAATAATTTCCTGTTCACCTGAATAACGCCTAGTCCATACTCAACCTGCGCGTCGTGATGAGGATGAAATGATGATGGAGACAACACATGCACCCAGCCCCCGTGTCAGCGAAATTAACCAATTATGGTTAAAATTCCCGACCCCGCCGGGAATCGAACCCGGGACTCCTGTGACCAAAGGCCAGCACGCTAACCATTTAGCCATGGAGCCGGACCGCAGAGAAGATTACAATTCGCCTTGGAGCATGATCCGAGATACAGCCCCAATGTAGAAGTAATCTGTGAAACGAAGAATCAAGAAATCAGATAGATGACACTTACTATAGACCAGACTAGACGCAATTAAAATAAATGTAGGAATTTCTATGTTAGCACAATGTATGCTCTGAAGCTACCATCCTTTCCATCACATATCTTCCAATTATGGCTCGATCCAAGTATTTAATCAACTTGACGAATAAAAATCACATTCCTTTCTGTTGAAAGCTGGAATATATAACAGTAACAAAACTATACGCTGAAGAGGATACCCTTACATTTCCGTAATTTAATTTCATCCTTTCACACGTTGTGATTACAACAATATTTCCATCAGATTGTCACTTGCCAACAAACGATCACTCATTCCGTTTGAAGAGTTTGTCAGCGTGAACGTTTCACAATAAACAATCCCATTTATGTCATTGAGATTAATATCATGGAGGGAACTCAATTCGATTAGTACAATGCCGTCGGCCAATTTGAAAGATTTGCCGTTCTTAATTTTGAAAACAACATCATGTTTAAATATAGATGAAATACACATAACAAGTTAAAGAAGTTAGCAATACGCAACACACAAAATTATCTCCCTAAAATCGATCATTCTTCTATTTAAAAAAAAGTTTTCCAACAGTTGCTGTGCATTACTTTCATTATGGTACTAATATTTCTGCTCTTGAAGATCCAGATACTTTTCACAATATATTTTTATAAGTAAGTATTTCTACCTGAATCTTGAAACTATTAAAAGGAACAATACGTCAACTAAGAAAGCAAAATGTAAACGTAAGTTCTATTTAAGAACAACTAATACTACTACTAATAATAATATTATAATAATAATTAATTTGGTTAGGCTACGCGCAGAACGCAGGTTTTATGTTCCGGTTCGATCACAGCCTTGGGAGAGTAGTTCATGAAATGTGGAAAGCGCACAGATCTTATTATATTTAAACTAGCAGTTTCCCGAAGGCTCCGCCCGCAATGTACAAAGTATGGTGTTGTTCGTTACTATCCTCACGGATGTATTTGCAAAGTTTCGAGTTAATGAAATAAAGCACAAGATCTGCTGTAGTAATAGAATGTAATATTATGTCAACAAAACACTTGAAAATACATCACACAAAGAAATTAAATTAAACGTCCCTTGGAACAACATTACGCACCGAACTGTTAAAAATGTCCTTCAAAGATCTTCGTCATGGAGACAAATGTACTCATAACTTTTCTCAGAATCTACCAATTTAAGCCTTTATTACCTCAAAAGAAAGCGCTTGATCCACTGAGTGTTTTAACCAAAACGAACTGCGTATCTCAATTAGAACGAAAGATATGATTGCTTCAATAGAAAAAAATGAAATGAGACGTCAAATTGAATGTGCACTCATAACTTTCCTCAGAATCAACCAATTTGAATAGTTAAGAGCTGAAATGAAAGAGCTTGATCCACTGAGTGTTCTTAAGCCAAAACGAACTCTGTATCTCAATTAGAACCAAAGATGTGATTGCTTCAAAGAGACAAAAAGTTTGAACAAATCAAATAATTTGAGGAAGGCGGAAGTTAAGTGATTTATAGTACCCGATGATAAATCTGTGCATGAATACCTTTCAGTTAAAAAGAGAATGAAGGAAATCGACCGGATAGAATGGCCGGACTGACTGACTTTTTTAGTTTTCATAAATTTGTTTAATATATAGATGTAAAATGTTTCATTTCGCAGCTTGAGATAGTTCAGTCATTTTGCCATTTACTTGTGAGTGAAAAGTACCTGATAACCTGTTCTACTGGCGTGTCTTCAGTTATATGCATAACTGTAATTATTTCGAGTTTGCGTAAAAACTGTATGAAGAAATCCAAAGAGAAAGCATACCTAAAATAGACGCTGAGGTGATAATGTTAAAAAAAAACCACAGAATATATATGCATCCTATAATAATGACTGTAGGGTAAAGAAGTTGAGATCCGAACTCCTGAGGAAAGTAGGCATCGGCTAAAAAGAAGGGAAACGGAAATTAGACTCACTAGCCTTCACACATCTAATAACGTTGGGGTCGAAAAAAAACAACAGAAATTGTCCAAAGGAGGTTAGAGTAAACACATATGCGCAGTGTTTCTACTACAACAGGCTACAGCAAAGAATAAGGAAAACTTCGTATTCACAGGCAAAAGTAACTTCACAATCCTAAGAATTATTATCCTAATACGTGGTATGGGGAAAATAGAACGCTGAAATTAATTAGGTCATCGAACGGTGTTACTTCCCAAAAATATATAATACAGTAACTAAGAACAAATGTATATGTACTATTACTATTTGTTAAATTAATATTATTAATAATAATGTTATTTGCTTTACGCCCCCTAACTACTTTTACGGTTTTCGGAGACGTCGAGGTGCCGGAATGTTGTCCCTCAGGAATTCTTTTACGTGCCAGTAAATCTACCGACACGAGGATGACGTATTTGAGAACTTTTAAATACTACCGGACTGAGCCAGGATCGAACCTGCCAAGTTGGGGTCAGAAGGCCAGCGCCTCAACCGTTTGAGCCACTCGGCACGGCTTATTATTCATTAATATTATAACTATCAATGTATTACGGTGATTAGTACACCAGGCAAGGCGTCCATTGGCATTTTGGAAAGGAGGGTGCAATCAATGATGAAGAATAAGTTGGATGAAATCCAGAGTGGTTTCAGACCACAGGACCAGATTTTCAGTATACGCCAGGCACTTGAAGAATTCTAGGAGAGGAACAGACAGTTATGCTTATGTTCCGTAGATCGAGAGAAGACATGAGTAACAAGGACAAATACACTAAGTGCCCAAAAGCCACGGGAAAGGGTGTCCCATTAGAAAATGTGCCGTGTTTGACCACCGAGCGTTGCGGCTTGCTGCGGCGTAGCTGAGTAGTCTGTCACAGACACCAGTGTCGTGAAGAAGGCAACGCGTCGCGAGTTAACTGACTTTGAACGTGGGGTGATCATCGGCGTACAGCGCATGGGTCATAGCATTGGGGAGATTACACGAGAATTCGTACTTCCGAGGTCAACAGTGGGGATCTTCAATATCGAAGAGAGAATATTACTACCCGCGTAAACCGGTGCACGGAAATACCACAGGTGTTTAACGAACGGACTTCACGCCGCCTCCGCAGAACCATACTGGGCGTTCGACGGGCTACTGTTTGTCAGATCAGTGCCCAGTTGAATGGTGGGAGTCAGAAACCCATTTCTACCACGACTGTAAGGAGACAACTATACCGCATAGGCTTCACCAGCCGACGACCAACTCGTGTCCCTTTGCTGACAAGACACAGAGCTCAACGACGTGAATGGGCCCGCGAACATCGGCAATGGACCATGGAACAGTGGCGGCATGTGGTATGGTCCGATGAATCCCGGTTCCAGTTGTATCTGGTGTTCTCATGGTCGCAATTAGGCCCCATTCACCGGCTGCGGGGAGCAATGACATGTGCACGTTATGTGGACATTCTTTCAGATAATCTGCATCCCTTTCTGGCCCTAGAGTACCTTGATAGAGATGCCATGTTTCAGCAGGACACTGCGCCATGTCACCGCTCTGTGGTGGCACGCAGGTGGTTGAAGGAGCACTCCAGTGAAGTTACGACCATGGATTGGCCCTTTAGATCACCTGATCTTAATCCAATCGAGCATTTATGGGATCCTGTTGGTGTACGCTCCAGAAACCCCGCACCAACTACGCAAGACCAATTGTGGGTAGCAGTGCAAGATGCGTGAGTCCTGATCCCTCCAGAACGATTCCAACACCTTGTAGAGTCGATGCCTTGTCGTATTACTGCCGTTTTCAGGGCTCGCGGAGGAGCAACTCGTTATTAAACATCACATTCAGTGTCTTCCCATGACTTTTGGCCGCTCAGTGTATGTTAGCCGTGCTGAGTGATTATGGGATTAGGGGTAATTACAGGAAATCGAAGACATTTATGTTGAAATCGGGCTGCAATAAGAAAGGATGGCAGAATGAGTTCTTGATTCAAGATACTTAGAAGGGCAAACTTACAGTGATGCATGGATCATTTACTGAATGGTATAAAAGGGCAGGGAAGGATTCAGTTAGCCCTTCAGGGTGGGAAATAAAAACGTTTCTAGTAAAATAGTAGTAGATCAGTTAGTAAGCAGTTGTGCCTATGCTGACTACTTGGTCTTAATAGCAGACTGTGTTGAAAGCCTGCAGTCTAATATCTTGGAGCTTGAAAAGAGGTGCAGCGAATATGATATGAAAATTAGCATTTTCAAGACTAAAGTGATTGATGTATGTAGGGAAGAAACCTGACTGTAGGCAAAGTAGAAAATAAGAAACTGTAACAGGTGGACCATTACAAGAATTAAGGATGTATATTTTCCCAGGATGGTAGAATATCGAAATTGAATCACGGTGAAGCAAAGCTAATGCAGTGATCTCGCACTTGCGGTAAATGTTGTTCTGTAAGAAAGAAGATAGTTCTCGGACGAAACTATCTTTACATCGGTTTGTTTTCATAGAGACTTTCCTGCACGGGAGTGAAAGCTGGGTGGACTCGGATTGTTTACTCCTAAGTGCAAAGTAATAATAATAATGTTATTTGGTTTACGTCCCAGTAACTACCTTTTTACGATGTTCAGTTCGAAGTAACAGGCATGAAATGACCGAGAAAAATTGCTGGTACAAACAGACGGAAACAATGGCAAGAGATAATCGAAATAAGTGGACATAGGCTAAATTAGGAATAAACTCCATGGATGAAGCAGTACGTATAAACCGGCTTCGGCGATGCGATCATAGGAGGGGACCAAAGCAACGATGGTTAGATTCAGTTTTTATTGATTTAATGGTAAGAGGTGTGGAACCAAACGAAGCCAGAGACCTAGTTGCGAATAGCGGATTGTGGAGGCGTTTAGTTAATTCACAGAATCTTGCAGACTGAACGCTGAAAGGCATAACAGTATATTGAAAATGTAATATTACAGTGGTCATCGCATTAGCATTGTACTGATACTAATAAATGTTTATTTATTTGTTTGGTTCTCAGCCCGAAGACAGGATGGATCCTCAAATAGCACCATCAAAAGTACTGTGGTTATAGGGAAACCGCAAAAACCGACGGCGGCGCCAAAATGAGGGGTACTAGGTAAGATAAGGGGTGAGGTGCTACTACTGTAGACAAGTACGTAAAAACTAGGTAGTAACAACATGACCACCTCGCGTCAGTAGATTTACCGGCACGTAAAATAATTCCTGGGGTACAAAATTCCGGCATTTCGGCGTCTCCGAAAAGACCAAAAGTAGTTAGTGCGACCAATAAATACTAATAAATCAATTTTAAATAGGTAGCGAGCATTAACTTCGCAGTGAAAAAAAGATCAAGTAGAATAAGAATTAGAGAATATTCGTCCACCAAAGATAATGTTTTACCTGCCACGAAAGAGCGTGAATGAAGGAAGGAGAGCAAGAGATAAAGGAGAGAGATGAGTGTTATTGATCATCAAACTCTGTGGCTCACAGATCCAATCTTGGGGTCGCCCTCTACGTCGCTACATGTCCTGTTTACCCACAGTCAACAGTGCTCTCTAAACAATAAATACAGTATCCAGTGTTCGGGAGATAGTGGGTTCGAACCCCACTGTCGGCAGCCCTGAAGGTGGTTTTCCGTGGTTTCCCATTTTCACACCAGGCAAATGCCACGACCACGGCCGATTACTTTCCACTCCTAGCCCTTTCCTGTCCCATCGTCGCCATAAGACCTAACTGTGTCGGTGCGACGTAAAGCAACTTGAAAAAAAAAATCCATGTGAGGTCGCCGGGTGCCAATATGTTACACCACCACCACCACCACCACCACTGTGTACTCGTTACAAATATACCTCATTATTAGTGTTTTCAAACGCCCACTTTTTCCATACAAAAAAAAAAAAAAAAAAAAACCAACCAGGGCATGCTGTGAGACAGCGGTCATTTTATATCATGTAGAAATCCTGCGGTCAGAGGAAGGAGGATGTGGCCTAGTTTTCTCGCTTCCTGGCAAGCGTTGTACTTCTTTCATCGTTGCTGTCTCTTCTTCATTTAATTTGCTCCGAAAGGGAAAGAACGATATTTAATATAAAGCTGACTTATCTCCGTGAACTAAGTGTAAACAGAGATGCAGTTATGTTAATAGTAAACAAAACTCGGTAACATTAGATGTCGTCTCCTGTGAAAGTTTGTATCTTTGGAAACGGAATCTTAACAGATCGTTTCTACAGTATATAGAATAGAATACAATAGAACAGAATAGGAATGGACTAACCTACTCCCACCCCCACCCAGTTCCTGATAGTCAGAAACCGAGGAGAGATTATTTTTATTGGCAATTAGGCATATACCTATTACAGCCAAAACTAACACAATTTGAAAGAAATACACTACGGAATACATACCAATAAACATAAATACTATCCGTAATATAAAACAGAAGATATATAAAAGAAGACAATATAAACTGAGCAAGATACCAAAAAGTAAACTTACTATCTATCGACAATAATCATACTTTTGAGTCAGAATCCCGTGTTGAGTACATGCAGTTATGAAACCTCATACTCCTTGGATGTCAATGTAACTTCGTACACGTATGAACCTAAATGATTTATAGTTGCAACTCTCTGTGACAGGTAGAACGGCCAACATAATGTTCTTCGTGTTTAGTGTTGTTACCAGGCCTGGTAGGGTATATAAGGAGCATGAACCACGTCAGATATTGAGTGATCACTGAAGGACAGGAAGATGCTTCGTACTCGTGTAAGACAGTGAATCAGCACCTGACAGAGTTTGAAAAGGGGCCTCACTGTGGGTCTCCATTTGGCCGGCTGCTTGAATCGTGAAATATTCGGTTTGTGGGGCATTCGGATGTGACAGTGGCCCGATGTGTGACTGAATGGGAACATGAGAGCATGCATACTCATCGTTAAGGTTCCGGTCAACCCGTATGACCACCACAAGAGAATATCAAAGCACACTGTAACCCCTTCACACCTGCAACTGTTATCCGAGAACAAGTAATGGACTCCCTGCAACATTCTGTGCCATCCCGAACCATTGGTCGGAGACTAGCAGCAGCCGGACTAGGCAATTACCGCCCCATGCGTACGCTGTCGTTAATACCACACCACACCACACCACACCACAACACAACACAACACAAACGGCTACGTCTGGAGTAGTGCCGTAACCGGGAATCATGGACTGCTGATGAATGGCGTTGCACTGTGTTCGGGGATGAATCGCGGTTCTGTGCTATCCCAGATGATCATCGTCTAGCAAGTATGGCGGTGACCTGGAGAGAGGTCTCATTCTTCCAATGTTTTGGAGAGGCACAGTGGTGTTGCTCCTGGTGTCATTGTGTGGGAAGCCATCGTGTATGATTTCAGATCATGGCTGTTAGTAACTGACGGTACGTCACGGACATCCTGCATCCTCAAGTTTTACCTCTCATGCGACAGTATCGAGGTGCAATTTTTCAACAGGACAATGCTCGTTCACACACGGCGCGTGTCTCTATGAACTGTCTGCGTGATGTTGAGGAAATCCCGTGGCCAGCAAGATCCCCAGATCTATCCCCGATAGAACATGTGAGGGACCAGCTAGGATACCAACTCCGTTCCAGTGCCAGTATCCAGGATATCAAAGACCAGTTACAACAGTTGTGGGTCAGCTTGCCTCAGGAAACCATACAGCAGCTTTATGACAACCTTCCCAACCGAATCAGTTCATGCATTCAGGCCAGAGGGGGTGCAACGTTATACTCATAAATTGGCTCGTACTGCCAAGTTATTTGTAAATGTGACTCGATTTTGTAATCACTGAAATAACATCGCATACCCTCTCAACACGTGAAGTTTCATTTCGTTTCCTCCTCCCATTCTGGGTGCTTCAACCGTTTTGTCAGGCAGTGCATTTCATTCTCTACACAGACATGAAACTATCAACAAATTAATTTAACTTAAAAACCACCTATTCGATACTTTATTTTTTGCCTTGGACAAAATTAAAAATACATTAGCACACACAGAACATGTTTCGACCACTTAGTGATCATCTTCAGCTGTATAAAGATAGCTTAGATGAAAACATTTGGACAGTAAGCACATTAAACCTTAAAACTATGTCCCATGGGATCCTAAAAACTATTGGTCTAGGTGCACTAAAGGAAAGGGGGGGGGGGGGGATTGGGGGTAAGGTAATGTGTGGATGATACTTAAATTACAATTCGCGTCTACAATTGTGTTTAAAAACTTATTAACTAATACACATATTTAAAATATGTAAAAATACACTTTTCGTAATAACACTAGATTACAAACACTGACTTTTTTATTTATGCCACCTACTGTTATTACGAAAAGGATTTCACCATAGACGCTTTTAAATATTTTAAATATGGTTCATGTTTGTGGATTACTGTGGTCACGTCCTAGTTCGTGAACCATGGGCAACGGCTGAATGGCCTAGTAAGTGGTCCCGAGAGTCGGGATACCAGTTGCTATGGAATGGGAGTGGGCATCTCGGACATATTCTGAGTCATGGCCCTCCTTGTGCTCAGGCGGCTAGGACTATACAATTCACCGGTGGTCCATAACCCGTTAGAGGAGAGATCCTCACTTGGGCTATGTGCAAGTAGGGTAGCATCCTGCTTCATGAATTTACCGAGCTCAGAACATTTTAAGCAAGCCTCGGACCTATGGGAGTAACGGAGTCCCACTCCCATTTGACAGGCGAGGGACTCCTTGGAAACAACTTGGCGAACGAAATGGAATTCGATGGGGAGCTATCAATATTAATGGGGCTTATGGAAGAAAGAAAGTAGAACTGGCTGAGTCAGCAAAGAGGATGCATCTGGATGTGGTTAGACTCGGTTTCTAACGATTTAAAGATAAGAGGTGTAAAACTAAATGAGGCCGCAACACTAGTTGTAAATCGAGGATTGTGGCGACTTTTAGTAAATTCACAGAGGCTTGCAGACTGAACGCTGAAAGGCATAACAGTCTATAATGATAATGTATGTATGTAAATATGTATATTAGTTAATAAGTTTTATAAACACAATTGTAGACGCGAATTGTAATTTAAGTATCATCCACACATTACCTTACCCCCAAACCTCCCCCCCCCCCTCTCCTTTCTTTTAGTGCGCCTAGAGCAATAGTTTTTAGAATCCCATAGGACATAATTTTAAGGTTTAATGTGCTTACTGTCCAAATGTTTTCATCTAAGCTATCTTTATACAGCAGAAGATGACCACTAAGTGGTCGAAACATGTTCTGTGTATGCTAATGTATTTTTAATTTTGCCCGAGGCAAAAAAATGAAGTATCGATTAGGTGGTTTTTAAATTAAATTTTATTGATTGTACTCATCGATACGGCCATGAGGTGGACGGCTTGCGACATGAAACTAATTAGTAATTTTCCGTATATTATTTTCAACACAAATTTGGCCAATTTTTAAACATTTCTACAGTAGGCTTACATAGCCAACACCATTTAATACTACAAGTTTTCAGGTAAACGCTTAAATGAGACATAAAACAAATTGCAAATTGCAAATGCAACAAAATTGGAAATTAAAATGCAGGTGAACAAAGGATGTTTATGTAAAAACAAATATATAGTTTCACTGATCTTAGAAACCGACATAACTAAGATCATCTGCGAAAGGATCACCGGTTCTGAGTCGGAGATTCCCGATGTGCTGTAGACTACAAAAATCTACATGTAAATGAAGAAGTAATTCCACAAATTACGAATTCGTTTGTCATCAACAAATTAATCTGGCCATTTATTTCCCACGAGAAATTTCCCATCAGCATTTCAGTAGTGCACGTAAGATGCGCTGGTGTTCAACTTTTACACTAGCTAAATACCTGTGCTTCGCAACAGTGTTTCCGAAAATAAATAACAGAATAGTTTATTTGAGAAGTTTTAAGTATATCAAACAAAAGCTTTGGTGTTTAGAACCTGAAGTGTACAAATGAGTCACTGAGTATAGCTGAGAATATAAAACGAACTTTGTTCCGTAATAGATTTAAATAGTAATGTATTGCAGGTCTGACACCTGTAAGATATTTAGACCGAAGCCCTTTGTTCCCACCACCACCCCTGGCATTTTGATGCACACTCACTCAAAAGTGCATGGTAGTGTAAATTTACTCGTAGGTAAACTATTATCAGAAACAACAGAACCTATAGATATGTTTGTTGTATCTACAGGGTTTGTATCTACATGGGAAGAAGATGCGCTGGTGTTCAACTTTTACACTAGCTAAATACAACAATAAAACAATTAAATTGTCTGATAAAATATTAAACGCGAAGAACACTACAATTCCATGTCTTCATGCATTTTTAGTGCAACTGTATGTAACCAGGCAACTCACATGCTTAACCGTCCTCTTGTTAAGCGCTGAGGACCTCCCTGTAAACCACATTCCTGGTTTTCCTCTCAGGCTGGAGGATGACCAGGATATCAGGGCAAACTAACTCTGGTGCACGCCACGTACAACTGGCCGAGGGAGAAACAGTCGCTCCTCAGATCTACGCCAGCCACTTTCAAATTCTTCCCCTGTGCCTTTTTGACAGCCATGGCATAACAGACCAGTGGCGAAGCGTGCACTTCAAATAAGGGTAGGCATTACAAATGTTCTTCTGCTACTAATAATATATTTTGAAAACACGCTAAATAAACAGGAAAACTCGACATGCTTTCGTATATTCTAAATGGCTTCAATTCACCTAAATCCTTCTGTATTTTAATTCGATACTTCGATTCCTTTTTTTCCTGCAAAAACATCACTGACAAGCTCCTTAAAATCTGGGTCACTCGCTGCGTGACACGGTGAGTGAAATGCGATGGAGCGCCACTCAGACACAGCCACATTCGCTGTCGAATACCCAGGGGAACATCTTCCAGTAATCCAGGCAGTGATTGTACCGAGAAACGGTAGCATTCCTCACCGTTCAGGCGAGGAGGAAGGACATACGGCCCAAGCAAGTATATAGTCATCAACAATGCCGGTCCAAATACTGACCCTAACCGATGCTGAAATGTGCGCACTACTGTCACACGAGGGTTTTCTTCCGCTCACCTTCACGCAGTCGCCTGCCAATGGACACGAAGTTTGAATTATCAAGTTGGCAGCGATTAGGGTGCCGGACACCATAAATCAGTGCGGTTTCTCTCCAGTTCCCATTTGCTGCGCCAGAGGCTAGGTACATATCGCTGGTGCAATTCTCACCAATTGATTTATGTGGACAGAACAAACTGTATACTGCTTCCTATGGCAGCGAAGCGACTGCACTAAACGAAGGAGAAACTTGTGCATTCGCACCAAATATTATCTCTGTCTCCGTCTATCACACACACTCCACTTCCCCTCCCTTCCCTGAAGCGCAGCAGCAAGCAGCGGTTTGCGCTCTAGCACAGCAAACACGGCGAGTTCGTCAATTTGAATCGCGCGCCCGGAAGTAACAAGGTACCCTCATTTTCTCGAAAAGAAAAAAATATCCGCCGCTAATGCGCCATTGTTCTTTACATAACATAAAGAGCCTTATTCTTTTGTAGGTATCATTTAGATAGACCTATACCCTGTATGTGAAATAGCTCCCTATTTAACCAATATTACCCAAGTGCAAAAATGATATATTTTAATAGTGGTAAAGGAAATATATTTTGGCTAGAGGTAACTTCGCAAATTCAAAAATTATAAAAATTGTAACAAATTAATTTTTATACAGTGTTTAGAAAATATCATAACTTCATACGTACAAGTTGTAAATTAATGAAATTCACGAATAATATATAAACAAGAACAAGTTATTAAATATGACACACACACACAGATGTCATATTTATTTCAATTTAAATAATCATTTTAATAAACATACAAAACTATTATCGTGTTATCAAGCAGCTATAAGATTTTTACAAAGATATATCAAACCTGTAAACATCTACACACACGGTGTCCTTGAAAAAAGTTACAATGTTTACAGAGGAGGCAGCACGCTATAAACGAAAGAAGAAAGGCCCTATAAACATTGGTCGCAAACTCAATATCTTCTAAGTTATCGTCCGCTACCACTATCAATGTTTATGATGTTCCAATAATTTACGGAGGGTCTATGCAACAAAAAACGGAAATATGTTCGTATCAAAACACTCGTCGTAAGCGACTGCAAATGTGGTACATGCATGAGGGGACACCGGCCCATTTTCATCTTAGGTTTAGGTGACACCTAACACGAGGCTTCCATGAGGGATGGATATGTCGGGGAGGGCCAATACTTTGGCATGCCTCATCGCCTGACCGTAACACTTTAGACTGTAGGCTTTGGGGACATGTAAAAACTATTACGAATGCGCTCACCATAAATGATGAGGATACACTACGAGAACGCGTGTTCAATACCGATGATGCAATCCGGTAACAGCCAGAGGTGTTCCGAGGAATGAGTGATTCCATGCGACGTAGGGTGGGAAGGCTGTATTGCAAAGGATGGTGGTCACATCGAACATATGTTGTCAAGAGTAGATGACAGACAGAGTATAAGACATAAATGATCGGAAATTGTGTTATCTATAACTTTTGTCATGTAGTGTTTATCCATAGGACCATTAATAACAGATATTTCAGGATTAAATTTAGGCCTTTTCATATACTAACATTTCATCCAGTGTGAATAACATTATTTATAGCCTAGATTGTAGTGCCTCATTCCCCGACTTTATGTATCGATTTCCACCGACAGATAGAGATCACGGAAAATTAAAAATTGCATTTCCTTCTTACAGTAGACACGACTGATACAGAAACAACATTAGTTTTTAATTTACGTACTATGATTAACGAGATATTCATGAATTTAAACTTTGGTTGCTTAGTCCACATCAGCACCGAGTATCGCTAAAGTAATATATTGTTTAATGGTGATGATTTTTGTCGTGATTGTCCTAAGGTGAAAAACCGCGCGGTCATTAGCCCATATCGGGAAGGAAAATCGTAAAGATGACTATCAAATTGAGAAAAATACCGTGAAAGGAGGAAGGGGAACTGACGTTTTGAAAATTTTCTGCCGAATACGTTTTCCATCGAGGAAAAGTCTTTCTAGTTTTGCTGTAAGTTTCGAGAGCCATCGTAATCTTTCTAGCCACGTTTTTGTACTAAAAAACTGGATTGCATTCTTTGATATTTGCTCTTTTTTGGGCCAACGATGATCTTGAGACATGTATTAAACCATTATGTATGTGGTCCCCATAAATGATGTAGATTTAAATAATTTATAAATAGCAATCGCACTTCCCAAAAGTAACTTGCAGTCTGTTTGATATCTCTATTTTGGGAACAAGAAACTCAGTGCGATAGAATGATAGAAAATATTACCAATTCTCTCATATGTGTTAAATGGCATGGTTCAGGTATTACACATTTCAATTTCATTATTTTAGTTTTCCACATACTGAATATTCATTTTGGCATTTAGTTATCGAAAGCCGTTTTTCTTTTCTGAACAAGTGAATATCACGAAATATAACCAGAAGTACTGCATAATGGCGCTCATGAAAGACGAAGGCTGCGGAATTGGCTTTTCAATTCAACATATTTGAATTCACCTTTTTAAAAAAGGTAAAGATTATAAATGAAAATAAACTAGATTTATTGTCTGTTGAATATACTGTACGTCCATATTGGATAAACTGATCCTTATAGTCATGTATGTTACTGCACCTACCATGAAAGATCTCTGCAGCTGAAGTAGAAATCAACCAAGATCGTAATTTTACATTAGCTACTAATATTGTAACGGCCGTAGTCGTGTTGAAACACCGGATCCCGTGAGATCTTCGAAGTTAAGCAACACTGGGCGTGGTCAAGATTTAGATGGGTTGCCACGCGCTGTTGGTGGGGAATAAGGGAATGGAGGAGCGGAAAGGAACTGGCCACTCTACCGTACGTAAACTCCGGCTCAGGCACACCTCTGCGGAGGTTCGGACCTGCCTTCGGGCAGAATACGCCCTTACTTTTACCTAATATTGTGTTCACGGCATCGAGTTCACCAGCTTCAAGTGAAATCAGAGCCTGGCTTTTGATTTTTAAAATCCTACATAAATTGGCTGTGGGTTTGAACCGCGGCCAATTTTATGAGAAGTATGTGACGATGTCACTCGTCTTAAGTACCTCAACCGAACAAGAGTTGTCTGAATTCATATACTGCTTATGAAATTCGATATCAGTTCTGAGCTCCGTCTCTTATTTTACCGTCTTGAAGACACGCCATGCAAATGGTTCACTTCCTGACGCGAATAGTGAGCGGATTCTTGCATGGAAGAATCAGCATCATCAAACATATATACTTAGTTCCGTGCCATGGTCGTGTAATAAAATATTTCTTGTTTTACTGTTCAATATACATTTTAATACACACTCTGCAAATAAGCTTGAGCAGTTGTATTATGCTAACGATCTGATAAGCAGCATTGGCCGCAATTTGTAGCGAATGTTGTAATTTTAACTCGTTCTAAAAGCAATGAAGTGCACCTTTTATTGACAAAGTAGATAAAACTCCGCGTATTAACTATCGATGATGTTTGTTGTTTAAAGGGGCTTAAGAGCTAGGTCATCGGCCCCTAATGGTACGAGGTACAATGAAATGAAACGATAATTAAACAAAGTCTATCCACTGAATAAAACATAAAACGATTGATAATGAAAAATGACCATGAATTCAAAACAATCAGTGGATCCAATTCACAATGCTTTCTTTTCTGTGATGATGCTTGTTATAAAAACGAGTCCAAAATCTTGGCCGCCGACCCCCCATAATAGTACTAATCACTGGTAAAGTGATACTATAGTGGTACTAATCACAGGTAACGTAGACTCGTGGTGTCCCTCGCATGGTGGTATTGAAATGAAATAGCGTATGGCTTTCAGTGCCGGGAGTGTCCGAGGACATGTTCGGCTCGTCAGGTTTTTTGAGTTGACACCCGTAGGCGACCTGCGTGTCGTGATGAGGATGGAATGATGATGAAGACGGCACATACATCCTGCCCCCGCGCCAGCGAAATTAACCAATGATGGTTAAAATTCCCGACCCTACCGAGAATCGAACCTGGGACTCCTGTGACCAAAGGCCAGCACGCTAACCATTTATCCATGGATCATAGGTAATGCAGACCCATGGTATGCCACCATGGTATGGTACCATTCGCAGACAACACAGACCTATGATGTTCCTCACATAAGGGCACCACTCGCAAGCAACGCAGACCCATGGTGTTCCTCACATTGTGGGACTATGAATACTATAGGTAACTTAGATGGTTCAGAGATTCAGTTAAATGATCTAGAAGAACACGCATTCTGTATGTTAATGCTCAAAGTCTTCGTAAAAAGTGGCTAGAACTGTGCACTCTAATAAAACAAACTCATGCGCCTGATATTATAATAATTGTGGAAACATGGCTATATCCTGAAGAAGAGAAATATTTTATGTTAAATAACTATGACAGTTATTTTTGCTCTAGAAATTACAATAGAGGAGGTGGAATTCTTATCTATATTAAATCAGAGCACCAAGCTAAAGAATTGTTGTCAATTAACTGTATAGAAAAACCATACAACATACTATTAATAGAAATCAGCGGGTTTCAAAGGGAAATACTTATCTTAGCTTGCTATAACCCACATTATAAATTCGGGAAGTCCTTTCTAAGTGAACTTGAAGAATTATGGAACAAGAATAGTAGGCACTTTTGTGTTACAATTGGGGATTTTAATATTGATAAAATATCACAAAATCAGCAATCTATTGAGTTGAGTAAACTAGGAGAATGCTATGGCCAACTGCCATGTAATAATATATATCCCACTAGAGTAACAGAAAAGAGTTCTACACTTTTGGATCATATTTATATTAATGCACCCTGTAAAAAAATTGTGTATAATGTTTACAGTGACTTCAGTGATCACAATGTACTGATCTGTGATCTTGACATCCCAGTAAGAGATAGTAGTAGTATTTTTAAATATTCCACCGCAACACACACCCTAAAAATAGACATTAAAAGCACCAGGAAACTTTTAACTAAAAATCCTTTGATACTTGATGCTAATGACAACTGTGAAACTACTGTTAATAAGTTAACTAATCTCTTAGCAGATGCCAGGATATCCAGTTTTAAGAAAATAACTGAATCAAGGCATAAAAACTCAGGATGTCCATGGATGACTCCTGAACTCCTCAACCTCATAAATGATAAAAATAAAATATAAGGGAAAATCAAGAGACAGCATTATAGGTTGGTAAGGGGATGCCAGTATGTCTCAGAATATCTAAAAGATGAATATAAAATACTCTGTAATAAGGTCACTAAACTCAAAAGAGAAGCTGAAAGTTCTTATTACAGTAACAGGTTGGCTTCTAGTAAAAATCCATGGAAATTAGTTAACGAGATACTTCAAACAACAAATAGCAACAATAGAGATATTCAACTAAAAATTAATAATAATATAATCACCAACCCCTGTGATATTTCAACAACATTAAATAAATATTTTACTAGTATTGGTCAGGATCTAGCTGTTAATTTGCATACAACCAATACCAGTAATCCATATAGTTATCACACAGCTCCAGGAAATTCTTTATACTTGTACCCAACTGACAATGAAGAAGTAGCAAGTATGATAAAAGAACTAAAAAATTCCAGTAGTTGCGATTGTTATGGTTTAAGCAACACAATTCTCAAACAGTTATCAACCGAAATAGTTCCATACATCACTGCATTTATTAACAAATCGTTAGCTGAAGGTACAGTTCCTACATTGTTAAAAATTGCCAAAGTTATACCCATCCATAAAGGCTTAGATAAATTAGACATAAACAACTACAGACCAATCTCTATCGTGCCCATTTTAGCCAAAATATTAGAAAAAAATGTTAAAATAAGATTACTGAACTCCTTCTTAAGAAAAATTACTTTTATAAATATCAATATGGCTTTATTCCAAATTCCAGCACATACAATGCTGTTGAGGATATTATCATTAAACTGCAGGAAGCTCTTGATTCACGAAAATTAGCTTCTGGGTTATTTATAGACTTAAGAAAAGCCTTTGACACAGTTGATCACGAGATCATGATCAGAAAACTGGAAGACGCAAGCGTAAGAGGTGTAGCGTTGAACTGGTTTAAGGATTATCTCAGTGATCGATCACAATTCGTCTCATATAAAAATGCTAAAAGTTTATGTCTTCCTATATCAATTGGAATTCCTCAGGGATCAGTACTGGGTCCAATTTTATTTCTAATATTTGTGAATGATATAGGCTCCCTAAAATTACAAGGACAATTATCTCTTTTTGCAGATGATACAAATATAGTCTATGTTGGTACCTCTGCTAAAGAACTTGAGGTAAAAATGCAGTATGACATTAGATTTCTACAAACTTGGCTTTCAAACAATAGACTATCCATTAATCTTAGCAAGACCAACTACATGATTTTTCACAAGCCCGCATGTGCAACTCCTCTTGATATTACATTAACATTCTTCGATCATCCTTTACCTAGAATACAATTTACTAAATTTCTAGGTTTAAAAATAGATGAAATGCTTGACTGGAACGAGCAAGTTAAAAATATATGCAAAAAAAATAACTCCAGCATTTGGAGTGCTTCACAGACTAAGATATAAATTCAACCATAAGTTTTTTAAATCTATTTATCAGGCTCTCATTGAAAGTCACCTGACTTATATGATTCATGTTTGGGGATGTTGCAATAAGGAACTCTTTGAGAAAGTTGCCATTTTACAAAAAAGAGCACTAAAAATACTTTTTAATTTACCACCCTTAACACCTACAGATTATTTGTTTAAGAAATGCAGACTTCTACCACTCCACATTTTACGTGATAGAGATTCAGCTATAATGGTATATAAAATTAAGCATAAATTGGTTCATACAAACACTGTCTGTATTATAAATTCTGACATACACTCTTATAACACTCGAGGAGCAAAGAGTCCATACCGAATTTGTAAAAACTAGTAAGTATGGTTGTAACTCCTTATGGTACTACTCTGCGAAGGTGTACAATGCTCTTCCAAAACATATACAACAGGCAACAACAATTTCAAAATTTAAACAAAAAAAAACAATCAATGGACAAAAGAAAATGAGCAGTAAATCATTCAACCAAGTAATGTACAGTGGTATTATATATTGTATTTATATTTGTGAGACTGTAACGTATTTAGAAATAAGCTATTATTGTATTGTCAATATTTTGTAACTCTGCCAATATTTAATCTTGTATTGCGCCATAAGAACCTCGGCTCAGGTGCCCTTTCTTGAGTAAATAAATAAAAATATATTTTAAAAAAATTACGGGCGCCGGTATTTCCGTGGTGTTCCTCACATAGCGGAACTAAGCACAGGCCACGTATACTCCTGGTGCCGCTCACCTAGTCGTACTAATTATAGCCAATGCAAACCCACGGCGTATCACACATTATGGTACAACCCACAGGCAACACAAACCCATGGTGTTCCTCATACAATGGTACTACTATCAGGCAATAAAGACCCATAGTGTTCCTCACATAGTGGTACTAGGCCTAATCGGTGGCAACGTAGACCAGTGGTGTTCTTCATATAGTGGTACTATTCATAGGTAACGCAGACCCGTTCTGAATACAGGGAAACCGACACATTCCACCGCAGCGCACGGCACCTTTTCTCGCATGGACAGCAGTCCCCGCAGCTGAGTGCACCCCCGCCCCAGTGGGATACACACGATGGTAATAACCACAGGCAACGCCCAGACCTGTGGTGTTCCTCACATAAGGGTACTACTCCTAGGTAACGTAGATCCATGGTGTTCCTCGCGTAATGGTACTAATCACAAGTAGTCTCATGGTTCTAATTTTCATCATCCCTTGGTCGCCCCTTTTAGTCGCCTCTTATGACAGGCGGGGAGTGCCGTGGTGTATTTTTCGTCTGTCGGGTGAATTAACTGTCCAAGAGACCTCTTATGATAATGTGCTCTTTCCCTTCGCTCGTGCTTATACTTTATACATTTTCAGTCCATCCCTTTTTGTATCCGGAAGTGCCCCAAAACAGCGTCCACACCTTTAGCCATTACTACTACTAATACTACTACTACAACTATTAATACTGTTATTAGCTTTTACGTCCCACTAACTACTTTTGCGATTTCCGGAGACGCCGACGTGTCGGAGTTTTCTCCCGCGAGAGTTCTTTTACAAGCCAGTAAATATACAGACACGAAGCTCACGTATCTGAGCACCTTCAAATACCACCGGACTGAGCCAGGGTCGAATCTGACAAGTTGGGCTCAGAAGGCCAGCGCTCTACCGTCCGAGCAACTCAGCCCAGCTTATAGCTCTTAATAATTATTAGGCTGCATCTGCATACACAAGAACATACCCAATAATAATAATAATAATAATAATAATAATAATAATAATAATAATAATAATAATAATAATAATAATAATAACCCAACATTATTAGTACATTATAATAAATTACCACTTCGTGATGATAACCATGATCATTTTAGACTGAATGAATCAACAACAGGTAAATAGTATCTGTGTAGGAAGGACAGTTCATAACGTATATTCGGCCAACAGCGGAAAAATTCCGAGCTTGCACTACAGTGAAACCTGTATTTTTAACAAAAATATGATCTATTAGAGGTTTTGGTCTCTTGAAAGATGTGGGCATTTCAAAATAATACTATGATATGTGTATGATTTAAGAACATGCGGTATATAATTCTAAACTAATTTATATTGTCCTACATTTTATACAATTTGTGTTCACAATCCTGATCTTTACTTATAAGCCTTTCAAAACCTAACTACAATCGGGAGATAGTGGGTTCAAACCCCCACTGTCGGCAGCCCTGAAGATGGTTTTTCCTGGTTTCCCATTTTCACATAAGGCAAATGCTGGGGCTCTACATTGACTAAGGTCATTTATACATTTATATTAGAGTGTAGGTGCTCACTAGGGGAGGATTTTTTGATATTCCGTCGCTAAGGGGGTGAAAAGGGGGGTGAATTGTTTAAATGAGCATTATCTATATCTTAAAAACTTCAAAGTTTACAGATGTAAAAATTGGTATTTAAAAATAAAGAAACGCGTATTGTTTTATTTCGGAAAATCCCCTTAACGGGGGTGAAAAAAGGTGAAAAAGGAGTTTAATACATTTTATGAGGAAACTTATCTCAAAAACTGAAGTTGCAGACATGAAAATTGGCATTTGGAATCTCCTTTTAAAAAAATACATACTTTTGTTTTTGGAAAATCCAATTAATAGGAGTGACAAATGGGGTGAATTTAAAAAAAGACTGATTCTACATTATATTGTACAGTAATTGTTACAAAAGTGAAAATTGGTATTTGGAATGTCCTGTGAAAGTAAAGAAAAACAGATAATTTATTTTCGGAGAATCCACTTAAGGGGAACTGAAAAATGGGTGAATTCTTAAAATGAGAATATCTACAGAACATCTAATAAACATAACATGTTACAGACATGAAAACCTGGTACTTTTAATCTCTTTTAAAAATAAACATGTATTTTTTTGTTTTCGGAAAAATACTTAAGAGGGAGCGGGGGTATAAAGGACTGAAAAAGGGGTTGAATTATTTTTGTTAAAATAGTGATACCTCAAAAACAGAAGATGGTACGCGTTTTTGTTTTTGAAAATTCACTTACGGAAGGAGGGTGAAAAGAAGTGAAAAACATTTTTTTAATGGGGATACTTATATCTCAAAAGCTGAAAGTTACAGACGTGAAGATTGGTATTCGAAATCTCCTTTAAAAATAAAGAAGCACGCATTTCTTGGAGAGGAAATCAACTTATCGGGAGTGGGGATGGGGTGTAAAAGGAGCTGAATTATTTTTATGAGGATGCTTATATATCCAAAACTGAAGAGTTACAGTAATTATAATTGATATTTGGAAGCTCCTTTATATATAAAGAAATACGGATTTTTTTGTTTTTGGAAAATTCAAATAGAGGGAGGAGGGTGGAAGGAAGTGAAAAAATTGAATTCTGTTTATGAGTATAGTTACATCTCAGAAAGTGAAGATGTTACAGACGTGAAAGTTGGCATTTTGAATCTCCTTTAAAAATAAATAAACACACATTTACTGTTTTCGAAAAGTCAACTTAAGGGGAGAGAGGGGCGGAAAAAAGTGAAGAAATTAAATTATTTTTATGGGGACACTTATATCTCAAAAACTGAAGATGTTGCGGACGTGAAAACTGGTATTTGAAATCTCCTTTAAAAATAAACAAACATATATTTTTTGTTTTCGGAAAATCCACTTAGGTGGGCGTGGGAATGGGAGAGGGCCTGATAAAGGGGTTGACTTTTTATGAGGGTGCTTATATTTCAAAAACTGAAGATGGTACAGACGTGGATATAGGTATTTGGAATCTTTTAAAAATAAAGAATTTGTTTTTAACTTGAGAGAAGACTGTTTGTCATATATAAGCTACAGTTCTATGTCGCATGGTCATCTTAGCCCTAACAGGCAATACCACAAACGTGGATTACAAATTTCTACGGTAAATGAAACTCAAGTTTTCGGTGAGTTTTTGCACTTTAGGGTTTCTCAGATAATGTCTTCGTACAGTAGGTACCGAGGAACGATTACTTTCAACAAATTACGAAATCCACGCGAGCAAAGCCGCGGGTAACTGCTAGTATCATAATCTATACATATAAAATAAGAGTTTTGTCTGCACATTGCTCAGAATTGAAAAATAATGGTATTTTCTTATCGGTCATGTCCACAGCCACAAAGAAATGTACTTTTTACTTTTCCGTAATTTCTATCTGTATGTACGCGCATCACGAGAAAGCGGCTAAATGATGATGATGATGATGCTTGTTGTTTAAAGGGGCCTAACATCTAGGTCATCGGCCCCTAATGGCACGAAATATAAGGACAAATAAAAATCCATAATCCTCCACTGACCAGAATTCAAAACGTATGGACGAAGAACGAATGGATCGATATGAAGTTAAAACAATCAGTGGATCCGACCCGCAATGCCCTACATTCCCAGAAACGAGCGTTAAACAATAGTATTACTTACCAAGGGACTGCTTCTAAAGCACAATACTGAATCGATGATGCTTCTATTCTAAACGGGTCCAAAATCCAGGCCATCGGCCCCTCATAATGGTACTTATCGCTAGGAAAGTAGAACCACGGTATTTGTCATGTTGCGGTACTAATCAAAAGTAGCATATACATTTTTTTGCAAGTTGCTTTACGTCGCACCGACACAGATAGGTCTTAAGGCGACGATGGGACAGGAAAGGGCTAGGAGTGGTTAGGAAGCGATCATGGCCTTAATTAAGGTACAGCCCCAGCATTTGCCTGGTGTGAAAATGGGAAACCACGGAAAACCATCTTCAGGGATGCCGACAGTGGGGGTAGCGTAGACTCGCGGTATTCCACACATTATGGTACTACTCACAGGTAACGTAATGCGCACATGCAACACAGAGCTATTGTGTTTTGCACATTGTGTCGCTATTTACAGGCAACGCAAACCTATGGCGTTCTTCACGTAAGTGGACTAACCACAGGCACCCGCACTATCCCGTGGGGTTCCTCACATAGTGGGTACTAACCATAGGCAAGGCAGAACCATGGTGTCGCTTATATAGTGGTACGAATCAACTGTAAAATGCATCTTGAGCACACACTGTCGCTACGAATCACAAACCTATTGTGTACCTAACACAGTGGTACTACGCGCAAGTAAAAGCGACCCACGGTGTTCCCCGCGTGGTGGTAATTATTACAAGTAGTATCATGGTTCTAATTTGATCATCCCTTGGTCGCCCCTTTTAGTCGCCTCTTACGACAGGCAGGGGATACCGTGGATATGTTCTTCATATGCGTCCCCCACCCACAGGGGGTTATGTGTTGGTCCGCGAGAGGTAATTCATTTACCTCAAGTCCGCCGGCAAGCCGGTTAGGACCCCCCCCCCCTCCCTATCCGACACGTGGGACGCGCCACTTGGGAGTATCACCTCTCCCCCTGCTACGCTAAACGGCTAAAGAGAATTGAATGAAAATCGGTACGTAACGTCGCGGAATGAGCCACTACAATCTAGGGTATAAATCATTTTAATCACGCGGAGTGAAATGGTTAGTTTAGGGGAAGGCCTCAAATTTAGTTCTTAAATATGAATGTTATTAGTGGTCTTATCGATAAATACTGCATAACTAAAGTTATATATAATTAAATTTCCGATCATTTATGTCTTATACAATTTTTACCGTACCGGCTATGATAAAGATATTCATGGATTTGTATTTTTGTTGCTACGTCCATATGAACGCCGAGCCACGAGAAAATGGGTAAACAGAACTTAATGAAAACAGGTATATAGAGTCGGGAATAAGAAACTACAGTCCAAGCTATAAATAATTTTATTCACCCTTAATGAAATGGCAGTTTAGGGGAAGGTGCCTAAAATTTAATTTTTAAATTCGTATGTTATTAGTCCTATCGAAAAGTACTACATAACAACAGTTATAGAGAATACAATTTCCGATCATTTATGCTTTATTCAATTTTACCGTAGCGACTATGATAAGAGTGGCATTTCATAGTCGGAAGAAAACTAAATATGAAGGCCATCGAAAGCTCATAAAATTGATCAACAATAACATTACATTGACCATTGTTTCTTGTGATATTCTTTGCCTCTTATGCTGCCACTCATCTCCGACAGATGGGATTACTGCTGCGTACCGAGTATAACAGCCTGCCTGAATATTAGCGGGAAATAGCTGGGGAATGTAAATAACGTTCTTCTTTAGCATGCCATTCCTCTGGTTCGTACATTTTCTGATAGCTGGTTCGTAACACACCGGTTCATCATAGTATTCCAGCTTTTCGATCCCTACTCTGAGGCATTAACTGGAATGAGCAGCGTCCACACTTAACGGAATAATAGCAGAGTGTGTTCACGGCTGTCTGCGGCCTGGTCATTCCAGCTCTGAAACTTTGGACTGTTAGGTCGGCAGCATAGTACTGTTCGTAAAAGGAGAAAATGTGTGGTCTTTCATTTGATCGAGTATTTCATATAACTTTGCTTTTAATCGCAACATTCCTACTGGCATCATTGTAATGACCTTTGTTGATTTCAGTTGGGAAAACCACTAATACAGTCCTTCTAAGGATGTAAAAAGACAGGTGGAGAGTGAGTGTCTTCCATTATAATGAAAAATCCCGAACTTGATCGTGACTGATGGTAGGCAAGAGGGCCTACTTTTACAGTGAAAATTCCCTAACCCAGATTTCACATAAGAAAGGACGTTTGGTGACTTCCCCGTCGCGTTTCTACGGTAACGTTAAGAGCTATGGAATTTAACACAATCTTACTCACAACGTGTACACTACCTAGCCTAGAAATATGTATAAAATGTAGAATTCCGTAGCGAAGCACGGGTACATCAGCTAGTGTGAAGATAGTTAGAATCCAAGGGAACCAATTGAAGCAAATATTTGTGTATAGGAAGAGGAATTAGAGGTTGTAGTAGTTTTACCAAGGGGAGTGTTCGATAAATTTGCAACTTCTTTCACATCAATTAAGAAAAGACTGGGTAAATAATTGACAGGGTAATCTGCTACTTGGGCGATCGCCCTAAATGCAGATTAGAGCTGAAGGTTTGATTTTTTTTTTACCAGTTGCTTTACCTCACACTGACTCAGATAGGTCTTATGGCGACGAAGGGACAGGAAAGGGCTAGACGTGGGAAGGAAGCTGATGATGATGCTTGCTGTTTAAAGTGGCCTAACATCTAGGTCATAGTCTCCTTATGGTACGAAATGAGACGAAATCAATTTAAAAGTTCAAAATCATCCACTGACCAAAATCCAATACGTGATGAAAAATGAATGTATGAATAAGAATTTAAAATAATCAGTGGATCCGAACTGCAATGTCCCACCTTCCCAGAAACTATCTTGAAACAATAGTAGTACTGACCAAGAGACTGCTTCCAAAGCATAATCCTGAATCGATGATGCTTCTTGTCTAAAAGTGTTCAAAATCCAGGTCAGCGGCCCCTCACAAGGGTACTTATGGCTAGTAAAGTAGAGCTATGCTATTTGTAATTTGCGGTAGTAATCAAACGTAACGTAGACTCACGGTGTTCCACACATTATGGTAATACAAGTACTGTACTGTACATCGCACAGGTAACGCAGAGGTAACGCAGACCTCTGGTGTTTCTCACATAATGGCGCCACTCACAGGTAACGCAAACCCATGGTATTCCTCACCTAGGTGTACTAATGATGATGATAATGATGATGATGATGACGATGCTTGTTGTTTCAAGGGACCTCACATCGAAAGTCATCAGCTCCAGATGTACTAATCAAGGGCGGCGGTATTCCCGCGGTTTTCCTCATATAGTGGGTACTAATCATACGCAACGCAGACCCACGGTGTTGCTCATATTGTGCTCCTAACCACAGCAACGCCCAGACCCGTGGAGTTTCTCACAGAATGGTACTAATCACAAAACTATTGAGTACCTAAAATAGACGTCCTCGCAAGTAGAGGCGACCCAGGGTGTTCCCTGCGTGATGGTACTAATCACAAGTCGTTTCATGGTTCTTATTCAATCACCCCCTTGGTCGCCCCTTTTAGCCGTCTCTTACGACAGGCAGGGGATACCGTGGGTGTATTCTTCTTCTGCGCCCCCCACCCAGAGGGGGTGGGGAAGGAAGCGGCCGTGACCTTAACTAAGGTACAGCCCAAGCATTTGCCTAGTGTGAAAATGGGAAACCACGGAAAACGATCTTCAGGGCTGCCGACTATGGGGTTCGAACCCTCTATCTACCGAATACTGGATACCAGTCGCACTTAAACGACTGCAGCTATCGAGTTCGGTCAGAGCTGATTGACTGACACCCTAATATCACAGAATTGGAAGAAAATATGAAGGCCTGCAATATCAAAAGTCCATAAAACTGATCTAATCTACAGGCTATATAATAAGAGTTTTGTCTGTACATTGCTTAGAATTTACAAAGAAAAGTATTTCAGTATCGGTCGTGTCCACAGCAACGAGTAAATGCACCTTTTAATTATCCGTCATCTCTGCGTATCTTATGTATGTATATGTATGTACACGTATCACGATAAATTCGCTCAAGATAATTTAATGAAATCGGTATGTTAAGTCGGGGAAAGAGACTCTCCAATCTACGCAATAAAAAATGTTATTCACGATAAATGAAATGGTAGTTTAGGGGAAGGCCTAAAATTTAATTCTCAAATATCTATGTTATTAGTGGTCCTATCGATAAATACTACATAACTGAAGTAATATAGAATTACATTTCCGATCATTTATGTCATACACATTTTCACCGTACTGGCTATGACAACATGAATTTCGATTTTTGTTGCCAAGTCCATATCAACACCGAACCGCAAGAAAAATGAGGGAATAGAATGTAATGAAATTAGGTATGTAAAGTCAGGGAATAATTCACTACACTCTAGGTTATAAATAATTTTATTCACGCAGGATGAAATGGTAGTTTAGGGGACGACGCCTAAAATATAATTTTTAAATGCCTATGTTACTGGGCCTATCGAAAAGTGCTACATAACAACAATTATAGAGAATACAATTTCCGATAATGTATGTCTTACATGTTTTACCGTACCGATTACGATAACAGAATTCATGAATTTAGACTTTCGTTACGGAGTCCATATCAACGGCGAGCAATGGAAATATTTTTCAGTCGCCTTAACTGGCGATGGTTTTGTCAGGATTGTCTTAAGGTGTAAAACCGCGTGGTTATCGGTCCGTATCGACAAGGAAAATTGTAAAGATGGTTATAAAAATAAGAAAACACTCGTAAAGGAACGATCGCTTGAAAAATAAGAGGGGATCATGAAAGAAGAAAGAACTCCCTTTACATTAAGATATCCTAATATCACAGAGTCGGAAGAAAACTAAATGGGAATGGCTAAATGGTAAGCGTGCTGGCCTTTGGTCCAGAAGGTCCCGGGTTCGATTCCAGGTCGGGTCAGGATTGTAATCCTGATTGGTTAATTCCAGTAGCTCGGAGGATGGGTGTGTGCCGTCTTCATCATAGGTAGGGCCCCATCCTTAAAGATGTGCAAGTCGCCTACACTGCGTCAATTCAAAATACCTGCACCAGGCCTCTTCGGAAGCCACATGAGATTATTATTATCTTCCTCAAATCCCCTTGTGTGAACAACTTTCCTGATTACATTTATATTCTGCAGATTTGGTGATCCTAATTCAGTAAGGTCTTTCTCTACTTCCTTATACCATTTTGATCCCGTTTGATGGTGATGAAATGGCGTATGGCTTTTAGTGCCGGGAGTGTCCGAGGACATATTCAGCTCGCCAGATGCAGGTCTTTTGACGTGACGCCCGTGGCGACCTGTGCGTCGTGATGAGGATGAAATGATGATGAAGACAACACATACACCCAGCCCCCATGCTAGCGAAATTAACCAATGATAGTTAAAATTCCAGACCCTGCCGGGAATCGAACCCGGGACCCCTGTCACCAAAGGCCAGCACGCAAACCATTTAGCCATGGAGCAGGACACGATGATGATGCTTGTTGTTTAAAGGGGCCTAAAATCTAGGTCATCGGCCCCTAATGGTACAAAATGAGACGAAATGTTATGACAATTTAAAAATGCATAATCCTACACTGATCAGAATTCGAAAACGCGAGCAGCTAGACACCATCGAACTTACGCAGGAATATTTCCAACAGGATGGCGCGACATGCCACACTTCCAATGAATCCATGGCACACATCAGCAACTTCTTCGAGAACCATGTTATCTCTGAAGATGTGTGGCCTCCAAGATCACCAGACTTGACGTCAGCAGATTATTTTCTGTGGGGCCATCTCAAGGAAAGAGTCTACAGAAACAAACCACGAACCATCCAAGATCTCCGGATAAACATCACAACCGAAATAATGAATATCAACGTCGACATGCTCAGACGTGTATCTGAAAACATGGTGAAGCGGGCAAGAATGTGTCTTAAGTTGAATTAAAAAGTGGGACATCTCACAGAAACACCCTGTAGAATCCTGTAAGCGCTGCAACTTCACCCCAATGACGAAAACTGCAGTCTGAGTATGTGTGCAGTTGCCTCTCTCGGATGACTAATTCCTGAACGTGCCCTATCAAGAAAAATGAGGTCAGCGGGACGACGCCATGTGCAATTATGAAATATAAAATCGACGGATGAAGCTGCAGATATACACCGGTTGGCGAGAATCCTGGTTCAGCTAGTTGTCATTTATTAGCGCTTTGATGACTTAAGACAGTCAATTACACATCAAAGAATCTGAGCGTCTCTTCCTCTCTCGTGTAATCACCATCCTGGAGGAAGTGGCTATACGTTGATCGATCTGGAGAGCGCAGAATTCATATTCGAGTCTCGAAGGCGGTCGTATTGTCAGCTCTTCCATTTTATATAGGCCTACATTTCTATGAGCGATCGTCGGATATGAATAAACCAAAACATAATCTAAGAAAAACTCGAAATGGTAATAAAAAGATGTAACCCTTAAATTTTTCAGTCTGTCGAAATTAATGCAAGATTAATCTACATCTGAGAAAATACCAGGGAAAGATAACATTTAATTTATAACAGATTGACATGTTTCGCTCTCCAGATTCTAACGAATCACAATTTGTTAAAAGTTTGGATGAACATTATACAAATGTAATAAAAACTATATATTAAAAAAGCTATCGAAAAGTACATAAATGCCCAGAGTTCGGCTTTACCCTCTGGAAAAGCAAGAAATTATTCTTCTATCGTTTTACAGGTAGTGAGTGACTGTCTTAGACAGTAGCACTGGGAAAGATGACCATTATATTTTCCCAGGTACCGGTAGTTTAAGGCTGGTATACACTGTCAAAGACATATGTAATATATGTTTTATAAAATATATGACAAGTAGCTGATGTACCCGTGTTTCGCTACGGAATTCTACATTGTATACAGACTTCTAGGTTAGATAGTGTGCACGTTGTAAGCAAGATTGTATCAAATTGCATAGCTCTTAACGTTACCCTAGAAACATGATGGGGAAGTCACAAAACGTCTTTTCTTACGTGAAGACACTCTTTAATTTCGGTAGGCAGTAGGTTGAAGGCAGTGGGGGCGGGGCAGAGCAGAAACCCACTGTTCACTGCAAAACTACATATTTTCGAGTATGAAATGTAGTACAGCACAAGTCACCAGGAATATAAAAATAGAAATTTAAGACAGCAAGGGAATTTAAATATAGCGGAGGTGATAAATGCTACACAGGAAGGATGCACAGTTTTGGACTTGAAAAAGAAACTGAATGGATTACGTCGGCTGAATCTTTTATAAAAGTTAACCTGTCAAAGATCTTTGACAAATTTCTTTGACAGTGTAATACCAGCCTTACAACGGCAAAACAAGAGTCCTGTGTAGAGAAACCAGATGTGTTAGATAAGGCATAGGGAAATAAAAGGGATGGCCTTCGTAATCGTAATATCAAATCCTGCATTTTGAGATTCGAACCAACCTGTAATTGCATAATGGCTACAATGAACGCATTGAACTATGTCCTTTTATCATTTGCAAATCAAGGATGGGAAATGTTCAAGTCTATGACCAGAAAGTCACCAACAGAAATCTCGCCTGCTAAATAAGTAAGTGAGTAAATAGTAAATTAAAGAAGGAAGGAAGGAAGGAAGGAAGGAAGGAAGGAAGGAAGCAAGCAAGCTAGTTTTACTTTGCTAAGCCACGCGCGAGAATACGTGAAACGAGAAAACTAGGGACAGTCCGAAATAGAGCACACTTCATTCCTTGCATTATTATTGAAAAAATAACATTAACGCTTAACGAAAAGCCCAAATTCAATTTATTTTGCATAGTGTAACTAAATCATGGTTGTATGAGCGTACCGGGACAAAGAAAGACCCCTTCCATGAGTACGATGTACCCTGCTCCCCCTAACGCGAACTGAACTGTTCCGTTGCCACAATTCATTTAAACTATAACAACTGCACTGGTAGCGCTGAGGGTTCCTCTTTCTAGAACTAGATTCACCTGTTTATACACGACAACTCGCAGCGAAAAGCGGAGGGGGGTATGAGACAGGGGTTGATTCTTGCAACGAAGTATTTCATTGTGAGGGTCGTGAAAGCATCAATCTAAATATTTCAATGTTGTCAATTCTACTGACTTTGAAAGAAGCGCTGTGCTTTTTAATTTTCAAAAGACCTAAACGAGAGGCTTGAATCTAGCCACACTGCATACAGGACCCTTGCTTGAACGTTGTGTGTCTGTCATGTTCCTTAAATATAAATACGTACCAACGAAATCTGAAGATAATAATGTAGTTCCATCTTAGCCAAGTGGTTTATGCAAGCAGAATGGGCACATTTAACCATGAAGTTAGAGAGTTCATTTGCAGTACTAATCCATGTAACCGATTTTATCACACTAGGCTAAATTGAACTGTGGTATACAGACATTCTTCAATCCAACATTATGAGATTTAGAAATAAAATCATAATGTTACTGATTTTATGCCCCACTAAGTACTTTTACGATTTTCGGAGAAGCCGAGGAGCCAGCATTTTGACCCACCTGAGATGCAAGAGAACCAGTCTGAAGGAACATCACTGAATCACTAAAAGCAATTCAAGGTCAATTATATTTACGACACTTGCTTAAAATGTCCTCGGGTAGCAGGCAATTTGTTACGATCAGGATTACCAATGAATAAGACTTATTCCATTTTAGCCTACATTCCGCTTTTGTAACATCAGTAACACCTCCCACCCCCCTTAGTTGATAATAAAATACAATGAAAACTGTCCTAACGACAACCTCCATTAGCGACCGATTTTTCAAAAAAAAAAAAAAATCCCATACATAACTCATTTGTACCTATTAATTAATCAGCTCTGATCTGCAGGGCGATCGCCCAGGTGGCAGATTCTTTATCAATTATTTACCCAGTTTTTTCTTGAATGATTTAAAGAAGTTGCAGATTTACCGAACAACCTCCAACCTGTAATTCCTCTTCCTATAAACGAATATTTGCTCCAATTGGTCCTCTTAAATTTCAACATTTTCCTTTATCCTATTTTAAAAATCTGCATACAAGTTTATTCGTCTACTAAAGTTATTCCACGCCATTTCTCCAAAAAGTTCGGAACAACGCGCCTCTTTACTCCAAACACGTGTTCCAAAGGTACTGGACCGGCCAGCGTTGTGCGACTAGTAACGTGTGAATTGTTTCATCGACCCATCAACGCTCTGCTAGTTACGGATAAAACAACGAACAATAGTAAGTTTTTTTTTTTGTTTTTTTTTGCTAGGGGCTTTACGTCGCACCGACACAGATAGGTCTTATGGCGACGATGGGATAGGCCTAGGAGTTGGAAGGAAGCGGCCGTGGCCTTAATTAAGGTACAGCCCCAGCATTTGCCTGGTGTGAAAATGGGAAACCACGGAAAACCATCTTCAGGGCTGCCGAGAGTGGGATTCGAACCTATTATCTCCCGGATGCAAGCTCACAGCCGCGCGCCTCTACGCGCACGGCATACTCGCCCGGTACAATAGTAAGTGAACTGGTGTTAGTTAACACTGAGAATATAATATATTATATATTAATATATATATTATAAAAATCTGTTTCGTTGAAAGGTTGTGTAGATGCTGAACGTCAACGAACGTTTGAATCCAACTGGAGGGAATCTGAAAACTTTACAAAAGTGTGCTAAAAAATAAGCAGAGCTCAATTCGTTACTTTGTATTACAAGTTGCTTTACGTCGCACCGACACAGATAGTTCTTAGAGCGACGATAGGATAGGAAAGGAGTTGGAAAGCGGCTCTGGCCTTAATTTAGGTACAGCCCCAACATTTGCCTGGTGTGAAAATATGAAACCACGGAAACCATCTCCAGAGCTGCCGATAGTGGGGTTCGAACCCACTATCTTCCGAATGCAATTAGTTTTTCAAAGATTTATAAGTAAAGATCAGAATTGTGAACACAAGCTGTGTTAAATGTGGGACAACGTAAATAAGTTTAGACAGGGTTCCCATTAGTAATCTAAATGATTTTCCTGCATTTCTCTGGGATATTCCAGTTTTCCCTGCATTAAATTTAGTGGGTACATAAGAGTGACGCTCGAGTATCTTTGCCATACTCTGGAATCATCTTGAAATATATTTTGCATAAATATTTACAATAGCATAAAGAACTTGAAAATAAATGTACCAAACAAGCTACATTTTAAAACATTTAAGCTCTTTAAATCTTTAGGCTTTTCAATCGTGAAATTACCAGCGTTTCACCCCACTGTAGCAGTGGGCCCATCATTTATTGTGTTTTTAATTTATAATAATATTATTTCCCTGCTGCCATTTCTTGATGGATACAGTACTTTTGTATCCATCTCTTGGCACAGGCCAGAGTAAAGTGTAGCTTCCACCGAAGTCCCAGTCTCATCCATGGCTGTGACAATATGTAAGCTGCTGGGGTATGGGTGGTGCTAAGTAATGACATTCAGAGCACGACTACTGCATATGTGTGTTATGAAAGGTGTTGCTCATAGGGTCAGTCGTGCTGCAATAGCACTTTCTGACCCAGTGAGGAAAGCAATGGCAAACTACCTCATTCCTCGTCTTGCCTAGTACGCCTCATTTTGGTGCTGCCATTGGTTTTTGCGGTTTCTTTATAACCGCATAACCTTTGGTGGTGCTATTTGAGGATCCAACCAGCCTCTGGGCTGATGGCCTAACAGACAGACAATAATATTATAATGTATTCTTTATATTATTATTTGAGTTTTGGTTTAATGACAACAAGGCAATTAAAAATTAATGGGGGAAAGTTATTATCTACAAACATTTAATTTCACTATCAAAGTAAAAACCTGGAATTACACTATCACTCTCTCTCTCTCTCTCTCAAAGTACTAGTTGCTGGATATGATTACACAGTCTCTGTCAATCATTCCGTTCGGGTGCGGTTTTACTTCGAAAGCTTATTTTGACATGACGAGTCATTTCCCCGTCTTCCCTGTTTATTTTCTGCATTTTTACTTCCGTGTTTTTTCCTTTTTTTTTTCCTTTCAGAAAACGGGTACCCTATTAGAGTTATATACCGCATGCGCTTAAATCATACACATATCACAGTATTATTTTGAAATGCCCACCTCTCCCAAGAGACCAAACCTCTAAACAGACTATATATTTGTGAAAAATACAGGTTTCACTGTAGTGCGATCTCGAAATTGCCCCACTACATTGTAGTAGGAAGTACAACTGGGCAACATGCTCTAGTAACACTAATCAGAGGGGGGAATGGAAAAATGAAAGCAAAAGAAAGGCAACAGCCACAAAGGGAGTGAAAATGAAAGACTTTCTAGGCCTCAAAAACATAATACAGTCGGGGTCGGAAAAGAACAGGAATTGACCAAGTGAGGTCGTATAGGACAGATGAATGTGAGGAACCTGACACAAGTAACTGGAAGCAATGCCAGACTCAGCTAAGGGAACCGTGGTCGCTAGCCCACGCTCCCAAGTAGAGGACCTCTGGACCCCCTTTTAGTTGCCTCTTACGACAGGCTGAGATATTGTGGATGATATTCTACCGCCCCCACATAAGGGGATGGAACGCAATGTCAAGAGTGTCAAGCCTGATAATGAATATCCGGTTAATCTTATAACGGGTAACAAAGTGTACATCGAGCTGTAGGTCAACATAATTATTGTCGTCAGCTAAAAGAAATTGCATAAGCATATCAACAACGTCACCGTGTCATCAAAACCTCATATTAGGGCATCAATAATTACGTCATTTGCAACCAGCAACTCACGTGGAAATTAGAGACATTAGAAACGATACGAAACTTGTGTTCATCCACAGTCAGCGAACAGTCTTGGGGCGAGTCGGCGGGTCCCAAGCAAGCATAAAGGAAGGATATCTCCTCGATGCTACTTACGTATAACTTTACCTCATTTTTCTATGATTTTTTTCCTTCCTAAACATGCGACTGATCACCGGAGGCGCAACCATTTAAAATACTTCGCCTATCCACCAATGGATCTATTCAATGCTCTCCAAAACCCTATGAAATCAGTACGTATACACATAGTGCATGACAACTATTGTTAAGAACTCTTTGTCTTATGGCAATCACCTATTAGGGTAAGCTATAGCTTCTATGTATTTTTAAACAATTATAGAAATAAACAATGAACGATATGTGGTCTGGCGGGAGGGGAGTTTCATTCCTCGAAAAACTTCACCCTCATCTAACATGGAACAGATAATACAGTTGCTTTGCCTTTTAGATCAACAATCACCACCACCTTTACATGTATCACAGGTGAGAAACACTATTTCAAACACGATAGTACTAAGTAGGTAAACAATATTCATGAAGGGATGTATTTTCCTTTGCAGACAGAAGATATTAAAAATTCAGCTTCCCAACAAGTGATAAGATTTTAGATGCGGGTTGATAACCTGGTAGTTTGGCACCTTAAGGTGAAAGGTACTACCATGTTTCGTTTTAGTTATTCCTGTTAATCATTGCAGTTTAGTAATCTTGATGGAAATATGTCATGAAGTCAGGTGTGGAAATGCTCTGCAACTGAATTCGTAACTGGCATGAAAAACTCAAGTCAGAACAGCTGTTCATATTTCCGCGACACGTAATGCTCAGCTGATGGGAGAGATAAACTTCCTCACATCAAAAACATTTTAACCACGTGCTATGATGGTTGTTTTTTGTTATTAAAGAGAACGCGTAATAACCAGCTGCACGTTTTTTTTTCGGATTGATTAATAAGTAAAACCGAACCTAAAAATGGTTTAATTAACATATGTCACTGTACGTAAACATTATATTTAATAGTCTAAATTCACGTTCGAAACAAAATACACCAGGTTCTGTAGCCAGAAAAAAGGCCGCATTAAATACAGTTCACGTTGCTCAGTACCGCACACACGTCTCCTCAATTAATCCCCATATGAACTATTAAAACGCATGTTCAACACACTCCAATATAATGATTAACTTGAATACTTCCTCAATTATAAAATACTATCATTTTCCTCGTAATGCACTCCAAGAAATACAGGCTATTCCAAAATCCATGTTCGATACATAGGCTACTTGTTTACATTTAATATTAAGTTTAATTGCGGATTGAAATGGATTAAAGGAAATTAATTCACGCTCTATGGTGTACTTTCAAACTGTCGACAAATAATAAAATATAAATAAATCGTAGACAAGGCTCGCAAAAGTTGTATGAATTTTGAAGAGAGTCCATGACGTATAAGATACATTTCAAACAGAAATGTACATGATGTTACAGTTGAAAATTTAATCCAGTTCTTTTATATTACAAGCACACTGATTAAATTACCGTAGAACATTCAGTGATATATTAAGAAACAGCAATGCATCAATAAAAATAATAAGACGGAATCCACCACACTGAAATGACAGAAGCCGGCCAGAGATCTACCAGCCCATCCCCAAATACAATGCTGCACTTGTTGACATGCTGAGGCAAAATGCACATAGGCATTAAAATTTGGAACGGATGTTACAACATAAAGCTATTTTACTGTTACACAATAAAATTCTCAAACTGCTACAGTGACAAACAACGAGATTTTAACCGAAAAATGTTTCTCTAACCCTGGCAGTCATGGTTCACTGACAATGTCAACGAACGTCAATGATATTCAAATGGTACAAGTATTGTAAAAGAAAATCATCCGGAAACCACTACAAAATGAAGTATTCGGTCCTGTACCTTGGAATGCAGTTCGGTGGGGTCCTATCTACTTCCCAGGTGGCAAATAGCTTCATAGGAACAGGTTTCATCGCCACGATAGGCGGCGGTTTACTTGCCTTCTCCGCCATGTTTACACCGACTAAATCTGATTGAATAAGATTTGTTTTCACCACTTGCTCACAGAGAGCGCTCACAGTAGACAGCAACACGCGAGCGCGACTATCTCTGCCATCTGTGGAGCAAATTACAACTACCTCCTTTCTTACGTGTCTGCCATCTAGGAACTTAATAATAACTATATCGTACACCGGTTACAGATGGGAGGCCTAAGATTCACCGCCATCTAGCACCACGCGTGACGTCACGCAAAGCCGAACATAGCCGACTCCGCTCCGACAAGAAATAATATCTCACTCCAGCACCAGCACCCGATAGAGGCCAGAAGTTGCGCGCACAATGGGACTCGCATTAATGTCATTATTTACGAAAATAGTGACATGTGCACTTTCACTATAGTATGCATTTTACAAATGATGAAATTAGATCATCCCCAGTAGTAATAATTATTGAAAATGGTTGAAAATGACTGGAAGTATATTTTAAAATTCGAAGTTTTTTCTTCAGAAATACCTATAAATATAAAGTACGCCTACACAGTATTTTGATATTACTGTAAATATCACTTTGTCATAAACACAATGCTCAACTTCAGCGGGATAGGAATATGCCATAAAATAATTGTATTGAGAACTGTTCTGTTAGTTTTGTGTCTTCGGTCAGAATCCCTGGAAAAATCTCTGTAAATAAAGAATATGCAAACGATATGTTTAAAATTCTGTGTAACTTTATTGTTAAAATAAAACGAATATTCGATTAGATATCAGTTCTCAGTAAATAATAAAATTGTACAAATAACATTTACACAGTTTTTATTCGTGAATAGCTAGTTATCTCCCTAGAAATGATGTCTTTAGTTAATCTCGGTTTCAACCCAAACTTCGTAATTATCTCTATTTCTGTTTATATCTCCATGACAGTGAGAAGGTGGTGGTGATCACTGCTTTAAGAGAAAATACAACTGGGCAACCATCAACGCCTAACAAACTGATTACAGCAAGAGGTCCGACACTTCAACAAATGAAGGAATCGGTCAAAGAAATCAAGGGTCACAAAGGGCGTGAAAATGAAATACTTCGTAGCATTCGCAGATGTAATACCGCCGGGGTCGGAAATGAACAAGAGTTGATCAAGAGAGGTTGGACGGGACTGATGAAATTTTGGAGTCTGGCACAACTAAGTGGAAGCAATGCCAGGACTCAGCTAAGGGCCTCGTGGTCGCCAACCCACTCTTCAAAGATGAAAGCCCCAGGGACCCCTTTTAGCCGCCTCCTACGACAAGCAGGAGATACCGTGGATATTATATTCTACAGACCCCAAAATCTCAGAGGACTCCATGAAAGCTGTTACATATTACCAACAATAAGCCTATACAGTACTTCAGCGAAAATTTAATATTAATGATTTCTAGATTGGATACTAATTCTGAATTTGACCGATGACCTAGCTGTTAGGCCCCTTTAAACAACAAAGAAACAAACAAATATTTCTGAATTTTTAAATATAATGTGCATAGCTATAACAGATGCAATAGGAAACCAATAGTGCCATAGAATTTTTCTATTCTTCCGTTTTACCCACATCTTGTGAAGTCGGGTGCCAACTGTGTAACACATGTGGACTGGAGCTGCTTTACGACCGGATGCCCTTCCTGTATGTTTAGTCCTCAGCCCGAAGGCTGGTTGGATCCTCAACAGTTCCGCCATAAGCTGTCATAGATGGCCTAGGCATCACTGAAGAGGCGTACTAGGGAAATGAGGAGTGAGGTAGTTTCCCGTTGCTTTCCTCACCGAGTCAGAAGTTGCTAGTACATATCAGTCTGCCAAGCCCACTGAAATGCAAGCACCAACTGACCCTATGAGCAATATTTTCACGCCATTCATAGCAGGGACTGGCTGCAGAAGGAATGGCATTACTAGCATCACTCATACCTCAGTCACTTTCATATTGTCAAAGCCAAGGATAAAGCTGAGACAGATCAATGAAAGTAACAAAATTGCTCTAGCCCATACCAAAAGACATAGTGCACTGCAAACACTAGGTCCTGCCAGCAAAGGCACATGCCCTTCCTAACGCCAAATATATGTGGAGGGATGTATTCAATATTACGAGTACCGAGTTAGTTGGCCATGCGGTTAGGTTCGCGCAGCTGTTAGCTTGCATGCGGCGGATGGTGGGTTTGAAGCCCACCGTCGACAACCCTGAAATTGCGTAATAAGACGTTAAACCACTAGCAAAATAATCCACCCAGTCCCCGAATTAAATTAACTAGACGCAGTTAAAAAGCGACCGGGAATCGAACCTATGACGTTCTGATATGGAGGCCTTGACGCTGACCATTAAGCTACGGAGCTAATAACAGCGTAGAATAATACGTGTTAAATAAACATTTTTATGTGTTATAGCTATGCACATTATTTTTTAAAATTCAAAATTATATATCCAATGTAGAAATCTTTAATATTAAATTTTCACTGAAGTACTGTATAGGCTTATTGTTGGTAATATGTAACGTTTTCACGAAGCCCTCTGAGGTTTTTTACAACTTGCTTTACGTCGCACCGACACAGATAGGTCTTATGGCGACGATGGGATAGGAAACACCTAGGAATGGGAAGGAAGCGGCCGTGGCCTTAATTAAGGTACAGCCTAATATGAAAATGAGAAACCACGGAAAACCATCTTCAGGTGTGCCGACAGTGGGGCTGAACCCATTATCTCCCGGATGCAAGCTCACAGCTGCGCGCCCGTAACCGCACGGCTAACTCGCCCGGTACCCTCTGAGGTTGCAGGGTCTGTAGAACATAATATCCACGGCATCCCTTGCTAGTAAGAGGAGGCTAAAAGGGGTATCTGGGGTTTTCAACTTGGGGGCGTGGTTGCGACCACGAGGCCCATAGCTGAGTCCTGGCATTGCTTCCACTTAGTTGTGCCAGGCTCCACACTTTCATCAGTTCCGTCGAACCTCTCTTAGTTAACACTTGCTCACTTCCGACCCCGGCGGTATTACATCTACGAATGCTACGGAGTCTTTCATTTTCACACTAATCACCACCACCTTCTCACTGTCGTGGAGTTATAAACAGAAATAGAGATAATTACGAGGTTTGGGTTGAAACGGAGATTAACTAAAGACATCATTTCTAGGGAGATAACTAGCTATTCACGATTAAAAACTGTATTTTATTGTACAATTTTATTATTTCTTGAGAACTGGTATCTAAACGACTCTTCGTTTTACATTAATAATAAAGTTACACTGAATTTTAAACGTATCGTTTGCTGCCATGAAAATATTCTTTTTGAAACTATTCTTTATTTCATCATCATCATCATCTGTTTACCCTCCAGGTTCGGTTTTTCCCTCGGACTTAGCGAGGGATCCCACCTCTACCGCCTCAAGGGCAGTGTCCTGGAGCTTCAGACTCATGGTCGGGGAATACAACTGGGGAGTATGACCAGTACCTCGCCCAGGCGGCCTCACCTGCTATGCTGAACAGGGGCCTTGTGGAGGGATGGGAAGATTGGAAGGGATAGGCAAGGAAGAGGGAAGGAAGCGGCCGTGGTCTTAAGTTAGGTACCATCCCGGAGAAGTGGGAAACCACGGAAAACCACTTGCAGGATGGCTGAGGTGGGAATCAAACCCACCTCTACTCAGTTAACCACCAGAGGCTGAGTGGATCCCGTTCCAGCCCTCGTACCACTTTCCAAATTTCGTGGCAGAGCCGGGAATCGAACCCGGGCCTCCGGGGGTGGCAGCTAATCACACTAACCACTACACCACAGAGGCGTTTTAACGTATTACTAACAAAAGTCTATAATAATAATAATAATAATAATAATAATAATAATAATAATAATAATAATAATAATAATAATAATAATAATAATAATAATAAAAATAATAATAATAATAATAATACTCTGCATATAAAAAATAACATTCCTATTAATTTAGCTCTACCTTTCAGGACTTAATTTTGTTCATCTTCGATTTTTTTCCGTGCAGCATCACCATACGCATCCGTAGTAGTCTGATCTCTTGAGTGTCTCCTTTTATTCAGTCCTTTCATTCTAATAAATGAACGAGTTCTTACAAAACACTTAACAGCAAATTCGTCGACTTCAGTATACTTAAGTCTGATGATTTCTGTCAGTTTCATCATCGCTGTCAGGCTCTTCCTTAGACCATTTCCGTGGAACCTTTGAAAATATTTTTCTTGTTCGCAAGCAATATCGAACCAGTGGGGAATACGAACGCATTTTCCAGTTTTTCCTCCGTAGATGAAGCTAGTGGCGATTTCGTTTTTCGTAACTGGGTATACAATATAACCCCCCCCCCCAACATTTTCAGTAAGTCCTATCTTCATTTTGTAAGCATAAAATACACAAGATTAAATATTGCATGTTGTTACTTTCCCTGAAAACAGTAAAGTACCGTACTGTACTAGCAATATTGTTTATTTTAACGTATTACTAACAAAAATCTATAATAATAATAATAATAATAATAATAATAATAATAATAATAATAATAATAATAATAATAATAATAATAATTGTACCGGGCGGTACACCTCTACTCTGTTTATTTAAAAGTTGCGCCAGTTGAAACTCCTCTTCTGGAGGAAGGTTGAACTTTATCTATTCTATTAATTCTCTACTTTCTCAGAAGATGTCACCACGTGGAAAATTTTGAGTTTTTGAACTGTGTCACTTTTGATGTGTTTTTGTTTCGCTTGAAGTAAGAAGTGTGAACTTTCTCTTCTAGAGGACACTACTGAAGAATTACAATAGTGCAACCTAGTGCGAAATCAAAGAACTATTTTGTTGGAGAAATTTTTATTTCAAAAGTTTGTTTCTTGTTAAATTTCTTTCTGTTATTGTTTAAGTTGGCTGTATACCCCTCTTTTTCCCCTTAGTTTGGATCTAGCCAATCCCGAATTTCTTTAATTAATTTTCCACCAATAATGGGTTTCTTTTTCCTCTATGTAGGGGTTTCTTTTCCCGAACCAATAAAGATCTTGTGGGAGGGTGTTTTATTTCCCCTAACGCCTAGAATCTTCCCCGAGAGGATATAAACTGCTGATTTTGGGGTCTCCGGGCCACTTCTGTTCCATCTTTCAGTGTATTAAGTACATTGCAGGAGGCGGGAAGCGCCTCTTTCCTCGGCAGCGATCTACTACCAGGTAATGGCCTATTAATATCTTCTTTTCTTGCTAGGTCGGCAGTTTAACTCTCGCGGCGGGTTCGAAGCGTTTTCCATCATGTAACCTTTTCCTAAAATGTAACTACTCTTTTCTTCTTTTCTTGTAAAGTTACATATTGGGATAGAGAGTGCTAACCCTCTCGAGCTCCCACTCACATTTGTTTTGAGGTGAACTTATTTCCTCAAACTTTTCTTCGTTTATGTAATGTAAAGTGTTCTTCTCTAAGTCACCTCTGTAGTATGGGATTAGCCCTTGCGTTAGTGGCCCAGAGCCAGATTAGGTTTTAAAAGCAAAGTGTATTAGGAGTGCAAGTTCGCCTCCTCTCAAGTTGTATTTTAGAGGTCATGTATTAATCTTTTCTCACCTAATAGACCTCAGTAGGTTGGGTATTTTACCCCTGTATATATGTCCTTTGAGGACGACTTGAAAGTTGAGTTTGGTGTGGCCTGGGAGAGGCTTAACTTTAAGAGCGAGTGGCTCTTTTCTAAAACTGAGAGTTGTATGCCTCGAGGAGGCTTTGCTGTGTAATTTGGAGCAAGGGCTCCAGGGTTTGAGTGGGGTCTTCTGCCCCTTTTGTTGAAATTGGTATATCGTAAAGTTGAGCTAGTTGCTCAAGAATTGTATTTTCAGGGCTCGAAGCCCAAATTCTTTAATCCCTGTAATTGTACATTTCAAGTTGTATTTCGGCTACTAAGTACCTGTTCTATTTGTTGTTACCTAATTTTGAAAAGAAAATATAACCTTGTTAAATTTTAAAATTTAATTTCTCTTTAGTAGCTTGAGACCTATTCACCACCCAGCACCTTCTTTCATGCTTAACTACCACAAAAACTCGGTAACAAGTGGTAGCAGAGCGTGGTTGAATGGGTTTCAATTTAGCCCCTTTTGACGGCTAAACATTGCTTTGATTCGAACTCTAACAATTTTCTCAGTTGCTGGAATTTTTTGAGTTTTTCAAAATTGTTCTGTCATCATGCCCGGCCCTCGCGATGTTCTCCTCCTTAACTACTTGCGCAAAGAGGAGTTGATATATGAGTTAACTATCAGAAACGTTCAATCTGGAGGCACGGTTGCAATAGACACTAACAAGCTTAGAGAGTCCCTTGATTTGCCCATTTCCATCCCCAATTTGGGAGAGAAAGAAATTGACGACTCTCTTTCCACGATTGTCGAGAATATTACTGGGCTAGCATCGGTAGTCAGCTTTTTTGATGAAAACGATCCATCTCCTAATCAAATTAAGCGTGTGCAAGGCAGGCTGTATCACTTTGCAAATAGAGTTAATGATCTATTGTCTCTAAAGGTGAATGACGTTCAGAGGAAGCAAGCTAATACGCTCCTTGAAACTATTTCTGAATTGTCTAATAAGGTCACTCAATTGCTAACCGGCGAAGCTCCTCCCAAAACTGATCAACCCGCCACGGTGAATGTAGGTAACGAGGAAGAGCCTCCTCAGGGAGAAGTCAATAGGATAACCGTTGCTGCTCAAACTATCTCTGCCCCATCGAACAACGAATCTGAACGCCGTGCGTCATTGAGTAACATCCGCTCTGAATTAACTTCCTTGCCCTTGAAACCTTTAACGACTATGACACCTGGGTTCAGCAGCTTGCCTCATCCATTGGCAATGTTGCTTAGAGGTATCTCTAAGTTTTCCGTCAACACCACCAGTGACGTAATTTCATTTTTAAGATTTCTAGTGGAATTTCAGGATCATGCCCTTGTGTTTTCTCTTTCCCCATGTCAAATTTTGCAAATTATCTATCCTTATGCTATTGGTGTTCTATCTGACAAAATAGTTAGAGCCATTGCCGAGCAATCTTCTATTGAGGATTTCCACGCCCATTTGCTAGCTAACTTCATCCCGGCTAGGGCCAGGTCCTCCCTTATTCAGAAATACTATTATCGGGTACAGCGCTTGGATGAAAACCTGGCAGACTTCATCCAAGATATTAAGTTTTATACTAGGGTGTTTGCTCTCCACTTCCCTGAGGATCAGATCGTGCAAGCTATTGTTGAAGGGATTTCACCACCCTACAGGTCATATTTGTGTTTCGCGGCGTGCCCGCAAACCTTCTCTGAACTGGAAGCATTAGCCGTCTCTGCGGAAGGAGTTAGGTATGCCGATTCCTTGCGTGTGGCGAAAGAACCCCCGCCTTCCTTTAGTAACACTCGGCCTCCACCTCGCCGACCAGTCAATCCCCGTAAATGTTATGCTTGTGGGTCGCCTGACCATCTGCGGAATAAGTGTCCTCTGATCAAGTCAAGTGGGACAAGGAATGGAGTAGGGTCATCACAAGGCTGTTTTAAGTGTGGGGCCTTCTCACATATCGCCAAGAATTGCCCAAACTCAAATAGCACCCCCTCCTGCTCAACTTCTGGTGCAAATTCCAGCTATTCCAATAATAAAAAGTGACTAGTGGCGTCGGCTGAGCCGACTAATCCATCTTCCCGAGACTTAGCCCCTAGTAAACAGGTTGTAAATGCAGAGAACGACCAGCCTTCAAATTCATCTTTTGAATGCCCTAAAGAGTGTCTTAGGATTGCGGCGGATACCCCCGCACCTGTTCCTTTTCTTAAGATTGAGTTAAATAACGAGCCTATAACAGCTCTCTTAGATTCAGGCAGTGTTTGTTCCATTATTTCGGCTGATTGGTATTCTAAATTGAAATCTGTTTGTAAACTCCCTGACTATGTCTCTTCTCCTGTTCAATATGTTTCGGCTAATTCATCTCCATTAGAAATTCTAGGTTCCATACATGTCAAAATTCGGGTTTTTAAGTTTACATGGAAGATCAAATTGTTTGTGGCCAAGCGTTTGTCTTGCCCCATCATATTGGGAGCGGACTTCATTTCTCACACTGGTCTTGTGCTCGATCTCCAGTGTAGGTCGTGCATATTCAAATTTGCGTCCAATTGTAGAATTCCCTTGTTAAAGTGTAATTCTGTATCATGTTCATCTATTTCGCCTACCCAGGATGAGATGTTGTTAGACCTTAGACATCTACCTGAGGAGCAGGCTGATAGTATTCGGAAACTGTGTCAGTCGTTTCCCGAGGTGTTCTCTGATACTCTTGGTGTTACTGACCTTATTGAATACAAAATTGAGGTCACGGATTCAATTCCTGTCCGTTTTCCACCGTATAGGCTATCTCCACCTAAAATGAAGGCTCTGAAAGAAATCATCGATCAGATGTTGAAGGATGGTATTATTAGGCCCTCTAAGTCAGCGTATTCTTCGCCTATTTTTCTAGTCCCGAAACCCCAAGGAGGCTTCAGGCCGGTCATTGATTACAGGGCTCTCAATCGGAAGGTGGTGTTGCAATCTGTGCCCCTTCCCGACCTTCATTCTTGCTTTTCATGGTTTCGTAAGGCCAAGTTCTTCACCATCTTGGACTTGAATCAGGCCTATAATCAAATTCCCCTTGCCGAAGAGTCTAAACATCTTACAGCGTTTGCCACGGACTGGAATTTATATGAATACAACCGCGTGCCTTTCGGGCTCCCCACGGGGGCAGCTGTGCTCACTAGGCTACTAGATAGGGTCTTTTCCGACATCAAATTCGAGTACTTATATCACTACTTGGATGATGTCGTCGTATTTTCCGAAACCTTTGAAGAACATCTAGATCATTTGCGAGAAGTTCTCAATCGCCTTCGTAAGGCTGGGTTAACTGTTAAGTTGTCCAAGGTTGCCTTTGCTAAGCCCTCTATGTCATTCCTAGGGCATATTGTGTCACCTGATGGTGTAGCAGTCGATCATTCTAGAACACAGGCCATCCGTGATTTTAAACCTCCTAAGGACATCAAAGGTATCGCTAGATTCATTGGTATGGTGAATTTCTTCAGGAAGTTTATTCCTAACTTCGCTAATAGAGCGGCGCCCTTAAACCTTCTTCGTAGGAAAGGCATCAAATTCGAGTGGGGACCTTCTCAACAAGCCGCTTTCGAAGATCTTAAATTAGCTCTCTGTAATGCCCCTGTACTTGCTATGCCTGATTTCTCGAAGAAATTCATCGTCCAAACGGACGCGTCGTCGTCAGCTGTAGCTGCAGTCCTTCTTCAAGAGACTGAACTAGGGAGGCGTCCCATCGCCTATGCATCTAGGACTCTATCGGTTCAAGAAGCCAAGTATTCCATCTATGAGCTCGAAGGGTTGGCAGTCTTATTCGCCTTAGAAAAGTTCCGTCTCTATCTGGAACATGTCAAATTCGACCTGGAGACAGATAATCAAGCCTTAAGCTGGGTCTTAGGTAGGCCGCGTCGTACTGGTCGTATAGCCCGTTGGGCCATCCGTATTTCTGCCTTCCAATTTGATGTACGACATATCAGAGGTACCGAAAATGTTGTTGCTGATGGACTCAGCCGTATGTTTCATAACGACGTCGAGACCCACGAACCGGTCGATAGTTCATCACCTTCCGAGTCCATACTATCTGGTGTTAATGCCATCTTAACAGGTGCTCCCATGCTTTTTAGGGATATTGAGAAATACCAACGTGAAGATCCGACGCTGGCTCCTATAATGGAAACCCTTTCTTCTGGGGAACATGTTGTCCCTTATGTTCTGAGGAATGGTGTTCTATGTTGCCCTTCGAGGCATGATAAGTTGATGAAAGTTGTTGTTCCAGCGGTTCTTGTACCTATGATCTTCAAATACTATCATGAGACCCCATTGGGGGGGCATCTTGGAATCTTTAAAACTCGTGAAAAGATTCGTGAAATGTTCATATGGAAAGGTATGGACGGTGAAATTCGAGAACTTGTAAAAGCTTGTAAAACTTGTTTGATCAGTAAACCCACCATGTCCACTAAAGTAGGCCTTTTGTCTTCTCATCAAGCGTCGCGCCCCATGGAACGCCTGTATATCGATTATGTGGGACCCTTCCCCCAGTCAAAGGGTAATGCCAACAAGTTCATCTTTGTGTGTGTAGATGGTTTTACAAGATTTTCCTGGTTATTTCCGACTAAGCTGGCTACCGCTCAGTCCACCATTACTTGCCTAAATTCTATTTATGCTTCTTTTGGTCCGTGCCAATACATTGTATCTGATAATGCTAAAGCTTTTACATCAAATCTGTTTCGTAAATTCTGTTTTGACTTGTCCATCTCTCATGTAACTACATCTGCTTATTACCCTCAACCATCTCTGGCTGAACGGGTTAACCGCAATCTCAGGTCCGCACTTATTGCCTATCATCATGAAGATCATTCTAGGTGGGACACGTCCCTGCATTGGTTAGCTTTTGCTTTGAATTCGGCGGTTCATGAATCTCACAAATTTACTCCAGCTTCTTTGATGTTTAAGTTCGTTCCCAACACGCCGCTCTCTAACCTCTGGTCTCTGAATGACATTCTGCCCGAGACAATAGATCCGGACAACATTAAAGATCTTTGGAAGAAGGCTAAAGCTAATCTTAAAGTGTCTCATGAAAAGGTTAGGGAAAGGTATGATCGTGGACGGAGACCCACCACTTTGAAGGTAGGTGACCAGGTTATGGTCAAAAATTTTGTTCCCGCGGGCAAGCTTGCCCCCAGATTTCATGGGCCTTGTATCATTCTCGATTTTCTTACGCCGGTTACCTTATTGCTAAGTAATCCAGCCACCGAGAGGATATTTAGAGTTCACCTGTCCCAGGTGAAACCGGTGTAATTTCTGGGTTAACTTGCTCCATATTATTTTGAAAGGATATGAAGGTTATATTTTTTTTTGAGTTTCACTTTTAAGGCATTCTGCCCCTTCTGTAATATTTTGGTTTTAGATGTAAGCCTTATGTAAAACCTGCCCCGACCCGTTAAACTGCCATCCTGTTCTTGCCACGGCCATTACCACGCTCCCGTCTCCTGCTCCACTCTACACAGTGGCTTAATGAATACCATGAATATCTGCACGCCGCTGGCCCCTCACTCTCTCTACAAGCCTGTACCCTCAAAGAAAATAATTGTCCAACACAATTCTGCCGCCTAGCTTTAATGTTTCAGCGCCCCCGCAGCCGCGCAGCGCCGCGCAGCGACTGGGGAGGGGGATGGGCCCCCTCCTCTCCAGCGAGGACATGTGCACGGCGAGCCGGAGCTCACCTCCCGGCCAAGGCTGATGTGCGGCGCACGACCTGCTACATGCCCGCAGCCTGTATCTGTTCACCGCGGGCGCGGCGTACTTCAACACCTCTGCTCCCCTCATAGTGCGGGCGAGCGGTATCTCAGGGTACTTGAGGGGTCCGAGCGGCCTCCGTTGGACGCAAGCTGCAACGGCCGGTCTGGCCATCCGACTCAATCTACATCAACTACATGGACAGTCACCATAAGCAATAATTACATTTGGGAATTTAACAACAATATTTGGTGGACATTGCAAAAACTTTTCTTCACCTTTTAAGCATTAAAGGTTTATCTTCAGAAATTCAACTTCTACAAACATAAAAACTTTACTGCACCGGCAACAACAAAATTTTGAAATTGCAACCAACCAAATTACTAAAATCTTATAAATGCTTCCGCAATTAATCTTAATATCAACATCAAAACTTGGACCTTATTTTGGAAACAAAGCTTATGTTCTTCTGTGTTACCCCTTGGAGGAACTTTTGGGGGGGGAGGTCTGTACCGGGCGGTACACCTCTACTCTGTTTATTTAAAAGTTGCGCCAGTTGAAACTCCTCTTCTGGAGGAAGGTTGAACTTTATCTATTCTATTAATTCTCTACTTTCTCAGAAGATGTCACCACGTGGAAAATTTTGAGTTTTTGAACTGTGTCACTTTTGATGTGTTTTTGTTTCGCTTGAAGTAAGAAGTGTGAACTTTCTCTTCTAGAGGACACTACTGAAGAATTACAATAGTGCAACCTAGTGCGAAATCAAAGAACTATTTTGTTGGAGAAATTTTTATTTCAAAAGTTTGTTTCTTGTTAAATTTCTTTCTGTTATTGTTTAAGTTGGCTGTATACCCCTCTTTTTCCCCTTAGTTTGGATCTAGCCAATCCCGAATTTCTTTAATTAATTTTCCACCAATAATGGGTTTCTTTTTCCTCTATGTAGGGGTTTCTTTTCCCGAACCAATAAAGATCTTGTGGGAGGGTGTTTTATTTCCCCTAACGCCTAGAATCTTCCCCGAGAGGATATAAACTGCTGATTTTGGGGTCTCCGGGCCACTTCTGTTCCATCTTTCAGTGTATTAAGTACATTGCAGGAGGCGGGAAGCGCCTCTTTCCTCGGCAGCGATCTACTACCAGGTAATGGCCTATTAATATCTTCTTTTCTTGCTAGGTCGGCAGTTTAACTCTCGCGGCGGGTTCGAAGCGTTTTCCATCATGTAACCTTTTCCTAAAATGTAACTACTCTTTTCTTCTTTTCTTGTAAAGTTACATATTGGGATAGAGAGTGCTAACCCTCTCGAGCTCCCACTCACATTTGTTTTGAGGTGAACTTATTTCCTCAAACTTTTCTTCGTTTATGTAATGTAAAGTGTTCTTCTCTAAGTCACCTCTGTAGTATGGGATTAGCCCTTGCGTTAGTGGCCCAGAGCCAGATTAGGTTTTAAAAGCAAAGTGTATTAGGAGTGCAAGTTCGCCTCCTCTCAAGTTGTATTTTAGAGGTCATGTATTAATCTTTTCTCACCTAATAGACCTCAGTAGGTTGGGTATTTTACCCCTGTGTATATGTCCTTTGAGGACGACTTGAAAGTTGAGTTTGGTGTGGCCTGGGAGAGGCTTAACTTTAAGAGCGAGTGGCTCTTTTCTAAAACTGAGAGTTGTATGCCTCGAGGAGGCTTTGCTGTGTAATTTGGAGCGAGGGCTCCAGGGTTTGAGTGGGGTCTTCTGCCCCTTTTGTTGAAATTGGTATATCGTAAAGTTGAGCTAGTTGCTCAAGAATTGTATTTTCAGGGCTCGAAGCCCAAATTCTTTAATCCCTGTAATTGTACATTTCAAGTTGTATTTCGGCTACTAAGTACCTGTTCTATTTGTTGTTACCTAATTTTGAAAAGAAAATATAACCTTGTTAAATTTTAAAATTTAATTTCTCTTTAGTAGCTTGAGACCTATTCACCACCCAGCACCTTCTTTCATGCTTAACTACCACAAAAACTCGGTAACAATAATAATAATAATAATAATAATTAAGCCCTACGTTTCAGGACTTAATTTTGTTCATCTTCTTCGATTTTTTCCGTGCAGCATCAACATGCGCATCCGTAGTCTGATCTCTTGAGTGCTCTCTTTTTATTCATTCCTTCCATTCTAATAAATGAACGAGTTCTCACAAAACACTTAACAGCAAATTCGTCTACTTCACTATTGTGCTGCTCAGTAAACAGCTCTATTAATGCCTTCATACTCTAAATCAAAAATGTCCTTACTTTTCGACTGATTCTATGGTATCGTTAGTAACAGCAGAGTAAGACCCCAACTAGAGTATGGTTCCAGTGTATGGGACCCTCACCAGGATTACCTGATTCAAGAACTGGAAAAAATCCAAAGAAAAGCAGCTCGATTTGTTCTGGGTGATTTCCGACAAAAGAGTAGCGTTACAAAAATGTTGCAATGTTTGGGTTGGGAAGAATTGAGAGAAAGAAGAAGAGCTGCTCGACTAAGTGGTATGTTCCGAGCTGTCAGCGGAGAGATGGCGTGGAATGACATTAGTAGACGAATAGGTTTGAATGGCGTCTATAAAAGTAGGAAAGATCACAATATGAAGATAAAGTTGGAATTCAAGAGGACAAACTGGGGCAAATATTCATTTATAGGAAGGGGAGTTAGGGATTGGAATAACTTACCAAGGGAGATGTTCAATAAATTTCCAATTTCTTTGAAATCATTTCGGAAAAGGCTAGGAAAGCAACAGATAGGGAATCTGCCACCTGGGTGACTGCCCTAAATGCAGATCAGTATTGATTGAAGTCTACTCGGTCGAGGACATCTACAGTTAATGCTTCACACTTTTCCCTGTTGCAGTTTCTAGTTTTAATTATGGGTAACTGTTGTGGGTAGTCAAGTGATCTTCGTACAGGCCATGAAGGCCCCTGGAGAGGTGGAAGGTAAAGGCTTCCACTATCCGTAACCTCGGCACTTTGTGGGATAGAGTGGTTAGCTCTACACTCGGCCGCCTTTGCCCCCAGGAATTAACCCTCTACTGCCCAATGTGACTTTGAAGTCACACATCATTCTGTACACATTTTCTACTGTTAGAATGCAATTGAGCCACTACTTCCCAGTGTAACTTTCAAGTTACAGTATGGCTGTGTGATTTTCAACTGTTTATAGTTTAATAGTTATATGCATAAGCCACCAGGAAGCGCCAAATGTATGGTTGGGAGCATTTCCCTGGCACATGGCGGATAGCTAGTTTTACAATTATGTTTTGTGTTATTACTAACAAATTATATGCATAAAAATTATAGAAACCAAAGGTAAGCATCTTGAGTATTTTATGAGACTGTTATTTTATAAATTAGTCAATTTTCACATATCAGAACATTACTGCCCAGTGCGACCTGGAAGTCACAAACCTAATTTTTGAAAATCAAAAATGAAAATTCAATAAAAACTGCATTTATGTGTAGTTTACAACATATTTACTTAGTATATGGCAGAGAATTTTTTTAAAACACAACAAAATAATTTGGGCAGTAGAGGGTTAACCTGGTACTCATTTTTTGTGTAGGCTGAGTGAACCTCAGGGCCATGTGCACCTCCGGAAGTGGAAATTTCGAACCCATACCCTTCCGGGTGAACCGAGCACGCCTTTAAAACATCTTGATTACATCCTTCAGATTTTAGGCTTCGAAATAATACCTGCAAACTACGGATGGAAACCATACAGCCTATTTGAAAAGGTAGTAAGTCAGTCTTTCCAATAACTCTTTTTCTTTATCTGCTTACACTCCAGGGTTGGTTTCTCCCTCGGACTCAGCGAGGGATCCCACCTCTACCGCCTCAAGAGTATTGTCCTGGAGCGTGAGACATTGGGTCGGGGGATACAACTGGGGAGAATGACCAGTACCTCGCCCAGGCGGCCTCACCTGCTATGCTGAACAGGGGCCTTGGTGGGGGATGAGAAGATTGTAAGGAATAAGCAAGGAAGAGGGAAGGAAGCGGCCGTGGTCTTACGTTAGGTACCCGGCATTTGCCTGGAGGAGAAGTGGGAAACCACTTTCAGGATGCTAGGGGCTTTACGTCGCACCGACACAGATAGGTCTTATACTTTCAGGATGGCTGAGGTGGGAATCGAACCCACCACTACTCAGTTGACATCCCGAGGCTGAGTGGACCCCGTTCCAGCCCTCGTACCACTTTTCAAATTTCGTGGCAGAGCCGGGAATCGAACCCGGTCCTCCGGGGGTGGCAGCTAATCACACTAACCACTACACCACAGAGGCGGACTCCAATAACTCTTGCTGACGAAAACAGGTCGAACATTTTATTCGGGATAACATCCTGGTCCTCTAAATTTGTTCCATAAGCACTTTTGAACTTGTTTGTTGGATGATGAGAGATTCTGTTACAGAACATCAAATCCATCATGAACAGTTTCAACAAACTGTACTACATTTTATTCCTAGGGAAAATAAACAATATAGCTTTGGCCACAGTGCCAGAGAGAAGTTCAGCATCTTTTCTTACGTTTTGCCGTTCACTACCAGTTACTAGCAAATGGTGTTAGGGTTAATCTGTAAGGGATTTTTAAGTCCCCAATTTTCTGGTACTGTACTAAGTCTACAAAGATGTATTTTGTAACAGTTTTTCCAGATACAAGCGTGTATCCTCGGTCTAACAGATGGTTTCATTTAACTTAAGGATGTGAGGAACGTCACAAAACGCCCAAATCACACGGTCATCAGTACATGGACTTTTTATAGAAGACTTCTCTGGACTTATTCCCAGGTCGATGCTTAACTTTCGGTTGGAACCACCCATATCACTCACAAAATCCCGTTTCCTCAACAAGTTTTAACGTTTCATAAAATAAATCGGTAGTGACGGACTGGTCGAACTGATACGGTAGTAAACTGGCTGCTCTCATTTACCAGTTAGACTTCTTATAATAAGCTGCACATTTACATGGGGTCCTCAAAATATACCTTCCACACTATCGTAGCATATATCAGATTTTACTTTCATCTCGTCAAAGCTCATCACTACATCTCTTTTTAAATTACCATTCAAAATATTTGCTTGACACTTTAGTAGGTTAAAACTGATATCCAAAAACCCAGGTGGAGTTGAAAATTGTGGCAACCGCCGTATTATTGTTGTTCATTAAACCAAGCAGAGCGCCATTAGTCTAGTGATGGTGTTTACCTTCACAACAGTGTAACAGTTTAATTTTTCTGTGCTGTGCTGTGTCATGGTATGTTATGCTGTCGCCTGTTGCTCTAACCACGATAGATACCAGAAGGACTTAAACATTAAATTTCATCGTTTTCCAAAAAATTGGTGACTTTAAATTAAAGTGGATTAATGCCTGTAAACGGGGTGACTCCTTTACTGTTGAGAATGCTCGTGTGTGCTCTGTACACTTCAACGACTCGGACTACATAAGAGACTTGAAGAGTGAGTTATTGAACCTTCTAATTAGACGTGATTTAAAGCCTGACGCAGTACCACATTTAAATTTGCCACTGAGTAGTAATTATTTAGCGAGTCAGTCCCGCAAGGATTGTGAAATAAGGGCACAAAAGCGAAAGCATCGTAAGGAGATACGGCAAATTTTACAATTGCAGGCACCAATTCAAGCAAAAAATGTCAATAATGCAATATTGAGGAAGGAATTAGATAACAAAAGTAAACATCAATGTTTCTGTGATGAGAAAGTTGCTGAAGTGACTGCAGAATTGGAGTTAATTAGACTAGAAAATTGTGACTTAAAACAGTAAAATAAGGATCTTCAGGACCGTCTTAGTACAGCTTGTACCGAGATAATAAAATTAAAAATAATGTTCAAATTTTAGGGTATTTTTTTTTAAATTCAACAGCAAGCATTAGTAAAAGGCAGATGCTCAAGCTGGTCATCTGAGGACATTGCTAAAGCGGTCACCTTACGGTCTATATCATATAAAGCATTGTGTTTTGTTAGAGACGTGATTAATTACCCTCTTCCTAGCGAAGTTACAATCAAACGACGGCTAAGAGAGTTTTCTATTTCTCCTGGATTCATTGATTTGAGTATTAGGCCTAATATCTTAAAAACACAATGAAGTCCTTTTTACAAATTTAGAAAGAGATGTTGTACTCAGCTTTGATGAAATGAAGGTTAACAACGACTTGTGCTTTGTTCAAAATGAAGAAATGATTACAGGACCCCATTATAATGTCTAAGTCATTGTAATAAGAAGTTTACCTCAAAAGTGGATGCAACCTATCTACTACAACTTTGATATAGCGATATCAAGAGAACTGTTAGTAGAAGTAATTAATGTCGTAGAAAGCACCAGATTTAAAGTTAAAGCAGTTGTATGTAACATGGGACCTTCAAATAGGATATTTATGACTAATCTGAATATTTCGTGGGACAAACCGTCACTGGAAAACCCATCAAGTAAAGAACGTAACATAAGTTTTTTTGTGTGTGATGTGCCTCATGCACTTACATTACTACGGAATCACCTTATTGATGAAGGATATCAACTCGAAAGTCGGCAATGTCTTACAAAAGAAACATTTACAAAATTAATTGAAATGCAAAGTGAGGGCGAAGATCTACAATATGCGCGTAAGCTTTCAATGAAGCATATTCTTGTGACTAGAACGGAGAGGCAAAATGTATGGAGAGCCGCTGAACTGTTATCACTGACTGTCGGTAAAGCAATATGTCATAACTTCCCAGAGCTCAGCTATGTAGAAGAGACTGGGATCACGATTAATACCGGATTTGACGTTCTAAACTCCCGTGTCCACGTGCATGGTACAAACAGCTTAAAACGTGCCAATGGGAATTGTATAAAACAACAGAATCATACCCTTGACAAGTTATTCGAATTAATTTTCACCATAAGAATAACTAGCAAAAACAAACTCCTTCCTTTTCAAGAAGGTTTTCTAATGTCTATAAATAGCCTTCGTGGTCGATTTAAGGATTTAAAATTCGAAGGCTGTACTTACGTAATGGAGGCCAAGTGTAACCAGGACATAACTGAGAGTTACTTCTCCCAGATCCGAGGACTTGGTCGCTTTTATGATCATCCTCTCCCCACCATTGCATCATAGCGAATTACATAATTAATTTTAAGCCGGAATGCAGGTGAAGTGGTAAACAGCAAAAACTGTCCAAAATGAAAATAATGTCCAATCTCTGAGCGCAGACAAAGATGAAAATAATGCAAACGTGTCTGTCGAAGAAGTTAGAGAGAAGACCGAGCTACTAGAAAGCCAATATGTATGGAATCCAAACCGTGATATTTCTCCTTCACCTAGGAATTGGCTAGAAACCATTTCAAGAGGGTACTTAATGAAACCCACGGATGGGTGCATTCATTATTATATTATATTATATTATATTATATTATATTATATTATATTATATTATATTATATTATATTATATTATATTATATTATATTATATTATTAGGTATTTACAATGCTACTTAACACCAACAATCCGCCAAAACAACGGTAAAAAGCATCCCGTGCGATTGTTCATGTTTCTTTAATTTTAGTAACTAGTTTGGGTCGATGACTTAGCTGTTAGGTCCATTTAAACAACAAACATCATAATCATCAGTAATTACTTTAAGAAATAAAACTACGTATACAATCGTTCTAAAATCAATGGATGGATAAAAAATATGAAAATTGAACCGTAAATACTTTATTTGTGAGGCGAAAGATTATTTAGTACTGAGAAAGCTACTGGAATGCGGTAGTTCATGTTAAGCACAGTGTTATCATATTATTTGTAATATTCTGAAAAATACTGAAATAAATTACAACATAATTAACACAACAACTGGCAATTATATTTGTCAAAATAAAATATTAAGCAAGTGATTAAAAACAAGCAAATCTTTAAGAGAAACGCACAATTACAATGAGAATGAGTCGTGTTCACTGCAAGCACGGCAGTGGGAGCCAGATGACGTCACCAGCCAAAGCGAGCCTGCGCGTGACCCCTAAACCGTCTAGTCTACTAACCATGTATAGACTGATATTAACGCGCCACACAATTCGTAGTGTAATGGGAGAGTGAGTCCTGTGACGTCACGACCACACCAGTCAATTGCGAATCCGTCTCGTGACACCTACCGTCTCTCTTCTAGGAACCGTCTGCCTGATAAATTTCAAATAATACATTTACAGTCACTTCTGCTCAACAGTTTGTTATACACTGGTCTATGAACAATTACAATTTAAACAGGGGCAATGAATGCCCAGTCTAAACGGACTTCATGTAAAAAGAAAGGGTTTAACATGATCGGCCATGAACAAAGGGCTAGGAGGCGAAACACTTGCACTCTTTTCAGAAAAACTCTTAAAACCTTAAGTTGGCTTATGGCCCGAAGTTGCAGAGGCTAAGCCTATTCTACAGAGAGGTGACTAAACGAGAAATATTAAATGCCAAAAATGGGTTAAGAATGTTATTCACACCATACCAAGTGAATTGAAATCAACAGGGGGTAATCACACTTTGTTCCCTTAGTTTATATGTTTCCCAGTTGGAATTTGAACAGAGTCCTCAGACTTGCAGAAAATCTACATTTAAACCATGAAATGAATACTTTACATGAATAAAAGAAGTTTGAAACCTTCCTCTCAAGCTATTTGCCTGGAGCTATCACATATTATGAAGTTTTGCCATTACCTTGTTTTGCTGCGCCTTCCGAACGCCGACCTGAGGCCCCTGCCTCCTTAATACACGCCGCAGACGACCAACTGGAGCGATGACGATGACAATACGGCCTTAAAGCGCCCAGCTTTTATAGCATTTCGAGGGGAAGTTTTCAGAACTCTTCACAGATAGGCTGGGTGCCTGAACACCCCCCCCTACCCACTAATTTTAATTGGCTAGAGAAAATGTTCCAAAAAATCCTGATTGATTGGTAACTAAGGAAGAAGGAAGCAGTAGGAGTGTTGACATCTTTGAAACATGAACAAAACAGAGTGGTCGTATTGAATGGTGAGTGCGGAGAAACATGGTAGGCATTGAGCAATACCGGGCAGCGATTGGGAGCTGGCAGCGAAGGCAGAAGAAGACGGCAGGATGTGCGGCGAACATGGGAGTGCAGGGGAAGTTGAGCGAGGCTACTGGTAGCGGTGGTGATAACCATGCTACCAATTATAGGAGGTGTGGAGATAAACCTGGGCCCAAACATGAGATGGGAGGACTGGGAGAAGATTAAGGAGCTGATAGGGGATGCCGTTAAAGTAAATGCTGGAGAATAACTGGTAAAGGAAATGAGAAAGAAACAAGCTAAATAATTTGAAAATATGGTTCCACGAACAATGGGGAGTCACGGTAAGAAAGGTAGAGGGTAATAAGTTCACAACTGGAGTGCTAAGGGAGCAGGTAAAAAATCTGGAAAAGGAGGTGGTTTTTTAAAGAAGGAGATAAACAACGTTAACCAAGAAAGGATGAAGAAATGTGTATATATATATATATATATATATATATATATATATATATATATTTACTGTTGCAGGAAGAAAGGAGTGAAAAAGTGAACCTGATATATAAAGTGGTGGACGTCGTCCAAAGTAAAATGAAAATCAATTTCAGTGAAGCTGACATTGATGATGTTGAAAGAGTAGGTAAAGTGAAAGGTCAGAGACCAATTAAAGTGAAGTTAATATCAAACTTGATGGCGAACATAGTGTTAAGAAACGCAAGGAACTTCCAAGGTGAAAGGATCTGGGTCAAGAGAGACTTGGGAAGAGAAGGGATCGAGAACATGGAAATTCCGAAGAAGCATCTACGTAGAGCTAGGCACCAGGGTCTTAGAGCATTTATTAAGGATCAAAGGCCGGTGGTATCTAATGGTGTCTGGTGGCGAGTTTGGTCTGTGGCAAAATTAAAATGTATGGAGGAAGAGCTCAAACAGGAAGAGGAACTAACTAAGCGGCTAAAAGGCAAGCAGGAGAACGCCAAAGAGGAGGAAGGAAACGTGGTAACGTTGATTGATGTGTCGAATCAAGAAATCAGTGCAGTGTAGTGAGAGTGAAAAATTAAGTTCGCGGGTTCAAGAAGTGCTGTCGGATAGTGTTCTTAAAGAAAAAACGGATACAGTGATTGTTGATCCGAGGGAGGAAAAGAAAGAGAAAGATTCTATGTTGAAGGGGAGAAGCAGGAGCATGAAGGACCTGTGGGGAAAAGTAAATTCTTAGATGATAAGGAAAGGTAAGGTGATAATGAAACGTCAATGTAAGGCAGAAGGAGAGAGGGAGATAATGACGAGAAGGAAAAACAAGGATGGCAATTGGGAAGGTAGGGGAAAGAGTTGTAACTAGACTGGAAGATAGGTTTTGTTAATATTGAAGGTATATTGGGTAAAATAGGTAATATAGAAGTGAAAAATTGAATATAAAGTTTTGACACAGTAGCACTCTTGGAAACATGGCTTGAAGTAGGCAGGGAGATAACTTGGGTGGGGGGGATTTACGGTAAGGCACAAGTCAAGAAAAAGATTAAATAAAAGGGCCGATCGCCCGGAGGAATAGTTGTGGTAGTTAAAGAAGAGTTTAATGAATTAATAGAAGATATTGGGAGCGACATTGAAGGACTTATGAGGATAAGATTTAACATGGGCAGAGAGGCAGGGAGAGAAAAACATGTTTGCTTGGCTTTTGCCTCTGTCACCCCAAAGGATCTCTGTATGCAAATGATACGTTATTTGAGGAACTTCTAGTAGAAACCAGAATTGTTAGAAGGATATACGAGGATGACGGATTATTATTACTTGGGGATTGGAATGCCAGAATAGGCGAGCGAAGTCCAAGGTTTAGCAAGGAAGACGAATTGACAATAGGGATATGAAGAAGTAATGATAAGATAGTTAATAGCTACGGTGAAAAACTTCTGGAATTCTGTGAAGTTGGGAATTTTTTCATCTTAAATTGTTACTGGGAGGGGGACAGAGAAGGCAAAATGACGTATATTACAGATATTATTGACATAGTAATGAGTACGGAAGACATGTTAGAGAACATCAAAAGTATAGGGGTGGATGACTGGATTGAATCGCACCACGCACCGGTATGGGTTAGATTAGTGAGAAGGAGAGAGGAATTTAATGAGGGAAGCAGAAAAAGGTCATTGTAGAGGGGTAATTGCTACACTAAATATATATGGACAGAGAACACAAAAGGTTAACTAGTCGCCTTATGGATAATGAGATACAATTAAATAGAATTGGATGGGAAAGGGCTCTGGAGGAAAACAACATAGATAGAGCGTTGGAGTTAATAGAATATCCCATAAGGAGAGTGGCACGGGCAGTCCAAGGTAGTAGAAGGAAAAAGATGGAAGGCGAAGGGTGGTATAACGAGGAATGTGAGGCTCTCAGAAAGGCAGTGATGAGAGCGTTAAAAGAATACAGAGTAAAAGGAGGGAGCAAAGAACGAGAAGTCTTTTGCAGATTGAGGAAAGAGTACTAACAAAAAATTGCGGAGAGGAAGAAGCAGTGGATGAAGGACCAATCAGAGCTAATAAATAGGGAATGAAGGACGAATCAAACTGAAAGAATATGGGAGAGAATAAATATAACTAATAAAGGAGAGAAGGGATATAAGAAAATGAATATCGATTATGATCAGTGGGTAACATATTTTAGTGAGCTATTAGGAGGAAGAGACAAATGGGGATATAAGGAAAGAAGGCAGGTCATATGGAGTAATGTGTATGTAAGTATACATGAACTAGATAAGGAATTTGCACTAGAAGAAGTTCAGGGGGTGATAGGTAAACATAAGAGGAGTTCGGCGAGGGGTGGGTGGGGAGGAATAGTATCAGCAATGTATTTTGGAAAGAAATAAGTAAATACAGTCATATGGGGAAGGAATTGTAAAATTATTTAACAGGATTTTTAATTGGGGCAAGGTACCAAAAGAATGGGAATATGGGATTATTTGCCCAATATATAAAAAGAAAGGGAATAAAAACCTCCATAACAACTATCGAGTTATAACTCTCTTTGATTCATTGAGTAAAATTCACACAGGAGTCTTGACAAATAGATTAAGGGATTGGTCTGAAGAGAATGATATAATATCTAAATTTCAAGGAGGATTCAGGAAAGGGAGGCAAACAATAGATAGCGTCATGAAGACGATAACAGAAAAATACATGGTTCGGGAAAGAGGTAGCGTATTTCTTGCAGCGATCGACTTTGAGAAAGCTTTCGACACTGAGAGTAGAAGAGCGTTTACAGAAAAATTAGGGCGGTTGGGAGTTTCTAGGAAGATGATCCGAGCGATTGAAGCGTTGTACCAGAAAGTATATAGTAGCGTCAAACTAGAGGATAATTGAATTAGCAATCCGATAGAGTGCAAGCTAGGTCTAAAACAAGGATGGACATTATCGCCTATATTATTCTTATTATTTATAAATGATACTGGATGGGCACGGAGGAGCAAATTGGGCTGTTCCGGCAGTGAACAATATAGAGATTCCAGGCTTTATATTCGCAGACGAGATATTGTTAATGGCTCCAACAAGGAAGGGGGGTTGCAGAGAAGTATTGATAAATTAGCGAAATATGCAAAGAAGCGGTCGTTAAAAATTAATTGAAACAAATCGAAGGTGATGGTTATAAGTAGGAGGAAGAGGTCAAAAAAGAAGGAAATGGTTGATTCAGGGGGAAAGAATTGAGGAAGTAGAGATACTAGAATACCTAGGAGTGCTGCTAAATAACAGAGGAGGGTGAGATGATCACATTAAGAGGTGTAAATTGAGAGGGGTTGCCGCTCTCGCAGCAATAAAAATTCTACTTGGTAAATACCCAGGGATAAGCTACAAAGTACTGTACCAGGAAGGCATAGGCCCTGGCACATATAAATTACAAATTTTATTTTCTAGCATACAATTCAGTTCCGATACGTGGGCAGCTGTGTAAGAGAATGTTCTCGTACCTACTGCACTCTACGAGCGAGAACGCAAGTCAAGCAAGGTCAAGTGACGTCACCGCCGCTTGCAGCTTACTTCCCCTACAGAAGTTTCTCGGCTATTTCATGAACTTTTTAATGCCTGGACCGATTAACACGAGACCAACGCTGAATTGTAGGCAATATTCTGGAAACAAAACCCTGCAAATTTGAAATCAATCTATCCAGCAGTTTCCGAAATATGACAATTTAAATTTTGGGAGGAATACTCGCCCCTTCATCACCTGATTTCGAGCGCTGCGCGCCAGACCTGTATATATAGGCCACTGGGCCAAGGCCATAGCCAGTCCCGTGTACAGACTAGTGTGTGTGCACAGTGCGTGCAGAAGGTGTGCACCGTCGCGATTCGCGAGGACATAATCATGGCCGTAATCGAACGCTGTTGAAATGGTGAAAGAACGTCGTACCGTACGTGAAGTTTCCGACGCGCCGCGACGACGGTAAGATTCTAGACGTTTCTCAAGGTGAATTATCGTAATATAACACTTGTGAATTTATTAACAGAGTAAAACTATAATTGGAAGTGAGAAGTGAAATGTCCAATATTTTTATACGACACCGTGAACTGTACTAATGCCACATAATTCTGAACTGTGACAATATCCTAAATCATTGTGTGTGGTAAACTGAAATCATAATTTACGACAACTTCAGTCATTCTAAGATATATTTCTTTTGCGATAATATATCAGTGAACTGTGTGTAACTTTATTTACTCGACATTCGTCCCATAACAGGGCAAAACTTAACTATTTTCCTAGTGCACTTTCTCGATTTTTCGATCACCACTGTGAGAAACCCAGTGAACATTAAGGACTTTTTACAATAATATTAAATAGAACAGACTAGTGTGGTGTAAATACAACGATAAAATAGCCTTAATCTGTTAATAATATTTGTTCAGAGACTGTGATAGAGACTGTTACAAATCACATTTTCAAGTGCTTATGGACTTTGTTCACTACTTTACAATCATATTTCAGAGATAATTAGTGACGATTATGAACGGTGTTAATTCTCAAATCCATGAACTGTGTATATGAGAACTGTGTTTTCTGCAGCATGGAGTGTGAATGTTAATTTAACATCGTAAAATCAGTGTGAGAATACAACTGTGCATTACGACAGTGTGTAGTATTAATATTCGTGATATTTGTGAATTCAATAGTGCCAACTGAACTTTCCGTGTTCCGATATTTTCACCAAGAACAACGGAAATCTTGGCAAAAGTGCTACGAGATCCTGCTACATCAAACGTCGCTTCCTACGAGGGATTTACATGGTTTCTTCAGTTATGGTACCCATCGAGGGATGTCGACGAGGGAGATTGACGTGGCATCTTCAATGAACATCGCCGGTGCTGAGTTCGAGTCTTCGCCCGTACTCCGCGGAATGTTCCAGACACCAAGTCTCCAACTCCAACACTCGTAAGCAGATCTTCTCGTATTCTGAGTGAGTAATCACAACTGACTGACTGTTTACAAAGCACTTAGTCCAGTACAGTGCTATTACAACTGCTTCGAGTGGATATTAATTCATAATTTTATCGTCATTTAAAAGAAGTTCACATTTTGTTATAAATTCATTTTCAAAGTTATTAATTAATTTAATTCACATTACCTAGATGAACTTTAGGATTTTCAAGTGCTTTACTAATTTCATTTTTTTAATTCAAACGAACTGAAATATTCAACAAGAGATTAAATATTTCACTTAATTTTTCCATGACAGGTGTGTGTTCATTTTTGCGGTTTAGAATTTAGAAAGACTGTAGCTCAGCACCATAAATAATGAACTGATCCTAGGTGCAAATTGATATTTTGTGTTTACATTCAAATTATAAAGACTGTAGGTTATCCATGTTCTATGGAAGAGTGATAATTATTCTTCATATTCTCAAGCAAACAGACTTCAAGAAGATCATAACATAAATCTTTGATTTTTCATTTTTGACAAATATTAACTACAAATTTGAGTTCTCCATTCAGATTGCAGGGTGATATATCTGTGGATATTGTTAATAAATTTTACAAAAAAGAATTACCATCTATTATTCGCCCTGTGATACTATCCGTCTCTGTACCTGCTCCAAAATACACCGAACACTACCTGAGATCCTTCCCATGCTCAAACCCCACAATCATTTCCCAGCACAGTACTGAGATTAGTGTTAAAGACATTAGTTCTAAGTAGAGCTCTATATGGGGTGAATTATGGGGACTAGAAAAGAAAAGGGTTAGTTTGAACCAAATAATACACAAATTTAGCAGGACAGGTATGGGATTACCGCAATGTACAACTAATGTGGGGGCCTTAATAATATGCGGAGAGTATAGAGAGGTGTATTGGGTTAAAAGAGTATTGAATTATTGGATGAGACTTAGAAGGGGAGAAGGCGGCATTTTGCAACAGGAAACATTGAAACAAGAATTGAAAGGAATGTATGATGATTGTTGGCTACAAAAAATTAAAACCTATGTTGAGAATCTGGGTATTGGATATATTTGGCAGGTGATACGGAAGGGAAAGGCCAGCAGCACCTAGAGGACCATAATAACGATAATTAAGGATATACAAATCAAAAATGGTTAGAAGAATGTATGGAAAGGCCTTCGCTCAGTCTATTTTATAAGGTCTTCCAAATCTCTAAGTTAAACATAAGATTGGGGGAAGGAAGATTTAAGGGCGGGATATTATGGTGGCTGATAGGATTGTATTGAAATTAAGGATGGATTAGGAGTAAAGAGAGCTCAAAATGTATCCTATGTGAGGAAAAGACTGATGATTTGATCTTACTATGTTCACGTACAGGGACAGAGATGTTGAGGGCATTGTTTCTAAATGTGAAACAACAAGAAATGTGCAAGCAAAATGATGAACGAAAATTTTTAGTGTGGATAGCGAACCTAAGGAAAAGCGAAGGAAACTTGAATAAGTGTTTAAGTTCAGTAGAAACGCTATGTTTAAGGAAAGTGAAAGGTACTCTATGATGTAATTAAGCAAACGATTATGTGACGTGGTATGTAATCAGTGAATTGGCCAGCATAAGTAGGTTAGTAGTTGATTGGCACTCAGCAAATTAAAATGTTATGATAACATCAGCGTGAAGTGGTAAGTGCTACCGGACACGCTGACAGGGTAAGATGAAAGTGTAGAAGTAGGCCTACACATGGTTGCATAATCTTTCGTTCTCTAAAATCTTTCATTTTTGTTATTTTGTTACGTAACATGCTGACTTGTCACGTGTTATTTGCCTTTGTTCTTTCCTTACAGTTTACGACACCTAGTTGTATTTATTTTGGCATGTGCTCATTTCTCACTATGTATAGTAAGAGATGGCAAGGAGAGATGGGTAGGTGGAAGGCAGTACATAACCGTAAGAGGACGAGCCTACCCCAAATATTTGCATAGAGCTTGAGAAAGAATGATAGAGGCATATATGGAGCGAGGAGAGAGAGAGAGAGAGTCGGGGCACATGAGGAGATCGGTTTTCGCCTCATGTGGCTGGCCGCAAATGGAATGGTGAGAAGTTTTCACTGTCAACTGGTAGGGGATATTGGGGTCTTCTTTTTGGCCCCAGGGATAGGGCCGGTCGTGTCATCGCTGGGAAGGTGGCCCTTTTTCTCACCAAGGGTGATGACACGTTCGGACAGTAGTAGGTCGTATTATTATTATTATTATTATTATTATTATTATTATTATTATTATTATTATTATTATTATTATTACCTTGTTTGCTTAATATCCAGTGGAGACGATGGACGTAGCACGTAGGGACTGAGGATGACTACTGGTGGTGACCCTACCTACGGAATGTCACTTTCCCGGAGTATCTGTTGGACCTCATGGCATGGCCAAGGAGTCTCGTGTTTTTCTTTTTGTTGTAAGTTGTTTGTGCATGTAACTGGGCGTTGTGAATATGTATGTGGCCTAAATGCCTGTAATGTTCAATAAATACTGAATACTAAATACATGAACAAAACCCTCTTCAAAACTAAGGTTGATCAATCTTTAAAGTTCGACATTCTCTTAAGAATTAATTGTTCATATTTCCGCTAGAGGGGGCACTAGGCCGATGGTAGAGATATATAACACTTGCAAACCCAAGTATCTTGCATTACAAGTTTAATAACATGGATGGCCCTATAGAAGGCGCGCCGTTTAACTGGACGGAGAAGGTTTAACCACGGTCTGAACAGTTTTGAAATCTTGAATCTTGGAACACGTAAATTTTGTAGTAAACATACAATATATAAGTCAGAGCATCACTTGATAGTGAGTACTTTCTTGTGTATTTGATGTAAAGTAGCTTAGATAGGGTTTGCGAAGTAGTAGAAGTTCGGGCTGTTGCGCCTATAATCGACGGCAAAAGCGGCCACAGTTGCCGATGTGAGGAAGGGGTCGCGCAGTACCCCCAAAGTATCCTGAGATACCATTCTTCCGTATACTGAGGTGAGTAGCCAAGGCGATTGTCATCAAAGACCAAGTAGAATTGTTCGGCCCCGGAATAGAGTTGACGGTTGGAGTCCAGCTTCCATGCCGCTTCCAAAGATGACAGTCCCAAAGGAGGAAGTTTAGATGGAGACTGCCGGAATGTGGCGGGCCCATACTCCGCACGGCATCTCTCGCAGGTTGACACGACATGGCCTCGGGTGAATGTCGGGCACTGTAACATCGAGTTTTGGGGCGACAGTAACTGATTTACATGGGGTGCAGTTAAGGTGGGCGAGTATGGAGGGCGAGTGTACGGAGTCTGTGACTCAGGTTTGGAGGTAGGGGAGGTAATGGCAGAATGGTGATGGAATTATTGAAGGGAAGTTTTTCACAAAGGGATTTAAACAAAATTACAAGTTACCTTAGGATATAACTTAAATACCTACAGGTTTTCACAACCCACAGGGAAGAAGGCCTCCTTATTTACATTTTCTTACATGAAACTTAAACAAATAAGATGCTAAGGAGAGAAATATAATAAACACTTAGTGGCATATAATGAAAAAGCAACGGTCTTTACATAGGTTTTACTTGAGACAGATGGACCCTAAAAATTCTTTCGTTGTCGGGGTTACTCACCAAGAGGTTGACAGGAGTAAGGAAATCAAGTATTATACAAAGTCCTTGAAATCTGGGGACAAGCTTGCCTGCTGGAACAAAATTTTTAACCATGACCTGATCTCCAACTTTTAAATTGGTAGGTCTCCGTCCACGATCATACCTCCTTTTTACTCTCTGATGAGAGGCTTTAAGATTATTTTTAGCATTTTTCCATAGATCCCGCATATTCTCTGGGTCTATTGTCTGTAATAAAAGGTTGTTTATTGACCACAAATTGGACAAAGGAGTGTTGGGAACAAACTTAAACATAAGAGATATGGGAGAAAACGTGTGTGACTCATGAACGGCCGAGTTAAGGGCTAATGATAACCAGTGTAAGGAAGTGTCCCAACGAGAATGATTTTCGTGGTGAAAATCAATAAGGGCAGATCCAAGGTACGTAGACTACAAGGTAGGGATCATGAGAGAGGTGCGCAGTGGCAAAGCAGAGCTGTGACGTCACGCTGGACCCTCGCGTTGAATCTACTCTGAATGAGGTAGAGGTAGTTCGAATAAGAATCGCTGTGCACGCAGAAGCTAGGTGCTAATACACTGACTGACAGAGCAAATGCAACACCAAGAAGGAGTGGTCAGAACTTTATGCCAATTGCAGGGTAGACTGACGTCACTGAGGTATGCTCATTATGTGAAATGTGCCGCTGTGCTGCGCACGTAGCGAACGATAAATGGGACACGGCGTTGGCGAATGGCCCACTTCGTACCGTGATTTCTCAGCCGACAGTCATTGTAGAACGTGTTGTCGTGTGCCACAGGACACGTGTATAGCTAAGAATGCCAGGCCGCCGTCAACGGAGGCATTTCCAGCAGACAGACGACTTTACGAGGGGTATGGTGATCGGGCTGAGAAGGGCAGGTTGGTCGCTTCGTCAAATCGCAGCCGATACCCATAGGGATGTGTCCACGGTGCAGCGCCTGTGGCGAAGATGGTTGGCGCACGGACATGTGGCACGTGCGAGGGGTCCAGGCGCAGCCCGAGTGACGTCAGCATGCGAGGATCGGCGCATCCGCCGCCAAGCGGGGGCAGCCCCGCACGCCACGTCAACCGCCATTCTTCAGCATGTGCAAGACACCCTGGCTGTTCCAATATCGACCAGAACAATTTCCCGTCGATTGGTTGAAGGAGGCCTGCACTCCCGGCGCCCGCTCAGAAGACTACCATTGACTCCACAGCATAGACGTGCACGCCTGGCATGGTGCCGGGCTAGAGCGACTTGGATGAGGAAATGGAGGAACGTCGTGTTCTCCGATGAGTCACGCTTCTGTTCTGTCAGTGATAGTCACCGCAGACGAGTGTGGCGTCGGCGTGGAGAAAGGTCAAATCCGGCAGTAACTGTGGAGCGCCCTACCGCTAGACAACGCGGCATCATGGTTTGGGGCGCTATTGCGTATGATTCCACGTCACCTCTAGTGCGTATTAAAGGCACGTTAAATGCCCACCGCTACGTGCAGCATGTGCTGCGGCCGGTGGCACTCCCGTACCTTCAGGGGCTGCCCAATGCTCTGTTTCAGCAGGATAATGCCCGCCCACACACTGCTCGCATCTCCCAACAGGCTCTACGAGGTGTACAGATGCTTCCGTGGCCAGCGTACTCTCCGGATCTCTCACCAATCGAACACGTGTGGGATCTCATTGGACGCCGTTTGCAAACTCTGCCCCAGCCTCGTACGGACGACCAACTGTGGCAAATGGTTGACAGAGAATGGAGAACCATCCCTCAGGACACCATCCACACTCTTATTGACTCTGTACCTCGACGTGTTTCTGCGTGCATCGCCGCTCGCGGTGGTCCTACATCCTACTGAGTCGATGCCGTGCGCATTGTGTAACCTGCATATCGGTTTGAAATAAACATCAATTATTCGTCCCTGCAATCTCTGTTTTTTCCCCAACTTTCATCCCTTTCGAACCACTCCTTCTTGATGTTGCATTTGCTCTGTCAGTCAGTGTAATACACGATAGTAACATATCTGTGGTGTATAAGAAGCCGTATGTGTTTATTTTATGAGATACAACGTAAAACGCAGTAATAGTGTACACTTTTCAGTATGCTTCGTCATGCCATTGCAGGCTGCACAAATCATAGCAGGCACGCGAAGGAACGAAACACTTTCATGTATTCCCTAAAACCACTGACGTAAATAAATGGTGACAGAAGTAATCAAGACATTATCGAAAGCTATCTTTCTCAGCTCCGAAGGTTCGGAAGGCTTCATGACGATCCTCTTCCGACAGCTGTGACGCGAAAGGTGAAATTATTGCTTCTAGCCTCAATGCTTCCGAGGCGATAAGAAATTCCAACTGTTCTCCGGAAGATTATGAAATATTACGCCCAAATATGTACTGCTGAACTCGATCAAAACTCGGATATCGTGTGCCAGTCTAAGGCCAGCGCTGAGCCCACAACATCCTATTTTTTATAGGAGGATGAGCAAGGGTTCGTTAAAGCCCTTGAAGATCTAGTAAAACAGCTCGAGGACAGTCGTGAAACCAAGGAGCTGCTTGAAGACTTCACTGGCTATATAGCTTTTAGGATAAAGAAGAAGAACCTCGATAGCCTATAAAAAGTAATTACGGAGAGAAATCAGGTCAAACTACAAGGGGTGGAAATTAAATTTCAAAAAGGGTCCCAATTTTTTTTGCAAGTTGCTTTACGTCACACCGACAAAGATAGGTCTTACGGCGACGATGGGACAGGAAAGGGCTAGGAGTGGGAAGGAAGCGTCCGTGGCCTTAATTAAGGTACAGCCCCAGCATTTGCTTGGTGTGAAAATGGGAAACCACGGAAAAACATCTTCAGGGCTGCCGACAGTGGGGTTCGAACCCAATCTCCCGAATACTGGATACTGGCCGCACTTAAGCGACTACAGCTATCGAGCTCGGTAGTTTCAATTTTACCACGGGAAAGAACTGAAAGAGGGTTCTAACATCATCACAAATCTTACGGATATCCTGAAAAAGAAATTCCCCGAAATTTATGAGCTTGCAAGTTGCTTCGTGAGAAGCCGTTCTTTTATTCGAATGAACGCTTTAAACAAAAGTAAGAAATTCAAGAGAACCGGTTTCAGTTAATACAATACCGATAAAGAAAGAAGAAATGCAAAGAAATTCCACTGATGCTATGGATAAGTGTGTTTGATATTCTTTTTTTAATATCCGCATTATACTTTGTGTATAACGTACCAGTTAATTTATTATGTTGTATATGAAACAAGTGCTAAGAATGTTAATAAACAGGCTCATTAATATGGCCTATCTAATGTTTACGTGGAATTTGTCATTTCCTGGCACTTGGAGAACATTTACTGTACTGTTTGTGTTGTCGACAGTTTCCGAACATTTGCTGTTTGTGTTGTTGACAGTATACATAGTTTCCCAACACTGCTTGTAACAACGGACATATTTCTTGCAGTCATAAAGCTTTAATGTTCGAGTCTGTAACAATTAGAGCCCCTTGTTATTGTTAGGTGTTGAGAACATGAACATATGGAATGGCCATTCCACTGCGATCACAGTATTAGCATTGTTACAACCTTTTATACAGATCGAAATACTTCAGAAACGCTGCTGGATTCACACTGTATTTGATCTCCTTATTATTACTCTACTGTAATAGTGAAGTGGAATGCATCTTCTTGGCTGATGTTAAAATATCTAAGTTCTCTTATCTCTAATTTGTGGCTAAAACAGAATAGTTTACAGCTGTGTATTAGCCTACCTCACACAGAAGACAAGGCGCTGAGGGTTCATGTTGACGTCATCGACGGCCAAGCGTGGTGGGGAGACCTGCGCGTGATCCCTACCTCTTACTCTAACTACCTTGGGCAGATCGAAGATTACGATTAACACGCCCAGCTAGAGTTGGGTATGGGTAGTACACAGACGTCGTGAGATGTGAGATAGAGAGTTCGAAACAGAAAATACGAAATAAATTAGGGGTGAACGCCCTAGCGTTATCAGAAACAATATATTGAAAGGGTCCAAAAGATGCAAAAATAGTATTGGGACAAGAAATAGTGGACTGATCAGTGGCAAGCCTAGTCGGAAACTGCCATGCAAAACGTGTGAAACCATCCACCCACAAAAGAATGAATTTATTCACATTCCCTTTAGATTGAGCAAAGGGTCCGACGTAATCTATATACAATCGCTCCATAGAGCGAGATGCCCGATATTATGACAATAGCTCTACCTCAGTAGACAACGTGGGTTTTCTAATCAAACTGAGCTTATATGTTTTAACCAGTTCCCTAATCTCGCCGGCCATAGTCTTCCAGATAAATATGTCCTTTATCTTTTCTCCTTAATGGGTCTCATGGTAATACTTGAAAATCATAGGCACTAGAACAGCTGGAACCACAATTTTCATCTTCTGATAGTGTCTCGAAGAGCAACACAGAAACCCATTCCTCAAAACATAAGGGGAAACATGTTACCTAGAAGAAAGGTTTTCAATAATAGGAGCCAGCACCGTATCTTCAGGTTGGTATAACGCTATGTCATGAAATAGCATAGGGGCATCTGTCAAAATGGCACTTATACTAGAAGGTGTGAATATAGAAAGTGATGGACTTTCCTCCATGTCAACAGAATAAGAATCGCCAGAAAACATTCAGCTTAATCCATCGGCGACCACGTTCTCAGATCCCGAATGTGACGCACGTCAAACTGAAACGCTGAAATCCGAATCGCCCAACGGAATATTCGCTCAGTACGACGGGGCCTAGCCAAAACCCGATTGTCGGTCTGTAATTCAAATTGAATGTGCTCAAGGTAAAGATGAAATTGTTCTAAGGCAAATAGGACGTCCAGTCCTTCTAACTCGTATATAGAGTACTTGGCTTCTTGAGGTGACAAGATTCTAGACGAATAGGCAATTGGCCGCCTTCCGATTTCATATTCTTGAAGAAGAACCACAACGACAGTAGGTGACAAAGCGTCTTTCTCTACAATGAACTTCTTGGAGAAATTTCACATAGCCAGGACGGGGGCTTTACAGAGAGCTAATTACAGATCCTTGAACGCAGCTTGCTGCGACGTCACCCATTCAAACTTGACACCTTTCCAGCGGAGAAGGTTTACGGGTGCTACCCTAGTAGCGAAGTTGGGTATGAATTTCCTAAAGAAATTCACCATGTCGATGAATCTAGCAACCCCTCTAACATCTTTAGAAGGCTTGAAGTTACGAATTGCATGCGTTCTGGAATGATCGACTGAAGCTCCATCAGACGACACAATATTCCCCAAGAAGGACATAGATGGTTTAGCAAAAGATACATTTGAAAACTTGACCATCAATCCAGCTTTACGAAGGCGTTTTAGAGCTTTTTCAAGATGAGCTAAGTGTTCTTCAAAAGTCTCTGAGAAAGTAATAACCTCATCTAGATAATGGTACTGATATTCAAATATAATATCGGAGAGCACCTTATCTAGTAGCCTAGTAAGAACCGCTGCTCCCGTGGGAAGCACGAAAGGCACGCGGTTGTATTCATACAAATTCCAATCGATAGCGATAGCAGTCAGATGTTTAGATTCTTCCGCCAGAAGTATCTGATTATAGGCTCAGTTAAGATATAAAATGGTGAAGTACTTATCCTAACGAAACCAAGAAAAACATGAATGCACGTACGATTTAACGCCCTATAATCAAATACTGGCCTGAAGACGCCTTGAGATTTCGGCACCAGAAAAATGGTTGAAGAATACGCCGATTTTGAGGGTCGAATGACACAATCCCTCGGCATTTGTTCGATGATTTCCTTGAGGGCCTTCATTTTAGGTGGAGATAGCTTTTATGGAGGAAATCTTATGGGAACCGAATGCGTAACCTCGATCTTGTATTCAATTAATACAGTCACACCAAGATTTTCCGAAAACACGTAGGAAAATGACTGACATAATTTACGATTGCAATTAGCTTGATCCTCGGATAGATGGCTAAGGTCTAACGACATCTCACTCTGGGTAGGCGAAATCATAGAAGACAATACAGAATTAAATATTAAAAGATATGAAAATTACTCGTAAATTTGAATGTGCAGGATTTACTTGGAAGGTCAAGCACGGTACCGGAATGTGACATGAAATCTACCCCTAATATACAGGGCATGACAAATTCTTAGCAACAAATAACTTAAAATTCCAGGTACATTTAGAAATACGAATTTTGGCCTTGATAAATCCTAAATTTTCTAGTGGAGAAGAATTTGTCGAAACACATTTTACAGAAGAAGAAACATATTCAGAGAATTTACAACAAAACTTTAATTTGGAATACCATTCTTATGAAATAATAGAGCCAACACTTCCTGAATCTTAAGGGGCCGTGACCGGTTCGTTATTTATTTCAATTTTGAGGAAAGGCACGTATCTTGGAGTATCGGAGGCAATTTTGAGGCATTCTTTAGGACCTTCAAGGGATGTTTTAGAGGGAATTCCCTCAGAAAATACCATGCCAGAATTACACTGGACTGAGAAGCAGATAGTGACGAGAACTCAGCCGGGCACCCTAGTCATTTCCTGTTGCTTTGGTTAAAAGAGATAGAACCAGAAGTAGAGCAAGAAGGTGTACTATTTGATGAGTTATAGTTCTTAGCCAGGTGTGTGAATGACCCGCATTTGAAAAATCCTTGAGAAGATGGCGCTCCATTTTTAGGTCCGTTAATTTTTAATAGAGGGCACTTATTTCTTGGATGGTCCGCCGACCCACATGCGTAACATTTGCAGGAAGAGAAGGTTCAGCGAGGTGGTGGACGATAAATATTAGAAGAAGGTGGTTGTTCCCGAGCGACACGGACATGGCCTGAAGTTCAGCAAACGTTTGCGGACTGGAAGCAAAGCATGAGCTCTCGCAGGAATAAAATTTGCCAACAAATGTGTATGAAATGTTTCAATTGAACTCCTTTCCGATACGGCGTTAGCGATCTTATCTGAGAGGACACCAACAGTGTAGGGATAGATTATTATTGCTAAATTTGTGAGCGTGACAGAGCAAACACCATAGCACGGTTCTGGAATTCTACAAGAAATCATAGAAACGTTATAACATCACTTGTTGAATTCACGGAAAATTTCGAAATCCCTTTAAGCAACATGGCTAAAGTGTGGGGTAAGCTGCTAAAGCCCGGTGTTATTTAATTTAACTTATTGCTTGTTACATGATTTTAATCCCAATTACAGCAACATTCTTTGTGATACACAGAGAACTTACAAATAATTGAGGCGTCCCATGCCAAAACTCGCCTTCTCCAAACTGACAAATTTTCCAGGAAACACAAAAAACGAATTGCTAACATAATGCTTAGTGTTTTTTGATGAAAACAATTCTAAAATTAAGAAAGAAATCATCCAAGGTCATTCAATATTGTGTAAATAAACCATGTGTTGTAGAGACTGAGTTATTTACGTTTAAAAAATGGAGAAGGCGAGTTTTGGCATGACTGATGGGATAAGGCAAGTTTTGCTCCAACACAGATGGGATAAGACCAGTTTTGCTGCAACCGAAAATTACTTTTAATATCTGTTTACATCGAACAAGGTGGACCCAATTAATTAACACATTTGAAAATTACGTTTAAACATTTATTTATTAATACATAAAAGGTCAATGAATTTTTAAAAAATACATGAAGAAGTGTTTCATTAGTCCTTCAATGATTTTATTTTGAACAATTACGTCTACACCTTCTTCCTGACAACAGTAAGGTTCTTCATCCTCGTCCTCATTGGCACCAACAACAGCTTCATCATACGTACTGAGAACATTCTTCAGACAGTTCGTTGATGGATTATCAAACCACTGATCACCAAAGTGACTGATAAGTAGTTTTTTGACGTCATTGATCTTGGCTGGCTTAACCATAACACCTGGTGGAACCTCATTAACAACTACGTCTTTTAATGTTTTACCTTTCTTCATAACTGACCTTGGTAGGTTCATGTCAGAATTGTACGATACTTCACCTCTGATCAGAACATTATTCATTGATGTTGTTCGTGAAAGTATGAACCTTTTGCACAAGGAAAACCGGAAATGCCACTATCCTGGTTTTTTCATAACTGCTGTGGCACAGTTTTTCGCCTTTGACAATTGGCAATCTTCACCTAGTTTTGTTACTGTTCCATGTTTGTTGAAGATCTCAGTATATGTATCAGGTTCATAGATAACTGGCATTTTTCTGAGTGATTTTTCAATTAAACTAAAAATCCTGTCTGATGGCAGGAAGGAATGGTCTCTAAATGGAAAAACAAGCTCTATTTTCCCATTCTGTGGAGCACTATTTAGTAAATAATGAGCACACATTAAGTAGCATTATAGAATTGTGATTCTGGCCACCGCAACCATCAGCACAGAGCCTGATTACAGGGGTATCAGACAGGTCAGTTTTCACTAAACACTCATGGACTGCAGAAGCTATTTCATTGGATGACTTGCTATACGCATTTTCATTCCAAGTGTAAATGTGTACACTGCCTTTAGTCAACTTTTCTTTGGATGAACCTTTGACTATGGTAAAATTGTAGGTGTAGAGTTGCCTACAATACTAGGCACATTGGTCTGGTACTTCGGGAACTACTAAGTTCTTCTGACAGTCAAAACTAAATGTTTGCATTCCTTCAGCACTGACCTGAAGCTTCGCACGTAATTTATGACACGTAAACCAATCAATTGCCACTGATTTAGAACCAGGATCCTATGCATCTTTTAACTGTAATGTTTAGTTAGGAACTTAGGCCTAGTAATGAAGTAAACAACGGCGTGTTTCTTTTGGCGTTTTGCGATGGTTCTCTTCCAGTTTACGGGGTCTGCGGTCATCTTCCTACCTTTCCCTTTTTCTGCTGCAGTTATACTAGTATTTATTCTAAAACTTTCATCAAATAAAGCAACAGTATACCTTTACTCAAACACAATATGAACAGTAAAGAACAACAACTAACTGCCTGCCGGCCGGCCGGCCGGGTACTCACGTGACCTCCCAGCTGAGCTGTGATTGGCCAGTTGGATTAGACCAGTTTAGGAATGACAGGTGCATTGGAAAAGGCAAGTTTTCCTATGACACGCGATTTTCTGTGCTCATTTTAACAGGAAATGACCAGTTCTAGCACGATATGTGTATCATCAACAAATAGGGATTAACCCAAGGAATCCAGTACTATAGCTATCTCAATTTCGGAAAAAAGTGGATAAGGCGAGTTTTGGCATGGGACACCTCAATTATTACTTAATATTATCTAGCCTAACTTAAATCTATTCTATACTAATTTTAATCTAATCCTTTCTACTGAAAACTGAACGACTTTCTAGACATTCTGTATTGCCATAAGAACAAAGTTTAACTACATAAATAAAAGTCACACAATTGATAATAATAACACAATATACAGTATACAGCATTAACATTTGGAAACACACACAAAAATATCAAAGAACAATACATTGCTTATTGTGACATTAACGGGAATATAAAGGTTGGCCGGTGTGATGCTCCATTCTGACTGTGGGATCAATTACATGGCTGTAATGGATTCTTTTAAAAATATTGTTATGTTTGTACTGAAATCAAGAGCATAATTTTTCCGAGATGCACTGTTATAACTACTGCATAGTCTGTAAAGTGGTGAATTTTGATGGGCAGATATTATAGCTTTCTTATTTGAAAATGTTAAATGAAATCTTGAATTTGGGCGTGGCATATGGAAATTCAGGATGGAAAGGAACTCAGGATTATCAATTAGCGTATATATGGACTTTGCCGCATATTTCAGCCATCGATCTTCTAAACTCTCCATTTCTAAATTTAACAAAAGCTCGTTGTACGCAACCATAAGGGGATATTGTGATGTTCTTTTCAAATGTAAATATTCAAGTATGGTATTTCTTTTGCACCCTTTCAAGTTGATACACATGCATTTTGCACCTAGGGCTCCAAACCACGCTCACGTATTCCAGTGTACAACTTAGTACATGCTTTTATTTTTCTAAATGGTGTCACATTTCTTATCACAAATCCTAAAGTTCTACATGCTTCAGTGACCACTTTCTGTACATGAGGAGTGAAGTTAGCTCCCGGTCTAATAATACTCCGAGGCCTTTCCATTCTGTTACGGCTCTCAGTTCATCGCACCCTAACTTGTAAGTGTAGAGGGAGGGTGCTATACTTCGTGTGAACGACGTGGACACTCATTTTGGAATGTTTAGATATAATTTACTGTATTTTCTGCCGCCCAATCCGTTATGTTATTCAGGTCTAACTGGAGATGTTCATTGTCGTTGATTGTTGAAATGTCTTTGAATACTTTGAAGTCATCGGCATATAGTAGGCAATCAGAATAAATCACTCGATCAGGTAGATCATTTATAAATGCGAGGAATATTAACGGGCCCAAATCAGACCCTTGAATTACTCCTGATTTTACCACGTATTCTTTAGAATTAAATATTCTATACGACACATAATGTTTCCTTCCACTCAGGTAGGAAGAGAAGGAACATAACAATGAATGACAGAACCCTAAATTATTTAATGTATTTGAAAGTGTATCATGATTAATTTTGTCGAAAGCTTTCTCAAAATCTGTAAATATGACATCCATCTGATCGCCGCACTCGAGAGCTGTGGATGCTGACTGAGTGAAATGAACCAATTTTGTAACTGTAGATCGTTTCGAAAGAAATCCATTTAAGTTCTTATGTGATTCAATATTCTAAGATATAGTACAAATTCAAAAATTTTCGTTACTGCTGACAATATGGATACCGGTCTGTAGTTAATAATCAGCGTGGGGTCCCCTGGTTTAAATATTGGGCACACTCTCGACACTTTCCATAAGGATGGAAATTTCGACGTTTTGAAATTTAAATTGTAAATAAGAGAAGGGGGTACTTAAGATGCTCCATGCACCTTTTAATTACATAAGGTGGAATTTGATCTGGCCCCGTGGATGACTTTGTTTTAAGTTTCTTCATCGCCATTTCGAAGCTTTATCTGACCCTGTAATAATTAAGAGGGGAATTCCTCAAGGCAGTATTATCGGACCTTTATGTTTTCTTATATATATAAATGATATGAGTAAAGGAGTGGAATCGGAGGTAAGGCGTTTTGCGGATGATGTTATTCTCTATAAAGTGATAAATAAGTTACAAGATTGTGAGCAACTGCAATGTGACCTCGAAAATGTTGTGAGATGGACAGCAGGCAATGGTATGTTGATAAACGGGGTTAAAAGTCAGGTTGTGAGTTTCACAAATAGGAAAAGTCCTCTCAGTTTTAATTACTGCGTTGATGGGGTGAAAGTTCCTTTTGGGGATCATTGTAAGTATCTAGGTGTTAATATAAGGAAAGATCTCCATTGGGGTAATCACATAAATGGGATTGTAAATAAAGGGTACAAATCTCTGCACATGGTTATGAGGGTGTTTAGGGGTTGTAGTAAGGATGTAAAGGAGAGTGCATATAAGTCTCTGATAAGACCCCAACTAGAGTATGCTTCCTGTGTATGGGACCCTCACCAGGATTACCTGATTCAAGAACTGGAAAAAATCCAAAGAAAAGCAGCTCGATTTGTTCTGAGTGATTTCCGACAAAAGAGTAGCGTTACAAAAATGTTGCAATATTTAGGTTGGGAAGAATTGAGAGAAAGAAGAAGAGCTGTCAGCGGAGAGATGGCGTGGAATGACATTAGTAGACGAATAAGTTTGAATGGCGTTCATAAAAGTAGGAAAGATCACAATATGAAGATAAAGTTGGAATTCAAGAGGACATACTGGGGCAAATATTAATTTATAGGAAGGGGAGTTAGGGATTGGAATAACTTACCAAGGGAGATGTTCAATAAATTTCCAATTTCTTTGAAATCATTTAGGAAAAGGCTAGGAAAGCAACAGATAGGGAATCTGCCATCTGGGCGACTGCCCTAAATGCAGATCAGTATTGATTGAGGATTGAGGAACCACTTTTAGGTTTATAGCGCTGATATTTAAACAGTTTATATTAACACATGACTTGTTTAATTTTCCTACTGCTGGAACTACAAACCAACCTGTAAGTCAACCTTTATACTTATTTGTTGTTTTCATCGGTGGTGAACTGCTTCTGCGTTTACTTAGGAGAAATCTATCAATCATCAAAATAAGTGATGCGTTCCGGAAAATTTGGTGGACCATTATTTGATAAGTGAAAATGTACCACCCTTTCAAAAGTAACGTATCGGGTTGAAAAAGATGTTAATTTGTTTGTTTAAAGCATCTAGCGTGTAACGTGTCACCACAAGAAATTTGAATGTTTCTAAGGGAAATTTTAAAAGAGGTATATATGTAAAATATTATTATTATTATTATTATTATTATTATTATTATTATTATTATTATTATTATTATTATTATTATTATCCGATAATGATGTTACTGCTGTTCTGAAATTTGTTTTAATGTGGGGTAATACATGGGAGTTCCAGTAAGGATTTTGGTGCATTTTCGGGTTGTTTTAAATTTCTTTTTCTGCTTTTTATTTAATTCCGTTCCTTTTGGGGTTTTTCCCTGGTTTTTGGGATAGTTTGTTCCATTATTTTGCCTCCATTTTGCGTATCATTGTTGGTGCACTATCGGGATTGGTTCTTTCCTAATTTAACAATGGATTATGGTTGCCTTGGGGACGTTGTTGTTTTTCTGAGAGACGTGACGGTGATGATGATTTTTGAAGGCTGGGAGTCGCCCCTGTCGTAGATTTTTCTGCCATTTAAAGAAACCGTGTTGTGTGTTTACTGTTTCTTGCCCCTCATTGCTCTCACTCCCTTTCCCTTCTGGTTTTGTTGTGACGGGTTTCCTTTCCCTTGAATATTTTTGAGTAGCACTTACATCCTGTGCTGGACCTCCCACTGCATACTGGTTACCCTATAACTGATGTGAAACGAAAGAGAGAGAGTTTCATCTTTCAGCGAATATCTGTGAGAGCAAAGAAAGTTTTTTTTCCTGTTTCTTACGAGATGGTATTCCCTAAAAATGAATTATTTCCTCTCTTAAGAAAATATTTGTTGGTTGTTGAGAAGGTAAACTGAAGTGTTTAATTGTAACATATCCTCCTTTAAAATGTTTCTTGCCGACCGGCTTTTTGGTGATTTAATTTCGTTATTTTGGGTTGGTTCAAAACTTGAAGGTTGCATTTAAATTACCTTATTTTATTTCTTACCGTCCGGCAGTTTTCAAATAATTTTCTTAATTTACCTTTAGGTGTTTCTTGGTATTTTATTTGAAGTTTCCTGTAGTTCGCTGAGGTCTGTTTACCTTATTTAATCCAATTTAATTTAATTTACTTTAATTTTAAAGACCTCTTCATTTTAATCACATGTCAATTTGATTTTAGTCAATTTCTGGTACCTATCATTTTGGTAAACTACTGCGAGGATGTCTTGTTATTTATCTGTTAATTTTGAGTTTCATAAAATAATATTTATTTTTTTAAAGAAAGTTTTGTCTTGATTTCTACTCAACATTTATTTTGGCATACTGACAGTTGGTAGCTTGATCCACCCGTTTGTTTTCTACCACCTGGAGGTAAGTTCACCTTTTCCTATTTACTTTATTTATGTTCTGTGTGTGTAGTGTATGTGACGCTTCCTATTTGTTCCTCTTACACTGGATCTTGTCCGGTGTAGTGTAGTTTTTTACTCTCAATCAGCTAGTTTGGTACCGGGTTACCTAGCTGGTGGGCCAATGTCAATGTGAAGAACACGAACAACAATAACGCCAGGGCCACAAATCGAGTCTACACGAGGAGCACATATTGTATACATTAACCACACCGCTAGAACCCCCTCCAGTGAACATTTTGTTTTAGTTAAACTTTATCCTCAAAATACAATTGAAGATTTTCAAATACTATGCAAGGAAGAAGCATTGGCCTAGGTGAAGATGGGAAACCGCACGAAACGTATATAAATAATTATACTAAAGAACTGGAATCACTGTTAAAACTTTTTGCGGATTATGTTATACTTCGGGAAAAGCAGTAGAAGCAGAAGAAGTAGATGCTCATGATCGTTAAGGTGTGACGTCTATAATGGTCTGACACCGTCGTTAGCTGGTTCGATTCCCATTGGTCGAAAAAATTTACCATCAGAATGTTGGCCGGCAGGGTAGGGGTGGTGGTGGTGTACAATTTCTAATCACTAGATTGCATGCCAAAAGCCTGGATTAAATTCCAAACCTCTCCGCAGTGCGCGTATGGAGTGAGGTCATATGGCGCTGTTGATGGTGATTCTGATGGGGACGTAGAGCCTCGAGTAGACCCCTTGGTGCTATTCGACAGGAGTAGACTATGTGCCGGTACCGAGTTTCACCCTCTCCCTTCCTACTATCATATATCACGTCATTCATTTCATCTCATTAACTCCTCTGATGAGGTAGCGTCAAGGGCATCCGATCGTAAAAACTCGCTACGAAGATTCATCCCACTTCATACCCGACCCCATAGAGAAGTGGGACAACGGTTGGACTTACAATCTACATATAAAATAGCGACTGACTTATCCATCATCACCGAGCTAAAACTACTGGACATGAAGATATGAAATTTTGGGGATACATTTATATTAGAGTGTAGGTGCTCACTAAGGGAGGATTTTTATTATTCCATCGCTAAGGGGGTGAAAGGAGGGGGTGAATTGTTTAAATGAGTATATCTCAAAAACTTAACAGTTTACAGACGTAAAATTTTATATTTGGAATCTACTTTAAAAATAAAGGAACACGTTTTATATTTAGGGAAAATCTACTGGGGGTGAATAGAAGTAAAAAAGTGGGTGAAATTTTAAAATGACTATATTTACAGTATATCTCAAAAACTTAAAATGTTACGTGAAATTTGGTATTCGGGAACTCCTTTAAAGGTAATGTCCAGTTTCTTTGCAATCATTTAAGGAAAGGCTAGGAAAATAACAGATAGAGAATCTGCCACCTGGGCGACCGTCCTAAATTCAGATAAGTAGTGATTGATTGATTGATTGATTGATTGATTGATTGATTGATTGATTGATTGATTGATTGATTGATTGATTGATTGATTGAGAAACATACGTTTATAGTTTTCGGAAAATCCACTTATGTGGTTGAAAAGAAGTGTAAATGGGATGAAGTGTTAAAATGGGAACATCTGCAGTATATCTCAAGAACTTCACATGTTACAGACTTGAAAATTCGTATTTGGAAACTCATTTAAAATAAAGATACACGTATTTTTGTTTGCAGGAAATCCACTTAAGGGGGCGGTGAGAAGAACTTAAAAATTGGATGAATAATTATTTTATTAGGATATTTATATCTCAAAAAACTGAAGATGTTACAGACGTGAAAATTGATACTTGGAATCTCCTTTAAATATAAAGAAACGCATATTCTTTGTTTTCAGTAAATCCGCTTAAGGTGGTGAAAAGAAGTGAAAAAGTGGATGAATGTTTAAAATAGCTATATCCACAATATATCTCAAAAACTTGACATGTTACAGAAGATGGTGAACGAGGGAGAGTCTCTTGCCCAGAGGAATGGTTATTCGCCCTGAGCAAGATTCTGGAAAGTAGAACGAGGAGTAGTATATGAGTGTTGTACAATATATACGGATATGTACTAAGAAGAGATGGGTTAATTATTTTAAAGGTATCAAAAGTCGATCATGTAAATCCTAGAATGATGTGATTGTGAAAAGAGTTGGTAATAAGTAGGAATTAGTTAGACGAAGGAAGATTTTTTTATAAATTGGAGAGCAGGAAACTCGAGCGTTGTAGAGAGAGTGGAATTTATAACTGGAGTGATCAGAGAAAGAAGCTGTAGTGTTAGGTGAAGGAGGGAGACCATCTTGCTCAGAGGAATGGTTATTCGCCCTAATTAAGATGCGGGGAAGTAGAACGAGGAGAAGTAGTATATGAGTGTTTTATTATATATAAGGTATATGTACTAATAAGAGATTAGTATATAATTAAATGTATCAAGAGACGAGCACATGAATTCTAGAACTGATGTGATTGTGAAAAGAGTTTGTAATAAGTAGAAAGTAGGTAGAAGAAGGAAGGAGTTGATAAATTGGGAGATGAGCAGGCACCGGGGGTACCGGTAGTAGGTACCGGTAATCAAATTAGGGAAGGGGTAACATCGTGTGCATGCGAACGGAATCCACCCAGAGCAAGATGTTTATCATAAAATGAGGAGAGTAGTAATTATAAGCAGGTGGTATATATATAAAGTATATGGCTGCTGTGTACGTTTAGATATGAGATAGTGAATAAGTAATAAGAGGTAAGAAGTGTGGAAGAACTGTGAGAAGATGGAATGAACTAGTATAGTATGGAAGGATAAACTGTTTGTATGTTTTCAGAGGAGGTGATGTAGAATGATTGTTTATGTGTAAGTCATGAGCTAAATAAGGTGGGAAGAACTGTGAGAAGAGTGAGTGAACCAGTAGATTTGGAGAGAAAAACTGTTTGTTTGTAAGGGCGGTGATTGGAATAATGGATTGTTTAGGTGTAAGTCATAAGTAAATTTGGTGGAAAGAAATGTGAGAAGATGGAGTGAACTAGTAGAGTTTGGAAGGATAAACTGTTTATATGTTTGTAGAGGAGGTGATGTAAAATGATGGATTGTTTATGTGTAAGCAATAAGTAAAATAAGGGGAATGAATAGGGTAGTGAAGTGAAGGAGGAAGTGGTGGTAGTGAGGTAATTGTGAAAGTATGTAAAAAGAGAGCTTGGAAGGATGAACTGTATATCTGGAGCAGGAGGCTTTGTAGTAGGATTGAGTGTGTATGTGAGCAGGAGCAGGTTGGAATAAGCGCGATGGTGGAGTGCTTGGCGTAAGAGGTGAGTGAGAAAGGTGGGACTGACCCATCCCAAGGAAGAAATGATTAAGCATGTCTGCACGTGGATAAAGAGGTAAGGTAATGCGTTGTCAATGGGACAGGGAAGGTGAGCCATGTACCTCTGGCTGGACAGGAGATAAGTGTGTGGCAGGGCACGTGTTGGACTGGCTTCTGCCACATGTGGCCTGCTACGCAAGGAATGGGAGGAAACACATTGCCAGCAAGGGCGCTGTGAGGTCCGTTATCCGACCTCACGAGGCGGGGCTGCTGGCGGTGTCTACGGGTTGGATGGCCAGTTTGTATGTATGTATGTATGTATGTATGTATGTATGTATGTATGTATGTATGTATGTATGTATGTATGTATGTATGTATGTTTGTATGTATGTATGTTACAGAAGTTAAATTTGGTTTTTCGAATTGTAAAAGTTAAGAAACACATATTTATTCATTAGGAAAATCCATGAAGGGGAAGAAAAGAAGTGTAAAAGTAGGTAATTTTTAAATGAGTACATCTACAGTATATCTCAAAAACTTAACATGACACAGATGTGAAAATTGGTATTTGGAAACTCCTTTAAAAATAAACACGTTTTTTATTTCGGAAAATCCACTTAAGGGGCGATGAAAAGAACTGAAGGAAGGGATTGAATTGTTTCCATGAGGATAGTTATATCTCAAAAACTGAAGATGATACAAACGAAAATATTATATTTGGAATCTTTTAAAAGTAAAGAAACACATAGTTTTTGTTTTCAAAAAATCCACAATCTGGGGGAGGTGAAAAGAAGAATTCTTTTTATGAGGATACTTATATCACAAAAACTGAAGATGCTACAGCCGTGAAAACTGTATTTGGAATCTCCTTTGAAAGTAAAGAATCACGCATAATTTATTTTCGGAAAATCCACTTAAGGGGCGGGGAGACTGAAGGAACTCAAAAAATCTGAAGCTGTCACGGACGTGAAAATTGGTATTTGAAATCTTTTAAAAAATAAATTATATGTAATTGTTCGAAAAAAAAAAACACTTAAGGACTTGGGGTTGAAAGGAATAAAAAAGGGGTTGAATCCCTCTTGCACTCAGCCTATATGCAAGGGTTTGCTCGAAGCTGCTCAAACTGTTTGTGATTTTGCAATCAAATTACAGAAAGTCAACATGCAAACAGTTTAAGCCGTTCGGTGGGCGATGCGGCGAGATCCGCGGCTGCAAGTCGCTTGCTCGGTGGGGAACGCGGATATATCCGCCGATTAAAATTATATTTTTTCTCAGTTGCCTGCCTGCAGAGGTTTATTTCCTTTTCAGCAGCGTATTCCGGACGAGTCTGCCCTCTGATGTGAATTTTTTCAACTATGTTCTCCCAATACCAATGTGTCATCCATAAGCTGCAACATAAGGAACGCAACTGACGTCCGGATAAGAACGACATAAGGCCTAATAGCTCCGCGCTGAAGCTTTAGGTTGGAAAGTTTACATAACAAGAAAACGATCGCGTTTCGGAATGGAATTATATAAATTATGCGAAGGCGAGACAGGTTATATAACATGACCTGCTTCCGTGTGTATCATAATGAACAGCTGTAAAAGACATAACACTGTGAATACTGTAAATACTGTAAATATTACCTGTATTGTAGTGTAATATAGTCAGTTTATGTCACTTAGTAATTGTAGGGAGGCTATATAAACTTGATCCCTCGAAAGCGCTAACCAACATAACAGAAAATTTCGTGAGTATTATAATTTATTCCATTGTACGTCTTTTAAGTATATGTAAACTTTGTAGATATACAATTTACATATACAGAAACATTTATTTCCAGACAGAAATTGATAGTAAACCGCATAAAATATTCAAGTGAAAGTTACTGTATAAACAAAAACCAGAGCATTGCTGTTAGGAAGAAGCAATCTCGATATCACAGTGTGAAAGCACTTAGTACGTTTGTGCACAAAGTATTAAAAAATTAAAATAATATAATTTTTCAATAATTAAATTCATTTTATTCAAGTAAATATTTCTCTTTTGGCCCTGCAATAGTTCATTTTAGTCAAATATTGTTTTTAATGAAGTAATTCATTATTTAATTATTTAATAATTAAATATTTTCTGAGAGTGAGCTAGTGTGTACCGAGCTCCCCGTTTAAGGGGTTAACACATATTTAAATAAAATAAATCACAATAATATATGAAACTATGAGCATTTCAGAAATGAATATACCTTACACGCATTTTATTCGTAAAGCCGGGAAAAATATTAAAATTCGAAAATAATTTCTGAAAAATAAATAATGGTTCTCAATGACAGAAAGATCAGACATTATTGCGTCTTTCATCTTCACTCTTAAACCTGAACGAAAGAACATTTCATTCTGAATAATTTGATCTCAATATGATGTGTGAGCTGCAATTCACTCATGAAGTATGACACAAAGTCATTCACTGTACACGTAACTATCATCGATGCCAGGTTCTTCAAGGTCCGATGCACAGTGAGCAGCTGTGAATGTGCGAAAATGTTCAGGGGGAAAAATCGTCACTTCCCACATAATGAGAATCACTTTCGACAAAAAAAAAAAGTCACTATTACTGTCTAAATCATCTGAAAATTCAAGGATATCGGAATAACTCGGCCTTGAATATGGCCCAGCCATTGCAAGAAAAACATGACGTAAGTACGCGCAACAACGGAATAATGAGAAGATGTACAGCGAACACACAATATACCAAAAATACGAAATAAACTGTAAACCACCGCCGTCTCAATCTCTATATACTGCCTGCTCTGTGCCGCAAGAATTGCGTTTACAGCGACATTGCAGATGGCAGCACTTACCGCACTCAGAGCACATGTTGGTTAAATGAGAGTTGGTCCGTAACACCAGTATAAAATGAAAAATAATCCTTAACATGTTACTAATTGAGAAGATAATGCACATACAGATACTAACGTTTCACATTTGAGCTTGGCTTAAGATACAGAAATGTAAAATACATAAAATCTTACCAGTTACAGTAGACATATTACGATCATCTCATGCTGCATGGTACATACCAGTTTCAGAATTTTCTCGACACGTGTAACGGAGCACCTTTTCAGTACTTTTCTTACTATTATTTACCAGCAGTGGACGCAAAAATTTCTATCACTATTTCGTTGACCCTTTGTTCATGATCAATTTCCAGGATACGTTTTATAGCTCATAATGTAGTGCGTACGTTCGTCATGTCATTAAATCCACCACCCACTCTCACCGAACTAAACAGAGTTTATATTGCGTCTCCAGAAAATAATCTAGTGAGAACATAAAATAACCGAATTTGTAACAGTTAGGACACACATTCCACCATATATTTCACAGTTAACGAGACAGCATCCGCTGTGTCATTTGTCAGACAATTCAGTTCTTCCCGCTTTGATTCCAAGCTAATTATTTTACGTACTCGATGAAATCATCATTCAACCATTGTAAGCATTTTATCTGTTGGTAAACAGAAATTCACACAATCATTTCTGAACTAAATGGGATACAGAGGAGACTTCTAAGCCTTTACCGAGGAAATAGGCAGCAGGACTTGAGAACCATTTTCAAAGTCGGATAACAAGAAGACACAATATTTTATTCGCGAGAGCAGGAGTTTTACAATACATACACCTTCAACATTGACCACACAAACGAACTTGTCACTGGTTCGGTCGTAGAGTAGCAGTACCTAATTAGCAATTTAATCGGCGATTACTGTTACGCTCCTCTCTGTTGGTCTGAGAGTTTTGCATTCAGCTCTACGTCTTTCCTTCACTAATTGAGAAATCCCGACAAACACTATCAACATTTTCCATTTAGGCTACCTGTCCAGAGTACTTTGTGACGGAGCTGACATCAGAGCAGGTAAGGTAAGGGTTATTCTGCCCGAAGGCAGGTCGGAACCTCCGCAGAGGTGCTCCTGAGCCGGAGTTTACGTGCGGTAGGGTGGCCAGTTCCTTTCCGCTCCTCCATTCCCTTACCCCCACCAACAGCGCGTGGCAACCCATCCAACTCCTGACCACGCCCAATGTTGCTTAACTTCGGAGATCTCACGGGATCCGGTGTTTCAACACAGGAGTCCTGCCATATTCATAACCGTTTGGATACTATTCCCACGTCACATAGTACCCTGTGATTTGTTCTGACTGCGCGGATTTTATCTTGCGCAAATTATTGATATGATTTTAAAAGATATTATATTTAGCTGCTTCCTTTACATTATTCAGACGACCATTTTCTGGGTTGTCTTCGAATTGTCTCTCTAGTCTTTTAACTTCATTATGTTTAGTCATCAGCTGTTATCGCAGTCTCAGAATTCTTTATCGAATCTTCTAATATCTGATTTTCTGATCACTGCTGTCATTCTTACTCGTTGGAATATTGACTTGGATTGATACATCGTTGTTCAAATAAATTTCGTACTCGTCATCCAATGTATTTTCTGCAGATGAAGAGCTTGTTTCATAACAGATTTCTTCCGAAGAAATATCTTGTCGCTGTCTGGTTTTTCATGGAGCTATTTTTCTGGTTTGAAGGTAATGGGGATAATTCAAAGACCGATTAGCACACTCTCTGGCTTCAATATATTTTTCTTTTAGTTTTATCTTTCATCTCCATCTCTACAAATCAGGTTACAAACACGAGAATAACACTTGGTTGATTCTTGCCATGATATAGCGTTAAGCCAATTTTCCCAAAGTTCTTTACTTGGAGGATAACACGAATCCTCACACCTGAAGAATTTAGATTTCCTGCTTTGATATACAGAAAGGAACAGAACAATTAATCATTTTACAACCAGAGACACACACCTAAATGCTCGATGCAAACGCACTGGAACACAATAACGTGGGTACGGAGGTAAGTTGGGTGCGTTAGCTGGCGCCCCTAGCGGAGGTTCGTGAAACTAAGAGCTCACGCTGAGAAGCATGTTAACCGCATGGCATAGAGCAGGCAGTAATAGGATTGAGACGGCGGTGCTGTAAACTAAACTGATAGCAAGATCAAACTGTTGTATTGATGTACCAACCAAAAAAACATCCACACGATAACAACTTCGAACAACTACAACGTAAACATTCACGGTCAGCAGATTTCATTTGTCGAAAATAAAAGTATTTCGTAGGGCTGGTGAATATCACAAAAACTGAAGATGTTACAGACGAGAAAACTGGTATTTGGATTCTCCTTCGAAAGTAACGAATCACGCAACTTTTGTTTTCGGAAAATCCACTTAAAGGGGCGGGGAGACTGAAAGAAGTGAAAAAGTTAATTTTTAAAATAATATCTTCAATGTATCTCAAAATCACTGTCACAGACATGAAAATTGGAATTTGGGAACTTTTTAATCAAAAATAGTATTTATTCGGAAGAAACACTTAGGCTGATGACACACGGAGCGGTTTCTATTGTATCAGATGGGATAAAACAGACAGAGCGGTGCTCGCCGACAGGCGGCAGATTTGTCGACTCGGCCTGTCGTTTAGCTGGCGGTGCAGCGAGCGTTTTGAAGACTTTGTGCGCGCTCTAGCGCCATTGATTTAATACATTCAGCTGAATCACGGCCGACTTGAGGCGTCGCTCTAGTGATAGATCCAGTCGGCCGTGGCTGAATTTAAGCGGCGATTGCATCATTGGTAGGTATTCCTGTATTAGATATCATGAAGTATCTTTGAAATTCAATAATATACACGTAAAAGGACATATATAGTAAGTAGACTGTTGGAATAAGAACAATAGTTTATTTTTATATAATGTTAGCTAACTTCCTCACCTATCGTCGCGCTCGCTAATGTGTTTTGTCCACTGCCAGCTCGATACGTACCCGATTTTAGGTGCAGATCGAGCAGGCAGTGGTTTCGTCACAGTCGGCAAAAACCGCTCTGTGTATCAATCACAGGCGGCGGCCGACGTGGCTGCCGACTCGGCAAAAACCGCTCCGTGTGTCATCAGCCTTAAGAACGAGGGGGTTGAATACTTTTTATGAGGTTACTTACATCCAAAATACTGAATATGTCACAGACTCAAAAATTGGTATTTGGAAACTTCATTAAAAAATAAACATGTATTCTGTGTGAGGGAAATCCTCTCAAGGGGCTGAAAATAAGTGCAGAAGAAGTTGAATTCTTCTTATAAGAATACTTCTGTCTAAAAAAACTGAAGATATTACAGACGAAAAGGTGATATTTGGAATCTATTTTTTAAAGTAAGGAAATACGCATTCATTTGTTTTCGGAAAATCCACTTAACATGTTATACACGTACAGAATGGCATTTGGTATCTCCTTTAAAAATAAAGAAACACGTATTTTTTATTTTCGTAAAATCCAGGGGGTATGGAAAGGACTGAAAAAGGGAGTTAATTCGTTTTATGAGGATATTTATATATAAAACTGAAGATGTCTCGGACGAGTAAAGTGGTATTTGGAATCTCCTTTAAAATAAACACGTATTTTGTTGTTTACGGAGAATCCACCTAAGTGGGTTGTAGGTGAAAGTCCTGGGAAAGGAGTTGAATTCTTTTTTGAGGATACTTATATCTCAAAAAAGAAGATATTACAGATGTGAAAATTGTTATTGGAACCTTCTTTAAATTTAATGAAACACATTTTTTGTTTCTATAAAATCGGGAGTGGGGTGAAAAGAAGTGAAAATGGAATTATTTTAATGGGGAAATCATATATCAAAAATTAAAGATGCTATAGACATTAAATTGATATTTGGAATCTCTTTAAAAACCCGCATTTTTGTTTTCGGTTCATCTACGGGGGCGGGGGGGGGGGTGAGCTGAAAGGAAATGAAAAGGCGTTAATTACTTTTTTATGAGGTTATCGGTACTTAAAGCTCAATGACTGAAGAGGTTACAGACGTGAACTTTGGTATTTGGGATCTCTTTTTAAAAAAGGAACACGTAATTTTTCTGGACAATCCACTGAACGAGGATGGAAAGGAGTTTAAAGGGGTTGAGTTATTTTAATGAGGATACTTATATTTAAAAAACTGAAGAAGTTAGATTCATAAACATTGGTGTTTGGAATCTGCTTTACAAATAAAAAAATACGTATTTCATCATTTTCAGAAAATCCGATGAATGTGGGTGAAAAGGAGGAAAAGTTTGTAGATATTTTTATGAAGATACCGATACGCCTATCTCTAAAACCGACAATGTTACTCTGTATGTGTTTGGTTTTTAATGGATCTCCCGTCCTGAACTGATTCTTAAGGGAGGCGTTACCAATGTTCTGTTTGCTATCGTACGTTTCCTCTAAAGCAACACTTTAATAGCCATGTGAGGATGTGGAGTGTCGATGGATCAACTAGGCGTATTTCAGTAAACCGGCTCCTACTGGAAGGAAGTATCAATACCACCACCGATCCCCAACGTACAAAACGTACAAAGGAACCGCACGATGGTAGGACTGACCAGTCCGTCACCAGATCAGGAAAAATGGTTCATTTTCCTGCACTTTTCATTGAAATCCACGCGAGTGAAGTCGTAGGTAACAGAAAGACTATATAGGCTACTGGCATGTACCCGCGGCTTTGCCCACGTTTATTAATTGTTTTATATAATAAAAATTATTTTTTTCCTTATAGAGCTTCCGGTTGAACTATATATTAGCGTCCTTCCAAATGGAGCTAAGATATATAGTGCGTTTACCTTTCCAACTCTTGTACAAACCACGTACAGTTGGCAATGGGAGAAGCAGCCTTTTCGAAGATGGAGTCCTACAACTTTAAGAGAGTGTTCTTGTGCCTTGTTGATGTTCATAGCGAAACTGAAACAAACGGGGAACTGCAGACATCTAAACTTAAACTATATATCCGAAGAAATTATTCGAATCCGAGGAATGGATATTACTTCGCTCGCGGAATGCCCAATCATGATAATTGCTTCAATAATATTAGTCATCAGTTTCTGAGTCGTTTCATTGCAGAGGGCAAGATTCTTATTCTTAAGAAGGATAATCGGTGCCACAATCGTCCGCTCTAAGATGTTGAAGGGTACTCCAGGTGACTCCAAGTCTTTCAAAAGCTCTGCCATGTAGTCGATAGACTTGTAACTTTGTAGAACATCGGGTAATTCTTGTAAAAGTTGATGACGTTGACAGCTTCACTTCTTGGAGCAAGAATCGCTCTTTGACATAGCCATGCGTAATTGGTGAAATGCTGTGGCCACGCATGTTAAAAATTTCAGATCTGTGCGTGTGTATTATAATCTAATCTTCTTTACTATAGCCTATGTTTTCTCTAAATGAAATAATAAAACATGAGATTGAGTTAAGAGAAAGAAAACATGCTAACCGGATAATTCTTGTGAGTGTTGCTTATTGATGACGTTGACAGCTTCATATCTTGGTGCAAGAATTGCTCTTAGACACAGCATTGCGTCTTAAGTGAAAACGTGTGCCCACCTATGACAAACATTTCAGACCTTTGTTTGCCGTAGATTTGACTTGTCCTATATATTCCCTCTAAATGTATACATGTCCAACTCCTGCCCACTTTCTCTACGCTGTTTGAGCATGAAGTGAGATGAATCTTCGTAGCGAGTTTTTATGATCGGATATCATTCATGACGTCAACCTACTCAGATGAGTTAATGAGATGAAATGAGTGGCATGATATATAAGAATAAGAATGAACAGGATGAAACCAGGCGCAGGCACATAATCCACTCCTCTCGAATAGCTCAAGACTTTACGGCCACATCCGACGGACGAATCACCATCAACAGCGACATATGCCCTCACACCATTAAGACCAAAAACGGCTTCCTACGCCATGGATGTAAAATGGCTCCTTGAATTGTGTCCTCTACCTACCTTATGTACGTTGCCTAGCGACAGTGACTCTATGCATATAATCTTGGTGACAGCACGTTGGATTGTCATATCCCAATACACGTTTTTCGATAGTTCCGGCTTCGAGGTGCATTCGGACCGCATTCCATCTACCTATATTCAAAATTTCAGATCTCTGCGCGCTGTAGATTTTGCTGGGCATCGCGCACAGACAGACAGACAGACAGACAGACAGACAGACAGACAGACAGACAGACAGACAGACAGACAGACAGACAGACAGACAGACAGACAGACAGACAGACAGACAGACAGACAGACAGACAGACAGACAGACAGAAAGACAGACAAACACTTCCTTTTATTATTATAGATATAAAATAACTTCGATTGACTGACCAGGACTGCAAGAAACGAAATGACAGGTGCAAAAGAAAACCGGGCTCTATGTGGAACATGCGATAAGAAGGTCAGAGATGACGATATATCGATACAATGTGACGGTATATGTGAGAAATTGCACCACACGGAGTGCACAGGCACGACTATAGTGGAGTTCGACGTATTGAGACGAAAAAACAGCAAACTGTTGTGGATGTGCGAGACATGCAAACACCAGCTAATCAAGAAAAGGGACAAAGAAGAAAAGAAGATGGAGAAGCTGTCTCAGAAAGTGGACTCAATTATGGATTTCCTGCAAAACCAGCTAGAAGCATCGATAGAAGAAATTGGAAAATCACTGAATAAGCAGAGACCGCAAGTGACGCAAGGAATCCCAAAAGCTAACCCAGTAGAGACAAAGGACAACAACGGAGGAGGAACAGAACTTAATAGGATGACTAAACCGAATGCATACGAGAACGGCACAAAAGAACGAGTAGCAGACAAACGGATGCAGGCAGAAGATGCAGAGGGAGAAGGAAATACCAGCCAATTGACACAAATGGTAAAAAGGAAGGGAAAAGAACAGATCTCGCCGCGACCTCCAATAATAGTAGGGACGAAAGAGGACGAAGACCTACGAGCAGGAGAAAGGACTACTTGGTTATATGTGGGACGACTGAAGAAGAGCACCACCAGTGAATCTCTAATGCGCTTCCTTAATAAAAATGCAATCACGTAGAATATATCGTGTGAGGATCTCAATACTAAAGGGAACTACAAAGCGTTTAAGGTGGGAATACCATTCAAGTATCATGCTGACGTGGAAAATCCGGGTTTCTGGCCGAAGGGAGTATTAGTGAGGAGATTTCGGTTTCGGAGGGGACAACCACGAAGAGATGAAGAAGAGGGAGGATCACTTGAATAAGCCCATAAAAATACTTCTATGGAACATCGAAGGATAAAGGAATGCATTGCCATACATACAGGAAAGTACATTGACGGTGTGATACTTACGAGACATTCCTTACAGAACCAGGAATCTGCAGTCATTCTACGCAGTGCACGCATTGGCAACACCGACAGCTGGGAGGCCAGTAGGAGGAGTCACTTGCTACTATAAAGGCAATTTGGGAAACCTCGAGGGTGCTTCTAAAGAAGAGAATATGGTAAAAATGAGGACTACAATGGTCACTCTCATAGGAATATATAACCCACCGGGAAAACCAACGGAATACATCATAGAAACGGTATCCAAGGTAACAGAACAAACAAGGAACGAGGAAAATGTAATTATCGCTGGGGACTTCAACTGCAGAACTGACAAACCCTGCACTAAGACCGGTTTATGGAAGCTTTAGAAGAGCAAGGTTTTAAAATGGCAAACAACAAACATGTACCTATATACAGAGCCCTAAATGGATCTAGCACAATCGACCTTGCCTTCTACAGAGGGAACAGGCTACAATTAAAGCAGGAAGGACTGTGGACCTCCTCAGAAGCACCCATAAGGAAGCATATCCCAATCACAACGCTGTTTCAAATGGAAACTAAACAAAGACAAGTGTATTGGAGGGAATCAAATACTCGAGGAAACTGGATCTCGAAATCCTGAAGAATAGTACGGGAGAAATAGAGAAGGCATAGGACCTTATCAAAAAGGGAAAATTAGATGAGGCTTTAGAAATATCCACAAAAACAATGCAAAAAGCCACCATGGAAAGCAGGACAAGGCGAGCACAAAGATGGTTCGACCAGGAGTGCTACAGAAAAAGAAAGGAAACACTAAGGGCACTATCCAGAGCCAAAACATCTAAACAGCAAGCGGACATAACATTCTACGCTGAGAGAAGAAGAGAATACTAACGTCTACTAAAACAGAAAAGAGCTGACCATATGGAGAGAGAAGCAAGGAAACAGGCAGAAGACGCGAAGGCTGGCCCTTTCATAGCTCTAAGGAGAAGGAACCCACCTGCTACAGGAGAAGTACCAATAGAGGGATGGGAAGACCACTTCAGCAAAATCCTAAACCAGCAACAGAAAGATCAGGCATATGATCCAATAATACAACAGGTTCACGCATATGATCCAATAAAGAAGGAGGAAGTAAAGCGGCTGATAAAGGAGGGAAAAAAATAAAAAGGCAGCGGGACCAAACAATATCTACATCGAGCACCTGAAAGAATCTATGGATATTACGCAGGATCTCTGGGTAGATCTAATGAACAAATGCATGGAATTATGACAGATACCCGAAAGCTGGAGAGCAGCAACAATGAAGATTCTCTATAAAAGGAAAGGAAGTACTACAAGCCCGGACTCATACAGGGGAGTGGTATTGGAAAGTGCTACGTTCAAGATGTTCACGAAAGTTCTAAACGAAAGACTAGTGGAAATTATCGACAATCAAATACCTGAATGTCAGTTTGGATTCAGGAAAGGCAGGAGTACATTACAAGCAATTTCCTACCTATTGGAGCAAATAGAAGACTCCCTTAGACACCCCGGGGGGAAGTATTATGCTGTATTTGTAGACTACAGGAAAGCGTTCGACCTGGTATACAGGAAGAAGCTTATCGAGAAACTTAAAGGAATGACTGGAAAGGACCACCCAATTGCAAGGATAACAGAAGATCTCTTGAAGTATAACTACATATGCATAAATAACAACGTGGAAACATGGAAACGGATTATTCAAACAAATGGGGTATACAGAGGGACCCTATCAGTCCTACACTATATAACATCTACACAGCAGACATAAGCAAAATCATTAAGGAGATCTCGAATGCAGCTCTAATTCTATATGCAGATGACATGGTGGTCGGGTCTCCTAGAATGACAGAAGTACATGAAGAAATTAACAAGCAGGAGAATTGGGCCAAGGAAAACGATGTCAATATAAACCAAGAGAAAACTGTACAGTTGACTTTTAGGAAGGGTGGAAAAGCAGCAGCGACTGACAAAATTGTGTTTTCAGGCAATCCACTAGAGAGAGTTAACAAATTCAAATACCTAGGGGTTACACTGCAAACAACAGCATCATCATACAATCTTCACGTAGAAGAAAGGACAGCGGCAGCAATCAGGGCAATATATTACATAAAAAATATCAGGAACCTGTCCATCAGCACGGCGATGGCACTATTTAGAAGTGCAATAGCCTCGATCATCACCTACGGCATACAGATCATCTGGGAAAAGTTAAAAATAGGTGAATTAACCAAAATTGAAAAGGTGAAGGCGATGTACATGAAAAGAGCAATGGGAGTAGGGAAGACAGCCCCCTCACGACTTCTATACGAGATGATGGGAGAAACCTACTTCATAGAGGACACCAGGACCCAACACCACCTACCATCAACAGGACCATATAAAGAGCTACTAAGGAACTAAAATAAGAAGAGGGAAGGAATACAGCTGGAAGTCTACAGCTCACCTGCTATGGTGGAAAAGTCCTGGACCAGAGAAAACCGGAAGCAAAGACATGTGATAGCCAGACTTTCGGTACACGGCTTTCACTACAAGCTGTGTATTAACAAGCGATTTCACAAACCAGACGTAGATTGCGTGTGTGTGCTGTGCGGCGAAAATTGTGACACATACCACATACTAAAGTGCACGAAGTCGATTACAGACTACAGTAATGACTAAGATGCGCAACTGAGCGCACCTTATTATTATTATTATTATTATTATTATTATTATTATTATTATTATTATTATTATTATTATTATAAAATAACATGTCCTGACTAACTGACTGACTGACTGACTGACTGACTGACTGACTGACTGACTGACTGACTGACTGACTGACTGACTGACAGACTTATTTGTCTACTAATGTCATTCCACGCCATTTCTCCGCTGGCAGTTCGGAACATACTACTTAGCCGAGCAGCTCGTCTCCTTTCTCCCAGTTCTTCCCAGCCCAATCTTTGCAACATTTTTGTAACGCAACTCATTTGTCAGAAATCACCCAGAACAAATCGAGCTGCTTTTCTTTGGATTTTTCCAGTTCTTGAATCAAGTTTTCCTGGTGAGGCTCCCATGCACTGGAACCATACTCTAGTTGGGGTCTTACCAGAGACTTATATGCCCTCTCCGTTACATGCTAACTACAACCCCTAAACACCCTCATAACAATGTGCAGAGATCTGTATCCTTTATTTACAATCCCATTTATGTGATTACCCCAATGAAGATCTTTCCTTATTTTAACACCCAGATACTTACAATGATCCGCAAAAGGAATTTTCACCCCATCAATGCAGTAATGAAAACTCAGAGGACTTTTCCTATTTGTGAAACTCACAACCTGACTTTTAACCCCGTTTATCAAAATATCATTGCTTGCTGTCCATCTCACAACATTATCGAAGTCATTTTGCAGTTGCTCACAATCTTGTAACTTATTTATTACTCTATACAGAATAACATCATCCTTTTACCTCCGAGTCCACTCCTTTACTCATATCCTTTATATATATATATATATAAGAAAACATAAAGGTCCAATAATACTGCCTTGAGTAATTCCCCTCTAAATTATTACAGGGTCAGATAAAGCTTCGCCTACTCTAATTCTCTGAGTTCTGTGTTCTAGAAATAAATCTACCCATTCAGTCACACTTTTGTCTAGTCCAATTGCACTCATTTTTGCCAGTAGTCTCACATGACCCACCCTATCAAATGCTTTAGACAGGTCAATCGCGATACAGTCCATTTGACCTCCAGAATCCAAAATATCTGCTATATCTTGCTGAATCCTACAAGCTGAGCTTCAGTGGCATAACCATTCCTAAAACCGAATCGTCTTCTATCGGACCAGTTATTCATTTCGCAAACATGTGTAATATAATCAGAACGAATGCCTTCCCAAAACTTACATACAACGCATGTCAAACTTACTGGCCTGTAATTTTCAGCTTTATGTCTGTCACCCTTTCCCTTATACACAGGGGCTACTATAGCAACTCTCCATTCATTTGGTATAGCTCTTTCATCCAAACAATAATCGAATAAGTACTTCAGATATGGTTCTATATCCCACCCCATTGTCTTTAGTATATCCCCAGAAATCTTGTCAATGCCAGCCGCTTTTGTAGTTTTCAACTTTTGTATCTTATTATAAATATCATTGTTATCATATGTAAGTTTTAATACTTCTTTAGCATTAGTCACCTCCTCTATCTGGACATTATCCTTGTAACCAACAATATTTCCATACTGCTGACTGAATACTTCTACCTTTCGAACATCCTCACATACACACTCTCCTTAATCATTAATTATTCCTGGAATATCCTTCTTGGAACCTGTTTCTGCCTTAAAGTACCTGTACATCCCTTCCATTTTTCACTAAAATTTGTATGACTGCCAATTATGCTTGCCATCATGTTATCCTTAGCTGCCTCCTTTGCTAGATTCAATTTCCTAGTAACATCCTTCAATTTCTCCTTACTTACACAGTCATTTCTAACTCTATTTCTTTCCAGTCTGCACCTCCTTCTTAGTTTCTTTATTTCTCTATTATAATAAGGAGGGTCTTTATCATTCCTTACCACCTTTAAAGGTACAAACCTATTTTCACATTCCTCAATAATTTCTTTAAACCTATTCCAGAGTCTGTTTACATTCTTATTTACCGTTTTCTGCCGATCATAATTACTTTGTATAACTGCCTCATGCCTGCTTTATCAGCCATATGGTACTGCCTGATATTCCTAATTTTAAAACCTTCCCTTCTATCATATTTATTTTTAACTATGACAAAACAGCTTCGGAATCCCTAATACCAATCTGTTACTTCGGTTTCTCTATAGAGCTCATCTGGTTTGATCAGCACCACGTCCAGGATATTTTCTCTCTAGTTGGTTCCATCACTTTCTGAATCAGCTGTCCTTCCCATATTAGCTTATTTGCGATTTGTTGGTCATGCTTCCTGTCGTTCGCATTTCCTTCCCAATAGACATTTGGTAAATTAAGACCTCCCGCTACAATCACATTCCTTTCCATGTCATTTCCCACATAGCTGATTATCTTGTCAAATAATTCTGAATCCGTGTCAGACGTACCATTTCCCGGTCTGTACCCTCCAAAGACATCAAGTTGCCTATTATCTTTAGAAATGAGCCTTACACTTAGAATTTCATTATTCTCATTTTTAACTTTTCGTAGCTTACACACTCATCATTCACCAGAATGAATACTCCCCCTCCCACCATTCGTGTCCTATCTCTACGATACACACTCCAGTTCCGTGAGAAAATTTCTGCATCTATTATGTCATTTCTCAGCCATGATTCAACTCCTATTAAAATATCTGGTAGGTATATATCTATTAAATTAATTCTATTCCTTTGTTTACAATACTTCTGTAGTCAACACACATTTTTATATCATCTCTACTTGTCTTCCAGATCTCTGTACCTTCATCACCGCTCCCTAGACAACACGGTTTCCCTGAATGTACCTCCCTATTACTCTTCTAAACAAATTTCCTAACTTAAAATGTACCACTGCGGTTTAAGCGAAGGCCATCCGAGCGCAGATCCCTATCTCATACCCACCTATTAGGTTCTAGAAATTTCACATTTTCCCACATATCCACTCCATAATCTCATTTAAGTCACCAATCACCCTCCAGTCAGGATCCCTCCTATACAGTATTCCACTGATAACAATCTCCGCTTTCTTAAACTTCACCCTTGCTGCATTTACCAGATACCACACATCCCCAACTATGTTGGTACTTATATTAGCTTACCTTACGTTGTTGGTACCAACGTGAAAAACTACCACCTTCTCCTTCCCCTCCTTCTTCTACTTTTCTCAGCATCTGCTCAACCTAATTCCTGGATAAAACTCTACACTGGTTCCCTTTCCTCCACACACTTTCCCCGCGCGTCTAACGATGGAATCTCCCATGACTAGAGCCTCAAGCCTACCCACCTCCTTTGATCCCCTCCCTTGCTGGTCAGCCCTATCTTTCCTGATAGCTATAGAACCTACTTCCTCCTCCCTTTTCTCCATCCCATGACCCTGTTCCACATGTCTTTTCCTATCCTCTACTCTATATTTCCCTTCCCCGCCTTTAACTTCATCCTACTTCAACGCATGTCAGCAACAGTTCCCTGTTCCTCATCTTCCCTCTGTTGCTCTATCTGGAGTGGCTCGTACCGATTTCTCACAGACACCTGTCCTGAATTCTGATCCTGAATAGAGCCCTTAGCCTTCAATATCCTTCAACTTACAACATTAGACCACCTGTCTTCTACAGTTCCACCCCTTTCCTTCCCATCCCTCTTTTACATCTGCTATAACCTGTACATTGTTTGGGGGAGGCCTACCTTCCTTCGTGTCTTTTGTGTGAACCTTAATTATCTCCCTCAAACTCTCCAACTCCTCCCTTATACCGCTCAATGCATCGCCACACCCACAGTTCCTACACTTGCACACTTTATCCATTCTTTACGGTAAAATGAAAAGGAAAGGAAAATAAAATGACTTGTTTTGTGCGAAAAATTAACGAAAAGAAATATTGTCTAAGATAGTACTCAAAGATCACACGACAATTAGGTAATTAATATTCTACTACACTATAAAACAACTTACTCGTATTCTATTTTTATCCTACAACACCCTAACGGATAAAAACTACTGTTATCACTGGGTACCGAAAGGAATACACAAAAAATACATAATTCTCTACTGCAGATAAGCCTCTCCTAATTACAACAACAGAATTTTAGTAAGAGAGTTTCTACAGATACTTCTACTATACAACACAAAATGTACAATAATAAAATAAGCACGCTAATTTGTAATATTACTCGTATACTACTGTACAGCACACTACAATAATTTTAAACTACATTCAGACGTATCCTAATTACAATACCGTTAACATATGTCACTACTAAGCACAAACAGAAATTGAAATTGCAAGTTTGAAATTTGCGCGAACTGCTGTAGTCACAGGTCACCAACCAAGTTAAATGCTTAGACAGATTATTATTAGTACTATACTCTAATAGATGCACACACAATGATACACACGAATATAGCAGGTAAGATACTGTACTATCTAAATATACCGTATCTGCACTACAATTCTAAACTGAAGTGTGGTTATTTGAATTTTACAGCTGGTGCATTACTATTATTTTCCCCATTATGCTTGACGGAGTATATACGTGTCCTTAAATGCCGAAAAATAAGAAGTTGTCTACAATAATTCCTGTCAGAACTACGCCGGGGCTTGAATTGCAATATTAGGATAGGCCCTATAGGAATTTAATTATTAACTTTTAATCGATGAATGAACGAAGGTGCAATGTACAGTACTAAATATGCCAGGATCTTAGGCTACAAATTATCGGAGTAAAGTAATCCGCTGATTTTGTATTTGTTTATACCACTACCATATGCATGTAGCCCGTACCTGTTTGATCTCGCCAGAATGTTCGGTATCAACAATTGGCAACAATCCAAAAACTGTTAAGTACCGTAATTATCCAGTGATATTCCCGTGTAATCTCTTTAACTTCTTTTTAAATCGAAGTTCACAGTCGTATCGTTTTATTTAATTTAGTGAATTATTACCTTCGCGGTGGTTTGAACGGATATCTGTACGAAATACCGGAAAAGTTGTGGGGGAAGTTACGGCACTATTCCTTATGATAATCTGCCTTTGAAAGTATTATAACAACGAACCTACAGATATTTACAAATATTTTAAAATTTAATATTATTACCTATAGTATTTTCGAAACCTAAATTCGAAACAAGGTACACCTAGCTAGCCTACTTAACCTAGAAAACGTAATTTGCTGAAGACCAACTGAATTACTACTTGTTATAAAATTTGAATAAATATCACTACTCCCAATTTCTACCAACAAGAACTAAACACCACTATATAAATAGCACTAAATGAATCACAAACACACAAAATTATGCTATTTCAGTAGGTTTTAACAACTTTATCACTACAAAAATACAAGAGCTCTCTCAACAGCCAACCGTTCACAAGCGCATCCAACAATGGAATGACTTTCCGGATCTTTCCGGGACTGATTTAATTTTCTTTGTAGTAAGCTTCGTAGGCAAATGTTAGGATAGGCATCATTAGTTTTAACTTCGGAAGTTTTGCACGGCATTAGAATTAGATCACCACCTTCTATTTGTATATAATATCTTCCTTAACAATACATTTGATTTCAAAAATGATAAAAGGATTAATGCACACAACATTATTAGGACTGTTATTCGGTTCGAAGTTTTCCTTACGAATGTTCTTAACCCAATTTTGCCTTAATACTAGGTCTTTTGGAAACGGGAACACTGAAGCTTGTGCCTTACCTCTTACTTACATCCAGGCACTATAAATATATTGCATAGGTAAGTAATAATAAAGAACATACATTCAGAGAAGAACACGAGAATCAACATTAATCTAATCACCACAGATATTGACGGAATAAATAAGCTCTTTCAGAACAAACAGCTTCTTAATGCACTGAAAGAGGATCTATAACCTTCTTAAGACTATAAATAAATATAATGTTCGATTAATAATATTCAAATTTCCGTAAATATTTGGTAACAACACGACTTACACAAATCAAAACAAACGCAGGCTAGCACTCCAACTGCTGCAATTATGGACAGTTTCGATAGGTCGGTTAAGGTCTGAGGTATTGTAGTTGGTCTTGGGTTATCCAAGAGTCAGTCTCTACACATCGATATCGATCGACTGGGATTCAGCGCGCATCCCGTATTCCCAGTCGTATACTGTAACAATCGGATGAATATACATCAGAGCGATGTAACGAATATTCGCTGGTCACACAGTGTGTATTGGTGGCATGCGGAAGCTTGTGAAATCACCGTATGGAATCACGGTCCAATTATTTTATTTATTTATATATTTATTTATTTATTTATTTATTTATTTATTTATTTATTTATTTATTTATTTATTTAATGAGTCTTTACTGAGTTGTCATTTTTTAGACTCTGAAATGAAATGGCGTATGGCTTTTAGTGTCGGGAGTGTCCAACGAAATGTTCGGCTCGGCAGATGCAGGTCTTTTGATTTGACCAATGAAGGTTAAAATTCCCATCCTTGCCAGGAATCGAACCCAGGACTCCTGTGACAAAAGGCCAGCAAGCTAACCATTCATACATGGAGCCGGACATTTTAGACTCTAAATTATAGGGAATGAACGAATCAAAACCAGGTTAAGTGTCTAATGATACAAAAAAGCGGGACCGTCATCTTGGTCCTTAACACAAAATAAGTAGAAACTTTAAAATCATGGCAATCAGCATAGTTGGCAAATGATACACTTTGATACGAAACCTGTCATTTAGGTAAACTGACCATTTTTTCAATGGCTCAAAGCGGGATACACTGATTCTGACAGCCTACACAAAAACGATAGGTCAAATTTTGACAAAGGTGTTTTTACACGTTAAAGTTGGTATTGCAGTATTTCTCCATTACACATTTTAAGATAAAATTATAATAATACAATACCTTCCCTTGTGATGCATTCCAGTGTTACTAGTACTTCTTAGAGGATATAATTAGCTGTAACCAGTGGCGAAGCGTGAGCTAAATAAGGGGGTAGACAAATATTTTTAAAGCTATTTAATCATATTAACAATATTATATTTAATTACTCTGAAACGAAGACAAATCCTATAACAACATACTGTATAACCCTACGTGCACTCCTTTTATTTCTGTGTCAGTTATTCATAGTGTTCTACGGAGCAAAATACTGATTTAATTGAGAGATGACCTCTCATCCAGAAATAATCACCAAACAAAGTCATTAAGTAATTCCTTGCTACGTTTTCGAGCCATCACACTACTTCAACCCGGAATAATATTTTTTCACGGTCATAACAGCCCGAGAATGAAAATTCCATCGGGTAGGAGAAGGATGAGGAAGCTGAAAACCTTGCTCTCTCGGCAAATTCTGCACGACGTGAAAAACGAGAGAAGAATGTATGGAGGACAGATAAATTGCATATGTACAAATTCATCCCTTTTATAGTTTTCGCGGCATGAAGAAGAACCAAATTGAGTTGATGGGCGTAACAATGTACGAAGATGGCATGAGGATAAGATTGTCTGACAATTGCCTGGACACTTCCTTTATGACTAGACATTACTGTAGCTCCGTCATACATCTGACTTACGAGTCTGGTATCATCAATGTTCCATTCTTTCAGAACTGAGATTATGAGATCAGCTAAACCACTAGCAGTCTTATCAGCAAACACGTCATAAAAGCCTAGAAACCGCTCTTCGACTTTACCATTAACACAATACCTCACAATAATAATAATAATAATAATTGTGATTTAACGGAGACATCTGTAGTTTCGTCAGCTTGGACAGAAACGAATTCAATTCTGTCTCCTTTCGAATACGTTTCTGAACGGCAACAATAACAGCTATAATCAAATCATTTTGTATGTCACTAGAAGTACCTTTGAAGACATTTGCTGATTTTAAATGGTTTTTCTTGAAAGATTCCTCCTCCGAAGCCATTAAATCAAGAGTAGCCAAGTAATTCCCTTTTTTAAATGAACGTAAAGAAGAACATTGACTTTCTCGATGACCCCTGAACGGCAATTCCTGAATACTTAATTGGCAAACAACGTCTACTAATCTGCTGACAATTTTCCTATGTTTTGAAACCATTTCATTGTGTTTAATGGCATGTAGTCTCTGCCCCTCTGAAACGGCATGATCGATACGGCACCGCCCCCAACATGTGAAATTTCTCGGCGCACTTTATATGATTCTCAGATGCCGCGTGCTTTTTAGCTTTTTTCTCGAAATTGTTCATTGAGTTTACACCCATTCTGCGCCAAGAATCTTCCCCGTCAACGCCAAACATCAAGCAAAAAAACACAATAACGTTTGTTCACGACCTTTACCAGTTCCATACAACCATTGATATTTATCATACATACGAGCTTTTCTGAAATTTTCGAACAAATTATCCGTCCTGTTGTGATAATGTTAGGTCAGGCCGTTTCTGTAAAGTTTTTATCGTTTTCTTTTGTTCCAAGGACAAGGAGGAAATACCATTGTTAAGTAAGTACACAACTGAATCGAAGTCATTCAGAAGGCATGATAGGCCTATCATCAATAAACACAAACTGCGATACGAGAAAACAAGAATTGCACTTTATATTTTATCACCAGTAACCATTCACTATTCCTTTACTGTACAGTGAAAAATTAACACTTAGGCCTATCACTTAGTTATAAGACACTAGCACACGCATACCCTATTAGCTATCTTGCTCTCACGTCTCACACCACATTCGTTACTTTGAAACTGTAACTGTTCGTTTCCGTCATAATGCCGTACCATAACAAATATTGGCGGGCAAGAAAATGCATTTACTCACTGCCTTCGTGATGTATATTACGAAGGCAGTGATGTACTTGAATGATTTTAGTGCTATCATTTATTTATTAGGTGTAAGTTTGCTATGTTTCGTATTTGAATATTATTATATCAGTATTTTGTTTTTAGACGTGTCTTATAATAAAGTAAAGTCAAATTAATTACATATAAAGCATGCCTGAGATGGTAGCCAATAAGAGCACCTTTATAACTGAGGACCAAATACTAGCCAATGAGAGCAAGAAGAGACGCTGGTAAGTCTGTCTACTGGGCGGAGCATTCTCGCTATAGGAAAGTAATTGTTCCACAGTCAGCACCTACAGATAGCGTTAGTGTTGCTCTATCTGAAATCTTTGAGAATAAAAGGGAAAATACACAGAATGGGCAGCGTCTAGTTTTATCTACGTGCTTCATGTAACTGACGCGAACCCGACCATTGCCGAAGTGAGTCGAAAATAAGTAAAGCGGGGAATAATTAATGTTCTATAAAAATAATTGAATTTACTAGACAGTCTCTCGTTCACAAAATTTTAAGGGTACACGCTGTCTATCCTGTCTTCCCTGACGCTTCGCCCCTGGCTGTAACAAGTATATGGTGATGATTTTAAAAACTTATGAAACTCTAAACAATTCTGCGAAAAGTTAAACTTGATCATTATCAAAGCTTTAAGAGTAGAAAGTTTCAGGTGAGATTTTTCAGATGTCCACAGTGTGTTCATTTGAGAGAAAACTCTTTCGACTGAAGCATGACTTCCGGGAAATGTAAAAAGTATATTGTGCCACTATTGAGAGTTGATTTTGTATTATATTGTTATTCTTGAAGCGAAGAAAAACCTCCGTCCAGCTTTTGTCTACTGAAAGTTTTTCATCATTCCAATTGGTTATTTTCTCTGCAGTGGCATATTTGTTAAGCAGGAAAATTGATCAAATAGTTTTGATTCATTCCCACTGTCAAAAAATAATTTACTTGCCAGAAAATCACAGCATTTTTCCACATCTGACCATTCAGAAATTTTTTAGTGATGCCCATTGGAAATTGTTCATGTTTTTAAAATGACCAGAAAATTAGTCTAAATATTCTACAGAGGTTTCATAAAAAGTTACTGGAACTTCTTCAACATTCTTCCGACTTGCTAATCCTTCATCTTCAAGCGCACCAACAAGAACTCTTACCTTATGTGGTAAAAACTTACGAGACAACTTATCAGAAAGAATGTCTTTTAGCTCACTGATGGCTTCCATAACCTCTGTTGCACAAATTAGCTCACCGACAATTTTCAGTACTACTTTGTGGAAAGAACTGGCTTGTGTGAAGACAAAATTTAACCACACCTCTTGAAATGGGATCTTCAAGGAAACGTCTCAAGGAAACCGGACATTTTTTTTGACTTAAGAAGTATGATTTCAGTCCTTGGTACGTGTCAAGTACTCTCTTCACTGCCGGCATGAGTGCTAACCACATTCTTTTGCTATATCTAAGGACTTGTTTATACTCAATTTCCACAAAATCACAGAACTCTTTCAGCTGTTCAACTCTGACTGTGTAGATGTAAAAGCGAGACTACACCTTAACAATTATTTTCTCTAAATCAATAGGTAAACAATCACAGGAAGACTGTATTGCATTCTGTATAATATGGGCACCAAATCCTATACCAATTCTACCCAAAATACTCTTCAGTTTCCTGAATGGATTGTTAAGTCCTTTCCTTGCTGACCCTCCAAAATTACTGTTTGTATTATCACCACAAAACCCAATGATTTTACTTTCAATATCATTTTACTATCACTTCTTCCAAGTATTTCACAACAGTGTCTGATGCTTCACCGGGATGAGATAGAAGGTTCAGCAGTTTCACTTGAACACAGTCATAGGGGTCATAACACAGAACAACAACCGGGAACAATTTAACATTCCCGTGGTTCGAGGCATCCGTTAGCAGTGTAAAGCAATGTGCCTGTCCGAGTTGCTATTTGACTTGTTGCTCAGATAAGGGGGCAAACACTTTAGCAATTACACATTCACATTTTGTCCGTGCACATCTGAATTTGGGCTCGAAACAGGTTTGGAGAAGTTTGGAGAAGTTTCGAAGCGCAGTCACATGAGCGAAAGCTTTGATTTTCTTTAGCTGAATGGTAAGCCTAGGCTCCTTCGGCAGCTGCGATTTTCAATTCCTTGGACGTAGGTGTTGCACTCTTGAAAAAACTCGTCAATGCTTTGCTTGAACTTGCAGTACTTTCAGCAGATATATGTTTAGTAGATTGCAAATGTTTGGTTATATCACGTCCACCGCTATGTGCAACACTAAATGCCGCCCCTTAAGACTGACATCGAACATCATTGTCGGATATTGTTCTCTTAAAATGGGAATTTATTTTGCAAGTCCGTATTAAATATGCATTTGTGTTTAGGCATTGTGCAATCACAGAAAAGAAACCAAACGTTACAAACCATACCACACCAAGCCAGGAAGTAGGAACTATTGTGAAGTCTGAACGAGAAACGGAAGTTCCGAAGTTTCGAGTATCGATATCGTGAATAATGAATCGATATAGATAAATAATTTTTACCAGTTTGTACCAAGACCAACTACAATATCTCAGACCTTAACCGACCCATCGAAACTGTCCATAATGGCGGCAGCTGGAGTGTTAGCATGCGTTTGTTTTGATTTGTGAAAGTCGTGTTGTTACCAAATATTTACGGAAATTTGAATATTATTAATCGTACATTATATTTATTTATGGTCTTAATAAGGTTATAGATCCTCTTTCAGTGCCGTAAGAAGCTGTTTGTTCTCAAAGAGCTTATTTATTCCAACAATATCGGCGGTGATTAGGTTAACGTTCATTCTCGTGTTGTTCTCTGAAAGTATTTTCTTCATTTTTAGTTACCTATGCAATATGTTTATAGTTTAATGTGCTGTGTGCCTGGATGTAAGTAAGAGTTTCAGTGTTCCCGTTTCCAAAAGACCTAATATTAAGGCAAAATTGGGTTAAGAGCATTCGTAAGGAAAACTTCGAACCGAATCATAGGCCTAATAATGCTGTGTACATTAATCATTTTATCATTTTTGAAATCAAATGTATTATTATTTATAAGCTTCATGTCCGTATTGATTGGTATCACTATATAGAAATAATATGAATCACCACCTTATCAATACACTATTTTATTTACTACCAAACTGGTGATCTTTTACCAGTTTGGTAGTAAATAAAATAGTGTATTGATAAGGTGGTGATTCATATTATTTCTATATAGTGATCAAATGTATTGTTAGGGAAAACATTATATACCCGTAGAAGGTGGTGATCTAATTCGAGTGCCGCGCAAACTTCCGAAGTTAAAACTAATGATGCCTATCCTAGCATTTGCCCTATCAGCCAATGTACCTTACTACAAAGAAAATTAAATCAGTCCCAAAAACATCCGGAAAATCATGACCAAGATTTATGATTTAGAGACGAAATTAAACGGTGGTGCAAGAATGATGTAATTAATTTTCTACGTTTTACAATGAACGTGCGTAAACTAAACCTAACCCCTTTCCCGTGAGTGAACATGAGGATTATGTTCTTTTTTATGTAATATACAATTTTGCCGTCAATTCTGGTGAGTTATAAGGTAACGAGTTCTTTAGATGGCCAAGTGTATCATACAAATATCGCTTGTACCTACTCAACAATACAGGTGGATTTTGGAGGGTTGAAATATTGTTGGAGAAATTTGTTTGCGTGTTTTACATAATGGGCGGTGGTTAATAGTGGTGTCATAGTATTTCATGTAAGGTTTATAATGTTCTTTGTTGACATCTATATATCGTATTTAATTATTCATATTTCGAGTTAATGAGTTGCATTTCATGACGTTCGACTTGTGATCTTTTCTTTAGGTGACTCGGAATAAACACGCATAACCTTGCCCTCAACCTCTCATATCGCCCACCGATGTCCGCCATGTTTTTCCTGGATTACGGTCTGATGTAATTGTAGTTGGTCTTGTTTGTACTGAAGTGCGATGTTTAAAATTGTCAATCTGCAAAGCGGGACATTCAAACGTTTCCAGAGTTTTCGAGGGGACAGTGGGACAGAATGTCTAAAAGCGGAACTGGCCCGTCGAATACGGACGTCTGGTCAGTTTACATTTAGGTTACGTAAAAAACTAACTTAAATAAGGCATTTTATTTATATTTGCAAGCTGACACCTGCTATTGTCCTACATCTTCACTGGATGAGTCAGCTAGTATGGTATTACGATATACCACTACCAGCCGGCTCTGACAAAACATTACATTCCGCTGAGTGCACTGTCCTTCTTTCTGCTGTACCTAAACTGGCCTCATTACCATTTAAATTCCAGACCGCTTGATCACTTACATAATCACTCCTTTCATCTACACAACATGCTAATCTCACTTTTCTTTCACAAAGTTTTCTCACAACACTTACTAATTTATTCAAATTACCTTCATTGTTCCTCTCTCTCTTTATCCATGCAATAATTGTTTGATTATCACTGTTTCTGCACATCACTTGCAGCTTGTCACTTAGGAACTTTTTCCTCGACTTATCAGTTTCCACACAAACACCTACTAAATGTAGGTCACCCGTCTTATTCCCGCATAAAATATATAGTGAGTTATCTTTCCTCCTCAACTTTTTTTTTACTTTATTAATTAATTCCAACGAGCCAAAGGCTCATATACAGGAATTGTACAATACAGTTTATTTAGCGTCTAAAATTAATATAATACATATACATTGGCTGCAAATGAATACATAAATTTGATATAATGAACGTTACTCTATATATTTCCTTTACGTTACCATTACACAAAGTCTTATCAAGAAAGTCATCTACTTACTTAGGTACTGATTCCATAGCACTTTCTTTAATTTAATTTAATTTTGAAAGATGACAGATTGGAAACTGATTTTAAATCTCTTGGAAGATGATTATATGATTGAATGGCTGAGAACCTAAAGCTACAGGTGCCATACTTATATGAGTCTATTTGAAAGAGAGCTAAGTCACCTGTTTGTCGTGTGTTATAATTATGAATCTCTGAATTCAGTGTGTCCTTACTATCGTGCAGGATGTCGTTTAGTTTAATTTTGTGAATTAATATTGATGATCTAAAAGCAGTGCATATAGACAAAGGCATAATTTCACTATTAGCGTATAGAACTCGAGTGGGTGTGTCAAATGGAAGATTATAGATATAGCCCAGATACTGGAGCTATCTTTTTTGCAATGTAATCAACATGCTCTACCCAGCTTAAAAGTTTATCTGTTATTAGACCCAGATATTTAAAGTGATCGACCTCATCTATTTCCGTGTTGTTGCTATATATCTTTGAATGATTAATACTTTTATACTCGGCTTAGTTATTATCATATATTTAGTTTTATTGACGTTCATAGTTAATTTATTGATACTGAGACACTTGTTTATTGCGATGATGTCTTCTTGCATATTATTGATCACCGAATCCACTTTGTCACCAGTGTAGAATACATTTGTGTCATCAGCGTAAAGCATAATTTTACCCTTTAAATTTAGAATATTTATATCATTTATGTATATCAGAAACAATGTAGAGCCCAAGATAGACCCTTGTGGAACCCCACAATTCACCTCCTTGTCCGTGCTCTGATAGCCATTGACGGAAACAAATTGCTTTCTTCCGCTAAGGTAGCTGCGGAACCACTCTAATGCAACACTACGAATTTCAGCATCTTCTAATTTAGATAACAGATTTTCGTGATTTACCGTGTCGAAAGCTTTAGCGAGATCAATAAACAACCCGGCAGCAATCCGGTTACCGTCAACGCTTTCCCGAAGCATCGAAACAAGATCAGTACCTGCGAGTTCTGTGCTGGAATTCTCCCTGAAACCATACTGGGATCGATAAAAATTTGTGTTTGTAAAGAAAAGCCATTAGTCTTACCTTTATAATGCTTTCTAATATTTTGGAAATGATTGGTAATATGGATATAGGTCTATATTCCTCTGCGTTACTAGTGTTCCCTCCTTTGAAAATCGGAATGACTTTAGCAATTTTTAGAGCCTGCGGTACGACCCCAGTTGCCAAGGATTCATTAATGAATGTAACAAGTTTAGTTACTAGCTGTTCATCAAAACTTTTGATGATAATAGCTGTAATCCCATCTATTCCACAACTTTTTACTTTTAAAATTCTTAATTATACATTTGACTTCCGTGTTATCTGTTGGATATAAAAATGGATTCAAGCTGGCGGTTACTATTCAGATCTGTGATATCATATGTGGGTGTCTGAGATGCAAGATTATCGGGTATGCGTGTAAAATACTTACTGAATTCATTAACACTTTCTTGTTTATCATTAATTACCACATTCCCTATTGACAGAGTTTTGTAAGTTTCTGAGCTGTGCTTTTTGTTATATATAATTTCATTCAAAATTTTCCACGTTTTGTTAGGATTTTTATCATACACGTTAAATTTTCCGAATAATAATTTGGCTTAAATTTTCCTTTTAGGAATGTTACTGAATTTCTACATTTAATACATTCCTCTCTCAAGGGTATATTATCCTTGTGTTGCCCAATCTTAAGTTTAAAGGTAAGAGTGTTCCTTCGCAACGAGTTTTATCAATTCAGATGTTATCCAGGGCGTTGCCACATCATTTTCAATGCATTTTTCTGCTTTATAGTATGGTGATTGACTCTATTTGTGTTTTTGGATTTTAGTAATAAGGGAGTTGTACATGTGGTTCACCTTAATTTCCTGGGCAGAATGTCTTGAATTCTCTTGCAGGAAATTAGTGTTATTTAAATTAATTTTATCTCTGCATTTTAAGGGTAAAGTTAAAGTGTTGTTTTGGATATAGGGTCTCTTATGTGGCCATACAGTATTGGTGATAAGGATGTTATTATCACTTATGTCATTATCTACATTCGAAACTGTGAAATATATTTTATCTGAGTTAACTGCTACATGATCCAGAAGAGTTGATGTTTTGTCAGCCATGCGTGTTGCATAAATTTTGTTACACAGTGTGAACCCATAGCATGAAAGGGTATTTATATACTGCTTTTTAAAAGTATCAAGATTTGTATCACCAATAAAAAAACAAGGATTATTGTTAGTCTGAGAAGGAAATTTTCCAAAGATGTTAAAAATGACGTTGCATTGCCCCTCACAGGATTGTATCCTCCAATTATATGCAGACTATCTGAATTGGAATTAGTAGCTGAGATGTCTCCCCAAAGCTCAACCCAGATCAAGCTATGTTTCATTTCACATTTATTAAATATTTTAAATTTCCACTTTTATGGATAAATATCCCTCATCCACCACCCCCTTGTGTATCTCTGTGAGCAAACAAACACGAGTAGTTGCTTAAATTATAATATTTGGCCTCGTTGCTTTTAACCCAGGTTTTGGATATAACCAAGACATCGACTTCACCTAATATATGGAGTAGTATTTCTAATTCGTCTTGCTTATTTTTAACACTTCTACTGTTAATATGCAGTATTTTTTAGCTTATTACAGTCAGGAAGAATGTTGTTACTATGAATAATGTAGTCATGCACATTCACAAATTTTAATTCCCTACAGTCGTAGGGATTAGTGTAGATAGTGTGGTCTGTCGGTATCGTCCCTGTCGCCATCGGCGTTTTACCGCCAAGGCCTTCTTGAATGCCCATGGAGATGCTGTTTCTAGTTGCTGCTAATACGGCTTCCATTGTCTTGGTAAGTTGTCTTGTTCGTTATTTCGGATTGGAATTTGCAGATGTCATCTATGCTGGTAATACGCGTAGTCCTTCCAGTGTCGTCCTTTTTAACATAAACTTTACAGTCCGTCCAAACATACTTAAAATCCGTGCTGTCGAAGATCCCTTGCCTTTTTTGCAGATATTTATTCTGGGATGTCAGGTGTTCGTTGATATATATATTCCGTGATTTAGTTCGAATCACGGCATCATTGGAGGTCAATATTGGTTTTCTTCTCTTTGCTGTTAGTATTTCTTCTTTCTTCAAGCGAATGAAAAATTTTACCAACAGAGGGGGCGGTAGTTCTGTTTTATTCTGAGGAAGTCTGTAGCACGTGTGAATATCATTGGTGTTTAGGTCTACTCCTAGACACTTGGCGACATCTTTCACGATTTGGACATGCTTCTCATTGATAACCACAGGCAGCCCATGAATTTTTAGGTTATTTATGCGAACATATTGCTGGAGCTCGTTATTTCACATCTGAGCCGCTGTATCTCGTTGTTAGTTACATCACGCTCGTTTCGAAGTGTTTGAACATGGTTTCATAGAACAGTGATTTCCGTCATAGCTTTGTTGAAATTATAGCTCATTTTGATTAGTTCAGCTTTCATTTCGTCAAAACTTGCAGCACAAAACGATACAGACTTTTGAATATCTTTCTGTTCACACTCGATAGATTCAATTTTAGTGAGTCTACTGTTGATTTGTTTAATCACACTAGCCAGGTCAAAGTCACTATTGTTTTCCTTGCTAACACACTCACTGTCGTCACAATCACCACAATACCACTTACTGGTTTTAGAGGAAATAAGTTTTTTAAATTCTATTCTGTTAAGTTCGACACAAGTTCTATGATAAGACTTACCACAGCCGTCACATATGAAAAAGTCCTCTTTAAGGTGAATATTTTCATTGTAGCTCCCGCACACCGACTTCTGTTTATACGCCATCTTGGCATCTAACCCTTGTTTTTGTATAACCCCAACAGCCACCAAATCAATCTCCATTTCTGCCTCGTATCCGAATACCTTATATTAATCTTGTAGACTTGCAGAAATTTATAAAATAAACTAAGAGGAGCTCTTTTCCTGCATTCTTCTATCAGTCGTTGCTTTTGAATGTGCTTAATTCCCTTCCATGTCTCCAACCAAGTATAACCCAATCCTACACTCTCAACATAGGTTTTTATTTTAGACAACTAGTTCTCTGCATACATGCATACTTGCTGCTTGTAGGCTTCCTGTAACACTGGGCCACCCTCACCTCGTTTCAGTCACATCCAGTAGTTCAGAACCCTTCTAACGCAATCTAATTCTATATATTCTCCGCACAATAATAATAATAATAATAATAATAATAATAATAATAATAATAATAATAATAATAATAATAATAATAATAATAATAATAATAATAATAATAATAATAATAATAATAATAATAATAATAATAATAATAATAATCATAATCATAATAATAATAATAATACCTCCATATTCGCTGTACACTGAGGCAATCTCATAATTATCTTATTAAATTTATAATTTGGTTTAATGTACCCATTTTTCAAGACCCCATACTTCTGACCCGTATAATGCTCTGCTTAGCACTAAGGTCGTTAATAGTAATCTCAAGATCTTATATTTTATCCCGGGAAATTTTGTCACTAAGTTTTTAACCATAGATTGTGACGACCCCTCTCCATTTTGCCCTATTAATATGGTCTTCTCATCCTCCCCTTCTGTTTAATAGCACTCCTAAATATTCTATCTTATCTACTTCTTCTATGCTCTCTCCCTGTAACATCCATTTCCTTTTCGTTTTCCTCTTCCCATTCTTGCGTATAATTATCACCTTTGACTCGTTACCGTACTGTTAATTTTGAATGCCCGTTTCCTTGCGAACTTCGACAACTCCTTTGTACTCTTTTGTAATCCCTTTCCTGTTAAAGCAATTAGGATGACATCATCTGCGAATATCACGCCTGGGATCTCTAGTTTGTGCACTACCGGCACTGCCCATTTTCACCTCTGTGACATTCCAAAATATCATTAATGTATAATTAATGAATAGCAAAATAGCAACGGCAAGAGTGTACATCCTTGTTTTAGCCCAATCTTGTAATCTATAGGCCCAATAATTAAACTACCTTCGAGCTTGTTACAACAATATACCTTCTGGTATATCGCGTCTATCGCCCGTATCATTTTCCTGCCTATTTTTTCTATAAGTGCTTTTCTGCTCACCGTGTCAAACGCTTTTTCAAAGTATATTGCCGCTAGGTACACACAGCCTCTTTCTCTTTATTTATATATTATCATCTTAACTGTCCTAATGTTATCTGTTGTGTTTCTTCCTCTTCGGAAACCTCCTTGGATTATCGATATTATTGAATGCTCTTAGGCCCAGATCGTTAACCTATTTACCAAGACCCCTGTATAAATCTTACTCAAAAAGTCTAATAGCGTTATCCCTCCGTAGTTACACGGCAAGTTTTTGTTCCCTTTTTTTTTGTATATTGATCTCGCATTCCCACTCTTTAGGTATTTATCCTCTATTAAAGATCCCGTTAAATAATTTTACTACTGTATTCCCTCCCTCATCTGTTTATATTTACATATTTCTTTCCAAAATAAATTATTTATGCCATTCCTCCCCCCGCCGATCTAGTCTTAAGTTTGCCTAACACATCCTGAACTTCAAGTTCATATATACTAACTTCAATATTTCTCCACGTACCCCTATTCCGAACCCCAAGCTGACATTTGTCCTTCTCTCCTAACAAACCCCTGAAGTATGTCACCCACTGGTCATAATCAATCCTGGCTTTGTCAAACAATTTCCCTCCTTTATTAATTTTGTTTATTCTTTCCCACACTCTCTCCGCTTGGTTTAAGGGGGGAGACCTAGCTCAACACGGGAAAAAACAGGCCAATATTAATTCGATTGTTAAATATGCTACAAACGTTGTTGAAAAATTCTGCACATATCCCCGTATTGGCATGCTTCCTAGCAATCATAAGCAACTGCAATAATGTCAAAATTCTAATTATAACATTTTAAATTAAATTTCCCGCCTTTTTAACAATATATCACCGTTTCCCTTATAAGTTCCAAGTTTGTAAGAATTTTCGTACTTTTCCTTTTTTAAAGTGTATATCAAACTCCCACCTTCAAAATGAACCTCAATCACTAACATAGATTGTGATTTACATATTTTTGTCGAGGTTTTATTCCGCGCATCTGAAAATACTAAAAATAAACATTTTATATAAAATCTAATATAAATCCCATTGACCTGAATGAGGTACAGATTGTAGTACAACACTATGGAAGGAAACCCTGAAAAAATCGTTATTATCCGTGAAACAGAATTATGAAGGAAACCGTGATATATTGTTAAAAAGGAGAGAAATTTTATTTTAAAATGTTATAATTAGAATTTTGACATTATTGCAGTTGCTTCTGATTGCTAGGAAACATGCCAATACTGGGATATGTGCAGAATTTTTCAACAACGTTTGTAGCATATTTAACAATCGAATGAATATTGGCCTGTTTTTTCCCGTGTTGAGCTAGGTCTCCCCCCTTAACCAGCATTCACTATTAATTAATCCGTTCGTTCTATTGTCCGTAGCTTTTTCGTCTCGACAATTTTCATTTTGTATTCCTTCCTTAATCTCCCGAAAGTTTCTCTTTCTTTATTACCTCCACTTAATCTATATTTTTAAAAGCCTTGATTACTGAGCTCCTTAATACCTCGCATTCCTTGTTATACCATTAACCCCTCCACTCTTCTTCTCTTTCCTTGCTCTATCCGCGCAACCCTTCTTATAGGATATTCAATTAGGTCCATGGCTTTATCGATATTATTTTCATCCAACGCATTTTCTCAACCAAATTTTTTTTTTGCTAGGGGCTTTACGTCGCACCGACACAGATAGGTCTTATGGCGACGATCAACCAAATCTGATTATCTGTATCTCATTCTTCATAAGGTCCTCTATGTATATTCTCAGCCCATTTATATTTAGTATAGCTCTTACCTCTCTCTACAACCCTCTTTTGAACCCCCCTCCCTTTCTTCCCCTACACTTATTTCTATCCACTACCCTACCGGCGCATGGTGTGATTCTACCAAATATTCAGTTTCTATCCTTATGATTTTCCCTAGCATATCTTTCGAACACATTACTAAATCAATCACACTTCCCCTGTGCTGTAATATATGACAATTTACCTTCTCGATCCCCCTCCCAAAACCATTTAGATTTATCCTGCCTCACGAAATTCCAGGAGCATTCCTCCATAGCTATTTCTTTCCTTATCTTTACTTCTTCTTTTTACCCTTAAGTCCGTCTCATTTTCTTTGCTAAACATTGGACATTGTTCCCCTATTCTAGCATTCCAATAACCAAGTGATAAAATTCCGTCTTCTTTGAACTTCCCCCTGATAATACGGGTTTCTAAAAGTAGCTCCTCAAAAAACTTATGATTAGCATTTGGAGATCCCTTGGGGTGACAGTAAGCACACGCCATACATTCCTTTCTTCCTCTTCCCTCCTCCCTCCCTATGTTAAATCTTAACTATATCACTTCATCCAACCCATTTTCTATTTCCTCTACTAGTTCGCTGATCTATTCTTCAATTAACACCACTATTCCCCCTGGCCATCGCCCCTTATTACTTTGTTTCTTTATTGACTTGCATTTAACAGTAATCCCCCCCCCAAGTTATCACCTTTCCTATTTGTATCCAAGTTTCCAATAATGCAACGATATCCAATTTTTCATTCACCTTTATCACCTCAATATTACTTATTTTGCTTAATAAGCATTCATTATTTACAAATACTATCTTCCAATCTAGTTTTAAATTGCCCACTCTTCCTTTTCCATTACCTTCTTTATTTTTACTTCTCGTCAACATCGCTCTCTCTCGTTCTCTCACCACTCCTTCATATTTTGACAATTTAGGGCGTTCTTTCTTACCTTCTCCTATGTACCCTTATTTTTCTTATAAAACAGATCTTTTAGACTCCTGCTTCTCCCCTTCATCGAAGTGCCTTTCTTATCATTCCTCGATCCACTTCCTCCATTATTATACCCATGTTCCCTGAATTCTGCATTAGATTTTTTGGGCCTCACACTCCACCTCGTCCTCCTGCATCCTGCACTGAACACCTGGCCCTTCGTTAGATTCAGTTCTTACTTCGAACCCAGGTCCTCTTCTTTCTTGAGCTTCTCTTCCATAACTTTCAGATCAGCTACCGTCCAAAATCGCCTTTGGACACAAACAGCTGTTGCCCATTTAAATACGCCTTCAATTCCTGAGATCTTCCTCACCCTTGGCGTCTCTTCCCATGTCACTCTTAACCCAGAGTTTTCCTCTTATAGGTTGCTCGTATTCCTTATTACTCTGCCTGTCATTGGGGTAGATAACAATTTTACTCTTATTGGTCTGTGACCCTTCGCTTTGTCTACTCTCTCCACATTGTCAGTGTCCACCTCGCTAAATTTAAATTTCATTTTATATAAGGTCCATCACTTTGTGTATAATATGTCTCTTCTTCTCCAAACCTTCTTCCCGCATCCCATAATTTTATTTCTTCATCCTTTCCTGGCGTTTGGCTACTGTCTCATTCTGCAAATTAAATACCTCTTCTTCCAGTCTTTTGACCTTCTCTCTTAACACCTGGATCTCTTTCTCTTTACTTCCTATCTTTGTCTCAACCTCCACCTTATTCTATTTCATCCAATCTCTCAGTTCCCCTTGCTCCTTGCACAGAGCCTCTATCATCTCCGTTAACTTATCAGTAGGGCAGAGTTCTCTTACCAGTTCTCTCACCACCCCCCGAATCTTCTGCACATCTTTCCAACTCATGTTGCCGCTGGCGTTCAGGCCTGGGTTCAATTCCACCCCCCACCCCCGATCACCAGAAGCACAGATATTACCGCCGCCACCAGTAGCACCTCGCCCGTTTTCCCCTTCACCTCCTTTCTTGCCGTCCATTCCGTGGTCTTCTTACACCTGCACATCCAGCTCCCGATAGCCGCCCGGTACTGCTCCACTCCCACCATGACTCTCCACAATCACTACTCCACACATCTGCATCTATCGCTTGCTTAGACTAGACTCGTCCAATTAAATTGGTTTAACATTGTGGAACGAGCTTAGGAACGTTGGGTGACCATTTGTGTATAAGTGTTGAACCCGTAGCAAGCAGGGTGCGGCGCTGTTCCCGCAGACGGACCAAGGCATGATGCCGTAAGTTTACTGTTGTAAAACCCGTCGCAGGCTTGGGTACGCAAAGAGAAGAGAGAGTCGGCAAACAGCATGCAAGGGATAGAGCGAGAGATTTGAAAGCGAGGAACTACTGAACAACGCCAGGGTTTTCTTTAACATGAAATATCCATAAGCCATAAAAATGATGTAAATGTGCCTGTTTCGTTCATTTCAACTTGTTTGAATTATACGTTGCGAGGTAACAGGCCAAACACAAAGCGAGCCGAGTTATCTCGGGAATGTACTAAAGGGCGCGTCCTTCTAGTCAGTCTATAAAAGAAGAAAGCATTAGTGGAACTGAGTTGAGTACATATTTGCCCGCAGTAGCTTACTGATATTTGAGGAGTGCGTATTTTAAACGTGATCAACAAAGCTTATTGTATCAGTGATAGAGCAGACTTAGTAACGATATGTTTAAGCTCACCTGAGAAACATTTACTCCGTTAATAAACGTTTTAACACAAGTACCAATTGTATTCATGCACTAACGAGGCGGTGAAGAGAATTGAGATTGACAACCGTTATCAGATTACAGGGACGCATCTGCAGCACGAAACTGAAGGCAGCACATCATGGGACGATAAGGACCGAACCAGCAGACTCCTAGATCCGTTGGCAGCAACGCTATCATGAAATAAATTACACCACTGCAGCGGTTCCGAGGGTACAGCTAACGGCAGAAATGGTTAGGGTTTGAACTGTTTATAAGCATGAAATTTAAAGATCAGATTCACATGTGGTCCTTTCGTTAAATGTAAGTAGTAATTGGAATGTAAGCCAAAGTGGCATTGATTTGTTTTCATTTATTGTGTATATAACCTTTGGGACTGGATGCATGCTATACTCCAGTTGGGATACGAAGGCTATGTCAGGATGTAGAGTAGTGTTTTATTTGTGTTGAGATATTTTCACTCGTGTCATATAGACACTAAGGTATAAGCGATGTCATATACATCAATGGAGATTAGAGGGAACTGAAACCTCCAGAGGATCAAACGGGAACACAGAGATGAGTAGAACTAATCTATAAACAGGCTATACATCATGCAGTATTATTGCATGTATTGTTTTTCAGCTGACAATATGTGCAGAGGGCTACCCACATCGTTGAATTTAGTGAGGGGCATTTATAAAAAGTGGCAGACAAACCCTAGCTATGCTCCAGAATTGAATCGGGGACTATTGGATATGAGGTCGTGATGAGCCATTATTATTGTGTTGAGGCCTAGAATTGGAAATAGTATTGTGGCTGACGTGATGAGTTGTACTTGGTTTGTGAGAGTGTGTACCCCAGACGATATATTTAAGGGCCTATAAGCCGAGATGGTCTTTTCAATTTGCAAGTTTATTTCCCAGGCAAAGAGCGAAGAATGTGTATAAAACGCTCGAGGCCTTGAGTGAAAGTTTACGCATAGTCCCGTTAACTTGAAAGGGTCGTATTTGGGGATTGTTTGAGCTACGCAGATCAAGGTTGTGATTGTTTGTTCCGTTGCCAACCTGCTGACCACCTGTTTGAGAACATGTAGTGTATTGTGACTGTCTCGAGACTCCACAGAACCACAGAACGATTCCCGCTCGATCCGATGCTGAACGATTACCAGTCATGACTTTCTTTTTAAGAAGTGGTGTAATTGTGTTCATTCTTTACATGTGTCTTATGTATTGTGATAATGTTATTATTACTGTTCCACAGTCCGTTGGCTGTAGTTGGATTGCGAGGTTTCCAAACCTCTGTCTTATGCACACGATCCGGATATCGTGTATTAGAATCAGTGTTCTTTTAGTTGTTTAATCTTAGGGCCAGTTCCAAACAAAGTGTCCTTTTTAAATTATGTTTATATCCGACAAATTCGGAATTAGTGTAGTTAGGACAATATTTGAATCGATCATAATGTAAGAGACGGTCCTTAATCGCAGCCTGCGTACTAATCACAGTCGACTTATCTCGATCTCTGTCACACATAATTAGGTTTCACGTTTCCGAAGTTACTGAACTTTATAACCTCAGGTTCTTGATCCGTATACTTTGAACGACCTTAAGTGTCGAATGTTACACTGGGAATTTTCTTTGTTGTATATAATTTGGAGTTTTCATTGGGGTATAACACTTTTTTGAATTTAAACTTTATGTTTTAGTCGGAATAAATTATGCTTTTTCCTCATTTATCTTGCTGAGTTCTCATTCACGAATATGTATCATAGATCCTGTCCCGATCTTGTATGGTAATTTTTGTTAGACATCTTTGTTGTTTCGAACACACCACGTAGCGTCTCCGCTGAGCTGGGCCATATGGGACAGGAGAAAGGTGCAGTACGTAAAATATTATACTTCATCCGTAAAACACACTGTCTTTCCGTAAATTTTACGGACAAATCTTCCTAAGTTGGCAGGTATAACCATCTACCACTTCAGTTTCCCTATAGATCTCATCTGGTTTTATCTGCACCACGTCTAGAATAATTTCCCTCTAGTAGGTTCTATCAGTTTCTGATTCAGCTTCCCTTCCCATAACTTATTCACCATTTGTTGGTCATGCTTTCAGTCATTCGCATTTCCTTCCCAGTTAACACTTGGCAGGTTCAGATCACCCGCTGCAATAACGTTCCTCTCTGCATTGTTCCCCACATAGCTGATTGTCTTGTCAAATAATTCTGCATCAGCGTCAGTGCCAGCCTTGGCAGGTTTTTACACCCCATAAACATCAAGTTGCCTATTGTCTTTGGAGACGATTCTTACACCTAGAATTTTATGTCCTCATTCTTAACTTTTTTGTAGCTTACAAATTCTTCTTTCACCAGTTTAAATACCCCCCCCCCCATTGCGATCGTTCCCACCTGTCTCTACGATAAACACTCCAGTTCCTAGAGAAAATTTCCATATCCATAATATCAATTCTCGACCATGATTCAATTCCTATTACAATATCTGGTAAAAATATATCTATGAAATTACTCAATTCTATGCCTTTCTTTGCAATATTTCTACAGTTTAACACTAACAATTTTATGACATCCTTATTCTACTTCATGCTTCCTATACTGTCATCACCGCTCCCTGGTCCACCCCGTTTCCCTGAATGTACCTCCCTATCCTATAACTTCCAAATAAATCTCCTAACTTACATGTATCCATTGCGGTTCAAGTGAAGGCATTTGAGCCGTCTCACTCTGATTTTCCCACATACCCATTCCATAGTCTCATATAAATCCCCAATTACCCACTATTCAGTATCTCCCCTACACACTATCCCACTGATAACAATCTCTGCTTCCTTACTTCTTCTGTGTTGCTGTAACAAGGTCCCAAACATCTGCAACTCTGTTACTACCAATTCCTGCTTGTCTCACGTTGCTGGTACCAACATGGAAAATTCCAGCTTCTCCTTACCCTCCTCCCTCCATTCTACTTTCCTCGATATCTGCCTTAACCCGATTCCCGGATAACACTCTGTGCTGATTCTCCTTCCTCCACATACTTTCCCCACATGCCTGAAAATTGAGTCATCCATGATAAGAGCCTTAACCCTACCCTCATTAGATCCCCTCCACTCCTGGTCCCATTTATTTTCCTGATGCCTGCAAAACTCACTTCCTCCTCCCTTTTCTCCCTCTCACTACCCTGTTCCATCTCCCTATTTTTATCCTGTGCTCTACGTTTCCCTTTTTCTACTGGTCCCTTTCTTTTTGCCCCACTCCACCTCTGGAACACTTCTCTGATCTCCATCTTCTCTCTGCTTATCTACCTGCAGTGACTCATCTCAATACCTCTTCTGGGTCGACTTCCTGAGGAAAACCCTTACCTTTGTTGTCCTTGACCTTAAGACATTAGCCCACCTGTCTGCCATAACATATCCCTTTTCATCCCTTCCCTCTCCCATACCTACCCTATCCTGTACATTGATTGAGAGAGACCTATCTTCATTCCTGTCCTCCGTTACAAGTCTAATTATCTCCCTTAAGCTCGCTATCTCTTCCCTCATCTTCCTTAGTTCCCATCACACCCACTATCCTCACACCTACCTCTCTCAGATATTCTTTAATCAGAGAAATGTGAAATAATATGAAAATATCAACAGAAGTATGCATATTCTATGAATAGAAGTAGGTATATATATATATCAAAGGAAATAATGTATACTACACAAAGATTATACGATGATAATACAATCAGGAAACAAAAAGTTAGAATAACTACACTACAGTTACACTAGTTAAACGTATCCTCATAATAAAATAACAGGAATAAGAAGCTGACTATAGAAATGCTCAAATAGACAAAACACCTATTGTTGTGGACAAATTATTATTATTATTATTATTATTATTATTATTATTATTATTATTATTATTATTATTAACGTTGTTGTTGTTATTATTATTACTTGCAAACTGAAAAGGCAGCAAGAGACTGTCTAATGAGAATAGTTATGCTACAATTCTAAAATGCAGTGAAGCCTATCCTAATTTCAGGGATGGAATTTTAGTAACAGCCAAATTTCTAGAGATATATTCTCCTACCACCTACACGAATTTCCCGTATTATACACAAATATTTCACTATAATAAAATAAGCACACACATTTCTACTACTATATTATATTCTATAATTACTATATACTATAATTAATTCGAAAGTGCGTTCAAACGTATCCTAATTACAAAAGGTTATTAAGCCTACTTCACGGAAAAAGTAATGAAAATTTCCGTTAAATGTTGACATTTGGAAGAACTGTTCAAGGATCAGACGACGAAACCAAATACACCCGCAGATCATTATAATTACTATTTTATCCTACTATGCTCTAATAGAAATGTAAACTGCCGTTAGTTAAACGCTGAAATGTCGAAAAGGGTTTCCGTACATGATAATAACAGATGAATATAACAGGCAAGATACTGTCTAATAAAATAACTACCGATACCGGTACTCTAAAATTCTCAAATGCAGTTAGGCTTTTCCCAAGTTTAGCAGGTTAAGTGAAACAATACAGCTGAAATTAAAATTCCTGATAGGCCCTACTTATTCGGTTTATTTGTTTAATACCTACAAGCTAACAGAAGAGATATTTTACTCTACTAGACAAATATGCAATGGTACAGAAAGTATGATAAGCAAGTGTGGTACGGTATCCTTATTATAACATTTTAAATGAAACTATAGGACTGGAGTTAAAACTAAATAATTGGTACGTGATAACAATTTTAAACTGTGTTTAGATTTTCCCAATTACTAATTGTATAACTAACACAACAGAAATGTAGTTAGAGCTGAAGGTTTGCAACAGCCTTATTACAAAAGTGAAGATGCTGTATGAAAAAAAAAAAAAAAAAAAAAAAAAAAAAAAAAAAAAAAAAAAAACAAAACCCGAAGTTGTGTACAAGTGGGTTGCAGGCTATCCAAATATTTTGAAACAAAGAGAGGAGTCCAGCAAGGCAATGCTTTGTCACGCCTATTTATCACCGTGATTAATACCATACATAATAAAGACACTAAAAAGGAAGGGGCTGCAGTACTTATAATCTTTTGTCTTTGTAGGTAAGTGGTGATCTGGGGTTGAAAAACTAAAAGGTGAGGAAGGGCTGCAAAGATGGAGAGAGTCTGAGAAGCATTATTTCAATTTCAACAAGGCAAAGATGTTGGTGATGAAAATAGAGGGGAGATAATGAAACACAAATGTTACTAAATGATACCAAACTGAACAATGTTGCAAAGTTTAAGTACTTGGATACTATAGTATCAAAACACAATGTTGCACATTATGAGGTGGATAATCGAGTTAACACGGCAACACAATTTTACCACCAATTAAGACAATTGCTGCAGGATAAACAAGTCTTGTGAAAAGCTAAGATACATGATATAAATCTATTATATTACCGTCCTCATGTATAGACTGGAAACAACCATGTTAATGAGGCAAGACAACTCAAACTCCAAACTACAGAAATGAAGTTCCTATGCACCATCATCCAGAAGACCAGGAAGGACAAGATCATTAATGAAACAATCCAAGAAGAGGTGGGAACAGGAGACTCCCTAATACAAAAATCCAGAAGGGAAGACTAAAGTGGTTTGGCCATGTAAAAAGGACGGGTGCCAGCAGGACTATACGAAGGGAACATGAAAAAAAAAAGAGTAGCAAGCAGACCCTGAGAAAAATGGGCCGATCTCGTGAAGAAAGATGTCGAGGAGAGAGGACAAGATTGGGAGAAGGTCACAAGAGAAGACTGGTTTATGGACAAAGATGGAGGGGACTCGTATATCAAGTCTGGGCAACTGGAGTTGGTCGACGATGATGATTATTATTTTCCAACTGTCATATTCTATCACATTTATTTTCAACAGCACTTCCCTTAACTCACAACGGAAGGGCCGCTTCCATGAACTCTTAAGCAAGAATCCAGAGATCGATGAATGTTTTACAAGAAGTTGCAAAAGCTATTAAATAACTTAAAAACAATAAAGCTGCTGGAACAGATGGGATTCCTGCTTAATTTTGCAAAAAGGTGACTGAATCCGTGCCGAACGTACAAATAATGATGTTACTGTTTTTACGTCCCTCTAACTACTACCTTTAGGCTATAACCGAGGTTATGCTATCACCCATTCATTAACGTTTTCGATATGGCATTCCGCCTTGGAAATTCGTGTCACCTGGGAACTTATCTTCCGTCATTCTTCTTCAGTTTCCTTCCCCGTGACTTTCTGTCGCATGTTATTATGAATTTTCTTCTTATCTGTGCTTGGAGCACTAGTTCCCGTCTGGTGCTGCCGCTAGTCGGTAGCGAGTCCAACTTCTGTTCCGTTCTGACCAATGAGAGACTGGCTACTTCGTTTAGCTGAGTGCTGGCGGCCAGCAAGAGATTGTTGGCCATTCTGTGTTCCGCCGTTATGGATGAAGGTTGTGCAGTTAACCGGCGTCGTGTGCAGGCTTCCCCTGTCACCATGGACCCAGGATGAATCTTGTAATTAGGGTGTTATCACCCCTAGGACTGTTCCTGTCATTGTGGTCTTCATCATCACTTCAATTGTACCTACTAATTATTATATTTTAAAATATTCTTCTAAACCAGACGTCACCGCGTAGTTGCTCTAGAGAGCCGGAAGAAGTGCGACGAGCTGACTGTCGTAGCGGAAGGACGTACGTGCCTCTCGTTCCGCCTTCTCTCTCCCTGCCAGGCGCCCTGTACTTTTTAAGTATTAGCCAGGCAGTTCGAAAGAGCATTTGTCAGAGCACTTTCCAGTTCTCGCTATTTCTCTTTCAGGAGCTTTATTTTCAGGAGGACCAGGATGGAGAAGCTAATTGTTCCAGCGAGACCGGTCTGCTACGACTGTGGGAGAGCCGTAGCGAAACTACAAGCGGCGCTCATAGCTGTGGAAGCCCCCGATCTTCGACGCCCAGCACTATTGGTGTACAACCGGTGGGGGGAGCACACCTACGAGGAGACGATTTACATAATCGATCTCCTAAAAGCGCTCGCGGAGTTCATCGGAGAGTCGCTCTTCGAGATCATCAGCGAGGTGATCCCTGGCTGCGCGGTCATCATCCGCCCTAGGGATGTAACCAGCCTCAGGAGCTACGGAGAGCTGGCGTCCCAGCAGCACCAAGTGGTCCGACTACCAGGACTCAGGGAGAACCTGGACGTCTCAGGCTACCAGGAGGCAGCCACCCAGGCGGAGCCAGGCACCGAGGACGACGGCGGCGCTCCTAAATGCTGCGATGGCGCGCCCCCAGTTGGACAGCTGTACTTTACGAAGTACACGCAGACCAACAAGGCCGCCAACCAGGAACGTCGACCGGCTGCCAGAGAGAAGTAGACGCAGATGCAGACCTACCAGGAAGGGCCTGTTACCCGGGCGCAATCCAGGAAAGGGCCCGGGACGGCGGACGGCTGCACAGCAGTGGAGGAGGACGCCCATGGCGTTTAGAGGCCGCTGTCCAGGCCCAGCCCGCCAGTGTGACTGTCGAGCTGCAGACATCGACATGCGCCTCATAGGACAGGGAACGCAGTCGAGTGTTAACACCGACCAACGCCATCGCCGCCAGCCAGCAGAAGGAAGACGACGACGCAGCGGAACCACCCGTTACCCCGGGATCACCAGGCCGGGAGGAGGGCCACCAGGAAGAGGCTTCTTCCCCTGCCGAGAACCCCGGGAAGAAGACGCCACCCCAGGACCAGGAGGAAGAAGAAGCTGTCCCACCAGGAAAGGGCCGCCCAGCCGCAACCCAGGACAGCAGCCGAACGAAAAGCCAACCAGGAGAGGACCTCAGCGGGTAGCGGCAATCAGGTGAGATTGAAACGTCCCCCTCAACAGCTCTTGCAGTGTTTCCGCAGTCTGAGATGGGGCCACCGGCAGGAGAGGTGTGGGCTCCAAGGGAAGTGCAACCGTTGTGTGGGTGAACACCACTACACGGCCTGCGCAACACTTAAGGAGGTGCCGGTGTGCGCCAACTGCGCGGGGGGCCACCCGGCCTCCCATCGCAGTTGCCCAGTCTACCGGGCCATGGCGCGGACAGAGAGGAAGGAGGCCCGGCGTCGTGACCCATCCCCTTCCAGGAGGTCCCCGCCTCGGCAGGCTTGGCCTCATTCTCCGGGATCGGAGACTGGGTACGAGGGACCTCAAGGAGGTGGTGCTGTGCGGCGGGCCCTACTGGTACTCGACGCATGGCTCCGCAGCCGGCAAGGCCCGCGCTAGTCACGGCAGTGCCCAGACGGACTGATCCCCTGGCAGAAGGAACGGCGAGACGATGGATCATGGCTAGTGTATGGTACCTCTTCTCAACTAACACTAACACTGGACCTTTCCAGCCCACATCCTTGCATGTGCTATTACAAGATGTCAGGTTTTACATGTAGGCTCTTTCTCTTTCTACCTATGTGGTTTTTCCCTGACCCTTCAATACCACACCTTAACACTATCCAACCAATACAAACTTTGCCGTGGTAGCGAGCCTGACTCGGAAACCGGCAGATACTCCTTGTATCACTTCCCACTCTTCCCCTGCTATCTCTTTCTTCTTAGAAATTAATAGCATGTCAGAGGCCATGTAGATTGAGTTTGATGGTCACGCGGGGGGAGCGCGCTTCGCCGCCCCCCCCCGAAGAAAAAACTAGAGAACCGGTGTTACTTGCTCCGCTCGGGACAGCTGTTTGTCACGTGACAAGAGAGCAGCGGACAGACGGGTTGCATACGGTGGCCGTACTGTACTTGCCGCACGGAAATGTTCCCATATGAACAACAGCTTTTATAATAATAATAATAATGATAATAATAATAATAATAATAATAATAATAATAATAATAATAATAATAATAATTTGGAGCATGGTTCATGTCAGTCGAATTGGGCAGAGATTACATAATATAACAGGGCAAGAAAATTATTCATTGACAAAGGAAATAGACAGCAGTGTCCAATATTTCCTGAATAAATATATTTTCACGATTAACTGAAATTTTGGGACACGTATATTTGCCGAAAGGAAATACAATTTATGTCATTTGCACATATTCTTTGCACTCTCATTAACTATATTTCAGTATGTGTATTCCTCCTTCGCGGGACTTTCGGGCTCGTTTAGACAGTATTGTATCAATGTTTGGTACTAAACTTATCGTTTACGTACTGGCAAGTCGCAAAACGTGGAAAACTGACATAAAATTCAATCAAACTGTTTGTGTTTGCAAACCCATCTTTCATTTGAGTATCGCACTGTAAGTCAATCAGCTCTAGCTGTAGTTCTGGTCTAACAGTTTGCACATCCACTGAGAAGGGCATAGCGAACACTTGCATATCTTTTTCTAATGCCTGAATATCGTGAAACCTACTCTCAAATTCATCATTAAAACCTCTTTATACTCTTCTAATGTTTTTAATGTGATTCAATATTTTATTACATATTAAACATTTTCTGTGTTCTTTTCTTGAACTATTAAACACTTCTTCCCAGGAAGGTTTGGACCTTGTTGGCCTACGCTGTGCTGAACTTTATTCCACAGTAAATGCAACATTAACCGACTAGATTTGAACGTCGTGTGTTGTGAGGACAAAGACGGAAACACACTACTGTCACCTCACATGAGTTCACGCGTATCGTGTCGCAATCTAACATGTCCAGGAAGATGTGCTATACCTTTGTGCCACTGACGTCATGCACTTCCCCTACTTGCTCGCTAAGCTGCTCTCGTTGTTCGAGAGCGGAGAGCAAACTGGCTCCGAAGGCATTTCGCTCTCGACTGACGATGCCTGTTCTAAACCCACACCGTAAGGCGGTCAGTATGATTTGACGGAGTTAGTATTGTTTTCTTCCACGTGGGATTACAACATTGAACTTCAAGAACTGTAAGTTGATTTTCCATATTTTCTCTCCCCCCCCGATTCTTCATGAACTTCAAAAAATATCTCTGGACCAAGATATCAGCTTCATGTGGTCACCGTTCTGGATTATTTCGCGTAACTTCTCAAAATAACGTCCTTATTGAAACTTGTAATGTTTCCTATTTAAATTTAAATTTGGTTGGGTTTCTTGTATCTTCTTGGGATTAAAGTTATTCTTAACAATTATTATTACTGTTATTTCGTCAAACCGTTTCCCATCTATGGGGTTTAGTTAATCACATTATTATTATCATCATCATCATGATCGTGTAGTTTATAACTATTATGTAATATCTAACTTGCCGAAAATCTTATGTTTTTCTTTGCTAGTGGCTTTACATTACACCGACACAGATAGGTCTTATGGCGACGATGAGATAGGAAAGTGCTAGGAGTTGGCAGGAAGTGGCCGTGGGCTGCCGACAGTGGGGTTCGAACCCACTATCTCCCGGATACTGGCCGCTCTTAAGCGATTGCAGCTATTGAGCTCAGTGAGATTTGTGTTGAGTGGTACAGTAAAGTCTCGCGGATATTTGTCGTGTGATAGCCTACATCTGGATTAGAAACATAATCGTGTGAAGTTGACTAGCGTGGTGCATATTTCTGTTGTGATAGCCTAGTTATGGACATGAAAAAAATCAAAATTCCTTACAAACGAAGACAAAATTAAAATCTTTCAGAAACTTGACTCGCATCCGCATAATGTTGCTTGTGTACTCTACTAAAAGACAAAGGTGTACTTAATCTTCGACAATGGATCTTCCATTACAAGATATTAAAATCATTCCATATTGACAGTTTTCACTTTGCAACAGAAAGGATTTATTGCGTCATCCTATTCAATACATATATCCATCTTTAGATGGAGTAATTCGAATGAAACATGTTTCAGCTCATTTTGAGCCATCTTCAGTAAACAAAATACTGTTTAAAAACTACATGATTAATGTTAAAAGAATGTCATTAAAACTCAATAAGAAATAATATATAAAAACAAGTGAAACACGATGAAGTTAAAACAATAAGAGGTTGTAGCAAGGTTGAGGACCTCTTAGTCTGAAAGTGCAGTGTCTCACACTAAAATGAGGACGAAATCAGGAAACTAAAACTTGAGAAACAGACTATCTTCATTGAGTCCCATACTTGAATGGTCTAGAGGGCAAAAGATGTAAAAACATAGTTTGAGAGGAAACAAATGCCAAGTATAGCGTGTGTGACTCGATAGTGGAAACCGTCAATAAAATCCAAATCTGTAATGGAAAAACATGAATGAGTATACGTGGGAAGCTTGGGCTAATAGATGGAATATAAACAAAAAGGAAATTTTAGATTTAATTATTAAATAATTGCCCTCTCGAACGGCCTGACCTTCTCAGTCTAGAGGTCCCGCTTCCACTGGTCCTGTTTGTAGCTGGCTCGGCTGTGTTTGCGAAGATAGGAGGAGTCAAAGGAGTATGGCAGGGACTAAGCCGTTGGGGAGAGTGGGAGGAAGGGGTAGTGTTGAGTTGGAATCGGGGTTAGTTTTTATTATAGAATTGTTGGCAAATAAATGGAACGAACGTTTTGAGTAAAATGGTCTTTTTTGTTGTTGACTTCATTTAAATTATAAGAGGGGTTCCTAACTTGATCTATATTGACGAGGATGCTCTCGAGAATGTTGAGCAAGGTGCCTTTTTGCTCGTAATGCATCATCTTCAGATCTTGATCAATTGTTGTGTATTCATGACTAAATTCTTTATGATGCTCACTCATAGCTGAAAAACGATTATATTTAAGAGCAGTGCGATGTTCAGCGTACCTTGTTACGAAGTTGCGGCCTGTTTGACTGATATACACTATGTGATCAAAAGTATCCGGGTACCCCTACATTTTTCATCTTAGGTGCATTGTGCTGTCACCTACTGCCAGGTACTCGTGAGAGAGCAGAATGGGGCGCTCCGCGGAACTCACGGACTTAGAACGTCGTCAGGTGATTGGGTGTCACTTGTGTCAGAAGTCTGTACGAGATTTCCACACTCCTAAACATCCCTAGGTCCACTGTTTCTGATGTGATAGCGAAGTGGAAACGTGAAGGGACAAGTACAGCACGAAAGCGTACAGGCCGACCTCGTCTGTTGATTGACAGAGACCGCCGACATTTGAAGAGGGTCGTCAAGTGTAATAGGCAGGCATCTATCCTCACTATCACACAGAAATTCCAAAGTGTATCAGGATCCTCTCCAAGTACTATGACAGTTCGGCGGGAGGTGAGAAAACTTGGATTTCATGGTCGAGCGGCTGCCCATAAGTCACACATCACGCAGGTCAATGCCAAACGACGCCTCGCTTGGTGTAAGGAGCGAAAACATTGGACGATTGAACAGTCGAAAAACGTTGTGTGGGGTGACGAATCACGGTACACAATGTGGCGATCCGATGGCAGGGTGTGGGTATGGCGAATGCCCGGTGAACGTCATCTGCCAGCGTGTGTAGTGCCAACAGTAAAATTCGGAGGCGGTGGTGTTATCAAATAGAGTAGAGACAATACGCGACACTGAGCGAGATATCGAAGGACAGCTATTGGAGCTCTCTCTAGCGAGTAGACCTGAAAACTACTGATTCTGTCATAAGAGCACGTGTATTTTTGTGTGAAGTTTTTGGTCTTATTTATGCGTTTTCAGTGAGTTGACATAATAAAATAGTAGCGTGTATCATTCCTTGATATCTCCTCTCAACATGAGGGGAAAGGTATGTGCTGTGTTTGGCTGCAGTAACTATGAAGTAGAGAAGAATGCGCGGTTGTTCTTCAGGTGCCCTCGTGACAAGAAAGTGTAAGTAATGTGTTTGCATATATATTCTTCCAGTGACAGAGATTTTTATAGTACTTCATAATCTTCTGACCTGCTCGACCCATATTTTAACTGGCTTAAAAATGTAATACGCATATTTTATTGTATAGTGCAGCAGTTAACCTTCAATACCGATGTGGTGTTGTAAGTGTGATCTGTAGGTTTTGAAATGTCACAGAAGTGATTTGGATAAGGTGTACAAGAAAGAAGGGACGTTACGCTTATATACGAATTATAAGATCTGTTCAGATCATTTCCAGGCCAGCGACTTTAAAAATCCTCGACTATACAGCCAAGGGTATGTTATATTTTTACTCTAATTGTACGTAAATATTCCTCAAAGCATCACTATCGACAACATTTTCATACTTTTCTTTCTTTTATCCCTCTTCTCAGATTAAAGCCAGGATTTTATAGATTTTCTTTTTGTTAGTAGGCTTCATGTTAAGAGGAATATTGTCCAGCTATTAAATGTCAATTCATTGCATCATATGTGTAAAGAATGTGCCGATATTTTTATTGACAAGTGTCTTAATGTGGATACAATGTTTTCAAATGAGAAAAAAGACAAATCCAACCGTAAGAGTTCAGGCAGTAATGCTAAAGCTAAAAGAGTAATGCATTAATGAACGATCAAACCATTTCACAGCAGTCCATTTCACATCTTGTTTATATGTATAATTTCAGTCTTTGAATAATAACCTTTTAAATAATTCTTCATTCATTTATCCAGAATTGCTTTAGCAACTTCGAAGTTAATATCTCAATAACACTTTCTTTCTAGACGTAATTTATTTATCCATTTCCGTATATACATTTCCATTGATATTTGAATTTAGCGCGATTTTTTCAGGTCAAGTCACTAGGAGCGCCACCGTCGAATTGTCTCCCATTTTAGCAAGGCTAAATCCTTAAGTGTCGCGTATTGTCTCTACTGTATTTGGTGTTATGGTGTGGTCGTGCTTTTCATGGAGGGGGCTTGCACCCCTTGTTGTTTTGCGTGGCACTATCACAGCACAAGCCTACATTGATGTTTTAAGCACTTTCTTGCTTCCCACTGTTGAAGAGCACTTCGGGGATGGCGATTGCATCTTTCAACACGATCGAGCACCTGTTCATAATGCACGGCCGGTGGCGAAGTAGTTGCACGACTATAATATCCCTGTAATGGACTGGCTTGCACAGAGTCCCGACCTGATTCCTATAGAACACCTTTGGGATGTTTTTGAACACCGACTTCATGCCAGGCCTTACCAACCGACATCGCTACCTCTCCTCTGTGCAGCGCTCCGTGAAGAATGGGGTGCCATTCCCCAAGCAACCTTCCAGCACCTGACTGAACGTATGCCTGCGAGAGTGGAAGCTGTCATCAAGGCTAAGGGTGGGCCAACACCATATTGAATTCCAGCATTACCGATGGAGGGCGCCACGAACTTGTACGTCATGTTCAGCCAGGTGTCCGGATACTTTTGATCACATAGTGTAGCTGGAACTACAGGATTGGCATTCTAATTTGGGCACCACGAACTTGTATGTCATGTTCAGCCAGGTGTCCGGATACTTTTGATCACACAGTGTAGCTGGAACTACAGGATTGGCATTCTAATTTGTAAACTCCGGAGTTCAAGCATCTGTTATTATTGTTGTTGATAGTGTGCGGATTGAAAATTAGTCTGTAGTTGATATGGGAGATTCTAAACGCTATTTTGATCTTGTTTTTTAAAAACATTAGAAAATTGGTAAATGCTATTGCTGTTGAAAGTGAAAGTAGTGAACTTCCTCTTTATCAGCAGATCTTTTGATAGGGTGGTCTTAGGTCTGTTCTTGTATCTGTTGATGATCCTGTTGACAAAGGTTCTACTGAAGCCTCTGCAATGTTGTGAATGGTGTTCTTTTTGTTGTCATTTTTGCAAGATAAAGGAATAGTCAATGTCTGAGTACCGGTACCATATTATTGCAAGCTGCTTTCTTATGCCAATCTGGGTGCAGAGTAGTTTGTTGAATGGTGTTGATAGTGTGGGTGGGTTTTCTGTATATATTAAAGAACATTGTTGTTGTAGTTGCGCATAATGGTTAAATCCAGGTAATTAAGGGCATTATTGTTTTCTGACTCTATGATGAATTTTATATGTGGATTAATGGAGTTGAGAAGTTCAAGTACTGTGTTGCTGTTGGTAAGATGAGAGTCTAAAATAGCAAATGTGTCATCTATGTAGCGTGTCCAATGTTGGATACCGTTAATTTTACCAGTAAAGTGAGAATGTTCTACATGATCAATGTAAATATCTGCAAGGATCCCTGAAGCCGGTGACCCCATGGTAAGACCCATTTGTTGGTAAGTGATACTATTAAAAGTGAAGAAATTATTATTCAATGTGAATTTCAGAATCTGAATAAATTCTTATATTTCACCTATGCTTAATTTGCTGAACTTGTAAGGACTGTTCATAATTAATTGTATGGTGTTGTTAATGGACACATTAGCATACATATTAATAATATCAAATGTATGGAGTTTGTGTTAAGATAAATTGATATCCTTAATTTTATTGCAAAGTTCTATGGAATTTTTCACTGACGTATTGGCTGGAAAATGGTAGTGTGATTTAAGGAATTTGTGAATGAACTCAAATACTTTATTAGTCGGGCTATTTCTAAAATTGATAATGAGTCTAATGGGGATGTCGGCTTTATGGATCTTGGGTAGCGCTTTTGCTGTAGGAAGCTTTGGGTTCATGACAATCATTTTAGATTTCTGAAGGTAATTAAGCAAAAATGAAACATTCTTAATAATGGTTTTCAGGTCTCTTTGTATTTTATTTGTAGGATATTTTTGGGCATTATGAAGTTATTTAAAAAAAACCACCAACACCATTTGTGCTTTGTAGATGTAATCACTTTTATCCTTGATTACGGTAGCGTTCCCTTGTATCGAACAGGAAGATGCAATAAATCCTTTCCTTTATAAAATGGACCTTCCGGTGAGGGACTGCGATCCCAGTCATCATCATTTCTTTGCTCCAGCAAGCTGGGTGCGGTTGTGTACGAGCCTCCTCCAGTTTGTCCTATCCATCCACAGATGCTGCTCATATATGCAACGCCAGTTAACATCTCTTTTGGTCTCTTTCCAGGAACATTGTGGTCAAAGTATGTTCGCGGAGTCCAGTGAGGGTCCGTTCTTTTCATGTGACCCTACCATTGCAATCTCTTCACTTCTAGAGTCTCCAGCAAGCTTCTTTCCAATCCAAGCTGTTGCCAGATATCCACATTCCTTATTTTATAAATTTTTTTGTTTGCAGACAAGAAGGGAGGAACTTCATTTCTGTTGCCTGAAGACAACTCTTTGTCGGTCCCGTAAGTGTTGCTGCTTCTAGGCCATACGTCAATATAGGTACTAGATACATGAGCCCCAGACGTACTCGTAGCAGAACACAACAAGTCTCCAAACATATCGGTACACAACCTCCACAGCAACAATAATAACAACCATATAACGTGCATAGACGAGAGAGGTGTCACCACCAACTGCTCTAAAATCATACCCTGTCTCGCTGTATATATAAATCTTACTGGACTACATCAACAGTTGAACTGCACAGTACCCAATTTTTCAAATTTTAATGACAAGAGTTCTTATAACATACCAATACAAAGTATATCAGCCATAGAACATTCTCGATGATCACCTAATACAACTTAATCAACACAAGAACTACAAGAGGATTGAAGAGCGAATGCTACGCAACATGAACTCAAATTTTAATAGACGTTTTTAAAATATACTATGTTTTAATGTGTTTAATGTGCTATATTTTTTAGTGTCTTATGATGTGGCCTATATATTTTAATGTGTTTATGTACTCATGTCCATGCACACTTAATAGGTTTTAGTTTATTATAACCATCACCACCTTTAATCAGAGATATTTTAACGCAACATACTGCAATATATTTTAATTCCATTTTTCATTAGACATCTGGATGCTCTAACGTAACACCTTTGTAATTTTGTCTAATGACTGTAAATATTGTGTGCTAGCTGATGATGGCCAAGAGAGGCCGAAACCGGTACTAGTGCAATAATTCATTCACAATAAATAGTATTGATCGGTGGAACATTTTTCTTGTCTATTACATAGATACATTTTGTACAAGCTGATCTTGGAAACTAACAGAAATGTTTCATCCCAAAATATTTGATATACAGCATGATAAAATTTGGAAGCTTTCTGTATTCTGCTGCTAATCTCTTGATGTATGGTATTGTCTGATGACAGAACACTATCTAAATACTGGAAGTTGTCTACAATATCCATTTCCTCATCTCTAATTCTTAGATGAACAGTTGGAGAGTAAATCCCACTTCAATACGGAACCAATGAAATTCATAACTATAAGTAACAGTTGGAGAGTTCCTACTCATCACCAAACCGTCTTCATTTTGCTGATTTTGAGACCTAATGTTGTAAAAGCTTCATGCCAGAGATCTAGTCTAGTTTGTTCTTCCGCTTCTGTCTCGCCCCATACCATTACATCATCAGCAAAAACCAGGGTATTAGTTGTTGGATCCTGATTATGAAGAGAAGTGGTGAAAGACAACTTCCTTGCTGAATTCCACTCTTGGTTTCGAACCAACCTGACCTTCCATCCTGGACTTGGACACAACACTTGATTTCATCATATAATCTTTGTACTCGTGCTATGATGTCATCGGGCATTTTCTTATGCCTCAAACATTCCCATATATGCCTGCGTGATACATGGTCATATGCTTTCTCGATGTCCAGAAAAACAGTTATAAGTGTTAACTTTCTCCCAATACTTCTCATAGAGTATTCTGGTGGCAAAAATGAGGTCTACAGTTGATCTATGAGGTCTAGATCCATGTTGTTCCTCCTCAAGTGTAGGTTCAACGTATTTTCTAATACTGCTCTCACGGATGGATTTTGAGGCCATGTGACAGCAGAGTTATACCTCTGTAGTTGGTACATTTCTTTCTATCAACAATGGGACGATGACTCCTTGCTTCCAGTCATTGGGTATTACATTCTCTTTACACATTCTATTTAGTACCCTGGACATCCACTGTTGTCCAACCTTTCCTAGTGCTTTGATCATCTCAACACTTAATTCATCTGATCCAGTTGATGTGCTGTTTTTCAGCTTAGATATTGCTGTCTCTACTTGCAACCATGTCAGACTAGTGGTATTTCCGCTGCCAAAATCATAAGGTTCATCGTCTAATGGAGTGACACTTTCATAACAGATCAGCAAATTTTTGAAGTGCCTTCGGAACTCCTGTAACATTTTGGTCTTATTCCTAGTCACCTCACCATTAGGAAGTTCTACAGACTGGATAGATTCATTTTGAGTTGTTCTATTCTTAACAATACTGTATAACAGTTTTTTATTTCCATCCTGTGTTATTTTGGTAGCCAGATCTTCCTTGCATTTCTGCTTTTCAGCTACAACCAACTGTTTGACCTGTTATTTTTTCTTTATGTAAGGTCATTTTACAATTTGCCAGTTGGAAATTCACTGTGATTGGTAATGCTGTTAGAACTTCATGGTGCCCATGGTAAATGGTGACGACAGGATTTTGTGGTGCCCATGGTGATTGGTGGGTGATGGGGTGGATGGAGGATGGTCATCATAGATGGAACTTCATGGTGTCCGTGGTCAATGGTGATGGAGACATGGTGAAAGTTCCCTGGAATGTATGTGTTCCTTCGCAGCAGAAGTCAACAGGAAGATCCACTGTCTACAGACTTCATTGAGAATAAACCAACAGTCAAATGAAACTCTTGTTCATTACAAAAATTTCTATCTATACCCGCTCCAATTAGTGTACCGCATACAACCCCACATACAGTTTTCTTTATGCTCTTACAGGTAGCCACTGGTGTGGGCTATTTCTTGGTTCAATATATTATATCTATTAAATTAATTCTATTCCTTTCCTTATGATATTTCTGCAGTTTACAATATACACACTCCATACTCAAATTTAAATGTCACTATCCCTCCTATACAACATCCTACTGATAATCCCTCTTCCCTTAAACTCCTTCAACATTGCATTAATCAGATTCCACACATTCCCAACTATGTTGGTACCTATTCCTTCTTACTTTACATTGCTGGTACCAACATGAAAAAACTACCACCTTCTCGTTACGCTCCTCCTTCCGCCCACATGCCTAACAATGGAGTCATCCACGACCAGAGCCTCAACCCCTTCCATCTCATTAGGTCCCCCCCCCCCTCTCCTGTTCTTCTGGTCTCTCTTATCTTCGTTGATGGCTACAGAACCAACTCTCACCTCCCTTTTCTCACTGTCATGATCCTGTTCCAGCTTTCTCTTCCTATCCTCTACTCAATGTTTCCCTTTTCTCATGCTCCTTCTGCTGTTCTACCTGCAGTGACTCATATCATCTCTTCTCCTTAACTCTCCACCTGAGCTGACCCCTTGGCCCTGAATTTCCTTCCCCTTAAAACATTAATCTACCTGTCTTCCACAACTTCTTCCCTTCCTTCCCCCCCCCCCTCGTGTATACCTACTGAATCCTGCACATTGTTTGAAAGAGATATACCTTCATTTAAATATAAAACACAGAAACTGTCCAGATTACTTATGGAATATGAAACATAGAAACTGTCCAACTGAATTTAGTGTGTTTCAATCTTGAATTAAAACTGACCAACATTGAGCCAGAATTCCAGCAATTGTACAAGGGATGATAATTTGAATCATCATATCAAATAAGTAATAAAATACAGTTTAATCTCTCTTAAGAAATACAATTTGCTCATTTTATGCTTTATTTACACTTGAATTAACAATGTTGATAGCTTTATTAAAATGTTTCTTCACGAAACACAAACAGCACAATGCATAGTTTTGAATGTGTGAATATTCAAAACAATAGTGTGGTTTTATATCTTGTTCTCCAGAGTAGTGTTTAGATTCTTAATGGGTCCTAGAATTGGAGAAAGGTTGAGAAATGTTGCTCTAGATTATTCATGTAATAAAACATTTAACAAATCTGTTGTGTTTAAAGAGTTGATTCACTACTTACCAATAACATTTTCTCCACACTTTTCACAATTGACCTTACATAGCATTGTGCAAAATTTTCCCTCTTTTATTTTAAAAAATGCATCATATGCTGAAAACTTAACTAATCACAACCAAATTTTAGTAAGAAATTCAGTTATATATCTCCTTGCAGGTGGTTAGAATATATAGTTTTTTTTTCAAACACAAAAGCTGCATATGGGACACTCAAATGTACGTACACCTGTCTGTAACACTCAGAACTACTGTATGCAGTGGAAACTGAACAATCCTCAAGAACAATAAAGTGAAGAAACATTATTATATAATGTAAACAATCATTCATCCTCAAAAATATTTATAAGTATCATGGCTCCAGGACGAATAGGGATGTCTCAGTTAATTCTGAAATATCACTCCTGACATGCATATATTTTGCCTCCGTGTAATCCTAAAACTATCTGCAGTTCTGTGTTCAAGTACAACAGTATGAAGCACTCAACAAACTGTCATACACATTTCCTGAACTGAGGTTTTGTAATTCAGCATTTTAGAGACTTTTAGTGGTCAAGCCAATGTACACAATTGGGCAGAAATAGCACAAGAGAGATAATGTTGGTTAAAGTGCAAACCTGATTGTCTACTAAGAAATAAAAATTGGTGCTCTTGGTGGTGAATATTGTACTACATAGATACAAACAACAGGTTATATTCAGATGGCAAACAGTCGTGAAGAGGTAGTGAGCAGTTGATAAAGCTTGTAATGAATGAGTGTGTTCTTGAGGTTTAACAGATGCTTTCGTACACTTGTGAAGTAGGCTTTGAATGTAAGTCATGAACAACAGAAGGTTGAAGACTTGCTTCAGAATAATCTTGTGGAGACTATGATGGTGAATGGTTATGAAGGAAACCAGAAAGATAGGGCTCAAATTCATTGTATAGGCCATTTAGCCGTCGGTCATTGGGTGGGTTAACTCAATGGCGAGGATCCTACGGAGGTTTTTAATTTTTGAGGTGCAGACTTCATGGGTAACGAAGCTGAAGAAGTATCTTGTTGAAGTATATGGGTGGAAACTTAATAGTCGATGTACTGTTACTGTTTGGAAGGTTTGATGAGTTCAGTAGTATTAATTTGGCAACCACGCAAATAGAGATTCATGGTACAAGAGGAGTGGAGATGATTTATCATGTGAAATTAACACCAGAACTGAAGTTGGAAGTTCTTAAAGGGGTAAAAATAATATTTTAGGAGTCATGGTGCCTCAGGAGAAAGTTATCTTTGAACTAGGATCAATGGCTAGATGGGCTCAGAGGCAAGAAAATCTCAAGTTTCTCATGAAAAGGATGGCATCAGACAGGGCAATTCTAGTGCTGTAGTCTATTTGCTGTTAGAATTAATTTTTTTTTTGAACTGGTTTAACATTGCATTAACACATCAAAAGCTTTTGGCAACGCAAGGGTAGGAATCGGAAGTTAGAGGCTGTGGCCTTAATTATGGTACAGCCCCAGCATTTGCCTGGTGTGAAAATGGAAAACTACAGAAAACAGGGTAAAATCAACCCACGAGACCTGACGGGTACCACCTCCAACAAACTACTGGTTTCTTTCAGTAAAACTTATTTTCTAGTCATTAGACAGGCATATGGTAAACTTGCACAAAATAATTGTTTCTAATGTTTCATTTGTGACAACAAAACACGCTTATTCATGATAAGAGCATGCATGTTCTACTGTCTCAAAAATTACAGACGACAATCTCTGATAACCTTACTGATCATTTTTTCTATCAATAACAATAAAACACAATGAATGAAAGAACATATTCCCAGATTCTTTCAGTGTTAATCTGAGAATGACTGTGGCTCAATTTCTCCCACATCAGATGCTCCTGATCTGTCACCGTGTACTTTGCTATGTACAATGCACTCTACCAACTCATCCTGCTTCCCTAATATACAGCACGCATGTTTTCTCTTCTTTCCTAGTTCAGTAAGTTTCTCTTTCCATGTGTTAGGAATAGCTGATGCAGACACACCAGTAAACTCAGATATAAATTCTACCTGATTGTCATAGCTATAGTTGAGGTACTTCCCTGAAAACTTACCGAATATTTTCAAAACATTCACATTTCTACCCCTTTTTCATGGTTTGTAAAGTTATATATGGAAACCTACTGAAATTACAACACAACAGTGAAACACTGTAGTAGAAATAGACTGCATGCTGTTATAGAGCACAGAATATTTAATGTTTTTAAACGTCATCTGTGATCAGGTAATTACTTGCAGTACTGAAAACAAAATGTCTGGTTAAGTAAGGAACTATATATTGAAGTACAGCAAAACGATAAACTAGCTAAGCCTTAAGCTCAATTTATGACAAAAGCTTTAAAAGGGCTTTTGTTTATAGCTAGTTTACTTTGACGATACAATAAACAAACTTCTTCTTCTTCTTCTTCTTGAGGCGCCTTCTCCTAGCGGAGGTTGGCGGTCCACATAGCCAGCTCTGGACGTGATGTTGCAGCATGGAAAGCATCTTCTGAAGTGCAGTTGTGCCATCTTCGGATGTCCTTCAGCCATGAATTCTTCCTCCTGCCAACAGACCTTTTCCCCTGTATTTTACCTTCAATGATGAGTTGTAATAGCTGGTACTTCTCGCCTCTCTCAATGTGACCTAGATATTGGGTTTTTCTTTTTTTAACAGTAAGTAATAGTTCTTTTTGTTTCTTCATGCGATGAAGGACTTCGTCATTTGAAATTTTCAGCACCCACGGTATTCGGAGTAGGCGGCGATATAGATACATTTCAAAAGCATAAATTCGTTTTTCTAGATTTTGGTCAAGGGTCCAGCTTTCACATCCAAAGAGAAAAATGGAGAATACATAGCACCGAATCATTCGCATTCTTAATTGCACACTTAGGTCCGATTTTGTAAATAGCTGTTTCATGCTAAAAAATTGCCTTCTGGCCTGTTCTATTCTAGATTTTATCTCCCTCTTGGAATCACATTCCTCATCTAACACAGTACCCAAGTATTTGAAGGAGGATACTTGTTCAATCTTACTGCCGTTTATTGACAGGGTTGCTGGAATTTTTCTTTTAGAGAAGACTACAACTTTGGTCTTGGAAGCGTTGACAAACAGGCCAAACTCTTCACTGCGCTGGACTAATTTGTCTATCATGCGTTGGAGCACAGGTAATTCATTTGCTATGACAACAGTATCATCTGCGTACCTGATATTGTTAATTGCCTGTCCATTTATAACTATCCCGCTGTTTTCCTCCAACAATACCTCCTTAAATATTGCCTCAGAATAAATGTTGAATAAGAGAGGTGACAGCACACAACCCTGACGAACACCTTTTCTGATTGTAGACGCTTCTGATGTTCTTTGGTCGATTTTGACATCTACTTGATGGTTATGAATTTCATGTTTTTGGTCCGTATTGAACAATATATAAGTAATAATAATAATAATAATAACTTAAATGTTTCCACCTTTTCAATACAATATATAATATATAATATATATTTCGCCACAAATGATCTTTGCTCCAATACGGCTGATGATGACCCCTAGATGGGTCGAAACTAGTACCGTATAATTTTGTAATTTTGTGAATATATTGTATTGAAAAGGTGGAAACATTTAAGTTATTATTATTATTATTATTATTACTTTGACATCTACGGTTTGATTCCAGTACAGTGCGCTGATAATGCGTAAATCGCATTGGTCAATACCAGTCGATCTTAATATCTCTATCATCTTTTCATGTTTCACAGAGTCGAAGGCTTTCTTGTAGTCAATAAAACAAGTATATACATCGACATTCATGTCCCTGCACCTCTGTACTAGTGCATTTAAGGAGAAGAGTGCTTCACGTGTGCCGACCCCATTTCGGAAGCCAAACTGGGTCTGATCCATATAAGATTCACATTTCTTATAAATCCGGGTGTGTACGATTCGCAGAAATATTTTGAGGACATGGGACATCAAACTAATCATACGGTAATCATCACACTGGGAGGAGTTCTGCTTCTTCGGTATTGGTATGAAAGTTGATCTCAGCCAGTCAGAAGGTATCTTTCCTGATGTATAGATAATGTTGAACAACGATGTTAGTAGATTGAGGCCGGTTGAGTCCTGTTCAGCTATAACTTTAACAACTTCGGCGTAAATTCTGTCTGAACCAGTGGCTTTACCATTCTTCTGAAGTTTAATGGCATTCAATACTTCACTCTTTGTTATTTCAGGACTGGCTTCATTGATCCTTTCGTCAGGTGGTGGAGGATCATCTCTGTCATCATTGAAGAGATATTCGACGTATTCCTTCCATCTTTTAAGTTTTTCTTCAACTCCTAAAATAATCTCATTGTTTGTGTTCCTTAATATTTGTCCGCATCGCTTTTTTGGTAGACCACTCAGCTCTTCCACCTTTTTATATAGGTTAAAGTGATCATGCTTCTCCTGAAGTTCCTCGATTTCCTTGCATTTGTCAGACATCCAGGATTCCTTTGCTTCTCTGCATTTTCTACGTATCTCTTTGTGTAGATTTTTGTATTTAACGGGGTCTTTACCTTTATATTTCCCCCTTTCATTCATAAGCTCCAAGATTTCATCAGTCATCCAGTTTTGCTTTTTGCTGCTGTTGACGTATCCTATATTATTTTCCTGGACTTGAGTTATGTTATCTCTTATAGAGTTCCATGTGGATTCTACTTCTATATGTTGAGACTCTTTTATTGCTTCCATCTTTTCTTCCAGAGCAGCACCAACACTAGTTCTGACATCAGAACTGGCCAATTTTCTGATCTCTATGCGTCTTGATGTTTTAGCACACCTTGTAGCGTTTCTAAAGCGTTGCATTTTAAAGTCCATTACTACTGGGTTGTGGTCACTGTCAATGTCGGCACCAGGATAGGTTTTTACCGATTTCACGAATTTCTTCAGCTCTTGTTTCACTAAAATAAAATCGATCTGATTTCTGACAGTCTTTTCTTCATTATCTGCAGGTGAAGTCCATGTGTATAGCCTCCTGGGGTGAAGTTTGAAAAAGGTATTAGAAACGAAAACTTCATGTTCTGTGCAAAACTGCACCAATCTGTCTCCCCTTGTGTTTCGTTCACCAAGACCATAGCTCCCTACAATATCACCTTCAGCACCGAGGCCAATCTTTGAGTTGAAATCACCCATGACCAGTGTTATCTCTCCTTTCTTTGTAAGTTTCAGTGCAGCAACAGAAAAACAAACAGCTATGGGGTCAATATTGTATTTGGAGATGGTTGGCAAGTTGTACTTTCCCTTAAAACAACAGTTTCTGCAAACACCACTATTATAGTTACATCGAAAAATCTCTCAGTACCCTCTTCAGATCTCTATTCACTTGTCATATTTGATGATTGTTTCACTGTCAAAGTCCTGAAATGTTTAGCCCTATCCACCTACCCTTTCCCTAATGTACCTTGTGGTCAAATATAAGTGTTCAAGTCCAAAATAACATTCGACCATAACTTCAGGCAATTCCTCCTATTCATCCTCCTCCTTTCCATTTTCCCTAGTAGTGTCCAATTAGGAGAACAACACCTCTTCTCTCTTACACCAAAGACGGAATACTGGAGATACTGGATCAATGAGATGTTTTTCTTTGATGCCTATGCTTTCAACAACCTCCTTACCTGGTATGTTACTGCTGTACATTTGTTTCCTAAGCTTGTATAATTCTGCTCTTGTACCTTTTGTACCTAAGCATCTATCTGTAAGTTGGGTTGGTTAAATAGTTTTAGTTTCAAATATAAAACAACAAATGAATGCCATATATTATCTACCTTACAAAACAAGTGGTCTTTTGCGCTTGCATAGATAATTGAAAGGATAACAGAAATTCCTATACCTAGCTGACTCAGCTGTGTTAGAATTCATCCACTAAAATAATAATAATAATAATAATAATAATAATAATAATAATAATAATAATAATAATAAAAATCGAATGGCCTCAGCTACCGTGTGCAAGCATTTTAATTTGATGCCATCTGGCTGCTTGCTCATCAATTTTGATATTTCGTTTTACTCTAGATCTACTTGACGGCAGAGTAAATTGAATATCTTGTTTGTCCAAGGTTGAGTTTTAATTAATTTTGTCAGGTAAACACCAAATGACCAACGACCTTTTACATGCTGACATTGTATGAGATGGACATGCTTTTTGCCCTTCAAAAATTCAACTACCTCTGCCCGATCTGAACCCGCTATCTTGGGATCCGGAGGCTGACGCTCTACAACCGATCCACAGAGGATCTACTTAAAGCATGGGAACCAAGCAAATACACTAGTATATTGAAATGAACATAATTTTTCAAAAGAATTATCAACTAAAAATGGCATTTATTAATCTAATCATGAAACATGAACTTGGTGATAAATTTAAGCTTAATTGGTAAAATAAAAATTATATTATTGGTTCCCAAAGAAAACTAATTTCACAAGCCATCCCAAATAAAGAATTTGAGAAAGGCAATTATAGAATGATACATTTCCACAATATGGGATGTGTGACAAAAATGTACACATTTGGAAGGTCATAGGTCCAGTAAAGATAAACACATAAACAACAACACAGTACAATTTCATTAGTATCGAAATATTCTATTGTATGCACAGTGTTTGGTGCATTAACACTGAATTATAAATATGGTACAAAAGTTTCTCAATCTCAGATTCTCAAACATACATACAAATATTCAACATTGTGAATAAAAGTTCATCATTAGAACACAGCATATCGATCTGAACGACACTTTAAAAAAACAAACAAAAAGGCCTTGCCAAGATAGGATCATTCTTTTGATATTACAACATATTTCAGTTACACAGACATGCATAAATTAGCACCTTCTCTGATCAAACACTGCAAGAAGTCATTAAATAGAAAGGAAGGGGACATGTGGAAGAGAAAATTTTAAAGCATGATTTATAGGTTACCAACAATAAACAACAGACAAGGTTAGCAAAGAATGGCACGATGTATGGAAGCATTTCAGCATTCTATTTCAATTTACTGAAAGCAGATGTCACAGATGCACTCATATCCTTCAACAGATGAGAAAATGAAGAGAGAGAGAGAGAAAAAACAAACACATGAACTCTGGCCAGATGGCGTATAGTTGTTATCATTTATGTAATGTAAAATTATGAGTCAAATCACTGTCAAAAAGGTTTACAATTCCCTTAGTGGTAGAAAATTTTGAGAAAAAAAAATACACAAAAATTTCAACCACTAAAAAAAATTGCCATGATTTTTATCTGTATTCTCAACAAATGGTGAACATTATGAGGTTTTCAGATATCCAAGGAATGTGTTATGTTTTTGGTGAAATTAAATGAGCTGAAAGCCACCACATAAGCAAAGGTTGAATTCCAGCAACAAATAGCAAGAAGTACAGCCTTCTCTTGTTGCCAGTAGAAATACTCCCACCTCCATATGGGTCATGTTGGTGAACAGAATGGCTTTCTGGCAGGACTTGAACCTTCAAAGTGCGTACCTAGAAATACAAAATGTCAATATTTTAGAATGAAATCAATTTATGCAAAATGGCAATAGTACATCACAAATATCTTGCTTTTACAATTATTAAAAATTACCTAATAATCAATAGGATAATTACTCCATGACAGTTGCTAACCTTCTGTAAGGAAAAGGTTTAATAATAATAATAATAATAATAATAATAATAATAATAATAATAATAATAATAATAATAATAATAATAATACATATCTTAAAGACAAATAATGTTTGGAAGTATTACGTTTAAAAAATTAAACTTAAATATCCACCAGTGTTATTCAGTAACCATTCATGCCACAAAAAATAATGCAGCCGAATAACAATCCTTATTAAACACAGTTTAGACATACATTAATCAGGATTTTCCATTTCTGTAATTTACAGTTCAAGATTCACATTTCCTGAACACAATATTTTACTACCTTTATCAAAATAACAAGTTTTTGTTGTTGTTGTTGTTGTTGTGACTTTTAACCAGCAAAATAGTTGTTCAGGTGGCTTCATATAGAACCTTTTGGGGCTGATAATCACACTGTTTTGCCTCTTAAAAAACATTCCCACCACCAGTACAACCTTGATTTATTCAATCAACACATAACTGTTCCAAATTCTTCGCAGCAAATTGGAAAATAAGTCAATAAACATAAAAGTTCAATAATTTCATTGCAGGACTTCAGGTATTCAAATCTTATCTATAGACTCCTCCTTACTGCTCTCACTGGAGATTATTTATTACCCACTTCAACTGGACGAGGTAATACCAACATATCAGCAGACAATATACATACTGAATTTGTTTATTTGATAAATGCAACACTGATGTGACCATGGTTTTGGAAGTGACTGGAATCCTGTTCAGATATACATGAGTTATCAAATTCAAATATACCCGTCTCCCCTAATCTCGAAAACCATAGATTAGGGAGAGGGTATTGTTTATTGTAATCGTTTCATAGTTTGTGATGCATGCAGTATACAAAATTAGAAGGAGTAACCCCCTATTGAAATTGTGTTAATATGGTACATTCAATAAATATTAATATAAACACAGATGATTAGAAACTGAACAGAGAGAGAATAACCTGAAATGAATGTTGGAGTTGCATTGATAGAAGGCACTTTGAAAGAAAAACCGAAACATCTATGAATATTAAAACGCAAACCAAACCTCAAAGAATCTCAAGATTGTACTTTCAGACTATTGAGAAAAAAGAAAAATGAAAATTAGTATTGTCTTTCCAGATAATAAACAAAACCTCAAAGAATCTCAATATTGCCTTTTCGGACTATTGAGAAAAAGGAAAAAAATGAAAATTAGTATTGTCTTCTCAGACTATCGGCAAAACGGCAGACTAATAGAACTACTACGACAAAGTAGTTCGATACTATACCTTAAGTCTATGTACCTAATGGCTCTAGACTTCAACGGACGTTACCTTAGGCACAATTCAGTTCCTGGCAGACATGTATCACATCCTTTCCTTCCCTCAGTTTCCTACTCCACATTCCCCTAATAATGTTAAATAATTTTGTGATTCTCCCCGGGTGCATCCATTCTCTGTTCAATAACTTTATAATTGTATACAGCTGATTTTTGTTCTCAATTTTCCTTACATCCTCCTCATCTATAAATTTCTCTCATATTTGCTTTATCATTGAACAATCTTTTATAAGGTGTGCCCATCCCATTTTTTCAGAACATAGTGAACACTTATTTTCATCTCTGTTTTGTCGTTATGCTTTATTTTTATGTATCCCCATTAACCACCATATTATACCCCTCATTCCCTTTTTTGTTATAATCTCTACATTTATCCTCATTCTCCCACTTACATTACAAAATTCTTCTAATGACCTCTTACTTCTACATTGTGCAGCAATACATTGCTTTTCAATATCCTTAATTCTTAGGACTATTTTTTTGACATATTCTCATCTTCTCTATATAGTCTCTCTTCCAGTAATATGCCATTCCTATCATTTCCAAAATGTTCCGTACCCCATCCACCCAGTATCCTTGGTTCTGATGTTTCATTTGGTGTTGATATGCTATCTGTAATACTTCGCCACCTTCTTGCAGCTTCAGTCTCAGCCAATACTTTATTATCCTTTTAATAATATCCGCTTGCAGGTTTATATCTTTGCACATCATTCTCACTTCACAGTTAGCTGTACAACTGGGTAGACCCATAATTATTTCACCAAATCTACTTGTGATTGTATCAAGTGAATCAACCCTCCCTTCAACTCCCCAAATTTCCACTCCGCACAACACTCTAGATTTAACTAATGCATTAAAAACATTTTTATACACTCTGAGTCTCAAGGGTGTCAAACATTATATATATTCAATATACACAGTAAGATCTCACTGTTTAATTCCCATGACATACGTTTCTATTGGTCCCACCTTGAGGGCTATTCTTACAATTCCCATAATTTGCATATTTTCTAAGGTTGCAACACTGTTGAAATCAATTTTTTTTTTCTTGAAATACATTTTTGTAGAAACTGTTGCCCTATAATTTGTGGCAATAGTTCAGTATCTTATACCCTGAAGGTTTGCATGCTTCCAGTCAAAATACAGTCAAGCAATCACATGATGTATTGTAGAATTTCTACCGTGTAATTAAACACCTGCAGATATTTGAAAGTGTATGCAATATCTGCTTTCAGTTGTGCAGTGGGTGATCCCTGGTGGTGATATGGTGAAGAAATATAGAAAATTAATTTCTCTTGAAGAAAATACGGTAATTATGTGATGTGTATATTTGCATCTTGGAACTCGTGTTCAACTAGTGAAAGATAATTTCTCAGATAGACTTCAAATGGATGGTTTTATGCATCCATCGACGATGCACTATTCTGTAAGTTTAGAATAACATGCGCTTGAAGTTTTGGGAACATTATTGAATCTTTTTTTTTTTTTTTTTTTGCTACTTGCTTTATGTCGCACCGACACAGATATGTCTTATGGCGACAATGGGATAGGAAAGGCCTAGGAAGTGGAAGGAAGTAGCCGTGGCCTTAATTAAGGTACAGCCCCGGCATTTGCCTGGTGTGAAAATGGGAAACCACGGAAAACCATCTTCAGGGCTGCCGACAGTGGGGGCATTATTGATTCTAGCAACAAACAAATTATTCTAAATGCCTCGATGATATGCCTATAATGGTACTTAATATTGTTATTCATAATCTCCATTATAAGCGAACCGAGCTCGATAGCTGCAGTCGCTTAAGTGCGGCCAGTATCCAGGTTCGAACCCCACTATCGGCAGCCCTGAAGATGGTTTTCTGTGGTTTCCCATTTTCATACCAGGCAAATGCTGGGGCTGTACCTCAAGTAAGGCCACGGCCGCTTCCTTCACACTCCTAGCACTTTCCTGTCCCAAAGTCGCCACAAGACCAATCTGTGTCGGTGCGACGTAAATTAAAAAAAAAAAAAAAAAAAAAAAAAAAAATTATAAGTGATACTTAAAAAATGACACACAGATGATGCTAGAGAGTTATACATAATCAAATGACAAATGAAGGAGTTTAACACTTTTTTATACATATTACATTCCAATATTTTCATATACATAATGCAAATAACTGTCATCAGTGCATTAGGGCCTGTACTTTGTGTTCTCAATATTTTGCACTGATCACGAATCTGACGCAACATTTCTTAATTTGACAAAAATAAGCCATCTGATAAAATTACACACGTCTTTACAAAAAATGTGGTACACGTTTCAACAGCACAGTAAGCAATACAAAATAATGGATAAAACAGAATACCATTACAAAATAAATCTTAGTACAAAATATTATTGCACTTTTATAAAATTTCTTATTAAATTAAACTGCAATACGTATCATTTTCTTTATGAGATTATTTTACTCTACAAAATATAATTGCTTGAGGTGTAGGTTACTTTAGTCACATCCTAGTTTGTGAATCATGAGCAATGGCTGAGTGGTCTAGTAAGTGGTCCTGAGAGTCAGGATACCAGTTGCTATGGAATGGTAGTGGGCATCTCGGACATACTGTGAGTCATGGTCCTTCTTGTGCTCAGGCAGCTAGGAAAATACTGTACAATGCACAATGGTCCCTAACCCATCAAAAGAGAGATCCTTACTTGGACTATGTGTAATTAAGGGTATCATCCTGCTTCACAGAATTTTCACTGAGCATGCTCAGAACATTTTAAGAAAGCCTTGGACTTATGGAAGTAACGGAATTCCACTCCCATTTGACAGACGAGAGACTCCTTGGAAACAACTTGGCGAACGAAATGGAATTCCATGGGGAGCGTAACGGGGCTTATGGAAGCAAAAAAACTAGAAATGGCTGAGTCAGCAAAGAGGATGCATCTGGATGTGTTAGAAGTCAATGAATTTCGGGTAAGGGGAGATGACGAGGAAGACTAGGAGATTATAAATTGTACTTGATGAGCGTTTAAAAGGGAAGGGCAGAATGTGGAGTAGGACTGTACATGAGGAATACTATTGCGAATGATGAGGGCAGATTTGGCAGTTGGAGGAATTGGGATGAGAACTGTCTTAGTGCATTCACCCTGTGAGGGTGCAGATGAGGATGAAGTTGACAAGTTTTATGAAGCACTGAGTGACATCATAGTCAGAATCAACAGCAAGGATACGATGGTGCTAACGGGCATCTCAATGCAAGAGTTGGAAATAGAACTGAAGGATACAAAAGGGTGATTAGTAAATGTGGGGATGATATGGAAGCTAATGGGAATACAAAGCATTTGCTGGACTTCTGTGCTAGTTTTGGATTACGAGTTATGAATTCTTCAAGCATAAGGCTATTCACCGCTACACATTGGAAGATCCATAATAGACTATCTTAACAAACTTTGAATTTAGGAAATCTGTTAGGAACATGCAGGTTTTCCAGGGATTTTTCCACGATATAGACCACTATCTGATCTACAGGGAATTGACATGGATGAAAGAAAGAGAGCAAAACAAATAGTTGTTGATCCAAGAAGAAGTATCTCTAGGCCGAGGATAGAGAAAGTGAAAAACTGTCTGCAGACGAATAAGGGTGGAAAATCTCCACGATGAGGAAATTAGAAATGGACATGATTAGTGAAAAGTTCCAAAAAATGGACATTAAGCAGGTTCAGAATATAGAAAGAGAATGGGTGGAATACAGGGAAGCTGTAGTAGAAACAGTAAGGAAATACCTAGGAACAACTGTGTGTAAAGATGGGAAAACAGCAAACATCTTGGTGGAAGGATGATGTGGGAGCAGCTCGTAAACGTAAAAAGAACGTGTATCAGAAATGGCATCAAACAATGACTGATGCAGACAGGGAAATGACATAGATGAAAGAAAGAGCAAAACAAATAAGTTGTTGATCCAAGAAGAAGTCATAGGAAGATTTTGGTAATAACCTGCAAAGGCTAGGTCAAGCAGCATGGAAACCTTTCTGGACGTAATTAAGATCTTAAAAAAGGAGGAAAAAAGGAAATGAATAGTATTTTGGGTAAATCAGGTAAACTCATAATACATCCCAGGGAATCATCGGACAAGTGGAAGGCATAATTTGAAAATCTTCTCAACGAAAAGAATCTTCCTGGTGTTGTCAAGAACAAACAAATTCATGAGGAGGAGAACAATGATGTTGGTGAAATTATGCTTGAGAAAGTGGAAAGGATGGCAAATATACTCCATTGTCATAAAGCAGCAGGAATAGATGAAATTAGACCTGAAATACTGAAGTAGAGTGGGAAGGCAGGGATGAAATAGTTTCTAAGAGTAATAAGATCAGCATGAAGTATTAGTACGGCACCTTCTGATTGGGCATAGCAAGAGAACAGGAAGGACTACAACAACTGTCAAGGCATCTCCTTGATCAGTACCAGGCAAGGTGTACTTTGGGATTTTGGAAGGGAGGGTGCGATCAGGGGTCAAGAGCAAGCTGGATAAAAACCAGTGTGGTAACCGAAAAATGCTATGAGAGGAATAGATAGTTATGTTTATGTCATAGATCCAGACAAGGCATATGCCACAGTACCAAGAGAAATGATGTTCGCTGTACTGGGGGACTATGGGATTAAGGGTAGATTATTAAAATCAATCAAAGGCATTTATGTTGACAATTGGGCTGCAGTGAGAATTGATGGGAGAATGAGTTCTAGGTCGAAAGTACTTAGATAAGGCTGTAATCTTTCACCTTTCATGTTCATAGTTTACATGGATCAACTGCTGAAAGGTATTATGTGGGAGGAAGGGATTCGGTTAGGTGAAAATGTAGTAAGCAGTTTGGTCTATGCTGACGACTTGGTCTTGATGGTAGGTTGTGTTGAAAGCCTGCAGTCTAATATTTTGGAACTTGAAAGTAGGTGCAATGAGTATGATGTGGAAATTAGCCTTTCCAAGTCTAAATTGATATCAACAGGTAAGAAATCCAAGATAATTGAATGTCAGATTGGGGATAGAAAGATGGAACAGGTAGATAATTTGAAGTATTTAGGATGTGTATTCTCCCATGATGGTAGTATAGTGAGTATATGATTTTTCACGAGAGTTTAATCCTGATGTAAACAAGGCATGTCCACGCCTCAGCCAAAAAAAAAAAAGAGTTGTGATTCGCTGAGCGTGTAGTATCGACCTCCACACCGTCAACGTCTCGTGCTCGGACATACAGTACTGCGCATATGACCTAAATTAGACGAGGAACAGTTTTTGATCTGTGTGAAACTAAACAGAGGGGTTTGAAGGGTGACCTACTGCTGAAGATTAGGGCCTACGTTATTCATTTCTGAATATTACAGAAAGCTATCGTAGGCTAGAGCACAAAATTACACACGTAGGAAGGTTTATCTTAGGACAGCTGTTTGAAATGTCTGCTCGGTAGACTGTAACCTAATAGAATACCAACTTTCGAGTTGAAATGTATATCTCTTATCTTGCAGAGTTCCTATCCTGATAGAGCATATAGCATGATTGGACATGTCAGACGGAACTGTTGATAATTCTGTAACAACATCTATTGAAAAGAAACAACTTAAAAAGACAAGAAACACAGGCAGTTGCGGTCTTAACAAAGTAAGAATTCCATGCATACAGTATATGCTTACCTTTCTTAGTCGTCCTGCAGGGGCTCAATTCCTTCCATATCACACGATGTATCTCCTCCAATATCATTACTGTCACTGTCTGATGATTCACAATTATATATTTAATTTATTTTCCACCTAGGTGGAAAAAAAATAAATTAAATACTTAATTGTGAATCTATTGAAGTGCGATACGGACCATGAAGCTGATTTTATGTAAAACTGTCTGATGAGTCGCTGCTACTCTGGCCGCTATCAGTGATGATAAATCTCTCGACAATTTCATCTGTTAGGCCATCTAGCTCCCACATCTAGTCTTCTTCTTTCATTGCGTTTCTAATGCAGTCCTTCCAGTTATCTGCTATCACATTTTCAAGGGCTGTGCAAAGTAGAACTCGTACGTCTTGTAGCTTGAAGGTCGTGTTGTTTCTCGCAACGTAACCCTTCACTTGACTCCATATCTGTTCAATGGGATTCAGAGTGCAATGGTAGGGTGGAAGTCGTAGCACGCAGTGGCCCGCTTTCTGTGCTCTTTCGTCACAAATATATTTGTCATACTGGTCTCACACTGACCTCACCCGTTCAATGAGTTCTGCTTTGACCATATCAGCCTTGTATTCTATTTGGTGACTGTCGAGCCAAGCAATGATCTGGTCTTTCCGCATTGCCATTGTAGGGATTTGTTCCACTTTAACAGAATGGTAAGATGCATTGTCCATTACAATCACGCTCCCGGGTTCGAGTTTCAGTAGGACAGACGAAAACCACAATAAAAAACGTCACCTGTCATTTCTTCATGATACTCTTGTGTCGTTTTAGATTCAAACACGAGAGCTCCACCTTCCACAAAACCAGAGTCACTACCTACATGAACAATGATAAGCCTATTGCCTTTCCTAGTCGGCTGCTTCAGGCCAGTTGAAAGTCCAGAAACAAAGGCCTGTTTCTTGGATTTAACAGTGGAATCAACCCATACTTTCGAAGTTACGTGTCCTTCGTTAAGCCACGTTTGATCCAAGTAATAAATTTTGCGACCTTCTGCACGATATCTCCTAATTTCACGCAAAGACTTCCGTCTCCACAATACAATATCCTCCCTATCTATTAACACAGGTTTACGTTCTCTTTTCACAAACTGGAACCCTATGTCCTTTAAAAGTCTGTACAATATAGTTAAACTGAAGGTGGGTAAAGTTTTATCTTTATTCACAATGTCTAATACTTTGCGTAAAGTAGGTGGTTCATTCCGAAAAAAATCATGAATTTTCCTTCTAATACCACTTTTGATGATATCATTGTACTTCTTGATTCTTTGAGGTCGTTTACGATCCTTTCCCAGCGTTGTTAATTTCCCTGTCTTTCTAAACTGTGTCCGCATGTTATGAACCGAACTAGCCGACACACCACACAACTCTACACTTAGTTTCTCTACCTCTTTTACGGCTAAACCTGGATTCTGTTCACTAATTTTATTAAAAACATTCACAACGCACTGCTTATGGTCACTTCTGAGCGGTTTTCCTCTTTTGTGCTTCACTACACGCGATGGTCCTACGTCTTGCTCCATTTCTCACACTATGAATACTGACACTGACAGCTGCTGCAAGATGCAACACCTTATCTCCATGCTGTACAGCTTGGGACTTTCCCTCACTATGAGAAGACTTCCTGCATTACACCATGCCTTCTGCCTTCACATCTCGTTATTTAATCACTGTTTTATTTTAAAAAAACATATAGATATATACCGGTATATATGACAAACTATTTTAATTTGATTACGTACACTTTCAGACTCTCTAAATGTAATAAACTAAGATAAAATTAAATTAATGCGACGTACTAATTTTCTTCGAGCTCGCATACTGTCGAGTGAGTGCGACGGTTGCTTCTCCAATCAACTACGTATATGTCCACGTGCAAAGCCAAGGTGCTCTGCCTATTTGTTTAAATCAGGATTAAACTCTCATGAAAAATCATATAGCGAGATTGAATCAAGGTACAGCAAAGCTAACGCAGTTAGCTCTGAGTTGCGATCAACAGTACTCTGTACAAAGGAAGTCAGCTCCCAGAGGAAACTATCTGTACATTGATCTGTTTTCAGACCAACTTTGCTTTATGGGAGGGAAAGATGGGTGGACTCAGGATATCTTGTCTATAAGTTAGAAGTAGCAGACATGAAAGTAGCGAGAATGATTGCTGGTAAAAACAGGTGGAACAATGGCAGGAGGTTATGCGGAATGAGAAGATCAAGGATAAGTTAGGAATGAACTCAATCGGTGAAGATGTCTGCATAAACTGGCTTCGGCGGTGGGGTCTCGTGAGGCGAATGGAGGAGGATAGGTTACTTAAGAGAATAATGGACTCTGTTATGGAGGGTAAGAGAAGTGGAGGGAGACCAAGGTGACGATGGTTAGACCCCATTTCTAATGACTTAAAGATAAGAGGTATACAACTAAACGAGGCCACAATACTAGTTATAAATAGAGGATTGTGGCTGCAGTTAATACATTCACAGATGCTTGCAAACTGAACGCTGAAAGGCGTAACAGTCTGTAATGAAGATGTACGTATTTACGTAAACATACATTATAATAACAATAATGAGTACAAGTAAGATTGTTTTTCAGTAATAGTTACATTTAGAATAAAATAGTTTTTTAAGGTACACAAGCACACACATTCAGAGGGCTCATTCTTGTATCTGTAGTAGGTACACAACAGGAATGGTAGTGGCATGGAAGAAACTGTATACTTTTTATGCTGTAGAGCAGTGTGATCTATATATTGGGAAATTCTTTGCATGATTCACTACCTCAGAAATGTCAATATCATTCAGTTTGTTTACAGCTCAAGATTTTCCACTGTTATCCTCTGTACTCTCTGTAACTTACTGATCTTCTTTACGCACCTCTATTTGCTTTACATCGCTCCGACACAGATAGGTCTTATGGCGACGATGGGAGAGGAAAGACTTAGGAATGGGAAGGAAGTGGCCGTGGCCTTAATTAAGGTACAGCCCCAGCATTTGCCTGGTGTGAAAATGGGAAACCACGGAAAACCATCTTCAGGGCTACCGACAGTGGGGTTTGAACCCACTATCTCCGCGATGCAAGTTCACAGCTGCGTGTCCCTAACCGCACGGCCAACTCGCCCTGTGTTTACACACCTCAAACTCCTGCTAAAGTGTATATCCTTATGCAGTGTCATCTACCCTCCATGTTCATTCTCTACTTCATTACTTCAGTAACTTTACTGGCAATGAACACAGATATGATTCACGGGATGGCAAGTTCCATAACTTTTCAAATGGATACAATGTCTAGATTACATTATTAAGCAGCAGTGGCAACATTTCTACTGATTAATGAAACTCTTTTCCCAGCTTCTCGATTATGCATCAACAACGTAAGAACAGGAACGGGTCACACTGCAGATAGATACAGAATTAAGATTGGCATCTAGACATTTGTTGCAAAATCTGATTCAAACAATGGCATTTTTCTTTATTATTTAGGCCATTCTTAAAAGAAAGGTGACCACGTTGTCCTTACACTTTACCCTCAAATGCAATAGGTTGTATTCAGAATCTCAATATTTTAATAATTGGTGCTTAGCTGATTAATCCATAACACCATCCAAACAATCTAGTGGGCACAAATAGGAAAGAAAAGAGATTGAGCACTGAACTTTATGCAAAAGTATCTGGTATTATGACATAAAAATGGAAATATGAACGTTAGATATTAGATAAATAATTTAACATACACAATACCATCCATGAAATTGTAGAATAAACTCACCAAAAAGAATGCTAATGAAATGCCACAGTAAATGAGTCCAATGTAATATCCAGTTTTTTGGAAAACAAGATTCAGTAACACTGCCAAAATAATCCTGAAAATAGAGACAAAGGCTAAATAAATTATTCTGATATAACAAACACATCATTACACATATTAACAGTCCTATGAATAAAGGAAAACTCCTACAAACTTTACCACCACTATGTTTACAATTTACTAGTTTCCTCACAGTAAAATATTGGGTCGATGCATAAGTTTGTGCGGTTTTTATATTTTATTTTATTTTATTTTACTGTCACTATCACGCACTGTAACTCACAATCACTCAGTGATGTATTCACCTCCACTCTCTATGACCTTCTGCCAACGTTCAGGTAGCAGTTGAACACCTCGCCTGTAAAATGTTTTGGTTTTGACTGGAAGAAGTCTGTTAGCCACTGGTCAAGAGAAGCTTTGTCAGTAAACACTTGCCCCTGAATGTGGTTAGAAAGAGAGCGGAAAAGATGGAAATCTGAGGGGGCAAGGTCAGGGCGATACAGAGGATGAGGTAGAGGTTCCCAGCCAAGTTCAGCAATCACACCTTTGGTCAATTGAGCTGTATGCGGACAAGCATTATCATGGAGCAATACGACTGGTTGTTGTCTTTGTCTTTTCTTGTCAATAGCAACACCAAGCCATCTTAGCTGGTCAGTATACACACCAGAGGTAATCGTTATGTTTTTTGGAAGAAGTTCATGGTGAAGAATGGGGAACAGCATTGCTCAACATTCGTAGGTTTTAACCTTGAAGTACCCTACATGTGTCCTCCGGGTGGTGCTAATCGAGCAACAACAGCAAGATGCCGCCGTACTGCCCTACAGGGCCTCACGGCTATGACAATTGTGCAACGAACTTAAATAATAGTCCTTCTGAGGACTCACATTCACATTTACACACCCGAACCTTCGGCTTTGTATTAACCATCTGCCAACTTAATACAGAAGGCATCAGTAAGGCAAAAAGTGAATATTTATCTAAGATCCTTCATGAACTCTCCGTGGATGTGGTAGTACTACAGGAAACTCACACTGAAGATGACCAGCAATTGAAACATAGGGATAAAATTCTAGGATACCAACTAGCGTCAGCAGTGAATGATCCTAAGTGTGGCATAGCCACCTTTGTCAAGAACGATATACCAAACTGTGAAGCAATGGAACACGTTACAAACAAAGCATTCTTCTCCTCATCTATAAAGGTAGATAACGTCATGATTACTAACGTATATAAACCACCTGGCGTCAGCTGGCCAGAGCACAGAATGTTGGTACTTCCATAAAACAGCATCATTTTTGGGGACTTCAACAGCCACCACACGCTATGGGGATACGATGAGTGCGATGAAAATGGAGAAAGGTGATTTGAATGGATGGATGCAAGAGATCTTAAGCTAGTGTACGATGCCAAGGACAAAGGAACTTCCCACTCTGGTCGTTGGAAAAAAGACTATTCGCCAGATCTAAGTTTTGCCTCCCATAACCTTATGACAACTACCTCAATACACAGACATGTACTGAACAATTTCCCTCGGAGCCAACACAGATCCATAATCTATAGAATTGGTCTTCAGATCCCTGTTATTAGAACCATTCCTCGTGGCTATCGGAAGGATTACATACCTGGTTGGAACGAGGAAACAAGTCACTTGTCTGCTGAACAGAAGAAAACAGTCAGGAGAAAGCAACTGAACTTCTGAAATCTCTAGATAATGCCAGAAGAGAGAAGTGGATAACAGCAGTACAAGATCTTAAATTCACACACTCTAGTAGAAAAGCGTGGTCACTTATGCGTAAATTAGATCCAACTTCCACACTACTGAAGATGCAGACTTCCATTAATGTGGAAACTATAGCAAACCACCTGGTCTCTGTATCACGGGCTCTGGGGAATAAGAAATTCACAAAGCAAGTTAAGTCGGAACTAAGGCAGTGAAAACAAGAAATTCAACCAAACGACCAATATTCAAGTACGTTTTCCTCAGAAGAGATACAAAATGGTCTCGACTCCCTTCGTAGTGGTAAAGCTGCCGGACTTGATGGCATATTCCCAGAACTTTTAAAGAACTGTAGTCCAGCAACCAAGCGCTGGCTTGCCTCTTTCTTTAGTAATGTTATGCAGTCTGGCCGACTGCCTTCCCTGTTTAAGAAAACTAAAATTATCACTATCTTGAAACCAGGCCAGGATCCCAAATTACCCCAAATCTACAGACCAATAGCTTTTCTAAGCATAACTTACAAGCTTCTGGAAAGACTGATTCTTAACAGGATAGCTCCTACGATTGAATGCCTCATTCCGATTGAGCAAGCTGGTTTTCGTCATGGTCGTGACTGCAGCGATCAGTTGCTCCCTTTGACTTCCTTTATAAAAAATGGATTTGAGAGGAAGAAGAAAAGTGTCTCTGTTCTCCTCGATCTTACCGCCGCTTATGACAGTCTGGAAAGAAGGCCTCCTCCTGAAACTCAGCAGAGCAATACCATGTCTGAAGATCTTCACTCTAATAAAAAATATGCTGGGAAATAGATTTTTCCAGGTTCATACAGAACCTATGCAGATGACATCAGCCTCACCATACAAAGAGAAGACTTCAGTGAAGCTGAAGAAATCCTATCCCAGGACCTTGAGAAGATGGACGGTTATTTCACAAAGTGGCGATTGACACCTAGCCCTCTAAAGACAGAAGTAGCTACGTTTCACCTCAGTAACAGGAGTGCAAAATACCAACGACAATCAGGTTCAGAAATCACACACTGCGGTGTAATGCTATCTCCAAAAGCCTTGGTGTAACTCTAGATAGATCCCTAACATACTGCCATCACCTACAGAAACTGGCAGCTAAACTGAAAAGTCGTAACAACCTTCTGCATAGACTAGCTGGAACATGATGGGGTGCAGATGCGAATTCACTGCGAACAACTGCTTTAGCACTAGTATATTCTTCAACTGAATACTGTTCTGCTGTATGGCTAAATAGTTCCCATACTCGTCTGGTCGATGTCCAGCTGCGCCACACAATAAGAATCATATCTGGCACCCTGCACTCCACTCCTGTACAGTGGTTACCCGTACTGAGCCACATTCAACCTCCTCACATCAGTAAGACAGATTATGGACTAAGGTGATGATGAACAGCTCACTTCCCACCCACCAGGATACAGACGGAAACGCCGTTTCGAGACTGAAATCCCGGAAACCTGCCTGGAAGATGGCCAGGGAACTAACTGACATACCTTTTAGACCTGGCGAAGCATGGAAGCAAGAATGGGCCAGATTACACCCACATGGTCTAATCGATATCAGTGACCCAACAGCAAAACCTCCTGGGTTCAACCTCCCACGCACCATATGAACTACATTAAACAGGATACGCTGCGGCATTGGAAGAACTGCTTCTGCACTGCACCAATGGGGGTGGTTGGAGTCTCCTTCCAGCAACTGTGGTGCTGAAGTGCAAACCATCAGCCACATCGTGAAAGAATGTCCTCTACGAGCATTCACTGGGCCTATGGAGAAGCTACATCAAGTAACCCCTTCGGCACTCACTAGGCTGGAAGGACTTGACATCAGCTTGTGATGAAATCTCAGAACCTGCAGAGTGTGTGTGTGTGTGTGTGTGTGTGTGTGTGCGCGCGCGCGCGCGCGCGCGTGTGCCTCCTAGTTAGTCTGTAAATACTCTATATCCATGTATATAAATATGTTTATATTTTTCTAAATATGTAAAATACATTTCAAACGATTGTCATCTGAAGCATCATATGCTAAATAAATAAATAATAATGGTGAAGAATGCCATCTTTGTTCCACCAAACACACAACATGATTTTCTGTGGATGGGCAATATCCTTGGCACAAGGAGTTGCTTTTTTTTTATATGCTGAGCCACTCTTTCCTCTTCTTAACATACATGAACAATTTCTCGTCACCGGTGACAATGTTTGAAAGGAATGCTTTGTGCCTATCACAAGCCAACCAGTCCCGGGTAAGCAATGACGAACAGATGTTTACTTGTTGATTTTTGTTACTGTCACTTAGGGTACCCATACACCCATCGAATGGAAATGGCGTACAATGGTTGACTGATCACATTAAAAAACTTGCGCCACTTCCCGTGTTACAAGTAACTAATCTCATTTTGTTCCGTATTGAAGATACAATAAGTAAACTCTTTCAAGATTAAAATTATTGTGTCCACCTTTTCAATACAAATATATATTTTTAGTGTTTAAATTCTACATAAATTAAAAACACCAGTTAGGGACATGTTTCGCCCTAGTTATGGGAATCTTCAGCCTATATTAATCTTAAGGTCAAGAATTAAAACTATAAACATTGGAACTTATAGTAAACTAACTTAATACTAAATACAATTTTCTTATGCAATTTACATAGTTTACAATATGTACAGTATGTACAATATGTGCATTAACTTTGCCAGAATTTATGAACAATGAATTAACTTAGTCTAGGAAGTCTAGTCATTACAAAATAAGTTAATTCATTGTTCATAAATTCTGGCAAAGTTAATGCACATATTGTACATACTGTACATATTGTAAACTATGTAAATAGCATAAGACAATTGTATTTGGTATTAAATTAGTTTACTATAAGTTCCAATGTTTATAGTTTTAATTCATGACCTTAAGATTAATATAGGCTGAAGATTTCCATAACTAGGGCGAAACATGTCCCTAACTGGTGTTTTTAATTCATGTAGAAATTAAACACTAAAAATATATATTTGTATTGAAAAGGTGGACACAATAATTTTAATCTTGAAAGAGTTTACTTATTTCCCGTGTTGTTTGATGAGGATTCTCACGAAGCAACTCTTTCAAACGATTTTCGTCAATATCTGAAGGTCTTCCAGAATATGGATCATCAGACAAGACAAACCGTCCTGCTTTAAAATGGGAAAACCATTTTTGTGCTGTTCTTTTAGCAATTTCTTCATTCCCGTACACTTCACAAATTGTTTTTCCAGCTCCTGCTGCAATGGATCCTCGGTTAATCTCAAAGAGTAAAATGTGTTGGAAATGCTCATTTTTCTCAATTTGGCATTCCATATCCATTTGCCTGAAATATACACAAATAATACGTTCACAGAGCTTCCGTGGCTCAGGCAACAGCCTCTCACCGCTGGATACTGTGGTTCAAATCCTGGTCACACAATGTGAGATTTGCGCTGGACAAAGCGGAGGCAGGACAGTTTTTTCTCCGGGTACTCCCTGTCATCTTTCATTCCAGCAACACTCTCCACTATCATTTCATTTCATCTATCAGTCATTAATCATTGCCCCAGGAGTGTGACAGGCCTTGGCAGCCAGCACAATATCTATCCTCGCCGCAAGTTGGGGGCTTCATTCATCCCATCCCTGACCCGGTCATTGACTGGAAAACAGATTGTAGATTAAGTGGAGAAGAAGAGTAGGACAATTTAAGACAGACGTTTGTGGAAGCAGCAATTGAGGTATGTGGGAAAACAAAAGCAAAGGTTAAGGGAAAGGAGACACAGTGGTCGACAGACAAAATAAAAAAAATAAAAGATAGGAACAAGGTGAAGAAAGAATGGATAAGGAAAAGCAACAAATGCATCAGAGGGATGAGAACAAGACAGAAAGGTTACATGTGGAATACTAAAGATTGAAACTACAAGTAAAGAGGAGTATCAAGGAAGAAAAGGAGAAATGTTGGGGAGAGTTTACCAACAAAATTGAGCAAGATAGTCGAGGAAATCAGCAACTATTATATATATTTTTTTAAAATTATTTATTGCAGAACATAACCAGCTTCCGCCCAAATACGTGTTCCCATTCAAACTAAACTACAAATTAAAATGAAATAAAATAAAATAAAATTCTAAATCTAGTATGTGGGCATTCACATGGGCAGGAAACCGGGCCACATGTAAGTGCCACCCCTATACTATGTGGACACTCACATGGACGGAAAATCGTGCCCAATGTGAGCTCCACCCCTAAAACTCTAAATATCTTAACTTAATCTTGTGACCCTTCACACAGGCGGTAACCAATCTACGTGTGAGACGCCGCACCTATAGCTACTGTATTATTATTAAACTGCAATGGAATAAACTAATACTGATATATGGGCCTTGAACAGCTCCTTCTAGGAGGTCCAATGGCCATGACATTGCGGCAAACAGCATATGCGCTAAACAATGACAAACAGGCAAAATTAAAATGGCAGAATAGAATGAAAATAATTAACATCAAGTTAGGACAAAAGATAATAAAAGAGCAAGATGACACAACCATGTAGAACCTACTTCTGCCTTCTACCCTGTCAGCATGTCTAATGGAATTATTACTACACGCTGACGTTATCCTAACATTTAAAGTGCTGAGAAACTATTATACAGAGTAATAAAATCGAAAAGAATAACATACATACATACATTATCATTATAGACTGTTATGCCTTTCAGCGTTCAGTCTGCAAGCCTCTGAGAATTTACTGAACGTCGCCACAATCCTCGATTTGCAACTAGTGTTGTGGCCTCATTTAGTTCTATACCTCTTATCTTTAAATTGTTAGAAACCGAGTCTAACCATCGTCATCTTGGTCTCCCTCTACTTCTCTTACCCTCCATAACAGAGTCCATTATTCTCCTAGGTAACCTATCCTCCTCCATTCGCCTCACATGACCCCACCACCGAAGCCGGTTAATGCGTACAGCTTCGTCCATCGAGTTCATTCCTAAATTAGCCTTTATCTCCTCGTTCTGAGTACCCTCCTGCCATTGTTCCCACCTGTTGTACCAGCAATCATTCTTGCTACTTTCATGTCTGTTACTTCTAACTTATGAATAAGATATCCTGAGTCCACCCAGCTTTCGCTCCCATAAAGCAAAGTTGGTCTGAAAACAGACCGATGTAAAGATAGTTTCGTCTGGGAGCTGACTTCCTTCTTACAGAATACTGCTGATCGCAACTGCGAGCTCACTGCATTAGCTTTACTATACCTTGATTCAATCTCACTTACTATATTACCATCCTGGGAGAACACACAGCCTAAATACTTGAAATTATCGACCTGTTCTAGCTTTGTATCACCAATCTGACATTCAATTCTGTTGAATTTCTTACCTACTGACATCAATTTAGTCTTCGAGAGGCTAATTTTCATACCATACTCATTGCACCTATTTTCAAGTTCCAAGATATTAGACTGCAGGCTTTCGGCAGAGTCTGCCATTAAGACCAAGTCGTCAGCATAGGCCAAACTGCTTACTACATTTCCACCTAACTGAATCCCTCCCTGCCATTTTATACCTTTCAGCAGATGATCCATGTAAACTATGAAAAGAATAAATCAAGAAAAAATCAAGGCATTAGAGACAGAAGATGGATCTATAGTACATGACAAAAAGGGTCTTGAGAAGGTGATGGCAAAGTATTTTGAAAATCTTTATAATGAGGATGACTGCTCGGAGGAAGAAGGAGATAAGAAAATGGAAATAATAGGCGGAGAAAAAGAAGAGAACCCAATAACATGGTTGGAACTTGAAAGGGCAGTGAAAGCAATGACCAAAGGTAAAGCAAGTGGAAAAGACGAATTCAATGCTGATGTGATTAAGGCAGCAGCAAGCATTGAACTACAGTGGCTATACGGAGCCCACAATGCCATATGGAAGGATGAAAGGATACCTGAAGACTGGCAACAACGAAGCATTGTATCACTGTTTGAAAAAGGAAATAGGAAGAAATGTGAAAATTATAGAGGTATAACTCTATTATCACATGGGGTAAAAATAATAGAGAAAATCATAGACAAAAGACTGAGGGATATAATAGAAACACAGTTAGAGGAAGAACAATAGATCAACAACAGACTTTATATTTACAGTGCAAACAATAATGGAAAAATATCTGGAAGGGAGCAAGGAAATCATATTCGTATTTTTGAATTTGGAAACAGCTTATGATACAGTTAAGAGAAAACATGTATGGGAATGCCTGCTGAAAAGGAATGTAACAAAATCATTAATTAACAAGATAAAAATATATCATGAGAGTAAAAGCAGTGTACAAGTGGGGAGTGGTGACTGAAATATTTTATACAAAAAAAGGTCTCAAGCAAGGAAGTTGAATGTCATCATTATTGTTTATTATATTGATGGTTGCCTCTCCTGTGAACCATGTGACTTTGCAGCGGTAGGGAGGCACGCGTCTCCCAATTAAGCAGATAGCCGAGCCGCAGGTGCAACCATATCGGATGGGTATCTGTTGAGAGACCAGACTAAGGAATGGTTCATCGAAAGGGGGGGGGGGGGTAGCAGCCTTTTGGAAGTTGCAAGGGCGGCAGTCTGGATGATTGACTGATATGACCTTGTAATAATACTCAACATGGCTTAGCTGTGTTGATACTGCTACACGGCCGAAAGCAACGGAAAACTACAGCCGTAACTAACTCTCGAGGACATGCAGCTCTCTCTGTATGAATGATGTACTGATGATGGCTTCCTCCGGGGTAAAATATTCCAGAGGTAAACTAGTCCCCCGTTCGGATCTCCGGGTGGGGACTACACGAGAGGGGGCGATCATCAGGAAGATGGATACTGACATTCTGCGAGTCGGAACGTGGAATGTTAGAAGTTTGAATCGTTGTGGTAGATTAGAGAATCTGAAAAGGGAGATGGATAGACTAAAGTTAGATATAGTTAGTATAAGTGAAGTACGTTGGCAGGAAGAACAGGATTTTTGGTCATGCGACTACCGAATTATCAACACATAATCAAAAAGAGGAAATGTGCAGGAGTTGGTTTAATAATGAATAAGAAAATAGGGCAGCGGGTAAGCTACTATGACCAGCATAGTGAAAGAATTATCGTCGTCAAGATAGACACCAAACCAAGGCCCACCACAATAGTGCAGGTCTATATGCCTACTAGCTCAGCGAATGATGAGGAAATCGAAAAAACATATTAAGAGATAGAAGATTTAACAGAATATACAAAAGGTGACGAGAATCTAATTGTGATGGGAGACTGGAATGCAGTGGTAAGCCAAGGAAGAAAAGGTAATACAGTAGGAGAATTCGGATTGGGACAAACGAACGAAAGAGGGAGTTGGCTGGTTGAATTCTGCACTGATCATAATTTAGTCCTTGCCAATACTTGGTTCAAACACCACAAAAGACGGCTTTATACGTGGACGAGACCTGGAGACACTGGAAGGTATCAAATAGACTTCATTATGATTAGGCAGAGATTCAGAAACCAAGTGTTGGATTGCAAAACTTTCCCAGGAGCAGACGTGGACTGTGCCCACAACTTGTTGGTCATGAAATGCCATCTGAAGCTGAAAAAATTGAAGAAAGGAAAGAATGCAAAAAAAGATGGGATCTAGACAAGTCGAAAGAAAAGAGTGTGAGGGATTGTTTCAAGGAACATGTTGCAAAAGGACTCAATGAAAAGGCTGAAGGAAACACAATAGAGGAAGGGAGGACTGCCATGAAAAATGAAGTCAGCAGGGCTGCTGAAGAAATGTTAGAAAAGAAAAAAAGATCAACTAAGAATCAGTGGATAACTAAGGAGATACTAGACCTGATTGATGAACAACAAAAATACAAGAATGCTAGAAATGAAGAGGGCAGAAAAGAATACAGGCGTGTGAAGTGGATAGAAAGTGCAAGGTAGCTAAGGAAGACTGGCTGAAGGAGAAGTGCAAGGATGTCAAAGGTAGATGGGAAAGGTAGATGCTGCATACAGGAAAATCAAGGAAACCTTTGGAAAAGGAAATCTAGGTGTATGAATATTAAGAGCTTAGATGGAAAGCCACTTCTAGGGAAAGAAAACAAAGCAGAAAGATGGCAGGAACATATCCAACAGTTGGATATGTGGTTTTCATCTAAATAGTTTGTTTTTCTTCGAATTCTCCCCCAAATTCGGGCCCTGACCATCCTTGAGGTTCGAAAACAGAAATAAATATTGAAAAGCCTATCTGGTGCGAATAATAGAACCACAGGTCTTTAACTTTTAATGAGGTCATTCACACACCCTAAGTGGCCTCTGCCGGATTTGAATGCGACTTTCACTTTTAAATGTGAGGTATTTTAGTGGTGTGCCTATTTTGGAACCAGTATTGTTTAGGTGGTTTTTCCCATGACGTGGTGGAAGATCTGACCCGATCAGTTCTCAGTTCGTAATCGTATCCATACGTACCTATCGAGTTCTTGTGATTTCTAAGTACGCAATGCCTAAAGGTAAGGAATCTTTGAGTGTTTTACTCCGACGATGTGCAAAGGAAGACCCTGACTCATTTTCTACTGACGGGAAAATTCTTTTCTGCAAAATGTGCGAAAAAGCGGTAAGTTCTTACTGACATTTTCACTCCTACGTTCTTAAAGATATTACTGGTTAAACAGTTCAATTTCAAGTAAGCCGTATGTGCAGCATACGGTGCCTACCTACTAGGTAGGTAGAGAGAAGTCTACGAACTCGGTGTGTAGAATAATATATAAGTAATAATAATAACAACGTAAACGTTTTCACCTTTTCAATACTAAAATATATTCACAAAATTATAAATTACACGGTACTAGTTTCGACCCATCTAGGGGTCATCATCAGCCGTATGGGAGCAAAGATCACTTTTGGCGAAATCCTAAGAAAATGTTATTTTAAAGAATAACAAGTGAAATGAGATGTTATTATGGTAATAGTTAATAATACAAGGAATATACATACTAAGAGGTTTTTAACAAAGAATAAAGTATAAATGGGGTGTTGTAAAAATTATAATCATGGAAATCAGTAAGTTCTTGTATTGAAATGACATATATAAAATTATATATGGCTTAGGAAGAGGGCTTAAGGTGGGGCTGAAGGGTGCGGGAGAAAGTGTAATTGTCTTGGAAAAGTACCTTTGATTAAATTTAGGATTGAGTTTAGGTTGGCTGCATTATTGTTTCTGAGGAAAGTGATAAATAGATCGAAGAGTATGTTGGGTTTCTCTGAGATTTCATTGAGATTGTGACTGGCATTAAAGTATTGGTCTAGGTGTATGTAGTAATTTTCCATTATGTTGACTAAAGGGCCATTAATCGGTGTGTAGACTCGTTAGATCCTGAGATTATACATTTCCGAGGCAGAAATTGCCATTTGGATTTGCTGGTTTTTCATGGGATTGTTGAGAGGGTGCTCCTATTTCTACTGCAATATTTGAATATAATTTCATAGTTCGCAATGCTTTATTTTTGTTCGTTCAATGTATTTTTTCTCGCTTCTGCGTACATACCTATTTATTTTCAGATCAAGATTTCGAAGGGTTTTCAATTTTCCCAACGTAAAGCCACAAGTGGGCACTCAGCAAAAGCCGAAGAATTTAAAAAAAGGAAATCAAAGAAACAAGCACTGATACAACCTTTGTTCAATCAGCAACAGCACTCGGACGAGTTCTCTTACAGAGTTTGTAGGGCGTTCTTAAGCGCCAACATACCCCTCTACAAGGTCAAATATGCAGAGATTAGAGCTCTCTTCAAGGACTTTGCAGGAAAAGAGTTGCCTTATGAGTCAACCCTACGTAAAAATGATGTTTCTTCAGAGTATGAAAAGGTATGAATTCATGCACAATGACTTATTCTGCATTCTCGTTTAAACAATTTAGAAGTAATTTTAACATGGATCTGGCTCGGTTGTAATGAAGGTAATCTCTCGATAATACCTTCATTCCATGAAGAATATTCATTCAGGTACTTTTTCACCAGGATCTACACGCAATCAGGGACGACATCGAGATCCACCCAATTTGGTTATCTATCGACGAGACCACTGACAGTTGTGGAAGATACATGGCCAACATTATTGTTGGAAAACTCAGTCCCAGTGAACCGGGGAAGGGCAACCTAATTCTGTGCAGGGAGCTAGATGTGACAAACCATGGTACCATTGTGCGAACAGTGCAAGCAGCTCTGCATAAGTATATTTCTATTAATTTATTTTTCGAGCATTTTGCCAAAGAAGAATAAGTACAGTCTGGCTATAATTCAATGCATTCTACGTATGCTCAGAGAAGACCCTGATAGTTCTGATAGTTAAATATATCTTACAGTAGTACAACATGTCAGAATCCCATTAACTGAACAGTTCACCCTTCATTTTATGCATTCCTGTTTCAGGCTTGCTGTGGCCAACCCTTTCACATGAGGAGGTAAACAAAGTACTTGTATTGGTGACTGACGCTGCTCCCTACATGATTAAGGCTGGGAAGAGCCTCAAGCTTCTCTACCCCGAAGATGTTACATGTTACTTGTCTTACCCATGCAATGCAGAGTTGCTGAGGAGCTGCGCGAAAAATCATCCAGCGTCAACAGCGTTATTTCTTCAGTGAAGAAAATTTTCGTTAAGGCTCCTTCTCACGTCCGTGCCTTTAAGACGATGCATCCAGAGTTCCCTTTACCTCTCGAGCCCATATTGACGCAATGGGGAACTTGGATATTGGGTCCCTTGTATTACGCTGAAAATCATAGGGCAACTGAAGAGGTAAGATTATTTGAAATGTTTAAAATCTTATTATTTTCGAGGTTCTCTCTTATCATTCTTTTCATACCTTTTATGTTTACTCCATCATACGGCGCCTAATTTTGTAATTTTCTCAGTTATTCTCCTCGGCTAATGTTTTTCAATTATATTTTTTCCAGGTGATCAATACGTTTGATGAGTCGAACAGCAAGTACATCACGAAAGCTAAGGCTGCTTTTAAAATGAGGGCTTTATGCCATCCTTGACTTTCATAAAAGCCTATTTGAGTGTCATTCCTGAGGCCATCCCAAAGCTGGAATCGCGAGGGATGGAGTTGGTTAAAGTGGTCACTACAATACAAGGATTTAATGTCAAAAATTTCATTTTGGTACGTATTGAACCAAGATTTACATTAAGAAATATAGGTAAGTAATTCCACCTATTCAATACTAAAAAGTTATAATAATGAGATCAAATAAATATGTGACGTATTAATAACTTCACAACTTCATAGTAGTGAATAGGTGGAACCACTTACTCATATTTCTTAATACAATACAAGGAGTCATCCAAGAAGCCGACTCATGGCCTGGAGAGACTGGGAAAACCACGAAACAAAGTTGGAGTTCGTATTGGCTCAAAATCCCGGTTGGAGCGCAGCGTTGGACTTGGTGAGGATGCTGCGTGGCGAGTCTGCATCGTCAGAGAATTTTCCAAACTACTCTGCACAAGAAGCAGCATCATTCAAGTATTTACCGTTCGTGTCAGTTGACGTTGAAAGATCGTTCTCATCATCAAAACTTTTATTGACTGATTTAAGAAAATCATTTAAAACTGAAAACATAGAAAAAATTCTTGTTGTACAGACCAATGCAGATCTACTTCAATGACTTGCCTAATTCTGAACATTTTGTAAATGAACTTTTAAACTGTAACTTTTATAAGAAAACTTCTCATGTATATACTTGAAAACTGAATGCAAGTATATCGCAGTGTGTCATACATACAATTAGAAAATAAAGCTCGTATATAAAGATATGTTATTGGTTTTTTTCATTTCACTTTCCTTTCTATAGTTTTTAATGGTGTTTTTTGAGCATACTCTGCATATTTAACCGCATATAATGAGTTTTCGAGCATATCTAGGGAGCACATAATGGGTTTTTCGAGCATATCTATCGAGCATATAACACGTGGTTTTCAAGCATATCTGGAGATTTTATTGAGCATCGAGCCCTAGTAATTAGTAAAAATAAAACTGTAGTCATGCACTGTGGAAAAGAGAAAAAGAGAAGCCAAGTAAACATAGACGGAGAACTATTAGAGAATGTAGAACAGTTTACATATCTGGGTAGCATTATTAATGGAAGTAATGAAATCAACCCTGAAATTAATAACAGACTAAATAAAGGTACAACATTTTATCATCCAGTCAGAGAGCTTTTATGGGATGACAAAGTACCCAAGAGAACAAAATTAACATTATATAAACAGTATTTCATACCAACTGTAGCATATGGACTAGAAATGCTGGTAACTAATAAGAGACAAGATAGTAAGAGCCAAGCAGTAGAAATTAAATATTTATGAACATCGGTTAAAAATACAAGAAGAGATAGAATTCAAAATATTAAAATCAGAGAAGAGCTAAATATAGAACCGTTTGTACAGAAGATACAGAAAGCAAGACTGACATGGTTCGGACATATAAAAAGAATAGGAAAGGAATGGGTAGCAATAAAGTAATTGAAAAGAGAAGTTAAGGGAAAGAGAACAGTTGGAAGACCGAGAAAAGGGTGGATGGATCAGATTTGGAAGGACATTAGAGAAGTTGGATTGGATGTGGCGTAAGTAATGGAGCAGGAAAAGTGGAAAGTGGAAGGACAGAAAAGAGTGGAGGGGCTTGTTAACTTACATATCTATAGATCAAAATGTTCTTCAACCACAATACAATAAATTCCGAAAATAATAAATATTCAGGCTCCGGTATCTATAGATTAAAATGTAATGAATGCCTCAGTTCATACGTCGGAAAAACAGGAAGAAGCTTGATAACTAGGTACTCCGAACATTTCAATGCTCAGAAACATAATAAACACTCAGCAATGAGCAATCACATGAAAGAAACTGGGCACAATTTTACCACAATTGACCAGGACCTTCAAATTGTAAAAAGATTGAAAAAAGGTACACTCATGACTGAATTCGAGAATTTATATATATTTTTGGTTCAAAAATTCAATCCTAATAAAAATTTAAATGATCCAATAGACAATAGAAGCCCTTTATATGACCAATTAGTGGCATTGTTTGATAAAGTAAACTTTCAAGACAAAAATTTCTTCAATATTTTCAATACAGTATCAATTAGTGGAATACGGTGTAGGAGGGATACTGACTGGAGGGTGATTGGGGATTTAAATGAGACTATGGAGTGGGTATGTGGGAAACTGGGAGTGAAATTTCTAGATCCTAATGGGTGGGTAGGAGATAGGGATCTGCACTCAGATGGCCTTCATTTAAACCGCAGTGGTACATATAAGTTAGGAAATTTGTTTGGAAGGGTAATGGGGAGGTACATTCAGGGAAACGGGATGGCCTAGGGAGCGGTGATAAGGGAACAGGGAACTGGAAATCAAGTAGGGATGACATAAAATTGTTAGTGTTGAACTGTAGAAGTATTGTAAAGAAAGGAATAGAATTAAGTAATTTAATAGATATATATTTACCAGATATTGTAATACAAGTTGAATCATGGCTGAGAAATGATATAATGGATGCAGAAATTTTCTCACGGCACTGGAGTGTGTATCGTAGAGATAGGATAGGAATGGTGGGAGGGGGAGTGTTCATTCTGGTGAAAGAAGAATTTGTAAGCTACGAAAAAGTTAAAGATGAGACACATGAAATTCTAGGTGTAAGGCTCATTTCTAAAGATAACAGGCAACTTGATATATTTGGAGTGTACAGATCGGGAAAGGGTAGCACTGACGCGGATTCGGAATTATTTGATAGGATAGTCAGCTATGTGGGAAACGACATGGAAAGAAATGTGCTTATAGCGGGAGATCTGAATTTGCCAGATGTCAATTGGGAAGGAAATGCGAACGACAGGAAGCATGACCAACAAATGGCAAATAAGTTAATATGGGAAGGACAGCTGATTCAGAAAGTGATGGAACCAACCAGAGGGAAAAATATCCTGGATGTGGTGCTGATAAAACCAGATGAGCTCTATAGGGAAACTGAAGTAATAGATGGTATTAGTGATCATGAAGCTGTTTTTGTGGTAGTTAAAAATAAATGTGATAGAAAGGAAGGTCTTAAAAGTAGGACTGTTAGGCAGTACCATATGGCTGATAAAGCAGGCATGAGGCAGTTTCTAAAAGGTAACTATGATCGGTGGAAAACGGTAAATAAAAATGTTAACAGACTCTGGGATGGGTTTAAAGAAATTGTTGAGGAATGCGAAAACAGGTTTGTACCTTTAAGGGTGGTAAGGAATGGTAAAGACCCACCTTATTATAATAGAGAAATAAAGAGACTAAGAAGGAGGTGCAGACTGGAAAGAAATAGAGTTAGAAATGGCTGTGGAAGTAAGGAGAAATTGAAGGAACTTACTAGAAAATTGAATCTAGCAAAGAAGGCAGCTAAGGATAACATGATGGCAAGCATAATTGGCAGTCATACAAATTTTAGTGAAAAATGGAAGGGTATGTATAGGTATTTTAAGGCAGAAACAGGTTCCAAGAAGGACATTCCAGGAATAATTAATGAACAAGGGGAGTGTGTATGTGAAGATTTTCAAAAGGCAGAAGTATTCAGTCAGCAGTATGTAAAGATTGTTGGTTTCAAGGATAATGTCGAGATAGAGGAGGAGACTAAGGCCAAAGAAGTAATAAAATTTACATATGATAACAATGACATTTACAATAAGATACAAAAGTTGAGAACTAGAAAAGCGGCTGGAATTGATCAGATTTCTGGGGATATACTAAAGACAATGGGTTGGGATATAGTACCATATCTGAAGTACTTATTTGATTATTGTTTGGTCGGAGGAGCTATACCAGATGAATGGAGAGTTGCTATAGTAGCCCCTGTGTATAAAGGAAAGGGTGATAGACATAAAGCTGAAAATTACAGGCCAGTACGTTTGACATGCATTGTATGTAAGCTTTGGGAAGGCATTCTTTCTGATTATATTAACATGTTTGTGAAATTAATAACTGGTTCGATAGAAGGCAATTCGGTTTTAGGAAAGATTATTCCACTGAAGCTCAACTTGTAGGATTCCAGCAAGATATAGCAGATATCTTGGATTCTGGAGATCAAATGGACTGTATCGCGATTGACATGTCTAAAGCATTTGATAGGGTGGATCATGGGAGACTACTGGCAAAAATGAGTGCAATTGGACTAGACAAAAGAGTGACTGAATGGGTTGCTATATTTCTAGAAAATAGATCTCAGAGAGTTAGAGTAGGTGAAGTTTTGTCTGACCCTGTAATAGTTGAGAGGGGAGTTCCTCAGGGCAGTGTTATCGGACCTTTATGTTTTCTTATATATATAAATGATATGAGTAAAGAAGTGGAATCGGAGGTAAGGCTTTTTGCGGATGATGTTATTCTCTATAGAGTGATAAATAAGTTACAAGATTGTGAGCAACTGCAACGTGATCTCGAAAATGTTGTGAGATGGACAGCAGGCAATGGTATGTTGATAAACGGGGTTAAAAGTCAGGTTGTGAGTTTCACAAATAGGAAAAGTCCTCTCAGTTTTAATTACTGCGTTAATGGGGTGAAAGTTCCTTTTGGGGATCATTGTAAGTATCTAGGTGTTAATATAAGGAAAGATCTTCATTGGGGTAATCACATAAATGGGATTGTAAATAAAGGGTACCGATCTCTGCACATGGTTATGAGGGTGTTTAGGGGTTGTAGTAAGGATGTAAAGGAGAGGGCATATAAGTCTCTGGTAAGACCCCAACTAGAGTATGGTTCCAGTGTATGGGACCCTCACCAGGATTACCTGATTCAAGAACTGGAAAAAATCCAAAGAAAAGCAGCTCGATTTGTTCTGAGTGATTTCCGACAAAAGAGTAGCGTTACAAAAATGTTGCAATGTTTGGGTTGGGAAGAATTGAGAGAAAGAAGAAGAGCTGCTCGACTAAGTGGTATGTTCCGAGCTGTCAGCGGAGAGATGGCGTGGAATGACATTAGTAGACGAATAAGTTTGAAAGGCGTTTATAAAAGTAGGAAAGATCACAATATGAAGAGAAAGTTGGAATTCAAGAGGACAAACTGGGGCAAATATTCATTTATAGGAAGGGGAGTTAGGGATTGGAATAACTTACCAAGGGAGATGTTCAATAAATTTCCAATTTCTTTGAAATCATTTCGGAAAAGGCTAGGAAAGCAACAGATAGGGAATCTGCCACCTGGGCGACTGCCCTAAATGCAGATCAGTATTGATTGATTGATAAACACTCCTTCCACGTCACCAAACACATCACACCCCCCTTCCCCTTCCAATTTACGTAACTCACCTCCACGAGCCAATCTTAAACTCAAAAATGCTTCACACCCCTCCACTTCCCCCACCATACACAACTCCCTTCCGTGCGCCAATCACAAACCTATAACCCCGCCCCCTCCAAACCATTCCCCTCCGCACAGACGACATGCGTACAACACCAGAAGTAAAAACGTTAGCAACCACTAGTATCCTAACAACGATTCACACAAGAAGTCAAACAGGCCAACAAAGCCATAGGTAAGCACCAACATCCTCTTCCCAAGTTTTTTCTTCCATTCTCATTAAAATTATTACATTTTTTCTTTTGTTCATTTCAGAACCAACCAATCTACAACTTTATTTTCAACAGCCACATCAAACCTTCACAGCATTCGTCAATAAGATAAAAATTTCCAATTTCAACATTTTGAAAATATATCGTCAATCAGTTATGAAAACAACAGCCATTCAACCTCAAGTCAAATTTTACCAACGTAAAGAATAACTGCATATCATCACTCTCTACAAACTTACTCCGATGACTCGAAATAAATTCAAGCCAACTTTAAACTTTATGTCTACACAATCTTGCTGAACTATTCTAGAAACAACCTTTGAACTATAAACAATTTTTGAACTGTTTGACCTTCAAACATTACGGGCAAATATACGCTGGCGTCTTCAACATTTGCCCAGCATTTTGGAATGTTTTTCCTTATCTTTTATATCTATTAATGTAATCCTTTTCATATTCATGTGTTATTTTACTTATGCATCAAACTCTGACTATGGCTTTAAACCATCAGCTGCCACTCATAATTGTAAGACACCTCCATTTTTGAATGTACCACTTAAGATCCTACTATTTTAATATCATTTGAATGCATTGTATATTTTTAATGAAATGATTTTATATGCTTTCCACTATATACCGGTATTTAAAATTTAACATTGACTAAGGCTTCAAGCCATCTTCTGTACCACTGTACCATCCTATCACGTCTTTTTGATCAAGTGAACAACACATGTTTTTATCATTACAATTGAATTTTAGTTATTTCATGAACATATGTATAATAGCTATAGAATGTTTAAAATGTTATCTGACAGAATAAGGTTTTGATTAGTGACTGAAGATGCCTCAAAATATGAGGCGAAACATGTTTCACTTCTGAAAAATGTTTTAAGTTGGTTGTTAATATCTGGTATTGTATTGAATAGGTGGAAGTAAAATTTTAAAATTATTTCCTATATACTTAGTGAAATTTTCAATACGGACAGAAAGATGATTTTCATCACTTGTAAAAATCTCACTTTACCAAATGTTAAACTGGGAAGTAATACAATTGACAGAGAGCATGACCAACAGATAATAAATAGGGCAGCTGAATCAGAAAGTGACAGAATCAACTAGGGGGAAAGGAAAAATATTCTAGATGTGATGCTGATAAAACCAGATAAGCTCTATAGAGAAACTGAAGTGATAGACTGTATAGTGATCATGAAGCTATTTTAGTTGTAATGAAAAATAAATGTGATGGAAAGTAAAGTTGTAAAAGTAGGATTATTAAGTTGTACCATATAGTTGATACGAGAGGCATGAGGGAGTTAAAAAAATAAAAGAGTATAATGAATTTTCTTGGTGCTGAGGTTTCAGTATGAGAGTAATCTTGTTTGCATCTAATGCATTGTGCTTCTTGTAAGGTTTATTATTATACCTGTACGATTTGTTAATGTATTTTGTGTGCCATATGATGTTATCTGCCATTCATACGCTTTAGTTACAAAAATTCTTCACTATTTGTGTTTGATTTAGTGGTTAAGAGGGCAGCAACATTGCCTCTTTTACACTGTTTGACGCTGATTGTGCTTTGAGTATTTGCCTACTACCAAAGAGAAATATCGCGCAGGAAGTTAACACCACCTAGATGATACCCATACCAGCTATTGACTGGCAGCCATTCCTTTTGGATATATATATATATATATGTGTCATGTGTTTATTACATCCATTTAACAGATGAATTAGCTTGTGTCAATATTATTATTTTTCTCGATTTTGCAAATATAATGGAAGTATCTGAAGTGGATGTGAACAAAGCTCTTTCTACTATTCATCTCAAAAAACGAACAAACAAAGAAAGAAACAAAAACGCACACACACACACTCTCTCTGAAGGTTTTTGGTGACACAAAGATGGGAAAGACTAGGATTAGACCACGGCCTTAATTAAGGTACACTTGCCTGGTGTGAAAATGGGAAACGTGGAAAACCATCTTCAGAGCTGCTGACGGTGGGATTCAAACCCAGTACCTCCCGAATGCAAGCTCACAGCTACACGACCCTAACTGCATGACTAACTCGCTCAGTTTTTTATTATAATTAAAAGTAAGCAAGAAAAAATACACGCTACATTATCTGTTTCATTAACAATAATATTTTCCTTAAAAATATGGTACTAAAATCAGGATCTGTGACACTGAGTAATAATTTATTATGAGTTCACTTACCCAACATATTTATAACCTCCATAGGCAACCAGATCAAGAGTTTTCAAACTGCTTTGAATGTTGGTGACGTATAAAGTAACTAATTCCACAAGTACTTCAACGACTAACCAAGCCAAGGCAGAACTTGCATGAATACCTAACATTTCAGGACTAAACCTATAACAAAGCAAAACAAAAATAAACTTAGAATATTTACAACATGCAAATGCCATTTTACACTATTAAACATAATGGTATTTTCTTATAACAATGTTTATTGACTTAGTAATGTATGATATATAATGGATTCCCTGACATTATGTCACTTGTGTAAGGATTAAATGTTAGACAATTAATTTATTGAAACCACCTATTCAATACTAGTAAGGAAAGTCTTTAGGATTATATTATATTATATGATATTATATGATATTATATTATATTATATTATATATTATATTATATTATATTATATTATATTATATTATATTATATTATATTATATTATATTATATTATATTATATTATATTATATTATATTATATTATATTAAGTTTAAGTATGGTAATGTTTCGCCTGTCACTGCAGGCATCATCAGCCATGAATTCTAACTCCAAGTCAGAGCTCTGAGTGGATGCTATACTAGGATTATTCACACATTGTATTTTTTATATAACAATTTGCATGAAGTACAAGAAAATTAAGGTCACAATTTGGAGTGAATAAGCCATTCATGTCTTGAATGTGACGTCCAACTAATGTTCACATCCAATGGAAATAATACAAGTGTCAACTCTCATAATGCCGATAATGAGAACGGCATGAAACAAGTGGAATTTAAAACATCTATACATTTTTCTCCCCCAGCCTATTAAGAGATTAACTTGTACTAGAACTATTCTTAAAAAATATTTTTTACAACTATGTACACGAATGTATGTAACATATGGTACAATTTGGAAATGAACTGGCCGATCTTGTCTTAAAGTTCCTATGGGACGTCGTACTCATGTCCACATCGAATGGAGATAATACAAAATATCAACACTCATAATGCAGATACTGGGATGACATTTGTAGTCTATTGGAATTATAACATTTAAACATTTTTTTTAAATTTGTAGAAGATCAAACATGTTCAGCTTTTATGTTTTTTGGGATGGCCCAAATATTCTATAGATCAACATCACTTTCTTGAAGAATGAGAATCACTATTAAAAGTATAGTTTAGCAACCACTCAGAGCTCTGACTTGGAGTTAGAATTCATGGCTGATGATGCCTGCAATGACAGGCGAAACATGTACCATACTTAAACTTAATATGACAGTGATATAGTCCTAAAAAGACTTCACTAGTATTGAATAGGTGGTTTCAATAAATTAATTGTTTAACATTTAATAACTGAATTTCAATACGGTCAATATGAAAATAATCACTTGTAAACTTGTGTAAGGAAACAAAAATAATTTTAAAAATGTGAGCACTTTCTGAATGAAGTTTCTAAAATAAAGTAAATAATTATGTCAGCCTGGTAAAATAAATTCACTTTCCTTTCTTACTATTTTCCACTTCTAACTTTAACATCTTGGAATGCTATGATTTCCTTTGTGGTATTTCTAAAATTCTCAGAATTCAACCCAAAATATATCCTTTAGTCCATTATCTCTTGTTATTATCATTACTATGTAAGATATTAACTCTTTCGCTGCACTATTTTTAAACAGAACCCTTACAGAAAAATGTAATTTTTTTTCGTATTTTCCAAATGAACTGAAACTTTATTGTTTTAAATCAAATCACTAATACTAGCTTGACTAGACCAATAATGGGATGTTTGGAATGTTAGTGACATTCAACACTATTGCACCATTTTTAACTCAACTTTGGCAAACTAGCTGTGACATTTGACCTTGAAACACACATTACTGTGATACATCTCGAAACATGGAACTGGAGACATTGCAGGCTGTCCTGGGTAATTCTTACACAAAAATACTGTCTGTTTTCTCTTTCACAGTCCCTTTCCTTTCTTTGAACATTTTTCTGGTAATGTGAAACACACAACACAATTAGGCTTGAGACTCTTGTCCTGCTGCTGCCCAAGAAAGTGCCTCTCTGTCATGCGCACTTTAGGTACGTAATCAGAAGGTCTTCCTCGTTTCGCCAGCGGACTGCGCTGATACTCTCGTATAAGTCCCATTATGATAGAATTTCTGAAGTCAGGAGCACTAATTGCCCTGTCACATAATTTCATTTTTGTAATTCTTATGCCATCACTAATATCCCGCCAGTTCGATACAAAATGAAGATCTTTCTCATTGGCTCTTTCTTCCGAACAATCACTATATACATCTTCACTTATTTCAATGTCCAAATTTACTGAACAGTCTGAATCGGAATTGGCCACTAAAAGATTGAAGATTTCTCCGCTGTCATTACTAACGTTGTTCCGCGCGCTCTTAGCTGCTGAGTTAAGCCTGCTATCGGCCAGACAACTGGCAGGAATGTTGGCGGGCGGGCGGGTGAAAGATAACAAACATAGGTCTAGTATTGGCAGCAATGTTTTCAAACAATGCTTAGTACATAGTCAATACATGACTATAGATGTTTGTATTATTAAATGCATCTTTATTAAAGAAGCACGCGGAAACTATAGCAGGAAAGTACCAAGTCGACAAAGTCAACTTCCGCAGCGAAAGAGTTAATGGTGTGGGATATCCTAGATTCAGACTGAGAATAAATCTGCTGTGATGCTTGTGTAAGTACAATCTATGCAGCTAACCCTCTATCTACATACTGAGTAAGAATACTGCCTCACAGTCCACAAGCAATCAAATCACTAATACTAGCTTGACTAGACCAATAATGGGATGTTTGGAAATTTTTTTTTTAAAAGGTATAATATATTGGGCAAATACACTGTTGGCCACTAAAATAACGCCACCAAAAATGGTATAACCTATTGAACCACCAAGAGTAGAATGCATAGATCATGGGAGGATGATAACATGGTAAGTAGGCAGCTCTGCAGTATGTCTGCCAGTTGTGCCCTAGAGAAGCCATGTAAGAGGGAAGGACAGAGTGTCTCTGTTATGTAGTAGAAGTGTGTGTGGTCACAATTCACGTGCAAAGGCTTAAGAATGCTTCTTCAAAGAATACATCAGCCATAACAACAGGTTTCCAACTTTGATGATGGGAAATTCTAGCATTATTTTAAGACCAAGATATATCCTCCTGAGATACTGGTCCTTGTGCAGAACCGAATGCGGCTACAGTGATGAGCACACAGAATCAGTGGATCAATGAAGGGCAATTCATCAACGTGAAGAACTACAATGGTCCCATTATACAACTAAATAAGCAGACAGCCAGCTTCTGAGCAAGATTGAGCTACATCAGAAATACCTGCTCAAAAATTGGTGAGAGTTGCATTACAGCGAGTCTCTGTATACAGGCGCAAAGGTGTCTAGTGATGAACTTCACAAGGCATGAAGTTATTTCTGATAGGTCCTGCTATAATCTGCTGCACAGTTCTGTGTTTATCGTCGCCATAAGACCTATCTGTGTCGGTGCGACGTAAAGCCAATAGGAAAAAAAAAAAAAGTGTTTGGAGGTAACAAATGCTCAAGTCCAACATAATGCATCACCATATCAGTCTTGCACCTAACACTGTAGTATACTGTGCCATTGCATTCCCGTCCCACCTGTGCCAAATACACATTCTCAGTATGTGTACTAGCCACCGATATATCACTGAAGTGTTGGAGCCTATCGTAAACTTGTATCTGCTTGGGGAGCCTGGAGTCATTAAAAAACTGGATGAAACTTCACGTGCCACGTAACATCTGACAGTTCATGGATGGCCACCACGTTTTATGTCTAGCATGAAATATGCCCTTACCAGATTTGGTGCTCACTGAACATGCAAAATTACTAACTGGTTTGATAGAATGCAGTTCGGGTGTGGGAAAGGTTATTCCAGTGAAACTCAACTTGTAAGATTCAAGCAAGATATAGCAGGTATTTTAAATTCAGGGGGTCAAATGGCCTGTATCGTTATTGACCTATACAAGGCCTTTGATAGGGTAGATCATAGGGGATTATTGACAAAAATGAGGGCTATTGGACTAAACAAAAAAGGTGATTGAATGGGTGGCTAAATTTCTAGGGGGAAAAAAAAAAAAAAACCTCAGATAATTAGAGTAGGTGAACTGTTATGAGATCCTGTAATGATTAAGAGGGGCATCCTGCAGGGCAGTATTATTGGAACTTTATGCTTTCTTATATATATAAATGATATGAGTAAAGAACTGGAATCACAGATAAGGCTATTTGCAGATGATGCTATACTGTAGAGAGTAGTAAATGAGTTGCAGGAGGACCAAGGCAATGATGTGAAATGGACAGCGGATAATGGTATGATGATAAATGGAATGAAATGTCATGTTGGAAGTCTCACCAAGAGGAAACATCTTCTCAGTTTTAATTTAAGTGTTTGTAAAGTAAACTTGTGTCCCCATCTTGACGTGGTGCACCTCTTTTCAGGAACACCCCCTCGATGGAGGTGAGCTGCATGAACCTTTAACAATATGCCAGCGCTCCTGCCATTCTTAAATTTATGGCAGTACCAGGAATCAAACCCATGCCTCTGAGGAGAATAGCTAATAGCGCTAACCGTTATGTTATGGAGGCAGACATTACTGTGTTGATGGGATGATCCCTCATGGGGAACACTGTAAGTACCTAGGTGTTAATATAAGGAATGATCTTCATTGGAGTAATCATATTAACGAGGTTGTTGGGTTACAGATCTCTTCACATGGTTATGAGAGTATTAGGGATTGTAGTAAGGATGTAAAGGAGAGGGCGTATAAGTCTCTGGTAAGGCCCCAATTAGAGTATGGTTCCAGTGTATGAGACTCGCTTCAGGTCTACTTGATATGAGAACTGGAAAAGATCCACAGGAAAGCAGCACAATTTGTTCTCAATGATTTCCGACAAAAATATTGAAAACTTTGGGCTGGGAAGTCCTGGGAGTAAGAAGACAAGATGCTCGACTGTGGTACGCTTCGAGCTGTCAGTGGAGACATGGCATCGAATGACATTAGGAGACAAATAAGCTTGAGTGGAGATTTCAAAAGTAGGAAGATAAAGCTGGAATTCACGAGGACAAACTGGGGCAAATATTCATTTATAGGACAAAGAGTAAGGGTTTGGAATATATTATAAAGGCAAATATTTGATAAATTTACAAGTTCTTTGCACAAAGACTGACATCACAAACCACCTGCAGCTTCAGAAAATTAAATCAAATAATATGGACTTCCATACCTCAGATACACATACAACGCTAGTCACGGTACCTGCCTTTGGATTGTGGGAATCAGTTTGTTTCATAGAAATATAAATCTAGTCTTACAGATGCATCGCTCGAAGTCTGTAATTTTGTAGGTTTGGTTAATAGGCTGTCAGTGGAGACAGACTGTAACAACAAAATCATTTCATGGGTGCTCTATCAAAGTATGCTGTAGGGGCAGCATGGTCCCTCACTCAATGTTCATCCACTTGGAGTATGGAGGAACAGACTACTTGCCACCCTAACCCTCGGATAGGCCACAGAGCTGGTCATGAGAGACACATCCTACTAAGTTTCACCCTGACAGCGGACTGCATCTGGCCCTGGGACTTGTCGATGATTATGGTGAAACAGTTGCTGACAAAGAACTGGAGCCATCTGAATTCAAATGGGTACTTATTAGGAATCAGAAGGGTACGTAATAAGAAAAGAGACTCTAAAATCCCATACTCAGCAAGAATAACTACGAGTACATCTATTACAAATCTTTGCAAGATGTCACTGCACGACGTAGGAGTGCTCAAGTTCCTCAGAAGCATGATGGCAGCTTAAACACTGAGTATGAGCTCATAAGCAGTCACAGTTGAGGAACTATGTCAGGTAATTAACAGGTGATCCTTAGGCATTGTAGTGTTCATGGGTTGGTGTATCCTTTTCCCCATGAAAGAGGGGGAGGACTTTCCTCTTGATTGTTGCTGTCTGCTCATGGTGTGGGGATGGCAGGCGCTAAAGCCAACCTCTGTGCATGAAGTTCCTCAGCATGGGCCATGGGGAAGTCAACTGACAAAAGTGGTCAAAGGGATAATGAGGCTACTGGTCTCTTCTAATGTGCACTTCTAGACACTTCTCTCAGACAAGAGGAAAGGATGGATGAGAGGCAGAAAGAATTTATGGATGTAGACTAATAAACAAATTGGACTTTGGAATGAAAAAGGAAAAGAAGAAGATACTGCTTCTAACGGATAGGTGTACAGCCCATCTACCCAAAATAGCCTTTGAAAATGTTAGAGTGGAATTCTTCCACTCAAATTGCACCAGTGTTCTTCAGACACTTGACCACTGCCAACTTTAAAGTACACTATAGAAAAATGTTTGTACAACATTTAGTAACATTCACAGATGCAGGAAATGAACATTTCTCCATTAATGTACTCCAGGCCTTGGGATTCATTTTGGCTGGCTGTGAGCATGTGTCATTCTCAATAATTATGGAATGCTTCCATAAAGCTAGTCTTTTACGAGAAGAGTCCTCATTTTGCGAAGATACTGAAGATGCACCTGGCAGCGAGCAGTTAAGATTTACCAGAGTGGGTTAATTTTAAATACCTATAAACACTTTGATGATGATTTGACTGTATGCAGAGACAAAAGGATGAGGAGATTGTTGCTGATTTCTGTTGGCATTGCACTGCTCAGGAGGATAGAGCAATTACAAACGATGACAGTTCTGGTGACTGAGGAGACGAGAAACTTCAAACCCCCAAACTCAGCGATATGTTAAATGCAATGGGTATGTGCAGGCATTAAATCAGTGAAAAAAGTTGTAGCAAAAAAACTGTTAATATGCTGTTTTGCAAAATGAGGTATACACACTTTATGCTAGAAGAGCAAAACAAACCAAAAACATCTTATTTTTTAAAACCAGGGTCAAGCTCAAAATTATTTCTCTTTAATGTTCCTACTGTTTTCCTAAAGTTCTGCATTAAGTCAGTATACTGTACCACACTCTAGTATAATCTTTGTAACTAACTTTCAGCACTAAATAAATACATTTTATTTACAGTGACAATTTTATTCAAGTTTCCCTCTTCAACTGAAAATAAGTTTAAGGTGAAAAGTTCCAGTTCTTGTGATGTTTTATTGTCAATGTATTCATTAATAATGTCACAAAACTGATATATTAAAAGAATAATCAGTACAAATTATGTTGTTAACTTCTATGTCCGATATAACCTGTCTTTAATATTATTCTTGAAAATAGAGACAATAGATTTTAATAATTAATATGACATAATATCTAAATTTGAAAGTAATTCTGAGTTACATGTATAATTTGCTCTTCACCTTGATATCCCTATAACACAGGTTCAATAGTATTTGCTGCTACATACTAAATAAAGCACACTATAACACAATGTACGCAAGTAACATGAAGGAGATCAAGTTACTCAGGCGTTGGATGGAAGCTTCAACACTTGACTGACTTTGGTTCACTACGAGTGATTTTTCACAAATAATTTCCTTACATTTAATTAAATTAGAAAACATTTGGTAGTTAAGGCAAGAGTGGAAACTGTCAGTACATACCATATTTACTGCCATAATTCTCACACATTTTTCTTCAAATATTATGACCGAAATCTTGGATGCAAGAATTACGCCAATAATTTTATTGATCGGGAAATATATTACGGGGTAACTTCATCTCCACACAGTTTGGATGATGGCATAAAGTTAAGTATTGTATTGCAAGATGTTTTAAATTTGTTACATGATATTTTTAACAAATATGTTCAATTTTACTGCACAAAATTTCAGTTACGCTGATTTGTAAAGCCCATAAAGTATAAGGCAGTGTGAACCATGCGCACATCTCTACACGACTTACCATGTCTATTCATTGTTACTGCTTTCGGAATCAAGAGAAATGTTGTGACTCACCTGTACGTTTTTCCACAAATAGTCAACTTCACTTCTATCAAGTGCATTTGAGATTTCTATTTTCCTGAAACTTTTAAAAGGAATGACTAATGAAATCATGTTTCATGCATGCAAAATCTAGTCACACACAATTTCTACTGTTGGCCTATGTCTCTTGCCTCCTGGAGTAAGCCCGCGTACACCTTCAACCATCCAATTATGATACATTTCATGCACGCTGTCCTTTAACGACTTATTTATGAATGAATCCAATGGCAGATTTTACACCGCCAGGAATTACTACCAGATCAGTCTTCATGTCAGTCAACAGCTGCTACATGTTATCTGGTAAATGTCTCCGAAAAATTGTCCATTACATGTAGAGCCGGGAGTCGAAGCAATGACCTAGGTTGAATTTCTCCAAACAGTACAAATCCAATCACTTATGAGGGATACACCCATCTAGCCTTCCTCTTGGTGAGAATTGATGGTGGTGGTGATGGTGACGACGCTGATGAAGAACAAAAACATGCATCCCACCTGGAAGTTTAACCTTCGGCACTGTTTATCGTTCAAATATAACATACGGAAGTAGTTAGTTTCTTCCATCCTCAGTTACCACAAGCATGACTGTGCATTTTTGTTTCTCACTTCCTTCAGTCTGCACAATAATGCTCGATTTTCCCTTCTCTTCAATGGTTCAATTTTGAAGCATGTCAAAATTCACTGGCAGTGTTGCCTATTTGTAAAAACAAATACACCCTCTCCTTTCTCTTCCTAAATTGTTCAAAGTTCATAATTTTTTCATTGTAGTCTTCTGGCGTCTTGGTGCACTTTATAAATTCAGTCATCCAGCCTTTGCTGACTTTTAAATCTGAGAAACTGACTGATGCTTTGTGGCTACTGCACATGCTTTAAATTGCATCATTTCATGAGTACATATCCACTGCTACATAGAGCCTGAACATATTCCAACAGTTCAGCTTTTGGAAACTTTCCACCCTTAAAAATGCGTTTCTTGAAGTTCATTCTTTTTCTTACACCAGTACCGCACATTTAATTCAGACAATGGGAATTTATGGCCTGCCGCCCTGTTACCGTGACATGTGTTACTATGTCATGAGGCAAATGAGAAGAGAGGTAAGAGGCCAGACAGACCTTTACACAAAGCATCACACTGGTGCCAATGACCTTGAGGTAACTCGTTATCAGAGGAGTCAAGAAAGGGCTGAAATAAAGATGATTTTTAAGCTTCAGAGAAGGAGATATTCATAACACAACCAATATTATTGTTGAATGGGATGCATGAAATATGCTGGGAATAATTTTTCTCCATTTCATCTTTGAGAAACTGGGGTGTGTGAAATAAACCAGGGCAAGAATTACGCAATTAAATATAGAATTGGTAAAGTCAGTTTTTATTTTTTATACTCTGAGGTGAGATTCAAACTTCAGTATTCTCCCAATCTGATAATATTTGGTTCTGCTTTGTGGGGTTTCCTGGATAACTATTAAAGATATTAAATTACGACAGGTCTAAGCGTGAATGCAGAATATCAGCTGTATGCACATCAAACTTCAGTGCAAAAAATGCTAAGAAATCTAATAACAGCCAAATATACTGTACATTTATAGGAAACAGAAGGAGAGCAATAATTTACCATGTAATTAAGTGGCAACAGAGTGTATATAAAAGAAACACGAGGGTCCAAAATTGCTTGCAGCCTTCATCAGTGAAAGACACAATATGAATAACAGTACATGCTCTTTGAGGTAAAGGGAGGAGGGTGATATGCCAGACAAGAGAATGAAAAAAAAGCAGTGGTTATCTAATGTTAAAGTTGAATGCTTCCCTGACCTGAGCACCAGGTGGATGTCCAACATCGAAATTGCTATGGATATCCAACATCGGAATTGCTAAGAACAAGAGGAGGGAGGAAATGTTTAAGGACTTGAGCTTTGACTCATCAAATGTGGTTTGATGGAGCTGGGTGTAAATGAGGACTGGAAAATAAATGTTATAGGTTTTTCAGTAGGTGATGTTGAATGAAGTGCAGTCATGACAATTTAGTATGGGGTACGACTTGTTAGTGATACTATTGGTAAAAGTGGTGTTGGGTATGAGTAGATTAAAGGTCTTGCAGTAGTTGGGTTCAAAGGGAAGAGTCAAAATAGGGTGGAGGTTGGTGTGGTTTATAGCAAGCGAGAATGCTTTTGATGTTTGGTACGTGCCTGGATGTGACTGTGGACCCTTTTGTAAGATCATGGATGAGAATAATGATTACATAAATAGGAACACAATGATATTCCAGGTATCAGAAAAGGAGACATGGACAAGGACCTGTTGAATACTGGATCATATTCCCCATCTAAAGAAGTTTGCATCTTGCTTCAGAGAAACTCAATACATAGGGTAACCTCTCCCAACACTGGCCGCCAAGTGTTCTTTCAAAACGCCGCTACATGACAGGTGTTCACTGTGTCTGCTACTTAGATGCAATGACAAAGGGATGCCCTTCAGGATCTCTCACATCTGTGTTCAGTTGCTTGAGAGCTGTTGCGATAAGAAGTGGTCATTGTGTTTTCAGTCTGTACTGGATAAACTTTCAGTATTTGTATATCAATCCCTGGTGAGCTGATTTCCATTTATTCATATTTATTTTATTTGTAGTTAGGTAAAGTATAGATAGTAATCGTAACAATGATACTGGAAGACATGTGATCAAATTTAAAAAATATACATGTTGGCGTGTATGTTGCCCAATACTGGCCACATGTCATTTCCCCCAGTACTGGCCATAAAATTAATTAATCATATAATTACAATATCAAATTTTCTTGCTTTCCAGAACTATTTTATTGATAATGGAAGAAAACCCTGAAGGGAAACGGTTACCAGAAAACATGAAAGAAGCAATTCAAATGGTTACGGACAGAAAATTAAGCATCAGGGGAGCTTCAACACAGTATTCTATTTCAAGAAACACACTGGGAAATAAAGTAAGAGCAATAAGAACTGGTGACAAAGTGACTGTGACTCATCTTGTGGAGCACCTAAAACACTTGGACAGTAGATTAATGCCAATGAACAAAAAATAGTTCCTACAATTTTATTTTGCAATGGCTGAGCATCTGAACATTACTCATCAATTTAATAAAGATAAAAGAACTGCAGGACAGAAACTTTACCATGAATTTATGCTCCGCCACCCAGAAATGTGTCTCCGCATTGCAGAATCTATAAGTCTCCAGAGAGCTGTCGGGTTTAACAAAGCCTCAGTGGGCTTCAGCAAACATGAGGAGCTTCTCATTAAATATAACTTTAATCCTTTCAATTGTGATGAAACTGGTATCTCCATTGTAATAAAAATGTAAGCAAATTTCTCACAGTTAAAGGGAGAAAGCAGGTCAGCTGGATTACATCAGGGGAAAGAAGAAGGAAAATAACCATTTTGCTATCTATTTTCTTTTTGCTATTTGCTTAACGCCGCACCGACACAGATAGGTCTTATGGCGACGATGGGACAGGAAAGGTCTAGGAATGGAAAGGAAGTGGCCGTGGCCTTAATTAAAGTACAGCCCCAACATTTGCCTGGTGTGAAAATAGGAAACCACGGAAAACCATCTTCAGGGCTGCCGACAGTGGGGTTCGAACCCACTATCTCCCAGATGCGAGCTCACAGCTGCACCCTCCTAACCGCACGGCCAACTCGTCCGGTTTGCTATCTATTAACGCAACTGGCAATATGTTTCTTCTTCCTCTAGTGGTATTTCTCAGAAAGAGAATGGCTGAAGAACTGAAGGAGGATGCACCTGAAGGTACTATATTCTACGCTGAGGAGAGTGGATGAATTACAGCTGCAGGATTCCTGACATGGCTCATTACGACACGATCCAGGGGCTGCAGCCTGTGTTTGGTATGAGGAGGAAGACTGATCATGTGCACATGATTTTCTTTAACATATAGGACAACTATGAGGTCTCATGCGAACTGTGGCCGTGCAAAACAGGAGAGCTCGTGTTTCTTCTGATAGACTGACTTTATGAACCAGCTTTTACAAATGTGGCCATTGCGTTTAGGAAATTTGTTGTGTAATCCACTGAAGTTTTATAATATTCTGATTGGACTTTTCTAACTTTGTTATGTAGGATTATTTGTTTATCGTATAAAATTTGCTTTATGTATTTTTATTGTTAATTAAAGTTTTATGATGTCTCACTGAAGTTTAAATGCGTATTTGTAAGGTATCAATCCCACATTTTTTAGTAATACACGAATTTGTAAGGATGGCCGATACTGGGAAACAGTTTTTGTAATTTGAAGTGTTGTACGAACTCTGTCTTTGTTGTAATGGACATACACACGCATTTTCTTCATGTCTACTCAAGGCAATTGTAACAATACTGTATTAGGCCTCTTTTAAGTTCATCAGTTTTATTGCTGACCATTCCATTTATAAATAATAACAAAAAATTACTAGGTGGCTGATACTGAGAGAGCTTCCTCTATAAAAAGAAATAATTTTTACCAATATGTCCTTTACAGATATTAAATTCAGATATATTTTCTTGCTTAAACTACCAAATTTTATCCAATTTCAATTCATGCCATCCAACAGGTTTTGCACCACTGTCGCAATAGAATGGCAGGATAGGAAACAGACAGACATAAACCCACTACAATTTTATTTATATTTAAATTTCTTCCTTTCTATGATGCACTATGTAGCAAATAAATAATGTGCCTGTACTTTGTATAATCCAAGAACATTTCCAGCATCTTTTATAAGATTTCATCTAACTAACGCGCTTAAAGCAGGGAGGCTACACGCGACATAAGTTTGGCATATGCAATTGCCACAGTGTAGAGTACAAACTCTGTGAGTTTGGTTTTAGTTTATAAGGGAGACTCTGTACATACTAGTTGTAGTGCCAGTTGTTAATGGGACAATCACTTAGCATGTGCATGATTACATTTTTGTCCATCCCTCATATTATTCCCCAGATTCTAAGGCGCATAAGTGGGAATGCTTCTCCCTACCAGTGGCTTTCAGTGACGTACTTGCTTTCTTGCTCTCTGTGGTCTTTTGCAGATTTGGTTTTTGTTTGTTTGCATTATTGATGATCTTGATTTGATCTCTTCCTTCTGGTATGAAAGAAAGCCATGAATCATGTTCATATTTAAAAAATCCTGACAAATGTATAAAGCCTTCAAAAGATTGCCGGAATGATCTCCATAGCAACCCTCTTTACAGTCTATAGAGTTACTTACCGGACTTATACTTTCACATGACTGTCATCAATATTTCCCTTATTTTTCCCTGTATTGGAAAAAGGTATAGAAAATGAATCTAAATAAATGTTGCCATGAACTATTTTTGAGTAAAGCCAACTGTAAGAGACTTGCATTGAGTTTTATGCTATAGGCCCCTTCTGAAGCATGCCTTCCTGCTGAAATGGCTTTAACAACTTATATCTAAGATCCTACTTGACCTTATTCTAATCTGAAATACCAAGTTTCAATAAAATTCATCCATTCCTTTTCCTGCAATGCCTTAACAGATCCAGATAGAGATTACACTGAACTCGACAAAGGTCGTTATGACATCAGTATTTATTCTTGTCAAAATATAGTATTAACCAACTGGAATATTGCAGAAAAAAGCAGTGCTGTCATATGAAATGCCAAATGAACTGAAAAATAGCACTTTTTCACGAATAGCTTACTGTGTTGGCTTTCTAACAATGCTAAGTTCCAGAGCTGGAATGATCCAGCTACAGACAGGGGTGAACACTGCTCCACTGTTTTCTGTTAAGTGTGCAAACTCCCCATTCCTATCCATTCCTATCAGTGCCTCATTGCAGGGATTGAATAGCTGGAATACTATGATGAACAGTGTGTCACATTCCGGTAGTTATCAAAAAACAGGGAATGACATGCTAAAAAGCAAGTTACCTAACTCTCCAGTTACAGTACTTACTTCCCGCCAATATTCACACAGGCTGTTCTACTTGGGTAGGTAACTGCCTTAGCTCATGCAGCACACAGCAGTAATGACATCTACAGAGATAAATGACAGCAGAAGAGATTAAACATATCACAACAAGCAATAGTCAATGTTATTGTTGATCAATTTTATGGGTTTTCGATATTGTAGGCCTTCACGTTTAGTTTTCTTCTGAATCTGTGATATTAGGGCATTCCATATAAAGGGAGTCGTCCTTCTTCCTTTCATGACTCCCTCTTATCTTATTCTTCCAGCAATCGTTCCTTCACAATTTTTTTTTTTTTTTTTTTCTCATTTTGTTAGTCATCTTCCCTATGTTACTTGTAGGTATGGCCTAATGATCATCCAGTTTTTCACCTTAAGACAAAATTGACCACCACTGCCAATTAACATGATTGAACAATATTTCCATGTCAGTGATGCTCGGCATTGATATGGACCCTCCATAAACTTTTTGAAGTACTGGAGTTGTAATGAAATTTTAAAAATGCATTCCTCAACAAATTGTTTAAAAATCTTTATTGTTCATGTTGGAAATCAATATAAAAGAAAATATTTCACTCTGTACTGTGATAGTATTTTGAGGCAGACATCAAAGTAAAATAATGAAACAAAGTTCCTCTTGTGTCATAGTGTATGGTTATGCAGAAATTAATAAACACCACTCCACAAAATTACAAAGTCAGTTAGTCCTGTTTCGTTATTACACGTCAGCCTTCATAGGTGGGGTGCAATGCTGGACTTAGTAAAAAAAAGTTCTGATAATCCAAAAATTTGCCAATCAGAACAGGCCCCAGTCCCAATTAGTTTGGATTTAAGGTGGTTCACATACCAATAAATCTACAGACAAAGTGGTCTAATATTTTGGCCCTCTTAAATGCCAACCAAGTGTGTTAGGATTTCATAGCTAACTTTTTGAACTGGAGGCATTTATCTAATCAATTGTGCTTCTTACCTGATTAACATAAATGTAACTGGTTAAATTTTCACTGCTAATTTAAAAACTTTAAAAACCTTGGAAACATGCCATATTTAGTAGCTGATGGTGATTCAGACTTAAAACCTTCTTGTAGCATTTAAAGATTATATTTGTATGATAAGTGGTGTTATGCCAGAGCTGTGGTCTGCAGACTCTGAACTCATTCTTTGAACCAATATTTTGCACTTTTATTATACATTTTTTATCTCACTATCTATTATCTAATTCCACTACTTACAGAAAGTTTGAGTTTTATTAACTCAAGAAATGTGCAAAAATGCCAAAAACTCAAAACATTTGTTCATAAATTTTGAAAATTAAAAGCATTAATATACAGTATAGCATGTTTTAATAAATGGTGTTGGCAATATTGACCACAAAAGAGTGAAGTGTTTTGTTCATCCATTCATAATGGCTGTGGTTTGTTGTTCAAAACTGGGTGTATTCAGTCAATCTACAACCTAGTTTGTGAAGTGAATCAGCTGATGATGATGATGCTTGAAGGGGCCTAACATCTAGGTCATCGGCCCCTAAGGTACGAAATGAAACGAAATGTTACGACAATTTAAAAATTCATAATCCTCCACTGACCAAAATTCGAAAACGTGAGGACGAGGAATGAACGGATGGATATGAAGTTAAAACAATCAGTGGATCCGACCCGCAATGCCCCACATTCCCAGAAACTAGCATTAAACAACAGTATTACTGACCAAGGGACTGCTTCCAAAGCACAATACTGAATCGATGATGCTTGTAGTCGAAATGGGTCCAAAATCCAGGTCATCGTCCCCTCATAATGGTACTTATTGCTAGGAAAGTAGAACACCATGCTATTTGTCATGTTGCTGTACTAATCAAAAGTAGCGTAGACTTGCGGTATTCCACACATAATGGTACGATTCACAGGTAATGTAATGCGCACATGTAACACAGACCTAGGGTGTTTCGCACATTGCGGAGCTATTTACAGGCAACGCAAACCTATGGCGTTCCTCACATAAGTGGACTATCTCGTGGTGTTCTACACATAGTGGGTACTAAGCACAGGCAAGGCAGAACCATGGTGCCGCTCATATAGTGGTACGAATCACAGGTACTGTAAAATGCATCCTGAGCCACACACTGTTGCTACTAATCACAAACCTATTTTGTACCTAACATAGTGGTACTACGCGCAAGGAAAAGCGACCTATGGTGTTCCCTGCGTGATGGCACTAATTACAAGTACTCTCATGGTTCTAATTTGATCATCCCTTGATTGCCCCTTTTAGTCGCCTCTTATGACAGGCAGAGGATACCGTGGGTGTATTCTTTGTCTGCGTCCCCCACCCACAGAGGGTTGTGTGTTTGGTCTGTAAGAGGTATTTTATTTACCTCATGTAAGGCAGCAAGCTGGTTAGGACCCCCCTATCCGCCACCTGGGACGCGCCATGTGGGAGTTTCACCTCTCCCCCTGCTACGCCAGCGTAGTAGATTCGTGGAGTAAAGTAAAAAGTGTTGTTTGTTTATGTGGTTCTCACAGCTAACAGAGATCAATTTCTCCATAACAGAGTACTGTAATATATAATGACTGAGGTTAGAGGAAGACGAGGGACCATGTTTCAAAATGTAAGACTGACAATATTCTGAGAAAAGACGCATTTGAAATAACTACAATGTTCGAACATGCAATATAAAGTTCAGACAATTTTATTCTCATTATTTTCTTTGAACTTCAACAACATTGCAAAATATCACTGTGTTTGAGGTGTGGTTCAGTTCTGTGGTTGAGTTAGGCCTGATTCTATGTTATGTCTTTCAAGCAGTTTTGTGTTTGAATCAATTACTGCCTTCAGTGACAAGCTGAAAGGTATTATTCCATACTACATACAGATTTCTCTTTTTTCTCTTGTCTTATAGATTTAATAAATTTTTTAGATGGTCATCCAATAGGATAGCAGGCACTAGTATTCTCTAATTACAGGCTAATTCTCAGATCTACTGGATTTATTTTACTTATTAGATATTAACTGTCCAAAATGTTAATACTGTAAAATGTAGAAATTCATGGTTGCTCACTTTCATCATTATTATTAGTGATTTAAGCCCACTAGGGAGCGCTTATGACTAGTTCTCTTTTGGATGCCCACTTTCCTTCCCAATACCTCTCAAATCCTGCTATTAGTTTTTTCTTTCTTTCCTGAGAAAGAAGTTTGGGAGATTTAACAACTTTTGATAGAGAAGACCACAAATTTACAAAATTTAGGACAGTATGAGAGATTTTCCTCATGAATTTTCCGGAGGATAATCTTTCAATTTTTTCTGGTCGTCCATGATGCCTTTTCTGTTCATCAGTAAGGTCTTCGCAGCATATAAGAACTGGGGTCTGACAACAGTTATGTAATGACATATTTTGGTGTTCTTCGAAATCCACTTCTTGTAACGATTTTGCGACAGTTGGTATGCTGCGCTGAGTTTGGCACATGTCTAAGATGGAGGTTCCGTCTCTACCACTTAGGATTGCAACGTCATCTGCGAAGGCGAGGCTCCTGATCTTGATCTTTCTTGTTCCGGCTCCAATGGTAACCGGTTTGATTCCGAGATTGCTCAGTGTAAGTTCCCAGATCTTTATGATTTTGTTTAGCACCAAATTGAAGAGAATAGGCAAGAGGCCATCTCCTTGTCTCACATGAGTTGTGATCTTGAAACTCTGAGACGGTTCTCCTCTGAATTTTACCTTTTTGTCTGTAAGAGTCTGTTTAATGAGGGTGCGTGTGTTGCAATCCATTTCTCGTTCTCGCAACACTGAGAAGAGTGTCCGGCGGTCAATGCAGTCATAAGCCTTTGTGAAGTTGACGAATACCACGGCGATGTTCATGCCCCTCACAGGTTTAAATTGGAGAACAGTTTTCAGGTTGAAGATCTGCTCGGTGCAAGACCATCCTCGCCAAAATCCTCCCTAATATTCAGCAACTGTGTGATCACACTGGCTCTCCAGATTGTCCTGTAGAATCCCGATAGAAGTTTCTGGAGTTGTACTGTCTGAATTCTTCATCTGACTTTTCTAGCCTTGACCAATCACAACATGCCTTCACGCGCCTAATGGTAGACTATTGGTAACAGCGGTGTATTAGAGATGTCGTCCAGTCATCAGGTATCCTGCCAGTCTTGACCGATCACAACATCTCTTCACGCGCCTAATGGTAGACTACTGGTAACAGCGGTGTATTAGAGATGTCTTCCAGTCATCAGGTATCCTGCCAGTCTCGACCGATCACAACATCTCTTCACGCGCCTAATGGTAGACTATTGGTAACAGCGGTGTATTAGAGATGTCTTCCAGTCATCAGGTATCCTGCCAGTCTCCCAACAGTCAATCAGGATACGGTATACGACCTCTGCGATCGTAGTTCCGCCCGCTTTAAGCACTTCCGCAATGATGCTACCTTCCCTGGGTGCCTTATTATTCTTGAGGCAGTTGATGGTGGTAGTTATTTGCTGAAGTGTAGGTGGTTCAGATGAGAGACAGACATCTACTGTGTCTACTACAGATAGTCTTTCCTTGGGCTCTTGGCAGTTGAGTAACTGGTCGAAGTAGGCTGCCAGAATTTGCACATTCGCACAGTTACAGGTAACCAACTTCCCTTCTGGGTTCTTGAAGTGAAGTCATGGTGGATTATACCCTGAGAGCTCCTCTTTGAAAGCCTGATAGAAGTTTCTGGAGTTGTACTGTCTGAATTCCTCATCCGACTTTTCTAGCCTCGACCGATCACAACATCTCTTCACGCGCTTAATGGTCTTGCTTGACAGCTTTTGTACCTTTGTGAAATCCTCCCAGTCTTCCTGTCGGTTAGTCGAATTCCATTTTGTCCAGGCTATAGCTCGCTCGTCGACTGCATGGTCACACTATTGACTTCAGTTGGTTCCAGTCATTCATCTCTCTTAGCAAAATTTTAATATCTGGTCATAGAGATCAGTTTCTCTGCTATACAGTAAAATAAAAGAGAAGAACGAAACCGACACACATTCATGGTTTGTATGTAGCACACAGTCATCTGGAATTTTTCCCTTGATTTTACCACTAAATCCTACTTATTCATTACTGTTCTTTAATGAGCTACATTTCATACAAATATATTTTTGACATTAATTCTTCATTTAAAGTTAAAAATTTCATGATTGTTCCATACTGAATAGAGAAATATACAATATTAAACAGAAGGAAGGATCAAACTTTCAATACTCTGTTTGTATTGAAAGGTGGATCCTTCCTTCTATTTAATACTGTATACTAATTCTTCAATCATTTTTGTATTGCTGACAGACGTATATCTATTAATTAACACATTCACTCCCGTAGATGCTTTAAGGCATTTAAGAGCAGCCTATGTGCAGGACCGTATCCGAATTTAGCGCTAAATTCAAACTAATTCGTAGTTCGTGCTGAAAACCATAGATGGCATAAAAATGAACAGTTCCACACCCTGACTACCTGAATAGAAGGTACAGTCCAATGCTTTCTTTTTTTCTTTGAGTAAACATGTACCTAAGCCAGTCATGGTATTCTTGTGAGGGTGTATAGTGAGGTGAGTTATTGTGTCGCGATAACATGACAAATTGTTACCAACGGAGTATACGAAGTGAGGAAATTGAAGACATACTACTGAATGATGATTCTGGTGATGAACTCATCCCTGATTTCAGTGATAGTGAAAGCAATTCTGATGATGATATACCAGACTCTAGGCAAAGTGAAATTCAGTACATTCAAATAACTGGTAAGCATCCGTCTTATTGCCAGTCTGCAGTGAAGTTTACTGGCCGCGTAGGATTAAATGTTGACATTGAAAATAGCAATGAAATTATGTCTTTCGTCAAGTTATTTGTAAATGATGACTTCCCTGAATATGTATGCCATCAGCCAAACCTTTAGACGGAAAAATTATAAGTGCAGCACCGCATCCATTCAATAAATATTACATTTTTCAGACGTGGAAACCGGTGGATGTAAATGAGATGAAAAAGTTTTTAGGACTAATGTTTGTAACCGGAATAATTCAAAAACCAGATCTGAAAGTGTACTGGACAGAGGATGCAATTTTCGGCTCGCCAATTTTTTTTGAAAACCATGGCACGAATCCAGTTCAAAAACATATTGTCATTCTTGCAATTTAGTGACAGCAGTCATTATAAGGGGAATCCCATTCTTGAAAGGGACTAATGTTAGCTTGGAAGGGCCGCTTGCGTTTCCAAGTTTGCCATCCAGGAAAAATTACCAAGTATGGGATTTTGTTATGGATGGTGTGTGAATCCCCTGCAGGGTACACATGTAAATTGAAAATCTAGGTGACGCAAGTGGCATGAACATCCGGGACACTATATTTGACTTATTAGATCCCTACTTTGGCCAGGGGTATACAGTATACATGGACAATTTTTACAATAGTGCAGGATTAGCAAAGGAACTGCGTGAATGAAAAGCGGCTGTATGTGGGAAAATAAAGACAGAATAGGAGACTTTCTAAGGAATTCAGTGAGGCAGAAGAAATTGAAAATAGGAGAAATGACTTTGATAGGGACAATAAGTACTGCTATGTTCATGGAAAGACAAACAAGTAATTACCATGGTTTCAACTGTACATTCAGCAGAAATGACTGAAGTTCCGAACAGGTTTGGGAAAATAAAAATGAAACCTGTAAGCATCACTGATTATAGGGTAATGGCACTATATTTCGAACACCCTTTAATATCGAACAGTTCACACATCTCGTTGCAAAATAAGGATATCGTGAAGTTTACATAACATCTGAGATTTCTAAATTCACCCTTCCAAACTTAGCTTTGTGTCAATCGATATGTCGAAGTCGTTATCATGTTGGTGAGCGCGGGAAAGTCTCAGAACTTTGGAGGTGGCAGAATTTTGATGAGGCTCTTGTACTGTTACTAAGGTGCAGTGTCCCTGTGATTATCTGTTTTTGCCGGTAAAATAGTGTCTTCAGAAGGTATTTTTTAAATAACAGGTTGTGGTAACATACATACATGTTTATTAATTTCTTGTATTGTGAGTTTTCACCTATCTTGATATTTATTTCTAAAATAAAATACTGTTCGATATTTGACTCCCATTTTATAATATCGAAAGGACGTTCGATAAATGAGGTTCATTTAATACAAAAACAACCCTTAATATCAAACACCACTGAAAATTAATGGGTTGTTTATGATTTTTATTTGTAGTATTGTTTTATTTGGCGCCGAAGTCCGGATTTCTGTGGTCATGACTGCTGAGGTGTCTACCTGTAACTTGAGAGGGCCTGAATTTGAACTTCATCGGGTATAGTTAAATTTCCTTTACGATGTCGTGTATCTGTCTGATGCTGTACTTTGTTCTAATCACTTCATTTGATAATCCCGTCACTATCCAAGGTTTCTCGTCATCGGCAAATAATGTGGCGACGACAAGAGGGGTGTGTGGGGGCAGTTACCCCACACTCTTTGGAAAAAACCCCAATGTTATTATATTTTAGCTATTTAAAACTACAAAGCAGAAAATGATTGTTTTTGGAGTTCTTGCTTATTTCCTTAACTAGTGCTCAGAGCTTGGCTATGGTCAAAATTAAGACGCCCAACAGGGGAATTGTACCAAAAGCCAAAGTTAAACCTGTTGAACGGTGTCAGTATTCATTATCTGCCTTGACTGAAGCTGTTCAACAGGTTAAGACCAGTATGATGTTGCAAAGGCAGGCATCTAAAACATGCCAGGTCCCTTTAACAACGTTAAACGACAAACTATCTGGACGCCAGAAGATTCAGACTGCCCTTGGCCGGAAACCGTTCCTGAGTCCAAGAGAGGAAGAGAGCATTAGTGAATGGTTAATCAACATGGCTTAGAGAGGATTTCCGTTGAAGAAAAAGAATTTACTTGACACTGTTCAGCAAATTGTGCAGTCATCAGGAAGGAGCACACCGTTTAAGTATGGAAGACCTGGTAAAACCTGGCTCAAATGTTTTATGAGACGGTATCCTTCCCTGTCTCAGAAGAAGGCTGAAACCATTAGCAAGGGCAGGGCTGTTGTCTCGGAAGAGAGAATATGTGGTTGGTTTGCTGGACTATGGTGCTACCTGGAATCTGAGGATGTAAGATCAATTATGGTAGACCCAAGCAGGATCTTCAATGCAGATGAGACAAATTTTCTGTTCTATAAGGTTTCAGGAAAGTACCTTGGAGTCAGAGGGGAACAGCTTCAAATTATGGCAACCTCTAAAGAGGAAGAAGGCATAACAGTGCTCAGAAATTTCTGTACCAATGGGCGTTGTGCCCCAACAATGATCGTCTACAGCAACATACAACTTCAGCAAATTATCAAAGATATTGTTCCAGAGCCTTGGATCTACGAGAAAACTGAAAGTGGCTGGATGAAGGCCCCAACGTTTCTGAACTACTTTCAACACTTTAGGTCATGGCTAGAGGTAGAGAAAATTACACTTCCTGTTATTTTATTTTTTGATGGACACACAAGTCACTTATCCCTTCAAGTCAGTAAGTATTGTCATGACCATGGAATAATTTTGTACTGCCTTTTCCCTAACACCACCCATCCTCTGCAACCAGCAAATGTAGGGGTATTTGCAACTCTGAAGAGAGCATGGAAAATGCTCTTCAAGACGAGAAAATACGAACTCTTGGTGCACCGTTAACCAAGATAAATTTTGCACCCATGCTAAAGAAAGTTTGGGATGATGCTGTTCGGCCAGATATTGTGAAAAGCACCTTTCGTAAGTGTGGTCTCTATCCACTAGATCCCAATGCTGTGGACTACACAAAATGTGTTGCAGATATTTTGAAATCCCCAGTGGGAAGGCAACAGCAAGATAGTGACGAAGGCAGCCCATCATCCCTTTCCACTTCCAATGAGAAGTTAAAGTTTGTGCTTGATGACCTGGAGGAATTCTTGCTTCCTCACATTCTCGATAAGTTCAATGACAAACATGATGGAGATAAATAGAATGATGGTAAACCAGATTTGTATGCTTATTGGAAAAGTGTTACAACTCGGTACAATGTAACACGTGAAACAATATCGACTAATCAGAATGAAGCGATGACAGACAGTTCATCAGAAGATATGGTGATCAGGGAAGAGATGATTTCATGTGGAATGATGAACGTTTAAAGGTGTATGTACCTTCTCCCAAGAAAAATCTTCCTGCTGCCATCATTTTGAAGAGTGGAGTAAAAGTTCACAAGCCGAAAATATTGAATGAGCATGAAATTGCTTCGGAACTTGCTTGCTCACCCACCTCAAGTTGTAGCGACGATTTTTTCAAGGATTTTCTCAAAGTTCCTCAAGTACTAGAAAAACATCATCAGTTTAGATTAAGGAAAACATACGCGATATCTTCAAAGGAGTATTGGGAAGAATTTAAGAGAACGAAAAGAAACAAGGAAGACTAAAGACATGTTCTGCTCTATGTGGAAGGGTAGAGATAAGAAAAACTGTTTTTTGTGTCTCTCAGGATATTTTAATGTGTATTAATATTGCTTCTTCTACTTTTGTGATTTATATTTAAGAATCATTCTATTTTGCTCATGTTATTACAATGATATAATGTCTGAAGTAAAGAGATTTAAAATAAATATTTCTGTTCGGTATTTAAAACCTTACCGTTCGATATATAAAAATCATGTTCGATAAATAAGACCTCACTGATCGATATATAATGCAGACCGTTCGATATATGAAGGAATACAACTGTTGCATTTAAGAGCGCCTCGAGCCTACAAATTGTACATTTTAAAAGCCAGAACAAGCTAGTTGCAACCAGGGGATGTTCCGTTAAGGTTTTATAACTATTTCAGAGGTCCGTTCTTCACTTGAAGGAAATAATGATCAATAATTCATAAATAACCTTAAGTGTTCGATATATAGTGCCACAACCCTAATCAGTTTATGCATGGAGTGGATACAGCCTACCAGTATTTGGCAATGTATCAATTCATGGGAAAAACAGTGAAGTTGCCGAAAAAAGGTTTTTCTACATTTTGCAGTGTATATTTTTTAATGCATTCAGGCTTTTCCAAAAATCCAATAACTCAAAAATAACTTTCCTGACATTCACGCAAACAGTAAGTAGAAAGTTCTTACAAGACAGTGAACATAAAGAACAATCAGAAGCCGCGAATATTTCTGTGTCGCCGGTCCCATCTCAGTCTTCAGTAGGCTCATCAGCATCTATGTGTAGTACATCGGTGCAGCCCCTTAAGCGAACTCCAGCTAATTATCTACCATTTCGACTTTATGGCAAAATAAAAGAATATGTGTTTCATAAATTCCCAGGCATGAAATCAGACAATGTCCCAACTTGATGGTGCAGAGTGTGCACAAAAGGCAATGTCCGGCGTGAAACTGGGTGGTTCTGTGGAAAGTGTGGTGTGCCTCTCCATCCAGGGAAATGTCAAACCCGGTACCATAGCCTCAAGCACTACTAGTAATCATCCCAAAGTATGTTGATATTTCCAATATTGTACGTACAATTGTTTTCATACAGTAACATTTAATGTAAAATAGTGCACTATAGAGATGAGGGGATGTAAAAAGGCTGGGCTGGAGGTTTAAATCACCCGCTGAGGAGGTGGTAGTCAATGTGTTAAAAGACCCTGAAAAGAACTTCCATTATTTCTTTTTAAATCCTCCCCCTTTCTCAGATTTCAGTGGTTTTAATTTTTAGTCTCTTGAGATTGTAATGATTTATGCCCTCTCATGTTCTTGATCACTTAGTCAATTCTATTTATACATTCAGTCAAGTTTTTGTCTTGTTTTTTGTATTTTTCTGGTGTTAAATTTGAATATCTGGTCACAGAGTTCAGTTTCTCTGCCATACAGTAAAATAAAGCAGAAGAATGAAACCGACACACATACAGCTTGTATCAACATCCTCAATGAACTGAAAATTCAAATCAATTGCACTATATGACATACAGAACAGCCTTTCTAACCAAATGCCTTCCTCAACAAGACAAGATGACCTGTTGGTGAAAATCATGTTGATATCAGATTCAAAACATCAAGAGTTCTTGTCTTAGAAGTAAGATGCTGAGGACAACTTACTGCTCAATAAGTGTTCTTTAAGTGTTCCAATGAGGTAATTCAATTACTGTCAAAATCAACAAGTGTCTTCTTCTTCTTCAAGTTACTTTCCCCACACGTACAGGAACTTCTATGTGCATCTTGTTAAACCACTTCAACATGGTGAACAGCATTATCTCGTCATAGACTGACTGTTTTCAGATCTTGATTTATAGTATTCCGTCATTTTTGTTTGGGTGGTCGACAAGGCCTCGTTCCGTTGACCTAAAGATGGTGTCATTCCTAGTGAGTTGCGGTCATTTATACATCCTGCAGGTGGGAATCTATGAATCAAAGTTGTCCATAAATTTCAATGCAGCAGTTTCCAGGTACTCAGTTTTCAGCAGGTCCTACAGTAAACCAAGCATTGAAGCATTTTCTTGGTGTAGAGGAACTGTTCTGCACCTCTAGAGGTAGCCTAGCACTTGGTGTTGAACAGTGCAACATGTCTTACAATAGTCTGATATATCTATTTGAAACGTGTCCAGATTAGTCACAAAGGACTCCTGTGATTCCTCTCATCTAACTTATCCACGATGCATTTATCTTCACTTGTATTATGTTGTCCTTAGTATGATGATGATGCTGGTTGTTTAAAGGGGCATAACACTGAGGTCATTGGCCCCACGTCATTTATACATTCTGCAGGTGAGAATTTATAAATCAAAAGCTGTCCATAAATTTCAATGCAGCAGTTTCCAGGTACTCAGTTTTTGGTAGGTCCTACAGTAAACCAAACTGATTCAGTGAACTGCACCATGCTTCCAATTGGTCTTGTATCTTCTCCAGTAGTAGAAACAAGGAAGGAGCTGAGGGAGGAGTAGGAGGAGATTAACATAAAAATAAGGTTTCCTACGAAGAGCTTGAAGACATTCTTCAAGAGAGCTGCTTCTGACAAATACCACTAAAATATTTTCAGTGATCTAAGAAAAATGAATACTTTCCTCAACAGTACAAGATGACCTTAGTAAAATTAACAATACCTGTTGGTGACAATCATCCACTAGGGGATTTCACTAACATTTAAGAGATGATGATGATTGTTGTTTAAAGGGGCCTAACATCTAAGGTCACAAAAGCAATGTGAACATTTAAGAGACAGAAAGTATAAACCTAACACATGACTAATGGTTCCAAGAATTATTGTTTTTTAATAATTGAAGAATTAAGCTAAATACTACAAAGCAGAATACAAAAGCAATACTACTGTTAACTTCATGGATACTTCACTCACCCTTTCAGTTCCACAATCTTGGTATCACTAGAAATAATTTTTCTTCCTCCATTAAGTGGCCAACAAAGAAAGAATTTGTTTTAAATACTTCAGAAAAACAAAAATTAACATAATATGAGAAGTAGGACAGAAGGAATGAAGCAGAGTTACCAATATGTAAAGCTCCAGGACACGAGAGCATCCAAACACAGAAATATATATTTACTGTAATAAGACAATGTTTTTTTTTTGTTTTTTTTTCAGTGCTTTGGCCATCCTCAGTAAAGGTAAGAGGACAAGTGACAATCATTGCTGGTAATCGTCATATCTAAAAGGTCATTTACTAGCGGAATCAGGAAGTTCTATCCTGTGACCACAAGCAGAAGGTGAGCAAGGTGATGCCACAGCGTACAGAAGAAATAGTGTGCCGACTCACTTCTCTTGCAAGGGCTGGCCGCAGTGTGCCGCTAGTGTATAGATGGGTTAGGCTGTGAAACATCACCCACTTCCACGTGCTCTACTTCATGACCATAATGACTGAAATCCATCAATATAATGTACCAGAGACGCTGCTACGATAGAGCTGAGTTGCCAGTTGAGGTCAGCTTGACATACCCATAAATGGTAATGACTGGAATGAGTCTATAAATAATGAAGTTATAATCAATCTGACATCATCAATGTGAATGCCATGACAACATCTACGAGCTATCAAATTTTTAGAAAAATCCATCCAATACATTGGAAGTTACTGAAGTGAATAAAACTTTTACTGTTTAAAACTGTAGGTACCACTCAGAGTATAAAAGGCGAGCCAGCGAGGCTAGCAGGAGGTAGTAATAATCCATAGCCTCACCAGTATGGTTGGTGGGTGGAGATTCTTCGACGTGAGTTAAGACGTAATTATGTCCGCCCAAAACTTAGTGTCTTGCAAATTACGAAATAATACTTAAACTTTTCAATGGTCAGTATCTTTTATGGAAGTGGAGTATTAGTGTTCTGAGGAAACTTAGAATATCTGCAGAAACATTCGAACTTGTAAAATTTCATGGCAATTTATTGTAGGACATCGAATATTTCCAGTGCCACATCTGAACTTGTGCTTTTGTAATAACTAATTGTGGAGATTGAATATTTTCCAATGCCATCTTAAGGACGTTGTATCTTTGAGTTGAGTGCATTCGGACTTGTGTTTTTCTCATGCAGAACTGTTAGTAAGTGTGCTAATTTATCTTGAACTTGGATAATTACATAACCAGTGAATCTTATGCCATATTCAAACTTGTGTTTTCAACCACTAATGATGACAAAGTTACAGACTTGTCAGTTGGGGATAATATGATGCAAGTTGATTGTTATCTAAAATTGTTCGCGATCTTATGTTAACTTTTATTGCAATGCTAGTAAACATTCTCCATAAACCCTGAAGCTTATTACTAGTGAATATTATGAACTATGTGAATGGTACAATCTTCAGACTTGCATTGCAGTCGAATGCATAAACTTCTTTGTGTTCTTGAGTTCAATTTCCATTTCTGTTGAACTTGTGCAAACATTTCAAATTCAATGAGAATTTCATTTCATTATTTCTAACCTTTAGACTTGTAAATATTCTGTGTGTGTGTCAGCTCCATTAACATTTGATGTGTGCAAAGTTATTCAACCCTTCGAGGTGTCTTGAATCAATGGTTCAGTTTACTTAGTGAACAATTGCCAAACAAGGGATCAGTACTTTACAACTGAGTTGAAACGAATGCCATTTCTAATCACATACAGGGGACTTGTGTGTGTCATGCCTCACATTTACCAATTCTGTGTAAGACTGAACCCTGCAATGTGAACTCCCAGAACTTCAAGAAATTCTAGAACTTCCAGAAATTTGAGAGCACCTCATCGAGGGATTGGGCCTCACATTTACCAATTCTGTGTGAGACTGAACCCTGCAATGTGAACTCCCAGAACTTCAAGAAATTCTAGAACTTTTCCAGAAATTTGAGAGCACCTCATCGAGGGATTGGGCATGGTAGCTATCCAGGCCAGTTTGAGCAACAGCTCCAGGAGGCACGAGGGTCCGGTCAATTCCAGAAAACACCACCTCAGCTTGTAAACAAAGGTGATATAACTTTGCAAACAGACAATAACAAGATTTTAATGAAAATAAAATTCAATGAATTGTAAACACACTCTGTTCCATCCCCAATGCTTACTGTGCACCCCTAAAGCCGGGTATCGCCTGTGTGCGGCTATGTCCATTGCTTTGCCTCGCAAAGTCGATACTACGCTGCCTTGCGAGGCAAGACTAACACTGACGCGCTCGAACTTGGCGCGAGTCGAGCCAAATCGGAGCTGTCTTTTGTCCCGCAGCAAAGGGATTTCAGTGCGCTGTGTTCGTTCAGTTGAGATGGGTGTTGGGGTGGTTCTACCGCGGCAAAATGACAATGAAATTTGTTTAGCTCTGATACAGCTGTATAAATGTAAAGAGATCTTGTGGAATCCTAAAAGTGCTAGTTATCACAATGATGATGATGCTTGTTGTTTAGAGGGGCCTAACATCTAGGTCATCGGCCCCTAATGGTACAAAACGAGACGAAATGTAATGACAGTTTAAAAGTCCAAAATTCATCCACTGACCAGAATTCAAAACATGATGATGAAAAATGAATGGATGAATATGAATTTAAAATAAGCAGTGGATCCAACTCACAATATGAAAGTTAAAATAATTCCAAAATCAAACCACTGACTATCATCCAAAAAGATGATGATGAACAATGATTATGAACTCAAAACAATCAGTGGATGCGACCCGCAATGCCCCACCTTCCCAGAAACTATCTTAAAACAATAGTATTACTGACCAAGGGACTGCTTCCAAAGCACAATCCTGAATCGATGATGCTTGTTGTCTAAAGGGGTCCAAAATCCAGGTCAACAGCCCCTCATAATGGTACTTATCGCTCGTAAAGTAGAGCTATGGTATTTCTCATGTGGTACTACTCAAAAGTAGCATAGACTCACGGTGTTCCACACATTTTGGTACTACTCACAAGTATTGTACGTTGCACAGGTAACGCAGACCTATGGTGTTTCTCACATAATGGTGCCACTCATAGGCAATGCAAATCAGAGTTTTCCTCACCTAGGTGTACTAATCACAGGGGCCCGAACTATCCCATGGTGTTCCTCACATAGTAGGTACTAATCACAGGCAAAGCAGACCCATGGTGTGGCTCATATAGTGGTACTAATCACAAGTAACACCCAGACCCGTGGTGTTTCTCACATAATGGTACTAATCACAGGCAACGTAAGCCGGTGGTGATCCGCATATAGTGGTACTAATCATAGGCACTGTAAACCCACAGTGAACCACACTCTGCTGTTACTAATCACAAACCTACTGCTTATCTAACATAGTGGTACTACTCGCAAGTAAAGGTGACCCATGGTGTTATTCGCGTTATGGTACTAATCATAAGTAGTTTCATGGTTCTAATTCAATCATCCCTTGGTCGCCTCTTACGACAGGCAGGGGATACCGTGGGTGTATTCGTAGTCTGCAACCCCCACCCACAGGGAGGTAAAATGGATATATAAAAGTGATCTTTATAATGATCCATGACGCAGTGAGCAGATTTCAGGGAACGTGTAACAAGTACCGGCAAGAAAGTACCGTACTCAAACAATTAACTATTTTGAACTACAATATGCGTAAGTCTGAAGTTGATTTGAGTGATCAGTGCATTCGGTATAACTTGTCTGAACACAGAACTGTGAAATGGCGGAGAAAACTGTACTTCTATTTATTGCTTCTTCCTATGTCCAATGAATTTTGACTGCACAATTCAGTGCACAGGAAGATGATGAATATTACTGATTTTGTCATACAAACTGGAAGTGTAGGAAGGCTAACAGAATGGCATTTTATGTAACACATTCTTTCTACAATCAAGACGCATGCTGCTAGGATATGACAGGTTAGCATCATGAGAAGTAAGAAATCGAGCAGGGAAGTTTCTCGCATAAGGAGACATGCTGCCTGTGTGAGCAGTGCAGTATTGCGCTGTGTATGGAGGCACCCTTTAAAGTTTTTCACACGTAAAAACAATACGATTCTGTGTAATAATGTACCTTATAGTAATAATAATGGGTGTAAAACATGCTATATACTGGGTGAGTTGACCATGCGGTTAGGGGTACGCAGCTGTGAGCTTGCATCCGGGAGATAATGGGTTTGAACCCCACTGTCGGCAGCCCTGAAGATGGTTTTTCTTGGTTTCCTATTTTCACACCAGGCAAATGCTGGGGTTGAACCTTAATTAAGGCCACGACCGCTTCCTTCCCACTCCTAGGCCTTTTCTATCCCATTGTCGCCATAAAACCTATCTGTGTCGGTGTGATGTAAAGCAAAATTGAGAAGAAAAAAAACAACTATAAATTCAATCCATAGAGATGATGAGTGAAATTATACAATTTTGTGAACAGTGATCCTTTGTTTGACAAGTTTTATATGACATTTACGTGGGAAAAAACTCAGATTTGTGATTTGTTGGAAATAATTGTGTTTTTTAATTTATGTGTTATTGTAGAAGAAAAGTCCTTCAAAATGGTATAAATTCCATTAAAGTTTGTACTATACTTACAGCACAAAATAAATCTAAACATCGCAGAAAGTGCCTGGTTTTCAAGGACATGTACATAAATATGGTGTGGTAGTGAGAGTGTTAACCTAAAAAAGCATATTTTCCTTCTTACTAAGAAACTATTTGTACATTAGCAATGACTTGATTTATGTTTCTTTTTTCAGCCTGACTTACATTTTACTAACTCATCTGATTTCATTTTATCTTCAGCCTTCCGTCTTTTTGTTGGAACTTCATTTCGTACATTGGTCTTTCACAAGACTTCATCAGAACCTTTGTATATATCGGCAAGTTAGGGAATGTATAAGGAACTGCTCATGGTTTCACTTTCCAACACACACTGGGTATTTCAACCTTCTACTGTAAAATCTGCTTTTATAATAAACTCTTCAGTGAAGTGTATATTACAAACTCTACTTTTACCTAAAATTTTCCGGGAATCGTCTTGGCCCATTTTCCAACTCAACCTTCTCGTTGGATGTCCTGAAAAAGCATCTGTTATTAGCTTTTCCACCGGATCCTAATTTTCAGCCCGTGAACAACCATGCCAACGCGTCGATACTGTACTTTAATTAAAATAGTTCCTTAAAATGAACACTCCTACCTTTCCCCTTGCATTTACGCCCTCCTTTTGTGTGTGTGTTTTTACAAGAATATTTAATACTCTCTACAGAAATAACTACTACATACGTTTTAGATTGTGTCAGTTGTTGATTGTGGTTTAATGTGCACAAAACTATTTCACTCCTCTGGGATTACACACTCGAATTTACAGTAAGTTATATAATGTTCTACCAAGTTTTTACAAGTTTTCAGCAAACATACTACAATACTTGCTAAGACATGTAAACAGCAATTCCATCATTAAAAAAACACAACATCTCTTCACAACAAGATCAAAGAAAAATGTTTTGTTGGCATGTAACAAGCCAGCGCAGAACCAGCCTGTTTCGTTAGTAATGTTCTGAAGTGAAAGGACCGTAAACTCCTTGTATATCTGAATGGGAGTCAGCACACTTCTTCTATATGCTATGGCAATGTCTTCAATTGGGATTAGCTTTGTTAAGTATGGTAATTCTGAAGGAGGAGTCCCTGATGCTTCAGAATGAAAGTTGAGAATCTGCTGGTAGTGTGTGTCTGGCTGGAGAGCAAGTTGGTGTTTTCGCTCCAGTATATTACAATAAGACAACATCTTCTCATTCTAAGGGCACGCGGGACTGTTTTACTGTGCATCTCTGAGTACAAGCAAAACAATTCCGTACTTTTCTTTCAAATTGTGGTAAATTACTTCACATATATCTGGAATAATTGTGGAGGTTGTTCTTGCAGGTATTCTAAAACATTAAATTTCTGCAGCTCTCTCCCACTGTGAAAAATCTGAGAGAAACCAGCAACAAAGTCATTTGGCTTTCACACCCCTCTTGTTTTTACACTTTCTTTCACAGTTCTTTCAACATCATATCAAAGTAATCAGCGAGTGTGCGAATAAATCACTAGAATAGTCCTCCTTCAATCTCTAATGATGAAAGGAGTAAAGAAGAAGAAGATCTCATGTATCTCGGGCGTCAGTACGTCCTGCAGTGGAATTTGACATCTAGGTAAGTTGATTAGATAATTTCACTCTGTTCTTCACCTGATAATAAAAATGAACATATAAGCCTTATGCAATTGCCATATTATTAAGTACCGGTACTGACTAAACGAGGACTAAAAAAAGAAATTGAATTTCAAACTAAAATAAATATATACCAATATACATAAAACAAATACATCCTCATTAATCATTTTGCTCATTGCTGAGAGTCGTGACCTCATTAACTTTATCATTCCTGTATTGCAACTTTCAAGAGATGTCTCCATCCAGAGTGATCTTCAGCTTTTCTTAATATATACATCTCATAATCTGAAGAGGTAAGCCAGTGATTTTCTTCACTTGATCTCACCTTCTACTTGCTGTTTTTCCTCATGGTCTACTGCCTTCAACTTTGCCTTGCAAAATGGTCTTTTCTGAAGTCTGTTCTCCTTTTCTGAAATGTGGCCAAGGAAATGGAGGTAACATTCAGTTACATGGGAAGATAGATGTTCCTTGATGTTTAGTTTGTCTATAATGGAAGCATTTGTTGTTCTTTCTGTCCAGGGTACACGTAGTATTCTCTGCCAAAACCACATCTCAAAGGCATCAATTCGATTTTTGTCATTAGTTTTCATGGTCCAAGTCTAACATCCGTACAAAAAAGACTGAGAACACTAGTGATTCAACCAAGTATATCTTCACAGCTTTTGATATGCCCAGTTCAGCCAAGTCTTAGAGCAAGTTTAACCATTGGAGCTCGACCCAGGTCAATATGTTTTTTTCTCTCTTTTCCAAATAATACATACCTTACAAACACTAATTTCTTCTTACTATTTTATTGCATAATGGAGAAGAGCAATATTAAAAGTCCAAAATTTGTTTGGCTTTGATCTACAGTGAAATGACAGAATTACTATCCTTAGAGATGCAAACTTATCAGGAGATGAAGAGAACTATATAACTAAGTTTGAATAAACAATGCGTCATCTTTGAGGAGGTATTGAACAGCAAGCTATGGCCATCATAAAGATCCTAAGGGCTATTCCTGAACGTCTAGCATACTCTGCACATTTTTTATCAGTAACAGTTTAATTTGCCTCTCTGTATCCTTTGTACGGTGCTGCTTAGCTGAGGTGAAAGGCGTACTTCGTCCACCTGGAAGGACAAGGGTTCAATTCCCCATCAAGAAGATGAAAAATTTAGAAACAAGATTTCCACTTCTGGAGAGTCCCATGGCCCTGAAGTTTACTCAGCCTAAAAGGCAACCAGGCATACAGCTAACCACTCTATCCCACTTGGTACTGAGGTTACAGATAGTGGAAGTCTCTATCTTCCATTTCTCCAAGGGTCTCCATGGTTTTGTACAGAGATGACTTGCATTGGCGGTATACTTTGTTACTGGCTGAAAGTATACACAATGATTCTAATGAAACATTCTCTTGTTCTGGTAGAGAAAAGTAAACACAGGATTCCCTTATATTAGCTGTATGTACGTAAACTCGGGTAATCTAAATATCACTATTTAGATGGAAAGGTTGGAGTGAATTGTATAGTAATTTGCAGGTGTAGTTTTATAGGTTAAATATCTTTTTTTTTTTTTTGCTAGGGGCTTTATGTCGCACCGACACAGATAGGTCTTATGGCGACGATGGGATAGGAAAGGCCTAGGATTTGGAAGGAAGCGGCTGTGGCCTTAATTAAGGTACAGCCCCAGCATTTGCCTGGTGTGAAAATGGGAAACCACGGAAAACCATCTTCAGGGCTGCCGATAGTGGAATTCGAATCTACTATCTCCCGGATGCAAGCTCACAGCCGCGCGCCTCTACGTGCACGGCCAACTCGCCCGGTAGGTTAAATATCGGGCATATGATAAGGAAGTAGCATTTTCATGGAAGGAAATTGACCCAATGATTCTTGAAGCACTAATCCTAATTTAAAGTAATGCAATGGCAAATGAAGAAGAGCACATAATTTTTCTAAACTCAAATGTAAACCGTTTTCAGTGAAAACTACAGTACTTCTACAAAACCAGGCCTAATCTAGAGAGAGGGGGGAAAAGTACTAATTTTACGTATCACTGTTGTATGGTTTGAACTTGACTCTCATCTTACTCATGCTGTGTTAGATATCTTGTCTACAGTATAGACAGTACTTCAACTCCATCTGTCGGTAGCATTCAATAGTTTGTGGTACAGGTTTGCATATGTACTAGACTTCCTGTGCTCCCATACGTTTGCATGATATAATGTGCCAAAAATTATGAAATGACCTCCATATGTCAATGTCTCAACCACTATTCAGTAGCTCTAGTCTTATATCAGAAGAAGATGAAAGCTCTTTAGTTGACACTGGCTATGAAAACTTGCACCAGTACACCAATATAACTGTTATTCATCTGGCCTAGACAAGAGTATGAGCAGACAATCGGTTAGAAGCTACACATTTTGATTTACAGGGCAAAGCATTCAGGAAAAGAGAGGAAGTATCGTAATTGCATCATTGAAAGAATAATATATAAGGTTAAGTTAAGCAACCGTGTTGCTTTCATTTCCACTACAAGTCTTTGGGATTTGTTATGCCCGATTACGGTGCATAATAATCTTTCATGAGTTTTAACATGATAGGATAAACATTAATGAGGAGTTTTCTAGTTAATATTAAACAATGCAGAATCAAAAACTGCAATGAAGAATAATGGTTACAGAGCATGTTTATCAACACTTTTCAAAGTCAAATGATTCAATAATTTTTGGCCTAAGTATACTTGTACAGAACATCATTAAAACTTAACAGACATATGAATGCATGACTATTTAAATACACAAGAATCTTAAATAATAACGTTCCACTGTCTTGTTGAATAACATAAGAATGCAGTTACAAACCTATTTTGTGTACCGAGCACTAGACCTGCTACCAAAACATAAGTCAGATATGCCATTGTGGGTATGTACAGGTCTGGAGCGTTGATTTCATAACGTGGCTGAACTGGTTCATCCTGTTCGTATTTCACTGACCAATCCTGAAACAAACTGAAGAATTAGATTGAAAGTGAATAGGAACATTCAAGGTGTCCATTAAATTAATGAACATCAACCAAACAAGTAAGGTAATTTTTGAAATCTTAGGTTGAAGTTGTTGATAGAGTTAGGATTTTTAATGCACAATAAAATTTTAAAAAAATCTTTTATAAAAAGTCCAGTACTGGAGGAGCATATTTAAAGAAAGGTGAGTGATAACTGTGATTATGCATTTTTAAGTGCAAAACAATGGGAGTATCAGCCTGTGAGTCAATACCATCAAGTTCCACCCCCACCAACCACCAGGAAAAAAATATCAGTTCAGCATGGTCTAGCTGGGCGTGGTGTGGCAAAAGGTTAATGGGCTAACTAGCTAGCTGGATTCACGCTAATGGCAGAATGCGGTATTACACCAACTTGCATTCTATGCCAGAGTGGAGAGAAATGAGGACTTCATTAAGATAAGTTCCAAATTTGAATTTCTTAAGGATTTAAACAGAAGCTAAACATAAATGTTTTTAAATTTTTAAATATTTTTTTGTGTGATTTGATAGAATCTGATGATGTTCTTTCAAGAATGAAACATGTCATTCTGTTTCAAATGTTTCTTTTTCAGGTATAATTCTATTACGAAAGGTTTTCTTTCGCATTTAGTTTATAAATTTATTTATTCAAAAATTAGTTTTGGCAGACTGAAGAACCTGACAGTTATATATAATTTTTTTTTTAATCCAACAACATAAGAAGCAGGAAACAAAACTCTTATTTTTCATTAAAACCATCATCATATTATTTTCAGCATCTTTTCTCACTTCACTTTCTCCAAATGCCTGTACTATGACAGCCAGATAAATGAGCAGTTTCAATTTATGTGGTAGATTGCACATTTATCCAGACCTAGGGTTGAAAATGCATACAACGGCTTTTGTTTGTTCTTATCTGGGACTCAGCTGTAAGAATCAAGATGGCTGCATATCGTGATGATGGTTTGATGAAGATGCATTGCATGATGCTATAGAAAAAATAAGTTATTATAATGTAAACTATGCGTATGTATAAATCAAATCCAACATGTTATCTGTCCAACTACCAGAGAGTTTCAAACGATTTTCCAAGCTAAGAAGTTGTTCCTGCTAACTCTATGAGTTACTCGCAAGCATTATATTTTCGGGTGTACTTGGTAGCCATGGTCGTTATGACATCATTCCTTAATGGTTCCACACCGTGATTTGACTGTTCGAGTCCCATTCATTGAATTTATTTTTTAACATCTAGGTATTGGTCAGCAGGGTACTAGAGTTAGTGGTATACAATTCCTAATCACTAGAGTGGGTTCAGTTCCAAACCTCTCTGCAGCGCTCATATGGAGTGACGGAACATGACACTCATCACAGTGATTTGCCCATTAAATGGGGGCATTAAGCATTCTTTGACTTCGTAACAACCTACTATCAAGTATCTTTTTTTTTTTTTTTTGCTAGGGGCTTTACATCGCACCAACACAGATAGGTCTTATGGCGACGATGGGATAGGAAAGGACAAGGAGTTGGAAGGAAGCGGCCGTGGCCTTAATTGAGGTGCAGCCCCAGCATTTGCCTGGTGTGAAAATGGGAAACCACGGAAAACCATCTTCAGGGCTGCCGATAGTGGGATTCGAACCTACTATCTCCCAGATGCAAGCTCACAGCCGCGCGCCTCTACGCGCATGGCCAACTCGCCCAGTCTATCAAGTATCTACTCTCATGTGAGATAAATACTTGAAAGTTACTACTCTAACATTGTCTTGCAAAAAATAAAATAACTACTTATTAAATTTGCAACAATAAACTGAAGAATTACCTTTACAAAATTTGGTGGCATTGATTACGAAGATAAACTTTACTATCACTAGAATATACATCCTCTTTAGAGAAAAAACAAAATATATCATGTGGTAGGAATTATTTGACAAGAAATATAACTTTAATCTTACATGTAACATTACCAGTCTTTTTATTTTTAGTCTAATAATAGTCTAGTATTGGATCCTTATAATACAATTTTGAAAAAAAAAGATGCTAAACAAACAAAACCCCCAGGAACAGGTATACTATCAAGGTAAATTTCACTACATTTTTAGTAACCTTACTGCCAATGCAATAAAAATGTTACTACATCTTTTGCATGACAATACCATAGTTAAAATCCGTTGGTAGTATGTAACCTTTAACAGGTCTTCAAATAAAAAGAACATGAAAATTTGAAAACGAAGTTTCCTGTGTCTAGGAAACAAAATACCACTGGGTTTGAAAGAGAACAAGAGTTAAACAAGTGAGGTCAGACAGGAAAGATGAAAGTAAGGAGATTGGCACAAATATGTAAAAACAATGTCACATTCAGCTAGATGTTTGTGGTTGCCATTAAATAGTCCCAGATTTTGATTAATCATCTCATTATGATCATCTGCTCCCTTTCATTGTTTTCCAGGATCAGTGAATCATCCTTACATCTCAGACTGTTGATTGTTCTGGTGATAGCTGCCTTGGTGGATCAGTGGTAGTGTGTTCAACTCATGATCCTAAGTTCACAGGTTCAAACCCAGCTGAGTAGTCTATTTTTGAAGGACAATAAAAAATCTAGGCACTCCACATCACCATTGTTGGCATGTTAAAAATCTCTGGTGGCGTGCACTAGGTGTCGCCTAACAAATTAAATTAACTCAGTCATAATATTTGTTCCAGTTGAATTCTGCTTTTGTTGCTATACAGCAGCACAATCCGAATGTCAAAATTGGCAGGCACCACTTCAGAAGGCTTGCACCAAGGTAGCTGAAGCCATACAACTTCTTTCTTTCTTTCTTTCTTTCTTTCGTTTTGGCCAACTGTGGACCACGTTAATTTGATTTCAGCTGCTTCTGGCCTTTGATCTGCACCCAGTAATCCTTCATTCTTTCACTCTGCAACCTTCTTCTCTCTTCTGTCCATGGTGTTTGGGACTGCATACTAACTTTTTCTTGGAAACTCTTTGTGCTCTTTATTTTCGACTTGTAAGCTTCCCTGTTGCTTATTTCTGATCCTTGTATTCCCATTTCTGTTAGGTCCTTCTTCACTTCCCGATGCCACTGTACCACAGTTTTCCTGGTCTCGAAAAACCTTACCATCTGGTTGGTCAGTCTTCCCGGGTCCATTCTGTAGATGTTTCCAAAGAACATGGCTCTCGTCTTCCGGATGGTGTCCGAGATCTTTTCTATCTTGCGGTACAGTTCTTGGTTTGCTTTCTTTCTGTATGATCCATTGTCTGTTCTTAGGGTTCCCAGTATCTTCCTTAGAATTTTTCGCTCCACCAGTTCTAACTTCTTGACCAATCCTACCTTTATCAGGTTCAAACACTCAGCTGCATATAAGGCTTCTGGACAAATCACTGTCTCGTAATGTCTGAGTTTTGCACTGATTGAGATCATCATCTTGTTACAGGTGTTCATTCTTGGTTTGTATGCCAAGTTCATTTTGTTGATTCTCAATATCAGTGCCTCTTTCTCTGACAGGTTGTTATCTATCCACTCTCCCAGATATTTAAATTTCTCTACTTTCCAAATCCTCCCTCTCTCCACTGTCAGCCCCCTAGGTGCTGTTTCGATGTTGGTCATGTACTGTGTCTTCTCGAAGGAGATCCGTAAGCCTGCCTTACTTGCTTGTTCCTGGAGCTGGGCAATCTGGTTCTGTGCCTCCTCTATTGACTCTGACAGAATCACAATGTCATCCGCAAAGGCTAGGCAGTAGACTACAGTCCCTCTACTCTTATATCCCATTCGTATACCACCTATTCCTTGCATTTTCCTGCGCCACTCTCTAATGACCTTGTCAAGAACACAGTTGAATAGAAGGGGAGAAAGCCCATCTCCCTGTAAGTCCCCTGTTTTAATCCTAAAGGATTCCGATAGTATCCCCCTGAACGTGACCTTGGATGTTGTGTCAGTCATAGTCTGTTTAATGAGCTCTCTGGTCTTTCTATCTAGACCCATTTCTTCTAGTATACAGATCAATGTTTCTCTATCTACTGAATCATAGGCCTTCTTGAAGTCCACAAATGTGAGCACGAATTCCTTGTTCCTCTCTTTCTGGTATCCTGTGATCAACTTCAGGTTCAGGATCTGTTCCGCACGTGACCTGCCCTTTCTAAAACCTCCTTGATACCAATTTACGGTTCCAATTGTTTTTCTGCTCTATCTAGCAATGCCTTTGAAAAGATTCTATATGTCTATGGTAGTAGCGATATTCCCCCCAACTGCTGACGCCTGCCTTATCTCCTTTCTTGTGAAGAGGGTGTATTAAAGCTGATGTCCATCCATCTGGCAGCTTTTCTTCTTTCCAGACACTGTGTAGGATCTTGTCAGTTCAACGATAACTCTGTCGTCAGCATATTTCCAAAGTTCTGCAATAATTCCATCTTCTCCAAGTGCTTTGTTGTTCTTTAAGGTCTTGATGATTCTCGTGACTTCATTCACAGTCGGAGGGTCCGAGTCTGGGTTTGGTTCCTTGTGACTCTAGTCGAATTTCTGAGATGGTGGCTCACAATTGAGGAGTTTTGCGAAGTAGTCTGCCAGAATCTGGCAATTCTCCACATCACTGTGAGCTACTTTTCCTTCTTGGTTTCTGAAGTTGAGGCTTGGTGGATCATATCTACTCAAGGTGTTCTTGAATGTTTTATAAAAGTCCTGAGTGTTATTTTAAAAAAAAAATCCTGTTCGATCTGAAGCATTCCTTTTCATTCTTTCAGCCATACAATTATTATTATTATTATTATTATTATTATTATTATTATTATTATTTACTACTACTACTACTACTAACCTCTGGTAACATCTCTGTTTCAGTCTTAAACAACAGAATAATGTACACTACCACCAAAAAAGTTTAAACTCACCTTAAGAAAACTCAAGTTCTTGTTATTAGGCAATAGACTAGCGATATTTCAAATCAAAATAAAAAATAGGCATCCATTTATACAAACATATAAAAACACTATATAACAAACACAAAACAATCTTTATACTTCAAATAATGGACAACAATATATTTTAGAGCTACACTGTTCAAACTCTGTGCTCGTCTGTGTGTCCACTTTTTGCTCTGATTATTGCACAACAAATACAAGGCATTCTTTTGGTTATCATTTCAGACATCTCTGTGGTTAAAGTTCCCCATGCTTGTAAAAGGCATTGACAGAGATCTTCACAACTGCTGATAGAAGGTTTCATTTTGTCTTATGGTCAAGTTCATCTCACAACTCGATAGGTGACAAATCGAATGACTGAGGTGACCAAGTCGTAACTTGTAAAACTCCTCATGATTCTTTGTTTCTTACATACTTCTTGCATGGGTCTGAACATATGTTTTGGATCAATGTCCTATTGCAGAACAAATCCTCTTCCAATAAGCTGAGTTACAGATGGTACTACATTGCCTGTCAGAATGCGATGCTACTGCTCCTTCCTAACATACCGTCCACTTTCACCAAGTTTCCCACCTTATTGTTACCAAAACAGTCCCACACTATAATACTACCACTCCCATGCTTCATATTTGGTGTTAGGCAGCCTTCTAGCATTCTTTCTCCTGGACGGCAGTGGACATACTGATGACAATTTGACTCAAACTTTTTGACGCATCAGTTCACAGAGCATATTTCCACTGGAGAATGGTCCAATCCTTGTGTTGTCTGTCCCAATGAAGTCTTTGAGATTTATATTTGTGTGTTAAAAGAGGTTTATTGGAATATACATGTCCACACAAACCAACATCATGTAAACAATATTTCATGGTTGACACCAACACTTGTTCTCTAGTTCTGTTGATTTCAGTGCAGATGTCCACAGCTGTAGGGCTTCTGTTACGGTTGCTTACGATCACAATGTCTTTATCTTCAGCAGCAGTTTTCGTAAGACATCCACTATGTACTCGATATTTATGAGTGCTTGTCTTTTGTCTTCACTTCAAAGCAGAGCAAATGCCAAATTCAGAAATCCCTAATATTGCAGCAATCTGCCAGTTTGACCAACCAGCTGTCTCACTGGCACATGCCACAGCATACTTTTTCTTCACTAATACTAGCTTCCCCCCCAATTTCAGCAACGAGTCTATATCCTGAAAAAATTGGAGCAATACTGAAGAGATGTCAACGTTGGAAAACAGGGAAAGTATGTTGTATTATAGCTTATAACAGCTAACAATAGATCATTTCAACAACAAAGACAATACAGTCTTTTAAGATTCGTAAATGCTTTTGTATAGCAATATAACAGAATTCTGGCTGATGTTTTGTGTACACAGGCCAAAGATCATTTAATGTCTAGATACCTAAATAACAATTACCTAGCCTTACCATAAGTAGTGCCACAAAGTTTTTAATAAATTTCCACAAGGTGATGAAAGATATTTTAATAACATGATAACGGTAGTTACATGGATATACAAGGAACACAAATCGATTTTTCCAAATGGCTCCCTTTAGCAAGCAACAGTTCTGAAGTCTTTGAGACCACTCATCAATTACATTACGTAACACGTCAACAGGGAATTATTCTGCTGCTTTCAAATGAAAGTGCTTCAAACTGTCAATGATTGGGAGTATCTTCTTGCATACCATTATATGAAGCACAGACCAAAATTTGCAGTCAAGAGGATTGAGGTTTGGGCTACCAGAGGGCCAATCAGAGGTTGAAATGAAGTCTGGTACATATATTGCAAGCCATTGCAGAGTTGTCCGAGCCTTATGCGCTGGTGCCGAATCTTGCTGATAGCTCCAGTTGTAACCATGGAAGAAGGTGGTGTTGGGATTCTTGACCAGTCTCTCCAGCATGGTCTCCTAGCAGGCTATACTTTTGCTAATGAGCCCACCTGTTGGCCATGACCGTTAAGGCTTCAAGTCTACATGGTCTGATACCGTGGTTAGCCAGTTCAAGTAGCCTACTGTTGGTCAAAAAAAATTCACCATCAGAATGTTGGCTGGCAGGGTAAGAGAGGTGGTAGTATACAATTTCTAATCCCTAGATTCCGTGCCAAAAGCTTGGATTAAATTCTGAACCTTTCCAAAGTGTTCACATGGAGTGAGGGTATATGACGCTGTTGATGGTGATTTGTCCGTTGGATGGAGATGTAAAGCTTTGAGCAGACTCCTTGGTATTACTACACAGGAGAAGGCTATGTGCCAACACCAGGTTTCACCCTCTCCCTACATGATCATCCTACATACAACAACACAGGTCGCCCATGGGAGTCAAATAGAAAGACTCACACCAGGCAAACCGAACATGTCCTCGAACACACACTCCCGGCACTAAAAGCCATACAATAAGATAGTTTTGCTAATGTTTTCACCCCTTTTTCACAATAATGGAGCTTACATTGTGCCCTTAAAACTCACTCCTTTTCACACCACGACTGATTCAGGATGAAGGTCCATTTGCTGCAAAACAGTTAAGCAAGACCTCTGTGTTTATGAGTCTTTAGCACTTCAGCTGATTTCTGAGATGTTCTTTGTGTCGTTTATAAACTCGTATTCCCATGTCACTGCACAATATGCAGAACATAATATTTTTTAATATTTTCATATCACAGACCATCGTCAACTACCTCTTTAGCTTTCTTTTCACATGTGCCACCACTGTTTAACGGCTTCTGGAATGCGTACCATGCGTGGCCTTCCTTTCCCGGGGCGATTTTCCAGTTTCAGTTTCAATGTATCGCTGGATAGTGGGATACACAAATCTCTTGGAAATTTTCAACTTCTGGAGTGTCTTGAAAATCTTTTCTGCTGACTTGCCTACCTTATGCAGTACGATGACAACTACACGATTTTCATAATCACCCAATCTATTGTGAAAACACAAACAATGTCTTACTTCTGCAGTTCAACTAGAAATGACTCACGTCTCATGTCATATCTCGGACAATGCACTGCTCACTATGAACAGATGTACAGCCATAGTCAAAAGGTGTGACTGTATTTATGGTAAAACTATGTAAATAACATATCTTAGTGTGTGAAAGATCAGAAATCCAATAAATCTCAATTAAGTAAAGGCCTTACTTAAAAGATCCACATCTCTCTTTACCAAACCAAGAACAATTAAAACTTGTCAATATGAATCCTAGGCTCCCAGAAACTAGACCTTTGCCCAAAATACATAAAAAAGATATTCCGATTCGTCCGACTATCAATTGCCGAAATTCTCCCACGTATAAGGTCTCCAAATACATTCATAATTTTTTGAAAAGACATTACACTTTTAATAATAAACAACCATTAAGAAATTCCATTGACTTGTGTGACATTTTGCTTAAATTTGGCGTGCGTCCAAACCAGATGATGTGTTCGTATGACATAGTGAATTTGTTCCCGAATATTCTGACAGATACAACTGTTAATATCATTCATAATAATTTTTGTAAACACAGTAATCTTAGTAAAATGGAAGTAGAAGAATTCACTAGATTGTTAAATTTCGTATTAGACAATAATTACGTCTCATTTAACAATAATATTTATAAACAGAATGGATTAGCAATGGGTGACCCAATATCGGGCATCCTTGCCGACATATTTATGGATTCAATCGAACACAATGAAATAATAGCAAAAATTAAAGGAATTGATTTATGGTTGAGATATGTACATGATACGTTTGTAATCATAAACAAAGATGTCACTAATAGTCCAGAAATCGTAAATAAGTTAAATGAAATCAAACCTAATTTGAAATTCACGAAAGAGGACGAAGTCGATAACTCATCGAATTTTCTAGATGTGACAGTTACGCGTAAGGTTAACACTTTTGATTTTCAAATATTTAGAAAACCGATACAATCATCTACAACTATAAACAATTTTTCTTTACACCCAAATGACATAAACAAGCATCTTTTCACAGTCTGATTTATAGAGCACTTAGAATCCCTCTATCTCCCAAGAATTTGAAGAAAGAATTAAATTATATTAGGTACCTCGCTAAACAAAATGGTTTCAAAATAGAAATGATCAACAAATTAATCAATACAATTAAGAACAAGTTATCCACGAATCTGATACCAGAAAAAACAAAAAAACTGAGTATGCTACATTCATTTTTAATAATCCAGCTATATACCAGATTACTAACGTATTCAAGAAACATAATTTCAATATAGCTTTTAGAACTACTAATACTACCCAGTCCATATTCTTTAATCATAAAAAAGTTAATTATGATAAAAATCGTTATTTGGGATCAGGAGTATACAGACTCAAATGTACTCAGTGTAATTTTTCATATGTTGGACAGACTAGGAGAAGTTTTATGACAAGATACATGGAACATGTTAACGCGGAAAAACATAGGAAATACTCAGCAATGAGTTTGCACATAAGGGAGACTGGTCACAGATATGAATCCATAGAGAAAGACCTAGCAATAATTAGAAACATAGAAAAAGGGAGAATGTTGAACGAATTAGAAAGTTTTTATATCTATTTAGATCAGACGTACAATAAGCAACAGAATCTTAATGAAACCACGGACAGTAAAAGTATGTTACATGAATTAATGCCGAAATTATTAAAGTCAGTTAGTTCGAATAAATTTAGGATACCTAATATATTTCATTCTTCATACTCTAATACTCCTCCCATACCTACAGATATTAGGCCTACTTCCAGCAATACGGTTGACTCCACCCCTTTGTCAGCCTCATCACAATTGACTCCACCCATCCTCTCCTCCCTTCCACACTCCCCTATTCCTTCCCCTCCGAGTTCACTGCCGCCTCTGCAGCACAGTTACAACACCAGACTCAGAGCCAACAGAAGGGCAGCAACCAACACAACAGTAGATAACAAATAACTCTCAACTAACATGTAAGTCCTCATCTATTTCAATTTACGTAATCCGAATTCTCTCCTTACGTTCAACTTCTTAATTCATCTTTTCCTTCTCTTAGAGAAAACATTATTTCAGTATCTACTGACATTTGCTGGCAAGGTTTCAGCCAATAGTATTACCTACCGGTGCTAAGGACCACTTACAATTTTTCTACTGATGCTTCTGTCTCACTTCATGCTGAAGAATTTCATCAGCGACCTTGGACAGATTGTATTTATGACAATCATGTTTATGCTTGTGTTCACGCCCTCAAGTCATTGGCTTTATATTATTACCACTTTGGTTTTCCACTAATATTTTAGATGAACTGTTTTAATTAGAATTTTAATGGAAGAAGTTTTAGTCTCCGACAAGATTATAGTTTAATCATTGACAGTGTTTCCATTAGCATCTTTATATATTGTATCATTTTTCACATTTTTATGTCCTGAATTTTAATAACTGGCTAAACTTTTAGCTTCCACTTTTAATATTAGTTGTACTCTTGATGATTGTTTTTAGGCTGAAGATGCCCTTAATTGAGGGCGAAACATGTCCCATTTAACTGAGAGTCTATTTATGTAATCACTATAAGTGAAAATAGAAGTATTGAGTAGGTGGAATAAATTAAAACACCTTTATTGTTGTTGAACTGTAAATTTTCAATACGGACCAAAAATGAGATTTATAACATGTAACGGTGCTTATTCCGAAAAGTTAGGACTGCAAATTTCTTTCTCTCCTTTTGCTCTTTAATGAAAGTTGTTTTTGGTTTATTTTTCATTTTATTTATCATTCTATTAATAAATTTTTAGGAGATTTAAAGGATTCTATGGGGATTGTCAGAAGCCATATTTTATGAAACCTTGACGTTATCTGGGGAGCTGTTAGATTTTATTGTGTGGAAGCTGTTACTTTCACCTCAAGATAGTTAATAATAATAAAATCATAATAATGTTATTTGTTTTACATCCCAGTAACTACTTTTAAGGTCTTCGGAGACGCCGAGGTGCCGGAATTTAGTCCCGCAGGAGTTCTTTAACGTGCCAGTAAATCTACCGACACGGGGCTGTCGTATTTGAGCACCTTCAAATACCACCGGACTGCTCGAGATAGTTAATGGTCCTTTTTGGGAAAGAAATACTTTGGATCACGTTTTAATTCTGTTGTCACCGTCTGGTTAAAAAAAAATAAAAAAACGGTATCACAGAACACGATATCTCTGTTGTGACGGTGCAAGGTATAAAGAAAACAGATTGATAAGCCAAGTGATTTTTACTGTGGTTTGAGTATCCTTGCATGTTATGTATGTGAGTATTTCATTCCCTGTATCACCATTAGTTTGTTTTGTAATGCTAATCTTCAGACCGTTTCCCTCTGTTTTTATGTTAATAAACTTAATTCATTTATATTGACCTCTGCTCTACGTTATTGTCTCTCTGCTTTGGGGACGTGCCTTTTACACTTTGTTCATCAGTCTAAGATGCCTGGATTCAGCTCCTGGCAGTTCTTAGTCAGTTTCAATTGATCCAAAAAAGGTAGGTAGTATAAGTATCAGTTTCAAGAATACAGAGAATTTCACAAGTGAGTTTAAACTTTTTGACACTAGTGTATTATTATTATTATTATTAACTTTATTGGCCACATTGGATCACTTGAGTCTTCCATGTACACTTTTTCTTTGAAGGTTATACCGTTGGATTCTTCTTATCTGCCCAGTACTTCTTCATTCGTTCCAATCGCAGTATTCTTAATTCGTCTGAAATCTTTACAGGCCATATGTGCATCATTTCAGTTGAAAACCTGTGTTTCTTTTTTTTTTTTATTGCTAGGGGCTTTACGTCGCACCGACACAGATAGGTCTTATGGCGACGATGGGATAGGAAAGGCCTAGGAGTTGGAAGGAAGCGGCCGTGGCCTTAATTAAGGTACAGCCCCAGCATTTGCCTGGTGTGAAAATGGGAAACCACGGAAAACCATCTTCAGGGCTGCCGATAGTGGGATTCGAACCTACTATCTCCCGGATGCAAGCTCACAGCCGCGCGCCTCTACGTGCACGGCCAACTCGCCCGGTGTGTGTTTCTTAAGAAGGGTGGCAATTTTATTCCTGTTCTCTGCATCTGCAATTTCGAGTCCAACGTTTTGAGATCCTCTTGAATTTCTTTGATCCAATGCCCTCCTGTCTTCTTTCCCAGACTTCTCTCATTAGTTGTCATGAAATCCTGTTTCCTGGTAATCATAAGAAGTGAAAGAAATGAGAGATTTTTTCTTCTTCATCGTACTGGTAACTGGATCAATCTCTCGATTATTTCATTGCGGAGGACTCTTCAGACTAAATATGGTATATATGGAGTATACAGGTATATAAAACAAAATATAAAAATATATATGATGATATAGATGTTGATTCCCATAGGGAACCTGAAATATTTGTCCCGAATGAGTAAATTTATAATACCAATATAAATGGTATTAAATATATAAGAAATATATAAGAAACGAGCTTTAACCAGATTACCAAGAAAAAGTTATAGAGGGACTCTGGAATCTGAAGTAACAAGTAGAATTGATTAAGGAAATTGGAGAGAATATGGAAGAACTAGAAATAACTCTGGACAATTTGCAAAACAAAACAGAAAATTTACAGAAACTGAAAACATAAAAGTAAGGTTTAAACAGGAAATAGGCAAACAACATACAATGGAAAGGGTATTTACAGGTGAGGAATGACAGAAAAGATCAGAATGAATGAAAAGCTACTGGGCAATTCAGAAAGAAAACCCATCAAAGAAGATGACCAGAAAATGATTGACTGAAGTGGTCCAATGAGGCCATTAAAAATAATAATAATAATAATAAGAAAATGAGCTTTGAACTCTTTGGCCTGCTTAATGTGTTACAATTTTTTGAAATAGCAGACACATGTCTGACATACAGATTTTTTTAATGTTGCACCCACAGAATATCTATGCTTGTGTTTACTCATGATGATGATGATGATGATGATGATGATGATGGTTCCATGTATCTTCAAATGTTGAAAGTGGTCCAATAGGAAGCAGCCACAACAGCTATATTACTGACTATAATAAAGTCTTCAAGTTGAGTTCCTACAAGGCAGTTTGGGCAGTAAAATAGATGCTCAATATCTTGAATTGCACCACAGTCACAACCAGCATTCTATGTATAACCCCTGGGGCCTGGAGTTTCTTCTGTTGGCTGATTCCAGTTGGGTAATGTGGACTGTTGCTGCCAGTATTAATTTCTAAGAGTGCTTGGTGTTATTAACGAAACTCCTCGTTGACCTGAGACGTTGTTGTACTATTTCATGGCCATGGACAGTGAGACATAACAATGGATCTATTGTTTATTGAGATTACCTGCCCGTGCAAAGGAAATTTATGTCATTATGTAAGTTAAATTATCAGACATGTATTACCGGTATATGATCTCATGAAAACTTCAGCATCTGTTCTTGAAAACATTCATATCAGTTGAGTGATATTGTTATTTACATGCAATTAGCACTTTTGACCCTTTGAACTTTACGGTTACCTTGTGTGCATGATAGGAATGTTTACTTCCTCTCCCCACACACCACTGATTGTCTGATATGTGAGGCATACTAAACTCACTAACATCACTTCAAGTTGTGCAGGCCTCCAAGATAGACCTGATGGAGTGTACAAGCTGCGTTTGACCCAGGTTTTTGCTGTAGATCCTGAATAGAACTATAAAAATGTGAATTGTTGAACTAAAAGAACTGTGGTTATGAGCATATTTTTAATTATATTATGTGGTGATGTAATTAGGTATTTTTGTTCAGTTCTACATTATTTTTTAGAAATGCCAATTAATGGTTGAAACCAAGATATGTACATAGTTTGTAATTTTCTAAACTGTTTCATTTCTTGTTTTAACACAGTGGGTGCCATGTGCGATCTTATGGTGTCATGCTGGTCTTCAAATCCGAGACATCATGACACTATATGGCAGCACACAGTTCTTGATGTCTGAGTTGGCATCCACCATATGCTGCATAGAAGAGTTACATTGGTACTACGTGAAGAGCAAAGTATATGGCCCATTCCAGCTACGTATTTCTACTGTGTATCACCATATGACACTATGGAGTTCTTCTAAAGTCAGCGAGTGGCAAACAGTGAACCTTGCAATTGCATGCGCACCAAACACTGTAGATTCCTCGTTCGCATCTAAATTTATTACGTTATACATATAATTATGCAACAATATAAAGAAATGGAAGACATAGGTGATGTAGTGGGATGGTGGAAACAGTATGGATGAAACTTCCCTAGAGGGGCTGCCTATAGTCCTGACAATTTGTCTGCTAAGGCCACAGAAATTGTGTCCAAGAATTTAAGCCAAGCAATTAGGACACACACTACACCAGCAAAATGAAAGTATATGCTAGTAAAGGTACATTAAACAATCAGCTTCCACTGTAACGGAACTTATGGACTCGTATCTGGACAGTGGTCACTTTCTGTACACCGACAGTTAATACACATCAACTGAGCTACCTGAGATGCTCCTGCACTGTAAGACACACTTTAATGGCATGATTAGGATATTTTTTTTAAAAAGTTTGCCAAAGGACATTTAAGTGAATCTTAAACACCTAGCATTATTCATATTTAATATGTGTACTCTTTAGCAACTTTTAAAGTGTTCATAAATATTTGGTTTACAGAATTCATGTTGGTTAGTCTGAAATTTTCAAAAAGTTACCATATTCAGAATTTCTTGGCTGAATGGTCAGCACTGAGGCCTTTGGCTCACAGGCTCTCACGTTCAATTTCAGGTTGGGTCAGGAATTTTAATCCTATGTGGTTAATTGCTCTGACTCTTAGACTGGGTTTTGTGTTTGACCCAGCATTTTCCTCGTCATAAACAGTCACACCACATCACACTATCAACACTACAGTACCACGCAATAGTGAATACACCCCCCCGCATAGGGTTTAAGTCACAAAGGGCATATAGTCGTGAAACAGGACTAAGTCCACGTGTGCAATATAAATCGCGACCCCACCGGGGTGTGGGAAAGGCAGTAAAAGAAGAAATATACTCTGAATTTCTGTTGTACTTCCATCTCTTTACCAATGAAACAAAAAATTCTGTGACACCGTTTTAGTTTAGATCGCATAGAAAGTGGTGTGACACTATAAGGCACCACATATAACCTCAGTATGGCAAGATACTGTTTACTTAGTACATCATTTAAAAATATTCCAAGATTGTATAAATAGCCTACATCGCATTTATAATTGCTTTGGGACCAGCAGATTATTAAGAGGGGCATTCGATATATAATGCAACACATTTAATTCTTGGCCAATTTTGGTTTTTAAAATTTGGAATTTTGTTTGGGACATCTTTGAATATTCCTGCTTTGTCTCGTACAGTTTAATTAATTTCCGATAGGTGGCAGCGCTACAACTAGCCTTCAAAATGGTGTTTGTAATGGAGGTGCGTACCAAACAGAGAGCAGGTACCGAGTTACTTTTGGTGGAAAACCAGGGCATCAGATATATCCATAGGCACTTGCAGAATGTCTACGGAGCCCTGGTAGTGGAAAAAAAGCACAGTGAGCCTTCTCCACGATAACGCAAGACCTCACAAAAGTCCGAGCACCCGACAGGAGCTCACAAAACTTGAGTGACTTTAAATTACAGCCATATCATACAGTTTATTTTATTTATTTAATCGTATGGTGATTATAAGGAGCCTCCGTGGCTCAGACGGCAGCGCGTTGGCCTCTCACCGCTGGATACCGTGGTTCAAATCCCGGTGACTCCATGTGAGATTTGTGCTGGACAAAGCGGAGGCGGGACAGGTTTTTCTCCGGGTACTCCGGTTTTCCCTGTCATCTTTCATTCCAGCAACACTCTCCATTATCATTTCATAGCATTTATCACTCATTAATAAATCACCTTGGGAGTGGCGACCCCATTGTAATAACAGCCTATATATGTTTCATTCATTACATTCCTGACCCGGTCGATGACTGGAAAACAGGTTGTAGGTTTTCATTTTCATGGTGATTATAACTACAAATTTATAAGTCCAGGTCTAAGTGTTTCAGCCATTCTACAGCACTTTCTGAAAGATGATACAGGTCGCTGGGGCTTCCGGAGTAAGCATGAAGAAGGCACCGCAGGATGACATGGTCCATGGTCAGCTCCCCCTCACCGCATTCACACATTGGAGAATCCATCCAACCCCACTTATGGCATAAGAAATTGCAGCGTCCATGCCCAGTTCTCAGTCTGTTGAGGCGACACCATGGTTTTCTTGGGAGGTCGAACCCCTTCATTTTCTGGGTTGAATTTGTTCCAGATGTTGAAATTGACCACTCATCCCGCCAGCTCTCGTTTAGATTAAAATTATCCCTCAAGAGTCGGCCGGCAAGTATACTTGCTGGTCTCCTAGATCGAGGTCGTCGTGGCGATGGGTAACAAAATTCCTGGTGAACTGGTAATGAGGGAGATGACCAGATCATCTTTGCTTTTCTCAGCAGGGCTTCTTTTCTCCTCAGGTGGGGTGGTGGGATATGACTAAGTACGGGTAACCAGTGGTGAGGTGTTGACTTTACAGTACCAGCTATGCAGCGCATGGTATCATTCAGCTTAGTATCCACTTTATGCACATGTGCACTTTCCAGCCATACCGGGGCACAGTATTCTGCTGCAGAGTAGACAAGACGATACCCATTAATCGTAAGCAGTCAGCCGAGGCTCCCCGGGAACTGCCACGAAGCTTGTGCAGGATATTATTCCTTGTAGCGATTTTGTGAGACAGCTTGGTGAGATGTTCTTTGTAGCTCAGAGTTCTGTCCAGAATGACTCCTAGATATTTCGGGAATGGGTTGTACTTTAGTTTTTCACCAAGGAATAAAACAGATGGCTCGTAGTTTGCGAGTTGGTTGCTGAGATGAAAACATGAAACCTCGGTCTTGGAAGCACTTGGGATCAAACGCCAAGACTTGAAGAATGTTGCCATTTTGACCAAGTCTGCTGAAAGAATGCCTTCTCCATCCTCAAAATTTCTGCCTTGAGCTACCAGTGCAATGTTGTCTGCATAGATGAACTTAGTAGCTGTGGTTGGTGGTAAATCATGGATGTAGAGGTTGAAGAGAACTGGGGCCAATACTGATCCCTGTGGCAGACCGTTATTTAATTTTCTTTTGCGACTTTTAGAATCACCTAGGAATATAACAAACTCTCTCACAGAGCACGTTAGAAATTAGAGTTGCAATTTCCAAACAGGGAATTACTTCCAGCACTTTAAGAATTAGTCCATGTTGCCAGACAGTATCATATGCACTTGTCAGATCAATAAAGACAGCTGTTGATTTTTACTTCTTTTGGAAGCCTGCCTCGATGTGAGTGGTAAGAGACAAAACTTGATCAGTGCAGCTACGATTTCTTCTGAAACCAGCTTGCTCTGGGGGGATTACAGCGTCAATAAGTGGTGCTATCCTAGTGAGGACGACTCGTTCCAAGAGTTTATAAGTGCAACTGAGAAGTGCTATTGGGCGGTAGTTTTCAGGTCTCTGCTCCGACTTTCCAGGTTTAAGAAGAGCGATCACCTTTGACCGTTTGAACTGCTTCGGCAGGTTGTTAGTCTGAAGGATGTAAGTAAAAAGAGAAGTGATCCACTTTATGCTATGTGGACCCATATTTCGAAGGAATTCGTTGAAGATATTATCAGGGCCAGCAGCCTTACCGGTTTTCAGCATTTTGATAGCAACTTCAACTTCCTGAATAGAGAATGGTCTAGACAATTCCTCATTTCTCTTTGTTCCATGTTTGAGCTTCGTGAGCTTACGTTTCACAGTTTTCGTATGGCATTTATCTCTCTTGGCTCGGGTGACTTCAACCGTTCTATTTGCAATGGCATCTGGGCTCAGGTTAGTGTACTGCATTGTAGAATAATGGGCTTTTTTAGTAAGTCGATGTCAAAGCGGAGGCGGGACAGGTTTTTCTCCGGGTACTCTGGTTTTCCCTGTCATCTTTCATTCCAGCAACACTCTCCATTCTCATTTCGTAGCATCTATCATTCATTAATAGATCACTTTGGGAGTGGCGACCCCATCGTAATAATAGCCTATATATGATTCATTCATTACATCCCTGACCCGGTCAATGACTGGAAAACAGGTTGTAGGTTTTCATTTTCAGTAAGTCGATGACCGTTACTCATGTCCGCAGGATTGTACCTATTGATTGCCCTGCACGTGTCCCCCGGATGGTGCTAAGCGAGCAACAGCGACATAAGGTGATTCAATTGAACGATATCATACAATGCATTCGTTTGACATTACTAATATGTTTCCAAGAATAAAAACTAGTAAGCTACTACCAATCATCAATAAAAATTTAAAGATTCACAGTCACCTAAGCAAATTGGAAATACAAGATTTTATGGACATACTAAAGTTGCTAATTGATAATAATGACTTCGTCTTTGACAAAGTAATTTATAAGCAAGATGGGTTAGCAATGGGGTCTCCGGCTTGGGGATTCAAGATTAAATTTATTCGGAATTTTTAGAGGGTACTGTAATAGATAACGGAAACAAATTCAATAATATACATTATTGGTCTAGGTATGTAGATGATAGGTTCGTAGTGCTGGACGAGCGGGTAACAGATGTGACTGCTACCCTGGAAAAACTCAATAGTATAGACCCACATATTAAGTTCACATTGGAATCAAAAAAGAATGGCACAATTAATTTTTTAGATTTAATAATCAACAGACTTACACCATCTCCTATGTTCAACATTTTTAGAAAGCCCATACATACAGATGTTACCATAAGACAGGATTCGGTACACCCACAAGCCCAAAAAAGAGCTACGTACATTAGTCTAGTAGATCAAGGCTTTAGCATCCCAATGTCTAAAGCTGATTTGATCAAGGAATTGAACACCATCCGCTCTATATCTTATGCTAACGGGTATAAAAGAGTTTTCATCGAACGTATAATCAATAAGATTTAGACATCGTCCGCAAACCACACTATGTAAAGACAAACCTAGTCACAATTCTTATTCAACTTTCACATTTAATAAAAATAATTATAAGGTCACTAATATTTTTAATAAGAATAAAGTTAAGTTATCCTTTCGTACTGATAATGGGAGTACTGAGGTGTTACATACTTCAACCTCTATAAATAAATCCAATCCTTATCCCAAGTCAGGAGTATATAGGTTTCAGTGTAACGACTGTGGATGCGCCTATCTCGGGCAAACGGGGCGCAACTTCAAGACAAGATATACTGAACATGTTAATGCCGTGAGGTACAATAGATTCTCCCGGTAGGACAACATGTTCATGGACTAAAACACAATTCACAAGTATAGAGCAAGACATTCAGATACTAATCCACTGAATTCTGTTATATCCACTTAGATTGGTATTTCAATTCAAATCTTAATCTAAATGATATATCCGAAAGACTGAAAGTTCTCTTTGATTTCCTTACAGCATTTCTTAAAAATGTTCAAATTCCAGATAAGAGTTTAATTTTACGCAACAAGTTTTCTCAATATTCGTTTCATCGGCCACACCCCCGAGGTCCCCTCCACATGACCGCTCCACACGCCCTTCTTCTGCCTACCCCTATCGCCCCTTTATCCCATCCAGATTTGATTACCTGACTCAAGCTGTCCATTGCTCATTGCACTTCATTTGCACTACGTTCAGTCTACAGCCGTTTGGGGTGAGTCTTATAAACACTTATATTATTGAGTAGGGCCTTATAACTTTCCACTTAGAATTATTATTAGCATATTTTACTATTCACAGGTTCCACATTTGAACTGGGAAATGCAGTTCCTATTTACATCTTAAGGATCTTTTTATATGTTTCCAACTCAAAGGCTTTTAGACACAAAAGAATATCGTGAAACTGTTTTTATTCATGTTTATTTTAAGAAGAGTTCACATGAGCAACACAGTTTAAGAACTACAGTATAATTGAATTAGTGTACAAAATGTTTTAAAATACAAGTTATTTTATTATTGTAGATTGCAAACCAAATATTTTGAACTCAGTATTGTATGTCCACAAGGACATGAATCATCTTGATAATTGTTACTCAATATCCAGTGTATTTGTCTTGCAAGTTTTCAACTTGCTGGAAAAGAAAGAATAGTTAAACATTACAATTCAAAGGTTTTATCATGTGTTGTTGTTTTAATGTAGACGTCATAGGGTTCTTATCTTATGTATATAGGTTAATATTTATCATGAGATTTATATAATTGCCCGTTTTCCAAGTTCTTTGTACAGCTGAGGATGATGCCAAAACGCATTGAAACTAGTCCTGAATAAATTTAGAATGTTGTAATTACATCTACACAACATTATTATTGTATTGAATAGGTGGACCCTAAAAAGTTTAATCATTGTAAACTCAGTTCAATACGGACAAAAAATGAAATTTCTTATGTAACTCACAAAACTTCAGTGGACTGTTCTTTCTCATCCACCCTACAGCCCGGATCTCGCACCTTCTGACTTCGATCTGTTTTGCCCAAAGAAGAATGCACTCCGCGGGAAGCACTACGTGGATGATGGGGAAGTTATCGATGCAGCACGACGCTGGCTCCGACATCGACCAGTCGAGTGGTACCATGCAAGCATTCAGGCCCTCACATTACGGTGGCGTAAGGCCGTAGCACTGAATGGAGATTATGTTGAAAAATAGGGTATTGTAGCAGAAGGATTGGGGAATAACCATCTATTTGAATACTCAATATAACCAACCTGCTTTTAGAAAAAAAATGTGTTGCATTACATATTGAACTCCCTTAGTATTAAAATTCATGACTAGCACCAGTAAAATAGCGTGCTACAATAATCAGCTCAGCAATCAACCTGATAATGTATTTTCAGTTGAGTGGAGTTTTGTATTCCCATGTGGTGATTTTCAGTTTCTTATACAAGGTGTCTGAAAATAAGTTATGGAAACTGTAAGAGAGCATAGTGTTCTGAAATAAAACAAAAATGGTTGTGGGTTCGGATCCCGCTGGTGTCCGGCTGGCCATTTTTTTCTGTACTTAACATCTCTTCAACACGTACTACATGTACGTAACATGACCTAATACGTTGAAAGTCTGTTTCGATTACAATGCGGTCGTGAAAATTCAATATTCATTGACATGCCCCACAACGGGCGACTTAAACGCACTCTACAGTGTGCTAGCAGCAGTGCCAGACCTGTAGCTCAGATAATTTCAAACAGAACAAAGATGGCCTAGGCCACCATAGCTCAATTGGTAGAGCAACCGACGCGAAATCGGGAGGTTGTGGGTTCGGATCCCACTGGTGTCCGGCTGGCCATTTTTGTTCTGTACTTAATATCTCTTCAACACGTACTACATGTACGTAACACGACCTAATACGTTGAAAGTTTATATTCATAATTAATGCCACTGATGCAGCGTGGGATCATTAATTTTATTATTAATTCAATTTATTGTTTGCTCATTGAATAAGTAGTTAGTTTCTTTCTTTGCAATACAATGTGAGAATAGTTAACTGGCAAGCATTTATCTCACTTTAGCATAAATACTTTTGTAGCAAGTTGTTATGAAGTAAAAGAAATATAACCTCCTTAACATCCTCATTCGATGGACGAATCGCCATGAACAACGTCGTATACCTTTACACCATATGTGCGTTGCATAGATTTGGAATAGAACCCACGCTTTTGACACGCATTTTAATGATTAGGAAATGTGTACTATCACCTCTAGTACACCTACCGACTACCATTTACAATACCAATATATTGGTCCGTTATTGGACATTACAAATTTTTCAGCTAACTCATTCCTGGTTGCCTGCGTTTCGCCCTCGTGTGCTAAGTTAGGCTCGTCAGTTGGGACCTAGCACACCACCCAATCTGTAATGTCCAATAACGGACCATTATATTGGTATTAAAAATTTACTCATTCAGGACAAATATTTTAGGTTCCCTATGGGAATCAACATCTACATCATACCATTTACAAGGTAAAAAAATGTTAGACTATTGGGACTCGAACCCACGAAAAACTGCTAAGCAGCAAACTGTTGCCCTAACGACCACGGCTACCCATGAAGCTTACAGTTGACTGCTTGTGTGCTGCTGATATACTCAGTAGCAACAACTTGCTAGCTTGCGAAATCTTTAAGAATTCTGTGACAGCTGGACATGAAGCATGACATACTTTATAAATATATAGATTACATTGTAAAAACTTAATTTCGCACAGCATTATGCAGATGTAGATTCATCTTGATGAGTAGCCATCTTGATTCTTTACAGTAGCGTCCCCGATAGGAGCGAAGTCCCAGATAAGAGCGTTAACAGCCTCTCCAACTTCGGCATAGCTATACTCGAGAATATTTTCCCAGATTGCACATAAACGAAAGCCGTAGTACACGTTTTCAACCGAACTTCCAGATAAATGTCCAAACTGCCAAATAAATTTATACCGCACTTTTATCTGGCTGTCGTAGTACAGGCCCTTAATGTGCTCAATTTCATGCAAAAAAGACAAACACAAAACTCAAAATATCTCAGTTCCATGTCTGTGTGGGTTAGGTTCACATTAAATTACAGCTTTATTACCCCACCATAGTTACAAGCCATCGGTACAAGGAAATAAGGGTAGCACATGACTGGATTAACTACAACTAAATCTATAAATAAATCTGTCTGGCCGACATCACTCCTTGGTGAAGAACACCGATCACCCTTCCCTGGGATGCCGTGACCAGACATGTCTCATGAGGTTAGAAACCGAGGCCTCATAGACATCTTGAGATGACATTGCTAGCTTCCCCACCCTTCCTCTATGTAGCAGCTCACACATGGGCGGATTGCCAGCTCCACATGTAGCATGCTACCTCTGCATTCCCCTGTCAATGTAATAGACAAGAAAAATGTTCCACCGATCAATACATTTATTGTGAATGAATTATTGCACTAGTACCGGTTTCGACCTATCTTGGCCATCATCAGCTAGCACACAAATTTACAGTCATAGGACAAAATTACAAAGATGTTACGTAAGAGCATCCGGATGTCTGATAAAAAATGGAAGTAAAATATATTGCAGTATGTTGCGTTAAAATATCTCTGATTAAAAGTGGTGATGGTTAGAATAAACTAAAACCTATTGATTGAGCATGGACATGAGTACATAAACACATTAAAATATATATGCCACATCATAAGACACTAAAAAATATAGCACATTAAACACATTAAAACATGGTATATTTTAAAAACGTCTATTAAAATTTGAGTTCATGTTGCGTTGCATTCATTCTTCAATCCTCTTGTAGTTCTTGTGTTGATTAAGTTGAATATCGAGAATGTTCTATGGCTGATATACTTTGTATTGGTATGTTATAAGAACTCTTGTCAGTAAAATTTGAAAATTGAGTACTGTGCAATTCAACTGTTGATGTAGTCAGGTAAGATTTGTATATACAGCAAGATAGGGTTTAATTTTAGAGCAGTTGGTGGTGACACTTCTCTCGTCTATGCACGTTATATGGTTGTTATCTGTAAAGAAAAGCTAATATGAGTATAGCGTATGTATGAAGGAATGCCCGGATGTATGTGTGAAATGAAAAAAGTACTTACTGTTGTTGCTGTGGAGGTTGTGTACCGATATGTTTGGAGATTTGTTGTGTTCTGCTGCGAGTACGTCTGGGGCTCATGTGAGCTGTGTGGAGGGATGTTGGTGGAGGGGATGGAGGAGTGGCTATTGTGAAGGTAGGGGCGGGGTTAGGTTTGTGATTCGTCGGTTTGTTATGACGTGTTTTTACTAATTTGAGATAGTCATTTTTTATTGCAGGAATGACTTTGTCAAAAATGATACTGGTTTTCTCTGTAATGTCGTTAATGTTATGATTGGGGTTAGCGTATTGATCCAAAGAAATATAGAAATCTTCGGTTATGTTGAGCAGGGGGCCCTTAGAGTTTATGTTTAATATCATCATGTCATTATTGATGTCTGTGAAGTTGTGCTTAGATTCTTCTACATGTTGGCCTATTGATGAGAAATGGTTGTGCTTTACTGCATTTATATGTTCATTATAACGGACGGTGAAGTTTCTACCTGTACGTCCAATGTAGCTTGTGTCACAGTTGTTACATTTGATGCGGTAGACACCTGATTGGTTGTATTTATTATTATTATTATTGACTGTTTTGGTGTTGTGTATAGTGTTGGTGCTGTTGTGTGTGGTTTTGAATGCTATTTTCAGATTGTGCTTCTTAAAGATATTAGTTATAGTATATATATTGGTGTTGTTGAAGGTAAATAGGACATAATCTTTTTTCGGTTTGGCTGTTTTGATTAATTTAGTTTGAGGTTGGGATTTTATTTTGTGGATGATTTTGTTGACCATTTCTTTGCTGTATCCATTGTATTTGACTATGTCGTGGATTAATTTTAATTCATTATTTCGATCTTCTATTGTAATTGGGATATTGAAAGCTCTATGTATCATACTATAATAGGCTGCTCTTTTATGTGTGTTAGGATGAACGGAGTCATTTTTTATGGTATTTAAAGTGTGTGTGGGTTTCCTATAGATCTTGTAAGATAAGAGAGTGTCATGTCTGGTTATTTTTAAGTCCAAGTAATTTAAGGTACGGTTATTTTCTGTTTCTTTAGTGAATTTAATTTGGGGGTCTAAATTGTTAAGTTTGTCTAGTATAGTAACTGCATCAGTGAATCTATGATCTATAATTACGAAGATATCATCGACAAATCTACACCAAAAATATATATTATCTATTTTATTAATTGACGTGTGTTCTAGGTGGTCGATATATATTTCTGCTAATATTCCGGAAGCAGAAGATCCCATAGGTAATCCTTGTTGCTGATATATGGTATCATGAAATTTGAAGTAGTTATTGTTTAAGGCGAATTTAAGCAGAATCACGAATTCTTCTATTTCTAAGGTGCTCAAGTTACTATGGTTTTTTAGGTTAGATTCAATTATTTTGACTGTTTGTTTAATAGGAATGTTAGGGTACATGTTTGTTATATCAAATGAAGTAAGGGTAGGATGTTTTTCAATCTTTAGTTCTTTGGTTCTGTTGCAAAAATCTATTGAGTTTTGTATTGTTTTATTTGCTAAAAATGAATAATGCTTTTTTTAAAATTTCTGAATGAATTGTGATAACTTATAGGTTGGACTGGCTTTATAGTTTATAATCGGTCTCATGGGTACATTTTCTTTGTGTATTTTAGGGTAGGCCCTTGCGGATGGTAATTGGGGGTTCATAGTTATAAGTTTAGCAGATTCTGTTTCGGTGAGAATAAAGTGTGTGTTCTTGAGTAGATTTTTTAAATTTCTTTGTATATTATTGGTTGGATCTCGGCGTTTAATTAAAAAAGTGTTGTCCTGGAAACATTCTTTAGTCTTTGTTATGTATTCATTCTTATCCATAATGACCGTAGTGTTGCCTTTGTCGGCTTTTGTTATTAGTAGATTGTTCTGTTTTATTTTGTTTTTGAGTTTGTTTAGGTTCGATTTATTGGCGGTATTCATTTTTAGGTTATTATTGTGAACATTATTGATATATTGCGGGATCTTTCTACTGATTTCGTGTCTAACTTCATCTCGTATATTGTACGGAATTTTCTGTAAAGCGAGTTCTGTTTCGGTAACGGCAGTTATAATATTCTGAATATGACACATGACACTCACTTATCTTACAAGATCTATAGGAAACCCACACACACTTTAAATACCATAAAAAATGACTCCGTTCATCCTAACACACATAAAAGAGCAGCCTATTATAGTATGATACATAGAGCTTTCAATATCCCAATTACAATAGAAGATCGAAATAATGAATTAAAATTAATCCACGACATAGCCAAATACAATGGATACAGCAAAGAAATGGTCAACAAAATCATCCACAAAATAAAATCCCATCCTAAAACTAAATTAATCAAAACAGCCAAACCGAAAAAAGATTATGTCCTATTTACCTTCAACAACACCAATATATATACTATAACTAATATCTTTAAGAAGCACAATCTGAAAATAGCATTCAAAACCACACACAACAGCACCAACACTATACACAACACCAAAACAGTCAATAATAATAATAATAAATACAACCAATCAGGTGTCTACCGCATCAAATGTAACAACTGTGACACAAGCTACATTGGACGTACAGGTAGAAACTTCACCGTCCGTTATAATGAACATATAAATGCAGTAAAGCACAACCATTTCTCATCAATAGGCCAACATGTAGAAGAATCTAAGCACAACTTCACAGACATCAATAATGACATGATGATATTAAACATAAACTCTAAGGGCCCCCTGCTCAACATAACCGAAGATTTCTATATTTCTTTGGATCAATACGCTAACCCCAATCATAACATTAACGACATTACAGAGAAAACCAGTATCATTTTTGACAAAGTCATTCCTGCAATAAAAAATGACTATCTCAAATTAGTAAAAACACGTCATAACAAACCGACGAATCACAAACCTAACCCCGCCCCTACCTTCACAATAGCCACTCCTCCATCCCCTCCACCAACATCCCTCCACACAGCTCACATGAGCCCCAGATGTACTCGCAGCAGAACACAACAAATCTCCAAACATATCGGTACACAACCTCCACAGCAACAACAGTAAGTACTTTTTTCATTTCACACATACATCCGGGCATTCCTTCATACATACGCTATACTCATATTAGCTTTTCTTTACAGATAACAACCATATAACGTGCATAGACGAGAGAAGTGTCACCACCAACTGCTCTAAAATTAAACCCTATCTTGCTGTATATACAAATCTTACCTGACTACATCAACAGTTGAATTGCACAGTACTCAATTTTCAAATTTTACTGACAAGAGTTCTTATAACATACCAATACAAAGTATATCAGCCATAGAACATTCTCGATATTCAACTTAATCAACACAAGAACTACAAGAGGATTGAAGAATGAATGCAACGCAACATGAACTCAAATTTTAATAGACGTTTTTAAAATATACCATGTTTTAATGTGTTTAATGTGCTATATTTTTTAGTGTCTTATGATGTGGCATATATATTTTAATGTGTTTATGTACTCATGTCCATGCTCAATCAATAGGTTTTAGTTTATTCTAACCATCACCACTTTTAATCAGAGATATTTTAACGCAACATACTGCAATATATTTTACTTCCATTTTTTATCAGACATCCGGATGCTCTTACGTAACATCTTTGTAATTTTGTCCTATGACTGTAAATTTGTGTGCTAGCTGATGATGGCTAAGATAGGTCGAAACCGGTACTAGTGCAATAATTCATTCACAATAAATGTATTGATCGGTGGAACATTTTTCTTGTCTATTACATTGAATCCAATCAATACGGAATATGTCAAGACGGATACCATAACTCGGCTCTTCTTTCTTTGCTTCATTGACATCTTACTCTCCTCTAACCTAATACTACTTTCTACCTTACTCTAATCTACAACTACAGTCGGCCTGATTCAGCACTTTAGCTTGAGATAGGTCAGGCCTGTCTCTCCCTCTCTCACCTCTACATCACACCACTCCACCATCTTGCTTCTCCCTTTCATTCCTAACTAACTCGGTCAACAGTTCATTTCTCACCTACTTTACAGGTACATTTCCAGACCCCCCCTCATGCTTAGCCCCTCTTATCCACCCTCATACTTATCTTCTAACATTCATAGAATTTCAATTTACACACACATACACGTATACACATTATCCACACTAATGTGCTTACTACATCTTAACAATAGATAATACATCGACTTTTGCTACACATTTAAACAGTCCATTCTTAATACCTCGTTCTCTTCTCGTTGTTACAGAGCTCTTTCAGCACATTCACTCTCTTCTTATGAGTTTATTGTCTTTAACTTACTCTACTTCTCAGACTATTTTGCTCCTTCTATCCTTCCATCACCACCCCTATACCTTTTCATGTTTAAACACTTTATGTACATACCTTCCAAATTACAACCAGTGTGGGTTAGCTCCCTCTCACATACTAGCACTCAATTACTGAAATGACATACCCACGTTACTTAAGTTATGTAATAAAAGTAAACATTGCAAGATCGCCCGTGGTAATAACAAGTATTAAAGGCGGAGTTTAGAACAGAGTATCCTAGGATATAGGCTAATAAAACTAAGTCCAACGTAGTTCTGTATGTTATTATTATGCTTTAGTAGGTGTTAATCAGAAATGTACACCACTATTAATGCCAAACATATTCTTTACCTTATTTAGGTTTCCTGACATAACAGGCCGGGCCTTCACAGCTCGACATTAGAGTCCTTAGGTGAATGGGGAGATATGTTTAATGATAATTGACTTATGCCGATTGTTTATGTATCGTACATACTGTGGATGCCGGCCCCGCGGTATAGGGGTAACATGCTTGCCTCTTACCCGGAGACCCCGGCTTCAATTCCCGGCCAAGTAACGATTTTAAACTGCATCTGAGGGCTAGTTTGAGGTCCACTCAGCCTACGTGATTATGATTATTGAGAAACTATCAGACAGAGAGATGGCAGCCCCGGTCTAGAAAGCCAAGCTGAGGTGATTGATCGTGCCAACCACACGACACCTCGTAATCTGCAGGCCTTTGGGCTCAGCAGTGGTCGCTTGGTAGGTCATAACTGCTAACATTCTGTTGTGAATTCAATGCACTATGTCACAGGACGTAAGAGATATGAACCAATTACCCTTGGCGATGAACCAAATAGTTTACGAAAAAAATGGACAACAGATCCTCTCTTACATTACTGAGTTTATTATGCCAATAATTTTCCTAACTTATTTTCAGACACCCTGTATTGTGCCTGCATGGCTGTCTAATAAGTTTTCTCCCACGTTAATTTTAATTAATTCTCGGTTCAATTTATTATCTTGTAACAACTTCAGAAATCAATAATAATTAATTCCTGGTAACAAAATTAAATTTTTAATGATAGTAATTGTTGAGTAATTGTAACCTTCTTAGTCCAGTAATATCAGATTATGCATTAACTTGCTAACATTTTAAGGTGTATTCCATTTTATTTTTCTTGTCAGTAAAAAAATGGAATGAAATGGCGTATGGCTTTTAGTGCCGGGAGTGTCAGAGGACATGTTCGGCTTGCCAGGTGCAGGTCTTTCGATTTGACGCCGTAGACGACCTGCGCATCGTGATGAGGATGAAATGATGATGAAGACGACACATGCACCCAGCCCCAGTGCCAGTGAAATTAACCAATGATGGTTAAAATTCCTGACCCTCCCGGGAATCGAACCCGGGACCCCTGTGACCAAAGGCCAGCACGCTAACCATTTAGCCATGGAGCTGGATTTTCTTGTCAGCAAATTCATATAGGATGTAGATCATCTTTATTTGTGTCACTAATGTATCTTTTACATTATTTAGTTAATGGCCAATTGTTGTCCCCTATCCTTGTTTTTCCTAGCATGGGACAGCATTGTTTACAGCTATCTTTTACATTTTTAATTATCATTATACATGAGTCATTCATTAAAGCACAGATTTGACACGTGTTTTGCGCTTGGTTTATTTGGTTTTAGGCTTGTAAATTTTTGAACTGGTTAATTTCATTAAGCACATTTCTTTTCTCTTTGACTGTTCATATTTGTTGTACTGTTTGTGTTGATTTTTAATGTTCTTTTCATGTAAGATTAATTTTATGATGGGACAAACATCCCATGTTCAGATTTCAATTAATTGCAATTTAGATGTGTCCAATTTGGGGTAATTTAAGCTTTCCTTATGCACTTTTTGTTGGTTGTTAAAGTTAAATATTTTAATTCATTTTATTAATTAAATTTTATTCTTGTGTGACTTTCTGTTCTTGAGCAGTTCTGACATTATTACAATCCAAGGTCTATTTTAGTGTTAGATCCTCCTCTTATCCTTGTTTGTTTTATTTTTGGGCTGCTTCCATGCTAGACCTGGTGTTTAATATCTGCTTATATACTGCAGGAAAGTATGGGCTGGTGTGTTACTGCTACTACAGAGAGGATGATCGTCCACTTCTCATCAGAATTTCTCAGTTTCAGCAGTTACTTGGAGGGTGAAGCTATGCTGCAAGTGTGGTATTGCTTTCCGTTTGTTGGTTTGAGGCAGTAACAAACCGCACAGCACATATCGTTCATAATAGTATCCACTTTCTTGGAATGAGAAGAACTGAACCCGCATGGGACAAGCATACTTGGCTGTACACAAAGAAAGTGCCAAGGCTGTAATTGGTACAGTTGCTGGATGTGCTCCCCAGCTTGACCCTGTTAGCATATGTAGTAAACTATTCCTGGCTCTGACCTTCACACTGACAGAACTCATAATCATGTTTTATAAATAAAATATTACAAGCACCTGGCATTGCTCATTATATTTATCACATCTTTATAAAATAACTCTGTCTAATATTTCATAGACGACCTTTGTTCAATTTTTACATACACACAACCTATCACACTACCAACTACAACAAAGACAAGCAATCATGAATACATCCCTCCATATGGTGTTGGCATCAGGAAGGGCATCTGGCCATAAAACTGGCCAAAATTTACATGTGACCCATTGCACGGAAAAGAACCTAAAGCTGGATTTTTCATTCCTGAATTTGTTTTGGTTCTGAAATTGGCAATAAGATACAGAGCATTAAAAAAAAAAGTTTTTTAATTTGTGCTTCTAGATGCAATACTTCAGAACATATTAATTACTGACTGTTGCTATTAACCCAGGAGAGGACACATCACTGTCTTTTCGACCGGGTTCAGAGATAAATGTTAACAGTTATCTTTGAAAAAATTATACACCAGTGTCTCCTTGCATTCACTCTGCCGTATATCTCATCCAAGCAGCATGGTTTTCTACCAGGTGGCTCTTGTCTAACAAACCTGGCCACTCTGCATAGCTTTGCATCATATGCCATCGCAGCTAAATTACAGCTGAATATCTGCTATGTAGACATTTCAAAAGCTTTTGATTCTATAGACCATACTCTGTTGCTCCACAAACTCTCCGAACGATTTAATATACATGGCAGTCTTCTGACCCTTCTTGCTGGCTTCCTACATAACCGTTGGCAGAGAGTGGTTATATCAGGCACTTCATTCTCATGGTTACCAGTCACCTCCGGTGTCCCACAAGGCAGTACTCTTGGACCCTTGCTGTTTTCTGTGTTTATGGACGATCTGCCGTCCAAACTCAACGAAACCGCGAATACCCTACTCTTTGCTGACGACTGCAAGATATTTATAGGGAGATCAGGAATCCAGCAGATGCAGCTCTGCTACAGTCCTCACTTAATGCCCTCTCGAACTGGTGCCGTACTTGGAAACTTATCCCTAATCCATACAAATGCAGCCAAATGACCATAACACTACGTAAATCTCCTCTACCGACATCATATTATCTTAGATTATCTTAGATTTAAATCATATTATCTACTCGACTAGCCCATCACCGTAGTTATGCAACAGCGTGACCTAGGTGTAATATTCGATATAAAATTATAATTTAAGACCCACAGAGAAACATATACAACCCAGGCTATGAAATTACTACGCATTCTCTTATAGCTTCACAGAAATTTCTGACTCCATTGCTCTTCGTCACTTCTTCCTTATGATCATTCAACCTCTCTTAAACTACTGCTCTCCGATTTGGACAACAGCCTCACCCTCCAATACTAAGCAGTTAGACAGAGCAGTGTCCGTCTTTGCTGCAATTGTAAGGAACAGAAACCGCAAGCTCAGAAATCTGTCTACGCAGCAGGTATTAACGGCAATTAATATGTCACCGCTGCACATCAGGCGACAGGTAGCTGACCTAAGTTTCCACCACGGGATCTTAAATGGGCATTCCCGCTCGGAACATCTTGTCTCACTCTTCTCTCTCTATGTTCCTTTCCGCTCCACCAGAACCAAAAACCTCCTCCACATTCCCCAAACTCAGCTCTTAATACTTCAATGATCTTTCCTAATCCACTTCCCAATTCTCTTTAACAGTATTTCCTTAATAGGAGACAAGAGCTTGATATGGCATCAAATAAAAGCATATTCGAGAGGGGTGTAAATAGTCTCTTAAAGATAAGTTGATGTGAAGGGATTATACCGTCATCTTGACCCATGACGACTTGGCTATGAACATGGACATTCTAATGGTTTTCGATTTGGACAGTTGTTATTAGTCGGCTGTGTACCTGATATTTTGTTATGTTTGTTATATTTTATTATGAAAGTTTACGTTTGTTAAATAGTCTGTTGACAGTGCAAGTGAAATTTGCTCAGTGTAGATGTATCTTGTGCTTCGTGAATAAATAAATGTAGCAGGCCGCTAGCTTCCATCCTCTCAGTACCTTACATTGGACTCGTTCACTATCAGCGTACGTACACCCCTCATGCTCCTCAGTTCAGACTCAGTGCCTTGTCCGACGGACCCGGTCTAAAGCTGCTGGCACGCCCCTTGACGCGTGTGTTAATGAGTTAAGTTTTATTTTACTTTTTCAGTTAATATAGAAAGAATGTGTCAGTTTTGTTTTATTTTCATGTAAAATAGTGCCTTCATATAATACTGTTTTCATGTAAAATAGTGCCTTCATATAATACTGAAGTCCAACACTTCGTGGATAGAAATAGGGAAAGAGAAATCAAAAGACTTAGAACAGGAACATTTCCAAATGTTAGGATTGGCTAAAGAGCAGCAGCCCTCTGCAGCTCCACAAAAACTAGAAGGACCTGGAAGATGCACCTACTGTAAAATACAAACAGAAACACCCACAACAGAAAAACCACAACTAGATGCTGTGTATGCCCGCGATATATCTGCAAAGAACACTCGGCAGTAACATGTGTTCGGTGTGGTATGGAAATTGAAGAATCAAGTGATGACGCAGAATGGACGTCAATTTTAATATTGATAAAATACCTTTGAACATTATTTACAAGTTGGTTCAAAATTATTTACTGTACTGGTTTTGTAACATTATAAAAATAATCTTTGCTTAATTTGTGCTATTTTTTCCTGAGCTGGTCTAAAACACTGTGCACATCTCCTCACGAGGTTATTTTTATGCACCCTCTCCAGGATTAAGAAAACTGTATTTTGAGAAAACGCAATTGAAGTTTTTACTTTTTTTTTTTTTTAAACCAATTGTACAAAGTTTTCATGATATCAAGTGGTGAAGATTTGAACTACTGCATAACTTAGTTTGTCCCCGTAGGTATCGCAAAAAGTCAAAGTATAGAAATGCAATTTTTAAACCCCAGACACTTTGTTCAGCTCTGATGTAAAATTTTTCTGCTGCTGACTTTAGGTCCCTTTCCGTGCAACGGGTCACATGTAGTACTAACCACAAATAATTGGGAAAAGGTCACAAGAAGACTTTGATACTTTAAATTAAAATTTCAAGACACTGTGGACTACATAAGGACTATATTTAGTGAAGGTCATACACTGAAATCTAGAAAATTTAGTTTGGAGCTTATCTTTAACACAGTGTGTGTATATAATATCACATATGTACATAAACCTGTAAATACATCAAGAACCATTTGCTATAAAGTAACCAAGATACAATACATTAACAAAACTATTAAAATGATGCAAATGGTATTATCAAAACAAGTCACATACGTTAGTGTCGACATCTTTATCAGAACATGCAACTGCAGCAAGGATGTAACTGTAGTGATACAAAAGATCGGAATGTCACCAATCAAATTCATCTGAATAGAGTCTAATTTCTACAACATTAAAGACTACGTGGTTGGTTTGATTGATACATCCTAGCTGTGTAGCCACTCTGAAACAAAGAAATGGATATGTTCGGTACAGATTCAATGTCATGCGTGTTGGGTACTGGTCTCACTAAATGAAATTCAGGGGAAGAAGACACCATCTCTATCAATGAATTTGATGTCTAGAAGTCTCTGGGATTTATGACTGTCTCCTACAGGCACCTACTGGTTAACTCAACTGTCTTGATGAGTACCAATGAGAATTTCTCCATCTCTAGTCTTCCTCATGAGATAATGGAGTGTTGCCCAGATTTTTACCATCAGGCACTAAGCTAGAAGGGATACTTCACTTTCTTCTTATTTCTGCTGACATAACTCTACTAGATACCAATGCGGAATCTTTCTCTCGAGATCCCTACACTGTACTAGAGTCAACGAATACCATCTGTAACTGTCTAAATTAATGCACAGAATAGCAAGAAGAAAAGTATCCTCTATGTCTTTTCTTCTGACTCTTCAGCATCATTCAAGACATACACTAACTAGTAGAATGAAAGTTGCAGAATGGAAAGTAATTAACTTTTCTCATAAATCCCACTTCAATCTAAGATCAGATAAATCGGGCGAGTCGGCCGTGTGGTTAGGAGCGCAGCTGTGGGCTTGCATCCGGGAGATAGTGGGTTCGAATCCCACTATCGGCAGCCCTGAGGATGATTTTCCACGGTTTCCCATTTTTACATCAGGCAAATGCTGGGGCTATACCTTAATTAACGCCACGGCCACTTCCAACTCCTGGGCTTTTCTTATCCCATCGTCGCCATAAGACCTATCTGTCATAATCTATTAGCTTCATCTCCGTATTGATTGCTACTACAACATAAAGATAATTGAGAAGTCTCCACCTTATCAATACATTCATTTATTTACTTTAAAGTAGTAAATTCAGTCAATCCATAGGGATCGAAACCGGTATTGACTGAATTTACTACTTTAAAGTAAATAAATTAATGTATTGATAAGGTGGAGACTTCTCAATTATCTTTACATTATAAGACCTATCTTTGTCGGTGCGACGTAAAGCCACTAGCAAAAAGATCAGATAATAGTTGTATGAAGGTCTGGTGCCATAGAGAGCACAACCACCACTAATTCTATAACAACAAAACAGCAAATCTCATAGTTTGAGGTGCTGTTATTTAGGACCTTCAATCACTTCTGGTGATTATACAAGGTATAGACGCAAATAACGTCACAGAGGCTCTGTATTTCTATTCCCTACTATTGCATCTAAGCAATCTCAATGACATTTTGCCATCAGATTGTAACCGTACGAGAGTGCGAAACCCGAGATTTGACAAATATTACAGCTCTACTAATTAATTATTTGTGTATAAATTAATATAATTTGATTAGGTTAAGTTATACTAACAGACTATTTTGAGCATGTCAAATTATTTATAGTAAGGGATTTTGTATATCACATAATTTTATATACTATTGTAGAATATTCAGTGTTAGTGGAAGTCTGAAGGGATAAAGTATTGCTCAAGATGTTGAAACTTGGAAAGTTCCGAGGTATATTTGAAACAGCCGTTAGCCGGGCTGGGTTTAATCATGTAGAGTGAGTTGCCTTCCATTGCTATATATATATTTTTGTTACAAATTGCTTTACGTCGCAAAGACAAAGACAGGTCTTATGGTGACGATGGGGCAGGAAAGGGCTATGAGTGGGAAGGAAGCGGCTGTGACCTTAAGGTACAGCCCCAGCATTTGTCTGGTGTGAAAATGGGAAATCACGGACAAACATCTTCAGGGCTGTTGACAGTGGGGTTCGCACTTATGCGATTGCAGCTATCAAGCTCGGTACCTTCCATAGCAACAACCGAGAAAGTCCTGAGATTGAGGTTATAGATGTGTATTCGTTTATTATATGGCGATGCTCCAGTAGCCAATCAGAGCTCTAGGGACATTTGAATTTGGAACTTCACATAATAGATTGTGAGATGCTGGTAGTTCTGTTAAGATACAGATGCTGTCCATCAGATTACTGTACATGTGGTGGACGTGGTTTATAAGGGCTTGCGTGATAGGGGTGGACTTACTCTAATCCAGATTCTGATTCTGATTATTACCTGGACTCTCATTCTGATGGTTATTTTGATGGTGAAACTTCTGATGGTTATTATTCTTCCAAGTTGTATTGTTGACGGAGAACATTGGCTACTGTGACTTGTTTGTCACAATATTATTACATGGCACAGTGATGAAGGTTTTAAAACTACAATTTGTGCATACTTGTACAGATATGGTGTTATAACCTCTCATGATTGTGTTCTTGTGTCTTGGCTCTAAGTTTGTGAATCATTGTCTGAAACAAGTGATGTGACTGAGGAGTATTCGTTGTAAATACTGTGTACAAAATCAGTTGTGAAATCTTGTGCCATAACCTCAACTGAATGACATTTTGGGGAACTGTAGAGAAAACATTAACCAGCTCCCTACACAAATGAGGAATAACTGTAATGCCTAAAAGCTGGAAAAGTGCTGTGTAAATAGTTAAGGATGCACTTAGTAAATAAGTGTATCCAAATGTAAGACAGGTGGTGGTGCCTAAGTCTTACACAGAAGTAAAGTGTCAATGTTATTTATGGCTACATAAAACTGAGTTTATGACTATAATTTACGTCACAATGAACAATCATTGACGTCTTATATTTAACAAAAAAAAATATATCGTGAGATTTGCGGTACTAATAAAGAACGTGTTCGAAGGCAAGGTGATGGGAAAGAAAGGCAGAGGGAAACCACGGAAGAAGATCATTGAAGAGGTAGTTGAGATGATGGGATGCCAAGGTTATGGAGAGATGAAAAGGATCGCAAAGAGAAGAGATCAATGGTTGCAGCAACAAGGAAAAGCCTTTAGATAAAGATGATGATGATGATGTTTTGAGAAGCAAGTGGTTATGTAGTGTAGCTACTCCAACCACTACTCTTATACCTTCATATCTTCCACACAATATAAATAACATTTGTTTGAGCGCCAGTTGTTTTTTTAAGAAAAACAACAAAATTCGGTAGAGCATACCTCTTATATCAATTATCTCAAGGCGTGAGGTGATAAACTCACATATCTGGCAATATACAGGGATATGGATCAGGAAAATATTGTTTTACTGTTGCATTTCCACAATTGAGGATTGTACATGGAACTGGAATCACTTATTATAACTAAAATAAAACTGAGTTTATGACTATAATTTACGTCACAATGAACAATCATTGACGTCTTATATTTAACAAAAAAAATATATCGTGAGATTTGCGGTACTAATAAAAGGAAAATTTAATCTAAACAAAAAAAAATTGGCATGAACTTGAAGTGAGATGTGATATCGCCGCTGATTACATTCTTCTTCATGTTATGAATGCATAACATGTCTGATGCTTTAATTACCTGATGTCGGCATTTACCGCTGTTGAACTTTAAATTCTTGGGAAAACCTCTGAGCTGAAGTCGGGAGCCGTCTGCTGTTGTCTTCTTATATAACAAGGAGTTGGCCTACATACCATGTACGCGTGTAGGGAGCTCCAATGTAATTACGTCCACTCAATATATTATAAGAAATTTGAAAATATTATTGAAACACCTTGTGAAGTCCATCCTCACAAGAAGATGATGTTTCTTTATCAGCATAGTACCCGTCTCTGCTCGGATATAACCACCACTTGTAGACCTCCTCGATGATTACAAGACCTCTTGAAAACACAACTCTTAGCTCTGACCATCACACTAAGACCACTTCTTCCATTTGATACATCTTACTGTTTCATATGATCTGCACAATATGATCTGAACGATATGAACTGAATAATATGAACTGAATACCTCTCCCCACCGTCGCCTCGACTTATATAACCTCGCGATGACGACTCATCTCCCTACTCACTGTCCATCCCTTCCACTTCCACATACAGTAGCTGGCGAATACTGACACTAGGTCGCAATCACGTGCCCACGCACTGATGTCATCAGTCATGTGTTGTCTAAGCGTACCCAAGCGGATTGAGAATGACTAGGCTGAATGCGTCACCGGGAAATCTACTTGCACAGTTAAACATAGCCTCGATTGCAAAATACTATGCCAGCTCATCTAGCCAGAGTTACAAGCCACAGCATGGCAATATGAAACCAACAAATCTCACTTACTACAATACAGAATAATTACAAACAAATTTCACTTAACCTATGATTAAATACAATAATATACGTGATACCTAATTATTACAGTCTAAATGATGAGAAACAGAATATATAAAATCTAATGAATCGGGTTAATAATAATAATAATAATAATAATAATAATAATAATAATAATAATAATAATAATAATAATAATAATAATAATAATAATAATAATAATAATAATAATAATAATAATAATAATAATAAATACTGAATGGAATCTGTAACCTTGTTGTACGGTTACAGAACGCCTCCCTCATGAAATAATCGATTAATTGAATCGATTGATTCATGAAATATATACATAATCACCTGAAATCGAGTACACCATAGATACATGTATAAAAATGCCCTTTACAAATTGGGTACATAGTATCATCCATCTGGATGTTCGTTGTTACACATATAAAACATTGATCAATTATCATTTTCACTCTGATTATACAGTATTATTTATATACAGATTACATTTCTTTCTCACTTCTGTCGTTTCAAACGTTCATTGAGTGTTCAAAAGTAATTCTCGAAGACATTTCATTATATACACTGTCTCCAAGCACTGGAGTTTATTGCACTGCCGTGCTTTACTTAATATCACAACACACGCTAATTTCACTGAAGTCCTGTTCGCAATGCCAGCTTCATAAAATATGGTGAATTAACATAGTAATGAGAATTAATCCACAAACTCACATGATATATTTCTTAAGATTTCTTATATTGTATGTGCCTACGATATTTCCTTCCTTGTCTTCTAATGAATAAGCACATTTCCCAATCCGTTTCACTACGGTGAAGTATCCCTGATATAACAAGAAAAAACTTAGAAAATTGACCAGTTTCTGCTGATGACGGGAGTGGCACTCTGAGTAAAACCTTGTCACCAAGTTCAAATTCATCCAATGTAGTCTTACAAAAATTATCATGCACCATCTTACCGTGTTATCCTTCTTAGGTATAATAACAAGTGGATTTAAATTAGGACTACATGATCATTCAATTATATTATAATCTAGCATAATGTCAATTTGCTCTACAACAGCGCTAGCATATTTTAACGGAATAGGATATTTCGGTCCTACAAAAGTTGAGCCATCAATAACATTAAATTTGTGTTCGTAAAGATGTGTTCTACCAGGCCGGTCACTAAAAACATCACTCTGTGATATCAATAATTCACACAATTCGTCCCTCTGACTCTCCGCTAAATTACATTTCTTCACTGTCTCATACAATTCATCTCTAGAATCTTTCTGTATAGACACATGGCAGACATCAATATTTTTTCTAATATTAGGAATTTCACAAGACCCTTCCGTACTAGAACACACTTTATTCGCACTAATTTCGGACAAAACATCATATGGTAAACTGACTTCCCGGCTACTCTTTCCCCAAATAAGATTGACATTACACACATCAAAATTTAATTTAGCCTTGTGACACGTTAACCAGTCGGTACCTAAAATAACGGCATAAACTAAATTAGGCACAACTAAGCATGGTTGGAAAATACATTCTCCACTTATGATAATGGGGACAGCTATTTGTTTATTCACTCTTTGAGACTTGTTTCCAACAGCTGTTACGATGAACGTATTCCTCACTGGAATTTCCTCTACCTCATACTTCTCTCTCAAAACTTCCTCATACAGCTTGGAATTTACACATGACTTCTCACTACCAGAGTCCAACAAAATCTTAACTTTTCTGCCCCATATCAGCAGTTCAATCGTCGGTGTAACAGTAACACTACTTAAATTATCCTCATTACATAATATAAGATCACTTAACAAATCTTGCCTTATATCTAAATTTAAATTACACTTATAAAATTTATTGTCTACGATTAAGTCGTCACTTAAAACATTTGAATTATTGCTACTTAGGTCACAATCATGTTCACTTACAACTATAGGCTGGTCGACATTAACATATTTATCTACCTTATACGTGAACTCACCATTTACGGACTGTCTCAGTGACCTGTTTATAGAGTCCGTTGCGCGTTTAAAGTACTTGGTTCGGTTACGACTTGTTGGTTACACACCTCAGTCGGCCTCCCCTGTTGCCTATTTCCTCTAGCGTCATTATTATTATTATTATTATTATTATTATGGCCTGTATTCTCCCGCCTCCCAGCTTCTGGTTGATTACCATAATCACGCCTCCCAGTCCTGAAATTTTCCGAACTATTTTGATAATTTCTCTCCCTGTGGAAATTATTATTAGGTCTCTCCTGATATTCTCTTCTTTAGTTACAATTATTCATAGGCCTGTCCTGATTATTAGATTGGTTACCCCTTCCTTCTACATTCCTATTTAGTGTCCTACTATTATTCAAGCTACTACCTAAAGCATCAAAACTTTCCAACAAAATCTCCATTTCCTTAATAGTCTCCACTCTTTGCATACAAACAGCTTCTCTTATTCTATCGGGATAGTGCTTAGCCATAAGTCTAACTATATCAGCCTCAGGTCCAATACATTCTAAATTTCTCCACACCAAAACATGAGCTAAAAATATTCTGTCATTCTAACACCCTCGTTAGAATTATACTTGCCAAACATAACTCTCTCTCTCTCTCTCTCTACTCTGAACACCTTCACTCCAAAATTTAGCCATGAATTTCTCCTTAAATTCAGTTAGACTAGACATCGAGCTTTTATATACTTGAAACCAAGACTTAGTCTCTCCTACGAAAGCATTAGATAAGATCTCCAATACAGTTTCCCAGCTAATAATATTGTCTCTTAATTGAACAGCAAATTTCTTCTCTACTACTCTCATAAATTCCATCGGGTTGAATTCCTTCCCAGAAAACTTAGGTAAATCATGATCTCTAGTGATTAAACCATTATTTACAATTATCTCACGTACATTCTTACTATCACGCACTTCTTTCTGGAGTACTCTCTGGCAACTCAGAAATTTTTCTTCCACTGTTTCCTCAGTCTTTTCTTGAATTTTTCTTAATTCCTCCAACTTTTTTTCCGATTCTCTCACCTTCTGTGATAATGATTTCTGCTCACTCCCTAGATCACCTACTTCTCCAAGTTTCCTTTCCACATGTTCTACCCTACTAATACATTTCCTAGTTTTTTGCCCCACTGTATTGGTTATCTTTTCAAACCTTTCTTCTACTAACTCATTGATTTCTCCTTTATTAGACTCGATCTTGGCACCTAATTCATCAATCTTATGCCCTTGTTTGATGCATGTCTCACTAACTTGCTCTATTTCCGTATGGAGATTGCTCCGACCCAATTCCATCTCAGCTCTGATGTCACTACACTCCCTATTTACCTTACTTTCTAAATTATTAATTTGCTTACTTATTTCTAACACCTTATGATCTAACTTATTACTAACATCATCGATCTTCTTATTAATACTAATACCCTGAGCTTCAATTTTCTCACTAATGATATTATTCTGAGATTCAATTTTCTCACTCATAATATTATTCTGAGATTCAATTTTCTCACTAATAACCGTTTCAATTTTCTCACTCATAATATTATTCTGAGATTCAATTTTTTCACTAATAACCGTTTCAATTTTCTCACTCATGGCATTATTCTGCTCAGTCATTTTGGACATCAGCAAATTAAATAAACCCAGGTCAATCACCCCTTTACTTTGATCTTGCGTGACAGCGTTTTCCTCAGTTTCTACTATTTTCTGACTTTCAGCAGGTCCCACTTTAGTCACCAACTTCCTATTTATGTTACCACCTTGGATTTCCTTGGACACAATAACCTCAGCCTCATCACCTGACTGCATATTGCTATCCTTGTCCATCTTCGGTTTCCTACTAATTTTTCGCGATCTCAAGGCTATTTCCCCTTGCACTTCCTCTGACATTACCCCTTAAATACAAACTTCAACAAAATGACCTTCTTAACATTACTCGGTGAATTTAACATGTGCGTACTCATTAAAAGAACTCATCCATGTATACTGCCATTCAGAAACCTTTTTCTGAACCTTTCGAGCCCCACGTTGGGCGCCACGTTGTGGCTACTCCAACCACTACTCTTATACCTTCATATCTTCCACACAATATAAATAACATTTGTTTGAGCGCCAGTTGTTTTTTTAAGAAAAACAACAAAATTCGGTAGAGCATACCTCTTATATCAATTATCTCAAGGCGTGAGGTGATAAACTCACATATCTGGCAATATACAGGGATATGGATCAGGAAAATATTGTTTTACTGTTGCATTTCCACAATTGAGGATTGTACATGGAACTGGAATCACTTATTATAACTAAAATAAAACTGAGTTTATGACTATAATTTACGTCACAATGAACAATCATTGACGTCTTATATTTAACAAAAAAAATATATCGTGAGATTTGCGGTACTAATAAAAGGGAAATTTAATCTAAACAAAAAAAAATTGGCATGAACTTGAAGTGAGATGTGATATCGCCGCTGATTACATTCTTCTTCATGTTATGAATGCATAACATGTCTGATGCTTTAATTACCTGATGTCGGCATTTACCGCTGTTGAACTTGAAATTCTTGGGAAAACCTCTGAGCTGAAGTCGGGAGCCGTCTGCTGTTGTCTTCTTATATAACAAGGAGTTGGCCTACATACCATGTACGCGTGTAGGGAGCTCCAATGTAATTACGTCCACTCAATATATTATAAGAAATTTGAAAATATTATTGAAACATCTTGTGAAGTCCATCCTCACAAGAAGATGATGTTTCTTTATCAGCATAGTACCCGTCTCTGCTCGGATATAACCACCACTTGTAGACCTCCTCGATGATTACAAGACCTCTTGAAAACACAACTCTTAGCTCTGACCATCACACTAAGACCACTTCTTCCATTTGATACATCTTACTGTTTCATATGATCTGCACAATATGATCTGAACGATATGAACTGAATAATATGAACTGAATACCTCTCCCCACCGTCGCCTCGACTTATATAACCTCGCGATGACGACTCATCTCCCTACTCACTGTCCATCCCTTCCACTTCCACATACAGTAGCTGGCGAATACTGACACTAGGTCGCAATCACGTGCCCACGCACTGATATCATCAGTCATGTGTTGTCTAAGCGTACCCAAGCGGACTGAGAATGACTAGGCTGAATGCATCACCGGGAAATCTACTTGCACAGTTAAACATAGCCTCGATTGCAAAATACTATGCCAGCTCATCTAGCCAGAGTTACAAGCCACAGCATGACAATATGAAACCAACAAATCTCACTTACTACAATACAGAATAATTACAAACAAATTTCACTTAACCTATGATTAAATACAATAATATACGTGATACCTAATTATTACAGTCTAAATGACGAGAAACAGAATATATAAAATCTAATGAATCGGGTTAATAATAATAATAATAATAATAATAATAATAAATCCTGAATGGAATCTGTAACCTTGTTGTACGGTTACAGTAGTGTTGAACTTTTTGTTGTGAAGAATAAACAGAACGTGCTAATGAATAGTAATTGATATTTTCTTTGTCGTGTGTTTGTATTAATTTTTACAAATATCGCTATTCTTTACAAATATGGTGGGAGATATAAATACATAAGTATCGAGATCAATGTTGTGGGAGTGTCTCACTGAGTTTATAATTTGTGTACTGTGATATGTTTATGTTGTGTGTGTATGTGCATAATTGCGAGGAGATAATGATAATCTCAATCAGGGTTATTACTAGAGTAAATTAAGTTATTTATTTGTTAAAAAGCCCTTTTCATTAGTGAAATCAAACCTGGCATATTACAGTATTATTTTCAGGGGTGAATGAGTGTCAGGTAAGGTTATACCAACAGGATTGGATTCGTCAGCTCATGATCGAACATCCTGGGGTATGGAAGATGATTTTCATGTTCGATTTAATTGATGTTTATTTTCTTTAATTTCATTACAATGATACCCAAATTTACTTTAAAGTTATTTTCGTTCAGAAAATGAAATGGTGGGAAGAAATCTTTTTTCTTAAGTCTCCAATCAATTTAGTCATTCGCGTGGTTTCTTGTGAACTTTTCAGCAAGTTACAATTTGCACAACAACAGTGGAGCTTGTTTCTTGTAAAGTTACAAGATGTAGACTTTTTTTTTTTGCTAGTTGTTTTAACACTGCACTAACGTATCAAATGTTTTTGGTGATGCAAGGATGGGAAAGGTCTAGGATTAGGAAGGGAACCTAAATTAAGGAACAACCCCAGAATTTGCCTGGTGTGAAAATGGGCCACTATGGAAAACCATCTTCAGGGCTATCGATGGTGGGGTTCACACCTATCATCTCCAGAATGTAAGCTTACGGCTACATGACCAGAAACACGCTGTCAACTCACTCGGTGCCATCAGATAGTGCTCATGACCACATACCCAAGAACTCTATGAGATGTTTACAACATTTCATGCCTTCAGGGTCACATACCCCAGGGGCTCTGAACTTTGGAGCGTGGGTTGGCGACCACAGGGTCCTTAGCCGAGTCCTGGCACTGCTTCCACTTACTTGTGCTAAGCTCCTCACTTTCTTCTAACTTATCCGACCTCCCTCGGTCAACTCTTGTTCTTTTCCGACCCCGTCGGTATTAGAGCACTCAAGGCCTATGGATGCTTTCATTTTCATGCCCTTCATGGCCCTTGCCTTTCTTTCACTGATACCTTCATTTTTCTCTCTGATTAATGTTGTACTTCCTCTTTAAACAATAACCAGCACCACCGCCATCACATGTCCAGATGTTTAGAACATTTTATGCCTTCAATGTTATTGAGTTTTCAATTTAGGTCCAGTTCGTTAGCTAAACCTATGGTTCAGAGAGTCCTAGTTCCAGCTATGTCAGCGATTTTAATTGCATCTGGTGAATTCCTCTAACTTGGGGACTGGATGTTTGTGTTTGTCCCATAAAACTCTTCTCATATACACATAACACATCACACTACCAATCACCACTGAAACAGGTAATAGTGAATACATCCCTCCACATGGTGTCCAAAAAGAGCATCCAACAGTAAAACAGGACTAGTACATATATCCACAATCGTGATCCCACCAGGATGCAGAAAAAATGAAGAAGGCCAACACTGTTGGTGAATCTGACTTCTATGAAGCACATGTACAATGAACTAGGATACCAATGACTAACACAAATAGTATGAATGTTGCATAAACAGTCATGATTTGATTTTAGGTCAAGCAGTTCTCATACTTAGTAGCATTCAAAAAAAAAAAAAAAAGAAACCTCACATCCTTGTAATATATGCCCAACACTTCACTATTCACACACAAAAGTTTACTGGATTAACCTCCTTGCTTCCTCTTCATCTGTCTGATAACCAATATCTAACTCCGTCACTGATGACGGTGAACACTTCAGAATAATGCAGGAAACTGAAGTTAGTTATATAATTTGACCCTTTCTTAACCCTCAACCCGAAAGATCGGTCTGTCAGGCCGCTAGATAATTTTATTTCTACGATACTGGCAACAACTGTAAATGTTTTACATTGTCCTTCGAGCTATGTGTTCTTTGACCTTTCGTCTAATAAGCTACAGCGTGTTTGTTGTCTCAAAACTGTTTAGTGCATTGTTATCGGGGTTATTTGTCAAGTGTGTCATTGTTCCGTGCTAAACTTGTCAGTCTTACAGACCGGTATGTCGTATAACGTAGTATTTATCAAATACAATATACCTGTAAGTTCTAACTGAGGGAGATTTCTCTTAGTTAATTGTACTTATTATATACCACAGACATGGAAAATGTCTATCACCGTATTACAATGGCAACGAGGCCAACTGATGTTGATTTTCGTGCAAGATTGGGAGAATGGTTGGAAGACAATAACGATGAGGTGGAAGATTCGGAGATTGGTGATTCTGACCAAGATCCAGATTTCACCATCAGCAATGCAGGTGAGAGTGTAACATCTGATTAAGACACCGAGGTGTTAGGGGAAATGCTGAACCCTGACGAGGCCAGCTGTGAAGATAAAAATATAACAACTACAACCGCTTCACCTGACACTGCTACAACCAATGATGTATATCTAGGTAAAAATAAATTTGTTTGGTACAGCCAGCCACAAACTCAATCTACGGGGTAGCGCACGAATAGTTGACACATTTACTTTTAGAATAACAATTTTATTTTTCACAGAACACTAATGAAATTTTAGACACAGGCAGCTTGGACCCTGGAAATACATTTCACTATATCACAAGTTCAACGTGGCCTCCACTGCGGCGGATAACCTCTTCGAGACGAGTACGCATGTTTCCGATGACTTTCCGGCACAGTTCTTCATGAATTTCACGGCAGAGCTGCACAATCCGAGCACGCATTTCCATGCGGCTTTGAGGTCTTGAAGCGAAGAGTTTTTCTTTCAAACAGCTCCATAAAAATAAATCACAAGGATTTAAATCAGGGCTTTAAGGAGGCCCTAAGAATCCGCCATTATTGTTGTACTGTGGGTAACGAAGAGACATTACACGATCACCAAATCCCCCCCTCAGAAACTCAAGAACATTGTTAGCTGCGTGAGGTATTGCAATATCTTGCATAAACCACTGAGTGTGAATAGGTATAGCGAGAATTTGAGGCATGAATTCATTCCCCAACATGTTCTTTTATCGCTGTGCATTAACTGTCTGACTGAAGAAAAAGGGTCCAATTAACCCATAACTTGACAGAGCTACCCACAGACTCATTTTTTCTGCATACGTATTTTTTTCGTGGTTTTTCTGTAGCCCAAAACCGCACATTTTGTTTATTAACTGCCCCGTTGAGGTGAAAATAGACTTCAACAGAAAACCAAGTGTTAAACAGTACTTCATCTTTATCTTGAGTCCATAAGGCTCACTGCAATCTCTTCTGCCTGTGAAGATCTGTGAGCTTGTGTAGTACAGTCATTTTGCACGGGTACAACTGAAGTTCACCGTGTAACATTCTTTGAAATGAATGACGCGATATTCCACTTCCTTTTGAAGCTGCCCGTGTTGACTTGTGCGGGCTGCGCTGCATGACGACCCACAGGAGACCGAACTGCTGGTGCACGTGGTCGCTTTTCTTCCTTCACACTGCCTTGTTCTTCAAAGTTTCTGTATAAGCGAAGGATGGTGCCTTGTTCTTCAAAGTTTCTGTATAAGCGAAGGATGGTATTCCTTACTGGTCCCACCTAATCTGAAATACAATTCTAAATTTCCTTCGTGTACCCATAACATTTTTTGATTCGCAATAAAAGATAACTATTTTGGCGCGCTGCTGAACGGAGAGACGGTCGTGGTCGGCCATGGCAGAAAGCTCACTGGAATGCAAGCATTTGGATACAAAGCAGCAGTGTCATCTATACAGATATTTCCATGAAACAGAGAAGGTTTGAGTGAAATTTTAACAACATAGTACATAAGTTGCACTTTATATTTTCTCTTCAAATGTGTCAACTATTCGTGCACCACCCTGTAGAAAAACACCTGCACACAATATTATTCAAGGTCTGCCTGATCTTACTGCCTCTGCTAAAGCCTTGGGTAATAAAGCAGCTCCTACAGATATCTGCAACCTTCTTTTGGATGATTATATGATTAACAGATGCTAAGTGTTCGTACCTGTATAATGCCTATATTTATACAGGTAGATTCTGATGGGACAGGTCTTATAGGTGAAGAATGTAAATTAGGAAAGCCAACGCAGTCCATCTTGAGAGTTACAAAGGTCGTGCAGAAAAGCAATCGCAATATAACAGCAGACAATTGGTTTTCATCTGTGGAATTGGCAAACGTTTTAAAAAATCGGGGACTATCATACGTGGGAACTGTGAGGAAAAACAAAACAGAGATTCCTAAGGAATTCCAGCCATCACCTTCAAGAAAGGTTAATTCCGCTATGTATGGATTTACTAAGGACTTGACACTTGTTGTCTATTGTTCGAAAGAAGAATAGAGCTGTAATCTTTATTTCATCAATGCATCACAGCAGATGTGAAGTTGAAAATGGAATACAAGAAATCAACAGTTACTACAATGCAACTAAATCTGGTGTGGATACTCTTGACATGAAGTGCGCAAATTATTCATCTAACAGAAGAACCCGGCGATGGCCCATGGCAGTATTCTTTTCTTTGTTCAATTAGCTATGGTCACTAGCTATATTCTATACTTGTGCTACTCAGGGAACAAAATTGAGAAATGGTTTGACTTTGTTCATGAACTTGGGATGGAAATGGTGAAACCTCATCTTGCCGAACGAGTTTCTATACCAAACTTCTCACTTAAATTGAGGAACAGGATTCGAGTCCTTAACCTCGAAGATGACCTGCCTATTGCAGAAGGCACTATAACTTACAGACTTGAGAAGAGGAAGAATTGCAGCACGTGTCCATACGAGAAGAAGAGGAAAATGGCGTACAAGTGCATTAGATGTGCAAAAGCAATATGTCTGGAATGTTCTTTCAAAATCTGCCGATCTTGTTCATAAGATCTAGGCAACTGTTGTCAAATACAGTGCTAATTGTGTTGGAGTGAAAGGATAATATCACAATAAAAATAATTTGTAAAATAACACTGTACTTTTCCAGTAATCTTGAGCTTGAAGTTTGCAATTGTGACCATTTTCTCTACCTGTTAATGCCCTTAAGAGTATACTAATTGATTGTAAATTGTGATTTTTATGATTTATAATATATATTCATCAACTAAACATTCTTGGATTTTACGTGGTGTCAGTAGTTATATAAGCCCGGTCTCCGAGACCGGTCTTACTCTACGTGTTTTTTGAAGAGGTCTTTCGAGTACAGGGTTAATTCCTGATTGATAGTATTATAAATAATCAAGTGAAATTAAAGACATGGTGATGGTTCTGAAGGCTTCACAAATACTTTTCAAAAGTAAATATTATATTTTTTGTTCTTTATTAGGTTGCAAAGAAAGGAGTTACATCACCAATAACTATGAAATGATTAGAAGCTGAGTAATGCTGATAAATGATATGTTGGGTCATATGTCATTGCTGATACTGAGAGCTTGTACGATTTATCTGAACTTACTTGTGTATATATCGTTTATTGGCTTAAGATGTCTTATAGCAGGCCTACTTTCTTTATTCAAATAGCTTTTTATTTGTGGCAAGTTGTACAATCAGTAAACTTTTCACAACTGAGATATGTAATATCATTTTTTAATTTATGAATCACATTCCAATCAAATTCCACATCCAAGTTGAAGATCTCTGGCACTTTCAAGTCTTATCAGGGATTAGATGTGATGGTAGTGATAATTATTTTAAGAGAAAGTACAACTAGAAAACCATAAGTGTGATGCAACAGTTAGGTCTTGGGAGAGAAATGACAAAAATGAGGCTACTGGACTAAACAAAAGAGTGACTGAATGGGTAGCTAAATTTCTAGAAAACAGAACTCAGAGAATTAGAGTAGGTGAAGCATTCCCTGATCCTGTAATGATTAAGAGGAAGGTTCCGCAAGACAGTAGTTTTGGACCTCCGTGCCTTTTTACATATGAAAATGATATGAGTACAGTAAGAATTATGAAATAAAAAATTCCAATATACAGTCACAAATACACCTGGTCTGCAAGAGGACCGACATCCATGCTGCTGGATGCCGTTATGCACCATTAGACCAAGCGCCAAAAGTTGGTTTCCAGATATTCTTGTTTATTTAACCTTACATGTAAATTCGAGCAAGCATAATTTTGTTAAACATGGTATTCCTGGTGTTGTAGGATAATAGATTGTACCTTCTCACCAAATTTCACCATTTTTATACTCGCAGTTCATACATTTTCTTGAAAAAATGTCGCTTAGTCTACTGATGCAATTTAAGGTATTTCTCACGTGTGAATAATGTATCACAATGCTACACCAATAACCCCTTACTATTGATTACCTACTGAGTAAGACTTCAAAAAATATGTGACCGCAGTCGTGATTAAAACATGAATCTCCTACTGCGCTAAGTGTTGGAACCATCACGAGCGGCGCCACAACTCCGACACATTATTCAAGTTTTAGATGGAGAAACTTTAGATGGGGAGCTATTCCATAAAGTCACTGCTATAACCACTTATTGATTTGACGAATTTCAACTGATCTGAGTCAAATACAAATGGTAAGAAGTGAGCCATTGTAGTCTATACAATGCAATGCATATTTTTTTATGGATTTTCCTTCACGACAGGCCTATTATGTTCTGAGAGTACATTAATGACGTGATATTTTCAAGCCTATGGGTAAGTTTTGTTCTGCTTTAGACACACATTAGTTGCTACTTAGAATGGCAGTTTCTCATACCATTAGGGGACGTTGACCTAGATGGCCCCCTTTAAACAAGCATCGTCATCATCATCAGAATGGCAATGCCTTTAACTAAGTAAAGGATACGAAGGTCGGTATATGTGGTTATGATTAGCTTATTCTAGAAAAGAACAGGAACAGAAAATGTGATTAAAATATTTGCTCCCATAAATTCATATAGAACACTGGACAGGTAATAAGACTGTTACTCTCAGTTCATTCAATCTCAAAATTAGGATATCCATTGAAGCCATCTATGCCGTCCACGATGTCAGAATCTCCTTGAAGTTTCTGGTAAAATTGTTTGGCATCTGTAAGTATTAGGTGCATCAGCAACTTAAGCCCTCCAAGTTTGGCTTCAGAGATAGGTTTTCCATTTGGCCACAAAGGTATTAATGCCGGATTAATGGGAACTTCAGTTTCCCGCGATGTATTTAGATTTACTTTGATATATTCACCATCAAATTTAGTTTTGACGTACATACTGAACGGTTGTGATTTCAAGAACTGGATTTTTAAAACTTTTCGTCAGTTTATCTTGCAACTATGGATCAGTTTTTTACGTTCTACTGAACTGAAGAACGACTTATCTTCCATCTGGCGAACAACAATGGGGTTTTTCCACCTGCAGTTTCTCATTACGTTTATGTAGTCCTCTGCAGTGTATAAACGCTGATGAAATTTGAGGGCACGCTAAATATCTGCAAAGTCACTGCATTCATTATTCTGATCTGGAATTCACTGATTTGGTGCGTATTACCTAGCATACCTAGCATTGTAATCTTGGTTCAATACGGACGAATAATGAAATTTATATACTTAAATATTAGATACCATACAACAATCCCATTTTGATACTAACCACAGATAGTTCTTCTGGAATGATTCTCCGACGTAACCCTTTTTAAAAATAGGAGAGGATTTCCACCAATCAATACTTATTTATTGTATATATTAAACTACAGGACCGGTTTCGACCACATATTCAAGGTCATCTTCAGCTGAACCATACATACATATTTATATAATGAAGCTTTGATTAAGATTGTGGTGTTGAAGAATGTGATGATGATGTACATTTAGTCACATACAAATGGGGCACGTCTTAGCGTGAACTGGCGTATATGTCATTCTGTACATTATTGCAACTGTATGTCTAAAATGTTGAAGGTCTTAAAACTAGTGTATAAAACACGTCTTTTCCTAAACTAACTTATATATATGTACAAGATAAAAACAATATATAAAAACACTTCATGCATATGAACATTCGTTCTTGCTTGGTGGTCAATACATCGACTAACTTCCGTATTTAAGTCTTATTCACAGTTGTACACTTCAGCTGCTATTCTTGGAGTTTGTAAAATTGCATGGATAAAGGTTTTGTCTTCCTGTGCGTATGTGAGATAAAACACTTTCAATTTTAAAAAGGTGCCAAATGTATGGATGAAATTCAAGTAAAATATGTTCAGCTCTGCTGTGTGTGTTGCCCTTTTTATTAGAACCAATTCATGTTGTCTTTTTGGCGTCCGTAAATTTGGATGACATTGGTTTCAAAGTAGTGGCTCCTTTCCCATTTGTAGCTGTGCAATGATGTTATGTTTATCTGTGGAAGATTGAGTTATAAGTGATATTGTGTGGAGGAATGTCTAAGGGTTATGTGTGTGAATTGGAATATGTACTTACTGTTGTTGGTGTAGCTGAGTTGTGTTTGACATGCAAGCTTGTAATGTACTACTTCGTGTTCTTCTTGGGCTTATACTAGCTGCTGTGAGGGGAAGGGAAGGAGGGGTAGGGAGAGTTGTTGTTGTGGGGGTAGGGATGGAGCTGGGTGTGTTGTTTGGTGTTTTTCTGTTGTGTGTTGCGTTCTGTTTACCGATTAACTTAAGGTAAGGGTTTTTTAGGGCGGGGATAACTGTATTGAAGATGATGTTAGTTTTTTCTGTGATTTCATTTATGTTGTAATTTGGATTGGTGTACTGATCTAGAGTGATGTAAAATTCTTCTGTTATGTTGAGCAGGGGGCCTTTGGGGTTTATGTTTAGGATTTGCATATCATTATCGATGTTTGTAAAACTGTGTTTATAGTCTGCGACATGTTGTCCTATTGAGGAAAAATGATTGTGTTTCACTGCGTTTATGTGTTCGTTATATCGGGTTAGGAAGTTTCTACCGGTATGTCCGATATAGCTGGTCTCGCAGTTATTACATTTGATACGGTATACCCCTGAGTGGTTGTATTTGTTGTTGCTGTTGACTGTCCTGACATTGTGTATGATGTTGGTACTATTGTGTGTAGTTCTGAATGCTATTCTTAGGTTGTTTTTTAAAAATGTTGGTTATGGGGTATATGTGTACATTATTGAAAGTGAATAGTGCGTAGTCTTTCTTGGGTTCGTTTACTTTTGTTAGTTTGGTTTTGGGTTGGGATTTTATTTTGTGAATGATTTTGTTAACCATTTCTTTCTTGAATCCATTGTTTTTAGCTATGTCATGAATTAATTGTAATTCTTTGTTTAGATCTTCTTTTGTTAACGGTATATTGAATGCTCTGTGTATCATGCTATAGTAGGCTGCTCTTTTGTGTATGTTGGGGTGAACGGAATCCATTTTAATTGTATTTGAGGTATGCGTGGGTTTTCTGTATATTCTGTAAGAAAGGTGGTCATCATGTCTAGTTGTCATTATGTCCAGGTAGTTCAGTTTGTGATTGTTTTCGGATTCCATGGTAAATTTTATATGGGAATCTATTGTATTGAGTTTATCTAATATATCAGTTTCATTTGTGGACCTATTGTCGAGGATGATAAAGATATCATCAACAAATCTACACTAAAAAATATATGGTCTATTTTGTTGATGAATGTGTGCTCTATAGTCTATGTAAATTTCGGCAATTATACTAGAAGCGGGAGATTCCATTGGTAAACCCTGTTGCTGATAGATAGTATCATGGAATTTAAAGTAGTTGTTACTAATGGCAAAATTAAGTGATCTAATGAACTCTTCTATTTCCAAAGTGCTTAGATTGCTATGACTTTTTAGGTTAGATTCAATGATTTCTATTGTTCGTTTTGTGGGAATGTTCGGGTACATGTTTATTATGTCAAATGATGCGAGTTTGTGATATGGTTCAATCTTTAATCCTCTTGTCCTATTACAAAATTCTATTGAGTTCCGTACTGTTTTATTAGCTAAGAATACGTAGTGCTTTTTGAGAAATCGTTGAATAAATTGCGAAAGTTTATAGGTTGGGCTTGCTCTTGAATTTCATCCATACATTTGGCACCTTTTTAAAATTGAAAGTGTTTTATCTCACAGACGCACAGGAAGACAAAACTTTTATCCATGCAATTTTACAAACTCCAAGAATAGCAGCTGAAGTGTACAACTGTGAATAAGACTTAAATACGGAAGTTAGTCGATGTATTGACCACCAAGCAAGAACGAATGTTCATATGCATGAAGTGTTTTTATATATTGTTTTTATCTTGTACATATATATAAGTTAGTTTAGGAAAAGACGTGTTTTATACACTAGTTTTAAGACCTTCAACATTTTAGACATACAGTTGCAATAATGTACAGAATGACATATACGCCAGTTCACGCTAAGACGTGCCCCATTTGTATGTGACTAAATGTACATCATCATCACATGGCATTTCTTCAACACCACAATCTTAATCAAAGCTTCATTATATAAATATGTATGTATGGTTCAGCTGAAGATGACCTTGAATATGAGGTCGAAACCGGTCCTGTAGTTTAATATATACAATAAATAAGTACTGATTGGTGGAAATCCTCTCCTATTTTTAATTGTGCAATTGTCAATATGGAAATGAAGATTATAGATTACGGTAACCCTTTTTAGCAAGCTGCATTAGTAGCAATATCCTTCCCCTTACTTTCGGAAGTACTTGATACATCGCTGAACTTCGTCACTTGATAAACCAATCAATGTATCACCACGTCAATAACTTAGCACTATCGAAAACGTGGGTTCCCTCACTGTCATCCATGATGCAATACATACAATGTATTCTGTATTCATTCCCAATATTTGTACATAAATATTAAACTGTCTTTGGACTTCAGCACGCAGAAGATTTTAGCCTATCACTATTGTCATTTACTACACATGACAATCTTGTTTATGTGAAAATTCACAAGCATGTGCAACACATTTTTAATAAATTTGATATTTTGTTAATGATTCTATAGTGTAAAGTTTTTAAATGTATTCACTTATGCAATATGTTTTACAATTTTCTAACCAGACATCTGGTAAAAACTTTGAGGTATTGATAATGTAATGGTTATAGCGTCCGCCATGCCAACTTACTACGGGCCAAGCTCGTCACCCATCGCCCCACCCCCCTTACGCTCGACCGCGCCAATCGCGAGCAACACTTAAGCGCTGGGTCGGCCCTTCTCTCTTCTATCCGTGGTTGCGCCGCATGGGACGACGGAAATTACTCGATTATTAATCTGGAGTCTTCCATCTCGCAAGGTTCCTGGATCCATCGAGCATCCGGACGATTCTACAAGGGCCAGCACAGGTATATGCGAGAGGAACGACCTGCCTGCAGTCAGTGAGGGATTACTTAGTGAGTGAGTGAGAGCGAGATTGAGTTCGATGGTGCGCAGTCAGTGATGGCCTGAGAGAGTGCAGCCTGATGGAGTATATGCCTGTTGAAGCCGAGGACTCGTTCCTGTTCCAGTGACGTCGTGTGTGTGAGTCCCTTGGGGCCGGCTGCTGGAGAAGAACCTTGGGTGTTCTGGAGGGGCGAAGAAGGGAACACTGGGTGCCGACGTCGACATGTGCAGACTGCGAACGGGTTTCGACGGATTGAGTGAACAGCGGATACTATCCCGACCTGCGAGACCGATGTGTATGTAGGCTGTGGACCGTGACAGTGCTAACGAGTGCGACTGAGTGGCTGAGTGAGTGTAGTGTAAATAATCAATGACTCTGTGTGTGTCATTGTAGATGGAACGTGAGAAACTGAGGAAGAGAGAGAGTGTGCGAACCGCGTAAGTGTGTAACCGTGTACGTGTGTAAGTTGTAAGTTCGGCTATCCTCTGTGTGTGTGTAAATCTGTAATTGTAGTGCTTATTTAATAAATCTTAGAAATAGGACGCTACCAGGTTCTGTACTCATTTATTCATTTATTTACCCTGCCAACACGGTACGATATGACTGACGATGCCCCACAAAAGGGGCAAAACATGTCAACTATTTCAATGATGTTTAACTAACACGTTAATATCTTGTACTGTATTGAATAGGTTGAAGTTAAAATAAATTTCTCACATTTATTATTGTTTAAGTGATTACCGCTATGTCGCTTAGGTTTTCAGTTTACTGACAACTAATGAACTCTTGTAAGACAGTGGGGAGTTTATTATAAGTAGTTCAAGCTTTCCTCTACAAGATAGTGCTAAAATCTCAATTTTCATCAAATGGCACTTAGTCTACTGATGCATAACTCATATTGATTACATCATATGCAATGAGAAAACTTCAGAACTGATGTTAGATGTTAAGTCTTTCATGGTCCATAACTAGAAACTGAATACTTCCTCATAATAAGCAAGATACGATACAAACCTACATGGTTGAACACAAAAAAGGATCCCAAGAATGAACATGCCCACTTCAAAATAAATCTCATACAAGACCCAGGTACCTAATGGCTGTATCGTTGCATCAGTCTTGGAAGGCAAAGACATATAAACTGAGTGGAGGAAACTACAAACCGTATAAGCTTCAAAAGCCCGGGAATTAAAAAATAAATGGAGAAGTACGAAAAGTCTGTGACAATGGAATGAAGACATCAAGAAATTCATCAATGATAAAAGAATTGCTTATCAGAATTTTTCTTTCCAAGTGGCTTTATGTCGCACCGATACAGACAGGTCTTATGGCAATGATGGGATAGGAAAGGACTAGAAGCAGTAAGGAAGTGGCCGTGATCTTTCATCAGATATATTTGCTCACTAACAGATTAACAGACAAAATTGAATGCCAGGGAAGGTACAGGAATGGAGTTTCATGAGAAATTAGGTGATCTCCAAAGTGTCGTTGCAGAAAGGTTACTCCCCCATGTAGTTTCCTCTTGTTGCATCCACTGTTGCTGGAGTGGTAAGTTTTAAGTGGTACACTTCTTAGCACATCAAAAACAGCACAAACCCTGTACCAATGAGATAATAATGAGGTCTCTGTAGACTACCTTGTCCACTGTTCTTTGTGTGTGCAGCCTCCTCAATGAAAGAAGGGCGAAATGTTCTATGACAGGGCACGGCGCACCAAATCGCAACAATGCATTGTATAGTGTTTTCTGTATAATGACCTCAGACTGTTCAAATGCTAAAAAACAAATTGTTTGTTGGTTGATGTAGACATCAAGGTGAATATGGATTTCATCTGAAAACCATATGTTGCAGAAGAATTTAACGTTAAGAATTCTAACTATCAACATCAATACATAGTGAAAAAATTAACTCATCTATTTCTGCTTGCATTGAACATTAATATAATTCTTCCATTCTTAAGTCCAAGTTGAAGCTCCAATCGAGTTTTATTGTACATATTTTATGTGGAACACCATTCGACTAAATGTTTGTTTACCTTTTTAATGTGTCAAACATGGCTACATAACTTCAATGAATTGACTGGTCAAAAAGTTAAAATATTACAGATTTAAGCCTACAATCAAATTTCACTATAGACCCTAATTATATATTACAAGAACAAAATTTCTTTTAACAAATTAACTTTTTAATTAGAAATATTAAGGTGTACACCTCATATAATAATGACCATTCCCATTTTACCTTTTATTTGTGTGTATATATATATATATATATATATATACTATTTTAATCATATAATGTATATTTTTAATCCACCATTGTAATCACACCATAAGAATCATGATCTATACTTGTCTTTGTTTAATTATTCTCGGCTGATGATGACAGGGAATCTGTCGAAACCGGTACCGAATGTACAAAAGTTGTGATGTTTTAACTGTAATGTAAAACTTTCACACAATATATAGTATTGAAAAGGTGGAACTTATTGTCCTTTCTTTGTTGCAGAAGAAATCTAGATCCTCCTACGACGTCAATTGTATGCAAAGAAATGGAGCAATTAATAGTAGATTATTTGAGGTTAAAATGGGACTCTTCTGGAATGATATTTAAGGGGCAGCATGGTTTTAGGGAAGGCTTCTCCTGCAAAAATCAGATCTGCTCTGTATGCCAAGATATATCAAATAAGCTCGACAGTGGGTCAAGGATTGATGCAATAGTAATTGATTTTGCTAAGGCATTCGATCTTGTGCCACATGACATCCTCCTTAACCCTAGTACTGTTGCAGGATTTTACCTTAAATGCTGAGGGTGAAGTTACTGCATTACAGACATTAAAAGAAAAAAATATATATGTAGCCGCAAAAAAATCATAATATACAATTGTATATCATTTTAAAGCCTAGAAATAGCACTAAACATTGACGCAAGAAACAAAAAGATTAAATTAATAACAATGATATTCAAGGGGCAGCATGGTTTTAGGGAAGGCTTCTCCTGCAAAAATCAGATCTGCTCCATATGCCAAGATATATCGGATAAGCTTGACAGTGAGTCAAGTTTTACCAATTACAAATATGTTTTAAAATCCTGGCCTAAAAGTGGCTGAAATAATTGGCTGATGTGACCGAAAATATCTCATGGGGGTTTTCCTACTTCTTCCCCTATCGGGTGCATCCCAGGTGGTGGATAGGGGGGCCCTCCGGACTTGTCTGGAGGATCTGAGGGAAATAAAATACCCTTTCGTGGACCAAAAACAGGTATTGCCAGAAAACGTCTTGAGGCATTGTGATTGTTACTAGCCCAAGTCAAGGCTTGGAAGTGGAGGCTTCGCCCACACATGCTAGAGAGGCATGCATGGTTCCTCCACAAGGGTGATATGGTGGTTCAGGGGAAGTGGGGCTGATGACTGAGGTGAAGGCTCACTGCGGGGTACTGGAACCAAAACATCACTTCGCTCTACGTAGTCTGGACGAGCCACGGGTTGGGAAAGGGGCGATCGCAACCTACGGGGGGAACTCAGTCGTGATAATGCAAAGTGGAGACAACGTGAGTACGCCTACTGAAGGGAGAACAAACCTGGCTAGGTTCGGGCCAGGGGCGGGCCGCTGGATGGACGACTGAGGGGTGTGGTCTCTGCTACGGAGAGCCTGAGTTGCGGGAGGACAATGTCTGGCTGTATGTCTCAGCATGGATGGTGAGAACGACGCTCAGGACCCTAGAAGGGGCAAAAACCCTATGATTGATTGAAATATGGATGCTTATAAAGAACCAATTTCAAAAACTTCGACATCAAGGGAAGCCAAGGAAGCTCCAGTAGAGCAGATCCGGGAGCAAGCCCAAGATGAAAAAATGGAGACAGAAGTCCCAAATGGACAGGCTGTCGCCAACTCAAAACAAGAAATGGCAAAAGAAGCTCCAGTAGAGCAGACTGCTGTCAGAATCAATCAGCACGATAGCAAACTTCTAACACAAGAGTGAAGAGTGCTGAATGCCACTTCAATCGACAACACAGGAAGGACAGTCGTTTTAGCCCCTTGGTGAAAGAGACTTTGAAGAGCTCAAAAAGAGAAGCCTTAAGGCCACTCAGACTTGGGCAGATCAAGTTTCAAGTCATCAGGGGAAAAACGAAACCCAATGTTGATAAAGTTGGAGCTGAAGGTCCTTCAGGCCAATCTTCAGCATAAAAAAGCAGCTGTGGCCAATTTCGCCAGGAACTTCAAGTATGAGGCTATTGACGTAGCCCTTATTCAAGAGCCATGGGTAGTCAAGGGCAGAGTAGCAGGACTGGCGGAATCTGGAGGTAAGCTGATGTACGATACAACATCGGAAATACCCAGAACATGTCTTCTTGTGAACAGGAAATTAAAATGTCTTAAGCTGCAGGAACACTGTTCACGGGACTTAACTGTGGCCAAGATTAAACTTGGAAATTGGGAGGGACCCAGAGAAATAACCGTAGCAGGCTCTGCATACCTCCCATATGACTCAACTAATCTTCCCCCATCAGAAGAAGTTGAGAACCGAATTTGTAACGCAAAAAGGAAAGGTGAACACCTAGTCCTTTGAGCATATGCAAATTCACACCACACAGCATGGGGCAGCATGAACTGCAACTACTAGAGGTTATTATTGGAACTGAGTTGATGATACTAAACCTAGGAAACAAGCCTACATTTATAAATAAAAATCGTAGGGAGGTAATAGACATTACACTAAGCACTACGCATATTGCAAACTTTATTAAAGACTGGAAGGTGCTGGAGGAACCATCATTGGCAGACCACCAGCACATCCAATTTGCAACAGATGCAAAGCTACGTGGGATTGAGATGTACAGAGACCCAAAAAGAAGTAACTGGGGCAGATACACAGAAGTTCTAGGGGAGGCTGTACAAAAAATTCCAACTAACGTGAGAGGACAGAAAGAATTGGATGAGGCAGTGGAACTATTAGAAGAGGGCATTATAGACTTATACCATGAAAACTGTCCTCTCAAAGAAAAGAAAAACACTGAAAAAAGAGGTTAGGATGTTGTATAGAATCTCATCTAGAAATGGTATGAGGGACGTATATCACAGAAAATACTTTTTGAGGTTAAATCAATATTCCGCCTTTACAATACCAAAATTTTTATTGTCTAATTATTTAAACAACATTTTTTTAAATATGACAGGACATGTTTCATCTAACTTGTAGACATCCTCAGCCGTAAAATATTCAAGGAAAAGCACAAAATGACAAGGACAAAATAACACATTAAAATAATTTGGACTGCCGAACACGTCAATTAAAATAGTGAGAATGTTCTAGATTGTTCAGAGCATAGCATTCAAACTGTTGATGACAAACTTAAAAATATACACATGAGTTGATACATTAAAACCTGATGTTGAATTTCTTCTTTGTTGGTGCTTGTTGACATGCAGTATTCAGGTGTGTCGGTGAAAGCTGATGTAGAGGTGCACAATCTTAATTTCTAGTAGAACAAAGACGATCAATGAGTAAGTATATGGAATCCAGTATAAGGATGTTAAGATGGTCTTATTGGTGCAAAGTTGTCATTTCTTGTTAAAAATTAGGTGGAATATCTGATCGTATGACGTATATGAATGTACAGTGGAGGGTCCTAGAATGAAAATAAAGACTATTGTCAATATTGAAATTAGGAAAGTATTTGGTGCCATTACGATATAAAAGGCAAAAGAATGAAAAGGAAGAATTACGGCACATCTGATTACTTAAGTTCTCGCCTCTCCAAGAGTGATTAGCTTAGCATGGATGATTGTGGCTGACTGAGGACAAACTATGGAGGTCGTGTGTGATGGGAGCTGGTGTGAGGGGAATTAGGGGAAGGTTGGAATTGATAGGTGGGGAGCGATCACATGGAAGCTTACTTGAATGTTTGTCAAAAAAAAAAAAAAAAAAAAAAAAAAAAAAAAAAAAAAAAAAAAAAAAGGAACTGTTGAGTAATGCCTCAAAAATTACGTCCGTAGTTTCTGAAATCTCATTCAAATTGTGAGTGGGGTTGCGTTTTTGATCTACGTTGATATAAATGTTTTCTAAAACATTGAGTAAACTGTTCTAAAAAATCTACAAGAACTTGTTACATATTTCAATTATATTGAATTGTATTACATGTATATGTATATTTCCGCGACCGAAGCAAGTACTGGATCATTAATCTATTCATCAAGTTCCGTCGGCGTTTGAGAGCACAGGGCTTGACGTTGAATATGTCGTGCTGATCTTCGGGAGCTGCCAATTTACTTCAATTGAGCTACTCGTCTTCGGCTTCTGCACGATTTTGGATCTTCTTATTTGTTGGATTGTGTTACGACTTCGCGCCTAATAGTGTATGCAAGCTGACTCATCTAACTGTTCTCTGCTTCTCGTAAACATTATGAGACTATTTTGAACTTTACGTGTGCTATGCTGCTGTTCAGAAGATTGCGCCTTGCTTCTTTTAAGTGACTTACCTTCTACTTCTGAATTTTACAGTGCCTATCCCCGTTGTTTTACATTGCCTTTTCAACTGTTTTTTGTGGGGACTTGATCTTTTATTTTCTTTCCTTCTTACCTATGCATTGCTTTTTGCGTTTTATTCGGCTGATGATGACTCGGATTGGGGTCGAAACCGGTACTGATTCCACTTATAATTAAATAGGAATGTAACACTACATTTCGTATTTATTTGTATTGAATAGGTTGAACTACCTTATTTATTATTTCAATTTAAATGATTATAGGCATAAAATTAGGGCTAGAAACCAGCATACGGACGTGGGAAAGTTTTCCGTCGTTAACAGGACCATAAGGGATTGGAATAAATTACCTGCAGCTGTCTTTGATAGATTCCCTTCCGGTATCAAGTCATTTAAGAAGATCATTAGTGCCAGCGTAAAGTGAAAAGAAAAAGTTGCAAATAACGGACAATGAATTTGTGATTTTCTGCTTGGTTTAGATTGTGAAACTAGGAGTTTTTTTTCTTGTGGTATTCTCTTTCCAGGGAACTGCTTGTTGTAATCATTTGTTGTTGTTGTTGTTGTTGTTGTTGAGTACCTAATTACCTATGTTTTTAACATTTTATCATTGTAATGTTAAGCTAGTAGTAAGTTCAACTTATAGTGTTATAAGCTGTAGTGTTAAGCACTGGGAATTACGTAAGTTTTGTGCGAATTTGTACATGATGATGCTGGATTTAGAAAATTAAACTAGTAGTATTTCTTGTAACATTTGCTTTCCATGGAATTGCTTGTTGTACTCTTTTTTTTTGTTGTAGTTGTTGTTGTTGGGTAATTATGTTTTAACCTTACTTTATTATAACCTGTAACGTTAAGCTAGTAGTAAGCTCAACCTATAGTTTTGTAGGCCAAAGTATTGGAAATAATTAAGTTGTGTATGAAACTGTACATGATGCTGGATTTAGAATGTTAAACTAGCAGTGTTTCTTGTAATTTTTTTTGCATAGAATTGCTTTTTGTACTCGAGATGTTGTAGTTGTTGGGTAATATGTTTTTAACTTGACTTTATCATCACTTGTAGTGTTAAGCTAGTAGTAAGTTCAATCTATAGTATTGTAATTCGTAGTGTTAAGTACTGGAAATACTTAAGCTGTGTGCGAATTTGTATATAATGACGCTGGATTTAGAAAGTTGAACTAGTAGTATTTCTTGCTTGTTGTACTCTTGTTCTTGTTGTAAGGTAATTACGGTTTAACTTCACTTATCACTTATAATGTTAAGCTAGTAGTAAGGTCAACCTATAGTACTGTAAGCCGTAGTGTTAAGCACTGGAAATACGTAAGTTGTGTGTGAATTTGTATATGATGATGCTGGATTTAGAATGTTAATGTAGTAGCAATTCTTGTAATATTTTTCTTTCCATATATTTGCTTGTTGTACTGTTGTTGTTTGTATGTTTGTTTGTTGTTGTTGTTGTTGGGTAATTATGTTTACTTTATTATTACATTACTGTAAGTGACCATTGCCGCCGGGATATTTCCCATTTGCAATGTATTTGTCAATAATATGGCGTAAGGATGGATCTTCACAGGGGTAATTGCATTAACGAAGTTGTAAATGAAAGTTACGGATCTTTTCATATGGTTACGAGGGTATTTTGCGGTTGTAGTATGGTTGTAAAGTCACTGGGAAGACCCTACATTAGAGTATGGTTCCAGTGTATGGGACCCTCACCAGATTTACTTAATTTGAAAACCGGAAAAGATACAAAGGAAAGCAGCACATCTTGTCCTGGGTGATTTTCAACAAAAGAGTATAGTGGAGATGTTGCAAACTTTTAGTTGGGAAAACTTGGGAGTAAAGACACGAGCTGTCGGTGGAGAAATGGCGATGAATAACTGAATGGAGTTTATACAAGTAGAAATATTTCCAAATTCTTTGAAATCATTTAAGATAAGACTAGATAAACAACTGATAGGTAATCTACCACCTGGGTGACAACCCTTAATGCAGACTGGTGGTATATTAATAATTTCGTGTGGCTATTTCTAGCCGAGTGCAGCCCTTGTAAGGCAGACCCTCCGATGAGGGTGGGCGGCATCTGCCATGTGTAGGTAACTGCGTGTTATAGTGGTGGAGGATAGTGTTATGTGTGGTGTGTGAGTTGCAGGGATGTTGGGGACAGTACAAACACCCAGCCCCCGGGCCATTGGAAGTAACCAATGAAGGTTAAAATCTCCGACCCGGCCGGGAATCGAACCCGGGACCCTCTGAACAGAAGGCCAGTACGCTGACCATTCAGCCAATGAGTCGGACAGATTGGTGGTGACCGACTGATTGATTGGTTCACAATGCTTCTCTTCAAAGCATTTTGAAGATATACACCTTGAATCTCTTCAAAGCATTTTGAAGATATACACCTTGAATACCCTTATGTTCTTCTATTAGAGGTTCTTGAAATTTGTGATATCCGATAGTGAAAAAATAATGTATCACTATGAACAGTAGACATTTCTTGCTGTATTATTAAATGTGTTAGCAGCATGTTAAGGTAGTGGTGACTGTTTGGAGTTTTCTTGTATTATACTATACAACTTATTTTACATACACCGGGAGCATACAGATTCTGCTTTTCAAGTGGAATATCAACATGTATGCCAGAAAGTCTCACAGTAAGAAGTCAGTCACACACAAGTTAAGTGAATGTGTTAACAATATTATGCTCATTCAATGTCAGATGTTAATGGGATATCTGTTAACAGCAACTCAATTTCATTTTCTGATGGAAGATACTGATATGAGTAATATCATTCTTACAAAAGATACATTAAAAATCAGATTTATACATTAAAGTTATTTTCTTGAATTACATTCACAATTATTATGGAATATTGTTACAGATCAGATGAGTCAAATGAAAAGGCATGCTCTGCACTAACAGCTTAGGCTGAATCTAAGGCTAACTGACCCAAGTCCCCATTCCAGAGAAGAATTTGCTAATTTCCTCCTCACTCTCCCCAATAGCACTGGGATGGCACCTTAGGTAATACTCTGAGGCACTCTGCCTAGTTCTAGATTTACAGATACTCACACAGAACACACTAACATATATTTCACGCACATGGCGGAATTGCTCACCTTCTCTGGGAAGTCTGCCTGTAATATGAGCTACAATCAGCAGCAAAATTCGTCATGGACACATCAGGGTAATTAAAACCATACGATAAAAAGAAAGAAAAGTAAGTTTTGTCACAAAATTTTGGATTCAATAATAATCTGGGAGCAAAGGCTTCCCAAAACAACACAATCACATCTTCTACAAAATATATTAATCATACATCAAATTCCTTGTTGAATTCATTAAACATAATAAGTTATACAATGAAACATTCCACTGTCAAAGTTTTACAGACATTTAACATTCCACTTCCAAATCATCACAGCATGTAGGCAGCACCAACTAATACCTTTAAACACGCTACCTAATGACTTTTTGGCATGTCAATGTACTTCATGTGGATGAGTTGAAATAAGTGGCACAGCTATTAAATATTTTTATATCCTCTGAAGAAATGTTAATATAATATGTGAAAGAAGATGACAATGTAATTGGGTTGGGAGACTGGAATGCAACTGTAGGCCACAGAAAAGGAAGTAATACAGTATAGTAGGAGAATTCAGACTAGGACAAAGGAATGAAAGAGGAAGTCGGCTAGTAGAATTCTGCACTGACCAGAATTTAGTCCTTACTAATACTTTATTCAGACACTGCAAACGACGTCTGTATACTTGGACAAGACTTGGAGACACTAGAAGGTATCAAATAGACTTTATTATGATTAGACAGAGATTCAGAAACCAGGTATTGGACTGAAGACCTTCCCATGAGCAGACATCGTCTCTGACCACAATTTGGTCATCATGAAATGCTGTCTGAAATTAAAGAAAGGAAGGAATGCAAGGAAATGGAATCTAGACAAGTTGAAGGGAAAGAGAGTAAGGGAGTGTTTCAATGAGCATGTTGCACAAGGACTACAAGGAAAGACTGAAAAAATAATAAAATCTTACCAGTCACAAGTTTTAATAATCTAAGGGTACGTTTATGTTGCAGCCTGGCTGCTGGCACATCGCTAAGCCTCGCTGCTCGATGTTAGGCGATGATGAAACAAACCAATGGATCTCAATCGGTGCTTTTACCCTGGAGCCTGGCTCATAGCTACGCTGATGGCTGCTATCCTCGCCATATCCATGATCTCAAACACGTTTGATTTTTGAGCCTGGCTCATCGCCAGCTATCCTGTAACTTGGACTGTGATTGGTTATTTCAAGGTCGCCCTCTCTCCCACTCTTCCCCTCTTCGCACTTCACACACACGTTCAGTGATCACTTGCTATCTAAACCTGTCTTTGAATGCAATGCGATTTGGAACCAGCGGCATGCCCAAGAGATTCCTATGGGATAAAAGGAGTGACAAGATGACGAGCAGCCAGTAGACCTTTTTCTACGTTTTATGAGGGAGAGTGGCTTGTTATATCATGTTTAAAAGTGAAGTTTCTATTTGTGTTTTAATTGGTTTATTATTAACTAATTTGTTTACTCTACCGGGCGTGTAGCTGTGAGCTTGAATTCTGGAGACAGTGGGTTCGAACCCCACTGTCGGCGGCCCCGAAGATGGTTTTCCGTGGTTTCCCATTTTCACGCCAGGAAAATGCTTGGGCTGTACCTTAATTAAGACCACGGCCGCTTCCTTCCTATTCCTAGGCCTCTCCTATCCCATCGTCGCCATAAGACCTATCTGTGTCGGTGCGACGTAAAACAGATAGCAAAAAAATTATTCTTTTTCTATTGACTATGTGTTTATCTTTGCGTATTTTTAATTTGAATTAAATATATTATTTTACTTCTATGTCAGTGCCTTATTCAGTTTTATTACGTTTTACTCTTTTTAATTTTAGAGGAAAATAAGTCATTGCGAATTAGATCCACTAATTATTTTGAATTCATAATAATTTTCCTCATCATTATCATTTTTCTAATCCTTGTCAGTGGGTTAATTATAATTCTTAATCTATTTCGTCTTATCTCGTACCATCAGGGACCGATGACTTAGCCCACTTTAACCAACAAGGATCATCATCATCAAACTATGGAATGACGTGGCAAAAGAATGCGGAACGATTACGTCAACTTTGTTCTTTTATCTTGCCATTTAGGGGACCTCTATCATTACAAGCCGGTGATTTATATGAAGTACCTCGTTTTTCATGGAAAATTCGACAGTTATTTTTTCAAACTGTAAACATATTTTGTTTAGGAGACCTAACTAAAGTCAAAATGAGATTCTCCATAATCCCTTATTTTCCATTATTCAAAAGTACACTATTAAATTACGAAATGAAGCATTTGTAACTTCATTCTTCAGTCAACTCCCGCTGTAGAAATGCACTGAAAAATCCAGGCGAAGCATTTTACACTTTTTATTTCACACTCAGTACACCAAATTATTGTAAGATACACTCTCCAACAGAACTGCGACTCACTTGTTAAAAAAATATCTGAATTTATTCCGCACTTCAAAAGCTTCAGCTGGAGTTGTGTTGTTTCTCCTCGACGGGGTAGCTCCTGGAAGTACGTCTTCGTAGCCTAAGTGTTCATACCCTCTGTTTCTATAATCAAATTATGCAAAATACAAACCACCTTAACTATCAGTTCCTCTGTTTTGAATTTTCGACTACAGCTGAGAGCTGCCAGCAGCGTGCGCACGGGGCTGCTGCAGGGTAAAAGCTCCATGGCGAGCAGTGTGGCTATAGTCAGCAGCAAGATGTTAGGGCGAGCATCCATGTGACAGCAGCGAAGCTGCAGCATAAACGTACGCTAAAACAACCCTTACATGAAGAATGTAAGACTAAAAAAAATTCAATTCATAAAACAAATGGCCAAAAAAAATGGATACAATCCACTGTGATAGATAAAATACTTAGAAACAGCAGAAAGAAAAGAGCTGAAAAACCTCTGCAAGAAAGAGTAAACCAAAAACAAGACAACTTACAACTGTTAGGTTCCTTAGTCTGTGTAAAATAATTTATGAATAACCAAATTTATCAACTACCTGAAAAAGATAATATACAATAACAGAATTATACCTGAAAAAGAAACAACTTATTTTATAAGTTTTGACAGGCTGAAGAACCTAACAGTTGTAAGTTAGACGAGTCAAAACAGAAAAGAAATGGCTTCAAATATTACAAAGAAACAGACATTCAGTATCACAGCATACTATTAACATGTTAACCTGTTAACCCTCTACTGCATACTGTTGCCTTTTGGCAACAAATAACTTTTCACCTGTATAAATGGATAAATATTGTAGACAGAGGTAGTTTTACGGCACACCTTCAACTGTACAATCAATTAAACACATACTTTTTTTTGTTTAAGAAAAATGCGAGTTCCTGGGGCCACATACTTTTTTTTGTTAATCTGGTCAAATGGGTATTTACACAAATATGTTACAAATGCGAAATTAATATTTTCTACCCCTATTTTTTGTGAGACAAGACTTACGGTTCTCGCGGCCTGAGCAGAGCAATTAATGGACCAGGCCATGAGACACGTACCACGCACCTCAACAGCGCTAGTTGTGTTGGCGCCAGTTTTGCTGTGTTGTCATTAACACTAACACATTCCGGTCAGTCATACTGCTGGCATGTAATAGGAATGCTTACGCACGTTATGGAAAATTACGAAGAGCGTCAGCGGAAACTCCAGAAGCTTATTGATGATTATTTATCCGATGACAACTGCAGAGAAATATTGGTTTCTGTTTTTTTCAGAAGACTCAAATATAATATCAGATGAAGATACTCCCAAAGAAGGAAAGTATGGAATTCTCAACAAGAAAAAAACAAACAAAAATATGGAGACATTTTCACCAGTTGCTGGACCTTCTGGTACCTGTTACAATGGAGAGGATATCTATGAGAGTGAGCTACAGACAGCAGCATTTGGGCCACAAAATGAGATTTCCAGTGATATCAACATGAGTGAAGTGATTGATAGTGTAGTAGCAGATTACGTGTGTCAGGGTGATTAAAGTGATTCAGAGTGTGATTTCAGTACTGTGTCGTGGCATGCTGTTAGCGGTACCCACCTCAAGAACTTTGAGTTTATAGGAAAGTACTCTGGTGTCAAGTACATAAAGAGTACATAAAGAACCCTATGACTTTTTCAAACTCTTCATAGATGATGAAATAATTAATTTAACCATGGTTGAAATGAATTGGCATGAGCTCAGAAGTCAGCTGATGTAACCCCTAAATCTTGATTACAAAACTGGAGTGACATGAATGCTGAAGAAATTGAACATTTTCTTGGGATTCTCATTTGGATGGGATTACTGAAGCATCCTAGAATTACAAACTATTGGTTAAAAAATATATACAGCAACAAAATTCCTTCTGTGATGTTGTGCAATCGCTTCAAACTCTTGTTATGTCTGATTAATTTCAGTAAAATGAATGTACTGACAAATCAGATCGATTACGTAAACTTGCACCTCTTACAAAAATACTGAGAGACAAATTCAAGAGTGTATACATTCCTGGACAAAATGTGTGTATTGATGAGACACTGATACCGTTTAGAGTAAGGCTGTCCTTCAAGCAGTACATAAAGAACAAAAGACATAAATTCGAGATAAAATTGTTCAAGCTGTGCACTGATGGTGGTTAAACATATGAGTTTAGCATTTACTGCAGCAAAGAATGCAATTCCAACAGAAGTGTTCCAACAAAGATTGTTTTGTCACTCATGACATTACTCCTTGACGAAGGACGTACTTTGTTCACTGATAATTATTATACCAGTATTAAACAGACACATGAATTATTGAAGCGAAAAACACATTTAGTTGGAACTCTCAAAAGCAACAGAAAACAAAATTCTAAAGAAGTAATATCTAGAACCCCGAAGAAAGGAGAGAGTGCTGCCCTGGAAAGTAACACGGGCATGGTGGTCATGAAATGGAAAGACAAAAGAGATGTCCTTCTTCTGAGAACCGCACATGTTGACAGTAAAACCACTGTTCAACGGAGAGGGGAGGAAGTGGAAAGGCCAACAATGATTGTTTACTATAATCAATCAAAAGGGTTCATTGACATTTCTGATCAAATAAAGGTTTACTCCACAGCTCTACGCAGGGGAATAAAATGGTATAGGAAAGTTGCTTTTGATCTGATGCTGGGATCCACACTTGTAAACCAAGATCGTGACCCAGAGCAAAATATCTGTAACATTCTGGGAAATGCTGGTTCAACAACTATTGGGTCTGGATGAGGGGAATGATGGAATCAGTAAAAGTAAAAGTTCTGAAGTGCATACACTGGATACACTGGAAGTGCTCTCAAGAGATAGAAGACAATGTGTTGTCTGTTATGGAAAAAGAATAAGAAGAAGGAGGAGGAGGTGACCAGACTGCACAGAAGAAACCAATCAAAGTAAATTTCGATGTCTGAATTGCGAACATTTTTATTGCTCGACATGTTTTTGTGATTCACATAGGCCAAATCAAGTGTAACAAGGGCCCAGATACGGAAGCAGAAGGAATCGGCTGTAGCCCATGAATAGGAACGGTCCTGGCATTTGCCTGGAAGTGAAAATGGGAAACTACAGAAAACTATTCTCAGGACAGCTGATGGGAGGGCACAAACCCACGCATCTCCTGATTGCAGAGCTCCATAGTCTTAGTACATTAGCACATGCAGCCACTCTGCTCAGTAACCACACTCAGTCAATACACCAGATAAATTAAGACAGCAGACAAAAATTGTGAATGTTTTTACATTCGACAAACTGGACAAAGATTTGACATCAGACTTAAAGAACACAAGGTGGCACTTTGGCTACATAAGCATGAAAAATCACAGTTGCTGCACATCTAGACACAGAACATGAGGTATCAAATAAACAAAATTCTCTCACCATTTCAAAAACTCTAGAAATTTACAGACATCACTTAACAGATCCACAACACATGCTCAATGATAAAATTGAAAATGAATTAAGCTTTAGCAGAAACTGTAGATTTCTTAGACGACACACTCATAGATGTAGAAAATTCATAATGTGCACTGCTCCTACTCTTAAATGCAGTAGTATAACATTCTTTGAAAACAATTGTGTATCAAGTAGAGCAACTATTACTTGTAATCATTTCATGACCTGATGATTGAGCAGTCTCTTAAATGCATAGTGAAATAAACAGCTTAATAAAACTTGTGTCTGGTAACAGTTTTTAATATTTCATAAAGAAATACAACAGATGACGCGTGGACAGTTGGAAGTATGAGGGTGAGTGATCAACTAAGCAGTCATTGGAGATGTGGCACAGAATGACATTAGTAGATGAATATAATTGATGAATGAGTACTGTTTTTAAAAGTAAGAAAGATTACAATATGTAGACAAAGCTGGAATTCAACAGGATAAATTGGGGCAAATATTTGTTTACATAAAGAGGTGTTGGTGACTGGAATAATTTACCATGGGACATGTTCAATAAACGTTCAACTTCATTCATATTATTTAAGAAAGATCTAGATAAACAACTAATGATAATGTTATTTACTTTACGTCCCACTGACTACTTTTTAAGGTCTTCGGGGACGCCGAGGTGCCGGAATTTAGTCCCGCAGGAGTTCTTTAATATGCCAGTAAATCTACCGACACGGGGCTGTCGTATTTGAACACCTTCAAATACCACCGGACTGAGCCAGGATCAAACCTGCCAAGTTGGGGTTAGAAGGCCAGCGCCTTAACCGTCTGAGCCACTCAGCCCGGCAAATAAACAACTGATGAGGAATCTACCACCAGGGAAGACTGCTCTACATGCAGATCAGTAGTGATTGATTAATTAATACTGTAAAGAATGAGATCCGCAGGGGTGCTGAAAAAATGTCAGGAAGGCAAGATCAAGAAATCAGTACATAAATCAGGAGATAATGGAACTGACTGATGAACAATGAAAGTACGAGAATTTTTTTAAAATTAGGAGGGTAGAAAAGAATACAGATGGTTAATAATGAAGTAGATAGAAAGTGCACATCAGAAAATGAAGAATGTCTGAAAGAGAAGTGCAAGGTTGTTGAAGGTTGTATGATTGTAAGAAAGATAGATGCTGCATATAGGAAAACCACTTCTAGGGAAAGAAGACAAGGCAGAAAGTTGACAGCAACATATTCAACAATTGTATCACAGGAAAGAAGTAGATGATAGGGTTCTGGAACAAGAATACGCTGTTGATGCTGATGAAATGGGAGACCCAAATTTGAGGGCAGAATTTGGCTGAGCTTTGAGAGACCTAAATAGGAACAAGCCACCTAGAATTGATGACATACCCTCAGAATAACAGACTACCTTAGAAGGAAACTACATAGTGAGGTTATCCCATTCATACAGGGGAAGTGCCATCTGATTGTAGATAGAATGTCATACATATCCAAAGAAAGCAGGTGCTGACAAGTGTGAAAACCACTGCACCATTAGTTTAGTATGTTACACTTGCAAAATCATCGCTTATTTACAGAAAAAATGAAAAGACAAATCGAAGCTAGTTGGGTAAAGTTCCGTTTGGCTTCAAAAGAAATCCTGACTTACGTCTGATCTTAGAAGTTCTAAATAAGAAGGGCAAGCCCACGTACATGGCCTTCGTACATGTAGTAAAGGCATTCAATAATGCTGATTGGACCAAGCTATTTGAGATTCTGAAGGTGATCGGGAAGAGATACTGATAAAGGATTATCTACAACCTGTTCGAAAATCAGTGTGCAGTGATAAGAATCAAGGACTGTGAAAAAAACAGCAGCAATCCAGAGAAAAGCGAGGCAAGGCTGCAGTTTGCACCATCTCTTCATCAATATTTATATACTGTAGAACATACAGTAAAGGAAATCAAAGAGAAATTTGAAAAGGGAATCACAATCTGAAGAGAGGAAATCAAAACTCTGAGATTTCTTGATAATGTATGTATGTATGTTGTATGTTGGGTATTCATCCAGAAGGCTGGTTTGATCCTCCACAGCTCTGCCAACAGCTGCCATAGATAGCCTAGGCAGCACTGAAGAGGCATACTAGGGAAATGAGGAGTGAGGTAGCTTCCCACTGCTTTCCTCACTAGGCCAGAAGTTGGTATTACATAACAGTCTGCCAAGCCCACTGAAATGCATGCACCAATCGACACACTATGAGTGATATTTTCACACCATTCATAACAGGGACTGGCTGCGTAACGAATGGTATTACTAGCATCGCTCATACCTCGGTCACATTCATATTGTCATAGCCAAGGATGAGACTGAGACAGGTCAATGAAAGTAACAAATTTATTCTAGCCTGTACCAGAAGACATAGTGCACTGGAAACACTACATCTCACCAGCAAAGGCATTTCTTGTTTATATTTTATCTGAGTCTGGAGAAGATCTGGAGAAACTGCTGAATGGTATGGACAAAGTCTTGGAGAAGGAAAATACATCCAAAACAAAAGTAATGCAGTCAAACAAAGTCAGGTCATACAGGAAATATTAAATGAATCATGAACAATAACTAGCTCAGAAAAAAAAAAAAGAATAGAAGCTTAAGAAATGTGGTTTTATATAAATATTGCTGAAGGTGAGATGGGTGGATCAAATCACAAATGTAGAGATAGAATGATTGGGCATATCTTGACACCCAGAACTTGACCAGTTAAGAATGGAAGGGGTAGATCAAGGCATGAATATGACAAACAGATTAAAGTAAATGTAGGATGTACCATATTTTCTCGAATAATTAACACAATTTTTTGACGATAAATATAGGCGGAACTTCAGATGCGTAAATTATTCAAGGAATGCAATAATTAAAGAATTATTTACAATTTATTTACATCCAATATATACACACAATTGCTTCAACTCATTTGCGGTTCTCATCATTTGGCGTAAAATTATGGCGTGCATTTTTTTCTGAAAAGTCAAACAGGGTATATCAAGGTAAGTTCGACATGTGGGTTTGAAGTACTGACACTGGAAAATATTCTTCGCATTACGAGCTGAGATTATGACTTGAAGTGAAAAAAATATGAACTAACATAAGTACAAAATTCAAGTAAGTACATAATAATGACATACTGGCAAAAGGCTTTCAGAGGCTACCGTCTTCGAGTTCGCTACCAGCACTGAAGGAAGAATTGTTGCTACTGCTATCACTGCTCATATCTCTCCATAAGAAGTGATCTACAGTCCCGTCTAACGAATTAGATTCCTGTTTTCTTGAAGCTCTTTTCAACCACCTTTGAAGAAATCATACCCCAGATATGAAATATCCACACACAAAGGAGTTCCACAGGTGGTTTCTGAATCTTGGCTGTTGGAGTAAGTTTGTGCGTACTTTCCACCATCCAGTACTGATAAGAGTTTTTGCATATTATCCTTGAATGGCTTTTATCATAACGTCCAAGGGTTGAAGTACCGACGTCAGTCCACCAGGAATCACAGCCAAATCGGTTTTCATGGTTTCCAATAATTTCTTAGTTTCTTCCATCAGGTGGCCACGAAAACTGCCCAACTGTTCATATCTAATCTTGTATGAGTGACGTGTCCATCAACTCTTTTTCTTGGATACAAACGTGGTTCCCTGCAGAAATTTTACTTTAGGCATTGTTTTTGTTTAAGAACAACGTAAGGTGCAAGCTTTCTGCCATCAGCTGTTAAAGCAAGCATTACAGTACTTCGTTGTTTTCGCTTCAGGTAGTACGTACAATAACACTCGATGTCCCTTTTGTATCGATTGTTCAACTTTGTGGCATATCGAAACATTGGTGTCTGATCTGCATTTCCTGTTTGTGAGAACAAATATTCCTTCACTTTATGCTTCACAATCACAAAGTGATGAAAATCAATTGCTTTATGGTTGAAATCATTTTGAATTCTTTGGCATAATGTAGTTCTTTGTTGAAGAGAAAGTTCATTTCTCTTCATAAAATTAATCATCCAGCCTTGGCTAACCTTAAAATCCGACACTGATTCCATGTGCAGAAGCTATTTCTTATTCTTTAAAATACAACATTTCATGAGAAACGGCATATCCATCCTTGTGTAACAAAATCAGATATTTAAGCAGATCTTCCTCTACTTGCGGAAACTTGCCACTTTCTGGTCCATGAAATGCTATGAGAGACTTGCTGGTCGCTTCTTGCATTCAAACACTGAATTTTTGCAGTCCGCTGCCCTATTTCTGTATGTTTCAACGTAACTGATCACCATGAGTTTATATGAGTTTATATGACACAGTATTACTTGAATACTTGCTTAGTGTGGATTAACAAACATTTTGAGACCATACAAAACCCATGCACCATACCCGAAATACTCGTAAAATATGTTTGTACCAGACTGGAATGGAGCATTATTAGTGACTTCTGTGCTGATTCACTCCCTACCGGGAGACAATCCATTTTGGTTACGATAAGTACTGATGTGGGTTCTTACTGAATTTTGAATACCTTTGAGTAAAAGTACTGCTATTAGCACTTGATCCCATGCTTCTGAAATATTGCAGAGGAGGGGCAGAGTCAACAAGGTGTTAAGACCCTGATTATAGTTCAGATTTATTATACCCTCATCATACAATACATACAAAGAAGTATAATAAATAAAAGTAAGTTTTGTCACTAATTGGGTAGTTGACATTTTTATTTTGAAACTCATCCGGAACGGCATGATGGATGATCAAATATGGGAACATTTCTTTTTCTCCACTTTGGACTCAAAAATAGCGGGATGCATAAATTATGCAAGGGTGTTAATTATGCAAGAAAATACAGCAATAGTTATATAGAAAAGAAAAGGTTAGTACAAGATAGGGTAGGATGGAGGGCTGGATGAAACCAGTCCATGGACTGAGGACCCAAAACAACAACTACCATAGCATTTCAAATGCAAAGACTGAAGTTTCAGCAATTTCCAACAAATCATTAACAAGGTGTTAAGACCCTGATTATTTATGAGACCCCTCACCATACAATAAAAAGAAAGAAATATAATAAATAAAAGTAAGTTTTGTCACAAAATTTTGGATTCAATAATAATGTTGGGAGCACAGGCTTCCCAAAACACTAAAACAGTAACTTCTTGAAAATATATTAATTATACACAAAATTTCCTGATAAGTTCATTAAACATTTATGTTGCATTAAGCAAGCATAATATCTTAATTATAATGGAAAAGGAATATTTTTAAAATAGGCAACTAATTATAATGGATTATATGCCAAGTTTTGAGCATTTTCTTAAGGTGAAATAAAACACTTTATATATTTAAATAAAAGTCCTTATCCATCAAAGTAATTTTAATTATTTTCAGTGCATTATGCTCAATGTTGCCTTTGGTTGTTTTATGGAAGACAATCCATTTTTCATCATTCATTACCGGGCGAGTTGGCCGTGCGCGTAGAGGCGCGCGGCTGTGAGCTTGCATCCGGGAGATAGTAGGTTCGAATCCCACTATCGGCAGCCCTGAAGATGGTTTTCCGTGGTTTCCCATTTTCACACCAGGCAAATGCTGGGGCTGTACCTTAATTAAGGCCACGGCCGCTTCCTTCCAACTCCTAGGCCTTTCCTATCCCATCGTCGCCATAAGACCTATCTGTGTCGGTGCGACGTAAAGCCCCTAGTAAAAAAAAAAAAATTCATCATTCATTTCAAAAATTGTTCCTTTCTACAAGAATTTCCCTTAAAGATTATAGTGGATCACAATGAGTATTACTCTATAAAGTTCAAATATTGTAGTTTGGTGGAAGTTTCTGGTCACTATTTGTTTTATATCATACTGACGATGGGATAGGACCGGCCTCAGACTGAGAAGGAAGTGACCATGGCCTTAATTAAGGTATAGCCTCAGCAACTGTTGGGTCTTCTAGACATTCCATGTCTTCTAAGCTGAATTCTCAGGTTCTGAATTTTGCAAACTATCTCCAAACTATTGACTCTGCCCCTCCTCTGCTATATTTTAGAAGCATAGGATCAAGAGCTAAGAGCACTACTTTTACTCACAAGTATTCAAAATTCAGTAAGAACTCACATCAATACTAATCATAACCAAACGTTATGTACAGATACAGTCAAAAGTGGTTACAACATTTGAGTAACTGTATAGCTGCATATAGAACACCAGAACATACACTGTAAAACTCTTAAAACTTACCAGACATCCTAAAATGAGTTCTGTACATGCTTGCTCTCCTGATGAAGCTGGGGAGCAGAAGCGACCCTGTCAGGAGAGCTGAGAAGAAGTGAATGTAACAGTACTGGGATTAATGGGATGAGATCTCTACTACGACAAGATAGCAGTGTATGAAGACATAAATATTGTCCTTATCCTTTTGTATTTTTATGTGTGCCCTTGCTAGTCTTTCTATTGTTTCCTTTGCCCATGCTGACCTATTAGTGTGTTTATTATCCTCTAGCTAGAGTGAAGCAAGGATCATACTTCACTGAGCTAGAAGCTTTAAAACTGGGGAAGGAGTGTGTCAAGGTTCATTTCTCTCAAATTATTCAATTGTGTAGCTGAAGATGTCTTGGGAGATAGAAAAGAATAAGAAATACAACCTGTGACAAAGTTCGATGAATAGTCCTGTACTATCAACATAGATGAACAATGCACGACTGTCCTTCGAAATAGTCCCCTCCCATAACTATGCACTGCTGAGATCGGCGATAAATATCCTGGAAACTTTGCAAGAAGGCTTCCTTTGGGATGGTGTTCAAAAGCCTCGCCACGTTTCGTTGGATGTCAGGAGTATTGTCAAATCTCATTCCTTTCAAAGTGAGTTTGAGTCATGGGAATAGGAAGAAGTCTGGAGGATTGAGGTCTAGTGAGTATGCGGGATGTTCAAGTTGCACCACCTCCTTTTTTTGCCGTGAACTGTTTGACGATATTGGCTGTGTGTGGGCGAGCGTTGTTATGGGCAAAACACCATGAACCTTGTGCGTACTGGGGTCGTACCCTGCGTAGACGTTTCATAAAATGGGTAAAAATTTCAATGTACCGTGCAGAATTCGCTCACGCAGAAATTCCTTGTGGATAATGCCTTGACTATCGAAAAGGGTGATGAGCATCGTTTTGGTGTGTGACTTTTCGGCTCTGACCCAGAGAACGCCATTCCATGCTTTGCCGTTTTGTTTCAGGGTCGTACCTGAGACACCAGGTTTCATCCTCAGTGACAATACAGTTCAAGAAATTTGGAGTCGCATCTGCCGTTTCAACAAAATCCTGTGAAGCCTCTAAACGAGCCTGCTTCTGATCGTCAGTCAAGTGATATGGCACAAGACGAGAACACGTTTTCCTATTCCCTAAATTCTGCATAACGATTTGTCGCACGGATTCATGGTTAATCTGCAGTTCATCTGCTATCATGCGCACAGTTAATCGCTGATCGTTCATGATTAATGTCCTCACCATCTCAATGTTTTCGTCACTGACGGCAGTCGCTGGTCTTCCGCTATGGGGGTTGTCAGAAACACTTTCGCGACCACCTCGAAAACGGGCGAACCACTCGTACACACACTTAGAGGACAGTGCTTGATCTTCATAAACACGTACCAGCATCGCATGTGTTTCTTTCGATGTCTTGCCAAGCTTAAAACAAAACTGTACATTGATCTTTTGATCGTTCATGTTCCTGTTCGCAGTTCAGAACCAACGCACTAAACATGCATTGTGTCAAACACATCTTACACGGCACACACACAATGCTCAATTGAACAACGTTGGCAACAGGTGGTCAAAACCGGCTGCTACGCAGGTGCAGCGTTGCGTGTCGCCAGTGTTGCCGGATCGACCGTTCTGACTTCATTCACCGAACTTTATTGTCACAAGTTGTATGTTATTAACGACAAAGTTCGAAAACTCTCAAACCTGAGGTTTGCAGATGACATTGTTCTGCTTTTAGGAAATCATACAGAGCATCAAGTAATTTTGGCTGACCTTTATGAGCACAGCTAAATTATGGCCAAACTAATGAATGAGAGATCAGAAATATACTAACATGAATAGAAACACATAATATAATTAACATAATTTTGTTGTACTCTTACAAGTCACTCAAATTTAATTTCTTTTTGCTTAGTACAGTTTCATGTTTGTCATTCTAATGTATCAATGTTCTAATTTTGGATCATCTACATCATTGTACAAAGGGGCTGCTTGGCGAAGGCAATAAAGGCGTGATTGGTTTATCCAAAGGACATGGGTTAGATTTCCACTTCCAGAGGTGCACATGGTCCTGAGGATCACTCAGCCTACACCGAAAAGAACTACCAGGTTAGTTCCTGAGGGCAAACGTGGCTGAGCATACAGCTAACCATTCTACTTCACCAAGTGCCGAGATTACGACAATGAAAGCCTTTACCTTTCCCCCCTCCAAGTGCCTTCATGGCCTGTATGGAGATGAATATCCTTTGTTTTGTTTTGTTTTGTTTTTACATCATTGTACAAAAATGTATGTACGAACTGATCATCAATGACTAGTGATATGCGTTAGATCATCCCTAATACAGAACTAGAGTGGCAGAATTTTACTCTGGTGGTAGTGGTGATTTTTGTTTTATGGAGAAGTACAGGGAGTATGGCTCAAGACTTCACGCTTCTGCTCACAGGCCGCGGGAATCCCAAAGCGAGCGCCATGTGGCTTGTGTCAAGCTTGGCGTGTGCTATATTGCTAGTGCCAAGTTTGGCATGATAGGAAGCATCGATAGCTGATATAGCAGTTCACTAGTAACTATAGGAGTTTTAAGGTGTGTTATAAGGTTACTATCGCAATGGTTAAGTACTCTACAGCACAGAGAATACTTTTGGCCGAGTGTTATTTGCACAACAAGAAGAAAGCAGTTGAGAGATGCCTTCGAAGATTCCATACACAGTTTCCCGATTCAAAACGTTATGTGCAACAACTCACAAGTGGCATAGTATCGGTTCTGTAACTAACAGGAAAAACCAGCGAAGGAGAACAGCTCTCACACAGGAGAGGTTAGAAGATATACATGCACGACTGCAAGTCAGTCCACGTAAGTCACTTCAGAGAGTAGATCATCAGGAAAATGGTATTTCACATTCATCAGCACGTAATGCAACAAAATTATTACATTTACGACCTTACTGGATTCATTCAGTTCATAATATACAGCCTACAGATTTCACTGCAAGAATAAGATTTTGCAATTGGCTAACGAATAGTGTCTGGTCCCGTGGTCTAGATGTAGCGTGCCTGCCTCTCACCCGGAGGCCGCAGTTCGATTTCTGACCAGGTCCGGGATTCTTGCCTGGTCCTGAGGGTTGGTTTGAAGTCCACTCAGCCTACGTGACTACAATTGAGAAACTATCTGATGGTGAGATGGCAACCCCAATCTAGAAAACCAAGAATGACAAATGAGAGGATTCATCGTACTGACCATATGCCACAACGTAATCTGCAGACCTCAGGGCTGGGCAGTGATCGACTGGTAGCCCAAGGCCCATCAGAGCTGTAGTGCCATTGGGGATTTTGTTTACAGAACAGTGTCCACGATGCTATCATAGATCCAAACTTTTTTTATGAGTGATGAAGCGTGGTTTCATTTGAGTGTATATGTCAATTCACAGAACAATAGGATCTGGGATATAGAGAATCCGCACATTTAACAGCCGAGATCTCTGCATAATGTGAAGGTGGGTGTATGGTGCGCTATTAGTGTCCAACGAATTCCAGGACATGATTACTTTCGACCGTTATGTTCACAGCATTCTCGAACCACATTTTGCTGAAATGACTGAAGACGGAAAAAGGTAAAGCTATTTCCAGCTAGATGGTGCGACGGCCCATAGCTCTATGTAACGATTGCAGGAAGTGTTCTGTGATGATCAGATCATCAGTTAAAGGCCTATGGTCCCCTCATTCGCCTCATTTAAGCATATGCAAATTTTATCTATGGGGAACTCTCAAAGGAAAAGCTTTTAGGAATAATTCTGGAATTGCAGAAGAATTAAAAATCAAAATTAGGAACCTTGTGTGTTCCATCAGTGTTCATGAACTGCAAAGTTCGTTTCAAAATCTCACAAGATGAAAAGCTTACTTTGCAGCCCAAGGAGATAACTTCAACATCTTCTGTAAATACTGGTGAGTTCAGTTTCATTTATTAGTTTACTAGCTGATGAACCTGTGCTTCGTTACGGAATTCTTAGAAAGGCTGTCTTTGTGGTTTTCCCAACTGAAGTCAACATAGGTTGTTACAATGACATCAGTAGGAATGTAGCAATTTAAAGCAGTGTTATCATATAAAATGCCCGATCAAATGAAAAAACGCACATTTTCTCACTTTTAATGAACAGTACTACGGTTCCGATCTAACAGTGGCTGCAGAAGACATAAAGCACATCACAACAATGGTCAATGTAATGTTATTGTTGATCAATTTTATGAACTTTCTATATTGTAGGCCTTCTCAATTAGTTTCCTTTCGACTCTGTGATATTAGGGGATCTTATAAAATTATTTGTAGCATAGACTGTAGTTCCTTATTCCATGACCTTACATATCGATTTCCATTAAATTCTGTTTACACATTTCCTCGTGACTTGGCACTGACAAGGAGTTAGCAACCAAAATCCAAATTCATGAATATCTCTGTTATCATAGCCGTTACAGTAAAAATGTAAGACAAAAGATCGAAAAATTAATACTATACGACTTTAGTTATGTAGTATTTATAGATAGGACCACTAATAATCATAGGATATAAACTTAATGTCGTAATGGTCCACCTTTTCAATACTATAACGTGCAATATTATTGAATTACATTACTAAACTAGGGACTAGTTTCCGCCTTAATGCAATACATCTAATAACTAAACAAATGGACGAACAAACAATTGACATTAAAATCTGGGATGAACTATGCGTAATTTTTTTTTTGAAAAATAAATTAGGCTCTAAATTCCAGCATCTGCAGTATGCTCATCATCCAGACTCTTTCTTGCATTAATATTCATAGAATTGTTAGTTCCATCACTGCTAATCATTACAATTCCTAACCTAACCTAACCTAATGGGAACTGGTAAATGTTGATTCTGTAGTCAGATCATCAATCACCAAATCTACTTGAGTGGTGTTAGCAGTATGCAAGCCACTGGATGCCACTGTAAATAACCACCAGCTGACACAGAACTGCTAGATGGTGTTTCCACAGCAACCAATGTAAATAAATGTTCCCGTAGTGCTTGTTAAAATCATGCTAAAATGCTGATGGACATTGTCAGGGCGGAACATGAAGATATGGTTAAAACTGACACATTCTTAACTTGTGGCTGGTATAAATTTTCAATTCATTGCACTGTCCATGAAGTTAACCTGAATAAATGATAGATAAAATGAGATAACATTAATTAACTGAAGGAGAGAGCGTGTTAGTCAAATGGCATGTGTTATACCTATCTGTGTCGGTGCGACGTAAAACAACTAGCAAAAAAAACAAAGGAAACGGAAGGGGCGAGGCAAGGAGAGCACAAGCCATAATTAACTTTTTTCATAATATTCACAGCACCTTTCCTCAGCAGCCATCTCTCTTCCCCACATCCTTCAGGCCTGCCTTAATTCCCCCCTTCACCTCCACCCCCTCTCCACGCCCCGACCACTCCCCTTGCCCCACCTCTCTCTCCTTGCCTCGCCCCTTCCTTTTCCTTTGAATCTCACAACCGTTTAGTACAAGGCACACAACAATAGGCCACGCACCACATGCCGCAACGAGAGGTAAGTCTCGACTAACACACTCTCTCCTTCAACTCATTAATTTTATCTATCATTTATTCAGGTTAATTTCATGGACATCGCAATGAATTGTGAATTTATACCAACCACAAATGAAGAATGTGTCAGTTTTAACCATATCTTCATGTTCCGTCTTGACAATGTCCAACAGCATTTCAGCACGATTTTAACCAGCACTACGGGAACATTTTATTTACGTCGGTTGAAGTGGAAACACCATCCAGCAGTTCTGCGTCAGCTGGTGGTTATACAGTGGTGGCTTGCAAACTGCTACCACCACTCAAGTAGATTTGGTGATTGATGATCTGACTACAGAATCAACATTCACCAGTTCTCATTAGGTCAGGTTAAGTTAGGAATAGTAATTATTAGCAGTGATGGAACTCACAATTCTATAAATTTTAATGCAAGAAAGAGCCTGGATGATGAGCATACTCCAGATGCTAAGAATTTAGAGCCTAAATTATTTAAAAAAAAAAAAAGTACACACAGTTCACCCCAGATTTTAATGTCAATTGTGTGTTTGAACATTTGTTTTTATGCCAACTGTGTGTTTGTACATTTGTTTAGTTATTGCATGTATTACATTAAGGCTGAAGATGGCCAGCCAAGGCCGAAACTAGTCCTTAGTTTAGTAATGTAATTCAATAATATTGCATATTATAGTATTGAAAAGGTGGACCATTACGACAATTTGAAGGACCACTAATAACATAAATATATGAGAATTAAATTTTAAGCCTTCCCCTAAACTACCATTTCACTCAGCATAAATAAAATTATTTATAGCCTAGATTGTAACGAGTTATTCCCCGACTTTACATACCGATTTTCATTAAATTATCGTCAGCCGTTTTCTCGTGATGCGTTTACATAATACATACAGACAGAAATTACGGAAAATAAAAAGTGCATTTCCTTGTTACTGTGGACAAGACCGATACAGAAATACCATTCTTTTTAAATTCTGAGCAATGTACAGACAAAACTCGTATTTTATAAATATAGATTTGTTTGCTTTATTTATTTATTTATTTATTTATTTATTTATTTGTACTCTGTGTGTATGTAGCTGGTGAGTTCAGTTTAGTTTGGTTTCCATAGGCGTATTCATACTGCTTCTTTCAGACGACCATGTCCACTCGCCATTGCGGGCACCGCTTCTATGCACTCCTATGCCTCAGTACTTCGCTATGAAGTCCTAAATTATACTCACTGGACCCTATCTTTTGTTGGTGAAAGACACACGCACACACTAGCACAATCCATTAATGCACTAACTCACTAGGAAATTTTGCGAGGACTTCCACCTATAAAGGGTTACTTCTGTGCATGTTATGTATGGATTGATTGAATCAATCCACTCTTATTAGGTATCCATTTGTTGCACTCCGTAACTTCCATGAACAAAGCCACTCCCTTTCCTCTTCCAGGTAGAGACACAAATACAAAATTCTCTCTCCGTATTGTATTTTGTTCATGCTTCATTTCATATTTTGTTAGAGTGCTGCAACAGCTAATAATCCCCTTCTATGTCTGCTTTTTTTTTTTTCTCTAATGATTATAAGCTGAACTCATAAACATTTCTGACAAACTCCTTTCAATCAACTGCATCAACTACATGTACCCAGACCCTATTGCATAATTTATAGCTACTCATCTTGGATGCTCATTCATATTACATAAAATATCATTAATATTTTACAAAATGTAAACATACTAAAACTAATTACTGAAATGTGATTTCACTTTGAAATATATAAAATATTTACTTTGTTTAGGTCTGAAAATATACTTGTAGCAAGTTTTCCTTTTCCTTAACTCTATTGCAATATAATCTCTTATAATGGCAAAACTCAATAAGCTCTTAAAAATACAAGATATAATAAAACTGACTACTACAGGATAATTACCCAGAGAAGCAATACGCAGATCAAGTAAATATCCCCCTTTGGCTACAAATATTACAGTAGGTATAACTTTCTTACCGAATGGGTGAAGGGGAACAGTATAAGCCCTAGTTTCTTTGTGACGTATCCAGTGTCCACAGCAAAATAATATTTCAATCTTGAAACTGGGACATACTTTTCCAACTCCCTGTCGACAAGTTGCTTCCCTGAACCAACTAAGGCTTGACCATACTGCATGGCAACATTTGCAACTAGAGGTTCATTTAAAAGCTGACTTGGAATAGGGAAACCTTGGTTGGCTTGAGTATACATCCCATGGGAATTATCTGCAACATCCAAGAAGAATACTCACATAAACATCATCTATATCTTACTTCATAGTATATTAAACTATACTAGTTCGGAAGTAATAATACATTTCAGTTTATAGCGGTCACATTTTGAAATGTCATCACTAGAGCCTGAATGTTCGGTAAATGACTTTTTTACCAGCTTGCCATATGAAAAAGTTACGCAGAGTTAGCAAGTTTTAGCAACTTTGGGAATGAGAGAACAAATGTTTATTTGCCTATTTAAGCCCTTGCTGCATTTTTTAAAGATTGCCTATTTTTGGTTTTTTTTAAGGTAATAAAATCATGATACTGTATAGGCTTTTGGGCTTATGCCGTCTCAAGAAAATAAGGTGAAATTCTTTACATTTTGAAGAGAGCTGTGCTCTGCGTCTTCAGAAGAAAACCTCAAAACCTCGACTGTCCATGAGAAAAGCTTCTTAAACAATGAACTTTAGAAATTTAGACGTTATAATAGAAGTAGAAATGGTACGTTCATTCGTCACCAGATGGCTCCAAGGATGCAGCACATCGCTAGCGTTCAAAGCGGAAGCTGACCGAACCATCAGAATCAGTCTAAGAGGGTCACATAACATGTGTACGAAACATATGACATTGGCAGGTGTACGACATTGACACAAGCCTGGAATGAAACATCTGGCGATGAGGAACGTACAAATTTGGAAAACACCAAGATGAAATAACAATGGTGAAGGGACAGGGAAAGTAACTACCTACGTAAATCCTTTTTTTTTTTTTTAACTTTTTGCTAGTTGCTTAACGTTGCACCAACACAGATAGGTCTTATGGCAACAATGGGACGGGAAAGGCCTAGGAGTGGGAAGGAAGCGGCCGTGGCCTTAATTAAGGTACAACCCCAGCACTTGCCCGGTGTGAAAATGGGAAACCACGGAAAACCATTTTCAGGGCTGCCGACAGTGGCGTTCGAACCTACTATCTCCCGAATACTGGATACTGGCCACACTTAAGCGACTGCAGCTATCGAGCTCGGTACGTAAATCCTTAATGGCTAGCAAGTAGGTATTACTTAACTGATAGCCAGTGTCCCTGTTGAAATTGTTAGGATTTCTACGTATTTCCACAGCTTCCCGTAAAATCCTGGACCTGTAGTGTCTAGTGTGAGTAAGAGCTCGAGCATCTTGGAACATGACATCATGACCAGACGATAGAGCGTGCTCGGCTATTGCCGATTTTTCTGGCTGGTTGAGACGTATATTATGTTCATGTTCTTCGATACGGGTACCAATGGACTGGCATGTTTGGCCGATGTATACCTTACCGCAAGTACAGGGAATTTTTGTGTTGCCAAACACGGTTTTTATATCGTGTTTGCGGAGGACCTTGACAATTCAATCTGTGGTGTTGTAAATGTAAGGCAAGTAGACAGTTCCCTTCACTTCTTCCTTCTGTGAGCTTTGCTTGGTCGTTTCTCTGGGATTCAGGGCTCTATGAATCTGCAATTCGCTGTAGCCATTACCTTTGAACGTGACTTTGAGCGTGTAAATCTCCACCTGGATATTTGATGGCTCACAAATTCGTCTCGCCCTCTTGGCGAGTGTCGTGAGAATGCCTTGTTTTTGTGCTGGATGGTGGTGAGAATCTGCCTGAAGATAGCGATTTGTGTGGGTAGGCTTACGATAGACGGTACGTCTTAAGGAGCCGTCCGGTTTCTTTCTTACTAGAACATTTAAGAAAGGAAGGCATCCGTCAGACTCCATCTCCATAGTGAATTTAATTGAAGGATGTTGATGATTTAGGTGGTTTAGAAATAGAAGTTTCTCAGGACCTTCTGTCCATACCACAAATGCATCATCAACATACCTCCATCATATCATAGGTTTGACAGGTGCCGAAGCAACAGCCTCCTTCTCAAAATGCTCCATAAAGAAATTAGCCACTACGGGCGAAAGTGAACTTCCCATAGCCACTCCGTCTGTTAGTAAAAATTTCCACCCCACAAGAAATAGCTGGAAGTCATGCAGTGGTAAAATAGCTTAGTAATGTCCTCAGGGAACAGGTGTTCAATGAGAGACATGACCGAGTCAATCGGCACTTTAGTGAACAAGGACTCCACATCGAAACTCACCAAAAGTGCATTAGGTTGAAGTTTTATGGTTGACAGCTTGTTGACGAAATACTGAGAGTCCCTGACGTATGATTCAGTACGCCCTATGTGTGGCTGAAGTAATTTGCTTAGGTATTTGGCCAGAGCATACGTAGGAGAACCTATCGCACTAACAATAGGTCTGAGCGAAACATCTTTTTTTATGGATCTTAGGCAGTCCATATATTTTAGGTGGCACTGCATCCCCCGGAGACAGATGTTTAGCCTCCTCTTTTGGAATTGAAGATTGTCTTAAGAGTTTCACGGTGGCGTTGGACGCAGGAGTGGTAGGATCACGTGAGCTCAGTCTGTAAACATGCTCTGACAACATAGCCAAGATCTTATTCTTATACTCATCAGTGTCCATAACCACTGTCGCATTACCCTTATCAGCTGAGAAAACGGTCAGTTCAGAATCATCTCTAAGTTCCTTCTGAGCTCTCCTTTCGCCTCTTGTTAAATTGGGCGCGGGTACAACAGCGGACCTTATGAGTCTCACACAATTCTGTCTTAACTCCTCAGCCTCATCCACAGGTAGTTTGTGGATGGCTGCCTCAACGGAAGTAATTAACTCCTCAGTGGGAATTTTAGAGGAAGCAACAGCGAAATTAAGACCCCTAGATAGAACTGCTGATTGGTTCTAGTCCAAGTCTTTCTTGTAAAGATTGACAACAGTTTTACTAGCATCCAGGTTTATGCGAGAGACCGCCTGTTTCTGAGCTAGTTAGAGGAACTTCGATTTCTGTCTGAATGAGATCTGGTTGAATTTTTGTTCAGCCTGTATAGCAGTAATGCGATCGAAAGTCAACACCAATTCCTGCGAGAGAGTGTTGCTTAAGAACAGGTGTAAACGAAACAACTCTCAGGAGACTGAGTCCAGTTCCTTATGAGTGTAATGCATTCTCTCGATCACAAGAGCCTTGCTAGCATGTTGATATATTCTCCTGGCCTTCGATGTATTTAATGAGTGCTTCAGCTTCACACCGTTGCGAATGATGGTTACAGCAATTTGCAGATTCATAGAACCCTGCATCCCAGAGAAATGACCAAGCAAAGCTCAAAGAAGGAAGAAGTGAAGGGAACTGCCTACTTGCCTTACATTCACAACACCACAGATCGAATTGCCAAGGTCCAACAACAATAAAGGTGTTTTAATTTAATCCACCTATTCAATACTTTTATTTTCACTTATAGTGATTACATAAATAAACTATCGGTTAAATGGGACATGTTTCGCCCTCAATTAAGGGCATCTTCAGCCTAAAAACAATCATCAAGAATACAACTAATATTAAAAGTGGAAGCTAAAATTTTAGCCAGTTATTAAAATTCGGGACATAAAATTGTGAAAAATGATACAATATATAAAGATGCTAATGGAAACACTGTCAATGATTAAACTATAATCTTGTCGGAGACTAAAACTTCTTATTAAAGTTCTAATTAAAACAGTTCATTTAAAATGTTAGTGGAATACCAAAGTGGTAATAATATAAAGCCAACGAGATGAGGACGTGAACACAAGCATAAACATGATTGTAAAAAATACAATATGTCCAAGGCCGCTGATGAAATTCATGAGCATAAAGTGAGACAGAAGCATCAGTTGAAAAATTGTAATTGTAATATTGTAATTTTTATATTATTTTATAGAATTATAGAATTTTAATGGAAGAAGTTTTAGTCTCCGACAAGATTACAGTTTAATCATTGCCAGTGTTTCCATTAGCATCTTTACATATTGTATCATTTTTATGTCCCGAATTTTAATAACTGGCTAAACTTTTAGCTTCCACTTTTAATATTAGTTGTACTCTTGATGATTGTTTTTAGGCTGAAGATGCCCTTAATTGAGGGCAAAACATGTCCCCTTTAACCGATAGTTTATTTATGTAACCACTATATGTGAAGATAAAAGTAATGAATTGGTGGATTAAATTAAAACACCTTTATTGTTGTTGAACTGTAAATTTTCAATACGGACAAAAATGAGATTTATAACATGTAATTGCCAAGGTCCTCCGCAAACACAATATAAAAACCGTGTTTGGGACCACCACTAAAATTGCTCACAGCCTGAGTAAAACCAAGGACAAATTGTCCCCATTTTTACATCCTGGGGAATACAAAATTCCCTCTACTTGCAGTAAGGTATACTCGGCCAAACATGCCGGTCCATTGGTACCCGTATCAAGGAATATGAACGTAATATTCATCTCAACCAGCCAGAAAAATTGACACTGCCGAGCACACTCCATCGTCTGGTCATGATGTCATGTTCCAAGATGCTCGAGCTCTTACCCACACTAGACACTACAGGTCCAGGATTATACGGGAGACTGTGGAAATACGTAGAAATCCTAACAATTTCAACATGGACACTGGCCATCACTTAAGTAATACCTGGTTGCCAGCCATTAAGGATTTACGCAGGTAGTTACCTTTCCTGTCCCATCACTATTGTTATTTCGTCTCGGTGTTTTCCAAATTCATACGTTCCTCATTGCCAGATGTTTCATTCCAGGCTTGTGTCAATGTCATATGTTACGTACACATGTTATATGACCCTCTTAGACTGATCCTGATGGTTCGGTCAGCTTCCGCTTCGAACGCTAGCACTGTGCCACGTCCTTGGAGCCATCTGGTGACGAATGAACATACCATTTCTACTTCTATTATAACGTCTAAATTTCTAAAGTTCATTGTTTAAGAAGCCTTTCTCGTGGACAGTGGAGATTTTCTTCTGATGACGCAGAGCACAGTTCTCTGCGAAATGTAAAGAATTTCACCTTATTTTCTTGACATGGCATACACACAAAAGCCTATACATTATCATGCCTATAAATACGGGCCGTGAAAGCATCAATGGCAATAATAAAATCATGTTATTAGTTTATTTATTATTTGCTTTGTATTATTCGGAATATATTATTTTATAATTTTCACTCTCCTAAATACTGAAATTCTGTCTACAGTAAGCAAGTCACCCATTTCCCAGCTCTAGTAAATTTAACAAGTGGGCCTAGTGTGCTGTTTGGCTGTAATGGAATCCATAGTGTGATTCATCTTTTATCTCACAACGGTGCCCTAAAAAGGCAAGGCTGATTGGTGGAATTCCTTGCAAACCTCACTGAAAAGAAAGGAATATGAAAATAACCTGCTAATTAGCCTCGTAATGGTAGAAACAGGCTGTCAATTCTCCTTCCACCACTCAGCAATCTTTTACTTCAATAACTTATCTGTTAAAGTTAAGGGTTTGATTTTTGCTGAAATACGACTCACCAGTAACTGTCGAGCAGAGGAAGAAGTACTTCTCTTATTACATATAGTTAACATAGCCAAGTTAAATAGACTATTGAACGGTTAATTCCATGGTTACATCCGTGAGTTCAGTGTTGTCCTATTTTCAACTGACGGAATAGTTTTACTGTGTACAGTCAGTGAAAAAGCAGTTAATCATGAAAAAGGTTTTTTAACCCAACACATTTCCACTACTAAGCATAAATCTGCAATTACCACCAGAAGTGGTCAAAAGAAGATAATTCTACCATCAAAAGATGTTGCAGTGTCTAACAGAAAACCCCAGTTCTCAATAGATTTCTGTAAAGCATTAGTTGATTCCGGAATTCCTTTCTGGAAGATCGAAAACCAAACGCTGAGAACTTTTCTCAAAAAATGAATTGGGGGAGGTGTACCAAGTGAAACAATGTCATGAAAAAATTACTACAAGAATGCAATCTGAAGTATTTGCAGCAAGGTTTGTGAAAAGAAAATGTGGATTTCAACAGATGAATCACCAGACATAGTGGGAAGGTACATCGTGAACATTATTGTAGGAACCATGGATCCTGAAAACGGAACGCCCCAAAATATTTCTGCTAATATCCGAGCAGTTAGAAAAAATTTAACAATAAAATTACTGCTCAGTTATTTACCAGCAATCTAAACTATCTTCAGCCAGAGAGTATTCTCCACAGTGATTTTCTTATTTTTATAATAAATGCAGTTTTGTATATGAAGAAAAGTTTGAAGGTTTTAAAAATTTCTCTTCTGGGAAATGGTCCATACGACATGCTTAGCACACACATTTCTTAGAAACTACAGAGAATGTGCACAGTTTGTTTTCTGACTAATTTGTTGTGCAAAGAAGATATTTGTCTAAGTTCCATATTAAATCCAGATTTTCGAGGAGGTTGTTCCCAAATTCACACTTCCTCCACAGCCAGTATTAAAAAGATGGGGGACATGGATTTCTGCTGCCATTTACTATTCAGACAACTTTGACAAGATATATGAAGTGATTGCCGCGCTCCCTGAAAATGACGCTGCATCAATTCATGACACGAAGAAACTTCTCACCTGTGCAAGTGTCAGGAATATTTTGTCAATCTATTATGGAAACCTGCCAGAAGTAATCACGAAGCTTGATAAGAGAGGGGAGCCTCTTGTGGCTTCAATGAACATTGTTGAAGAAGGGACTTCACTGAAGATATTCCAGGTGACATAGGAACTGCTGTCAGTGAAAACTGCAAGTGTGTTTTCTCTGCAAGTCTAGTTTTACAGAAATGGAGGCAAATTTGCCAAGTTTTGAAAGATGATCTCACAGTAGATGTAAATGTAATTCCATCTGCCATTGTCTTCAACTGTTACTCATCCTTAAGTATTAAATTTTCCTGCTTAACAAACCGCTTCACATTCAATGCAATTTATGTGCGAACTTCTGGTTATCTAATTCTTGTGCAGAACATGTGTCCATAGAAATTGCAGCTTATATGTGGTGGAGGGTATGGTTGGGCTTGGTGAAGCTTGTGTGTTTGCCGTTTGAACTCTTTGTGTCTACAACATTCTTATTCAAACTGTTTGACAGCAGCAGGGATGGACTGCTGCCAAAGTATGCGATCCTCAGCAAGGGTTTCCCCTGGTCTGAGGATTTATATTAGTTTCATTCATGGTTTGCTAAGCTGGTCTTTATAGTCTCAACGGGATACTTTGGGGTCTTGTGCCAGAGAAAAATTCACTATAGTGGAAATGTGGCTATGGAGGAAGATGACAAGAACTAGCTGGATTGAGAACAAAACTAATGAAGCAGTGCTTAGAGAAATAAACACCCAGAGACATTTAACAACAACGATAAAAAGGAGAAAAGCATCAGTTTTCGGTCACATTCTCCGGCATAATAACTTCATAAAGAACTTGTTCGAAGGCAAGGTGATGGGAAAGAAAGGCAGAGGGAAACCACGGAAGAAGATCATTGAAGAGGTAGTAGAGATGATGGGATGTCAAGGTTATGGAGAGATGAAAAGGATCGCAGAGAGAAGAGATCAGTGGTTGCAGCGACAAGGCGAAGCCTTTAGATGATGACGATGATGATGAGAGGATTTAGAGGGAGAATCTACCGTCACTCTTACGACAGCGTGCCCAGTCCATTTTATTCGATGACCAATGATGGAAGCTTCCACACTGTTAACACTTGCCTTCTCTAAAACTGCAAGATTAGTTATATGGTCCTAACATTTGATGTTCAAAATGGAGAGAGGAGTTTCTGCTGGTGAAAGCACTCACTCTTCTTTACATCAAGGCAGTGTATGGCCCTAGCTTCACATCCATAAAATAGTGTTGAAATTACTACAACTCGGTAGACCATGAGTTTGGTATGAACAATTAAATCTTTGTTCCGGAAGGCTTTCTGGAAAAGTCGTTCAAATGCTATGAGAGCAGCATATTTTCTATGTCCTGTTCTGAAGTACATCACTTGGACAAGATGCTCCCAAGATATGAAAAGTGGTCAATTTGTTCTACTGTTGTATCTGAAATAGTGATGCTAAATTCCAGAATGGTTGTTTCAGGAGCAGGTTGTGAAAGTACCCTGGTTTTCTGAGCACCGATGACAAAGCCAAAGCGACCGCAAGCATGCCTCAAACAACTGACGGAATGCTGTAGCTCATCGAATGTAAAAGCAGGTGATACAATGTTATTAGCCTTGGTAACATGGTTAATCATTGTGAGCGGAGTCTGGCCAAGTTGAAGAGTCCTTCACCAAAGCGATACTCGATCTCTAAGCCCGGGTTGTTTGCAGATGATTTTTCACAAAGCACGGCAGCCAGATAAAGAGTCCTGGGGCAAGTACACTGCCCTACTTCAAACCATATGCGAACAAAAAAGATTCAGATATATTATTTTGTAATAAAACTTGCCCACACATGCTGTCATGAAATGCCTGGACTAAACACACAAATTGTTCTGGGCAGCCAAAGCATCTAAGCACTGCTCACATAGCAGATTTTCATAAAGAATCAAAGGTCTTTTCCAGATCATAAAATACCACGAACGATGGTTTCTGTTGCTCCTTAAATTTTTTCTGAAAATGTCTTACCCTTAAGATCATATTAACTGTGCCTCTGTAAGCTCGGAAACAACACTGAGATTCAGGAAGACTCCTCACAGAAATAACTTGGAGATGGCTACACAGAATTCTTGCTAGGACTCTACAGGCTGAAGATAGCAAGGATATACTGCGATAGTTTCCTTATAAACTGCGGTCACCTTTCCTGAATATGGTGATGATAGTGGTATTCTTGAGGTCACAAGGTACTTTATGGGATTCCCACATTAAGAAAATAAGTGAGAACAGTCTTTTCTTTTAAGGTAAACCTCCACTATGATTCAGTTCCGGAGGGACATTGTCTGGTCCAGATGCCTTTCTAGGTTTCAGCTTATTCTGTGCCTTGTTGAATTCCCAGTATGCAGGCCACACTGCCATCCATGACTGTTGGGATTGTTGTGGAACATCACAGAGAAAATCCTCAGCACCAGCAGAGCTTCGCTTGAAAAACTGTTGAAGTGTTTCATCCAACATTCCACGATGTACTTGCTGTCAGTAAAGACTGTAGCATTGTTGGTAGATTTTAAGGTTCCTGTTTAAAAGTGAGTTGTATAGTATTCACAAAGATGCATATACACATTATGCACACATTAATGAACCACCATTTTGAACCGAATCGAAGAAGGAGAAGAAGAAGAAGAAGAGAAGAAGACTGCCACATTAGGATGTCAAACAACTACCAATCACAACATGAGTTCACACACTTAAGTCGACTAACGTCTCTCACTAACAACTGAACTCCACTTAACAACCCAAGACTGTCTTTTTATAAACCTTGCCTGGCCAGGGGCCTGTTCCACGAACGAACCTTGCAACTTTTCGACTCTGCACTTTTCAATTTTCAATTCTTGCAAAGTGCAAAGTCTTTCTGTTCCACCATGAACTAGGCTGTACTTTTCAATTTCTTCGCAAAGTGAAAAGTCTTTGCGAATGAGTGATCCGATCGAGTTTATTCTATGAGCAAACTGTATAGGCCTAATACTCTATGATTTTAATGCTTTACTTTTCGCGGCAAACTTGGCAGTATAATTGTCGTACCGTTAAAGTTTTTATCATGGGAAAGAAAGGTTATTATAAGAAGCTGGCTGTGCTGGAAGTTGTCAAGGAGAAATGTGACATCCTTTTTTGACAACTTTAAAGATAACCTCTCAAATGATGACACAAATCAATGTTAACGAGAGTACCGTCAACACATATACACACAGAAAGACATTCACCCTTCATTAGAAATCCCGTCGCTATATTAAGTGGATTATCAGGCCAACGTACTGTTAGGAAATATTACATTTACTATAACATCTACGACTTTGGTAACAGTTCTACAAATAATTAATTTTGATGTCCCATGCATTGCTGTTACACCGTACAGCTGGGCACCATTTACTAAAAAATGTAAACATAAGAATTTGTTCTTTTTTGGAAAGGAATTTACTTCTTTATGTTTCAATAAATGACTTAGTCAGCCTCTGTTGGGATAATACAAAATCACTTGCGATATTACGTCGAAACCAGGTTATGAAAATTAATCCTGTCTTTGTAAGTTCCATTATTGGATTCTTCATCACTGTCCTCGCTTGATGCTAACAAAAGCTCACGTCGTAACGTGTTTATATCACTAAACCAAATTCTACGCCGAGAAACTAATGTACATACTTGTTAATTAACATATGAAAAGGGAATCATCTCTTTGCAAGATTTATGAAAACTTTTCACTTCATTTCTTTGCACTTTGCATTTCTGTACCAATGGAGGAACATAACAGGCTTGAAAAGTGAAAAGATTTCTAACTTTTCACTTTTCACTTTGCAAGCTAAATCTGAAAAGCGATGATGGAACAAAATCTGAACTGAAAAGTGCAAAGTGAAAAGTTGCAAAGTTCGTTCGTGGAATAGCCCCCAGGTTTCTAGAAAAGTAGGACACAACATGCTTCCTCGTATATTCACGAATCTCCAATAACCTATGTACAAATGGATAGAACATTCTGTAAAACTCGAGTGACAAAGGTGTGCTGTTCTAGACCAATACCCTGTGTTGCACAATATTACTTCGGATTTATACATCATATTTACAAGTAATAATAAATTATATAAAGCCCTCCATGACTCAGGCAACAGCGCGCCGGCCTCTCACCCCTGGATACCGTGGTTCAAACGCCGGTCACTCAATGTTAGATTTGTGCTGGACTAAGCGGAGGCAGGACAGGTTTTTCTCTGGGTACTCCGTTTTTCTTCTGTCATCTTTCATTCCAGCAACACTGCATTAACACTTCATTTCATATGTCAGTCATTTATCATTGCCCTAGAGGAGTGCGCCAGGCTTCGGCAGCCAACACATTCCTATCCTCGCCGCTAGATGGGGGCTTCATTCATTCCATTCCTGACCCGGTCGAATGACTGGAAACAGGCTGTGGATTTTCAATAAATTATATACTATTAATTACATACAGCAGAAGTATCGTGACATAACCTCACGTTTTGTTACACAAGACAGATCATACAACACACAAATAATAAATGATACGACTACAATTTATACCAAATAAAGTCCATACTGACAACCTATCATACATAACTACGTAGATAATAATGATGATAATAAAAATAACTTCATAGCCACACCTCACAAGTGATAATAATGATGATGATGATGATACCTACTAATCGAGCTTGATATGTTCACTATCTACCCATGGGTTTAACAGTTATACTAGTCCATTACACACTTGCATCAGTTGGTCACACAGTTCTTTCATTCCCACGTAGAAGGTCTTGGGCATCAAACAACGTCTGAAGATCCTTTACCACTAACTGTTCTTCATTTCTTTCATGCACATCTGCATTTCCATTTGAGGTCTTGAAAATGAGCCTTCTTCAGGCAAGAAGATGGATCTCGAAGAAGGGACAGATGAGCTTCCTGTTTGGCAATGATGAGGAGCACTGACCATTCTTGCTCAATGTGTTTCATCTTAATCGGATTATTTGCACGCCTGTCAGAGATTGCTATCAATATCAAGGGGTAGAGAAAGTTGACCAATTCAATGCCATTAGTTTAATATAGTGTCCTGTATAGTTGGTACTAGTTTCGACCCTACATACTGCACAATGGGTCATCTTCAGCCATGATCTAATTGGAAACATATATTTTACATAAACCAACAATAAAGAATACAATTTGGTATGTCTTAATTTAAAATCTAAGTCTAAAATATTGATGAAGTTGGACTACACATTTAAAATTGAAACTAAAATGACACATTAAAACTGTTGTGGTTGGTGTTGAACTATGTCAATGTCCTTATAGTAACCAAGTGTTCTTGAGTCGAACTTGGAGTTGGTATTCATTCTCTGTATAGTTGTCAGAGATTTTGTGTTCTGAAAGTCTGCAGCAAGACATCCACAGACAGATTAGAATTAGGAAACAGACAGATTTAAGCAAAGAATAGGTAGCTTTCTGCAGAAAGAGATCCTGAATAGGCATATCACAAGTTTATGATCTGTGATGGTAGTGGTGATTACTGTTTTAAAAGGAAGTACAACTAGGCAACCATCCTCTTTATGATCTGTCCAGCAGTCATCAATATTGTGATGAGTTAGCGGGTTGGTAAAATAAATCAACGCTAGACTGGTAGCTTCTATACTAAGATTTATTAACTAAGCACTAAAACTACTCAACTAACGAGCACATAACTTTCGCTCATAACACACCTTACACAGTTTGCTTGCTCTCTCTCTCAGTTTTTCAATTGTTTTAACACTACAGATTACTCTTAGAAACTAAATAGTTATGTCACAAAGTCACACATCACATGCACTTCCACCCTAAGGCAAAAGCAGCCGCACACTACACCGTTCGCACGCGCCTACACAGTTTTACATTCACACACAAGGTCCGTCGCTCAGCTTCACGGTCGCTCTTTCACCGTCAGTCCACGCTGTAGCACGCTAGTCTGTCAGTCACGGCAGTTCACACACTTCACAGCACTGGCAGTCACTCACTGAGTTCACGACTGAACTGCACTAACTCCAACTCAGGCAAGTCACTCCTGTCTTATACATCTGTACCAGTCATTTCAGAACAGTCTGGATGCTGGATGTATCCAGGAAACTCCAGGTTAATCATCTCGTAATTTCCTTGGTCCTATGCCACGCCACCATGGGCGGAAGCGAGAAGGGGACTGGTCTAGCACCGAAACCTTGTTCATGATTGACATCTTCGAAGAGTAAGCGAGTGGGCCAATGCGGTGACGTCACCAGCCCATAGCAAGTTGGCAAGGCAGACACTATAACCATTACACTGTCCCCTCCTTAAGGCTGTTCGTCCTGAGCTGCTCCACGATACGGTGCCAGGTGATCTAGGTGAACAACCATCATCTTCCCTCGGAGAGGCCGCCAGATCGGGTAGACAATGTCGATTCTGGTGACGATTGTATATGGGCCTTCCCATTGTGGCTACAGTTTTCGTGACTTCCCTTTCGTCCACACTGGACAGTACAGCCACACTCTGTCACCTTCCTGGACACCTGCAGAGTTCGCCAGCATGTCATAGCGGGCTTGCATCCAGTCGCTGGCTACCCTTAAATGATGTCGGGCATAATCGTGGATGTCGTTGAGCCAATCGACCAACTCCCAAACATAGTCTGTCGCAGGCTGCTGCTGGTCCGGTGCCGATCCGAACATTAGATCGTATGGCAGGCAGAGCTCCCTTCCGAAGACCACATTGTTAGGTGCCATGCCTGTCATCTCATGGGTGGGCGCTCGATAGCCCATCAAGAAAAATGAGACCCTCTCGCCCCAGTCCCTCTGGTGCACCAAAACCACCTTCCTGAGGTGCTCCTTGACGGTTTTCACAAGAAGCTCCACCATGCTATTTGACTGAAGGTAGAGAGTTGTCGTACGGGTCTTGCACACTATTAAGCACTGCAGAACCTCTTACATTAGCCTCGACTCAAAGTTTCTGCCTTGGTCGCTATGCAGTTCCCTCGGGACACCAAATCGGCAGAATAATTTCTTGACCAAGACGTCGGTCAGTGTTGATGCCTCTTGGTTCGGTATGGCATAGACCTCTGGCCACTTTGTGAAGTAGTCCATGGCGAGGAGTAGATAAGAATTCCCAGCGTCGGATTTGGGGAATGGTCCAGCAACATCATTGGCGAAACTTTCGAAAGGTGCTCCAACGCTGTATTGCATCATCTGGCCGCTACTCCTAGTACATGTGCTCCAGCTCACCGCGTAGGTGTCACAGAGCCAGCACATCCTCCCAAAATCGTTCCTCAGGTGCACCCAGTAGTAACGCTGTCTGAAACGATCTAGGGTCTTATTCACGCCCAAGTGCCTGGCAGTAGTGCCCGCATGCAACTCGGTCAGCACTTCTTTTCTCATGCTCCTGGGAATTATCTGCTGGGCAATCTGCTTCTTCCTGTCAGTCAATTCCAAGCAAGTTGCTTTACGTAGCACCGACACAGACAGGTCTTATGGCGACGATGGAAGAGGACGGAGCTAGGAGTGGGAAGGAGGCGGCCGTGGCCTTAATTAAGGTACAGCCCCAGCATTTGCCTGGTGTGAAAATGGGAAACCACGGAAAACCATTTTCAGGGTTACCAACAGTGGGGTTCGAACCCACTATCTCCCGAATACTGGATACTGGCCGCAATTAAGCGAATGCAGCTATCGAGCTCGGTCAGTCAATACCCACACGCGGGTAACCACCCCATCACTAACCATAAAGAGACGACCACTGGGGCCAGTATGCCCTACAGGCTGAACTGTGTTCAGCGATGTCTTTCCATTCCAGCCTCTGCTCAAACTTTACTTTCCGCAGGATCAGCCCGATGTTGTCATACTTCAGCTGCTCCCTCCTGAGGACGTCTCGATCCCATCCTTCAGCGTGGTGGCACTTATGGCCCAGATGTCCTGATGCCCTCCTGTCTCTCCACTTTCTAGCAGTGTGCACAGTTCTCAAGGCATGGTCTTCTGGATAGAGCGTCTGTGTTGCAGTGCTTCCTTCCATGTCAGTGCTCAATGGTGAAGTCGTACTCCTGAAGGCGTTGTACCCAACGAGCTGTCTGTCCTAGTTTTCTGAAGCTTAGGAGCCAGGTCAATGCGGAGTGGTAAGTGCGCGGATGGAAAAGCTGCCCATACAGATACTTGTGGAAGTGCTCCAAGGTCTTCACGATGGTCAGTAATTCCCGAAGCATCACACAGTAATTTCGCTGAGCTTTTGACGTAGTCTTGCTGGAATAGGCGATCACCTTTTCCTGGCCATCTTGCACTTGTGACAGTATCCTACCAATTTCCTCGTCGCTGGCGACAGTGTCTACGATGAACTCTACCCCAGGCTTGGGGTATGCCAGGATGGGTGCTGTACACAGGGACTCCTTCAGCATCTGGAAGGCAGCCTCCGCCTCACTTGACCATTGAAAAGGCCTCCTCTCATGGGTGAGCCGTGTAAGAGGCTTTGAGATGTCTGCGTAGCCAGCTATAAATCAACGGTAGTACGTGCAAAGGCCAAGGAAACTCCTCAGTTCTCGCTTGTCCTTCAGCACTGGTCAGTCCCTGACAGCAACTAACTTCTCCGGATCCGTGGCTACTCCCTCTGATGACACGATGTGACCCAGGTAGCACACCACCTTCTGGAACAGCTGGCATTTTCTGGGATTTAAGTTTAGGTGAGCCCCACATAGTTTCTGGAACACTCTTTGCAGGTTCTCAATGTGCTCTCTGAACATGCGTCCCACAATAAATATATCGTCCAGATACAGGAGGCAGGCATCATGAGTTAGCCCCCTCATCAGTCACTCAAAGGTCACCGGCGCGTTGCAGAGACCGAAGGGCATCATGGTGAACTGGTGGAGCCCTTGGCCGGTTTAGACCGCCATCTTCTCTTTGTCTTCCAGGTGGAGGGCCACTGGGATCCAGGTAACGTGTCCAGGGTGCCATCTATCTGAGGTAACGAAAAACTGACCTTCTTTGTTACATCATTCAACTTGCGGTAACCGACGTAGAAGCGGAGCTCACCATTCTTTTTCTCCACCAAGACCACTGGCGATGACCACGGGCTGTTCGACTCCTTGATGACTCCCCGCTGCTTCACGTCACCCAGCATCTGGTCGATTTCTGCCTTTTTCGCCAGGGGATGCTACGAGGTGGCTGTCGGATTGGAGCGGTGTAGCCAGTGTTAATGCGATGGTACACTCTGTCTTTCCGTAGTGGCCTCCAGTAGCAGTGAAGATGTCCCGGAACTCATAGATTAGTTCCTTACGCCCCCTGAGCTGTCCCACCTCCAAATGTTTCCGGGCGTTGGACATAATCTTTCGGAGCTTATCTGATCTTTTGCCTGCTTCCAGGTCCTGTGCATTTTCGTCGTCCACTGGCACGATGCACGTGGTGACTGGCTCACAAGTCCCAAGCTCGGTCCCACTGGGTATCCTCCGCTCTAGCGATGTCGAATTCAATATTCGTACTGGCACGCAGCTTCATGCCGGAACGAGGTCCTGATCAGGTAGAGTCCTTGATCGGTGGCCGGCAATTCAGGTACCAAGGGCACACTATCAGCTGGTATCACTTAGACAATGGCCAGCGTTTATCACGCTACTCGAGGTTGAGTCCCTGGGTGTCAAGGCATTACCTCTTATCTGCCAAGCCACAACACACGTCGTCCCATGTCAACAGTTGCCTCGTATGCACGTAGCGTGCCTAGGCGGAGGATGACCTCATCCGTGAATGCGGCAACAAAGGCCCAGGCTCGCCGGCATCTTCGTAACAGCATCAGTTGAAGTAGTACCTCCTTCAGGACAGGGATGGTGTCTCCTGGGGCCGTTCGCAGCACAAAGGGGTGGTTGGGTTCCCTCTTTGGCTGTCCCTCAGTGATGTTAGGCATGGTGATTGTTAATGCCAGCCCGTGTCTATCGTGACCTGGCATACCCTGCCTCCAAGCCACCCGTCGGCGATCAAGCTGTCGTTACCAGCCAGGGGACGGAGGTGACAACATCATCGAGCTCTTCTCCTTATCGGCCTTTATTAGTTCCTCTGATTGGGGACCGCCCCTCACATGGCAGTTCAACCTTATGTGGCCATGCTCACTGCAGTTCCAGTAACTGATCTCATTGGTGCGTTGGGAGTCTCGGCGGTGGCGTCCATCGTTCTCCTGTAAGGGGGCGGGGTTCTCCGGCACGTCCTTGCTTCTTACGGCTCGTATTCTTGGTGAAGGTGCTGCTGTTCCCTTCATTGCCTCCATTCTCAGGGCTAACATCAGTGCCTCCCTAAGGTTATGCTCCCGGTTGAGCATTAGCTTTTGATGGATCTCAGCGTCGCAGAGCACATCAATGAATGTATAGGCTGCCTCCCGCTGAATGTGGTCCTGAGGCAGCCCATCCAGAGCTTTCTGGGCTAGCTGCTCCACATCTTGCACGAATTCCCGCAGCGCCTCATTAGCGCGCTGGATCCTCTTCCTCAGCTGGACTCAGTAGGCGGCTATCAGCTGGCGCTCACCGTATCGGCTCTTGAGCGCTCTAACAATCTCCTTGTACGTGGCAACCGGCTGGAGGCTGTGTAGCACCTCCGCTGCTAGTCCTTGTAGTCCAGGGATTAGGTTCCTCCGATGTCCAACCATTGTGCCCGCACACGGTCTCGAATTGGGCCGAGAAGGTCCTTCAAGATGTGGTCCCGTTGAAGTGTGGGGGTTTTGACCTTTGCGGCGATGGAGCCGCTGTCCCTGCTGGTGGTCCTAGCATGAGTCTCCATAGCTGTCACTCTCGTACACAGGGCACTTACTTCTTCTTTCAAGTCTCGAACCCCTGACTCCATAACCTGTAGTATTTCTTTGATCTGTTTCTCTACCAGTTCCTGTACGTCCCTCCTAATGTCAGTCTTTATTTAATTTTATTTCGAGAGAGCACATTTCCTGTTCTAATTTACATTGTCCACCCTTAAGTTCATTTAATCATTTATTAATTTTTTGTTTAACATTTGGCTTTACGTCGCACTGACACAGATAGATCTTATGGCGATGATGGGACAATATAGGGCTAGGAATTGAAAGGAATCGGCCATGGCCTTAATTAAGGTACAGCCCCAGCATTTGTGTGGTCTGAAAATGAAAAACCATGGAAAACCATCTGACAGTGGGGTTCGAACCCACTATCTCCTGAATACTGGATACTGGCCGCACTTAAGTTCATTTAATTCCAGTTTACGTTCGTTCTTGATTTCGTGCTGTTTGGATGAGAGTTCAGTGAACTTATTGAGGAGAGCCGGAAACTGTTCGCTATCCACTTTACTATTCACTAGAAATTGCTAGTTATGAAATTACTGCTATCATATGTATAGACAAGAAAAGGTTCCACCTTATAAATACAATTTTTATTGTTGTAAGAATTAACTTACAGGACCGGTTTCGACTTTTAAATAGTCATCATCATCAGCTGTACATGAATACCTTTACATTTGTGTCAAGCATTAGTTAATATGTCCTTTTCTAAAGGGAGATGCCATAAGGAAGCATTATGTGTGTCCAAATTGGGCATGTTGAATGTGAAATGGTTATATATTATGATTCAGGTACTTAGGTATAGAGCTATCTCTTTAGGACTAGAATTTGTTTGTAAAACCTAACTTAAGCTTAAATCTAAATTACAAATACATTAAACACATTAAAATACACAGTACATTTTAAAATCCTTTAAAATAATGAATATAAAACATTTAATAGAAATGAATGTATGTGTCTTGCGTGTATCTATGTTGTTGTTTGAGTCCAATGTTATAAATAATTCAGTGCTTGCGTTCATAGGCAATGCTGTAGCTCTCTTTGGAAGTCTTATTGTATATTTAAATGTCTCCACTTACGTGTGTGGTGAAAAGCTTCTATTGTTAACAAAATCTATATATATAAAATAAGAGTTTTGTCTGTACATTGCTCAGAATTTGAAAAGAATGATATTTCTGTATCACTCATGTCCACAGTAACAAGGAAATGCATTTTTTACTTTTCCGTAATTTCTGTCTGTCTGTCTGTCTGTCTGTCTATCTGTCTGTCTGTATGTATGTACACGCATCACGAGAAAACGGCTGAAGAGAATTTAATGAAAATCGAAATGTAAAGTCGGGTGATGAACCGCTACAATCTAGGCTATAAATTATTTTAATCACGCTGAGTGAAATGGTAGTTTAGGGGAAGGCCTCAAATTTAATTCTCAAATATTTATGTTATTAGTGGTCGTGTCTTGATGAAAATCGCTAGACAAAGATGGGAAATAATTCGCTACAATATAGGCTATACACACTGAGAAAAATGGTAGTTTAAGGAAAGGCCTAAAATTTAATTGTCAAATATTTATTTTATTAGTGGTCGTATCTTCACGAAAATTGGTATGCAAAGTCGGGGAAAAGGTCACTATAATCTAGGCTATCAATAATGTTATTCGCACTGAGTGAAATGGTAGTTTCGGGGAAGGCCTGAAATGTAATCTATATATAAAATAAGTGTTTTGCCTGTGCATTGCTCAGAATTTGAAATGAATGATATTTCTGTATCTGTCATGTCCACAGTAACAATGAAATGCATTTTGTACTTTTCCGTAATGTCCGTCCGTCCCTCTGTCTGGCTGTCTGTACACGCATCAATAGAAAACGGCTGAAGAGAATTTAATGAAAATCGGTATGTAATGTCGGGTGATGAACCACTGCAATCTAGGCTACAAATTATTTTATTCACGTTGAGTGAAATGGTAGTGTAGGGGAAAGCCTGAAATGTAATTCTCAAATAAGTTATTTATGTTATTAGTGGTCGTATCGATAAATACTACATAACTACCATAACTTTAGTTATGTCGTAAGTTAGTTGTTCCGATCACTTATGTCTTATACATTGTTACCGTACCGCATATAATCAGAGATATTCATGAATTTGGATTTTTGTTACTAAGTCCATATCAGCGCCGAGTCCTGAGAAAATGGGTAAACAGAATTTAGTGAAAATCGGTATGTAAAGTCTGAGAATTAGGAACTACAGTCTACGATATAAATAATTTTGTAGGACCCCCTAATATCACAGAGTCGAAAGAAAACTAATTTGAAGGCCTGCAATATAGAAAGCTCATACTCTTTATCAACAATAACATTATATTGACCATTGTTTGTTGTGATGTGCTTTTTGTCTACTGTTTCCTCTCATCCCCGATAGATAGAATTACTGCAGCGTACCGAGGTTTTTTTAATTTGCTTGACGTCGCACCGACACATGTAGGTCTTATGGCGACAATGGGATAGGAAATGAATAGTGGTGTGAAGGAAGCAGCCTTGGCTTTGAGGTACAGCCTGGTGTGACTGGTGTGAAAAAGGGAAACCACGGAATACCATCTTCAGGGTTGCCGGCAGTGGGGTTTGAATCCACTATCTCCTGGATGCAAGCTCATAGCTGCGCGCCCCTAACCACACGGCCAACTTGCCTGGTCGTACCGACTGTAACAGCCTGCCTGTATATTGGCGGGAAGTAGCTGGGAAGTAAGATAACTTTCTTCTTTAGCATGCCATTCCTCTGGTTCACACATTTTCTGATATATCTGGTACGTAACACACTGGTTCATCATAGTATTCAAGCTATTCAATCCCTACTCTGAGGCACTGATTGGAATGAGTAGTGTGCGTATTTAACGTAATAATGACAGAGGAGTGTTCACGGCAGTCTGCGACCTGGTTATTCCAGCTCTGGAACTTTGGACTCTTAGATCGGCACCGTAGTACTGTTCGTTGAAAGTGAGAAAGTGTGCGGTTTTTCATTTGATCGAGTATTTTATATGATAACATTGCTTTCAATCGCTACATTCCTACCTACGTTTTTGTAATGACCTATGTTGAATTCAGTTAGGAAAACCACCAAGTCAGTCTTTCTGAGAATCCCGTAGCGAAGCACGGGTACATCAGCTAGTCCAGTATATAGACAGAGGTAAGTATGTGCAGCTGTGAGTGGAATATTATCTTTAAGTATTGGAGGAAGTTGTGGTCTAGGTTGTACGTAAGTATTTCTTGATGTAGAGTGGTGGTTCTCTCCTTGTCTATAACTGTATGCTGATGTATGTTATTACTGCTGTCGTGGTTGGGTTGCGTTGGATTTGAGAGCTTGGCGTGTACAGTGAAGATCTCATCCAATAAAATAATTACTATACCAAGAATGGAGTGGTTAGTGAATGGAACTGTAATGACCCAGTTTTATGGTATTAGTACGAACAGTTCTTCTTTCAGAAGGAGATTAGTAAATGTGTTTCATACTGAATCAAGAAACAGAACTGTTGGCATTTTAATGTAGGTAATTTATTTTAATGTGAATGTTATTTTAACCTAATATGTGTTGTAGATTTATGTTCTACTCAGGGACTTTGAGATTTTATTAGTCACTGAAAAAGAGAATACATCGGTTAACGAAACATGCGATGTTAGGATGTTGAAAATAAGTAAGCATATACTATCGTATATTAATTGTATTGACAGGCAGGCCATACCTTAGCCGTGTTTCATAGGTTTGATGAATGTTACTAGTCAATACGGATCTAGTAGGAACCAAATACGGTCAAGTTCATTAATTCCTACAGTCTCTTCAATGACCAAAACATGTTACTGCTAAGGAGTAAAATTAAATGCACACTGAAAAAATAGGATAACTATTTTCAATTTTAAGCACAGTTTTTGGATCACATCACAGCAGTTTAAACACAGAGAACATGATCTGAATACATTAGTTTTAGATCACATCTACTCAACCTATAACCACAAACTATACTGTACCTGGAACATATCCATATGGTGGAGCCATAGGTGCTCCTCCTCCTCTGTCATCATACATAGGTGGTGCAGAAGATGTATATGGATTGTATGAAGGAGCATAGCCCATTGAAGCAGTGTCACTTACATGCTTCTTTTTTCTGCCTGGCTTCTGTGTGGCTGCAATAACAATATACAGCTGTCAGTTTTTACATATTAATACCTTCACAACCACAGCATATGCTGTGCCACCATAATTGTAAAAATAAAAAATTACTGTAATTATAATAAGGTATCACTTATCACAATTACCATATTTAAAAAATGGCACATTTAAATCACCCTCAAAAAAGGCTAGAGCATTTCCTGGAAACAAAGCACAGTTATTATTCTGGGGGAACTGCGAGAAATAGGCGGCCAGTAGAGAATATTATGAAGGTGGTAAGTAATAATCAACCTCGTGTCACTGAATGGAAAGTAACAAGAGGTGATTGATTTCATGGAGAAGGAGAATATAGTTATGATGGAGTGAGTGAAGTTAAGCAGAGAGAAAAAGGAAGAAGTTCAGGAAGGGATACACTCTCTATTTGAGTGGAGCACGTAAGGCAAAGACTGGAGTGGGGTAATAACCAATAAGATCTTAGATGAACACACAGATATCTCTTCTACAAGTTGTTTTATGTTGCACTGACACAGACAAGTCTTATGGCGACGATGGGACAGGAAAGGGCTAGGAGTGGGAAGGAAGCGGCTGTAGCCTTAATTAGAGTATAGCCCCAGCATTTGTCTGGTGTGAAAACGGGGAAACAAAGAAAACCAGTTTCAGTGCTGCCGATAGTTGAGTTCAAACCCACTATCTCCTGAATACTGGCTGCACTTAAGCGACTGCAGCTATTGAGCTCAGTAACACAAAAAGTGAACTACATACAAGTAATAATGTTACTGTTTTTTATGCACCACTAACTACTTTAGGTGATTTTCAGACACACCAAGGTGCTGGAATTCTGTCCTGGAGGAGTTCTTATATGTGCCAGTAAATCTACTGGCACAAGACTGACGTATTTGAGCACCTTCAAATATCACCGGATTGAGCCAGGATCGAACCTGCCAAGTTGGGGTCAGAAGACCAGTGACTCATCTGTCCGAGCCACTCAGCCCGGCGTACTACATAAGTGACAGATTAATAATAAAGCAACAGGGACGTAAAACCAATATTATTATTATTCTGTGCGAATAGGTGATTTTGGACCATGTGAAATCAAAATTTGTTGAGCTATCCTCCTTGCCCAACAGACCATATTCATCGAAAATGAAAAATAAAAATCCACAACCTGTTTCCAGTCATTCGACCAGGTCAGGAATGAAATGAATGAAGCCCCATCTAGTGGTGAGGATAGGAATTGTGCCAGCCGCGAAGCCTGTCGCACTCCTCTGGGGCAATGGTTAATGTATGACTAATGAAATTATATTGGAGAGCGTTGCTGGAATGAATGATGACAGGGAAAACTGGAGTACCTGGAGGAAAAAAAAACCTGTCCATATTCATCGACTGCTGTAATTTCTGTTCCTCCGACCACGTAAGTCATGTTGGTTTGTCATCTTCCTCAAATCCCAATGAGTAAACGACTTTCCTGATTACATCTCTATCCTGCAGATATGGTGATTTAAATTCAGTGAGGTCTTTCTCTACTACCTCATACCAGTATGATCTCATACGTATGAATTGGAAAAATTTGTGTATTCGATAAGTATGTCTGGTGTTATTCATTCCTTCCAAATGGCTTAAAAATTGGATTTGTCTCAGTCTCATTAGATATTTGTGAATATATTTTCGAGTTGGGTTTGGGGTAATGAATTCTATTTTTAATTCTTGGTCCTAAGATTTTTCTCATGACTTTCCTTTATTTAGTCTCTAATTGTGCCTTTAAATTTTCATGATGTAAATTGAGCATTTCTTAAACACAAAGAGCTTCAGGTTTGATTATTGTTAAGTAATGACGATTTTTTTGTTCCATTACAAGCATTATTTGTGTGTTGAAATGCAATTTTCATTTTCTGAATTCTTGAAGCTACTGATTTATTTTCATTGCCATTTTCAGTGATCCGTTCACCTAAGTACTTGAATTCCTTTATTCTTGGAATCTTATTCATATCAATGATAAGTTCAGGAGGAGCATTTTTGATGTGTGTCATAAATTTCGGTTTTTCATGTGAGATTTTAAGTCCTATTTTTGCTGCTTGCTCTTCCAGTATAGCAATCTGTTTCTGTGCATCAGAGAGATCTTTGGCAAATAGTGCCATACTATCAGCAAATACTAGATAGTCTATGTCAATAACCTTCATTTCTGGACCTAGTCGGTGTCATGGTGCATTTGCTTTTCTCCAATCTCAGACAACTTTTTCAAGAGCACAGTTAAACATAAAAGGGGAGAGCCCATCACCTTGACATACTTCCTGTATGTATTTCAAACTCATCACTACATCCACCCATAACCTTTACTTCAATCAATCAATCAATCAATCAATCAATCAATCAATCAATCAATCAATCAATCAATCAATCACCACTGATCTGCATTTAGGGAAATGCCCAGGTGGCAGATTCCCTATCTGTTGTTTCCCTAGCCTTTCCTTGAATGATTTCAAAGAAACTGGAAATTTATTGAACATCTCCCTTGGTAAGTTATTCCAATCCCTAACTCCCCTTCCTACAAATGAATATTTGCCCCGATTTGTCCTCTTGAATTCCAACTTTATCTTCATATGTGATCTTTCCTACTTTTAAAGACACCACACAAAGTTATTCCTCTACTAATGTCATTCCACGCCATCTCTCCACTGACAGACCGGAACATACTGCTTACATTGAATCAATAACAGTAAATTTCCACCTTTCTCCTACTTATATTTGCTTTAAGCAAATCAATTAATCATTTACAGTACATGTTTCGTTCCATTTGGAACATCTTCAGCTTATTACAAAACTTAGGATAAATTACATCTTAATAAGTACATTGTTATGCTTAAATCTATGTGAATTTATGAAGTTAAAATAATTAAAATCAATGTGGATGGTTGAACGGTGTGGTGGAATGGAAGGAAAATGGATTTATTTATTTTAACCTACTTCAAAACTATATCTATTCATTTGAAAAGATGTTTAAAAAAATGTTTTTGTTCCCAGCACTTTTTCCACTATGATGTATGATTTTCTACTTGTCTACAAATAAAAAGTTTTGAAAAATAGTTTTCCTTTGTCAATATTCTATTTTTACAAGAATATTCTCTTAATTTTCTCTTCCCAAGGCAAATGTTGTTTGTTTTAATTTTATAAAAGTCATTCTTGAATTCTGTTAATGAAGCATCCATGTAGCTGATTGCTGTCATATTATTATTATTAAAAGAACTTCCCCAAAATCTTGTTGTTGACGACAAACCTACTGTGTCCTTGGAAGAGCAATGGCTGATGCAGCCTTCTGTCTTGTGAAGTAATGCTTAAAGCAAATATAAGTATCAAAAAGGTGGAAATTTACTGTTAGTGATTCAATGTAAATAAGATTTGATACGGGAAATGAAGCTGATTTCTTGCAAACATACCGCTTAGTTGAGCAACTCGTCTCCTTTCTACTAAGTTTTCTCAGCCCAAACTTTGCAACTTTTTTGTTAACGCTACTCTTTTGTCGGAAATCACCCAGAACAAATCAAGCTGCTTTTGTTTGGATTTTTTTCAGTTCTTGAATCAAGTAATCCTAGTGAGGGTACCATACACTGGAACCATACTCTACTTGGGGTCTTACCAGAGACTTATATCCCATCTCCTTTATATCTTTACAACAACCCGTAAACACCCTCATAACCATGTGCAGAGATCTGTACCCTTTATTTACAATCCCATTTACGTGATTACCCCAATGAAGATCTTTCCTTATATTAACACCTAGGTACTTACAACGATTCCCGCAAGGAACTTTCACCCCATCAACAAAATAATTACAAGTGAGAGGACTTAACCTATTTGTGAAACTCACAACCTGAATTTTATCCCCATTTATCATCATACCATTGCCTACTGCCCATCTCACAACATTATCAAGATCATTCTGCAGTTGCTCACAATCTTGTAACTTATTTATCTATACTAATATTATAAAGAGGAAAAATTTGTTTGTTTGTAACGAATAGACTCAAAAACTACTGAACCGATTTTAAAAATGTATTCACCTATAGAAAGCTACATTGCCAGTGAGTAACATGGGCTGTATTTTATTTTCAAAACAATTCGAGGTGGGGAGTACGGGGGGAGAGATACAAAAATAATAGGCTAATACAGGCAAAATATCGAATTTGTCATATTAGGATGAGACAAAGCTCAATTTAATCCTTTTGACGCAAAGAATAAAACTTGGTAAGCTCTATGGGCCAGAAAACCATGTTTTAAGGCCCTAAACCAACCGTTACAGAGATCTTGGCACCACACTACCTCTGCTCTACGAATCGGATAAAAGAAATGAACTGCCGTAACCATGGCAACATCAGCTCCAGGATTCTAGAGCAGCAAGATTATGCATGTACGTTTGGGCATAGCTGCCAACCAGAATTGGTACACATAAGTCTTACACTCTGGAAAAAATATACTGTTGTGTAAGGCACTCATAGGACTCCTTTGCGCAGGGATGGCAAGGAGGTTAAGTATAAAAATCTTACTACTGTATATATAAAAATGGAAGTATGTGTGTGTGTGTAAATGACATATCTCCACCTAAACCACTGGAGCAATTTCAACTAAACTTGGTACACGTATTACTTACTATCGGGAGACTAGCACTGTGGGGGTAAGCCATCCCTAGTTCATCCCCCTTTTAGGTGGGGAGCAAAGGGGGGTTAGATATAGAAATAATTAAAACAGTTTCAAATCCATAGATTTCAGGGTCTCTGAGATGAATAGTAATACTCCGGATTTTTTAAAAGTCCAATTTGGGAGGGGGGGGGGAGGCAAAAGGGTGAGATATAAAAATAATCAAAAAACTATGTATAAAATATTATTTTCATCTTCTTACTATATATAAAAATGGATGTGTGTGTGTGTGTGTGTGTGTGTGTGTGTGTGTGTGTGTGTGTGTGTAAATGACATCTCCTCCTAAACCACTGGAGCAATTTCACCAAACATGGTACACTTATCAATTAGTATCAGGAGACAAACCGCGTGGGGGTAAGACACCCCTAGCACCCTTATGGGAAGGGGGCGAGGGGGGTGGTATAAAAATAATCTAGAATAGTATCGAATTCATAGTTTTCGTGGTCGCTGAAGTGATATTCCGAATGTTTTAAAGTTCATGTTCAGCCCCCTTTTGGGTGAGGGTGAGGGAGGAATGAGACATAAAAATAATTGAAAACAGTGTCGAATCTACAATTTTCGGGGTCACTAAGATGAAGGGTGAAAATCCAGATTTTTTATCTCTTAGGGGTGGACAGTTGAAATCCCATACATCGTATTTATAGTGTGACGGCTAAATACATATAGTTATCACTTATTAATTTTTGACAGGATCAAATACTTCCCAGTCGATTCGAGCTTCCATAAGGACGAAGTTTTACTCGAAAGTTAAATAATCTAAACCTTGAAATCAAACACATCTAAATAATTCTAAAAATACATAATAGATCGTAACATATCATTCTGCAAGTCAAAAAGGAATTCTATAAAAATTCACTTCACATATAACTAACTGGTAATGCAATACTTAAAAGGTAAATATTCAGAAACTATCCGAGCAACGCCGGGTACTACAGCTATATAGAATATCATCATCCTGATTCCACTCCTTTACTCATATCATTTATATGGATATAAGAAAAAATAAAGGACCGGGCGAGTTGGCCGTGCAGTTAGGGGCGCGCAGCTGTGAGCTCGCATCCGGGAGATAGTGGGTTCAAACCCCACTGTCGGCAGCCCTGAAGATAGTTTTCCACGTTTTCCCATTTTCAAACCAGGCAAATGCTGGGGGTGTACCTCAATTACGGCAACAGCCGCTTCCTTCCCATTCCTAGGCCTTTCCTGTCCCATCGTCGCCATAAGACCTATCTGTGTCGGTGTGACGTAAAGCAAATAAAAGGTCCATTAATACTTCCTTTTCTAGAAATATAGCCACCCATTCAGTCACTCTTCTGTCTAGTCCAATTGGTCTCATTTCTGCCAGCAATCTGCCATGATCTATCCTATAAAATGCCTTAGGTCAATCGTGATACAGCCCATTTGGCCTACTGAATCCAAGATATCTGCTATACATAGGTGGTTTGAAAAGTTCTTGGAATGTACTAGAATTAAGTATCTTACCTCGGTGGAACTACTTTTATTTTTCAACATAGTCTCCCTGTAGACTAATGCATTTGGTCCAGCGATGTTCCAATGCCTTGATCCCATCTCAAAAATGAGATTCCTCCAGGCCTGCAAAATACCTCTCCAATTCGGGTGTCAGTTCTTCCCTTGTAGAAAATCTCCGTCCACCGAGGAAAATTTTCAGCTTGGGGAATAGATGAAAGTCTGATGGTGCCAAATCAGGTGAATAAGGTACCCCAGTTCATGAAGTTTTGCCATGGCAAGAACACTTGTGTGCGGCGGAGCGTTGTCCTGATGAAAGATAACCTTTTTCCTTGCCAAACCAGGCCTTGTTTCGCGTATCTTTTCCTGTAGTTGGTGTAGGAGGTTTGCATAGTATTGCTCCGTAATTGTTTGGCCAGTAGGAAGATAATCTATCAGCAGAATGCCTTTTGCATCCCAGAAAACTGAGGCCATGACCTTTCCGGCCGAACGCACTGCCTTTGCTTTCTTTGGTGGTGGTGAATCAGCATGTTTCACTGCTTTGACTGCTGTTTTGTCTCTGGGGTATAGTAGTGGACCCAAGTTTCATCTGTAATCACAAACCGGCGCAAAAAATCTTGTTGGTTGCACTGAAAACGGGCCAGACTTTGTTCGGACATTTCCAATCTGGGGTGTCGAGGTAAGGAACTGGATGCGCTATTGGAAGTGATAGACCATAGGAGCTGGAGGGGGCTGCAGGAAGGGAGGTTGAGTAGGGTCGTCGTGAGGGAGGTGGCGCGGTATTGGACGGATGAAACTAGGATCCCAGTCGAAGTGGAGTTCCTCATCTTCATCGTTGCTGTCGGGGACACTGCGGGTGCCGTCATCCTGTGTGGGGGATCCCGACCGTTCGGGAGTGCCCGAACGGGAGCCTGGACACGACGCTTCGTCGGGATCGTCTAGGATGTCCCACGGCGCCGAGCGTAGTCGTATCTCTGTTGTTGGGTAGAATTCTTCCACTAGCTGAACCTCAGGTGGTGGTTGGAGGAGGTCGTCTTCGTCTTCTTCCGGGTTGTATTGCTGCCAAAATTGGGCGAGTGTTGTCTGCAAATCCGGTGTTGGGGCGTAGGGCGTCCAGGCTCCTGCAGCAGGCGTGTGTGACCGCTCAATGCTGTTCGCTGGGGGCTTCTCCGATAAAACCACCCCCCTACGCCTTATCCAGTGAGTTGGTCGAAAGCGGTATACCATGGTGCTAGTTGTGGTGACCCATCCCTCCGCTAGCTGGTTGCAGACTGACGGTCCTCCCCGGGACGCCCCGGCCTTTATAGAAGGTCCGATGTCAAGAGCCGCGGCACCCATCTTGCGGATAATTTTTTCATACCCAATTCTTCGGTTAAAATATAATATACCCATTCAGAAGACATCCTTACAGCTTCAGCAATCTCCTGCACTTTCAGTCGACGATCCTCCATGAACATTTTATGCACTTTTGCGATTAATTCTGGGATCGTAACACTTTTTGGCCGTCCACTACGCGGATCATCATCCAAGCTCTCCCGACCAAATTTAAACTCGCTGGTTCACTTGGCAACAGTTGAAAATGAAGGAGCAGAGTCCCCCAGTGTGTTCTGTAAGTCGGCATGAATTTTCTTTGCTTTCATACCTTTCTTTACAAAGTATTTAATTACTGTTCGAATCTCAGTTTTTTCCATTGTCACAAATCACTACGCGGGAACAACAACAAAGAGTCGTCACTACCACACTCCTGCAGCTAGAGCATTGACACGCCACTAGTTCACTCACAAAGGATGTGTGATTATTGCGCTGGAACTTCGTTGCTATAGCACTGATATCTAGCGGTGATTCTGAGAACTTTTCAAACCGTCCTCGTATCTTGCTGGAATCCTACAAGTTGAGCTTCAGTGGAATAACCTTTCCTAAATGCGAACTGCCTTCTATTGAACCGGTTATTAATTTTGCAAACATGTCTAATATAAACAGAAAGAATGCTTTCCCAAAGCTTACATACAATGCATGTCAAACTGACTGGCCTCTAATTTTCAGCTTTATGTCTATCACCCTTTCCTTTACACACATTTATCTGATATTCTTTTCATATAGCTCCTTCATGCAAACAATAATCATATAAGTACTTCAGATATGGTACTATACCATCCCAACCATTGTCTTATTAACTCCAGCTACTTTTCTAGTTTTCAACTTTTGTATCTTATTGTAAATATCGTTATCATAGGTAAATTTTAATACTTTTTTAGTATTAGTCACCTCCTCTATCTGGACATTATCATTGTAACCAACAATCTTTACACACTGCTGACTGAATACTTCTGCCTTTTGCAGATCCTCACATACACACTCCCCTTGATCATTAATGATTCCTGGAACGTCCTTCTTGGAACATGTTTCTGCCTATACATACCCCTCCATTTTTTACTAAAATTTTGTAGTCTGCCAATTATGCTTGCCATCGTGTTATCCTTATCTGACTTCTCTTTGCTAGATTCAATTAATTACTTCTTGATGGAAAGAGCAAATTGCAAACAGCTGTCAGATGTAACAGCCCTGCCAGAGGTAGCCTTTCATGGAGACCATACAGTAGTGGTAGCAAAAATGAAAGTAGGAATAATAAGGAAAGTGAAATAAACAAGAGAGAAGAAAATAAAAGTATGTAAATTAAAAGATATTGAAGTAAAAGAAAGATTCCAATATAAAAAGAAACAAAACATACATAGAAGTAAGGTGGAAAACGTGGCAGTGGAATGGGTACGTTCAAGAAGGCATTTGTACGCTGTGCAGACAGTGCTTTTGGTAGAATAGCTGGAAGCATGAAATATAAAGAGACCCTATGCTGGAATGAGAGGATAAAGGAGGGAGTAAATAATAAGCATGGCAAGTACAGAAGAGGAATAAAACAGAAGAAAGCTATGGAAATGAAAAGGAACAAAAAAGCAGTAAGAGAAGAAAAGAAGTACAGCTGGGAAAGATTTATACAAGAATTGGAAGAAGATGCATATAGCGGTAAAAGAATGACAATGAAGAGAAAAGGAAGAGCTGACACAAAGCAGGTGAAAGGGAAAAAGGGAGACACAACAACAAAACCAGAGGAGATACAGAAAAGACGGAAGGCTTACTCTGATGAATTTTTGAATGTGAGAAGGGGTGTAGATGAGGTGATAAAGGTAGAGCATGAGGTGAGAGATTCTGAGAGTGAATTGCAGTGGAAGAAGTGGAAACAGCTTGCCAAACGAACAGAAGTGGGCAAAGCAGCAGGACTGGAGGAATTGTGTGTGGAAATGATAAAAGCAGCAGGACCCGTTGGTATACAATGGCTGCACAGGCTATTTAGCTGTATTTCAAAACAAAAATCAGTACCAAATGACTGGAGTAAAGGCGTAATAATGCATACATTTAAGGCGGTGGACAAGAAGAAATGTGATAATTATTGAGGAATCACACTCATATCTCAGGCAGCAAAAATATTCTAAGCAGGGGTCAAAAAATACCGGGCGCCCAGTCACCATGGCGCTTGAAATTTTTTATCTGGCGCCTGAATTTTGAAATTCGGTTTCGAAAATTTATTTTCCGAAATCCGGAGTTCCTTTACGTGTACGTCCCCACCACTTTGTAAAGTAACCATTCGTAACTTATGGTGTTTCTCATGTCTACTGTAGCTGATATATTATAATATCTGCAATAAACATTTTCACTGCTTTTGCCAGTCTTGAAATTCTGTAATTGGCGCTTCGTACTTTGGAACTTGACGTTTCAGTTCTGCGTGAGAGCTGCCTCGCGATCATGAGAGACATCGTTGTAACCCGTCAAACAAGTAGCTTTTCATGGGGACATATGGAGAAATGCAGAGAACTACTACGTTAAATAATTCCACAAACATCACATTACCGCCTTCGTTCCCGTGACTTCTGTCTAGCGACTGACACTCAGGAGCCGTCTCGGCTATATTAGTTGTTACTTGGCTCATAGAGCCGAACGCATCGTGTCGTCACTAGTTCCACTCACCTTTGATTATTTGAGAATCTGTATTATTGAATTATAAAAGAGTCATGAATAACTTCGTGTGCCCAGTATGTTCTACCGGTACATCCTTTAATTATAGACAGACTAGACTTTCTTTCCTTTCTTGTAGTGTTTGCTTTCCCGAAGATGCCACGCAACAATATGCTTTCTCTCAACCTGTAGCTTGCGGTAGTCAGATGAAGTTTGTTAAAACGAGGACTTTATTTCATTTTTGAGAATTCTTGAGTGAAATTATTAATGAAGCTAGTGTATTATTTAATTCTAAAGTAGTCGTGAATAACTTGGTGTGCTCAACATGTGTTGTACATGCTTTAATTATAGAAAATTGAATCGTCATTTTAAGATGAAACATTCAAGTAGTGATATTTACATGTAACTTCTGCATCTACAATATTATATGGGCTTCCACCATAACGATATGATAATGTGAATATTTGTAATATTTCTAATAATATTAGCCACTTATTTTCTGTTTAGGATGTTAGAAATGATGCATGTGTACGAAGTAGCATTAGAACTGATAATAAACTGGGCTCGCAGTAGCATTGTCAGCGTGAGCCTACAGTATAGTAGCATTGTCAGCGTGAGCCTACAGTATAATTATGTTCCCAATACTCCTTAATACTCTGAGCTCGAGGAAAGTTAAAAACCTTAGTTTCGAAAAGGTCAAGCAAAGGGAGGGTGTATGTAAATATCCAGCCACGACGACAATGCGCGATTTTAGCCGATGACAGCTCCTGAATGTCAGGCGCTAGAACAAAAGTGACTAGAATAGCCAACCTAGCCGTTCCTAAACTATTGCCGTCAAAGCAGTGCTGATAAATTCCCGTGGAATTCATTCTTTGCATTTAAAACGTACAGAATGACGGTTTATCAATTCTTGTATTTTCACTGAACATTATTTTCACTTTTAATTTAATTACAGCATATTTGTATTGAACGGTTTGTACTTTAGAAAATAATACGGTTGTTTTCATTTCTGTGCGGCAGCGGAAAATTGGCAGCGTGATTTATTGTAGTCTATTACGTGTTTTACGTTTCTGTGTTATACTTCAGAAAATTGGAAAAATGAAACGAACAAAGCCGCACAAATTGACTGATGTGAGTAAAAAACAGTGTACTCTTTCAGATTTCTTCGCAAGTAGGCCCGTAAATGTAACACAAAGTGATACAGAAGCGAGTAAATGTGAGAAAATACTTGATGGAAGTGCCAATTGTAGTATTCAGGACGACAATGACCAGAGTGAAATTTGTGGTGTTCAAAACAATGATAAGTCAAACATTAAAAATACGTCAAAATTTCAGTCAGGCAAACGGAAATTTCAGCAATCGTGGCTTGAATTACTACCGTGGCTGCGCTATGAGGAAGGAATTGCGAAGTGTGAATTATGCAGTAAATTTCCTAGTATTGCCGACCAAAATTCTAAAGTTGTATCCGGATTTTCAGGACCATTTAAACTGGAAACTTTTAAAAAACACGAAAAATACTATCCTCACTCGAAGTGTCAGGAGGCTGAAAGTTTCAAGAAAAATCCTGAATGTGCACCCTTAGCTAAGTGTGTAAAGAAAATGGATGCTAATATCTTACAGCATATGAACGCATTGTTCATGGCATCTTACCATATTGCAAAAAATAACAGACCCTACACTGATTTTGAAAGTTTGGTTGCATTGTTGAGCAAGTTGAACGTTACTGATTCTGAGAAGTATGTGAATGATAAACAATGCAGAGAATTTATTTCATACATTGCCTCAGATCTTCGTGAAGATTTGGTATGTGAAATTAAGGAAAGTTCATATGTCAGTATCTTACTCGATGGATCAACAGATAAATCTGATGATGAGGAGCTCATACTTTACGTTCGTTTTTTGAAAGAAAATAAGGTGAAGGAGACATTTCTTTCTATTGTGTCATTGGAGGATGCAACAAGTGATGGCTATATGGAAGCTCTGGAAACAGAATTGCTTCAGTTAGGGCTTGGAGAACTCTTCACAGATACAAAACTACTCGGGATAGGAACTGATGGAGCACCATGTATGATTGGTGTTCGTAATGGTTTGGTAACCAAAATATCTGAAAAACTTGAGAACTTGGTAAACGTTCATTGTGTTGCACATCAACTCCAACTCATTGTTCTTCACTCACTGAAAAATGTGAAACTTAAAATCATTGATGAAATTGATTCTATACTCAGGAAACTATATGAGTTTTATCGACATTCACCGAAACGACTTCGCGAACTGAAGAAAATTTCGGAGTTACTGGAGTGTGAAATATCTAAATTGCAGTACTTACACCAAGTTAGATGGGTAGCAAGCAAATTAAATGCTTTGCATGCAGTTGTCAAAGACTGGGAATGCCTAGTGGTGCATTTAGAGAATATTTCTGAATGGAAAGGTGAAGACGGAATCACGGCTAAAGGTCTTCTAAAGAAGATCAAGGACTTCAAATCTGTCATCACAATTCACTTCTTGTATGATTATCTGAGTATATTCAAAAGACTTTCACTTGTATTTCAGAGGCATTATCTGATTTTAAGTCAGATAAGAGTGCATGTAAATAATGCAATTAATTCATTGCAGCAACTTCAGAACACCAAGGGCCCAATGGAAGAAAAATTTGTTTCTGCTACAACACTTTCAGGAGTTTCCAATGGAATACAGTTATCAGGTGTGTCGAATAAGAATTTCACGACAGACAGGGAACATATTTTGGCAAGTGGGATTAACTTTCTGAAAGACACATTTCTTCAAAATGAAGATATTCAAAGTGCCACTGGTGTTTTTGACACATATTCCTGGCCTTCAGGAAAACAATTGGAAAATTATGGCAACAGTGAAATACAGCTTCTTGCCACTCATTTTTCAAAACACCTTCAAATTGAGGAGAACAATGTAGAAGACATACTGAGCGAGTGGTACGAATTCAAAATAGTCGGGAAAGATCTTCCACTGAGTGATCTACTTGAAAAATCGCGGACTATGAAAGGACGATTTCCGATTTTAGGAAAGCTCCTCAGTATAGTGGCAACAATTCCTGTATCGACCTCATCATGTGAGCGAGGGTTCAGTACAATGAATATAATTAAACACAAACTGCGAACCAAGCTTGCTGTGAAGAACTTAAGTGATCTCATGATGATATCTTTGAATGGACCATCTATAAAGGACTTTGATGCAACAAAATGTATTGATCGTTGGTATTTTGGTGGGAAATCAAACAGGCACATGTAGTATAATTTCAAAAGATGCTGACCTTGAAGGCGACTGGTGACTATTTGGGTTAGTATTTCTTAAAATATAAACTGTTTCTATTCCATTCTGATATGAATTGATAGACTAGACTACTTAGGGACACACTTCAAAAACAATACATAGCTTAATCCTAGTCTAACCTGTGGTTTTTGTAATGTTTATTTGCAAAAAATGTGCTGGCTCCTGGGAAAAAGGTGCTGGCTACTGAATTATTTCTACTTTTTTCTACCCCTGATTATAAGGATACTAGAAAAGAGAATGAGAAGAAAGATGAAAGGACAATTACAAGAAGAGCAATACAGGGTATAAAAAATAAGGTATGGCCAAACTTCAGGACACATTTCTCACACGTAGAAGAAGAAAATATGTTGTATGTACATGGGTCCAGAGAGGACTTATTTCCATATTAGAGTGAAAAGGTGAGAGAAGCAGTGAAAGAAAAGAAGAAAGCATGGCAAGAATGGAATAGAGATTTAAAAAAAGCAAGAAAACAAAATGGAGTATCTCAATAATAGAAGGAAATGTAACAAATTGGTAAGAGAAGAAAAGAGGCAAAGTTGAGAAGAATTTACACAAAACATGGAAACGGATGGAGCTGGCAGTAAAATAATGCTGTATGGAATTATATGAAGTAATAGGAAAGAAAGAGCTTATACAAAGCTGATGAAATAGAAAAGTGGAGTTGATAACATATCCAGATAGAGAGAAGATGGAACGAGTATTTTGATAAGCTGCTGAAAGTGAGAAATTGTGCAGAGGGGACAGTTTTGTAATACGGTGTTATTAATCAACAGTAGAAGATGATAAAACAATGTTAGAGGTAGAATTAGCAGTCCATAAAATGAAAATGGGGAAGGCTCTAGAGATGGTTGAAATTAGTGTGGAAATGATAAAGACTGCTGGACTACAATTGGTGTACAGATTGCTCAAGTGCATATGGAAGCAGAAACGTATGGCAGAACACTGAGGAAAGGGAATGATACCAGTCTTTAAGAAGGGGTGTTTTTCTTTCTTTTTAAAGCAGGTACAAATACCAATTTTCACGTCTGTAACAACTTTAGCTTTAAATAGATGTATTCTCATACAATTAAGACAATTTTTCAATTCCTTCACCCCCCTCCCCCTTCATTGGATTTTCCGAGAATACGTGTTTCTTTACTTTTAAAGCAGATTCCAAATATCAAATGTCACGTCTGTAACATCTTCATTTTTGAGATATCAGTAGTCTAATTAAAAGAATTCAACACCATTTTCCGTCATATTTACCCCCCCCCCCTCCACCCAAGTGGTATTTCCAAAAACTAAGAATATACGTTTCTTTATTTTTAATAGAGATAAAAAATACCATTTTTTCTGTATCAGTTTCTGAGATATATGTATCCTCATTAAAGGCATTCAACCGATTATTCACCCTTTTACACCCCTCCTATTGGGATTTACAGAAAAAACAAAAAATATGTGTTCCTTTATTATTCTAAACATCAATTTTTACATCTGTAAACTTTTAAAGTTTTAAGATGTAGACACACTCATTTTATAAATTCACCCCCCTTTTCACCGCCCCATTATTTGGATTTTCCAAAAACGAAAAAATACCTGTTTCTTTATTTTTAAAGTAGATTCCAAATACCAACTTTCAGGTCTGTAATATCTTCAGGTTCTGAAATATAAGTAGCCTCATTAAAGGCATTCAACCCATTTTTCACCCTTTTCCACCCCTCCTATTGGGATTTTCTGAAAACAAAAGAAATAGGCCTACATGTTTCTTTATTTTTAAAGGAATTCTAAATACGAATTTTTACATCTATAAACTTTAAAAGTTTTGAGATATAGATACACTCATTTTAAAAATTCACCCCCTTTCCCGCCCCCAATAATTGGATTTTCCAAAAACAAAAAATACGTGTTTATTTTTAAACACCAATTTTCAGGTCTGTAATATCTTCAGTTTCAGAGATATAAGTACCAGTATCCTGATTAAAGGCATTCAACCAATTTTTCACCCTTTTTCACCCCTCCTACTGGGATTTTCTGAAAACAAAAAAATACGTTTTCCCTTATTTTTAAAGAAGATTCTAAATACCAATTTTTACATCTGTAAACTTTTAAAGTTCTGAGATATAGATACATTCATTTTAAAATTTCACCCCCCTTTTCACCCCCTTAGCGACGGAATATCCAAAAATCCTCTCTTAGCGAGCACCTACATCTTAATATGAATGTATCCCCAAAATTTCATTTCTTTATGTCCAGTAGTTTTGGCTCGGCGATGATGAATCAGTCAGTCAGTCAGGACAATTTATTTTATATATATAGATAGGTTTGTTTTCCCCATAGTATTCCCCGCCCAGCTACTCATTCCTGCCACCCGGCTGACGAAAATTTCTGGGGAGAACAATGTAATCATGAAATGGATACTTTCTAAGGAGAGCACTGTAATTATGAAATGGCCAACTTAAATCCTATAGAACTGCAATGGGATGAACTGGTTTGCAGGGTGCACAAAATGAGTCATACATCAGAAAGAAATCTCTGGAGCATTCTTGAGACTACCTGGAGTCAAATTCCCACAATAGTGTTGCAGAAACTGGTTGAAAGAACATATAGATAGGTGCAAAGTGTAATTTGTGTTAAAAGGGGATATTCTGTTGAAAAGATAGTAGTATGATTTCATCTGTGAAGTGTGTTACCCGTGATTCTTTCAATATGATCCGTTACCTTTAGATTCTATTGAGTGAAATACTGTAAGTTACTAATTTTGTCCTTTTCCTCCCTAAGTAACTGATAAATGAGAATTTTTTTAGAATCCAGAACTGTTGAGTGAAATACTGTAAGTTACTAATTTTGTCCTTTTCCTCCCTAATTAACTGATAAATGAGAAATTTTTAAGAATCCAGAAACTTTTGGCCTGGGGTGTATGCATGTATGCATGCACAGGTCATGTAGGTATAGGAACAATAAGAGTATCACCTCATCATTCACAACTGATCTGCATTTAGGGTAGTCACCCAGATAGCAGATTCCCTATCTGTTTTTTTTCCTACCCTATTCATAAATGACTGCAAAGAAATTGGAAATTTATTGAACATCCCCCACGGTAAGTTATTCCAATCCCTAACTCCCCTTCCTAAAAATTAATATTTGCCCTAATTTGTCCTCTTGAATTCCAACATTATCTTCATACTAGCTGATGTACCCGTGCTTCGCTACGGAATTCTACATTGTATACAGAATTGTAGGTTAGGTAGAGTACACGTTGTGAGCAAGACTGTATTACACTAGAAACGTCTTTTTTCATATGAAGACTGCGTTAGGGAATTTTCATTGTAATGGTAGGCCCGCTTGCCTACCATCAATCACAATCAGGTTGGGGAACTGCATTATAATGGCAGATACTCACTCTCCACCTGCCTTTTTGCATCCTCAGAAAGACTGTCTTAGTGGTTTTCCCAACTGAAATGAACATAGGTCATTAAAATGACGTCAGTAGGAAAAGCGCAAGTAAAAGCAATGATTTCACATGAAATACTTGATCAAATTAAAAACCACCCATTGTCTCACTTTTAACAAACAGTACTACGCTGCCGATCTAACAGTCCAAAGTTCCAGAACATGACCAGGCTGCAGACAGCCATGACCCATGAACACTCTTGGTCTTTTTTTCGGAGGGCAGGGTTTCAAATAGGGGCAAGTCCCAGAGAAAAAACTATGCCCTTTTACTAATCTGTTTCCTCGGAGTACCCGATGAGTCGGAAAATCTCAATTCGCTACATTGGCGGCGGAAAAATCTATCTAACTTGGAGGCAATTTTTTCCTCCAAACCAGAGGAGAAACCCCCCTCTTCACTGCTAATTTGGAATAAAATTAATGTAGAATTTAATAAAAGTGAACAGGAAGGACCTCTTTTTAAGAAACGGCTCCTTCCAGGGTTGAATTTTGAGTTATTTAGTGAATTGTGGTGCTATAATTTGGAATATGATTAAATTGCAATTCTAGACCAGGTCATACTACTACTACTACTACTACTACTACTACTACTAAGTAAGCCTCTTCCTAAAGAGTGAACACTGCTCATTCAAAACAGCGTGTCAGAGTAGTGATCGAACAGCTGGAATACTATGATGAACCAGTGAGTTACGTACCAGCAGTACGGTATCAGAAAATGTATGAACCAGAGGAACAACATGCCAAAGAAGAAAGTTTTCTAACTCCCCAGCTATTTCCCACCAATATTCAGTCAGGCTGTTATACGCTGTACGCATCAGTAACCCCATCTATCGGAGTTGAGTGGCAGCATAAGAGACAATGAACATCGCCACAAACAATGGTGAATGTAATGTTACTGTTGATCACTGTTATGCGCTTTCAATATTGTAGGCCTTCACATACAATTAGTTTTCTTCCAACTCTGAAATACCACTAACATAAATGGTCTAAACCTCCCCCATGGTCTGGTACCTGACGTGGTGGGGAGGCTTGCGTGCCTCAGTGCTCCCAAGAGTGATGCCGGTGGGAGCTTCGGCTTCTGGCAGGGTCACCCTTGCCGGTAAGGTCGAGGGTGAGGGCCAGACTAAATGACAGACCTTCAGCTGTAGGTCCTGAAGGAAGAAAATCTTTGTCTCAGGGAGTAGGGAATGAGAACAGCATCAGTCCTGAAGTTGCAGCATGGCAGGGGCAGAGGACAAAAGAGGGCAGCCCCTCACTGCCCTATAGGCACTGTGGGCCCATATCTCACATGCCCGAAATAACTTCCATGAAAAGTCAAAACAAGAGATACACCAGACTGCTGAACCCGATGGCAACATGGCGAGAAAAAAGGATTGCAGGAGAGGGGACTCTCTGTACGAGAGGCCGTTGCCATTACCGAAGATAGGAGTAGATGGAGATCTCTCGTATCCTCGACACCTCACGGTACAAGAGGACCGGATTAAGTGGTTTGGTTTGGTATTTTTTTTTTGCTAGTTGCTTTACATCGCACCGACACAGATAGATCTTATGGCGACAATGGGACAGGAATGGGCTAGGAGTGGGAAAGAAGCGGCCGTGGCCTTAATTAAGGTACAGCCCCAGCATTTGCCTGGTGTGAAAATGGGAAACCACGGAAAACCATTTTAAGGGCTGCCGACAGTGGGGTTCGAACCTACTATCTCCCGAATACTGGCCGCACTTAAGCGACTGCAGCTATCGAGCTCGGTCCCGGATTAAGTAAGTAAGTAAGTAAGTAAGTAAGTAAGTATAAATGGTCTAATAACCTAGGTAATTAAAAATTAAATTTTAAGCACCTTCCCCTAAACTACAATTTCATAAAAAGCGAATAAAATTGTTTATTACTTAGACTGTAGTTTCTTATTTTCCAACTCTATACACCGACTTTCATTAAATTCTGTTAACCCATTTTCTCGTGGCTCGGCGTTGACATGGACATGGCAACAAAAATACAAATTCATGAATATCTGTTATCAAAGCCAGTACGGGAACAATGTATGACATAAATGATCGGAAATTTAATTGTATATAACTTTAGTTATGCAGTATTTATCGACAGGACCACTAATAATATAAATATTGGAGAATTAAATTTTAGGCCTTCCACTAAAATGATGTATATCCTAAACTGTAGTGGCTCATCCCCTGACTTCATATACCAATTTTCATTAAATTCTCTTCAGCCGTTTTCTCGTGATGCACATACGTACATACATACATACAGTCAGAAATTAAGGATGACCGATACAGAAATACCATTCTTTTCAAATACTAAGCAATGTACAAACAAAACTCTTATTTTATACATATAGATTGTGATCTTTCCTACTTTTAAAGACACCACTCAAACTTATTCGTTAAATAATGTCATTCCATGCCATCTCTCCACTGACAGCTCAGAACATATTTCAATACGGACCATAAGATGAGATTTGTAACATGTAACATACCACTTAGTCAAGCAGCTCGTCTTCTTTCTCCCAAGTCTTCCCAGCCCAAACTCTGCAACATTTTTGTAACGCTACTCTTTAGTCGGAAAACGCCCAAAACAAATCAAGCTGCTGTTCTTTGGAGTTTTTCCTGTTCTTGAATCAGGTAATCCTGGTGAGGGTCCCATACACTGGAATCATACTCTAGTTGGGGTCTTACCAGAGACTTATATGCCCTCTCCTTTACATCCCCACTACAACCTCTAAATACCCTCATAACCATGTGCAGAGATGTGTACCCTTTATATGCAATAATATTTATTTGTTTACCCCAATAGAGATCTTCCCTTATATTAACACCTAGGTACTTATTATCGGCCCACTTTTTCTGGATAGATTTACACCCTAGTGCTGAATCGGTAGACCCCGGCAATCTTCGAGATTCGTACTGGCAACCTTTGAAACACAAACTATGAATCACTTGTGCATCGCTGTGCAACATCTGGCGTACACTTTACATACTAGTACTGTTGCCAAACTATAGAATTCAAGCTAGGAACAAGATTTGCATCGAGAAATGTTATAGAATGTTATATAATGTGCGTGTGACACAGTTGTTGGCTTCAGATAATAATGGTTTAGAAACTTCATATCGATCGATCATATTATCGATTCAATTCAGATTTCATCTCCAGTCAGTTTGTAGCAATACCAGGACCAGGAGCACTCCCTCCTTACTCCTCACCCCCGTACACAAATCTATCCTGGAAAAGTGTGCTGATAATACAATGATCCCCACAAGGAACTTTCACCCCATCAACGCAGTAATTAAAACTGAGAGGACTTTTCCTATTTGTGAAACTCACAACCTGACTTTTAACCCCGTTTATCATCATACCATTGCCTACTGTCCATCTCACAGCATTATTGAGGTCATTTTACAGTTGCTCACAATCTTGTCAGTTATTTATTACTATCTACAGAATAACATCATTTGCAAAAAGCCTTATCTCTGATTCCACTTCTTTACTCATATCATTGATATATATAAGAAAACATCAATGTCCAATAATAATGTAATCAGAATAAAATTCATTAACAGTACTTGGTTTAAAAATAGCACAGCAAATGGAGGACACCAAACTTTATATGTACTGCTGCCTAAATTATTATTATTATTATTATTTTTTTTTTTTACAATCTGCTTTACGTCACACCGACACAGATAGGTCTTATGGCAACGATGGGATAGGAAAGGCCTAGGGAGTGGGAAGGAATCAGCCGTAGCCTTAATTAAGGAACAGCCCCAGCATTTGCCTGGTGTGAAAATGGGAAACCACGGAAAACCATCTTCAGGGCTGCCAAAAGTGGGGCTCGACCCCACTATCTCCCGGATGCAAGCTCACAACCACACACCTCTAACCGCACAGCCAACTCGCCCAGCGCCTAAATTATAAAGAGGGATTAATGCCCTAATTGTCCTCAAGCAAACTGTCATCAACAAGACATCTGTCTATCTGTTAGGTCATCAGCCCAGAGGCTGGTTGGATCCTCAAAGGTTATGCGGATATAAGGAAACCCCAAAAACCAATGGCAGCACCAAAATGAGGCGTACTAGGCAAGATGAGGAGTGAGGTAGTTTGCCATTACATTCCTCACTGGGTCAGAAAGTACTATTGCAGCACGACTGACCCTATGAGCAGCACCTTTCATAACACTCGGATGCACTAATCATGCTCTGAATGTCATTACTCAGCACTACCCATACCCCAGCAACTTCCATACTGTCACAGCCATGGATGTTAACTGGGACTTCGGTGGAAGCTACACTTTACTCTGGCCTGCGCCAAAAGGGTTAAACAAGATTACTCTTACAAGATAAAAATGGCCGGACTGCAGAAACACGGATTTGAGAAAGAAAGGGCTAAAGGAAGATGTGTGGGAACAAACAAATTGGAAGTGACTCTTCAGAACAAAATATAAAATTAGCTGAACAGAAAGAATGCAGAAACAATTTAGCCTACTCTTACACTGAACAATCATTTCTACAAATAAAAATGTAAATACTGAATCAAAGGAAATAAAAAATATTACAGCACAAAATAGGAATGCTATTAAAAGAAGGTACTGGTACACAAAAAATGAGTTGTGGTGAAATTAAAATAAAATACATACTTTTGAACTGAAAGATTATGTTTCAAACTTAGTAAAATAATAAAAATAGGATATTCATAACTTAAGTTATACAACACAATCCGTGAAATGCACGACAACAATTTGCTCTACCTAATCTTTTTATAACTAAGGCTAAAATAATAAGTTATCATAGAGTGCAAGTTTTCTTCATCTTTAAACTACTATATATTCCCAACAACACAATTTCAAGTAAGCTGCCAACAATTACAACCGCAAGATGCCAAACTTCTAGAACAATAAAGATTACTGCATTATAGGCTAACTTATATCTAAAGCACAGAGAAGCAATGCATGTCACCAGGATGAACAAGATCAGAAATCAGAGGATATGGGCGAGTACTAATGTACTGGTAGAAATTTTCAAACAGATCCAAGAGAGAATACTACAATGGCATGGCAATTTGATTACAAGGGGAAAAAGAGTTTGCAGCATGAATGTTGAGAAAATGGCAGGACTGCATCGATATGCTTTAAGGGAGAAAGAAATAAAGGAAGATGTGTGGGTCCAAAGTAAGAGGAAGTGACTCTCCAGAAATGTCAACCCCAAATGAACAGGAAGAGGAAGAGACAAAGGAAATAAGAAAGAGAGAAACATTAGAAAAGGATTGTGTGCTAGTCTGAGCTTTAATGCATTAGAATTAAGACATAAAAGTATACTACGTTAATAATTATTATTAACAATTTCAACATGTTCTATTCGTGACCGCAATAAATGAAAACAATCTCCGATAACTCACAGCAATGTCCCGGAGGAATTCTAATATTCAGAAGTTTGAATTCTCTGATGAAGGCTGTGTACGGAAATCAGACAACTAAATTACTCTGAACAGTAAATAAACTAATGAAATCCTTTTATGAACTGCCGTAAAGCCTAGATATGACTATGTAGAATTCACCACCTTAGAGTTTGGCATAACTGCGGGACATTTGAAGTCAGTCTATTTTCATGAGTACTGCTGCATTCATAACTTTTAAACTTAATTTTTTTCATATGAAGAATTTGGTACAACCCCATAATAACATACCTTCCATTTCTATTAACGTGCAAGTAAAGAAACAATCTTCCGTATGGCTGAAGTTTCAGTTGTCATCACACTACGAGATGACATATGAAACATAACCTTATCAGTTACATCACGTCTGAAAAATATACCACAATTCGCGATGGTCGTATTAGAAAATTTAGAATCAACAGAGCGTACAAATTCAATTACAACTTTAAATCACGACCCAAATAACCTAAAAAATCCTAAAAATTCACCACAGCTGATTTTACTGTGACCACCTACACTTACGATGTCTTGCTCCTGTTGAGGCATTGTAGTTCATTTTTTTTAAATATTAGTCTTTCTCTTTCTGTAAGATGGCAAGTTCAATCCAGTAAAGCGCGCTTACTGAAAAATCTTACAAAAATAGATAACACCAATGAAAACACACACGCACTAATTCAGCCACATCGCCGCCATTCCCAAGACAACTTGCGCGAAAACAAGTGAGTCGTCGGAATACGACATATTACAGTGACATATAAAACACGTAATTTAAACATTTGCAATGGAATATAGCAAGTACCGAATATTATCAGTGCTAGTCCAAACACATGACATTTAAGAAGAATACAAACCAATTAGAAGGAAAATTCTACTCAAGGGGACACCCGGGTTTGAACCCGGGGACCTGTCGAACACACTACCACAGAGCTATCATAGAAGACATTATTGTTAAGATGTTATCTTAATAAAAATAAGCAAAATATAGTCGCTAATACAAACATTGATGCTAATCCATTGACAAAATGTACAAACCACCTTTTTGAAGGAGGCACAGTCGTTTACGCTATTAATGGTATGATAGTGGTAGGTAAGCGCCTGTACTTTCTTTCTTAATCTCCTTACCCTCCAAGGTTGGTTTTTCTCTCGGACTCAGCGAGGGATCCCACCTCTACCGCCTCAAGGGCAGTGTCCTGGAGCTTCAGCGAAGGATCCCACCTCTACCACCTCAAGGGCAGTGTCCTGGAGCTTCAGACTCTGGGTCGGGGGATACAACTGGGAAGGCGGCCTCACCTGCTATGCTGAACAGGGGCCTTGGTGGGGGATGGGAAGACAAGGAAGAGGGAAGAAACCACGGAAGACCACTTCCAGGATGGCTGAGGTGAGAATCGAACCCACCTCTACTCAGTTGTTCCAGCCCGCGTAACACTTTTCAAATTTCGTGGCAGAGCCGAATCGAACCCGGGCCTCCGGGGGTGGCAGATAATCACACTAACCACTACACCACAGAGACGGACAGGCGGCTGTACATTGTAGAGAAATATCTAGCTAGACTAGGCTCTCTCCACCTAGGCTAGTCTGCTGGTGCGTGTACACAAGAGGGATAATTTACTCTCGATAGAGAGGAAATAGAGTATCGCTAGGGTAGCTCTAGCTGGACCACTCTACTGTCTGTATATTATACACAGACCTTGACCGCCAGGCAGAGTTCTAGCTAGTGCTGACTGAGAGGTAGACATGTCCGAGAGAAGGAAACGCATCGCTGCAGCTGTTGTCGTAGGTACTGAAGTTGCTAAAAAACGAAACGATGTTCAAAAAGGGGAAAAGGATATAGGTGAGGAACTGGATAGCAAAAAGAGAAGAAGGACCACATGTAAAGTTGCTAAGGGAATTAAGTACTGAAGACGTGAATTCTATGTGAATTTTCTGCGAATGTCTGATGAAGATTTCCAGTGTTTGCTTGCGTTAATTACTCCAACAATTAAAAAGCAGGATACACATCTCAGAAAAGCAATTTAACCACCAGAGCGACTCATTCTGACACTAAGATTTCTTGCTACAGGTATATAAGATAAAATAATTCATTAAATTAAATAAGTATACATTTTATTTTCCAATGAACGAAAGGCAGATTATCATTGGGCCTACAAATTTATCATATTCTATTCAGAAAATGAACACAAGGAATCTTTCTTAACAGGTGACAGTTACTAATCCCTAAGCTATTTCTTACGGATACCTGTGACAACAATTTCGCGGATTATTCCCGCGGTTTGCCAACCGTTGTTTGAGTGTCTGAAGACTGACTACTTGAAGGTAAGTTTTATCTACACGTGTCTAAGTCCACAAAGTAGTTTCTCAGGATAGAATTGCTGTCAGGAAGCAAATGACTTGATAGCGCGGCTCCTCAGAAATATTACATGTTCCTTCAGATAACATGGAATATGAAGAAAAGAATGGCGTATACTGAGGGCTACCAAGGCTACAGTAAAGCCCAAACCTCAACTGAAAATGATGGAAGACTAAAGCACACATTATAATGTAAGCATCTGACGTATTGTTCCATTTTAAAAAACTTGAAAGAAGTGAGAAAGAAACGTCACACGTACTCTGAGAGCAAGGCATCGGAGACTGATATTTGCAGCCCAGACTCTCGTCCATCTCCCCTCAACTCAACTCAAGCGGCTTGCTGTTGTATATCGGATTAGAAGAGGGCACGGGGAATAGGTGTGCTAGGCTTCGGTCCGTCAGATCGCCACTGCTATCAAATACAGTAGAGACAATACGCGACACTATGCGAGATATCGAAGGAAAGCGACTAGAGCTCTATCTAGCGGAGTGACCTGAGAGTTACTGATTCTGTCATACGAGCACGTGTATATGTTTGTGAAGTTTTTGGCGTTATTCATGTGTTTGCATTAAGTTGACATAGTAAATAGTAGCGCGTGTCATTCCTTTATATCTCCTCTTAATATGAGTAGAAAGATATGTGTTGTGTTTGGCCAAATACAGTAGAGACAATACGCGACACTTACGGATTTAGCCTTGCTAAAATGGGAGACAATTCGACGGTGGCACTCCTAGTGACTTGACCTGAAAAAATCGCGCTAAATTCAAATATCAATGGAAATGTATATACGGAAATGGATAAATACATTACGTCTAGAAAGAAAGTGTTATTGAGATATTACCTTCGAAGTTGCCAAAGCAATTATGGATAAATGAATGAAGAATTATTTAAAAGGTTATTATTCAAAGACTGAAATTATACATATAAACGAGATGTGAAATGGATTTCTGTGAAATGGCTTGATCTTTCACTTATGCATTACTGTTTTTAGCTTTAGCATTCCTGCTTGAACTCTTACGGTTGGATTTATCTTTTTTCTAATTTAAAAGCAATGTATCATCACATTAAGACACTTGTCAATAAAAATATCGGCACATTCCTTACACATATGATGCAATGAATTAACATTTAATAGCTGGACAATTTTCCTCCTAACATGAAGCCTACTAACAGAAAGAAAATCTATAAAATTCCGGGTGTAATCTGAGAAGAAGGATAAAAGAAAGAAAAGTATGAAAATGTTGTCGATATCGATGCTTTGAGGAATATTTACGTACAATTAGAGTAAAAATGTAACGTACACATGGCTGTATAGTCGAGGATTTTTAAAGTCGCTGGCCTGGAAATGATCTGAATAGATCTTATAATTCTCAATATATCAATCAATACTGATCTGCATTTAGGGCAGTCGCCCAGGTGGCAGATTCCCTATCGGTTGTTTTCCTAGCCTTTTCCTAAATGATTTCAAAGAAATTGGAAATTTATTGAACGTCTCCCTTGGTAAGTTTTCCAATCCCTTACTGCCCTTCCTATAAAGCGTAACGTCCCTTCTTTCTTGTACATCATATTCAAATCACTTCTGTGACATTTCAAAACCCACAGATCACACCTACAACAACACATCGGTATTGAAGGTTAACTGCTGTACTATACAATAAAATATGCGTATTACAGTTTAAGCTAGTTAAAATATTGGTCGAGCAGGTCAGAAGATTATGAAGTACTATAAAGATCTCTGTCACTGGAAGAATATATATGCAAACACAATATTACATTTTCTTGTCTCGAGGGAACCAGAAGAACGACCGCGCATTCTTCTCTACTTCATAGTTACTGCAGCCAAACACAGCACATACCTTTCCCGTCATGTTGGAAGGAGATATCAAGGAATGACACACGCTACTATTTAATTATGTCAACTCACTGAAAACGCATAAATAACACCAAAAATTTCACACACAAATATACGTGCTCTTATGACAGAATCGGTAGTTTTCAGGTCTACTCGCTAGAAAGTGCTCCAATAGCTGTCCCTCGATACCTCGCTCAGTGGCGCGTATTGTCTCTACTGTATTTGGTTTGGCTGCAATAACTATGAAGTGCAGAAGGATTCGCGGCCTTTCTTCCGTTTCCCTCATGACAAGAAAATGTAAGTAAAATTTGTGTTTGCATATATATTCTTCCAGTTACAAAGAGAGTTGTATAGTACTACCTAAACTTCTGACCTGTACGACCCACATTTTAACTGGCTTACAATATAATACATTTATTTTATTGTATAGTCCAGCAGTTAACCTTCAATACCGATGTGTTGTTGTAGATGTGATCTGTGGTTTTGATTTAATTCTGGAAAATACATATGCATATGTGTGTGGCTGGTTGTGTTCCAAGTTACCCCATTTGGAATGCTGTAATGCGTTGTCAAGCACTTAAGAAAATATGGGCGATTTAACAAATGTACATATTTTGTTGAAAAAATATGATGATGCAAATTTGCTTTACCCTAATGCAATGGCATTACGGCAAGTATTGCTTATAGGGAAAGTTTGATGTTTTTGAGGCTAAATTTATATATTTTCTTTCTGTTAGTAGGCTTCAAGTTAAAAGAAAAAATGTCCGGCTCTTAAATGTAAATTAACTGAATCATGTGTGTAAGGAATGTGCCGATATTTTTGTTGACAAATGTTTTAATATGATGATACAATGCGTTTAAATGAGACAAGAAAAATCTAGCCGTGAACATCCAGGCAGGAATGGTGAAGCTAAAAAAGTAATGCATAAATGAAAGATCAAGCCCTTTCACAGCAGTCCATTTCACATCTTGATTATATGTCTAATTTCAGTCTTTAAATAATGAACTGTTAAAAAATTCTTCATTCATTTATCCAGAATTGCTTTAGCAACTTTGAAGTTAATATCTGAGTAACACTTTCTTTCTAGACGTAATTTATTTATCCATTTCCGTATGTACATTTCCATTGATATTTGAATTTAGCGCGAATTTCCAGGTCACGCCACTAAGAGCGCCACTTGCGGCTTGTCTCCCATTTTAACAAGGCTAAATCCGAAAGTGTCGTGTATTGTACCTACTGTATTTGCTGCTATCAACCATGCGTTCCTCATCGTATATACTTCCCCACCTCATACTTCTAATTTAATTATTTAGATAACATAGTGCTGGTATTCCACTCCCGTTTATTTCTACATCCGTGTAAGAAGACACCGCAGGGCTGATGTTATAGCAGCAATGTAGATTTTTTTTAAATATTGGTAGATCTGCTAATTTGAAATGTAATATTCCAGGTTTAGTGTTCTCTTTTGTTGTTTGGAATCGAACCCGTGATCATGGGTGGGATACCCACTGATCTCCCAAGGAAGCTAATTAACCAGTGAACCATGGGTACGACCGCTGTAAAATTCAACATTTTGATTTAATAATAATAATAATAATAATAATAATAATAATAATAATAATAATAATAATAATAATAATAATAATAATAATAATATTAATGGTCCATGGCATCTGTATAGGCTTGGTGGTGTCTTAATGAGGATAAAATGAATGGCGAAGACGTCATAAATACCCAGTCACCAAGCCTGGGAATTTAACAGTATGAGGGGGTTGATTCTGAGAATTGCACCGGGGCCATCGGACCAAAGGCAGGCATTCTGTCCATTTAGCCACAAAGCAGGACTTTTATTTGCTAAACCTTAGGTTACCATCTCCACAGACCAGGGGTTGAGCATTTTCAGTAGCAGAAACCAGGGCAAGAGCTTATTAAGCAACTTTGACAACACAGCAGGCTTCTCCGTTTGCTATTGGCTACAACTCTAAACGCTGAATGGTTGACGTTCACTAAACCACTGCCTTCGAAGGCAGTGACAAAAGAAGCGTCGAAAAGGGGTAACCTAAGTCTAGTGGTAGCCCACGTCTTGATCCCAGCATACACCACTGGAAGAAACGTCCAGTGGTGTATACAGTTACCAGAAACGGAATGTTCAAAACCTCCTTCTTCTTCTCCCAATTTCTCGTAATTGTGAGGCTACGAAATCCCCAAATACATCACATTCATCTCTTGGTTTACCGAGCTCGATAGCTGCAGTCGCTTAAGTGCGGCCAGTATCCAGTTTTCGGGAGATAGTAGGTTCGAACCCCACTGTCGGCAGCGCTGAAGGTGGTTTTCCGTGGTTTCCCATTTTCACACCAGGCAAATGCTGGAGCTGTACCTTAATTAAGGCCACGGCCGCTTCATTCCCACTGCTAGCACTTTCCTGTCCCATCGTCGCCATAAGACCTATCTGTGTCAGTGCGACGTAAAGCAACTAGCAAAAAATAGCATCTCTTGGTTTTTCTAATACGGCTCTTGCCTCTTTCAGTAATTGATTGTCTTCATCATTCAGGTCATTTTGTTTCGGCCCCTTCTTTCCCTTCCGAGATGTGTTGGGTGGTATAAAAACCGTATATGGAAATTCTTCTCCCTGATTTATTTTCTCTTGACTCGTTTGAGAATTTCCCTGGAAAATATAACATTTTGCTATGCATACAGTATGTCTTAACATATTTTAATTATTTAATTTATTTAATTTTAATTATTTGCAGATACCGGATACTAAAGAAGAATGGGAACATGAAGAAAAACTCTATAATGAAAACTGGATTAACCCGAATTGTATTGGTCCGCTGGATGAGGAACATGTAGTGATGAAAGCGCCACCGAATAGTGGCAGTCTTTAGTTTAATTACAAGGGGACATACAGTACTGTTTTCATGGCTTTAGTTAACGCAAATTATAAATTTTTGTATGTTGGTGTGGGGTGTAATGGTCGCATATCTGATGGGTATTTGCTAATTGTACGCTTTCGACCGCTCTGGAAAACAATCGTCTGAACATACCTGATCCCAAACTTTTACCGGCGCAGTCGAACTTGACACTAGAGATGGGCAAAACTCTCGTTCGAGATACTCGAGACTGACGTCACCACTCTCCATGCATCTTCGAGGTCTACGTGGGGATGGGCACAACCAAGACCAACTATTGTCTGCGCACCTTTTATGGATAGATTTACACCAACGACATGTCGTTGATTTACATCCTAGAACCAAGACCAACTACAATTACATCAGACCGTAATCCAGAAGAAACATGGCGGACATCGGTGTGCGATATGAGAGGTTGAGGGGAAGGTTATGCATGTTTATTTCGAGTCACCTAAAGAAAATATCACAAGTCAAACGTCATGAAATGCAACTCACTAACTCAAAATATGAATAATTAAACACCAAAAGTAGCGTTATCGCGTATTGTAAGTCTAAATGTAATTTGAGGGGGGACAATAATTGTATCAACGTCAGGTTGAAACAGACACAGAGTATAAAAATACTTCACATATGAATCTCCGGTCAGCAAATAAGATATGTAGATGTCAACAAAGAACATTATTAACCTTACATGAAATACTATGTAACACTACCATTAACCACAGCCCATTATGTAAAACACGCAAACAAATTTCTCCAATAAAATTTCAACCCACCAGAATCCACCTGTATTGTTGGGTAGGTACAAGTGATGTTTGTATGATACACATGACCATCTAAAACACACGTCAACTTAAAACTCAAAACTCACCAGAATTGATGGCATAATTGTATTTTATATAAAAAACGTAATCCTCACGTTCACTCACAGAAAATGGGGTTAGGATTAGTTTACGCATGTTCATTGTAAAACGTTGAAAATTAATTACATCATTCTTGCACCACCGTTTAAGATTAATTTAGTCTCTAAATCATAAATCTTGGTCATGATTTTCTGGGTCTTTCTGGAACTGATTAAATTTTCTCTGTAGTAAGGTACGTTGGTTGATAGGTCAAATGCCAGGATAGGCATCATTAGTTTTAACTTCGGAAGTTTGCGCGGCACTCGAATGAGATCACCACCTTCTATGGGTAAATAATATCTTCCCAGATAATACATTTGATTTCAAAAATTATAAAATGATTAATGTACACAACATTATTAGTCCTATGATTCGGATCGAAGTTTTCCTTACGAATGCTCTTAACCCAATTTTTCCGTAATACTAGGTCTTCTGGAAACGGGAACACTGAAGTTCTTACTTACATCCAGGCACACAGCACTTTAAACTATAAACATATTGCATACGAAACTAAAAATGAAAAATACTTTCAGAGAAGAACACGAGAATCAACATTAACCTAATAACCAGCGATATTGTTAGAATAAATCAACTTTCTAAGAACAAACATCTTATTACGGCACTGAAAGAGGATCTATAACCTTCTTAAGACTAAAAATAAATATAATGTACGATTAATAATATTCAAATTTCCGTAAATATTTGGTAACAACACGCATACACAAATCAAAACAAACGCATGCTAGCACTCCAGCTGCCGCCATTATGGACAGGTTCGATAGGTCGGTTAAGGTCTGAGATATTGTAGTTGCTCTTGCTAGAGCTGAATTGGTCCACCTCGGCAATCTTCGAGATTCGTACTGGCAACCTTTGAAACACAAACTATGAATCGCTTATGCATCGCTGTACGACATCTGGCGTACACTTTTCGTACTAGTACTGTTGTTATATACACAGCAAAGCCAAACTATGAAGTTCACTCTAGGAAGAAGATTCGCATCGAGAAATGTTATATAGTATTATATAATGTGTGTGTCAGACAGTTGTTGGCTTAAGATAACAAAGGTTTAGCAAAATTCATATCGATCGATCATATTATCGATTCAATTCAGATTTCATTTCCATTCAGTTGGCAGTACTACTGGAACCGGAATTGATCCCTCCTTACTCCTCAAACCCGTACACAAATCTATCGATAAAAAGTGCGCATATAATACAATATCTCAGATCAAGGCCGACTACAATATATCAGACCTTAATGTTACTATCGATTGGGAGGAAAATGGCGACTTCGTGGGCGAGCTTTTGAGACATGTGGTTGGTTCATATCTGTGTTTACATTCTTGTTAAAGAGTGTTATTTCGATCGAGTTATTGAAGTATAAAGTATATGTTTGGTAAAATAGTAATATATAACGGTTTATCAGTATGGTGTTTTGTTAGAAATTTATTTCATGGTATCTTTAATGTACAATAGTGTTTATATTGCCGTGCTGTAACATAGCACAAAATGGATCGTTCCTGCTGCGTTCGTGGTTGTAGATCTAATTATACCGTTGCTGAAGCTTTTAAATGCCCTGAAGATAGATCTCTACAGGAGAAATGGATAAGGAATATTCACCGGGAAAATTTGGAAGTCAAAGACCAAACTATCGTAGGCTATGTGTGTAACCAAAATTTGTGGTTAGGGAAGATCTATTTCCAACCGATAATGGTGAGCCTATTCGCTTTTGTTTTCTTATTCAGTCGGAGTAATTTCATGTAAGTTGACGATAAGTATTAGTTTCTATGTAGAAAATAAGTGTGTGAGTGTATTTACAGGGGTCAGTGGTCACTAAGATCTGTAATTATACGCAGTCATGTGAGAATATGTTTGTTTTGATCTTGTTGTGAACCGGATTTAAATCGAACTATGGCAATGCCTCTCATACATCTATTCTTAAGTTCGCTAAGGAATGAAACATTAAGAGAGAAGTGGATCAGGAAGATACATCGTGAATATTTCTACAATACAGTAGTGTGCATATGTCATCTGACAGTAAGTCTGAGATTAGGGAAAACTATTTTTCTAATTCTAGATGGTGGACCTATTCGTATTCCTCTACAAAAAAAAGAAAAAAACATTCATTTAGATAGTGAAAACTGATATGGTGTCTATGTGCTTCAAAGTGTCGTGTGATTTAGATGCAATTGTATTTTGAATGAATCTGTGCTTGCCTGCGGGAACATTTGGCTAGATCTTGGTGTATAACAAAACTTATAGTGTCACAGATGGAGCAATCTGTACACTGTTACACGGACGAAATAGTGACTTGCAGGAATGGTGGTGGTGGTGATTATTGTTTTAAGAGGAAGTACAACTAGGCAACCATCCTCTATTTAACACTAATCACAGAGTAAGAATGGAAGGGGTCCGACACTTCGAAAAATGAAGGTATCGGCCGAAGGAAGACAAGGGGCACGAATGGCATGAAAATGAAAAACTCCCTAGGAATCCATACGTAATACCGTTGGGGTCTGAAAAGAAAAAATGTTGACCAAGGGAGGTCGGATAGGATAGATGAAAGTGAGGAGCCTGGCACAAGTAAGTTGAAGCAATGCGAGGACTCAGCTGAGGGCCCCGAGGTCGCCAACCCACGCTCCAAAGTTCAGAGCCCCTGGGGCCCCTTTTAGTCGCCTCTTACAACAGGCAGGGGATACCGTTGGTGTTATTCTACCGCCCCCACCCACAGGGGAACTTGCAGGGATTAGCTTTGTTTGTAATTTAGGGGTTTTATTGTACCAATACCTTCCGATTCATGTTGTGGATATCTGCTAACAAGCAGTCTACACCAAATTGTAGCTCGTCCATGTAGGTTAATGACAACATTGGTTAGTGTCAATAGAGTTGTTTTACTCATGTTCTTCAATGGGGAAAACCCTATTATATCTTTAGTGTTTGAACACTTCATTTCTAAGTTTACCATCATGGTTGGGAGTGTTACTATATAATATGTCAACATACGATTTAAGAGCTTCCAGTAAGGAAGGCTTAACATCACCGGGGCTGTTCATTGAGCTGGCGTAATCATTTCGGGTGTACTTCATTTTCATCGAGTGCTGAACATTAGAAATTGTCCACCACTTCGAAACTAAAGCAACACGTTATGTTTCATAGTTCTTATGAGAGTGAATAAATTGAGGAATTTCGAACCTTAAATTATTTTTAAACATTCCAAATGATGTTATAAATATCATTTTAACAGTTTTATAATGTATTTCCATCTATCCAGCAAAGTGTAATCTAAGAGAAAACGTTATTTGTCTAAGTGAAATTTCGAAATTATCAGCTTGTTGTTCTCTTTTGCTGTGGGGTTGTCCATCTATTCTAGCACAATATGTGTGATTCTCGTTGTTTATATGTGATGAGTACTTGTTCGCGAAGCGTTTTCATCGGTGCAACAGTGCTTTTTCCTATGATGTTACATTTATCATGTTAAATTACCTACCACCGTTTGCAAAATTGTACGTGATAGTTCAATGGTATCAACACATTAATTTAATGTGACGCCGGGCTGAGTGGCTCAGACTGTTGAAGCTCTGGCCTTCTGACCCCAACTTGGCGGGTTTGATTCCGGCTCAGTCCGGTAGTATTTGAAGGTGCTCAAATACGTCAGCCTCGTGTCGGTAAATTTACTGGCAGGTAAAACAACACCTGCGGCACTAAATTCCGACATCTCCGAAAATCGTGAGTTGGTTTATCGTCGAAATGAAGTTATTGCGTGCTACCCTAACCTTCATCAGTCGGCAGCTACTGCGCCCACGACGTCCACCATCTCGGTTTTGATATTACGGTCTGATTTATTGTAGTCGGTCTTGCTCAGAACTTAAACGACCTATCGAAACTGTCCATAATGGCGGCAGCTGGAGTGCTAGCATGCGTTTGTTTTGATTTATGTAAGCCGTGTTGTTACCAAATATTTACAGAAATTTGAATAATATTAATCGTACATTATATTTATTTATGACGTTAAGTAGGTTATAGATCATCTTTCAGTGCCGTAAGAAGCTGTTTGTTCTCAAAGAGCTTATTTATTCCAACAATATCGGTGGTCATTACGTTAACGTTGATTCTCGTGTTCTTCTCTGAAAGTATTTTCTTCATTTTTAGTTACCTACGCAATATGTTTATACTTTAATGTGCTGTATGTCTGGGTGTAAGTAAGAGCTTCAGTGTTCCCGTTTCCAAAAGACCTAGTGTTAAGGCAAAACTGGGTTAAGAGCATTCGTGAGGAAAACTTCGAACCGAATCATAGGACTTATAATGCTTTGTGCACTAATCATTGTATCATTTTTTAAATCAAATGTATTGTTAGGGAAGACACTGTATACCCATAGAAGATGGAGGTCTAATGCGAGTGCCGCGCAAACTTCCGAAGTTAAAATTAATGATGCCTATCTTACCATTTGTCCTATCAACCAACGTACCTTACTACAAAGAAAATTAAATCAGTCCCAGAATGATCCGGAAAATCATTGCCAAGATGTATGATTTAGAGACCAAATTATTTTTGGATAAATCTTAACAGTGGTGCAAGAATGATATAATTAATGTTCAACGTTTTACAATCAACATGCGTAAACTAAACCTAACCCCATTTCCCGTGAGTGAACATGAGCATTATATTCTTTCTTTATATAAAATACAATTATGCCATGAATTCTGGTGAGTTTTGAGGTGACGAGTGCTTTAGATATAATAAATGATATAACAAATATTAAAATGTACAGCAAAAGTCGGAATGTTTAATATTCTCTTGGAGAAATGAAATGAAATCCATTAATTTCGCAGTACACTTCGTAAGCTTTATCGTAAATCACTGTAGGAAGTTATGAGAGTAGCTTTCCCTCTACCCTGCTGAATTTATTTCCACGTGGTCCCGTAGCACAGCGCAGAATAATCAGGAATCCGCACAGATCGGAGCAGAGTTCAGAGATGAATTTAATGCGAACACGAAGTTAGAATGCTTTAGCTCGGGGGGCGTGTCGTTTCTGAAGACGATAATTGTTTCAAGGTCTCTTATAATTGGTCGTGACTTTTCTAGAAGCTTGTCACCTTGCTGCACGCTGGGTACACGCGCACATCTCCCTTTGGAAGCCTGTCTATCACGTGATCAAGCCCTGCACACTCGAAGAGGGATCAATACTCTGTCCCTCTGAATTGACGAAAAAACTGTCTGGTGCACTAACATAGCTCTCCCAAATGATGAATCCAACTGTTGGCAAACAATAAAATTTTCAATGTTGACCTGTAGGAAATGATCTAATAATGACCAAATTTGACGGGGACATCTCTCCCTTGGTTGGAGTGTAAATTCATAAGCTGAGAAAATTATTAATTTATTATGTCCAAAAATATTGTTCCCGAAAATTTGAATCACAGGTTACATTGAAGTAGCATAGTTGAGCTCGCAACAGCTGTCTGTCCTCACAAGACTCTAGTTCCCCTTTCCGCTCCTTGCATATGGTAGTCTAGGACTCTCTCACAGGGTGTTCCACAAGTTTGACCTTTATTTAGTAGATAATTTTTCTTTCAAGTAGATGATTACTTAGATGTTAGTTTACTGATTAGTTGTTCTGTAAATACTCAAATTAGCTACATTGAGGACCGCTTCATACGATTTATCGAGACTTTCAATATATAAGTTTTGTTGTCAAATACTTTGGTGATTTTATATGTTCCTACGAACAATGGTAGCAATTTCGCGTAGAATTTCCAGGTTGGTTGTGACACGGCCGGTTTCTTCAATAGCACGTACTCATTCAGTCCGAGAGGCCGGTGGAACTTCCTCCCTTGAACTCTTTTATGACGTTAATCATCATGGCACTTTAAAGACTCAGTTGCCTTCTCGATGTTTTCTTGTGGAGTATGTCTCATAGTACGGGGGCATTGAACGATGGTATCCCATGTTTTTACTGGAAGTTCATCGAAATGAAGTACCGATGGAATCTGAGAAGTAGCCTAATGAATAGTGCCATTGGAACAATCCTTGATGATCGGGAGTACATCTACCCATTTCCTATGGGCATTCCCACAGAATATCCTACAGAATTTAGCCAGCCCTTGCATTAAACGTTCCGCTGGATTGCTGGATGGATGCCTTACAGAATTTAAAATACGTTTAATGCCTAGCTGGATCATGACTTGCTTAAACTCCACGAAAGTAAACTGTGGTCCGTGATCTGTTAGAATGCCCTTAGTTTTTCCCATATGAGGAATTATATTTCGAGTTATTCTCCACAGAACAGACTTTGAGTTGGCCTTCTGAATTGGATACAATGTCACGTACTTTGAAAATATGTTGATGGTTACAATCACATGGCGATTGCCTCTCTTCGAAGTTGGAATTTAACCGAACAGGTCCGTCGCATACAGTTCTTTCAGAGCAGATGGCAAAATAGGAATGGGACTTTGCTGCAACAAGTAAGAAATCGGCTTGGCCCATTGACAGGTGTGACACGTCCTTATGGCATTACTCACGAAGATCCTCGATCCTTCCCATGTAAACGACTCTTGTATTGTGGCAACAGATTTATCTACACCGCAATGGCCTGTAATTCTATGTACGTACCAGGTAATAGGTTCCTGCAGTTTAAGTCGAATGACAGCTCTTAGTTTCGTCTTAGCCGAGTGAACAAACTTATATAGAATCCCATCAATGTAGCTGAAATTCTTAGTTTGTCTCCTGATTTTCCTGAATTCTGGCTCGCCTGGAGTGAGCTTACCTTCGAGACAGTTAATGATGGGTCGTAAATGAGGGTTACGTTTCTGTGCTTGTCGAAGGTAACCAAGCCTACGAAAGAATTCGTGGTCTTCCTGCACTAATTCTATCTGATTCACCTCCACAGTTTTAGAATTAGGTTTTCTGCTTAGACAGTCAACCAGTAGGTTTTTCCCCCTGAACAATGTTTAAGTCGAAGATTAAACAGCTGCACGAAATGTGTCCACCTGAAGACTCGTTCAGAAGCCATAGTAGATTTCCACATGAAAGTTAAAGCACTGTGGTCAGTTCTGACGATGATGGGGAACCCATAAATCAGTTTCTGTCAGTATTTGAGAGCATAAACTATTGACAGCATCTCTAACTCCGTAAGAGAGTAATGTTTCTCATGTTTTCTGGTTTTCCTACTGACGAAAGCCAAATATGTCCTGTTTTCTCGGTTGTCAATTTCTTCGTGAAAAAGAACTGCTCCAATCCCGATGTTTGAGGCATCTGACTGTAAGTGAAGTGTTTAGTGTAATCAGGGTATCACAGCTTGATATTGTTTGGCAGCATTTCTTTAGTTTCCGCGAAGGCCTGATCACACTCGGCGTTTCACTTCCATCTCATGCCTTTCCTTAGAAGATCTTACAAGGAGCTACTGTCTGGGTGTTTTGCGGACAGTGGTTTGAAAACAATTGAGTCATTCCCAGGAATTGTCTTATTATTTGACACTGACTGGCTTAGGGAAATTGCTGATGGCTTCGATATTAACTGGATTTGGTTACACTCCATCGCCATCTCTAATGTGTCCTAGCAATAGGACCTCGGGCTTTCAAAAGTGCGATTTCTTCAAGTAGACATGGAAACCAGCATCCGACAATTTCTTTAGGACTTTTTCCAGCTTGGCCATGTGTTTCTCCAAGTTTTCAGTTGCTAGGAGCAAATCATCGATTATCTCGTGGTAAAGGCTTTTACTTCATCATTCAGGCATCGATCAAGTGCTCTGATGAGTGCGGCACCAGCGTTGCGGAGTCCGAAAGGGAGCCGCCAAAACATATGTCTGTTGGTCAAATATGTATCCTGTCAGCAACCCGGACTTTTCTTCGAGCAGAATATGGTAATAGGAAGACGTAAAGACAACGGAAGAGAAGTACCGTACCTCATGCACTTAAATTTCATGATGACGTCCTTAATCGTCGGAGCCAGGCCATTCTCCGCGATTAGCTTTTCATTTACAGCCCCGGCATTTAAACGTACGCATTGGCTTAGAAACCACCACTAAAGGGTTAATGAATGGACTTCGGGCTTTCATGATGATTCCGTGTCTTTCCATTTATTCTTTGATCTTACCTAACCTGGAGTGAAATTTCTCGTGTATCGGATAAGGCTCTTTCTTGAAGGGTAGCCAGTCTGTTACAAGAAGTGAGTACTCGAAATCTGGGATAAGGCCTGGATTAGAATCGAACAAGTTCTTGTACTTTAATAATAAATTTTGAATCGTATCGGTCCTCTTCTGTACCCATGGCTTGTTTTGATTTTGTGATGGTCAGGTCAAAGGGGTGTACATTAATCTCGCCCTCTTCTAATATCTTATCCATGGCCATTAGGATTTCTTCCGAAGCCTCATGCTCTTCGGATTCCCTTGGAGATAAAGCGTTTAATTTCCCATAATACGTGTATTGATCGCTTAATTCCAGATGATTAAATGTAGCGATTTCTGAGAAATCTGCCTTCATGAACTAGATGGAATTACACTGGATATCAATCATAGCCTGGTATGACATTAGAAATTTAGCACCCAAAATAATATTCAATTTGATGGTCATGACTAGAAATACGTGAGAAAATATCGTCCTTCCAATTTCTACACCTAATAATGTTTGTTGTTTGCACATAACAGATTTATGCGGAACAATGCCCTTAATTTATAAATCAGATACCGGTATGACAGGTATGTCATTCCTGTCCTTGAGATCCCTTAGAAATGCAGTAGAGACGACGCTAATAGTTGACCCAGTATCAATGAGACACTTAAATTCGACGTTACACAACCGTACTGAAACTATTGGTAACGTCAATGACGTTCCACCGTTACGCTGACCAACTTCATCTAACAAGTCATCGGCCTTAGTTGACCTTGAGACAACCTATAGAATAATCCATTCCTGACATTTCTCTACCATGCTTGCAGGATTATGGGGTATCTCCTTTCACTGGACATCGAGTTTTTTCTTCACGGCTCCTTGACCGTGCTCCTGGCTCGATTTATTCTGCTGATTTTCTCGACCTTTGGCCTCTTGGTATTGAAGACTCTCCGCTCCCACGATGTCAGGGTTGGTATCCTGGTTCTGGATCGCTCTTTTCCAACTTTCATTTTCTTGGGTCGAGTTCTTGAGATCGTAAAAGTACGTCTCCTTTTCTGCTTCTCGCTAATCCATGCGTCCTCTCGATTGGCGAAAGTCGTGATACCTTTTCCAGTTCCTACGGCACTCCATGTATGGTCGCTTCCTTGCGTTCCATCGCGAATATTCCCAATTCTTCATTGGTCTACTTCGATGAACTGGCGAGTGATCTTGAGGCGAATCTTGACATTCGGAGTTACTTTGCCACGTTCTCCCTTGGTTGGTCGATTTCCGTTCATCATCCTTTTTGTGGTAGAAATCTGGTGTAACTGAGGCCCTGGGTTACGTGCTTGAGGAGCTGGTTCTTTGAAGGTCATGTCCAGCTTCAGCCTGGATTGCCGTCTGTGTATTCGAAGCGATCATAATCCTCTGCAAATTAGCAGGTAGTTGTCGTAATATCACTTTGACCAATTCTGGCTCAGATGGTTGTGAATCTAGTTCTCTGAGCTTGCGCAATTGGCTCGCGAAGAAATCGGCGTATTAGGTAGGCATCGACGTGCGTATTTCTAGCGTAGGTTTCCGTCTTCAAGTTGTGCTGTACGTCGCTATTCCAGTATTTCTCCAGGAATGCCTTTTTGAATCCGTCGAAATTATCGAACGGAAACCAGAATGCCACAAACCAATTGCGCACTGAATTTTCCAGGAATCTCTCGAAGACACCCAGTTGTTTTTCTGGTGGGAATTTTGCGTCGCGAAAATAGTCCTGCAGTTCATTAATGAAGCTTATCTGTGCCATGCCTCCGACGTCATTGAACATTTTCGGAAGGTATTCTTGGAGTTTTATAATGTTGAAAATTTTCGTCTGACCAGTCGTATTCATATTTTAATGTATTTAACATCGGTCCTGACCATAAATCATTCGGATTAATAGCACCCTGTCCTACTACTACAACTCGGGTTGACGCCTGGGTAGTTCCAGGCATGCGCTGTTACAGTATTGCTTGTTTCTCCAGCTGCGAGTTAGTGATCGTGCTCGTGTTTTCGTTCTGGTTTTTCAGGAGATGCATCTCATGTACCAACTCCTTGATTCCGTCCTAGCACTCCTTCCTTATACCATCAATATCGGTTTTTTGAGCCGACCTTGATCTTTTGAATCCCTTTATTGAGAGTAGCTCTTATAGACTTCATCTCAGCACAGCTAATATCTAGCGATTCATAAAAGTAGTCCATTCATTCTGAATTGTCAGCCTGGGATATCTTCATTTCGCCCAGGATGCCTTGTTGACTTGTTTAAAATTTTCATTTAGCCCGGAAAAATTTCTTGCCCATGACAATTTTGTCGCTTTGAGGTCTTCGGCATTCTCGTCAATCTTGTCCTCAATATTTGGAAATGACTGTTCAACTTCGCAGTTGTACTTGTCTATCCCTGACAGGATGTCTTGTTGAACGTTGGCTAATCGTTCGCTGAACATGTCAGCCATCAATTTAGTTATGTTTTCTGTCACTTCCTTTTTCATATTCGCAAAGTCACTCTTGACTACTACGAGTTTGCTTTGCATTGCAGCTAACCTGCCCTTAAACAGTTTAATGTCCGAACAGATTTTTCCTAGACATTCCTCGGCTTGATGCTTAATATCAGTGAGTATTTCCTCTAGAGCCCCGCCAAGTGATTTTCTAAATTTATCTGAACATCACTTGGATCATTAAGTCTCTTGTCTAAGTTAGATTGGCTGTCATTCAAATCGCTAAATCCTATCCCTAGATTTACCTGACTATTGCTAAGATCACAGAGTCCTTCCTCTAAGTTAACTTGACAATTAGTAAGAGATTTCTCCAAATAAGCTTGACTGTTACTAACATCAAAGAGTTTCTTCTCTAGGTTAGCCTTGTTTGCGTTTAAATTAGCATTCAGTCTCTCCTCCATCTCCAACATCATTCGCTGTAAGTCCTCCATGATAACAACGACTCATAAAATGGCTACTCTGACAAGAGAAATATTCCGATCGGGACGCGTGAATGTCAGGAATCGAACCCATCTAACAGCAAAGGCAATGATTTCTCGACATCATGAAAGTTCTAAATTTTTACCAATTTCGGTTATAAATATCTGCCTAATTTAAGTTAACTTCATCATCGCAATTAATTCAAAATCCCTAATCAACAGCAAGAATTTAATCACATAAGTTGAATTTACCATATGCTTATGTTAGCCACAAGAATTTGGGCGAATAAATGTATCCGAATCAACCATACTTAATTGGTCGTCTTATCTTGTCAATGTCATACAGACTGGATAGGACAAGATCACATCCTAAGCTTGGAAAACCATTTCAAGATCCGAAAAAATCCAAAATCTAACCTTACACGAGGTAGAGCTATCTCTAAACTTGCAGAAACTCAAAATTGAGTTCCGCGCTTGGTTAAGCTACCTTAAATGCCCCGTTTATTGCCAAGATAAGCCCAGCCAGTGAGTTCCCAAGGGGGTCCGTTCGTTCATGGCTTTCTGATTTCTAGAGGCATTTAAACGAATTAGGGGTGACGACCAAGCAGAAAAAATATTTTTAAACAACATTGTGACATTTATTAACATAAGCATTCATTAAACACACAAAATATCCTTGGTGGTGTTGAATACATTATTTCTTTCATGTTCGCTTGTCTTCCAGTATTAAATTACAACAACAAAATTAATCTTCGTCTTTCCAATCACAACGGTTAGGCTCTGAAATCAAATTATATGAGGAGGATTAGGCGTTTACTGCCTTTAAAAACTGTTAAATTAAAGTATAGCTTGAGCTTCCTATAACCTATGATTGCATTTACAAAAAGAAATCAGCTGGCAGCCGTCTATTATTTCAGTAACAAAACAATTCCTTTTGATCACTTAGAACTTCAACACGTGGTAACTGCTAATAATCAATTACATTGCTTAAGGTGGTTAACACTCGCTAAAGACGTGTAGGAATTCTACTATTAAATCTGAGTCAACTTCAAAGTCGTAATTAATTATTTTCATTTTCAGTAGATTATCTTCATTTACTTCAATTATCATCCGATCGTGTTCACAAACTCTTGTATTCCATCAGATAACTCTCACTGTGATCATGACACACTAGTCAAATTAATTATTTAATTATTATCATTGTTACTCGTTACCTCCTATGCTCAAATTAATTATGTCGTTTGTAGACATTTAATCCTTTCTTGCACAGTACTTGAAAGTTTAGAAATTAGTTAGAAATTCTTCAGAAAATGAATTATAAATGCACTGGGAAATGTATTATAACCAGGTGTGAATAAGTGAAGACTTATTAACAAATCGCTTGCCCTTGCTGAAAATGAACTAGACGATCTTCGTCTAAATCAGCATTAAATGAAAATTAAATCCTAAACTAGTCTTACTTGACGTTATTATCAGCAAATTGTTCCTTAAATTCCACCAAAAAAATATCAAGGCCGCAAATCCATGCTGAGATAATCTGTGCCGTCGTGAATGAACGCACGACAAGATTAAAACACAATGAACACTTGAAATATGAAAATATTCTTAATTATATCACACACACACACTTAAATTCACACATGGGTAACACGTATTTTATGTACAGAATATTTACAACGAATCCTGCTTTAATGAATTAATCAATTATTTTTACATGGTCTCGTCAATCAAATTCGGCAGATGAACTCATGTTGAATAATTGAATATATATACGATTTTTCACAATTTTACGCTAAGCTTTTAACATTCAAAGACCGAACATTACTACCTACTGGCCATGGGTACGTACTGCAAGGCGCAAGTACAACTTGCAGAACCGTAGGTCGGTAATGTCTTTGAGGTTGAGCCAGAGGTACTCCTGAAGCCTGTGGTAATGTGATGAGGAGGGCCCACGTAAAATAAACGGTGGTTGGTTCGCTTGGATGTTGACGGGGTGGAAGGAGTAACTTTGGTTGTAGGGCTGTTTTGTCTTATGTTATTTAAAAAAACAAGGCATCACTGGGATATGTGTTTAATTGATTGTACAGTTGAATGTGTGCCGTAAAACTACCTCTGTCTACAATATTTATCCATTTATACAGGTGAAAAGTTATTTGTTGCCTAAAGGCAACAGTATGCAGTAGAGGGTTAATTATATCACATACACACACTTAAATTCACACATGGGTAACACGTATTTTATGTACAGAATATTTACAACGAATCCAGCTTTAATGAATTAATCAATTATTTTTACATGGTCTCGTCAATCAAATTCGGCAGATGATCTCATGTCCGGTAACATTAACGACTCAATTAGTGGTTAGTGATCGAATTGGTGGAAATACTTTGATTGAAATAATCTTTAAATAACAACGGAGATCCATTTAAAATTTCGGAGAATAACTGAATCACCTTCACATGGATTACAAATTGCAAGGGTAGCGTTCCTGAGCCTTAATCACATTCATTATTATTCCCTACTCATGAAACATACTCAACACGTGCTCCACCTAAATTATAATTCACACTGTGTTCCAAGGACACAAGCATCAACTTACTCAAATAATATCTCGCAGGATCACCAATATTCCATGCGCAAATATGAGCAGAACACTTCAAATATCACACGAGAATATTCTAAGTCAATTTATAGCTCATGATCATTAATTACATTTTTAACCTGGTCTTCTAATTTAATTTAGTATTATTTTAGCGATTATTAGGTCTATCAGTCCTTCTCAAATGTCATGAAATTAGATGACACGATCCTAAAGAATTGCAAGTGAAATTAGATGACACTCAATTCGACACTATTTCACAAAATTAAGTAAAACTCTATATCACGGAAATTCAAATATCACACGTAAGCAAGTGAAGTTTATCGCATGGTCAGTGATTTTTAACTCGTATAAATCCTGCATTTGAGAATTCATTCAAAGAACGACTACAAAAACTAGTCTAATAGATCTCAAATTTCAGTCACACCTATGTAACTCAACAACCATGACACCTTTAGATTGAAAATTTAAATAACTCAAACCACTGCAAAAACTAATAGAGCTACGATCTAGGGAAGAAAAATCATCTAGTTTTACATATATGAGAAAGATATCAGATAATTAAAAATGGTACTCAATTGTTAGCTGAAGTTCATTTCCAGGTTGAGGTCCGTCATTCCGACATTTTTCCGTCGGTCATTTTCTCCAGCCAGAAATCCCTTACATTTGTAATATGTCATGGAGACACAGAAGTAGACGTCCCATGATGAAATTACGCTGAATTATGTAGAAGAACGATCCATATTGAGGTTCATCACGACGATCTGATTGCTTGAGTCTTCGCCACGTGCCAGTAATGTTAGCTGCAACTGATACAATGAACATTAATGTTTGATATTCTCGTGAACTTAAATTAGATGTATTAATTTCGCATTACGCATCGTAAGCTTTATCGTAAATCACTGTACGAAGTTATTAGATTACGTAGCTTTCCGTCTACATGGCTGAATACATTTCCACATGGTCACATAGCACAGCGCCGAATAATCAGGACTCCGCAGAGATCAGAGCAGAGATCAGAGATCGGAGAGGGATTTAATGCGAACAAGAGGTTTTATAGCTTTAACTCGGGGGGCGTGTGGTTTCTGAAGACGATCATTGTTTCAAGGTCTCTTATAATTGGTCGGGTCTTTTCTAGAATCTTGTCACCTTGCTGCTCGCTGGGTACACGCGCATTTCTCGCTTTGTAAACCTGTCTATCACATGATCAAGCCCTGCTCATTCGAAGACGGATCAATATTCTGTCCCTCTGAACTGACAAAAATCAGTCTGGTGCACTAATATAGCTCTCCAAAATGATGAATCCAACTCTTGGCAAACAACAAAACTTTCGATGCAGATTTGTAGTAAATGATCTAATAATGGCCAAATTTGACGGGGACAATATTATCTTTCATGATTGTTAGATTGTTAGTTAGCCCTATGTCTTCGAGGTAGATATGTCTTTTGTTGTGTAATGGATGTATTGGGATCATTTTCAAGAGTAAAATCACATTCTGGTAATTTGAAGATTGTTGTGTATGCAAATTTTAGATGAGTATAGGTATATTTAGTATATTCATACGATATTAGATAGCTCTAGACTGCGTGTGTGCGATTTCCACTATGCCTTCGATATACTTGTTTACAGTAATATTATATTCGGAATTCTTCGATCTTGTCGTTAATTTAACAATTTCCCACGTTTATTCACGTCGTCTGCAGGTCATTTTTCGAGAGTATTTCAGAACATTCGAAGAGTTTTATCCCGGGTCAATCACTTATGTTTGAATGGCGCAGCTATTCATCTAGTAAAAATACGAATATGTGATTGTGTTTAGCATAACGGTCACTTCACGTGTTCTATAATTTTGTATATATTGTAATATATTGTAGATATTGTTTTGGGATTAGGGTAGTAATTCTGGTGTGTGTGTTTTATAGTGATATCATTATATACTTCCTTTGTTTCCCATGGATTATATTGTTGATTGGGCAACGTCCTTTTTCAATATTTAAGCTTCTACATTTGCACTGTTGTGTTGTCAGAACTTAGATTCTCTATAATGTAGGTGGACTATTTAAAGTGGCATTTCACTACTTGAAATTATTTCTTTAATTTAATTAAATCACAGATAAATGGAATAATGAACAGATACTTATTCCATTGCGTCCATTGAGTTTTTAAAAGAACATTATTTCATCAAGTTACGTATGAAAACAGTTACAGTAAATTCATATTTTGGTTAGAATAATTGTGATCTAGTGCAAATTTCATACGAATTTAATTTTTCCTTCTTTTTCTGATGTTTCCGATTTGATCGTGAGAACCCAGATCTTTTCCATTTAATAGAATATAAAAATGTTTGCTTAAATATAAATCGAAAAGGATATGTAATTATGAATTTGTTACGGCAAAAGAGGAACGAGCATAATGCACCATTTCTTTTGATCTATTTTTCGGTACCTCAAGAGCATCAATTAATTTTCTGGTAACGATCATTTTCATCATCATAGCTAGAAAGGATGACAAAATAATACGTTTCTTATATTTGAGTAAAAAATACCAATGTTTTAATTTATTCAGTTTTCCTTTGTCATATGCCACATCTCTAGTCATGTCATTCAGGCTTGCTAAATCCTTACTGAGCACTCCTGAGGTGTCTCAACGTTTTGCCGCTGATGTCTAACGGGTGAAATACATACATACATACATACATACATACATATATACATACATACATACATACATACATACATACATACATACATACATACATACATACATACATACATACATACATACTGAACCGTTCTGTTTATGACCCGTTAGACGTGATATCAATGTAATTACAATATGCAGATGAGACCACAAAGGGATGGAATAATATTAAGTAATATTGTGCAACATGACGCAACATTGCCGGTTTGAGAGCATCATAGCGTCAGCTTGGAGATATAGTTCTCAGCCAGACAAATGGGGAAATGAAGCCAAGCCGACCACTTAACTTCTGGGGTTTCTGAAGCCAGTATCTATGCATGAAATCGCGGGAGAATTCAGGCGCGATGGAAACAGGACTAGAGAGAGTTCTCCGTCCACCGAAGGAATATAGAGATTATTAGACGATAGGATTAATGAGAGCAATTTTCTGAGTGAATTGATATGCCTCATGAAGCTAATCATCGTCTCTATGAATTAATTGGCATTCATCTCAATCACCGTGAGTAAAATTCCAGCCCGGGAGAGGAACTCAAGTGGTCAATGCGGGGAAGAACATCGCGTGGCGTCGGATAGTCTCTCAAATAAATACTGCGCTGAAGGGACGCGGAGATCATCCTCTATACTCAACGCTGTCAGAGAGTTGCGTCTCGTGTGTCGATTGCTCTTCGAAAGAACAATGCATTCATACTTGTAATTCGAAGTTAGAGAACTTTCTCTGTTGTGTAGCAAGCGAATAGGAAATATAGTAAATGTGCATCTTAGATTTGAAGAGTGAGGTGGTTAATATAATACCAGTTAGAAATAATTTGATTAGCCAAAATTATTCTACTAATAATTAAATTCTGTGTAGTATGACGCTAACTGATTCTAAGTCAGTGTAGGGTCGGAGTGCATAGAGTCTATTCTATTGCCTTAGAATAAACTATTGCACGCGGGAAGAAAGTAGTCGCAGAAACATTAGGCGCTCAACTTGAATAAACGCCTTGAACTATACATATGTTTATTTGTGTGGCGTAGGTGTAAGATAGTTGAAACCAGTACTTTACTTGTACGTGAAGTCTGCGTGCAATTGTATACGATTATCAGTTTAAATGTTACGCAAATAGCTACAAGAAGTGCATTATAATGCGAGATAAGGACACACGCATCTAACTAGTTACGTATCACAACACTGAATTTCCTTACGGCTGCCTTAAATCACAAGCATTCGCCCGCCAGTGCTAATCTATCACGGCGCGTGCCTGAGAAACGAGACGGTCAAGGCGGACATCATTCGCAGCTGGGATAAGAAGATCCAATCACAAGCGGCGTTTGTCATCACGTCCGATCGAAACACCGTGAGCAGCTGGGAGACGAAGATCCAGTACTGAGTGGTGTTGGTCATCACGATCCGTACAAGTCATCAGCACGAGGTGCCAGTAGAAGAGAGAAGACCCTGGTGATGTTGCTGGTATCGAGCAGAGGAATGCTGCCTTCTGCCACCAACAGTAACATTGTTTACTAAAGCTGTTGTTCGCTATGGAGGATCGTTAAGTGTAGCCCCTAATGAAGGTCAGACAGATTGTAAGTTATAAGCATGAGATAGGGTAGCGTAGCTTAGCCAAATAATGTAAATACAATTTTAACGCCCTTTGGGCGAACATGTAAATATCGTTTTAATGCCCTTCAGAAGAACATATAAATAGCATTTACGCTCAGGACAGGCATGTACAATCTGTGTAGCTTATTTATCTGCATGTTAATATTCATTGATCATAGTTTAGTTTTTTTCTGTATCGCTGTATATAAATGTGTCATTCTCTTGAAGAAGGGATTGTTTGTAAGTTCATCAATAGGATGATTTGCAGAGTCTAGAAAATGTTTATAGCCAGACGTTGTGTCTTAGGTATTAGCTAGAAATGCATGAGCATGTTTTGAGATAAATTTACTTTGGTTGCCAGCGGGAGAAGCTGTAAGTTCGTTACAAGAGTAACATTAACGTATCTTCAGACAGTGAGCGGAAGTCGAACGGCAGTACATTCATGCAGAATGTCAGCCCCAGGCGAGAAGAATATGTTTAATCTGCCCAGCGTTGTTAAGAAAAAATCAGCCATAATCTGTGCGAGTAACGCAAGTGTAAGCGTGTGAATATGTTATATAATGGCTTGTATTAACCTCTGTCGGTGATAATATGTGCGTGCAGAAAAAGGCACAGGAAATAAGAGTTACGAATGCTATGAATTGAGCTCTATTAGTGAGTAAATTTGCGTGCCGGTACATGCACAATAAGTAATGAGGATAAGGGTGACAGTATCATGTTACCGGTACATAACGTAATGAAAGGGCAAGGTAATTACGCTATTGAGTAAGGGCCTGCATTGTATGAATGGAGTCTCAGCATCCGCTGGACTACTAAACTATCAGCGGGGGTAGACTCTTAAATCACATGTGGAATTCATGATGGTCGCTAGACAAACCCGGTCGTCTGTCTGGACTTCCCGAGGGTTGAGTTCTGACGTCATTTGTTGGGGTCCTGTTCTTTCACCGAGCAGATAAGAGGGTAATTGCCTCTGCCAAAAGTTTTAACCTGGTTTCTGCATACTTTTAGAAGTGAAATAAATACGCCGTTCCTGTTGTATTTTAAATTACAGGAATGTGCAGAAACCTGAGCTACTCTGCGCATTGCCAATATATTGTTTTAGCATTGTAATTTAATTTGAGGTATTGCATGTCTCCAAGTCGAGTCATGGGTTCATGTGTCGGACATGAAGCGATGTAATTTGCATGTCTAGTGAGAAGTTTCTGTTTTATAGTTTAAAATGTGCTGCAATGTAATGTAAATATTTCCAACTATAGGGAAAGTGTTAGATGAATTTGTGGGAAGTGATCCATCTCTAACTCATATATTTAATCTGAAATTTAATATGTCAAGAACCTTCATAGTATCTGTCTGCACCTTGTGAAAGCAGAATGATAACGTATTCAGCAAACAGCTAAAGAAGAATATATAGGAGTTTCCGGTGCTGGAGTGCTGGCAATTATTGAAGATGCCAATTCTTGGCTTTTCAATTTTTAATATCAAAGATGAATTAATACAATTATATCGACAGTTAAATATATGTTGAATTTCATCTCTCGTTTTGTAAATACATTTTGTTATTTGATTATCGAAACTTCGTTGAAACTCACAATATTTCCGGTAGGTTTGGGGTAGTTTAAATGTGAATTATCCTTTCCTCTTCAATTTAATTCATCGATGCCCTTCTTTCATCCAAGTATTTCACCGGCTGAGTTACCAGGAGCTGTAGAAGAGGAAGTCAGGATTTCGTGTAAGCTATGTGCCAGGGTTTACGCACCGTTTAGGTGAGTGAATTTTTCACCATAGTATTTCTGGTTTGCTTTCAGGGATAGCTTGATGGTAACCAGATTGCTATAGGGCACAATACATACATAAATACATATATATACATCATTATGAACCGTTATAACTTTCAACGTTCAGTCTGAAGCCTCTGTGAATATAATAAATGTTTTCTCAATTATTTATTTGCAACTAGTGCTGTGGCCCCATGTAGTTCTATACCTCTTATCGTTAAATCATTAGAAACTGAGTCTATCCATCTTGGCCTCGGTCTCCTTCTACTTCTCTTCTCCTCCGTAACAGAGACCTTTTTTCTCGTAGGTAGCCTATCCTGGTCCATTCGCCTCACATGACCCCACCTCCGAGGCCGGTTTATTCGTACAGTTTCATCCATCGAGTTCATTCCTAAATTAACCTCTCCGTCTGTTTGTAAATTACCTGACTATGATTCATCTCCTGTTCAATATGTTTCGGCTAATTCATCCCCATTAGAAATTCTAGGTTCTGTAAATGCCAAAATTCGTATTTTTAAATTTACATGGAAAATCAAACTGTTTGTGGCTAAGCACTTGTCTTGCCCCATCATACTGGGAGCGGACTTCATTTCTCACACTGGTCTCGTGCTCGATCTCCAGAGTAGGTCGTGCACATTCAAGTTTGCGTCCAATTGTAAAATTCCCTTGTTAAAGTGTAATTCTGTATCATGTTCATCTATTTCGCCTACCCAGGATGAGATGTTGTTAGACCTTAGACATCTACCTGAGGAGCAGGCTGATAGTATTCGTAAATTATGTCAGTCATTTCCAGAGGTGTTCTCTGATACTCTTGGTGTTACTGACCTTATTGAATACAAAATTGAGGTCACGGATTCGATTCCTGTCCGTTTTCCACCTTATAGGCTATCTCCACCTAAAATGAAGGCCTTGAAAGAAATCATCGATCAAATGTTGAAGGATGGTATTATTAGGACCTCTAAGTCGGCGTATTCTTCGCCTATTTTTGTAGTCCCGAAACCCCAAGGAGGCTTCAGGCCTGTCATTGATTATAGGGCTCTCAATCGGAAGGTGGTGTTACAATCTGTGCCCCTTCCCGACCTTCATTCGTGTTTTTCATGGTTCCGTAAGGCCAAGTTCTTTACTATCTTGGACTTGAATCAGGCCTATAATCAAATTCCCCTAGCCGAAGAGTCTAAACATCTTACAGCGTTTGCCACGGACTGGAATTTATACGAATACAACCGCGTGCCTTTCGTGCTCCCCACGGGAGCAGCTGTACTCACTAGGCTACTAGATAGGGTCTTCTCCGACATCAAATTTGAGTACTTATATCACTACTTGGATGATGTCGTCGTATTTTCAGAGACTTTTGAAGAACATCTAGATCATCTGCGAGAAGTTCTCGATCGCCTTCGTAAGGCTGGGTTAACTGTCAAGTTGTCCAAGGTCGCCTTTGCTAAGCCCTCTATGTCGTTCCTAGGGCATATTGTGTCACCTGATGGTGTAGCGGTCGATCATTCTAGAACACAGGCCATCCGTGATTTTAAACCTCCCAAGGACATTAAAGGTATCGCCAGGTTCATTGGTATGGTGAATTTCTTCAGGAAGTTTATTCCTAACTTCGCTAATAGAGCGGCGCCCTAAAATCTTCTTCGTAGGAAAGGCATCAAATTCGAGTGGGGACCTTCTCAACAAGCCGCTTTTGAAGATCTTAAATTAGCTCTCTCTAATGCCCCTGTACTTTCTATGCCTGATTTCTCGAAGAAATTCATCGTCCAAACCGACGCGTCGTCGTCAGCAGTAGCTGCAGTCCTTCTTCAAGAGACTGAACTAGGGAGGCGACCCATCGCCTATGCATCTAGGACTCTATCGGCTCAAGAAGCCAAGTATTCCATCTATGAGCTCGAAGGTTTGGCAGTCTTATTCGCCTTAGAAAAGTTCCGTCTCTATCTGGAACACGTCAAATTCGACCTGGAGACAGATAATCAAGCCTTAAGCTGGGTCTTAGGTAGGCCGCGTCGTACTGGTGGTATAGCCCGTTGGGCCATCCGTATTTCTGCCTTCCAATTCGATGTCAGGCATATCAGAGGTACCGAAAATGTTGTTGCTGATGGACTCAGCCGTATGTTTTCCAACGACGTTGAGAACCATGAACCGGTCGATAGTTCATCTCCTCCCGAGTCCATGCTATCTGATGTTAATGCCATCTTAACAGATGCTCCCATGCTCTTTAGGGATATCGAGAAATACCAACGTGAAGATCCGACGCTGGCTCCGATAATGGAAACCCTTTCTTCTGGGGAACATGTCGTCCCTTATGTTCTGAGGAATGGTGTTCTATGTTGCCCTTCGAGGCATGATAAGATGATGAAAGTTGTCGTTCCAGCTGTTCTTGTACCTATGATCTTCAAGTATTATCATGAGACCCCATTAGGAGGGCATCTTGGTATCTTTAAAACTCGTGAGAAGATTCGTGAAATGTTCATCTGGAAGGGTATGGACGGTGAAATCCGTGAACTAGTAAAAGCTTGTAAATCTTGTTTGCTCAGTAAACCCACCATGTCCACCAAGGTAGGCCTTTTGTCTTCGCATCAAGCGTCGCGTCCCATGGAACGCTTGTATATTGATTATGTAGGACCCTTCCCCCAGTCAAAGGGAAATGCCAACAAGTTCATCTTTGTATGCGTAGATGGCTTTACGAGATTTTCCTGGTTATTTCCGACTAAGATGGCTACCGCTCAGTCTACCATTACTTGCTTAAATTCTATTTTTGCCTCTTTTGGTCCGTGCCAATATATTGTGTCTGATAATGCTAAGGCGTTCACATCTAGTCTTTTTCGTAAATTCTGTTTCGACTTGTCCATCTCTCATGTAACTACTTCTGCTTATTACCCTCAACCATCTCTGGCTGAACGGGTTAACCGTAATCTCAGGTCCGCGCTTATTGCCTATCATCATGAAGATCATTCCAGGTGGGACACGTCCCTGCATTGGTTAGCTTTCGCTTTGAATTCGGCGGTTCATGAATCTCACAAGTTTACTCCAGCTTCTTTGATGTTCAAGTTTGTTCCCAACACGCCGCTCTCTAACCTCTGGTCTCTGAGTGACATTCTACCCGAGACAATAGATCCGGACAACATTAAAGATCTTTGGAAGAAGGCTAAAGCCAATCTTCAAGTGTCTCATGAAAAGGTTAGGGAAAGGTATGATCGTGGACGGAGACCCACCCCTTTGAAGGTAGGTGACCAAGTTATGGTCAAGAACTTTGTTCCCGCGGGCAAGCTTGCCCCCAGATTTCATGGGCCTTGTATCATTCTCGATTTTCTTACGCCGGTTACGTTGTTATTAAGTAATCCAGCCACCGAGAGGATATTTAGGGTTCACCTGTCACAGGTGAAACCAGTGTAAATTTTGTGTCAACTTGCTTCATATAATTTGAAAGGAATATGAAGGTTATATATTTTTTTGAGTTTCACTTTTAAGGCTTTCTGCCCCTTCTATAATATTTAGTTTCATATGTATGCATTTTTGTAAACCCTCCCCGCACCGTTAAACTGCCATTCTGTCCTTACCACGGCCATTACCACGCTCCCGTCTCCTGCTATACACACTGTGGCTTGCTTATATTAAATGCCATGGATATCTGCACGCCGCTGGCCCCTCAACCTCTCCACCAAGCCTGTGCCCTCAAAAAAATGATGATGGTCCAACAATTCTGCCGCCTAGTTTTAATGTTTCAGTGCCCCCGCAGCCGCGTGGCGCCGTGCCGCGACTGGGCTAGAGGAAGGGCCCCCTCGACCCCAGCGAGGACGACATGTGCACGGCGAGCCGGAGCTCTCCTCCCGGCCAAGGCTGATGTGCGGCGCACGACCTGCTACTTGCCCGCAGCCTGTATATGTTCACCGCGGGCGCGGCGTGCTTCAACACCACTGCTCCCCTCATAGTGCGGGCGAGCGGTATCTCAGGGTACTTGAGGGTTCCGAGCGGCCTCCTCTGGACGCAAGCTGCAACGGCCGGTCTGGCCATCCAACTTAATCAACATTAACTACATGAACTATTACTATCAGCGATGACTACACTTGGGAATTCAACAACAAAATCTGGTGGACTTAGAAAATTTTTCCTCGACTTTAAAAACTAAAGTTTTCCTTCTGAATTCAACTTCTACAAACATAAAAACCTTACTTCTCCAGTTACAACAAAAATTTTGAAACTGAATCAAACCACATTAAGAAAATCTTATAAATTCTTCGGCAATTAATTTCCATATCTATATCAAAACTCGGACCTTGTTTTCAAACAAATTTCATGTGTCATCCCTGGAGGAACTTTTTTTTGGGGGGGGGGAGGTCTGTACCGGGCAGGACACCTCCACGCCGCTAATTTAAAAGTTGCGCCAGTTGAAACTCCTCTGCTGGAGGAAGTCTGAACTTTATTGACGGTATTAATTTTCAAGTTTCTCAGAAGATGTCACTACCTGAAAATTTTAGACTTTTTGAACTGTGTCATTTTCGACGTATTTTTGTTTTGCTTGTAGAAAGAAGTGTGAACTTTCTCTTCTAGAGGACACTACTGAAGACCAACAATAGTGCACCCTAGTGCGGAGTGAAAGAACTATTTTTTTTGGAGAAATTTTTATTTCAAAAGTTTGTTTCTTGTTAAATTTCTTTCTGTTATTGTTTAAGTTGGCTGTATACCTCTCTCCTTCCCCTTGTTTTGTATTTAACCAATCCCGAATTTCTTTTATTAATTTCTGACCAATCCGAGGCATCTTCCCCCAACTTGAATATGTTGCTGTATCCTACCCAATAAAGAGTTTGTGGGAGGGTGTTTTCATTCCCCTAACGCCTCGAACCTTCCGCAAGAGGATATAAACTGCTGATTTTAGGGTCTCCGGGCCACTTCTCTTCCATCTTTCAGTGTGTAAAGTACATAGCAGGGGCGGGAAGCGCCTATTTCTTCGGCAGCGGTCAACAACAAGGTAATGGCCAATTAATAACTTCTTTCTTTGCTAGCTCAGCATTTTAACTCTCGGGGCGGGTCCGAAGTTTTTCCATTATGTAACCTTCCTTAAAATGTAAAGAAACTGGTATCTATTCTATCTTTTAAACTACGTATTGGGATAGAGAGTGCTTGACCCTCTCGAGCTCCCACTCATATTGTTTTGAGGTGAACTTATTTTCTCAACCTATTCTTCCTTAACATTATGTAAATTTGTTTCTTTTCTAAATTCACCTCCGTAGTATGGGATTAGCCCTTGCATCAGTGGCCTAGAGCCAGATTAGGTTTTAAAAACAAGTGTATTAGGAGTGCAGATCGCCTCCTCTCAAATTGTTATTTTAGAGGTCATATAATTACCCTTTTTCATTTAATAGACCTCAGTAGGTTGGGTATTTTACCCCTGTGTCTATGTCCAGAGAGGACAACTTGAAGGTGGAGTTTAGTGTGGCCTTTGAGGGGCTTAAAGTTGAGAGCGAGTGGCTCTTTTTCGAAAATTGAGTGTTGTATGCCTCGTGGAGGCTTTTCAGTGTAATTTGGAGCAAGTTCTCCTGAACATGAATGGGGTTTTCTGCCCCTCTGGTAAAACTTATTTTGAAGTAAGGTTGGGCTGATTGCCCACGAATTGTGATGTAAGGGCGCTGAGCCCAAATCCAGTAAATATTGTACCTACATTTTGTTGACTTGCTACTCTGTACCTGCAATGCTTGTTATTTCTTCATTTTAAAAAGAAAATATAACCTTGTTTAAATTTTACATTAACTTTGATTCCGTAGTTTGAGACCCGTTCACGCCCGCACCTTCTTTCACCTCTACCTACCACTAAAACACGGTAACACAACAGATTATTACTGTTACGGAAATTTCGTGGAACAGAGAGGTGTAAGAAAGTGTCGGGGCGAATGGGCGGAGAATAAAATGACCAGAGCATAAGTCATGCAGTAAATTTTGAAATTTTATTCCTTTCTTTAAATATTTTTTAAACATTTAAAATGTGATGTGATAGAAGTTTTGGAACAATTAAAATTTAAATAGATTAACAAATGAACTCGTCAGCTCTGATAACAACAGCGGACTATAAATCCAAAAATCAGTTACAATAACTAGAGAGGATTGTCGAGATGATATACAAGGGATGAGCATAGTCGCTCCGAACAAGTACGATATTTTAATAGGAGCATGTTTTTCTCCACTCATTTACATCCTAGGAGAGCGTACAGCCTCTAAGAGGCACAAGGTTCTTACAAAATGATGCCTGACTATCTTCATATACTGTGTTTACAGTCACTTCTGCTCAACAGTCGTTTACGCATTCGTCTATAAACATTTACCAAATAAAGAGGGGCAGTGAGTGCCCGGTCTAAATGACCTTAATGTAAAGTTAATAGATTTGACACCATCGTCCACAGACAAAAGGCTAAGAGTAGAAACACTTGCTTTACTTTTAGAAAAACTCTTAAAACTCTAAATGGGCTTATGGCCCGAAGTTGCAGAGACAAAGCCTATGCTACCGAGGGTTGACTAAACGAGAAATATTAAATGCCGAAAGAGTGTTGAGAATTTAGAGGTTTGGAACATTTTAGTCTCCTCACACCAAGTTGAATGGGAAACAACAGAGGGTGATCACTCTTTGGTCCCCTCATTTACATGTACCCCAGCAGGGATTTGAACAGAGTCTTCAGACATGCCGAAAATCTACATTTAAAACATTAAATTAAGACTTTACGTGAACTATGCGGACGGCCATGTGACAGATTTCATATACTTTGGTGTAATTGACGCGGTTCTTCGCTAAGAAAATTCTGTAAAAATTAAATATTCCATGCACATAGTGCGAAGTTCTATATTATCATTATTATTATTATTATTATTATTATTATTATTATTATTATTATTATTATTATTATTAAAGAATATTTCTATGTAGAAGATCTGAGCTCACAACAATTTCTGCCATCCACAAGAAGCTATATCGAGCATATAAAACGATGAATAGCCAAGAGGAGAGAAACTGATTTAGATTTCTACACAACGACATGAATGATATCGACTGCTAAACATCCTCGTTAAAACGCCTCTGGTTGAAGTACACCGAACTAACTTTTGCCTGTAACTGTCATGGCGGCTGCCATTTCTTGATCTTGATAGTTAACCCTTATCAGTTCAATAAATTGATGAGATTATATGTTATTGCAGATTGAAGATTTATTTAAAAATAAACACGACATTTTCAAACACGCTTAGTGTTGCATTGATCTTATAATAAAAAGAGCGCAGTGAATATGGTGAGCATTTGCTTGTTTAAAACAAGAATTACGTATGTAGCAGGATGGATAATTCAGCGTCATGCACTAACAATAAAGTAATTCACTACAGAAAGATATGTTATGCGTACAGCAGTTCATTGATGAATTTACACGCGTAAAGAATGATACCGTACCACTGCCTTTTCATAACATACCTTCAGTGTCATTCTTGTAATTTTTTGAATTTTGCTTCTTGGTCTTGTTTGTTATGCTTTTTGCTCCTTATGGCTACTTTCTAAGAACTGCTGTGCAACAAGCAACATGTACGTCCGTTGGTTGCGGTGTAGAATATCTCTACGGAATCCTCTGCCTGTCGTAAGGGGCCACTAAATGGGGTAACCCCAGATTCTAAAGTGAGACCACCGGACCCCTGGTTGAGTGTAGCATTCCTTCCACATACGGTATCCTGCCAGCTTTATCACTTTAATATTTCTACCGGATATCTCTTGGTCAAACCTCACCTGACTTCATTCTACTGAATTCATAGCCTACATTTATTTATTTATTTATTTATTTATTTATTTATTTATTTATTTATTTATTTATTTATTTATTTATTTATTTATTTATTTATTTATTTGGTGTAACCTTGCACACCTTCTCAAAGACCGTACTCCATCACACAACAACTTCTCCAGATCCTTTCTATGGCAGATTCAGAGGAAATAAGCATATGTTTTGCCTTTAAGTGTCATGGCTGCCAGTGGTTCAAGTAGATTCAGGGATGGCCATCAGATTTGTAGCGTATATTTTTAATGTCGTCGTTTCTCCACCACAGACGCCATTCTCGCACCGAACGAGCTAGGAAGAAGACTATAGTGTGGCTAACACACTGCCTGCTGGATCTGCATCCGAGGGCTGCCTATACAGCCTGCTCATTACAACATTTTAACATGGCACTAAATGAAACACTCCGTTTACAAATATCCACAGCAGGTGGCAGCACCAACCGGCTCCTGAACTGTCGGAATCAAATAGCCGGAAATAGGGTAGTACTGTATTTGTTTACAGTGGAAATGGTGTACTGCTGCGTGCCTTTCTGCAAATCAAAAAAGGGTAACCTGAATGCCGTGGTATTTCATTGCATGACACGGGCTTTTTCAGGAGATCCAGTTGAAGCCATGTTTAGTTCTATAAGAATGGGAGGAGGGTGCAATGACATGACTGACTCACGGGCAACTCAGAATTCCATAAAGAGAATTCTGAAATCCGGTATTTTAATGTCCACCGATGGTGCTAACTTTATCCACAAATAAAATTCAAATTTTTCTGCCTCAGTATTGAACACTTTGGTCCATATTGAGGGATACTTACCTCTCTTACCTATCGGCAAAGTTCATGAGATCTGTCTCTTGGGTCGTGTCGGGTTCTTCGTCACTTGCTGAGGTAAAGGTAGGGTTCAGTAATTCTAATCTATCTACTGGAATGAAAGGTCTATTTACAATATTCCTATTTATTCAGGAAAATTCTGAAGCAATCTGATATGTCAACGGCATCAGTCAATTGTGTCTACTGGACACCACCATCATTTTTACATAAATGTCAGAACACTGGTGTGAGACTTTAACGTAACTGCCTGACGGGCATTCATACTAGAAACCATTGTCTCAATTATTAATCATTTAAGAAAGGAAAGTCTGGAAATCCTTAAATTCGGCTTCCATGTGAGACCACATGTAGCATCATAGTGATTCGTTATGGTCCAGCCCTCGTAACACGAACTCTGGACTCTGGGTATAATTAAGGCAGTCCAATTGGTGTGTGCCACACAGTGGTTCTACGGCATGGACCCTTAATTGAATCGATGTGACCTGCGTCTATGTCATAGACTGACATCTAAACTTCTAAGTTACTTTAAAGTCATTGTGGATGATGACCGCCAGGAAAATGATGCTACAGTGGCATATGGCCCTAATCTAAGTCACTGAGGTTGATGACCCCCTGACCATCCAAGTTTCTAGGCTGAAGGCTAAACACAATTAAGTTACATCGGTTGATGACCAAAGTTTCCACTTTACTATCCCCAGCACATTCACTGCTCAATCAATCAAAGTTCAATAATTACAACAATAGCAATGCTCACAAACTTTATGGCAGTAAAATCCATTTTCTTCGGATATGTCCCCTTTGCCGCCAAGAAAATTTCTATAAATTTTCTGACTTAACTAAACTGTAATTTCAAGAGTTTTGAAAGTGACTACATGCTTGCTACATTTCTGGCGGTAGTGTTCATGGACATTTAAAATTTTTACGGGTTCGATTTGTGAAATGATTGACCCCCTTTGATAGGCACTATAGTTTTTTGACTTGGCTTGGGTCACGCCATGTACACGCGCTTTGAAATGACTTGAGATTCTTCCGCCTCGACACGTGTGGCTGACGTCACGTACCTCAGAGCGTGGGACCGAAGGTAATCACCCCCTCGTCACGTGTCAAATCCATGCTATCAAGAATCCAACTTTTAGTTTAATTGTTAATTTATGCATAATGTTCTTAGGGCACAAAGGTCATGGGTTCAGTATCCTCTCCCGGACTTAACGAAACAGAACCAGTGATGCCCGCTGAGTATGTACTTGATTTACTGGAAGATGTTCGTGAGCCCTCTGATTCAGTTTTGTCGCTTTGGAAACTGCTTCCCATGTATTAGTGTGTGGTTATTTAGTGCATGTAATCGAAGCAAAAACAAAGCAGCACGTGCTTGAGTAACGTTTCCACCTCAGTTAATGCATCCCCATTGATGAACTTAATCAGACAGTCGTTAGAAGAGGCCTGCGCTATCCCCAGCAACGATTTATTGGGCTACAGAAATTTGTTGAGGCGGCTCTACCGTACAGCAAGAAATCTGCAAGTGTGCTCCAAACTATAAAAAAACTATGTTCTACCGTACCCTCTTTGTGCCACTGTAAGATTTTGAAGTGTTTTAGTAACAATAAGCACCAGGAACTTGTGTCAGAAACTGTGGTGGCCAAATTCGTGTAACCTCTACTTAGTAATGTAGAGAAGTACCATACAGACAAAGTTTCCAGGTTTCCTTGTTCGTCGAAATCTCTTTCTCGAAAAGACCTGATGCTATCATTCTCTAGAGCACCACTTTATGCGTACAATTCTTTAATTTTTCTGTTACTTTCAGATTTTAAATTTTGCTTGTATGCTTATCTAATTGTATTCACGCAACACCTCCTAGATATAAGGCCTCACAACCGTTCTGGGAAAATACTGTGACGTCAGCATCGGCAGGCAAGCTTGAACCTTTTCAGTATTAACACAGCAATAAGTTTGGCCATGTAACGCTGAAATTAGAAGAGTTTTAATTCGTTTAATGGTGCCAGTTGCTAATACCGTTGTACATAATGGTACTGATGTGTTGGGTACTCAACTGTAAGGAGAATTGCGACAGTGATAACGAAGTGCATTGGTTAAGTTTCCGAAAGACGAGGTTATGCGGCAAATGTGTTTACGTGCAATTCTAAGACAAGACTACAAATTTACTAATAACTCAGTGGTGAATAACTATTATTATTACATGCTCACACAATCATAATGAGCATAGGCCTATGACGTATTTAACTACACGCAACAGCTGGTGATTTGTAGGCATATTTACTCTTCAATGATATAAGGTTATGTTAGCTCACAATCATGGAATACATTATTTCAACGGTATTATTATTATTATTATTATTATTATTATTATTATTATTATTACACGCATTAAAACATACCACCTACAAGAGCTGCTGGTGTAGGTCGATTCACTCCGTAAATGCATGACTTTCGCTCACGGTGATAAATTATTTTAAGGTATGTCACAGACATTTCAAAGTCGGTGATATTTTATGGGAAATAACTGGTACTGATCCTCAGGAAAAACTTTTAACTACCGCTACTCCTCTTCCAAGACCATGACTGCCCATCATATTTATCGTCACATTCTGGCAGGTGAAGAGAAGAACCAGGCAAAAAAGTAGAATAGAAAGAGGAGCAATAAACAGAGCCATTGAAGATAGTAAATATATCATACCGTACACAGAATTTCAATCCACAATTTACACAGCTGAAAAGTACAATAAACATGTTATTACCTTATGGTTGTTGTACTGTGATGAAGGGAACGTAAGTAATTTTTCTGTACGTCGATACATCAAGGCAACCATACTACATAACATATGTAATCATCTAATAGGATATGGCCTTTATTCTAAACGGGTTTTATTGAAGTATAAAATATTTCTAATGTATATGTGAAGAAAATTACTAATACAAATGCGGTATATTCTTTAGTTACAAAACATCATAGCTGCATTACAAGGACTGAGTGTAACAATGTGTAGAAAGATTCAAGAAATAAGTTAATTCTAGTCCTAGTTGGTGAATTGAACACCGAGGATGATGTCCCCACAGTTAATTTAAGAGTCGCAGTTAAAACATTTCTTAGTTCATAAAGGAGTATGTGTATGATTTTCTTGTTATTTCTTGAACCTTCTGCCTGATATCTCCTCATGTTTACAAATTTACGACCGACCCCGTGGTGAAGGGATATAATGCCTGCCTCTTACCTGGAGGCTCCGAGTTCGATTTCCTGCCAAGACATGGATTTTTACCTAGATCTGAGGGCTGGTTCGAGGTCGACTCAGCCTACGTGATTACATTTGCGAGCTATCGTACGGTGAAATAGCGGCCCTGGTCTAGAAAGCCAAGAATAACGGCCGAGAGGATTCGTCCTACCGAACGCAAGACACCTCGCAATCTGCGAGCCTTCGGGCTGAGCAGGGCCAAGGTCAAGCTCTTCAGGGCTGTTACGCCTTGCGATTTTTACAAATTTATGTGATATAGTAGCAATTTAATGTTGCCACATGTCAGTACTTTTAAAAGAGTAGGCTCCGGTCTGAATGGTAGTCCAATATTAGGACAGGACCTTACATACTTTCTGGAATACATAAAACATAAAGTTCAAGGTTTCGAACAGAATGACAAATTGGTAACATCGATGTTAGGTGAAATTATCATTAAACCATACATGAACTTCAAGGGAGGAAACATTGTAGGCTCATGTGCAGATACTGCCAGTGAAGCTACGTCAGTTTAGATGTTAGGCCTATGCTAATATTATACGTGCTAGTTTTCTTTTAAGATCATGTAATAGCAACACCATATTTTAAGTGCCGTCCATAGACTTTCGTCCGCTTGTAAGTGCGTTACTTGAATAAATTACATCGAATAAATTAACTGCATAAATTGTGCCGTATATGTGTGCGTTATACAACTGCAGAAACTGTAGAAAAACAAAAAATCTACCATACTTCAAATAAGTTTTTTAGTAAAGTAAACAGTATTTGGCGATTAGCAGAATTATGTTACTTTTGCTTGTAACACAATCCAGCATGTGTACAGTAGGCCTACTTTTCTTGTAGGAAATGACGAATCAACGAAACGCAATAAACGTTATCCTGCCTGACTGAGTAAATATCTTAGTCACCTCATCCCCTCTGCCTACGACACGCAATAATATAAGGATTTTCAGTCCTACATCATAACTACTCTTAGCTTGTATTCGACAGGTAGTGAGATTGAATCCCACGGTAGACAGACCTTAAGGTGGTTTTCATTGGTTCCAATTTTGACATCAGGCAAATAATATATTATTATTATTATTATTATTATTATTATTATTATTATTATTATTATTATTATTATTATCATTATTATTATTAAATTAGCCGGCCCTGCTCCACGGCTAAACGGTTAGCCCAGAAGGTCCCTGGTTAGAATCCCGTCCGTTTCGGGGATTTTAACCCTCACTGGTTAATTCCAATGCTTCGGGGATATACGGCGTCAACTCGAAAGACCTACACCAAACCTCTTCGGAGGCCGGTAGTATTTGAAGGTGCTCAAATACAACAGGCTCGTATCGATATATTTACTGGCACGTAAGAGAACACCTGCGGGACTGAATTTCGGCAACTCGGTGTCTCCTAATCCAACTCGCAAAACCAGGATTAATACGCCCCTTCATATTCCGTATTCCCGCCTCTCTCTCGTTCAAAGAAGTTTATTTATCCGCATACCAACCCTCCTTAACTCTTTATCTTCTGACAGGAACTTGGACGTTTTTTCTTCGTATGCCTCCTTTAATCGATTCTTCCTTAACTTAACCTAGTTCATTTTCTTCATATTCCTTTTTTCTCTTCTCATTGCTGTCCTCTCTTTTGTACATAATATAATATTAATTTTTTACTGTGCTATACCATTACTTTATTTTTTGTTTTTGTTATGTTGTGTCTCTAATTATGTTAGTTTTTAATTTTTCCTCTATATTTATCGTTGCATGTTTTTTCGGCATTATTCTTCCACTTTTCTTTATGCTTGCCTTGTGCTACTCTATTGTAAATATGTATTTCATTGCGGAACTCTGTAATTCGGCTTCTCGCTGTTTTGGTTTCCCAAATAAATAAATAAATAAATAAATAAATAAATAAATAAATAAATAAATAAATAAATAAATAAATAAATAAATAAATAAATAAATAAATAAATAAATAAAAGTAATTAGTGGGACGTAAAACCGATATTATTATTATTATTCAAGTGATATGAACAATTTCTCCACGGTGTTATTTTATTTTGTTCAAGGTTTCCTGTTCTATATTTTCATTCTCTATAAAAAGGGGTATATATTTAGTAAAATGTATAATAACAAGAAATGTGTTAATGTTCCTCCTTCTTCTTTGTCTTGTATTTTTAATTCTCTTTTAACAGGAAATTATGCACCTTTGTGTGCTCACCTAATTAAGAAAACCACGAAATTGTCTTTATTTCTGCAACCTGTGCACTTCCTTATTTACCTGGTCCACTTGTTTTGATCGCTTAAAATATGGCAGACGCGGCGTTGAAGTGGATTCAAATATGGCGGCGCAATAGCCATTCTATTGTCCTCTTTCTATAGCTGTTTTTTTTTTATCACCATAAGATGTAAATGTAAATCCACTCTGTAGCGTAACGGTTAGTGTTATTAGCTGCCGTCCTCGGGGGCCCGGGTTCGATTCCCGGTACTGCCACAAATTTAAGAATGGCAGGAGGGCTGGTATATGGTTGAAATGGTACATGCAGCTCACCTCCAATGGGGGTGTGCCTGAAAAGAGCTGCACCACCTCGGGATGAGGACACGAGTTTACCATAAGATTATTTGTGGGTACAAATCCTGTCACGATTGTAATGAAAATTGGGTCTTAACGTCGTAAGATGGTGGAAGCCGCAAGTTCGGGCTTCTTTAGCACCATTGCTACGTGATTCAATGCTGCCTGTCCATTTACTGTGTGTCTGTGTTTAGAGCACTTGGAGTACACCAGAAACTAAAGAACGTAAAATTATGTATTGGTCCTTGGTCTTCCTGCTTCGTTTTCTCTTTACAAGTTCTTATCTGTTGTTTATAAAATCAGCTGTGTTGCACTGTCCTGTTAGTTGGCATTTGTGAGTGACGGGGAATGGTTGTGTTATATTCGATGCTAGCATCCTTTTAGAATCTGGGATGTAATAAGTTATCTTTCGTATGGTTCGGTGTGTTGTTTGAAATCGCCAGATTTTGGAGTTTTGCGGTGAGTATACTTTTTTGATACTGCTGTTTATATTAAGTCCGAGAAGTCTTCTATGATAAAAAGGAATCTCTTCCTGATTATGCTGAAACTTTTTAGCCTCTGATGCTATGTTATTAACATATTACGTTAATAGTATAAGTTGAAGCTTGTGATATTGCCTGGGTTATCAAAAATATGTTTAGCTTCTGCTAGGCTCTAAATTCGCCCAATTAAACTTCATTTTAATTATCATCAAAATATAATTTTCCCATGTAGATATAAACGGTGTGGATACTCACGAGATACATTATAGGTTCAGTATTGTCTGAGAAAAGTGAAGTTACTTACGATTTACGGTTGCTAGGTTGGAGAAAAGCGTCTTACTTCGTCGATAGTACAGTGTGATTATTATATTTGTGCATTGTTTTATTGGATACATTATTTTCTGTCAGTATATTTTTCATTTTGGTTGTGCAGTTGTATCTCTTCAAGGGGTAAACGATCTTAGGTCGACGCCCCAAATAGCATTTAAATAAATAGCATTTAAAAAAGTATCTCTCCAAGAAAGGATTACCGACAGTATTTTGAAAAATTTGCGAAAAAATCGGGGATGTACCAAATGTTCATGGCTTGGAAAGGCAAGGTGCATTTCTCTCAACCATATTAAGAGAATAGTCTGTTGTGTATATGCCACCATTCGCTACCAAATTCTGCAAAGGTTTAAGTGCCTTTGGTCGAAAACATTGGGTACCGTACCAGTACTAGTTCGTTTTTACTCGCATGTTTAGTTGTTCAGTGTGCTGTTGAATTGTCAGCGTTCATCTTTAATATCAATAATTTGTGTTTTTTCTGTGTGAATTGATGCCTTTAGTTTGGAAAATTCAATTTGCATAAAAACATATGGTGTTTAGTTTTCTGTTTGGAAATTGATTTTAAATGTATACGCTTTTATTAAAGCGTAGTACACCACTGGAATAGATATATAATCATGTAGGCTATGTAACTACTACCTTGATATATATTAATGATTATAATTGATTTACAGTCCTGAGACTGATAAATTGCTATAAAGTATTTCCATGTTATGCTGTCAATTGCTGCTTCCTTCATTGAAACATAATTCTGTGTCTGGATGTCAATCAGGATTTGTTTAAGGAAGGTATTTTTAGGTTTTCCTCATGGAGGTTTCCCTTCAGTGAAGCATTCTTTCACAGTTCTTATTAAATTGGAATGGCACATTGTGTGACCCCACCATGTAATACGTCTGTTACGGATTGTGTAAACGATTGATCTCCGTTGGTTCATAGTGTCTAGAACTCTGGTGTTTGACATCTTATCTCTCCGTGCCACATTTATCATCTTACGATAGCACCACATCTCAAAGGCTTCAAGATGGTTCATTTTATTTAGTATCCATGTTTCACAGGCATACAATGCAACTGTCCATACAAATGCCCTTAGCATTCTCATTTGGAGGGGAAGACTATGTTGACTGGTACACAGTAATGTCCTCTTCTGAATTGATTGAACAATATAGCATTTAACTTCAGTGGTGCTCCTTCCATCCTCTGTTATCTTCTAACCTAAGTAATTGTCATCAATCTTTAAGCAAAGAGGTTTCATGCAACTCGTGGCAGGATTCCCTGGAAGATATTGGGCTGCCAGCTATAATGGCCTGATGAGCAGCAAAATTAATTACTGGTGTGGGTACTCCATTGATTTTTACTCCTAAACTTGTGCCTTCTAGAGCTTCCAATCATCCCCTCCGCACGCCATGTACATGCATAATCTCTCTGTTCATTTAAGTGGGTGTGTATTTACTTTGATCTTTATTACCTTATACAACATTACACTCATCAAAATCTACCTTTGGATTGGTGGATTCTCAATATGAAGTTCGGTTAAGATATATCCATCAGTTTTCCATTTATAAGAAATCAGCTCTGGATGCACCTGCTTTTGGGCTATGTCTGCTAGGACTTATAGACTGTAAAATATTTTATTAGTAATATCTCCCTTATATGCCTTTGCTGGTGGGACCTAGTGTTTACAGTGCACTATGTCTTCTGGTATGGGCTAGAGCAATCTTGTTACTTTCATTGATATGTCTCAGCTTTATCCTTGGCTTTGACAAAATGAAAGTGACTGAGGTATGAGTGATGCTAGTAATGCCATTCCTTCTGCAGCCAGTCCCTGCTATGAATGGTGTGAAAATATTGCTCATAGGGTTGGTTGTTGCATGCATTTCAGTGGGCTTGGCAGACTGATATGTAATAGCAACTTCTGGCTCAGTGAGGAAAGCAACGGGAAACTAGCTCACTCTTCATTTCGCTGGTACGCCTCTTCAGTGATGCCTAGGCCATCTATGACAGCTGATGGCGGAGCTGTTGAGGATCCAACCAGCCTTCGGGCTGAGGTCTAAACATACATACATACATCTCCCTTATTAATCCTCCTATCAAAAAGTGTAAATAAAAAGTTTTAGAAATGAAGTTCTAGATCTATATAGGTTGGTTGATTTCCATAAAGTTAAGTCACAGATATTTTGTGGGAGAGAGAAATCGCTGCTTTGGTCTTCCTATAAACCTCCAGCCCATTCAGGGATTTTGAATTGATATTGACTTTAAAATCTACCCATGGATAGATAGATTCTAAATATGAAGTTTGATTGAAATATATCGAGTAGTTTTTCAGTTATAGGAACTCGGACAGACACCGCCTGTTGCATTTTCTGGCCTTCTGTGGCCACCATGTCCTCCAGGATTTAAGGTTTTCAGGTCTGGAAATCAGACTTCATTGACCCACTCACATTCCTCCTTACGGTTGAAGCCGTTGGTGTGCTTCAGAATTTCAGTGGCTTCCTTTTGTAGACGGGCATGGTAAGACACAGTAGTTGACAGTACTTAGGTGTTGTACTGTATGTCGTGGCCTGCTAGTCATTGAGAACCCTTAAATGCTGAATGCAGTTTTCGGTAAATTGTTGAACCATCATATGTTCCTGGACCATGGCCTGCAAGCCCAAAAAATACAGACATTGCCTTTTAACATCCCTTTAGTCTTAGAAAGCTTAATGTTCATATCATATTCATTGCACCTATTTTTATGTTCCAAGATATTAGATATTAATCTGCCATTAAAACAGTCATTTGCATAAGCAAAACATTTCCACCTACCTGAATCCCTCCCCTGCTACTTACACTGTTCAGTAGTTGAACCATGCAAACTACGAACAACAAATTTGAAAGATTACAGCCTTGTCTAACCCCTGTAAGTACCTTGAACCAAGAACTCATTCTAACATCAATTCTTACTGCAGTCCAATTACTAGGTGCATAAAATATAAACCGGAATTTTAAATTTGCGACTCTGGTATCAAACAGAAATGGGTGGGGCTTTGAGAGGATGTCCGAAGTGGGGGTCTTGATGCGTCACACACCACAGAGCGACCGCTCGCTTCAGTACGCCATGAACGAGCAAGAAGTACACACGTCCGTTGCGCAGAGCAACATATCAAGTTTCTGGCAAAAGAAGCTCCAAAGCTTCGAAATTTTGAGAAGGCTCCGTGCACATTTTGGGGATGCAACTCTTTCAAAGACCCGGGTGTATGAATGGCACAAACCATTTTTGGCAGGACGGGAAGAAGTCGAAAGCGAGCCCCACCAAAGATCACCGTGAACATGCATCACTGCAGACATTCGTGCGGTACGTGACCGTGTTGAGGAAGATCGGTGCATAACATTTCTGAATTGCTTCACTCTTAGGAATAAGCTTTGGAAATGTTCAAGCCATCATGAATGATGAACTCGACCTTCGAAAATTGTCTTTCTTGTGGGTTCCTCGTCTCCTCACCCAGGAACAAAAGAAATTCTGCCAAAATGTTTGTTGGAGGCATCCGAATTGCTATGAGGAGGAAGGATATGATTTTTTGCATCGTATTGTGACTTCTGATGAAACTTGGGTTCATCATTACACCCCGGAGTCAAAACAAACAAGCAAGCATGGAGTGGCGGGAACGAGGTGCAGCTGGCCCAGTCAAGGCCAAAACACGCCTTTCTGCTGAAAAGGTGCTTGCGACTGGTTTTTGGGATGATGCGGACATTTTCTTGTGGATTTCTTGCATGAAAGGACAGTGAATACAGCCTATTACTGACTTCTTTTGGTTGAGACAAAAGCTGCATATTGTAACAAACGTCGCCAGCAACTGATCTGAGATGTTCTTCTGCACGACAATGCAAGGTCACACACTGCTGTTGTAACACGGACAAAACTAGAGGAAATGCATTGGACACCTCTGGAACATCCTCCTTACAGTCCAAACTTGTCACCTTGTGACTACCACTTGTTTGGACCACTGAAAAAAACAGAGAGAAAAGTGATTTCATGATGATGCGGCGGTAGAGGAGTATGTGCGCAACTGGCTGCATACATGTTCTTCTTGTTTTGAGGACCGCATAAAAATGTTGCCAATTTGGTGGCAACATTGTGTCTCAAATTCGAAAGACTATGTAGAAAAATGAGGTAGGCCCTACTTGTTGGTGGATTCAATAAAATTGTAAAAAATAATTCTGGTTTATATTTGATTCACATCAACATAAATGCCTTTCATGCTTTTATTAAATGTTCCTCCTATCAAAAAAGTGTATATAACTTAAAAAATTTTTTAGAAATACATTTCTATAAAGGTTGGTTAACACGTTAAACGGGCCATTTTTGGGTGGAGTATCTCAAGTCTCCTTTCTGCTTTCACCAGCATCAGTTACTAACAATAAGATTCTCAAACGTGACGAGCGATAATACACCAGACCCATTTAATCATACAAACTGACGGAGTGTTACAGTACCTTACAACTTTCAACATTTTTTCAGTATCATAGCCTTAAGGTGCATTTCTCATTCGGTTTTGCTATAAAAAATTAAGTATTAGCATGCTTTATGGTATCTGTTGGCGTAAGTTAGTAAACACTGCCTAACAGGAACTTTATTAAGTCCGTTATCTATTTACTGGTACCTCTTAGTCTTCTCTGCCATTATTGCACATTACAGCCTTGCACATTCTCAGGCTGTTGAAAAGAAATCTCCTTTGAAGGTCGCTCAGTATAAAAATTAAAAAAAATTGTGCTGGGAGAAGCTCCTTTCTACGCCACATGACATCACAGGAGCGTATTTAAACATAGTCAGGTCAGTGCTGCTTAGCTGCAGGTGTCTTTGCCCAAACCAAGTACAGTACCCTCTAGAATGGCACGAATTCTTTATACTGTTGCATATCCCTCATTTACACTTGGTACCCTACTGAGTTTGTTCTTCACTGTAACTGATACTGTACCTCTTGCTTGTTCTACTTTGGATACCATGTCCTTTACTGTTTCCAAGCTCTCACATAATTCTAAATCGGTAGTTTCTAGGGGAGAGACTGTTTTAAACAGATCTCTACAATTTTAAGTAGTATATACTAATTTTGCCAACAAATCATCGGAAAATAGTTCCTGTGCTTTTTTAATTGACGATGCCTCCCTACCGTCAAAAGCAGAAACAATTTCTCGCACAATTTCGTGCTGTTCACAGTAGTACTCCACTGCATTAAGCCACGTTCCCCATTGGGTGAGCACTGGCTGAGGAGGAAGAGGAAGCAAACCTGTTACCCTGATTGGAGCTTCACAAATATTTTCTTAACATTTAATATTAACCAGTGAACATCAGGAAAATTCTGCCATATTTCTTCAGCAACTCTGTGCAACGTGTGAGCAAGACATGTTAAATGGACCATTTTTGGGTGGAGTATCTTAAGTCTCCTTGCTGCTTTCACCATGTATGGTGCAGCATTGGTTACTAACAAGATTTGTTCAAGTGGATCTTAGTAACACAAGGGCAAATGATATTTTCATAATATTGCCTTGTCTGGGATCATCTGCATTGTATATTTAATTAAGAATGTTCAGAAGTCCTCATTCACTTTATTAAGTAGAATATTGGTAGATACCAACATTTTGCACAGGGCTTTTGAGAAATTGAAAAGTTTAGTAAACAAAGATTTCACTTTTTCAAAAGAGCTTGCCTGCTTTGTTCAGAAGACTTGATTCACGCAGCTTTTATACTTAGCCGTACAGCACATTAAATTACTTTACCACCACTACCTTAACCGCTGTACAAAAAGTGATTGTTCCATCAGTACTGAAGATCTCTTCACCAAACTCTTGAACATAATTTCTTAATTTTACACCTTCACTGCACTTCACTTTCAGTATGATAGGGTTCACTGCTGAACTACAAGTGTGATCTATCTGTTGAAATTTGTTGTTAGTGTAAGGGGAATAGAGCTGTAACTGGATCAGTCAAGGACGAACTGGGCGAGTGATAACATGGAATTTCCTTGTTTGCTGATTGCTTCTGAGCTAATATATCTACTGGCAGGACATCCTATTCAAAGGCAGAAGCACACTATCATCACGATCTGTGAGCTCGTGCGTTTCATGTTGCAATCTAACCTGTCCAGAATGATGTGGTAAATGATGTCCGTACAGCAGCTCCTTCTTGGAATCAGGTTTTATAAACCTGCTACATGTCTGTTCCAGGAAAAGAAAGAAAAGTCTTATCACAATCACTACTGATCTGCGTTTAGGGCAGTCACCCAGGTGGCAAGTTCCCTATCTGTTACTTTCCTAGCCTTTTCTTAAATGATGCAAAGAAATTGGAAATTTATTGAACATCTCCGTTGGTAAGTTAATTCAATCCCTAACTCCCCTTCCTATAAACGAGTATTTGTCCTCTTGAATTCCAACTTTATCTTCATATTGTGATCTTTCCTACTTTTAAAAGCACCACTCAAACTTATTTGTCTGCTAACTTCATTCCATGCCATTTCTCCGCTGATAGCTCAGAACATACCACTTAGTTGAGCAGCTTGTCTCCTTTCTCCCAAGTCTTCCCAGCCCAAACTTTGCAACATTTTTGTAATGCTACTCTTTTGTCGGAAATCACTCATAACAAATCGAGCTGCTTTTCTTTGGATTTTTTCCAGTTCTTGAATCAGGTAATCCTGGTGAGGGTCCCATACACTGGAACCATACTCTAGTAGGGGTCTTACCAGAGACTTATATGCCCTCTCCTTTACATCCTTACTTCAACCCCTAAATACCCTCATAACCATGTGCAGAGATCTGTACCCTGTATTTATAATCCCATTTATGTGATTACCACAATGAAGATCTTTCCTTACGTTAACACCTAGGTATAGTCCGCGCACCTTTTAGCGATATTTTTTTGTACGGGGTGGTGGAGTAAGGAGGGACCTCTCATGGTTCCGGTAATACTGCCAACTAAATGAAAATGAAATCTGAATTGAATCGATAATATGATCGATCGATATGAATTTTCTAAACCTTTCTATTATCTTAAGCCAACAACTGTATCATACACACTTTATATAACATTTCTCGATGCGAATCTTGTTCCCAGCATGAATTCTATAGTTTGGCTTTGCTGTGTAAACAACAGTACTAGTATGTAAAGTGTATGCCAAATGTCACACAGCGTTGCATAAGCGATTCATAGTTCTTGTTTCAAAGGTTGCCAATACGAATCTCGAAGATGCCCAAGGTCAATCTATTCAGCACTAGGGTGTTCATGTATCGCTAAAAGGTGTGCATACGGTACTTACAATGATCCCCAAAAGGAATTTTCACCCTATCAATGCAGTAGGAGTGGAATCGGAGGTAAGGCTTTTTGCGGATGATGTTATTCTCTATAGAGTGATAAATAAGTTACAAGATTGTGAGCAACTGCAGCGTGACCTCGAAAATGTTGTGAGATGGACAGCAGGCAATGGTATGATGATAAACGGGGTTAAAAGTCAAGTTGTGAGTTTCACAAATAGGAAAAGTCCTCTCAGTTTTAATTACTGCGTTGATGGGGTGAAAGTTCCTTTTGGGGATCATTGTAAGTATCTAGGTGTTAATATAAGGAAAGATCTTCATTGGGGTAATCACATAAATGGGATTGTAAATAAAGGGTACCGATCACTGCACATGGTTATGAGGGTGTTTAGGGGTTGTAGTAAGGATGTAAAGGAGAGGGCATGTAAGTCTCTGGTAAGACCCCAACTAGAGTATGGTTCCAGTGTATGGGACCCTCACCAGGATTACCTGATTCAAGAACTGGAAAAAATCCAAAGAAAATCAGCTCGATTTGTTCTGGGTGATTTCCGACAAAAGAGTAGCGTTACAAAAATGTTGCAATGTTTGGGTTGGGAAGAATTGAGAGAAAGAAGAACAGCTGCTGGACTAAGTGGTATGTTCCGAGCTGTCAGCGGACAGTTGGCGTGGAATGACATTAGTAGACGAATAAGTTTGAATGGCGTTTATAAAAGTAGGAAAGATCACAATATGAAGATAAAGTTGGAATTCAAGAGTACAAACTGGGGCAAATATTCATTTATAGGAAGAGGAGTTAGGGATTGGAATAACTTACCAAGGGAGACGTTCAATAAATTTCCAATTTCTTTGAAATCATTTCGGAAAAGGCTAGGAAAGCAACAGATAGGGAATCTGCCACCTGGGCGACTGCCCTAAATGCAGATCAGTATTGATTGATTGATTATTATAACTGAGAGGACTTTTCCTACTTGTGAAATTCACAACCTGACTTTTAGCCCCATTTGTCATACCATTGCCTACTGTCAATCTCACAACATTGAGATCATTTTGCAGTTGCTCACAATCTTGTAACTTATTTATTAGCCTACTCTATACAGAATAACATCCACCAAAAAAAAAAAAAAAAAGTAGCTCTTATTCCACTTCTTTATTCATATAATTTATATATAAGAAAACATAAAGGTACAATTACTGCTTTGAGGAATTTCCCTCTTAATTATTACAGGGTCAGGTAAACTTCGCTTACTCTAATTGTCTGAGTATTATTTTGTGAAAATATAGCCACCCATTCAGTCAATCTTTTGTCTAATCCAATTGCACTTATTTTTGCCAGTAGTCTCTCATGATCTACCCTATCAAATGCCTTAGACAGGTCAGTTGTGATACAGTCCATTTGACCTCCTGAATCCAAGATATCTGCTATGTCTTGCTGGAATCCTACTAATTTTGCAAACATGTCTAATATACTGTAATCAGAAAGAATACTTTCCCTAAGCATACATGCAATGCATATCAAACTGATTGGCCTGTAATTTTCAGCTTTATGTATATCACACTTTCCTTTATACACAGGGGCTACTATAGCAACTCTCCATTCATTTAGTATAGCTCCTTCATGCAAACAATTATCAGTTAAGTACTTCAGATATGGTACTATATCCCAACCAATTGTCTTTAGTATATCCCCAATCTTATCAATTCCAGCTGCTTTTCTAGTTTTCATCTTTTGTAATTTATTTTAAATGTCATTATAGGTAAATTTTAATATTTCTTTAGTATTAATCACATCTTCTATCTGGACATTATTCTTGTATCCATGGTGTGCACTTGGAAATTGTGTTGTGAAACTTGATGCAGATAACTCGTACCTTATTAACGAAGCCTCAGTTTAAACAGAAATGCTGAAATTTTAACTAAATATGACCTGATATCACTAAAATGAGCAAAATATAACCAAACCAATAAAAATGGCCATGATATGCATATGTATAAAACATCAAATTGCTTTTAACTGGGTCAGGGGCCAGTCATTTACTTTTTTTTTCTCACATTTCAGATAAAATGATCCCAGGAAAGAAATATTACTTACTTCCTTAACTTCCAAAACTGCTTAACTCTTAAAACAACTTCCAAAACTTTTATAACTATACCTGCTTAACTCTTGAAACTATAGATGTTTAACAATAAGGTACTCGTATTTTCAATACATAACATCGGATTTCCTGTAGAGAGGCAGAATAAGCACATTAGTCAACCAATATTGTTAAATACATATTACTGCACATACCTTTAATGTGCTTGTAGGGCAAATAACATACATACTCAACGTAAAAGAAAACCCCACGAAAATAGCCTACTACAGAGGTGAGATTAGATTCGTGGATCGTGAGCTTGTGAACAGGAGAGCTTGCTAATTGTATTGTCCATTTTTTGTAGGTCATGTGCTGGTCTTGAAACATCTTGAAATATTCAAATTCCATTATCTTGGAATATGCTGGGAGTTGCGCATTGCAATTTGAATTGGTGAAAGTTATCACCATGTTTTGTATTGAATATTGAAAATGGATCAAAATGAGTTGGGGACGCAATGACAAGGTCTCCTTGTAAGTAGGAAATGTTGAAGGATTGATTTATTGTTGTTTGTATATTTATCTTTGTTTTGTCTCTTTCAGATTAAGAATGTCTGGCCAGTGGATTGGTTTTACAGTGTCTGTGAATTGTGGGGAAACACTGGGAACTTACCAAGGCCAAATAATTCATGTTGATTCTAGTGGTCAGACTATAACTTTGAAGAAAGCCTTTAGAAACGGAATCCCAGATCCCTCTCAGGAGGTTGTACTCTGGTATGTAAATGAATTAATTATTGCTTTCTTATTTTTGCTCTGAAACTATGTTTATTTTATCAGTTTAGACTGCATAAGAAATAAATTAGATCATACCAATGGTTCCTCACATTCTACTCAGTATAATTAAAATAGCTTTTATTAATTTATTCTTCATTGATTCTTCTTGAGGCATAGAAGTTGAGAGCATTGCAAAAGCTTGTTTATTGAGCAGAAAGGAAATCAAATTTTGTTTTATTGTGATCCTAATTTTGCCTGAAATGGTATCTTTTGTTCTTAAATTCAAAACCGCTATAAATGAGATACATTTTTTTAGACATTGAAAGTGGCAGGAAAAAGAAAAGTAGCTTTTGTCTTACAGGCTTTTTACCAGGTTTACTCATTCTTTTGTACCAGCTGTATACAATTCATATTTTATTATATTTTGCATCACTCTTTTTCCCTGTTGAAATTTTGTTATGGTCGTATGGTCTTGAGTGTTAAATATGAACGTTACAATTTTTTTCTCTATTTCATTTTTGCTGTCTAGATTAGTGGTTTCCAATTATGTAATAGCTGTAGATTCATTTTGTTTTTAAATGAACCAGACTACCAGCTCGTACTTTGGTTCTGGTGTAGTATTAGGAGTGGTGGTTTGGTAGGAATGTATATTACAAGAAATAAATCATTTCATGAAATGATGAAGATGATTATTGAGCAAAGAGCTTCTCATCTAGAACTCTTAAACATTTTGTACTTCTGTTGAAACATCAATATGACTGTTAAGTTTTGATCAGGTGTCCGTTTTTACCAATGTGGCACTCAGAGCTATGAATGTTCATCTCGCTGAAGTCTTTCTGGCTGATGCTAAGGTCATTGTTTATAAACCACATCCTTCCAAAGAGGTGACAAATATTGTAAATGAAGTGATGGAATTGCGTTTGTAGCTCCTTAAATCCGATCATTGTCAGTTCTTACTACACTGTTGACTAAGGCACAAATTTTCCTGTTTGATAACCATTGGTGACCAAGAATTGAAACAGGCAACAAGATTTAATATTTAGCTCTTTGCTAATGATGACAGTGGATGGCAGTGATTTCTTGCTCATTTAAGTTTCTTATACTGTTTTCCGATATTAGAAATCTTGTTTCCAGTTCTGGTATTTAGAAATGCTTTAGTCTTTTCGTAGCGGTACTTTTTACAATTTCAGTGTATCAATGAAATCTAGAATTGAGTTTTAGAAAAAGAAAAAAAGTAATATTCTCTCATTTTATGAAAGAGTTAATATAAATGAAATCAGTGATAGCCAGGCTGTATTCCATGTGTAATTGTCTCTCTGAAACAGAGTGAGAGATGAATCTGCCTGAAGTGCTAAAGTATGTACAGTATTTTAAGATTTTTATTTCATAGTAATAATTTAGTATGTCATTATATATGTACATTTCTGTATAGACGAAACTAAATAAGAAAGAGGAATAATATTTTGCAACTTGTATTTGCAAGGAATAAACTTATGGCTACTGGAGTATTTGGAGTGGCTGCTGTCATCTGACATTGAAATTCGTTTCCTGCTGCAGACAATGCTACACAAGTCCACCAAATTTTAGTGCTGTGTGAATGACTCTTTGTCCTGTGGCTACACAAAGAAATGCTGCTAGAGTTCCTATAGCATCTCTGTATTACCCACGGAAATATCCAATTCACAAAGGAATGGGAAGAGGATGGAGAAAACTCTTGTTTTTAGACATGCTTGTGATGGGGGAAACCTATTACCTAACGAATCCACAAAATGTAACTGTACTGGAATCCTGCATATACTGACTGCTATCTGAATGGCAAGTTCCTGTCATTACGATCATGCTCATATTCAAGTAGTTATACTTGGTTAAAGATCCTCAGGACCATCCTCTGTCTAGTGCAGACATACTCCATAATCCCTGTTCGTGTGGTGTGGTTTAAATCGGGCAATGCCGAACACCAGATTGAGGAAACATTAGTGTGTATTTGCAAGGAGTAGCTGACAAGTCATACTGTATTTTAAAAATAAACATTACTTGAATATTGTGTTACATAATCGCTAACTTTTCTTGTATAAGTTAAACCCACCTCTGTCAGTTTTCTCTCGTATTTGCACAAAAACACTCGTTCTACTACTATTTCAATATGTTTTGTTTTATTGTTTAGTCAGATTGTGAAATTTATTATTATTTTATGAAATACTTCCTCTCATGCAGAGGCTGCCTTGTGACAAAGTATACTTTTACATTTATTTTTAGAAGAGAAAATAATAGATATACTGTACTTGAGAAATGTTGAAGGTAACCTAATTGTAACAGTGATTTCTTAGAATTATCAGTGAGCCCCTTAAGGCTATGATGGCAATCTCCCGTAACGTAACTGGCAGACATCTTTTTCCAGAAATTAGCAGCAAAAGCGGGAATCGTTCCCCTTGCTCCAATCATTAGACCTACTATGTCGATTTCCTCTATCTGATATTTCTCCCTGTAGTAAGGAATTGTTAGTAAGTAAATATTCCTTTTCTCTAGGTTAACATCTGAGGGCTGCGACTTATGGCTTTCAAAGCGAATTGTGGGGTCGATGATGTAACCTCTCTTCTTATTCTTGAAAGCAATGATGTCAATCCTTCTGTGGCTTCCGTTGTCCGCCAAGCCATGAACCTCTTCAAATACCTGGAAACCATGGTCTTTTAGCGTTGCCGCAATTAACGAGCAGATGTTATGATCACGTGTATTCCTTAAAAGTTCACCATGAGGACAAGATATCAAAACATGTGCAAGAGTTTCAATCTCCTTGAGGCAGCGCCTACAAAGGGAATCGTTTTGAGATCTTCCTGGTACCGATCTAACTGCTGAAATGTTTGCTGTCATCTTAATTGCTTCACACAATTCACTACATGATAAGCCTTGATGGTCTCGAATCCAGGAGTTGGCAGGAGTATATCCATTGTACAAACATACACCTCTTCCTTTCTGCTGCAAGTTACCCCACTCGCTGAATGCTCTTTCTCTCAGTACTCTTCTCACTTTCCTGGCATCTGTTATTTCTAGGCGTGGATGTAGCAAATTGTCAGATGGAGGGACATTGAGGGATTGTAGTGAGAGTTATTTCTTCTTTCAGCTTTCTTGTAGCATGGATGTATTCATCACCTGAGCTTAATAGTACCTTACAGATGTTAATGTGCTGAAGATGAGCTTCCCAAGTGGCGCAGAAGAGTCCCAATCCCTGTTATTTTTTCTCAGTGTAGACCATTCCATTAGGAATGTCTGCAGGTATTTGAAGAATTTTCTTAACAGCACTTCGAATTAGTATGTCTGTATCAGCAAGGAACTTTTTCGGAATCTTCTCTGGCTTGATTGTTTGGAAAGGGTATATGAGAGATGGGCATATAACTGTGTTTATTACTTTAAATTTCTGGTCAGCCTGTAATAGTGGAGAAGAAACCAATTTCTCCATTTTATTCTGTAATTTTTAAGCTCCTGCGTAGGTTGAAAAATTATTTCATTTGAAAAGTTAACTCCCAGATAGCGGATTGTTTCCCCACGTCGCAAACTCTATATATCATAGCTCTTAAATTCAGCTGGGTCTTCGATTAACTTTCCGCGTTCGATGCAGATTGCCGTAGATTTCATTGGGTTGATATAAAGCCCTATTTCATGAAATCTCCTTGTGACTATTTTCGAGAGCTCAAGTGCTGCTGTTCGACTATTTCGTATGACAACCAAGTCATCAGCGAAACCCATAATCGTTAAACGTGGAAAATGTGGTACTAAAGAAAATCCATAGTTGCTTGTGAGAGTCTTCAGTTAGTTCGTTTAAAATATGATCTGTCGCTAGATTGTAGAGACAGGGAGAAAGACGTGAGCCCTGAATAACACCCCTTTTTAGGCTTAAGGTGGCTGTCTTTCCAGTTACAGTTTCTATTTTTGTAGTGTTTCCCGTCTGGAGATTAACTATTAGTTCCTTTAATTTCTCAGGTATTCCTAATGACCTCAAGGTCTCATGTAAATGAAGGTGCCCAATGTTGTCAAACGCCTTTCTGACATCTAGAAAAATCACTGTTAGATCAGTTTTGTTCTGTTTCGCGGAATTTAAAACCGAATCGAGTGTAGAAGTATTGATATGTGTACCGGTTGAAGATATAAATCCCCGTTGTTGTGGATTAAAAGCAATGTATTCTCTCAGGCGTTTATCAAGAGCTCGCTCAATTACTCTCCTAACAACAGAAAATATTGTGATTGGTCTCCAGTTTGCAATGTCATCAGGGACACCTCCCTTGTGTATAAGAACGGTTCTTGCCTTTCTAAAACACGGTGTTACCTGTCCTGTTTGAAGCATACGAGTGGCTATTGTGGCAATTATCTCGGAAGCAATGTCACTTTTAATAGCTCTAACGATGACGTAATCGGGTCCAGGTGAAGTGTCCACCGCAATTCTACTTGTTGAAAGCTGTATTTCATCTTTAGATATAACATCATTAAACGTATCATTGTAAACCGTTTGTGTAGCTTCACTCACTTTTGGGGGATAATTTTCTCTCACTGAATTCTTTTCATGTCCTAATATTTCATGGAAATAGCCATATACATGTTGAGAATTAATCAGACATCTTTCATTGTTTTCATGAAGGACAGTTCTAACTGCTTTCCTACGTTGATTGTGGAACTGAAATTGAGTTAACTGATATAAATACTTCGTCTTTTTTCTCTATCCCTATTAGCGGACCTTTGCGGATTTGAACTTTGTTTATATCCTTTTTCCGTATTAATATACGATTTCTTTTTACGTGCCTCGTAAAATTTCCTTGCTGGGTGTTTAGGCCCAGGCAAAAAGTCAATTGCAGTGGACAGAAACTTTAGAAAGTCTTCTACAAATAAGAAAAATTTAGAATCATTGATTTCACCTTGTACCTTTTTCCTCCATAACACCATTTGCTCTTGGTAGTACGAGTTGTGTGTGTTTTGTTGTTTTATTTCTTTTCTAGATTCATGCCCTTGTTCTGCAGATGTTCCTAAATTTATTTCAGTACTTACTTGGTGGTTCGATTCCCCAGCTATCTGTCTATTCACTAGCCGTGTTCGGTGTTCATTCGGATGTGCTTTTGAGATATGAATATTGACCCCCCCGAGTGGACTTAAACAGTTGCCCACAATGGTTACACAGAGGGTGAGAGGAATTACTTTTGTCATAAGCTGAAACATTACTTCTGTTTGAATTATCAGTCTCAATGCATGATGTGTCAGCAGAGGTATATAAACTTCGGTTAACCTTACTTACGTGATCACCAGCTGATCATTCAAGTGCTATGGTAACTAAGCACTATAAGTAAATAAACAAATATGGCTTCCGAGACTGAAGATGTATACACATTCAATTTGAAAGTATTATATAAAAAAAAATACTGACGAAAACACAGATAACATAGTATTGTATAAAAATCAATATAAATAACCACAATCACAATCCCATTATGCTGAAGAATACATCACTTAAAAGATTAATCCTATAAAGACCGCATGCAATATCCTTGGCTAATACATTCTCTCTGTTTTTATTTGAAATAGCAGTAAAAATTAATGGATTGGAGGCTACTTCACTGTCATATAGTAATATGTATACTCTTGTGATTTACTGTGGGTTTTTGTTGTTTGAAGTTTGATTATTAGATAATTAAGGGGCCAAGGGCTGAGAACTAGAAGAACTGGATTTTATGAGGGGAGAGATTATGTACAAAGATGACAGTTGTTGATTTGTTGTACTTTTGTACATCCTATAGCTGTTGCTTCCTACACCTACATAAGCCCATCTCTTGATTATCTGTATTTATACAGCTCTCTATTCCATTTACATTACTTATAATAAACCTGTTCGATTCATTTTCTCCTATGTTTGTCTTGTGCTCCTTGTCTTCTACCACTTGTAAATATTCTTCTCATTTCACCTGTCCCTTTTCATTTAAGTTTACCTTGTTTCTCATTATCCTACTCTTCTCGCATCAAGATATGAGCTCGTCAGGGCCTGAGAAGAAAATAGATCTAGATTATTAGGTTTGATGAGGGGCAAACCCTCTGATGAAGATTGCAGTGCTTGAAGTTGTGGAGTTAGTTCTTATTATTTTATGTTTATTCTCATCTCATTTTTCTCTTTCTTCCTCTGTTTACACTAGCCTGTCATTGTGTTTATCTTTGTGTTTCTATCTTCTAGCTTCCTGTCTTAGATGATTTTCGTAGTAGTAAGTAGTTAAATATTCCATAACATTTATGTTGATGACCAAATTATCTTTTTGTTGATAAAGTGCACGAGATATCCAGAATTTGAAGATAATAGATACAGCCTCAGAGGAAGGATATTCAAAGAATACAGCCAGCACTGTGGCAGTCACAAAACCTGTTGCCAAGCGTCCAAATCGCTCTGTGAGTGAGAGTCTTGCTGCAGTAAGGTATTCGCTGAGAGAATCGCCTCGTAAACCTGTAGAAGACCCTGGCCCCCGCACTTCTACCAGTCAGTCACAGTTAGGTGAGTATTCTGCTCTTTCACTGCACAGTTATAAATATTTGCTGTTAGTTATTCTGTAACTAGGCCTGTGTGTAAGAATTTTACTTCTCATGTGAAATTCTCATATTTATTCTATGCAACTTCAAACCTTTGGAATGTTACAGTAGGTGAAGGAAACCGTACTCCTAGTAAGAAAGACAGACAAAGACATAAATGGTCTGAGAAGGATGAGGCATGTTTTGGAACTCCAATAGACAATATAATTCATCATGAGTTTGATTTTGAGAAGAATCTTGCTCTGTTCAACAAACAGGTATGCTGTTGTTTGACCTCAGATTTTTTTAGGTGAATCTCTGTTTAGTTTCTTCATGAGATAGTGAAAAATAAGAATACCGTAGGTGTTAATGATTAATGTCAGAAATGCTTGAAACCTTTTTATAGTGCCTAACGTGACACAAAATAGGGTTAGCACCTATTTTTGACTTGCCAAAACTGAACTTTTCTCAAACTACTCATGCTCTTTAGAATTACAATTTGTTTTAATGCTTTTTAAAATTATTTTTTTACACTTCGCTTTATGTCGCCTGGGGTGAACATGGGAAACCACGGAAAGCCACCTTCAGGGCTGCCAACAGTGGGGTTCGAACAGACTATCTCCCGAATGCAAACTCACAGTTGTGCGACCCTAACCTCATGGCCAACTCACTCCGTTAATGTTTTTCTTGTTTTTCCTTTTTGCTCATCCTTGCATTTTTAGATGCCTTGTACTTGCACGGAAAGTGCCTGATGCTCTTTAAAACATTGTGGATTGTGGCTTATTGAACGTTCCTATGACGAGAGGAGGAAGTCTCTCGTTTCCATCCACATTTGCAACATAGAACAGTAACTCTATCCTTGTACGATTTCCCTCCATGGCACGTAAGTCCGTTTGGACTCGGCATTAAAAAAATCAATGCAGTTTCATCGGCATTGATAATATTGTTCAGTGCATACAAATTGATGATATGAGCCATACATTCCTGCCAACTGTCAGCATCGCCAGTGTTCACGGATCCTGCTTGTCCGCACACCGCCTGGTACGTGATATTGTGGCATTCCTTAAAACACTGAAGCCACCTGTTTGAATACTGAAACTGCACTCCCATCTTTAACACTGGTTCAATCACATTCCCCTTAATTTTTGCCATCAACGGGGATATTGTTTGCTCGAACATGAAGAATCCACTTGATCAATTCCACTTCCAAACCGGAGTGTCTAGCTCCTCGAATATGCTTTTGCTTTGCAGTATTAGCTCCCTACATTTCTTGAGCTCTATTCTCTCAGTATTTTTATAAATGTTGAAAGCGTGGATGCAGGAATTCCAAATTCTTTTAAAAGTTTGTTTTTTAACCTTTGTTGACCTCCCTTATAATTTGTATCTTCTCGCTTCATGTCTTAGAAGTATACTGACACTTAGCTGTTTTGCAACACCCTAAACTAAACTACAGTAATAAAATATAACAACTATGAAGTACGTAACTGTACACTAAAACGTAAGTAAAATGAGTAACTGCAATAATACCAAAGAATTACAATTTCACTAGAACTTAGCAAACCTGAAACACACTGCAAACACACCAAAGCGAGTGAAAGTATCGAAAGCTACCCCTACACTTTCTGAAACACACATTCTATCGTGATGTGGAGAAATTTTTTGTTTAAATTACTCTGTAAAATAGTATTTTAAAAAATTAGACAATTTTGAATTGAAAGTCTGTATTTCGGTAATGGGACTGACATTGTTTTTTGAATGATGAATTATCTGTATTTTGAATAAAACAATTGAAATAAGGTGAAAACCTTACCTTACATTTCCAGGAACGAGAAGTTCTCAAATTGGGTGGGATTTTGAATTATCGAGGTTCTGCCATATCGTCAGACCAACCATTTCCCATTTCTGTATTCTGCAATAGGAATTTGGATACTCTACCAAATGATAAACGACCAAATTCTTAAAGTTATTCATGACAGGTGGTGGTGATTGTTTTAAGAGGAAGTACAACTAGGCAACCATCCTCTGTATAACACCTTTGTAAAATTTTTAAATGCTATTTGTTCAGGGCATCAACCTATGGAGATCTTTTGCCCCTACTTGCACCATGTGATTTGAACCTGTGTGTAATTGGAATGGAGGAAGTCTAGAGTGTTGAATGTGAGGAAAGGAATGTTAAGGACAACACAAACACCCAGTTCCCAGGCTAGGGATATTAATCATTTACAATTAAAAACCCGTAATCCAGCTGGGAATTGAACCCAGGGCCGCCGGGTGACAGGCGGGCGCGTTGCCCCCTACACCACGGGGCCGGACTCTGTATAACACTAATTGGAGAGAAAAATGGAAGGGATCGAACAACACTTCGGAAAATGAAGGTATCGGCCAAAGAAAGACAAGGGCCACAAAGGGCATGAAAATGAAAGACTCCCTAGGCCTCGTGTGCTCTAATACCATCAGGGTCGGAAGAGAACAAGAGTTGACCAAGGAAGGTCAGATAGGATAGATGAAAGTGAGGAGCCTGGTACAAGTGGAAGCAATGCCAGGACTCAGCTCAGGGCTTTGTTCATGACGTGTCGTATATATATTTGACTTATGGTGGGGAAATAATCTTCCGTCATTTTTGCAACAAGTAGGTAAGAATTGCGTCTGATTGCAGTAGTAGCCTGAAATGCATTGCATATGAATTAGATTGTTTTCTTTGGCAATTAAACCTTTGAATACCTTACTTAAGGGGCTAAGTGCCAAAATTAAGTTCCTGAGATAATTAAAAAACTTCCTTAATCAGTGCAATTCTTTATTTCAAATGTTGAATTATTTTTAATATATTGTTTACATGTTTGAAATGTTCCTATAAAATTACAGGGGCTGTAAATGTAGCCTTTCAGTCTACTATGACATGGTGAAAGTAAAAAATTAGGAAAGAGTTAAGTGTCTAATGTATTTTCCTTACAAAGGAAAAACTCAAAATTATGTTCCATACTTTCACATAATACAACAGTCTACAAAAAGATTTGAAAATGATACTACATTTAGGTCTGATATCATTTTACTGATTTGGGAATATCAATTTTAGTTTTAAAAATGTCTGTTAATATCATTATGTATCCATTATTTGAATGATTGAATTTTTACAGCATATCAGAATACAAATTCCTGTAAAATGCTTGGTGCTCTTCCTCAGGTAAATATTCTATCATGGGCATAAGACATAGTGTCTGCATTCTGGAAGGTCAGGGAAATCTTCCCCAATGATGGATTTGAGGGGATAATTTTAGGCTCCAGTCTTGTGTAACCCAGGCTATTGTAGCATTTCTTTTTCAGGTATTTTTTCAAAAGAAGTGCGTAACAGTTCTAAAAAGTTTGTTGTGCCCTTGTGTCATTTCATTCAACTATTTTTATGTTATTTTTTATTTCAGTTCTAGGATGCTTTCTTGAAACTCATGACAATGGCTAACAAGCAGTGTACATTTAATAAACTTTGGCTAGACAGTAAAGTGTTTCCCGAACTGAATAGCTGGTTGGACATGTTGGTAAATGATGAAATGTAAAGTGTGTTGTAAATCATTCAAACTTAGCAATATGGGTAAACAAGCAGTCACTTATCATGCTAAAAGGACCTACTCATATAAAATATATGAAAGCGAAGTCTTCCCAGCCATCAATGTCCTTCTTTGCAAATAATACCGCTACACCATCTCCACTTGAAGATACACAGCCAAGTGTTAGCCCTACATCCATAGCTACAAAGGAATTGGCATTGCCGGGAACAAGTCAAACAGTTTAAAGATTTTCAGTGTGAATAAAAATGATGTTATATCGGCTGAAACCATATGGGCTCTCCAGGTTGTCACTGTTTCTCAACTCTTGTGATGGAACCCCCGCAGCATAAAAACAATGTTCCCAGACAGTAAAATTGCTGAAAACTTCACTATGGGCAAGACTAAGGCTTCCTCTGTTATAAATAATGGATTAGCACCATATTTTAAAGAAAGTTTGCATAATGACTTAAACAGTGCTGTGACTACGTTGTTTGTTTTGATGAATCATTTGACAAATTTGTCCAAAGAGGACAAATTGACTTGTGTGTAAGGTTTAGGGATGTAAATCTTCAAAAAGTTGCTACAAGGTATTGGAAAAGTATTTTTAGACAGGGCAACTGCAGATCACTTGTTAGATGTGTTTATACAAGGGCTCTCCTTACCTTTAGGCAGTATTTCGAAAGTCTCAATGGATGGGCCGAATATTAACCTCGGTGGTTTTTTTTTTTTTTAAAGTAACTTGAAAATCATTTGCAAGTGCTAAACCCCAAGGCCAGATCTCTTCTTGGTATAGGCATATGCAGTTTGCCTACAGTGAATTGAGCCATGGAAACTGGGATCTCCAAAATTGACTGAGACCTTTTTAATTTTTTCAGATGTCTGCATAATCTTTTCAAAGATAGCCCTGCTCGACGTGTTACATATACAAACAAGCACCGCATTTCCTTAAAAGTTCACTGCAATAAGATGGTTGGAAAATGGAATCTGTGTTGATCAATTATGGTCACATTGACAAATCTGTGAAAGAGTACACTGAAAACAAGGAACAAAAAAAACCTTCAGTGCCTTAAAGAAGCTGTGAAGAATCCACTACTAAAGACAAAATTAAGTGCTTTTAGAAGTATTTTGTGAGATGTTGAACCTTTCCTCAGAAGATTTCAAAATCAGAAACCTATGGTGCCTATGACTGATTTGTCTTCGAATTTGAAAACTGTTTTGAATATAGACCTGGACTGATCAGAATTCATTATATTCACCTACATTAGAAACACAAGTTAATTGCTTTTGATCTCAAGAGTGCTTTAAATCCACATGAAATAGTATTAGATTGCTGTGGTAAAATTATTTTATTTTCATATTTGAATTACTCTATTAATAAGGTAGTTGTACTGTGTTCCTTGGAAATAAGATAAAGGTATATGTTAGGCCTACATGTTACCTTTAAACAGTTTGTATTTATATATATATGAAGGGTACACGGGAAAAAAGGTGCATGTCGTATTTTCTACAAACTGAGATAATTAAGTTTGAAAGTTTCAACCTTTAATACTGTCTACAATAATACATTTACATAAAGTATTATATTATGTAATATTAGCCTAATGTATTGGTACTGTAAATAGACAATAATGAAAAAGTTTTATAATTGAAAAAAAAATAATGGAAAATGATGTAAATACACATTTGTCATGAAAATGAAGGGAAATGTCAGTCTTATGAACACATTATCACGGAAATAGAGGGGAATGTCAGTTTTAACAAAACCTACCAAATAACCTGTCAATTAATAGTGAGGAAGTCTATCAATGAATGATCTTCCCTCTGGACCACAACATGATCTAAGGACGCGCCGATCAGAAAATTTTGCTGCATGCATTGGATGTAAACCAGAAATAGAAATAAATTACAAATTTTAAATCTCAATATTGCCAGCATGTTTGCGAATGTAGAGCAACTTCATGTACATTAACTCTTGCACTTACGTTCATAAGATGCCTCTGGAAGAACAAACTCACTAACTGGTGTTTCTGGGAAGTGTGGAGTTGATTTTGGAGCATTTACAACAGGTCGTTCCCAGTGGCCATTGTAACTATATTCCATAAATCGTGGATGCTCAATGGAGATGACAAGTTCTCTTATAGGTCTTGTTTTAAAAGGGCAAACTTTTCTGTACAAGGGAATAAAAAACTTGGTCAACTGACGAATCATTGATCAACTTCGATTACATGGAAAGGGAAGGGCATATTTCTGGCACTCCTAAAATGATCCGCCCAGTCTTCTGGCATTTCAGCTGCAAATTTCTGATTAATTAGTGCCATGTTTCTATCGCACTCTAAGTATGAGTGCCCACGAATTGGAACTACTATTTTCACGGAATCGAGGCGTTTGTTATGATGTACTACAAAGTGGAGAAATTTGAAAACAGTCCAGTTCTTGTTCTGTCCACATGCAGAATCACAGAAGATTCTCAAGTGTTTTATCTCGTTCCCAAGTTCACAAAATATAAAGTGATGAAACATAGAACACACTTCATCTGCTGCCTTATGTGCAACTGTCTCTGGGTATGTATAGAATACCGAGTGTCCAGTAGACAAAACATGTATATTGAAGGAGAACAGTGACAGCTGTCTACGGTAATACATGTCGTTAGTGGGTAAATTAGGTATGCATAAATTCTTTTGGAAATCCATCACTGTTGCTTCTCTATCAAAATCTTTCTTGGAAGTGAGCCTTGCAAGTCGTTTACATATATAAAACTGTTCAGCTTTTTTAAGGTGCAATATGTTTTTAATGCCTAAGTTATATAATTGAGCTTCCTTACGCTCAGCACAATCTTTGTTAAGTGATCCTATTTGTGACATTCTAAGTTTAACCTCAGCTGAATAAGTGTCGCATGTACTGCACGTATCCGTGCAAGGATATCTAAAATGTTTAATTTGGTACAGATTATTTTTTGGTAAGTTTCATACGCACAGGACTATTGGGATTCTTATCCATAAACATAGCATGCATTCTTAACTGATAAGCTATCTGGCAAGTACACTTTTCGTGAATCATGGAGACTATAATGGCTCTGCCTTCCTCTAAAAGACTTTGTGATCCTCAATAGAACGCAGTATTAATTCTGAATGCTGCTTTGGTCGATTTGTATGTTTTCCGCGTCTGTCAACCTGGGGTGCACCAACCTTTAGATTTTTTTTGTATGGTCTCTAGCCATTTCTTAGAAATACCAAAGATGGACAGAAATGCTTTGTAACATACATTTCTTTCAACCATATTCCCAACTACTGGGATTCTAACCTTGTACTTGTAACTCTAATCATGAAACTGTGCTTCCAACTCGGTTTTCTAGACCTCCTTTGAGCAACTGGCTTAATGTCTATTAGACCAGATGAGCAACTACTCTGTTCGTTTCTAGTACTGAGCAGATTATAGTCATGAAGAAGTCTTTTTCTGTTGTCCTCAGAAATGTTTGTAAAACACTGCAGCCTATTGTAATGAGTCTTTCCCTTGTTCATGAGATTGTACCTTAAGTTTTTTTGTTGCCTCACTTGACCGAAACTAGGTCTCTTCTTGGTTGATGCCATCCTTGTGTTACCATTCTCTTCTTCAGACAGAGTATGCAAACTGCGCGATAAATAAGTCACGAACAACTACCACACGGTAAGATGAAACAACTATCAACTCAACATCGTGTGAAACAGTGCTTTGCAAGTGATAAATATCATTATTGTATGTATTGAAGATACTATTTGTAAGATGCTGAAGTGTTTATTGTGTCACCTATTCAATACATTTAAATTTTTTAAAAATTTTAGGAATTTATTACCATTTCTATTTGAGACATGTTTCACCCTTCTTTTTTTCTTCTTTTGCTTTACGTCGCACCGACACAGATATGTCTTACGGCGACGATGGGATAGGAAAGGCCTAGGAAGTGGAAGGAAGCGACCATGGCCTTAATTAAGGTACAGCCCCGGCATTTGCCTGGTGTGAAAATGGGAAACCACGGAAAACCATCTTCAGGGCTGCCGACAGTGGGGCTCGAACCCACGATCTCCCGATTACTGGATACTGGCCGCAATTAAGGGACTCCAGCTATCGAGCTCGGTCACACCCTTCTTTGAGGGCATCATCAGTCATAGTACCACCTCAAGGCATAAATCAGGTGCCTGATTAGTAATTAAAAAGTAAATGCTAAGATACAAACTAAACATATTACAATGGAAAAAAACAGAAAACAAAGCAATGTTCAGTGATGATACAGATAAACAATATATGTTTATAAACACAGTAGTCGGCACCAAAGCGTAAAATCACAGGGTATTTTAGCAGTGTCCAGCAGTGGTGGTCCCAAGAATAATAGACGCTAATCTATAGAAAATCACAGGAAATTATAAAATTTATACATATATTTACATGAAAGCAGTTTTGGGGAGAAAGGGTCTGGTGTCAATGTTCATAACACTAATTACTGCTGTTGGTTGAACGATCACAGTTTGACAGGGTAATTATACAGTAATTTTACAATATTCCATTGAAAGGTGGGAAGTTACGGGTTTATAATACATATTTACAAAAGAGCAGCTTGGGCAGAAACAATACAAAATATCTGGCACGAAGTGCGTCTCGTTGTTTCAGCCGTTGGTTGAGGATTGCAGCATTAACACTATACAGTAATATGCAGAGTGGTCTAACCTCAGTTCATAACCGTTGGGGGCTGGGAATAATATTCCACCGTTTTTTCAAGAATGTCATATGAGGTTCTATAGATGTAGTCATATTGGAAGTTGTCTGGTTGAAGTCCCGGATCCAGAATATGGCTCCAGAAGCATGGCATGGAAGGAAACTCTTTGGGTGTCGTGGCGCTTATGTATAAATTTAGTGTAGTCAATACGAAAGGTCGTTGAGTATGCGGTGCATTGTGAATGGCAACAATGACAGCAGTTATTTGTTGATAATTGTATATTCAGGGAATATGTTGCGGGGTTATAATCTTTCACTTTTAGAGTACTGTTAACTGCATGAAAACTTGAATACTATGTGAAAATATCAATGTGAGAATGCTGGTGAGACTTTAAACTGATATTATGCCGTAAATGAAAACATGAAAGACATCGGCATGAAGTTTTTGTTTTGTGATGCTGGCCTAGTGAAATAGAATGGAGCTGTTTGTGGTATAATCCGCGGTGGACGGATTAAATGTAAAAATACACGACTACAGAGTCGGAGTGTCATAGCTAGGACAGGATATCTTCTTTACAGTTTGTAAAGTGGAGCCGTAGTGGCACGCCATGTTGATGCCAGTGTGTGCTGGATTCTAGTGTATAGTTCAAAGTTGTGTTGGATGGAGTGGAGGTTATCCGACGTGTCGCTGAGAAGCTACTTGTTGGTGAGTATTGACTGACTATGAAGGAGGCTCAGCCGGTATGCCAGATATTAGCTATGATGCTCGGACTCTGTAGTAGTCTATTTTTACATTTAATTCCTCCACCGCGGATTATACCACAAGCAGCTCCATTTTATTTCACTAGGCCAGCATCACAAAACAAAAACTTCATGCCGATGTCTTTCATGTTTTCATTTACGGCATATCAGTTTAAAGTCTCACCAGCATTCTCACATTGATATTTTCACATAGTATTCAAGTTATCATGCAGTTAACAGTACTCTAAAAGTGAAAGATTATAACCCTGCAACATATTCCCTGAAAATACAATTATCAACAAGTAACTGCTGTCATTGTTGCCATTCACAGTGCACCGCATACTCAACGACCTTTCGTATTGACTACACTAAATTTATACCTAAGCGTCACGACACCCAAAGAGTTTCCTTCCATGCCAACCAAATTCACCGTGCTTCTGGAGCCATATTCTGAACCCGGGACTTCAACCAGACAACTTCCAATATGACTACATCTATTGAACCTCATATGACATTCTTGAAAAAATGGTGGAATATTATTCCCAGCCCCCAACGGTTATGAACTGAGGTTAGACCACTCTGCATAGTACTGTATAGTGTTAATGCTGCAATCCTCAACCAACGGCTGAAACAACGAGACTCACTTCGTGCCAGATATTTTGTATCTTTTCTCCCCTAGCTGCTCTTTTGTAAATGTGTATTATAAGCCTGTAATTTCCCACCTTTCAATGGAATAGTGTAAACTTACTGTATAATTACCCTGTCAAACTGTGATCGTTCAACCAACGGCAGTAATTAGTTTTATGAACATTGACGCCAGACCCTTTCTCCCCAAACTGCTTTCATGTAAATATATGTATAAACTTTATAATTTCCTGTGATTTTCTATAGATTAGCGTCAATTATTCTTGGGACCACCACTGCTGGACACTGCTAAAATACCCTGTGATTTTACGCTTTGGTGCCGACTACTGTGTCTATAAACATTTATTGTTTATCTGTATCATCACTGAACATTGCTTTGTTTTCTGGTTTTTTTCCAATGTAATATATTTAATCGAAACAGTCTTTCAACGTATTAGGTCGTGTTACGTACATGTAGTACGTGTTGAAGAGATGTTAAGTACAGAACACATGTTAACAACCTCCCGATTTCGCGTCGGTTGCTCTACCAATTGAGCTATGTTAACACGTACTACATGTACGTAACACGACCTAATACGTTGAAAGTCTGTTTCGATTACAATGCGGTCGTGAAAATTCAATATTCATTGACATGCCCCACAACGGGCGACTTAAACGCACTCTACAGTGTGCTAGCAGCAGTGCCAGACCTGTAGCTCAAATCCTTTCAAACAGAACAAAGATGGCCTGGGCCACCATAGCTCAATTGGTAGAGCAACCGACGCGAAATCGGGAGGTTGTGGGTTCGGATCCCACTGGTGTCCGGCTGGCCATTTTTGTTCTGTACTTAACATCTCTTCAACACGTACTACATGTACGTAACACGACCTAATACGTTGAAAGTCTGTTTCGATTACAATGCGGTCGTGAAAATTCAATATTCAGTAATATATTTAGTTTGAATCGTAGCATTTACTTTTTAATTACTAATCAGGTACCTGATTTATGCCTTGAGGTGGTACTATGACTGATGATGCCCTCCTTTGAGGGCGAAACATGTCTCAAATAGAAATTGTAATAAATTCCAAAAAAAAAAAAAAAAATTTAAATGTATTGAATAGGTGACACAATAAACCCTTCAGCATCCTACATAAAACAGTGCTGCCACATACCAAACTGACATTCCCCCTTTGTTCCTTTTTCTGTGGTGTCATTCCCCTTTCATCTATTGAACATGTATTCTTAAACTTGTTATATTTCCATGACTATTCTCTTCACTTGGTTGGGCATTGTCTTAAACTATTCTCCTAACCATAAAGTATATATGGGTAGTGTTAATTCATTTTTAGTTTTACAATGACATTCCCCTTTTTTCCTGTGTACTCTTCATATATAAAGGGCCCTTCAGTTTGTTTTTCCATAAATAATTGAAAAAGAAGGAAGTGAAGATTGAATTAGGCCAGCTATGGGAATGGTGGAGGCTAGAATTTATTTTTTGTTCCTTGTAAAACGTGCTGTTCAGCGATTTATCTCGTTGCTCAATTTTCGTGGGTCAGGAAAATTCTTAGGTCAGGGAAAGTCAAGGAAACTTGAGAGAAAATTTCTGTGGACACTATGAGATCACGTTTCTTTTCTGTTGTTACTCGCTTAGACAAACCACTTAGGTGAAACTCAACCTTTCTGAAGTCCTCTGCAGTAACCCCCTTTTTGAGAACTGAAATCTGTTTCCATTCACTGATCCCTTTAAATGTATCTCTGATAAAAACCATGCTAGGAGACTTGGAGGTTGCATATATCCACACTGCAGAAGTAATGTTCAGTTTCTTAGTGGTACTAAAACTTATCAACTACCACCTGAAAATAAAGTCGCCTTCCATTTCAAGGACGGTAAAAGGATTGCTGAGCTTGGCACGCTTTACAACATTGTGCAGACCTTCGGGGATGTAACTTTTCACAAGACTTTCTTATTTCTATTAGGGCAAAATCGCTATCACATGCATGAAACTATGTTCACTCACAAGAAATGTATGATCTATTAGATTAAATACCTTGTTAGTAGAAATACATACAAGAAAATTAGCAGCCTGTTCTTATTCTGACCAATGCACTTGTCACTCCAGAGGGTCAAATTCATTTTATGAATGAAGTCCACGTCCACTACTTTTAAGACACACGGTGCAATTTCATTGCCGCCTCTCCTTGCAATGCCCTCTTGCCACATACACATATAAGAGGATCCAGTATCACAAAAATGAAAGCTAAAATTATAACAACTAAGCTATTGTTTGTAAAACATTTCTGAATGAGTCAATGTTGGGAGAAATAGCACCTACTGTAGGTCAAATGATGCACATCTCAAATCACTTCCAGCCTCTTGAGCTTTGTTTGCATTATTCTTAATTTCTATGTATGCTTTTTGGACTTTTCTCTGAAGTTCAAGGTCTATCATAACTGCCTTGTTATTCGGTGACCTTTCAAGATGCACTTGGTTCTGAAATTTATCACACTTTTTATAGGTGTCACTCCTCAATCTACGAAATTTCAAATCTGGAAATTCTTCAAGAAAAAACTTCCAATACGTGTAGGTTACATTGTTATCATCATCATTAAATGCTTTTACAAGAAGGTTCTAATTCAAATCTGAACTCCACGAACCTGGGAGAGGTGATACTCCCATGTGGCGCGTCCCAGGTGGCGGATAGGGGGGTCCTAACCGGCTTGCCGGCGGACTTGAGGGAAATAAAATACCTCTCGTGGACCAAACACACTACCCCCTGCGGGTGGGGGACGCACATGTACACCCGCGGTATCCCCTGCCTGTCGTAAGAGGCGGCTACAAGGGGCGACCAAGGGATGATTGAATTAGAACCATGAAACTACTCTGGATTCGTACCATCACGCGGGGAACACCATGGGTTGCATGTACTTGCGAGTAGTATCACTAAATTGGTATGAAATAGGTTTGTGATTAGTTGCAGTAAAAAGCCTGGCCTGGTGGATTCCAGTACCTGTGCGTTGTACCCATGTGGGCAACACCGCGGGTCTGGGCATAGCCTGGGAGTTGTACCGCTATATGAGTGGCACCGTGGGTCAGCATTGCCTGTGATTGGTACCCACTATGTGAGGAACACCACGGGATTACCTGCGCCCATGACTAGTACACCTAGGTGAGGAACCTTACAGGTTTGCGTTGGCTATGAGTGGCGCCATTGTGTGAGAAACACCATAGGTCTGCGTTCCCTGTACAAATTCAATACTTGTGAGTATTACCATCTTGTGTGGACCACCGTGAGTCTTCGCTACTTTTGATCAGTACCCCAAAGTGACAAATACCATGGTTCTACTTTACTCGCGACATGTACCATTCTGTGGGGTCTTAGACGTGAATTTAGCACCCCTTCAGACATCAAGCATCATTGTGCTTTATAAATGGTCCCTTGGTCAGTAATACTCTACCTTCTTTTTGAGTCTGATCCACTGTTTTTTTTGTTTTTTTTAGGGTTCATGTCCATCCATTCATTCTTCATGACATTTTTTATTTTATTTTGGTCAGTGGATGAATTTGAATTTTTTGTTATTTCATTTCGTAGCATTAGGGCCGATGATCTCGATGTTAGGCCCCTTTAAACAACAAGCATCATCATCATCATCATCATCAAATCTGAACTTAAATATTGCTTACTGGTTTCTCATCTTAAATAATAGCTGATATCATGTGGAAGTGCCGTTAGGTCTCCTCTTCTTATCATTTGTTTCCATCTTTATATATAAAAATTAAGCCTGCGTATGTTTGTGATCACAAAACTCAAAAAGTATTCAGTCACAATATAGGCTTTTGAGCTTATGCCGTGTCAAGAAAATAAGGTGAAAGTCAAAGGTGAAGGTCGATTGACTTGAAATTTTGACACAACATTCCATTTGAATATGAGCGTGTTTAGGAAATGGTTTGAATGAAATAGGATAGGTAGTTTTTATGGAAGTAATTTAATTAAAAAGCCGCACCAAGATTGAATCGACCTTAATGGACAGACTGTCTTTAGGCAACAACGACTTACGCTATATCATAATAGTCGGGTAAGAATTTATATGTATAGGAGGGTGGGAACATGCTACCATGTTTTATATGAAGGACCTTTCTTGCTAGGTGGTTCATGTAATTAGGCAACTCATTGCCTGTTATTTAAAAATAGGAATCCAACCTGCCATGATCGAGATGTACCTGCATGAAATTAGGCAACTCATTGCCTGTTATTGTAAATGTGAAAAAACATGAATAAATGTGTCCTGTGCTTGCAAAACTCTAAAAGTAGTCGATCGTCGTCTGCGTATTCACCTGCCATAGTACAAGTTTAATGAGTTCAATCGACAAGAAGAAAGCACAGTAGTTTCAACAACGCCAAGAACAATTAGATCAACAGCTAAGACGTATGTAGTTGCAATATCTGAAAGATAGAGCTTCATATCATCGAATTGCTTTTTCATACGAACCAAATATTCAACACAATACCTCGTGTAAAGTTGTTCAAGTCGGAAAAACAGACAGTTTGTCCGTACTGCACAGCAATGAAATTTAAAGGAGAAACCCCAAGAATATGCTTTCGTGAGCAGAAAATTGAAGCTACCTGAACTTGAGCAGCCAAAATAATCACTGGAAAGTTTGTTAAAAGGAATTATTGATCAAAAACTTTTTCTCAAAAACATAAGAAATTACAATTTCTGTTTTCAAAGGACTTCATTCGGTGCTAACGTTATAGCAGAGCATTTTTTGCCGACATTTAAAATTCAGGGACAAATTTACCACAGATCATTAGTCTTTGCCTCCTTTTCCCAGCAATAATAATCAATTTTTCAAAATCTATTTCATCGGAGATGAAAATGACCAATTGAATGCATGCTGCCAAATTTCTACTGGCATCAAAAATGTTACATGACAACAATAATTTAATTCGGATGTTCAAAAGTGCAATTGATCTCATGTTCGCTAGAATACATTTATTTCCATACCCATTCATTTCATATCAGATTGAGGCACAACGAAGCGTGGCTGGGTTTAGCTAGTATTCAGTAAATTACATTGCACAAAAGCAATTTTTAGCTACAGCGTTCACTAACTGCTTAAACACAACAGATCAGTTGTCACAGCAAGTCAGAGCCGGAAAATTCATACGCCAGATGAATTGCTACTTGACATCTTTGTAAAGAATGGCTCTTACTTTCCGGTCGTGCTCTCTGTCGAGCAACTTCATTTGGCATTTAGCCTCTTTGTAAGGTTAGGTGAAAATGAAACCTACAACCTGTTTCCCAGTCATTGACCGGGTCAGGAATGAAATGAATGAATCATATATAGGCTATTAGTACGATGGAGTCGCCACTCCCAAAGTGATTTTATTAATGACTGATAGATGCTATGAAATGAGAATGGAGAGTGTTGCTGGAATGAAAGATGACGGGGAAAACCGGAGTACCCGGAGAAAAACCTGTCCCACCTCCGCTTTGTCCAGCACAAATCTCACATGGAGTGACCGGGATTTGAACCACTGTATCCAGCGGTGAGAGGCCGACGCGCTGCCGTCTGAGCCATGGAGGCTCCTGTAAGGTTAGGTATTCATTTATAAAACATATCAGTAAATACAAATCACTTTATTCATTCTTCTTTATTTTCCTACCGCTTTTCCCACACCTGTGGGGTCGCGGGTGCAAACTGTGTCACACGTGTGAATTTGGCCCTGTTTTATGGCCAGATGCCCTTTCTTACGCCAACCTTATTTGGAAGGATATAATCACTATTGCGTGTTTATGTGCTGGTTGGTAGTGTTGTGTGTTGTCTGAATATGAAGAGGAAAGTGTTGGAACAAACACAAACACCCATTCCCCGAGCCAGAACAATTAATCATACACGATTAAAATCCCCGACCCGGCCTGGAATCAAACCCAGGACCCTCTGAACCAAAGGCCAGTACGCTGACCATTCAGCCAACGAGTTGGACAAATCGCTTTATTCATTATTTACAACTAAATATTGCCATCAATTTATAACAGCCTTAGTTTGTAATTATTCAACATAATTATCTAGCATGTTACTAGAGATGTTCATATTGCTTGACTCAGTTCTCAGGGGAAAATGCTGCATATAGAATTCAGCTGTGTTACAAAAGTGGTACGTCTTCAATTCTAAATTGTTAATGTCCCAGATTTATTGTGATGCTAATTTGTTCATGCAGCAAAAGTGAATTTTATGGTGCTAATTTCCTCATACCACACATGTATTGGCAAGACCTGGAAGATACAGTTAATGAGGAAAATGCTGTTATTATTATTATTATTATTATTATTATCGGAGATCTAATTGCGCAAGTTGGGGTAGACAGACTTCGGTACGAGAACATTGGTCCACATGGATTTGGACACAGGAACCCATAAGGAGAACAACTATTAGATCTGTGCAGAAGAAATGATCCTATAATAAAAAATACATTATTCAAAAAAAAGGCACAGAGTAACAAGGTACAGTTGGAATGGCCAGTATAGAACATTGATTGACTATGTAATCACGAATAAAGATGGTGGCAGATATATCACAGATGTAAAGGTCATCCCTAGTGAAAGCATGGACAGTGACCTCAGGTTGTTGGTAGTAGACTTCAAACATAAGACTAATGAAATGCAGAAAATTATGAAAAAACCAAGGGTTAAAACTTGGAAGTTGCAAGAAGTCCAAATAAACGAAAAATACAAACTACGAATTCAATAGTGTTTGCCAAAGTGTGAAGTCACCAACGTTAATGAAGAGTGGAAGGCCTTCACACACCTTCGTGGGAAAAGTCAAGAACATATGTGGAGTTACAAGTTCTATCAAAAGAAAAAAAGGTGACACCATGGTGGAATGATAGAGTGAAAACAGCGGTGAATGAAAGAAACCAAATAAAGAAGGAAAAACAAAAACAGGGACAAGAACAAAATGAATAAGAAATACAAAAAATTCAAGGAGTATACAGGAACAAGAAACTTGCTGTAAAGAACATTGTAAGGGAAGAAAAAGAAAAAAAATGGAATGAGTTTGCAGACAAACTGCAAGAGGACAGTAGAGGAAATATGAAATTACTATACCGAGTAGTGAAAACAAGCGAAGGGATCAAGAGACCATAAAATCAATAGAACGTGATGATGGAACTCTGGCACAAGAAGAGGGAGAAATTAAACAAGAACTCAAGATCAATTTCGAAAAGCTGCTGAATGGGGATACAGAAAACATAACAATGGATAGAGGAGAGCCAAGTCGACGAACCACAACTGAACCACCAATTACATGGCTTGAGGTTGAAAATGCACTCAAGAGCATGAAGAAAGGAAAGGCAGTGGGCATAGATGAACTAAGTGCAGATATGCTGAAAGCAGCAGGATTCCAGGAATTCAGTGGCTCTACAGACTGCTTAACAAGATATGGGAGGAAAATACTATTCCTGAGGACTGGAAGATGGGCATCATTGTACCTCTGTTCAAGAAAGGAAGCCGACAAAAATGTACTAATTATCATGGTATCACACTACTGTCTCGTCCTGAAAATATTGGAAAAAGTAAGAGACCAGAATCAGAGAGATTGTTGAACCAATTTTGGAAGAAAAGCAGGTTTCAGACCAGGAAGGTCAACTACAGACCTTATATTTGCAATTAGGATGCTAATTAAAAAATACTGGGAGAAGAACAAGCCTTTATTTCTAATATTTTTGGACATTGAAAAAGGATATGACAGTGTACCAAGGGAAAGAATTTGGCAGTGCATGAAAGAACTTAATGTGCGAGACAGCCTCATAGACAAAGTGAAAATGTTGTATAGTGGGAATAGAAGTTGTATTCAAGTAGGATGTGGTTTGTCGGACTGGTTTGAAACAGAGAGGAGTGCAACAGGGCAGCTCATTGTCACCTCTTCTGTTTATTATTGTGATGGATGTAGTAATGAAATCTATTGAAAGGAAAGAACATGGAAATATCAAAGCCTTCACATTTGCAGATGATGTTGCGATCTGGAGTGACTCAGAAGAGGAATTGGGAGAGAGAATGCAAAGCTGGAATGAGGAGTTTAAGAAATATGGTTTAAACATCAGCAAGACCAAGGCAGTGGTGATGAAAGTGTATGGGGAAGGAGCAGAACCAGTAGTCATGTTAAATGAAGCCCAACTGGACAGCGTTCGAGTTTTCAAATACTTCTATCAAATCACAACCTAGCAAAACATGAGGTGGACAATCGAATCAATAAGGCAACACAATTTTACCACAAGGTAAGACACCTGCTGTGGGATGAGCAAATACCGATGAAAACAAAAATGACATTGTACAAGTCCTATTATACACCAATTCGTACAGTTTCGAAACCCCAACACTGACCAATAGAGAGAATTCCAAACTTCAGGCAGCTGAAATGAAATTCCTATGCACTATGATCCAGAAAACCAGGAAAGACAAAATTATTTATAGTTATGAATTTCATTTGGTTCCGTATTGAAGTGGGATTACAGTAATTAAAATTATTTCAAGGTCCACCTATTCGATACAGTTGTACTAGTTTCGGCATCTATGTGCCATCACATAAGTACAAATTAAACAATTATATGCATATTCTTAAAACACCTAAAACGCATTTTAACACATTATAAAATACATTACTGTAATGATACACAAGATAAGTTAAAATTATGTTACAAGTGATTGCTGTGATATAAAATACTTAAAATTCCGACAGTTCGTTATATAGTCCAGTCTGTGTACATCCGGGGTAAGTGAATTTATGCTGTTATATGTTGTGTATGTGAGTGACACTTATTCACTTGATAGTAGGTGGTTCCGGGGAAGTCTATTTTGGTCACGTAAGATCGTGATATAAATAAAGATGAATTCGCACTTCATTATAAACCTGAAGGAGAAATTAGTCAAGGTAGACGTTGGAAGCAATGTATAGAAGTTACTAGAATCATTAAAATCATTGAATGATAATTGACTCACCTTGAGCAGCATGTTGAACGTGTTTGTTACACGGACGGAGCCAGACGATGTGTTTGTGCAGCAGTAAAGGAGGCGAGGGGAAGGAAGGAGGCGGAGCACCTGCGCGGGAATGAAACTAAGGAGGGGAGGAAGGGTGGGGTAGTGGGGGTAATTGACAGAAGTGTGTATTGTGGATTACTTGGAAAATCGAACTTTTTTCGATAGTTTGGTATTTTTAAGCCAATTGATTAAAAGATCGAAAAGGATATTGGGTTTCTCGTAAATTTCGTTTAAATTATTATTGGGGTTGAAGTATTGATCGCAGTTAATATAACAACTTTCAATAATATTCATGATGGGTCCCTTATTTGCTGTTTCGAGAACTTCCATATCATGTTCAATGTCGGTAAATTTGTGATTAGTGTCGTGCATGTGTAGACCCATGGCGGAAAACTTATTGTGCCTCATCGCGTTGACATGTTCTGAATATCTAATTACGAAGTTACGTCCTGTTTGACCCACGTAAGAGCTGCTGCATTCATTACATTTTAGTGTATATATTCCAGATTTGGAGTAGATATTGGGGGTATTGATTGATGCAGAGTTGTGTAAAATTTCGGAGGTTCTATTCTTAGTTTTGAATAAAATTCTTATATTGTGTTTCCGGATAAGGTTGGTGATCTTGTGGACGTCGTTATTGCCATAAGATCACCAACAGTTCGATTTTCCAAGTAATCCGCAATACACACTGCCGTCAATTACCCCCACTACCCCATCCTTCCGCCCCGCCTTGGTTCCATACCCCCGCAGGTGCTCCGCTTCCTTCCCCTCGCCTCCTTTACTGCTGCACACACACACATTGTCCGGCTCCGTATATGTAACAAACACGTTCAACAAGCTGCTTAAGGTGAGTCAATTATCATTCAATGATTTTAATGATTCTAGTAACTTACATACATTGCTTCCAACGTCTGCCTTGACTAATTTCTCCTTCAGGTTTAAATTGAAGTGGGAATTCATCTTCATTTATATCATGATCTTACGTGATCAAAATAAACTTCCCCAGAACCACCTACTATCAAGTGAATAAGTGTCACTCACATAGACAGCATATAACAGCACAAATTCACTTATCCCGGATGTACACAGACTGGACTATAAATTGAACTGTCGGAATTTTAAGAATTTTATATCACAGCAATCGCTTGTAACATCATTTTATCTTGTGTATCATTACAGTAATGTATTTTATAATGTGTTAAAATGTGTTTTAGGTGTTTTAAGAATATGCATATAATTGTTTAATTTGTACTTAAGGCTGATGATGGCACATAGATGCCAAAACTGGTACCATTTGACATGTGATTGAATCACAATAAAACGTCATTGTATTGAATAGGTGGATCTTGAAAGAATTTTACTGTAAGACAAGATTAGAAATGAGAAAATTAGAGAAGTAGGAATAGATGATTCTCTCCTCAATAAGATTCAGATATCAAGACTGAAGTGGTTTGGTCACATGAAGAGGATGCCAGTCAACAGAACTGCAAGGAAGGAATTTGACAGAAAAGTAGAAGGAAGATGACCTGTGGAAAGGCCATGAAGGAAATGGATAGATTTAGTTACGAACGATGTACTACTGAGAGGTCATGATTGGGACAAGTCGGTGGAGGAAGAATGGTACAAGGACAGGATGAGATGGAGAAGGCTCATATACCACACCCGGGAAACTGGAGATGGTTTAGGATGATGATGATGATGATGATGATAAATGTCATAAACACGTAAAATAAATCAACTTATATGGTATTCCTTCTTTCTCAACATAATTTGCTAGTTTTATAAGTGTCTGCTACTAGACCATGCTAACTCAATTCTTTCATTTTTTTGTCATGAAACAATTGTGTTTAGTACCTTATGTAAAATAACACACAGTAAAAAATTAAATAAACACAACATTATTTACAAGATATTAGAATCATTCCGTATTGACTGTTTTCACTTTACCAAGGAAATTTAATATGTCCTATTCAATACATGCATATCATCATTAGATGGAGTAAAAGTAGTCAAACATGTTTCAACTTGTTTGAGCCATCTTCTGTGAAAAAAAAGGGTTAAAGTTATTTACATAATTGAAGCTAAAAAATGTGTTTCAACATAATAAAAGAAAGAATGAAAAACAAGAGACATGACGGAATTAAAACAATTCAATATATACACATTTCCATCATTAGAGGAGTAATAACTCGTTTGAGACATCTTCAGTGAAAAATAAGTTAATTATTTTTACATAATTGTTGCTAAAAAATGTGTTAAAAGCTAATGAAGAAAAGAATGAGAACAAATGAGACATGACGGAAACAAACAATGCAATTATGGCAAGGTTGTGGACTTCTTAGTCGCCATAATTGCATTGTTTGTTTCCGTCATGTCTCATTTGTTTTCATTCTTTTCTTCATTAGCTTTTAACACATTTTTTAGCCTCAATTATGCAAACATTTTAACCTTTTTTCACTGAAGATGTCTAAAACGAGTTGATTATTACTCCATCTAATGATGGAAATGTGTATATATTGAATTGTTTTAATTCAGTCATGTCTCTTTTGTTATTCATTCTTTCCTTCATTATGTTTTAACACATGGCTTCAATTATGAAAATAACTTTAACCCTTTTTTCACTAAAGATGGTTCAAACAAGTTGAAACACGTTTGACTATTTTTAATAATAATAATAATAATAATAATAATAATAATAATGTTATTTGCTTTACGTTCCACTAACTACATTTAACGGTCTTCGGAGACGCCGAGGTGCCAGAATTTAGTCCCGCCGGAATTCTTTTACATGCCATTAAATCTACCGACACGAGGCTGTCGTATTTGAGCACCTTGAAATACCACCAGACTGAGCCAGGATCGAATCTGCCAAATTGGGGTTAGAAGGCCAGCGCCTTAACCGTCTGAGCCACTCAGCCCGGCTGACTATTTTTACTCCATCTAATGATGGAGATGTGCGTGTATTGAACATATTCAATTTCCTTTGTAAAGCAACATAATTATTTAGTTTTTCCACTTTCCTGAATTTTTTAAATTTTGGAGTTAGCACGATTTGGAATTCAGATCCTCGATTGCAGAAATCATCAAAACACTAGATTCATTTCAAATTATTATACACCATAAGTAATCATGGTACTTAATTGGTAGGGAAACATGGAGAGCAGATCAGCAATAATTTCAGTGTCGTTTGTTTTGATACATATAATATGTATGATACGTGTAATCCATGAATAAATGACTGATAGTGGTAATGGACAGTGCACTACTTTACTGGACTGCATGATAAGTGCCCTTGACAAACTTGCTCATAGCTGGTATGGTCTTCATAAAATTTGTGGATTATTATTATTGTTGTTGTTATCATAATCATTTACACTTTGTGGATTTTCCTTACCATTCTCTCATGTCTTCCTCTTTCTCAAACCTGTTTCTCTGGAACATACCCTGATTTTCCTGAATGTATAATCTTCACTTTCAACACGTGAATGTCATTGTTCCTTCCAGTAGACATTCTAGGCCATTCATGAATTATATTATGTTACTTTCTGTTGGGTTCTAGTATGCAATACAGTAACATTTTGATCATGTTTTGTTAAATCTAATTGAAGAATTCTATGATACATGATCTGAATAGCGTTTGAAAGATTTTATGAAGTGAAAAGCAAGTATTGTGAACGTGATGAACATGAAGATGTTACATTCAGGAAAATCAGAGTATCTTCCAGAGAAACAAATATCCAATATCAGAGGAACAAACCGGTTTTGTTCCAGGCAAAGGAACTCGTGAGCAGATCCTAAACATCCAGCAGTTCATAGAGAAGATAAGGGAGTACAATATCAAGATGTTCCTGTGCTTCGTGGACTACAAGAAAGCCTTCGACAAGGTGAAATGGTCAAAGCTCTGGGCTATACTCATTGGGATGGGGATGCCGAGACATTTAGTGTACCTGATTCAACAATTGTACTCTTCGAACAGTGCGACAGTGAGAGTTAATAGCAACTTCTCAGATTTTTTTCTACTACTGCTGGAGTGCGACAAGGTTGCATGCTCTCCCTCCTCCTATTTAATATATACAGCGAGTACATTGTGAGAGAGATTCTCGAGGATTGAAGTGACGGCATCAGAGTTGGTGACAGAAAAATTAACAATCTGAGAAATGTGGGTGACACTCTGATAATTACAACAGATGATCGTGAACTAGAAACCATCATATGGAGGTTAGACGAGCGAAGCAGAGAATATGGTCTTGAAATCAACAATAAGGAGACGAAAGTGATGATTGTAGATAGTTTCAATAACACCAAACCTGCCATAACAAGAATTGCTGATTATGAGGTTGTCAGTCGCTTAGAGTATCTGGGATCTATTGTCACAAATACCGGAGACTGTGAACCTTAGATCCGCAAGCACATTGCGATTGTGAGAAATTCAACAGCATAACTTACTCGCATCTGGAAGGACACCTCCATCACTTCCAAGACAAAGTTCACCCTCATTCGAACTCCGATCTTCCCTATTGCGACCTATGCAGCAGAAACTTGGACGATAAAGATGGCGGATTGCCACAGGATTGATGCTCAAGAAATGTGGTACCATAGGAGATTAATGCAAGTATCAAGGACAGCACGCCGTACTAATGAATCAATCCTGCAACAGCTCGGCATCGGAACAAGTCTATCGACCCGTATCAACCAGAAACAACTCTGATATTTTGGTCATATTGCCAGAAGACAGGAGGCAATGGAAATACTTTTCATAGAGGAAAAAGTAGACGGCCAAAGACCTAGAGAACGTGCACCGTAACAATGGATGGACCAGATCAAGAACTTGACCAGGATGAGCTTACAATAGGCAAGTCACCATGACCAAAGCAGACTCCTGGAGGCAGATCACCAAAAGGCTTGTTCCATGATGCCACTACACCCTTATGAAGGGTTGGACTGAGAGAGAGAGAGAGAGATCATCTTCACACTTCTTTTTCTGCAGTATCTTTGTGGATGTCATATACTTGCTGAGGACTTCAGTCTCGTGTACATTTTTTAACACTTCATTTCTCTCATTCTCATACTTCATCGGTCAGATATGATATCTCAGTGTTGTCCTTGGTACTTACAGTAATGTCCTATAGTACCACATTTTTACTTGACAGTGCGAATCTTCCTTTCAGCAGTCGTCATTAGGCTGTCTGTTACTCATTTGTTGGGTCTCTCTCGCCCTCTTCAGTTAGTTCTTGTGAAAAGTCCTCCTTCAAACATTCATCACATCCTTTTCTTGTAAACTTCGTCTTTGCTTCTATTCCTTCAGTTCTTCAATTTTATGACTAATGAGTTCTGATTAGTCAACATGTGATGCCAGATAGATTTTCAATTTCCTAGATCTGGTTTATACAACTATCTTTCATGAACTAAGCATTAGCTGAGTTTTATTTCTGGTTAGTGCAGATTAATACCAATCATCTTCATCTTTTCTTTTCTTTCTTGCGAACCAGCCAAACTTAGGACCACACCAATACCACTTCACGTCCTTCTTATCCCTTCTTCCTTTCTCTTTATCCACAGTGTCTTCATTCTTTCAGAATGTTGCGCTCTTCTCTCTTCAGTCCATCTTCCCCCTCTGCGCTCTTTCTTTCCTTCCACAAGAATTTTTATGTTGGAAAGTCTTTTCCTGAATTGGTCTCTATCACAACATTCTTCATCTGCAATTCCTAACCTCTTGAGTTCTTCCTTAATCTGCTTGGCATATCCTCCCTGGTTCTTCAAGTAGTATATTTTATTAAAATGTATTTATTTAATCTTGCTGGATCCATTCTGACCCTGTGTCCATAGAATCGCAGCTGTCTTTTCTTTATTGTTGTTTCCAGGTCTTCTGTTATTCTGTATATCTATTTGATCGTAATCTGTAGTTTCCCTCTACCACCCTTGGGCCGTAAATCCTTAATATTATCCTTTCAATCTTTAGTATTTTTTCTAGGTTCGTTTGCTGTTTCCACCCCATAAAGAATTGCTGGTTTTACCACAGCTTCATAATGTCTTAGTTTGGCATTAATGGAAAGATTCCTTTTGTTGTAAATGGAATGGTGGCAGTGTTTAGCCTTTCCAATTTAAGTCTCCTATTTTTCATGGCCTCTTTATCCATCCCTTTGCTGTTGATAATCTCTCCCAGGTATTTAAACTGCTTTGTGACCTTCACTTCGCCATATTTAGTCTTCATTTTTCTCTTCACATAATTCCTGTGCGTGCTCATCATCTGTTTTTGTGAAGGAGATTTTTAAACCTGTTTTCTCGGCTATCTCCTGTAGTTCATTTATCTGTGTTATTGCTTCCTGTTCTGTCTCAGCGAAGAGTGCCAAATCATCAGGAAAGGCCAAACACTTGGGTTTGACATGTTTATTTTCACTACCTATTTAGCACCTGAGTCATTATGTTTCCAGTGTTTCCATGACCTTATCTAGAACTGTGTTGAACAGTGTTGGTGATAAGCTGTCACCCTGTCTCAGACCTGTTCTTATCTGAAAGGGTTTGCTGATCTCTCCTCAAAATTTCACTTTGGATATGGTGTTTGTTAGTGTTAACCTAAGTAAGTTGAGTGTTTTGTCATCGATGCCATATTCTCTCAAAATGTCCATCAATGTGTGTCTATCTATTGAATCGTATGCTTTTTGAAAGTCAACAAAAGAGATGATGTTCTTTGGTCGCGCATTGTAATATTTGATTATCATTTTTAGACTCAAGATTTGATCCTGACAAGAGCGCCCTCTCCTGAAACCACCCTGATACTCACCCAACTTGTGGTCAATTTGTGGTGTCACCGAGCACGATAGCTGCATTCGCTTAAGTGCGGCCAGTATCCAGTATTCGGGAGATAGTAGGTTCGAACCCCACTGTCGGCAGCCCTGAAGATTATTTTCCGTGGTTTCCCCATTTTCACACCAGGCAAATGCTGGGGCTGTACCTTAATTAAGGCCACAGTCGCTTCCTTCCCACTCCTAGCCCTTCCCTTTCCCATCGTCGTCATAAGACCTATATGTGTCGGTGTGACGTAAAGCAAATAGCAAAAAAAATTTGTGGTGTCAGTCTATTCAATAGGAGAAAAAGTCTTATACGTGACAGATAAAAGTGATATTCCTCGGTAGTTGTTGACATCTGCTTTTGGTCCCTTTTTATGTAGCAGTGTATTAATGCTACTACCTAGTCTTCTCGTACTTTTTCATCTCTCCAAATATTCCGGAACAGTTCTGTCACTTCAGTGATAAAGGCGTTTGTTATTACTCCATCTTCACCAGATGCTTTGTTGTTCTTTAGGGAGTTTACTACTCCCCTTACCTCTTCCTCGTCTGGTGGTTCGGAATCTGGGTTCTGGATTGTGTCCTTCTGAATCTCCAATTTTTCCCGTGGCAATTCACAGTTAAGGAGGTCTTCAAAGTACTTTGCAAGGATCTCGGAAAGGGCAATAGACATAAAGCTGAAAATTACAGGCCAGTAAGTTTGACATGCATTGTATGTAAGCTTTGGGAAGGCATTCTTTCTGATTATATTAGACATGTTTGTGAAATTAATAACTGGTTCGATAGAAGGCAATTCGGTTTTAGGAAAGATTATTCCACTGAAGCTCAACTTGTAGGATTCCAGCAAGATATAGCAGATATCTTGGATTCTGGAGGTCAAATGGACTGTATCGCGATTGACCTGTCTAAAGCATTTGATAGGGTGGGTCATGGGAGACTACTGGAAAAAATGAGTGCAATTGGACTAGACAAAAGAGTGACTGAATGGGTTGCTATATTTCTAGAAAATAGATCTCAGAGAGTTAGAGTAGGTGAAGTTTTGTCTGACCCTGTAATAGTTGAGAGGGGAGTTCCTCAGGGCAGTGTTATCGGACCTTCATGTTTTCTTATATATATAAATGATATGAGTAAAGGAGTGGAATCGGAGGTAAGGCTTTTTGCGGATGATGTTATTCTATATAGAGTGATAAATAAGTTACAAGATTGTGAGCAACTGCAACGTGATCTCGAAAATGTTGTGAGATGGACAACAGGCAATGGTATGTTGATAAACGGGGTTAAAAGTCAGGTTGTGAGTTTCACAAATAGGAAAAGTCCTCTCAGTTTTAATTACTGCGTTGATGGGGTGAAAGTTCCTTTTGGGGATCATTGTAAGTATCTAGGTGTTAATATAAGGAAAGATCTTCATTGGGGTAATCACATAAATGGGATTGTAAATAAAGGGTACCGATCTCTGCACATGGTTATGAGGGTGTTTAGGGGTTGTAGTAAGGATGTAAAGGAGAGGGCATATAAGTCTCTGGTAAGACCCCAACTAGAGTATGGTTCCAGTGTATGGGATCCTCACCAGGATTACCTGATTCAAGAACTGGAAAAAATCCAAAGAAAAGCAGCTCGATTTGTTCTGAGTGATTTCCAACAAAAGAGTAGCGTTACAAAAATGTTGCAATGTTTGGGTTGGGAAGAATTGAGAGAAAGAAGAGCTGCTCGACTAAGTGGTATGTCTTTACAAAAAACAATATAAATATGAGTCTCCACCTTATCAATACAAAATTAATTTACATTAAGCTGGTAAATATAGTCAAGACTAGTTTCGACCCCTAGGGGGTCATCTTCAGTTGACATGTATTAAAAATGTATTTTTTACAAAAACATCACATGTAGTGGTAAAAGCTTAAATTAATTTGAACCGATCATAAATGTTGGTATGTCTGGTACATTTGGGCTATTGTATGTGTCAATTTTGAGTTTTTAGCACACAGTGTGAAGGTAGTTGATTAACTAGTGTGCATCATCCATGAAGTCACATGTTATTTTTTATGCTACTACCATCCAATTTTTTTGGGTTATACAATGTGGAATATACATACATTTGTGCAAATCAACAGTGGCAAGTTTAACAATACACATTTAAAGTTGGTTCATAAATTACACAAATTGGCTATTGATTAGTCATATGAAAATGTAGGACATTGGTTTGAACACTTTTGACTGAAATATCAATGTAACACCTTACTGGCATATATCTTAGATGCTAAAATCAGTTTATAAAGCCTGTTATTCTTGATTGAGTCTTGGAATAGGGTTAAAATTTTTTAAATAAAAACTATTTGCTTAGTATAGGCATTAAATAATGCTGTTAAAATGGGCATATAACTAAAACAGTGGTATATGTATGCCATATATGCCTGGTTAAAAAACACATTACATTAATGTTATTGATATGTGGTGCTACATGTACATAGTTTTGGAATAAATGGGGTTGACGAATTATTCACAACAGTCTTAGATATAGTGTTCCGATAAAATGGGTCCGTAAAAATATTTATATGTAAAAAACGGTTAGGTAAGTATTTGAATAATCCGCTTGCAGATCAGGTAATACTTAGTTATATATCTGGAGATATTTTAGGCAGCTACTAATGTTGGAGTTATTAGAAATCTTGAATATATTAATGGAGCATGTTTTTCCATCCGTATGTCGTGATGTTTTAAGTTGGTGACATTTGTCAGAACGTGTTGAAATTATGCGTCTTGATGCACGTTGATTTTATCATGGAAGCGTATATGTTGTAAAAACAAGGTACAGTATCTGGAAATAGAAATAATAAGTGTGATAATGATGTGGTATGAAAGTGTAATAGTAAATCGTATGTCGTTTTACTTACGTAAGGTGTTGGAACCGTGCATTCTTTGTAGCTGCCTGTTGAGATCTGATACGTGTTGCTCTGAGATTGTAGTTAGCGGCGGTAGAGGGGAGGTTTGGGGGGATGGGTGGAGTGTTAGTAATGGGAGTGGGGTTGGAGGGGAGGAAGTCTTGGGGCGGTTGATTTGAACGTATAGATTTTTGTTTACTTATTCTTTCAATGTAGAAATCTTTTAATAAGGGAATTACTGCATGAAAAAGAATACTGTTTCTGTCTATACTTTCATTTAAGTTGGAGTTCGGATTGACGTATTTGTCTAAATTTATGTAAAATTCTTCTATTATGCTGAGCAAGGGACTTTTTGGATTCATATTGAGGATTTGCATGTCGTTCTTGATGTCCGTAAAATTATGTTTTTGATCGTCAATGTGCTGACCCATAGCTGAGAAATGTCTGTGTTTGACGGCGTTAACATGTTCATTATATCGTATTAAAAAACTTCTACCAGTGAGCCCTACATAGCTGGCTCGGCAATCGTTGCATTTGAGGCGATAGACTCCTGAGTGATTGTATTTATTTATGTTATTAACTGATTTGGAATTGTATAGTATGTTGGTGTTATTGCGTGCAGTTTTGTATGGTATTTTTAGGCCTTGTTTTTTGAAGATATTTGTTATGGGATGTATATGGTTATTGTTGTAAGTAAACAGTGCATATTCTTTTTTATTTTTGGTGATTCTGGTTAGCTTGGTTTTAGGTTGGTTTTTTACTTTGTTGATGATCCGGTTTATCATTTCTCTTTTATATCCGTTTTGTTTTGCTATTTCGTGGATTGTGTTTAGTTCTTTATTTAGATTTTCCTTTGAAAGTGGAATGTTGTATGCTCTGTGAATCATACTATAGTATGCAGCTCTCTTATGAGCATGTGGGTGGGTGGAGTCTATCTTTATTGTATTTGATGTATGGGTAGGTTTTCTATATATGTTGTATGTTAGGTGGTTGTTATGTCTAGTTATGGATATATCTAAATAGTTTATGGTGTTGTTATATTCAGTGTCCATGGTAAATTTAATATGGGGATCTATTCTATTTAGTTGTTCTAAGATTATGTTTTCATTAGTATGTCTATTGTCCATGATTATAAATGCATCATCGACAAACCTGCACCAATAGATGATATTTTCTATTTTTTTAATTTCTTGGTGTTCTAAGTAATCCATATATATATCAGCTATTATGCCTGATATTGGTGATCCCATGGGTAATCCTTTCTGTTGATAGATAGTGTCATGGAACTTGAAATAATTGTTATTGATAGCGAATTGTAAAAGTTTTATAAATTCATCTATTTCCAATTTGCTTAGCTTACTGTGGTTATAAAGATTGGATTCTATGATAGTATTAGTTTTTTGTGTGGGTATATTAGGATACATGTTTGTTATATCATATGTTGCTAGCTTGTAGAAGTGTTCTATTCTTATATTCTTAGTAATATTGCAAAAATCTTGAAGATTTCTAATAACTCCAACATTAGTAGCTGCCTAAAATATCTCCAGATATATAACTAAGTATTACCTGATCTGCAAGCGGATTATTCAAATACTTACCTAACCGTTTTTTACATATAAATATTTTTACGGACCCATTTTATCGGAACACTATATCTAAGACTGTTGTGAATAATTCGTCAACCCCATTTATTCCAAAACTATGTACATGTAGCACCACATATCAATAACATTAATGTAATGTGTTTTTTAACCAGGCATATATGGCATACATATACCACTGTTTTAGTTATATGCCCATTTTAACAGCATTATTTAATGCCTATACTAAGCAAATAGTTTTTATTTAAAAATTTTTAACCCTATTCCAAGACTCAATCAAGAATAACAAGCTTTATAAACTGATTTTAGCATCTAAGATATATGCCAGTAAGGTGTTACATTGATATTTCAGTCAAAAGTGTTCAAACCAATGTCCTACATTTTCATATGACTAATCAATAGCCAATTTGTGTAATTTATGAACCAACTTTAAATGTGTATTGTTAAACTTGCCACTGTTGATTTGCACAAATGTATGTATATTCCACATTGTATAACCCAAAAAAAATTGTATGGTAGTAGCATAAAAAATAACATGTGACTTCATGGATGATGCACACTAGTTAATCAACTACCTTCACACTGTGTGCTAAAAACTCAAAATTGACACATACAATAGCCCAAATGTACCAGACATACCAACATTTATGATCGGTTCAAATTAATTTAAGCTTTTACCACTACATGTGATGTTTTTGTAAAAAATACATTTTTAATACACGTCAACTGAAGATGACCCCCTAGGGGTCGAAACTAGTCTTGACTATATTTACTAGCTTAATGTAAATTAATTTTGTATTGATAAGGTGGAGACTCATATTTATATTGTTTTTTGTAAAGTAATATCTATCAATACGGAAATGAAACTTATAAACAACAGTAAGTGGTATGTTCCGAGCTGTCAGCGGAGAGATGGCGTGGAATGACATTAGTAGACGAATAAGTTTGAAAGGCGTTTATAAAAGTAGGAAAGATCACAATATGAAGATAAAGTTGGAATTCAAGAGGACAAACTGGGGCAAATATTCATTTATAGGAAGGGGAGTTAGGGATTGGAATAACTTACCAAGGGAGATGTTCAATAAATTTCCAATTTCTTTGAAATCATTTCGGAAAAGGCTAGGAAAGCAACAGATAGGGAATCTGCCACCTGGGCGACTGCCCTAAATGCAGATCAGTATTGATTGATTGATTGATTGATTGATTGATTGATAAGTCTAATTTCCCAATCATCAGCCACAGTTGAGAAACTGACAGATCATCAACCAGGCAGATGATCCACAGTTCTAAATTTAAAGTCACTTCTGTTGTGATAACTACTGTACATATTTTTTTGCTAGAGGTTCAGCGTTACACTAACACATCAAAGGGTTTCAATGTTGCAAGGATGTGAAAGTAATAGGAATGGGATGGTAGTGGCTGAGGCCTTAATTATGGTGTGAAAATGGGAAAGCACAGAAAACCATCTCCAGGGCTGCTAACAGAGGAATTCGAACAATCCAATCCAATTGCTTCGACGTTTCGTAGATGCTAAGTCAACTGCTGGGTCCTGCAGATTTTTTGTCACTTCATTCCAATTTTTTGGCACTTGTAGCCTTTTCCTATACTCTTCCCTCTTTTCTTGGATGAGTAATTCATGGTCAATTTTTGGCACTCTTTTCATTAATTTATTCTGTCAATATTAGGTTTTAATCTGTTTTTTTGATTTCATCATTATGTGTTGAAATGATTGCAATGTAGAACTGTATCTATTATGGTGGACATTCACTTGGTGTCTGTCTTGACAGAATCCATCTTAATGCTATGCTAGTCACTGGTATGTTACTTTATTAATGTATCGACTCTTGTATTTCCTTCTCTTCATTTTGTGTTAATAGTTCTACAGTCGCTTGGTTACAGATGAAAAAAAACAGAGCGAAACAAATAATTTTTGAATCCAAGGAGGAGCTATGGGAAGGTTTCAGTAATAACCTGGAAAGGCTTGGTCAAGTGGCAGGGAAACATTCCCGGACAGTAATAAAGAATCTTAAAAAGGGAGGAGAAAAGGAATTAATAGTGATTTGTGTAAATCACGTGAACTCTTAGTAGATATTAGGGCGCATATCGGAGAAGGACAATAATATTGCTGAAATTAAGCGTGAGGAAGTGGAAAGGATAGTAAATAAACTCCATTGCCGTAAAGCAACGGAATAGATGAAATTAGACATGAAATCATTAAATATATTGGGAATGCAGGGATGAAATGGCTTCGTAGAATATTAGCATGGAATGCTAGTAAGGTACCTTTTTAATTTCATGAAAGCAGTAACTGCAACTATCTATAAGCAAGGGAATAGGACAGATTGCAATAGCTATGGAAGTATTTCATTGGCAGTATACCAAGCAAGGTGGTCACTGGCATTTTAGAACAAACGGTGTGATCAGTGGTTGAGAATAAGTTGGGTGAAAATCAGAGTGGTTTCAGACCACAGAGGTGCTGTCAGGATCAGATTTTCAGTACGTGCTAGGTAATTGAAAAACTTTATGAAAGGAATAGTCAGTTATGTTTGTTTTCATAGATCTAGAATATAGAGAAGGCATAAGACAGAGTACTGAGGGAACGAACAGAACAGAACTTAAAATCGAGATTTATAAGCCCTGGTAATAAACAGTACAGTTATTGTCATGTTGAGTATCTCTCGTCCTCCAATAGATGTCTCTACGCTAATGTCTTTAGGGTTATTTTGGTAATATCTAGTTACTTTTACTAGCAGAAGTTTTCTACAATGAAAAATGGCTGGCAAATAATGTACACAGTCATCTCAATCAATCTGATTCAGCATGTAATAATCGCTCATAATATGAATCTAGGTACGATCTAATAATGCGAAAATTAGATATATTTCCCCTTTCTTATTCACAGTACGCAGACATAGTCTTAAATTTCACCTTGATCGTTGTCGTCAGTACGCAGTTACCACACAGAACACTTTTCACTGACCCAAAACACAACAAATGTAAACAAAAATAATGACATAAATGAAAACGTGCAGTACACTTATCATTCCAGCACTGAAATTCTGCACTGATAGTGGAATATCCATTTCTTCTCGCTGCAACTGTTGCAGATTTTTTTAGTCGACTGCAAACAAACCGAAAACTCCTACTTAAAGCACATATATGCTGTTATTCTCTTCAAGGATGCTGGACATGTACGCCAAGATTACCGTTCCTTCAGTTTTTCTTCCGTACCTCGGTGCCAAGTGTTACGTGCAAAATTTTGCTTGTTCCTGCTGCTCGTATCTCTCTGGGAACTCGCTCATTTATCATTCTTCTTTGACACGTAATTTCACGTGATCAAATGCAAAGCCCTTCAAGAATTCCATTTTTTTCCCGGGCTTTTATGGCACAACTTGAACAACACAAAATCATTACAAACTACGATTGCCAATAGGCAAAAGAAAATAGCCATATCACTAAATTTTTCATTAGTAGTTCCTTAATGTACTACTTGAACTGAGAATTTGTAGCTCTTAATAACTGCAACAGACTAGTAATTTGAGATGTTTTATTTACACTGACAATGCAACATGCATTGACAAAAATACTCTCGTAACTGCTGACATGAAGTCCACTTGAGAATTTAAATTTAACGTAGCGAGCTAACCCTGATCAGAGAGTGAAGTGTTTTGACACAGATAAGAAGGTAACATAAACTACAGCTCCCTGCAAGATTTTTAATTAAATCAGTCTAGATGTTTTATGTTTATTAGGAGTCTATGAAACCTCTCGTCACCAGTTAAAGGATATAATAACATTACAAAAAGCAATGAAAAATCTATGTTATTCAGCAGGTTTATATTAAATGCATACCGGTACCTAAGGTATTTATTGTTTAATGCAAATGTAAATATTAATGGTAAATACTCCATAATTTCAGACTGTGTTCACTAACTGTTGGTGGGACACAAGGTTCAAAGCCTGATGAAAGAGATAGCTACACTGAATGATCAATTTGAGCCTGATGAAAATCCTTTGATTCGAGTTCTGTTTTATTTAACAATTTCCCATATTGGAAGATATATCTACAATGGAGACGCCATGCTCCAAGGAGATTGTAACGTCAACAGCTGTGACAGATGACACCATACTAGTGGAATCGGTGACTAAAGCCAGTGATAACGTGGAAGTAAACGTACTGACCGCAATATTGTCGATTCCTGCACACCCAAGTACGTTAAAACTACCATTAATGACTGTAATATATTATAACCAGTTCATTATTACTTACTAACGTTTACAAAACTAATAAGACCTTGTACGAAATGATATGGAGTGGCGCCTCATATCAGTATTTGTTGGAATCAGTTCTAACATAGAGATAACTACAGCACTAGCTGCAGTTAAGTCGTTGCGCAGATAACTGTGAAGAAGCCGATAACCGTTGTTTCGGAAACTCGTTTTAAATGTATCACCACGTTAAGTCACTGATAACTATGCATCTACAGATAACTGTCATTCCAGAAACTGGCCTTCAGGGTGGATTATTAAAAGCAGTCAAAGGCATTATGTTGACAATTGAGCTGCAGTGAGAATAATTGATGGTAAAAGGAGTTCTTTGTTCAAGGTCCTTACTGGGGTTAGACAAGGCTGTAATCTTTCACCTTTGTTGTTCATAGTTTACGTGGATAGTCTGCTGAAAGATATGAAGTAGCAGAGAGGGATTCAGTTAAGTAGAAATGTGGTAAGCAGTTTAGCCTATACCAGCTACTTGATCTTAATGGCAGACTGTGCTAGAAGCCTCCAATCTAACAGATGCAGTGGGTATGATATGAAAATTAGCCATTCCAAGATTAAAGTGATGCCAGTTGTAAAAAAAAAACTAAGAGAAAGGGTGAAAAAAAATCCAAAATGGCCAATATTATGTATGTATGTATCCAGCATAGCTCTCAACCTAACTTGGTGCGCATAGGACTTATTATCTGGAAAAAAAATGCTCTGAGTGTATGACACCCATAGCACTCTCTTGGGTGGGGGTGAAGCATAAAAATGATAGGAAAAAACTGACATTGGTGTTGAAACCACAGTTTTCAGGGTCACCGAGATGGAGGTTGAGGAGGGTGAAAATGAATGTCCACAATCAGTGTATGTGTTTTAGTATACCTCTTAACCGAATTTGGTACAGATGATATACTATCTGCAGAACGTGCTGTAGGGGTAATTAAGCCCTAGCTTCCCTTGAGGCTGGGTTAAGGAGTGGGTGACATGTCAAAATAATCAAAAACATCTAATATTAGTGTTGAATCCATAGTTTTCTGGGTTGCTGAGATGAGCTGTGACATTCTGAATGCCGTTTAGCATGGGGATTGAGAGGAAACGAAAAAGTATGTCCAAAATGGCTGAGATTATGGATGTGTGTGTGTGTATGTATATGTTCCAGTATAGCTTGGTACACATATGACTTTATATTAAAAAACTATGTAGGTAAGACACCACTAGCAGGGGTAGAATATAAAAATGATAGAAAATGACGCGTATTAATGTAGAATCCATAGTTTTTGGGGTCGCTAGGATGAATAGTATCACTCCAGATGTTGTTTAAGTCAAAGTTCAACCCCTATCGGCATAGGTTTGGGAAGGGGTGAAAAAGAACATGTTCAGAATTGCCGAGAGGAGTGTTGATTCCATAGTTTCGAGGTCCCTACGCTGATTGGTGACAGCCCCAGTGACTGTTATAACTTACTTTGGTTATTTGTTTGGAAGGATCAACTACTTTTGGGCACTACAGCTAGTACAATAAAAACCTCATAATAGTTGTTATTCCATTTACGATAGTTTACCTCTGACATCCATAATTAGAGTATGGTTCCAGTATATGGGACTCTCACTGGGATTACCTGATACTGATCTTGAAAGGTTCCAAAGGGAAGTGGCACAATAAGTTCTAGGTGATTTCCAGCAAAAATGTAGTGTTATAAAAATGTTGAAATGTCTGGGCTAAGAAGACTTGAGAGTAAGGAAATGAGCTGTTCGACTAACCGGGTTGTTCCATGTTGTCAGTAGAGCTAGCATGGAATGACATTAGTAGACGAATAAGCTTCAGTAGAGTTTTTAAAGGTAGGAAAGATCATAATATGTAGATGATTGAAATTCAAAAGGAAAAATTGTGACAAATATTCATAAAAAGAGGAATTTGGGAATGGAATGATTTTTCAATGGAAATGTTTAATAAATTTCCTAGTTCTTTGAAATTGTTTAAGAAAAAACTATGTTAAGAATTGATAGAATTGGGCTGCAGTCCTAAATCCAGATCAATGGAGATTGATTGATTGATATCTGAGCTTTAAAAAAAAATGTGTTGTTCTGCGAGAGAGCCCGTAAATTTAACAAGAACATAGACTGACTCGAATTTATAAATGTGCACCTGTGCACCTTTTTAAAATTAATATACTGCATAAATTGTTAGTCCTAAAGCTAGCCTACCAAGTGTACTTGTTGAAATGTGCTCTGTCTCTTCGTTTGCCAGTTATCTCCAACAGATGGTATTTCTGCTGCAGTAACAAAAACTAACCTGTCAACAGCAGGTACATAATAGCTAGCATAATCATCTTGAACAGTTTCCAGCCTTCGGCCAACCTCTCCACTATCTTCTGCCTGCTCATGTTCGGTTCCCTTCTGTCTTTCTCCATTCGAATCCTCTGGTTTCTACCTCTTTATGAACACTTTGCTGCAGCCTCCTGTCTCTTGGCTTTCATCTAGGTCTCAATTCTTGCAGTCTTATAAACATCCTTCTCAGCAATCTTTCCTCATTCTCCATATGTGCCCATGCCACTGTATAATCTTGGTCTTTCTATTCTAGCTGTTATGGGTTTTTCCTTCACTGCCTCTCTCACTCTTTCATTCCTCAATCTTTCCAGTTTTGTCACTCCAGTCTTACTCCTAAGAAACTTTTTCATATATGCCTGTGTCCTACTTTTATCTCTGTCCTTCATTACCCATGTATAATATTACATGCTAATGTATCTCTTTCTCAAAAACCATACTCTTGAATTGCAAGGAATTAAGAGGTGCAGTTTGCACCCAATCCTCTGAGTTGGCTGGATAATGCAGGAAAAATCCCTAATTTCCAATTTTTTTTTTTTAAAGTAGAATTATTTTGTTTTGAATATAAAATGCATATAGACTTATCTTCATTGAAATATGTTCACCCTACTACCAGGTAAATCACTGTACACATATTCATTCAAGGTGGACATAAGTCAGTTGAACTTTTGTATACAGTATCTACTATGAGTAACTGAATACTTAGCAAGTCAGTACCATAAAATTTTCGTTGTTAAATGCGGGACTATTTTCTCCAGATGGAGTCCACTGCCAATGCTATTGTGCCATAGCAAGCTACCCTTGTTCAGCAGTGTTATGCTAGGACTTCGGTAATGTCTCTCTGGTGATATAACAAATGTGAAAAAAATGGAAATGGAAATATCAAATCTGAATTTCATGATCCATCTGGATTAAATTTCACACACATCTAGAATATGTGTCTCTTACAGGGACTATGCAGCAAAAGAAAATGTGATTTAAGTTGGATATGGGTAAGGAGGTGAAACGAGACTGGAGAATTATTACTCCTACTTGTGTGGTGACGAAGAATGAGGAAAGGTAACACACTATGAAGGCAAGGCGAGATGTAAGGATCATTCCTTCTTGTGTTGTGATGAAGGCAATGAGTGAGAAAAGGTAATACGCTGCCACATGGTTCAGACTTCCTTGAACATTCTAGTGTCAGGTCGAGGGACTGTCGTGCATCTTTCGTCAGCTACCCTCATATTGAATAGCTTCAATCGCTAGCTTCAACCATGATGGCTCAGTCTTGTCCGTATTGACTTAGTTTAATTTCCATTAAACACTTTTCCGCCTTGTCAGTACTTTTTTTTTTTTTTTTTGCTAGGGGCTTTACGTCGCACCGACTCAGATAGGTCTTATGGCGACGATGGGATAGGAAAGGCCTAGGAGTTGGAAGGAAGCGGCCGTGGCCTTAATTAAGCTACAGCCCCAGCATTTGCCTGGTGTGAAAATGGGAAACCACAGAAAACCATCTTCAGGTCTGCCGATAGTGGGATTCGAACCTACTATCTCCCGGATGCAATGTCAGTACTTTAATATAATTATCCACCGTACATGTTTCAAGAGTTCTACTGCTCTCTTCCTTAGCAGTGTAAAACATCAAACAAAATCCTTGGACTTGAGACATTTGTACAGTACAGTCATCAACAATACAAATTATACATAAATCTTGAAATCGTTAAAATATCTCTTTTCTGTCTAAACTGTTAACTTACACTTAGTATGTCATTTAGTAAAAACTTTAAAAATAGGATAAATTTCAAATCATAAAATGATAAATCCTATTAAGGAGGACAGTAGGACATTAAAAACTTTCCAGTCCGTCAAACACACAAAATTTCAATGAAAATTATAACACTATAAACATACCTGTAAAAAATACGCAGTATTACACAATGAATGACATGTTTCGTTCTTCAAGAACATCCTCAGATTCAAACAAACCACTTAAATCATGTGTAAATATGCACAGTATTGTTTACATTGCGTAAACTTGTCAACATTTTTTAGTATGGTCTATCGTAAACATAATGTCTAATAGATAATAGATACGTAAAATTAAAAATCCACCTTTTCAATACTAATATTAAACTAAATAAGTTATAACATATACTTGGAACTGGTATTGACACTGGTGACCATCATCTTCAGCCAAATATCAGAACAGGCAATCGTAAATATACATATCATTAAATCAATGCACTTATAAACACTCTTAATATGGGACTTATGATGCCCCTAAAAAGTATCTGGAGAATAAAACAATTTCAAAATCTTGAAGTCACGATTAGAACAACACTTAACACAATATAATTCTTTTTACTCAAGTTAGAACGTTGCAAGTATTGAGTTTGACTCAGAACTGTAAGATTCTCAAATAAATAAAGTCTTGTCATAAATGAAATGTTATACAAAGATCGAACCACATATAGACTTTCTCTGTAAATATGACAGTCACAGTTAGAACGAACGACACTTCGTTATTTTACTCAAGATGGAACCTTGAAAGTCCTGAGTTCTACTTAGAGTAGGGAGATTCTCAATTTAAATAAAATGTCTTGTCACAATTGATCAGGAGCAGAAATGATGAAACATATAAAGTTTCTTTATAAACATTAAAATTATTCTTGAAAAACAAACTGTGAACAGTCGTCTGTTTTAAATGTTGTAAATTGTTTCTATGGAAACTGTATTACGGCTGTGGATAGTTTCCTTTAACTTGAATATTGAAATCTGTTTAAAGATTTTTTTTTTTTCTATTTAAAGTCCGTGGCTCTGGCGGCGGGTCGTCGCCCTCTCACCTCTGGGTTCCGTGGTTCAAATCCCAGTCGCTCCATGTGAGGTTTGTGCTTGACAAAGCGGAGGCGGGACAGGTTTTTCTCTGAGCACTCCGGTTTTTCCCATCATTCATTCCAGCAACACTCCATTATCATATCATTTCATGTGGTAGTCATTAATCATTGCCCCGGAGGAGTGCGACAGGCCTTGGCAGCCGGCACAATTTCCATCCTCGCCGCAAGATGGGGCTTCATTCATCCATCCCTGACCCGGTCAATGACTGGAAAACAGGTTGTAGGTTTTCATTAAAATCTATTTAACCCTTTCCCGCCCGCATTTTCACTCTGCTTTTCCCCAGGTTTCAACCTATTATTTAGCAAAAACTGAAACAGACCGTATTGTTTCAGAAAAAGTTAAATACAGTAAAAACTATTGATCACAATGAATTCAAATTTTCTATAACATCAGAAAATATACCATCACATCCATTTCTCTGTTTATTGAGTCATAATGTATTTTTCACCCCCCCCCCCCCCTCCTCGTGATACTCGACACAGAGACAGTCTGCATTTGTCACATTCCCATGTTGTCTGAATCCCTCAAAACCAATAATCACGTGATTTTGGAAGTGGAATGATGCCCATGTATATAAGATTTTATTTCATCTGGGCAAGGGTCTTCCCAATCTGTTTTTATCTTACCGGAATGCGACTGTTTGAAGGCTGCATTGTTATATGCGCAATAGGCTATGTCACTGAATAGTTTTTCTCCTCCTAACATACGTAAAAAAAATCTGTTTCCGCTAATACTCCTTCCGAATTATGCGCAGGTTCAACATCATCCATTTAATCATTCGGAGTAACGAAACGTTATATTTGTGTTACCTGAATTGCCGTGGCATCGCCACCAGGTCCGATTTATTGATATTCGTTTTCATTCATATCACTGTTATCACTAAAATTATCTTCGTTGATACATTATTCACTCATTAAAAATTCACACGCACCCCTACTCAAGGATTCTGTGTCACTTTTTCCGCCCATATTCAGCTCGTTTCAATATACGCGATATTGAATCCCGCCATGTTTACGAACGAAACAGCTGACCCGCGCTCGCGGAAGTTCAAGACCGTTGCCTAGTCAACGTCAAGACAGATTATCTCTCTTCCTTTATTCCCTAAGACTTGTAGATTGCACTGTGTGTTCATAAATGCCTTATAAACACTTCACTGATGAGAAAAACAAAAAAACTTTCGCACAGATCACAGACGAATGCAGATAATGCAGCCGGGCGCTTTCGGGCGCTAAGGACCGGAAGGCTAAATGAACAGTCGGGCGCTTTCGGGCGCTAAGGGCCGGAAAGGGTTAAAAAGGTGGAAGTTGTAACATTAATAACAACTTCAAGGGAATTTTTCTCAGTTCAGTGCAGAGTCAAAGGAGTAAAATGAATAGTAAATTGTGCAGAAATAAACAAGTGGAAGTAGAAATTGAAAATAAAATTCAGGTTGTAAAGGGAAGGGAAGAAGGTAGAGGGACTAGAGGAGGTGAGACAAGTAAGAGAGAAGGGAATTAAGGAGGGTATAGTGAAGGATATGCATAACGTAAGAAAGTGTTGTGCATAATACGAAAGATAGAGCTGCAGTTTGGAGTTTTGTTATTAGTAAGAAGTAAAATAAGAAAATCAAACAAAATTTTTGGTTTTTCGGAGATGTCATTTAAATTTAGGCCCGCATTAAAATATTGGTCCAAGTGAATGTAACAATTTCCCGTAGCATCAAGCAAGGGACCTCTGTTTAGGACCTCTAATATCTCAATATCTTGGATCGAATTCAGTAGTAAAGGTATATTTAGAATCCTTCATATGTTGGTCTACTGCAGATAACTTGTTATATTTAATTGCATTAACATATTTTGCGTACCTGATTTTGAAGCAACAACCTGTTTGACCTACATATGAGCAAGAACCGTCATTACAGCAAAACCTATAGACTCCTGATTTTGAAAGTGTTTCTCTTATTAATAGAGGAGGGGTTGTGCAAAATATCCAAATTTCTGTTGTTAGTACAAAAAGAAATCTTAACATTGTGTTTTTTTGAAAATATTTGTGACTTAATATACATCTTTGTTAAAAGTAAATATTGAAAACGTAACAGGATTTGGTTTGTCTCTTGGTAAGGTGGTTTTAGGACGATACCTAAATTTGTTAATTATTCTTTCAATAAAGGCCTCTTTGAAGCCATTGGCTGTAGGTATAGAACGGATGATTCTTAATTCTCTATTGAAATTAGTTTTGGACATGGGGATCTGGAAAGCGTGATTTACGCGTTGACGTGAGTCATATCTAATGGTAGTAGCCATTTGAGTTGGTTTTCTGTAAATACTATAAGTAAAAGAGGAGGGATGTCTTTTAATAGTTAAATCCAGAAAGTTGATTGATCTATTAGTTTCTGATTCCAGGGTGAATTTGATGTGCTGATCTATGCTATTAAGGTATCTTAGGGTAGAATATGTGTCAATAGAATGTTCTTCAAGGATTACAAACTTGCCATCCACATACCTGGCCCAGAACTGAATATTAGCAAATTTAACATCTCTATCAATTACGGAATGCTCTAGATAATCGAGGTAACTCAGCTAAATTTCCCGAGCCTGGTGACCCCAAAGCCAAACCATCTTGTTTGTAAACAACATTGTCGAATGTGAAGTAATTATTATTAATTAAAAACGTTAAGATGGTCATGAAGTCTCAAATTTCCAGTTTGTTAAGCTGACTGTTGGCAAGTAAATTTATTTTGATAATTGGAAAAAGTAAGTTAGTATTAATACTCGGGTACATGTTAACAATATTGAAGGAATTCATAGAATGAAATGACTGAAGATTAAGGTTATCTAACAATCAATCAATCAATCAATCAATACTGATCTGCATTTAGGGCAGTCGCCCAGGTGGCAGATTCCCTATTTGTTGTTTTCCTAGCCTTTTCCTAAATGATTTCAAAGAAATTGGAAATTTATTGAACATCTCTCTTGGTAAGTTATTCCAATCCCTAACTCCCCTTCCTATAAATGAATATTTGCCCCAGTTTGTCCTCTTGAATTCCAACTTTATCTTCATATTGTGATCTTTCCTACTTTTATAAACGCCATTCAAACTTATTCGTCTACTAATGTCATTCCACGCCATCTCTCCGCTGACAGCCCGGAACATACCACTTAGTCGAGCAGCTCTTCTTCTTTCTCTCAATTCATCCCAACCCAAACATTGCAACATTTTTGTAACGCTACTCTTTTGTCGGAAATCGCCCAGAACAAATCGAGCTGCTTTTCTTTGGATTTTTTCCAGTTCTTGAATCAGGTAATCCTGGTGAGGGTCCCATACACTGGAACCATACTCTAGTTGGGGTCTTACCAGAGACTTATATGCCCTCTCCTTTACATCCTTACTACAACCCTTAAACACCCTCATAACCATGTGCAGAGATCTGTACCCTTTATTTACAATCCCATTTATGTGATTACCCCAATGAAGATCTTTCCTTATATTAACACCTAGATACTTACAATGATCCCCAAAAGGAACTTTCACCCCATCAACGCAGTAATTAAAACTGAGAGGACTTTTCCTACTTGTAAAACTCACAACCTGACTTTTAACCCCGTTTATCAACATACCATTGCCTGCTGTCCATCTCACAACATTTTCGAGGTCACGTTGCAGTTGCTCACAATCTTGTAACTTATTTATCACTCTATAGAGAATAACATCATCCGCAAAAAGCCTTACCTCCGATTCCACTCCTTTACTCATATCATTTATATATATAAGAAAACATAAAGGTCCGATAATACTGCCTTGAGGAATTCCCCTCTTAATTATTACAGGGTCAGATAAAGCTTCACCTACTCTAATTCTCTGAGATCTATTTTCTAGAAATATAGCAACCCATTCAGTCACTCTTTTGTCTAGTCCAATTGCACTCATTTTTGCCAGTAGTCTCCCATGATCCACCCTATCAAATGCTTTAGACAGGTCAATCGCGATACAGTCCATTTGACCTCCTGAATCCAAGATATCTGCTATATCTTGCTGGAATCCTACAAGTTGAGCTTCAGTGGAATAACCTTTCCTAAAACCGAACTGCCTTCTATCGAACCAGTTATTAATTTCACAAACATGTCTAATATAATCAGAAAGAATGCCTTCCCAAAGCTTACATACAATGCATGTCAAACTTACTGGCCTGTAATTTTCAGCTTTATGTCTATCACCCTTTCCTTTATACACAGGGGCTACTATAGCAACTCTCCATTCATCTGGTATAGCTCCTCCGACTAAACAATAATCAAATAAGTACTTCAGATATGGTACTATATCCCAACCCATTGTCTTTAGTATATCCCCAGAAATCTGATCAATTCCAGTCGCTTTTCTAGTTTTTAACTTTTGTATCTTATTGTAAATGTCATTGTTATCATATGTAAATTTTATTACTTCTTTGGCCTTAGTCTCCTCCTCTATCTCGACATTATCCTTGTAACCAACAATCTTTACATACTGCTGACTGAATACTTCTGCCTTTTGAAGATCCTCACATACACAATCCCCTTGTTCATTAATTATTCCTGGAATGTCCTTCTTGGAACCTGTTTCTGCCTTAAAATACCTATACATACCCTTCCATTTTTCACTAAAATTCGTATGACTGCCAATTATGCTTGCCATCATATTATCCTTAGCTGCCTTCTTTGCTAGATTCAATTTTCTAGTAAGTTCCTTCAATTTCTCCTTACTTCCACAGCCATTTCTAACTCTATTTCTTTCCAGTCTGCACCTCCTTCTTAGTCTCTTTAACTTTTTGGTTAGTTCTATGGTATTCTAGATTGACTTATTTGAAGAAAACTTATGTGTTCAAAGAAACTGTTGTATCGGCAGCCCTGAAGATGGTTTTCCGTGGTTTCCCATTTTCACACCAGGCAAATGCTGGGGCTGTACCTTAATTAAGGCCACGGCCGCTTCCTTCCAACTCCTAGGCCTTTCCCATCCCATCGTCGCCATAAGACCTATCTGTGTCGGTGCGACGTAAAGCCCCTAGCAAAAAAAAAAAAAAAAAAAAAAAAGAAACTGTTGAATGAATTGTGAAAATATATATAGGGGCTAGGTTTATAATTAATGATTGGTCGAATGGGGACACCTGCTTTGTGGACCTTGGGAAGTGCTGTAGCTGTAGGCAGACCTGGGTTCATACACGTTAATTTATCTTTTTAGTTGTTCAGTCAGAGGAAAGATGGTGTTCCTCAAAATCTGTTTTAAATTGTGTTGGATTGATTAAGTGGGATCCCTCTTAATTACTAAAAAAAAGTTTCATTATCAAAAAGGTTTTTTAGTTTTTTTAGTATAATCGGCCTTGTCCATAATGACTGTTGCGTTGCCCTTATCAAGTTTAGTAATAACAAGCAGATTATCTTCAATTTTTTTTAAAGATCTAAGATGTTTTTCCTATCTTTGAAGGATTCCTTAATAAAGTTGATGTTAGAGGGTATGATTGTATTTTTTTAAAGCAAAATTTTATTTGTTTTTTTAATGTCCATTCTGATTTAATCTTGTACGTCGTGTGGCATTTTTTTGATAGCGACTTCTGACTCAACGAGTTTAGAAGCTACATTGGCTCAAACAGCTGCCACCATTAGATATGACTCATGTCACCCTCAAACGCACAAGAGCGCCACATATTATAGTCTAGTAAATCGCGCTTTCCAGATCCCAATGTCCAAAACTGATTTCAATAGAGAATTAAAAATCATCCGTTCTATACCTAAAGCTAATGGCTTCAGAGAGGCCTTTATTGAAAGAATAATTAACAAATTTAGGTATCGTCGTAAAACCACCTTACCAAGAGACAAACCAAATCCTGTTAAGTTTTCAACATATACTTTTAACAATGATGTATATAAAGTCACAAATGTTTTCAAAAAACACAATGTTAAGATTCCTTTTCATACTAACAACAGAAATTTGGATATTTTGCACAACCTCCCCTCTATTAATAAGGGAAACTCTTTTTCAAAATCAGGAGTCACAGGTTTTGCTCTAATGACTGTCCTTGCTCATATGTAGGTCAAACAGGTCATTGCTTCAAAATCAGGTATGCAGAACAAGTAAATGCAATTAAATATAACAAATTATCTGCAGTAGACCAACATATGAAGGATTCTAAACATACTTATACTGAATTCAATCAAGATATTGAGATATTAGTGGTCCTAAACAAAGGTCCCTTGCTTGATGCTACGGAAAATTGTTACATTCACTTGGACCAATATTTTAATGTGGGCCTAAATTTAAATGATATCTCCGAAAAACCAAAAATTTTGTTTGATTTTCTTATTTTACTTCTTACTAATAACAAAACTCCAAACTGCAGCTCTATCTTTCGTATTATGTACAACACTTTCTTACGTTACGCATATCCTTCACTATACCCTCCTTAATTCCCTTCTCTCTCTTACTTGTCTCACCTTCTTTCCTTCCCTTTACAACCTGACAATTTACTTAATTTTATTTTCAATTTTTACTTCCCCTTGTTTATTTCTGCATAATTTATTATTCTTTTTATTCCTTTGACTCCGCACTGAACTGAGAAAAATTCCCTTGAAGTTGTTATTCATGTTACAAGTTAGTCCGGACCCGCGTTGTGGGGGGCAATGCGTCCGCCTGTCACCCGGCGGCCCCGGGTTTGATTCCCGGCTGGGTCAGGGGTTTTTAATTGTAAATGATTAGTATCCCTGGCCTGGGGACTGGGTGTTTGTGTCGTCCTTAACGTTCCTTTCGTCACATTCAACACTCTACACTTCCTCCATTCCAATTACACGTAGGTTCATATCACATGGTACAAGTAGGGGCAAAAGATCTTTATAGGTTGATGCCTATAGGTTGATGCCTCGAACAAATAGCATTTCCAAAAAAGGTAAAACTTCCACCTTTTTAAATAGATTTCAGTGAAAATCCACAGACTGTTTCCAGTCATTCAACCGGGTCAGGAATGGAATGAATAAAGCCCCCTTCTCACGGCGAGAATGGGAATTGTGCCGGCTGCCGAGGCCTGTCACACTCGTCTGGGGCAATGATTAATGAAATGTTATTGGAGAGTGTTGCTGGAATGAAAGATTACAGTGAAAACTGGAGTACCCAGAGAAAAACTTGTCCTGCCTCCACTCTGTCTAGCACAAATCTCACATGGAGTGACCGGGATTTGAACCACGGAACCCAGCGCTGAGAGGCTGCCGCCTGAGCCACGGAGGCTCTTTAAATAGCTTTCAATATTCAAGTTAAAGGAAACTATCCACAGCTGTAATAGTTTCCATAGAAACAGTTTACAACATTTAAAACAGACGACTGTTCAGTTTGTTTATCAAGAATATTTTTAAGGTTTATAAAGAAACTTTATACACGTTTCATCATTTATGCTTCTGATCAATTGTGACGACATTCTATTTAAATTGAAAATCTTCCTACTCTAAGTAGAACTCAGGACTTTCAAGATTCCATCTTGAGTAAAATAATTAAGTGTCATTCGTTCTAACTGTGATTGTCATATTTACAGAGAAACTCTATACATGGTTCGACCTTTGTATAACATTTCATTTATGACAGGACTTTTTATTTATTTGAGAATCTTACAGTTCTAAGTCAAACTCAATACTTTCAACTTTCTAACTTGAGTAAAAAGAATTACATTGTGTTAAGTGTCGTTGTAATCGTGACTTCAAAATTTTGAAATTGTTTTATTCTCCAGATACTTTTAGGGGCATCATAATTCCCATATTACGAGTGTTTATTTGTGCATTGATCTAATGATAAGTATATTTACAATTGCCTGTTCCACACCTGCCAACCCTTCAGATTTACTTGGAAGCTTTCCGTTTTTTAACTCTTCTTCCGATTTTCCTATTTATTCTTGGATTAATATAACCTCCAGTACGCTCAATACTCTTAAATTCTTATGTGCTTGTGTAATTGATGGAACCTCATTTTCAAGCATAGTTGCCTTATTTCGCGAGTGTATCGTCTGTCACCTTCGTGTAATGTTTCCTGCTCACCACAGCACCTTGTGCCCTTTACAGGTGGGGATTTTGGACGGCAGTCGCCCTACAAGCAAGAGAGGCTAATGCGTACTAGTGACTCGGTTAATCGGGATGAAAGAATGAATTTGTTATTGTGTGGTTTCCGCGCTGTTAACATCTTTCCTGTGTGTAGATTCGTTGGAGTTGTAGGCCATGTAATTTTTCTTCCGGTTCTGTGCTTTTCGCCCTATCAAAGTCATACGTTAATAATGTATGAGACATGTTGATCTGTTTTGTATGTGGTAGATTCATGTATTTCAGTGCATTTTTGTTCATTCTTATTTCAAAATTGTAACGGGTTGAATGTATTTCAGGGAGTTGTGTCAGTGACAGTTTCTGGTATTTTCTCTTCACATTATGGCCAAAAACATGAGAAACGTTATCTCTAAGTGTTCAGAGATACCTATGAAATTAAATTTCCGATCATTTTACATTCTAATAAAGGGAACTATTATGCATTTTGTTGCGTGTGTCAGTGTGGTATAAATATTGTTTGTATGAGAATGATTAGGCACATTTTATTGTAATCATTTTTACGAATATAAATTTAATCGTCAGTTCACATTGTAACTGTAGGTGTATACCTAGAGGCATGATTTTTTCGTATTAACGATAAACGCGACTAAAAATATTTTGAAGCGATTTTGCGATATCTTTACAAATCATATATTTCTGGTTAAGAAAATATGAATATTATGTTCACGAATTAAAGCGATAAGGCCATTTTAAAGCAAAATTCAATTATTTTGCGATAAGCGCGATATTACAGCGAAATTTGTAGTGAATAACGAACTTGACATTTTGTTCTAAGATTATGTATGAAAAGAAAAGGAAGAGCGAACAAATATTCATCAACATGAAATAAATATGTTATCATTAATGTTTTGGAAAATCTCTTTAAGACATGGCATCAAAGAAAAAGGGTTGGCTCCAGGCTTCTTGCCAAACGAAATATTGGGAATGTTGTTCTTGTGGTGGCTGGTAATCCCACCTCAGCCTGTGTCCTCGTGACATTGTGCAATCCTGCAATCCCTAATGACGTCTACAAGCAGCACAATTGACTGGTGTATTTAGACTTCGTGGTCAGGTGAAATTAAGAAAGTGATCACAGACAGTAGCGAAGATGGGTCGCTCAACAAGCGTTACGGTGCACAGCATAGCTAAACAGTTTGCGAGTGAAGGTTTATACGTTTCGGAAAGCAATATTTTAATGTGTAAATTTTGTAATGTTCGTATCGAGTGGGAGAAAAAAGATACTGTCTCAAAACATTGTTTTAAAAATAAGGAACATTCAGAACGTAAATTTAGCACTCCAACAGTGAAACAGCAGGCAGCAATAGAACTCTCATTAGATATGCAAAAGAAAGCTAAGAGTTAAAAAATAGAATTTATTCACAAAAAAACAGGGATGCTACTCAAAGCCAACATCCCGCTGGAGAAGGTAGACGACCCTGCAGTCAGGAAATGGCTTCAAAAGTATGTACCTTTGATGATTAATTTTAGAATTTCATTAAAGCGAAATTAAAGTGATACGGCAATATCTATTTTGCGAAATAATGCGAAAATTAGTATCCTTCTCGCAAAATCGTTCAAAAATTAATGCGAAAAAATCATGCCTCTATGTATGCCTTTTATCCTGTCCTTTTTCACCTAGACCGTGGCGCAGTATTATAGCCTATGTGATGAAATCCAAGAATTAAACAAACTTCCTATTTTTTTTATTTCTTAAAGTTGGCAGGTATGCTGTTCTCATATTTGGCTGAAGATGATGCTCACCAGCGCCGAAACTAGTTCCAAGTAAATGTTATAACTTATTTATTTTAATATTAGTAACGAAAAGGTGGATTATAATTTTACTTATCTATTATTCTCGGTTCAATATGGACTTTAAAATGAAATTCTTAAATTTAAACGTCCAATAGATACTCTCTATTTCAATTCCGTATTTTATTCAATCACTAACTTTCACTTATCCATAATACATAAATACATTATTACATGAAGAAGGTTACTAGCCCCCCCCCCCCCCCCCCCCATACCCATTTGATGAAGGAAGGTTCCACAACACTCAACATTGCCCCGCCCCTACTTCCTCATCCCCTCTCCACAGCACAGTATGCTAGGTTATAACATAGAGAAAGTACTGACCGGCTCTTCCCTATCCAATAGGAAGGATTCACAACATTTCAGTAGCCCCTCCCTTCTCCGCGGAACAACATACTTTGCCCAAAATCTTCCACTAGCTTTTCCTTTACCACAGTCGTGAAATAGTGTTTGGTGACAGCAGACTAAGCTTCGACATTCCAGATAAGCACAGAATTTTGTTTTTCATTATGTTAGTACGATGTTGGTTGAATACTTATAAAATCATCATTTGTTAATACTTGTTCATATTATCACCTAACACTCTATCATTGACAAGTTTACACAGCGTAAACAATACTGTACATGTTTATGCATTATTTAAGTGATTTGATAGAATCTGAGTTTGTTCTTGTAGAACGAAACATGTCACTCTTTGTGTAATAGTTTGTATTTTTTACAGGTATGATATTAGTGTTATAATTTTTATTGAAATTTTGTGTGTTTGACAGACTGTAAAGTTTTTAATGTCCTATTGTCCTCCTTAATAGGTTTTATCATTTTTTTTATTTGAAATTTATTCTATTTTTGAAGTTTTTACTAAATGACATAGTAAGTGAACAGTTTAGACACCAGACATTTAAAGATTTATGTATAAATTGTTTTGTTGACTGTATTGTACAAATGTGCCAGGTCCAAGGATTTTATTCGATGTTTTGCACCGCTGAGGAAGAGAGCAGTTGAGCTCTCAAAACATGTACGGTAGATAATTATAATAAAATGTAAAGTATTGACAAGGCGGAAAAGCGTTTCCTGGAACCTTCACTCACTGTTTGCATGGAGCGCTAAAGCACTGGCATTATCTGACTGGACAGCAGGTGTGACCTGCTGTTAGTTGAAATTCATATCAAACTGGAAATTATTCCACATTGTAAAGTCGCCAGTAAGCACGTGTAGAATAATAAACATTATGTAGAAATTGTTCGTCAGGGTAATTATTAGGTTTATCAGATGAAAATAAAATTGACAGAATGGGTTGTAAAATGAAAATACGATCTTGCGTGCATTCAACATGCAATATGGACATAAAATATGTATTCCTTTATTTTGATGAACAATATGTTAAAGGGCTAAACATCAAGGTCATTGGCACCTGAATTATTGTTTTATTGCAGAAATGTAATAGTGTTCCAAGTGTTTTACTGTAAGAATTGTTTACTTAGAAATGTTCAGTATAATAAATTTGCTAATTTTTGTTTCATGATATTTACTCCTTTTTATAAAGTTAAACGATTTTCATATACTACTTCATCATGAAAGTGAAATTGTTCTTCATGTCTTATTGCTAATATCAGTTACAGATATGAGGGCGAATCAAAAAGCAAGTTATACTTCCAAGTTATGGCCATTTATGAAACCACCTACACATAGGCAAATGGCTATGACAACATACAATGTAAGTTGACTTTTCCACACAGTCCCATTTCTCAGAACGGTCAACCAACTTTTCGATTCCGGGTGCGTAGAAATCACTTCCAGCGCTATGTAACCACCTGGAGACAGCTGCTGTAACCTCATAGTTTCGGAATCGTCCACCGAGATCCTTTTTCATTTTACCGAACACATGATAATCGCTTGGCGCTAAGTCTGGACTGTGTGGAGGAAGTTGCCATACCTCTCACTTCAATCGCTGCAGCAGTTCGGATGTTTGGCAGGCCATGTGGTTTGCTCGATTTTCCCTGCCACTTTTCTTTAATTGCCTTACACAGTCAGTTCAACGTTTGACAATATGAAGCAGAGTTTATCACGTACCTTTCAAATTCCACGTGCACCACACCCTCCATGTCAAAGAACACTGTCGCCATTGCCTTTCCTGCTTGAAGATTGGAGCTTGGTCATCTTTTATGCTGATGGGGTGTCCACCTATTCCATCAATGTTCTCTTTGTTTCAGGGGTAAAGTGGTGGGCCCACATTTCATCCCCTGTGATGTTTCACCGCAGAAACTAGTTGTCCTTCACAGAATACTGTTGCAAAAAAGCCAGTGAGGATTGGAAACGCTGTCCCTTGTAAACATCGGTGAACAGACGTGGGACCCATCTTTGACACACTTCATGAAATCCAAGGTGCTGGTGAACGATGGAGAACACACTGCCATACGAAATGTTTAGCTTGCAGGCAATTTCCTGCAGTATTTTGCACAGATTCTCTCTAATGATCCCATCCACACAGCCAAAATTTGCAATGGTACTGGACGTGGTGGGTCTGCCTTCGCGATATTCGTTCGCACTTTACAATACCTGGGCAAGAAATATCACGTTCGCCATATACAGCAGTGATTTCATGATGAATGTCCGTGCAATTGAGCCGTTTAGCCCATAGAAATCTGATTGTTGCACCCACCTCCAATTTGGGGTGAACATCCAGTTGACGCACCATTGAGCCTAGCCCACTCTCCACACACAACACGATGGGACACCACACCAACCTTCCTATCGGATGTATCAGCAGTTACTGTAGCTTTCTCCGCATTGGCCATGGTCACGACACACAGCGTGCTCTCGCAGTGAGCTAGTGTAATTTATGTTTTGTTTTGCCCTCGTACATGCATGTTGGAAGTCTAACATTTGATTACTTCTTTGAATATTTTATATCAGTTTTTAAAGGTTTTTCTAATTAATGCATTGCAATGAATTGTTTTAGGCTGTGTATGAAGAAATAAATGCATCTCAGCGACCGGACTTGGTTCGTCAGACAGATATAAACAGAAGAGGGGTCCAGAATTATCGCCATGATCAGAATGTTCTTGCTTCTGCCCCTGCCATGTATCGTCAGGTTGTTGTTCCGGCTCCAGGATCCAAGGAGTATGTTACAGGTCATTAATATTCAGTGCTATAGCTTATACAGATTAGCCATTCATCTTCAAGTTTGGGTTAAAATTTAGTTAGGGACACTTGGGCGTGATACCTGCAGGTTTCAAAGCTCATTTTGTAGATTCTCTTATAAGAAAATGTTTTCCTAGTCTTCTTTTTTTTTCATTCTATATTGTTAATAGTTTATGGTAAGCAATCCCTTGTGAATGAACAAGACTTCCATCATACTGTATCAGCTAGTTGTCTGCAGTCTCATTCACAAACTACCATTGCTAACAACTGTGAACTTGCTTCAGTAGTTGTTCTGTACTTTGATTTGATTTCTGTCGCTCTGCAATGATCTTCAGAGGAAACATGTTCACCTGAAATGCTCCACCTGGTCCAGTTTTGTATCTCCTACCTGGCATTCCATTATCCTATGTTTCTTCCTAAGTGACACCACTTTAGTCCTAGAAATATTGGTCTTCATACTGTATTTTACCTTAAAGTTCCAAAATTACAAGTGTAGTGCATAGTCTACCATTGAGAATAAGTCATGTGTGTAAGTCAAATGGCTATAAAACAATTTCATTCCTCTTAATCTGCCTCTGTCAGTTTGACTTTCAATATCTTATTTATTTAGTCGTATGGTGATCATGTATATATGTTCAGTCCTCAGTGCGAAGGCTGGTTGGATCCTCGACATCTCCACCATTAGCTGTCATAGAAGGCATAGCCATGAAGAGGTGTACTAGGGAAATGAGGAATACCAAAGATAGTTTCCTGTAGCTTTCCTCACTGAGCCAGAAGTTGCTATTACATATCAGTCTCTCAAGTCCACTGAAATTCATGCACCAACTGACCCTATGAGCAACATTTTCACACCATTGGGGTAGGGACTGGCTGTATAAGGAATTGCATTACTAGCACCACTCATACCTTAGTCGCTTATTGTCAAAGCCAAGGATAAAACTGTGACATATCATTTAAAGTAACAAAATTGTTCTAGCCCATACTAGAAGACATACTGTAATGCATTGTAAACATTAGGTCTCACCAGCAAAGGCATATGGTGATCACACAGAAGAGATTACAAAACTTCACATTTATTGATTCAGATAATAGGCATGTAAACTCTGCCCCCGGTACCCACTGGGTGGATAGAGTATCCCAGTGGGAGCCGTTGCCAGTTGCAAACCTGGATGAAGAAGGAGAGTTGGTGCCAGGAGCGTCATCCAACTGTAAAAATAATTGCCAAAACAGTATGGAGAGTTGTTTAGGAGTGGCCTTGGAAAATGTTAGGGCATTCTTCAAAAACTGTGTGCAAGGATCTTGTTTGTGTCTTGTGAAAAATTGGCAAGGGCTATCAAGTTGGAGGCAGGCTCAGCTGAAGAAATTGGTCCAGGTTAGGGTAAGAAGAATGTTGAGTCAGTGACCCGAAGAGGACAAGAGGTGGTAGACAAGAAGATCCACATCCTATGTCTACATGAAACACTATGGAAAGGAAACAAGGTCAGAGAACTGAGTGAAGGGTATAAACTGTTCTTCAGTGGTATTGATGGAACCAAAATGAAGTAAGAAAGTGTAATTGGAAAATAAAAGGATTGGAAAACAAATGTTATTAGTAGACATATAGGCTTTCGGGCTATTGCCATGGCAGAAAACAAGGAGTAATTCTTTATTTCACAAAGAGGGAGAGTACAACTTGCTATAGACCAATAGTAAAGCATTCTTAAAATCAAACCTTCATTAGTAGAGATGACTTACTCGTGAACTGATAAGATTTTCTTCTGAAGACCCTGACCAAGTTCTCTGCGAAACTTAAAGAATTTCACCTTGTTTTGTGACACGGCAAAATCCCAAAAGCTTATGTCTAAAACTAAACTACGAGCCGTGAAAGCATCAATCTAAATGTTATTAGTGTTCACCGTACATATGATACGATAATCAGCATTAAAGTGGAAATGGAAGAAACATTAAACTCAGTATGTGCTTATGCCTCATAAGCAGTATGGAAAGAGGAGAAGGAATCTTTCTGGAATACCTCGGGAGGATATCTTAGGTGGCAATTTGAATGGTCACTTCAGCGGGGAATGGGTCGAGTGAATGGTGGATGGACGTTTTCCAGAACATCTGTCCTGTTGTTACATAATAACTTTTTTCTAAAAAGTGACAAACTTCTGATGTTATATTAATGTGGAGGGAAGAAAAGTCGGATTTTATCTGGTGTAGAAGACAACTTTTAAAGGAGGTCTGAAACTTGAAGGTCATTAATGTCAAAGTAGTTGGGACGCAACATAGTGTCCTGGTGAAGGATTACAAGTTTCAAACTAGCAGTAGTAGTCTACAATGTGGAGGAAACATAAAGACCCAAGTTTGGAAAGAAAATTTTAAAAAAAACCCATGTGAGATAAGAAAAAGTAGGTGTGCAGAAGTAGTGGGAAATACAGCGTGGAACAACAAAGGCAGTGAAAGGATCAGGGGTCAAGCACTGTAGTGTATGCTGTGTGCCGATGTTTCACTGTGCAGTCAGGGACGAGTTACAGTGAAAGAAGAAATCATTGTGTACAGCATTGTAGGAGATAGGATTGATGACACACAGCAAGGAAACAGTGTACTTCAGCTTTGGAGGACAGGGAGAGGGATCGATCAAAATTGGGAGTGATGTATTGGACATAAATTTAAGTACTTTGGTTCTTCAGGGGATAAGAAAGGGAATTTGGACTCGGAGGTGATACACAGGCTGGTTGAACTGGAGGAAGATGTTGGGCTTACTTTCCGACAAGAGACAGATATAAAACTGAAGGGAAAAAATATAACATACACGTGGCAGAGATGAAATATCTTTGTTCATATGACCTGTTTTAGCTGATGATGGTGTCCATAGACACCGAAACCGGTACTGAATAAAAATGTTGTAATCATATTACATATTAACAATATATTATGTATTGAAAAAAGGTGGATCAGTCAAATTTCCCTCTATTGTATGTTAATACCACAATGCGCATCATATCTGGCGCAATTGCATCTACTCCAATTCATTGGCCTCCACTGCTTAGATCTACGCCGATCTAATGCCCTTATGAAGGAATTCTACAAGATCTCCAGAAATCCAGACTACCCGTGCATAGTGACCTACCACTTTTGAATCTTAATAGGCATTTATGGTACTTCTCCACCTTCCTCTCTCTTTCCACCATTCCTCTTCCATCATTTTGTCCCAGTCTAGGTTTCTTCTTCTTGCACTCCTCTTTATTGAATCGATCCACCTTGTTCTAGGTCTCGCTCTTTCCCTCAAACTTCATCATCCGGTTTTTTGGTATTCTTTCCTCCTCCATCCTCTTTACATTTCCAAACCATCTTAGTTTACTCCTATCAATTCTCTCATTTAGGTTTTCCATTCCAACTTCCATTCTCACATCTTTGTTTCTCAATCTGTCTTTCCTATGATACTTCTTAAGTATTTCATCTCACTGGCTTGAATTCTACTCTCCTCCCTACTTGTCATTGTCTAGGTCTCAGCCGCATACGTCAATATGAGTACATAATACATTTTGTACATTAAGCTCTTTACACTTCCTTGGTACTTCCTTACTCCAGACAAGGTTTCTTACATTTGGGTAAAATGCATTGCCCTGTAGCACCTCTTGCTAATCTCAATGTCCAGCCTGTGGTCTGCATTAATCCATTCCTCGGGTATTTGAAAATTTCAACAATTTCAAGGCTTTGACCAATTTTTACAATGCCTTTCCCTCGTCTTTCTCTTGATATCACCATGATCTTGCATTTCTCTCTCTCTGGGCCGATGACCTTAGATGTTAGGCCCCTTTAAACTACAAGGATCATCATCATCATTGCTTTTCTCTGTGCTGATTTTCATACCATACTTTTCAATTTTCTTGTTCAGTGCATCAAGTTTTTCTTGTTGCTGTTTGTTCCCAAGACCACAATATCATCTGCAAATAGTAATAACTTCGTCTTCCTATTCCCATATGTTTCCAATGTCTCCTTTACAACTTCGTCCATAACCGTTTGAAACAAAAAAGGCTACAGTGCACACTCCCCCTGTATTACAAGGAGAGGCCAGACCCTGTGTCAAATCAATTTCAGTGAGATGCAATGTACCTCTCAGAGGACACTCAACACTTTTTTCCTGACTTTGGTGCATCATAGTGCCTTTTATGAGTGTTGGTTTGCAGAATTTGGGACTGTTTTTCCACGTTACACAGTATGTCTATTACTGAGAGACGGAGAGAATGTATTCCTGGCATCCTATGTTACAACCAAAGTTAGTACATATGGTAGAGGTCCTATAATCCAATTAACCAAGCGCTTTCTTGTCTGTTGCTTGAGTAAACATTGACATAAGCCAGAAGTCCCCACGTCGATCTCTGTAATTCTTAGGAATAAGGTGTCCCAGTTATATATTGCTATAAATTGAACCTTAAATTGTGCATTACTCATAGACAGCTCATATTTTACTCTGTTAGACGAACAAAACAAAACTTGTATCACACTTTTGTGATGCAGCGTTACTGAGATAGCAGCTTACAAACCTTTGTTTTGCACTGAACCCTCTTCTGTTGTTATCCTGGAATTTCCTACCTGGAATTCTCACTCGTCACAAGTCTTTGTTATTGCAGCAGGCAGTTGTTACCAGTTATTGAGGACATTCAAAAGTATCTGCAATCATCGCATGGAGAAGTAGCTGCGGCAGCTAGAGATAGTATTACATACTATCCACTTCATTCCGTATCAATATTGTAATCAAGATAACAAGTAAAAGGTTCCACCTGATCGATACTTTTTTATTATTTAGCCTTCGGCTAAATTTATGTCATTAAAAACTTACAGAACATGTTTCGATTGCTTAGCAATCATCATCAGTTGTTTCGCTTAAGGCTAAGGTGAAAAAGCATAAAACATTTCATAATTAAAATTAAAATGTGTTAGTAAGGGACGTTTAAGTGGTGCGGGAGGATGGATTGGGGGGGGTTTGTGTTAGTTCAGATTAAAATTATTCAAATTAAAAACTATTCTAAACGAAAACATCTTTGATTTGATTCGTTGTCACTTGCACTGGTTCATTATTAAGTTCGACAGTTTTCCGTTAATGCTCTTGCACACTTGTCTTGATGGTATAGTGTTCCTTCTTTTTCTAGACCTTTCTTACTCTCCGGTGGAGAAGATTATGTAGATTGTTGGTCGATTTGTTCAGTTTTCATTTAGTTGGATAGTTTGGAGTACGATCCCTATCCAATTATTCGTTGTACGAATTTTATTCGGAATCATTAAGTCGGGAAGTTTGGTGTACTACCCCTGTCCAATTCGTTCTTGTTCCGATGTTTACGTGTTTGAAGACTGCAGAGACAAATACAAATCAGCTTCAATGTATTTCAGACGTACAAGGATTATCCTTAGTACCGAGAATTTCCTTTGCAGACAGTATAGTCACTGATCCACTCACGGTTGCTAACCATGTAGCAAGTCATTTTGCAGATGTCTCATTCTGGGAATTATTTTTGTAATTTCCTGGCTCTGAAGCGGGATGCAGAATGTCATCATCTGTTTTGCCACTCAAGCTTCAGAGGACTGTAACGTGCCCTTTACGAAGTGGGAATTCCGCAGCACCTTGGCGCTTTGCGAGGACATAGCTCCCGGACCAGATAATGTCTCTAACCAGATGTTGAAACACCTCAGCGTGGATAGCTTCTTATATCTCCTTGGGGTGTTCAAGGAGAGTTTCCGTCACAGTGGCGAGAGGGAATAGTAATTCTCCTCGAGCCTGACAAAAATCCTAAGTATGCAGAAAGTTAGGTCTGTTTGTCTCACTAACTGTCTTGTGTAAACTCTTTGAGAGGATGGTGAATCACAGACTTGAGTGATATTTGGAGAACAGGACTTTTATTAGGGTATCAATGTGGTTTTCGAGCTGCCCTCTCCACCACTGACCACTTGGTACGTCTGGAGAGTTCTAACCAGGACGCATTTCTCTGAAAACAGCATTTGGTGGCTGTTTTCTTTGACTTAGAAAAGGCCTATGACACCACATGGCGATTTGGCATCCTTTCGGTCCTGCATCAGTGCAGATTCCGAGGTAACTTGCCGGTTACAGGGATTGATTCTCAGTGCCACTTCGTTCACGATTGCCTTAAATTGTATTGCTCTGCTGCTGGTTCAGCAGTAATACAGTCGTTACATGTTGATTTTGCTCTGCATTATAGCTCACAAAATATGGCAGTCGCAGAGCGACAATTATAGCAAGTCATTGAAATGGCGTATGGCTTTTAGTGCTGGGAGCGTCTGAGGACAAGTTCGGCTCGCCAGATGCAGGTCTTTCGATTTGACACCCGTAGGTGACACCGGAAGAAGATGTAACAGATGTAGATGTAACAGCCTTGCCTGAAGAAGCCTTTGGTGGAGATCATAGAGTTGTGATAGGAAAATTGAAAGTTGGAAAGATTGAAAAACCCCAATTAAGAAGAGAGAAAAGAATTAAACTATGGAAGTTGAAGGAGAAAAGCATACAAGAAGAATTTCAAAGGGAAATAATACCCTTGGTGCCCAGGACAGAGGTGGGGAATGTTGAAGAGGAATGGAAAAGGTTTAAGGAAGCACTGGTTGGATGTGCAGAAAAGGTGTGTGGTAGAACATCAGGAAATGTGAAAGACAAAGAAACACACTGGTGGAATGATAGGGTAAAGATTAAAGTGAAGGAAAAGAAAATGGCATGGAAAGCATGGAAAACATCTAAGACTGAAGAAAGTAGAAGAAAATATGTGGAGGCAAAGAATTTGGCCAAGAAAGTAGTGGAGGAAGAAAAGAGGAAAAGCTGGGCCTTATTCACACAGACATTGAGAGATGATACGCAGGGCAGCAAGAAATTACTGTATGGTATCTTAAGAAACAAAAAGAGAGATCAAGTAAACACGAGATTTATGAAGGATGAAGGTGGCATAATTTTAACAAAGCCAGAAGAAATAAGAAATAGATGGAGAGAGTATTTTCAGAAGCTGCTGAACATAAGAACGGATGACAGTCATTCAATGGACGACCAGGAAAGGCAATTAGTTGACGAAGAAATGGATAAAGAAATTACAATGAATGAAATTGAAATGGCAGTAAGAAAGATGAAGAATGGAAAAACTGCTGGAATAGATGAAATTTCAGTGGAGATGATAAAGGCAGCTGGAGCTGTAGGCCTGCAGTGGACATATCGGGTTCTCAGGAATGTCTGGGAGAATAAGGAGGTCCCTGAGGATTGGCAAAAAGGAATAATCATCCCAATTTTCAAGAAAGGTGATAAGAAAGTTTCGAAGAACTACAGGGGAATTACTCTAATATCCCATGTTGCTAAGATAATGGAAAGGATACTGGAAAGTAGAATAAGGTTGAGGGTTGAGAAGCAGATGCAGGAAAATCAGTTTGGTTTCAGAAGTGGAAGGTCAACAATAGAACCCATTTTCATTATGAGACAACTAATGGAAAAGCATTGGGAGTACAGGAATGATATGGTGATGACATTCATTGATATTGAAAAGGCATATGACAGTGTCCCTAGGACGAAAGTTTCGGACAGTCTGGTGCAAAAAGGAATTGGACAGGGATTAATAAAAATGATCATGGCATTGTATAAGGAATGTTGTAGTTGCGTGCAAACACAAGTTGGCAGGACAAGTTGGTTCAAAATAACTAGTGGGCTGAGACAGGGAAGTGTTCTATCACCAATCCTGTTTACAATACTAATGGATGACATCATGAGAACAGCAAAAGCAGCATATGGAGGAAGAGAAATGAACATGATGTTATTTGCAGATGATATTGTGATTTGGGGAGAAGATGACAGGAAGGTTCAAGAACAGTTGAATGTGTTGAATGGGAAGATTGAAGAATGTGGATTGAAAATAAGTGTAGAAAAGAGTAAAACTCTTGTTATGACTAGAGGGGAGAAAGAAGGGAAAGGTCAGATTAGACTTGCAGACAAGCCCCTGGAAGTAGTGGAAACGTTTAAATACCTGGGGAGTGAATTAATGGAGAATGCTCGACTGGATGCTGAGATTAGTAAAAGGATTCAAGCTGGAAGTTGTTTCTATCATAGTGTAAGAAATATGTTATGGGACAAAGATGTGCCAATGGAAGCAAAGGATACTATGTACAAGATGTATTACGTACCCATAACAACTTACGGAGCAGAAACTTGGACAATGACAAAGAAGGATGAGAGTCGAATACAGGCAGCCGAAATGAAATTTTTGAGTAGTATGATACAGAAGAGTAGAAGAGACAAAATAAGGAATGAGAAAGTCCGGGAAGAAATTGGAGTGGAAAAAATGAATGATAGAATAGAGAAGAGCCGACTAAGATGGTTTGGGCACATAAAGCGAATGAGCGACGAAAGAATGCCAAAAAAGGTGATGGAAATGCAAATCCAAGGAAGGAGAGGCCGTGGACGACCACGATTGAGATGGAAGGATACCATCCAACGCAGCATTATAGAAAGAAACCTGGACTGGGACACAGTGTTGGAGGAGGAGTGGTGGAAAGACCGAAGAAAGTGGAGAGGAACCATATTTGCCCCTACCCGGCTACAGCTGGATAAAGGGAAATGATGATGAGGTGACCTGCATGTCGTGATGAGGATGAAATGATGAAATGATGAGGACGACTCATACACCCAGTCCCCGTGCCAGCGAAATTAACCAATTATCGTTAAAATTCCCGACCCTGCCGGGAATGTAACCCAGGACCCCTGTGACCAAAGGCCAGCACGCTAACCATTTAGCCATGGAGCAGGACATAGCAAGCCATTAGGAGAGTGGAACAGTGGACCTTAGAACATGGCTTTCGGTTTTCAACTGCAAAGACCTCTATTGTTCACTTCTGTCGGAAGTGCACTGTTCAGCCCTATCCTGAACTATATTTAGGGGGTGTTGCTCTTCATCCTTTCTGATAGTAAACTATTTTGGGAGCCACACATGCATTAGTTCAAGGCCAAATGCACTAAATATCTTCAAAATATTCAGTTTCTTAGCGGCACTACTTGGGTGGGGGGACTGAACGTTGCTCTAAGATTTTATAGGGCACATGTTTTATCGAGATTAGACTACAGCAGTGCAGCATATGAATCAGCAAGGCAAAGAGCGTTTGCGAACTGAACAGCATCCACTAGAGCTCCCGAATCCAACCATGACTGATCCTGTGCTCTGTGGAGGCTGCTCTTATACACCCAAGGGCAGTCTGTGTGTAAATAAAAAAACAAGGCGTCAGCCGTGGCAGAGCCAGGAGCAGACGAGAATGTCAACCCTGAGGGGGATCGCTCCCAATGCTTTATTTTATAATATATATACAGGCAGAAGGCAGTTGGATAAAGGATGAAAAGATACTGGCAGAGAGTGAATGCAGAGAAGGCTAAAAATACCGCAAAGAGTGTCAAACGTGGTCCATAGACTGCCAAAATGAAAATTAATACAGGCAAATTATAACCATAAGATCACACAGTACACAAATCAAATATAACAAGAACAAAGTTTCCACAGAAAGAACACCAAGGCAATCCAAGTAAATATTAAAAGAATAAGAAGGAAATAATATAAGATTGCATTCAAGTTGGATCCAGCATCGGCTTGGTAGAGCTGTTGCTGTAGCTGCGGGTTACCGGTCAGTCTCCGGGGATTGCCACCTGGGGAAGATGTGTAACTATCCTGATCAGTTGCCTTTTGTTGCTGTGCCCCCGCCGACGCCTTGACTCTTGCGACCCCTTCCCCAGCAACTGTGGCCATGACTGACTGAGGTTTGTCTGAGAGGTTTCTGGAACTTGAATCCCGGAGGAAGGTTGATTAGTGCATCACCCGTTGCTGCATTGGGTTGAAGGGCATTGGCCCAACCTTTTGTGAGTGCCACATACAGAAGACTGGCCGTAGTGTATGCGTATTTCTGTTGGGTTGAATCCAAGGCCGGTCATGCTGAAAGTAGCCAGAGGGTCGTCTTGGTGCTGGGCGGCTGTAGTGATGTTGAGTTGTGCTTAGAGAGCCTGAGCTATCTGATAGACCCGATCGTCCTGTGGGACCACTATGCCTCTGGAGTAGAGTTGTGGTTGCATTTGTCACCAGTGGTCTGGTCGTGGATTGTTAATATGGTACTGGTCATGCTCCTGGTTGCCTGCCCTGGGATCGTATTGTTGGCCATCCTCGGCTAAATACAGCTGTTGTAGCTTGCTGGGAGGTTGTCTATTCTCTGTGCAGTGGTCTGAATTTCGTTGCGAAGCTCCTGAAGGGCTTCACTGATGAGATTCTTTAGTTATTTACACGGACGGTTTAAGGGCAGGTTTCTTTTTCCTCTACCAGAAGCCTGTACAGTAGTTTGTACACAGCAGAGCTCTATGCCATCCTTGAAGCTCTGCGGTATGCGCTGTCCATTGAACACGGGCACTTTCTGTTGTGTACTGACTCCTTGAGCTTGTTGCAATGTATTAATGCATGTTTCCCATGGCACCCTCCAATGCAGCGGATCCAGGACCTGCTGGCTGGGTGTTGGAGTGCTAGCACCAGAACACGTTCTTGTGGCTCCTAACCCACATGGGTGTAGAGGGAAACAAGTTAGCTGATAGGCTTGCCAAGTAGGCGGTCACATTGCCTCCTTTGCCTTACGAGGCTCCAGCTCGGCTGAGACATTTATTCCCATTGGAGATGGAGTGGAAGGACACCCGTCTCCCAAATAAGCTACAAACGATAAAAGAAACGACGAAGGTATGGAAGACCTTTCTGGTTTCTTGGAGAGAAGCAATGGTATTATGTCATCTTGAGATCAGCCACAGTATAGCAACGCACTCCTACTTATTGTTGGGTGAAGCCCCTCCCCCAGTGTGTACTTGCAGTGTTCATCTTACCATGGTACACATCCTTACGGATTGCATGGACCTGATGATATAGATGTTGATTCCCATAGGGAACCTGAAATATTTGTTCCAAATGAGTAAATTTATAATACCAATATTAATGGTCTGTTATTGGACATTTTAAATTTTCCAGCTAACTCATTCCTGGTTGCCAGCGTTTCTTCCCCCGTGTGCTAGATTGGACTCATCGGTTTGTACCTAGCACACCCACCAAGACGCTGGATAGAGCATACCTTGGAGGCCACTGCATAGGCTACCTGGAACCACCGGCAGTGCCAATGCACTATGAGACACTTCGTCTCTTTACCAAAAAATTGATGCCTACTTGGCCCTATGAGAATCAACATAATATCATCTGACGGTCAAGCCATTTAGATAATTGTACCTTTTTCTGAAGCATTGTTTTTTGTAGGAAGGTTCGCTCTCTACTGGTAAAATAAAATATTTAAAAAATAGGAATAAGGGTAGGAACACATACTAGGATATATTCCATGGCCTTTGCATAAATATGTATGTGGTAAATATATTTTAATCTTAAGTAACATTTGAACATTCTTGTAGATGATGGCTTAGTGATACCCAGCATCACCTGTGAGTTACGTCGTCAGCTAATTGAGATGGCAGAGAGAAGAGGTCTTTCTCATGAACGCCAATCAGAACTGATGGGCAGAGCGGCAACGGAAATGGCATTACAGTTGTTAGGTGGTGCTCATCGGTAAGTTTAATATGTTTTGCAGTAGTTAGTGTTCATTATTCTGCTGTGTAAGAGTAACTGATCCATGTTAAGTGCATCTGCTAGGAATTTGTTTCGATTTGTTTTCAAAGTACTTCTTTGACCAATAACTTTAATCTCAGTGCAAGTATGATTTTGGATTGCTTAGAGCTTATATTTGTGTATGCTTTTCTCCTTTTTTTTTTTTTTTTTAATGCCTGTGATATCTTATTTGTTCTGAAAATGAACGCGAATCCATCGATGTTCTGTTGTATACTTCAATGGTAAAGAATAAAGGTTTAGTTGGTAATATACCTGGGTGTGAGGTATTGTTTTGTGAAGCATGGCATACATTCAAAACATATTCCCCTAATTTTTTTGAACTGTGTATTTGTCAGGACGCTCCCAACATAGGAGTGCAAAGGGTTAAATGCCTTCTTAGAAAGTAGTTTTATTCTGCACTGATGTCTGTCCAAAAGGCAATAAGAGATTTCTCCTTATATTCCCTTTTCAAAGTAGAATAAGTTGAGACTTATCAATTTCTCTTGATCGATAAGAATCTGGCTCTTTGGATTTTTTTTTCAAAGGGATTCACAATCTACCTGTTCTGTTGGTAGATTTACCGGCGTGTAAAAGAACTCCTGCAGGTCAAAATTCTGGTACCTCATCATCTGTGAAAACCGTAGAAGTACAGTTGTCTGCCAAATTATTACAACCACAAGGAGAGCAAGATATTCTGATTTTTGTTGTTTTTGGAATATATAGTACAGACGTACTGGTGCAAAATTATACATGTTACGTGGTTTACAGTACATTTCCCAGACGAGAAACAATTTGATAGTCACCATTTTTTTTCACACCGAAGTCGGCCATAGCTGCAATCACTCGAAATGCATTTTCTTGTCAGTTCCTTGGATTTTCCAAGCCTTATTTACTCTTTCTATGAGCATACTCTAGTTTTAATAACTCCTTCTTGCTTAATTTGTTTCTTCTGTCCCATCCAATTATTTTCTATTGGTTTCAAGTCAAGAGAATTTGCTGGCCAGTCTTAGTTATTAATTTCCTGTTTCTATGCGACAGCTGTATCAAATTTTACCTCGCCATGGTGCAGTATCAAGTATGATAGTATAATCTTTGTTTTAGATAGAAGTTAGTTACTTTAACTCTTGTTGCTCCTCTCCATTGTCCCGTGAACAACATACAGACGTCTTTAAAAAGGGAGTACCTACCAGAGAGTATAATAATTTGTCAGACCACTGTAGGTAGTGCGACGTAAAATCAATACCGTTGTTGTTGTTGTTGTTGTTGTTGTCCACTAAAAAAGGAGAGAGGTTGAGAATTGCACTGGATGAGGAGTGGCTTATAAAAAATCAGTTACATCTGAATGATGGGGAGTGATGGGTAGGTCTGTATGATATTCAGGTTATTCAAGAGAAGAAAACTTAGTTACAGTATTTATTTAATTTGGGGATAAAGAGGTTAAAATTGCTTTGACATCCCACCACCTCTCATGCACAATCCTGTGTTGTGTAGTATTTAGATTTGCATTTGTTCTGCGTGAATCTATGCATGGTATGTACAAAGCTTATTTTGTCCATTTTATGGACTCTAAATGGCAATCTTGACTTGTCCCTACAACAGCTGTTTCTTAGTTTCTGAAGTGAAGTTACTCCATTTGGATATGATGTGGTGGTTGTTGATTTAAACGGAATTACAATAAGATTATTACCCCTTCATAACACTAATCAGGGGAAATATTGAAGGGTGTTGACTCTTTGAAGTATGATGGTGTGTGCAAAAGTAACAAAATAACCATAAAGGACACGAATATGAAAGACTCCCTGGTCGTTGCAAACCTTATACTTTTGGCGTTGGAGGAAGAGGAGATTTGACCCAGGGCGGTTGTATAAGAAAGATGAAAGTGAAGTGTCTGGCTCAAGTCAAGTAAGAAGCAATACCAGAGTGAGATATGGGCCCTGTAGGTGCCGCCTCCCAAGCTTAGAGCCCATGGAGAGGCGACTAAGAAAGATAAAATAATAAACATTGACAGTTTATAAGGTATTGTTAGAAATGATCCAACTAATGTCTGTGGAGAGAACGGTTTCAGAACTATTACATGCTAGTGACTAGAAGAGGTCTCATGAGGCATGGAGAAGAAAAGACATTTCCTAAAAGAAGTACAGAAAGGGAGATAGAAACTAGCACAAAAATCCTGGCAACATTGTCCTCCTGATAGTCATGATGTAAATACTGTTGTATGTTTGGTAGATTCTACCTTCCTTACCGATACTGATGAATGAGTTAGCACTATAGCACTATATAGGTTAACAAATAACAAATTGATCGCACCTGGTTTACTAGAGTTAGGATATGACAATGAGGTTGATACTAGTTCCGAGGCAACATTGTCCTCATTTGTTCGGATGCACAATCGAAAGGTTGTGAGTATACTACTAAAAAATTGGAAGAGATATTCATAATACTTCCCTAAACAGAACTGACAGCTGTAAATAGTTGCTTTCCTTGTTTTAAATAATTTATTATTAATCTTTGTGGTATCCGAATTTGTCTTTTAGGCTGAGCACACATTGGATTCGTACTTGTTCCATACAGTTGCGAATGACCACGGTCGTACGTATGAACGCACACATTGGTTGTGAGCTCGTTCGATGAGATTGTTCAGTATTGGTATTCACTTTTGTCTTCCACTGTCAACATAAACTACCTGTTTCTGTTGGAGAATTCTCTTCTAAGATGCAGAAGACTGCATCGTAGAACTGGGTAGGTTAATGATGTATATCTGAAAAGGGAAGAATTAGGGGAATTCCATCATATCTGTAAAGATAATAACGAAAGTCGAACAAAATCACTTAGCATTATCATCCCAAAGCATGCTTGGACAACAGAGAGACCATAGATAGCCTCCTCTGCATTAATTAAATATGATTTATTTTAAAATAAATAAAAAATAAAAATAAAAACAGTATCACATTGTTCACAACAGCTAAGAATGTGTTCAGTTTGCCTTAAATTTATAGAAAGAGACAATATAGCCTATGTCATGGGAATTAAAACTCTAATATAGTAATAATAATAATAATAATAATAATAATAATAATAATAATAATAATGCAGAACCTAACTTGTAAACATTTGTACGTATATGTACAGAAATGTGCATCACTTCCAAGTGTAATTAAAAAATGGAATTACTACTTAGCGGGCATGTCCATTTCTTCAAAGAATACCTTCCATGAATTGCTTTGGTAGTTACGCAAGTGATATTTAAAATCACTTTGATCCCACAAGCTTTTTCGTTCATATATTATCGTTATGAACTTTTCGAACATCCCTGTTGCTCGAAGTTTGTATGTAAAGATCCGGTAAAATCCCAGCAAGTTGAGAATGTGATCGGACTTCGTATCTAAACCCGCGTATGCACACGACTAACTCGTGCAGTGTGCGAGCCTGCATAACATTACTCGCGTCGGGATTGTTTGTACGTATTCGTGCAACATAATTTCATACAGATACGGATCCAATGTGTGCTCAGCTTTAGTATTTTGAATTGGCTCAACACAATCTTGTAGAGCTAATATACAAACAATGTATTGATGCCCTCTTAGTTTTGTATTTTTTTTTTTTAATGAAAATTAATGTAAAACATTGAATATGTTCAGGCTGAATCCTCATAATGTTCATCAGTGGCCAACGGTGGTGGCATTGTGTGGATCACATCGCCAAGGATCTTTTGGAATTAACTGTGCTCGTCAGTTGGCAAGTCATGGTGTAAATACTATCATATATTTGGTAGATCCTACCTGCCTATCACCAATACTGATGAACGAGATAGCTCTATATAGGCTAACAAACAACAAATTGATCACAGACGCTCAAGGTAAGTATCATCCTATTTATTTACAGAAATCCTTCTCTTACGAGTGTCGGTAACATTACTTATTCCCCAATATATTTGAAAACACCAGTGTTGCCAAAATGTGGTGAAGATCTATTTACTGTCTATTTGTAAAAAAAATATTGCATCATCATCATCATCATCATAATGAATTCCTTCCAGCGAGCCAGTTAGTATGTTTTGGAATGGTGTGCTGCCATTTGTTATTGTCTATTCTAAAATTCCTTCATTCCTTGAGGCTTGGTTTGTTCATTTTATTCTGAAAAAAAAATTCCAAGTGCAATTTTTATTTGTACCTTCCAATCTCTTATGAATTTCCATCATTATTTAACATATATTTTCTTCTACACCTGTTACTGAAGCTATCAGGCTTATCAGTATTATGTTGATTTTAATAAGTTCAGCTCATGGTGGATGTCAAGTGATCATGAATTGACTGTGTTAATTGACCATTTGATAGAACTAGTGTGAAATGCTAGTCTACAGACGTCCATAGTCCTTTCATCAATAAAATGAATCCAATATCATTGATCTGCATTCAGGGCTGTCACCCAGATGGCAGATTACCAGGCCTTTCCTTAATTGATTTCAAAGTACTTGGAAATCTCTCCTTATAAATTAATATTTGCCCCAGTTTGTCCTCTTGAATTACAGATTTATCTTCATATTATGATCTTTCCTACCTTTAAAGGCTCCAGTCAAGCTTATTCATCTGCTAATGTCATTCCACACCATTTCTCCAGTGACAACTCGGAACTTAATCAAGCAGTTCGTCTCCTTACTCCAAAGTCTTCCGATTCCAAAACATTTTCTTAATACTACTCTAATGTTGGAAATCACCCAGAACAAATCACACTGCTTTTGTTTGGATCTCTTCCAATTCTTGTGACAAGTAGTCTTGTGAATCCCATACACTGGAAGCGAACTCTAATTGCAGTTTTACCAGAAACGTACACACCCTCACCTTTGCATCCTTGCTGCAGTTCCTAAATCCCTTTATAACCATATGACGAGATCTGTAACTTTTTTCATAACCTTGTTAATATGATTATCATAATCTTTCCTTATTATTATTATTATTATTATTATTATTATTATTATTATTATTTCGTATGGCAAAAACAAGGATACATTATAAGTACATGTAAATACATATTTCTTAAATAAGTATGTGATTTACAAGTCAGCATTCAAAACTTAATCTTTCCTTATTTTAACACCTAAGTATTTACAGTGATCCTTGTTTGATACTTTCACCCCATCAACACAGTAATTAAAACTGAGAGGACTTTTTCTCTTGGTGAAACTTACAGTTTAACATCGTACCTTTGTCTGGTGTCCATCTCGCAACATTGTCGAGGTCTTTTTGCAGTTTCTTCACAATCCTGTAACTTACATACTACAGTGTAACTTGGATAATTCAAAGCTGAAGGGACCACAATGAAAATTTGACTCATTCACGTTTTCATTTTCCTCCTCAGTATGACAGGAACCAGCTCTCTGAAGACAGTTTGACATTGTTGACTGAAACACGTGGTCTCCCATCCACTGTTGCACAGTTGGGCAGCTTGAAGAATGTTGATTTTGATCTTGTCCTGTTTGTCTAAGTGCCAGAAAGGATATTCTGCACTAACAACCTTCTGTAAAAGTGTTTGAAACGTTTAATGATGCCCTGATCCATAGGTTGCACTACAAGTCATGTTTGGAGGGAAAAACTTCCCTTAACTGCATACAGTTGTTAGTAAATACAATTATGGTTGTTTTTTTTAATTTCATGTCTAGTTTCTAGAGACATTTTTCAAAAATCTCACTTGTCTTCCAGGTTTTTTTTATTTGATTTGTACTCTACAGGTTTAGTTTTCACACTTTTGTAACAGCATGGATTACGTGACTTGCCTAACATGACCAACGGTAGTTTCTCGGAACCGTCCCTATTAGCACCTAACAAAAGTATAACCCGCTCTTTACTGAGTTTTCCTACACCGCAGTTCTCACCAGTAAATGCCAGTGTCTTGTGTGGAGTGCATTTAAAAAACAAACCCGTTCCACCAATCTTAAAAATGTCTTTAATATCTATCAATAATTATCTGTACCAAATTCTTTTTTCCATGAATCTGCAGCAACCGTATCAATGGATCCACTTTCCCCACAAACATTTTTGAACAAAATTTTATTTCTGTCTTTAAAGCCATCGAGCCACCCCGTACTCGCCTTGAAACTTGTTTTCCCCAAGGCTGTAGCAAACTCTTCTGCTTTTGCACGAAGTACAGGCCCACTGATAGGAATTCTTTTGCTGCTTGCTTGCTTGAACCATTTTAACATACAGTACATTTGTCAATGTTTTGATTTTCTGGTCCACGCATTCGTTTTTCTGTATCAATTCCTGCACTGTTTACAATTTGATCCTTATTCTTCAGTGTATTTGCTGGTATCCCAAATTTTTAGAGATGTCTGATTGCCTTTTTGCTCCTTTTTCCCCTCCTTCAATATCTTATTTTTTTCTGCTAGAGTCAACAATTTGTACTGAACATGTGAGCACTTGGAAAGAGCCATGATACTATACAGTACTCGATAGAACACAAACTTTGCACAAAATACTACTTGAGTACCCTGAAAAGACTTAAGAAGACGCCTGACCTTTCATGTCTGCAAGAAGACTGACTTGTGAGTGCAGTGTGGCTAACAGTTGAAGCAACCTTGAAAGCGTTGAGCACAGACACTTCGCATCAGCCCGGCATTTAGTGGCCGGTGCCAGCATGGTGTTTGAAAACAAGAACCAGACTATAAACTTAAAAAGTAATGACAACTATTCAGATTTTTAAATTTGTTTAGAATTTTTGAGTTTTTAACTTTGAATTAACCAACATAAATTTGAATTGGAGACTATATTGTAACATTATGTTAACAGGAAATTTAAGGGACCACAGGAAGAGTTCAATTTATTGACAAATTTTAATTTAAAACATTCAAATTATCCAGGTTACACTGTACTGTATACATTATAACATCATCTCCAAAAATCTTATCTGTGGTTCCAGTTCTTTGCTTATATCATATACATGCATAAGAAAACACAAAAGGTCCAATAATAATAATAATAATAATAATAATAATAATAATAATAATACCTTGCAGGAACACCCTTCAGCCTCTAAATTGTTTCTGTATCAATGCCTTACCTACTCTAATTATCTTCAGTTCTATTTTTTAGAAATTTAGCCACCCATTCAATCACACTTTTGTCTCGTCCTGTTGCTGGAGATCCATGAAAATGGATTTAATTTTTTAGTAAAATTTGTTTTTTAATGTGATTTCGGCCTATTGCCAATGAACATAATGTACAATTACTTACTGCTTTATGTACACATATTTACATGGAAATTTACACAAATACAATTCTTATTTGTTAATCATTGTTATATGATTCACTTGAAGCCATACTGCTTGGAATATCTTCAATCCCAAGCTGGTGGGAAGAGAAAACCAAAAGATGTAAATAGAAATACTCTGTATTAGGTTCTGTTAATTGAAAATAGAAATAAATCAACTACAGTAGAACCTCGATTATACGTTCCCGGACACTACGTTTTCCCGTATTATTCGTTCAAATTACGTGGTCCCGCAAGCATCCTAATTAAACCACGTTGTAAAAATCCCGCATTATCCGTTCCTCGAAGAAACTATTTCCCGGATCAACCGTCCAGAAATATCAGTCCCACCAACACTAAATCCTCGATCACGCAGTTTTCAAGGAACTGTATCTCATATTTACATGGAAAACATAAGATTATGTTAATTTTAAGAACACTTCCTCTTAAGCATTACTTTGTCAATTTTATATATTTTTCATCTAAACAGTGTTATGTGGCTGAAGATGTTGATAAAATACGAAACATGTACCACTTTTAACCATTAAATTGCCTTAAGCAATCATTGTATTGACTAGGTGGAAAATAATAAATATTTAATTGTGAATCTATTGAAGTGCGATACGGACCATGAAACTGATTTTATGTAATACGATTATGTTATCGAGACCAGAACAGATATTGCACCTTACATACATAAAGCCATGGGAGGTTTCACGATTGCCTATTACTGTTTTGATCCTAGTATAAGACTGGGAATTTTACACTTTTGTGTTAAAATGTTATAAAAACTGCAGTCATTTCATTTGCGCACGTTATGGTACATTTAAAAACTTTAATTTTGCACTCGTACAGACTTGTACAGCGAGCACGCTTGCCAGCTGAGCTCAAGTTCGCGAATAATCGTCATTTCGGAAGTGTAATCCAATTTGATTGTGATTAGTGAGTGGCAGAATTGAATATAACAAGAAATGTAATGCATTCGAGAACTTGAGAATCAATGCATTCTAGAGTTCAACATAACCTTTAAAAGTCTATGTAGGTCTAATTTATGCGGTACCTACAAGATTCTTGATTTATGAATTTCATTTTCCGTTTTGACATTTACCAATCTTCATAAAAGGAAAGAAAAATTCCACCTAATCAATACATTTATTTTCTTGCAAAGTATTACAATCTAGGACCGGTTTCGACCCTTCATAGGTCATCCTCAGCTATATCAGAATCACATTTGCATCTCTATCTTATACCTCTGAAAGACCTTATGATATATTGTTTCATAATTTTCAGTGAAAACTTATCTTAAAAACTTACACATTTCTAAGCGTTGTGTTAAAATTAAAAATTGAAATTACAAAACTTTGTCTATTATATACATGCCCTTGGGCTGACAGAATGCATCCTTAGGTTGATTAAGCATCTATCTTAGGTATTGTTGCTTATTCTGTTGAATCGAATCCCTTTTGTACTTATGTACAGTCGTGAATAGACTATCAGTAAAATTTGATAAATAAAACTTACGTGATAATTATAATAAAATATCATGTTACATCTTTATACCTTATTGTTGGAGTGATATTATTTTAGGCAAAATAAAAATGCGTGTTGACCTCTATAAAATATTTTACATAATATATTTTAAAGTCTAATCATTGTACTTTAAAGTCTAAAATACTTATTGCTTTGGAACTTGCGTTGTTATGTGGTAAAATATTATAACAATTTGTCTTATATAACATCAGATATTGATAGTATTTAAAAATGCCGTGTATGGTTGGCTTTTAAATCTAATGATTAAATATCATTTCCTTGTTGCATAAAATTACAAGTTTCATATTATGTTGATTATGTGTTGTATAAAACATAAATGTCTAATAAATTGAATGCTTATCATTTACTACAGAAATTTTAAACACTTGAATGTCTAGTAATATAGTCAGTGTGTTTAGTGACACTGAAACATGTTGGCCTTGATTCTTGCGTTATATTTCCATAATTTGCCTTTTTTTATATATGTCGAATGTTGGTCTTTATAGGTTCCATTTGTAAATAACAGCACTTTCCTATAATTGTGAAATGGATCAATAAGCTTGATACGTGTTAAATTATGGAATATATGTGTGATTCAGTTCTGGCCTAACTTCTGGAGTTTTCTCCCATCAAATGCCGTAAGACTGTGGTGGTTCCTTTCCCTTTTTTTTTTTTTAAGGCTGGTCAAGTTGCTGGATGTTTGAATTGCAAACTTGCCGAGAAACTTGCAATTCAAACATCCAGCAACTTTACCAGCCTTAAAAAAAAGGGAAAGGAACCACCACAGTCTTACGGCATTTGATGGGAGAAAACTCCAGAAGTTAGGCCAGAACTGAATTACACATATATTCCATAATTTAACACGTATCAAGCTTATTGATCCATTTCACAATTATAGGAAAGTGCTGTTATTTACAAACGGAACCTATAAAGACCAACATTCGACATATATTAAAAAAAGGCAAATTATGGAAATATAACGCAAGAATCAAGGCCAACATGTTTCAGTGTCACTAAACACACTGACTATATTACTAGACATTCAAGTGTTTAAAATTTCTGTAGTAAATGATAAGCATTCAATTTATTAGACATTTATGTTTTATACAACACATAATCAACATAATATGAAACTTGTAATTTTATGCAACAAGGAAATGACATTTAATCATTAGATTTAAAAGCCATCCATACACAGCATTTTTAAATACTATCAATATCTGATGTTATATAAGACAAATTGTTATAATATTTTACCACATAACAACGCAAGATCCAAAGCAATAAGTATTTTAGACTTTAAAGTACAATGATTAGACTAAAATATATTATGTAAAATATTTTATAGAGGTCAACACGCATTTATATTTTGCCTAAAATAATATCACTCCAGCAATAAGGTATAAAGATGTAACATGATATTTTATTATAATTATCACGTAAGTTTTATTTATCAAATTTTACTGATAGTCTATTCACGACTGTACATAAGTATAAAAGGGATTCGATTCAACAGAATAAGCAACAGTACCTAAGATAGATGCTTAATCAACCTAAGGATGCATTCTGTCAGCCCAAGGGCATGTATATAACAGACAAAGTTTTGTAATTTTAATTTTTAATTTTAACACAATGCTTAGAAATGTGTAAGTTTTTAAGATAAGTTTTCACTGAAAATTATGAAACAATATATCATAAGGTCTTTCAGAGGTATAAGATAGAAATGCAAATGTGATTCTGATATAGCTGAGGATGACCTATGAAGGGTCGAAACCGGTCCTAGATTGTAATACTTTGCAAGAAAATAAATGTATTGATTAGGTGGAATTTTTCTTTCCTTTTATGAAGACCTACAAGATTTCCATAAACTGACCAACAGTGACCAAATCACAATGGAAGTTTAAAAAAAAAAAAAAAAAGGAATTTCGCCATCATATTGGGCGCTTTTGTATCTAATGTGCTGTATTTTATTAGATAAGAGAATTAAAAACTACTTGTGGTCATTTGTTGTTTGGCTTGGCGTTATGGGTATTAGATTTTTCGAGGAGTTTGGTTGATCAAAGTTGCTGAACTGAACGAAGTTTTCAGAGGAAAATGACGAAGTTTCCCTGGTAAAAATAAATGTAAAGTTTCGAGATTTTTAAGTCCCGTACCGGTAATTTATGTTTGAAGTCAGCCTCACAGTCTAACTTGCCTGCCTTTCATCCAGAGGGTCCAGGTTCGATTCCCGACCAGGTCAGGCATTTTTATCTGTATATGAGGGCTGGTTCCAGGTTCACTCATTCTAAAATTACCTTTAATTGAGGAGCTATTTAATGGTGAGATGGCGACGCCGCTCTAGAGAGCCAAGAATAACAGCCAAGAGGATTAGTCACACTGACCATGCGTCACCTCGTAATCTGCAGGCTTTCGGACCGAACAGCGGTCGCTTGGTAGGTGGAAGGCCCATTGGGGCTCTAGTTTGGTTTGGTTTAGGGGTGTTTGTAAAATGGTAAGTATACATACGGTATTTCATTTTTGTGATGTTTGACCAAATTGTTGATGGTTCATTCATTCCCAGACTTTCCGTTCTCCCGTGTTGTACGTTTGTTTTTCGTGGTCCCTCCAAAAACGGAGAATCGAGGTTCCACTGTAGATATAAAATTAAGATTAATTAGCTGTTCGGAAAATGCTACCATTATGAGGATTTCTGCGTTCTCTGGTTTCGGCAGTTTCTTAGGGTTGCTTAACACCACACCATAATGCAAGATAAAGTGCTCAGCATCCACATGTGATGTAGGGTACCACACACATCTTGTAGAACAGTTATCAAAAATTTGAGACACTCCTTTTTCAGGGAGCGCAAAAGGCTGCAAATTTTCAATGGAGAGTTTCTTCTAGCATTGTCTGGAAGACTGTGTGGTCCTCAAAGAATGCATATAGACTAGATGGAGCTGCATGACAATTTTCTCAGTTCTTTCTCTATATCATCTAGAGTTAAGATCTTGTTGCATAATTTTTTCCGGGTGAACAGGTTGCCAAGGGCTTCAAAAACAGCCTTTGAGTGGTTGCCTACCATCAGCTGACTTAGTTCCACCAAACTCTTCTGCGCTGTTTTCTTAAGAGTTTTCACAGCTTTGGCTCTGAATTGTCGACATTTCATTGAGGCGAGCATTAAACTCGGTGAATATACTTGCCTAGTCAGCAGATTGAGCATGTTCTGCTATACTCTGAGGTTAGAATACAGAGTGAGCCGTAGAATAGCTATTACATTCTAAAAATGTAATTGAATCCATAATACAGTTACAGTTGTCTGCCACAAACTGAGCTTGTTCTCTTGTGACAGCTGCCTCACTGGTACTCAAAAATGCTATACCATTGTTCTCTTCACTCATCTATAAAGTCAACAATGTCATTTAAGTGTTCATGAATGTAGAGCGCAGACTTCAACAAAGTATACCACCTCATCTGCATAGGCATTGGAAACAATTTGATCCTCCCTGTGTCATTTTTGTATCTTTTGCAAAGAAATTGAAGATTTATGCATTTCCTTCATCCGTTGTTTAAGAAAGCTGGCTTGGTTTTTACAGCTGCCGAGTTAAGTTCGTAGAGGTTGCGCTGCCAGATGTGGCCTACAAAATTAATTTCATTAGCCTAGTATTGCTCTTACCAACAAGCCCTGTTAAGGTGCTCGCACATGTACCCATATAACGAGCTGAATCAGTAACTATGACAAAAACATGGTCAAATTAAATGTCGTACTTCAGAGTGACCACAACACTTTGTGCACTTGGCACCTGTGGCTTTATCGAGCACCACACAGGCACCTAAACGCACATTAAAAGCACGGTTCCATAATTACATCACAAAGAACAGGAATTTTTTTATCTTTAATGCTTCAGCTCTTGTTGCTTTTTATCCCCTACAATAAGAATGTAATGCTCCCAATTGTTATTGACAGACAGAAAGTCTCTGGTACCTTTTATGTGCTGGAATAACCACTGCCACATCTTGGGGTTGTGTAATTCAGGGCTGAAGAATGCCTCAGTTGTCCGTAATGAGTCCATTTTTATCTTCTTTTGCTGTCTTTGCCTGCGTGAGCAATTCTTCCACAGATGATTGCCGCTTCAGTGATCCATTGTTTGCCATGCTTGTGGTTATCATCAGTAGCGATGTGTTAATTACTGTGTCCACTCTTTCAGACTCCAGCCTTTTGTCACAAAATTTACACATCAGTATTTTTTTATGCACATAAAACATCTCTGAGCTGAATTCACTTGGACATGAATATACCATAACACCAGTCTTAGACATTCCACCTAGTCACGCTTCTTCTTTTTCACTTACAATTTAAACACGAGAATTATTAAACGTAAAAGAACACGTGGTCTCCATGGTCTTAGCAAGGGTAACATTACCAACTTACGTGTACCAAAAATCATTACCCATAAGAACAAACATAGAATTCCAATGTTATCCGTTGAGAAAGATTTATTTTGTTGGATTTAAAACTCTGCTAGATGCCAGTGCTCACACAACAAAATATAAAAGTTATAAATGAAAAAAATATTTTAATGAGGTCTTATTTACAGACATACCTGCTATATTGGGAACGGTGCTACATTGCATAATGCAAAGAATGCGTGTCAAAATACGCTGGTGCCAAAAAGAAGGCTGAATTCACAAACTACCATATGTCTGCCAGAGTGTGTTGGTGTGATTTAAAAAGTTTTTTCCAAATTCTAACACAGAATTTGTATTTGCAATATTTGCCAATTTTGTGTTATTTTGTGATTCAAAAAATGAACTTCTACAATCTAACAGGTCAGTTATGAGCTTAATTCGAAGAAAAGTTTAAAATTATGAAATTCTTGTTTTCACATCTTGCGATTGTTACAGATCTCCACAAATAGCCCTCATTTTAGTCAGCTGTATCCCATGATCTACCCAGTCGAAAGCCATGGATAGGTCAATAGCGATACAGTCCATTTAAACCTAAGAATTTCATTTTTTGTCCGTATTGAACTGAGAAGGATGATAGGATGATAGGAAAAAAGGTGGACAGTCCATTTGACCACCTGAATCTGTAGTATCGTACTACTGTATATCATGCTGGAATCCTACAAGTTGAGCCTTACTGGAATAACCTGTCTGAAACCCGAAATGCCTTGGTAATCTTCGTCAAGAATTTCATTGTTTGGTCCGTATTGAATTGAGATTCACAAAGCAATAAATTTAAGTGTGGGGGTCCACCTATTCAATACAAATTATGTAGGAGTTTTAAATCACCACATTATTATTTATTACATGGGGCTGATTTCAGCATAATGAATAGCATCATCAACCAAATAGGGAACTTACGACAATATAAATAGTGGACATAATCATAATAGACCCTGTATTTAAAATGTACTAAGTAACTAACCATGTTATAAACACACTGTTTTTTTACAAGTATAAAACTTGGTCATATAACAACTATTTTTACCCTCATCACAGAGAATAAATTGGATAAAAATTCATGTATTTTCAGGCCACAGAGGGCTGTCAAGGTCAGATTTTCAGATTGAATCAATTGAGAAATGCTTTGGGAGGAATAAACTGTTCTGCTTACTTTCAGTCATACGACAAAATATCCAGATAAAAAATATTGGCCATGCTGAGGGATTATGGCATCAAAGAAAGGTTATTACTAGGGCTCGAGAGTTGAAGACCTATAAATTGCCTAAAAATTACCTGTAAAAATGCCTAAAAATATCCCAAAAAGGATGTAAAAATGTGATCCAAATTCATTCGTAATTTTAATTACATTTTTAAGGAATATAATGTTTTAAAATGCAAAATTCTGGTGGCATGCAACATACAATGCAGAAATGAGTGAAATACTTCTTAAAAATCACAGGAATAGAACCAGCTTTTGGGTGGTTAGGCCGTGTGCATTATGCAGAGTTTCGTCCAGACGTGCCATTTTTTGAAATACTTCTTCTTTGCGACATTATATATTGTTAGATAAACGTAATTTAAGAAAGGAATTCTGTGTCTGCAGAATTTGGAATGAAATATTCTTTTCAATTAGAATGAATTCATGGAACCCGCAAGGGGCATCCTGGAGAAAGAAATCGAAATTAGTATAATTGGATTGATACTTGGATTAACCACATTAGGGTTACAGAAATTGGAATTCGGAAACCTTCCTTCATTTGGCTTTGCATTATATCGCAATATTCATCTCCAGGTTCTTACGTGTAAAGGATCGTCTGTTTTCAGATAGCACATTGCGAAACATCAAGAAACTTCTTCACATCAACTTTTCATACTTGAAGCAAGTAAGATATTCCTCTTCAAAAGCACATTAAAATTTTCATCTTGTACATAATTTGATAATCCTGGTTGATTTCAAGCACTGGTTTCATTTTTTTCATTTCATTTTCATCTCATTTTCTCTCTTTTCAGATATATGTATTTACTAGAGAAAATATGTTTAAGAGGTGTTGGGGGTGAATTAATGAGGATTCAAATCCAAAATGAGCAGTAAAAATTTAGTTGAAAGAAGGTGAGGTCGGAACAAAATCTGTTAAGACCTAAAATGGGCTAAAAAGGACCAATAATCCAAAAAATGCCGAAAAAGGCAAAAGGATAAATAAAACTTACCCTTTTGTGGCCTACAATGACCCAGAATGAACATATATGTTAGGCCTCATCTTTGGACACTAGAGAAAAAGGACTTTTTCTCGACTTCCGAGCCCTAGTTATTACTAAGATGACGTATTTTAGACATCAAAAATTCTGTTTTTTGGCAGCTTAAATAGGCATTATCAAAATGTACGTAGGCTTGTATTAATTATTTTACCACTTAAAATTAAAAAATTATTTTCTGACTGGTGTTAAATAGGGGTTTTTTCTGCATTCGGAAGTGCCAGTTGTTATTGATCTCAATTCTGTGAGAATTGAATGAAACTACTGAAACTACTACTCTCCAGCTACCATACATCTGACAACTGGTTTTCCAGTTTTCTGGAGTAAATGTATGTCTTGTTTCAGTCAGAATATTTGTAAATTGAAAGAATGTCCTCTCAACCTCATAGGATGTGATCAAGCAATACTGTACTTAAATGAGGCCATTACCACACATGACAGCTTTAATGTCATGGCTAAAAAAAGTTGCTGAGAAGAATTAATTTTTTGTTTCACATATTCCCAACAAGGATCATCCTGAATTTGATCCTGATGACTTCAACCATTTCTCCAGGAATTTCATCCTGACCAGTTGCTACACTGGACACATCTCCACTTGGCCATTACTTGTAACATTGCAATCACCAGTCCACTGTTTAAATAGGAATGCTTTTTGAAGATACATGTTTGGACCTCATAAGTGAAATTCAGTCACAGTCTTACAAGATTCAAAACACACTACACAAATACTGCCGTTCTGTTTTTACCAGCTATCTTAAAACGGGCAGGTTGGCCGTGCGGTTAGGAGCGCCCAGCTGTGAGCTCGCATCCAGGAGATAGTGGGTTCAAAGCCTACTGTCGGCAGCCCTGAAGGTGGTTTTCCGTGGTTTCCCATTTTCACATCTTAATTAAGGCCACAGCCGCTTCCTTCTCATTCCTAGGCCTTTCCTGTCGCATCGTCACCATAAGACCTATCTGTGTCGGTGCGATGTAAAGCAACTAACAGCTATTTTAAGTGCCCTAGTACTGCCTGCTATTCAACAAGACATTGACGAGGAAAAATTAAAATGTAAAAAAAAAAATTAGGTGCTTAGAACATTTATTGCATAATAGTCTTTGATATAAAAATAAGCATTTATAGGCACTGAAAAGTGTCTTTTTTTTTTTTTTTTCATAATTATGTTCTGTGCTTAGTTTTTGCAGGCAATCAACATCATTTATGTTGACAATTTGGCTGTAGTGAGAATTGATGGTATAATGGGTTCTTGGTTTGAGATAACTGCTGAGGTTAGATAAGGCTGTAATTTTTCACCCTTATTGTTCACATGGATGGGTCTTTAAAGTATAAAATGACAGGATTGAGTTCCCACAGGTTGTTAAATCATAAAGCCCATGTCGATAACTTGATCTTTGTTGGAAACTGTGTCGAAAGTAGACAGTAGCTGCCTCTGTGGATCAGCGGTAGAGTGTCGGCCTCCGGATCCCAAGATAGCGGGTTCAAACCCGGCAGAGGTAGTCGGATTTTTGAAGGGCGGAAAAAAAGTCCATTCGACACTCCATGTCATACGATGTCGGCATGTAAAAGATCTCTGGTAACACATTTGGTGTTTACCCGACAAAATTCATTAAATCTCAGCCATAGACACCCAAGAGAGTTTCGGTTCACTCGGTCTGCCACCTAGTGGGGGCCTAGAGTAAAACGCAACGTCGAAGTTGACGAGCAGACAGCCAGGTGGCGTCAAATTGAAATGTCTGCACACGGTAACTGAGGCCATACGATTATTATTATTATTATTATTATTATTATTATTATTATTATTATTATTATTGTTATTGTTATTGTTATTATTATTATTGTTATTATTATTATTATTATTATTATTATTATTATTATTATTATTATTATTATTATTATTATTATTACTACTTCAAAAGAAGTGCTGCAAATATAATAAAACTAAAATTATATTTGTATGAAAGGTACGTAGGAGGATTGAATTTCAGTAGGGAATACAAAATTGGACAGGTGAATTATTTCAAGAACTTAGGGCATGTATTCTCCCAAGTTTGTTCAATAGTAGGAGAAATCTAATCAAGGTGTAACAAAGCTAATGCAGTTGTTATCATAGAAAGAAGTGAGCTCTCGGACAAAATTATCTTTATATTGCTCAGTTTTCCTTTTCTGAGACACTGTATTTACTTTAATCGTATAGATTGTTAGTATTATGGTATTGCCACTCTCAAAGGCATTTTATTCCTGCTGCCAGGTTCTTAGCAGTCTGCTCCTAACATGGAGACACACTTCTGGCAGCCACTCCTAACCTGGAGAAACAGATACCACCTGATGAAATGCCTTTGCTGTCGGGATGAGTCTCTTAAAGTTTGAGGATCCCTCCTCTTCCTGGAAGGCAGTGGATTCCTTCCATATTAAACCCGGAAGGATAGCTTGCCTTCTCTGCCAGCTCTGCCATACTGAAGATTTGTTTTCCGCCTTTGTTGCAATTTAGGTTTCCACATGTATCACTGAGCACGGAGCCATATATTGTGGGACTGTGTTCCTGTCAGAATATAACCCCTGCTGTTTCAGTACAGTACTGTTGCCACAAGCACCATGAGGACGTGACTTGTGAGAATTATCCATGTGGACTCCGAAACCTTTTGTCTCTAATATCCTATAGACCCAGTTAAGACTATCTAATCCCAGTCCCCATAATTATATATAGAGAGAGCAGAAACCTGGTTGAAGGCAGAAAGAGATGAGAGCCAAATACAGGCAGCAAAAATGAAATTCTTGAGAAGTATGGTGCAGAAAACAAGGAGAGAAAGTGAGGAATGAGAAAATGCAGGAAAAAAATTAAAGTGGAAAAGTTAAATATTAAAATAAAGAAGCAGGCTTAGTTGGTTTGGACATGTTAAAAAGGATGAGTGATGAAAGAATGTCAAAACAGAATTATGGAAAGGGAAATGAATGAATAAACAAGCAGAGAATGAATGACCTTAGTCTAAAACAGCATAAGAGACAGTGTTGGGTAGGGAGTGGTGGAATGATAGAAGAAAATGGAGAGGAACAATATTTGCTTCTACTTGGCCATAGCTGGAGAATGGAAATTGGTTATAATGGTGATGATTGCTGTGTTTTCAGACTGACTTTGCTATGCAAGAGAGAAAGCTGGATGGATTAAGGACATTTTATTCATAAACAGGAAGTAACAGACATGTAAGTAATAACAATGATATACAGGTGGGAACAATGGCAAGAGGGCACTTACAATAAGAAGATAAAGGCTAAGTTAGGATTTAATGAATGAAGTTGTATGAATGAACTGGCTTTGGTGGTAGGGTCATTTGATGTGAGGGGGGGAGGATAGCTTATGTAGCAGAATAACGCATTTGGCCTGGTCTCCTAACAGCGCTTGAAGTTTGAATGCCAGTAAATTGATACTGTAGCATCCTATAATCCAGTGTCTATACCAGTTCCTTCTGCCTATGTATTTGTCAAAGCATATATTTGTTTAATGTGATGTGGTTAGCTGAGGTGTTCATGAATTCTTTAAAAGCCAGTGTATACCACATGTCATTAGACTTCAAGGTATTTATTTCCCTGATTCTTTGTCTGCTTCTTACTGTGGTACACATGCTGTGTGGACGTGGCCAGTCTGCACCGTAGACTAAAACTTCAAAGTACCATTTCCCTCACCTTACGAGATGACAGTCAGCAGACCTCGTTATCCGTTTTATGAGGGATAGTGGCCTGTTTTATTGTGTATAAAAGTGAGTTTTAAATTTGCTTTTAATTTTATTTTATTGTTAACTAAGTTTTATTTTGATGAGTGTTTTAGTTTGTTTTGTATATTTTAATGTGTTTATAACTTTTAACTTGAATGATATGTATGATCAGACTTCAGGCCAATGCCTTATTCTATCTTAATCTATTTTCTCTATAATTTTATAAGAAAATAAGGTATTGCAAATTAGATCCACTAATTATTTTAAATTCGTAATCATTTTTCATCATCCTTTTTTTTTTTCTTTTTTTTCATATTCTAGTCAGTGGATTCATTTTAAAATTTTCATTATCATTAAATTTTGTTCCACCTCGTACCATTAGGAGCTAATGGCCTCTGTTAGGCCCCTTTAAACAACAATCATCATCATCATCTCTGTCTGCTTATGTCCTTATTTGTTCAATATTACATATATTTAATAGTTTGTTCTATATCTTTCCATGTCACAAAGTTCATGATCATCTTGAACCATCTCCAGTTGCCTGGGTGTGGTAAATGAACCCACTTCATCTCATTCTGTCCTTGTACCACTCTTCTTCCACTAACTTGTCCCTGTCACAACCTCTAAGCAGTATGTTGTTCTTGACTAGACCTACCCATTTCGTGGCCTTCCCATGGGTTATCTTTCTTTTATTTTTCTGTCAAATTCCTTCTTTGCAGTTTTGCTGGCATCCTCTTAATGTAACCAAACCACTTCAGTCTTGATACCTGGATCTTATTAAGGAGTGAATCATCTATTCCTACTTATTCTCTAATCTTCTCATTCCTGATCTTGTCTTTCTTGGTTTTGTGAATTATAGTGCTGAGGAAACTGAGTGGAAAGACCGAAGAAAGTGGAGAGGAACCATATTTGCCCCTACCCGGCTACAGCTGGATAAAGGGAAATGATGATGATGATGATGAACATGATGATGATGATGATGATGAGTGCTGAGAAACTTCATTTCAGCTGCCTGGAGTTTAAAATTCTTTCTGTTGGTCATTGTTGAGGTTTTGAGACTATGCATGAATCTGTGGTGTACAATAGGACTAGTACAATGAATGTCATTTTTGTTTTTATAGGTATTTGATCATCCCACAGCAGATATCTTATTTGGTGCCGTATTAATTTGATTGTTTACCTCATATTTTGGTAGGTTGTCGTTTGTTAGATTGCTGCCCATGTACTTGAAATCTGGGATGCTGTCAACCTTGGCTTCATTTAGCAATACTTCTATTACAGAACAACTTTCATGTGCCTTATTGCCTTCTTTTGTTACATACATACATACATACATACATACATACGTACATACATACATACTTCATTATAGACTGTTATGCCGTTCAGCATTCATTCTGCAAGCCTCTGTGAATTTCACTGTCACAATCCTCTGTCTGTAACTAGTTCTGTAGCCTTGTTTAGTTCTGTATCTCTAAATCATTAGAAACTGAGTCTAACCATTGTCATCTTTGTCTCCTATTCCTCTTACCCTCCATAACAGAGTCCATTATTCTCCTAGGTAACCTGTCCTCCTCCATTCGCCTCACTTGACCCCACCACCGAAGCCAGTTTACGGATACAGCTCCATCCATACAGTTCATTCCTAACTTAACCTTCATCTCCCCATTTCAAGTACCTTCCTGCCACTGCTCCCACATACTTGTACCAGCAATCATTCTTGCTACTTTCATGTCTGTTACTTCTAGTTTATAAGTAAGATATCCTTAGTCCACCCAACTTTCATACCTGTAAAGCAAAGTTGGTCTGAATAGACATATGTAAAGATAGTTTTGTCCTGGAGGTGACTTCCTTCTTACAGAGTACTCTTGATCGCAACTGCAAGCTCAGTACAATAGCTTTACTGCACCTTGATTTAATCTCATTTACTATCCTAGGATAACACACATCCTAAATATTTGAAATTATGGTATCTACCTGTTCCAGCTTTTAATCCCCAACTTGACATTCAATTCTCTTGAATTTCGTGCCTACTGACATCAATTTGGTCTTAGAAAGGCTATGTTTCATACCATACTCATTGCACCTATTTTTATGTTCCAAGATATTAGACTGCAGGGTTTCGGCACAATCTGCCATTAAGACAGTCGTCAGCATAGGCCAGACTGCTTACTACATTTTCACTTAACTGAATCCCTCCCTGCCAGTTAATACCTTTCAGCAAATTGTTGTTTATGGTTTACATGGATAAAGGTGAAAGATTACAGCCTTGTCTATCCCTGTAAGTACCTTGAACCTAAAACTCATTCTACCATAAATTCTCACTGCAGCCTAGTTATCAACATAAATGCATTTAATTTTAATAATCTACACTTAATCCCATAGTCCCCCCAGCACGGCAAACATCTTTTCCCTCAGTACTCTGTCATACCTTCTTTAGATCTATGAAACATAAACATAACTGTCTATTCTTCTCGTAGCATTTTTCAGTTACCTGGCGCTTGCTGAAAATCTAATCCTGACAGCCCCTCTGTGATCTGAAACCACACTGGTTTTCATCAAACTTCCTCTCAACCACTGATTGCACCCTCCCTTCCAAGTTGCCAGTGAATGCCTTGCCTGATATACTGATCAGCAAGATACCTTGATAGTTGTTGCAATCCTTCCTGTTCTCTTACTTATAGATAGGTGCAATTGCTGCTTTTGTCCAATCAGAAGGTACCTTACTAACACTCCATGCTAATCTTATTATTGTACGAAGCCATTTCATCCCTGCCTTCCCACGTACTTCACCATTTCAGGTCTAATTTCATCTATTCCTGCTGCTTTATCAATGTCCTCCTCACGAGCTTGGTGGTTCGCGATGTCACCAGGAAGATTTCCTTTTACGTTGAGAAGGAAAGAAAGCGCTTCTCTTAGATGTCAGAACTAGCCGCCATCTTTGTCTACCTCAGCGTCATATAGCAGTGCTGGATTTAACTCCACTTTTCTTTGTATGTGTACTCCACTTTTCTTTGTTGTATGTCTATTCTCTGTGTATGTTTTGAACTTAATAAAAATAATAGCTCCATTGTTTTTATGCTGGAAGTAAATGTGTGTTTTTGCTATTTCATTTTCATCAAGAAGATTTTTCAAAATATTCCTTCCACCTGTCCAGCTATTCCCTGGGTTCTATTATGAGTTCACATGATTTACTCAAAACACTATTCATTTCCATTATCTCTCCCTTCCTAAGATTCTTTATTAGGCCTACTGTCTAGAAAAGTTTCCCAGCTGCCTGACCTAGTCTTTCCAGGTTATTCTTGCAATTTACAATAATTATCTCTTCAAGATTTTTATACCGGATTTCTACTCTTCAGTAGAGCATATTGTTTATTATCCTTAAAACGGGGTAAAATCATTGCTTCCTTGAACCCAATTACATAGCATGGTATTAGCACAGAAATCCAATGGGAATGCAATTTTTAATTGCTATGAGAACTCCTAAAATATAGATACCATCTAATTCATGAACCATTAAATCATTGATACTTATTTATCTATCGTATGATGCATGCATGTACATATATATATATAGGTTTAGGATAAATGTGCGTAGTCACAAGTCCGTACAACACTACAACTCGAGGTCTAGTTTTTTGGCCCAAGCAACTGCTTCATCTGATGTACGGTGAATGTCCATTAACATTCCTTTGAAAATTCAAATTTGGCAGTCGGCAACAATGTGGTGGATTGACTGAGAAGGGGCACCACAATCACAATTTGTAGAGTTAGTCCAACCCCATTTGCACAATAGATAACATCATCTGCCTTGTCCACTTATCAGATTGATGCTTCTCCATTGTTGCCTTGGAAGATCAAATCCTTGTACACATTTAGAAGGGTTCTCAACTAGATGTTTGTTAACTACTGATGACTGATCCCACTGGGCTCTCCATAAACTGTTAGCATGAAAAGATGATCTTTCAAGATAGTTTGCTGTACACCAGGGTGGTTTTCTTGATTTCAGTTATTCATGTTCAGTGTTTGTAATATCTTGATGGATGGGTAATTGGGCTAACTGCTGAATGTTTTTCCATACCTTTAGGAGAGCTTCTGATCATCTTAGGGCTGGAGGTGGAATGTTGCTGAGAACAGGAAGCCATAGCATGTTCGTGTTCCAAATGCATCCCATGATTATGTGCATTGCCTGATTGAGTTGTACATCAATCTTCTTAGTGTGAACACTATTGATCCAGGAGGGGCAGCAGTATTCAGCAACAGAATATGATAAGGCTATTGCTGTTGATCTTAGAACATGAGTTGGCTCCCCATGATGTACCAGCAAGTTTCTGAAGAACATTATTTCTAGTTTTAACTTTAGCAGCTTCATTTGAGAGATGTTGCTTGAAAGTCAAAGTTCTATCGAGTGTTATTCCCAAGTATCTTGGTGTACTGCAGAACGGCAACACTTGACCTCTGAATCTGATTGTTGGTTTGTAATTAGACTGTCTGTTGCGTAAGTGGAATGTAGATAAAACTGTTTCTTGAAGATTTAGGTGCAGGTAACATTTCTTGAAGTATACATCCAAGGCTTCCAGATCAGTGGCTAAAGTAGTTTCAGCATCATAAAAGTTGGAGCACTGAGTCACCAAACAAATGTAATCAGCATAAATGAATTTTTTGTAGATGTGTCTGGGAAGTCGTATATGTACAGACTGAAAAGAAAGGGAGCCACGACTGATCCTTGAGGTAAACCATTGTTTAATTTAAACACTCTACTTCTGTCATTATCAGCGTAGATCTAGAAGTACCTATTGCTAAGCATATTGCTAAGAAAGGCCATAAGTTTACGTCATGGGATAACACTCGAAAATTTTAGGAGGAGTCCTTCTGGCCAGACAGTATCTTAGGCAACTGATAGATCCAGAAAGGCAGCTATGCTCACCGATTTTCTCTCATGTCTATTTTCGAAATACGTGGCTAGAGACAGTACTTGATCTTTACAACTTCTTCCAGACCGAAATCCTCCTTGCTCTGTAGGAATGTAGCTATTGATTGTTTCATAAATTCTGTTGTAGATCAGATGCTCAAGGAGTTTATATGTGATGCTCAGAAGTGCTATTGGACGGTAGTATTCCACTTTAGTTGGATCCTTATTTGGTTTCAGTATGGCTATTATTTTTGTTTTCTTCATCAAAGGTGGGGTATTTCTGGTTTGCAGAATATTAGAGAAGTTAGTTAACCATTTTATTGTGGCTGGTCCACAATGAGCCAAAAATTCAGCATAAATTCCATCAAATCCGGCAGCTTTCCCAAGTTTCATACTTTTGATTGCAGCTTTAGTTTCCTCTTCTTTGAATGTAGTAGAGAATTCAGAAAACTGCGGCGCTGCTCTTTTCTTGATGTTCAACTATAATTTGATAACCTTTTGTGTTCTTAGAAACCGATATTAGATGATTAGCAAAATCATTCAGATGGCTGTTTTTTATCTTTTAGTTGCAGGGTTTGAAGAGTTCAATTTCCTAGTTATAGTCCAGGCCTTCCTGCAAAAATGAGTGTAATCTAGGGATTCTACTGTTTCGTGCCAGATCCTTCTTTGACTCTCATTCAAGGATTGGAGGAGACCAGCTGCATTGTTGGAATTAGGATGTTCTTCATATTCTCTTAGTAGTTCCTCACTCTCCAAACTCCAGCCAGGGATATACTCCTTACAATATCATCTAGGGATGCATCGTCTAACTGCACCTTTTATAACCCCTACAAATCTGCTGTAGTTGTAGTATGTAGGTTTGATCCATCTTATATTGGAGTCTATTTGCTTTGTAAATGCAGTCCAGTTGGCTTTCTTGAAGTTTCACCTCGGTTTACTATGTGACCGAACAACAGGTATAGACATCCCAACCTCCAAGAGAACAGGCCTGTGTTCACTGTGGGAAATCGTTGAGCACTGTACGTCGAACTTAATTGTGTTAAATATAAAGCTGATTTGTGAAACAAAGATAAGGAGTTCAGCCTCGAGACCAGCAAGCTGATTGAAAGGTAGGCAGTTCTTTAGCATCAAAAATTAGATTCAGATTTTCAGTTTCCCTCCAGTCCACAAGAACTTCACCATTAGGGTCATCTTTGTTATATCCCCAATGATGATGATGATGATGATGATGATGATGATGATGACTGTTGAAATCACTGAGATATATAGTAGGAAACTGCAGAAAAGGTATAGGAGGATTAGACCAAGTAGTATCTGGTGGCTTGTACACATTAACTATTGTCAAGTTTTCAATGTTAACTGTAGTAGTAAAAATGTCATTTTCAAAGTGTACTGATAGTAATTGGTAATTTGTTATATAATTCCTGACATAAGTTTAATGATAGACGCTATCAATTTAAAGCCTGGAATTTTCCCCCTACTCTGTATCTGTAGTTTGTCTACTGTGTTTGTTTCTTGAAACACGATGACGTCAACTGCATATTTCAGTGCAATCCTGGAAAGATACATTTCTCTCAACTAATCCCTTCGATATTCAATTGACAAATGCGCAGCGATGATCCAGTTCTACGAACTTGAGGGTCCTAAAAAAGACCCCACATCTCCTTGTTTGCTCTTTGACCGAGAGGTCGTTTCCGACAGTTCGGTCTCATCTTATCACTGTTGCCTTCTTTGCACCATCCGGGGGACATGTGTAGGGCAGAGTGGTGGTTGAACCTACAGACATGAAGCAACGTAGACCCCCAGTCATTGATATAAAAATGTGGATGCAGTTTTAGTCATAAAAATTATTTGCAAATTTTTAGTACACATGATTATGATAGTTATTTTAACGGGCTTAACTCTAGATCATTGGCCCCTTTTTAGAACAGACATCTTTTATGTTAAATAATTTGTATCATTATATAACATATTTTCTTGTGTTATATAGAACTACCAACTGTTGCTGTGGACCTTATTGTGCTGGCATTGGCAGATGAAACGGCCAAAACGGTTACTCTTGCACTTCAGATGAAGTCCAGTTACTGTGCTGCTGCTACATGGGCTAATGAGAACCGGGCACCTGTTCTTGCCTTGGATCCACCTCCAGATGGTACCCCTGGAGTAGATACTAAGTTCTCTTTGGTTCCATTCCTACCTCTTGCCCATAGTCCAGAAAATGGCAAGTTGTACTTGTGTAATGTGGCCTGTCCACAACAGGTTTTCAAAGATTTAGGAATAAAGTATACATCTCCTTTTGGACCAAAGTTTGTTATTCCTCTCCATCCAAATGATACATGAAAGGAGTGTGTATTAGGAAGTCGCAGACCATCAGTACAATTCTACACATTGAGTAACATACATACTTAAAATACAGAAGCTTTTTGCATAGTATGTTCAAATATATATTAGAGTTTACATTGAAAAGGATTTTTTCTACAAGCTTAGCATAATCAACTTTAATTTCACTCTTTCATACGTTTTATCCCGTATTAGCATTGTTAGTTAAGAAATACAGTAATAGATATTCCTAGTTGTTTTCGAGTTCTGCTTCATAAAGTTGAGTTTCTGAATAATTTTCCAGAGATCAATCATCTCTAAGTAACAATGACATTTTATGGTCCTAGCAGTAGTATCATTAGAATTTTAAGTTTTGAGTCTCCAATTATTAACGACGAATTTCTAATGGAATATTGTTTTGATTTTCTAGTCTTTTAGCTATTATCATGATCAGCTGTACTATTCACTCCTCTACTTCATTTCACAACATAGTCTTCAAAGGTATTCCTTATTGTAAAAAAAAAAAAACAGTTATGTTACAAAGTCTTCTTCGGTATTTATTTTCGTTATGATTTAAATCAAATAGGATAATATCCAAAAAAGACAGAGAGGACCTGAAGTAAAGAACGTAGTGGTCACCAAAAATGAGAGGTAGGGTGCCTCTTCATGATGCCATGAAAGCAGTTAAAGGGAACTGGTATTAATGATTTCTGTATAAACGGCTACACTTATAATATTAAGACAGGATTTCTCTGATGAATCAAATTAATAATTTTGTATAGTTGATACAGAGAAAGGCAAACCTAATTCACTTGGGAATTCACAGGCTGGAGCAGGTCCCATATGACTTGCAACACACACACAGCCTCTCCAAGGAGAGCCATAACTTGATGCGCTGGTGAAATATATTTGACTGCGTACAGAACTGAAGATTTTGTCCTACTGAACTTCACACCATAGCCCAACTTTTTGATTGTGTAATGGAACTTGATGAATTGCATGTGGATTTTCCCTCATTATTTCTTGGGAAGTTCCTGTACCTAGCCTGGCAGTCATATGGGACCTTCTACAGCCTCCAAATTCCCTGGTGAATTAGGTTTTCCTTACCCTGTACCCTGATTATCTTCAACTGTACACCAGAACACGCCTTGTAAATGGTTAAAAGTTGTGATTTAGATAATGTACTTTAAATATACATTCACATAAATTTGTTGGGACCTAGTCTGACAGACATGCTTTTTTTCCTTGTTCCCTTCAAAGTTGTTAATTGGAAACCCACTATTTTTGTATCCAGAGCATTGATACTTAATATAAAGTTAATTCTAATATTATTGAAGGAAAAGGAGTGTGTTTTTTCTCATCTGCATGAGTAATAGTACAAACTTGTTATAATGGATTATCAGATTAAGATCTAGAATTTATGAATGGAATGAGTTTCTTTTTTAAATCCCTCTTCAATAATTTGCCATGGTATGAATGTGTTATTGACATTAAGTATGGATAGGAGACAGTGTCTGGGTAGTATGTATACAGAGAAGCATATTTTTGTACTATTATTATAGAAAAGAACATTCATACCAAAGAAAATGTCGGTTATTTTCTTGTATAAGATGGTGGGATTTTTTTCTGACTGGTTTCATAGGATTCTAGATCTTGGAGTAGTTGTTTCTAGAATAAACATTTTAATAGGAACTACTTAAAACTACAGGATATTGATAGTGTTATATTCATAACATCGTCCCAACAGTTTCCTCAAAATACGCTTTTTTAATAATGTGCGTAGGTGCATAGGATGATATAGGTTACATTTCAGAAAAGGTTGTCTGCTCATACCTTTCCTTTTGCACTTCTCATGTGTCTTATTTGTTGTCTTCCTCGTAATGTTGTCTTGTTTATTTATTATTTTGGATGACCAACTTTCAGTCATTCATTTTGTAATGCTCTTGTGTGTTTAAATACATTTGTGATATACTGGTTGCAATAAATTTTTAGATTTAAGTAGGAGAACAAAATTTTTTTGAATGCCATATTTAAATTTGTGGCAAAATGTGACTCAAATTTGCAAATAATGTTATTTGATGATAAACATAATTTCCTATGTTGAGTTAATTTAATATTCTGTAATGTTAATAGCTTGTAATGTTTATTAATCATATAGTCGTGAGGTGAAATGGAGAAAAATTCTAACAGAAATGGACAAATGAACTGTTCCCATTTGTATTAAAATAGAACTAATAAGAACTGGAAACTTTTCTATTATCTTTATTATTATTATTATTATTATTATTATTATTATTATTATTATTATTATTATTATTATTATTTATTATCAAAACATTTTAAAGTTTATTTTAGCTTGGAGATAAAAAAATGTTAGATCTGTTCTTCAGCAAACCACTTGTCATACTATTCTATCTCATATCTAGACTATTTGTACTATAAATACTTGTTTTATTTCACTTTTGATTGGCCACTTCAGCAGGGTTCCGCTGCTTGGTTTTGATACTGTAAAGGGTAATCGTTGTCTACATTAGATAATAACAAATCTCTTTGCTGTTGGTTTTGATTATCCTTGTTTTTATGAAATTAGTTTTACGTTTTCTCTTTGATTTAAGAAATTATAGGCCTATGAAAACAGTAAATTTTAGTAGCCCATAATAATCATTCATTTCCCTCGTGCAGATCCTACTGGGTTGGGATGTTTATGGCACCTTTCCATCATTGTTCCTTCTTAACTGTGTTCCAATCCAGGTTTCGTATAATTATACTCTTCTTGATCGTTTTCAACCACTTTAGTCTTTGTCTCCCTCTTGCCCTCCCTTCTCCTACCTGGATCTCCATAGTCTGCCTCGGCATCTTTCCCTCTTCCATCCTCTTAACATGTCCGAACCATCTAATTTTATCCCTCTCCATTCTGTCATAAAGCTTTTCCACTCCAATTTCCTTCCTGATGTCCTCATTTCGTACTTTGCCCTTTCATATCGTTCCTATCAAACTTCCAAAAATTGCATTTCACTGGACTGGAATTTATTCTCCTGTCATTTTGTCAGTGTCCAGGTCTCCACTGTATATATCTGTACTAGCTGATGTACCCGTGCTTCGCTACGGAATTCTACATTGTATACAGAATTGTAGGTTAGGTAGAGTGCACATTGTGAACAAGACTATTAAATTGCATAGCTCTTAACATTACCCTGGAAACGTGACAGAGAAATTACCAAACGTCTTTTCTCATATGAAGACTGTGTTTGGGAATTTTCATTGTAATGGTAGGCCCACTTGCCTACCATCAGTCACAATCAGGTTGGGAAATTGCAATAAATGGCAGACACTCACTCTCCACCTGCCTTTTTACATCCTCAGAAAGACTATCTTAGTGGTTTTCCCAACTGAAATGAGCATAGGTCATTACAATGACATTAGTAGCAATGGCGCGAGTAAAAGCAATGATTTCACATTAATTACTCGATCAAATGGAAAACCACACATTTACTCACTTTTAACGAACAGTACTACGCTGCCGATCTAACAGTCCAAAGTTCCACAGCTGGAATGAACAGCCCGCGGACAGCCATGATCCGTGAACACTCGGTCTTTTTTCAGAGGGCAGGGGGGTGTTGAATAGTGGAGAGTCCCAGGGCAAAAACTATGCCCTTTTACTAATGTGTTTCCTAGGAGTACCCGATGAGTTGGAAAATCTCAATTCACTACACTGGCGGCGGAAAAATCTGACTTGGAGGCAATTTTTTCCTCCAAGCCAGAGGAGAAACCCCATCTTCACTGCTAATTTGGAATAAATTGAATGTAGAATTTAATAAAAGTGAAGAGGAAGAAGCTCTTTTTAAGAAACGGCTATTTTCAGGGTCGAATTTTCAGTTATTTAGTGAATTGTGGTGCTATAATTTGGAGTACGCCTAAATTGTAATTCTAGAGCAGGTCATACTACTACTGCTGCTGCTGCTGCTGCTGCTGCTGCTGCTGCTGCTAAATGAGCCTCTGCCTTAAAAGTGCACACTGTTCATTCAAAACAGCGCGTCAGAGTAGGGATCGAATAACTGGAATACTATGATGAACCAGAGGAACGACATGCTAAAGAGGCAAGTTTTCTAACTCGCCAGCTATTTCCTGCCAATATTCAGTCAGGCTGTTATACTTGGTACGCAGCAGTAATCTCATCTGTCGGAGTTGAGCGGCGGCATAAGAGACAAAGAACATCACCCCAAACAATGGTCAACGTAATGTTATTGTTGATCAGTGTTATGCGGTTTCAATATTGTAGGCCTTCACATTTAGTTTTCTTTCGACTCTGAAACCACTCTCATCACAGTTGGTGCGGTAAAATTGAATAAAACATAAATGATCGGAAACTATTCTCTATAACTTTTGTTATGTACCTAGTACTTTTCGATAGGACCAATAACATAAGTATTTAAAAATAAATTTTAGGCACCTTCCTCTAAACTACAACTTCATACAGGGCAAATAAAATTGTTTGTAACTTAGACTGTAGTTTCTTATTCCCTGACTCTATATACCGACTTTCATTAAATTCTGTTAACCCATTTTCTCGTGGCTCGGCATTTATATGGACTTGGCAACAAAAATACAAATTCATGAATATCTGTATTATCAAAGACTGTACGGTAACAATGTATGGCATAAATGATTGGAAATTTAATTCTATAGAACTTTAGTTATGTAGTATTTATCGATAGGACCACTAATATTATAATTATTTGAGAATTCAATTTTAGGCCTTCCCGTAAACTATCATTTCACTCAGCGTGAGTAAAATGATTTATAGACTAGATTGTAGTGGCTCATTCCCCGACTGCACGTACTGATTTTCATTAAATTCTCTTCAGCCGTTTTCTTGTGATGCGTGTACATACATACATACATACATACATACATACAGACAGACAGACGAAAATTACGGAAAAGTAAAAAGTGCATTTCCTTGTTACTATGGACATGACCGATACATAAATACCATTCTTTTCAAATTCTGAGCAATGTACAGACAAAACTCTTATTTTATATATATAGATGGGGCAGTAATGCATCTTGCAAATCATCTCTTTACCCTTCTTTGGTACTTCCTTTCTCCACACCAGGTTTCTGATAGAATTCAATTCTATGTTGAATCCTTTTACTAATCTACGTCAGTTTGCTTCCCAAGTACTTGAAGCTCTCTGCAATTTCAAGCTTTTGTCCCTTTATTTTTATAATTCCTTTCCCTTTCCTTTCATCTCTAGTCAATACCATTGTCTTATTCTTTTCCGCACTGATTTTCATTTCATAATTTTCAATAATCTCCCATAATATGTCAGGTTTCCCTTGTGCTTCCTGTGTTTCTTCCCCACACCACATCTACTGCAAACAACATTACCTTCAGCTCCCCATCCCCATATTTTATCTTTGTCTATTATTATTATTATTATTATTATTATTATTATTATTATTATTATGTCCGGCTCCATGGCTAAATGTTTAGCATGCTGACCTTCGGTCACAGGGGTCCCGGGTTTGATTCCCGACGGGGTCAGGAATTTTAACCATAATTGGTTAATTCTGCTGGCATGGGGGCTGGGTGTGTCTGTGTGTCGTCTTCATCATTTCATCCTCATCACGACGCGCAGGTCGCGTACGGGAGTCAAATCAGAAGACCTTGTCCTCAGATACTTCCAGCAGTAAGCCATACACCATTTCATCATTATTATTATTATTATTATTATTATTATTATATATGCATAAATGAGCAGTATCAAGTTAATGGACAACGGAGAAAAGCATCAAATAAAACATTTTATAAAGAATTTGTATCTTTATTGAGTACTGTACTATTAGGAAAAAACTTATATCTTTTTTAATTTCCATACTTTTTATTTCTTATGTGTTCTTTAGTTTTCACTATTGTCTGTGACTTATGCAAAGAATTTTTTAATACCAATATTTGTATTACTCAAAAAAGTAATTTATAACTAAATTGTTTTTAATAAAAGTTTTAAGTTGCACGTAATACTCTTGTGTATACATCAAAATAATTAAAATCGTCCAAATCAAAATTCATAATTTATTCACAACAGTTTGGCAAATGTTTCTCCAGTCCGAAAATAAGAACTTAGTCATTGACTTGAGCATTAAAGTTAAAATTTTTGCTGTTTGCCTCCACATTCTGATACCAGTGCACCCCTGGTTACAAGGCTTTCAAAGGCATACTAGAAAGCAAGTGTTTGCGGTGCCATTATTTCCCAGTGTCGTTGCCAATAAACGATAACTTACAGCTGTAGGTTTCTTTTTTTACCATTTGTTTTATGTCGCACCGACACAGAAAGGTCTTATGGCGACGATGGGACGGGAAAGGTGTGGGAGTAGGAAGGAAGCCGCCGTGGCCTTAATTAAGGTACAGCATTTGCCCTGGTGTGAAAATGGGAAACTACGGAAAGCCACCTTCAGGGCTGCCGACAGTGGGGCTTGAACCCACTATCTCCTGGATGCAAGCTCACAGCTGCACGCGCCTAACCGCACAGCCAACTCGCCCAGTTTACGTATTTCAAATGAGAACTCTTGTCACTAGTGAATAAATTGTACATTTTCTCATGACTATGTTGTTAAACTACCGATAAGCCATGCATTGTATGTGTACCTGTCATTATTTATTTTGTTTGATCATGCAACGATTATGTGATTTTTTAAAAATCCAATTGTCCAGTGAAATACGTTATGTAGTCTATTTTATCTACATACTCATCTAAGATAGTGTTATTATCCCTCCACTCTAGTAGCGAGTGTATCCTTTCCTCAACTTTTTCTTTCCTCTCCACTCAACCTCACTCGGTCACATCGTAGCTATATTCTCCTTCTCCATAAAATCATCCACCACTTCTGACTTTCTAGTAAGCAACACGAGGTTGATTATTGTCACCTTCATAATGTTCTCTACTGGTCACCCACTTCTCAGTTCTCCCTACATAAGAACCGCTTGTCACTTTCTGGGAATGCCCTAGCCTTTTCCGAGACTGATTGAAAAGTGCCATCTTTATTCCAGGCTGTTATTGTGATAGGGTTGCCACTCCCAAAGGCATTTTAGTTACTGCCAGAAGGTGATCAGGCCACTCCTAACATGGAGTACAGGTGCCTTTTGCAGCTGGCCCTAACTTGGGATCAGATGCTGCTTGATGTGTTCCAGTGTCATTTCCTACACAGAGGGAACCATCACCCCACCTAAGGAAACTCATGCGGCCGAAACCGTTGGTTACCGTAGGGGATTGTGTTCTTTATCGCCACATAGCACTCTGCCATGAAAGGCTGGCTGTATGGTCTACTCATTACTGTAGTGAGGTAACTGGCTAGGCAACTGTATGATAGCCCATTTAAAGATAAAAACATGGCTTTATTTTATTTTATTTTTATTTTATTTTATTTTTGGTGAAAGACAACTCTTTAAAATTTTCCTTTTTTCATAAATATTTATGAAAATTGGGTCAGTTTGTGTTACAAAACTAATTGAGTCTCTGTTCTGTAATTTTGGCAGTTTAACACATTGCAGATGGCCACATTTGAATGTGCTACCCTCGAAAAATCACCAGATTTTTTAATGGATTTTGAATATTTTTCAAAGCTAGGGAAAGCAAAGAGGGTAGAAACTTTTGAAACATACTTTCCTCCATACAAAAATTAATTTGAAATAACATAGTGCAGCAATTTATTTTATATAAATTTATAAAAATTTTAAGTTCTATAAACGAAAACAAATTCTGACTCTTCCGTGGATGCCACTCGGGTTAATATTTTGAAATTTGACGAATATTGAGGTTCATCTACTAAAAAATGCTAATTAAATATAGAGTCTAACCTAAGTGATCATTGGCTCAGGTATCCTTGTTTACAACCAGTAATTGTTCATTGTTCATTGTTTGATGACAGGCTTACATCAAGTTGCTGCAGGTTGTCATCTGTACACAGGAAACAAGCCAAATTTTACTGAATATTACTGAACCTACTGTACTTGACACCTGTTGGAATTTACAGTATAACTCTGGTTAACCAAATGGGGAGGGGCATTTCGAATGACGATCTTTTTTGTGAAGCGATGAACATCTATTACTATTTTTTTATCTAATTAGAGTTTTTAATTCTAAAATGTTTCAAAGCCCAAACTAATTCAAAACTCTCTTTGTAGACTGCACTTATGTTTAAGTTAAAATAAAATTTTAGGTTTTACAGTACATCAATAGATACTTAATATTATTTACTCATTCAAAAATCACAGTAATTTTTGTTTGTTTCTTAAATTTGCGATGTCCGGGACATTTCGGATAATGCAGGTTTTGTTTAATCAGAGTTTTTCTGTAGTTCATTATCAAAGTTTACTTGACTGAAGCATCAAAACAATCGTGTTCACTTGGTGAGTAATTGTCATCCTTGTCCTCAATTTCAGAAACAGTCTTCCATAAGGATATTCCAATTTGGATTCATCGTCAAAATTTCATGCACTTGAATTAGACATGTTGAAAATTAATATCAGTGACACAAACAAACCTGCCTCTCGTACACACTCTTCTGTCTGCACGCATGTACGCACTTTTCCACTCGCTTCACAGCCGAGAGTGAACAGATAATGCCAGCCACAAATTATGTATGAATGCAGCCTTGTTATCAATGCCTCGAAAGAACTACTCTTGACTTATGCTCCTAACTAGTGCATACTGTGCTTACTAGAAGTATCCAACAATATTCCGATGGAGTCACAGCTTGTTGAAACAGCAGCTTCTATTTTTAGCCACAGTGAAAAAATGCCTCCATAGATTCTCTGAGCTCCATCAGCAGCAATGAAGAAACATACCCATAGTATCTACAGGCGGCATCACCAATGTGTTAAGGTCTCTAAGGTATAGAAAAGAGCAATTACCGATTTCACAAATTCTCCAAAATTGTGAAGTACAGATGAATCCCAGAAACTCAACATCTGCAGATTTATGTTTTTCCCATAGTGGTTTAATCACAAAATTAGTTTTATTTTATTTCTGTACTTGCACTAGTCAAGCAGCTGGGACAGCTTGCATCAATTATTCATCACTCACTGCAGTCCTTTCCATTTTTTGCTGTCTTTATAGGGGGCAGACTTTCTACCAAAACATGAATTGTAAAGATCGAATGGCTTTCGTTACTGCACAAATTTCTTTCACTTAAATTTTTTTGTGGATTGGACTTGCCATTTCTGAGTGAATCATTGTGCAGGAACATTTTCAAGTTCAGTAATTTTAGCAGTGAAAACTTTGAGTGAGAAGAGGGAACAAAACAATTGACTATAGAAATGAAACTCGATACATTAAAGACTAAAAGTTTCATGTACATTTAAGTTGTTTTATTACATTTTAAATGAATTGCTTTAGATTAGGTATTGCACTTTCTTTTGGCCTCTATATTCTTTCAGTATTTTAATATGAAATAAGTTTTATATAACTTTCCATGAGTCCGTAGAACTCTACATGTTTGTAACTAGACACCCTCCGTCAGTATTTGGTCAAGGTTGTATGGGTGACAGAGATGACATTAATTGAACAGTATACACACTTTGTACAAATTGGAAAATTAGTGGCTCAGTTTATTTTAATCTCTACCCCTTGGTTAGTTCCATAGTCTTTCAATCTGCAATACCGATATTTTATCAATACTTTTGGTAGCATTAACAATTCACACCTGCCTAGTTTCTTGTAATGAGTTTACGTACGACAATATGGACTTTATGGTGAAATTTATTTTATGTAATGAGTTTCTTATACTTAAACTTGTTTGGTTATATTTATTCTTCCTATAGCTCTAGAACCCTTTGAGTTTAGCTTTGGCTTCCTTTGTTGTGATTAATTCCTATTGTTTGCAATCCACTGTGTTCATTCTCCATTGTTCTAACTCTGATCATCCTCCATATAGTCTATCCATGATGTTCTGGTTCTACCTTCCATTCTTCCTTCAAAGAACTTTTCTTCATCTAACTTAACCTAAGTGTGTGTTAATTACAGAAACTAGGTCAAACCATCTGAATTTATTATGACTGACTCTTATCGTGTAATTAATCTCGTATCATTTAAGTAATCTTCTAAATAAAATTGTTTGAGGATTGAGCTAAATAATGTATGATTTAGATCTATTGTTATTTTAAGCCATATTTGACTACTGTTCAGTAAGACATCTGTAAAATGATAAAGGGACATTCTCTGTTGTTTCTTCCCTTGTAACTTCATTTTTTGCAATTTTGGATCATATGATAGATCGCATCTTTGTCTGGCAGCAATTTTTTTTTTTTTTTTTTTCAAGAATTCTCTGTCATTTATTTAGATATTTGTATTTTAATGATGCATACTCCAGTCGGAATAGTGGGCATGATATATGAAGGCAGCACTGCTATCTACCTCACGTGACATTTGTTGTTTGAGTTGTATTATGTTAACTTAGTCAAAAGAGTAAACAGAGGATCAAATTCTTTTACTTCATATTTCATAGCTTAACATTTTGTGTACAGATTGTTGAGCAGGCTGTCTACCTCTATGGACTGGACTTATTCTAGCATTGGAAGTGTACTTTAATAAACAATCAGTCATAACTCTATTGTTACCAGCTCTACCTTAGTCAAATTTGGCAAAAGGACAGCGATGTCCCTGGTAACTGCTGAGGGTGTGGTAGTATGTGAAGCATTGTCCCTTGTGGAGTGGCACTTGGCAAAACTGGCAGATTTCCTTCTTCATCTTCTTAGCGCTGCACACTTTGCTGGGCTTTGTAGAATATTTCTTCTTCCCTCGTACAATCTTGTCTAGCTTGTGTTTCTTCATGTCACCTGACAGTCCCCAAATGGGATCACACTGTGGAGTTTGGACAGTGGGCTGCTTATCTGCCCCATCGTCCTCAACAGCATCACGTCCAGTGTATGCTGAAGCCCAGTAGTTAAGTACTTCTGGAAGGAAGTTCTTGTACCTCAGTTTTCTGTGCAGGTTCTGTGTTTTGTAGAGACAGAAAACATTGAATAGTGCACAATTTATGAGCCACTGAGCTCGATAGCTGCAGTCGCTTAAGTGCAGCCAGTATCCTGTATTCAGGAGATAGTGGGTTCAAACTCTACTGTCAGCAGCACTGAAGATTGTTTTCCGTGGTTTTCCCATAAAATGTTGGGGCTGTACCTTAATTAAGGCCACGGCCGCTTCCTTCCCACTCCTAGCCCGTTCTTCTTCCATCATCGCCGTAAGACCTATCTGTGTCGGTGTGACATAAAACAAATTGTAGATAAGAATAATCGTATGGCCTCAGCTCCCATGTGCAGACATTTCAGTTTGCCACTATCTGGCTGTCTGCTTGTCAATTTTGACATTCCGTTTTACTCTAGGCCTACTAGATGGCAGACTAAACCGGATCTCTCTTGGGCGTCTATGGCCGAGATTTAATTAATCTTATCGAGTGAACACCAAATGTGTCACCAGAGATCTTTTACATGCCAACATTATATGACATGGAGTGTTGAATGGACTTTTTTCCGCCCTTCAAAAATCTGACTATCTCTGCCAGGTTTGAACCCGCTATCTTGGGATCCAGAGGCCAACACTACCGCTGATCTACAAGGAAGAAATTTATGATCCACAGCACTACCTTTTTGTTCCACTTTGTTTTTGTTTTTCTTTAGAATAGTGTACTAGAAGAGATATTGATCTGCTCTGTCTACACCTTTCATAAATTTATTATACTCTATAAGATGCACAATAGATTCTCATTGCACTTTGCATGTTCCTCTTCTATTTATACTAGAACCAATGACACCTCAGAGCAATATGCTTGTTCTTCCAAGTTTGGAGCAGAACTCCATGCTTTCGGCAGTAGATGCTTTCACCCATCTTCAGTTCTTTTCCTGGATGAACAAAGGTTTTGTGTTGATCTCTGTTGGCTCTAATTGTACCACAAACGCTGGTCTTCCTTTTCAGTGAGGTCTCAGCTAAGGCTATGCTGATGTAGTAGTCATCTTGGTAAATGTGGTGGTTTTTTTGTCATGAAAAGGTTGCACAACACTTAGATGGTTTCCTCCCGCTCTTTCTCCTCAGCACTGTAAATCTCCATGGATCCTATGTATCACGTTCTGGCTTCGCAAACCATACGAACTAGAATGCTAATTTCCCTGGATTATATGTCTGAACCAACACATTTCACTTGTGGCCACACATCCAAACTGTCTCTCTTCAGTCACATATTTGCAGATCCTATTTTTGATTTCTGGAACCAAGCTTGATTGCTTCAGTCTCTTCATTGCGGCAGTTCCCATTTCACACCAGGCAAATGCTGGGGCTCTACCTTAATAAACGCCACGGCCGCTTCCTTCCCACTCCTAGCCCTTTCCTGTCATAAGACTGTGTCGGTGCGACGTAAAGCTACTTGTGCGTGATTTCTGGACTCTTTGCTGTTGATTTTTCCTCAAATGGTGTACCGCGTCTCTTGTCCTCGTTATACTTTCTTCCTACATCTGCAATGCAATTATCAGTTTTCTGTGCTGCTTCAGTTATGTGAAGCTTTTCTTTAGTCATGAACAACCTATAATGAGATCTCTCGCTAGCAATTCTTAACATGTGCTGCTACTAAAACAGACACCATACAAATGACATGTTTACGCAGCGAACTTCTAGATTTCTGTATGTCAGGAGCGCTGTACGAACCTGGATGCAAATAATAGTCAAAGTCATCTCCGTACAGGCCATGAAGGCCCTTGGAGGGGTGGAGGGTAAAGGCTTCCACTATCCGTAACCTTGGCACTTGTTGGGGTAGAGTGGTTAGTTCTATGCCCGGCCGCCTTTGCTCCCAGGAATTAACCTGGTACTCATTTTTGGTATAGGCTGAGTGAACCTCAGGTCCATGTGTACCTCCGGAGGTGGAAATGTTGTTTCTTAAATTTTACGACTTCCTGACGGGGAATCGAACCCACGTCCTTCCGAGTGAACCGAGCACACCTTTACCGCCTCGGCCAGACAGCCCCGGATGCAAATAATAACACAATAATAAAAATATATGGGGTCTATTTATGTATACAGGGTCATAAAAAACCCATGTTATAACAAATTGCTGCTTCAAGTAGAATAAAAATATTGAGGTACTTATGGTCTCCAACTGAAGAGGAAAGGTAGGAATTTTTTTTTAACATACCTTAATACATTTCTATATGTGCCCCATTAGTGGCATGGCAGACACTGAGCTGGTAGTCAGTTTCTTGCCTCTTGTAAAAATTGCACGGCAGGAATCTTGTGAAATGTAACAATTGAAACTAAGGGGAGATAAATATCAAAAACTTGGTAAGTAAGAAAAGTAAGTTTATGTGTGTATATAATATATAGTATATTAATTACAGAAAATTTTTTAATATATCCATGATGCAGCACACTCATAGGGTACTCGTACTACATTTAATGTGAATATTACAGCTGCTGAATTGAGAACAAGTAGAATAACACAATAGGCATACTAATATCCAATGAGGTTTTTTTTCTAAAATATTTTTAAGGGGACTCTTAGTTTTGAGTCTTTGATTCACCAGATTTCATCATATAGACTATTCGTTTGATGGGCTTGCCACACCCAAAGCCATTTTGGAGCTCCTGTCAGCGGTTGATCAGGCCACTCCTACAGATGCCTCTCATAGCGCAGCAGTCCCTAACCTGGGAAGAGACGCCTCTTGACGGGTTTTCTACAGAGGGGACCATCTCCCCACCTAAGAAAACTTGTCCACCCAAAGTTGTTGATCACCTTAAGGTGCAACTTGTAAAAAAATTAAGCATTAAGAAGGGTAAAATAGTAGTGACACAAAAGGATGGAAAGAACGGGAAGATCAAGAATTCCAAGGACTGCAAAGAATTTCTGTATTCAAACTATTATGTATCGATATTGACATGTGAAGCAGGCACATGTATGACAACAAAACTAGATGAGATTCAGTAGTTGAAATGAAAGCTGAAATGACAAGAAAAGGTAGAATCAGAAATGAAGAGATTAGAAAGAGGATTGGAGTTTTGAAACTACAGGTCAGGATAGAAACAAGCAAGGTGAAATGGTGGTGGTAGTAGTAGTAGTAGTAATAATAATAATAATTGTATGGCTTCAGCTACCATGTGCAGACATTTTAATTTGACGCCCTCTGGCTGTCTGCTTGTCAATTTCGACGTTCCGTTTTACTCTAGGCCTGCTAGATGGCAGACCGAGTAAACTGAAACTCTCTTGGGTGTCTGTGGCTTAGATTTAATTTTGTTGAGTAAACACCAAATGTCACCAGAGATCTTTTACACCCTGACATTGTACAACATGAAGTGTTGAATGGACTTTTCTTCTGCCCTTCGAAAATCAGACTACCTCTGCCGGATTTGAACCTGCTATATTGGGATCCGAAGGCTGACATTCTACCACTGATCCACAGAGGCAGCTAGCTGAAATGGTATGGACACATGATAGGAATGGGAGAAGATGGAGTTACAAAGAAGGTATTTACTGATAAACCAACAGGGAAGAGACCACAAAGTGGTGGTGGTGATTATTGTTTTAAGAGGCAGTACACAGGGCAACCATTTCTATTTACACTAATCAGAGGGAAAATGATATAAGGGGTCTGATACTTCAAAAAAAAAAAATAATAATAATAATAATAATAATAATAATAATAATAATAAAGTATCAGTCAAAGAAAGCCAAGGGCCATGAAGGTTGTGAAAATGAGACACCCTAGGACTCAAAAACCTAATACAGTCGGGGTCAGAAAAGAGCAAAAGTTGACCAAGGAAGATCGGATAAGGTAGATGAAAGTGAGGAGCTAGGATCAAGTGGAAACAAGGCCAGAACTCTGTTGAGGACCTCGAGGTCGCCAGCCTACACTCCCAAGTTAAAAGCCTCTGGGACAAGACCACAAGGAAGGCCTCAAAAGAGGTGGTTGGATACTGGGAAGGGGAGTATAGATAGAAAAAAATATTGGAAGCAAGAAAAGAATAGTGGAGAGACAATCAATGATGGAGGTCCTTCATTCATAACTTAACCCAGGAGAGAACTAGAAACTGGAACTGAAGAAGACTCCTCCTGGTTTGAGCTGTGTAAAATATCACCTCCTTACAGCTTGCAAATTAAAAATACAATGAACAGAAAATCAAACCTAAGCAAGTACTGGTAATGTCTTATATTGCTGACCTGCTTACAAAAAGTTTTGAACTGGCAAAAGAGCCACTGCCATCTTCACACTTTCTCTCCTTGCTTTTGTGTCAGTCACCAGATGTTATCCTTTCAGGAACCATGGATTCAAATCTATAAATGTCTTCATAAGTCTTTATTGCAAAGTTCCTGCTGCTTTTCCAAATCCCAATATTCAGGAATGTCCTCAGTCTTGCTGTTTTAAGCAGGATTATTAGCGTGCTGTCGTCACTTCATTATCACGCAACATTGATGCTGTTCCTTCTTCATTTCTTATGCTTGTCATCTTCATTTACTTTTTTTTGCAGCTTGGAAGGGTGAAACTAGATTTTATTAATCTTGAAAATTAGCGTGTACACACACACACACACATAAATTTTAAAAACTTTCTGCCAAATGCCACATACATATAAGTGTAAGATACAGGAAGACTTCTTTTTTCAATGTTTTTTCTTTAATGTACATGCCAACTTGTACCGTCACATCACTTCTCCTTTCGAAGTCTTCAAATCTCAACTCACCTGAAGATTTTTGTGAATTTTCATTATACCAGATTGGAAATCTGCACGAACATCCACCTTCATAGAAAAGAATTATGTCAGAAGACAGTCTGCTTTCATTGGTGGAGCGATCAAAATTGTATTCAGAGTGTCCCTGAAGTAACACACAATTTTGATATAACAGCATATAACTTCTTTAGATCTCTGTAATTTATTTGGCAGTGATTTTAAAACTGAAAATATATGTTCTCATATGAACTTTACAAATGTTTAAGGGCATATGTGCCTCCACGTCACCCCTGAAGAAGAAGTGGTGCTAATATCATTGTTTATTTATGCTACCTCAATTGCAGTTTAAAATAGTATTAAAAATATTAGTCTGTATTTTTATGGATGTGAAAGTTGTAGGGTAAGTTCTGTCCAATGTCCGGGAGGCCGATTTTGCTGTGAACTTAACATTACCTCCGCTTGTTCTATTAGTATTGAACACAATTTAATAAGCTGGAAGTCTATTTCAAGTACGATGATGATATGAAAGTTGATTATTCAATTCAATCTTGTTGACCCTTTAACCACTGAGTCACTTTCACATCACACCTCTTGCAGGGCACATTTGGTGCCCAAATTCAGTTTTGGTCATCTCCATGCCAACCAAAATAAAAACTATGGGCAAATTTTAAAATAGAAATGTACTTCCTCTGCAATTTTGGAATAAATTCACCACTTGCATAACTTGAAGATGAATGACTACAATGCTTTTGTTCTTGATGTCAGAACAAGCAGCACATGCCAGCACAACAGAATACAAGATAAATACCTTTGTTATCTTCACCAGTCACTATAAAAAAATAAGATAGAAGCTTCTTTTCAGACATCAGCAAACCATATCATAGTTATAACTAATCATAAGGAAATACTACAGTTTCATACAACATAAAATAGGTCATCCAAGACAAAAATGGACTGAATTTTTGTAATATGTTTATTAGAATCAAGTTTAATCTTTGGGTTGTATGTACAAAACTGTGTGTGATATAAGTTCTAATTTTTACAAAAAAAATATTTGAGGCATCCTTGCAGTGTACCTCATCTTGGGCACTATGTTGTCCTTTGGTACCGGTAGGTCTTAGAATCTCAGACATACTCCTGCAAACCATAATTTTTCTTTGTATAATGGTAGAATGAGGTGTTGTTCAATCAGTATGTGATGACTTGTGTATGTCTGCTTGCATCCAGTATGTATGAAAGTACACTTCAGATTGTAAAATTAATTGTATCACTTTTGTACACACAATATTAGACTGTTGATTTCTACCTGCTTTAATATATTATTGTAATTTGCTGTATATTGCTATGTTGTTTATCTAGTTTATACACAGCTGTATGACATGAGTTCGGTTTTATTTTCCAACATCATTTATAAGACATGATATGTTTTCTTTATTTGATTAAAACTGTTCATTAATATATGATAAGACAATGAAATTTCAAATATTATTTTACTGTTGAAGCAACTTATATTTTTCCACTTGATTTTTAATGCTGCTGTCTCAAACTTTTTTGTGCCAAAATGGTGTACTGTATCTGCAAAGAGTTGGATGTGGTTTCATGTTTTGTATTATTTTTTTTGAAGCTTTTTAATTTTTGCACTAAATCTGAAAATGGTCTGAAATATACATTCATGTAAATCTGATGTATTTTTAGTAATAAAGGATTTTTCTTTTTTGTTTATAATATTTTTCTATTTCTTTATCTTGAATGATGGTTCTTGTTATACAGTGGAAATGCTGTAAAAGTCATTTTACTTGACCCAACTGAATCTTCCATGCTTCTGCTTGCTGTACAACTCCTGAGTGCAGATCTCTCTCATATTCCATGAATTGAGGGCTCTGCCTCATGGGTTGACTGGGAGAAATTAGACCTCTGCCAGCTTGCACATCATCTGTGCTATGCTGTTTGCTGTGAATGGAAAACTAAACCACCTTCCAACTTAACCAGTCATCTGAGTTGTAACTGTATCATTCTCCCTCCTCCATTTCTTTAAACCAATAACATTAGAAGGGACATTAAATGTACAGCATTATTATTATTATTATTATTATTATTATTATTATTATTATTATGAACATAGAAATGGTCCCTCTGAATAATATTATATCAGGCTTGCAGGTGTTTCACAAGTAACAACGTTTGTGTGTCTGCTTATTCTCTCGAACCAGGAATACTACAAATCAAGTATCATTAGATAACTTGCCTGCAACATAATTCTTGAGGATGTCCTATGCCAAATTGCTTTTTCAGAGCCCAAATTTACAAGTTTATTCTTCTATTTGGGATAAACATCATCCTTTTAAAGAACAGTTGCTTAGAAGACTTGCGGAGTTTGGCTACAACAGTCGGGTCGACAAAGGCTACAGCAAGCTTAGCTGCAGGATCTTCAGTTTTACATGTAATCCAAACCACAGGGCAGAGACTTTTAATTTTAAAAATCTTACATGAATCTAGGAAGAGAAATTTGTATTTTTAATTTTGAAGACATCCCTAAAGAGATGCTACATATCAGGCCTCATACTTTAGTTGTGCCGTTCATGTTAGTGAGCACTGTTTCCTGGTAAATTATTTAGTTACAAAGAAAATGCGTATGCACATTTTATCAGGTATTTCATTCTAAATCCTGTTCTTACAGGACAAACAGTTTGCCATTTTTTTTTTTAATTTTTTTTTTAAAGTAAGACATAGGCCATAACACATCATATTTTCCTGGAAAACTGTTAAGGCTTAGAATTTAATTTTTTACATGAAATTCCTTCCTAAGTGTAGTTCATAGGCTCCAATTTTGAATATGACTAACCATTTAGGCAGTGTGTTTACTTCCAAAGGTCTTGGGCATACTTGCTTCAAATTTTCTTTCACTGACTATGATATTAGGTAGCCTATACGTTATCCCCAGTTATACCCTAATTGTGTGAAAATTAATCCAGATGCATCAAGTCGTTCAGACATCCAAACACAGTTTCACATTTATTATATTAGTAGGGATTTAACATGAGCAAGTCCTAATTATGAACTTGCTGTGCTGGTGTTGCTACTTCATTTGATTTCTCTCACTATACTGTCTTCCTAGAAGAATGCCCATTCCACCTATTCCAAATTTGTGTTTCCTGTGAGACATTTGATACTTTTAGCTTTCCTTGAAATGCTGGTTTTCTTCGACACACTCTTCAATTGAAGTTCCAAGGTACAGGACCAATTTTTAAGCACAGTTTGCCATTACAAATAAGCTTTCAGCATATGCTAAGTTGCCTGAACCATTTCCACCAGAATGCATCCCCTACTATTTTATACCCTTCAGCAAAAGATCGTTATAAAACTATAAATGTTGAGAATTAGTAGTAACATTGTCTGAACCATTTAAGTACACTGAATTCGTTCTACTATCAATACTTGCTGAAGCCTGAGTGTAAGCATAGCATAGATACTTCTCATTGCCTGTAGTAGTTAATGCACATTTGATACAATTGTCTCTTATAAACGTCTTCATTATAGACTGTTATGCCTTTTAACATTCAGTCTGCAAGCTTTAGTTAATTTGCTAACTGCTGCCACAATAGTCTATTTTTAACCAGTTCTGTGGTCTCATTTTGTTCTTTACATCTCATCTTTAAATCGTTAGAAAATGAGTCTAATCACAGTTGTCTTGATCTCCCTCTATGTACTTCTCTTACCCTCCACAACAGTCTCTATTGTTCTCTTAGGTAACCTATCCTCCATTCACCTCGCATAACCCACACCACTTTACGATAGAAAAGCTTTTGTAACGTCCTTCTGTTCAATACATGTATCCATCTTTTGATGGAGTGATTTTCAATCAAACATGTTTCAGTTCATTTTGAGCTATCTTCTGGGCAACAGAAGCTAGGGAACCTAGGATAAGGTTTATAAATACAGCTTCATTCATAGAGTTCATTCCTAACTTAGCCTTTCTCTCTTCATTCCAAGTACTTACCATTTCTCCCACCTGTTTTTACCAGCAATCATTCTCACTATTTTCATGTCTGTTAACTTATGAATAAGATATCTTGAGTCCACCCAGCTTTCAATCCCATAAAACAAAGTTGGTCTGAAAACAGATGATATAAAGATAATTTTGTGGTAAAGCTGACTTCTTTCTCATAGAATACTGTTGATTGCAACTGTGAACTCATTGCATTAGCTTGCCTGCACCGTGATTCAGTTACAATTGGTAGGTAACAACACTCAACTCTCGATTAATCGGGAAATTGTAGGGTTAAGGCTTCCCGGATAAGTAGATTCGTGAAAAAGTTCAAAATAGAAGAGGCGTAATGAAAGTACAGTTAAAATGATAATAAATTATACTATTGTATTGTTTTTTATTAACTTTCTCAGTATGCAGCAGTAAAAGTAGCACTCAGTGCAATTAATAAATGGAAAAATATACAGCACTTTTCATTGAAACTAATAAGACAAAGAAAAATATTCAGACTACCTAACTTTACTGTTTCTGAAAATAATCAGTCATGGTTTTCTGCTTTTATGCCAAGAAACACTTTGTTTTCATTTTGCTTAACAAGTTTTTCGGTGATTAGAGCATTATCCTAGCCCTCGATGTACTCCGGCAATGACTCGACATTTGCCAAGGCAGCCCCATGTGTAACTGTTTGTTGTGCTTACGCGGCGCAAACAGCTGTTTCCCCTTCCTCATCGCTTTCACTTCCCGCTCCTCCCCTGCCCTTTACTTTGTCAACATTCTCTTCGTCTGTCAGCTCTTCATAGCCTTGATCATTCTGGTCACAATCGAACCACTGATGAATATTGTCTTCATCAACTTCCTCTCCACGTGGGACAGTTTTTACGGCTTCAGTCACTGTACTAACTGCATCGGCTTCATCAAATCCAAGAAATCCATTGTCTTCAGAAATATCTGGGATGAATTTTTTCCAAGACCACACAATTGTCAATGGTTTTGTTTTTTCCCAAGCCAAACAAATCTCATAAATAGCGTCAAGAATTGTAAATTCTTTCCAAAATGTTGTGAGATCATTGCCCTCATCAATCCTCTTTTGAAGAAGAGATGACTGATAATTTCTTTTAAGTGCAGATATTACGCCCTTGTCCATAGGCTGGATTATTGCAGTGACCCTTGGGAGGCAAAAAATTTGCATAAATCTGTTGCCATCTGCTGATTTTAAAACTGTTTGATTTGGGTGTGAGGTCGCATTATCTATCAAATGAACTGCCTTTTCCGAGAGTCCATTTGACTTTAAATATTTACGAACGTCAGGGACGAAGTTATTGTCAAACCATAGTTTAAAAATCTCATTGTTCATCCAAGCAAACTTTTGGTTCTTGTACACAACAAGCAAATTTTGGCCTCTGTACCTTTGAAAGAGTGAGGGTTTTTTGCTTTTCTAATGACGAGTAAAGGTAATTTATGAGTGCCCGTCACATTCGTGTAGGTCCTAATCGTTATCCTTTCTTTAGATACCTTATAGCCTGGTGCACAATGCTCCTGTTTGAAAGCAAGAATACAGGTTGGTAGGCATTTCCAGTACAGGTCAGACTCGTCCACATTGTAAATTTGTTCTGGGGCCAAACCCTCATCCAGAACAAATTTTTCAAAATCTGAATTGAACTGTTGAGCAGCTTCTGCATTTCCACTTAACAACTCGTCTTTTACACTGACATCACAGGTGCCATGTCGCTGTTTGAAGCATGTAAACCATTCAGATGACACATCAAAATCACCCTCCATCCCAAGAGCTTTGAAGAAACACTTTGCTTTAGTCATACATATGTCTCGATACTGGAGTCCCTTGAGCTCACTGCTGTGAAAACCACTCCAACATGCATTAGTCAAGCTCCTCAAATGTAGTTTTTTGTTTTTCTTCTTCATAGTTTTTCAATTTGCCATACCACTGTTTGCATTGGACGAACAAGCAAATGATGGAAGTTTGTCTTTGTTGCATAAAATATCTTGCACGGTAGAATCACCAACATTATATTGGACACACACCTGTTTAACGGTAGAACCTCATTCTATATTTTGTACAATATCCAACTTCTGAAGAATCATCAAAATGACATGCCTCCGTTTGGTTGCCATTGTTTGCGAACTGAACTGCACTGAACAAAAACAAAACAATGACTGAGAGCAGGTGCTCGCGGCCGATGACGCACCAGCTACAAATAACTTCAAGGTCACGCCACCGTTGCTACTATTACAACTCTGCAATATTATCCCGACCCTTTGTAATTCTGTATTACTGTAACTCCTAACACTCGTGCATTTTTATTCTTTTTGGTATCGCGGCTGATCCTATTATGGTAAATCGAGAGTTGAGTGTACTGTCAATGAAAATCCACAGCCTGTTTCCAGTCATTCGACCAGGTCAGGAATGGAATGAATGAAGCCCCCATCTAGCGGCAATGATAGGAAATGTGCCGACTGCCGAAGCCTGTCGCACTCCTCTGGGAAAATGATAAATGACTGATAGATGAAATGTTAATGAAGAGTGTTGCTAGAATGAAATATGACAGGGGAAACCGGAGTACGTACAAGCTGAGAAGACAAAGACTGCAATGAAGAGAATAAATAGGAAGGAAGTCATACATGCGTCAAGAAAGGTTAAATACGAAGAGAATAGGGAATATAAGAAGAGATATGGAGGGAAATGGATATAGAGGAGATTATAAATTGTAATACATAAGAAATGGAAGATTAAATGGATAGGTAGACATACTACGATGAAATAAGAGAAGAAAGTGAGTGACTAAAGAAAATATTAAATTGATTGACGCAAGCAAGGGTCATATGTATTCGATTTAGAGCAATATTGCATTCTGTCTTTAATATAGATGTTATGTTGATTGTGACAGATTCTAACCTACATAAAAAGCTATACTAGGGTCACATTATCAAGAGATATTCCCATAAGAATAAATATACATGCACTTGAACATCCTAATATAGAATTATTCTGAGAGTTACATTATTTGAGACTGTTATTGGCATAGGTAAATAGAGATGGCAGTCAACTGCTCCTCTGCAGATAAGAAAGTAGACGAGGTCAGACTGCACAACATCTTCCAGGATGAGATGTCCTTGATCTAGCTTAAGTCACTCCAGACAGTCCTCCAATCATCTTCTTAAAGACACTTCATCGTCTTATCTTGAGCAAATATAAAAATGAATAAAGACATGCGTGAAATCAGCTGATGCATAATGTTATATTCTAGGCCTACTATTGTAGTAATGGTTATTCTTTTAAGGTTTCTCTAGTTAGAGACTAATATCTATTTCAGATTCCCAACATATCTGATTTAAATTTGATATGTGTGCTGTATGTGATTTTGCGTAATCAGTTCTCAATGTTGGGTTCTCGTTTAATGAACGAAAGACTGCTAGCTCCAGGTACAACATTTTCCTGATATCGAACAAGATAAGATGAATTTCATGAGTACTGCTTACTTACGTTGATATCACTTGGTAACATCGTTGTCGGGCTTTGCATGAAAAAGGGTGTATTTAGATCATTTTTAGAGCTGGTTATGAATATGATATCTGATTTCCTGTAATACCCACAGGTTTTTTTTGTAATTACATAATTTTGCTTTTTTAACATTCGCGCATAACAGTATGCATTGATTGATAAAATATGTACATTAGAGTAATCGAAAATGGTCAGTAGTGTTAAAATCGATATTTTCTGATGTCTATGTTCACATAGAAACACTGCAACTGTTTTAGTTTAATTTTGAATGTGCTTTAGATAGTTAATACATATATACAAGTGCAAGTCAGTCTACAAATGGTGAGTTCCTCAAGATGACGGTGTGTAAACAATCCCAACTCCTTTTTTCATTTGCGGCTCATTGGCTTTGAAGAGAGAACCCTCTTGTTTACTGTAATAACATTGAGGGAGTAGTATCAAAACAAGGAAAAATGAATTGAAGCTATTTATCAATGGAACCCAAAAAAATATCAAAGCTGTACTCTTACACATCACCGATAAATATGGTTCAATAACAGTAGCATAATCTTACATCTAGAAGGAAAACTATGAAACTATGTTATTAACGGGACAACAGTCAGGTTACACAAAATATCCCTGTTTTCTCTGCCTGTGGGACAGCCGTGGACGTGATGCACACTGGGTTAGAAAGAATGGTCAGCTAGAACAACAGTGGAAATAAAAATATAATAAGAGCATGTTTGGTGAAATAAGAAAAATTCATACTTCCATCTCTCCATATTAAACTGGGGATCAGGAAAGAGTTCGTAAAGGGATTGAATAAAGTACATCTATCAGAAATTCTCCTTCCTGTCTGATGCTAAACTAAAAGAAGGAACCTTTATGGTACCACAGATAAGGAACCTTATGACAGACGAACAATTTGAGGGTTTGATGACCTGTGAGGAAAGATTGGCTTGGATAGATTTCAAGAATGTAATAAACTTCTTTTTTTTTTTTTAATAGGAAGCACTCAGATTACAAGAAATATGTTGAAGATATTTTGATGGCTATGAAAAATTTAGGTTGTAAGATGAGTATCAAGCTGCATTTCCTTCATAGTCATCTTTTTCCCTTTTTTTTAAGTGAAGAACATGGGGAGTGGTTCTGACACGACATCAAAGAGATAGGGATACGTTATCAGGGCAGGTGAAATGCTGCGACATTAGCTCACTATTGCTGGTCTATGAAGAGGCAGAATCTGGAGTTGCAACACGTCAGATGATCATGAAGATCACACTTCCGAAGCAAAAGGAAGAGAGTTTAAGTATGAAAATTGTATCCTGGACTTGCCATTTTATATGTTGACAAACAAAGTAAGTAATAAACAGTTTTCTAGATTCACTTCATTTTAAGTTAATTATAGTTACTTTACTGGTCTTAATTTCCTAAACTTTGCTATAATTGACATTGTAGATTAAGTAAATACTTAATTTGAAATTCTGTCAAATCCTTATGTGATACACAAAATTTGATTTCAGATTCATAAACAGGAGCCAAAACTACATTAAAATCGCCCATCAAAACTAAAAGCCTGGAAGAAAATTTCATTTTGTAACTAAGTGTATTTGGTTTACATGTGTCTACCCCTTAATCCAGTTTCTTGATATGGGGTCAGGGATGAAGTGGAATGAATTAAAATGGCATGTTTTTATGGCTGGATGCCCTTTATATTAATTCAGTAAATGATTTTCAATATCTGGTATTGTAGCCTATTTCTTTTAAAAGAATATTGTGAACCTGTGCAGTGGCATGGACCATTCTAAGTACATTATTTTATTTACCATTGTGGTTTTATGTATGTTGGGCCAAAAGTATCATTGTTCACTGTTTTCCCCAGAATATTCCACAGGTGAATCCTATGTTGTAAATTTCCTGCCATGATAATGATTTTTCCTGTGTTCTGACTGTGTCAATGAATGCACTGAATAACATTTTGATTCACTGCTGAATTTATTACATTAAGAACATTTTTGTTTCTTTCAACTCCATGCTATTTCTATTCTTTACTAATGTTCCACTCAAACCTTAATTGCTAAGTCATTTATAAATCATATAAACTAGGGTTTAACACATTGGTATTTTAACATAGCTCAGTAGTGATAAGAATTTTTAGACTCATTACAAATATTTACAAAGTCCTCACGGATAACATATCAAAATCTATGTTTAATATACAGTTGAATATGGCCCAGTGTTGAGAGCCAAAACTAGTTCTGATTAAAAGATAATTCTTTTAAAAATATTGTTGTATTGATTGGGAGGAACAATCCTTTCAAATTTAATTGTCATTGTGAATCATCAACATGGGTGCTCGGCGGCCTATGAAATTTTAGTTGGCGGCCACTCGGTCGGCCAACGGAGCAAAGCAAGTCTGTGTCCCGCAGGCCGCACTCGTCGGCGGCGGGCTACGACGCTCGGTTTCGGCTCTCGAGCCAGCCAGCTCCCTGGTTGATCCTGCCAGTAGTCATATGCTTGTCTCAAAGATTAAGCCATGCATGTCTCAGTGCAAGCCAAATTAAGGTGAAACCGCGAATGGCTCATTAAATCAGTTATGGTTCCTTAGATCGTACCACTTTACTTGGATAACTGTGGTAATTCTAGAGCTAATACATGCAAACAGAGTCCCGACCAGAAGTGGAAGGGACGCTTTTATTAGATCAAAATCAATCGGTCGGCTCGTCCGGTCCGTTTGCCTTGGTGACTCTGAATAACTTTGGGCTGATCGCACGGTCCTCGTACCGGCGACGCATCTTTCAAATGTCTGCCTTATCAACTGTCGATGGTAGGTTCTGCGCCTACCATGGTTGTAACGGGTAACGGGGAATCAGGGTTCGATTCCGGAGAGGGAGCCTGAGAAACGGCTACCACATCCAAGGAAGGCAGCAGGCGCGCAAATTACCCACTCCCGGCACGGGGAGGTAGTGACGAAAAATAACGATACGGGACTCATCCGAGGCCCCGTAATCGGAATGAGTACACTTTAAATCCTTTAACGAGTATCCATTGGAGGGCAAGTCTGGTGCCAGCAGCCGCGGTAATTCCAGCTCCAATAGCGTATATTAAAGTTGTTGCGGTTAAAAAGCTCGTAGTTGGATTTGTGTCCCACGCTGTCGGTTCATCGCTCGTCGGTGTCTAACTGGCATGGTTCGTGGGACGTCCTGCCGGTGGTGGCGAGTCGAAAGCGCGCGGCCGCCGTAATAAATTACATACCACATAGACAAGCATCTCATCTCCATGCTCCCAAGTCTTCCCAGCCCAAAATTTGCAACACGACTCCTTTTTTCAGAAATTACCCAGAACATATCGTGCTGCTTTCCTTTGGATCTTTTCCAGTTCTTGTATCAAGTAGTCCTGGTGTGGGCCCCATACACTGAAACCATACTCTGATTGGGGTCTTACCAGAGACTAATATGCCCACTCCTATTCCGTAGCAAATGTGACTTTAGGACCACTTACTTGGCCACTCAGCCATTGCCCACCCCATGAACAAACTTGACTGCAAGATAAAAATATTCCATTCTGTATTTCTATGCTGAAAGCTCAGCTGTCGTCAGCCAATTCTTGTATCCAAGTTTACGTTTCTCACCTGCAGTTCCATAGTTCATTGGTCCACTCAACAGAGGTGGTGCTGATGGCTTATCAGACCAATTCTTGTATAAAATATACAGCCAAACATGTTGCATCCAATGGACTTATTAGTGTTTAACGTAGTTTCTTTCTCTGGCGAGTTTTCCTTTCCTGTCTTTGATGTTCCTGCTCAAACTGTACAATTCCAGCTGAGATGGTAGAATGCCAATGAATGCAATCCCCTGCAAGAGTTTGCCAAGTATTTGGATTTATATCTGCTCTTCTCATGGTCTGTTTAAGTTCAGAGGAGCACCACGAGTCCTCTTGCCAGTCCTGAGTTCACCATACAGGATTTGCCGAGGGAACTAGCTGTTACTCATACGATGGACATGGCCTGCCCATCTAAGCCATTAACTGATAATGATTGCTTCTATACTGTTTAGCTGTGTCTTCTCAAAAACTGCAAAATTACTTATATAATCCTATTTGATGTTCATAATGGAGCTAAGTTTTGTATGTGAAAGTGTACCAGTTTCTTGATGTCCTGGCAATATAAGGGTTTAGGTTTCACACCCAGAGATAACAACAGCTTGTTTCACCATCATTTTCATGCTAATTCTCCTGCAGTTGTCTTGCGCAAAAGATCATGTCAATTGTACCACGAGAGGCACGAACCCATACTGAGATTCAGATAATATTCTTTCAGAAACAACCTGAAGTTGATTCAGTAAGATTCTAGCAAATATTTTTATTTCTATGGAGATCAGGTATATACCACAGTAGCTGTCAGAGATGCTACAATTGTGAAGATTATAACTGTCCTGGAGATTTTCATAGTAGCAGGAACATACTTGGTTTCCCAAATTAGGAGTATCAGATAGAAAAGCCTGGGTTTTAGAGATGAGCCTCCACTTCGAATGAGTTCAAGAGGAATGTTGCCTGATCCTGAAGCCTTTACTGTTTTCATTCTGCTGAGAGCTTTGATAAACTCTTGGAAGGTTGGAGGAGTGTCCATCCAGGGTTGGAGAGTATGGTGAGAAACATTTTGAAGAAAATCTTCAGCAGAGTTATAGTTCAAGAGTGAGCTGAAGTGTTGTTTACATTGTTTAAAGACTGTCTGTAAGCTCTCAGAGTCCCTGATGATGAGCGGATATGACCATACAGCTCCTTCAGTCCTGCATAACAGTTGCGCAGGTCCCTTGCACCTGAGAAGTTCTGAAGGCCTTTGCTTTTTGCTGCCACCAGTTGTTCTTTATTTCTCTGATTTCAGACTGGCACTTCTGTTTTAGTTCTTGAAAATGCATTTTCTTCTCTCTGGAGGATGGATCCTGAGAAATGGAGAGATGGGTCTCCTGTTTGGCATTGACGAGTTTCAAGAATCTTCGGTGTTATCAACAAACCAGTCTTGTCTCTTCCTTTCCTCAAAGCCAATGGTTGTTCAGATTCTGTAATGACTTTTGGAAGCATGGTCCATTCACATTCTACATCCTTTGTGTTGATAGGATTGTGAGTTAGTTGTTCTAGGACAGTGTTTTGAACACCCCGTACACTTGGTTTTCAATGTCTTATTGCGGTATGATTTTCTAACTACCAATTCTAGCTAGCCTTATGCTGATGTATCTTGTTTAATATATTGATGTCAGAGATTATGTTCTTTATTTCAGACTTTCCCCGGCAGGTAAGGGCAAAACTGTTTGCTCAAGTGAAAGTATAATTAAACCAAGTGTTAGTGAATAAAGAGGTTTGGTATCAAAGTGTTGTTCGATGTTTTGATGGTGAGAGACTGCAATTTGTGTTGATATACAAAAATTGTGGAGGGCAATATATCATATTGTAAGTAATGGTCATCATGCTCACTACAAATGGTAGTTCAGTCATTGCTGATTTTAATTTAGGATCATTTTATTTACATAAGGAAAGTCTTGAAGTAATTATTAATCTTTTGTGTGTGTAATATACACATTTTTGTGCATTGATGAAGAACTCATGCACCAATGCAAGTACCGTAGTTATTTTAGAATCAGTACAGAAGTTATTGGAAAACCTAGGTGCAGTTCCTACCTGTTTAATAATTTTCATAGGGTAAGGCCCATAGGAGATATACCAATACACAGCTTGGATACACACTCTGGGAGAGAAGTGAAAATGATCATGCTCTGTCAAAATTCAAGGGATCGATTTGGTGAACTATGGCTCCCAAATTATGGGACATCTCGGTTCATCATTTTATATTTTATTTTATTATAATAATAGTATCTTAATTAGATTTAACCACAGGGGTAAGTGAAATTTTCCAAATCTCTCTACCCACTGCCTGAAAAGAAAGACCTCAGCTCATCATCTCACTTGAGTTCTGAATAAGTTTCAACATTCCTGGCATAGTACATAGGTACTGTATTGCCAAACAGATTCCATAGTTTGCATATCGAAAGTTGCTGTAATATTGTTCAGTTTGGACAAGATATAGGTACACTGTGTTTCAGATTTAATAATAATAATAATAATATTGGTTTTACATACCTCTAACCAAATTTAATTTAATTCCAGCAAATATAATAGATAGTTTAGAAATTATGCAAGTCTGAGCCCATATTGCTATAACCATTTCTTCCCTATCAGGAATTCATTCCTGAAATATTTACCCTTCTTTCCTGTTACATCAGAAGAAGACATGGTTGGTATATTAAGTACACCGACATGTTGTAGAGGGGCAGCATTGTTACTGGCTTCTTACAAATGCAGCTGTGGTTTGATGTCCAGCCAATGTGCGAGGAGCGTACTATATTGTTTTACACTTTATTTTTTGTATGTCCGGGAATGGTTCACATTTCACTTTTGAAGGTGGTGACGTGTAACTAGTGCCTTGTTCCACCATTTGGTAGCAGCATACACACAGGGGCCAACAAATGCACTCGTCATACCCATTTCATAACAACACTGTCGGCGTAGGAGCACACAACATGGAAAGCAACTGCTAGAGACAGCATTATACAACTTGGTTCCTATGGAAAGAACGCGTGACCACTGCAGAAATTCATCGGCGCTTGGTGGCAGTCTGTGAAGAACGTGTGCCGTCACGGAAAACAGTTTACAACTGGGTGGAAGGTTGGAAAACAGGGCGCACATCGGTGAACAAGGAAACCAGTTCTGGAAGGAATGTGACATTGTCAACACCAGCCAACAATACCCGGGTCGAACAGGCCATCCAAGGAAACAAATGCATCACATTTACGGAAATGGAGGCAGCTACGGGAATCAGCCGAAACACCGTGCAGCAAATAGTGCACGGCCACTTACAGTTGGGGAAGGCGTCATCTACGTGGGTGCCTAGACTCTTGTCTGCAGACGAAAAGCAGAGGCATGTGGATGTGTGCAGAGAACTTTTGCAATGCCATGATCAAGATCCAGCCGACTTCATGGCTAGGCTTGTGACTGGTGATGACACATGGCTCCCATTACCATGAGCCACAAACAAAACAAAATTGGATTCACGGTGCTGCCACACCCACCATACTCTCCCCAACGGGTACCAAGTGATTATCACCTGTTCGGGAACATAAAGAAACCTCTGCTGGTTCTTCTTCTTGAGGCGCCTTCTCCTAGCAGAGGTTGGCGGTCCACATAGCCAGCTCTGGACGTGATGTTGCAGCATGGAAAGCATCTTCTGAAGTGCAGTTGTGCCATCTTCGATGTCCTTCAGCCATGAATTCTTCCTGCTGTCAACAGACCTTTTCCCCTGTATTTTACCTTCAATGATGAGTTGTAATAGCTGGTACTTCTCGCCTCTCATAATGTGCCCTAGATCTTGGGTTTTCTTTTTTTAGCAGTAAGTAATAGTTCTTTTTGTTTCTTCATGCGATGAAGGACTTCATCATTTGAAATTTTCAGCACCCATGGTATTCGGAGTAGGCGGCGATATAGATACATTTCAAAAGCATCAATTCTTTTTTCTAGATTTTGGTCAAGGGTCCAGCTTTCACATCCAAAGAGAAAAATGGAGAATACATAGCACCGAATCATTCGCATTCTTAATTGCACACTTAGGTCTGATTTTGTAAATAGCTGTTTCATGCTAAAAAATTGCCTCCTGGCCTGTTCTATTCTAGATTTTATCTCTCTCTTGGAATCACATTCCTCATCTAGCACAGTACCCAAGTATTTGAAGGAGGATACTTGTTCAATCTTACTGCTGTTTATTGACAGGGTTGCTGGAATTTTTCTTTTAGAGAAGACTACAACTTTGGTCTTGGAAGCGTTGACAAACAGGCCAAACTCTTCACTGCGCTGGACTAATTTGTCTATCATGCGTTGGAGCACAGGTAATTCATTTGCTATGACAACAGTATCATCTGCGTACCTGATATTATTAATTGCCTGTCCATTTGTAACTATCCCGCTGTTTTCCTCCAACAACACCTCCTTAAATATTGCCTCAGAATAAATGTTGAATAAGAGAGGTGACAGCACACAACCCTGATGAACACCTTTTCTGATTGTAGTCGCTTCTGATGTTCTTTGGTCGATTTTGACATCTGCGGTTTGATTCCAGTACAGTGCTGGTTGCTGTTTTGCGAATTTTGCAGAACTGGACACAGCTGTCAAGGCATGGGTACGCACCACTCTGAAAGAATGGTTTCAGGAAGGTCTGGAGAGACTGACACATTGATGGCAAAAGTGCATACAGTTACAAGGAGATTATATTGAAAACGTGGACATAACAACTGATGTGTAATGTACTTCATTTGGGTAGGAAAAAATAAAGTATAAAACAATATAGTACACACTTCGTATGTGGAATTTTTGAATTGAGAAGTTTGAATTTCATTTAAAACTGGAGTTCCCAGGTCTATGATCTCAATATCAACAGTCTCGTAAAACTATAAGCTTGCTGCACACGTTACATCTACCTATCACGTGGTAAATGACCATACTGCAACAATTGTTGGGTAGCCTACCAATGCAATTTATTCATTATAGGCCTGCTGTATGACCTCAGAATTATGTAAATGTTACCAAAATCTAGTTACTTTGATTCTTTGTGCTTGTATACATAAATGAAGTGCAAGGCAGAGGGGATCAAATGTGAAAACTTTTGTTTTTTGTACTTTGTCAAAATATGAGAATTTTCCATCTTTTTGTGATAAATATTGAGTAACTTGATCCTTAAAAATAGGAAAGATCACAATATAAAGTTGGAATTCAAGAGGACAAATTGGGGTAAATATTAGTTTATAGGAAGGGGAGTTAGGGATTGGAATAACTTACCAATAAAAAATAAATTCCCAGTTTCTTTGTAATCATTTAAGAAAAGGCTAGGAAAACAACAGATGGGGAATCTGCCACCTGGGCGACTGCCCTAAATGTAGATCAGTATTTATTTATTTATTTATTTATTTATTTATTTATTTATTTATTTATTTATTTATTACCCTAACAAAACCTCAAGTGTCTTATGTATAATTTTGACGATGACCTGAATGTCTACCCCGTAGTCCCCTGTCTTGATACGGCGTCGGGAATGAGGCATGTTTTTACGGCCGGATTCCGTTCCTGCCGCCAATCTCAGTTGACGAGCTAATGAAGATGAAATGAATGAGAGTGAAGTAAAAGAGGAGGAAGGAATCGGCTGTGGCCTATAAATAGGAACTGTCCCAGCATTTGCCTTGATGTGAAAATGGGAAACCACAGAAAACCATTCTCAGGACAGACGACGGTGGGGTTCGAACCCACTCGTCTCCTGAATGCAGAGCTTGGCTTCATAGCCGTATCTGAATTTCATGTCTGAGGAACTGAACACCGAAATTTTGTGTGTAGCCTAATCTTTCAAAAGTCTGAATGCATAATTATTTTTCCCTCACATTTTCTGAACTGTACATACATTTTTATTAAATATATATTGCGGTGTTACATCGTATTGATATTCTTGAGAACAATACGCGTTATCCTCTTCGCCACAGGTCTTTCCGTGTAGGTATGCCTATCGGTATTCTTCATTAATGCGTTGATCGCGAGAGCTAGTGCCATCTTTGGGATACTAAATGAAGTACCTGGAAGTAAAAATTAACCTTATCAACAAGCATGAATCAGTTATCGTTGAGTCTTGGAAGGTAGTGCTTCGGCGTCGAGAGTCGTCAAATCCTTTCTGTATTGTGTAGTGAATTGTACGAGGCGACGTCCTTGTAGCTGCGCGCTGCAGACCAATTTTCACAGTGACGATAAGTGAACGGAACGCGACCTTGAGGCGCTGTCACATGCCGGTGCACAGTTAGAATGATGATAATAAGCTGGTGAAAATTTTTGGAAGAGCATGGCAGCATATCCTGGGAATTCTCGAAGTGTCGATGACATGTCAACGTCAACTCCACCGCAGCCACCCCCTCGAAGACGTCACTCTTTGCATTCGAGACGACTGCCAGCTATTAACGCCCCTAAAAGAGCATCATGTGCTGGGATATTGGAAACGGTGATTATTGTCTTTTAAATTTCCTTATTAAATTAAGTCTTGAATTTACAAATTTCTATAAGTATATTTGAAGTCATAAAATTATTTCTGCTCGACAGTAGCGTAGGCCTACTGACGTTAATTTTAGACTTTTTACCAGGGATGATAATGCTAAACACTACAGTATTTTACGATAAATAATATCTCTTGAGAGGATAAAGTTAATAGCAAATCATATGCGTACCTAAATTATTACCAGCCGAAATGAATATTGGCAAAACATGTCCACAGCTCGGGTTCAATGTAAAACATAGAGATGCGGTAGTAACGTGAGTCCATCACATGCTTTGTTATTTTAATAAGCCTACGGAATTATATCTCAGTCTATTAGGCGCTCAGTGTTACTGTAGCTTAACAGTTCCTATGATGCATATTTTAATTCAATTACGGTATGTTTGGTAACTTGCAGTAGATGAATCTTAAAAGTCGTCAGTTTCAGGTCAGGTAACTACTCTTGACTGGCTGATAATCTCGTTGCTTTGTTCCATAAACAGAGACTACCACACGCCTTGAATACTCTTTCTTTGTCTCTCCTTTATGAGAAAAGAGTAGAATTCCTTTATTACTGTAATTTCACACCTAGTAATGTTCTGCGTCGTCATTGTCATTCGCCCCCTCCCCCAGTCAATTGAGGAAGTATTTGCGTAACTTCTGTTTGCAGACTGATTCCAAGTTGCAGACCGATAACATGGCACTATAGGAAGTGGTATTCATTTCCTCTGGCAAGTATGCGTGATACATTCATCGTATCCATACAAGTTAATAGCGTAAGTTGTGTGACGTCATTACTGCAGCAAGTAGTGAATCATACTTTCATTGTCTCAAAAATTTCATCATTTCACACAAATGTTACGACTTAAAAACACCCATCGTAGAATGCAAAGGGTGTATCTGCTAACATCATCAGTGAACTAATCGTGTAAACTTTCGTTCTGACATTCTCTATCATCTTTGGTTCTGACGTTACCATTGAACACAGTTTTAAATTGCGCGCTACGATCACCTGTCACACCTGCTCGGCATTACGAAAGTCACGTTACATTTCAGTTTCACCTTCGACTACATCTTGCCCGCCGAACATTTACGTCATTATTCATTGCCGAATTCTGAAACAGCCTAGTCATTTACGCAATCAGAGTACAATAATCTGCATGATTGTGCCGCGCGCGACAGTGTTGCAAACAGCTCCCTGAATATGTCTCTTTGAGACATGTTCTAAGTAATCGGGATTGTATTTTCATAGCCTACATATTACATGCATATTGCTCCATGTATCAAAGTACTGCATAACCACAGTAAACTATTGCATTTGTGTATTTGTAGTTAATCCGTCTCGATGTCATTCATTGTTATTAAGACAAAATGTTTATATAAATCTTTCATTCTAGATTCTTTACCGTTCAACATGTTCGTAGTCTCATAACATTTTTACTGTATCATTATAACTACTATCCGTATTCATCAACATTAATTTTCTCTTCCAAGAATAGAAAAGAAAAAGAATGACCGGGTGCATGCTCAGGTTAGTCGCATTCTTTGCTCAGGTTGCGGATTCGTGTCGCGGCGCTGTTGATCGGCCTTTAGTGTGCTCTAATACAAGAGTTCCCGTTCTACTAGTCTAGGGAAAAAGTATAGAAACCGGAGTTAATTCGTTAATAAAAGCGTTTATCCGTTGTCGCACATAGAAACAAGATACACCAAACTTCAGCTTATTTTATTCTACGTTTAATTATGTGGAGTAGAAATGTTTACTGTAGCCTACCCAATTAAAATTTTAACGCAGGTTGAACAAAAACAAAAAAAAAAAGTGCCGGTATTTTATTCCATTTCCAACGGAGCGCTCACTTTGAAAATGCATAGCATTGAAAGTATTAATCTATCGTTACCAAACTTTAATACGTCTTAAAGTAACTTATTATTAACTAAGTTATTTCATCTGATGTTTGTGAAACAGCAAATTCAGCTTGTTATGAAGCAGTGGCGTTCGAATTCCTTTCTTTCTTAATCTGTTTACCCTCCAGGGTTGGTTTTTCCCTCGGACTCAGCGAGGGATTCCACCTCTACCGCCTCAAGGACAGTGTCCTGGAGATTCAGACTCTGGGTCGGGGGATACAACTGGGTAGGATGACCAGTACCTCGCCCAGGCGGCCTCACCTGCTATGCTGAACAGGGATGGACAAGGAAGAGGGAAGGAAGCGGCCGTGGCCTTAAGTTAGGTACCATCCCGGCATTTGTCACGGAAAACCACTTCCAGGATGGCTGAGGTGGGAATTGAGCCCACCTCTACTCAGTTGATCTCCCGAGGCTGAGTGGACCCCGTTCCAGCCCTCGTACCACTTTTCAAATTTCATGGCAGAGCCGGGAATCGAAGATTTAGGAACTACGTGTTGTTTTTGGTTGTTTTGTATTCGTACCTCGTACCTGTGACTGGCGGAGGGTCCAGCACGTGACCACGATTTATTGAATTTAATATTTCGTCATGACCACGAAAAGCTAGTTCTTGCTTACTTAAATAGAGCACTGCATCAATTACCAAATGAAGGAAAAGCCTATTTAAATGTACATTTTTACTGAACTGTACAATTACAATATACAGTCTGGCATTTTCCTTCAGGACATCAGAGATCGTATTTTGGTTTGTTTCCAATGTCTTGAAATCTAGCTGCCGTATTTTATGTTCTGCAGAGTCTGAGTGCTTATGTAAAGAACGTGTTATGTTCAAAAGGGCTGAAAATCCTTCTTTATTCCAAACGTATTTTTATTGATAAAAGGCAAACAGGCCCAACAAAACAACTTATGTAGAGCTGAAGAGGAACACAACCATGGAAATTCCTTAAACCACGATCGTTTGAAACTAAGATTGTAAGATTTACCGGAATGTTTCACTTCTTTTGTAGCACAAATTTGCAATGATTCAGTAGGGCGATCAAAACGTAGAACTTCATTCTGATCTTCGTTTCTCCAACGTGAAAATGGTGTTTATAATAAAGTGCACACTATGTCATAAATAGGATACATATTTAAATAAAACAGCACAACACTACGAATGAACCACGATGCGTAAGTACTCGTACTTCACACAGGATGACGCAGGGAAGACGAAACATTCCGCTCTTCCGACAACTTCACTAGCACATTCCGCTATGTGGAAAGTACGCGGGTGACGTCACGGTTGTCATGGCAACCGCCAAGGCCAAGCGTTAGGAGGGAGCACTTGGGAGGTAGAGGCAGCTGCGGTATCTCTCGTCTTCACTCAGTCTCACGCGCCGTACTGTGGCCGACAGCCGGCGCTTTCGTGAGTTCCCCTGGTTCTCATCAGGTGATGAGGTGCTCCAAACTCCGTACAATAAAACATTTTCTTTCCGTAAAACCAACAAATGTCATAAGAAAAATAAATTTAAGTAATTCAATATGGTAAAAATAAGTGGTGAAGTGGCACTTCACCTACTTCACCTGAAAAGCCGCCCCTGCTATAAACTTTGCCATTTCGAAAATCACTGACTTCCAGTTAGTGAAACAATACCGACAGGTGTGTATAGCCGTCACTGAGACGTCACGGATGTCACTGAAACTGAACTGACATACGACGGAATTGTGTAAATTGGTATTGACCTATCCAAGGCTTTTGATCGGGTAGATCATGGGAGATAAATGGACGAAAATGAGGTCTATTGGCTATGCAAAAGAGTGGTTGAATTGGTAGCGAAATTTGTAGAAAACAGAACTCAGAGAATTAGAGTAGGCGAGGTGTTATCTGATCCTGTAATGATTAAGAGAGGGGGGTCCCCCAGAGCAGTACTATATGACCTTTTTCTTATATACCGTACATATACAGTATATGATGTGGGCAAAGAACTGGAATTACAGATAAGGCTATTTGCGGATGATGTTATATTGTACAAAGTAGTAAATTAGTTGCAGAATCGTGTGCAACTTTAGGGGGGCCTAGACAATATTGTGAGATCGGCAGCGGACAATAGTATGGTGGTAAACAGGTTGTAAATTTCAACCAGAGGAAAAGCACTCTATTTTAATTACTGTGTTGATGGAGTGATAGTACCTCGTGGGGATCACAGTATTAGTGTATCACTAGGTATCATAATATATTATGGTTTTGTACGTAGAGGAAACTGTCATCTAAAACAAGTTATTGTATTAATTTGCGATTATCGTTAAAACTAATACAGTAGTTTTCTAGCTTTTTAACAGTTACTGAATGATTATGAAGGAATTTAAGTAAAACATTGTTTACCTTTCTTCTCTTACGTTAATCAATATTCCACTGTTTCGTGTAGAAATAAGGTAAGACTTTATTAGACTACGGCAACAAAATGCGCCTCAGAGAGAGAGAATATTAAATCGTTCTGAATGTTGGGGGAAGTATCACGAAAAACTACTGAAGTTTCCAAGTGGGTTCGAAATGGATTGTCGTAACGTGCGAACATGATCGCTATTGCTGTTGGTTTTACGTCGCACCGACACAGATAGATCTTATGGCGACGATGGGATAGGAAAGGGCTAGGAGTGGGAAGGAAGCGGCCGTGGCCTTAAGGTACAGCCCCAGCATTTGCCTGGTGTGAAAATGGGAAACATCTTAATCATTAGAAGATCAGATAACACTTCATCTATGTATTCTAATTCTCCGAGTTCTATTTTCTACAAATTTAGCCAACCATTCAACCACTCTTTTGTCTAGTCCAATAGCCCTCATTTTCGTCCGTTATCTCCCATGATCTACCGTATCAAAAGCCTTGGATAGGTCAATACCAACTACTTTCGTTATGAACCCTAAAGGCAAGCCCCGAGAGTCTAGAAAGCAGACAGTAGTTATTAAATGACATATATAATTTTCCTGATTTGTTTAACACTTTCATTGTGCTTTTCCACACCTATTCTATGTTGTTCACTTAACCAAAAATCAATCCGCGTAGTATTTTCAAAATAACTGAAGCTCTTTTAGACATACGATATGATTGAAAACATTTCTGCGTCTTTTATCTCCTTTATCAATGTTATTGAAATCGATGTACCAATGAGTGTTCCATGCGTTCCTTTCTTTCGCAAATAAACGACAGGACCAACAATACATTCTATTTAATTGTTTACAGCCACATAGCCACGGTACAGAGTCAAACAAATAATGCGCTCTTCAAACAAATAGCTTTGGTGGATCATTTTCAACAATTTCTTATTTCTCATGAAATGGTAACGAAAAGAAACGGGCATTAAATAGTTTTTCCAGATGATCACTTCCAGCTACGTTCTGTAATCTCTGCACCGCACTTCTGCCCGCTGTCGCTAAGTCTTCCATGCACGCTAATTCACAACGCACTGAAAGTCTCAAATCACCTCTAGTGCAAGATGAAATTGGCTTTATCGATATGTACATAGCACCATACACTAATTAAACATACTACTAACGCTGTGAATGCACCCAATGAAAAACTACGGAAGATAACTTCCTACCATTTCGTGATCTTGCTAGTAATTTTAAAATCACATCCAAGGGGCTCGGCCGACCTTACAGTAGAGGTTGGGAGTTAGTGTGCGAGTTGGCCGTGCGGTTAGGAGCGCGCAGCTGTGAGCTTGCATTCGGGAGATAGTGGGTTCGAATTCCACTGTCGGCAGTTCTGAAGATGTTTTTTCGTGGTTTCCCATTTTCACACCAGGCAAATGATGGGGCTATGGCTTAATTACGGCCATGGCCGCTTCCTTCGAACTCCTAGCCCTTTCCTATCCCATCATCGCCATAAGACCTATCTGTGTCGGTGCGACGTAAAGCCAATTGTAAAAATAAAAATTGTGCTAGCCGGCATGCGGATGTACTAAAACGAAAATGAATCGAAATTAAAACATCGTATACATATTCTAAATCAATAAATTCATGTAGTATTTAAAATGTGAACGGAAGTTGCGCTTCCAATATATCCATGGACAGTAGACGCCTGCTAGGTATTGTTATAAGGAATGATCTTCATTGGGGTAATCTTATTAACGAGGTTGTTAAGAAAGGTTACATATCTCCTCGCATGGTTTTGAGGGTGTTTAGGGAGTGTAGTAAGGATGTAAAGGAGTGGACGTATAAGTCTCTGGTAATACCCCAGGGAACTGGAAAAGATCCAAAGGAAAGCAGCACTATTTGTTCTGGATGATTTCCGACAAAATAGTGTTACGAATATGTTGCAAACTTTGGGCTGGGAAGATTTGGGAGTAAGGAGACGAGATACTCTACTAAGTGGTATGTTCCGATCTGTCGGTGGAGATAGCGCGGAATGACAGTAGACAAATACGCCTGAGCGGAGCTTTAAATAAAAAAGGAAAGATCACAGTGTGAAGATAAATTTGGAATTCAAGATGACTAATTGGGACAAATATTAATTTATAGGACGAGGAGTAAGGGATTGGAATAATTCATAAAGGGAAATGTTGGATAATGTTCCAAGTCCTTTGAAAACGTTTAAGAAAAGACTAGGTAAACAACTGATAGGGCGACAGCCCTAAATGTAGATCTTTGATGATTGATTGAGATAAGCAAGGAGGATGGGGCTGAAGGTAGGTGTTGAAAATACAATAGAAGAAGAGGTCGATGATGATAAGGCTTTTTGGGATTGGGGGAAGGGGTTCGGGGGAGTACGAGATTGTTGCTCTAGAAAATGTAAAGTATTGGATGTTAAATAGGCGTATGTAGAGTCGGCATGATCTTTAAGGAATTAAGTTTATATAATCTGCCACCAGTTTGAGTCCCGTTGGTGAAAAATAAATCGCAATTAGAATGTTGACTGGCAGGGTAGGAGAGGTTGTGGTATATTTTTCTAATATACTAGACTGCATGCCAAAAATAGTGGATTAAATTCCAAACCTCTCCGTAGGGTTAATATGGAGTGAGGTAAGAACTGTAGAGTACAAAATGTCCTACAAAGAAGATCGCAGGACATCTTTGAAAGATCGCTCACAAAAACTGTTTTTATATTTAATTTAAAAGTAAAAAATATAACAAGATGTGATGTGTATTGTAGAGCTATATTTTTCTTTCTGCCGTCAAGTGATTATAAAATGATAACCTCTAATGTGATAATGAAATACGGGTTTGAAATCCTTTATTTGCTGGTTCCGTTAATTTTGGTCAGCGTAGTTAAGTTACTCTGTAGTTATCATGAGGGGCAAAATCATTATTTCCATACAAGTCGAGACGTGGACAAATGCCTATATTAATAAAATGAAAACAATACCATTCCAGCTTCTGTATTTTCATCACCGAGTGACAAATAAACGAACTCAAACAAAAACAGTTGTGTATATTTAACATTAGTCAGCATTGGAAGTATTACTTAGGCCTACTGGACGATTTCGTCTAACCTCTGACAGTCAAGGTTTACCCAAGGTTTACGTACACATTTTTCACTGCAATAGTTAAAACGGGTTCACCTGTGTGTTGCATTTAGTGATCGTTTTACGTTAATCAAAGGACACAATAATTTCGATTCGGAAAACTTGACGACACGGATGGAGGCACGGGTTAAAGTCCGTATCAAATAAAATTAAACGCACGTGTTTGAAAGAAGTAATGAGAGAGAACATTAATATAGAAAAGAATCAGTGAAGTAAGTCATAAATGTTAAAAACATTGTCCGTGACCCTTAAATGTGAATCTAGAATATTAAATAGTTACTCGACCTTTCCTTTTGTTTTGAAAGTGAAGAATTGTATAGTTTATAGACATAATATAGGCTTTTGGGGCTTATGCCGTGTCAATAAAATAAGGTGAAATTCTTTATGTTTCTCCAAGAAACTTGGAGAAGTCTTTCTCGTGAACAGTCGAGATTTTCTTCTGAAGACGCAGAGCAAAGTTCTCTGCGAAACGTAAAGAATTTCATCTTATTTTCTTGACATGGCCTAAGCCCAAAAAGCCTATATCATGTCTATAAGTAGGCCTACGGGCCGTGAAAGCATCAATGGTACGTATATTTTCTTTGTGATTTCGAGATTTCTTTTAATATATTCGGTAGAATGTCAGGAGAAAACACGAGCAGTTTTATATTCTACTACAAAAAAATGTTCACAATGAATTTGCATTCGTTTCTAATTTCCAAAGGAATTGAAGTGGGAGGAGGGGTAGGGGAGAATAAATCCTCCCTCTGGAACAGACTCCCAGGAAATCCAGAAGAATCTCTTTGAATTCTACTGTGCACCGAATCTACGATAGTGTCGTATAGGACTAAAGATTCTGAGGATGCCTGTGCACTGAAAAGGTATAAAATTATCGTTTGTTGTTAGGTTAGCAAGTACCATTCTTTCATACTTGTTATACGAGTGTCACTTTCATTCTTTCTCGCACGGGGAGGTCATGGTGACATCTTATCGAGGTGTGATAATGAGAATAAAGATAAGAAATGAGAATGAGATGGGGTCTCATTTTTAATTCTCTTACTAACAGGAATTTTAGGAGATGTACTAATTGTTAGTCTAGCTACGATATGTGGCTTTGATCGTATTAACTCGAGACCGTGGTAAGACAGCCATTATCTTTCTATCGGTCCCATAAACCAGTGATGGCCATATTCTACGAATGGCTCGAGTTGACGTAGCTGCGCCATCTAGAGCTTCGATTGCTCTGCTTTACGGCTGACAAATCTTTGTACGACACAAGAGATCTAACAAGGTAAGTTAACCAAGTCGTGTTCCAAACTTTGGACGCTACATTCGCTCTCGCATGCACTCTGTTGGGCACTAACTGCGGTATTGAATGTATGGAACGATTCTTGCCATTTTCCGTTGATGTAAAAATTAAAATATATGTTAACTTCGTATTCATTTTATATTTGTACCATAATTAGAGTAAATCACGTTCGTATGACACAAACAAGTACGTGTTAACGATTTGTCTAATAAACAATTACCGGTATATGATAATGTTCCATTCCTGTGGAGAAGCGATCGTTATGTTACCAAATGCTGTAGAATATAGGCTAATATTTCCAAATAAGTTTTAATCCAGCCCTGTTAAATCAAACTTTCAACATTAGACCGTCTCCTCCTTCTCTTTCTTCCTGGTCATTTTCCCTATTTGTTACGAATTTTAGTGTGAAATGTTGTATGTAGACGAAAAGTGGTGCATTAAGATGAACAGAAACATCCAGTCCCTGAGTGAGAGGAATTAACCATATGCAGTTAAAATCTCCAGTCCGGTTGTAATCGAACACCGGGCCCATTGAACACATGGCTACTACGCTGATCATTCAGTCAAGGAGGCGGACAATTTAAGACTGTGTATCAAATATACATTGCAACGAAATCCAAAAGACTTACTGATGTGTTACATGTCGCTGTAGAAAGCTTTTGTGTAAATAAGCGATGTTTCCAATAAATGTTATCCCCTTGTGGGTGAGGGCGGTAGAATATCATCCACGGTTCACCTGCCTGTCGTAAGAGACGATTAAAAGGGGAGCCAGGAGCTCTCAACTGTGGAGCATGGGTTGGTGATCAGTTCCCTTAGCTGAGTCTGGCATTGCTTCCATTTACTTGTGTTAAGCTCCTCTTCTTCATTTTTCCTATCCGACCGCCCTTGGTCAACTTTTGCTCTTGTCCGAACCCGACGATACTAGGTTTTCGAGGCATAGCGAGTCTCATCTTCACGCTCTTCGTGGCCTTTCCCTTTCTTTTGGCGACACTATCATTTTTCGAAATGTCGGGCCTATTTCCCCTCCCCTGATTAGTGCTAATAGTGGATGGTTGCCCCGTTGTACTTCCTCTTAAAGCAGTAATCACCACCACCGATAAATGTTGAAAAATGCGCATATTTAGTAGACTATATGTTCATTTTACAAACCGAGTTTGTTTGACTCTGCATTAAATTAGTTCATTTAATCGTAAACTAAATGGTCTCGTTTCAATCTAAACTATTATTTTTGTAGTTAAGACATTCTGTCTCTCTGTTAGGTCATCAGCCCAGAGGATAGTTGGATCCTCAAATAGCACCACCAAAGGCTATGCAGTTATAGGAAAACCACAAAAACCAATGGGAGTACCAAAATGAAGCGTACTAGGCAAGATGAGGAGTGAGGTAGTTTGTCATTGCTTTCCTCGCTGGGCCAGACAGTACTATTGCTATTTTTCGGTGACGGAAGGTTGGGAAAGGGCTAAGATTGGGAAGGTAGCCCTAGCATGTGTCTGATGTGAAAATGGGAAACCATGGAAAACCAAATTCAGGGCTGCCGCAGGTAGGATTCGAACCCACTATCTCTCGAATGCAAGCTCACAGCTGCGCGCTTCTAACCGCACGGCATTCTCGTTCGGTCTAAACGAGGTGTGCAATTGATGCACTGTTTCCACAGAATGGAAATTTGAGGGCTGTAAGTAAAGTAGTGGCAACGTAGTCCAGACACTCACAGGAGATAGGGCATGCGCAAATAGGTGGCGCTGTTGTCTATGTGTAGTGTGCATTTGACGGGCATCCAGTTGGGAGTGTTGTTGCTGTGTGGCGTTAAAGGGAAGAGTATCTATTTCACCGCTCTAAAACATGTTTTCTAAAGGTGATCAGCGTTCGTGGGTTAAAATCGAGATTTTTATCGAGGATTACGGGAAGCCTGTGAAGAGAATGCATTACTGAATGGGACGGTTGCACGATGAGGGGCATTGGCAAAATGTAATAGACTTTGTAGGTGACTACATCGAAGGAATGCAATGTAGTTTTACTTGTTAATTCATTACATATTGCGTTCTATCAATATTGTCACTAATTTACAGCCCTCGTACGTAGAGGGGCTCAGAAATGTAGCCGGCAATGCTCGATAAGTGATTTCGAGCGCTTTTTATGTTTCTTAAATGGAACAATGCTTATTATCACGAAGAAAAAAATAATGGGAAACGATTATGATCACAATGACTTTTGTTGCAGGGTCCTAGTGCAAATAGTTGATGAAATATAGTTGTATCGATCTGGGAGTATCTGCTCTTGTTGGGCGGCCACTTGCGGCTCCCTCGCGCGTACGTTAATGTTTACGTTTTGTCTTGCAGTGTAGATTAGATTGCGACTGCTTAGTCAGTACTTTGTGGAAGTCGTACGAGGTAGGCCCTTAGCTGAGTCTCGCATTGCTTCCTCTTTCTTGTGTTAGGCTCTTCGCCTTCACTTATCTTAGTGTCTGGTGAATGCAGAAAGAAGTCCGAGAGCTGTAGGAATTAACCAGACACGGCTAAAATCCCCGACCTAGCTAAGAATCGAACTAGAATCTTCTGAACTGGAGGTCACTATGCCGACTTCAGCCAAGGAACTAGAGAACGACCTCTTATAAAATCATCTTCAATATCTAGCAGCCAAATTAACCACACACTGCAATATTCCTCAGGAACTGACCGTAGCGTAACTAGTTCGTTAGGCACTCGGCTTCTATACTCAAGATTGAGTGATCCAATCACTGCATAAGCAATAACTGAAGAGCTCTCAAATACGAAAGGATCATGCCGGTAGATTTACTTGTACGTTAAAGGATTATTTTCCAGAAAAAGTTTCCGATACTGCGGCGTTTGTTAATACAAACAACTGACGAGACGCATTTCTATGACTGATGGGTTGATACAAAAATCTAACTTATATATGTGAAGGAAGAAAAGAGTGAATTCTGGTATTAGCTCGACGTACAATCATCTTGTACGTACCAGCTTGTCCTGCTACGTATACAGTATGCCATATCCAGACGGATGATGACCACTGAAAGAGTCAGAACACCTCACTTCATATCGTCGGTTAGAGCGCTGCGGACAGATTTGAAATCGAAATTGACCTTTGGTACACGGTTACAACCCCAGATCCATTTCTGGCGGAACATAGTGTTTACGGTACACTGTGTCTTCAGGTATGGGCGACAGCAAATTTGTTACTTTTATGTCTCAGTCTCATCCTTGGTGTGACTGTGAACAAGTTACGAGCAATGCTAGATACATCATTAGGCTACTTATGCAGTAATTCCCTGTGATGTATGAAAATAAATCTCGTAGGGTCGATGGTGTGTGCGTTCCAGTGGGCTTGACAGAATGATATGTAATGACACCTTCTGACTCAGAGAGGAAAGCAACGAGAAACTCCCTCACTCATTTTCCTAGCACGCCTCTTCAGTAATACCTAGACGTTTCTGATAGCTGGTGACAATGGATCCTACCAGCTTCCGGGCTGAGGACTCAACATACAGTGCACGATCACACGCCACCATCTTTCATTCTGTGGAATTCGAATGAACGAATTATGCAGCCTATCAGAAGTTTGATCCACAAAGGGTAAGGGGACATGAATGGTAAACTCCTCATCCTTATTCACTGCTTCTGAGTGGACCTTTTCAACATGAAGATCTAATGCTAAGATGTCTGCAAGAACAAGAATATGGCGGCAAACTCCCTATTTCTTATGAAACATCGTTTAGCAGCTACTATCTGCAAGAAATATAACCTTCATGCTTGGACGATGCAAGAGGAGGAAGGCTGCCTAAGTCATATTAAAGGTTTACAGGCACGAGAAGATTTCAATTATCAACCCACTATCTCTGAACTATAGACATCAAGTAAAATATTTCTTTGGTGATCCGATAGTAAACGGGGAATAACGCGGGCTGACTATTGCGGGTGCAGTGCAGGTCTCTCCTCTGGGTTTCCCTTGGGGTTGTGGTGATCTCTGCGCCAGACAACCAACATTCATTTTCATATATGTATGTACAAACATACTTTCATAATTTACAAATTATTTCTTTCTGTGGCTCAAGAGCCACTAGTTTGGCTGACCGCCTACCCCACGGTATGATTGTTAACATTTTAAAACTGTATAACTGCTTATTTAAACCGTTAGTTATTGAAGTTCGTTGTTAATAAACAGTGATACCAGCCCTTTGCTGTAAGATGCTCAACCAACAGCAATGCATAACAAACCAGACCGTACTTCCCCCGGAACCCAAAAGCTTTGGTTTCCCGGGAGCTGCCCGCCGAGTCATCGGAGGAACTTCGGCGGATCGCTAGCTGGCATCGTTTATGGTTAGAACTAGGGCGGTATCTGATCGCCTTCGAACCTCTAACTTTCGTTCTTGATTAATGAAAACATACTTGGCAAATGCTTTCGCTTCGGTCCGTCTTGCGACGATCCAAGAATTTCACCTCTAACGTCGCAATACGAATGCCCCCGCCTGTCCCTATTAATCATTACCTCGGGTTCCGAAAACCAACAAAATAGAACCGAGGTCCTATTCCATTATTCCATGCACACAGTATTCAGGCGCAGCCGGCCTGCTTTAAGCACTCTAATTTGTTCAAAGTAAACGTGCCGGCCCACCTCGACACTCAATGAAGAGCACCGCGGTAGGATTTCATCGGGGTCCGCCTACGGCGCGCAGGAACCGCACGCGGATAACCACGGCGGCCGCGCGCTTTCGACTCGCCACCACCGGCAGGACGTCAAGAGCCACTAGTTTGGCTGACCGCCTACCCCACGGTATGATTGTTAACATTTTAAAACTGTATAACTGCTTATTTAAACCGTTAGTTATTGAAGTTCGTTGTTAATAAACAGTGATACCAGCCCTTTGCTGTAAGATGCTCAACCAACAGCAATGCATAACAAACCAGACCGTGTCCAAATGTTGGCCTGATACGGTTCTTTTGGATGTAAACAAATCCACTGATATGGACTGTCCAACGACATATAGTGTTACGTCCTTAACATACAACAGCACTCGGCCATGCCAGAAACTATTGCTCGGTTACGTCTGGTGGTCATCTGGCTCTGTCACCAGGTAGAGTAGCGCGCTAAATCTATGACTGCTTAATTGGTCGGTCAGTCATTGATGATGCTTTAGTTCTTGTCGCTTTAACCTTCCGTGGATTTATATTTATTGCATTCTTCGTTTGTTCATTTTTTGTGTAGTTCAGCACTCACAAATTCTTCTCTGAAATTCATCTTGTCCTGTCGGTAATGAGAGACATGCGGTGACTGTACTCAGTCCACTTACGTGCCCTCTCTTCTCTACCCATAGCGATAAACAACTACCAACACTGCCTCGCCCAAGTGCAGTCAAAACATAATTTCCACTTTTTAGAGAGTCATATTGCTTGAGTTCTCTCAGCCTGCAACAGAAACGAGTACCAGTTTAATTACCGGAGACAAAGGCACTTGGACACAGAGCTAACCATTTTGTTCTACTTAGTGCCGAGGTTACGAGTTGTGGAAATATCTACGTTCCACTCCTCCAGGGATCTTCACTGTCTGTAGGAAGGTGTCTTTGCTTTGCTGCTAAATATCAACCAGGGTGCGATATCGGAAAGAAATGAGGGTGGGGGAGAGAAGGATCATTAGGGCTTAACTATCTGTGTTTATTTCAGGCAGTAGCCAGTGAGGGAGGGTATACCTAATTCCCGGATAAATAAATTACCCCCTCCCCCAGAAAAATATAAATTTTTAATGTTTTTGTTTGAATTCTGTTGTTATAATAAGGTCTGGCAGTCATTCTATTATTTCAGTATTATGTTTATCATTGCTGTTGTTTTTATGAAAACATATATTCTACATTTTCCTCATTATTTTCTAATGAAAGAATCCTCCAGGGAGGAGCCTTTGATATAAAATTGTCGGTGGGGGGAAAACCCTCCCTTTCCCTCGCGATTTCGCACTCTGATATCAACTGAAACCTATGAACACTATGGTGTGCGGGTAGCTCTCTCTCTCTCTTATCCAAAGGCCCTGAGTTTGAATTTGACTAGTCCACCGATTTTCATTTTTTTTTTTTTGCCTAGTTGTTTTACGTCGCACCGACACAAATAGGTCTTGTGGCGACGATGGGACAGGGAAGGGCTAGGAGTGGGAAGGAAGCGGCCGTGGCCTTAATTAAGGTACAGCCCCAGCATTTGCCTGGTGTGAAAATGGGAAACCACGGAAAACCACTTTCAGGGCTGCCGACAGTGGGGACCGATTTTCATGGTAGACTGGTGACTTGAATGGGGTTTCTTCAGCATCATGAAATCAATCAAGCTGCAGTCTTCCAGTCACGAAAGCCAAGCAAAATGGCTAAGTAAGTTGTGACGCTGGTAATGTGATACCCATAAAAATCGGGATGTACAGTACTCAGGAAGGACTAGCTTTACTCTTAGATATTTCAACTACACGCACAAAGCGTCAACAGAACGCAAATTCGCGTCCTGTTATCTACTTGAGGAAGATATCTAGAAGAATCTACGGGAGATAAGTGCACGGGTTACTCGCGACGGTGCATCAGAACGATAACGGAACTGGTGAGCTTTCCAGGTCTTATGATAGGCCTGCTCTGAGCCATCCATCTTATCCATTGTCTACCTGTTAAATTATCTGGGTCCTCCTATTAGGATGAAAATTATCCTTACTTGCCGTTGTTGAACACAGTTCTTTTTTAAAAGATTTGGTTTACGGCGCACCGACACAGAGACGTCTTATGGCGACAAAGGTATAAGAAAGGGCTAGTAGTGGGAAGGCTGCTGACTGGCGGTCGAACCCATTATCTCCTGAATACATGTTAACATCTACTTGGCCCAAACCGCGCAGCCACTCGCTCGGTAAAAGCTGTTTCTTTAAAGAATGTAATTGGCAAGATAATAAACAAAAATTATAATGAATTGCTGACCAATTTGTCATACAATTCATTGTTTATTAGAAAAACGGTGATAGTATGCGTTTATTTGTGATCACTATTGTGTTTCAGCAATGGTTGGTAGTGTCTGAACATTTCATTTCTTTATTTTTAAGCAGTAACGTGAACACTTCAACTTGTGCTCTTAGTAAACTTTCGTGAATACACAAATATAAGTAGTAGGTATAATAGGAGAGAGCTGGCGCAGGGTCTAATGGGCAAGATGGCCGCTATACATGGGCTCTTATGGGACTTACCCCAGAGAGCTGGGACAGGGCCAAATGGGCATGGGGTAGGGTGGTCGATCGGTTTAACATGGCCTCTTATGACGCTAACTCCCGAGAGCTGGTCCAGGTACTCAATTTGTATAGACCTAACTAGAGGGCTGCTTCAGGGGCTCACAACTTGTAACTTATGATCTATTAGTTTTATCAGCCTAACATTCGGGAACTGAGGCAAGGGCTGCTAAGTAATATGGCTGTTATACTCTATTCGTATAAACCTTAACTAGAGGGCTGCCTCAGGGGCTCACATCTTGTAACTTATGACCTATTAGTTGTATCAGCCTAACACTCGAGAACTTAGGCAAGGGCTGCTAAGTAAGATGGCCGCCATACTCTATTCGTATAGACCTAACTAAAGGGCTACCTCAGGGGCTCACAACTTGACACAGCAGCAGGAGTTGTAAGCCTGTCTTGCAGAAGCGTAGCAGTATAACAATCATCTTGCATGGCAGCCCTTGCCTCAGTTGTCGAATGTTAGGCTGATCAAACTAATAGGTCATAAGTTACAAGTTGTGAGCCCCTGAGGCAGGTCTGTAGATTTAGGTCTGTAAGAACAATGTATCACCATTAGCTCCTGGTCCATCTCATTAAAGTCAGTCTCATATAACCAATGTATAGCAACCATCTTGCCTCGGGGGTCCTAGCACAAGGAAGTTGTACGCGGCCGCCATCTTGCGCAATCGCCCCTAGGCTGTCTCGTTAAGTCCTATGTCTCCCCTGGGCCAGCTTTCTCTATAAAAGCCTATGGGTCTTACTAATAAAAAGTCCTTATACCGTTGTTTAACTCTTGTTTAGTTATACAGTGAATAAACCCTGTATAAGCGTTTTACATTTTTCTTACTAATAAACGAGGTATACGCATTGTATTACTACACAGCACGTATACACTCGTTCCAAGGAGTAGGAATCTCTTCCTGTAGTTCACTGACGTATTTCGCACGTTCACCGCCTTTATGATCGCTTCTGCTGGTTATCTACGAGCAAAACTTTCCGGAAAGTCGCACAGTAGCACGGCATATCGAAAAGGCAGTGGCAACACTAGTGAGACAGCTGGAAATTCGCTTATATTGATATCAACATTTCTTCAGCTTGCTTGTGTAATGATCGCCAAAAAAAGAAATGGAATGGCTTAAGAAAAGATCAATAGCTCTTAACTGGGATAGTACGGAAAACGTAAGCAATTGTAATTCAATCGGCGGGTTGAAAAGGGTACACATTCCAAAATCCTTACTTTTCAGGAGAAAGGAAAACCTGTTTTGTAGCTAAACGAAAGGTTAGATCAAAAAAGTTTCTATTAGGCATTTATACATCACATTTCTACGTATTCAACTACAAAGTATGGAAATCATATTACGTACGGTTTTCAAGTTATACCATTTTTTATGTCAAGGAATATGTCCCTTTTTATACTCAAATTTGAGAAAGATCTAAGATCTTTGTAGAGGCAGATAATGTATAATAAACTCGCAATTTAAAGTCTATTAAGCAGTAACACCGTATTACACAAACATACGTCCAACCATAATTTCTTTTATAGTTATTCATTGTCATTCCGTGAGACAGCTGGAAATTGACTTATATTGATATCAACATTTCTTCAGCTTGCTTGTGTAATGGACGCTAAAAAAAAAGAAATGGAAAAGCTTAAGAAAATATCAAAAGCTCCTAACTGGGGTAGTTCGGAAAACGTAAGCAATTGCAATTGAATCGGCGAGTTGAAAAGGGTACACATTCCAAAATCCTTACTTTTCAGGAGAAAGAAAAACCTGTTTTGTAGCTAAACGAAAGGTTAGATCAAAAAAGTTTCTATTAGGCATTTATACATCACATTTCTACGTATTCAGCTACAAAATTTGGAAATCATATTACGTACGGTTTTCAAGTTATACCATTTTTTATGTCAAGGAATATGTCCCTTTTTATACTCAACTTTGAGAAAGATCTAAGATCTTTGTAGAGGTAGATAATGTATAATAAACTCGCAATTTAAAGTCTATTAAGCAGTAACACCTTACTACACAAACATACGCCCAACCATAATTTCTTTTATAGTTACCGTATTCATTGTCATTCCGTGAGACAGCTGGAAATTGACTTATATTGATATCAACATTTCTTCAGCTAGCTTGTGTAATGGACGCTAAAAAAGAAATGGAAAAGCTTAAGAAAATATCAAAAGCTCCTAACTGGGGTAGTTCGGAAAACGTAAGCAATTGTAATTGAACCGGCGAGTTGAAAAGGGTACACATTCCAAAATCCTTACTTTTCAGGAGAAAGGAAAACCTGTTTTGTAGCTAAACGAAAGGTTAGATAAAAAAAGTTTCTATTAGGCATTTATGCATCACATTTCTACGTATTCAACTACAAAGTATGGAAATCATATTACGTATGGTTTTCAAGTTATGCCACTTTTTATCTCGAGGAATATGTCCCCTTGTATACGGTAGGTACTCAATTAAGAAAGATCTTTGTAGGGGCAGATAGTGTATAATAAACTCGCAATATGAAAGGTCTATTAAGCTGTAACATATTTTTACACAAAAATACGCCCAACCATCATTTCTTTTATAGTTATTCATTGTCATTCCGTCTCTTTAAAGTGTTTTACTTTACGAAGATGTCTAGCTTCCATAACCTCTGAATGGTGTACGGTACCGTATGTCTTCTATGTTTTCGTGAAGATCATCAACGTTATCGTCATTCTTTCAACGTGTGTTCAATGTTAAATGGATAAGTCGAATATTTTACAACGATTATATTACTGTCGACAATAAATACCACGAAAATAAACTGCTCGCTCGTTTCTTTTTTTCCGCTACACGCTGCTATACAACGCTTATACTAGGGTCCTGGACTGTATAAGCAATTCAGTGAATAACTATAACAGATGTATACACAAGAGGCTTATACACGGTTTATTAGTAACGAATTTCGCGTAAACGGTGTATAAACCTTGTATAAAAGTTATACACCGTTTATTAGTAAGACGGTATGTATAGCCGCCATCTTGCGCAGTAGCCCCTGGGCCAGGTTTCTCCATAAGAGCCCGTGTATAGCCGACATCTTGCGCAATCGCCCCTAGACCGTCTCCTTAAGTCCTATGTCTCCCCTGGGCCAGCTTTCTCCATAAGGGCCTATGTATAGCCGCCATCTTGCACAGTAGCCCCTGGGCCAACTCCCGGGAGTTAGTCCCTAAGAGCCCGTGTATAGCCGCCATCTTGCACATTAGCCTTACGCCGGAGTTCTCCTTTTCTACCTACTTATTTATTAACATCTACGATATAGAAGACCATTTATTTAAAAAAGTTCGTGCCTGAAACGGTTCTGGGAAATGGATATTGTGTTTCTGGGAGCCAGGCACCATCTAAAATCCTTAGGGGAGAAATATTTTGAAGTTTAAGATATTTTACACCTAAGGCATAAAAGAAGACCCATCCCGTAAAATTACAACTTTATACGTCAAACGGTTTTGGAAGGATGAATAATTTCATTTACGGAGATAACCTTGTTTAACACATCAGGGGTGGAACGTTAAAGAATATTTCCTATTTCACACCTAGAATTTGAAATTTATACCGCTATTTTGAATTTTGTCTTTTATGTTAAACCGTTTCGGAAGAATGAATGAATGTATCTGTTTTCGGATCTTAACCCCCATTCAACTCGCTGAGCGGTTAAATTTGTTTCAAACCTTCTGCAACACCTAGGATCTCATTTGAAATTTTAATTTCATAATTCAAACGGTTTTATATAAATGCATATTTTTGTCATCATTTCTCACCCCCCTCCCCGCCAAAACCCCCTTAGGAGAGTATTGTTTTAAGTCCATTTCTTATTTGAATCCTCGTAGAATGAATTCAACTCCTTCTACACCCCACTTGATTCCATCGCCCTCCCTCCCTCCCCCGCCACAAAATGCGTGTGTCTATTTTTAAAGCAGATTCCAAATACCAATTTTCTCATCCGTAACATCTTTCGTTTCCGAAATATAAGTATCCTCAAACAAAGAATTCAACTTGTTTTTCAATTCATTATTTTCCCCCTTAATTGGATTTTTCGAAAACAAAAGAATACATGTTTCTTTAATTTTAAAGGAGATTCAAAATAAAAATGTTAATATCTAAGATATTCAGTTTTTGAGATATAAATATCCTCATAGAAAGAATTCAACCTCTTCTTCAGTCATTTTTACAACCCCCACCCCTTAAGTGTTTTTCCGAAACTTTACTTTTAAAAGACATTAAAATACTAAATTTCACGTCTGTAATATGTTAAGTTTTTGAGATATACTGTAGATATCACATGATCATTTTAAAAATTCACTCCCTTTAACACTTCCCCCTTAAGTGGATTTTCAGAAAACAAATTATGCGCGTTCCTTTACTTTTACAGGGGATTCCGAGTACCAATTTTTACATCTGTAACATCTTCAGTTTTTGATATATATAAGTATCCTCATAAAAAAGGAATTCAACACTTTCTTCACTTCTTTCCACCCACCCCACCCCCTTAAGTGGATTTTTTGGAAAACAGAAAAATACGATTTTCTTTATTTTTGAAGAATATTCCAGATACAAATTTTCATGTCTCTAACATGTTACGTTTTTGAGATATAAGAATTCAACCCCTTTTTCAGCCCTTTCTACAACCCCCTTGAATGAATTTTCCTAAAATGGAAAAATACATGTTTCTTTATTTTTAAAGGAGATTCCAAATACCATTTTTCACGTCTGTAACATGTTGTGTTTTTGGGATATATTGTAGATATTGTCATTTTTAAATTCACCCCCTTTGTCACTCCTGTTTACCCCCTCTTAAGCAGATTTTCCGAAAACAAAAAAAATACGTGTTTATTTTTAAAGGCGATACCACATACCAATTTTCATGACTGTAACATCTTCAGTTTTTAAACCTTAAGAGGATTTTCCGAAAACAAGAAAATACGTGTTTCCTGATTTTCACATCTTTAAACTGTTAAGTTTTTGAGATGTAGATACACTCCTTTTCACCCCATTAGTGACGGAATATCCAAAAATGAAATGGCGAATGGCGTTTTGTGCCGGGAATGTCCGAGGACATGTGAAGGTCTTTTGATATGACGCCCGTAGGCTATCTGCGCATCATGATGAGGATGAATGATGAAGACGACACACACACACCCAGCCCCCGTGCCAGAAAAATTAACCAATGATGGTTAAAATTCCCGAGTCTGCTGGGAATCGAACTCGAGACTCCTGTGACCAAAGGCCAGAACGCTAACCATTTGGCCATGGAGCCGGACTGAATATCCGAAAATTCTCCGTTAGTGAGCACCCGAATTGTATTATAAATATATCCTCAAGATTTCATTTCTTTATGTCCAGTAGTTTTGGTTCGGCGATGATGAATTAGTCAGTCACCGGGCGAGTTGACCGTGCGCGTAGAGGCGCGTGGCTGTGAGCTTGCATCCGGGAGATCGTGGGTTCGAGCCCCACTGTCAGCAGCCCTGAAGATGGTTTTCCGTGGTTTCCCATTTTCACACCAGGCAAATGCTGGGGCTGTACCTTAATTAAGGCCACGGCCGCTTCCTTCCAACTCCTAGGCCTTTGCTATCCCATCGTCGCCATAAGACCTATCTGTTGTCGGTGCGACGTAAAACTAGCAAAAAAAAAAAAAAAAAATCAGTCAGTCAGGACATGTTAGTTTATATATATGTATATATATATAGAAGATAGAAGATTTTGATCTAGTTGACGTTAAAAAGTGAGCCACTTTGGTAGCTTGGAACTAGTCCAGTCGTTTCTTAGATATGAGCGTTTTGAAACATTTGGGTTTCACGTCAAGGTGCCCTGAAGTGTACTGTCGCCTGTGGCAATTTAGCGAGATCTCGGTGACCTATCCACATTCGCAGTATTTCACATTGAGGAAATCTCACACTTGTTGGCTGAATGGGGTTGAGGTCGTCTATAAACCACATGAGGGAATGTATAGCTTGAGGAAGTACTGTATAGGTAGGCCTACCTTTAAAGAGATAATGTAATTACGGTACCGTTGTAGTCCTGTCGCCATTAATAGCCGCCTGAAGATGCTACCAGCTATAAACAAACTACAGTTCCGAAGGGCCAAACGACCGCCGCTCAAATCGAAGGTTTGCAGATTACGAGGTGGAACATGGTCAGAGCATCGAATGCTCTTGGTCGTTGTTCTTGGCTTTCTAGACTGGGACCACTGTCTTACCGTCAGATAGCTTCTCAATTAATCTTATCTATACTGGGTGGACGCCAAACTCTTTCAGAGCAGCCAAAGATATTTTCCATAACACTACTTCATAGTCGACTTTGCTGCAAGGCACACAAGGAAATTTTCAGATCTATTTCGAAAGTTATTTTCATTTTCATCGTTTTCATGTTTTGATCAGTTTTCAAAGAAATTCTTCAACTTCATAGTCAATATATATTTTAGGAGATTCATATTTACTAATATTTATTGTCAACAGATCACCCTTGTATCTTCGAACAACAATTCTTCTGAGTTCGACTTCCTAACGTTTTTCCAAAGAGGGTTTCAGAAAAACAAGATAAAGCTTATTAATGATATCGCTGTAAATGCTGCACAGAAGTTTGGCAGTGGAACGCTTTTCATTTTACTTTGATACCGGTACTTGAAAATGGGTCATTAACTCAAGCCATTTTAAAGGACGCGTTCGGTCAACCCTCAGTTATTACTGCACAAACTTCGAGAACTAAATTTTAATGGTGTGTCGCTTCGGTTCTTTTCCACTTACCTTGAAAATCGCCGGCAACGTGTGACAGTGGGAAATATGACTTCAGGGTGGCAAAGTAAGACCCTCGGTGTCCCTCATGGGTCGGTCCTGGGACCACTGTTATTTATCATCCAAATTAATGATATATCGAAAGCTCTCAAATTCTGCAAAGTCCAAGTGTACGCAGATGATGTACAAATTTACTGTCATTCAAAACCGAGTGATATTGATACTGCAATTACTAAAATAAATTCCGACCTAAAACATCTTAGTGACTATGCAAATGAAAACAGTTTACTAATAAACCCGAATAAAACTCAAGTTATTATTATTGGTACCAGTAAAAACCTATATTCCCTTAAGCAACGGGACATCTCTCCAATAATTTTAAACAATGAAATCATACCCTACTCTACTTCAGTGACTAATTTAGGAATTATTATGACTGAGACCCTAAATTGGACTCAACAGGTGATAAGCACATGTAATAAAGTACACAAATGCTTATATCCTCTGAAGCGATTCTGCAGTGCATTCTCGGTTCGACTTAAAGAACAACTAATCCACTCTCTTATACTACCTATACTTGACTATTGTGACACTGTGTTGACTGAAATTACATGCGACAGTAACAAGAAACTCGACCGGAGCCTCAATAGCTGCGTAAGATATATATTTAATCTGCGATATGATGCTCACATAACACCATATTGTAAGGAATTGCCGTGGCTTCGAGTGCACCAGCGCCGTGAATTTCATATGTTATCACTTCTGCACAAAATACTTTCCACTAATACTCCCAAATATCTTTCTTCACCTTTTTCTTACCTCTCTTCATATCATGACCACAATACGAGATCTGGCTCCTCTCTTACCATACCTGTAAACCGCACTGCTGCTTACAACCGCTCCTTCATAATCTCTGCGTCCAGGGCATGGAATTTGCTACCTGCGAACATTAGGGACAATCCCTCTCATCGCAAGTTTAAAGTGGCGTGCCGCGAGTATTTGTTGAGTAGATCCTGCTGACTTGCTGGATAATTGTTGAGTGAACGAAGGAATGAGTGGGATGAATGAACGGATTATTCCAGTGTATTTTACTTTGTGTATTTTAAAATTAAGGATTCTTTTGTTGTCATTTTTAATATAACTACTATTGTTTTTGCTATTTATATTATTTGTTTTATTTGTATTTGTAAGTACTGTATAAGTTATGTACATGTATACTCGTCTAGTGGTTAAGTGTAAGAGAGGGCCTTGAGCCCTAACTTCGCTACGAATAAAGGCATTATCTATCTATCTATCTTATTGCGACTTGAATAGACCCTCGTCTTGTGTTTACTTTGCTCCACCTTTTCTTTCGGTATAGAAACACGATTTCAAACACGACACACCCGGCTCATCATGATTTCAGTAACGATTGCAACAGCAAACAAATGCTGACTGAGGCTGAGACTGCGAATCACAGCTGGTGTAGAAAATGAGGGTCATTACCGGCCTTACGTGATAAATCATATTGCTGAGCCATCATATGTTTTATAGGCCTGCAATATGCAGCATAAGCTCAATTAACAACGGGATTAGGGTAAGTTCTCTTTAGCAAGTAGGCTTATAGCATGTCCACCGAGTGAGTTGGCCGTGTGGTTAGGAGCGCGCATCCGGGAGATAGTGGGTTCGAACCCCACTGTCGATAGCCCTGAAGATAGTTTTCCGTGGTTTCCCATTTTCACACCAGCAAAATGTTGGGGCTGTACCTTAATTAACCACGGCCGCTTCCTTCCCACTCCTAGCGCTTTTCTATCCCATCGTCGCCATAAGATCTGTTTGTGTCGTTGAGACGTAAAGCAACTTGTAAATATATATATATATATATATATATTTCTAATTACGATAAAAGATTATATTGTTACCGTTAAAAACTGTTAACAGAAGTTTGAAAATCCGTCAAAAATTCCGCTGTCCTCTAAATGGAAAATGTATCCGCTATTCCGTTTAAAAATCCGCCAAATTTAGCGGAAAATTCAGTGAGTTGGCAACACTATATAAGACTGATTAATCATCCTCTTCTTCGCGTTGGCCGTTGCATGTGACGTAGGTGCTGAGTCTTTCTCTTGATAGAGCGGTCCTTGAACCAGGCTGCACCGACATACGTTAACAATATCTTCTGCCGATGTTGCGTTTAGTCCCTTCTGGTGTCGACGACATCTTGCGTTCCTTCTCCTTCGGCGTTGTGTTCTTGCCTGAATAATATGTTACATATGCCGGGCGTTGGATGTCTCGGATTACTCCTTAGACATTCCGGCATTTATCAAGCTTGTCCTACTTTCTGTTATTAGTCGGTACGTCCGGCAGGAATTTAAATTATGTAATTGCCCGGCATTAAATTAAATGCTCGCGTTTATTGAACTATTTGAGGTAAGCAGTTGAAAATATGAAAAACAAGAAAAGTTAGTGAATATTTAGTTTTCACGACCGCGTAGAACTTGAAATAAACTTCCAGATTGTTAGACTGTGTTGAGTACATGCCGAAGAGATGTAAGTACAGAACAAAAATGGCCAACGGGAAGATGAAATATCAGGGGCGGTGCGTGGTACTGTTGTACGGTTGCACAACTTCCAGTAACTTTGCACTTCATTTGTAGCCTTTTCGTCTAAAGTTTTAGTTGAATAAATCTAACATGCATTCGAAATCATGTTAAAATCAACCATCTTCGGTCGTTCGCTGTACTAATGCTTCCTAACGGACCAACAAACGCTGCTGGCTTCGAATCAAAATCAGGGGGTTGTCTTTCCTACGGCAACTCCCTAGTGGACAGCGCGGCGCAATGTACCTCAGCAGGGACGAGCCTAAGCCTGCATTGCATCAGGCAGCATGCTCGCCAGTATCGGTCTCAGGGAGTTGCACTAGACTTGCAAGTCCCCTACCGAGAAACAGTTCAAAATATCCTCGTTAGATTGCGCCACTCTGCGGAGATTAATTCATTCCTACCTTCCTCTCACAAAGGTAATTCATTTCCATTTTTTTAATTTACAAATTTCATTTACGTTGCACTGACGCAGATAGTTCTTACGGCGACGATGGAATAAGAAAGGGCTACGAGTTGAAGGGAAGCGACCATGGATTTAATTAAGGCACAGCCACAGCATTTGCCTGGTGTGACAATGGGAAACCGCGGAAAATCATCTTCAGAACTTCCGACAATGGTGTTCGAGCCCACTATACCCCGAATGCAAGGTCACATCTACGCGACCCTAACCGCACGACCAACTTGATGGGTAATTTCTTTTCCACGCCATACCAGACCACCCACAATATTATAGTTGGGGACAAAACATGACGGCCTCAGTTCCTAGAAGCGAGCTGGAAGCCAGTAGTCGAAATGGCGTATGGCTTTTAGTGCCGGGAGTGTCCGAGGACAAGTTCGGCACGCCAGATGCAGGTCTTTTGATTTGACACCCGTAGGTGACCTGCGCGTCTTGATGAGAATGAAATGATGATGAAGACAACATATACACCTAGCCCCCGTGCCAGCGAAATTAACCAAATACGGTTAAAATTCCTGACCCTGCCGGAAATCGAACCCGGGACCCCTGCGACCAAAGGCCAGCACGCTAACCATTTAGCCATGGAGCCGGACAGCCAGTAGTCAATCACACCCTGCACCCTGCTGAGTTAACGAGTTCTAAGTGATCCTTGTTTGTTTTGGAGAGGCTGCCAAACCACTTTCTTCCTCACTATCTGTAGTATTTACCCTTTCTTCGTGCAGAGTGCAGTAGCCGATTTGGCAACTCTGGCTGCAGTAGAGGTAGTAAATCCTATAAGTCGCTAATAGACACCGAGCTGCCGCTGGAAAGTAGTGGTGTGAGGCGAGGTCGTCATGATTTGTCCCCAACTATTAATACCAACATCTTGCTTCAATGAAAAACAGGACGGCAAATTTTCAATTCAAGTGAGGCGAAAGTAACTGCGCCAGGCTAAGTAGCTCAGACGGTTGAGGCGCTGGCCTTTAGATCTCAATGTGGCAGGTTCGATCCTGGCTCAGTCCGGTTGTATTTGAAGGTGCTCAAATACGTCAGCCTCGTGTCAGTAGATTTACTGGCATGTAAAAGAACTCGGCACCTCGGCGTCTCCGAAAACCGTAAAAGGTCGTTAGTGGAACGTAAAGCTAATAACATTATTATTAAGAGTAACTGTAGTTACAGTGTATAATTAGCATCTTATTTCCTGGGTTGTAATTACCAGATATATTTCAGTTTTAGTAGGAATGTAGTTCATTAATTAACCATAATAGAGTTTCTTGTTTTTTCTGTAAGCTATAAAAATGTGACACTGAAAATGTTAGTGCAACACCCAGGTTTAGATACCACCAGCCGCCACTATGAAATATACGCTAACATATGAAACCGAAGTTCAGTCGGTAGAGCATCTGACGTGAAATCGGAAGGTTGTGGGTTTCGCATCCCACTGGTGTCCGGTTCATTTTTGGTCTGTATTTTAATATTTCTTCGGCATGCATATGTGCTTAACACGATCTAATAAGTTGGAAGTTTATTTCAGCTTTGTTTTGAAAAGCTTAACAAGTCATGAAATGTTACGCTATACCCAGTTGGCAAGTACGCAGCATGGCAGGGAATCCCGTTTGGGGAACCTCTCGACGTCTTGGGTCATGAGTAGGGCCCGGATTTTTATGCAGTAACCGCTTAGATTGCAAACTAATTTGGTTAGTAGGAACTGCCGGCCACCCGCTCTTCCATAATGTAGCAAGAGTAACATAAATTATAGGGGTTTTGATGGGCCGTACCCCTATTGTTTATGCAAACCCCGTAGCATAGTCGTTGTGAAGGTAGACTATACTTGTTACTCGCTTCAGGAAGTTTGCATTCTAACCTATTACTGCATAAACATCCGGGCCCTAGTCATGAGTCACATTTCAGTATTATATCCAGTGTTGCCACTGTTAGGGTAATTACCCTAATCTAGGTAATTTTAGGGTAGCGTAAGTTTCTTTTTAAGGTAATTTCAGGATTATCATGAAAAAATATGTTTTGTATTGGAAAAGAAATCGCTTGTTAAATTATTATTTGGCTACAATTAATATAAAATGAAATTTTATCATGTCTGTTTTCAGCTGATTTGTTAGGCATTTCTCTGCGGGCTGAGTAACTCGGACGGTAGAACAAGGATATTTAGGTGTTATAGTAAGGATGTAGAGAAGAGGACATCAGTAGCGTAGCCAGGATTTGTTTGGGGGGGAGGCGTCATTCAGCCAGAATTTTATTTTGATAGGTGTCCAAACTTCCAGAGTTCAGGTGGTGTAGAATACCTAAGAAGGAAATTAGTGTTCTTGGATCCAAGTAAAAGTGGTAGATTCGTGCGGATTCCGGAAGCTAATAGTAATCTTCTTCTTCCTCCCCACTTTTCCCACATCTGTGGGGTCGCGGGTGCGAACTGTGTCGCAGATGAGGATTTGGCCCTGTTTTACGGCCGGATATCCTTCCCAACGCCAACCCTATATGGAGGGATGAAATCACTGTTGTGTGTTTCTTTGGTGGTTAGTAGTGTAGTATGTTGTCTGAATATGAAGAGGAAAGTGTTGGGACAAACGCCTAGTCCCCGAGCCAGAAGATTAATCAGACTCGATTAAAATCCCCGACCCGTCCGGGAATCGAACCCGGGACCCTCTGAACCGAAGGCCTCAAGCCAATTAGTCGGACTCCGGTAGCTAATATCAATATACGTTATTTATAAAATGCTTAATAAAAGTAGATTCGTTAAAACTCCTGGGGTGTCTAGACTTCTTGGACGACAAGGCCCCCCCCCGTCTACCTCGGTTACACCCATCCCAACATAACTGCAGCTTTTCATATATTCCGAGTACAAGTGAAATGAATGCAAGAGTAAACAGTCTGAGTAAAGATGCAATATTCTGGTTTAGAATAAATACGGTAATGTTATTATAATAATAGTCATGTGATAAGCAATAAAGACGTGACATTTTATACAAATAATGCGGTAAAGAAATGTACACAGACAAACACACACACATCGAATACAGGTTTCTCGCCCTTCTTGTCCATGGCTAGATGATGAAGCCAAGAGAATGATGGCCCACCATGACTCGTTATTTCAACATTATAAACAAACCCTAGATGACACAGACTTCGAATCTTACCGCATCTTAAAACATCGCACAAAGCAGTTAATCAGAAATTAAAAAAATGTATATATTTCCGCAATTTAGCTAACAACTTAAATTCTTTTTGCTATTTACTTTACGTCGCACCGACACAGATATGTCTTATGGCGACGATGGGATGGAAAAGGCCTAGGAATGGGAAGGAAGCGGTCGTGGCCTTAATTAAGGTACAGCCCCAGCATTTGCCTGGTGTGAAAATGGGAAACCACGGAAAACCATCTTCAGGGCTGCCGACAGTGGGGTTCGAACCCATTATCTCCCGATTACTGGATGCTGGCCGCACTTAAGCGAATGCAGCTATCGAGCTCGGTAACTTAAATTCTAATCGTGCATGGGACCAACTTACAGCTCTGGGAATAGGAAAACATCAACAGAGACAGACGACTTCTGACATTCCACTTGACGAACTGAACGATTACTTTAGTAGAATAAATATTCAACCTACCCCAATTAACTGCACCGACTCACCGCCCTCCCCTCCAGCCAATCCACCATTCACATTTCACAGTATCACAGAAAATCAGGTTGAAAAGGCTTTGCATTCCATTAAATCAAAGCCTACAGGTGTAGATGATATTCCTATTGCTTTTATACATAACATTATGAGTGCTGTCCTGCCTATACTACTGACGCACATACTGAACTACTGTTTACTAAACGGAACTTTTCCTACTGTCAGGAAAACAGCCAATATTATACCGGTACCTAAGAGTTTAGACCCCACAATCACCCTCTGACTATCGCCGTATGTCTATACTCCCTGCGCTTTCGAAAGTTTTTGAACGTTTAGTATACGATTAAGTTCTGGAATACCTAAATCAAAATGCTGTTTTGGACCCTTTGCAATCTGAATTTAAGAAGAGTAACAGTACCGCGACAGCACTTTTGAAGGTTACTGAAGACATTAGAAACGCTATGGACAAACGACTGCTCACTATACTTATCCTTCTTGACTTCAGTAGCGCCTTTGACACTGTAGTAATTCCGACTATGATACAGAAAATGAAACTGGTAAATTTCGACATGGCTGCGCTTAAGGTTTTTAGTTCTTGCTTGAGTAACCGTAAACAGCGTGTAACAGTAAACGACAAGGCCTCTAAATGGAAAATGAAACTTAGTGTTATCCCACAAGGCAGTATTCCAGAGCCTCTAATTTTCTGTATTTATATCAGTGACATACAATCTGTGACAGGAAATAGCACACACCACCTCTATGCTGACGATCTTCAAATATATCGACTTTGCAAGACAAGATATTAACAATGACCTCCGACGACCCAATATATATGCACAACGAAACGCTCTTATATCAAACTGCACGAAATCTCTAGCAATCATAATTGGATCACGAAAATTACTGAGCTGCTCAAACAACGTCGCAATCCCGCCTATCACTGAATGGTAACATTTTTCCCTACAGTAAAACGGTTAAAAATCTCGGCGTAATGTTGAATGAAACAGTTAATTGGTCTGATTACACGAAAGAAATGCGTAAAAAGATGTTTGGAGTGCTTCACCGTCTTAAACGGCAGAGGGATGTATTTCCATTTGAGCTACAGGCCAAACTCATACAGACATTCATTCTCCCTATTCTTGATTATCGGTACGTTATTTTAGTTGATATGACGAGAGAAGAAACACTTAAACTTCAACGAGCACTGAATTCCTGCCTGCGATTTATTTACCATATCGGGTACGATGTTCATATCACCCCATACTATCGGGCTGTCTCATGGCTGATGTCTGATGAACCTCGGCAGCTACACACTTTAACGATGGTGTTTAGAATGGTAGCTGAAAGTCAGCCACTGTATATTTCTTCTAAATTCATCTTTTTATCACCATTTCATAACTTAAATACACGTTCTAGATTCATTCTTACTAATCAACTGCACCCCACAAATAAAATTAATAGATCATTTGTGGCGACTGTCGCCAGATTATGGAATTCCCTGCCAGCTCAGGTCAGAGAAACTATCTTTTTTTAAATCACCATTTAAGGTTACCTGCCGAGACTACTTGCCGAGGACCGCTGACTCCTGACTTAATGGTTGAAGTATGAATGTGGGCGTGCCTGAAGGTTAGTCATTTTTAAGAGTCTTTAATATTAATTAGTTTTAATATTTAGTTAGTAATATATTTAAATTTATTTTCAATTCTATTTATTTTCAATTTTATTAATTTATGTAGTTTTAACTAATTTAAGTATCTCAGTATTTCATTTAATATTCTGATTAGTATGTGGTTAAGTGTACGAGAGGGCCTGGAGCCCTAACATCGCCACTGTACAGGAGGCACTAATAAATAAGTAAATAAATAAATAAATAAATAAATAAATAAATAAATATAGAATATAAAGAGTATGGGTATAGATATTTTGTTAGTTGGTAAAGAAAAATACACGTCACAACATATGTTAGGTAGGGTTTACCTTGTCCTATTAGTTTCCCTCGCGGTTAGGGCCGCGCAGCTGTGAGCTTGCATACGGGAGATAGTGGATTCGAACCCCACTGTCGGCAGCCCTGAAAATGGCTCCCCGTGTTTTCCCATTTTTACACCAAGCAAATGGCGGGGCTGTACCTTAATTCAGGCCACGGCCGCTTTCTTCCCACTCCCAGGCCTTTCCTATCCCACCGTCGTCATAAGACCTATCTGTGTCGGTGCGACGTAAAGCAAATTGTTACTTAGTTTCCCTCGCAAGCCTGGAATACAGAATATAGTAGTATAAAGTTACAGTTTTGTGACGCTAATATTCGTATGTATAATTTTTATTAACGCGCCAGAAACCAACGACACGGAGCTGTTGCCATTTCAACACCGTTTCAAGGGCCACCCACCCAAGCCGGGATTTGAACCTGCGAACTCGGACTCAGGAGGACAGCGACTCAACCAACTGAGCCACATGAAAAGGAGGCGCTTGTGATTATTGTTATAAATAGATGCAGTTAGTATTTTTACAAAGGTTTTATGAGGAGCATTTATTACGGCGTACGTTTTTAAACTGTCCTAAATGCATGAGACCGGACGGAAGAACTAGCTGGAAGCTGAAGAGTCTTGCAGGGATGTCGCTTACTTCTCTGTTCACTTTTCCAAACCAAACTCCATGGCGTAACAGCCGCGAAGGGCCATCGCCTACCAATCGACCACCGTTCATCCCGAAGGCCTGCAGATTACGAGTTGTCGTGTGGTCAGCACGACGAATCCTCTCCTCCGCTATTCTTGTCTTTCTAGACCGGGGCCGCCACCTCACCTTCAGATAGCTCCTCAATTATAAGCACGTGGGCTGAGTGCACCTCGAACCAGTCCTCAGATCCAGGTAAAAATCCCAGGCCTGGCCGGGAATTGAACCCGGGCCTCCGGTAAGAGGCAGGCACGTTACCCCTACACCGCGGGGCCGGCTGATTACTTTTAGGTCTCCTTATTTTAGAATTTGACTTAAGGCATCCTGCATTCGATTCCCGGCACTGACAGAGTTAAGAAAGGCATGGGATGGGTAAGATACAGCCTTGTTTGTGGGTGCAGTAGAGTTGGCCTTGAGTCTCCCGTAATCGAAATATCTACGACCTGGAAGGTAGTTACCTTCATGGGGTATAGTACCAAAGTGTTTCCTTTTTTTAAGAAGAGAAATTAAATGAAAATTCTGCTTCCTCTCAAACGAAGAACGATATTATCAATTTTACGAACAGTTTCAATAATGCACCCGGTTTATGTTAAGAGTACAGAAGCTAGGATTCTACATGGTAACAATCAAAACCACCAATATCTACTGAATATCCGTCACCGCACTCGGCAGGACCAGCTTTTTTTCATATCCACCGGGCGAGTTGTACATGCGGTTAGGGGCGCACAGCTGTGTGCTTGCATCTGGAAGATAGTGGGTTCAAATCCCACTGTCGGCAGCCCTAAAGATGGTTTTCCGTGGTTTTCCACTTTCACACCAGGCAAATGCTGGGGCTGTACCTTAATTAAGGCCACGGCCTCTTCCTTCCCACTCTTAGCCCTTTCCTTTCCTGTCGTCGCCATAAGACCTACGGTGCGACGTAAAGCAAATTCTAAATAAAATCAAAATATTTTCACAACCCCTTCCAAGGAAAAGTTGTATCCACGCTACTGGCCTCGACTTACACCCCACATACTGAAATTATTTTGTGAGTGTGTCACTGCATCCATGCACCATTTAAGGTACGAGGTAAGCCCGAAGAGTGGTGGGATACTCAAAATACACCACCATAAATGACGCAGTTATGGCTCAAGAGTGTAAAGGAAGGTAAGGGACGGGATCTTGTGTTTTAAGTAGAATCCGTATCAATAGAACGTGACTTCCCATTTTAAAAATGTTTCATGCATCGACTGCGATTCAAGCCTGCGCCGTCCTGATGAGAAGATAGAACCATTGGAACTGAGTTATCACGCCAGCCAATTACAAAATATTCACCCGCACTTTTGATGGTGCAATTTGAGGTTCCAATCAGTCGCCGGGCATTTGACAAAATATATAGGCCTACATATCGAACTTACGCACGCATCCGCGATTGTCTTGCTACTGTTAGAATTTTAAAAAAACTTTTTCATAACTTACCGAGGATGTACATAGTTTTGGCTTCTCAGTGACGAAATGGCTCTCTTAAAAAAATACTTATATGGCACAAAATGGGGAACTAACGTGCAGCTCAAAATCCTGTCACAGTTTTCCCATCGCTGCAACTTAAACACAGCACATCTCTCAACCACGGTACAACCCGAGGATCCCTAGGACATTGTGTTTCCTAGAACCGATGTGCAAAAGCTGACACTATGTTGTAAGCTTGCAACTATTTCTGGCCGTGGCCCCAGTTATCTCGGTGGTCACGTTCCTGCCCCCAACTGAGTAATCCCTTGGCAAGTGCCCTTTTCCTGTCGGCTTCCATGGCTAAATGGTTAGCGTGCTGGCCTTTCGCCCCAGGGGTCCCGGATTCGATTCCCGGTAGGGTCGGGAATTTTAACCTTAATTGGTTAATTTCGCTGGCACGGGGGCTGCGTGTATGTGTCTTCTTCACTATCATTTCATCCTCATTACGACGCGCAGATTGCCTACAGGTGTCAAATCAAAAGACCTGCATCTGGCGAGCCGAACTTGTCCTCGGACCCTCCGGCACTAAAAGCCATACGCCATTTCATTTCATTTCATTTCTTTTCATTTCATTTGTTTTGCCCTTTTCCTCTGTCTTGGACATTTGTCAACACACGGTTAGATTCCCAATACTGAGGCCTCTACAGGGAAATATCCCCGCGCATCACAATCCTAAGTGTTTTCCTTTCATTCAGGCAGTACAAATTTGGTGGGGGGGGGGCGGCCCCACTGCCCCCCCCCCCCTTGGCTACGCCAGTGGTGGGCATATAAGTCTTTGGTAATACTGTAATACAATTAGAGTATGGTTCCAGTGTATGGGACCCTCGCTAGGATTATTTGATTCGAGAACTGGAGAAAAAAAGAAAAAAAGCAGCGCGATTCGCTCCGGGTGATTTCCGATGGCGAGTAGCATTACGAATATACTGCAAACTTTGAGCTGGGAAGACTTATAGGGAGAAAAGAGGTGAGATGTTCGACTAAGCGGTAGGTTCCAAGCTGTCAGTGGAGAAATGGTATGGAATGGCCAAGGAGCGTACAAGTGGCGATATGCTATCGCAGACCGTGCCGTGTAGGTAGCAGCACTATTGACTCTCGCTGAGAACCTCAAGTTGTGCGGTGTCGTGGTGAAGAATTGGCCTCCATGGACTTTCTTCGCCAAAAACTCGACAATCGGTTGTATTCTCCACGATGACTCATGTTGTTTCCATATTATTTTTGCCTACTCTTAATAACTCTGATTTGCCCAAGTGTACTTGACACAACGCCGTACCTGAGAGGCAAAAGGGCGTATGTCCATATTTTGAGACTCTGAGTTACGGTCATTTTTGTGTTCGGTATAATCGACCGCATCTATAGAACAAAGGCGGTTGTCCTGTTGCCATTCCCTGTGGATTTAGAGTGTGGCATGAAGGCGGTAGTCCAGAGTGCTTTTAGGACGGAAAAGGCGCATGTGGGACATCCACCTTTTGCAGAAAACATTTTAGTGTGCAAGGTCGTATGTGGGACATCCACCTTTTTTCTTCTGAGTAATTTCTCCGCGGGAAGAAAGAGTCAATGGACATTCGCCTTATGCCTACGTTATTGGAGTACGATAATAAAGTCTGCTTATTATTGTGAACGTTACTGTTGTTTCCTATGTTACGGGAATATAAAAGACCTGTATTAACACATGTACATTTTCGTGAAAACAGTGAAATATTGTAAGCCACAAGAAGTTAAAAGTTCCGTGTGTCTTGGGTGTTTGAACACACGCAAAATGAATAGTTTTCCAAGAGGGAAGATTATATTGCAACTTGCTCTGAGCAAGCATAGTTAAATCTATTTGTTTCTTACTGAAGAGTTCCGTATTAACATGCATTTTGTTACTGACTCTACTTTGTGGAGTTACACCCTAATCACCAAATTCTGAGTGGCTCAGACTGTTGGGGCGCTGGCCTTCTGACCCCAACTTGGCAGGTTCGATCCTGGCTCAGTCCGGTGGTATTTGAAGGTGCTCAAATACGTCAGCCTCGTGTCGGTAGAGTTACTGTCACGTAAAAGAACTCCTGCGGGACTAAAGTCCGGCACCTCGGCGTCTCCGAAAACCGTAAAAGAGTAGTTAGTGGGACGTAAAGCAAATAGCATTATTATTATTAATCACCAAATTCGATGTATAGAATGAAGTAATACTAACTTCAACTGATTAAAATTAGATCGCATTAACGTATGCTGTATTGCTAGTAATATCTTAACCATCGTTATTATTACTGTTTTAGTGCAATTTATCAACATTAAACTTATCTCCGAAACTTCACTACAAATATCGCATATTTTTAGTGTCTACTCATAGTTCTTAGGACCAGAAACGTCAGATAAAATAGGAACCTTGGTGAAGGAAGTTCCAAGTAATAGACACAGAACTCGTAAAGATATGGATAGTTCTAAAGAGAAGAAGGATGACAAAAATCTGCACAAGGGAAAAAATATGAAATAATTCCGGTGTGTAAAATTTTGTTTTTGAATATGCTATATGCCACTGACAAGTGTGTCAGGGTTTCTATCTACGGAAATATGAACGGGGTAGTTACATGTGATCGAAGAGAAAAATCTCCGCCGACAAATAAAATACCAGAAATAGTGATACAAAGCGTAAAATCTCATATTTTGAAACACCCACAATATGAGTCATTATTTCAGATAAAGGACACAAAGGAATTATCTTGGGCCTCATCTTAATATATCAATGATGTACATAGCATACAAGGAAAACTGAAGAGAGGAAGGAAGATGTATCAGTTAGTAGACAGTTAGTAGACAGTGTAAAGGTAAATAGAAGCTATTGGAAGACAAAGAGAATGGCTGAAGACTGAACAGCGTGGAGAATTCATGCGAAGACCTGCCGTAGGCAGACCACCAGTGATGATGATGATGATGGCATAGCATACATCAGAGAATACAAGGAAAATAACATCCCTGAAGAAAATGTAGCCAAAGAATGGTTACGGCATATAGAAATCCCTGAAGAAAATGTAGCCAAAGAATGGTTACGGCATATAGAAATATTTTCAAAGAAGATTTCAATCCTTCTTTCCAGTTCCCTTACAAAGACACTTACGACGATTGTGATTGGTTCCAAAAACAATTGAAGGATGCTGAAAATGAGGAGAAGCAGAAAACTGTAAAAGAATTGGAAAATCACCACACGGAAGCTGATGACAGGTACAGCTTTAAGAAGAAACTGAAAGAGGAATCAAAAGCAGACGCAAGGAAGAGAACAATCATAATGGACCTTCAGAAATGCCTTCCTACAGCCTGCCTATCAAACTGTCAATCATTTTATTTGTGTAAGCTCTGGACACAGAATCTGACAATCAATGACACCGCTTCAAATAATGGTTACTGCATGCTGTGGAGTAAAATAATTGCAGGGAGAAGAGGTAATGAAATAGCGTGTTGCTTACTGAAGTGTATTCATTGCCATTTGTCGGATCAAACTCAGGCATTAACAGTGCGGTCCGATAATATTGTGCTGGCCAGAACAGAAACATTAAAATTTCTCTCATGTACAACTGGCTTCTGACAACTTCAAGAGATCAGCCATAAATTTTTTCTGAAGGCCACACACACGTGGAAGTTGACAGCATTTATTCAACTATTAAAAGGAAAAGTTGAAACTCACAAACATGGAGATTGCTGTACCATGTGTTTGGGCTCAGTTGATCAGAACATGCCAGGTAAAAAAGTCGCTAGTAGTCCATGAAATGTAATGTAGCGATTTCAAAAATTTCACATCTTTAACTGCAAAATCTGGATCCCCTTTCACAAATCGCAAGAAATCTATTTATTACAGGTGAAATTTTTCTAATCCCAAAAGTTGTATGGCTTAAAGTTTCAACCTGGAATTATTGCCTACAAGACATCCTTCAAGAAATTGTTATCAGAAGACATCATAAAAATGCTCTCCCGTTACCAAAGGAAATTCCGACTGTACGAAGCGGGCCCAAACGCATTAGTTGAGCCAAATACATGGACCTGCAAACGTTAACTCAGTGGATTCCATGGCGTACAGTGCATTTTACAGTGATCTCCCTTATGGAGAAGACGACTATTCTATTGATGAGTGATACTTCTACATGCATAAATTGAAATTCTCTGGAGAACATTTCATCCGGGAGAAGTAATTAATTACATTAATTATCTTACACAGAACTTAGTGACAAAAAGAATTTGGAAATTTAAAAAAAGTGAACATTTTCTTAATATGATAATTATTATAAAGTATTGTGTGTGCTATATTGTGTTTTTCTTGTTCATTTAGCTGCAGAACAGATATAAATTGTTATTATAAACAGGCATTTACCTAATAACTTACTTCTACAGCTTCCATAAGTTTAATACGGAATTAAGGAAAAAGGCGTATGCCCATTTTCACGGTTTTCCGAAGAAAATTTAGATTGGAATATATGAATATGTATTTATTTAACATCTACATACATATATGATATGCATATATATATAACATTTACAATTCTACAGCATTTGTATAATGAGCAATTGGCATAAATATGCAGCAAGTTACTGTTTTTTAGCTTATACTGTAAAATTAACAAAATGGATATAAACCCTTTTGCTTCTCAGGCACGGATTATTGCGTACAACATCCTATATGAGGCACTTTTAGCTTATACGCTTGATATAATACATAATTTAATACTAAATAAATGTAACGATATACCGGTATACTGGGTGTTTAAATAAAGGTGTCCGATGTTGCAACAGCGATTGGGATTGGTCAAAACGAGAAGAAATGTTCCTATAAACATATGTCCAGAAACAGATACCCGTTGAGATATGAGCCATTTTATTTGTGTTGCATATTTACACTTCAGACAATGGACGTCATCGTATCAGCTACTTCTAATGAATATATGACTGTCACACACTTTGCACGGAACATGCTCATCAACACCACATGGTTACCACTCATTTGTACACTTGCTTTGGCTCTTCTTCGCAAGGAATCCTGAACGCGACCAATCACGCCTGGTTGCTCGCGGATGTGGGTACACGCATTGGTCACACGCTCCTGTAACATGTGAACATTGTCGATGGGTGTGACATACACCAATGTCTTTAAATGTCCCCATAGCCAGAAATCCAATGGATTGAGGTACGGCGAATGGGGAGGCCATGCTACTGGATCTCTTCGACCAATCCGTCGTCCAGGGAAGGTTTAATTTAGGTATTGTCGCACGATGCGTAGGGCCATCCGTAAATAAAATGCAGGCTGTAAATTGTGGATCTTCCGTCCTCTGACGTATGAGCCATTGACAGAATTGTGCTCTGGCAGGGTGATCAGGAGGCCAAAGAGCTTGCACACGCAGGACAATATACGGGTACAGTAACTGCTCATGTAGAACAAACCACGCAAGAGCATGGTTGATACCTTTAGCAGCTGCAGTTCTTCCTACACTTGTTTGAGGATCGCGTTCCACGTGTTGCAACACCCGTTTCTACATTTCCGACGTGCGAACGGTACGTGGTGTACCCCGATCCGTTGTCCTGGCAGCAAATGAACCCGTTTCTGCAAGTCGCTGGAATAGCCGAGCGAAAATATTTTCCGATGGAATGTTGCGGTGTGGATGTCGTTGAGCGTTCATGATACGGGCCTGTCGTCTACTACCGTTGGCTAATCCATAGCAAAAGACCATATCTGCCATTTTGCTCGAGGAATACCCCGTCGCACTGTTTACGTCTTCCACACAGCACGGGACGACTAGTTTGGTTTGGGTACTGCACTGCACTGCCAGCACAACCGCATATTGTGACGGAACATCAGACTCGTGCAAAAACCTTCAGCGGAAAGACGCACTTCCAGCAGACGATGACTGAACATCCGACGCGTGCACCACCGAACACATCACACTTCCACGCGGGTACAATGGCGCATATCTCAACAGCTATTTGTTTTCGGACATATGTGTATAGGCCTAGGAACGTTTCTTCTCGTTTTGCCCAATCCCAATTCCTGTTGCAATATCGGGCACCTTTATTTAAACACTCTGTATATTGCAGGTGCGTGATGTACAGGATGTGCTATCTCACCTGAACGGACGTGGGTTCGATTGTCCGTTAGAAAGTAAAGAAATTAGGTCATTTTCCTCTTCTGGAACGGCGTGCTCAGCCCACGCCAGAAATGAGCACCGCGTTACTTCCCGAGAACAAAGGTGGACGGGCATAGGGGCAACCACTCTGTTCTACTTAATACTCCTCCAAGAGTATTCATGGCCTGCATGAAGATAGCTTTATATAACGTTCTTCTTCTTCTTCTTATTCTTCCTCTTGTCCTTCTTCTTCTTCTTATTATTATTATTACTCAAGCCTCCGTTTGATTATAGCCCATGACGTAGGCTAGATGAGAAGATCCACAAGGATGGAATTTGCACTGTACTGTGTATCACTGAACGTGCTTCCTCTCTTCACATGCTCACACAGATGGAAACGCACGAAGGTTATTGCAGTACAAGGCCACCTACTGAGTAGTATCATGCCACCATAGCGAGGTTAGTTTTGTTAGACTTTTGGCAGGTATTGCTCACCCTCCGTCAGCGCCTTCGTAACAGTACCCAAGCACCATAGTCGTGGAATGCGTGAGTATCGTCACGTATCACAATGGATGAAGTAGAACCTTAGATTGCGTGATTTTTAAGACTCATTCGGAATGATGTAGTCTAAGGATTTCCATGCTCATTCACTCTAGATATCTTCCACGAAGCTGATGCTGGTGAATGGATTATTGTGTTAATGGGCAAACCAATGCAATTAATTGGCCCCTTATGGTTATGATCGCGCGAAAGGAGAATAAATTCTATCGTTGTGAGAATATAATATGATATTGACATATGAAAGTCGTGAAAACATTTTTTTTTTTTTTACAGGCTGCTTTACGTCGCACCGACACAAATAGGTCTTATGGCGACGATGGGATAGGAAAGCGCTAGGAGTGGGAAGGAAGCGACCGTGGCCTTAATTAAGGTACAGCCCCAGCATTTGCCTGGTGTGAAAATGGGACATCACGGAAAATCATCTTCAGGGCTGGCGACAGTGGGGTTCGAACCCACTATATCCCGCTCACAGCTGCGAAAGTCGTGAAAATGAAATACTCTTGAGGCCTCACAAACGTTGGAGGAGAACAACCTTAAAATAATAATAATGTTATTTGCTTTACGTCCCACTAACTACTCTTACGGTTTTCGAGACGCCGAGGTGCCGGAATTTAGTCCCGCAGGAATTCTTTTACGTGCCAGTAAATCTACCGACACGAGGCTGACGTATTTGAGCACCTTCAAATACCATCGGACTGAGAGAACAATCTTTGATCAAAGGAGATCATATAGTAAAGATGAAAGTAGCCCTAAGTGGAAACAATACTAATCTTACGAGGGTCAGTAAATGATGTGATAGGACCTGAATACACGTAATTGCTAAATACCGTACACATGTATAACATGGTGCAGGCTTGGTATAGTTGGGGACAAAACATGACGACCTCAGTCCCTAGAAGCGAGCTGGAAGCCAGTAGTCAATCACACCCTGCACCCTGCTGAGTTAACGAGTTCTAAGTGATCCTTGTTTGTTTTGGAGAGGTTGCCAAACCACTTTCTTCCTCACTCTCTGTAGTATTTACCCTTTCTTCGTGTAGAGTGCAGTAGCCGATTTGGCAACTCCGGCTGTAGTAGAGGTAGTAAATCCTATAAGTCGCTAATAGACACCGAGCTGCCACTGGGAAGTAGTGGTGTGAGGCGAGGTCGTCATGATTTGTCCCCAACTATACGTGTTCTTCTTACATATAGTGCTCACAGTTGTGCAAGTACTTGTTTTTACGGTATACAAGGACAAATCAGGGTCAAACACTTGACGGCTCGCTGAACTTCACCGTTGTAGAAGAGAATTAGGATCCGACGGCGATGTTTATCAACATTAAAAACTGTGAGATCCTTCAGCCTCTCGAAACTAATTTAATATAGCATAAATTTAGAAAATACCGGGAAAATAAAACATTTATTAACAGATTATAACTCAGTTGTTGTTGTTTGAGTCATCAGTCCATAGACTGGTTTGATGCAGCTCTCCATGCAGCCCTATCCTGTGCTAACCTTTTCATTTCTACGTAACTATTGCATCCTACATCTGCTCTGATCTGCTTGTCATATTCATACCTTGGTCTACCCCTACCGTTCTTACCACCTACACTTCCTTCAAAAACCAACTGAACAAGTCCTGGGTGTCTTAAGATGTGTCCTATCATTCTATCTCTTCTTCTCGTCAAATTTAGCCAAATCGATCTCCTCTCACCAATTCGATTCAGTATCTCTTCATTCGTGAATCGATCTATCCATCTCACCTTCAGCATTCTTCTGTAACATCACATTTCAAAAGCTTCTAATCTCTTTCTTTCTGAGCTCGTTATTGTCCATATTTCACTTCCATACAAGGCAAGGCCCCAGATGAGTCTTCAAAAACGTCTTTCCAATTTCTATACCAATGTTCGAAGTGAGCAATTTTATTCTCTTAAGAAAGGCCTTCCTTGCTTGTGTTAGTCTATATTTTATGTCCTCCTTACTTCTGCCATCACTAGTTATTCTACTATCCAACGGAACATATTTTGATTTTTATCTTTTAATCATATAATTTGGTAATTCACTAATGCTCATTAAACAAACCTCGAAATCATTACCAGAATAATTCATGAAAAGAACGATGCAGGACATACGGAAGCTCATTCCGTGTACTCTTCCCTCATCAACATGTTGATTTTTATAATTTAGTACAGTCGAACCTCCCTTCTGCGGACACCGTCGGTTATGAGGAAAAATGTCCGTTACGAGAGGTGTCCGCTAAAACAAGTTTGTAAAAATAATCGAACATTTTAACGGCAAATAACATCCACCTTAAACAATCTAACCAACCATTGCTAGCTACAAAATTCTCAACTTTCAGATTATTTGCGATTTCTCGAGCTTTTTCTTGTAACATTGGTCCACTCACACACAGTTTCTTCACTCGAGCACACTTGAACCATTAATATACCGCAACGTTCACGTCTGAGAAAACTGACTCCCTCTTTCTTTTCACTCCTCGATTCCTATTTTCCTCCCACTCCTTTAAAATTTCAGTTCTATTCTTCACAATAGTTTTTATTTGAGTTTTCCCGCAGTTTAATTTTTCGGCAAGCTTTCTCACTGAAAGTCCCTTGTCACATTCTAGTGTATAATTACATTTCTTCTTGTCTCGAGATCTAAACACGATCGTCCCTTGTTATTCATATTTAACAGACAACTGAAATGCTACGGTATTTCTGTCTCACTAATTAGCGCCTGTACTGTCTTTTCCTTCTCAAGTTGACTACCTGTGCTCGACCTTATCAGCGAAAATCCGAGTTATGAATAGAATGATGCAAGAAGGGAAGAAAATCCCCAGGTAACTTGTGAGTACCTCTGGGAACATTTCTGGGCAATTAGAATTCTCGGAATATGCCTATACACCACTAGGTAGAACTGCATTCCGATGTACGTACCTCGAAATAATATAAACATTCAAAAAGGATTTCCTTATGAGTGAAGAATGGTTTTAAAAGAAAGATGACATGTGGACCGGCGTAATAAATTGTCCTGCAACATGTAAAGTGTCCGCTTAAGTCAAGTGGACGGGACAAATGGCGCTGTCCGCTGCCCGGAGTTCAAGGTGTCCGCTTAAATGAGGCCAATTTAGCACTTGTCTTATGTAAAATAAAACCGGTTCCGAGGAAAATTATCCGTATAGGGAGATGTCCGCTGAATAAGGGTGTCCGTTAGGGCAGGTTCGACTGTACAATAACTGACTCACTCTCAAGCTATGTGGACAGAGATGGTAGATGATTAAGTGAAAGAGCTATCTGAAAATAATATTCAGTGTTTTTAATATTTTTCTTGACATTTTTAAGGAAAAATGCGCAATTTATATTATGTACTTACTGTTAACTGAAGATCTGTGCACTCATACATTACCGTTAAACACATGACACTCGGTTCGAAAACATTTTGAAATAACTTTTTAATACGGCTATGATATTTTGAATTTACTTTGTGAATGGAATGAACCACGGTAGCTAAAAAGAGACGGTAGGTGTCCGGCGCAGCCGGCCAGGAGCTTCTGACGTCAGCGGACTCTAGTCTGCCAGGCGCTGTAATTTAATGAAAATCAAAGTGTCGAGCGCCTCGCTTATCTTTCTTATAACAAATACGTTTATGCTGTATATAATATTTTCACATGAAAACCACTAAGATATTGCATAAAACTATTCATTTTATTATTTTGTTTGTGTGCTTTCGTAAATATACTTTGAAATCCAGAATAGACCTTTTGCTAATATATTTAAAAATCATTTTTATATATTTCAATATACCAGAAATGTTAGTATTTACAGCTCCCAATGACTTGAAATAATTTGAAATAAGTATCCTATACAGGTATAGATTAAATAAATCAAAGCTTAACAATCAAGAAATAATGTTAACCGATAAAATCTAAATAAAATACACAAGATTAAATACTGCATGTTGTTACTTTTCCTGAAAATAGTAAGTACTGTACTAACATTATTGCTTTGTTATTACTAAGAGAAATTATTATTATTATTATTATTATTATTATTATTATTATTATTATTATTATTATTAATTATTGTATAATAATAATATTATTATTATTAATTATTGTATAATAATAATAATAATAATAATAATAATAATAATAATAATAATAATAATAATAATAATAATAATAATAATGAATATCCGGTACAGTCTGAAGTGCTATTTCCCAAAAGTATTAGGGCTGTAGTATATATACGTACATACATTATCAATATAGACCGTTATGCCTTTCAGCGTCCAGTCTGCAAATCTCTGTGAATTTACTAAACGTCGCCACAATCCTCTATTTGCAAATAGTTCTGTGGCCTCATTTAGTTCTATACCTCTTATCTTTAAATCGTTAGAAATCGTTAGAATCGTTAGTCTAAGCATCGTCGTCTTTGTATCCCTCTACTTTTCTTACCCTCTATAACAGAGCCCAGAGTCCATTATTCTCCTAGGTAAACTATTCTTCTCCATTCGCCTCACATAACCCCGCCACCGAAGCCGGTTTATGCGTACAGCTTCATCCATCGAGTTCATTCCTAACTTTGCCTCCTGCCATTGTTCTCACCTGTTTGTACCAGCAATCATTCTCGCTACTTTCATGCCCTTAAAATTATCTACCTGTTCCAGCTTTGTATCACCAATCAGACATTCAATTCTGTTGAATTTCTTACCTACTGACATCAATTTAGCCTTCGAAAGGCTCATTTTCATACCATACTCATTGCACATATTTCCAAGTTGCAAGATATTAGACAGCATGCTTTCGGCACAATCTGCTATTAAAAGCAAATCGTCAGCAGACTGCTTACTACAATTCCTCATAGTTTTTAAAAAGTTCCTCCAATTTATTTATTTACGCTGTTTATTTTGGTTTGGGCTCTTTTTAAATCGTCTGTGTCGGTGCGACGTAAAACAAATTGTTAAAAAAATAACATTTATTAATTTGTCCTTACTGAGAAAGGTCATAAAGCTCACTTGATTTCTCTACAGATTTGCTAATTAGCGATTCTACAAACTTTTTACAGTTGCGCCTTTCGGTGCGTGTGTTTCTCTCTGAATTGTCTATTGATGCAGAAAACGTGGTAATGTTTTTGGAAGGAACTGTTTTTTTTTTCCCACAAGCACTTAGGGGAAAGGTCTAACGGTTCAGATTGTAAATCTCTTTCAAAATCCGCACGGCATTTTACAGCACAAACAGGACATACTGTATTATAACAGTTTGTATAATACTAATAAATAATAATATAATATCATAAATAAAATATATAAATAAAATTACTCAAAAACTGAATAAAATACTTGAAGTAAATTAAATTAATAAACATAGTTAATCGAAATGTCCGTAGTATGGGCGCCAGAGTTCACCAGAATGGATCCCTCGAATTTAGATAGAGCATGATAATTCTTTATAACCCAGGGCGTGTACATCATGCTGCGTACTGGTACATCTGCTTCAGGCCTTACCTAACCTTCTGAAAACGACTAAATAGGTAGGAACTGCACCTAGGTTCATCAATAACTCCACTGATTCTAAAATATCTGTGTTCTCAATAAAATCCGTGCATGAGCACCTCATCAACACACCAAAATACACTTATAATACACAAACAAAAGATTGCTGGAAGACATAATACACAAACAAAAGATTGCTGGAAGACTCCATATTTACAACAACAATGAAAACAGTGGGAAAACGAAAGCGAGAACTAACCACCATTTGTAGTTAGTTCGTTGAACAACGTACATATACTGTATGTATATAAGAACTCTTCACTGTCTCTGTATCAACACGACTTGCCGATTCTCATAATCGGCACTTATAACACCACATAGATACTGTACCTCGTAATACTGTGTTCACAGACTTTAACGCTTGTTGTAAAGATATATACATTTGAGCAACACACGCTTGTCGATTCTGAACATAAATTATGGAAAGTCTGAGATAGCTTTCACCAATATATAATGCCAAGTCGCCACAAGTGCTACAATACTAAGTTGTATGTCAGTCACTTTTCACAAACATCAAATACTACGTTCCACAAACGTTTGAAGTCCAGTGCAGTATATAGCATCAACGTGACTCCAGCACCGCATATCCAGTTTCACTCCCGTATCGTGTTAGTACCACTTTCTTCCCTACAGTGTGTCAGCACTCCTTCTTTCCCGTACAATGTGTGTGGTCTCCTTCCTTCTCGTACATTGTGTTCGCACTACTTCATTCCGTATAGTGTCAGCACTCCTTCTTTCCGTACCGAGTGTATGGTTCTCGCCATTTGATCAACTTTAATAGACATCAGCATTCCCCTTCCTCTAACATGATACGCCTAGATTGATCCTGGCCAGTCAATCATGAGTGTATTCTCTAGTCAAGACCATGCCGTGAATCTCTTCCAGTGTCCCAAGGCAATAACACACTCTAGGGTGTTTCACATGAGTCATAGAACTCTCCGAGTACAACAGGCACATCTCATCAAACACTGTGATGTCCGCATGAGTTATACAAATTACCAGAGTTATTAAAGCAATGTTTTCCCAGCCGTACAAAACAAATTACTCATACTACATATGTGGAGATCTCCCAACTTACAAATATAAATGACAAAATATACAAATAAAATACTGACGATGATAATAATAATAATAATAATAATAATAATAATAATAATAATAATAATAATAAATCGCTGCTTGCTTGTTGTTTTAAGGGGCCCAACATCGAAGGTCATCGGCCCACTAATAAATCGAATACTGACAATAATATCTCTCACTTCTACATATAGTGCGAGAGTGTGATATATGTACTATCGCAGTATACACTTTCACTTCATTCACGAACGATGTGCACAAGTTCACGACTTTCAAAACATTCGCAAGCCTCGAAAGTAATTAAATAATTAAATGAACAATGTGCAGACCGCAGACGAACAGCAATGCACCGAACTTCAGAGCTTAGAATGAAAATACCGACACCAAAGTGTAATAGACTGATATTAATGCGCCAAACAATGCGTAGTATAATGGGAGGTACAGTCCAGTGACGTCACGACCACGGCAGTCTACTGCGCATCCGTCTCGTAAAACCTACCGTCTCTCTTCTAGCTACCGTGGAATGAACCGCTTTATATGTATGTATGTATGTATGTATGTATGTATGTATGTATTTTAATTTAATTTTAATTTCGTGTGGCTATTTCTAGCCGAGTGCAGCCCTTGTAAGGCAGACCCTCCGATGAGGGTGGGCGGCATCTGCCATTTGTAGGTAACTGCGTGTTATTGTGGTGGAGGATAGTGTTATGTGTGGTGTGTGAGTTGCAGGGATGTTGGGGACAGCACAAACACCCAGCCCCCGGGCCATTGGAATTAACCAGTGGAGGTTAAAATTCCCGACCCGGCCGGGAATCGAACCCGAGACCCTCTGAACCGAAGGCCAGTACGCTGACCATTCGGCCATGTATGTATGTATGTATGTATGTATGTATGTATGTATGTATGTCCAACCCTTGTTCCGTTTCTCTACGGGGTCGGATATGAGGTGAGATTAAACTTCGTGGTGAATGTTTAAGACCGGATGCCCTTCCTGACGTTCACCTCATCAGAGGAGAAATAAACCATACTGAATCTGAAATAAAAATAACCCTTGTAACATATACCGTATACATTGATTGAAAATTGTATAATAATGTATTTCACTCTATAAAAAGCAATCACTACGTACTGTGTTAGTAAAGGAAAGGAACAAACAAGTGTGAAATCGTTATATTTATTTGTTCCTATTTTCTATGTATATTATTATATAGGCCGACTAAAGCTGTTATTTGTGTACTTGTTAAACATACTTTTAAGGTGATAAGAAATTAAGTGCTTAATATACAATGCATTTTGTACTAAAACATACAACCAGATACTTCAGGCAATTTATGATCCCCCTGTAAACATTTCTCATAGCTGACGCAAGATTCTTTAATTATAGATATTTTTCTATTTTTCTCAGAACTTGTTTTCTGTGACTCATGTGGTTTAAATGACCGAGTTTTCTCACTGAAGAACACACTGCATCATCTTAACGATACATCCTGGGACCGAACGAGTTGGCCGTGCAGTTTGGGTTGCGTAGCTGAGGCCTTGCATTCGGGAGATGGTGAGTTCGAGTACCACCGTCGGCAGCCCTGAAGATGGTTTTCCGCGGTTTCGCATTTTCACACCACCGAGCTCGATAGCTGCAGTCGCTTAAGTGCGGCCAGTATCCAGTATTCGGGAGAAAGTTGGTTCGAACCCCACTGTCGGCAGCCCTGAAAATGGTTTTCCGTGGTTTCCCATTTTCACACCAGGCAAATGCTGGGGCTGTACCTTAATTAAGGCCACGGCCGCTTTCTTCCCACTCGTAGCCCTTCCCTGTCCCATCGTCGCCATAAGACCTATCTGTGTCCGTGCGACGTAAAGCAACTAGCAACCATTTTCACACCAGGCTGTACCTTAATTAAGGCCACGGACGCTACCATCCCAATCTTATCATTTTCCCTCATTCCGTCACCAAAAATCTTCTATGTGTTAGTGCGACGTTAACAAAAACTATCTACGAGTAATACATAATCGAGAACCTTGGAGTGAGGATTTGAAGATTTGGTACATACGGTATGATCAGATGCAAAACTGTCACATATTAATACCCCCGTCGTAACTCTTATCTTTAATTTCAGAGTGCATTTCTAACGATATGTATATCCCTGTAGGAGAGCGCCAAACTAGGCGAAGTGCTTATTGCTTTATCATTCTTTCTTGATAGCGAGGTGACGTATGATGAAACAATACCTGTATCTTTAGAGATAAGTTGAGTACCTTTGGTATGCTTGCATTCGTCGAGTTATCACATCAATGTCGCCTTGTAAGAATTACAGGAATGTTGTACAAACACGCTGAGAATGATTTAAACTTTTCAAACCAACACAATTTCTAAGAACAATGACTTTTATGAACCTAGAAAATAGTCTTTGGTGAACAGTGAAACACATTTTTACCGCCAACTTGATTTGAAATGATATATTTACATGGTTTACATTCCAGCTATACTTTCCATCCCTTTCGAAGTAAAGGAATACTATCCACACTAAACTAGCCGAAATTTCTATATCCTTATCGGGTGCTCTGAGTGAGGAAAACATCAGTTCCGAAGAATTCCGCCTTTTATACACTCTTGGCAATCAGGAATCTTGAGCCTGCCAAAATGACTGCCACGATGAATCAGTGGTAGGGTAGCTGACTCATGATCGCGAGTTCGTGGCTGAGGTAGACGAATTTTGGAAGGTGGTTAAAGAGCTCTACTGGCTCACTCATTGACAAAATTAAAGTAAGTCAGACGTAGGAACCGTCTAGTAGAATTCCGCTTTCGTTGAAAGATAGCAGCACAATCGGAATGTCGAAATTGGTAGGCAGGCCGACCAGATGACACTACTTCAGAAGGTCTTCAACTCCTCTCGTATGGCTAAACGATTGTTATTAATTTTTAATGCTTTCCAACTCGTTCTGGTTCCTTGGCTGAATGGTCAGCGTCGAGGCCTTCGGTTCAGAGAGTCCCAGGTTCGAATCCCGGCCGGGTAGGAGATTTCAGCCGTGCTTTGGTTAATATTCGTATTTGTCTCAACACACACCTACGCAGCACATTACACTACAGTACCAACCACCACAGAAATATGTATCAGGGAATACATCTCACTACATAATGCTGGCGTCAGGAAAGGCATCTGCATGTGAGACACAGTTCGCACCCTCGGTCCCACGAGGGTTTGTGGAAGAAGAAGAAGAAGAAGACGAAGAAGAAGAAGAAGAAGAAGAAGAAGAAGAAGAAGAAGAAGAAGAAGATGATGATGATTATGATGATGATGATGATGATGATGACGTCCCAACCAGGTGCCTTCCAGATAAAGCGTTACAATCTCTACTCAGAGACACGGTCCAGCAAAACTATCAGATGGAACGACAATTGAATTGGAACGTAGAAGTTGGTGCACAGATGCCTTGGTGGTAGGCCTACTACGTCAGAAAGTCTGAAATCCAGTAGGTGAGGGCATATTATTATTATTATTATTATTATTATTATTATTATTATTATTATTATTATTATTATTATTATTATTATTATTATTATTATTATTATTATTTATGATAGACTAGATGAGTACTTTTAAAGCGAGACAAGTAATCTTAAAAAACTGCCTTAATGTTGTTTCGTTATCGATGTCGCGCACCGATGTGCTGATAATTAATTTATCTGTAAATTGTTACCTATCGATCAGGCTTTTTTTTTATGAATGCAATACTTCGCACATCCTGTTACGTTTCTGAGCCCTACTTGAAGATAATTTGTTAGTCTGGATGCTTGGCTGAATGGTCAGCGTACAGGCTTTCTGTTCAGAAGAACCTGGGTTCGATTCCCGACCGGTTTGGGATTTTAACTGCGTATGGTTAATTCATCTGGCTCGTGGACTGGGTGTTTATGTTTGTAGTAATACACTCCTCTTCATAAACACACAACACACCATCCTAACAGCTACATCATCCACACAGGGTTGTCGTCGAATTCATAACAAGTGCTAACACCAATAATGGGATAAAGATCAAAAATAAGAATTTGTTACAAGTTCGGTGCCAACCTCATCTGCAATTAGTCTTTGTCCAGACACATCCAATAGTTCACTCTGTCACAAGGCTCGTAACACTTTCATATGAGTAGATTTTGATTGGTACATGATGTTTGGATTATTGAATCTTTAACGTCTTTATCGTAAGCCCAAAGACGAAAACGAATAGTACCTCGATTCCTAGAAGAATGAGAATGCTCCGAGTGAAGCATCATTGTAGCAAAGATGGAAATAAAGAATTTCTTAGAAAGGGCAAAAACCTCTTCGAAATGAGGTCGGCCATGTAAACTTAGAGGAGGACACTGACGTAAGTGAAAGCGATACCAGACTCGTGGTCGCGCGGAAATACGCGGCATTACGCAGGAACGTCGCCAGGAATATTATTGAGGAGGGGGGAACTCGTCATGATTCCAAACACATTTATTTATTAGACTAAACTATACAGTAACCGGGCTGAGTGGCTCAGACGGTTTAGGCGCTGGCCTTCTGATACTACTTGGAAGGTTCGATCCTGGTTCAGTGGTATTTGAAGCTGTTCAAATACGTCAGCCTCGTGTCGGTAGATTTGCTGGCACGTAAAAGAACTCATGCGGGACTAAATTCCGGCACCTCGGCGTCTCCGAAAACCGTAAAAGTAGTTAGTGGGACGTAAAGCAAATGACATTATTAAACTGTACAGTATACGAATTAATTAATGCTATTTATATTTTATAGTCTCCATGCAACTGCAGGTTGACATAGACAAAGAGTACCAAAAATTAATGAGGCCATTAGGCATTCCAGAGGGACAGCTGCTCCCTTTCGTCCATCCACTGTTGACCCCCATGCATTCACGGCTCCTTGACATATAAAGAAAGATACAATTTGTAGCTCAGGGAGCATAACATTCTTCTTTCTTGGCCTCAGATATTTTGATATGACGCCATCTAGGCTGCTTGTGTGTCAATTTTGACGTTCCAGTTTACTCTGCTACGAGAAAAAGCGGTATTTTAATTTAGTCGGGCTAACACCAAATGTGTCACCGGGGATCTTTTACATGACAATATTGTACATGTAGTGCAAATGGACATCTTTTCCGCCCTTGAAAAATCCGTCTCTCTCTCTCTCTCTCTCTCTCTCTGTACCAGGTTCGTGCCCCTGATTTTGGGATTCGGTGGCCGGCACTGGTCCTTATTTAACGAGGTATTGACCCTTCAGATGTAGATACCTGTTGGAAATTCGCGTGTATGTAACCGTAGTATAGAGTGAGCTTCCCCGATTTCCACGCGAGCGTCTTTGGTTCGAGGCGCCTCAGAGACTAATCTTTATTCTTTTTCTTCTCCCTTTTCCGTTCTCTTTTATCTGTACGGAAGTAGGGAGAAAATTCCAAATTAACATATGACTTAGGATGATAGTAAACGTTTTTTGGGGTGAAGCATTCGGGAGATAGTGGGTTCGAGCTCCACTGTCAGCTATCCTGAAGATGGTTTTCTGTGGTTTATGATACAGTGTTTATGAAAAAGTGTTATGACACAGCTTGCATTTAATTTGCAAATATCCTAAAAATAAGTCTGCAAACATGACAAAAAGAGGTAAAAGGAAAAGCTAAAGAAAAAGAGAGAAGCAATAAGACTCTTGTGTGGAAGTCAGAGACGCTGCCTACTATACAATCTGTGTTATAGACATTCACCTGCAAATTGCCAACAGATATGCAGACTATTATAATTAAAGTAATATTTTATTTTTCCTAAGGACCAAAAGCCGGCCCCGCGGTGTATGGGTAACGTACCTGCCCCTTACCCGGAGGCCCCGTGTTCGATTCCCGGCCAGGTCAGGGATTTTTACCTGAATATGAAGGCTCGTTGGAAGTCCACTCAGCCTACGTGATTACAAATAAGAAGCCATCTGACAGTGAGATGGCGGCCCCGATCTAGAGGGCCAAGAATAACGGCCGAGGGGATTCGTCGTGCTGACCACATTACACCTCGTAATCTGCAGGCTTTCGGGCTGAGCAGCTGTCGCTTGGTAGGGCATGCACCTTCGGGGCTGTTGCACTATGCGGTTTGGTTTAGTTGTAAGGCACGAACTCTCGGATATGTATGTTTACTTTTGTCGTAGATTAACCACCCAAAGTTTGAACGAAACCAGCGGGTTCTAGGACATTTCGTACCACTTGACCGCTGATTACCTGCGAAGTGTCAGCTAATGACTTTAAAATATTTAGGAGAGGACAGTCCGTACCACGTGAGAGAGTGAGAAGTATTGCGATGTCCACTACTGGCGCAGAAGCCTCCGCACGGTGTGACCACTACTGGTTTTCCCCTTCCTTCGGGCGCAACTGATCTGATATGCACACGTGTTAATTCTTATCTCGTATTCGTCATTCGCGGAGACCTAACTACTTCCACCTTTCAGTTTCCACATGACCTTCAAGACAATATCGGCCAGTTCATCAGAATATTTTATTTTACTTGATAATTAAATAATGCAGTAGTTTATAAATATTCACAATAACAGTAATATTATCCATCCTTATGCTCACCAGGCACATTGCGCCCGAACACGCTGTATAGTATTTGTTTGCTAGTGGCTTTACGTCGCACCGACACAGATAGGTCTTATGGCGACGATGGGAGAGGAAAGGCCTAGGAGTTGGAAGGAAGCGGCCGTAGCCTTAATTAAGGTACAGCCTCAGCATTTGCCTGGCGTGGAAATGGGAAACCACGGAAAACCATCTTCAGGGGTGCCGACAGTGGGATTCGAACCCGTTATCTCCCGGATGCAAGCTCACAGCCGCGCGCCCCTGGATGTATATTTCTATGTATTGTTTTGTTGAGGATTTCTTCAAAAAATTGACTTTCTTATGGTAACATTTACGTAAGCGTAAGTGAGAAGTATAGTTTAAAAGGAAATTATTAAAACTATATACTGTAGATGTTTTCTTCAGCAAATGTTGTAAATAATTATTTTTGTTTCTGATTTCTAAAACGCGTCTGTCAGGTTCATTACGCCCGCTGGCGTGTAAATGAAATTCCAGTTTGACATCAAGTGGTACGGATTGTCCGGGCGTAAATATTTGGAGATTGCGGGAAAACCTTTGGCAGGTAGATAACGACCTAGGTGGTAAGAAATATCCTAAAAAGTCAAGTGGTACGGAATGTCCGTGGTACGAAATGTCCGGACACCAAACCAGCGATCCCATAGCTGTGGCCTCCCCTTGTGAGTTTTGAATCGTAGCCAACTTAGTAAGCAGCTTGTGACGGTGCCGATAAGTTAAGAGTTATCATTACTGTCGTCATGAGTACTAATCGTACTACTACTTCAGTGACAAATATCTATGCATGAGTTCGTTTTTTATGTTACGGGTTACCTTTCTCACTATTTTTTCTCAGTTCTGTGAGTAAAATATAATTCGTTTCATAATGTTATTTTTTACTTCCCACTAACTACTTCTGAAGGTTTTCGGAGACGCCGATGTGCCGGAATTTAGTCCCGCAGAGTTCTTTTTACGTGCCAGTAAATCTACCGACACGAGGCTGACTTATCTGAGCACCTCCAAATACCACCGGACTGAGCCAGGATCGAACCTGCCAACTCGGGGTCAGAAGGCCAGAGACTCAACCGTTCGAGCCACTCAGCCCGGCATATTGCATTTCAATGTGCTTGGCAGACTGATATGTAACGGGAAACTACATCACTTTTTATTTCCCTGGTATGTCTCTTTAGTGACCCTCAAGCTACTTATGAGAGCTAATGTACATTTGGTGAAGTTCCACCCAGCCTTTGGGCTGAGTACTCAACATACAGTACATAGCACAATCTAGGGTGCATGCGCCAGTGTACTGCACGGCGCAAGGTGCAGGAGACGACTTCACTACGTTGACCGGAATGGAACCCTCCCCCCCCACACACACACACACACACACTCCTCTTTCCCTACATCTGTCTCACCTGTTCGGCTTGTCTCCGCTTTCTTCACGTTCCCCGCTGATTCTCCCCTCACTGCAAAATGTTTATGCGCGGTGAGTGAAGACACTCTGTTGTATGGGACAATATTACCGGTGTTAAAAAACTCTTCTTTCAGTTTGGTTTGAGCATACAATTTATCTTCTCTAGCTCTTCTATTCCTAGTTCTTTGCAATTACACCGGTAATGTCTGGAACAAGGGATCGGCTGACAGCAATTCTGAGAGCGCTCTTTAAATTACAAACAGAAATACTCTCACGCAATCTAGTTTTCGTACAAGTCAAAACAAAAACAAACAAAAAAACTTTAACGTATGCATGAGGAACGAAACATAGAAATAATCGTAGCTGCTTCTCGATGCAACTTCGGAAAATCTTCCTTCGAGAAATTCTCGTAGAATTCGAACAAAACCTTTGTATTGAAAAACAGATCTTTTTGATGATAACGCAAATAATGTCTCACCGATAAACCACTGGTTTTTGTCGTCACGACTGAGAAAAAAAATACGAAAGTTCCCAGTTCGATTGAAATGGACTTTCGGAAGTCTTTCCTTTCTTCAAAACAAGTTGCTCCATTATTACGTTGTTGTCTTGCACTTATCTATTTCACTGATAAACAAGCCGTCTATCACCGAAGCTTCGTCGCTCTCAGCACACTACACCATCCGAGTCAAGCCGAGTTGAGCCGAGTCGGACCGATGCACAGTGCACGGACTTTCTGCGCCTCGATTTGCACGCGTGAGATTTTGGGCGTTTGAGAGGCCCTGATCTAATGTATGAAAAAAAAAAAAAAGTCCAGTCAAAACGGGTTGTGATAAAGAAGATCACAATTAAAATTAGGATAGGAAGCAAGCCTCTAACTCGTAATTTTCAACCGGATTACCGAACGAGTTAGCTACGCGTTTTGAGTCACGTGGCTAAAAGCTTGCACTCGAAAAATAGTAGGTTCGAACCCCACCATCGGCAGCCCTTAAGATGGTTTTCTGTGGTTTCATGCCAGGCAAATGCTGGGGCTGTACCTTCAGGCCGGGGTGGCTTCATTAAGTCTTAGCCCCGTCCTATCACCATAATATCTGTGTCGGTGCGACATAAAACAAACAACACATTATCTGATTCAAACGGGGCAAGTAACACAGTGACGTTATAGGCGAGGTCTGCAGCCCAGATGTCTCAAAAGGAGTCCCAATACAACCGTGAAACAGAGTTACGTTGCGAAATCCCCTTTTCCGGTGTCTAGGGGTCATAAAACGTCAAGATCCGCCGGAGTCCGGAGGTCGAATTTTTGCGCGAATGCTTCGTCCACTACGGTCGCCATTCGAAAGTACACAATAGAAATGGGACCAAGCAGAACGATCATTCAGACTCCCAACCTGATAAATAAGATTCTGAAGCTGCATTATCTTGCTTTCCCCTAGTTGATTTGGGATGAAAATTGGGAATTAGAGGGTGATTTCTATCTATCTATCTATCTATCTATCTATCTATCTATCTATCTATCTATCTATCTATCTATCTATCTATCTATCTTCGTAGCCCTTTTCCCTATGTTTTGCGGTCTTGATTGTGTGTGTGTGTGTGTGTGTGTGTGTGTGTGTGCGCCTTTTTGGCGGCGGAGATTCGGTCCAGTTTTACGGCTGGTTGCCCTTCCAAACGCCAACCTTATTTCACTATTGCATCTTTCTCTGGTGGTTCGTAGTGTAGTGCGTTGTGTGTAGGTGAAGAGATGTTTATTAAGGCGAACAGAAATATCCAATATTTGAGCTAGAACAACTAACGATACGTAGTTAAAATCTCTCCCACCGGCCTCACGGTGTTAGGGGTAGCGTGCCTGCCTTTTGCCTGGAGGCCCCGGGTTTGATTCGCGGCTAGATTTTTACCTGGATCTGAGGACTGGTTCGAGGTCCATTCAGCGTACGTGATTACAATTGAGGAGCCATCTGACGGTGAGATGGTGGCCTCGATCTAGAAACCCAAAGAATACCAGCCGAGAGGATTCGTCGTGCTGACCACACGACACCTCGTAATCTGCAGATCTTCGGGCTGAGCAGCGGTCGCTTGGTAGGCCATGGCCCTTTAAATAATCGAATTAATGTTTATACTTTTCTTTCAGAAAAATATGTTCAAAAGAAATTAAAAGTCCTAAAAGATGCGTATGTGAGATAATGGACAACGCAAACAGGGAAAAGCGGAAGTGGTGTGAACAAAATACGAACTTATGTGTACCATCTTCAAACGTCTTTTCTTCTACACGATTAGAAACCCGACAAGAAGTAATTTAAGTAATTCGTTTTTCTTCTATAAAAAAAAGGAACAGCAAAGTTCCATCGAAAACTAATAAGCATTTTCCAGTTTAATAGTTTAGCACCCCATTTTACCTGTTACATTTGTTGAATGAGAGGAATTATTCTGTTAACCATAACGTAATACCCATTTGTTTCAGGACTACTGGAAACATGGAAATAGTTTCGGAACAAGAAAACCACTCAGAACGAATTGAACCACTTCCGACCATTGTTCTCACTGAAGCACTTCCGCCAGTGAGGAAAAAGAAAAAGTCTTCAGTCCTGGTCTAGGATGCAAGCTTATGGTGACTTCATCAGAAAAGAGCGCACGCTTGCACTGTTCCTGATGCCGAAGGCTATACGTTGTTACCAACCCCACATAAACTGTTCTACGGTGTAGTTTCATAGGAGCTTTTGGCACAGGCCTCCTCGACATCAGTCCTCCAACGTTTAGTTGACATCTCGCCATTCACTCAGGTGGCATAATGAAAATTCTAGCTGAACGAGGTAGGCCTACAGCGTGTTGAAAGCAAGAATTGCCTATCCTCCCTGTGAGTTGTTTAGCGTGATCGTCTCGTACTCGATCCGCAACCGTTTGTGTTTCTCTGAACGTTTTTCAAACTCTGGTTACATAACTCTGACTCCTCACGAGTATTCTGTAAGAAAGAATTCAGCTTCCGGACTAAACTATCTTTACACCGGTCTGTTTTCAGACCATCTTTGCTTTACGGGAGTGAAAGCTGGGTGGAGTCAGGATATCTTATTCATAAGTTAGAAGTAACAGACATGAAAGTAGCGAGAATGTGAGAGGGTTCACTGGTACAAACGGTACTCGGAATGAGCAAATGAAGGCTAAGTTAAGAATGAACTCGATTGATGAAGCTGCATGCATACATCGTCTTCGGTTGTGGGATCATGTGAGGCTAATGGAGAAGGATAGGTTACCTAGGAGATCAATGGACTCGGTCTTGGAGGGTAAGAGAAGTAGAGGGAGACCAAGGCAACGTAAACCTATGCTATTCCTCACATAGGTGCACTAATCAGGATGAAATGATGATGAAGACAACACATACGCACAGCCCCCGTCCCAGAGAAATTAACCAATGATGGTTAAAATTCCCGACCCTGCTGGGAATCGAACCCGGGACGCATGTGACCTAAGGCCAGAACGCTAACCATTTAGCCATGGAGCCGGACACATAATGGGTACTAATCATAGGCATCGCAAACCCACGGTGTCGCTCATGTAGTGGTACTAATCACAGGCAACGCCCAGACCCGTGGCGTTTCTCACATAATTGTACTAATTACAGGCAACATAAGCCCGTGGTGTTCCGCATGTAGTGGTACTAATCACGGGTACTACAGTACCCCATCCTGATTCACACTCTATTGCTACTAATCACTAGGGCCCGGATTTAAAAAAAATGTCTGTGCAAATGCATATTTTGAACGTAAGTACATATACAGATATATTTTTCACCTATGTTGTGATCGATTATCCAAGATTTCTGAACGAAATGAAAAATCTAATGAACTTTAAAATGTTGTACATCCACTGGCAAGTGGCAACACGAGAAGCCTTTCCCGATCAAGGAAAATGCTTTCAGTGTCGCAATACAAGCAGGTAGGCGGATAATGACCCAGCTATTTCCACCGGAACCTGTTCTCACAAGATGGGGAACTTGGTTATCCGCAGTATTATTCTACCAGGAGAAATTTAATCAAGTAAAAGATGTAGTTAAAAGTATTGATGATAGTCATACTGCGCGTGTTTGTGAAGCAAAGTGCGCATTTTAATTTGAAACTGTATATAAAGAAATGAGTTTCGTCCATGTGCATTATTCGTGACTTTAGATGGTGATTAAGGACCTAGAAACTCGCGGTGCACCCCTGCATGAAACCCGTCAGTTAATTCAAAACACCATTGTGTCTCTGGTGAAACTGGAGAAAAAGTTAAAAGGAAACTCAGTGCGGTGTTGGACTCAAACCCAGGACTGAAGAAGTTAAGCAACTACATAAGTAGAATCAGACAGTCTTTGACAGAATAATTTTCCGAGCAGTCAGTGCCTGTGTACAAGTGTTACCTAGTTACGTCCGTCGACGTAGAACGATCATTTTCAACGTATAAATTAATTCTGTCCGACAACAGAAAGTCACTGACCCCTGAAAACATTTAAAAACAGTTGATAACCTACTGGAATACATCATTTTGCAAGTAATTAAACTGTTTATCAATTTAACACTGAGTTAAAATTAAATAATGCGTTTGTAAGTGTATTTTGTTTTTAGTGCATATTTTCGTGCATATTTTCAACATTTTAGTGCATATGTGCATGCATATTTTTGGAGTTTTTAGTGCATATGAATCCGAGCCCTACTAATCACAAACCTATTGTGTACCTAACATAGTGGTATTCACGCAAGTACAGGTGACCCATAGTGTTTCCCGCGTGATGGTACTAATTACAAGTAGTCACATGGTTCTACTTCGATTATCCCTCCCCCCCATTTAGTCACCTCTTACGACAGGCAGGGGATACCATGGGTGTATTCTTCGTCTGCATCCCCCATCCACAGGGGGATGTGTGTTTGGTCCGCGAGAGCTATTTTATTTCACTTAAGTCCGCCGGCAAGCCGGTTAGGACCCCCCTCCCCACCCACTATCCTCCACCTGGGACGCGCCACTGAGAACATATTTATTACTAACAACTAACAGGGTGTGGGGTAATAAGCTTACTTTTGACAACATACCATACAAGTTCTGGGAAAAGGAGATTGGCGTTCGGTTTCCCCATTAATTTTGAGGTTAAGATATTTTACTGTCATTGAAATGAAACTATGAATTCGTTTGATAGAACAATATATATTCTTTAAATAATATATCAAAAAATAGTGAGTCTTGTTGCGATAAAACAGATGAGAATATGAAATTATGACATTGCAACTGAAAGAAACTAGGCATGAATTTGAATTCTTCTTGACCGGACATTTAACAATTTATACGAAATATTTCCCTCACTGATTCACTTGACTGTACCTTTAACACTTTGAGTGTAATTACGACGTAATCCATTGCTCTGGTGTTTACTGTAGATGTGTCACGCCTAACGTGGTGATACATCCTTGAGACTGCTTCTTCTCCATATCATCTGACTTCTTTGTAAGTCAATATGGTATGACCTCTTGGCAGGTCCAGGGTTGCCCTCTCTGACTCCTTGGTAAGCCTTGCGTCCGCGTCTTCCACTAAGTGACGGACCAACCATTTGGTCTCACTCTCTCAATGACCAATAATGGCTCACTGAGTCTTCACCATCTCTCGTTCACACTGGTTGACGGACCAACTAAGGCCTCTTGATCTAGTAGACTACTTCACTGTACTGTATCCGTATAAGTAATGACTGACGCTACAATATGGAGCTACCTTATATAGACGTTGGTTGACACAACTACGTAATCTCCAGAAATAACAATGACATACTCCCACCTACGCGACAGATATTACATCCAATGGTGAAATAGCCCTGAGGCTGACTCGCTGAGCGCATATTCTAAATAAATAAGATGACGTAGCCAAGGCGCGGCGATGACTTGGCAGAATCGCCAACAATATTGCACAATGCACTAACGTCACACCCAATCTCTGATATATACAACAATTCTCACTGTACAGGTGTTTAATGATAATCTACACATACGTATATATGCATACATCTAAGTACAATCTTGCAAGCAACAGGCAATTGTAAAATTGAATAAAACGGATAATTACAATAATAGTAAAAATATCACAGATAAAACAATAATACTGACATAATAATAATAATAATAATAATAATAATAATAATACAGATAAAATCATACAATAATAAAAATACAGATATCTTGTAACGGGATTTGAACCGTTACAATTCGCCTCCCTCATAAATAAATCGAAGAACAAAGAATCGATTGATTTATGAACAAAATTATATATATAACACTGACACAGATAAACACTTTAAATAAGTATACAACAATAATTTTCTTTTTCAGCATCCATACATATTATGATACATCACATATATGAGAATTTTTCTCGCACATTGCCATCGTAGATAACTGTTCAGTGTCCCATTCTCTTTTTCTCTCATACAAATCACAAGCGTACAGCACTCAATTTAACACATACAAATAATTTTAAATGATTATACTACATTCTTCTTTTTTTTAACATATCAAAACATTTTGTGAAAATTCACTTATATGAGAACTGTTCTCGCATATTGTTATCGCAGATAACTGTCCAATGTCCTGTTCTCCGTTTTTTTTGTCACACAGTACATGACAATGTAGCACTTATTCTTCCAATACACCAATACGACACTTGGTTCACACGCAAATCGCAGATGTTAGTTTTATTTTGCCAGTTTCTTACAAAAATTAATCATCTTATTATTATCTCAACAAATCTCACGTGAAGTACTTCTTTACATATATAATACTACAAATACCGACAATATCCCCTTCCTGATCTTTTAAGGAATATGCACACTTCCCGATACGGTTCACAATAGTGAAATACCCCTGATACAAAATAATAACTTCAACATATTTCCCGCCTCTGCAGATGATGAAAATGGAACTCTGAGTAGCACTCTGTCACTCAAACTGAATCAATTTTGCCCTTGTTAACTTACATATCTCAATAGATCACATCCTCCTTGGCAACAATAATTAAATAATCAATACTATGGCTACAAGATGGTTCAATTATTCCGTAATCCAGCATAATGTTTATCTGTTCTTAGACGTCACTAGCATTTTTAAGTTGAATGAGGTACTTACCTCCCACAAACGATGAATGGTCATGTACTACAAATTTATGTTCATATACGTGTTCTTCCTCACTTACCACTAAATACCTCTCGATGCTTACCTAACATCGAACACAATTACTCCTCCTATAATTCACTCAAATTACCTCACGTCACTGCCTCATACCGACTATCCCTCGGATACTGGTCGTACAGGCACGTAACACACCCAACAAAACATTTCCTCTCACTAGGAACAACTTCACTTACCTCTCATATCTTTCAAAGAACACACGTCACCGACACACTTACCTCAGACCATCATAATTAACACGTACTTCTTTGCTAGTTTCCTCCCAGAACAAACACCCACTACCTAAATTAAAGTCTACTCTACTTCCATGATTTGCAACCAAGTCAGCTCCTCAAACAACTGAATACACAAGTTTTGGTACAACAAGGCGTGGCTGAAACTTACAATTATCTTAAATTGACTGGTACCGCTATCTTATTTACTCACTGTGACTTACCCAACGGCTGTTATAAAATAGTACTTTCTTCACATCACAATTTCCATCATTGGAGTTACTACCTCACTACTTACATCACATTCTCGGCATTACAAGTACTTACATCATTTAACAGAACACTTCTTACGTCTAACTTACTACTACCATTAATTCATTATCTACGGCTACGTCACTACTTAAATATCGCACTTAACATTACTTAGGTCACAATCACACTATACTCTTAAATCTACTTTCACTACATAACTACTTATACTACATACCTGTACAACTTCTACCTTCGGACTGTTCACTTAATTTACCCGATTCCCTGTGAATCTGAAATACTCTGACTCGGTAACGACACTTTGATAACCTTCATATTCGGCTTATCATAATCCCTCTGATAACTCAAATCCGTACGCCTCCCATCTTCCGATTCTCTCTGATTACTCCTCTGACCTTCTCTCTCATAACTCAGATACATACGCCTCCCATCTTCCGATTCTCTCTGATTACTCTTCTGACCTTCTCTCTCATAACTCAAATACATACGCCTCCCATCTTCCGATTCTCTCTGATTACTCTTCTGACCTTCTCTCTCATAACTCAAATACATACGCCTCCCATCTTCCGATTCTCTCTGATTACTCTTCTGATCCTCTCTCTCACAACTCAAATCCATACGCCTCCCATCTTCCGATTCTCTCTCGTTACTCTTCTGACCACTATCACCATCAACACAACTATTAATCCTCTGCGGATCATGATCACCCCCTCTCCTCTGATATACGGCTAACATTTTCCCCCTTCTCTCTACTATACTACTTTCCCCAGCTATCATGCGCTCTCTCTCTCGCGCGCGCCCTTCCACACATTCCTTCCAAAGCCTGTCAATGAACTCTTTAATCTCTCCTAAATTAGACATATTATTCCAGTATACTCGAAACCATATTCTACTTTCACCGACAAAAACATTAGACAAAATCTCCAACACATATTCCCATTCAATAATATTATTCCTCAACTTACTTGCAAATCTTTTCTCAACTACTTTTACAAATTCTACAGAACTGAACTGTTCTCCAGAAAACTTGGTTAAATCACGATCCCTACTGAACAAACCACTCGCTATTACCACTTCTCTCGCCATCTCACCTGTACCTTCTTGCCGTATCACTTCCTGGCAACTCAAAATTTCTTCTTCTTCTGCTTCCGCTGCTCTCTCAGAATTCTCTTCCACTATTCTCACGTCTTCCTGCAATTCTTCCTCTCTCTCTCTCACCTGCTGTGATAGCATTTCCTGTTCGTTCCGTAGTTCAGTGACCTCCACAAGTTTGCTTTCAATTTGCTCATTTCTACTAATCTGTTCCCTCGTATCTTTCCCAACTGCATTGTAACTCTTGTCCAATCTTTTCTCGACTACGTCATGAATTTCTTCCCGATTACTCGAACTTTTGTCACTTAATTCTACGACATTCTCTGTACATATTTCTTTGACATGCTCAATTTGAATATGAAGACTGCTCCGATTCAACTTCATTTCATCATTTTCGACACACTCTTCATTTGACTTACGTTCTAACTTACATGTTTGCCCTGTTACCTCTAGTATCTTAGAATCTATATTACTAATGATCGCATTACAATTTTCGTTATTACTGCTAATTAATTCTTCCATCTGTTTCTTATTATTTTCATTACTAATACTACTAAAAAATTCTTTCATCTCTTTCATCTCTTTCTTATTTTCATTACTGAGCTCGGTTAATCTGGCCATCAACCAATTAAAAAAACCTTGGTTTATTCCCCCCGCGATTTCCTTTTGAGTTTCAGTGTGTTTCTCAATTTCTGCACTTTCCTGAATTAATTCAGAAGGTTCCATCGTATTCACCTGCTCCCTACTCTGAATTTCACCTTGGATGTCCGCAGAAGCAATGACCTCGTCGTCACATGACTTGTTATTGTCTTCCTTGTCCATCTTTGGTTCACTAGTGATAGTACGCGATCTCAAATTAATTTCCCTCTTCAAATCCCTTGACATATCCCCAAAATACAAATATATATCACAAAATTACACTCCTGAAATTTACCGGTAATAATTCCGTTGGCTTAAATGTGCATACTCTTCCCAAATGAACCTATGATATGCTGTCATTTAGAACAAATTCTGAATTTATTCGAGTCCCACGTTGCGTCGACACATTGAGAACATATTTATTACTAACAACTAACAGGGTGTGGGGTAATAAGCTTACTTTTGACAACATACCATACAAGTTCTGGGAAAAGGAGATTGGCGTTCGGTTTCCCCATTAATTTTGAGGTTAAGATATTTTACTGTCATTGAAATGAAACTATGAATTCGTTTGATAGAACAATATATATTCTTTAAATAATATATCAAAAAATAGTGAGTCTTGTTGCGATAAAACAGATGAGAATATGAAATTATGACATTGCAACTGAAAGAAACTAGGCATGAATTTGAATTCTTCTTGACCGGACATTTAACAATTTATACGAAATATTTCCCTCACTGATTCACTTGACTGTACCTTTAACACTTTGAGTGTAATTACGACGTAATCCATTGCTCTGGTGTTTACTGTAGATGTGTCACGCCTAACGTGGTGATACATCCTTGAGACTGCTTCTTCTCCATATCATCTGACTTCTTTGTAAGTCAATATGGTATGACCTCTTGGCAGGTCCAGGGTTGCCCTCTCTGACTCCTTGGTAAGCCTTGCGTCCGCGTCTTCCACTAAGTGACGGACCAACCATTTGGTCTCACTCTCTCAATGACCAATAATGGCTCACTGAGTCTTCACCATCTCTCGTTCACACTGGTTGACGGACCAACTAAGGCCTCTTGATCTAGTAGACTACTTCACTGTACTGCATCCGTATAAGTAATGACTGACGCTACAATGTGGAGCTACCTTATATAGACGTTGGTTGACACAACTACGTAATCTCCAGAAATAACAATGACATACTCCCACCTACGCGACAGATATTACATCCAGTGGTGAAATAGCCCTGAGGCTGACTCGCTGAGCGCATATTCTAAATAAATAAGATGACGTAGCCAAGGCGCGGCGATGACTTGGCAGAATCGCCAACAATATTGCACAATGCACCAACGTCACACCCAATCTCTGATATATACAACAATTCTCACTGTACAGGTGTTTAATGATAATCTACACATACGTATATATGCATACATCTAAGTGCAATCTTGCAAGCAACAGGCAATTGCAAAATTGAATAAAACGGATAATTACAATAATAGTAAAAATATCACAGATAAAACAATAATACTGACATAATAATAATAATAATAATAATAATAATAATAATAATAATAATAATACAGATAAAATCATACAATAATAAAAATACAGATATCATCTTGTAACGGGATTTGAACCGTTACACCACGTGGGAGATTCATTTCAATAAATTATGTTAGCAGATGAGCAATTATTGTTTATTTGTTGTTTGTTTGTTTGTTTGTTTGTTTGTTTGTTTGTTTGTTTTAAACCCTTCACAACAACTACAGCATAATAATAATAATAATAATAATAATAATAATAATAATAATACTTAGAGTACAGAAGACGACACAACGAGGTCAGCTGAGTAGATGTGGGTTCGATTCCCACTTCAGCCATCATGGAAGTGGTTTTCCGTGGTTTCCCACTTCTCCTCCAGACAAATGCCGGGATGGTACCTAACTTTAGGCCACGGCCACTTCCTTCCCTACCGAGCTCGATAGCTGCAGTCACTTAAGTGCGGCCAGTATCCAGTATTCGGGAGATAGTGGGTTCGAACCCCACCGTCGGCACCCCTGAAGATGGTTTTCCGTGGTTTCCCATTTTCACACCAGGCAAATGCTGGGGTTGTACATTAATTAAGGCCACGGCCGCTTCCTTCCCACTCCTAGCCCTTTCCTATCTCATCGACGCCATAAGACCTATTTACCCCATATGTTCAGTCTGTGGCACCCCCGAGGGGGGCCTTTACGGTGCCAGTACCGGTGTCACTTAATTGCGCTCCTCTGCTGGCCTGTTTAGGAAAATAGGTATAAGAATAATAAGTTTATAGATGCAAATGATGATAATAATAATAATAAATGGTGAATTTAATTGTCTGTTTCGTGAATTGCGGTTAAGTGAGAATAGGGTGAAGAATGTGACATTGCGCGTTGTGTGCCATGGCTGTATTAGGAGTATTTCTAAATTGTTACGGACCAGCGGCAAGGGCCGAGCCTGGATAGTGACCCATTCAAACCTTGTCCACGCCCGATGTTGCTTAACTATATCGGGCCCTGTCGCTGGATTGTTTTACCGGAATACACGCATGTTAATCGTGTATTCGGGTGTGTCGGTGTTGGTGACACTGTTTAAGTTTTAGAAATAACAGCATTTGTAATTGCAGCTTTTGTGAAATTCCCGCCTAGGTTTCCGGTTTGTTTCCAGTGCTTCGTTTAAGGAGGAGGTGATTTCTGTTTCGTGAGGTTGTATTGGATTAATTGAAGGTTATGGCTGTAGTAGGATGTGCGTTTGCTGTTTTAGGAGGAAGTGAGTAGTTTTCATGGTTCTTACGCTGGACTTGGTGGGGGCGGTTGCTTTGGGGTGTCATGCCGTTGCGGGGGTGGGCGTTGGGAATGGTCTGATTTGGGTCGATATTAGGTGTAATAGTACCTGGAGCAGGGTGGTTGTATCTGGAGTGAGTGGGGTGGTGGTAGGTCCCGGGTTCGGTTGCTGGGGTGGTGGGATCGGTAAGCTGAGTAACTGGGGTGGTTGTGTGGATGGATGCAAGTGTCGGGATTGTCTGTGGTGTGCCTTAATTGCTTTTTTTGATAACGGGGCAGCCAGGAAACGAGGTGGCATGGCTGCCTTGGCACTTGGCGCACCTCGCCTGCCATAAGACCTATCTGTGTCGATGCGACGTAAAGCAGCTTGCAAAAAAAAAAAAAAAAAAAAAAAAAAAAACACCTTCCCTCTTTCTTGTCTATCCCTTCCAATCTTCCCATCCCCCTGCAAGGCCCCTGTTCAGCACAGCAGATGAGGCCGCCTGGGCGAGGTACTGGTCACCCCCCTCCCCCCTGTTGTATCCCCGACCCAGAGTCTTAAGCTCCAGGACACTGCCCTTGAGGCGGTAGAGGTGGGATCCCTCGCCGAGTCCGGGGCGAAAACAGACCCTGGGTAAACAGATTAAGAAAAAGAGGAAGAGGAAATATATGGAACATTTTGGGGCGAAGTCGTGCTCAGAGTTGCTACTGCAAGTGGAATTTGCCCAGTATCGAGCCTCGTAACTTCGGTCACTTAGCCTTACCACGTAAAGCCTCTTAAACATTGTAGCTGTAAAGATGAGTGAGAGCTGCTGGTTCTAGCACACTCAAGATCAGGGGTCGAGAACCTATTGACCCTGGTGAACCGCTTAGGATCACGGACCATATTACGAAATCATTTCACACTCGCCAAACACTAATATAACTTCACATGGTTCATCTACACACAAGAACTCTTGACACTTACTGGATCACAATCATTATCCCCTTCTCCCCAGACTCGAACCTACAGAAAGGCGATAAAGGTTATCGCTTTCCTTCCTCATCATACTTCAAAGTCATACTTCGGCAGCCCTGAAGATGGTTTTCTGTGATTTCCCATTTTCACACCAGGCAAATGCTGGGGCTCTACCTTAATTGAGGCCACGGCCGCTTCCTTCCAACTCTTAGGCCTTTCCTATCCCATCGTCGCCATAAGATCTATCTGTGTCGGTGCGACGTAAGAGCCACTAGCAAGAAAAAAAATGTAGATGGTAATGTGATGGTACCGTACAAATAATTCCTCATTAGAGCTACTGAACCTTTCAAAATGGTAAAAACTCCGAAATTAAATTAAGATTAATATTTAAATTGTCTGCGAAGAATTTCTTTGTTGTTCCCCTAGCGCCAATTATCAGTCCCCTATTCCCACTGATGCTTTACTTTTCCTTGAAGTAAGAAAGTGTAGACTCATAAATGTTTTTCTCCAAATTCGCTCTGTATGGCTGATCAAGATCCTGCTCGAACCTAATTGGGTCAAATACACCTTTTTCTTCTTTCGGTTACTATTATACATCTTGGCGACGTTCTGACCTCCTGCAGTAAGTCTGACCTCCGTCGCATTGAATCCCGCATGCACTGGTGTATCCATGGAGTATTGCTTGTGCAGTGCACATTTAAAACGTGCATGTATCAGTGCTAATGGAGGACATTTTTAATATTCCTGTGTGTTCCCATGAGTAATGTAAGGAGGGAGTTCAATACCGTATATAATGCAACACTTTTTTTTCTTTCCTAAAAGCAGATTAGTTTTATTGAGAATTCAAATACACCATGCTATTCCCCAATCCTTTCGCTACAATACTCTATTTTGCAACATAATCCCCGTTCATTGCTACGGCCTTATGCCACCGTAACGTGAGGGCCTGTGCGCCTGCATGGTACCACTCAACTGGTCGATGTCGGAGCCAACGTTATGCTGCATCGATAACTCCCCCATCATTCACGTAGTGCTTCCCGCGGAGTGCATCTTCATTGGGCCAAACAGATGGAAGTCAGAAGGCGCGAGATCCGGACTGTAGGGTAGATGAGGATGAACATTCCACTGAAGTTTTGTGAGCTCCTGTCGGGTGTGCAGGCTTGTGTGAGGTCTTGCGTTGTCGCGGAGAAGGCTCGCCGTGCTTTTGACCACTGCCAAGTCTCCGTAGACATTCTGCAAGTGCCTCTGAATATCTGTGATGACCTGGTTTTCCGAAAAGGAAAAACAAAAACAAAACAGCTCTCTGGTACGTACCTCCGTTACAGACGACGTTTTCAAGGCTAGTTAAAGCGCTGCCACCTATCGGAAATTAATGAAACTCTACGAGATGAAACGGGAATATTCAAAGATGTCCCAAACAAATTTACAATTTTTAAAAAACCGAAATTGACCGAGATATAAAATGACTTGCATTATATATCGAACGCCCCTCGTATTTAGAATTGTAGAAAATGAGTTGTAACATGGAAATAAAGCTTTTCCGTACCCATGCCAAAAACTTATTTTCTTCTTCTACGTGTAACAAATGTGTTCTGAAAGTTTGGCTGTATCTTATTGTTACACTCTGTATACAGAGACTTCCATAAAGACAATGTTGGTGATTATACTTTTAAGAGGAAGTACACCCAATAATATTAAGAAATGTTCCATAATGTTTCGTGGACACTTTCTGCTTAAGCTGTAAAATTCATAAATTATCTATGCTCTATTTTAAAGGTATGATGTTTTATGCTTGATAGTAGCCAAAGCCCTAACGCATTTATTTTAACCCTGCGTTTTACCGTTGGTGCATGATACGATTTTCGGGTCAATGAGCATCATTTTGAGTGGTCTGATGCGTCGTTGGGCTTTAAAGATACGATCTTTAAGTCTGCTTTGGCAGTCGTCTGGTGTGTTGCCCATTGACGTCGAAATGAAGGATGAGGTTTGCAGCTGTACCAGACAACGCACGCTGGACATTGGCCGTACCATTGGAGACGCTTCTCTCTTCTTTTTTTTTTTTTTTTGCAATACCCATATGTTACTGAATGGTGTCGTTCCTGACGTGGTTGATAAAGAAGCACATCGTCTAGCGGAGCAATCTGATTCCATGGCGCGCAGCTAGCGTTGGTTCGGATGGAAGGTGCAGAATTTGGAGAAAACCTAACACAGCCTACCGTAGAGAAAGTACTATCCCAACAGTGAAACATGGAGGTGGTTCCATTCTTTTATAGGCCTGTACGTCCTCTCAAGGATAAGGAAATCTGCACTTCATTGTGGGAAGAATGGGCAAAATTGTTTGTAAGGATATAGTGGCGAAAAACTAGAAAGGTTGTGTCCAAAAAATGGGTTTACACGGTAATTACATGTTTTTACATGACAATGACCGTAAAAATACTTCGGAACTTGTAAAAACCTCGCTGATTTAAAACGTTCTCTATCAGCTCCAAATTCCTCAAGAGTGGATTTAATTCCAATTGATCATTTATGACCGATTTTGAAAAGGAGGGTCATAAACTGCAAGAGTACATCCTAACCGGAGTTCCGAAGAGTCGTTACAGAACAATGGAAGAACATCAGTCCAAATAAATGCAAGAAATTACAGTAAAACAGTATAATTGCAATTATAATTTTTACTCTAATTCAGGACAAATATTTCAGGTTCCCTATGGGAATCAATATGTACTCTATATCATCTGATGGTCTAGCTGGCATCAATTTTTGTAAATGAGACAAAACCACAAAACCTTCTCTCCACTTCAAGGAATATCTACTCCCACCCTACTGAAGGACTGCCAACACATTTGTAGGGGATTTAATTAATAATATTTTGAACTACGCTAGTTGAAAGTACGAATCTATCTATCTATCTATCTATCTATCTTGATCTGCATTTATTCTGTAGGCCAGTAATTACCTAAACGTCTCTTTGGTTCAGTAATGCACAGAGCTGTTACCCCGGAGTGGTTAATTGACTAACCACATGACGCTGTTGACAGTACGTTTAAATTTCAAGGGTTTTGGGATTACCAGGATGTAATACGTGCCCGTGTGATCCTTAAGACAAGCCGCCCCTGCTGCTGTTACTGACTGTATATCTTTGATTTGAAGCGAAATGTCACTTAGGGCGCATGAGGAACTCCTTCCACTGCATCCAGGTTCCATTTTTCCTTACATTTGCTGCTGATGACGCCATCGCTCTGCAGACGAGATCCAAGGTACCTGAAGCTTTCTGTTTAATTAGATTTCCTCCTTAGACTTGGAAGGTACCGTCGCTTGGATTTGTCTCTAGATATGCCATCCTCTTGGCGTTCAGACGAAGGGTATATTGGAAGAGGCGGCTTTTCCATTCTTCGCACAACTGTAAATTAAAAAGCACGCAATTAAACAAAACGTACGCTTCCGTTATAATTTATTCCAACGAGATTGACATCTCTTCTTCGTATCCTCGTATTCCATTTGGCTCCGAGGTATGGGTTTTTAGCTTTAAGTTGTTTTTTTTTTTTTCGTGGTTACTTAATTTTACACCAAGCAAGTGCTGGGGCTGTAACTTAAGGCCACGAGTGCATCCTTCCCAGTCCTAACACGTTTCCATCCCACTACCACCGAGAACTTGAAATGTCAGTGCAGGTTGGAAGTTAAAGAGAAAGAAACTACCCAATTTATATATGAATGGGTTTGCAGTACTTTCTCAGGACAAAAAAAAAAAAAAAAAAAAAAAAAAAAAAAAGACCACAAACAATTTTGAAAATTCATTGCCCGCAGTTTGTTGATTGAAAGAAAATTATCAATTTCGAGCCTGTATTTGTGCACGTTCTTCTTGTTTAATGTTTACGGAAGCGGGCCGACGGCATTTAAAATCTTGTTCATGCAGTCGTATGGCGTCTTTCTGTGTCAAATTGTTAATACAATCCAGGAGGCAGTGATGTTGCTGTTTTAATTTAGTTGCCTATTGAACCTTCTTCCAGTGACTGGCTAAATCGCTATCAGTGAAGCCCATTAAATATAAAGAAGAAGAAGAACCATCTTCCTGCCATTTCCGCTGGCGGCAAGTAACGAGATAACTGCTTGCATCCAAGCATCGTGTGCACTTTAAAATATAATCCAAAATCTAGCAAAACATTATTTCATTGCCCAGCTCCATGGGGGTCTATCTGGCCGAGGTGATGAAGGCGTGCTCGGTTTATCCGGAAGGACGTAGGTTCGATTCCCCGTCAGGAAGTCGAAAATTTAAGAAAACCACTTCTGGAGGTGCACATGGCCCTGAGGTTTACACAGCCTACACCAAAAATGGGAACCAGATTAATTCCTGGGGACAGAGACGGCCGGGCGTAGAGATAATCACTCTACCCCCAACAAGTGCCGAGGTTACAGATAGTGGAAGCCTTTACCTTCCATCCCTCCAAGGGCCTTCATGGCCTGTACGGAGATGATATTTTGCCAGCACCATGCCTAAATCGTCAGCGCAGTGGTCTTCCGTCCAGAGGTCCCCGGGTTCTGTTCCCGGCCTGATTGGGGATTTCCGTCTTAAATGGTTAATTCCATTGGCTCGGGGACTGAATCTTTGCGCTGTCCCCAATATCCTTGCAACTCGTACAGACTACCACACACAACACTATCCTCGACCACAGTAACACGCAGTTTTGCAAACACGGCAGGTAGTCGTCTGCCTTACAAGGGCTGCACCAGGCTTGCAATAGCCACACGATATTATTATTATTATTATTATTATTATTATTATTGTCTCAGTGAAGTTGCCTATTTTCTTGCATAAGTGTAAATAAGGGCTTATAGTTACGAATACAATGCTCGTTTTATTTCCACGGTATTTTGGTTTAATTTAGATTTATAACATTACATAACACATTTGCAGTATATTTTATATATAGGCAACCACTGCGGAAAACTACCCCACTCGTCATTTCCCTTGTAACGTCACTTCAGTAACACCGAGGCCAATTACGACAGCTCACGGTGGAGCTGTTGAGGATCCAACCAACTTTTGGGCTGAGTTCTAAACGTAGTACATACACATAATAAAGTACTCTGTTTCATGTGATTAGTTCGTGACTTAATCAAGTATATACGTCGGGTAACTGATATCTTAAAAGGTTACGTAATGACTCATTCACTTTTGATAGAGGTGTACTGATTTCAGCATTTCAAAATATGACAACCCTACGTGCGAACAACTGTATTTTGACTAAATAACTACCCAGTATATAAGTAAAAGAAAAACCATCCTCTGTTAGTGCCAGGATACGAACCTCGTATTTTCGAACTATTCAGGTTTCCAGTACTATTTTGATCTGTAATTTAACTTGTTTCGCTACGGAGGTTTAAGCATGTCTCTACTAGCTTCCCCGATGGGTGCGGGCGATAGAAGAACATACACGGTATCTCCTGCCTGTTGTAGGAGGTGACTGAAAGGGGAGACAAGGGGCTCCGAGTTAAGGAACGTGAGATGGCAACCGCGGTTCCCCTAACTGAGTCTGCCATTGCTTCCACTTACTTGTGTCAGACTCCTCGCTTTCATTTTTCCTATCCGAGATCCCTTGACCAGCTCTTGTTCTTTTCCGACACCGAAAGTGAAGATTTGCGAGACCTAGAGCTCATTCCATGTTAAGAAAACAGTATTGTTCTTACGGACCTACAAGGAGTGAACGCACCCTCTCTGAGACACCCATAATTCCTCGTGATTGAGGGGTATTATACTGTACTTAGTAGTGAATTATGAAAGGTAGCTAGTGCAGACACCACGAATTTACTACAAATCAAAATCCCGTTTTCTGACTTCTTTCCAAATATCAAAAATGAAGCTAAACACACATGGTGCACAAAATGGCGTTTATCAGCTAGTACGAAAGGCCACTATTACTATCAAATTCAACCGAATATCCCCACAATTCCGTGGTTTGCAAATGGTACGTATACATGACGTCACATTACTAACATCATCAGACTCCGTTTTAATCATGCCTTAACCCCGGTATATTTAGCTCGATTTCATATTACGAACGACCCAACTTGTTCCTGTGGAGAACCTCAGGGCGATAGTGACCATTTGTTCTTCCATTGGCCCCAATATGCTCGCCAACAGGCCACTTTAATGCAAAAATTACTTAATGTCCACGTACCTTTCCCTACACGACTTTCAGCTTTGTTGTATCAACCTTCGCCTAAGATCATTGCTATCTTAAACGAATACCTTGATAACACTCACATCAAATTGTAATTACGATCTAGATTTTCAGTTGTTTTTTCCGACATGTTGGTGAAGTGGCATTTCTATATGTTCCGGGTGAGTGGATCTCGCGCCAAGAGTTTATTACTCTCCAATCTTGTACAGTGCAACATGTTTTTATTGCTCAAGATTAATAGGTTATCTATGTATTCGACCAGTGCAGATAGTTTAATACTTTTATGAACTTACATATACACGATATCATAGTGCTTCTTTCAGTTTATCTAAGTGTAATCGTGCTAAACCTGGTTGTTAATGATCTAAACGTGTGCTGTTGCGATATAAGTGAAAAATTTCATTGGGCTCGTGACTGGGAAAGAATATATTTGGTTCCCAAATAAATATCCGCAAGACAAGACAATTATGAAAGGCAGATAAGAAGGATGAGGCATTTCTGCGAGTGAGATATTAAAATAACTAGGTACATAACATTTTTTTTCATTTCATAAATATATCGGTAAGGAGGAAGCACAATGGCAGGAACAGCCATCACTTCGTTGCCTTCCTTCATTTTCCTTCTGTGTTGCTCTGATACAAGCATCGTGTAGTCCCTCATTCTGTGAACCGCCGGCAGCTCACTTCTGTAGTGGTCATCTACAGTACTTATTTGTTGCGTGTGTGTTTTTAGGCTTTAAATCAGTGCGTACTTGTCTAGTGTTGAGTGAGAGTTGGTTGTATATTGCATAGTATTCGTGTGTGTTCTATCATTTTATTATTTTCGTACTCTACAGAAGTTATTACTGAAGATTTTGGTGTTGTGGTGTGCAGCGATACGTCATGGCATAATTTGTACTGATAAAGAAAAATTGCCGTGTCTTTTATTTGTGCTTGATTTTGTTATTTAGCTCTTCTTTCTTAAGCGCAATTTAATTTTACCACTTTTTTACGACCGCATTCAATTTTTACTGTTGTTTTCGTGAGCGATACGACAGTACAGTAGTACCCCGCGTTGCCTGGGGAATTTTATTAAATACTATTGTATGCGTCCCTCACCTCTCGAGCCCATAAAAATATTTTTTTTTTTCTATTTTCTGCCCCAATTTGCCTTACACTTCAATGCTGAGGGATTTTTATGTCTCGTAGTTTACCTCTGATTCCGTACGAACAAAAAATAGCCCCTGTCAAGCCCTCGTCCACTTTATTTCATAAAAGTAATTTTTAAGTTAGTTTCTTCCGCTTTTTATCTTGAACTTAAATACTGAGTTTTACAAATTTATGTGCCGCCATTTTCGCGTGACGGTGTTGACCAGAGCCGTTCGATATGGCAACCCTGTTGTCATAAGAGCAATATTGTTTTCTTAATACTTTAACGACATTAGCGGACCTTACCTTTCTTTTGCTGATACCTTCATTTTTTGAAGTGTCCGACCTTTTTCGTGTTTCCACTGATTGGTGTTAATAGAGGAAGGTTTTCCATTTATACTTATAAAACAGTAATCAACTCCACCATCACCACCACCACCAGTTCCTCTACTAGCGCTCGATGTCATGATCTTGATCTACGTTACTTCTACTAGTAGCAGGCTGTGCTGTCTGCTTTTAGAGTTTACAGAATTACGTCGAGAGGTGTAGCAGATGGCAGGGCATTCATTAATCACGTGATTTAGATGGTTTAGTGCACATTTCTGAGCCTAATAAGAGCCGGTTTCTGCGGACGAGTGGTCTGTGACGTCACGTTATAGCCGGGTGCGTGGAAATTAAACCGTGGTGACAAGACTGGATCGAGTTGGTCTGCTGTGCTCTACAATAGTTTCCCATTGTGTTTCTGTCTGTACATTTCGAATTTTCGGCTAACATTTCTTCCACCTATAGTTTCATTTCTGACGTATTGTAGCCTAGTCTATGGTTTTATTTCTGACGTAGAGTAGCCTACGTCTATAGTTTTATTTCTGACGTAGAGTAGCCTACGTCTATAGTTTTATTTCTGACGTAGAGTAGCCTAGTCTATAGTTTTATTTCTGACGTAGAGTAGCCTACATCTATAGTTTTATTTCTGACGTAGAGTAGCCTACGTCTATAGTTTCGGAACAGCACTTGGGTCTGTGAACGTTGCAAAAAACACGAACGTTTAAAAATCGAAATAATTTGTGGACCATATGTGCGATGTCAGTGTTCAGTATCTCATTTTAATGAGCAAAGATCATTGCATCTAGTAACAAGAGTCTAACCTCAGTATGATGTCTTCGAATGATGCTATGGTATTGTCATCTTGAGGTACTCAAATCGCCGTACCGCGCGACTACCACTTAGTGCAGCGTGGTAGCACGCCGCTTGAGGTGTCGTTTAATTTTTTCAGAAGTTTATAGGCCTACACGCTTACAGCACAAATCTAATAGCAAAATAATTGAGAAAATTCCGGTATGAAAAAGTGTGAAAATGTCTTTCTTTCGTAAAATGTCGCGATATATGCACAATAAATGACTTAAAAATTATCGAAAATGCATTTGAGAGAATAGAGCGGCTTGTCAGAATTTTTTTAAAAAGTCCCAAATGACCAATGTCGAGCATCGGAATGTCTACTGGGAACGTCACAAAGTTACGGTGGTGGAGATAGTGGAGTAATTTCTACACTACTAGACGTCTGGCTCCATGGCTTAGCGTGCTGGCCTTTGATCACAGGGGTCCCGGGTTCGATTCCCGGCAGGGTCGGGAATTTTAACCATCATTGGTTAATTTCGCTGGCACGGGAACTTGGTGTAAGTGTTGGCTTCATCATCATTTCATCCTCATCACGATGCGTAGATCGCCTGCGGGTGTCAAATCAAAAGACCTCCACCTGGCGAGCCGAACATGTCCTCGGACACTCCCGGCACTAACAGCCATACGCCATTTCATTTTTATACTACTGGAGCTACAGACGAGCACATATACTGCCTCAGTGACGGAAAATGATTTAGAACACGTATTCTTGAAGGTTTAAATTTGTTTAGAATTAACAAATAAAATACCAAAAACAATAACATTTCAACTCCATGCCGACTGGGTACTTTATTTCGACAATACTGTACTTGTTATCACGTGGTACATATTCTAAGCTAAGATTTGTAGCCGTTACCAATAATAATAATAATAATAATAATAATAATAATAATAATAATAATAATAATAATAATAATAATAATCGGGGTTATTTGTCTGAGGAAGTATCACGCTAAATCTAATGGAGTGATTGGCATGGAAGTTGATATTTGAGTTGAAAACTCGTTTTCAAATTGTTACAGTGTATCTAAATAGAGTGGGCGAGGGGGTGTGATTTTAGAGGAGTGTTTCTAAGCATTCTTTCAATATATTTGTACAGTAGCCAATTTATCTTAAAGATAATGTGCATGCAAGAAATGTTATAAAGAAATATATTTTGAATATTTTTCCAGCTCATTTTCTGGCAGGGCGACTTGTATCCGTAGAGAACCACTATAGGATTTTTCACATTATAAACATACACCGAGCGAGTTAGCTGTGTGTTTAGGGTCGCGTACCTGTGAGTTTGCATTCGGGAGATAGGGGATTCGAATCCGAGCATCGGCAGCCCTGAATATGGTTTTTTATTTTCACACCAGGCAAATTCTGGGTCTTTGCCTTAAGGCCGCGACCGCTACTTTGGCAATCCTAGCATTTTTTCATCCTTCTGTCGCCGAAACCCTTCGATGTGTTAGTGCGACGTTAAACCACTAACAAAAGATAAAATAAAAAGTACAAATACAAGAATAATAATAATTGTTACTGGGTTCAGTGGAAGTACAGGGAAAGAAACGGCAGGGTCTAGGCGACCGGACGAATGACCACACAAAAAACTTTGATTTTTAAATATATTTGTCAAAAGATCCTTTCTTTTGTTTAGTTTCTGTTCCTTTTTAAATAACAACAAAATTAACAAACAATAACTATATATTACAAGGTAATCTTGATAGCTTAATAATTAACAGGGGAGAAGTAGTTCCCGTTTCACAAGTCTTGTTAGTCTTAAATACATCTTTGGTAGAGAGTCTTTGGTATAGAACATACCTTTTGTAAGACTTGCTAGTCTTAGATGCTATCCTTGGCAGAGAGAATCGTTGGTACCCAGCACACTAGCTGAACTTTCCTGACAGTTCAGGTAAACAATGCAGAAGAGATAGAACTCCTAAATTTCAGTAACAATGGCCACACGGGCTATGAATTCACATTCACATTAAGTGGCCACACGCAAGCAAGTTCACATGATAGAGAAAGTCGAACAGCCTACCTTACATGATGCCCCAGCTTGTCCATAGCCACTTGTGAGAGGAACCGTACTTGTCACTGCACTCAACACGTTCCAGATAGACCTATAAGGTCCAAGAATGCCAGTATTTATAGGGTGGGCGATGATTGGTTGGTTTAATTTGAACCGACAGGAGTGGCAACTTAGAAACAGAAGAATTAGGTTGTCGAGTGCAAACCCTCTAACAGATGCATTGCTCTACTAAGCAGAATACAATCCAAGTGCCCAGGTGGCACTCTAAAATCAAAAGTAGTGGCATCTGTTAATAAATCAAGTACTCTTCATTCAGTTCTGCCTGTCTCCACGAGACTTCACTGTTTTCATGCGTTAAAGGTGTTGCCTACCACTAGGGAGAGGCCGTACTGATGTTACAACAACAACAACAACAACAATAATAATAATAATAATAATAATTAGGGCTAGGATTTTCATGATGGAGCATATATTTTTTGGTAAGACTGATAAGTTCCTTAAATAATATAAATGCTTGTTATGAAAAAAATAATCGAATGATAGTACTTTGTTAAGTCATATTTATGCATAAATGGTCATTTCTATGTGATAGAGCATATTTTATTCAGTAAATGGTCATATTCGTCATATTTTCATTCTTTTAGGTAGTAAATACCTTTTCTCATTCTGTTTCTTTCTTCCGCGTTCAATTGAGTTGCATTTCTCGGAATTACACATCGCATTTTGTTTCCTGAAAAATGGTAAGAACCTACCTTCCTCACCTATTTCTGTGTAATTCACAATATGGACTTTACCCTTGCGCAACAGTGAGCAGGTAGCTACTTAAACCTGTCCTTCGTAATCTGGTGTGTCCCAGAGGTTATTGAATCTTGTTGAAGTCGGATGTGTGTGTTGTGTGTAGTATAGTTCAGAAAAAATGCCTAAAGTAAAGCAAAGTATTCGAGTAAAATTACAACAGTTCGTGTCTCAAGATGATGAGAAAATGTTCGCGAGTGATTGTAAAATACTGTATTGTAAATCGTGCGATGTAAGAGTAACTGCGGGGAAGTCATTTAACGTTCAACAGCATGTGGCAACAGAAAAACACAAACGTGGAGTACAATGAATCGAAAATGGAAAGACACTACAGCAAATCCTCGTAGGAGAATCTCGCCAGACTTATTCACCATTTTGTGAAGAACTTTGTACACCCTTTCTTTGTGCTGACATTCCCTTAAAGAAGCTGGATCATCCAAAATTTCGTGAATTCTTAGAAAAACACAAATCTCTTCGCGATCCTTCCATTTTAAGAAAGGACTACATCAGCCGAAGCTACGAAAACACTATGCAAGAAATCAGACAACGGGTTGAAAAAGAAAATATGGGTATCAGTTGATGAAACTACAGACTCTATGGGAAGATATATTGCGAATGTCATTGTGGGGACTTTGGGAGAAGATGGTCCAGGTGAAACGTTTCTAATAAACTGTGAACATTTAGAAAAAGTCAATTTTTCTACCATTAGTACTGTTTGACAGATCTGTGCGTACCATATGGACCGAAGGCGTTCAGCATGACAATGTACTGCTCTTCGTAACGGATGCCAAATCACAGCATTATATAGTAAAATGGTGCATGTGACTTGCTTAGCTCACGCCTTGCAAGGAGTTGCAGAAGAGATTCGTAGTCAATTCAGTAAGGTTGATAAATTGATTGGGACCGGGCGAGTTGGCCGTGCGCATAGAGGCGCGCGGCTGTGAGCTTGCATCCGGGAGATAGTAGGTTCGAATCCCACTATCGGCAGCCCTGAAGATGGTTTTCCGTGGTTTCCCATTTTCACACCAGGCAAATGCTGGGGCTGTACCTTAATTAAGGCCACGGCCGCTTCCTTCCAACTCCTAGGCCTTTCCTATCCCATCGTCGCCATAAGACCTATCTGTGTCGGTGCGACATAAAGCCCCTAGCAAAAAAAAAAAAAAAAAAAAATTGATTGGGTGTGTCAGGAAGGTCTTCTTGAAAGCCCCTTCACGTGTTGTATCATTTAAGTTGCTAGCTCCAGACATTAAATATGCTCCCATTTCTACAAGATGGGGATCCTGGATTGAGTCCTGCAACTATTACTGCCAGAACTTCAACATTGTGGAAAGTATCATTGATTCATTTGATAGCAGTGAAGCCACTTGAACTGGATTAGCGGGGCCGATGACCTTCGATATTAGGCCCCTTTAAACAAGCATCATCATCATCATCATCATCATCATCATCATCATCATCATCATCAATTGGATTAGCCCAGGACTTAATGTCTAATTCTGACATTTCAGGTCAACTTTTATATATCAAATCGAATTTTGGTTTTCTTCCTGCTATTATAACTGCTTTGGAGCAATCAGAAGTGCCACTAGTGAAGCAGATAGAACTGGTGAAAATAACTATGAATAAATTTAATGTTGTTAATGTTCTTTTTTTACAATTGGCTTAACGTCGTACCAACACAGATAGGTCTTATGGCGACGATTTGATAGGAAAGGGCTAGGAGTGGGAAGGAGGCGGCAGTGGCCTTAATTAAAGTAGCCCCCAGCATTTGCCTGGTGTGGAAATGTGAAACCACGGTAAACCATCTCCTGGGCTGCCGACGGTGGGGCTCGAACCCACTATCTCCCGGATGCGAGCTCACAGCTGCACGCACCTAATCGTACAGCCAACTCGCCCGGTGTTTTTTGTGGTAAAGTGGGGCAAGGAGTATCAAATAAAATGGAAAAGGTGTTAGAGAAAAACGAAGGGTATCACACACTGTGTTCAATTTCAGTGATTTTGTTGGGTGAAAAGTTTTCTCTTAATCATTCAGAATCAGATTCAAATGATATTGTCCACATCAAATATGCTCCTCTTGTGTCAGCTGAAGTAGAACGAAGTTTTTCAAAGTACAAGGTTTTGTTGGCTAAAAATAGGAAATATTTTTTATTTGAAAATTTGCACAATGTATTCATTGTATATTACAACTCAGAGCTCATAAACTGAAGATACAGAAGCATGTGAAAATAATCGCAGCATGCGTTAACTATGTACTAACAATTTTAATAAAATAAGAAGCACATTACAATATCAAATTGCATAGTTTAACTTTTCTTTTGCATTTTATTCGTAAATAAATGGTTCGGTGTCATAAACAGACTTATTAATTGATTTTACAACTGAAATTTTACCTCAAATATAATACTGTTGTCAGCCTCTGTGGTGTAGTGGTTAGTGTGATTACCTGCCACCCCCGGAGGCCCGGGTTCGATTCCCAGCTCTGCCACGAAATTTGAAAAGTGGTACGAGGGCTGGAACGGGGTCCACTCAGCCTCGGGAGGTCAACTGAGTAGAGGTGGGTTCGATTCCCACCTCAGCCATCCTGGAAGTGGTTTTCCGTGGTTTCCCACTTCTCCTCCAGGCAAATGCCGGGATTGTACCTAACTTAAGGCCACGGCCGCTTCTTTCCCTCTTCCTTGTCTATCCCTTCCGATCTTCGTATCCCCCCGCAAGGCCCCTGTTCAGCATAGCAGGTGAGGCCGTCTGGGCGACGTACTGGTCATCCTCCCCAGTTGTATCTCCCGACCCAGAGTCTGAAGCTCCAGGACACTGCCCATGAGGTGATAGAGGTGGGATCCCTCGCTGAGTCCGAGGGGAAAGCCAATCCTGGAGGGTAAGCAGATGAATAATAATAATAATAATAATAATAATAATAATAATAATAATAATAATAATAATAATAATAATAATAATAAGAAGAAGAAGAAGAAGAAGAAGAAGAAGAAGCACACTACAATATAAAATATAGTTTAACTTCTCTTGTGCATTTTATTCATAAATATACCGTTCGTTGTCATAAACTGATTTATTGATTGATTTTACAATTGAAATTTTACCTCAAATATAATACTTTTAGTTCATATTTTTATGTTATTGTGCATATTTTGGTAAATCTGAGGTCATAAGAGCATTTTTTCTGTGCATATTATGGCGATTTTAGGTCATAAAAATCCTAGCCCTAAAATAATAATAATAATAATAATAATAATAATAATACTATCTGTGCCAGCCCTCTCGTAGCTCCCTTCGGTATATCCTGGGAGGGATTAGTGAGCTAGACCGGGACTATCCCAGCCGGCCAGAGTGTGTGGTGTGTTGTACGAGTCACTGCTTGAATATCGTCGAGTACGGAGTACTTTACTGTGTGTGCACTGTCGTGGACTGTAGACTGACTGAAGTACTGTATGTGTATTGAATCCTTTGGTAATCGTCAGTCATTTACGTCGACTGCGTCGGCAGAATACATTTGTAGATTCGTGTAGTCTCAGGAGGTTTACGGGCTCTTCTCTCACTTCTTGACATGGTCGACGGAAAAGAAGACCAAGCTACTTTAAATGAAAGGCAAGAGTTGTATTGGCCCTGGGACTTGATGTGATTAAATTTCACGTCGAACGAAACAACACTTAGAAACTTTTCTCAATGCGAGAGTAAAAATTTTAATTTAGGAACTGAAAATAATTTCACATTGCGATTCAATACTCAGAAATCTTTTCAATCCAAGTGGTGAGAAGTTCCTAACTCCTTTACTGGATTTACAAACATATTAAACTGCATTTAAATGAAATACACAATCGTCGAACCTTGTACTCACACTTACCTCTTACCTGCTTACTTACACATACGTTATTTGATGGGCGCCAGCTACAACTCACTGCAGCAATAATAGAATGAGAATCTTGACTATCTCTAGGGTGTGGGATAATAAGCTTAGTTTTGAAAACATAGCATATAATTTCTGTGAAAAGGAGATTGGCGTTCGGTTTCCCCATTTAATTAGAGGTTAAGAAATTTTACTGTTTAAATGAAACGAAAGATTAATTTGATAGAACAAAATATATTCTTGAAATTGTATATAAAAAAACTAGTAAGTCTTGTTGCGATAAAACAGATGTGAATATGAAATTATGACATTGCAACTGAAAGAAACTAGGCATGAATTTGAATTCTTCTTGACCGGACATTTAACAATTTATACGAAATATATCCCTCACTGGTTCACTTGACTGTACCTTCAACACTTTGAGTGTAATTACGACGTATTCCTTAGATCTGGTGTTTACTGTAGATGTGTCTCGCCTAATTTGGTGATGTATCCATGTGACGGCTTCTTCTCCATATCATATGACTTCTTTGTAAGTCTGTATTGCATGACTTCATTGCAAGTGTATCCTTCTATGACTCCATCACTGGTCACCATTCACTTTACTTCTTCTCTCTTCACCTTTCGTTGAACTAATGACTCCCGTTGACTGACTGAGGCCACTCCATCTCGTTCACTTAATGGCCAACTGTGGCCTCTCCTTCCAGTAGAATAATGACTGACGCTACAATATGCAGCCACCTTATATAGACGTTAGGTTGAGGCACCTACGTAACCTCAAGAAATAACTATGATCTACTCCCACCTCGCGACAAATATTACACACTATGGCGAAATCGCCCCGGGGCTCCCTAGGTAACTCCAAGACCGTGCGCGCATCGCTAAACAAGCACGATGACGTAGCCATGACGTAGCGATGACTCTGCATTTACTCCAGCAGTATTGCACAATGCAGCAATGTCATATCCACATCTGATATACAGCAACTCTTTACTGTACATGTTTTTAGTGTTAAACTACACACACGTATATATGCATACATTTAACTACAAACACGCAAGCGACAAGCATTGCAGAATTGAACTGAATAATAATTATAACACAATAATAGTAATCTCACAGATAATAATAATAATAATAATAATAATAATAATGATGAAATGAAATGGCGTATGGCTTTTAGCGCCGGGAGTGTCCGAGGACATGTTCGGCTCGCCAGGTGCACGTCTTTTGAATTGACTCCCGTAGGCAACCTGCGCGTCGTGATGAGGATGAAATGATGATGAAGACAACACATACACCCAGCCCCCTTGCCAGCGAAGTTAACCAATGATGGTTAAAATTCCCGACCCTGCCGGGAATCGAACCCGGGACCCCTGTGGCCAAAGGCCAGCACGCTAACCATTTATCCATGGAATCGGACATAATAATAATAATAATAATAATACAGATATCACCTTGTAACGGGATTTGAACCGTTACAGTGGAAATGTGAACATTTGACGAACTTCCAAGTCGAGCTAAACGACTCAGTGGTATTTTAATACAGGCAGGGCTGTTAGTAAACTATCTCTGTAGTGTCGCAGTTTATGTTAACACTGTCACAAGTCACGGTGTTTGACTGTCAGCTGTAAGCTCCAGGTTTCTAAGGAAGTGATCTGTTTTGAAAATTTGTTTCCTTTGTCGCTGGTCGCAGACGTAGCCCGCATCTACATTTCTGAGTAGAACAGTAGTTCTCGAGGGTGTGGAAGTCATGTGATTTCGCAAGGAAACGTGTGTAACGATACGGTGGAACACCGCCCACTGTAATGAGTGTTTTATTCCGGATTCTTAGTATAAGTCGTGAAATAATCACGGAGAATAATAAAATGTGTATGCCAATAATTTATCGCTTGGTATCATTGGTTTCCAATATGCTATAGAATTCCCGAGATAACTGGTGAATAGAAATAATGGCTGGCGTGTGCCGCTAGATGAAAAGTAGGGTATGTAAAAATTTTTTTCTTATGTGTATTACATGAAAGACCAATTATTCAGAGTAATAAATTAATGTTACGAAAGAGGAATCGTACCAGAAGACTTTACACAATGAAGAACCATTACCATACTTAAAATAGGAAGGGAAGTTGACTGCACCAATTATAGAACACTATCAATATTAACACATGCCTCCAAGATACTCATTAAAATAGTTAAGAACAGAATAAAAGGAAAAGTAGATAAGTATGTCGGAGAAGACCAGTTTGGATTTAGAGAAGGCAGAGGAGCAAGAGAAGCAATTTTGGCCTTACGCATGTTATTGGAGAGAAGGATGGAAAAGAATAGAACGACTTATCGTACCTTCATTGACTTAGAAAACGCCTTTGACAATGTGAACTGGGAACTACTGTTTAGAACTATGAGGAAAATAGGACTGGACTGGAAGGATAGAAGAATGATTAATGAACTGTATCTGAATCAAAGCACAAAAATAATCATCAATCAGGCAGAAGAAAAGGCCAGGATTAGGAAAGGAGTTAGACAAGGTTGTCCCCTATCACCGTATTTATTTAATATGTTCATTGAGGAAGCTATTCAGATCATGAAGGAGAAGACAAAGGGAATAAAAGTCAGTGGTGAAAGGATACATTGTATCAGATTTGCAGATGACTTCGTATTAATTGCAGACTCAGAAAAAGAAATGGATAGAATGCTGAAAGTCCTCTCAGGCACTCTTAAACTATGGAAATTAAAAGTAAACAAACGGAAAACGAAAGTAATGGTAGTACGGAAAAATATGGAGGAAATTAAAACCAATATAAAAATTGATGACGTCAGAATTGATCAGGTGAAACAATTGTTATCTTGGTAGTATGATAACAGAGGATAATATATGCTTCCTGGAAGTAAAGAGAAGAATGCCGGGATGGTACCGAACTTACGGCCACGGCTGCTTCTTTCCCATCCGCTCACAAGGCCCCTGTTCAGCGCAGCAGGTGAGGCCGTCTGGGTGAGGTACTGGTCATTCTCCCCAATCATATCTCCCGATCCAATGTCTCACGCTCCAGGACACTGCCCTTGAGACGGTAGAGGTGGGATCCCTCGCTGAGTCCAAGGGAAAAACCAACCCTGGAGGGTAAACGGATTAAGAAGAAGATGACAAGGTTTAATATGCGTGTATATACCACAGCAGAAGCAACAAAAACTACATTAATAATAACAGTAACACATAACTATAATAATAATAATAATAATAATAATAATAATAATAATAATAATAATAATAATAATAATAATAATAATAATACCCACATTAGCCCCACCTGCCATTTAAGCCATGAGCCGCTACTGGTCCACTTGATTCGTAAAGTTCAATTCTCATAAACCAAGCTCCAGCCTTCCGTAAAAATTAAGGATATCCACCAACTGAATACCATCGCAGTGTATAATACAATCGCCGGATGGACTTGTAATTGAATCGGAGTAACCTACAGTCGTATTTGGAACGGGCACTAACTATTCATTCGCATTTGGTAAAGCTGGCTTCGCTTATGGCAAAACACAACACACCAAAGTTTAATTCAGATAATTGGAAATCATAAAAATTCAATTGCACCACGTCATAAAATGACATAATGAAAATATTCTGTACTGCGAATGCCCAAATGCTTTAAAATACTGACTGTGTTCAAAGAGCAAATTAGTTAATTATTAACTTTCAGGTGTCTTAAACGTACTTCAATAATCGCGCACGATTTTACTTGATAAAAATATAACATTGAACAGCAAGTTAAAGTTTCATTGGAAGACAAATAAAACTAACATTAAACAACAAAGATGGTTAGCATTGAACAGAGAAGATGGTTGATTTGGTTTTGAGACAACTACAATTATCTACGATGGCACGGTCTGAAAGAGAAGTGTATGATTACTCATCTTATTGTACGGTATTAACGAACTGAAAAGTTAAAAAGAAAGAACTCAGAAATATAATTCTGCGTATCGTATGGGTTTTCCTTAAGTAATTCAGCTTCATTTTGACATGCTGGAAGACTCAACTAACTTTACTTTCCGAACACATGATTTAACGTGGGATCCAAACCATAAGACTTATCATAGAGTGTCACTTCAAACCGTACTTACTTCATGGGATCTTTACACAAAAATCCTGGAATCCTAAACTTCAACCTCATCCATTTTAGGGCATTCAAGCCTGGAACACTGCACATAAATATGCGCCCACAGGCTCACAACTTTATGAACCATAACACAAACGTGTACATGAAAAGCAATAGCACAAAATTCACCTGCATAACATCCTACAGTTAGGAACGATATATTAATCCACAATGATATTATAACTCCAAATTTCCACTTATACTCGGGTCTCAAAAATATGTTCTAAATATACATTGAACTACCATGTGTCACACCTTCACCCTTTAAATCCATTTCTTACTAAGTTTTTTTAAGGATTGTTCATTATTTTACGGGATAAGCTATACATGTTGTTATTAATTTCGAGCTGATACTGAATACAATTTAGGAATAATTATCATTTTAAGCTTTCTGACGTGACAGTTATGACAATTTAGCAATAACGACTACTTAACGCACCGGGCGAGTTGGCCGTGCGGTTAGCGGTACGCAGTTATGATCTTGCATTCGGAGGATAGTCGGTTTGAACCCCACTGTCGGCAGCCCTGAAGATGGTTTTCCGTGGTTTCCCATTTTTACATCAGGCAAATGCTGGGTCTGTACAATAATTAAGGCCACGACTGCTTCTTTCACACTACTAGCCCTTTCCTATCTCATCGTCGCCATAAGACTTATATGTGTTCTGCGACGTTAAGTCAATTGTAAAAAACAAAAACAAAACTATTTAACGCCTCGTAACATAGCAATAACAGAGCAATAAGGACAATTTACGCTTTCGAACACAGCGACATTTTTTACTAACACTCGCAATTAAACACACGCTATTGGAAAATCCCCAAAACACAATTTTAACTTGCAGAAAAGATTTTATTTCTGCATGAATTAAAATAAGACATAAATCGGCCCTGAATGAAAGAACGTTCATACGACAAGAAGCACACATGTGATAATATATAAAAAGCTTACAGACCTTTCATCTTGCAGTGCACCTCGGCCATTTTCTCGGGAATTCTATTTCATATTGGAAACCAATGATATGATACCGTAGGTTATATTCCTGACATGCACATTTCATTATTATCCATGATTATTTCACACTTATACAACGCTCTCGGTTTGAACAGGATTAAAAAAAAAAAGATTTGTACACAGACCCATCTCACAATTCTAACCAAGCCTTTGAAGGCATTTGAATGTGTTCCGCTTGGTTTGTACACGACAGCGCTTGCACTCTTGGAGGAGGGGGAGTTACAACGCCAGTCCAGTCAGTTACCTCAGCAAGTAGTTGACGTGTTTACTGAAAATCAAAACCTACTACCTGTTTTCCAGTCATTGACCGGGTCAGAGATGTAATGAATGAAGCAGATATAGGCTATTAATACGATGGGGTCGCCACTCCCAAAGTGATTTATTAATGACTGATAGATGCTATGAAATGAGAATGGAGAGTGTTGCTGGAATGAAAGATGACAGGGAAAACCGGAGTATCCGGAGAAAACCCTGTCCCGCCTCCGCTTTGTCGGGCGCAAATCTCACATGGAGTGACCCGGATTTGAACCACAGTATCCAGCGGTTAGAGGCCGACGCGCTACCATCTGAGCCACGGAGGCTCGATGTGTTTACTATGTGTGTCAATATTTTCATTACCCTGCCGGGCAAAGTGGCTCAGATGGTTGAGGCATTCGCCTTCTGACCCCAACTTGGCAGGTTCTATCCTGGCTCAGTATTTGAAGGTTCGCAAATTCAAATACATCAGCCTCGTGTCGGTAGGTTTACTGGACTAAAATTCCGTCACCTCGGCGTCTCCGAAAACCGTAAAAGTAGTTTGTGGGACGTAAAGCCAATAACATTAAAATTATTATTAGTATTTTCATACAAATACAGCAAAAATGAACGAAACCATTAATATTTGGAACGTTTTAAATATTGTGACATCCAACTTACGAGGACGTTATCCAACGATAGACTGCGTAGGACAGGATGATTACGCTTGTACAATGTTTTTGGTAGATTTGATTATTCAGAAACATGAAGATTAATTTGACTGCTCATCTTGATAGGATAGTGGTCGAAGAAAAAGACTTTGTAGACGATAACGCGATTAGTAGTGTTAAAGATTGTAGTGCTGGTGTCAGTGGCGGAAACAGTACTCCTCAAAGAGAAGCTATAAGTGCTAGTGACTATGAACCTTCGCCAGAAAAGAAATCCAATACCGTTAGTATTTAGCTACATTTTCGGAAGAACGTCTTGAACATATTTAAGATGATTATCATACATTTCCACGTAAACTTTCGACCTACAGCTCGTTATTGAAGGGACATACATCTGTAAAAAGTACATAGAACGTCAAAATAATATTTGATTATGTGGAGAATGAAAGGACGTAATGACCATAAATTTCGAGGAAACACGGCAAAGAACTGGCGATAAAACAACACATTCTATCCCAATTTGGCCTGGCAAGGAATGAGGGAAAATGTGTCCATTACTGGCACCTGAAAATTTGGGCAATACAAAAAGCAAGAGAAATTGGGCACACGCAGTTTATATGTTCTTTAGCTTTCATAGCACGTCTCAAGAAAGAATACAGAATGTGCCGCAGACACATCACTGCTTTCATGACAATCAGATATATACAAGAAGACAAAGATATTCGCCGGTCTTGGGCCAGTTTTGTTGAAGAAGTAAACCAGAAAACTGCAAGTTTACAAATACAGCCACACTGCATTTGGAGTCCGACTCGTTGGCTGAACGGTCAGCGTACTGGCCTTCGGTTCAGAGGGTCCCGGGTTCGATTCCCGGCCGGGTCGGGGATTTTAACCTTAATTGGTTAATTCCACTGGCACGGGGGCTGGGTGTGTGCGCTGTCTTCATCCTCATTTCATCCTCATCACGACGCGCAGGTCACCTACGGGTGTCGAATAGAAAGACTTGCACCTGGCGAGCCGAACTTGTCTTCGGACACTCCCGGCACTAAAAGCCATACGCCATTTCATTTTTTTTACTGCATTTGGAACACTGATTAATGTGAATTTAATTATGAACTAAACTCTGTAGCAACATTATCTAAAAACGGGCGAGTTGGCCGTGTGGTTAGGGGCGCGCGGCTGTGAGCTTGCATCCGGGAGATAGTAGGTTCGAATCCCACTATCGGCAGCCCTGAAAATGGTTTTCCGTGGTTTCCCATTTTCACACCAGGCAAATGCTGGGGCTGTACCTTAATTAAGGCCACGGCCGCTTCCTTCCAACTCCTAGGCCTTTCCTATCCCATCGTCGCCATAAGACCTATCTGTGTCGGCGCGACGTAAAGCTCTTAGCAAAAAAAAAAAAAACATTTTCACAACAGGCAAATGCTGGGGCTGTACCTTAATTAAGGCCACGGCCGCTTCATTCCAACTCCTAGGCCTTTCCTATCCCATCGTCACCATAAGACCTATCTTTGTCGGTGCGACGCAAAGCCAATAGAAAAAAATGTATTAACATACCGCCGGGCTGAATGGCTCAGACGCTTGATGCGTTGACCTTCTAACCCCAACATGGCAGTTTCGATCCTAGCTCAGTCCGGTGGTATTAGAAGGTGCTCAAATACGGCAGCTTCGTGTAAGTAGATTTACTGCCACGTAAAAGAACTCCTGCGGGACTATATTAAGGTACCTCGCGTCTCTGAAAACCGTAAAAGTAGTTAGTGGGACGTAAAGCAAATAACAGTATTATTATTATTATTATTATTATTATTATTATTATTATTATTATTATTATTAAAACAAAAATCACCACCACAATAACACTGGTTATCTAACAGTTATCGACACACTTAAGTCACATGGGTGATAACCCACAATGTACTGAGCTCGTAAGGCTAATCTGCACAAACATTAACATATTGACTATGTATTGTTGGTTGAGATGCGGTCTGTCTTTTCCGCTGCAAGTCGTCTTCGCTTTATGCTGATCGGTTTCAACAGCTAACTCGACGACGGGTGTAACAACTTAAAAAAGAAAAAAAGGAAAATCACCTATGCAGGATAATGCTGTTGTTATAACTAGAATCTGTTCATCTTGGTTTCCTTAGCATGCACACGGAAAAAATACACCTAGTAATATGAGAGTGACTTCCATTAATTCGTAGTTAATTCCTATAGCACCTCGACCTTGTGACTTATGTTTGTGTCTGAAAGAGGTCGAAGTTTATGTTTAGACAGGAGGAGAGCGCAACTTTGTGGTGAGGCTTAACTCGCCACGGACGGTGATGACTCTTGATAGGGCAAAGTGTAAAGGGAACAATGCTAACACTTACGAAGATCTTAAAGGGAAGTACCATAAACATCAGAGGAATGTGCTTCATCACAATATACAGGGTGAAGCAAAATTCGCGCACTCGGGCGTCGCAGCGCGACTCCTCACATGCCAGCATTAAAAAAATGTTTCTCACAAAATATCGTCCTGCGAACATATCCGGCAGAAAAAGGAAGTTGAAGAGTGGCAATCTGGCAACACTGTAACCACATGTGGAGTGATTGCCTACGTTACCACATATCAGTCGCGTTGTACAGTTGGTGCAGTGGATAGAGTTTGGGTTAGCATGCAGGAGGTCGAGGGGTCGATCCTGGGTTGAGGCGTATGTTTTTTATTTCGTAAATATAGTCCAGGTGGTATGGTATCTGGCATCTTAATAGTCAACAGAGAAAAAATTCACGCCCACGACCTGGAAAGGGGGTCTTTCAAAGCTGACCAATGAAAATGACCGTTCGTCCATTTCTAGTATCGTAGTATGTAAGTGCAAATGGTTTCTAGAAGACCCGCTGCAATCTCTGTTGACGATTAAGATGCCAGATACCATATCACCTGGACTACATTTACGAAATAAAAAACATACGCCTCAACACAGGATCGACCCCTCGACCTCCTGCATGCTACCCCAAAACTATATCCACTGCACCCACTGTACAACAGGACTACGATGTGCTGACAGAGGTAGTTACCCTACATGTGGTTACAGTGTTGCCAGATTGACACTCTTCAACGTCCTGTTTCTGCCGGATGTACTTGCAGGACGAACTTTTGTGATATACATTTTTTTATTGCTGACATGTGAGGAGTCGCGCTGCTACGCCCGAGTGCGCGAATTTCGCTTCACCCTGTATTTCATTATCTTGGCAGCTCAATTTTTTTATCCGGCCACATCAGTGACAAGGCAACTGGCGTAAGTTATCTGGCTACGAATGTGAGAATTTGAAATTAACAAAACGTGGTATCAACTAATTTTTTTTTTTTTTTTTTTTTTTTACGTCCCATTAACTACTCTCACGTTTTCCAGAGTTGCCGAGGTGCAGGAATGTTGTCCCGCAGGAGTTCTTTTAAGTGCCAGTAAAACTGTCGACACGAGGCTGACGTATTTGAGAACCATCAAATACCACCGGACTGAGCCGGAATCGACAATACCAAGTTGGGTTCAGAAGGCCAGAGCTCTACGGTCTGAGCCACTCAGTGGCGGGGCGTGGATAAAGGGTCTGGGGGTTCACTGCTGTCGAAAATAACGCGTTGAGATTTATTGTTACTTTAGGTTTACATAGATGTAAAATAGTGACATTGCTTGATTAGAATCGCGGCTTTCCTTTGAAGGGACACGGCTACAGCTCGAAGAAGTTGCCATAACAATGAAGATGAAAGAGAATATGAGGTGGAGTTACTTAAAGCTGATCCATATTTCCTCTGATTTTGGAGACGTTGCGTGCGAACAAATAACTTCTTCAAGAACGTGTTCGGCAGATACTGTTGTTTATGTATTGACGTATTTTGCTGCTTACTTTTCTTAAAACACGTATTACTAATGAAAAGCTCCAGGGGCTCTCAATTTGGGAGCGTAGATTGGCGACCACGGGGCCCTTAGCTGAGTCCTGGCATTGCTTCCACTTACTTTCACCAGGGTCCTCACTTTCATCTATCCTTTCCGACCTCCCTTGATCAAGTCTTGTTCTTTTCCGACCCCGACGGTATTAGAGTACTCGAGGCCCAGGGAATCTTTCATTTTCACGCCCTTCGTGGCCTTTTTGTTTGGCCGAAACCTTCATTTTCGAAGTGTATTCCATTTTTTCTCTATGATTGGTGTTATAAATAGAGGATGGTTGCCTAGTTGTACCTCCTCTTAAAACAATACTCACCATCACCAATTAGTAATTAAACGTTTCATTAATTACATAAACTTAGGCTATGTACGCCTATTACTAAAATATTCTGGCTCATTGCGGTCAATTACATAAAAATTGCAAAATCGTCAAATTAAAACCTCCTCCAAAACCTACCACATACGGCAAACTTTAACCGCGCGCTCTGACAGCGCTTCGGTTAATGTCGGAACTGCTCGATGCAACTCGTGTCTATCGCCAGCGATTCCTGAGCTATGTTTTTCCTGCTACTCACAGCCCCTCGCCTTGTGCACCCTCCTTACGTCTCAAGGCCCGCTCCCACAGTCCTGAAATTGAACCTCTTCGCTGGTTCCGACGAGCAACAGAGTGTTGATGTCAAAAATACCGTTACGCGCGTGGATATACAGAGATTATTAAAGGACTAGGCTGTAATAAACCATTTTACATAGACATCTATTTCTAGGGGGTTCTCTGAACCACTGAACATATAGAACGCACCGCCACCGCCACTGCCACTCAGCCCGGCAAATGTGATATTCCTACGTGTGGAAACCACCACCAGCACCATCACCGTAAAGTACATACTCGTTTCATTCACGCTCTGAACGATGAGCGGTGATCCGTCCGTCCGTCCGTCCGTCCGTCCGTCCGTCCGTCCGTCCGTCCGTCCGTCCCTCCCTCCCTCCCTCAATCCGTCCGTCCATCGGCAATCCTGACTATGGTTTTCCGTGGCTTCCCGCTTCCTTCCCACTTCTAACCTTTCCCTATTGCAAAATTTTTGTTTTTTGTTTTTGGGTGGTTCTGAAATGAAGTGGAAATTCGGGTCAGCTTTCTTTGAAAATATCACATTCAGATATCTTCGTAATATTTTCATACATCTACTTCTTTATTTTAGTTTGATAAAGAATAAACAACCATCTGAACTCAAGAGTAGAACATTTTGTATTTGAAGAGGCATGGAGGTGATCCATGGAGGTGACCTTCATGAACATGGCAGCAGTCTATGACTATGGAAAGGACACGTTAGTTTCAGATTCGATGCCTTATATTCTTGGGCCTGGAATTTGTTGCTCCAGCTACCCAGTTAAGTGTCGGAGTCACTGCTGAAGTAAACCGATCTGACCCATTGCCTAACATTGCATGACCTGGTGATCTGGCTAAGGGAAATACTCTTGAAAAAAAAACTTCGATTACAGTTATACATTTAGTACTATGTGTTTCCCATTCTCAATGGTGTCATTTCGTATGCTAAAAATATATACAAAATCAGTAAGTGTAAATGATACGATTTCAGAAGAATTTGGTGGTTCATAATAGCCTATCCGATAGTGGGTACATGCTTGATGTGGCCAGCAGAAAGTGTTACTTAGGCGGCGTATCTCAAGGCAGTTTCGCCTCGCAGAGCTCCAAACAACTTGATGAGCTTTCATTATGCCTGTGAAAGCCGGAATGTGGGAATGGAGGATTTTGTCCACCTTCTCTATGTTCTTAGGTTCTACCACAAACAGTTTGAGTGAACTTCCTTAGATAGTACTTCCATTAGCTTCTCAAATGATTGTGAACATCAGAACCATGTCTTACTATTCTGTTCGCGGTTTTTTTCAACACTGCGCCAATACCATAAGGAGCCCCCTTACCATGACCACTTTCAGAGTAATTCCAAACAAGTTCCTTCGTGCAAAATGTGGAAAGGTAGTTCAGCATGAAATAAAGCATATTTTTGCTTCGATATTGAGTAGCAGGGCTGTCGCCGAGAACGTTAATTGTATTTACTTCACCTATGAAGCTTTCAGCATAAATCTAATTATTTTTGTGAGATGTGCGCATATAGCACTTGAATCATGTCTTAGCGAGGTTGGCAGTTAACAAAATGACAGCATCTTTGCCTCACCCAAAATCTCTTTATAGTACAGGACTCCAGTATGTAGCGTAGTATGTTCCCGGGAACCTCCAAAATGCATACCTTGATTTTTTTGGAATATTTACTGTTACGGAGTGGAGCAGAAAGAGGTGAAAGAAGGTGCTGGGTGGAATGGGTCTATCTACTATATCAAAGATTAACTTAAAACTTTAAATAAAGGTTGTGTTTCTTTAAAAAAACTTAAGAACTTTCACTTAGTGAAATAACAAGGTTACAGTTACAATGAAAATTTCAAGAATTGGAAAACCCAAGAATAGTTAATTTAACAATTTTTGGGCTTCAAGCCCCAAGTTTACAAATTTACAATTTCGCAAATGTGGTATTATTTAGACAAGGACAGAAATCTCCCAATTCAAGAGCACTTTGCTCCAAAGGTTACAAATCTCTAGCCTTCTAGAGGCAACCCTCAATGTTACAGAAATCTCAGAAAAGAGCTTACATGCTCTCCAACATTAATCAAGGAGACCGTGCTCCCAATTTCTTACAGCCTACTTAAGGCAACATTACACAAAATCATACAGTTTCCGGCTTCTCTAGGCCCAACCTTCAAGTTACAATTTGTACACAGGGGTAACTAGTACCCAAACTACTGGGCCTTCGTGGAAGAGAAAAACAGGTTAGATTACTGGCCCGAACACAAAATGAATGGAGGCACACACTTGCGCTCCTAGAAAATTAAATATAAAACCCTAATTGGGCTTTCGGTCCGATGAAGCAGAGGCTAATCCCAAGCTACTGAGGTGACTAGAATGAAGGTTAATTTAACACTTTACAGAAAAGAGAAAAGGTTACAAAATCACAGTCACCTCAAATTAAATTGAAGGGGAACTCGAGAGGGTAACGCACTCTTTATCCCCGATTTACAGTTTAAGTCTTTATGAATTTTTACATTAGCCGAAAGAAGGTTTACATTTTAGAAAATAGGAGGTTACGTAGTTAGAAATTAGAACCTTCCCCTCGTGTAAGTCTGCGGAGGTAGCTACAGAAAAATAAGACTGGTGGCCATTACCTTGGCTGTCGAACTGCCTGGCGAAGAATGCCTCCTGACTTAAAACACACACACACACACACACACACACACACACACACACACACACACACACACACACACACACACACACACACACACACACACACACAGAAATTCGGTGATCCAAAGACAAGGTAGCCTGAAAGACCGCAGCTTATATACGCCAGGGGAGGGTTCGAGAGGATTCTGGACTAAATCAGGCCACACCCTCTCAATTTTATTGGCAAATTCAAAAGGTACAAGAAATGTGTGATAGGTGGAAAAATAAATACAGAAAATTCATGATTGGCTAGATTCAAAACTGGCGGAATGAGAAAGAAGTGTTGCAAACCTTGAAATAACAAAATAAATGAATATTAATTTAGTTGGGAAACATAAGAACACAAAACTTCTTTTATGCATTAATTCTTTTACCTTGCACCAGAGTGCATTACCTCAGTTCTTGTACTGACATCTATGGAGAAAAGTCTAAACTTCTTGACGAAAACCAAAACAAATAAGTCCAGTCAGTTTAGGCAACTTCAAACTAACACATTACTTAATAATTCACTGGTGACATCTTCAGGTCTATGTCCCCACTTCATGGCGTAGGTGTTTCACGTTTTGTTAGAGAGATAACATTCTTTAAGGCGCTTCTTTTGTATGTGCGGAGTTGAGGTGTACCTCCCGGTACATTTACAATCATAGTTTTCGTTGAAGTCAACATGGATGAATATCTCACCATTATGGAGAGTCTTTTTCTTCTCAGAGACGAATATATATTGGTATGAAATATAGCATACATCCAACACGAAGCTTGGAGTTAATTCAAGCAGATTATTGACAAGATCTTTAATTGACATCTCCACAGTATATTTGACAATTTTATAACAACTTTCTCTTTTCCTTTGTCAGTGAACTTTTTCCTCATCGATTGATTGATATGTTCTGTTTTATTTTCAAACTCTTTGATTTCAATTACCATGGATTTACATGATTCACAAGTTATTTCTAAGCATTCTTCTTTAGTTCGTGGAGTGATTTTAACATTTCATCAGGATCTTCATAACTAGTAATAACACCGGTACGCTTTACTTTTGAAAATATCAGTTCATAGTTTTCATCTTTTTCACATGCACATGTGTTTCGTTTCCTATAATCAGAAAAAACTACCGGGAAAGACTGGAAGGAACAAAATGTCGAGTAAGGTATATCACGTCCAAACTCAACTTCAAACTTTTTGTGCAGGCTTCGAAGGCTGGCGCTCAGAGTTCTTTTCTGTTTCTTGGCTCCTCTCCTTGTCTTGAAGTCCGTAACGCCTGGTTCCATTCTACTTACATCATCCTGTTCGAAGAATTTTTGAACTTGGTTTCTGACATGGAGCTGATTATTTGACCGGTGGTTCATTGTTCCTTTTAAGACATCTGCAATGCTGTTGCCTGGATCTAGCTTCCAAATAACCCTTAAGGATGACTTGATTGGAAGTTTCTGCATACAACGATACTTTTTCAAAATTTTCCCCGATAGTACTAATGCAAATGCTTTCCTCGATTTTCGGGAACCTTTGTTCTTTTCAAATTTCTCTTCAGTTTGTCTTTCAATTGCCACCGCCGATAACATGAATTTTTTACCGTCTGATGAATATCTCTCACCCTTCAAAAGAGACTCAACAGTTTTCCTTGGACTGTTCTGATTTTCCGTTTTCTCTCTAAGTTGTTTAGCTCTTTTCCTGTACTTTTCCTTTTGTTTTTTACATTTTCTCTTTCACGCTGTAATTTTCTCTCTAGCTCTTTGATTATTCTGTATGTCCTTGTCCTATTCCTTTAAATTCTCTTGCGTCCGCTATGCTTTCAACTGCTTCCGACTTGTGCAGTAACAGATATGCTCTCAACCTCAACATCATCTTGATCTGAATGAGGTGGGGTGCGATCCTTCACGTGAGCCAGAAGCTCCTTCTCTTTTCTCTTAGCATGCCGCCTCTTCCTCTCACGTTCTCTTCAGACCTTTCTCAAAACTCTCCTTTTCCTGTTTGGTAACCGAGAAATGGTCTTTCTTTTAGTTTCCTCATAAAATTCCGGATCCTGCCTAATTCTATCTCTTCTCCTCTGTTCTGACTCCTTTATTTTCCTCACTGCCTCAATGGATTTTCACTTTGCATTTGAATTGGACTTTTTCTTTACATTACAAAAAGCCTTGGCCTTGATTTCACATTTCGCCTCTACAAACGATTTCCGTCCTGATTTACGTAGTGCTATTTTCATAATTTTCCTCTATACTTCGATGTCCCTGACTACTCCTAGGATCCACCTTCATCGTATTCCGTACAGTCTTTCCGTTTAGATTTGATGCCAATTCCTCTGTAAAAGGGAGAGAACATGTTAAATAGGATAGTTCACAAGTAGCCTTCTGACTAAATGCATATTATTGGGTTTCTGATAAAATACGGTAACCTTCATTTTATGCTATAGGCCTACTGCCACGAATTCCCAACCCAAAATTCATATTCGTGCCCACCAATCGCCCTTCACCTAATAAGAATTCAAAACTGATTGCATGCTGGAAACGTACGTTGATACCGTACATGTTTTCGTATATCGTTTAATAACAATATTAACTCACAAATCACTTGTATGCTGCATACATTGCACTTTAAAACAAGCACTATCTTATTTTGGCACTTCCAGGGGTGATATTTCACCTCCATGGATACCTAAAATCATGGAGATGACATTCTTCCTGTTTCCCACCAATATACCATAAATACATAGTTTGTCTTGTCCCGAGATTCAAAATTTTGTAGAAATATACATGAAAGACATGTGTCGATATGAAGCTAAGAGTACCATTTAAGAATATGGAAACTGCTGACAACATGGAAGTGACAGTCATTAAAATTACACCTTTTATTCCCACTTTAGCTTTGAAAAAAGAAGTGTAAATGACGCCTTACCTTACAGTTGCTAGAACCTCACACAAAATGGCTGCCTATTGCTTCCTATCAGCACATGGACAGGTCAGCGCCTCCTAGAGAACAAGGCCTGGCAATACGAGGCGGTGGACAGGTCTATGCTACATACTGGTGGGAATTTGCTGAACTAACAAAGTTATTCCACGGCCGACTTGATGCTCTAGCCAGCTCCTTACCGGCCATCGGGTCCATGCACTGTAATCGGAATAGTTTCATAGCTCGACACGTGGCGCTGGCGGCCTAAGTTTTTGTGGTAGAAATGCCTACTCCTCTGTGGAAAAGATATTGAATTTGATTGCCGATTTATCGTAATTTAGAGCTATGGAGAATGTTATATGGGTTAATACTGTTAAAATTATTAATCTTAAAGGCTGGATTCGTTGATTTTCGCCAAAACAATATCGTGAAATGGAGTAGTCCAACTGACGTTCCTTCACTGTGAGGAATAATAATAATGATTACTTTTATTATCTATAGCATTTAGATACGTAGCAGAACTTACAATACTTTTGCCTTCTGATGTTCATCTTAAGATAAAAAAGTCAACGTTCAATTAGAGTTTTAAAATCCTTCAAGTGCAGATGTCAGGAAGGGGGAGTGGTCAAAACATAAAAGTCTTACTTTTTTTACTTAAATATTCGGTGTATGGATAACATAAATGTTTTGACTCCAAGATGTTTATATTCTAATTTCAATATACATAGTTTCAGATTACATTTTATTCATACCTTGCACTAGAATTTTCAATAAAATTTCAGTGTAAGAATAATGGTTACTACTTGTTAGTATTTAAATGTTAAAGTTCAGATTACATACATACATGCATTCATTATCATTGTAGACCGTTATGCTTTCAGCGTTCAGTCTGCAAGCCTCTGTGAATTTACTAAACGTCGCCACAATCCTCTATTTGCAACTAGTGCTATGGCCTCATTTGGTTCTATACCTCTTACCTATAAATCGTTAGAAACTGGGTGTAATCATTGTCATCTTGGTCTCCCTCTACTTCTCTTACCTTCCATAACAGAATCCATTATGCTCCTAGGTAACCTATCATGCTCCATTCGCCTCACATGACCCCACCCCGAAGCCGGTCCGTACAATTTCATCCACCGAGTTCATTCCTAACTTAACCTTTACCTCCTCATTCCGAGTACCCTCCTACCATTGTTCCCACCTGTTTGTACCAGCAATCATTCTCGCTACTTTCATGTCTATTACTTCTAACTTATGAAAAGATATCCTGAGTCCACCCAGCTTTCACTCCCGTAAAGCAAAGTTGGTCTGAAAACAGACCGATGTAAAGACAGTTTCATCCCGGAACTGACTTCCTCCTTACAGAACACTGTTGATCGCAACTGCGAGCTCACTGCATTAGCTATCTTGATTCAATCTCACTATGTTACCACCCTGGGAGAACACTCAACCTAAATACTTGACATTATCTACCTGTTCCAGCTTTTCATCACCAATCTGCCATTGCACCTATTTTCAAGTTCCACGACAGTAGACTGCAGGATTTCGGCACAATCTGCCATTAAGATCAAGCCGTCAGCATAGGCCAGACTGCTTACTACATTTCCACCTAACTGAATCCCTCCCTGCCACTTTATACCTTTCAGCAGCTGATCCATATAAACTATGAACAGTAAAGATGAAATATTACAGCCTTTCGAATCCCTGTAAGTACCCTGAACCAAGAACTCACTCTACCATCGATTCTCACCGAAGCCCAATTGTCAACATAAATGCCTTTGATTGATTTTAATAATCTACCTTTAATTCCATAGTCCCCCAGTATGGCGAACATCTCTTCCCTAGGTACCCTGTCATATGCGCTCTCTAGATCTACGAAACATAAACACAACTGTCTATTCCTCTCGCAGCATTTTTCAATTACCTGGCGCATACTGAAAATCTGATCCTGACAGCCCCTCTGAGGCCAGAAACCACACTGGTTTTCATCCAACTTCCTCTCAACCACTGATCGCACCCTCCCTTCCAAGATGCCAGTGTATACCACGAAAGTTGTTGCAATCCTTCCTGTTCCCTTGCTTATAGATAGGTGCAATTACTGCTTTTGTCCAATCTGAAGGTACCTTACCTACACTCCATGCTAATCTTACTACTCTATGAAGCCATTTCACCCTTGTCTTCCCATTTTACTTCTACATTTCAGGTCTAGTTTCATATATTCCTGCTGCTTTATGACAATGGAGTTTATTTACCATCGTTTCCACTTTCTCAAGATTAACTTATATAATATTAATATAATATTAATAAATAGAGCATTTTATTTCATTTACACGAAAGACTCAACATATGTTAATTCAGGCAAGGTATTATATGACTTGGTTTCATTTGTGAAACACGGGGTGCGTTGGCCGTGCGCTTAGACCGCGCAGCTGTGAGCTTGCATCCGGGAGATAGTGGGTTCGTACCCCACTGTCGGCAGCCCTGAAGATGGTTTTCTGTGGTTTCCCTGTTTTCACACCAGGCAAATGCTAGGGCTGTACCTTAATTAAGGCCACGGCCACTTCCTTCCCACTCCTATGCATTTCCTGTCTCATCGTCGCCATAAGACCTATCTGTATCGGTGCGACGTAAAGAAAAAAAATGTGAAACGCGGACATTCCATGGAGGTGACATTCATTTTTTGGTGAAAATATCCAACATACGCTTTCCAAATTTAGAAGTTAATGTTCCTATATTATAATTTCATTTTGAGGACAATAATTCTTTCCAAAACTCTTTGTACACGATGATAACTGAAAGACATCGTGTACGCTGTATATTGCAAGCAGACCACTATCTAACTGGTTGTCAACACGTTGCAACATATCACAATTTACAATTTTTTTTTACGTCGCACCGACACAGATAGGTCTTTTGGCGACGATGGGACAGGAAAGGGCTGGGAGTGGGAGGGCAGCGGCCGTAGCCTTAATTAAGGTACATGGCAGAATTTGCCTGGTGTGAAAATGGGAAATCACGGAAAACCATCTTTAGGGCTGCCGACAATGGGACTCGAACCCACTATTTCCCGGATGCAAGCTCACAGCTGCGCGCCTCTGACTGCACGGCCAACTCGCCCGGTTGCAACATGTTGAGGCAGCGCCACACACGGAGCAACATGCTCGGCTCGTGTTGAGGCTTTTAGTATTTCTTCGCGAGCCTGCAACTTGCTAGCAGCTTGGCAGTATGTTGACCAACCAGCCCACACACGAGTGAACTTGGTGTAGCAACTTGTGTTGACGAGTATGTTGGCCAATAAGTTCGCTCGTGATTGGCCTGCTTAAGCGACTGCAGCTGTCGAGCTCGGTCAAAATAGATAATAATTGCGTATTGCCTCAGAATTTACACCTGTAAGCGACCTGCGCGTCTGAGAGAATGGGGCTCTACCTGTGATTAATTCTAATGTCGGAGATAGCGCGCGCGCGCACACACGCACACCCAGTTCTCAAGGCAGAGGAATTAACCGATTAAGGTTAAAATACCCGATCTGTCCGGCAATCGAACCCGTGACCCCTTGGGTTGAAGGCCAGTACGTTAATCATTTAGTCACGGAGCCAGACACTCCTTTAAGTACGAGGGCAGATCAGAAAATAAGTTGCACTTCCTAGTTATGGCCATTTATTACACCACCTATACAACAGCAACACGACTATAATGACATACACTGTAACGTCACTTTTACACATAGTTTCCAAGAGACTCCAAACATTTCTGCGAACGTACAACCAACTTGTCGATGCCGGATGCATAGAGATTTCCTTCATCGTTCTGCAACAACTCGGAGACAGCGGCTTTCACCTCCTCATCGGTCTGGAACGTCGACCACCGAGCTCCGTTTTGAGCTTACCGAACAGATGAAAGTCACATGGCTCTAGGTCGGGATTGTAGGGTGGATGTTGCCAGACCTCCCACTTGAAACGCTGCAGCAGTCTCTCGTTTGGCGGGCCTTGTGAGGTGTTGCGTTATCGTGCAACAAAATCACACCGGCGCTCAATTTCCCCCGGCGCTTCTCTTTAATCGCTTTACGCAACCGGTGCAACTTTTGACAGTACGACGCCGCGTTGATCGTCGTTCCTTTCGGCATGAATTCCACGTGCAGCAAACCCTCCATGTCAAAGAACAATGTCGCCATAACCTTACTGGTTGCAGGTTGAACCTTGGCCTTCTTTCGTTGTGGTAATGAGGGGTGCACCCATTCCACTGATGTTCTCTTCGTTTCGAGGGTGAAGTGGTGGACCCACGTTTCGTCGCCTGTGTCGATTCGCCACAGAAACCCGTTGGCGTCTGCGGTATAGCGTTGCAAAAATGCCAGGGAGGATTGGAAACGTTGTCCCTTGTGCTCATCGGTGAGAAGACGTGGGACCCATCTTTGACACAGCTTACGATATCCAAGGTCCTCATGAACAATGGCGAACACACTGCCATACGAACTGTTCAGCTGCGTCGCAATTTCTCTCAGTTTAATGCGCCGGTTCTGTCTAATGATCGCATTCACACTGTTGACCTTTGCACGGGTCCTGGACGTTGCGGGCCTGTCTTCGCGATGGTTGTCCGTGATATCCGTGCGTTCGGTGTCGAATTGCTGACACCACTTTATGATACCTTGCCCGGAAATGGCCCGCTCCCCATACACAGCACTAATTTCACGATGAATGTCCATGCAATTCTTCATTTTGGCTCATAGGAATCGGATTGTCGCACGCACCTCATATTTGGAGTGAACGTCCAGTTGACGCGCCATTGCATTTGGCCGCTATTCACACAATATTAGACGAGACACCACAGCGACCTGCCTAACAGACGTGTATCTTCATGGCTGTACGGGGATAATTTTGAAGATAGATTTGAAGGAGGATACTAATTTTGGGCTAGAAAGCTGGTGACCTTTTGCATGTTTAAACAAGGTTTTAAGGTATTCAAGTATGAACTGTAAAGCTGGTGACCTTTTGTATATCTACACAAACAAAAAATGTTCTTAGTGTCAGTTTAACAATTTGTTTTACGTCGTACCGACACAGCAAGATCTTATTGCGATGGGATAGGAAAGGGCTAGGAGTGGGAAGGAAGCAACCGTGCCCTTAATTAAGGTATAGACTCAGCATTTGCTTGGTGTGAAACCGGGAATCCACGAAAACCATCTTCAAGGCTGCCGACAGTAGGGTTCCGAACAACTATCTCACGAATGCAAGTTGATAGCCACGTGACCCAAATTGGGCAGTAAGAAAGTACCTAAGTACGAATGTACTGAAGATCCAGCACTCGTGCTCGATATGGTCGACATGAAGCTAGTTGCAGTAGACAGTTAGTTAACTGTCACGTTTGAAGCACTTTAATTCTCCTCAAGACTACATTAAAACAGAATGAATCAAATTAGACCAGTATTTCTGATATCTGCTGATGTGTGTACGGTCAACATTTTTGGTAGTTCTAAAGGAACATAAATCGCTATAATTTCAAGTCTAAAATATTGAAAATGTGTCAGTTTCTACACATTAAAAAGTAATAGGGAAGCAGAATAGGAAGAGGGGACAGTAGCAAAGAATGAGAAAACGCAGCGAAATAAAGAGATCTCGTTTGATACTTTTTAGAATCGTGGAATGGACGTGAAAATAAAACTATTGTTCTCAACCAAAGGTAATAAGTTATATCTTTTTAAAACATACATTCATCAGTACTCTCTCCGCCACCTTTCAGTAAGTGCAATTTGCATTTTCGTGAGTCCATGCCCCACAACTCACTCAAACTCAAGGAAAACATCACAAATTCTTCGTTACCTTACAGCTTCTTAGGGCTCAATTTGAAGAGCAAAGCTCACATTTTATCTTTAATTATTCTCTTCTCCAAACAAAAGAATAATAAAGTAGAGTGTGATAATAAAAACGGTGAATATTATTAGGTTTCAAGAATTAAATCACAGACAATTCAAATTATTCCTCAGTACCCTGACACAGAATGCGACGATATTTCATATTCAAGTGAATTTCGGTGGTTCAGCCGAGGTAAGGAAATTGTCGTGTTGAGCAGAGTTTCTTCGAGGTCATTTCGACGGGTTGGCGGCCTGCTACGTCGTCGCTTCATGTTGGTCTTCACATGCACAACCAGCATCGGTGCGTGTGTGTGTGCGAGGAAGGGGTTGGTTGCGGTTTTTGAGAGATATGCCCAAAAATGTAAAAATCCTTTTGTATATCACGGTACACAATATTTGTTACGGTTGGATTTCCGCGAGGATGGATGCGTTAGTTCTGTGTGATGTTCAGGGAATGCGAAGCATACGTCGCCAGCACCAGATCTTAAAATTTTCGACGCGGTGGTGGTCAGAAATGTGTAAAGTTCATAGCTCTGATACATAGGATAAAGGGAACAACAAGGTGTTGACGAAATTGCTTTTTGTCGCAAAAATCTAACAGAATCTTTAAATTCGCTGCTCCAAGAGAAAATATATTCGTATGAACTATTTCTGTATTAGGGCTAAATATTTAAAAATTTGAAATTACTTTCCTCTTCATATTCAGACAACACACTGAACCCATAATTCTACGATGAGAAAATATTTTTTTATTTTTCTAAATATTTATTTCAAATAACAAGCTACATTTATTTTTGAGAGCAGCCATGTTGCATTTCCAGAGCCTCGCTGTCGCGTGGGAACGAACTCACCCGTGTCAGGCTAAGCCGTAAGCTCGTGAAATACTGTGACACCTCGGTGGACTTCGAGTACTCAATAAATCTCCAAATTCATGGAATTTTTCGTAACGAGAGATTCTGGCAACACAGTAAATACAGAAATAAATAATCTAAATTATTCTTAAACCCTACGTGAAGACAGAACCCCCAGGGTAAACATAAATGCAGTAAATGAAATGTCGTATGGCTTTTAGTGCCGGGATATCCCAGGAAGGGTTCGGCTCGCCAGGTGCAGGTCTTTCTATTTGACTCCCTTAGGCGACCTGCGCGTCGTGATGAGGATGAAATGATGATGAAGACAACACATACACCCAGCCCCCGTGCCACTGGAATTAACCAATTAAGGTTAAAATCCCCGACCCGGCCGGGAATCGAACCCGGGACCCTCTGAACCGAAGGCCAGTACGCTGACCGTTCAGCCAACGAGTCGGACATAAATGCAGTTAAGCCTAGGTACAAATCTGCGCCCGATCAGTGAGTATCAATCAATACTGATCTGCATTTAGGGCAGTCGCCCAGGTGGCAGATTCCCTATCTGTTGCTTTCCTAGCCTTTTCCGAAATGATTTCAAAGAAATTGGAAATTTATTGAACATCTTCCTTGGTAAGTTATTCCAATCCCTAACTCCCCTTCTTATAAATGAATATTTGCCCCAGTTTGTCCTCTTGAATTCCAACTTTATCTTCATATTGTGATCTTTCCTACTTTTATAAACGCCTTTCAAACTTATTCGTCTACTAATGTCATTCCACGCCATCTCTCCGCTGACAGCTCGGAACATACCACTTAGTCGAGCAGCTCTTCTTCTTTCTCTCAATTCTTCCCAACCCAAACATTGCAACATTTTTGTAACGCTACTCTTTTGTCGGAAATCACTCAGAACAAATCGAGCTTCTTTTCTTTGGATTTTTTCCAGTTCTTGAATCAGGTAATCCTGGTGAGGGTCCCATACACTGGAACCATACTCTAGTTGGGGTCTTACCAGAGACTTATATGCCCTCTCCTTTACATCCTTACTACAACCCCTAAACACCCTCATAACCATGTGCAGAGATCTGTACCCTTTATTTACAATCCCATTTATGTGATTACCCCAATGAAGATCTTTCCTTATATTAACACCTAGATACTTACAATGATCCCCAAAAGGAACTTTCGCCCCATCAACGCAGTAATTAAAACTGAGAGGACTTTTCCTATTTGTGAAACTCACAACCTGACTTTTAACCTCGTTTATCAACATACCATTGCCTGCTGTCCATCTCACAACATTTTCGAGATCACGTTGCAGTTGCTCACAATCTTGTAACTTATTTATCACTCTATAGAGAATAACATCATCCGCAAAAAGCCTTACCTCCGATTCCACTCCTTTACTCATATCATTTATATATATATATAAGAAAACATAAAGGTCCGATAACACTGCCCTGAGGAACTCCCCTCTCAACTATTACAGGGTGGACAGGGTGGACTAGCTCCACGTGCCAAGGTCAATGGATGAAGAAAACCCGCGAAACGCCCGGGCAGAAATAATTTATTTCACCTGTTGCGAGTGTGGTAAAATTATGAGATTAACATCTAAATAAATCGCAAGTCTGTCCGGAATTATGGAACAAGTTTCATGAAAATCGGTCTATTGGACGCGAAATTAGCAGATTGCATAATCAAGCTTAATGGTGTGAGTGGCGTTACCCCATAAGACTATAAAAGAACCCTCCCTCTGTATATTTCTCAGTGTCTGTCCGGTTTCTGAAGCAGCGGAAGCTCACGCCCGTCGTCGGCAGAAAAGTGTATAAGATTGATCTCCAAATAATAACTTAATACATATTCGTGGCTATGGTTCACATCTACTGTTAGAAAGGGAAGGTGATAGACATTTTTCTGAACTTTCGCCGACAAAACTGTGAAAGCATAGGCGTCTATTTAAGTACATAGCTGATTTTATTGTATCACCTCGTGTGTGTTGGAAATTGTTAAGGGAGTTGGGAAGCTAGTCAGAGTAGTTCTAATTTCGTTATCTGTGGAACACCTGTTGTATCAGGGTGAATGAAAGCCGAGTCTGGGGAGAAGGGAGACAGTTGCGGTCGACTGCAGAACGAAGGAAGTTTGCTGTACAAAATCATAACGAAGGAAGTGCGTGATTTGAGTTGTCATTTAATAACGTGTGAAAAGGCAGTATTTGTAAGATAGATATATTTAAGAAGATGATGTTCCTTGTAGCCATGTGCGGCTAAGCACGAGGGCAGCTGGCTAAATGTAGCCAGAATATTGAAGATGACATCAATGCAGGCCTGTCTATATTTTGTATTATGTTGTAGTTAGACTGTTGTTTGTCCCAACCAATTTTTCAAGGCGTGTGTTGGGTTGATATTTGTAATGATCAGGCGAAAAGTGTTATAATTTTGGTCAACGTGAAAAAATCTTTAGTTTTGTAAAATTTCACGTCAAGAAAGTGTAAATTGCGACGTTTGAATCTTGTGTTATTGTTTTTCGAGATATTGTCCGAAGTGAGTAAAATTAGGAAGGTGATCGTGATAAAGTAGTCGTGGCGAATGTCTTAATTTCGAATATCGTTTGAATTCAGAAAATTTTCGTCGAAATAATAATAATAATAATAATAATAATAATAATAATAATAATAATAATAATAATAATAATGTCTACCGCGGGATAAAATTTTACGATATTAAAATTGGATTTAACAAGCATGTTCTGCGAGGTTTGCGTGTGTTAATAATTTCCAGTGAAATACGATAAAGTTATGTTTTATTCATGGGAAGTAAAAATTTTGCGAAATCGTGTATGTCGATGATACGGAAAATCACGGTGTGTTCTTGTATTCTCGAGGTCCGAAAGTTGTAGTAACAGTAAAAGAAAGAGGTGCATTTTTATAACCGTTGTTGTTTTTCACAAGAGGATTGAGATTTGAAAAAGGTCTTGAAATATAAGAAAAGTGGATTGAGAGCGAAGAATTTATATATGTGGAGATAAGAGTTGTATGTTGAAGGCAGAGAAAGCCTATATATATATTTCATGTAGTACCGCCATGAGAAGGCGATGAGAATGGAATTTTGAGACAGGATATAGTTGTCAAGAGCGAAGAAATTTTGAAACAGGCTGTATTGTGACAGGCTGTAGTGTATTCCGCTAACAATCCGAAAATTGAAACGACTACTGTGTGATGCACAGTAGAGTTCAAGTAAGATCCCAAGTGAAAAACGATTCTAGTAAAGATTAAAAATCTTGGTAGTAAAAGTCAAGGGACTAGTTACGTGAAGTCATTATGAATATTAGGATAATGTGACCTCAAGGATAAAAGAGCATTTAGTATACACGGTTGGTGTTGTGTGACCGTGCAAATTTATTGAATTTCGTTTCACTGGACAGTCATGGATATAAATATTTGGAAATGACGGTAGGCGATTTGAGAGTTTCCAATGCGGTGGTGATGATTATTATTTTTGGACAACATCCACTAAATGGTAGACGTCTGTTGGGAACTATTGTTCTTCCCTAAAACTTCGTTGCGCAGGCTGAGATCGTGTTTGAATTGGGGAATTGCTCACCACACAATATTTATATTTCGAGTTCACGTTTTGTAACGAGATAGAGACTTACTGCATATTCCGACTTGCGTTCGTTTAATAGTAAGAGACGTTGTTCCGTTGTGTGTTATTAGTCTGACTAGGTTTACAACTGAAATGTCAGGGTTTGTTTGAAATTGCTAGTTCGCCTGATGTGCCAGGGGAAGCGTATACGACCCAATGTCCGCCTGACAATAGAATTAGGACGTCACATGTTATCCTAGGAGTATACTGATGATGAGACGTCCTAGTTCACGCTCGACGATAGAATTAGGAAGGTATTGTGTATATAGAGATTAGTGTTAGGGTGTACAGACTTTAAGTAAGCCCGACGATAGGTCTGCGATGTCAACTGTACATACTCAAGTCTCAGTTTAGATGTTTTTGCGTAGTGCCTTGACCGAATGTAGTGCCTGTAGTGATATGCGAAATGAAGAGAGTTAGCTTGATAATAATGAAGCCAAACTTGCTCGCAGCCCTCAACAGCTGGAAGGTGTTGACCTAAGATTACGGGACCCCTGACGGCGTGCATAATAAGGGTTGTCCAACATTGGATATCGAGCTAATGGTGATTGAACATTTTACTACAGTTCTCCACGCGTGTTGAGTTCAAATAACTTCGATATTTTATTTTATTTTACGGAACTAAGTATTTGGCGTTCTGGTGTCCATTCTTGCTTTGGCAGTGTGCATATTGACACTCAATGTATTAGTGTGAGACTTGAGTTGCGAATGCGGTTTCCATTCGCCAGCCAGTAATCTTATCTTTATTTTCAATTTTGTCGTTCTTGCATTTTATACGTATTTTGAGTTCGATCAAGTGATAACTTTGTAGGTAGTGTGTTGGGACAAACAATAAGTAGATGGATGTGTCATGGTAGTCATTGTTAAGAAGGAAATAATTCTTAAGATTGTTGTATTTTTCAATGTGGACTGGTAATTTATTATGCGTAACGTAACCATTTCTAACCTGAAAATCGGTTTGATAATAATATTTTCAAGTGATTTACCACTGTTTAATTAACTTCAGTGTTTGGCATTTCTTCTAAATGCGTGATGAATAAGTGTTTCCTGCATTTCGCAGTTTTGTTCCTTCAGAACGACGTAACGTAAGATCCTCACGGATCATGGTGTTGTTGGTTCCTTCTGAACAACTGTTTGGTTGATGCATGTTTAGCATCGGGATTATTTTATCACTTAAGGGTGTCATGAATGACAAATACATAGTGGAATTTTATTTCAGTTGTGAATGCTGCTGTTAACTCGTAGTGAACACCAGTCTTTCCCATAATATTTCGCAATCTATCCAAAGCAACTGATAGTCAATTTGTTTCGATTAAGGGTCCATTCGGCGGGTGTACCTTCATCGTATTCCGTACAGTCTTTCCGTTTAGATTTGATGCCAATTCCTCTGTAAAAGGGAGAGAACATGTTAAATAGGATAGTTCACAAGTAGCCTTCTGACTAAATGCATATTATTGGGTTTCTGATAAAATACGGTAACCTTCATTTTATGCTATAGGCCTACTGCCACGAATTCCCAACCCAAAATTCATATTCGTGCCCACCAATCGCCCTTCACCTAATAAGAATTCAAAACTGATTGCATGCTGGAAACGTACGTTGATACCGTACATGTTTTCGTATATCGTTTAATAACAATATTAACTCACAAATCACTTGTATGCTGCATACATTGCACTTTAAAACAAGCACTATCTTATTTTGGCACTTCCAGGGGTGATATTTCACCTCCATGGATACCTAAAATCATGGAGATGACATTCTTCCTGTTTCCCACCAATATACCATAAATACATAGTTTGTCTTGTCCCGAGATTCAAAATTTTGTAGAAATATACATGAAAGACATGTGTCGATATGAAGCTAAGAGTACCATTTAAGAATATGGAAACTGCTGACAACATGGAAGTGACAGTCATTAAAATTACACCTTTTATTCCCACTTTAGCTTTGAAAAAAGAAGTGTAAATGACGCCTTACCTTACAGTTGCTAGAACCTCACACAAAATGGCTGCCTATTGCTTCCTATCAGCACATGGACAGGTCAGCGCCTCCTAGAGAACAAGGCCTGGCAATACGAGGCGGTGGACAGGTCTATGCTACATACTGGTGGGAATTTGCTGAACTAACAAAGTTATTCCACGGCCGACTTGATGCTCTAGCCAGCTCCTTACCGGCCATCGGGTCCATGCACTGTAATCGGAATAGTTTCATAGCTCGACACGTGGCGCTGGCGGCCTAAGTTTTTGTGGTAGAAATGCCTACTCCTCTGTGGAAAAGATATTGAATTTGATTGCCGATTTATCGTAATTTAGAGCTATGGAGAATGTTATATGGGTTAATACTGTTAAAATTATTAATCTTAAAGGCTGGATTCGTTGATTTTCGCCAAAACAATATCGTGAAATGGAGTAGTCCAACTGACGTTCCTTCACTGTGAGGAATAATAATAATGATTACTTTTATTATCTATAGCATTTAGATACGTAGCAGAACTTACAATACTTTTGCCTTCTGATGTTCATCTTAAGATAAAAAAGTCAACGTTCAATTAGAGTTTTAAAATCCTTCAAGTGCAGATGTCAGGAAGGGGGAGTGGTCAAAACATAAAAGTCTTACTTTTTTTACTTAAATATTCGGTGTATGGATAACATAAATGTTTTGACTCCAAGATGTTTATATTCTAATTTCAATATACATAGTTTCAGATTACATTTTATTCATACCTTGCACTAGAATTTTCAATAAAATTTCAGTGTAAGAATAATGGTTACTACTTGTTAGTATTTAAATGTTAAAGTTCAGATTACATACATACATGCATTCATTATCATTGTAGACCGTTATGCTTTCAGCGTTCAGTCTGCAAGCCTCTGTGAATTTACTAAACGTCGCCACAATCCTCTATTTGCAACTAGTGCTATGGCCTCATTTGGTTCTATACCTCTTACCTATAAATCGTTAGAAACTGGGTGTAATCATTGTCATCTTGGTCTCCCTCTACTTCTCTTACCTTCCATAACAGAATCCATTATGCTCCTAGGTAACCTATCATGCTCCATTCGCCTCACATGACCCCACCCCGAAGCCGGTCCGTACAATTTCATCCACCGAGTTCATTCCTAACTTAACCTTTACCTCCTCATTCCGAGTACCCTCCTACCATTGTTCCCACCTGTTTGTACCAGCAATCATTCTCGCTACTTTCATGTCTATTACTTCTAACTTATGAAAAGATATCCTGAGTCCACCCAGCTTTCACTCCCGTAAAGCAAAGTTGGTCTGAAAACAGACCGATGTAAAGACAGTTTCATCCCGGAACTGACTTCCTCCTTACAGAACACTGTTGATCGCAACTGCGAGCTCACTGCATTAGCTATCTTGATTCAATCTCACTATGTTACCACCCTGGGAGAACACTCAACCTAAATACTTGACATTATCTACCTGTTCCAGCTTTTCATCACCAATCTGCCATTGCACCTATTTTCAAGTTCCACGACAGTAGACTGCAGGATTTCGGCACAATCTGCCATTAAGATCAAGCCGTCAGCATAGGCCAGACTGCTTACTACATTTCCACCTAACTGAATCCCTCCCTGCCACTTTATACCTTTCAGCAGCTGATCCATATAAACTATGAACAGTAAAGATGAAATATTACAGCCTTTCGAATCCCTGTAAGTACCCTGAACCAAGAACTCACTCTACCATCGATTCTCACCGAAGCCCAATTGTCAACATAAATGCCTTTGATTGATTTTAATAATCTACCTTTAATTCCATAGTCCCCCAGTATGGCGAACATCTCTTCCCTAGGTACCCTGTCATATGCGCTCTCTAGATCTACGAAACATAAACACAACTGTCTATTCCTCTCGCAGCATTTTTCAATTACCTGGCGCATACTGAAAATCTGATCCTGACAGCCCCTCTGAGGCCAGAAACCACACTGGTTTTCATCCAACTTCCTCTCAACCACTGATCGCACCCTCCCTTCCAAGATGCCAGTGTATACCACGAAAGTTGTTGCAATCCTTCCTGTTCCCTTGCTTATAGATAGGTGCAATTACTGCTTTTGTCCAATCTGAAGGTACCTTACCTACACTCCATGCTAATCTTACTACTCTATGAAGCCATTTCACCCTTGTCTTCCCATTTTACTTCTACATTTCAGGTCTAGTTTCATATATTCCTGCTGCTTTATGACAATGGAGTTTATTTACCATCGTTTCCACTTTCTCAAGATTAACTTATATAATATTAATATAATATTAATAAATAGAGCATTTTATTTCATTTACACGAAAGACTCAACATATGTTAATTCAGGCAAGGTATTATATGACTTGGTTTCATTTGTGAAACACGGGGTGCGTTGGCCGTGCGCTTAGACCGCGCAGCTGTGAGCTTGCATCCGGGAGATAGTGGGTTCGTACCCCACTGTCGGCAGCCCTGAAGATGGTTTTCTGTGGTTTCCCTGTTTTCACACCAGGCAAATGCTAGGGCTGTACCTTAATTAAGGCCACGGCCACTTCCTTCCCACTCCTATGCATTTCCTGTCTCATCGTCGCCATAAGACCTATCTGTATCGGTGCGACGTAAAGAAAAAAAATGTGAAACGCGGACATTCCATGGAGGTGACATTCATTTTTTGGTGAAAATATCCAACATACGCTTTCCAAATTTAGAAGTTAATGTTCCTATATTATAATTTCATTTTGAGGACAATAATTCTTTCCAAAACTCTTTGTACACGATGATAACTGAAAGACATCGTGTACGCTGTATATTGCAAGCAGACCACTATCTAACTGGTTGTCAACACGTTGCAACATATCACAATTTACAATTTTTTTTTACGTCGCACCGACACAGATAGGTCTTTTGGCGACGATGGGACAGGAAAGGGCTGGGAGTGGGAGGGCAGCGGCCGTAGCCTTAATTAAGGTACATGGCAGAATTTGCCTGGTGTGAAAATGGGAAATCACGGAAAACCATCTTTAGGGCTGCCGACAATGGGACTCGAACCCACTATTTCCCGGATGCAAGCTCACAGCTGCGCGCCTCTGACTGCACGGCCAACTCGCCCGGTTGCAACATGTTGAGGCAGCGCCACACACGGAGCAACATGCTCGGCTCGTGTTGAGGCTTTTAGTATTTCTTCGCGAGCCTGCAACTTGCTAGCAGCTTGGCAGTATGTTGACCAACCAGCCCACACACGAGTGAACTTGGTGTAGCAACTTGTGTTGACGAGTATGTTGGCCAATAAGTTCGCTCGTGATTGGCCTGCTTAAGCGACTGCAGCTGTCGAGCTCGGTCAAAATAGATAATAATTGCGTATTGCCTCAGAATTTACACCTGTAAGCGACCTGCGCGTCTGAGAGAATGGGGCTCTACCTGTGATTAATTCTAATGTCGGAGATAGCGCGCGCGCGCACACACGCACACCCAGTTCTCAAGGCAGAGGAATTAACCGATTAAGGTTAAAATACCCGATCTGTCCGGCAATCGAACCCGTGACCCCTTGGGTTGAAGGCCAGTACGTTAATCATTTAGTCACGGAGCCAGACACTCCTTTAAGTACGAGGGCAGATCAGAAAATAAGTTGCACTTCCTAGTTATGGCCATTTATTACACCACCTATACAACAGCAACACGACTATAATGACATACACTGTAACGTCACTTTTACACATAGTTTCCAAGAGACTCCAAACATTTCTGCGAACGTACAACCAACTTGTCGATGCCGGATGCATAGAGATTTCCTTCATCGTTCTGCAACAACTCGGAGACAGCGGCTTTCACCTCCTCATCGGTCTGGAACGTCGACCACCGAGCTCCGTTTTGAGCTTACCGAACAGATGAAAGTCACATGGCTCTAGGTCGGGATTGTAGGGTGGATGTTGCCAGACCTCCCACTTGAAACGCTGCAGCAGTCTCTCGTTTGGCGGGCCTTGTGAGGTGTTGCGTTATCGTGCAACAAAATCACACCGGCGCTCAATTTCCCCCGGCGCTTCTCTTTAATCGCTTTACGCAACCGGTGCAACTTTTGACAGTACGACGCCGCGTTGATCGTCGTTCCTTTCGGCATGAATTCCACGTGCAGCAAACCCTCCATGTCAAAGAACAATGTCGCCATAACCTTACTGGTTGCAGGTTGAACCTTGGCCTTCTTTCGTTGTGGTAATGAGGGGTGCACCCATTCCACTGATGTTCTCTTCGTTTCGAGGGTGAAGTGGTGGACCCACGTTTCGTCGCCTGTGTCGATTCGCCACAGAAACCCGTTGGCGTCTGCGGTATAGCGTTGCAAAAATGCCAGGGAGGATTGGAAACGTTGTCCCTTGTGCTCATCGGTGAGAAGACGTGGGACCCATCTTTGACACAGCTTACGATATCCAAGGTCCTCATGAACAATGGCGAACACACTGCCATACGAACTGTTCAGCTGCGTCGCAATTTCTCTCAGTTTAATGCGCCGGTTCTGTCTAATGATCGCATTCACACTGTTGACCTTTGCACGGGTCCTGGACGTTGCGGGCCTGTCTTCGCGATGGTTGTCCGTGATATCCGTGCGTTCGGTGTCGAATTGCTGACACCACTTTATGATACCTTGCCCGGAAATGGCCCGCTCCCCATACACAGCACTAATTTCACGATGAATGTCCATGCAATTCTTCATTTTGGCTCATAGGAATCGGATTGTCGCACGCACCTCATATTTGGAGTGAACGTCCAGTTGACGCGCCATTGCATTTGGCCGCTATTCACACAATATTAGACGAGACACCACAGCGACCTGCCTAACAGACGTGTATCTTCATGGCTGTACGGGGATAATTTTGAAGATAGATTTGAAGGAGGATACTAATTTTGGGCTAGAAAGCTGGTGACCTTTTGCATGTTTAAACAAGGTTTTAAGGTATTCAAGTATGAACTGTAAAGCTGGTGACCTTTTGTATATCTACACAAACAAAAAATGTTCTTAGTGTCAGTTTAACAATTTGTTTTACGTCGTACCGACACAGCAAGATCTTATTGCGATGGGATAGGAAAGGGCTAGGAGTGGGAAGGAAGCAACCGTGCCCTTAATTAAGGTATAGACTCAGCATTTGCTTGGTGTGAAACCGGGAATCCACGAAAACCATCTTCAAGGCTGCCGACAGTAGGGTTCCGAACAACTATCTCACGAATGCAAGTTGATAGCCACGTGACCCAAATTGGGCAGTAAGAAAGTACCTAAGTACGAATGTACTGAAGATCCAGCACTCGTGCTCGATATGGTCGACATGAAGCTAGTTGCAGTAGACAGTTAGTTAACTGTCACGTTTGAAGCACTTTAATTCTCCTCAAGACTACATTAAAACAGAATGAATCAAATTAGACCAGTATTTCTGATATCTGCTGATGTGTGTACGGTCAACATTTTTGGTAGTTCTAAAGGAACATAAATCGCTATAATTTCAAGTCTAAAATATTGAAAATGTGTCAGTTTCTACACATTAAAAAGTAATAGGGAAGCAGAATAGGAAGAGGGGACAGTAGCAAAGAATGAGAAAACGCAGCGAAATAAAGAGATCTCGTTTGATACTTTTTAGAATCGTGGAATGGACGTGAAAATAAAACTATTGTTCTCAACCAAAGGTAATAAGTTATATCTTTTTAAAACATACATTCATCAGTACTCTCTCCGCCACCTTTCAGTAAGTGCAATTTGCATTTTCGTGAGTCCATGCCCCACAACTCACTCAAACTCAAGGAAAACATCACAAATTCTTCGTTACCTTACAGCTTCTTAGGGCTCAATTTGAAGAGCAAAGCTCACATTTTATCTTTAATTATTCTCTTCTCCAAACAAAAGAATAATAAAGTAGAGTGTGATAATAAAAACGGTGAATATTATTAGGTTTCAAGAATTAAATCACAGACAATTCAAATTATTCCTCAGTACCCTGACACAGAATGCGACGATATTTCATATTCAAGTGAATTTCGGTGGTTCAGCCGAGGTAAGGAAATTGTCGTGTTGAGCAGAGTTTCTTCGAGGTCATTTCGACGGGTTGGCGGCCTGCTACGTCGTCGCTTCATGTTGGTCTTCACATGCACAACCAGCATCGGTGCGTGTGTGTGTGCGAGGAAGGGGTTGGTTGCGGTTTTTGAGAGATATGCCCAAAAATGTAAAAATCCTTTTGTATATCACGGTACACAATATTTGTTACGGTTGGATTTCCGCGAGGATGGATGCGTTAGTTCTGTGTGATGTTCAGGGAATGCGAAGCATACGTCGCCAGCACCAGATCTTAAAATTTTCGACGCGGTGGTGGTCAGAAATGTGTAAAGTTCATAGCTCTGATACATAGGATAAAGGGAACAACAAGGTGTTGACGAAATTGCTTTTTGTCGCAAAAATCTAACAGAATCTTTAAATTCGCTGCTCCAAGAGAAAATATATTCGTATGAACTATTTCTGTATTAGGGCTAAATATTTAAAAATTTGAAATTACTTTCCTCTTCATATTCAGACAACACACTGAACCCATAATTCTACGATGAGAAAATATTTTTTTATTTTTCTAAATATTTATTTCAAATAACAAGCTACATTTATTTTTGAGAGCAGCCATGTTGCATTTCCAGAGCCTCGCTGTCGCGTGGGAACGAACTCACCCGTGTCAGGCTAAGCCGTAAGCTCGTGAAATACTGTGACACCTCGGTGGACTTCGAGTACTCAATAAATCTCCAAATTCATGGAATTTTTCGTAACGAGAGATTCTGGCAACACAGTAAATACAGAAATAAATAATCTAAATTATTCTTAAACCCTACGTGAAGACAGAACCCCCAGGGTAAACATAAATGCAGTAAATGAAATGTCGTATGGCTTTTAGTGCCGGGATATCCCAGGAAGGGTTCGGCTCGCCAGGTGCAGGTCTTTCTATTTGACTCCCTTAGGCGACCTGCGCGTCGTGATGAGGATGAAATGATGATGAAGACAACACATACACCCAGCCCCCGTGCCACTGGAATTAACCAATTAAGGTTAAAATCCCCGACCCGGCCGGGAATCGAACCCGGGACCCTCTGAACCGAAGGCCAGTACGCTGACCGTTCAGCCAACGAGTCGGACATAAATGCAGTTAAGCCTAGGTACAAATCTGCGCCCGATCAGTGAGTATCAATCAATACTGATCTGCATTTAGGGCAGTCGCCCAGGTGGCAGATTCCCTATCTGTTGCTTTCCTAGCCTTTTCCGAAATGATTTCAAAGAAATTGGAAATTTATTGAACATCTTCCTTGGTAAGTTATTCCAATCCCTAACTCCCCTTCTTATAAATGAATATTTGCCCCAGTTTGTCCTCTTGAATTCCAACTTTATCTTCATATTGTGATCTTTCCTACTTTTATAAACGCCTTTCAAACTTATTCGTCTACTAATGTCATTCCACGCCATCTCTCCGCTGACAGCTCGGAACATACCACTTAGTCGAGCAGCTCTTCTTCTTTCTCTCAATTCTTCCCAACCCAAACATTGCAACATTTTTGTAACGCTACTCTTTTGTCGGAAATCACTCAGAACAAATCGAGCTTCTTTTCTTTGGATTTTTTCCAGTTCTTGAATCAGGTAATCCTGGTGAGGGTCCCATACACTGGAACCATACTCTAGTTGGGGTCTTACCAGAGACTTATATGCCCTCTCCTTTACATCCTTACTACAACCCCTAAACACCCTCATAACCATGTGCAGAGATCTGTACCCTTTATTTACAATCCCATTTATGTGATTACCCCAATGAAGATCTTTCCTTATATTAACACCTAGATACTTACAATGATCCCCAAAAGGAACTTTCGCCCCATCAACGCAGTAATTAAAACTGAGAGGACTTTTCCTATTTGTGAAACTCACAACCTGACTTTTAACCTCGTTTATCAACATACCATTGCCTGCTGTCCATCTCACAACATTTTCGAGATCACGTTGCAGTTGCTCACAATCTTGTAACTTATTTATCACTCTATAGAGAATAACATCATCCGCAAAAAGCCTTACCTCCGATTCCACTCCTTTACTCATATCATTTATATATATATATAAGAAAACATAAAGGTCCGATAACACTGCCCTGAGGAACTCCCCTCTCAACTATTACAGGGTGGACAGGGTGGACTAGCTCCACGTGCCAAGGTCAATGGATGAAGAAAACCCGCGAAACGCCCGGGCAGAAATAATTTATTTCACCTGTTGCGAGTGTGGTAAAATTATGAGATTAACATCTAAATAAATCGCAAGTCTGTCCGGAATTATGGAACAAGTTTCATGAAAATCGGTCTATTGGACGCGAAATTAGCAGATTGCATAATCAAGCTTAATGGTGTGAGTGGCGTTACCCCATAAGACTATAAAAGAACCCTCCCTCTGTATATTTCTCAGTGTCTGTCCGGTTTCTGAAGCAGCGGAAGCTCACGCCCGTCGTCGGCAGAAAAGTGTATAAGATTGATCTCCAAATAATAACTTAATACATATTCGTGGCTATGGTTCACATCTACTGTTAGAAAGGGAAGGTGATAGACATTTTTCTGAACTTTCGCCGACAAAACTGTGAAAGCATAGGCGTCTATTTAAGTACATAGCTGATTTTATTGTATCACCTCGTGTGTGTTGGAAATTGTTAAGGGAGTTGGGAAGCTAGTCAGAGTAGTTCTAATTTCGTTATCTGTGGAACACCTGTTGTATCAGGGTGAATGAAAGCCGAGTCTGGGGAGAAGGGAGACAGTTGCGGTCGACTGCAGAACGAAGGAAGTTTGCTGTACAAAATCATAACGAAGGAAGTGCGTGATTTGAGTTGTCATTTAATAACGTGTGAAAAGGCAGTATTTGTAAGATAGATATATTTAAGAAGATGATGTTCCTTGTAGCCATGTGCGGCTAAGCACGAGGGCAGCTGGCTAAATGTAGCCAGAATATTGAAGATGACATCAATGCAGGCCTGTCTATATTTTGTATTATGTTGTAGTTAGACTGTTGTTTGTCCCAACCAATTTTTCAAGGCGTGTGTTGGGTTGATATTTGTAATGATCAGGCGAAAAGTGTTATAATTTTGGTCAACGTGAAAAAATCTTTAGTTTTGTAAAATTTCACGTCAAGAAAGTGTAAATTGCGACGTTTGAATCTTGTGTTATTGTTTTTCGAGATATTGTCCGAAGTGAGTAAAATTAGGAAGGTGATCGTGATAAAGTAGTCGTGGCGAATGTCTTAATTTCGAATATCGTTTGAATTCAGAAAATTTTCGTCGAAATAATAATAATAATAATAATAATAATAATAATAATAATAATAATAATAATAATAATAATAATAATAATGTCTACCGCGGGATAAAATTTTACGATATTAAAATTGGATTTAACAAGCATGTTCTGCGAGGTTTGCGTGTGTTAATAATTTCCAGTGAAATACGATAAAGTTATGTTTTATTCATGGGAAGTAAAAATTTTGCGAAATCGTGTATGTCGATGATACGGAAAATCACGGTGTGTTCTTGTATTCTCGAGGTCCGAAAGTTGTAGTAACAGTAAAAGAAAGAGGTGCATTTTTATAACCGTTGTTGTTTTTCACAAGAGGATTGAGATTTGAAAAAGGTCTTGAAATATAAGAAAAGTGGATTGAGAGCGAAGAATTTATATATGTGGAGATAAGAGTTGTATGTTGAAGGCAGAGAAAGCCTATATATATATTTCATGTAGTACCGCCATGAGAAGGCGATGAGAATGGAATTTTGAGACAGGATATAGTTGTCAAGAGCGAAGAAATTTTGAAACAGGCTGTATTGTGACAGGCTGTAGTGTATTCCGCTAACAATCCGAAAATTGAAACGACTACTGTGTGATGCACAGTAGAGTTCAAGTAAGATCCCAAGTGAAAAACGATTCTAGTAAAGATTAAAAATCTTGGTAGTAAAAGTCAAGGGACTAGTTACGTGAAGTCATTATGAATATTAGGATAATGTGACCTCAAGGATAAAAGAGCATTTAGTATACACGGTTGGTGTTGTGTGACCGTGCAAATTTATTGAATTTCGTTTCACTGGACAGTCATGGATATAAATATTTGGAAATGACGGTAGGCGATTTGAGAGTTTCCAATGCGGTGGTGATGATTATTATTTTTGGACAACATCCACTAAATGGTAGACGTCTGTTGGGAACTATTGTTCTTCCCTAAAACTTCGTTGCGCAGGCTGAGATCGTGTTTGAATTGGGGAATTGCTCACCACACAATATTTATATTTCGAGTTCACGTTTTGTAACGAGATAGAGACTTACTGCATATTCCGACTTGCGTTCGTTTAATAGTAAGAGACGTTGTTCCGTTGTGTGTTATTAGTCTGACTAGGTTTACAACTGAAATGTCAGGGTTTGTTTGAAATTGCTAGTTCGCCTGATGTGCCAGGGGAAGCGTATACGACCCAATGTCCGCCTGACAATAGAATTAGGACGTCACATGTTATCCTAGGAGTATACTGATGATGAGACGTCCTAGTTCACGCTCGACGATAGAATTAGGAAGGTATTGTGTATATAGAGATTAGTGTTAGGGTGTACAGACTTTAAGTAAGCCCGACGATAGGTCTGCGATGTCAACTGTACATACTCAAGTCTCAGTTTAGATGTTTTTGCGTAGTGCCTTGACCGAATGTAGTGCCTGTAGTGATATGCGAAATGAAGAGAGTTAGCTTGATAATAATGAAGCCAAACTTGCTCGCAGCCCTCAACAGCTGGAAGGTGTTGACCTAAGATTACGGGACCCCTGACGGCGTGCATAATAAGGGTTGTCCAACATTGGATATCGAGCTAATGGTGATTGAACATTTTACTACAGTTCTCCACGCGTGTTGAGTTCAAATAACTTCGATATTTTATTTTATTTTACGGAACTAAGTATTTGGCGTTCTGGTGTCCATTCTTGCTTTGGCAGTGTGCATATTGACACTCAATGTATTAGTGTGAGACTTGAGTTGCGAATGCGGTTTCCATTCGCCAGCCAGTAATCTTATCTTTATTTTCAATTTTGTCGTTCTTGCATTTTATACGTATTTTGAGTTCGATCAAGTGATAACTTTGTAGGTAGTGTGTTGGGACAAACAATAAGTAGATGGATGTGTCATGGTAGTCATTGTTAAGAAGGAAATAATTCTTAAGATTGTTGTATTTTTCAATGTGGACTGGTAATTTATTATGCGTAACGTAACCATTTCTAACCTGAAAATCGGTTTGATAATAATATTTTCAAGTGATTTACCACTGTTTAATTAACTTCAGTGTTTGGCATTTCTTCTAAATGCGTGATGAATAAGTGTTTCCTGCATTTCGCAGTTTTGTTCCTTCAGAACGACGTAACGTAAGATCCTCACGGATCATGGTGTTGTTGGTTCCTTCTGAACAACTGTTTGGTTGATGCATGTTTAGCATCGGGATTATTTTATCACTTAAGGGTGTCATGAATGACAAATACATAGTGGAATTTTATTTCAGTTGTGAATGCTGCTGTTAACTCGTAGTGAACACCAGTCTTTCCCATAATATTTCGCAATCTATCCAAAGCAACTGATAGTCAATTTGTTTCGATTAAGGGTCCATTCGGCGGGTGTTCCGTATCCGCAAGGGTATTCGACTGGTGGATAACCTTAATTGAGAGGAAATCAGGCGTTCTACTTGTTGAAAGTCAGATTTTCCACGGATCGTGTGGATTAATTCTCAGTTCTCGTTTGGAGTAATAGGTGCCCGGTTTTCAGGTTTTTCCTTTTTCAGTTTTTTTTGTTTCGTTGTCCACTAATTTATTACTTTCCCCGAAGCAACTCTTCGATATTGTGAGAAATAAATCAACGCTATGCAATGTGACTGCGTTTGAAACATTCAATAATAAATAACTTATAATTTTTTTAATTTCAATGATTTATATAAAATAAATATGTTGTCGTGCCATTTCGAATTTAATAAAAGTTAGTAAGCACATATTTGCTCCTCATTTCAAGTAGTTAGGCTCTCTTCTGAACCCCATCGTTTGGTTAAGATCGTGACCGAATTTCTTCCCGCAACGACCCAAGATTTAAGAGTTCAATATTGCTCTGCTGTAGCAGCTGTGGCCGACCAACGATGGAATGGTAAGTCCAAGGGTTCAACACTACACTACCAACCACCACAGAAACACGCAATAATGATTACATCCCTTCAAATAGGGTTGGCGTTAGGAAGGGCATCCGGTCGTAAAACAGGGCCAGATCCACATGTGTGACACAATTCACACCCATGACCCCACAAGTGTGGCAAAAGCGGTAGAATAATAATAATAATAATAATAATAATAATAATAATAATTGTACCGGGTGGTACACCTCCATGGCGCTAATTCAAACTTTGCGCCAGTTGAAACTCCTCTACTGGAGGAAGTCTGAACTTTATCTATTGCGTAAATTTTCAAGTTTCTCAGAAGATGTCACTACTTGTAAATTGTGAAGTTTCTGAACTGGGTCGTTTTCGATGTATTTTTGTTTTGCCTGTAGTAAGAAGTGTGGACATTCTCTTCCAGATGGCACTACTGAAGAAATACAATTATGCACCCTAGTGCAAAGTGAAAGAACTATGTTTTTGAAGAAATTTTGTGTTTATAAGTTTGTTCTTTGTTAAATTTCTTTCAGTTATTGTTTATGTTGGCAATTTTAACCCCTTCCTTCCGCCAGGTTTGAATTTAGCCAATCCCGAATTTCTTTAATTAATTTATGACCAATCAGGTGTATCTTCTTCAACTTGGATATGTTGCTTAACCCTAACCAATAAAATTCTTGTGGGAGGGTGTTCTCATTCCTGAAACGCCTCGAACATTCCGCGAGAGTATATAAACTGCTGATTTTTGGGTCTCCGCGCCACTTCAGTAACATCTTTCAGTGTGTAAAGTACGTAGCAGGGGGCGGGAAGCGCCTCTTTCTTCGGGCAGCAGTTCAACCGCAAGGTAATGGCCTTTTAATAACTTATTTTCTTGCTAGCTCAGCAGTTTAACTCTCGGGGCAGGTCCGAAGCCTTTTACCATGTAATTTTCCCTTAAAATGTAAAGACACTCGGTATCAATTCTATCTGTTTAAACTATAAATTGGGATAGAGAGTGCTTAACCCTCTCGAGCTCCCACTCATATTGCTTTGAGGTGAACTTATTTTCTCAACCGTTTCTTCCAGTCTAGCGTAATGTAAATTCTCTTCTCATATAAGTCACCTCTTTAGTATGGGATTAGCCCTTGCATTAACGGCCTAGTGCCAAGTAGGTTTTAAACAAAATGTATTAGGAGTGCAGCTTCGCCTCCTTTCAAATTGGTATTGTCGAGGCCATGTAATATTTCTGTTTCTTTACTTGATTGGCCTCAGTAGGTTGGGTATTTTTACCCCTGTTTTCATGTCCTTGAAGGACAACTTGAATGTGGAGTTTGGTGTGGCCTTTGATAGGCTTACATTTTGAGAGCGAGTTGCTCTTTCTTGAAAATTGAGTTGTTGTATGCCTCGAGGAGGCTTTACCGTGTAAAGAGGAGCAAGTGCTCCTAGGCATGATTGGGGTCTTCTGCCCCTTTGTTGAATTCTGTGTATCGTAAGGTTGGGCTTATAGCTCAAGAATTGTGTGTCTGGCTCTCGGAGCCCAAATCCTGTAATCATTGTAATTGTACATTTTCGAATTGTGTTTCGGCTACTGAGTACCTGTTCTATTTGTTATTTCTTAATCTTTAAAAGAAAATATAACCTTGTTAAATTTTATCTTAACTTTAATTTCGTATTTTGGGACCTGTTCACCCCCGCACCTTCTTTCACCTCTGCCGTTCCACAGATACCTCGGAACAAGTGGTAGCAGAGCGTGGTTGAATGGGTCTCAATTTAGCCCCTTTTGACGGCTAAACATTGCTTTGATTCGAACTCTAACAATTTTCTCAGTTGCTGGAATTTTTGATTTTCCCTTTTTCAAAATTGTTCTGTCATCATGTCCGGCCCTCGCGAGGTTCTTCATCCTTTCTATTTGCGTAAAGAGGAATTAATTTACGAACTATCTCTCAGAAATGTTCAGTCTGGAGGCACGGTTGCAGTCGACTCCAATAAACTAAAAGATTCCCTTGATTTGCCTATTACCATCCCGACTTTGGGAGAGAAAGAGATTGACGATGCTCTCTCCACGATCAATAACAATACTACTGAGCTAGCATCTGTAGTTAGTTTTTTTGAAGTAAGTGATCCATCTCCTAATCAACTCAAAAGAGTACAGGCTAGGTTGTACCACTTTTATAATAGGGTATGTGATCTATTGTCTCTGAAGTTAAATGACGTTCAGGGTAAGGAAGCTAGCGTCCTTGCCGAAAACTTGTCCCAAATGTCTAGTAAGGTTAGTCAGTTGTTATCTGGATCTGCCATCCCTAAAGTCGACCAACCTATGGTAGTAAATACTGTTAGTGGGGAGGACTCCTCGAAAGAGGAAGGAAGTAGTACTGAGGCGACTACCCAACGTACATCTGCCCCATTAGAAACTATGTCAGATCGTCGCAAGTCCATCCCTCCCTTTGTGTTAAATAATGCTCCTTCCGAATCTGGTTCTCCGCCACTTAGGCCCCTTCCTACTACGTCTCCGGGTTTCAGCAGTTTACCCCATCCATTAGCAATGTTGCTCAGAGGTATTTCTAAGTTTTCTGTTAACACTACCAGTGAAGTTATTTCATTCTTAAGGTTTTTAGTTGAATTTCAGTATCATGCCCTTGTTTTTTCTCTTTCTCCGTGTCAGATTTTGCAAATCATCTTTCCCTATGCAATTGGTATTCTCTCAGACAAAATAGTAAGAGCAATTGCCGAGCAATCATCTATTGAAGACTTCCACGCCCACTTGCTAGCTATCTTCATCCCGGCTAGGGCAAGGTCCTCACTTATTCAGAAGTACTATTATCGTGTACAGCGGTTGGATAAAAACTTGGCAGATTTCATCCAAGATATTAAGTTCTATACTAGGGTGTTTGCTCTTCACTTCCCTGAAGATCAGATTGTACAGGCTATTGTGGAAAGTATTTCACCATCATATAGGTCATATTTGTGTTTCGCGGCGTGCCCGCAAACCTTCTCTGAACTTGAAGCATTGGTCGTCTCAGCGGAAGGAGTTAGATACGCCGATTCCTTGCGTGTCGCGAAAGAACCCCCTCCTCCTTTTAGTAATCCTCGGCCTCCACCTCGCCGACCAGTCACACCCCGTAAATGTTATGCTTGCGGGTCGCCTGACCATCTTCGGAACAAGTGCCCATCAATCAAGTCTAGTGGGACAAGGAATGGAGCTGGTTCATCACAAGGTTGTTTTAAATGTGGGGCTTTCTCACATATCGCCAAGAATTGCCCAAATTCAAATAGCACCCCCTCCTGCTCAACTTCTGGTGCAACTTCCACCAATGTCACTAATAATAAGTGACTAGCGGCTTCGGCTGAGTCGACTAATTCAGCTTCCCAAGGCTCAGCCCCTGGTAAACAGGTCGAAAATTCAGGGAAAACTCAATCTTCAGATTTATCTTTTGAATGCCCCAAAGAATGTCTTAGGATTGCGGCGGATACCCCCGCACCTGTTCCTTTCCTTAAGATTGAATTAAATAATGAACCTGTAACAGCTCTTTTAGATTCAGGCAGTGTTTGTTCAATTATTTCGGCTCAATGGTATTCAAAATTGAAATCTATTTGTAAACTACCTGACTATTGCTCATCTCCTGTTCAATATGTTTCGGCTAATTCTTCTCCATTAGAAATTTTAGGCTCTTTAAATGTCAAAATTCGTATTTTTAAATTTACATGGAAAATTAAATTGTTGGTGGCCAAGCACTTGTCTTGCCCCATTATATTGGGAGCTGACTTCATTTCTCACACCGGTCTAGTGCTCGACCTTCAGAGTAGGTCGTGCACTTTCAAATTTGCGTCTAATTGTAAAATCCCATTATTGAAATGTAATTCTCCATCATGTTCATCTATTTCGCCTACCCAGGATGAGATGTTGTTAGACCTTAGACATCTACCTGAGGAGCAGGCTGATAGTATTCGCAAGTTGTGTCAGTCGTTTCCAGAGGTGTTCTCTGATACTCTCGGTGTTACTGACCTGATCGAATACAAAATTGAGGTCACGGATTCGATTCCGGTCCGTTTTCCACCTTATAGGCTATCTCCACCTAAAATGAAGGCTCTGAAAGAAATCATTGATCAAATGTTAAAGGATGGTATTATTCGGCCCTCTAAGTCAGCGTATTCTTCACCTATTGTTCTAGTCCCGAAACCCCAAGGGGGCTTCAGGCCTGTCATTGATTATAGGGCTCTCAATCGGAAGGTGGTGTTACAATCTGTGCCCCTTCCTGACCTTCATTCTTGTTTTTCATGGTTTCGTAAGGCCAAGTTCTTCTCCATCTTGGATTTGAATCAGGCTTATAATCAAATTCCCCTAGCTGAAGAGTCTAAACACTTACAGCGTTTGCAACGGACTGGAATTTGTATGAATACAACCGCGTGCCTTTCGGGCTCCCCACGGGAGCAGCTGTACTCACTAGATTGCTAGATAGGGTCTTCTCCGATATCAAATTCGAGTTCTTGTATCACTATCTTGATGATGACGTCGTATTTTCGGAGACTTTTGAAGAACATCTAGATCATCTGCGAGAAGTTCTCAACCGCCTTCGTAAAGCCGGGTTAACTGTGAAGTTGTCCAAGGTTGCCTTTGCTAAGCCCTCCATGTCATTCCTAGGGCATATTGTGTCACCTGATGGTGTTGCAGTCGATCATTCTAGAACACAGGCCATCCGTGATTTTAAACCTCCTAAGGACATCAAAGGTATCGCCAGGTTCATTGGTATGGTGAATTTCTTCAGGAAATTTATTCCAAATTTCGCTAAAAGAGCGGCGCCCTTGACTTACTCCGTAGGAAAGGCGTCAAATTCGAGTGGGGACCTTCTCAACAAGCCGCTTTTGAAGATCTTAAATTAGCTCTCTGTAATGCCCCTGTCCTTGCTATGCCCGATTTCTCGAAGAAATTCATCGTCCAAACCGACGCGTCGTCGTCGGCGGTAGCTGCAGTCCTTCTTCAAGAGACTGAACTGGGGAGGCGACCCATCGCCTATGCATCTAGGACTCTATCGGCTCAAGAAGCCAAGTATTCCATCTATGAGCTCGAGGGTTTGGCAGTCTTATTTGCCTTAGAAAAGTTCCGTCTCTATCTGGAACATGTCAAATTCGACCTGGAGACGGATAACCAAGCCTTAAGCTGGGTCTTAGGTAGGCCGCGTCGTACTGGTCGTATAGCCCGTTGGGCCATCCGAATTTCTGCCTTCCAATTCGATGTCAGGCATATCAGAGGTACCGAAAATGTTTTCGCAGACGGACTCAGCCGTATGTTTTCCAACGACGTCGAGACCCATGAACCGGTCGATAGTTCATTACCTCCCGAGTCCATACTATCTGAGGTTAATGCCATCTTAACTGATGCTCCCATGCTCTTTAGGGACATTGAGAAATATCAACGTGAAGATCCGACGCTGGCTCCGATAATGGAAACCCTTTCTTCTGGGGAACATGTTGTCCCTTACGTGCTGAGGAATGGTGTGTTATGTTGCCCTTCGAGGCATGATAAGATGATGAAAGTTGTCGTTCCAGCTGTTCTTGTACCTATGATCTTCAAGTACTATCATGAGACCCCATTAGGGGGGCATCTAGGCATCTTTAAAACTCGTGAAAAAATTCGTGAAAGGTTCATCTGGAAGGGTATGGACGGTGAAATTCGTGAACTAGTAAAGGCTTGTAAATCCTGTTTGCTTAGTAAACCCACCATGTCCACCAAGGTAGGCCTTTTGTCTTCTCATCAGGCTTCGCGCCCAATGGAACGCCTGTATATTGATTATGTAGGACCCTTCCCCCAGTCAAAGGGAAATGCCAACAAGTTCATCTTTGTATGTGTAGATGGTTTTACAAGATTTTCCTGGTTATTTCCGACTAAGCTGGCTACCGCTCAGTCCACCATTACTTGTCTAAATTCAATTTTTGCTTCGTTTGGTCCGTGTCAATATATTGTGTCTGATAATGCTAAGGCTTTTACATCTAATCTATTTCGTAAATTCTGCTTTGACCTGTCTATCTCTCATGTGACAACTTCTGCTTATTACCCTCAACCATCTCTGTCTGAACGGGTTAATCGTAATCTCAGGTCGGCCCTTATTGCCTATCATCATGAAGATCATTCTAGGTGGGACACGTCCCTGCATTGGTTAGCTTTTGCTTTGAACTCGGCTGTTCATGAATCACATAAATTTACGCCAGCTTCGCTGATGTTCAAGTTTGTTCCCAACACGCCGCTCTCTAACCTCTGGTCTCTGAGTGACATTCTACCTGAGACAATAGATCCCGATAACATTAAAGATCTTTGGATGAAGGCTAAAGCCAATCTTAAAGTGTCTCATGAAAAGGTTAGGGAAAGATATGATCGTGGACGGAGACCCACCAATTTGAAGGTAGGTGACCAGGTGATGGTCAAGAATTTTGTTCCCGCGGGCAGGCTTGCCCCCAGATTTCATGGGCTGTGTATCATTCTCGATTTTCTTACTCCCGTTACCTTATTGTTAAGTAATCCAGCCACCGAGAGGATATTTAGTGTTCACCTGTCGCAGGTGAAACCTGTATAATTTCTGTGCTAACTTGCTTCATATAATCTTGAAAGAAATAAGAAGGTTATATTTTTTTAAGGGGTTTCACTTTTAAGGCCTTCTGCCCTTTCTATAATGTTCCTTATATTTAAGCATTTATTGTACACCTTCCCCGACCAGTTAGACTGACATCCTGTCCTTACCACGGCCATTACCACGCTCCCGTCTCCTGCTAACATAACACACAGTGGCTTGTATATGAAATGAATATCTTCACGCCGCTGGCCCCTCAACCTCTCCACAAAGCCTGTGCCCTCAAAAAAAATCATTCTGGTCAAACAAAATGCTGCCGCCGAGCTTTAATGTTTCAGTGCCCCCGCAGCAGCGCGGCGCCGTACCGCCACTGAGGCTCAAGAATTGTGTGTCTGGCTCTCGGAGCCCAAATCCTGTAATCATTGTAATTGTACATTTTCGAATTGTGTTTCGGCTACTGAGTACCTGTTCTATTTGTTATTTCTTAATCTTTAAAAGAAAATATAACCTTGTTAAATTTTATCTTAACTTTAATTTCGTATTTTGGGACCTGTTCACCCCCGCACCTTCTTTCACCTCTGGCGTTCCACAGATACCTCGGAATAATAATAATAATAATAATAATAATAATAATAATAATAATAATAATAATAATAATAATAATAATAATAATACACTGACTGACAGAGCAAATGCAACACCAAGAAGGAGTGGTCAGAACTTTATGCCAATTGCAGGGTAGACTGACGTCACTGAGGTATGCTCATGATGTGAAATGCGCACGTAGCGAACGATAAATGGGACACGGCGTTGGCGAATGGCCCACTTCGTACCGTGATTTCTCAGCCGACAGTCATTGTAGAACGTGTTGTCGTGTGCCACAGGACACGTGTATAGCTAAGAATGCCAGGCCGCCGTCAACGGAGGCATTTCCAGCAGACAGACGACTTTACGAGGGGTATGGTGATCGGGCTGAGAAGGGCAGGTTGGTCGCTTCATCAAATCGCAGCCGATACCCATAGGGATGTGTCCACGGTGCAGCGCCTGTGGCGAAGATGGTTGGCGCAGGGACATGTGGTACGTGCGAGGGGTCCAGGCGCAGCCCGAGTGACGTCAGCACGCGAGGATCGGCGCATCCGCCGCCAAGCGGTGGCAGCCCCGCACGCCACGTCAACCGCCATTCTTCAGCATGTACAAGACACCCTGGCTGTTCCAATATCGACCAGAACAATTTCCCGTCGATTGGTTGAAGGAGGCCTGCACTCCCGGCGACCGCTCAGAAGACTACCATTGACTCCACAGCATAGACGTGCACGCCTGGCATGGTGCCGGGCTAGAGCGACTTGGATGAGGGAATGGCGGAACGTCGTGTTCTCCGATGAGTCACGCTTCTGTTCTGTCAGTGATAGTCACCGCAGACGGGTGTGGCGTCGGCGTGGAGAAAGGTCAAATCCGGCAGTAACTGTGGAGCGCCCTACCGCTAGACAACGCGGCATCATGGTTTGGGGCGCTATTGCGTATGATTCCAGGTCACCTCTAGTGCGTATTCAAGGCACGTTAAATGCCCACCGCTACGTGCAGCATGTGCTGCGGCCGGTGGCACTCCCGTACCTTCAGGGGCTGCCCAATGCTCTGTTTCAGCAGGATAATGCCCGCCCACACACTGCTCGCATCTCCCAACAGGCTCTACGAGGTGTACAGATGCTTCCGTGGCCAGCGTACTCTCCGGATCTCTCACCAATCGAACACGTGTGGGATCTCATTGGACGCCGTTTGCAAACTCTGCCCCAGCCTCGTACGGACGACCAACTGTGGCAAATGGTTGACAGAGAATGGAGAACCATCCCTCAGGACACCATCCGCACTCTTATTGACTCTGTACCTCGACGTGTTTCTGCGTGCATCGCCGCTCGCGGTGGTCCTACATCCTACTGAGTCGATGCCGTGCGCATTGTGTAACCTGCATATCGGTTTGAAATAAACATCAGTTATTCTTCCGTGCCGACTCTATTTTTCCCCCAACTTTCATCCCTTTCGAACCACTCCTCCTTGGTGTTGCATTTGTCAGTCAGTGTATTTTAAAAGTTTAAATTAAGGGGGACTGTCAAATAGAAAGGGGATGCAATGCACACCCATTTCCCGTTATCATTTAAGCGTAGGGAGTGGTTTTGGTGATAGTTGTTTTAAGAGGAAGTTGCGGTAGTGATGGTGGTAGCGATTATTGTTTTGAGAGAAAGTACGACTGGATATCCATCCTCTCTTAACACTAATCAAGAGGGAACGCAGATCTAAACTTTCAAAGAATGAAGGTATCGGGAAAAGAAGGAAAAGGGCCATGTAGGGCGTGAAAATGAAAGACTCTCTAGGCCTCGCAAACGTTGGGATCGGAAGATAACAAGAGTTGGCCAAGAGAGGAAATATGAAAGTAAAGAGACAGGTATAAATAAGTTTAAGCAATGCCAGACACAGCTGAAGGCTCCGTGGTCGCCGAACCACGCTCTTTAGCTGAGAGCCCTTGGGGTTACCCCTTTTAGTCAGGGAATACCGTGGATATTCTACTGCCCCTCGCACAGGAGAATAAGCTCAGATAATTATTGCATCCCAAGTTATGTTTATTTCAAAGTCTTGTGGGTTGTGCAGCATTCTTCACTACGAACTACTCGCTCACAAAATCCAACAATCAGTAGCCAGTCAGAGAAATTACTCTAAATTATTCAGCTGAAGGCGTGTTGTTTTCCACCAGTACAACGCAAGGGCCCACGTGGAAAGGAGCACGACATTGTCTTGCATCCAACACATAGCCTACCCTAGACATTGTAACATACCATCAGACTGGCTTTTGTTTCTCTCTCTGAAAGGAAATTAATAATAAAACAATGTTATTGGCTTTTACGTACCACTAACTGCTTTTACGGTTTTCGGAGACGCCGAGGTGCCGAAATTTAGTCCCTCAGGAGTTCTTTTACGTACCAGTAAATCTACCGACACGAGGCTGACGTATTTGAGCACCTTCAAATACCACCGGACAGAGCCTGGATCAAACCTGCTAAGTTGGGATCTAGAAGGCCAGCACCTCAACCGTCTGAGCCACTCAGCCCGACAGAAAGGAAATTAATTCGGTAATTTCAACTCTGGTGGTGTTAGTTATGTTCTAAGGCAAGAATTCCCAAACGTTTAGAATGGCGCACCACTAAACCAACATTCATACCTTCACCGTACTACCAAGTAATATTACGGAGTTTTCAATGCTAAAATTTAAAATCCCATTATTTTATCACCTAAAATAAGTAACTGATGATTATACAATTTTACTTAGATTAACTTCTTTCTTTACATGAAGATAATAAATAACATTCTAGTCCGACTCATTGGCTGAATGGTCAGCGTTGAGGCCTTCGGTTCAGAGGGTCCCGAGTTCGATTCCTTGCCGGGTCGGGGTTGTAATCACCTCTTATTAATTCTTCTGACTCGGGGACTGGTTGTTTGTGTTTGTCTCAACACTTTCCTCTTAATATTCAGACAGCGCCTACACTACCAACCACCACAAAAACACGCAATAGTGACTGCATCCCTCCATATAGGGTTGGCGTCAGGAAGGGCATCCGGCCGTAAAACAGGACCAAATCCACATGTGAGAGACAGTTTGCACCCGCGACCCCACAGGTGTGGTAAAAGCGGTTAAAAAGAAGAAGAAGAAATAACATACTAATTATGTTTTAATAATGTGTGCATCATACAATTATTTAGGGTAAAACTACAACTTGGTGTGGTTAATTATTCGTACATGAAGCAGTGCAGAAACATTACGGTAATGTTCTTTATTGCAACAGTTAAACATACTAACCTGATTGATGATTGATGCTTGGTGTTTAAAGGAGCCTAACATCTAGGTCATCGACCCCTAATGGTACGAAATGAGACGAAATGAAATGACAAATTAAAAACCCCAAATCTTCCACTGACCACAATTCAAAACGTGAGGACGAAGAATGAATGGATGGATATGAATTTAAAACTATCAGTGGATCCCACAGGCAATGTCTCGCATGTCTCTGACGTGAAATGGTAGTATTACTGACCAAGGGACTGTGTCTATAGCATAATACTGAATCGATGATGCTTTTAGTCTAAAGAGGTTCAAAATCCAAGTCATCGGACCCTCATAATGGTGCTTATCGCTATGAAAGTAGAACCATGGCATTTGTCATGTTGCGGTACTAATCAAAAGTAGCGTAGACTCGCGGTATTCCACACAGTATGGTACTACTCACAGGTAATGAAATTCGTACATGTAATACAGACCGATGGTGTTTCGCACATTGTGGCCCCATTTACAGGGAACGGAAACCTATGGTGTTCATCACGTAAGTGTATTAACCACAGGGACTCGCGCTATCCCGTGGTGTTCCTCATACAGTGGGTACGGATCATAGGCAAGCCAGAACCATGGTGTCGCTCATCCTATGGTGTCGCTCATATAGTGGTAGGCCTATTAATCACAGGTACTGTAAAAGCCGGCACCGTACTCTTTTGCTACTAATCAGACACCTATTTGGTACTTAACATAGTGGTACTACGCGCAAGTAAAAGCGACGCCTGGTGTTCCCCTGCGTGGTGATACTAATTACAAGTAGTTTCATGATTCTAATTCAATCATCCCTTGGTCGCCCCTTTTAGTCGCCTCTTACGACAGGCAGGGGATACCGTGGGTATATTCTTCGTCTGCGTACCCCACCCACAGGGGGTTGTGTGTTTGGTCCGCGAGAGGTATTTTAATTCCCTCAAGTCCGCCGGCAAGCCGGTTAGGACCCCCCTATCCGCCACCTGGGACGCGCCACGTGGGAGTATCACCTCCGCCCCCTGCTACGCCAGCGCAGTAGGTCCGTGGAACATACTAACCTGACTTGTTAATGTGAAGGGTGAGCCTGTCGAACCAAGCACAGCTTCTTTATATTTGATTCAATGTTTGTTATGTTTAGCCGTAAGCCTGAATCAAAACCTAATTTATTCCTGTATTTGTAGACATGATACAGACATTTGGGCTTATGCCGTGTCAAGAAAACGGGGTGAAATGCTTTACGTTTCGCAGAGAACATTGCTCCGCAGAAGAAAATCTCGACTGTTCACGAGGAAGACTTCTCCAGAAATGAGGTTTGAATTTAAGAATGCTTTACCTTTGGTCTGTAGCAAGTGGTACGCTAATTCCTGCATTTGTTCTTCTCTGTAAACAAGTGAAGAAAACGTACTCACATAGATCATTTGTGCTAAGCACAAGGAGAAATTATACAGCTTTCTCACAAATCAGAGGATACTCTTTTCGCCTCGCCAACCAAAACCACGTTAAATTCATCCTCTTGAAAATGTTCTCAAGAATTCCGTCAGAGGAAAGCTGAATAAGTGTAATTTATCCCCCTGTTGTTAAAGATGGTGGCAGGGTGTCTTGAACAGAGAAGGGATCTTTGATCCAGAATTATGATTTTAGATTTTCTGAATCAGAATCCTTGAAATCCGATATTCGTCTCTCACAATGTATTTTAGGATGTGCTTGCACTCTTTCATTTTCACTCATGAAACTGAACAACAATGGAAACGATGGCACTGTTCCATTTTTAAATTCCTTCGTAGTGAAATAAACTTTCCTCCCGAAGGCCTTTGTTTTGTCATGGACTGAGTAAAGTGTGATGTGGAGGCCCTGAAAACACTTATCTAACCAGTTCAGGAAACAAAATATATATTAAATATGCCAGGAGGCATAACGCCAGGGGCGTAACGTTAGACCCCGGCCCGGGTCTATAAGGGGCCCCGTAGATTTCTCGCAAAAACATAATATACCCTAGTCTAATATCACTCTGCACGGAAATGGTCTGGGTGGTTTTGTAGAATCAAGTCAAATGGTGTTTTTTTTTTTTTTACATAGAGGAATTGCAATTTCGATGCATCTACCAGTAATTTATTGTGTTGAGTGCAACAGCACAGCTGTAAAATTTCTTTTTTTTGGCTAGGGGCTTTACGTCGCACCGACACAGATAGGTCTTATGGCGACGATGGGATAGGAAAGGCCTAGGAGTTGGAAGGAAGCGGCCGTGGCCTTAATTAAGGTACAGCCCCAGCATTTGCCTGGTTTGAAAATGGGAAACCACGGAAAACCATCTTCAGGGCTGCCGATAGTGGGATTCGAACCTACTATCTCCCGGATGCAAGCTCACAGCCGCGCGCCTCTACGCCCACGGCCAACTCGCCCGGTGCTGTAAAAAAAAAAAAAAAACTTGCCCTTGTTGTCTCTCACAACCCTGCGACACATTCTCCAGAAAGACCTACACCAAATTATTTAAAAATAATTACAGCAATGAAAATTGATAATTGAACATTTAGTTAAGAAATTGTACTTTTCTTGATGTGTAATGCACCTGAGATAGTATTATGCACAAACTTTGCGTAACATTTAACTGTTGTCACACATTTATTCGACAACAGTGTCTAATGTCAATAAAGAAGGTTGTAACAATCAGTCAACTCAGTTTCGAACGAGCTCTCTTTGCGCGAAGTTAATAATAGGCTTATCAGTTGTGCGGTTTGATATGTTTCAAACTGTATTTGACAATTTTTTAATTTAATTTTGTTCGTATATTTTTCTGTGGTGTAATCGAATATATTATTATAACCGAGACTACGGAATCGGATACAGAGTATTGTTCTGTAGTTAATGAAAATTGAACCCAATTAAAGTTAAATACGAACTTCTAAATGGTTCACGATTGGCAGTCCAGCAGCTTGGCCGTCAAACCACGGAGGCAGTCAAATGAAACATATTAAAAATTACCTTTTATAATCTTACGATAACAAATAATTCCTTTGTTCATACAACTTGACAGTATATCATATCACTTCAACCTCGTGTAATTAAATTTATATTAAATTAGGCCTATGCATAGGTTTTACATTATGCCATCCCTGTCCCTTCGTTGTAAGAGACTTCCTCAGGACTGGAAGTGCACATATGCAGTTTCTATCTTCAGGAGAGAGGGTTAATAATAAAAATGTGGCTGTGAATTTTGAAGTAACAAAAAAAATTACGGAAATATAGTTCTCTGTAAATACAGCTGATTATATACTATTTTCTACCAATCATGCGTACCACTATCCGAAAACTCGCGTACCAGTACTGGTACTCGTACCACAGTTTAGGAACCCTTGTTCTAAGGGGCTATAACCAAATAGTACCCCTCTTTACTTAGATCATAAGGTCGGGCTAGTGGCTCAGGTGGTAGAGCGTTGGCTTTCTGAGACTGTGTTGGCGAGTTCGATCGCGGCTCAGTCCGGTGGTGCACATTTAATGGCACGCAAAAGAAGTCCTGCGGGATAAAATTCGGGCAACTTGGCGTCTCTGAAAACCATTAAGTTAGTTAGTGGGACATAAAACGAAACAGTATTATTATTATTATTATTATTATTATTATTATTATTATTATTATTATTATTATTATTATTATTATTATTATTATTATTATTATTATTATTATTATTATTATTATTGTACCGAAGGTATACCCGCCCCGTGCATTTAAAACTAAAGCCTTGTAGAAGGCCATCTCTAACTGGAAATCTGAAACTCATTTCGGAAATAGTTTGAACATGTCCCGACAGATGTCTCTACTATCAACTTAGATACGCCCTCTGGTGCGAGGAATAACAATTGATTTTTGAAGTAATTTTGTGTGTCTAGGTTTCTTAAACTGAATTGTTTATAGTTTTTGGTGTTCTTAACTAATCAACACTTCTATCTCTTCCCACCAAATTAATATTATGTTAACTAATAAGAAAATGTGTACATTCATTTAAGGGGACACTATAGCGAAATTTCCAACTTCTATATTTTTCAATGAATTTTTTCCATATTCTTTTCTGAGGTGTAACTCCTCAGATATAGTAATGCAACCAACTTTCAATATTGTTCCTATACAACTTAGTAGGAATTGTTTTACTTTCCTTTTGCCAGCATCGTTATAAAAGGTCCCTTGCATCACAATATTTTTCCGTTTGGCACCAAATTTTGCATAAATATACTGTATAGTTATGCCAACAAACATCAGTATCACAGTTTGTTGTTTGAGAAATATATTGGCCTGTAGAATTTTTTAAAATATAATGTTTAATTTAAAAAAAAAACATGTGTTCACACAAAATTTGGCAGGTCACAAAAAAATTGATTCATCCTAAACAGCAAAATGCACACTGACATGTATGCACCAACTATCTAGCTACTACTATGTAAAAATTGCATCATAAGGGATTATTTTTGTGAAAGAAATCATGAAGATTTTGCTAAGCCATAAAATGCAAAATAAAAATCTATGCAACTTCACTCACTATAGAACTGTCCAGCACAATAAGTATGCCCTTCAGACTTCTTTCTTCTCACCTCCAGTGATATTTTCATCACCTTATTCTTTTTCCCTAGCTCTTTGCTTTCACCTGAGCTCCTTTTCCTGTTTTGCTATATGCGCCTTTGGCCCCGCTGGTGACTGATGTCCACAGCAGAAGGCTTCCCTCTGATGGACTGAAGGACTTCAAGTGTTCTAACACACCCCTTATTGAACTCACAGCACTCACAATACCAAGCTGAAGTTTATTCCTAGTAATAAATACTTCTTTTGGACATTTGGACATTTATTCCAAAGAACACTGTGGATTTTGTGTCTTCCCTTTTGTGCACCTTTGTAGCAGTGCATCTGATGCAAGTCTGATATGTTGGCATTATTTTCAAAACTACATCATACAGAATACCACATCTGCTACTCAATGCTTCAAGTGCATTTGAAATCCAAATGAGAGAGATGTAAGAAAGGGAAAGCAGCAACTGGAGGGGCATGTCCAGTAGAGCATGGGGCAGTTAAATGCTAGGGCATTTAAAGGAGGCGCTGTGGGTTTTAAAATGGCGGCATTTAAAAAATAAAAGCATTTTTTGAAAGAACACACATCAGGGAATTTTTTAGAGTTCTAAACCCAATTTTGATATTTTCCTGGAAATTCATTAAATTTCACTATAAGTAACCAATCACTGTTTTTGATATTTATTTGATTTTCCAATGAAAATTGGGGGCGTGTGAGGGTTTCGACCCAGACAAATCTGGAACCTTCCTCTCCGCTATAAAAGCTGAGACATTTCGGGCCATGTTGTCTTAGTGATCGCTCCAGTGTAGAGGTTCAGAGTGTGCTCATAGAGGAGGCGGGGGCTGCCTAGTCCATCTCTCGAAGGCCCGTCAGCAAAAGGTAATGGCAGACCGTTTGTAAACATGTAATAGTCTCAGAAAGATAGTTTGAAGGGAAGGTTTCAAATTTTTAGTAATGTAACTATTATTTTCTCAAATGTAAATTTCAAACTTTAAATGTAAATTTCAAACAAGTCTAAAGAACTTAACCGATCTTAGGGAATTAAGAGTGAGGTACCCTCTTGTATTCCCTCTCAACTTGATATTGAGGTGATTATGATTTTGTAACCTTTAAATCTATCTCTTAATTTTGTAAACTTTCTCTCCATCTAGTCACCTCCGTAGTATGGCCTCTGCAACGTCGGGCCATAAGCCCACATAGGGTTTTAAGAATTTTCATGTGAATTTCAAGGAGTGCAAGTGTCCGCCTCCTAACATTTTGATTTTTGGCCAGTAACTTTAACCTTTGTTTTTACCAGAAGCCATGTAGGATGGTACTTGTTACCCCTGTTAAAGTCAACTTTATTCCTTTCATCTTAAGGCAAATCAGATTGTTGAGCCGACAAGACCGTGAATACTGTTTGGTTTTGTTAAATGTAGGTTGTGCCTTTGATAGGCCTGGGACGTGAAATTTTTGGAGAATAGTCTCCTAAAGTGTAAATTTTTAGAGCAAAGACGCTCGTCTTACTAGTGTAAAAATTGGGAGATCCGTCTCCTTGACTGTTGGTTGAAAGGAGCAGAAGTGCTTATGTAAAATTTGTAATTAGGGAGCTTCAAGCTCATGTTGTTAATTGGTTGTTAGTTGATTATTCTGGTTTTCCTAATATTGTTACTCAAGCTCACGAGCTAGACCTTGTACCTGAATGTTGTTATTTGCTTAGCAAAGTGTAAAGTTTGAAAAGAAAAAAAGAATAAAAGAAAAGAAATACATCTCAAATTTTAAAGTTTGAAATCAGTCTTCCGACTTTTGTATATCCACCCATTCAGGCCAGCACCTTCTTTCACATCTGTCCGTCGCGGTATCCCCGTAACAATTATTATTATTATTATTATTATTATTATTATTATTATTATTAGTATTATTATTACGGGGTTACCCGTGGAACGCAGAGGTGAAAGAAGGTGCCGGGGTGAATGGGTCTAACTACAATGTCAAGAATTGAATTTAAAACTTAAACTGAAGGTTATATTTTTGAAAAAACATCAAACTTAACAAATTTTCACTTAGTGAAATTACAATGACATTTCAGGTACAACATCGCAATTCCGAAACAAGACTTAGGAAAATCCAAGATTCAGAACTTTAACACTCTTGGGCTTGAAGCCGCTAGTTTTACAATTTTTGAGCTCCAAGCTTAAATTTACGAAAGAGCAGAAATTGTACAAGGGCAGAAATCCCCTAATTCAAAGAGCACTTGTTTCCAAAATTACAACATCTAGCCTTCAAGAGGCATTCATTAATCTTACAAAAACTTTGCAAAAGAGCTAACAGCCTCTCAGTTTTCCAAGCCTACTCAAGGCAACATCAACTTACAAATTCTGGCCTCTGAAGGCACAACTTACAATAGGAAAATGATTATACAGGGGTATTTAATATCCAATCTACTTGGACTTCATGTAAAATGAATAACGGTTAAATAAATGGCCCGAACAACAGAATGAATGGAGGCGTATACTTGCACTCCTAGAAATGAACACTTAAAACCTAAAGGGCACTAGGCCGATGAAACATGGGCTATTCCCAAACTATGGAGATGACTCGTATAAGAATAGATTAGAATATTACGGAAAGGAAGAAAACCAGTTACAAAACGTAGTCACCTCAAACCAATATGAAGTGGAGCTCGACAGGAAACATCACTCTCTATCCCCGATTTACAGTTAAATATTTTATGAAGTTTTTACATTAGCCGGCAGAGTTACATTTATAGAAAAGTAGGTTACATAGTTAATGATTCGGACCTTTCTCTCGAGTTAAACTGCGGAGCTAGCAAGATATAAAGATGTTATGTGGCCATTACCTTGTAGAAGTTCTAGCAGCTGAAGAAGAGGCCGCCCGCCTCCTGATTTACACACACACTCAGTAAGATGACGATCAGTTGGTCAAGAGACGTGAAAATCCGCAGTTTATAAACCCTCGGGGAAAGTTCGAGACCATTCAAGCTTAAACTAGCCACCCCCTCTCAATTTTATTGGTTAATTTAAAAGTTACACTCAAAATCGAAGTAGAAGAAGAAGAAGAAGAAGAAGAAGAAGAATACAGTGATTGGTAGAAAATTAATTACAGAAATTATTGATTGGTTGGATTCAAAACTGGCGGAAGGAAAATATAAATATTGCCAACCCAAAAATAAATGAACATCAATTAGTAAAGAAAAACAACTTATGAATACAAAACTTCTTTAAATCAAAAGTTCTTTCACTTCGCACCAGGGTGCATGATCATAGTTTTTAGTAGTGACCTCTATGGAAGAATGTCCAAACTTCTTGATAAATGGCAAACAAAACAAGTAGAAATACAGTCAGTTCAGGAAACTTCACAATAACAAAATTACATCATATTTTAGTGGTGACATCTTCTGAGTAAATTTATAAGTTGGTGCAGGTTCAGTTTCACTGTTTCACCAGTAGAGGAGTTCTTTTAGGCGCTAATTTTGAATGCGCGGCGTTGGGGTACCTCCCGGTACGATTATTATTATTATTATTATTATTATTATTATTATTATTATTATTACTATTATTATTATTTATTATTATTATTATTATTATTATTATTATTATTATTATTATTATTATTATTATTATTATTATTATTATTATTATTATTATTATTATAGAGGAAATAAATTAAAGAAAGCAAATAAGAAAGGGTGAAGCCATGGAAGATTGCTAGGCCTCGCGGGTTTGTTTCATCCAAATAACTCGGTGATTTGTCCATTCTGCCACTTAAAGATCATATGTTGGGATGTGCAGATGAGGAAAAAGCGATGTACAGTTGTCTTTGAAAGAATCAGATTACACTCAGCAGACTTTATCTTGCCACCTATATTGAACATCATTGTAAACTAACAAGTCGCAATTCTTTTCATGGAAAATTGTTGGCATAAATAAAGTGGAAACATTACCTTTTCGGCCACAACGCGCCAGTGTAAGTGCATAAGTTATGTTGTTTCTCAACGACGTTATTGGTCTCTACACACGGTGTTACAATAAAGCGGCATAATACTCGTAAACAAGGTTTATGAAAAGAAAACTTCGTACATTACGTTAAATTCATAAACTGATCTGAGTAGTGTTCTCAATCCTCTTCTACAGTCGTGCTAAATTCTACAGTACATATAGGCTTCAGCGTGATATTAATGAAATGTTAAAGTAATGTCCTCTGTTTAAAGCCAAAGATAGATTTGTATACTTTTAAAACTAACTAATGATCGTTTATCGACAGCTTCGTTTTATAAACGAATTTTAATGTAAGGAAGAGCTAGTGGAATTCAAACAAAGCGTTACTGAAGTTCTGGATACAGGATAGCAGATGTAATCAGAAGTCGATTCTCCTGAGTTTATGGGATGTTTTTTAAGTGACAGGGCACGTGGAGGAGGATTAGTAAAACAAAACAAGCAACTATGCAAACAGTTTCATGTGACTGTTAATCGTGGAATAGTATTCGGGAGATAGTGGACTCGAGCCCCACTGTCGGCAATTCTGAAGATGGTTTTCCGTGGTTTCCCATTTTCATACCAGGCATATGCTGGGGCTGTACCTTAATTGAGACCACGGCCGCTTCCTTCCCACTCCTAGCCCTTTCCTGTCACATCGTCGCCATAAGACATCTGTGTCGGTGCGGCACAAAGGACTTGTAAGAAACAATCTTCTGAACATTAACCACGGGACCACATGGAGAACTTCAGGGACTTTGATAGTGGTAATTATTGTTTTAAGGGGAAGTAAAACTGGATTACTACTTCCTATAAGCTCTTATCAGAAGAGAAAAGGGGAGATTCCACCCTGCTGAAGAATAAATGTACCAGTATCTGCAAAAGATAAGAAAGGGTCACGAAGGTCGTGAAAATGAAGGACTCCCCAGACCTTCCAAACATAATACCGACGGGGTCGGAGAACAAAAGTTGATCTCGGGAAGTAGGGTAAGAAAGATGAAAATACGGTCAGTTTTGTTTGAAATATTTCGTAGCGTACTGTTGGCACGCGAGAGTAGAATGTCGCTGTGTGCTGTGTGATATAATGGTATATACCACATCACGGCACTGGAGTGTGTATCGTAGAGATAGGATAGGAAAGGTGGGAGGGGGAGTTTTCATTCTGGTGAAAGAAGAATTTGTAAGCTACGAAAAAGTTAAAGATGAGACACATGAAATTCTAGGTGTAAGGCTCATTTCTAAAGATAATAGGCAACTTGATATATTTGGAGTGTACAGATCGGGAAAGGGTAGCACTGATGCGGATTCGGAATTGTTTAATAGGATAGTCAGCTATGTGCGAAACGACATGGAAAGAAATGTGATTGTAGCGGGAGATCTGAATTTGCCAGATGTCAATTGGGAAGGAAATGCGAACGACAGGAAGCATGACCAACAAATGGCAAATAAGTTAATATGGGAAGGACAGCTGATTCAGAAAGTGATGGAACCAACCAGAGGGAAAAATATCCTGGATGTGGTGCTGATAAAACCAGATGAGCTCTATAGGGAAACTGAAGTAATAGATGGTATTAGTGATCATGAAGCTATTTTTGTGGTAGTTAAAAATAAATGTGATAGAAAGGAAGGTCTTAAAAGTAGGACTGTTAGGCAGTACCATATGGCTGATAAAGCAGGTATGAGGCAGTTTCTAAAAAGTAACTATGATCGGTGGAAAACGGTAAATAAAAATGTAAACAGACTCTGGGATGGGTTTAAAGAAATTGTTGAGGAATGCGAAAACAGGTTTGTTCCTTTAAGGGTGGTAAGGAATGGTAAAGACCCACCTTATTATAATAGAGAAATAAAGAGACTAAGAAGGAGGTGCAGACTGGAAAGAAATAGAGTTAGAAATGGCTGTGGAAGTAAGGAGAAATTGAAGGAACTTACTAGAAAATTGAATCTAGCAAAGAAGGCAGCTAAGGATAACATGATGGCAAGCATAATTGGCAGTCATACAAATTTTAGTGAAAAATGGAAGGGTATGTATAGGTATTTTAAGGCAGAAATAGGTTCCAAGAAGGACATTCCAGGAATAATTAATGAACAAGGGGAGTGTGTATGTGAGGATCTTCAAAAGGCAGAAGTATTCAGTCAGCAGTATGTAAAGATTGTTGGTTACAAGGATAATGTCGAGATAGAGGAAGAGACTAAGGCCAAAGAAGTAATAAAATTTACGTATGATAACAATGACATTTACAATAAGATACGAAAGTTGAAAACTAGAAAAGCTGCTGGAATTGATCAGATTTCTGGGGATATACTAAAGACAATGGGTTGGGATATAGTACCATATCTGAAGTACTTATTTGAATATTGTTTGGCCGAAGGAGCTATACCAGATGAATGGAGAGTTGCTATAGTAGCCCCTGTGTATAAAGGAAAGGGTGATAGACATAAAGCTGAAAATTACAGGCCAGTAAGTTTGACATGCATTGTATGTAAGCTTTGGGAAGGCATTCTTTCTGATTATATTAGACATGTTTGTGAAATTAATAACTGGTTAGATAGAAGGCAATTCGGTTTTAGGAAAGGTTATTCCACTGAAGCTCAACTTGTAGGATTCCAGCAAGATATAGCAGATATCTTGGATTCTGGAGGTCAAATGGACTGTATCGCGATTGACATGTCTAAAGCATTTGATAGGGTGGATCATGGGAGACTACTGGCAAAAATGAGTGCAATTGGACTAGACAAAAGAGTGACTGAATGGGTTGCTATATTTCTAGAAAATAGATCTCAGAGAGTTAGAGTAGGTGAAGCTTTGTCTGACCCTGTAATAGTTGAGAGGGGAGTTCCTCAGGGCAGTGTTATCGGACCTTTATGTTTTCTTATATATATAAATGATATGAGTAAAGGAGTGGAATCGGAGGTAAGGCATTTTGCGGATGATGTTATTCTCTATAGAGTGATAAATAAGTTACAAGATTGTGAGCAACTGCAACGTGACCTCGAAAATATTGTGAGATGGACAGCAGGCAATGGTATGTTGATAAACGGGGCTAAAAGTCAGGTTGTGAGTTTTACAAATAGGAAAAGTCCTCTCAGTTTTAATTACTGCGTTGATGGGGTGAAAGTTCCTTTTGGAGATCATTGTAAGTATCTAGGTGTTAATATAAGGAAAGACCTTCACTGGGGTAATCACATAAATGGGATTGTAAATAAAGGGTACCGATCTCTGCACATGGTTATGAGGGTGTTTAGGGGTTGTAGTAAGGATGTAAAGGAGAGTGCATATAAGTCTCTGGTAAGACCCCAACTAGAGTATGGTTCCAGTGTATGGGACCCTCACCAGGATTATCTGATTCAAGAACTGGAAAAAATCCAAAGAAAAGCAGCTCGATTTGTTTTGGGTGATTTCCGACAAAAGAGTAGCGTTACAAAAATGTTGCAATGTTTGGGTTGGGAAGAATTGAGAGAAAGAAGAAGAGCTGCTCGACTAAGTGGTATGTTCCGAGCTGTCAGCGGAGAGATGGCGTGGAATGACATTAGTAGACGAATAGGTTTGAATGGCGTCTATAAAAGTAGGAAAGATCACAATATGAAGATAAAGTTGGAATTCAAGAGGACAAACTGGGGCAAATATTCATTTATAGGAAGGGGAGTTAGGGATTGGAATAACTTACCAAGGGAGATGTTCAATAAATTTCCAATTTCTTTGAAATCATTTCGGAAAAGGCTAGGAAAGCAACAGATAGGGAATCTGCCACCTGGGCGAGTGCCCTAAATGCAGATCAGTATTGATTGATCTTGATTGATCTTGCTGAGAGTGTTCTGATGGTCCGACACGGACTAATGCCTGAGACAACTGTCATTTTGTAAGGATACCAGTGACTAGCCGCTTTGCCTCAGTTGCCGGATTACTATTCTCTTTTGATGCTTTCTCCAAACGGTACCGCTGAAGTCTGCCAAGCTGTAATGTTGCATTCGAACGGCGTGACAGGAAGGAAGAAGAGTACAATATTGTGTTATAAAGAGTGCCACGGCTCTATTTAGGCCAGCGTAAAGGGCGTACCAAATGAATGGAGAGTTGCAATAGTAGCCCCAGTGTACAAGGGAAAGGGTGACAAATATAGAGGATAATTACAGACCCGTCAGCTGGACATGTGTTGTTTGTCTGGGAAAGCATTCTTTCTGATTATATTAGATACGTTTGTAAAATTACCAACTAGTTTGATAGAAGACAGTTCGGGTTTAGGAAAAGTTACTCCAGTGAAGCTCATCTGGTAGGATTCCAGCAAGATATAGCAGATATTTTAAATTCAAATGGACTACAGTATATCGCTATTGACCTATCCGAGGCTTTTGATAGGGTAGATTGTGGGAGATTACTGACAAAAATGAGGAGCATTGGACTAGACGAAAGAGTGGTTGAATGGGTGATTAAATTTCTAGAAAATAGAACTCAGAGAATTGGAGTAGGTGAAGTGTTATCTGATCTTGTAATGATAAAGAGGGGGTCGCGCAAGGCACTACTATTGGACCTTTGTTTTCTTATACAGTATATGAATGAAATGAGTAAAACACTGGAATCACAGATAAGGCTATTGGGCAAATGCCGTTTTTCTGTATAGAGTAGTAAATGAGTTGCAGGATTATGAGCGACTGCAGGGGACCTAGATAATGTTGTGAGATGGACACCGGATAATGGTATGATGGTAAATGGGATGAAAAGTCACGTTGTAAGTTTCACCAAGAGTAAAACCTCTCAGTTTTAATTACTGTGTTGATGGGGGTGTTAGTACCTCATATGGAACACTGCAAGTACCTAGGTGTTGATATAAGTTGTGATCTTCATTGGGGTAATCATATTAATGAGATAGTTAGGAAAGGTTCAGATCTCTTCATATGATTATGAGAGTATTTAGGGGTTGTAGTAAGGATGTAAAGGAGAGGGCGTATAAGTCTCTGGTAAGACCCCAATTAGAGTATGGCACCACATCAGGGCTCCTTGATACGAGAACTGGAAAACATGCAAAGGAAAGCAGCACGATTTGTTCTTGGTGATTTCCGATAAAGGATTAGTGTTCCGAAAATGTTGCAAAGTCTGGGTTGGGAAGACTTAGGAGTAAGGAGACGAGGTGCTCGACTATGTGGTACATTTCGAGCTGTCAGCTGAGAGATGGCGTGGAATGACATTAGTAGATGAATAAGCTTGAGCCGAGCGTTTAAAAGTAGGAAATATAATGATATGAAGATAAAGTTGCATTTATTTATAGGACGAGGAGTAAGGAATTTTATTGGAATACATCATCAAGGGAAATGTTCGATACATTTCCAATTTCTTTGGAAACGTTTAAGAAAATGCTAGGTAAACAATCGATAGGGAATCTGCCACATGGACGATAGCCCTAAATGGAGATCATTGATGCTTGATTGATTAATTAAAGGTACTCTTGTCAGATGATTTGGTGTCCTGGTGTGCGGCATCATCAGAACTGTATTCGTACAGCCGGGCTGGGTAGCTCAAACGATAGAGCTCAAGTTGGCGGGTTCGATCTTTGTTCAGTCCGGTGGAATTTGAAAGTCCTCAAATACGTCAACCTCGTGTCGTAGATGTACTGGCAGTTAAAGGAACTCCTGCGGGGCAAAATTCCGGCACGTCGGCGTCTCCGAAATCCGTAAAAGAAGTTTGTGCGACGTAAAATTATTATTATTATTATTATTATTATTATTATTATTATTATTATTATTATTATTATTATTATTATTATGTATTCGTACAAAGTACCAACACATACGTTTATTGTCTGATGTGGTATTGAGTATGACAATACATAACTTATGGTGTATATCCATGCCACCACTAAAGTGCATATTTCATCAGTTATAATCTGAGAACAGTAACTTTCTGTTCTTGCAGGCCGACCCCCAGACCTTAATTCAGCATGTAGCGATGACTAGGCGTGCCTTCCTCGGAGATAATACGGTATCCCACTTCTGCTTTGGTTCTATAGATCGCTAGTTATTTGGCTTACTGAAAATATCTGGAATAGAATCGAACGATGACTGTTGCATTTTCAGTCGTCTACCACCAGATGATGATTAACGTTATTTATAGGTGAATATTACGTGGATTATTATTATTCCTCATGACACTACTGAAACTTTTTTGAGTACATGCCAAAATTGTCATAGATGGCCTAGGCATCACTGAAGAGTCGTACTAGGGAAATGAGGAGTGAGGTAGTTTCCTGTTGCTATCCTCACTGAGCCAGAAGTTGCTATTACATGTCAGTTTGCGAAGCTTACTCAAATGCATGCATCAACCGACCCTATGAGCAACATTTTCATGCCATTCATAGCAGGGTTTGGCTGCATAAGGAATGGTATTACTAGCATCTACTTTTTTTTTGCTATTTGCTTTACGTCGCGCCGACACAGATATGTCTTATGGCGACGATGGGATAGGAAAGGCCTAGGAATTGGAAGGAAGTGGCCGTGGCCTTAATTAAGGTACAGCCCCGGCATTTGCCAGGTGTAAAAATAGGAAACCACGGAAAACCATCTTCAGGGCTGCCGACAGTGGGGCATTTCTAGCATCACCCATACCTCAAGTCACATTCATATGGTCAAAGCCAAGAATCAGACTGGGGCAGATAAAGGCATTTCATTGCATTTACTGCATATCATATAACTAGTAGTTACCCGCGGCTTCGTTCACGAGGATTTCGTAATTTGATAAAAGTAATCATTCCTCGGTACTGTACTAAGGCATTATCTGAAAATTCCTAAAGTATAGAAACTCACCGGAAAATTGAGTTTCATTTACCCCAGAAACTCTTTGCAGACCACGTTTGTGGTATTGCCTTTTGGGGTTAAGATGAAAAAATGAAATGGCGTATGCTTTTAGTGCCGGGAGTGTCCGAGGACATGTTCGGCTCGCCAGATGCAGGTCTTTCGATTTGACACATGTAGGTGACCTGCGCGTCGTGATGAGGATGAAATGATGATGAAGACGACACATACACCCAGCCCCAGTGCCAGTGAAATTAACCAATGATGGTTAAAATTCCCGACCCTGCCGGGAATCGAACCCGGGACACCTGTGACCAAAGGCCAGCACGCTAACCATTTAGCCATGGAGCCGGACGGGGTTAAGATGACCATGCGACATAGAACTGTACATGTAAGAAACAGTCATCTCTCAAGTCGGAAAGAAAAAACCCAACTTGTTTCTTTATTTTTAAATGAGATACCAAATACCTATTTCCACGTCTGTAACATCTTCAGTTACAGTTATCCCCATAAAAGAATTCAATCCCTTTATCAGTCCTTCCCCACCCCTACCTTCGTGGACTTTTCGAAAACAAAACCATACACGTTTCTTTATATTCAAAGGAGATTTCAAATACCAATTTTCACGTCTGTATCATTTTCAGTTTTTGAGGTATGAGTATCGACATACAGAATAATTCAACTATTTTTTCGCTTCTTTTCACCTCCATTAATTGTATTTTCCAAAAACAAAACAAAGAACATGTTCCTGTATTTTTAAAGGACTTTCCAAATACTAAGTTTCTTGTCTGTAACATGTTAAATTTTTTATATATACTGCAGATATACCGGTACACATTTTAAAAATTCGCCCGCCTTTTCAATTCTTTTCAGCCCCTTAAGTGGATTTTCCGAAAACAAAAAATCGTGTTAATTTTTAAAGGAGATTCCAAATACCAATTGTCATGTCTGTAACATCCTCAGTTTTTGAGAAAGAGGCCTTAGTATCATCATAAGAGGTATTCAACTCCTTTTCACCTTTTTTCACCCCCTCAATGGGGTTTTCCGGAAACAAAAAAATACGTGTTTATTTTAAAAGGAGATTCCAAATACCAATTTTTGCCTCTATACACTTCTAAGTTTTTGAGATATAGATATACTCATTTAAACAATTCATCCCCCTTTTCACCCTCTTAAGGATGGGATGTCCCAAAATCCTCCCTTATTGAACACCTACACTCTAATATAAATGCATCCGCATAATTTCATTTCTTTATATCTAGTAGTTTTGGTTCGGCAATGATGAGTCAGTCGGTCGGTCGGTCAGGACATGTTATTTTATATACAGGGTTATTCACCTAACATTTTACACGCAAATAACTTCTAAACGATTAAAGATATCGGCATTCTGTTTTCATATTCGTAAATAGTACCCATGGTCTTGTAAAATGACGTGCCACTTAGTCTCATGGGGGTGATTAATAACCGTGATATTGATACTAACTCCATACTTTTTAATAGAACGTCACAAATTCATAGCTGGACTAAACGCTCACCTGCGTGCAAGTTTAAATATGTAAGTATTTTTAAAATCGGACAAGTACTTTTTGAGATATAAATAAGAACAGCATGCGCGGTTTTGCATGCCGCATCAGACGGCGTGAAGTCGGGCAAGCACATACTGACGCGCAAGCAGTTTCCTGGGAGTGAGTTCAGGCACAGAATGGATACCAGGCATGTAAGCACCTCGTACACATGTGATGGGTTTGTAAAGTGTGTATGACAAGCGAAGTCATGAGAGGACACAGAAGGTTGATGTGTTTAAAAGGAATAAAATAAGTACTTTGCCTTGAAAGGAGCATAACGAAAGCTATAATTGTCACTGGTTTTAGTGTACAGTACATACTACTGTATGAGTTGAGAAATAAGCATAACACGAAACACCGGAAGAGCTCCTTCTAGGTAATAATGTCCCAAGTAGATTTCATTGCAAATGATCCTAAGGGCGTAGGAATGGGAACATAACAACGTCTCGTCAGTGTAATTGTTATGAGGCGTGCATTTTGGCCTTTTGTATGTAGAGACCGTGTTGGCAACGAGTTCAGTACTTTATGTGGCAAAGTCATTCGTGGCCAATCGTTGATTGGCTGGAGGCTTAATTATCACAACAATAAAGATACGAGGTGGGTGATGTTTGAATACGTGCGTCTAAGTAAAAAATGAAATGGCGTATGGCAGGGTCAGCCAACTGCGTGTACGTGTGATGTCAGGTAACACGTCACACACTCTGCTCGGGCAGCGAAACAAAGTACTTAGTGCTGTAACTGAGAAGTGAAGGCTAGAGGGGCGAGGGGAATCACGTCATTCCTAGGGGGAGGCCCAAGGGCTGCAGGTAGTACAATGCGGTTATGTGTAGTACGTATTTCTCTCCGCATAATTTATTGTAACGTAACTTTGTTATGAAGTAGCATAAAAGGTATAAAGCAACTTTATTTCTACATATACAAACTAAACTTGCTTTTTCCGGTGAATCTTCGGAACTTATATTGAACACAAAATTGCTGTGTTTTACAATATCACCCACTCTAAAAATAGTGCTAATAGTAACACACAGCACAGTTTGAAAACAAAAATAGTACAGAGAGTAACCTGTAAACTCAAAACATATGTTTTACCTCATGGTATCGATACTCAGTTGCCACTCGTGGGTTTCCTTGATTTTTGTAGTCTTGTTTCGTTGACTAGTTTTGGAATATTTGGAGTTAATGTTTGAGGAAACACTAAGAGCACACTTCAAATCGTTACCTGACAACTGGCTTCTCTGTTTTGGTTTTGTTGATTTAAAATAGAAAAGATTCGTTCACAGGCATACGTGGAACCGAAAATACTCAACATTCTCGCTCCAAACCTATGCAATCGGGTAAACCCTTTTTAAAAATATTATGAGCCCAGCTACTCAAGAATTGCGCCCTACCATAGAAGATGCACCATCTATTGCTATTGAAACTAGTTTGTTCCATGGCAAAGAAGCATTTTCAACAACACTTACAATGCAGTTGAAAATGTCGATGTCTTTCGTGGTATTCTTCAGAGGCACTAAATCCAGTATTTCCTCCTAAATTGTAAAGTTTATGTCAACCCCTCGTATGAAAACGGCTAGCTGGGCCGTGTCAGAAATATCTGTGCCCTCGTCAATTGCTAAGGAGTATGCTCGGAAGCTTTTTGTCAGTTCTAATAATTATAGGTGGACATCATCAGATTGGTCTTGAATTCTTGTCGACACTGTGTGCGCGGACAAGCTGGTAGTTTCGAACTCTAGAATGATATTTAGACAAAACTCCTTACCTGCTAGAATTAAACATTCCTTTACGAATTCACCACCACTGAACGGTTTAAGTTTCCATGCAATTAAATATAAAAAAACTCCCTGCCCTCATCCCGAGGTGGTGCAGCTCTTTTCAGGCACACCCCCATTGGAGGTGAGCTGCATGTACCATTTCAACCACATACCAGCCCTCCTGCCATTCTTAAATTTCTGGCAGTACCGGGAATCGAACCCGGGCCCCCGAGGACGGCAGCTAATAACATTAACCGTTACGCTACGGAAGCGAACTGCAATTAAATATGACATTTTATAACTCAGTCGAACTGCTGACTCACTGATCGAATGCTCGACATGGTTGTTTAATTTACCTTCACGTTCTGTAATTACACGTACCCTTTCCTCGCCTTGATACTGATCATAATCTGCAGTGTGATACAAACTGTAGTGGCGTTGTGAATTATATATTTTTACATACGGTAGCTCTTTTCTACAAACTAAACATTTAGCTGTCGCAATCTTATCATTTTCAACAAATAATCTTCCCATCAAGATAAAAAGATCGTAGGCGTAGATAGCTTCTCGCACCGTGATGTGTCCAGTTCGTCCATACTTATGTACTGTACTGTACCACTAACACCATACGGCTGAGGATATGTCACACACTTAGTGTGGCAACTGAGTATCGATACCATGAGGTAAAACATATGTTTTGAGTTTACAGGTTACGCTCTGTATTATTTTTGTTTTCAAACTGTGCTGTGTGTTACTATTAGCACTATTTTTAGAGTGGGTGATATTGTAAAACACAGCAATTTTGTGTTCAATATAAGTTCCGGAGATTCACCGGAAAAAGCAAGTTTAGTTTGTATATGTAGTCAAAATCATAAAAAACCTTTATTCGGAATCTGATCCTAGATTTAACAATTTGGAGTATCTGGAAACTGATATTCAACTTTTAACCACGCCATTTTCAGTTGTTGCAGATAACGTTGATCTAGACCTACAATTAGTTATTAGATTTACAGTGTGATAGAGAACTAAGAGATCAATTTGTAAACAAGAAGGATTTGTTCTGCTTTTTGTGAAAAATGTCTATAAAAGCCGTAGCCACCAGCATGTATGGCACTTCACGTGTTTACTACAAAGCGAGGCTGTCTCTTCGTGTCACTCTATGACAGCGGCTCCCCACCATCTTCTCCGTTTTGCCTCACGAGGCTGAGTGTACCCCGTTCCAGCCCTCCAACCAGAATTAAATGGCTTATCAGAGCCGGGAATTTAACCCGGACCACCGCGGCGAAAGCTACGAGTGCTAGCCGCAACACGTGATTTTAAAACTCGACAGACTGCTCTCCATTCAGGAGAGCGCAGGTTCGAGTCCTGCCTCGCCCAACATGGAAGTGATTTGCATGGAGTCCCATGTTCAACAGCAGGCAAATACCGGATAGGTACCTTTGGGATAGGCCACGGCCGACGTCCTTTCCAAATCCTTCGCATTCCCATCCGTAGGAAAAAACGCTAAACTGAGCGCGGCCTATTACACATGGATGTCAAAACGAAACGAAACAAAAAAAAAATATATCTCCCTTCCCCGTTGTGTGTTTGTCAGTCATACAATAACTTTGCACACCCAGGGTATATTACGGTATCAATCAACCAATAAATCAATCTATCAATCAATCATATGCATTTAGGGCAGTCGCCCAGATGGCAGATTCCCCATCTGTTGCTTTCCTAGCCTCGGTACATCACATTATGTTTACAATACATGCCTGGTATCCGTTCTGAGGCTGAACTCACTCCCAGAAAACTGCTTGCGCGTCAGTATGTCCTTGCCCTACTGCACGCCGTCTAATGCGGCATGCGAAACCGCGTATGCTGTTCTTATTTATATCTCAAAAAGTACTTGTCCGATTTTCAAAATACTTACATATTTGACTTGTACGAAGATTAAATTTTAGGCCAGCTGTATAAATTTGTGACATTCCATTTAAAAATATGGAGTTAGTATCAATATCTCGGTTATTAATCACCCCATGAGACCAAGTAGCACGTTATTTTACAAGACCCTGATTACCATTTACGAATATGAAAACAGAATGCTGGTATCTTTAACAGTTTAGAAGTTATTTCCGTGTAACATGTTAGGTGAATGACCCTGTGTATATATATATATACGATAACAGCGTAATTTTAAAAATTAAATAAGTGCTGAATAATAGAAAATATCCTGTACTATTTTATAAATCTATTAATCCTATTCGTAGATCTAGTAATTATATTCAGTAACAATGATTGACACTATTGACACTTAATCCATAAGAAGGGTCAATAATCCACTGTTTCACTTAAACGAAGAATCACCACCATCACCACTATCACCTATTCCTTAGAAGAAATTGTACGTACATTTTCAATCACATACATTCCTTTCATATTCTCTGTGTTGACTAGCAAACTCGTTAGTTCTCTTATACACTTACAACTTCTTTGCTAATAACATACGTCCGGTAGTGGTGGTGGTTATTGGTTTTCAATTTGGGTTTCAATTTGCTTTACGTCGCACCGACACAGATAGGTCTTGTCAATCAAACAATCAATCACCACTGATCTACATTTAGAGCAGTCGCCCAGGTGGCAGATTCCCTATCTGTTGTTTTCCTAGCCTTTTCTTAAATGATTGCAAAGAAATGAGAAATTTATTGAACATCTCCATTGGTAAGTTATTCCAGTCCCTAACTCCTCTTCCTATAAAGGAATATTTGCCCCAATTTGTCCTCTTGAATTCCAACTTTATCTTCATATTGTGATCTTTCCTACTTTTAAAGACACCGTCCAAACTTATTAGTCTACTGATGTCCTCCCACGCCATCTCTCCACTGACAGCTCGGAACATACCACTTAGTCGAGCAGCTCGTCTCCCTTCTCCCAAGTCTTCCCGGCCCAAACTTTGCAACATTTTTGTAACGCCCAGAACAAATCGAGCTGCTTTTCTTTGGATTTTTCCAGTTCCTGAATCAAATAATCCTGGTGAGGGTCCCATACACTGGAACCATACTCTAGTTGGGGTCTCACCAGAGACAAATATGCTCTCTCCATTACATCCTTACTACAACCCCTAAATACCCTCATAAAAATGTGCAGAGATCTGTACCCTTTATTTACAATCATATTTATGTAATTACCCCAATGAAGATTTTTCCTTATATTAATACCTAGGCATTTACAATGAACCCCAAAGGGAACCTTCACCCAATCAACGCAGTAATTGAAACTGAGAGGACTTTTCCTGTTTGTGAAACTCACAACCTGACTTTTATCCCCGTTTATCATCATACCATTGTCTACTGTCCACTTCACAACATTATCGAGGTCATTTTGCAGTTGCTCACTATCTTGAAACTTTTTTATTACTCTGTACAGAATAACATCATCTACGAAAAGCCTTATCTTTGATTCCACTTCTTTACACATATCATTGATATATATAAGAAAACATAAAGGTCCAATAATACTGCCTTGCGGAATACCCCTCTTAATTATTACAGGGACAGATAAAGCTTCACCTACTCTAATTCTCTGAGTTCTATTTTCTAGAAACAGAGCCACCCATTCAGTTACTCTTTTGTCAAGTCCAATTGCACTCATTTTGCCAGTAGTCTCCCATGATCTACCCTTAGACAGATAATCGCGATACAGTCCAACTGACCTCCTGAATCCAGGATATCTGCTATATCTTGCTGGAATCCTACAAGTTGGGCTTCAGTGGAATAACCTTTCCTAAACCCAAACTGCCTTCTATCATACCAGTTATTAATTTCGCAAACATGTCTTATATAATCAGAAAGAATGCTTTCCCAAAGCTTACATACAATGCATGTCAAACTGACTGGCCTGTAATTTTCAGCTTTATGTCTATCACCCTATCCTTTATACACAGGGGCTACTATAGCAACTTGTGACTATGGGACAGGAAGGGGCTGAGAGTGGGAAGGAATCGACCGTGGCCTTGATTATGGCACAGTCCCGGTATTTGCTTGATGTGAATGTGGGAAATTACCAGAACCCGACAGCGGGTTTCAAGCCCACTATCTCCCAAATGCAAGCTGCCAGCTACGTTACTCACACCGCGCAGCCACTTACTCGGTAGTTGTTGGTTTAAGAGGAAGTACAACTAGGTGACCATCCTCTCTTAACACTAATCAGAATTGAAAAGGAAGAAATCCGTTTCTTCGAACCTTAATTTCATGTTTAGATATTATACAACAACAATGCAACCATATTGTAGAATCTTCGTTCATTACGAGATGACATGTTGAGACTTACAATATCACAAGAATAAATAATTGACAAATCTATAAACAACGCATTATTAATTAATACAACTACCTTCAAGACGAGGCTGTCACAAGGACAAAGTATATCGATTATAAAATATTGTATATCTTTGAAGGCCATTGGTGAAGTTAATAGAATATAATATCTCAGATAGAAAAGATGCACAAGAACTCAAGGTTCATAAATAAATTAGGGAATACAGTATGATTTGAAGTTCGCCATATGTTATACAAATGGTTGCGGATTATAGTGAACCTCGTATTGCGGCGATAGCGATGTCGTGTCCGCTTGAGCCGAAAATAATTCCACAGTTGTACTGAATTGTATGGAATTTCAAGTGTTATTGGACTATGTTTGTTAACAACGGAAGCTAAATAAAGTCTAAAGGAATATGAAAATATTTATTGTTCCTGTTTGGGAGAAAATGCCTTAGTAACATTGTCATTTAAAGGGGCATTGGTTTAGGCATAGTTTGGGCCAGTGTGGCCATGTTCAGGTTGAATAATCTAACATACCGTACATATTTCTACTCTATTTTAAAACTCAGACCAGTCTATATTTACAGTGACTTGGCAGTTTTATATTTCTTTTCATCCTAATGTCTCGGATATTAAAGTTAGGCCTATTATTGTTTGAAAACCAAGGACTTCGTAGCTCGTTGCTGGGCGTTGGATGATTAGATTACTTATAACAATGTCTCCAATCGATTAGTCAATCATAAACCTGATTAAACCCTCGAATAAATCTGTAACTCGATTTGTACCTCTAGATTTGTTGTGGCATAGCAGCTACCTCTGTTCAATGAATAATAGACTGTTTGTGATAAAATAATATATTTGTGGTACAAGGAGGAGAAGAGTATGAACTACTATTACTGGGTAAATAAAAATGCAGTTTCCTTACTGTAGGTCATAGTGGAGGTCTTGACTCTTTAAAAGTAAATTGAGATTAGAGGTTATAGTTGGTTAGTGTAAACAATTTCTTTTACGAATTAAAGTTGTTAACATATTTCGGATTCGTTTCAGTAGGCCTAAATTCGTGTAGCCTATCTATCTGAAAACATATTATTTTGGATCTTGTGAATTTTGTTTACTTATTTGAACCTCGTCTTGGGGTAAGTGCATCGGGATATGAAATGGCACGAAATTATTACTTCGGTATATTTGAGTGGGTGGGAAAATGCCGCTGTGGATAGTTGCACGAAATTCTTCTTGTGTGGTATCAAGCTGTGACTGTTTCTTCTTGTACTAAAATTCATTGCTCATAAGGGAAGGGCGTGTACCGGGGAATCGCCGACCTTACGTAAATTTTCCACAAACTTTAAGTGAGCCAATAATAACACAATGGCCTAAATTTTTTTAATGATACTTGTTCGTGGCGTCGACATCTGCAGATCTTTTGTCATTACTTTCACCATATGATAGGAACCTGCGTTTAAGTGTAATTGCGGAAGTGTAAAGTGGTGAATGGTTGAATGTGGGGAAAGGAATGTTAAGGACGACAAAAAACCCAGTCCCCAGGCCAGGGATATTAACCATTTACAATTAAAAACCCCTGACCCGGCCGGGAGTCGAACCCGGGGCCGTCGGGTGATAGGCGGACGCATGGTCCCCTACACCGCGGGGCCGGACTATGGCCTAAATACTTCTTTCGGAAATTAATTCGTGCGACCTACAGAAAGCGTTAAGGTTCGTATGTTTGAATTGGCGCGCTCGGCTATGCAGTACTGCACCGCGTTCTGGGTTCGTTCCTCGAGAGGCCGCTACTCCATACCCTATCCGCAACTTGCACTGTCCAACAGCTTATTTGAGGCCACGCTGACATACGCTTAAAAAGGAAGACTGTTCAATATTTGAGAAATGGTAAGTGGGGCTCGCTTCCGTTTTCGCTGGTGAAACAAAATTTCCATCGTGTAAAAAGTAAAAAAATCCTATTTGTGGGAAAAGTATATAAAGAGCAATGGGACGCGCCGCGGCTAACGACGAAAAAGGAGACCAACAAAGAAGTAGAAACCATGGCGGCAGCAGAAATATTCGTAGAAGTTAAATCTGTTTCTAGCTGGCTGTTTGGTCTGGCACCTAAAGCCAATAAATAAAAAACAAAAAAAGTTAAATTGTTATAGAGTCCTACGGCCCCGGAAACGTGTGTAGCAGTGATCAGAGTGGGTTCGGCCTGGAGATGAGTATGGGAAGGACTTGAATTTAAAAAAGGGGAAAATTAGTTACTGCCGCAGTGTTTACCACACATAATGCCGAGAGTTACCGCAATTGGCGAATTTCTGGGGCCTTTATGTACCACTTTAATTGCGTTGAAAGGCGTGTTTCGTAAGACGGTGAAAAAACAACAACATATTTTCGCATGAATATATTCATGTTGGTTGCACTAAATTCGGAAATATGTGATCTATATAAGAGATGGTGGTGTTGTTGATTATTGTTTTAAGAGGAAGTACAACTAGGCAATCATGCTCTATATAACAATTATCAGTGAGAAATAATGGAAGGGATCGGACTTCAAGCAAAATACACCGACTGTTAAAGTTGCGCTCATCTCGATTCTTTTACTGGAAAGAAGTCTACACAAAATGAAAATATCGTACCTACAGCTGATGATCCCTCCTGGTACCACAGCTTACTGTCAACCAATAGATGTATACGTGTTTAGAGTATGGAAAGGTTTCGTACGTAGATTATCTGACACTTCGATTATTGAATTTGGGTATAGTATTGCCGCAGAGGAAAACCATTTTGAAAATTAAATCTCTGACATACCACCAACTGTCGTCTCCTCGTTTTCGTCCCATATGGGAGTACGCCTGGTACTGAAGTCGATCAATCAATCAATCAATCAATCAATCAATCAATCAATCAATCAATCAATCAATCAATCAATCAATCAATCAATCAATCAATCAATCAATCAATCAATCAATCAATCAATCAATCAATCAATCAATCAATCAATCAATCAATCAATCAATCAATCAATCAATCAATCAATCAATCAATCAATCAATCAATCAATCAATCAATCAATCAATCAATCAATCAATCCTGATCTGCATTTAGGGCAGTCGCCCAGGCGGCAGATTCCCTATCTGTTGTTTTCCTAGCCTTTTCTTAAATGATTGCAAAGAAATTGGAAATTTATTGAACATCTCCCTTGGTAAGTTATTCCAATCCCTAACTCCTCTTCCTATAAACGAATATTTGCCCCAATTTGTCCTCTTGAATTCCAACTTTATCTTCATATTGTGATCTTTCCTACTTTTAAAGACACCATCCAAACTTATTCGTCTGCTGATTTCCTCCCACGCCATATCTCCACTGACAGCTCGGAACATACCACTTAGTCGAACAGTTCGTCTCCTTTCTCCCAAGTCTTCCCAGCCCAAACTTTGCAACATTTTTGTAACGCTACTCGTTTGTCGGAAATCGCCCAGAACAAATCGAGCTGCTTTTCTTTGGATTTTTTCCAGTTCCTGAATCAATTAATCCTGGTAAGGGTCCCATACACTGGAACCATACTCTAGTTGGGGTCTCACCAGAGACAAATATGCTCTCTCCTTTACATCCTTACTACAACCCCTAAATACTCTCATAACCATGTGCAGAGATCTGTACCCTTTATTTACAATCCCATTTATGTGATTACCCCAATGAAGATCTTTCCTTATATTAATACCTAGGTATTTATAATGATCCCCAAAGGGAACTTTCACCCCATCAACGCAGTAATTAAAACTGAGAGGACTTTTCCTATTTGTGAACAACCTGACTTTTATCCCCGTTTATCGTCATACCATTGCCTACGGTCCATCTCACAACATTATCGAGGTCATTTTGCAGTTGCTCACAGTCTTGTAACTTATTTACTAGCAATTGTACCCGTGCTTCGCTACGGTATTCCAGATTGTATACGGATATCGAAGTAAATTACTGTACATGAAGTTAATAATAAATTTTAAATTGCATGTAAATTGGCGTTATCCGAGAAAAAAGCATAGGGAGGTCCGCAGACGATGTTTCCGATGTAAAGTGCGAGTTGTGGAGTTGTGATGATAACGACAGGTGCACTTGTCTACCACAATTCATTGTGTTTTAGAAACGTTGAATAGGGTGAAATTTGTGTAAGATTTTCACACAGTGCATTACTTTTCAGATACTTATGCGACAGCTTCAAACATAGAATTTGGCTCACATATGGCTACTGGGTGGGCCAATGTTCGTGTAGAATTTGATGATCCCATCTTTCCTATAAGTGAATCAAACCATCAATTCTTTGTGTACAAAGTGCAAAATTTAGGTAAATCCAGAAATAGAGAAAAATGTAATGTATAAGGCATAGAGATACGACAAAAGGTCATAGGACCGAAGTTGTAGATCACTCCAAATTGAACGGAGATTGTGCCATCCGTTTTGTGATACGACTTACCGTTTAGCCACGAAATACATCGAAAGGAAGGACTGCACCGTCATTAAAATTGCCTCCATATTTCCATATTTTTCGGGGGTAAAAAATACAATTTTTAAACATCTCTTAAATTTTCCATCGGTTACATGCTAAAAGCTATAATTTTGCAAAATTACAATTTCCTAACTTGCCTGCGAGATTGTGCTGCGATCTTGATATGGGGGAGTGGGTTAAAAATCAGGACTGTAAGGAATCTTTTAAGGCCATAAAACCTGTAGGTTCTGGATAAATATCACCGACTGTGTTCTTATGCAGGTTTGAAACTCCCAGCATGTACCCCTCAGAGAATTATGAGAATTTGAGATTTTTCTAGGGATCCTGAAGTCATCAGGTTGTCTGGTACCAAGTTTTAAATTTCTAAGATGCCTAGAATGGTCTCACTAATTTACGTCTGTTTTCATTTTTATGCCTTAATAGATATATATAGTACAGTATATATAGATCGCGCCAAACAGACTTCCATTTATTAGTGTGGATAATATTTTACCCGCTTCCCTATTGGTTCTAGGGGCGTCTTACTCCCACAGTACGTTTTCCAGGTAGTAAGTCATGCTTGAAAGTCATACTGGAACATACACACGTCCATTATCTCGGTCATTTCTGACAATCTATTGTTTCACCCTTTCTCACCCCCTATGCCAAAGGGGGCTGAAGTTAGACTTTAAACATCCGGAATGTTACTATTCATCTCAGCGACCCGGAAAACTGTGGATTTGGCAGTATATTCGATTACCATTATATCTCACTCCCCCTTCCCCCACCTTAAAAGGGGCTAAACTTTGAGTTTTAAAATATCGGAATGTTACTATTCATCTAAGCGACCCCGAAAAATATGGATTCGATACTACTTTCGATGATTTGTATATCTTAATCCCCTTCCCCCCCTCCACCCCTAAGGGTTCCTGGGGTGTTTTACCCCCATGTGATTTGTCTCCTGATACTAAAAATTCGGAGTGTCACTATTTACCTCAGCGACTATGTATTCGACACTATTATTTCTATATATCACTATTATTTCTATATATCACTCTCACATCGCCCCCCACCACGAAGGGGGTTGAACTTGGACTTAAAAAAAACCGGTGTTCATCTCAGTGACCCCGAAAAGTATGGATTCGACACTATTTTCGATGATTGTTATATCTCAGCCCCTTCGCACCCCCCCTGCCCCTAAGGGTTCCTGGGCTGTCTTACCCCCACGTGGTTTGTCTCCTGATACTAAAAATCCGGAGTGTACAATTCATCTCGGCGACCCCGAAAACTATGTATTCGACACTATTTTCGTTTAATTTTATATATCCCTCCCCCTCGCCCCCACCCCAAAGGGGGTTGAACTTGAACTTAAAAAAATTCCGGAGTGTCACTATTCATCACAGCGACCCCCAAAAAGTATGGATTCGACAGTATTTTCGTTAATTTGTTTATCTGAACCCCCTCCCCCCCGCCCCTAACGGACCCTGGGCTTTCTTACCCCCACGTTGTTTGTCTCCTGATACTAAAAATCCAGAGTATACAGTTCACTTCGACGACCCCCGAAAACTATGTATTCGACATTATTTTCGTTTAATTTTATATATCACTCTCCCCTCGCCCCCCATGCGAAAGGGAGCTGAACTTTGGCATTTGAAAAATGGGGAGTGTCACTGTTCATCTCACCGACCCCGAAAACTGTGGATTCGGCACATTAATCGATTATTTTTATACCTTGCCCCCCCTGACCCCCCACTCCTAAGGGAGCTACGGATGGCTTACCCCCACAGTGCTCGTCTCCAGATAGTAAGTCATAAGTGTACCAAGTTTGGATGAAATTGCTCCAGTGGTTTAGGAGGAGATGTGTCATTTACACACACACATAGATGCATACATCCATTTTTATACACCGACTGACAGAGCAAATGCAACACCAAGAAGGCGTGGTTCGAAAGGGATGAAAGTTGGGGAAAAAACAGAGACGGCACGGACGAATAATTGATGTTTATTTCAAACCGATATGCAGGTTACACAATGCGCACGGCATCGACTCAGTAGGATGTAGGACCACCGCGAGCGGCGATGCACGCAGAAACACGTCGAGGTACAGAGTCAATAAGAGTGCGGATGGTGTCCTGAGGGATGGTTCTCCATTCTCTGTCAACCATTTGCCACAGTTGGTCGTCCGTACGAGGCTGGGGCAGAGTTTGCAAACGGCGTCCAATGAGATCCCACATGTGTTCGATTGGTGAGAGATCCGGAGAGTACGCTGGCCACGGAAGCATCTGTACACCTCGTGGAGCCTGTTGGGAGATGCGAGCAGTGTGTGGGCGGGAATTATCCTGCTGAAACAGAGCATTGGGCAGCCCCTGAAGGTACGGGAGTGCCACCGGCTGCACGTAGCGGTGGGCATTTAACGTGCCTTGAATACGCACTAGAGGTGACATGGAATCATACGCAATAGCGCCCCAAACCATGATGCCGCGTTGTCTAGCGGTAGGGCGCTCCACAGTTACTGCCGGATTTGACCTTTCTCCACGCCGACGCCACACTCGTCTGCGGTGACTATCACTGATAGAACAGAAGCGTGACTCATCGGAGAACACGACGTTCCGCCATTCCCTCATCCAAGTCGCTCTAGCCCGGCACCATGCCAGGCGTGCACGTCTATGCTGTGGAGTCAATGGTAGTCTTCTGAGCGGTCGCCGGGAGTGCAGGCCTCCTTCAAGCAATCGACGGGAAATTGTTCTGGTCGATATTGGAACAGCCAGGGTGTCTTGCACATGCTGAAGAATGGCGGTTGACATGGCGTTCGGGGCTGCCACCGCTTGGCGGCGGATGCGCCGATCCTCGCGTGCTGACGTCACTCGGGCTGCGCCTGGACCCTTCGCACGTGCCACATGTCCCTGCGCCAACCATCTTCGCCACAGGCGCTGCACCGTGGACACATCCCTATGGGTATCGGCTGCGATTTGACGAAGCGACCAACCTGCCCTTCTCAGCCCGATCACCATACCCCTCGTAAAGTCGTCTGTCTGCTGGAAATGCCTCCGTTGACGGCGGCCTGGCATTCTTAGCTATACACGTGTCCTGTGGCACACGACAACACGTTCTACAATGACTGTCGGCTGAGAAATCACGGTACGAAGTGGGCCATTCGCCAACGCCGTGTCCCATTTATCGTTCGCTACGTGCGCAGCACAGCGGCGCATTTCACATCATGAGCATACCTCAGTGACGTCAGTCTACCCTGCAATTGGCATAAAGTTCTGACCACTCCTTCTTGGTGTTGCATTTGCTCTGTCAGTCAGTGTATATAGTAAGAAGAAGAAGAAGAAGAAGAAGAAGAAGAAGATTATGCTTGCTTTATTATTACATGGAGAAATTTTATTTTGAACACTGCAGAGATCTAAACTTAAACTGTATATCCGAAGAAATTATTCGATTTCGCTCGCGGCTTGCCCAATCATGAGAATGCCTTCAATAATATTAGTTATCAGTTTCAGAGTCGTGTTCATTGCAGAGGGCAGGATTCTTATTCTTAAGAAGGATAATTGGTGCCACAATCGTCCGCTCTAAGATGTTCGAGGGCACTCCAGGTGACTCTAAGACTTTCGAAGCTCTGCCGTGTAGTCGATATACTTGTAACTGTGTAGAACATCGGGTAATTTTTGTAAAAGTTGCTTGTTGAAAGAAATGAATGACATGATATATGATAGCAAGAACGAAGAGGATGAAACCCCGGCGCCGGCCCATATGTCACTCCTCTGGAATAGCTCAAGACTTAACGTCCCGATCCGACGGACGAATCAACATCAACACCGTCATATGCCCTCACACCATATAAGACCAAAAACAGCTTCCTACGTCCTGGACGTAAAATGGCTCCTTGAATATTGTGTTCTCCACCTATCTTATGTACGTTGCCTAGCGACAGCGACTCTATGCATTTAACTTGGTGACAGCACGTTTGATTGTCATATCCCAATGCACGTTTTCCGATGGTTTTTCGTTCATAACTCACCAACGAAAGCGAAAATGAAAATTCCGGCTTCGAGGTGCATTCGGACCCCTTTCCATCTACCTATGTTCAAAATTTCAGATCTCTACGTGCTGTAGATTTTGCTGGGCATCGCGCACAGACAGACAGACAAACACTTCACTCTGTACAGAATAACATCATCTGCGAAAAGCCTTATCTCTGATTCCACTTCTTTACACATATCATTGATATATTGCACCCGCCCCCTACCTAACTGGCACCGGCATGAGATCTACAGGGTCGCTGACAGGTCAAGAAGTAAGAAATAAATAGGCGCTGAACTAAAGTAAGCTTAGAGGCGTACAAGGGAGGAGAAGCGGGGCATATAACTAAAAATGAGAACACATTCGAATTAAAATATTTAACTCACAAACCGGTTTATTGAACCTTAATGATAATGGGAAATGATGCATTAGATAACACTAATGAATTACATTAAAATTTACAAATGCTGGTTGTAGGTTGTTTGTGGACCTCTGTCCGTTATACGTGATAGAAACGAGTACGTTATCGCGAAGCGATGTATCGTGACATTTGGCGAATGGAAATTTTATCATAACACTGAGGCTATATTATCGCTAACACATAAAACTAACATGCGTCCGACAACACGTCTGAGCAATCCCTATTCTAATAAAGACCTAGATTTCCCAATGAAATGACAAAAAAAATGAAAATACACACATATGATACAACACCTGGGATCGAACCGACCCTCGCTATTCTAGGCATCGTCGAGCTGATGGACAGAACCACCACTGACCTTATGTACAACCACGCATGACATAAAAACACATACATGGTACATGATATGCAAGAAAAATACGTAAAAAGGCACTTGATCTTCCTTCTGACACTGTAGGCCTCCAATGCCTACGTTGAGCATCGAACTGACAACCTCTTGCGATGAAGGCAGGGTCCTGTAATCCCTATCTAATTATACTCGCACAATTAACAACGATTCATTGGCAAACATTACCATCATCGGCCGGGTCGCGTGTCAATTATTACACAGCTCTGCCGTGTTAGGTAAATCACATTATTTCGCCGTTCAAAGAAACCAACTTCCCTTTTAACAGCCACGTCCTTCCTTCCTCCGCTTACGGGACATTCAAACAAAAAAAAAAAAGAAAAAGAAAACACACTGGGCCAAGGCCAGACGGTGGTTCACCCTCCCCTAAGGGTCAACACCCACATTAACAGGCGTAACATTCCCTTTCAAAAGGAAACTGTAACACATCACTCGGACGTACTTCCACAATAAACTGCGGTCTTAAAATGACTCGCACAAATCACCTTGAATTCAACACATTTACCCAACAGTATCATATCATCTCACATCGCGACTCCCGTATTATAATGGTAATCTTTGCCCGATCGTTATTATTGTATTATTATTATTATTATTATTATTATTATTATTATTATTATTATTATTCCTGCCGTCCTACATAGCTTACCCGCTACATTCCATATACATGGTCATCGTGTGGAATCTATTCAGCAATTACAACACACTTAAGCACTCGCGCAGCAATTAACATCTGATCACTGACTGCTAATTAATCGATGGTCGGCACATGGCTACATTTTCGTCACACGGCAATACATTAATTAATTGATTACTATCCACGCGAATCGATGTTTGACACACGCTTTAGGATCATTTCTTGATAAATTTTATCACATAATCAATTCATCTCATCACTCCCTATCTAAGTATTTCAAAGGGTGGAATTTGAGGTTGTCACTTTGGCCACTGAGTCTCGTAGTGACGTGCCTTGCGTACAGTAGTACTTACCATTTTACATACCATACACTTAAAGAAGTAAGTATAAATAACCACCTAATCGATATTTAATAAAGTATCGATTAGGTGGTTATTTATACTTACTTCTTGATTAAACATCGATACGGTCATGAAATGGACAACTTGTAATACCATACACTTATCAAATTAATGAATACTCTAATAACTACTCTCATTGCACTCCCATAAACTAATTATTACTGGTCTTCTGACGCTCGTAAACAAACAGAATCTCCCAAGAAATAAATAAATGAATGAATCTCTATCCCATGCAAGGCTAAAGTATTATATTCCCTTAATTATTTACACTCGATTACTCAGACCTGTAGTCGGTTTCCTAAGACTTAATTACTACGCGCCCATTCCGGCGCTCTATTTCAACAGGACTACATCTTTTAATCTCTTATAGCGTCAGTTTACAATAAATATTCCCATCCCTTCTATGCATGCCAGATATTAGAACTTTGTACTCATCTCTATCACATGATGATGCCTTCGTCAACTCGGGAAGTCCATCCTGAGTTTACTCCTCCTCCATGGGCACCACGGTGATGACTTCCATTACCATTCCATCTTGAAGTTGATGAGCCATTGTTTGATGATGTTGGAGCCGCTAGCACTTAATCCTGTACAGACACAACGTCACTGTTTAATTCACACTCCGGTTAACAGCGTTCAATGTGAACGTCCGGTCACGATCTCCTATGCGACTACGTAAGATTATTATATTATAGTAATCATAATAATATGACTTTTCACGTCACGGTTTTCCAAAAAGTTAACACTGGCGTCACAGAGATCAAACTAAACACTGTTTATGCAAATTGTATTATGTCACTTAAAATAGGAATTAATTTCACTTGAACAAAGACCTAACGAGGGCTTAACGGAGCATAGCTTCGCCGTCGATAAGCCGCAAACCCCGACTGACCCTTGTCCCTTCCTGCAGTAGTTTTTACTAGGAAGCGATACCCCTTCCACTAATTTGCGTAGCGCCTATTCCCAGCGTACTCGAGGTAAAATAGTACGGGTGATCGGTGACCAATATCTAGTTGGTGCGATTGAGACATAACCACTCAATTATCCTTCGGTGAATCTCTTTAAATTAATTAAAATATGTTCTGCTTCCCCTACCACACGGGGTAAACTCCCGATCTCGAGGAGCTGTCGTGAGACTAAACAGATTGCCCAGTACTTTTCCACGCAGAAACTACACAGTATTCTTTCTTCGGCTGAAAGTTATCACGGAAGAGGACATTAAACACTCTAAATAAATGTCCCAGTAACATTTATCCATTTTAAATCGGGAGATGAGCCCCTAATTCGAGTTTTATTAATTTTCTACCTCGTAGGTAATTAAGTTGGCCAGTCCGATTCCAAGATGGCTCCTATATTCCGTTTCGAAAAAGTAAGTTTCCCCTCATTCAGTGAGTCTTGAGGAGGGATGTCTTCTCTCGAGTGATGTCACAGGGAATCCCCATTCGTAACCCCTCCCGGGTCTAAGTTGGCTTGGCTTCATCTGCGGGGCCCCCGCTACACAAAGGATAATACTGCGCAATAAGTCGCAGACAAAGAAATCTCGTAGAATAATGTTAAAATACACAATTTATCTATCTCAATGGTATGAATATTAATTAGTTTCGGTATGACCTCTATTAATGATATGAATATTAATCATTTTCAGCGTTCTTTCCCTTTAATAGCACTGCGTGCGTAATTATGGAGATCGATATCAACCAAAGGCCCTTGGATCATGCCCCTGTCGGGTTCAATATATAAGAAAACATAAAGGTCCAATAATACTGCCTTGCGGAATTCCCCTCTTAATTATTACAGGGACAGATAAAGCTTCACCTACTCTAATTCTCTGAGTTCTATTTTCTAGAAACAGAGCCACCCATTCAGTCACTCTTTTGTCAAGTCTAATTGCACTCATTTTTGCCAGTAGTCTCCCATATGATCTACCCTTAGACAGATCCATCGCGATACAGTCCAACTGACCTCCTGAATCCAGGATATCTGCTATATCTTGCTGGAATCCTACAAGTTGGGCTTCAGTGGAATAACCTTTCCTAAACCCAAACTGCCTTCTATCAAACCAGTTATTAGTTTCGCAAACATGTCTAATATAACCAGAAAGAATGCTTTCCCAAAGCTTACATACAATGCATGTCAAACTGACTGGCCTGTAATTTTCAGCTTTATATCTATCACCGTTTCCTTTATATACGGGGGCTACTATAGCAAGTGTCCATTCATTTGGTAATGTTCCCACATGCAAACAATAATCAAACAAGTAGGCCTACTTCAGATATGGTACTATATCGCACGCCATTGTCTTTAGTATATCCCCCGAAACCTTATCAATTCCAGCTACTTTTCTAGTTTTCAACTTTTGTATCTTACTGTAAATGTCATTGCTGTCATTGGTAAATTTTAATACTTCTTTAGTATTAGTCACCTCCTCTATCTGGACATTATCCTTGTAACCAACAATCTTTACATACTGCTGACTGAATACTTCGGCCTTTTGAAGATCTTCGCATACACACTCCCCTTGTTCATTAATTATTCCTGGAATGTCCTTCTTGGAACATGTTTCTGCCTTAAAGTACCTATACATACTCTTCCATTTTTCACTAAAATTATTGTTCAACCATCCGGGAGCCTTTGAACATCCTGTGATGTTTTGTCAACAGTGACTTAAAAGGTTCCACTTACCCTTATTCTCGCTCCATTAGGCGTGGTTGGTGTAGAACCACTTCGTGCTTTCAACATTTGTGTACCACAAGCATCACTGTTGCAGAAACTGTAAGGAGTAACTCGCTTTCGTGTGCATCGTCCCTTATTCTACTGATTAGCCTTTATTTTCACCACAACAGTTTTACTCTATTACCTTTATTGACCCACAATCAATTCAGGAATTAAATTATTTCTCTTAATGCTGCTACATCATTTTCGCGACGTGCTACGCAATTACTAACGGAATAAGAAAGATCAGTGGTGCGGTCCCTCGACAAGTGGATCTAGCACGCGCCACAGTCCTGTGTAGCCAAGCGCGCCAATTCAAACATGCTAATTTTAAAGTTCTCTATAGGTCGAATAAGTTAATTTCCGAAAGAAATGTTTTGGCCGTTGTAGTATTCTTGGCTCCTTTAACGAGTGTGTAACATTTGCATATGACCGAGCGAATTGGCCATGCGGTTAGGCAAATGCTGGGGCTGTACCTCCTTAATTAAGGCCACAGCCGTTTCCTTCCCATGTAGAAAGAGTATGAGTGGTATACTGAACACTTTAAGGTCGTTCGCAGGATACCTACCTTCCTTACCTATTAGTAAATTGGCACGAGATCTTTCTCTTGGGACGTATACGGGTTCTTCGTCACTTGCTTAGGTATGAGGTGGGTTTGAGTAACGTAAACTATCTACTAAATGAGAGGAATTGAGTTAAAGGAATGAATATTTATTTAAAAAATTTAAAATGAGGTCGTAGAGACCCATGATGATTAACATCACTAAACAACGAACTCAGTCTTGTGCGTAAAAATATAATAGCAGTAATAATGCTGATGAGAGATACTGACTTTGGAGACCTTAACTCAACTGCCTGAGGGGCATCCTTAATAGAAACCACTCTCTTAAGAGTGAAATAAAGAAAGTCTGGAGATCCCTAAGATCGGCTTCCATGTGAGTCTGCATGTACCATCATAATGATTCGTGATGATCCAGCCTCCGTAGCACGAGCTCTGTACTCTTGGTATAACTAAGGCAGTCCAATCAGTATGTGCCACACAGTGGTTGTACGGCATGGACCCTTAATTGAATCGATGTGACCTGCAACTATGTCATGGACCGACATCCAGCTTTGTAATTTACGTTAAAGTCATTGTGGATGATGACCGCAAGAAAATGATGCTATAATGGCAGATGGCACTAATCTAAGTCATTGAGGTTGATGACGCATGACCATACAAATTTTTAAGCTGAAGGCTGAACACAATTACGTTACAGTAGTTGATTACCGAGGTTTCCACATTAATAAATCCCCAGCACATCTGATGCTGAATAAATCAAAATAAAAAAAATAACAACAACAACAAACTCTCACAACACTTGTGGCAGTAAAGTCCTTTGCCATTGGACATGTCCCCTTTATCGTTACGTTATTAAGTTAAGATTTCCCATCAAATAAAATTAAGATTTCCAGAGTACATTTTTCAAGTTAGTCACTTGGTTTTAAGCTATTTCTCAAATACGATTTCACTGAATTTAATAATTTAATAAATTGAAGTAATCTCATAATCCTAATTAACAAAAAATTTATCTATCTCGGACGAATGGTTCCTTTAAACTCTCTAACTATTTAATGAACTTAATTTTTGTTGCTCATACTTTCTTTATCACTGCTGAAAATGAATACATTTTTATGATTACCAGTACTATTTATTTATTTCATGACGTCACTCAGCAAGCTTACGTTATAACACTAACAATTATTAAGAAACTAGCTTGGATAATCCTAACATTAAATCCTACAATCGGCACAAATTAACACAACGCAAAATAACCATCCATGTCACATCGCTTCGTGACATTCAAAATAAGACTTTGTACAACCCTCGAATAATGTCAGGCAACACTACCAATTCTCAAATTTTGACATCCCTGAAAATGGTTATTTCCAATAAATCATACTATCTTCTCATTTCCATCGCTTCAAAAATGATTTAAATTCTCTACTGAAACGAATCTCTCTAAATGTATGTATGTATGTTGGGCATTCAGCCCGAAGGCTGGTTTGATCCTCTGCAGTTCCGCCAACAGCTGTCATAAATAGCCTAGGCGTCACTGAAGAGGCGTACTAGGGAAATGAGGACTGAGGTAGTTTTCCGTTGCTTTCCTCACCGAGCCAGCCGTTGCTATTACATATCAACCTGCCAAGCCCACTGAAATGTATGCACCAACCGACCTTTGGGCGATATTTTCACACCATTCATAAGAGGGACTGGCTGCATAAGCAATGGTATTACTAGCATCACTCATACCTCAGTCACTTTTGCATTGTCAAAGCCAAGGATGAGACTGAGACAGGTCAATGAAAGTAACAAATTTGATATGGCCCATACCGGAAGACATCTATCTATCTAGGTATTCTGCCTTATGGCAGGTCTTGTCATGGGATGAACCTCTTCCACTGTTGCCTGTCCTGCGCCAAGTTTTTCATGTCCGAATATTTATTTCCTTGAATATTGTCCAACATTTGATATTTTTTCCTTCCTTTTCCTCGTTTGCCTTTCACCATTCCTTCTATTCCTTCTTTCAGGTAAACAGTCCCTCCTCAAACAATGTCCGATCCAGTTCATTTTTCTCCTAATGGTTTGTAATATACTTCGTTCTTCTCCAACTCTTCGTAATACCTCCTCGTTCCTTACTCGGTCTTCCCATTTCACTCGTTCTATTCTCCTCCATACCCACATCTCTAGTGCCTCCAATCTTCTCTCATCTTTCTTTCTCAATGTCCAAGTCTCTGCGCCATACAGCGCTATGCTCCAAATATAACACTTAGCAAGTCTTTTCGTCAAATCTTTGTTTCGTGGTCCACAAAATAATTTTGATTTTTTCCTAAAGCCTTCTTTTGCTATGGCAATTCTTTTCTTAATTTCTGTTGTGCAATACATATCATCTCTGATCATACTTCCCAAATACTTGAAGTAACTGACTTGCTCTATTTCTTCTCCTCCTATACTAATATGACAACTTCTACCTTTTCCTCCAATTATCATACTTTTGGTCTTCTTTTTATTAATTCTCATTCCATATTCTTCTAGTTTCATGTTGAGTTTATCTAACATTTGTATCATTTCACGTTCGCTTTCTCCCATCACAACCATATCATCTGCAAATCTTACACATTCTACTCTCCTACCTCCAACACAAACTACCACACTATAATACTACTTACAACAGTACAGACCCGTGTATTGTAAATCCAGCCATAAAATTGTACTACTCAGTATTGTCATAAAAAGCTCTTAATGTTCACTGAGTTCCTCGTAGGAGCGATCGAAAGATCGAGAAAATGCACAAGAAAAATAGTCAAATTAAATTGAAGGGGAACTCGGGTGAAATGTCTCACACAGTGGGGAGACTCGTGTCCCGTTACTCTAGTCAGCTGTTAGGTAGCCGATTTAGCTTGCTACTAGAATCAACTAACTGTAACAGTCTCTGAAATAATACTGTTCACTATTGCATTATTGTAGGGGAAATACGTCTCAGAATCATTGAAATGGTCTCAAATTAGGATTTAGTTCACCACACGCAATGACTTAGAATATTGTCACAGTTCAAAGATACAGTTCAAAATTACGTGAAATTGGCAAAGTTCACTATGTCGTATACTGATAAATGAAATACTTGACACTTCAATTCATTATTTCTCTTATTACCTCACTCAGTTAACACACTTCTGAGTATTATCTAACGACGATTTAGTCGGAAAAACTTTTAGAATATTTCCTTCGACGCGGCGCGGCAGAAACTTTACTAGCGACGTCTTCGCACTATTTTAACGTGTTCGAGTGTGACTACGATGTCCTCGCGAATCGTGAGGGAGCATACTGTCCTTCATAATTGCAGAACACACTTACGGTACACTTACTGCACACTGGCCATAACCTTGGTCCACTGACCTATTTATACTGGTCTGCGAGCAGCGCTCAAAATCAGGTGATGAAGGGGTGATAATTCCTTCCAAATCTTAACTTATTATATTTTGGAAACCACTGGACGGATTGATCTCAAACGTGCAGGGTTTCACTTCCAGAATATTGGCTACAATTCAGCGTTGGTGTCATGTTAATTGGTCCAGGCGTTAAAAAGTTCATAAAATAATTCTCGAGAGAATTCTGAAGGGGAGGGTAGTTACAGGTAATGGTGACGTCACTTGACCTTGCTCGACTTGCGCTCTCCCTCACGCAGCGCAGTGAGTACTAGAACATTCTCTCACACAGCTGTTCATACATCGGAACTTAACTGTACGCTCATAAATAAAATTTGTAACTCGTATGTGCCAGGGCCTATGCCTTCCTGGTACACTATATAAATAAAATCGTAACGTCCATGTGTCTGTGCATTGACTGTTTTGACGACATTTTCGTACAGCTATCCGTTTAAGTGGTAATAATGACCACCTGCATATATTTAGGTATAGTTTCCTGAAAGTCCTAATGTTAACCCCACCCCCAAGCAAGATTGAGGCACAATCTGCCAGACGAGATAGAAAATTGAGATTAGGCAAAATTATACGTTTTAGCCGGTAACCGACGGAAAACTTCCAAGATCTACAATTTTGAACTTTTATCCCCGAAGAATATCGAAATATGGAGGTAATTTTAATGACGGTGCAGACCTTCGTTTCGAGGTATTTCGTGGCTAAATGGTAAGTCCTATCACAAAACGGATGGCACAATTTCCGTTCAATTTGGAGTGATCTACAACTTTGGTCCTATGACTTCTTGTCGTCTCTCTCTCCTTTATACGTTAGATTTGGATGTATTTGTGGATTGTTCGTAAATTTTGTGCTTTTTACACGTATATTACATAGTTTGACACACTTATACGTAAGATAGTCATCGAATTTGGCACGCACATTGACACGACGAATGGGTATAGGCGAACCAAATTTCATAATTCTACCTTCGAGGAGGGAGAGATTTATTCAAGAAATAAATCATCCGTCCTCCAATGAGGGTGACCATTTGATTCCTGAATACAGTTCCACTTTCAGCGTTTAAAAATATCAAGAAATGAAAATTTAATCGTTGAAGCTGTTATCTTCTTTTTCCCAGGGTATTGTAAAATGTTGAAAATGTACCCAAATGTCACCCCATTCAAACATAGTAACTCAATAAAACCCACAAATATGAGAGAATGTTTTTGACTAAACATGTAGAGCGATAAAAGGGGCGTCTGATGGTGCAAACCGTGTTTTGATATGATGTACCGTTTAGGAGCAGTAAATCTCGAAATAAATCTCTACGCTTACAAACGTGCTCATGCTTATCTCTCATCTATATAAATAAAATCGTAACGAACGTGTGTCTGTACATTGACTGTTTTGGCGAAATTTTCGTAGAGTTATCCCCTCAAGTGTAATAATGACCATTTATATATTTGTTAGCTTTATTTTTCTGAAAGTTCTCAACCCCCTCCCCCAAGCAAGATTTGCCAGACGAGCCAGAAAATTGAAATTCGACAAAATTATATGTATTAGCCAGTAATCGATGGAAAGCGTCCACATCTTTAAATATTTCATATTTTTATCCCCGAAAAATATCGGAATATTGAGGCAATTATAATGTCGGGGGAGATCTTCGTTTCGAGGTTTTTCGCGGCTAAACGGTAAGTCGTATTACACAACGGATGCCACAATCTCAGTTCAATTTGGAGTGATCTACAACTTTGGTCCTATGACGTTTCGTCGTATCTCTATTCCTTACATGTTAGATTTGTCTCTATTTCTCGATTGTACCTACATTTTGCTCTTTGTACACATATAATTCGTAGTTCGAATCACTTATACGAAAGGTAGAATAATATAATTCTACACGAACATTTGCCTACACAGTATCCATACTTGAGCCAAATTCTATGTTTGTAGCTGTCATATTAGTACCCAAAAGTAATGCACTGTGAGAAATCCTTATCCAAATTTAACGCTAAAACGTTTCTAACTCAATTTTACCCATACATAGATAAGACAGGAGAAAATGTCTTAAAACCAGCCATTTAGACCGCTAAATGAGACGTCTTATGGTGCAATCCGTTTGTCGATATGATGCATCGTTTAGCAGCAGTTAATCTGTTAACCGAGATAAGTTCAGAAAGTTAATCAAGACATCTGACTCTCTCCAGTCAATAACAGGTAAATCACTGCGTCCAGGAGTAGGGGTCAAATGGACTCAAGAAGAAAAGACATCCATAGCGCTAGAATGAAGGAATACTGGGCTAAGAAGAAGAAAAGAGCTCACCAGAGTTAAGAACCACGTGGTCCATCGTAGGTCTAAACGAAGAAGAATAAGAAGAAGAAAAAGAAAAAGATGATGATGAAGAAGAAGAAGAAGAAGGTTTGAAATATTGTAAACATTCATATACTTCGTTTGTCGATCTATATATATTCACGGGAGTCGATTTTTAGCGATGTAGAAAAGGTGTGTTTACCATTATAATTCATATTTTACATCGATAGAAACTCTCAACAGGAGTCCGTCTGCTAATGTAATCATTACTCTCCACATCGACTTTGACTGGCAGTAGAATGGAATACTTCTCCAACTCCTTTGTAACTAGAATTGGTAAGGAGGAACTACCATTGTAATTAATAATTCCCTTCTCGATTTGACTGGCAGAAGTCAAGGGAGCATTTTGTTCACAACTCTCCTAACCGATTGTGTTTGGGAGTAGGAGTGTGCCCGCCATTATAAACAAATTTACCCATCTAAAATGTGACTGGCATTAGGCATAGTGGCCTTGCTATTATAAAGGAAACTCACCAGCTCGCTGTGACTGTCATTAAGAAAAGGGGCATGTCATTTTAATGATAACAGCACAACTCAATTTTGACTGGCGGTAGGGAAGGTGCCTGCTATTATAATAAAAACTCTTCAACTGCAATCTGTCTGGAAGTGCGAAAGGGCGCCTGCCATTTTAACGAAAACTGTGACTGCGCAGTAGGTAATGGGGCCTCGATTGTGAATGGCAGTAGGCAAGTGAGCCTGCCGTTATCGTCACAACTGTTTCTGGATAACGCTAAGAGACAAAAAGTTAAAAAAATCTTATTCACTGCATGTATAGTCATTTACTTCGATGTCCGTATGCAACGTAGAATACCGTAGCATGGGTACATTTGCTAGTTATTTGTTAAAATGAATATGAATATGAATGTTCTATATCCTTCATCTATGAAATAAATCTATTTCTATATTTTGTTCTGTGTCCATCACCATCAACTCCCTGTGGCCTATTAATTTCCAATGTTTGGAATGGTTTGTTAATTAATACATCTTATAATTACATCGGAAACTAATAAAGTCGCAATGTCAGCCTATGATAATAAATAAGGTATAAATTGAGTGCCCAAAAATTAAATCTCTTCTACTGTAAAAGTAGATAAATGGGACTTGGAACAACATGGTTCTATACCATCGATTTATAGATCCTAAAAGGTGCGTAGTAGGGTAAGAGATAGGAATGTACGTTCAGATGGTCTTCACTTAAACAGCAATGATGTATATAAATTCGGAGGGCGGGGGGTGTTTAGAAGAGTTATAAGGAGGTACATTCAGGGAAACAAGGTGATAACAAAATAGGAAGCAGAAAGTCAATTATGGATAACATAAGATCGTTAAACTATAGAAGTATTGTAAAGAAAGAAATAGATTTAAGTAACTTTTGTGGATATATACACTGACTGACAGAGCAAATGCAACACCAAGAAGGAGTGGTCAGAACTTTATGCCAATTGCAGGGTAGACTGACGTCACTGAGGTATGCTCATGATGTGAAATGCGCCGCTGTGCTGCGCACGTAGCGAACGATAAATGGGACACGGCGTTGGCGAATGGCCCACTTCGTACCGTGATTTCTCAGCCGACAGTCATTGTAGAACGTGTTGTCGTGTGCCACAGGACACGTGTATAGCTAAAAATGGCAGGCCGCCGTCAACGGAGGCATTTCCAGCAGACAGACGACTTTACGAGGGGTATGGTGATCGGGCTGAGAAGGGCAGGTTGGTCGCTTCATCAAATCGCAGCCGACACCCGTAGGGATGTGTCCACGGTGCAGCGCCTGTGGCGAAGATGGTTGGCGCAGGGACATGTGGCACGTGCGAGGGGTCCAGGCGCAGCCCGAGTGACGTCAGCACGCGAGGATCGGCGCATCCGCCGCCAAGCGGTGGCAGCCCCGCACGCCACGTCAACCGCCATTCTTCAGCATGTGCAAGACACCCTGGCTGTTCCAATATCGACCAGAACAATTTCCCGTCGATTGCTTGAAGGAGGCCTGCACTCCCGGCGACCGCTCAGAAGACTACCATTGACTCCACAGCATAGACGTGCACGCCTGGCATGGTACCGGGCTAGAGCGACTTGGATGGGGGAATGGCGGAACGTCGTGTTCTCCGATGAGTCACGCTTCTGTTCTGTCAGTGATAGTCACCGCAGACGAGTGTGGCGTCGGCGTGGAGAAAGGTCAAATCCGGCAGTAACTGTGGAGGCCCTACCGCTAGACAGCGCGGCATCATGGTTTGGGGCGCTATTGCGTATAATTCCACGTCACCTCTAGTGCGTATTCAAGGCACGTTAAATGCCCACCGCTACGTGCAGCATATGCTGCGGCCGGTGGCACTCCCGTACCTTCAAGGGCTGCCCAATGCTCTGTTTCAGCAGGATAATGCCCGCCCACACACTGCTCGCATCTCCCAACAGGCTCTACGAGGTGTACAGATGCTTCCGTGGCCAGCGTACTCTCCGGATCTCTCACCAATCGAACACGTGTGGGATCTCATTGGACGCCGTTTGCAAACTCTGCCCCAGCCTCGTACGGACGACCAACTGTGGCAAATGGTTGACAGAGAATGGAGAACCATCCCTCAGGACACCATCCGCACTCTTATTGACTCTGTACCTCGACATGTTTCTGCGTGCATCGCCGCTCGCGGTGGTCCTACATCCTACTGAGTCGATGCCGTGCGCATTGTGTAACCTGCATATCGGTTTGAAATAAACATCAATTATTCGTCCGTGCCGTCTCTGTTTTTTCCCCAACTTTCATCCCTTTCGAACCACTCCTCCTTGGTGTTGCATTTGCTCTGTCAGTCAGTGTATTTACCAGATCTTGTAATGGGAATTGAATCATGGCTGAGAGGTGATATTATAGATGATATTTTCTTACGGAACTGGAGTGTTTATCTTAGAGACAGGTTAGGAAAGGCAGGAGGGGGAGAGAATTCGGAAGCTGCGAAACAGTTAAAAATGAGAAATATGAAATTCTAGGTGTAAAACTTATCTCTAAGGAAAATAGGCAACTTGATAGTTTGGGGGTCTAGAGACCTGGAAAGGCTGGCGCTGATGCTGATGCGAAATTATTGATCAGATAATCAGCTGTGTGGGGAACGACACAGAAGAGTACGTTATTGTAGCGTGTGACCTCAACTTGCCAAACGTTAAATGGAAAGGATATGCGAATGAGAGAAAGCATAGTCAACAATTGGTGAAAAGTTATTCTGGGGAGGACAGTTGAATCAGGAAGTGATTGAACCAAATATTTGTAGAGGGAAAATATTCTAGACGTAGTGCTGATAAAACCAGATGAGCTCTATTGAGAATATGAAGTGACGCATGGTAAACACTACCTGACTAAAAATATCCGGACATCTATATGAAATTGCACGTAGACTTTACCCGTGTTACGTTTCCTATTATTGGGCACGAATATGGGATGAGTCCACCCTTCGCCTTTATGATGGCTTTACGTCTGCTGGGGACGCTTTCAATGAGGTGTCTGAATATCTGTGGAGGAATGGCAGCCCATTCTTCCTCAAGAGCTGGGGCCAGAGTGAGTAGTGGTGTTGGACGCTGGAGTCTGGTGCGAAATAGACGTTCTATCTCAGCCCAAAGGTGTTTCATTAGGTTCAGGTTTGGACTCAGGGCAGGCCAATCCATTTCAGGAATATTATTTTCCACAAATCATTGTCTGACGGATGCAGCTTAATAACAGGGTGAATTGTCTTACTGATACATATAGTCATCGTCTCTGAACTGGTCCTCTACTGTACGCAGTACACAGTGGTTTAAAATGTGTTCATATCCTTCCACATCTAACCGCGCAAACCACCCCTATACCATAACATCACCTCCTCCGTACTTCACTGTTGGTACTACACATGATAGCAGGTAACGTTCTCCAGGCATTCGCCAAACCCAAACACTTCATCGGACTGCCACAGGATATAGCGTGATTCATCACTCCAAATCACTCGTTTCCAGTCATCCATTGTCCAATGTCCTCGCTCTTTACACCAATTCAAGTGTTGATTAGCATTGACTACAGAAATGTTTTGCTTATGAGCAGGAGCGCAACCGTTGAACCCCATTCTTTTCAACTCCAGACGCACAGTCATTGCGCTGGCTGCACTACTGGTAGCTCTTTGGAACTCACGAATTCCTTTCGTTGATTTCTTGCTATTTCTTTTTAACCACCATCCGCAATGCTCGACGGTCCATGTCCGTCATTAAATGAGGTCTGACTGGTCTTCGTTTAGTTGCCGTTGTTCCTTCGCGTTTCCACTTCACAGTCACATTACCAACAGTCGACTTGATCAGCTTTAGAAAGGTCGAAATGTCCCTGATGGAGTTTGTTACTCAGGTAACATCCAATGCCTAGTCCATGTTCGAAGTCTCTGAACTCTCATGATCGACCCATTCTGCTGTTAACTGATTCTCTACTGGCAACCCAATACTCCCCGTCTCTTTTTATACTTCCGTATTCGCCTCTCGTAACATCTAGGTTTCAGTTCCGCATCACACAAGGGTGGATGGATTCTTTTGATCAGGTAGTGTAAGTGACCAAGAAGCTGTTTTTGTTGTAGTTAAAAATAAATGTGCTAGAAAGGAAAGTTGTAAATGTAGAACTAGTAGGCAGTAATATGTGGTTGACAAGAGAGGCATGGGGAATGTTTAGAAAGCAGTTACGATCTGTGTAAACTAATAAAAATAAAAATGTTCATAGACTATGGGATATTCTGAAAACAGCAGTTAGGAGTGTCAAAACAGGTATGAACCTCTAAGGATTGTAAGGAATGGTAAAGTCCCTTATATTATGACTAGCGCTTTGCCCACGGCTTCGCTCGCGTCATAGTTGAGTGATGTCCCATGTTATTATTTTATTTTCCATTTTCTTTTGAAGGCCACCGAACCAACCTTATGCGTTCATCGACTTTCGTAAGAAATATAAGACATGAACGTAAATGGTGTGTTTTCCCGTCCCGGCTTCGGCCGGAATTGAAAAGTTTCACGTGTATTCCGAGTTCGCTGTTAAATGAAATTCTCCTGGAGAACACTCTGTAATAACAGTAGCTTCTATTATTTTTTAACCCCACCACACGTAATCTAGTGCCATTGCACAATTTAGGTGGTTTGAGGTTACGTAACAACATTATAGGTGCTCCTACTTTCAAACGAAGTTTGTGAGATGGGAATCCTGGAGGATTAAGAGTATTCTACTGGATAATTGATAGCATTGTCCGTTTGTAATACCGTGTCGACCGATTTATACTCTACTTCTTCTGCATCAAAGTATGTAAGCAATGCTTCATTTATTTCATTAGCCGTCTCATTAAAGTAAATCTGCAAAAATCCAGAATCTTGATGAGCGTTTGGCAATAGACTACCTATGGAAAGCTAAATTTGACCAAAAGATGTAATTTGGAAATAGCTGCTATATTTTCTAATTCGATCAAAAAATGACCATGATCTGGATGGGCACCCATTAGTAACTGTACAATGGCTCAGGTGGAGATTAGAGTGGTGGCAGCTGAACCTTGCCAGAATCGCAACACATGCCTGGTGTTTCATCTTTCAACTTGAGAGCATTGCAGAATTGGCATTTATGGATCATTGCACCAGTGGTTATCAAGCTGTTATCTTCCTAATTAATTTCAGGATCGTAAGACATCCCGGAACGAAACTTAATTTTACATGGACGCAATCGTCTTTCTTTCGGACCCCAGGGTGATGTTGCTCATATCGCGTTTGAATGGTCTCGTGGCAGATCCGGTAATCAAACCCGGGCCTCCGGGGGTGGCAGCTAATCACACTAACCACTACGCCACAGAGGCGGACATGGAGACAACTTACGAAACAATAGCTTCACGAACTTCTTTATGCCATAACTGAGTAGAATATAAAATGTAAGAAAGAGATCTAAATAGACACGCACCATCACCTACAATAGAAACAAGGTTAATAGGCAACACTTCACCATTAATGTTTAGATAAGCTACTGCCATTATGCTGTGTGCGTGAAAAAGACGTTATCGCGCTGCTGGATATGAAACTATCCTTACGCATGACTGGAGCGTGCAATCTAAAATGTCTGAGTTTGCTCCAGTTCGTCTGACATGGCGTGTTCGAAGTGAAGTTGGCTGACTAGGGAGGGATGACTTTGCTTAATTTACTCATGTTGCAAGCAATGTGGTTCATCCAGAGATGAGTAAGCCCTTGTGTGCAAAGGGCGAAGGCCGGGAATTTGGAAGTATAAAAGGATGATGGAATGGTTGAGTTAACCGTTACATTTGAGCGGAAGTTTACCATGCCACGTGATTTGATGTTCAGCGTTATGGCTAAATTCAAAGCAGTGAATATAAAGCACTCAAGATAGATGGGCCAGTTCGGATGTTTGGAAGAAGTTCCTGTTAGTGGTCTCAGGAGACAGCAGACTCAGTGAAACGTGCAATGCACTGTTAACGTATAAATCCGCTACAACTCATTAAAAAAGGGACGCTTCTCGCCGAGCATTGCCTGGCAATATAAAACAAAACATAATTAGCGCGTGTGTTTTCATGTGTGCCAAAGATTTCCAACCATTCAACACGGTTGCCGGAGAAGACTTTAAAGGATTAGGGCATGGACCAATTAATATCGGTGTTAATTTTGGCAAATTAGATATTGTTGATGTGTTACCACATCCTTCCACCATTAGTAGAAACACGGACGGACGGAGGGGAAACACCTCTGTTCGTGACGTAGATAGCGCGTGAAGGAGGGAGTATAAGGGACAAGGTCGAACGAACATAGCTCGCCTCACCTTTGAGAAGCAAAGCTCGGTCATGGTCATGCTCGACAAATGTGAACCGAGCATAGAGCATGGTTTTCATGACACTAATTGGCATGAACGTCCCTGAGTCAGCAACGTGGGTAAGTACAAGCCGACTGAAGGGAAGAAACTTGCGTGTGCGTGCATAGGTATTTATAGCACGGGAGCTGCGCTTACAGCGGGCAAAGTTTGACACCCGTGCTGTATAGAGTAGTAAATAAGTAGATGGGCTTCTTTTCCTGGTCGACTTCAGATGCCTGATGTTGATTCCTTTCAAAGCGAATTGTAGGATCTAATACAATAGCTTTTCGGTGCGCGATTTTTACATTAGCTCTTCTAAAAGATTCGGCAGAAGACTCACGGTGTACTTCTTCATGGGTTTCCCATCCGGACGAACTCACGGATGAGGCTTATGCACTTCTAACTTTGTGATGTCCTCCATTCACCTTTGGTGCATGAGCCCAGCACGTGTCCAAGAGTTTCAATCCCGCCGCAGTCTGGAAAATGGCAGCGGGATGTGCTGGCGCATCGATTCGGTATTGCGCGAACCGCCGTAATGTCACATGATATCTTGCAGAGCATTGGTCCCTTCGGAGCATTGAATCACCTTTCGATTGCTCACCCATGGATTAGTTTGAGGGACAACTGAGAACAGAGCGACTCCCTTGCCTCTCAAGATTTTTTCCAGGTCTTAACGGCATCATCTCAAAGTTCCTTCCGTATGCGTCTACCAGTCCAATCAGTAGCTTCGGTTGTCAAGTTATGCAGTTCTGATAGGGCTGAAGCATTTTCTGCTGGAAGATCTCTGACGAAATTCAGATAAGCTTCCTTGACATGTAGTAGCGTATTGCATGTGTTAATGCTGACTTGAGGCTTTCCAGGTGGACGTCATTAGCGCTAGGCCTCTATTCTTTTCTGGAGCGTATAACATTCCAACAGAACAATCATTAGGAGGTTCCTTAGCCGATCCGTTCACAATATTATCATTGTCTTCTGAAAATCCACGTTTGATTTTTGTTAATGGTGTACGCTGAAGAGGATATATATGATGCTGGGTCACATATATTGATTCATGATGGAAATCTTCCGGTCTGATTTAGCAAGGGAGAGGAGCGTAATTTTGAAACATTCTTTGTTAATTTTATGATGTCACATTCGTCGAAAACAATTTCATAATGGAAATTCCCAAGTATGTGATGCGTTCTTGTGGATCTGTTATAGATTTTATGATAGAGCCATTGGTGGATACCATATCCATTAGTGTTAGGTTACCATCTTTAATACAGATACATTTGTACTTATGAGAGTTAATGGCTAGACTAGAAATGAAAGATAGTTCTCAGACACACTAATAAGATGTTGAATAGCAACCTCATTACTGGCTAAAAGTGATAGGGAATCTGCCGCCTGGGCGACAGCTCTAAATGCCGATCATTGATAATTGAAAACATTAATAAATAAACGTTTGGAGACAAGGCGCGGAAGCTAGCTAGCGGGACGCTTCATTATGGCCATAATTATATCTTTTCTTCGGCCATTTTCTCTATAATTTTATGAAGATCACGCAATTTATAAATACGTTTAGTTAAAAAGATAAAATATAAAAAAATGCTCTAATGTAGTGGACTGTCCAGTAGATGATTGATACCTGACTGAGGGGGCATGCGACTATACTGGAGACCTCCAATATGTATCGTGCTAAAGACGGATGTAGTGCTGAGGGAAGTGATAGAGGAATGGAGTGAGTGTATGTATATGTGCGAATAATCCTCACACACTATTTTGGGATGGGTATTTTTAAGAAAAGTTTATTTGTGTAGCTTTGTTATTTTTTCATAATGAAAACTGTAAATACTACAATACGAAAAATAATAAAATTATGAAACAACTCGCCGCATCGTAATCTTCAAAATACACTGGCGTCTGGTTTGCATGATTAACCTTGAAAGGAAAATACAAGTTTCTCTGGTGCATACCGATAGCAAATCTGTGTTATTTCTCAATACTTTCTTCATAATTGGTCGGAAGACGTTGTGTATTGCTAGCTTTCCTACGAAAACTGGAGTTATTTCGTTCAAAAAACATGTTTGAGGCAACCACGGCTGGTCGTAAGACCAGTAATGCTTAACTCTGTTGATATTGCTCTAGCTGTCAACCCAGATATTTCACTCGTGGCCGCTCCCAAACTGTCTCTTTTCAGTCTCGTCCCTGTAAACCGTGGGTAATGGATCAGTGTGACTTGAACAGACGTGGAGGATGCGAGAACCGTACCGTCAAATGAGTGAGTTTGAAAGAGAGCGCATTATTGGCATGAGAGTACGTTATGCATTCATCCGGGAAATTGCTGCTCGCGTGGGACAAAGTGTGTCGGCAGTGCAACGGGTGTGTGCAGAATGGTTTACAGAAGGCCGTAGAAGACGATGACATGGTTCTGGTCCCACCACCAACACAACCCCCCCCCCCCCCCCGAGAAGATCGACACCTCATCCGAATGGCATTGCAGGACAGATCTGCGTTCTCCTCGGCTCTGCCGCAACAGTGTAACACATCGTACACTATCAGGAGTAACAGTCCATCGCCGTTTATTACCGGGTACGGTCTGGGTTACCGGTGCGTCGTTCACTTCTCCGCCTACCTTTGGCTAATGTGCATAAATAAGCTAGACTGCAGTGGTGTATGGAACGGCGTCACTGGGGACAATAATAGCAGCAGATAGTGTTTTCGGACGAATACATGTTCTGTTTGTTTGAAAATGATGGCCGCATTTTGGTTCGCCGCAGACAGAGGAAGAGGCATCACAATGACTGCATTCGCACAAGACATACAGCGCCAACTCAAGGCCTTATGGTATGGAGTGCTATTGGGTACAACCACAAATCACAGTTGGTTTCGTGTCGAGGACACTGCGACCAGTTTGACCGTAACCATACCCTTTCTGCACGACACCCCAGATGCCATATTTCAGCAGAACAATGCATGACCAAATGTTGCTGCACGAACTCGTGCCTTCTTGTTGCCACAGGATGTCAGATTGTTGCCCTGGCCCGCCCGATCACCGGACTTGTCGCCAAGCAAAAATGTGTTGGTTTTGGATATGGTGAAAAGATGGGTCGGCGCTGTGACCCAATGTCAACCACCAAAGGTGAACTGTGGAACCAGGTGAATGCAGCATAGATGGTTATACCCCAGGACGACATTCGCACCTTATACGCATCGATGCCATCACGCATGGAACAAGTTATCAGTGCCCATGGAGGACCCAGTGACTACCAGGCAATATGACACATGCTGAACCTAGGTGACTGAAGTGCTAATCGTTTCTGCAGAACATACTAATGAACATATCCTGTGAATTTGAACTTCCTATCTCTAGTATTTCAAGGTGTTCTGCTTTTTATGAACATGATTGAAGAAATATTTATTACAAGGCTCCAATGGAATGGAATCGAACCGTTGAGGGATCTGGATATTGCTCAACCACTGCGCTACGATGGCATGCCGCCTTGCTCTGCTGTCTAAGCTACTCACAATACGCACTACTGACAACTGGTGTAACCTGAGGATCCTTTGTCGGCGGATGCAGAGTCAGTTTCTGCTGTAACGGTGGTCACGTCTGGACAGTGGCTCTATAGGTCTGCATTCCGACTGATCGAGCAACCAAGCAGAGTAGACTTCGGCATGCCGGTAGTCACGGCTTTACCATGGCCATGCAGCACTACGTTTGGGAGATGGAGAGGTCCCTACAGTCGGCTGTCCTGAGAATGGTTTCTCCTCCACTAAAGCGAATGCCGGGAGAGTTCCTAGTATAGGTCACGGCCGTCAACCCCGTCACCTTCCCCAAACATCACCTTCACCACCCCAAAGCTCCTTGGCCTGAGAGAAGACGTCACCTCCTAAGAGGTTCGCCGTACCCCTTCAGGGTACGCATTGAAAACATTTTGTAGTGTTAGTAATAGTAGAAAAGAATCCTTACTATCACTGACTTAACATTAAACACCTGGAATATACTTGGGACAAAACATGACGGCTTAAGTTCCTGGAAGCGAGGAGTCAATCACACTCTGCACCCTGCTGAGTTATCGAGTTCTAAGTGATCCTTGTTTGGTGTGGAGAGGTTGCCAAACCGTGTTTTTCACACTCTTAAGTCTTAATCCTTTCTTCGTGTCGAGTGTAGTAGACGATTTGGCAACTCCAACGACAGTAGACGTAGTAAATCATATAAGCCGCTAACAGACACCGGGCTGCCACTGGAGAGTAGTAGTTGAGGCGAGGTTGTCATTTTTTATCCGCAAGTAACCTTGTTAGAATCCTTTAAGGTCGATTCACACATCTCCGGAATTGGATGGCATCGTATGGGACATGGTGGCATCTTCCAGTAAAACGAAATATCGTCGCTTTTTAAACGAAGTGATGGGTTCCAACACTTCTGACGGTGGCATTTGTCGTCACGTTTAGTGAATCTCCATGATCCGTGCTGGCAGAGTTATTCGCTCACCAACGGCTTTTTGTTTTTGTTTTAACAGATGTGATTTCTCCCTTCCCGCTTCTCGGTTTCCTTTGAGTGTTGTGGTTATCCGTGTACGTTTGGAAGAATTTCGGTGGGAATTCAGTTCTGTAATATGACACCTGCTTTATGGATAGAAACAGACACATTGACTGAGTGAGACTGCCCGACTGACTAATGCGAATGGCAAGTGGGTGAATCATGTGTCCATGACCTTAACAAAAATCAGTTAACAAAAAAATATATACGGTACAACAAAAAGAGTCTCTTCTGGAACTGCAAAATCCGACATTATACAACTGTAATCAAACCTGAAGCATTCTATGCTTCAGAGACACTCAATCTCCAACACAAAAAGCTTCTCGTCCACTGGAAGTGGAAACCTGTGAACTGCGAGCTCGGACGAATCTGTTTGAAGTCTGTTCGTCCGAAATCGTGCGTACGCTAACGTCCTTTGCCTGCGTATTCGGCCGAGTTATATTCTGTAGTAGGTGTATTTGTGAGATGATGGCGTCTCCTGAAGATTTGTGTAATCTCTATGCATTCGATACACCTCTGCTAGCGAGAAGAGCTCAGAAAAGGAGACGGGAGTGGGTAAATTATGTTATCCAAAAGGCAAATGTTTGGTGAATTTTCGCGTATATGGGCTGATGTAGAAAAGGACAAAAGACAGTACTTTGGTTATGTTCGCATTGCACGGAAACAATTCGATACATATTACAAAAAGATCAATATTACCGGTAGAAAAAGAAGTTCAGTAAATTTCACCTGAAAAACGTCTAGCTGTAACTTCGAGGTAAGCAATGTTCATTTTGAAATGGGAAGCTGGGGAATTTCTCCCCTTCTACTTATTTTTTCCAATTTTAACATTCATTTCCTAATTTCCAACCAGACAAAGGAAATATTCTCTTATCCCAGAATATGTTTTGTAACAGCGAGAGGCAATAAATAGCGGAAACGATTCTCTCTCATCAGTGCGATCAAGCTTGGATCGAGCGGCCACAGCACTCGGGAGTATATATGGAGTTTTGCTGTCAAATCACAGAATGATAACCTTTATCTGAGATGAGAATCTTCATATTTATTTCCTGTAATTTGAATACTGGAGGCAATAATCCGATGTAGTTATGAAGTGATCGGACGGGAAAATGAAGTATTTTAATGAAAATTACACTTTGAACTTGTGTTGTAAAGATTCTTCAGATATACATTAGCGCCCGCAGGATCTTTTCCATGGGGGGGGGGGCACATTAACAATTTTCTTGAATACCTATAAAATCCAATATAACGTCAGCAACAATAAACTGTTTACAGAAATTCCCGGTTATAACAGATGCTAGATGACTGTCAGTAAGTTCAGTTTATGAAATAATCTGGCATGGCATTAAACAGTTGAACATCAACCTTTTTAGAATTCCGGGGGGTGCTCTCGCTGGTCCCACAAATACCTCCCATCTTGTACCGGAAGTATCAGCTTTTCAGCATTGATGATAAAACGCAACTCATCGGCCGAAAATCCAAACCAATCTGGATAGTTCGCAGGTGTTCGTGCGTTCACTGACGAACAACGCCGGTTCCAATGGACGCAGTCTCGCAGCGGTTTGGATCGTTCGGCCGTTTTCGTGCGTGTTCGTACGAATTCGTCATCGCAGCTCTTCCCAAGTGTCCGCTTCCAATGCACGAAAGCCCTGAAACACCAAATAGAAGTGAAAGAACACAAAATAATGAGAAAAATCTTCGGGCCAAGAACCAAAGACGGTGTACATTATCCAAAGCCTAACACAGAAATATATTTAAAAAATTCCCAACATCACAGACACAGTGGCGTATACTGAGGGCTTACCAAGGCTATCAGTGAAGCCCAAACCTCAGTTGAGAATGATAGAAGTCGAGCACATTATAATGTAAGCATCTGACACATTGAAAGGAGTGAGAAAAAACGTCGCATGTATTTCTGAGAGCAAGGCATCGGAGACTGATACTGCAGCCCAGACTCTCGCCCCTCTCCCCTCGACTCGCCACGCGCGGCTTGCTGCAGTATATCGGTTAGGAGCGGTGACCGGGAGGTGATAGGTGTGCTAGGCTTCGGTCCGTCAGAGCGCCACTGCTAACTATCAACTATGCGTTACTCATCGTATATACTTCCTCACCTCATTAAAAAAAAAAGAAATCTATTTGTTCGGAGCATCGACCTATAGCTAATTGCACCATGTGATATGAACCTGCGTGTAATTGGTATGGAGGAAGTGTAGAGTGTTGAATGTGAGGAAAGGAACGTTACGGACGACACAAACACCCAAGCTCCAGGCATTAATCATTTACAATAAAAAGCCCTGACCCAGCCGGGATTCGAACCAGGGGCCGCCGGGTGACAGGCGGACGCGTTGCCATCTACACCGCGGGGCTGGACTCCTCACCTCATACTTCTGACTTAATTATATAGATAACAGAATGCTGGTATTTCACTCCAGTTTACTTCTACATCTTTGCAGGAAGACACTGCAATAGAGGTGCGGACGGAGCGAGTAATACCGATGAGTAATCCGGTTGTAGCGGTAGAGCGCACCACCGATCCCCTCCGCTTGCAACTGCAAGTACTCGCGGAGGACCAGAGCACAGTGTGGCGTACGACACATGTTTAACAAGGGGAGACCACGACGTTGAGATCACGGATCTTCTTCAAATTTTGTACACTTTTAGTAGTTTATTAGGATAAGATAATGTGCAAATAGTAAGGCGTACTATTAAGGCGTTTTCAAGAAAATCGCAAGAGAATTTTCGCGTCGAATGTGTACCTGTGCGTTGCGGTCACGGGCACGAGGTGGCGACGGTCGAGTGGTTAGCGTTGAAACTCCGTAATCGCTGGATCACTGGATGGAGTCGCGCTTTTCACTTTTTGTTTTTCAACACTGGTCATACTCTTTCATATACACTGACTGACAGAGCAAATGCAACACCAAGGAGGAGTGGTTCGAAAGGGATGAAAGTTGGGGAAAAAACAGAGTCGGCACGGAAGAATAATTGATGTTTATTTCAAACCGATATGCAGGTTACACAATGCGCACGGCATCGACTCAGTAGGATGTAGGACCACCGCGAGCGGCGATGCACGCAGAAACACGTCGAGGTACAGAGTCAATAAGAGTGCGGATGGTGTCCTGAGGGATGGTTCTCCATTCTCTGTCAACCATTTGCCACAGTTGGTCGTCCGTACGAGGCTGGGGCAGAGTTTGCAAACGGCGTCCAATGAGATCCCACACGTGCTCGATTGGTGAGAGATCCGGAGAGTACGCTGGCCACGGAAGCATCTGGACACCTCGTAGAGCCTGTTGGGAGATGCGAGCAGTGTGTGGGGCGGGCATTATCCTGCTGAAACAGAGCATTGGGCAGCCCCTGAAGGTACGGGAGTGCCACCGACCGCAGCACATGCTGCACGTAGCGGTGGGCATTTAACGTGCCTTGAATACGCACTAGAGGTGACGTGGAATCATACGCAATAGCGCCCCAAACCATGATGCCGCGTTGTCTAGCGGTAGGGCGCTCCACAGTTACTGCCGGATTTGACCTTTCTCCACGCCGACGCCACACTCGTCTGCGGTGACTATCACTGACAGAACAGAAGCGTGACTCATCGGAGAACACGACGTTCCGCCATTCCCTCATCCAAGTCGCTCTAGCCCGGCACCATGCCAGGCGTGCACGTCTATGCTGTGGAGTCAATGGTAGTCTTCTGAGCGGTCGCCGGGAGTGCAGGCCTCCTTCAACCAATCGACGGGAAATTGTTCTGGTCGATATTGGAACAGCCAGGGTGTCTTGCACATGCTGAAGAATGGCGGTTGACATGGCGTGCGGGGCTGCCACCGCTTGGCGGCGGATGCGCCGATCCTCGCGTGTTGACGTCACTCGGGCTGCGCCTGGACCCCTAGCACGTGCCACATGTCCCTGCGCCAAACATCTTCGCCACAGGCGCTGCACCGTGGACACATCCCTATGGGTATCGGCTGCGATGTGACGAAGCGACCAACCTGCCCTTCTCAGCCCGATCACCATACCCCTCGTAAAGTCGTCTGTCTGCTGGAAATGCCTCCGTTGACGGCGGCCTGGCATTCTTAGCTATACACGTGTCTTGTGGCACACGACAACACGTTCTACAATGACTGTCGGCTGAGAAATCACGGTACGAAGTGGGCCATTCGCCAACGCCGTGTCCCATTTATCGTTCGCTACGTGCGCAGCACAGCGGCGCATTTCACATCATGAGCATACCTCAGTGACGTCAGTCTACCCTGCAATTGGCATAAAGTTCTGACCACTCCTTCTTGGTGTTGCATTTGCTCTGTCAGTCAGTGTATATTGCAGGTCAGAGCGTCCAGGTGCAAAGCAGTTCCGGGTACCTTACTCGAATTCACTGTTAGGTATGAGGGATTTTACAAATCACGGCAGGCATACATTTTCAGGAATACTTTATGCACTGGGCCGTTTACTTGCTGATAATTATAAATGATATTTTTTTTTTGTAGTCCACCTCTGTCGTGGAGTGGTTAGTGTGATTGGCTGCCACCCCCAGATGCCCGGGTTTGATTCCCGGCTCTGCCACGAAATTTTAAAAGTGGTATAAGGGCAGGAACGGGGTCCACTCAGTCTCGGGAGGTCAACTGAGTAGATGAGGGTTCGATTCCATCCTCAAAGTGGTTTTCCTTAGATCCCCATTTCTTTCTCCTCCTGGTAAATGCCGGGATGTAGGCCCCTACCTAATGTAAGGCCACGGCCACTTCCTTCCCTTTTCCTTGCTATCCCTTCCAATCTTCCCATCTCTCCACAAGGCTCCTGTTCAGCATAGCAGGTGAGGTCGCCTGGGCGAGGTACTGGTCATCCTACCCAGTTGTATACCCGATCCAAACACTCGCGCTCCAGGACACCGCCCTTGAGGCGGTAGAGGTGGGATTTCTCTCTGAGTCCGAGAGAAAAACCGATCCTGGAGGGTAAACAGATTAAGAAAGAAAGAAAGATATTTTTTGTAATGATAAACATTGGTAAAGAGCCAAATAATATTGGAAATCCAATAAAAGTTCATGCAAATATACTTTTCAGTATATTAGCTTTGAATTGTAATGTACACTGACTGACAGAGCAAATGCAACGCCAAGAAGGAGTGGTCAGAACTTTATGCCAATTGCAGGGTAGACTGACGTCACTGAGGTATGCTCATGATGTGAAATGCGCCGCTGTGCTGCGCACGTAGCGAACGATAAATGGGACACGGCGTTGGCGAATGGCCCACCTCGTACCGTGATTTCTCAGCCGACAGTCATTGTAGAACGTGTTGTCGTGTGCCACAGGACACGTGTATAGCTAAGAATGCCAGGCCGCCGTCAACGGAGGCATTTCCAGCAGACAGACGACTTTACGAGGGGTATGGTGATCGGGCTGAGAAGGGCAGGTTGGTCGCTTCGTCAAATCGCAGCCGATACCCATAGGGATGTGTCCACGGTGCAGCGCCTGTGGCGAAGATGGTTGGCGCAGGGAAATGTGGCACGTGCGAGGGGTCCAGGCGCAGCCCGAGTGACGTCAGCACGCGAGGATCGGCGCATCCGCCGCCAAGCGGTGGCAGTCCCGCACGCCACGTCAACCGCCATTCTTCAGCATGTGCAAGACACCCTGGCTGTTCCAATATCGACCAGAACAATTTCCCGTCGATTGGTTGAAGGAGGCCTGCACTCCCGGCGACCGCTCAGAAGACTACCATTGACTCCACAGCATAGACGTGCACGCCTGGCATGGTGCCGGGCTAGAGCGACTTGGATGAGGGAATGGCGGAACGTCGTGTTCTCCGATGAGTCACACTTCTGTTCTATCAGTGATAGTCACCGCAGACGAGTGTGGCGTCGGCGTGGAGAAAGGTCAAATCCGGCAATAACTGTGGAGCGCCCTACCGCCAGACAACGCGGCATCATGGTTTGTGGCGCTATTGCGTATGATTCCACGTCACCTCTAGTGCGTATTCAAGGCACGTTAAATGCCCACCGCTACGTGCAGCATGTGCTGCGGCCGGTGGCACTCCCGTACCTTCAGGGGCTGCCCAATGCTCTGTTTCAGCAGGATAATGCCCGCCCACACACTGCTCGCATCTCCCAACAGGCTCTACGAGGTGTACAGATGCTTCTGTGCCCAGCGTACTCTCCGGATCTCTCACCAATCGAACATGTGTGGGATCTCATTGGACGCCGTTTGCAAACTCTGCCCTAGCCTCGTACGGACGACCAACTGTGGCAAATGGTTGACAGAGAATGGAGAACCATCCCTCAGGACACCATCCGCACTCTTATTGACACTGTACCTCGACGTGTTTCTGCGTGCATCGCCGCTCGCGGTGGTCCTACATCCTACTGAGTCGATGCCGTGCGCATTGTGTAACCTGCATATCGGTTTGAAATAAACATCAATTATTCGTCCGTGCCGTCTCTGTTTTTTCCCCAACTTTTATCCCTTTCGAACCACTCCTTCTTGGTGTTGGATTTGCTCTGTCAGTCAGTGTATAAGAAAGAAGTTGACCAGTGTTGAAAAACAAAACGACAAGCGGGACTCGATCCAGCGAGCCAGCGACTACGGAGCTTGAATGCTAACCACTCGACCACCACCGTTTCGCGCTCATATTCGCAACGCACCGGTACATATTCGACGCGAAAACTTCTCTTGAGATGTTCTCGAGAACGCCTTAGTAGTACACCTTACTATTTGCACGTTATCTTGTCCTAATTGGACTACTAAATGTGTACAAAGTTTGAAGATAATCCGTGATCCGAACGTCGTGGCCACCCCTTGTAAGAGTATTATGCCTGTATTCAGTCTGTGTTTCTTAATTTGCGTCTATATTTCCTCCCCCTGTTGTGTTTTGTAAATAATGCAAAACATAGTAGATAATAATTGTGGCATTAGTTTGATATTTAATCCGATTTTGAGATGGTATTCATGTTTTAGAAAATTTAAGGAATTGCGTAAATTGTTACAGAAATTTGTACCACAAAAGCCACGAAAACCGTCTGATACATGGCAGTTCTTTGAAATTACTGGCGATAAAAATAAGCAAAATGCAAATTTTGCGGCCGCATTTACGCGACGGGTGGTGGCGTATCAAATTTGTAGGATTATATCAAGAGGCATCTCAAGGATGAAATGAGCAGGTCGGCTTCTCCAGCAGAAAGCAACTTTGTTGTATTCAGCAAAATGGTTATGTTGTGAGAATAGGGCATTGAATTTACGTTGCCATTCCAATAACGTATTTAAACGTGCCGCCACATTACATTCACTCTGTACTACCGGGTGATGACGTCACAACAACTGCTCCGCTCCGTCCCCACCACTACACTGCAGGGCTGCTATTATAGGAGCAATATAGTTTTCTTTTTATTGGAAGATCTGCTAAAATGAAATGCAATCTTTCAGATTTAGTGTTCTCTTTTCTTGGTTGGAATTGAACCCGTGATCATGGGTCGGACACCACCACTGATCTCCCGAGGAAGGTAACCAGTGAAGGATGGGTACGACCGCTTTAAAATTCATCATTTTCATATAATAATAATAATAATAATAATGGGACATGTCATCTGTATAGGCTTGGTGGGACCTAATGAGGATAAAATGAATGGCGAAGACGTCATGAACACCCAGTCCCCAAGGCAGGTGAATTAACAGTATGAGGGGGTTGATTCTGAAAACTGAGACGCGGCCATCGGACTAAAGGCTAGCATTCTATCCATTTAGCCACAAAGCCGGACTTTCATTTGCTAAACTTTAAGCTACCATTCACTCATCAGGGGTTGAGCATTGGCAGTAGCAGAGGCCAGGGCAGTAACTCGTGAAGCAGCATTGACAACACAGCAGGGCTGCAGCTCAAAACGCTGAAGGCTTGTCGTTCACTAAACCAACCATCGAAAAGGAGTACCTAGTATCCGACGCCTTGATCCCAGCATACGTCACTTTACAGACACGACGCGAATAATTCCATTCATGGGACACTTAGCAAGAATGGACCCGAACAGACTATCGCACAAAATACATTCATAAAGAACAAGACTAGGATACCGGTACTAGACCGAATTGGTACAAGCTTACAGAAAAAGATCCGAAGGCAGTAGGATCACGAAAACAGATCCCATCAATGCGCATGAAGGAATACTGGGCCAACAGGAAGGCTAGAAAGTGTTGATTCCGCGTGGTCCTAAGCGACCCATAATAAGAAGCTGAACGAATTGCAACTTTAGAAAACACTTCTCGAATATTTCAATTAATTAGTGACCACTTTGGGGATCAGTTAGTTGAGTACTATAGTCCTCCTGCTCTTGATTCTGGGTTTGAATACTCATACGTTCTATAGTACGTCAACAATGACGTACCGTACGCTACGCTCTTATGCAAAGGACTTGACATTCGATTTACGACCTTTTCGGACAATCCAGTGTTGAGCAAACTATTAGCAGATGATCGGATGATAAATTAATACCGGTAATAATAATAATAATAATAATAATAATCGGCCTACGAAAATATAACTTTCCTCATCTTCTACAATAGAGATTCAAACTATACGAAAATATGATGACGACAGAGGAAAAGAATCCTGAGATAGAGAACGGGAATCGATCACACGATATTTTGACTTCTACTGGCAAAATGTTCAGCAGGACACAGTTTTCTTTCTTAGCAACTCCGAGAATCAGTGCATACGAAACATATTATCCCGAACTACCAGCTCACTGTGGTACACCTTGACAAGTAATCACCACAGAATACTGAGTAATCACAAGGCTTTCTGACGTTTATCTTGATTGGACTGACGACTGACCATGCCCGGGAGTTTAGTTTAGGAGATGACGTCAGAACATCAAAATTTAACCAACTTCTTTGTTAACAGTTTGAACAATAATTTTTCATAAAGACGTTAATAAATTCATATGATTATATTTTTGTGTTTTAAATTATATATTAGAGACAACGATGTAGTTTGAATGAAGAAGTAGTGTAGATACAAGACTTTGACTTGATGAACGTTGTAAGAAATGGTGTTCATCAGTAGGCAATATCCTGTTTGCAGAGTAGGCCTATTCCCCTTCCCTTTGCGAATGGGATAGGGAAACCTGTAGAAATTATTGAATAATAAATGCCATTTGAAGAAGTTTCGAATAGGTTGATGGCCGGGAGAAATGAGTATGGTTACTTCCCGCCGGTGGGATTGGATGGACGTGTAAGTTTTGACTGAACATGACATAAATGTTGCTGCTGTCACTAAGTGTTCGCACAGTACGCCCAGTTATTTCTGAAGGAATTCGTAGGTTTCAGAGAGTAGATACTTTGTCACGCTGAGCCCTTGTAATAAAACCGAACCCTTCTTATGCAAGATCTTAAAATATTTTCCTTTTCATGTTCTGTAGTTTAGTTTTGTTTTTTACCCATTCGAATAACTTGAGGAGCAGCTGTTCGTTTCCTTGAACATCGTCTTCCTGCACTTTATTTCTCTTCATTGACCATGTGAAATGTATTTCCAAATTGCTGTGATTCATGACAGCTGCTGTATTGTTCACAATTTTATTTAACTTTTAATGTAATGTAGGTTATCACAAAGTCAGATACCTACTGAGATTGTTGTCTGCATTAAATGGAATTTACTAACATTATTTTTCAATAAAAGAGTTGTAATTCAGGGGAGTCACAAAAGATTTTGACAGTGTCTTTTGTAGGAAAGCAACTTCCAGTCAGTGGTAATGTATTGAAAGATCTAGTTCATCAGAAAATTCCATCCGTTCAAGTGTTGCATATCAGCCCACCAGTTCAGTTGGGAGCACCCTTTACTTCTGAATTATTTAATATGAAATATTTTTCCTGGAGATTCTCCCATATTTTTGCACATGAAGTTATATGAATTTGAGTTACTGGCCTGGAAGTTTTAAGCCCTTTAAACCTTCAGGTATAGTGATACGGTGACAGCTAGTACCAAGAGAATATCGGTTGCAAAACTGTACTCATTTGGAGGATATTGCACATTGTAGTTTAATATTGTCATGGTCTAGGTAGAACAGGTTGTACTTATTGTTGTTAAGGTGAATATTGAACTTTCTCTTCTGAAGGTAGTTATCGTGAACATGATGATAATGTCTTTGTGTTGTGGTTATTCGTTCTAATTTTAGAAATTCACTTGCATTATTAATACATCAAGTCATGGCATTGTTGTCATTAACAAAGGAGTATTATGTATAAGCTGTCACTTCTTTTATAAAGCATTGACTATGTTCCTTATCTTGTTCACATGCTCAAGCAATTAAGGCTAAAGATTGCTGTATCTGTATAAACATTCCCCAGGATTTTTTGTTCATTTTGTTATGATTTATCACAAGCTATAATTTTTTAACAGTTTCCAGATATTTTAGGAATTCTCCTAAAAGAGTTCAGTGGAAGCTTGTATTTCCTTACTTGCTTTACCAATTACAGATTAGTCTCTTATTAATTATTTAGCCTCTTATTATTTATTTATTTCAGTTTATATATTATTATTCCTCTATTAATATGAAAATTGTAGGTTAATGGAAGTTTTAGATTGATAGTTTTGTCACCTCGTGTCATGATGAATTTTGCTGTAATCATTTCGTGTTGGGAAAGCTTAAAACTCTGACCTTCAGCATCAAGACTGAAACATTACCAACATATCGTCGTTGCCAGAGCAAAACCTCCTATGTGATAATATTTTTGAAGATATACTAACCCGCAGCACATACATTATGAAGACCGAGAATGCCTTGACAATAGTCACACAATATTGCACCTTAAATGACAGAACCTTACCGGCCAAAGTTCTAAGCTAAAATATTTCACATAGGAGGTTTTGTCCCGGCAACGATAATATTCTTTAATGTAGGCCTGCAGTACCTTTATACGGTACACATCAGTTGAGTACTATATCGGTGATCTTCCAATGCCTAGTGTATTTGAGATTTTGGGACATTAACAAAGCTTGTCTTTTGCAATAAAATTGCTCTCCATTATGATCTTTCATGTTTTTCTTTGTACATTCATGAACATTACTCTTAGAGGGTTCCTCATTTAGGTCTTACTAGACTTGGCAAATAAATTTGTATGTAGAGTGACGTAGACATTTTTGTTTCTAACCAGAAGTTCATGTGCCCCAGATTTATCTTTAAAGACACCTTGGATGTCCATATTCTAGACTTTGAATGGAAATTTATAATTCAAAAATATGGTATATTTTGCATTGCCAATTTTAATAGACTTGTTACCGATTGTTTTCAAAAATAAAACATGCTCTTTGATTACTGCTAATTTTAGAAACATATAAAGCTATTTTTCAATAATACAGTATATTATGTACCAATATTAAGGAATAAACTGAGTTATAGGCTAATTAATGAGGATAATGGGATGTAATGTAGTCTATATCTTCTTTGTCTTGTTATGTATGGATTAACAAGTTACCATTGAATGAGATTCTTTATTCTAGAATTTTTCCGTTGTGACTATTATTGTTAGGAAGTCATAATTCATTTTCTGATACATGGTGACAAAACAGGATAACGTATGTGTTGATTATACCTTACTCATATTTAAGAAAGAGTTCTAATTGTGCATGTTCGTTTAATTAATGATAGTACCTTATACTTTGGACTTACTTGGTACCGGTACTTTCATTGGTGAATTATGAATTTGTTGGTATTTAATTTTTTTTTTTAAGTCTTTGACTTTCGGAGGGAAAGCTAGCCTGAAACTTTTGTGTAACTTTCAAGTTTATGAACATAAGCTACAGAATATTACAATTTTATATGGAATCAAAGCTATAGGCATGTGAAAGCTTACTTCAGCATGCAGAAAGGTGATTTCATTTTCAAAATCTTGCATATATTAACAGACATTGAACTCTTGTGGGTGGTTTTTTTTTTTTCACTTGTGGAAAATACTGTGTTTTTATGGTAATTTGACTTCATATAATCAGTGTAACTCCATTAATTTTATTTTTTCATATATGTTAACTCACCAAGTAAATACAAAAAAGACCAAGCAAGTGGCTATGCGGTTTGGGTCATGCAGCTATCGGCAGCCCTGAAGATGGTTTTTCGTGGTTTCCCATTTTTCACACTAGACAATTACTGGGGGTGTACCTTAAGGCCACGGCTGAGTGGTTCAGGCGGTTGAGGCACTGGCCTTTTGACTCCAACTTGGCAGGTTTGATCCTGGCTCAGTCTGATGGTATTTGAAGGTGCTCAGATACGTCAGTCTCATGTCTGTATATTTACTGGCATGTAAAAGAACTCGTGCGGGACTAAATTTCGGCACCGCGGCGTCTCCAAAAACCGTAAAAGTAGTTTGTGGGACGTAAAGCCAATAACATTATTAAGCAAATTGTAAAAAAAAAAAAACCACACAAAAGCGGGTAAAATAAAAAGTACCTGTTCTTAAATACTAGATTTTTTTGTAACCTTGACATCTATAGAACTAAAAGCTGTGGAAGTATCAAGGATAGTTTCCTTACTACCTACCTGCTTCCCAGGAGGCATATCAGATAGTGTCTTGAAAATATATCATTCACTTCCTGTGAACCATGAACAGAACACTTATTTATTTTTAATGTGTTGCAACCTGTTTTTGATAGTAATTATGGAGCAAGGAATATAAATACAACCTAATCACAGTTTTATGAAACATTTTTCAACTTGACAATGTTGACTTGCTCACTACAAGGCCTGTTACTTGCAGTAATAATGGAATAGAGAATACTAATACAGCTTAAACATGACATAATTATGGCAACCTAGTGACTGTAAGGACTGTTAGAAGTTAGATTGGATGTTAAATAAATAAATAAATAAATAAATAGAGATAGCGAGCCTCTTACCAGGTTCTCCATGGGTTCAATTCTTGGCCGGGTTCTGGGATTTTTTCCTGGATCTGAGAGCTGGTGTGAGAACAACAATTGAGGCGCTATCTGATGGTGAGATACATGCCCCTATCTAGAAAGCCAAGAATAATGGCCTCTGAAAACCATAAAAATAGTTAGTGGGACATAAAGCAAATAACTTTTTAAGAATAATGGCCAAGAGGATTTGTCACGCTGACCACACATTACCTGTAATGTGTAGGCCTTAAAGCTCAGCAGAAGTTGCTTGGTAGGCTAAGGCCCATGAGGGCTGTAGCACTATGGGGTTTGTTATTTTTATTATTATTGTAATTATATGATAATGGAAATATTTCATTGTTGGCATATATATCAGAGTCCAAAAAATGAAATGAAATGGCGTATGGCTTTTAGTGCCGGGAGCGTCCAAGGACAAGTTCGGCTCGCCAGATGCAGGACTTCTGATTTGACGCCCTAGGCGACCTGCGCGTCGTGATGAGGATGAAATGATGATGAAGATGACTCGTACACCCAGCCCCCATGCCAGTAAAATTAAAAAATTATGGTTAAAATTCCAGACCTTGCTGGGAATCGAACCCTGTGACCAAAGGCCAGCACTCTAACCATTTAGCCATGGAGCCAGACATCATAGTCCATAAACACTACAGTACAATACAACACAAGGTATTACACTTTTTGAGTCCAATATTCATCAGCCTGAATGGCACGGTCATTCGCTTTGAACAAGTCCTGGATATCAGACGGTTCACTCAACTTACTGCAAACCAACAGGTGTTTGGGATCTTACCTTTCTCTACACATGCACAGTTCGTCACTGTAGACCCGCTTCAGATTAATTTTGTGATGCGTGTGTGTGTGTGTACACACACACATACATTTTAACTAACCTAGTGATAACCCAGTTCACACAGTTATTTAGTTTACGCGGAATAGTAAATGGTTTCCGAATGCCACCAGAATTTTCATTCTACAAAAAAGGAGAGAAGATACTTGCAGCCTAATATATCAGGCAGTCATTTCATTCCCACGAGAGAGAAATTTTGAAATAAACACAACATTATGTATGCAAAATTTTGAGATAGCATACAGGAACACTATGAGGCAATTCTTTCCAAATGCACAGATGAAGAGTTGTCTTTACTATTTCTCTCACCACTGTGGTATAAAATGTCTTCACTAGTGAGCAAGCTGGCCGTGTGGTTATGGTCATGTAGCTATGAGCTTGCATTCGGGGGATGGTGGGTTTGAATTTTACTGTTGGCAGACCTGAAGATGGTTTATGCGGTGTTAGTACAATGTTAAACATTAGCAAAAGAAAAAAAATATTCACTAGGCTTAACAAGTTAGTACATTACAGGTGAAATGTGCACCAATGCTGTTTGGCCTCCCATTTGTTCCGTTGAAAAAGGTAAATGAAGCATTTGATTACATTGCTGAGGGTGCCACAGAATATTTAGATGAATTTTTTGACAATATTGAGAGAGTGTATGTACATGCATGTTAGATGTGGCAGAGGCAGAAGACAACCTGCAACTCCAAGATTCCCAGCTCATATTTGGAATGTTTATTCTGTTTGGACTGGTGAATATAGAATAAGCAATGCATTAGAAGATGGCACCGTAAATACCAAAAATTGATGTTTCATCATCCTTCTGCTTGGAAATTTATAGAGGTTTTAAAACAAGAACAACAAAGCAGTGAGCAACTCATCACCCAGGCCCTTACACAAATACGACACCCAACTTCAAGATGATACTGAGAAAATAAAATATATATCAGCATGGTAAACAGATACAATTAATACAAGGAAAATGCTCATATTGGTGTGTACCTAAGGGGAATCGCATATCGCTTTAAAATGAATCCTGCTGGTCTGGAAGACCAGGAAGTAGAAAAGACAGTAAAAATAATCATAATCCATGTACTGATCATTTTTAATAAACTTAGGGTATTTTCTTATTTATTTCATTTTATATACTGTGTCCATTTTATATTAATGGACCTTACAAAACTGTGGACTATTCAGTGTGGACCAAATTACAGTATGGACGATAAAGCCAGGACAATATAGTGTGGGCCAAATGTCTCAGTGGACCTTTATGTTTGGGTGAATTGTCCACTGGTTATATAATTATCATTTTTAAAAATAGAAACTTATCGGAGAAGTTTTCATCAAGGCTAAAACAACCACGACAATGACAAAATATCTTCCATAGATGTTAACTATCTTAGCTGTGAAATCCAATCACTCATTCACTAGAATCAAATTAAGCCTTAGTTAGCTGTCATGTTTAGTACAGTTGCTAGACAATAGTAGATAATAGAGAAGAAGGTGATGGGTATGGTGATTTGAACTTCTGGTATAATTTTCTTGTTGCATCCTCCAATCATGTGAGTTACTATTCTTCTCCACATGTTAATAATGAAACTTCTCTTTGACCTGGGTCATAGTACTATATGTTCCCAACTGGTTGGCCCAAGTTTAAATCTGCTCTGCTGTGAATTTATGACTTTTTGAAGAGCTGTAATGTCATACAGTCAGTTTGAGGTAATTCAGTTGAGAAGAAAAGGAGTTGAAATCTCACTCTCAGCCATCTTAGAAGTGGTTTCCTCATTAGCTTACATTTAAAAAAAAAAAAAAAAAAAAAAAAAAAAAAAAAAAAAAAAAAAAAAAAAAAAAAAATCCATGCTTGTAGTTTTAGGTGACGATTAATGACCTGATCATGTAGTAATGAAACCTCTGGTTTTTCATGGAGACACAGAGTGAGTTCGCTGGGCGGTTAGCATCATGTAGTTGTGAGCTTGTATTTGGAGGATTGTGAGTTCGAACCCCACTGCCAGTAGCGCTGAAGATGGTTTTCCATGTTTTCCCATTTTCTCACATTAAGGCCACAACCGCTTCCTAACCCATTGTCACCATAAGACCTGTCTGTGTCGATGCAACATAAAGCAAATTATAAAATAAATAAATAAATCGCGGAGCAATATACACTCATGTTGATAAAAACCAGAACACCTTGAAAGACTAGAGATAGGAAGTTCATATTCACAGGACATCTGCATTGGTATATTCTGAAGAAATGATTAGCATTTGAACCATGTCGGCCCTCAGGATCAAGGTCCACATCGATATTTCGGCGCACCGCTACCGATCGGTAAAATTTTTCTGTGGCTCTCGTTGTTGTTACAAACTGAAGGTAATGGTTCAGTGTGACTTAAGCAGACGTGCAGGATGCCTTGCAGATGTATGCGAGAATTGTACCGTCAAATGAGTGAGTTTGAAAGAGGGCGCATTATTGGCATGAGAGGTGATGCATCCATCTGGGAAATTGCTGCTTGTGTGGGACCTAGTGTGTCGGCAGTGCAGCGGGTATGTACAGAATGGTTCACAGAAGGCCGTAGAACACAACGAGATGGGTCTGGTCGTACCATCCAGACAACCCCCCGAAAAGATCGACACCTTATCCGAATGACATTGCAGGACAGATCTGCGTTCTCGCTCTGGCGTAACAGTGGGAAAGTGTAACACGTCGTACACTATCAGGAGTGACAGTCCGTCATCGTTTATTACGGTCCGGGTTACTGGCGCGTCATCCACTTCTCTGCCTACCTTTGATTAATGTGCATGAACATGCTAGACTGCAATGGTGTATGGAACGACGTCACTGGGGACAGTAATGGCATCAGATGGTGTTTAAGGATGAATCCAGGTTCTGTTTGTTTGAAAATGATGGCCGCATTTTGATTCGCCGCACATAGGGGGAGAGGCATCACATTGACTGCATTCGCACAAGACATACAGTGCCACCTCGAGGCCTTATGGTGTAGGGTGCTATTGGGTACAACCACAAATCACAGTTGGTGCGTGGCGAGGACACTGCGACCAGTTTGACCTACGTGAATGACATCCTGCGACCCGTAGCCATACCCTTTCTGCACGATACCCCAGATGCCATATTTCAGCAGGACAATGCGCGACCACATGTTGCTGCACGGAACATGTGCCTTCTTTCTGTCACAGGATGTCAGACTGTTGTCCTGGCCTGCCCGATCACCGGACTTGTCGCCATTCGAAAATGTGTTGTGTATGGTGAAACGACAGGTCGGCGTTGTAACCCAGTGCCAACCACCAAAGATGAACTGTGGGACCTAGTGAATGCAGTATGGATGGCTATACCCCAGGACGCCATTTGCGCCTTATATGCGTTGATGCCGTCATGCATGGAACAAGTTATCAGTGCCCATGGAGGACCTAGTGCCTACTGAGCAATAGGACACATGCTGAACCTAGGTGACTGAAATGCTAGTTGTTTCTGCAGAACATACTAATAAACATATCCTGTGAATATGAATTTCTTATCTCTAGTCTTTTCAAAGTGTTCTGTTTTTTGTGAACATGAGTACCTTTGTTAGCAATACTCGGTGTGGATGTCTAAAGTCTAAATTCATGAATATCTCTGTTATAGCCGGTATGGTAAAACTATACATGACAAAAATGATCGGAAATGGTATTATCTATAATTTTTGTTATGTAGTGTTTATTGATAGGACCATTAATAACATAGATACTTGAGAATGAAATTTAGGTCTTCCCGTAAACTACCATTTAATCCATTGTGAATAAAATTATTTATAGCCTAGATTATAGTTTTTTCATACCCCGGCCTTCTGTACCGTACTGATTTTCATTAAATTCTGTTCAGCCATTTTCTCGTGATACACATACAGACAGACGTGATAGAAAATTAAAAATTGAGTTTCTTGCATAGCTTGGACTTGACTGATTTGGAAGTACCATTCTTTTTAAATTCTGAGCAATGTACAGACAAAACTCTTATGCTATATATAGAGATTGTGTAATTCATTTTAAGTTAATTCAAATGCAGAACTGTTTCTTCTACACAGCACCAGGGTACTTTGTTTTTGCTGTGCATAGGCCTACATGTCAAAAATGTAATGTTCTGAACCTGTACTGTCCTTCTGAATTTACTAGGATCGGAGGTTTTATCAGTGGATTTGATTATATGAATACAGTAACTTGACAGTTTTTATAGGCCACTCTTAGAAATTTGTTTCCCCTGCGTGTACCATTACTGACTCATGGAATTCATCATTTACTCTTCCCACTTCTCTTGTCATTATACACTACCATGCTCCTGTCACCTACGTATGTTATAGCTTCCTTCGTTTAAGTTAATTTTGTACTTCAGGGGACATGCTCTTCTTGTGAATAAAGAATCGTTTAGCTGGGGATGGCCTTATTCCTTGAATAGATTCATGGAATTGATCATACATTTTTCCAACAACTCTCTCTTGGATTTATGTCAGGCTCCTCGTTTTCATTTTTCTTATCCAACCTCCTTGATCAACTCTTCTTCTTTTCAACCACGACAGTATTAGATTTGCGAGGCCTAGGGAGTCTTTCATTTTTACACCCATAATGGCCCTTCCGTTTCTTTTGCCGATACTTTCATTCTCTGAAGTGTCTGACCTCTTCGATTATCCTTCTGAATAGTGTTAAAGAGAGGATGGTTTCCCAGTTGTACTTTCTCTTTAAAAACAATTACAGCCACCACCACTCTCTATCTAGTGATACCAATTTGAATAGGTTAAGGAGAGGATGGTTGCTTAGTTGTACTTCCTCTTAGATCAATAATCACCACCTCTCTCTCTCTTTCTCTCTGCATATCTGCTTCATCTACTAGCAGAACTTTGGTTAGAGGTAGTGACTGTATGAAATGGAATGGTGTATGGCTTTTAGTGTTGGGAGTGTCCGAGGAAAAGTTCGGCTCGTCAGATACAGCTCTTTAGATTTGACGCTCGTAGGTGGCCTGCTTGTCGTGATAAGGATGAAATGATGATGAAGACGACACATACACCCAGTCCCCGTGCCAGCGGAATTAACCAGTTATGGTTAAAATTCCCAAACCTGCCGGGAATCTAACCCGGGACCCCTGTGACCAAAGGCCAGCATGCTAACCATTCAGCTATGGAGCCGGATTGTGACTGTAATGACAAGTCAGTTTAATGTACAAAATCATGCATAAAAGTAATTTCCATGGCATTTTAGAATTCACTGGAAAAGCAGATAAATAACATTGACAAGATCTTCTGAATTCTAGACAGTTGGTGCTGATGTTGATTTACACGTAACCTGAGTTCGTACAAGGAATGTAACTTGTCCACTTAATTCATCAGCTGTACCCTTCCCATGCAATGTCTCAAAATATTTCCACGTAAATTGTCTCATTAAATTTACTGCTGAGTTCTTCGAGGAATTCAGCCATGTATGACTAGAATATACTTGAAACAACAACAACAAAAAGTCCTTGTGCTTCACAGAAGAAAAAGCCATATTAAAAGTCTAATTATTATTTTAGATGACCAGAGATACTGTAATAACAAATAAATTTTTTGTACGAGATCATACCATAAAAATAATTTCCATGGCATTTTAGCATTCAGTAGAAAAGTGGATGAAAGAGTCAATACACCTAAAAGTAATATATCTGAGTACCTTAGGTAACAAGGACTTTATCTATATTTTTGTACATATTATTGCAAGCTGGATCTTTCTTCTTGGTACGTAATAGATAACAACTGAGTAGTAAAGGATTAAAGATGGCTAGAAGTAATTACCCTAATACTAATTACAACTAAAGTTACTGCAACTTGAATGCATATGAATGTCCCGTGCATCACTTAGAATTGCCCAGCAGTTTTATCATAACATTTACCAAATTATTTTATGAATTCATCAATAATAATAATAATAATAATAATAATAATAATAATATTCATCATCATCATCATCATGTAATACTTCCAGCTTGCCGGTAGGGCGGTGTTGAATGCCCTGTCGCCAGTGTTGTCTGTCCATGTAGGTCTCTCTCTCTCTCTCTCTGATCACTCTCCAGTCTCCTCCTCTGCTCTCTACATCCATCTTCAGTTGGTCCAGCCATCGTTTCTTTGGTTGTCCAACAGGTCTTCATCTGCTGACTGTTCTCTTTACATGTCTGAACCATTTAAGTCTTGCAGACCTTAATCTTTCTTCCAGAGGGTGCTCCACTCCCAAAGATGATCGGACATCCTCATTTCTCATATGATCTTGTCATGTTTTTGGCATGGCATTCCCAAGAAATTTCATTTCACAGGCCTACAGATTATTAAGGTTTCTAGTCCGCGTACAGAGTACTAAACTGTTCAGGAAGACGAATTCATTCATAGCACTCTATAATGCCTTTGTACGAACAAAATTGGAATATGCTAGTGTTGTATGGAATCCAAGGTTCGATAAATATATGAAGTTAATCGAAAGAATGCAAAAACGTTTTGTAAGACTCCTTCATCACCAAACACATGGCTTGTACCCATTTATGTTGCCATACAAAAATGTACTAACCAGTGTCAGAATGATCAGTCTTGAAAATCAGAGAAAAATAATGATGCCAAGTACCTGCATAAATTATTAAACAGTAAAATAGATAATATGCATTTACTGTCTCTATTGAATTTTTGCGTACCTCGCTGCATTCAAGAGAACGCAGCACGTTTAGGACTGAAAGAGCTCTGACAACAGCCCACAACCATTCACCACTCTATAGGTTATGTAACAACTATAATGAAGCTGTTAGCATAGACAATAACTTGGACTGCGACATGTCAATATCCAAATTCATAACACGTTTTTCAGCTACACTGCCATGGCGCTAAGCATTAAAATCACATTGAAAGCTGTCAAAAAGTTATAGGTACTGAATAATATAATTATTAAGAAGTTTATGTTTATTTATTAAGATCTAAGACTAGTATCGGTGTAAGAATAATTTAGTTATTAAGTTTATTTTTAGTTATTAAAATCTAAGACTTGTATCAATGTAATTTAATTCATAATTTAGTAATTAAGAATTGCACTTTTAGTTATTGAGATCTGACATTTGTGTCAATGTAATTTAATAAGTACTTTAAAATTTAGGTTTACTGTAATTGGGGCTTACTACCCCGTTGTGAACCAGCTATTAAATAAATAAATTAATAAATAAATAAATGAATGAATGAATAAATAAATAATTGCAGTTTTCTAGGCTAAAACGTATGGGAATAAGATATGACTTCTACAAGGATATCTTGGTTTGTAGGGGTATCTTCTTGTCCCAGATCAGGAGACTTATGAGGTTATAGTATTTTGATCCATTGGCTACTCAGTTAAGTACTTCTTGCCCTTCCCCACCCTTGTTTGAGACCATGTTCCCAAGGTACTTGAATTCTTGTACTGTTGTATTGTCCATCGAGTTGTATTTGGCAACCAGTACTATCTGTACTTATTTTCATGGCAATGGTTTTAGTTTTCCTCACTTTCATCTTAAAACCATTGAACTTGGCTACCCATTTGTGGAGCCGGTCTTGCACCTCCTCTTCTATCTCCCCCCCACATAGCAACATCATCAGCAAACACAGAGGCATTTAACTCTCCATTTAGTTCTTTCTTCAAGTTCTTCATTAGAGCATCCATGACTGCCACAAACAGCAGAGGTGAAATAATGCTCCCCTGTTGTACTCCCCAACTTGTCTCAAACCATTCTGAATGGCCATCACCAATTCTGATGCAACTGTAGCACTTTTGTATAACATTTTGATGATGCCAATAAGGCATTCTGGTAGGCTAGTTTTTCTAGGCTTCTCCAGAGGATATCTTTTGGAATGCTGTTATAAGCCTTTTTCAAATCCAAGGCGATCACAAGTAGGTCTTTTCCTTTTTGCCAGTACTTCTCCATGAACATCAGCGATGTAAAGATTGGGTTTACAATGTTCCTGTGAGATCTAAACCCATGTTCTTTCTTAAGACATGTCCTAATAAGGTTCAGAGTCTAGCTTTGATAATTTTTGCCATAATCTTTAAACCATGGGAAGAAAGTGTAATACCTACACTTTCGACAGCTTCTTTTCTTAAATATTGGAATGATCACTGCCTTGGACCAATCTTCAGGCATCTAATTCTCATGCTGTACTACACTCAGAATTCGGCACATCCATTGGATGCTGGATGGTCCTGCTGCTTTGATCATATCAGCTGTTATTTCATCCATCCCAGCTGATTTACCACTCTTCATATTGTGTAGTTCTCTTTCTACCTCATTCCAGGTAAGTTCATTTTCTCCAGTTATTCCTGACTACTCACCAGATCTGATGTCTTGCACATCAGCAGTCTCTATAGCTGTAACATTTTCCCTGTCATATCTCCAACTTTTCACAATGCCCTATAGCATCTTCATATTACCTTCAGTTTTCCTCCAATTTCCGTGCAGATTCATCCAGCATCTTTCCTGTTCCTCACAAACAATTCTTTTGACTTGTAATTTTCTTCTCTGTACTCGTGTTCAAGATTCTTTATTGTGTCTTCAGTTACTGAGTTACTTCCGAGTTTTGCTGTATCCCTGTCTCTCCTGGCTGCATTTCTCTTCTGTATTGCCTCCTTTAATCAGTTGTTCCACCATGAAGTTCTCTTTACATTGACTCTGGTATGTGCTACCACATAGTTCCACAGCTTTGCTTACTAAAGTGTTCTTGATTGATTGATTGATTGATTGATTGATTGATTGATTGATTGATTGTTTGATGTTTGTTGTTTAAAGGGGCCTAACATTGATGTCATCGGCCCCTAATGGTATGAAATGAGACTAAATGAAATGACAACTTAAAAGTTCAAAATCCTCTACTGACCAGAATTCAAAGCGTGAGGACGAAGAATGGATGGATGGACGGATATGAATTTAAAACGATCAGTGGATCCGACCTATAGTGCCTCACATGTACAGAAGCTGGCACAAAACAATAGTATTAGTGACCAAGGGACAGCTTCTATAGCACGATGCTGAGTGTGTAGGTTTGCTGTATATTCGAAAATTGAAGGTATTATGTCCGCGTGTAACTGTTAAATCCAAAAAGTTTAAGGAATTCTTGACCTCGTCCTCTACACATTCTCTCTTAACTATTATGAATTCATCCCTACACCACAAGTCCCAAAAACAAGCCTTTTCCTATAATTTAATTTATAGAGCTTTTAAAATTCCTCTTTCTCGCAACAATTTAAAAATTGAACTGAAATACATAAGGAATCTTGCTCAACTCAACGGGTTTAAAATTGATATGGTTAACCATTTAATTAATAAAATCAAAATTAAATTGTCCACTAATCTCATCCCGGACAAACCTAAAAAAATAGTTTCGCCACATTTATATATAATGACCCAGCTGTCCATCAGATCGCAAATACTTTAAAAGAAGCACAATATTAATATAGTCTGCAGAACAGTTAACACCAATCAAGAAATATTTTTAAACCACAACAAGGTCAATTACAATAGCAATCATTATTCGAGGTCTGGCGTATATGAACTAACATGTACACAATGTGATTTTTCTTATATAGGTCAAACTGGACGGAGCTTTCACACGAGATATTTGGAACATTATAACGCTCAAAAACACAACAAGTACTCAGCGATGAGCCAACATATGAGAGAAACGGGGGCCTTCACTTTACATCCATAGAGAAAGATCTTACCATCATTAGAAGCATAGGTAAAGGGAAATAAATGAACGAACTGGAAAATCTACACATCTTTTTGGACCAGACCTATAATAAAAATCAAAATCTTAATGATGTCAACGAAATTAAAAATCCTTTGTACGAATTGTGTTGTTGTTGTTTGAGTCATCAGTCCATAGACTGGTTTGATGCAGCTCTCCATGCCACCCTATCATGTGCTAATCTTTTCATATCTACGTAACTATTGCATCCTACATCTGCTCTAATCTGCCTGTCATATTCATACCTTGGTCTACCCCTACCGTTCTTACCACCTACACTTCCTTCAAAAACCAACTGAACAAGCCCTGGGTATCTTAAGATGTGTCCTATCATTCTATCTCTTCTTCTCGTCAAATTTAGCCAAATCGATCTCCTCTCACCAATTCGATTCAGTATCTCTTCATTCGTGATTTGATTTATCCATCTCACCTTCAGCATTCTTCTGTAACACCACATTTCAAAAGCTTCTGTTCTCTTTCTTTCTGAGCTAGTTATCGTCCATGTTTCACTTCCATACAATGCCACGCTCCACACGAAAGTCTTCAAAAACATCTTTCTAATTCCTTTATCAATGTTTGAAGTGAGCAAATTTCTTTTCTTAAGAAAGCTCTTCCTTGCTAGTGCTAGTCTGCATTTTATGTCCTCCTTACTTCTGCCATCGTTACTTATTTTACTACCCAAGTAACAATATTCATCTACTTCCTTTAAGACTTCGTTTCCTAATCTAATATTTCCTACATCACCTGCCTTCGTTCGACTGCACTTCATTACTTTTGTTTTGGACTTATTTATTTTCATCTTGTACTCCTTACCCAAGACTTCATCCATACCATTCAGCAACTTCTCGAGATCTTCTGCAGTCTCAGATAAAATAACAATATCATCGGCAAATCTCAAGGTTTTGATTTCCTCTCCTTGGACTGTGATTCCCTTTCCAAATTTCTCTTTGATTTCCTTTACTGCCTGTTCTATGTAAACATTGAAAAGGAGAGGGGACAAACTGCAGCCTTGCCTCACTCCTTTCTGGATTGCTGCTTCTTTTTCAAAGCCCTCGATTCTTATCACTGCAGACTGATTTTTATACAGGTTGTAGATAATTCTTCGTTCTCGGTATCTGATCCCTATCATCTTCAGAATCATAAATAGCTTGGTCCAATCAACATTATCGAATGCCTTTTCTAGATCTACAAATGCCATGTACGTGGGCTTGTCCTTCTTGATTCGATCCTCTAAGATCAGACGTAAAGTCAGTATTGCTTCACGTGTTCCTACATTTCTTCTGAAGCCAAATTGATCTTCTCCCAACTCAGCTTCAACTTGTTTTTCCATTCTTCTGTAAATAATACGTGTTAAAATTTTGCAGGCATGAGATACTAAACTAATGGTGCGGTAGTTTTCACACCTGTCAGCACTGGCTTTCTTGGGAATAGGTATAACAGCATTCTTCCGAAAATCGGATGGGACTTCTCCTGTCTCATACATCTTGCAGACTAAATGAAATAACCTTGCCATGCTGGTTTCTCCTAAGGCAGTCAGTAATTCAGAGGGAATGTCATCAATTCCAGGTGCCTTGTTCCTGTTGAGGTCACTCACAGCTCTGTCAAACTCTGACCTCAAAATTGGGTCTCCCATTTCATCAGCATCAACAGCCTCTTCATGTTCCAAAACGAAATTATCTACATCGTTACCTTGATACAACTGTTGGATATGCTCCTGCCATCTTTCTGCTTTGTCTTCTTTCCCTAGAAGTGGCTTTCCATCTGAGCTTTTAATATTCATGCACCTAGATTTCCTTTCTCCAAAGGTTTCCTTGATTTTCCTCTATGCAGCATCTACCTTTCCCAGGATCATACAGCCTTCGACATTCTTGCACTTCTCCTTCAGCCATTCTTCCTTAGCTACCTTGCACTTTCTATCTACTTGATTCTTTAATCGCCTGTATTCTTTTCTGCCCTCTTAATTTCTAGCATTCTTGTATTTTCGTCGTTCATCAATCAGGTCTAGTATCTCCTGAGTCATCCACTGATTCTTAGTTGATCTTTTCTTCCTTCCTAACATTTCTTCAGCAGCCCTACTGACTTCATTTTTCATGACTCTCCACTCTTCCTCTATTGTGTTTCCTTCAGCCTTTTCATTTAGACCTTGTGCAACATGTTCCTTGAAACAATCCCTCACACTCTTTTCTTTCAACTTGTCTAGATCCCATCTTTTTGCATTCTTTCCTTTCTTCAATTTCTTCAACTTCAGATGGCATTTCATGACCAACAAGTTGTGGTCAGAGTCCACGTCTGCTCCTGGGAAAGTTTTGCAATCCAACACCTGGTTTCTGAATCTCTGCCTAATCATAATGAAGTCTATTTGATACCTTCCAGTGTCTCCAGGTCTCGTCCACGTATACAGCCGTCGTTTGTGGTGTTTGAACCAAGTATTGGCAAGGACTAAATTATGATCAATGCAGAATTCAACCAGCTGACTTCCTCTTTCGTTCCTTTGTCCCAATCCAAATTCTCCTACTGTACTACCTTCTCTTCCTTGGCCTACCACTGCATTCCAGTCTCCCATCACAATTAGATTCTCATCACCTTTTACATATTGTATTAAATCTTCTATCTCCTCATATATTCTTTCAATTTCTTCATCATCCGCTGAACTAGTAGGCATATAGACCTGAACTATTGTGGTGGGCATTGGTTTGGTGTCTATCTTGACGACAATAATTCTTTCACTATGCTGGTCGTAGTAGCTTACCCGCTGCCCTATTTTCTTATTCATTATTACACCAACTCCTGCATTTCCCCTGTTTGATTTCGTGTTGATAATTCGGTAGTCGCCTGACCAAAAATTCTGTTCTTCCTGCCAACGTACTTCACTTATACCAACTACATCTAACTTTAGCCTATCCATCTCCCTTTTCAGATTCTCTAACCTACCACAACGATTCAAACTTCTAACATTCCATGCTCCGACTCGCAGAATGTCAGTATCCATCTTCCTGATGATCGCCCCCTCTCGTGTAGTCCCCACCCGGAGATCCGAATGGGGGACTAGTTTACCTCCGGAATATTTTACCCGGGAGGAAGCCATCATCAGTACATCATTCATACAGAGAGAGGTGTATGTCCTCTCGGGAGGTAGTTACGGCTGTAGTTTCCCGTTGCTTTCAGCCGTGTAGCAGTATCAACACAGCTAAGCCATGTTGAGTATTATTACAAGGCCGTATCAGTCAATCATCTAGACTGCCGCCCTTGCAACTACCGAAAGGCTGCTACCCCCCTTTCGATGAACACACCTAGATTAATTAATATTGTGAATTCAAATCGAATCATCCCTCAATTATTTAAATCTCCACACTCAAATGCTTCATCTCCACCATGCCAGATGTTAAGCCTGCCCATATTGCGCCTAGAAACTTCCCTCCAGCAATAGCACATACGCCCATAAACCAGCCTACCCCCAATATCCCTCCATGCCCCGCCCCTCCATTACCGCACCAATACAACACCAGGAGTAGAAATGTTAATAAGACAGGCACTGCCGGAACAGACAGATCCACCTAGTATGAATTGGACAAGTAAGTCATTTTACAGTTATGAGGTGTTAGTTTAATACATTTTGTCACAACACGTGCTCTAATTTGTTAATTAAAATTTCTTTTTTACTTCATTACAGATAATCTTAAGATCCCTCCCAAAGACCAAGCAACACATCAACGGGAATGATATTCATACAAGACTGTATCAAGTGTCTAGGATGTTCCTTCTCAAGTAAGCAGCAGCCCAAAACTAAGGAAGAGCCTAATATTGTACTCTTCACAATTCTTTGTCGTTACATAAGACCCGAAGTCAAGACGCTTGGAGTTTCATTCACAACAACGTTCTTGATCAGTCTATATATAACATTTGGTTTTAAATCTCCACTAATGTTTTACAACACATTTCAACATTAGTTACATCAAGAACATGAAAATGAAATATATGGGTCAAATAAGCCCCAGTATCAATATCCTCTTTTCTCAAGACTTATGATAGAGGAAGAAGATCCATTTTAGTTTTGAACATATTTTAAAGTTAAATAGAATAGGATGGAGAAGTTTTAACTGTGTAAAAAAACACCGTTAATTTAAATTTATATTTTCATTCACAACAATCTTGACCAGCCTACAATTAACAATCTGTTCTAAATCTTCACTTGCGCGCGGCTGTTAGCTTGCATCCGGGAGATAGTAGGTTCGAATCCCACTATCGGCAGCTCTGAAAATAGTTTTCTGTGGTTTCCCATTTTCACACCAGGCAAATGCTGGGGCTGTACCTTAATTAAGGCCACGGCCGCTTCCTTCCAACTCCTAGGCCTTTCCTATCCCATCGTCGCTGTAAGACCTTTCTGTGTCGGTGCGCGTAAAGCCCATAGCAAAAAAAAAAAAAAAAATCTTCACTTGTGGTTGACAACCCATTCTGACATTAGTTACAGTACGTCAAGAACATGAAATGATATAGGTGGGTCAAATGAACCCCGGTATGTAATATCCTCTTTACCCAAGACTAATGATAGAGGAAGAAGATCCGTTTTAGTTTTGGACATATTTTTAAGTTGGATAGAACAGGACCGACAAGTTTTAATTGTGTTAAAACACCATTAATTTATGTTACCCACAGTTATGTTTTGTTCACATTTTAAAAATATTATCCTGGCATGTTAGTCTTAAGAGATTATTAACGTTCGTATATTACACTATATATGGTTAAAAAGGTCCCAAACCTTGACCTAAAGGTTGTCTACAGGCTGAAGATCCCAAATAATGGGGGAAACATGTACCTGACCAGATAAATCTACATAAATTCATGTAGATTCAAACCATATTAAATATGGAAAGTTTTGAATGGGTGGTTTTATTAAATTATCCTTGAGATTCTATACCAAAACCGCATAAGACAAAAATTATCAGAAATTGTAGTCTCTAACTTTTGTTATATGTAGTATTTATCGATAGAAACTTTGACATAGATACTTCGGAATAAAATTTTAGACATTTCCCTAAACTATCATTTCACCCGGTGTGAATAAAATGTATAGCCTAAACTGTAGTGTCTGATTCCCCAAATTCACACGTGTGTGCGCCACACACACACACACACAAACACACACACACAAAAAACAGAAAATTAAAAATTGCATTTCCTTCTTACTATGGACACCATCAATACAGAAATACCATCATTTTTAAATTCTGAGCAGTGTATTATTATGTAAGTTATGTAGACATGTAAATTGTCAGCGTTATATTTACAACATTTTTGTTACCAGTAACTTTTTTTAGTTGCATAATTTTAATCGTGGGTTGATTTTAGTCATTTGTGAGCTTTTTTGTTTCATAGTTTAATTAGATACTTTAGGATTCTATTCCAAGAATTTATTAAGTTGTTTATCTGGTAGAGATAAACTTTAGATAGCGTGATTTAGTATTAATAATCCTGTGTGTTCAACTTTTCAGCTTTTTCTACGAGTTATCTTGGGTCCGTTGTCTGTTGATAGCTAATTTTTCTTAAATAGTTTTATATTTTTCCTAATTCACTTTGTCACAAACTTTGGATAATCTTTATAATGGTCCTTGATGCTGTTCTAGACAGATAGGGCATCTGCCACCTGGGCTACTGCCCTAAATGCAGATTGGTGGTGATTTGATTGATTGATTGATTGATTGATTGATTGACTGACTGACTGACTGGAGTAAAATTGGTATATTTTTGTTGTAGGTGGATGAAACAACTAGCAGAGTCAGGTTACGTGTTATAGCAGGACATCAATTAGCCAAAAAGGATATATTTGGTGCAAGGTAATGTAAAACATGTAATTTTTGGTTTACTTGGATTAACATTTCAGTGGATGAAATGAACAAGACCCTTCATTCATTTTCAGATTGTGTAGTACTTTTATTTGCTAAGTTCAGCTCATTTTGAGGGTTTATTTAGGTAGAGTTTTGTCCGATACATTCTATTTGTGCAACTGATTATGTGCAGCCTAATATAACCATTTATTTGTTATTTACTTGAGTCCAAAACAATAATGTACAATGCTGTAAAGGATTCTTACAATAATAAATTAAAAATAAATAAAATGTCTCATATAAGATGATCTTCGCCCAGAAATGGGCCACTTTCATAGCAGTGTCACAGCCTACCATTAACTCTTGCATTGTGGAAGAGTATGAGCACAGTTCACAGGTATGCAGGTGTAACATTATCTGTTTCCCCCCATACTGGCAGGGATCTGAACCCTGTAAGTATCCCTATTTATGTAAATTCACTCTACATCTCCCTACACTACTCTGAAATCTGTTAAGTGATTGCCAGATTTCTCATTTGGTGTAATGACCTGCCGTGAGTAGGTCACGCCAGATTGTGGGTCTACATGTAGATACAAGTGGACGTAGGAGTTATTAACATAAAATTAATGCAGGGAATTAAGAAGTTGTTTAATTGTTCTGAAACTATGTACAGTAATAACAAATGTTGAATTTATTGTTACAGAACAAGGTTAACATAATAATCACTTTAACGACCCATGGGAGCGCTACAAAATAGATTATCTAGATAAGTGAATAACATCCCTCTACACATTTTAGCACTGTCTACATTCTCCTAGGATTATGAGCACACAATAGTTGGATGTTCGAGATATTTATTTATTCCACCTTATTGATACTATATATTTATTGCCTTAAGCAATTTCTTCAGTTAGTAGTACAAGTTTTATTTTTATACAAACATAATTAGCTACAAGTGTCCCTGCTTAGGTGAAAACAATACAAATGTACTAAGACATAGCTTTTCTAAAATTATCTAAAAAAACATGCATACAAACTTAAAAACTATTGTTTATTAAGGTAATGAGCTAAAGAGGAGGGGCAGGCAGAGGTTGACGGCCTGACTAAAAGGATGTCTAAAGGCACATCATATGAATATTTGATAGTCTGTGTGAATGAATCCCAAATGTAGTGGTTGAAAGATTTATTATGATTATGATTATGATTCCTGGAATGTCCTTCTTTGAACCTGTTTCTGCCTTTGAAGTACCTATACATACTCTTCCACTTTTCACTAAAATTTGTATGACCGCCAATTATGCTTGCCATCATTTTATCCTTAGCTGCCTTCTTTGCTAGATTCAATTTCCTAGTAAGTTCCTTCAATTTCTCCTTACTTCCATAACCATTTCTATTTCGTTCCAACCTGCACCCTCCTTCTTAGTCTCTTTACTTCTCTGTTATAATATAGTGGATCCTTACCATTCCTTACCACCTTCAAAGGAACATGCTAAATGCCCTAGAATTTCATAAGTCTTTTCCTTGTAAGTGAAGAGAATCGCTCAATCAATGGATAGAGTTCCTCCAAGCTTTTTTGTATCCAAGTGCCATCTTCAAACTTGGGTCTGAATATTTCCTCAGTATCTGTTGTTCAATTTTCTCAATATCTCTAATGTTGATGTTTAATGATGATGTTTCAGTTGCGTAGAGTGCCTCTGGGAGAACAACAGTGTTGTAGTTTTGGAGTTTGGCTTTGGTGGAAAGTGATTTCTTGTTGTAAACGTTCCAGGTGATTGTATAGGCTTCATGTAATTTTTCAGTGCAGTTTTTGTTGGCTTCTCTTTCGTTGCCAGTGCTCCCAGTAACTTCACCTAATTACTTTTACTGTTTTACTTGTGTGATGCTGCCATATTGGGTCATGAGTGGCACCAAGTTTGAGTTCTTGGAGTCCATATACTGTGTTTTCTCGTAAGAAATGTGGAGGCCAGTTTTGACTGCAATCTCATGAAGCTTCTTGATGTCATGCTGGCTTCCTCAGGAGTTCGGGTAATTATTACTAGATCGTCAGCAAAAGCAAGGCATTTTATGTTCTGTTTAGCTGTTGTTCCCATATGGATTCCATATACTTCTGTCTCCCACCCAAGCTTTAATGACCTTGTCTAGTACTAGGTTGAACAGGAGTGGGGACAGCCCATCAACTTGTCTAACACCTGTTCTAATTTCAAAAGGTTCAGATATTTCACCCATGAATTGCACTTAAGAGGTTGTTTGTCAATGTTTGTTGACTTAACATGGTTGTTTTGTTGTCAACTCCATATTCGCGGAGTGCATTAAACAGGGTGTCACGAACAACAGAGTCGTATTTTTAAAAAAAATCTCCGAAAATGAATACTGTACAGTTTGACTGGCAATGTTGGAGAATCATCTTCAGGTTCCAGATCTGTTCCATGCATGATCGTTGTAGTCGGAAGCTCGCCTGGTATTCACCGATCTTGTGTTCTGTCTGGTGTTCCAATCTAGTAAGGAGGGTACGTGGAAGTACTTTGTATGCAATTGGTGGAAGTGAGATGCCTCGGTAGTTATTTGGATCCATCTTGTTGCCCTTTTTGTGCAGTGGGTGGATCAAGGCAGTTTTCCAGTCTGCAGATATGACTCCATTCTTCCATATATTTGCAATGATGGCTTGTAGTCAGTCAATCAGGAGTTCACCTCCAATCTTGAGTATCTCGGCGATTACACCGTCTTCTCCTGGTGCTTTATTGTTTTTTAGATTTAATATGATACTTCGTACCTCATCATGTGTAGGTGGAACTGAATTTGGGTTTGGTACAGGTATGTGGAATTACAGTTTCTCCATTGTGTAACTTCTCAAAGTGCTGCTTCAGGATTTAACAGTTGGCCTTTGTGTTGGTCTCCAGTGTCCCATCAGGGTGACGAAAACAAAGAGTGGGTGGCTTGTAGTTGCTCAGTTCTTCCCTATTCTGTAGAAATTCCGTGTGTTGGTTCATTTGAAGTCGTCATCAATTTCTTCTAATCTTTTGAGGTGGTATATGCGTTTTAATTCGTCTGAGTATTTCGGACGTTCGCTTCTGGAAAATATCTTCCAATTCTCTGGCGTTTGATGGCTTTGCCAATTCTTCCAGTCTTGAATACGTGTTTCCAGAGCTTTGTCACAGTCAGAGATCCACCACCTGTGTTTCCGTTTCCGTGGGCATTGGCCGAGTTTTCTTGACGATACTTGGATGGTCTCAAGAAGTGTGTCCCATGTTTGTAGTTTGTAATGATTGTGCAAACTCTTGTGCATGTTTTTTCAGATATTCCGGGTCACTCTGGGGGATTTTAGGTTTTTGATAATTTTTTCAATTGGGTCTGAATTGAATTTTGATTTGTGAGAGATGATGGTCGGACTCCACATAACCCTTGTGTACTCTCACGTTCTTAATTTCCGGGGAAAGTTTTTTCGAGCAATTGCTACAGGGTCAATCTGATATTCACCAATGTGATTGATTGGTGATTTCCATGTAGTCATTTTTCTTGGTGGTTGCTTAAAATGTGTGGACATAAACTGGAGATTGGCCATTCCACATACATTGATTAAACGATGGCCATTGGCGTTAGTCTTTCTTTGTGCTGAGAAATCTCCGATGATATGCCTGTGTTCTCGCTCTCTATCAGTTTGTGTGACATTAAAATCTCCAAGGAGAATCTTGAGATGATGCTGAGGGATCTTCGTAAGTTCTCGTTCCAGATGTGACCAGAATTTCTCAACTTTGTTTTTATCAGGTTCATTGTTGACCGGAGCGTGTGCGTTCACTATTGTGTAGGCCTTGTTGGTGCATTTAAATGTGAGTACGAAGAGGCGTTCCGAGGGTGATGTGAAATCTATCACAGGGTTTTGAATACTGTTATGTACTAGGAATCCAGTTCCCAACATATGTAGGTTGCTCTTTGGTACTTTAATTGCAGGTTTTCCCTTGTATATGCAATATCCACAGGAGTCGAAAAGATCAGAATAGTGAAATCGCGTTTCTTGTTCTGCAAGTATGAGGATGTAGATGTTGATTCCTATAGGGAACTTGCCATATTTGTCCCGAATAAGTAAATTTAAGTATGAGGATTCTGAATCTGTCACAGGTATCCGTCAGTGTCTTGAGTTTCCTGTTTTGGTTAGTGTCTGTACGTTAAGTGTACCAGTGAACTGTGTCTTCTTGGGTTTGAGGAGTTTTGGGAAGCTCAGACTCTTCCCAGTATGATGTCCTGGTCACCCAGAATCCGAGTGACTAGGTTTACCTTCGCTGTTGTCAGTTCAGGACTGAAGTAGTCGCTCTGTTGCTTGTTTCCATCATGCTATGTTTGTGGTTGGATTTTAGTGGAAGGTATTGAGCCTGAGATGAACGAGTCATTGAGTACGGATTCACTCTCATCGTGCGGGTTGTTAGTCCATACAGACAGCTGATGTTTTGCTAACGTGTTGCCTGAATATGTTTTCTGGCTGTGCCTGTTTTAGGTTCGGGAAAGGTATTTTATTTCCCTCACACCCCCCAGACAAGTCTGGTGAGCCTCCCTATCCGTCACCTGGGACGCGTCCGATAGGGGAACAGGTAAACACCACGGGATTGTTATTATGATTATTATGATTATTATTATCATTATTATTACTATCATTATTATTATTATTATTATTATTATTATTATTATTATTATTATTATTGTTGTTGTTGTTGTTGTTGTTGTTGTTGTTCTTCTTCTTCTTCTTATTATTCATCATCATCATCATTTCCCTTTATCCAGCTGTAGCCGGGTAGGGGTAAATATGGTTCCTCTCCACTTTCTTCGGTCTTTCCACCACTCCTCCTCCAACACTGTGTCCCAGTCCAGGTTTCTTTCTATAATGCTGCGTTGGATGGTATCCTTCCATCTCAATTGTGGTCGTCCACGGCCTCTCCTTCCTTGGATTTGCATTTCCATCACCTTTTTTGGCATTCTTTCGTCGCTCATTCGCTTTATGTGCCCAAACCATCTTAGTCGGCTCTTCTCTATTCTATCATTCATTTTTTCCACTCCAATTTCTTCCTGGATTTTCTCATTCCTTTTTTTGTCTCTACTCTTCTGTATCATACTCCTCAAGAATTTCATTTCGGCTGCCTGTATTCGACTCTCATCCTTCTTTGTAATTGTCCAAGTTTCTGCTCCGTAAGTTGTTATGGGTACGTAATACATCTTGTACATAGCATCCTTTGCTTCCATTGGCACATCTTTGTCCCATAACATATTTCTTACACTATGATAGAGGTGTTGGCCTTCTGACCCCAACTTGGCAGGTTCGATCCTGCCTCAGTCCGGTGGTATTTGAAGGTACTTAAATACGTCAGCCTCATGACAGTAGATTTCTGGCACGTAAAACAACTCCTGTGGGACAAAATCCTGACACTTCAGTGTCTCTGAAAACTGGCAGAATGTAGTTACTGGGGCATGAAACCAATATTATTATTATTATTATTATTATTATTATTATTATTATTATTATTATTATTATTATTATTATTATTATTATTATTATTATTATTATGTATTATTTGTGTGCCTACTTCTTCTTTGTATGTTAAATAGTACTTCTGAAGGTTGTGCAATACTTTACATTCTTCATAAGCTCCTACCCTCCCCTCCATCACAATACATGCTTACTTTAAAATCTTTTCAGAGATTTTTCGAAGGAACTCATCCTTGCAATGATTTAAAAAAAAAAGCATTTGTATAGCTGACTTTGACGTGAAAGGCACATTTTCCCCTTCCTTTTAAAAATATCTCCCTGCAAACAGTATGGAAAAACTTGTTTTTGTTAACTCTCGCTTAGGAAATTGGCAGTTGGATACGTTCGACATTGACTTACTGAGACCCAGCAATAGTTGAGTATTGCAGTTTTTCTCATTTTTGGTAGTTATTTTGTAATAAAAGAAAATTAACATTCATATTTATATTCATATTCATATTTATCTTTCAACTAAGTGTATCTAAATACAGTAAAACAAATGACCAATGAGCAGTTTGTACCATCTGTTACACGTGAGTCATCCATCAGGGGTGTTTAGTAAATCCCTGTTAACTCTGTTAATGAGGAGAAATACTTGTGATGAAGCTAAGCAAGAAAATTAATTCATACATTCATCTTCATTAAAAGACTGTTATACCTTTCAGCATTTAGTCTGCAAGCTCTGAGGTTTGTCTAAAACATTCTGAGCTTGGTAAACTTTTTTGTAATAGGATGCTACCCTATCTACATGTAGTTCAGCCGTTGCCCATACCTCACGAACTAGGATGCGACTGAAGTAACCCATTCTATGATCCATGGAAGATAATGATGAATTATAGATATAATGAATAATAACCTGATCCTTAAAAATACTTTGCATAGTGTAAATGAACTTGAGAGCCTTTGTCATTTTCAGTGTTGCCAACTTAGCGGATTTTCCGCTAAATTTTGTGGAATTAGAAGACTGTCAGCGGAGAAATATATATCATTTAGTGGACAGTGGATTTTTTGGCGGAATTCTAGATTTATTATAGTGGAATTTAGGGTTTTATCCATTTTACGTTTATTCAAAATTTGTACTCCAGTCTGTCTCCAAGCTATTCTGTATTTCTTATCATGAGCTAGCAGTCACTTGGGGAAAACATGTTATTTGGATTTGATGTTAAGAGATCATGGTATCATAAATTAATAATGCGTGGGGAAAGGGTACTTCTCTTAGTTGACGAATGACGACAGATAATGAAACTGTGAGAGAGTAGCATTTATATTTATGATATGAAGGAAGACCGTTTAATGAACTGGCCTGTTCTGTGTGTGGCCCTTGAGGTAGGAGATTCACCTAGTTTGCACCCGGCACAAAAACGCGTACAAGTTTTAGCTCGCAGGCAGAGGGTTAATTCCAGATCAGGTGAGTGCAGATATTTATTACTATTCTTATTATTGCTCATTTTTATTGCTCATTATTTGAGATCAGATTTCTTGGCGGAATTTTAGCGGATTTTTAGTAGTATTTAGCGGATCTTGAAAATATAAGTTGGCAACACTGGTCATTTTGCCATTTTCCAAAGCCCATGTAATATCTTATTTCTTTGTTAAGATGTGTTCCTCTAAAATGTCCATTAGTAAATTGAGCCTGAAAGATTGAAAGCATTGATTAATATATCATCATTTAGCCCAGTGGTATGTAAAATTTGTATGTGAATGATTCAGAGTTTAATTGTATTGTCTTTTGTTTTGCAGTGATCCATATGTAAGAATTGATTTAAATACAATTAATGGAGATGAGACTATCGACTCTGTTCTTACAAAGACCAAGAAAAAGGTGAGTTAAGTTGGAATTGTATACTGTACTCGAAAGTGTTGTAAATATGATTCTGTATTAATGTACGTGTATGGGGAGGTCTGTATGAAGAGGAAAGCTGATGTATGACTTGTAGGCTATTTATGTAGGTCAGTAGCTCCTAAACTGGGGAGGGGCAGGGGGTTGGGTGTCTGTGTGTGTGGACAAATTCCTCAGTAAAAGAAAGAAACATTTGACTTGATAAATGGCTAAATTAATTTAACATATTGCGTTGGAACTTGAGTGAGAGACAGGATTCTCAACACTATGTATAAAATACCTAGTTTTGTCTGTCATTCACAGCGATATTGAGAAAACGGGAAGGTTTCAACAGCTGAAATTGATACCGGTTATAGATTATGTGTTCTTTAAAAAAAAAAAAACCCAATGAACCTCTCACGATCACGTCAAGTGTACAGTATATGGTCTGATACCGTTGTTAGCCGGCTCTAGTCCCGTTAGTTTAAAAAAATTGCCGTTAGAATGTTGGCTGGCAGAGTAGGAGAGGTGGTAGTATACAATTTCTAATCACTAGATTGCGTGCCAAAAGCCTGCATTAAATTCCAAACCTTTTCACAGTGCTCATATGAAGTGAGGGCATATGACTCTCTTATGTCTTCTTTTCCATGACTAAATGGTTAGCATGCTGGCCTTTGGTCACAGGGGTCCCGGGTTCAATTCCCGGCAGGGTCGGGAATTTTAACCATCATTGATTAATTTCGCTGGCACTGGGGCTGGGTGAATGTGTCATCCTCATCATTTCATCTTCATCACGACGTGCAGGTTGCCTACGGGAGTCAAATCAAAAGCTGAGCCGAACATGTCCTCGGACACTCCTGACACTAAAATTCATATGCGATTTCATTTCATGTCGTCTTTAGAATAAAAATACAATGAACCTCTCACAATTACGATTTTTGTATGTTTTTAAAGTAAAATACATTTCTATCAGCAAGGTTATGTGGGTTATAAGAACAGTATTATGAAGGTGGGAATAATAAATGTCATGATCTGACAGAAAAAGCAGAAGAGTTGGTTGATTGATTTTATGGAGAGGAAGAACGTTGCAACAATGGGATTGAGTGAGGTCAAGTGGAGGGGAAAGGGAGTGAACGGGATGAGTAGGGGTTACACCCTATACTGGAGTGCAGGAGGTGAAGCAAAGAATGGAGTAGGAGTGATTGTTAACAAAATCCTGGATGAAAATATGGATAGGGTAGACTACGTCAGTGAAGTAATCAGAGTACATCTAAGGACGGAAGGAGGAGTGAAAGATTACATCCAAGTTTATGCACCCCAAGCTGGTAACAGTGAGGAAAATGTAGAGAAATTCTTGGAGATACTCAAAGTAATCACCGATGTGGAAGTTACAGTCATGGGAGACCTCAATGCACAGGTTGGAAATGACAGAATTGGTAAAGAAGAAGTGATTGGTCTATTTGGATATGGAGAAAGAAGCAGTGAGGGAGATAAATTGATTGATTTTTGTGAGAGACATGGAATGATTGTGAGTAACACTTGGTTTAGAAAGAAGAATAGTAGAAAGATCACTAGATGTGGCTGGGCTGAAAAAAAGGACAAAAACATTTATTGCATTATTTTTTGGTTGAGATAATAAATTGTAAACAGTTAATGGACGTAACAGTACTAGTACCAAGTGCACCGTTTGATATCAAAAATAGAAAGTGCTGGGCCGAGTAGCTCAGATGATTGAGGCGCTGACTTTCTGACCCCAAGTTGGCAGGTTTAACCTTGGCTCAGTCCAGTGGTATTTGAAGGTACTCAAATAAGTCAGCGTTATGTTGGTAGATTTGCTGGCACTTAAAAGAACTCCTGCGGGACTAAATTCCAGCACCTTGCCATCTCCAAAAACTGTAAAAGTAGTTAGTGGGATGTAAAGCAAATATTATTATTATTATTATTATTATTATTATTATTATTATTATTATTATTATTATTATGAAGTGTAGAACACTATAAAATACTAGCTGATATACCCGTCCTTTGCTACAGGATTCTCGGAAAGACTCAAAGGGGTTTTCCTAACTGAAGTCAACATAGGTCATTACAAAAACGTCAGTAGGAATGTAGCGATTAAAAGCAATGTTATCATATAAAATATTTGATCAAATGAAAAACTGCACATTTTCTCACTTTAATAAACAGTACTACGGTGCCAATCTAATGGTCCGAATTCTAGAGCTGGTATGACCAGGCCGCAGACAGCCGTTAACACTCCTCTGCCATTATTCCATTAAATATGCACACTTCTCATTCCAAGCAGTGCCTCAGAGTAGGGATAGAATAGCTCAAATGCTATAATGAACCAGTGTGTTACGTAACAGTAGCATCGGAAAATTTATGAAACAGAGGAAGGGCATGCTAAAGAAGAAAGTTACCTAACTCCCCAGCTACTTCCCACCAGTATTTAGACAGACTTCTACACTCCGTACAATTGGGTGAGTTGGCCATGTAGTTAGGGGCGCGCAGCTGTGAGCTTGCATCCGGGAGAGAGTGGATTTGAACCCCACTGTCAGCAGCCCTGAAGATGATACTCTGTGGTTTCCCATTTTCACACCAGGCAAATGCTGGGGTTACCTTAATTAAGGCCAATGCCGCTTCCTTCACACTCATAGCCCTTTTCTATCCCATCGTTGCCATAAGATCTAACTGTGTCGATGCGTCTTAAGGCAAATTAAAAAAAAATACTCGGTACGCAGCAGTAATCCTATCTATCAGAGATGAGTGGCAACAGAAGACAAAGCACATCACAACAAACAATGGTCAATGTAATGTTATTGTTGATCAATTATATCATCTTTCTATATTGTAGGCCTTCACATGTAGTTTTCTTCCAACTCTGTGATATTAGGGCGTTTTATAAAAATTTTTGTAATGTAGACTGTAGTTCCTTATTCTCTGACTTTACATACCGATTTTCATTAAATTCTGTTTATCCATTTTCTTGTGACTCGGCGCTGAAAAGGACTTAGTAACAAAAATCCAAATTCATGAATATCTCTGATCATAGCCGGTATGGTAACAATGTATAAGACATAAATGTTTGGAAATATAATACTACTTTAGTTGTGTAGTATTTATCGATACGACCACTAATAACATAATTATTTGGGAATTAAATTTTAGGCCTACGTCTAAACTACCATTTCACTCAGCGTGAGTAAAATTATTTATGGCCTAGATTATAGCAACTTATTCCCCGACTTTGTATACCGATTTTTGTTAAGATACGACCACTAATACCCCCTGCGGGTTTGGGACGCACATGTAGAATACACCCGCGGTATCCCCTGCCCGTCTTAAGAGGTGACTAAAAGGGGCGATCTAGGTGCGGACATGGATCGTGGTTTGGTATAATGTGTTGGACCTCCTGTGGATGGGAGGGGCTGAATACATTCACAGGTAATCCCTGCCTGTCGTAGAAGGCAACTAAAAGGGTCATGTTGCCATGGTTCCCTCTTTATTTTTTATTGTTTTTTTGAGGGTTAGATAGATAGATAGATAAGAGATGGGTGAGCCCTGTTTTCGCAGAGCTCCACACGTAGGTCTATGAAGACCCTTTGTGCCCCTTGAACGGGTTTGCCTAGTCCAGACCTAGTGCTCCTATAAAGGATACCAGTGTCCGGATTTTGGCGTTCCTGATGTCCTCCAGGCTCACAAAATGTGAGCCCAGGTATCGATGTCTAGTGCCTGCAAAAGCCTCGCACTGACATAACACATGCGCGGAGGTCTCCTCCTCCTTACCGCATCTTCTACACATCGGATCGTGGGTGATTTTCATGATGTGTAGGTGTCTCTGTAAGGTATTGTGGCCTGTTAACAGTCCAACTACCATTCTCATTCTGGTCCTATTCAAATTCATTAGGACCTTTTTATAGCTTTGACTAGGCCCTTTGATAAGTTCACGTGCCTGTCTTGCTATGGTTAACCTCTTCCAAATATCTAGGTGAGACTGGTTTATCCATTGGGATATTGCCAGTCTCACACTTCGGAGTGACACTCCCAGGAAGGGCTCTGGTCCTATGAAGGAACCCATTGAGCCCTGTTTCGCTAGTTTGTCAGCTTCTTCATTTCCACTGATACCTGTGTGCCCAGGAACCCATAATAGGGTAACTGAGCTAAGCTCACACAGCTGATGTAACATCCTTTGGCATTCCCATACCAGTTTTGATGTTGTTTTAACTGCACATAGTGCTTTTAGGCTGCCTGGCTATCACTACAAATAGTGATGTGTCTTCTGTGTCCAGGCATTTTCCATATATTTAAAGCACAGGCTAGTATTGCGTATACTTCAGCCTGGAAAACAGTAGCATATTTACCCATAGGAAGGGAGAGCCTTGTCTTAGGCCCCCAGACCCCGGCGCCTGTGCCCGCCTCCGTCCGCGAGCCATCTGTGTACCATGTACAGCCCCCAGACTTAAGACGGGCCCCAGCGTCCGCGGCCCACTCCTCCCTTGTGGGTATCACCACTGTGAATTTATAATTCAAATTAAAGCTAGGCTTCATCAGATCCCCGATCATCATTGTCATAGGGCAAGTCTGGTGAAGCCTTGTAAGAATAGAGGCATGACCTCTATTCGGGTTTTTGAAGGACCATCCTCCGAGTGACCAAAGGCGATAGGCACTCATTCCCGCTATTACCTTAACATATAAATGTAAGGGGGGAAAACCTAGGATGGCCTCCATTGCACATAATGGTGTAGTATCCAGTGCCCCTGTTATTCCTAGACACGCAAGTCTTTGGACACTGTTTAACTTGGTGCTCACAGTTTTACTCTCTGAGCCTGGCCACCAGACTATAGATGCATAGGTGATCGTGGGCCGTACAATGGAGATATAGAGCCACTGGACCACCCTAGGTCTTAGGCCCCAAGTCTTCCCGACGGCCCTGCGACAGGCCCACATAATCTTGCGAGCCTTATCCACCTTATGATCTATATGTTTCTTCCAACTCAGTCTTGCCTCAAGGATTACCCCTAGGTACTTAACCGAGGTTGTCTTAACTAATTTTTTTCCGAATAGGAAAGGCTCTGACAGTCCGTCTAGCCTCCTCCTCCTGGTAAATACCACGAGCTCCGTCTTATCGGGATTAACCGACAAGTCTGTCTCGTGACACCATCTTTCCACCCTACGTAGAGAGCTCTGTACGAGTTCGGAAACCGTACTGGGGAAATTTCCTACCGCCATCAGGCTTATGTCGTCTGCATAGCCTTGGGCGTATATTCCTCCAACATTTAACCTGGTAAGTAGTTCATCCACTACCAGACACCATAATGTTGGTGATAATACTCCTCCCTGTGGACACCCCCTGTCTATATTAGCTCTCAACATTACAGCGTTGAGAGTAAACAGAACTTGACGGCCCTGCAGTGAGGCCATAATCCATTTTATGAGCATACTGCTCACTCCTCTTCTCTCTAGACTACGTTCTATGGAGCCCAAAGATGTATAGTTAAAGGCCCCTTCTATATCTAGGAATACAACCATAGCAAGTTGTTGCTGATCCAAGGCACTCTCCAGCCTAGAAACCAGCTGGTGTAGTGCCGTCTCAACCGACTTCCCTGGTTGATATGCATGTTGATGAGAATGCAGGGGAAAGTCTCTTAATACTTTCTCCCTGATATGTCTATCCACCAGTCTTTCCAAGGTCTTAAGTAGAAAAGACGTTAGACTAATGGGTCTATAATCCTTAGGTCTAGTATATGAAGACCTTCCGGGTTTAGGTATAAATACCACCTTCGCCTGACGCCACAAGGAGTACACGTACCCCATAGTGAGACAGGCTCTAAAGATTCTGACCAGGTATGGTATAAGGACCCCCCCCCGCCTCCTGAAGAAGCGCCGGGAAGATCCCATCCACACCTGGGCTTTTGTAAGGGGCAAAGGATTCTAATGCCCACTTAACCCTTCTTGGGGTAACAATCTCTGCGGCTTCCCTCCAGCCACTTTTATCGGGTCTGAAGGATCCGCTCGATTCTACCTCACTATTCGTGATTACCGAACCTGGAAAGTGGGCATCAAGCAGTAAGCTCAGGGTCTCCCCCTCTGTGGATGTGTATCCACCAGAAGGAGTCTCCAATGAGCCCAGCCTTGCCCTTCTATCCAAGGTTAAAATTTTATGAAGCCTTGCCGCTTCATGTTGACTTTCAATGGAGTCACAAAATTGTCTCCAAGATTTCCTAGAAGCCTTCTTGACTTCTGACTTGTACCTTCTTTGAGATTCTTTGTAAGAATCTAGGCTTTCTTGATCCTGAAGTTCCCTGTATTTATTCCAGAGCCTTCGTGTGTTTCTCCTCAGGTGTTCAAGATAACTGTTCCACTTGAAGCTTCCTGTTACTCTTTTTGCCTTAACAATAGGGCAGTTTAATTCATAAGAGGTAACCAGTGTCCGTGTGAGAAAACTCACACTGAGCTCCAGCTCCTCTTTGTTTTTAATTATATTTGAGGGTCCTCCCTCCAGTCCCCTCCTCACGTCCTCCCTAAAAGATATCCAATCGGTTCGTCTAGGGTTTCTGTAAGACGGGATCTCGATGGAGCCCTCTATATAAAACACAATGTGTCTATGATCTGACAAGGAAGGCTCCAGAGAGACCTTCCAGTCTTTAAATTCCTGCATGATTCCCATGGAACCCAGGGTAAGATCTATGATCCCTTCGCTCCTATTATTAATGAAGGTAGGGGTATCACCAATATTCATGATCTCAAGATCAGTTGTACATAGAAATTCTATGAGGTGCTCTCCCCTTCGGTTTGTATTTTTACTTCCCCAAATGCTATGATGAGCATTGGCATCACATCCTACTACGAGGTTTAATCCTTGTTTCCTACAGTATATCACCAGTCTCTTGAACTCCTCCGGCGGGGGTGGAGATTCAGAGTCTCCTGGGAAATATGCAGAACAGACAACCAAGTCTCTTGGCTGTCCGCCCTCTTCATATCTCATTAGGACTGCTACTAGGTCTCTAGTAATGAGACCCGGTATAGCCCAAGCGTTATGATCCTTAACTAGTATACATGCTCTAGGCTTCTCCTCTGCTATTCCACTGAATAGAGTGAAACCTGCACAATTTAGTCCCATGATATGTCCCTGTCTAAGCCAGGGTTCTTGTATCAGGGCGACCGAAAACCCGCCTTTCTGGATACTTCTATTAAGTACCCTAGAGGCCGCTATACAATGTTGTATATTTGCTTGTATGAAAGTAATCATTCTTTACTTTCATAGAATACTTTACCTTATGCGGTCTCCGGAACTTGCAGCTCCGTCTCCCGCGATGGATCCTGGGGTTTGGCTGGCCCCGGTTCCTGTCCGGGCTCCAGCTCTTCGCCCCTGCTGGTCTCGGTTTTATCTGTGGTGGGGTTGGTCCTCTGCTTGTCACGCTTGCCCTCCCCTAATGTGAAGGTAGCCACATGCACCCCGCAGAAGATCTTCTTCCCCACCACTTTCTCCACATCCCTGGAGTCCATGCTGACCACGAGGCGGACGCCTCTCTTCTCCTCCTTGCGGTCGTAGACCCTCCAGCTGGCGGGATTTAAGCCATGGTTCTGGCGTGCCATTCTTCCCAAAAGGACGTTATTGTCCTTTGGTTGTCCTGGTATCCAGACCATGACTCTCTTGTAGGAAAGGAGTTTGTCCATGCCCACAATTGTGAGCCTGGCTCCTTCCCACGGTTGTATATCTGTAACAAGGCTAGAAAGCCATGCTACAGTTTCATTGTTCTCCGCTATGATGACGGCCGCACCCCTTGACAGATAGCAGTCCAGGAACTGAGGCTTAATGGGCCCCTGCTCCGGAAGCTCGTCTATCAGATTGGTGATAGCCTCTTCCACAGCTTCCACCTGTTTCTCGGATAGCTGCTGGTCAGGATATCCCACAGGTACTATGGCCATCCTGATCCCAGCTTTAGCTATCCTGGCGTACTCCACTTTGGGTCTCTTGCGGGTCTGCCGATCTTCTTCTGGGGTTGCCCCCGACAGAAGTCGTTTCCCCGCTGGCATCTTAGTGGGTGGGGTCCTCTGTGCCCTAGAAGCAGAGCCCTTTTCAGGGTCCCGCCTCTTGTGCCCATTGGATCCCTCCACTGTTGTCGCTGTTGTGGTAGTAGAAGTCCCCTCAGCCCCAGGAGTTAGGCCTTCTTTGGCCTGCTCCCGGGCCTTTAAGGCCTTCTTGTACCTCCTCTTTTCAGCGCCAGAGCGCTGTTTCTTCTTCTTCTTCACCTGCAGATTGCCCACCTCTTGAGTGAGCCCTCTAACTGTTGAAGTCGTACTGTCCGAGGGTATCTCCGAAGAGTCCCCTTCGGTTGTTGTTGTGCTGGTATTTCTCTCGGAGGCCCCAGAAGAGCTCTCCGGTTTATGGGTGGCTACGGAACTCATGTAGGTCCCACGAGTAGCTAGGGAAATATATGTCCGCCCAGGCAGAGCCCCGCATACCTGGGTAAGGCTACTTACTTCGAGAGGTCGCCAAGTATCTCGAAGGCTCCGTTCAAGACACATCTCCCATGTGCCATGCACCCCATCGGCACGGGTCGCGTTACACCTTAGGGTTGGGCGGTGCTTTAGCTTCCTCCTCCTTGTATGCCGAATGGTTACCCAATAGGGCTCCATTCGGCATCACAAGAAAGGAGCTACTAGTCCCCCTCACCGCGAAGAGGATCTTCAATTGAAGAGGGTAACCAAGGTTAGCCCCCTACAATTGTAGAAGCACACACGAGGGGGTTTTTTGAGGGTTAGTTGTGGACCATTTCAAAATTTTTGATGTGCGTGTTGCTCGGCGGTGGGGCTCCTATTTGTGCGACTATGCTCGAGAGTCCGTGTCAGTAACCACCCAGGAAGCGACGGGTGGGAGTATCGTGTACCCGGGCAGTAGTTTCCGCCTGACAACACAGGTCTCCGCACAGCCGAATGCCAGAACAACATATTCTTATTAATTGTTTTTATTTATTTTTACCTATATTTAGTGCTCTGTACACGCTGTGGGGTACATGCTATTGCGGGAGACTGGAGGAAGGGAGTCCTAGTTCTCACTGCCTCAGTCCTCCCTTATTAGGCATCGTCCAACATCGGACCCCGGGCAGAACCGGCTATGACCAGGTGGGTATTGCCTTGGCTGCTTGGTTTGGCTACAGAGACCCCTAATCGGAGTGGGTGGCATTCGGGGAGGATGATTTCGGGCATGGCGTTGAAACAACTTCCGCCTGCCTCCTCGGGTAGTTCGCTACCCAAGTCTTTAACTTTTGATTCCCTAAGGGGGCAACCCCTTGGAAACAAGCACAGCGTATTAGTCTGGGTTCCAGCTTCCCTAGGTTCCTTGTTGCTACCAGAACTGATGGGCACGATGTCACGCTGGTTAAATAGATACTTTTCAGTTGACACATCGAAGGTGTATACGGTGAACTTGAGGATCTAAAGAAAATGCGCAATGGTGGTTTGCTTCTGAAAAAGCACTGTGCTCCAAGCCGATCAGTTGCTTAAGTGCGACCACTTTGGCGACATCCCTGTCAGAGTGGAAGAGCAGAAAACCTTGAATCTGGTTCGTGGAGTTATTTTCCACCGTGATCTTATTCTGAACACTAACAATGAATTGATGGAAGACGTGAAGCACCATGGCGTGGCACACGTCCGGCGCATTATGCGCAAAGTCAACGGTGAAGACGTTACCACGGATGCATTCATAGTCTCCTTCAAATTGTCAGTGTTGCCAGAGAAAGTCGAGGTAACAACCTATTGTTGCGATTTGAGGCCTATGTGGTGCTATCAATGTCAGAGATTCGGACACATGGTATCTCGTTCGAATCAGTCTGTGTGTGGTACATGTGGGAAGGTAGTTCACGGCGCGGAGGAGTGGAAACCTCCGTACAAGTTCTCTAACTGCTCTGGTCTTCATTCTCCTTGAGATCGAAACTGTCCGACCTATCTGAGTGAGAAGATGATCCAGGAGATCAAGACCCTGGATCTTTTTTCCTACCAGGAAGTGCGCCATAAGTTTAATTCTCTGAATGCACCGGCCAAGACACTAGACTTCAGGATGATAGCACTGTCTCTCCCAGGTTCGTCATTTTCTATTGAAACACCTTCCAAGAAGATCGCTGCGCCCAAGGTGGCAGTTGCTCCTGTGAGCAACGCCGCAAAGAGAACGAGCTTGAAGGTGGGTCCGTCCCGACCTTCGACCACCAATAAGCCTGTGCTGGCTAAGAAACCTACGCTGGCACAGAAGGGGAAGAAGACAACGTCTCCTTCCCCCACGAGGTCGGTGAAAGCCGCGCCTAAGCCGGCGGAAGCGGCATCGTCGACAAGGCCTGGGAAATCACCTCCCAGCCCATCTAAACAAGAATTGACGGCGGGGAAGAAGAGCGCCCTTACCAGGCGTTCTTCAACATCTCCTGCAAATGGGGCCTCACGCTCTCCACCTGGAGGGCACGATTCTGCGCCAGTGGGTTTTCAAACCTGTGCGCTCCCCGGACTACGTCGAAGAAATTCAAGGCATGCATCACCTCATCTGGTGACGAGTTGATGCTCATGGAGCACTTATCTCCATCTTCGGATGGGGATGGGAGTGTAGGTTAGGTAGCATTACGCTGCTTCTAACCTAAACCTCAGAAGTCCACACTCACACTATGGCACTGTTACAGTGGAATTGTAACGGTTATGACAGGCATCTTGCTGAGCTACGCCAGCTCATTAGTGAGTACGCAGCAAGTATAGTCTGTATTCAGGAGACAAACTTCAGACCAGGTCATTCAGACGGTCTTGAGATTTTTTCCAACTATACTCGACAGAACGACATTATGTTCACCGGACTTTCGGTGGCGATGGCATTGTTGTCCGTTCTTATATCTACAGCAAAGAGGTCCCATTAACAACCCCACTGGAGGCAGTAGCTGTTCGCGTTCCGCTGCTTGTCATAGCAACAGCGTGTAATGTTTATTTTCCACCAGGCCAGCCTCTTAATACAAATGATGTCACTGATCTTATAGATCAGCTTCCACCTCCCTTCCTCTTATTGGGCATTTTTAACACCCATCATCTCACTGCCTTGCCCCGGGGAAGAGAGCTGAAAACATTAGACGTAAGTCTATGCAGCCGAACATTGGTTCCGCTGTTCCGGTGGAGTACACACGATCATCTCTGTGACGGTGACCATTTTCCCATCATCCTTACTTTGTTGAAACAAAAATCCGTCGAGGCTCTCCCTTCATGGATTCTTAAACATGCTGATTGGCCACAGCACACATCACTAACTGTCCTTAACGACGATATCAAGCGGAACGTCGGCGCCGAAATAACTTACATCACCCGAGTTATTCTTGCTGCTGCTGAGGGGTCCATCCCGTCCTCCTCGGGGAGTCCTCGCCGAAAACTCATTCCTTGGTGGAACGAAGAAATTGCAGCAGCTATCAAAGAACGTCGTCGTGCCCATAAACGTTATCGTAGGCAGCGTACTGTGGCCAACTTGGTAACATTTAAGAAACTCCGCGCTAAGGCGCGAGTTCTTATTCACCAAAGTAAGAAAGCTTCATGGGAGAGATATGTGTCGTCTATGATGTCACATACTCCATCTCAAGTGTGGACTAAACTTCGACATATTTCGGGTATCCAAGATCATCTTCTGTACCGGGAATTTCCATTGCAGGCAATATCGTCATTGAACCGCTCTCGATTGCTAACCATCTAGTTCGCCACTTCGCGGATGTGTCTGCTCTGAGAATTATCATCGTGATTTCCTCGCTCTGAAGCGGGAGGCAGAACGCCGTCACCTCAGTTTTGCCACTGAAGCTTCAGAGGACTATAACGTGCCTTTTACGGAGTGGGAACTCCGCAGTGCCTTAGCGCTTTTCAAGGACACGTCTCCTGGACCAGACAATATCCATAACCAGATGTTGAAACACCCTAGTGAGGATAGTCTATTATATCTCCTTTGTGTGTTCAACCGAATCTGGATAGAGGGTGATTTTCCGTCTCTGTGGTGAGAGGGCATAGTTATTCCAGTCCTCAAGCCTGACAAAGATCCTAAGTATGCAGGAAGTTACAGACAGATTTGTCTTACAAACTGCCTTTGTAAGCTATTTGTAAGGATGGTAAATCGCCGACTTGTGTGGTGTCTGGAGAAACAAGGACTCTTGTCCGAGTACCAGTATGGTTTTCGAGTCACCCGCTCGACCACTGACCACTTGGTATGCCTGGAGAGCTCTATCCAGGATGCGTTTCTCCACAAACAGCATTTGGTAGCTGTTTTCTTTGACTTAGAAAAGGCCTATGACACCACCTGGCGATATGGTATCCTTTCAGTCCTGCATCAGTGGAGATTCCGAGATAACTTGCCGGTATTTATTGCGAATTTCTTGTCTCTCCATCTATTCCGTGTCCAAGTAGGGAGGATATATTCGCAATACCACGTTCAGGAAAATGGAGTCCCACAGGGATCGGTTCTTAGTGTCACTCTGTTTGCGATTGCCATAAACGGTATTGTCGCTGCTGCTGGTTCAGCAGTCATACCGTCGCTCTATGTGGACGATTTTGTGCTGCACTATAGCTCGCGTAATATGGCAGTCGCACAGCGACAGTTACAGTAAGCTATTAGGAGAGTGGAGCAGTGGATCTTCGAACATGGAGTTCGGTTTTCCACCACAAAGACTTTTGTTGTCCACTTTTGTCATCAATGTTCTCTGCACCCTCCTCCTGAACTTAATTTAGGAAATGTAGCTATTCCTGTAGTTGACACTTACCGATTTCTTGGGCTCCTTTTTGATAGCAAATTATCGTGGGAGCCACATATGCGGCAGTTAAAGGTGCAATGCACTAAGAAGCTGAATATCATGAAGTTTCTTAGCAGCACTAATTGGGGGGCTACTGCACGGTGCTGCTATGATTCCTAGGGACATATTTTATCACAGCTAGACTACGGCAGTGCAGCATATGGTTCAGCAAGACCAAGTGTCCTTGCGAAGCTGAACAGCATCCACCACAGCGGGGTTAGGCTGGCGACGGGAGCTTTTTGTACAAGCCCCATCGCTAGCCTGCTTGCTGAGTCTGGTGTTCTGCCTTTACACCTGAGATGCCAGCAAATGCTTCTATCGTATGCTGCAAATTTGCGACAGATGCCACTTCATCCAAGCTGTCCTTGCGTATTCAACAATGGAAACAGTCGGCTGTACGCTGCTTGTCTTCGAGCAACGCGGCCGGTTGGAATACGCTTGGATAGCAGTCACAGATTGTTTCATGTACCTCGGTTCCTAGCCTTGTCAGACAACCAAGTGGGGTACCTCCATGGGTAGTGCGACGACCTGAAATACTCCTGGATCTTCACACTGGCCCGAAGAGAAACATGGATCCTTCGATTTATCGGAGGCTCTTCCTGTCCGTTGTTGGCTGGTATCCAGGTTCAGTCGTCGTTTACACAGATGGCTGGAAAACAGACACGAAAGTGGGTTGTGCATTTGTTGTCGACAGTGATAGGTTTCTTTTTGCTGTCCCCGAAGTAGTGTGTATACAGCGGAGCTCTATGCCAACTGTGAAGCTCTGGGGTACGCACTGTTTGATGAGAGCCGACACTTTTTCCTGTGTACTGACTCCTTGAGCTCACTACAAAGTAATTGATACCTGTTTCCCTTGGCACCCTCTGATGCAGCGGGTCCAGGACCTGCTGGCCGGGTGTTCGGATGTCGGCACCAGAATTTCGTTTTTGTGGCTTCCAAGCCACATGGGTGTAGAGGGAAACGAGTTATCAGATAAGGCTGCCAAGGAGGCAGTTACACTGACCCCGTTGCCTTTCAAGGTTCCAGCAAGTGATATTCGCATTCAGCTGAGACGTCTGGTTATATCCCATTGGGAGATGGAGTGGCAGGCCATTACACTTCCAAATAAGCTGAGAGCGATAAAAGGAACAACGAAGGTATGGAGGACTTCCCTTCGGGCTTCGCGGGGGGAAGAAGTGGTATTATGTCGTTTTCGGATTGGCCACGGTATCCTGACTCACTCCCATCTATTGAAGGAGAACCCCCTCCGGTGTGTACTTGCGGCGATTGTCTTACTGTAGTACACCTCTTTACGGAGTGTGTGGACCTGGTCGTTCTGCGCCGTAGTCTTAACCTCCCGAGTACAATCTCCCTTATCCTGCGAGATGACGAGCAGTCAGCAGACCTCGTCATCCGCTTTATGAGGGATAGTGGTCTTTTTTATCGTGTGTAATGATGTCCTTTGTCCTGGTGTATTTGTGTTCATTGCACTTTTATCCCATTGACCTAGTTTTAGTTTGTGTTGCGTTTTTTAATGTGTTATTTTTACGTCTAATGTAAATGATATATATATCTGTACTTCCAGGCAATGCCTTATTCCTTTGTTTCCTGTATTTCCTCTTATTTTATTAGATAATAAGGCATTGCGAATTAGATCCACTGATTGTTTTAATCTCATATTCATTCTTCTTCTTCACCATTTTTTTAACTCTAGTCAGTGAATAAATTTTAAAATTTTAACTATCATCTATCATGTTGTCCATCTTGTTCCAATAGGGGCCGATGACCTTCGATGTTAGGCCCCTTAAAACAACAAGCATCATCATCATAATCATCGTCACGACCACTAATAACATAAATATTTGAAAATTAAATTTTAGGCCTTCCCCTAAACTACCATTTCAGTCAGCGTGAATAAAATTATTTATCGCCTAGATTTTAGCGACTTATTCCCTGACTTTGCATACCTATTTTCATTAAATTCTCTTCAGCCGTTTTCTCGTGATGCGTGTACATACATACATACATACGAGGGTTGGGGCAAAAGTCATGGCAACTACTTTTTTTCCCTTGAAGAAACCAGTCCGGTTGGAAAATGTGACATATACAGACGAAAGGACAAGGTCTTAACTACATGTGTGGACTATGAATAGCACTGAAATATCGTAACACACTAATTTGTTACGGTAGTATACAGGGCAGTATGGCCTTCCTGGTGCAAAAGAATGACAACACAGTACACATAATGTTGACATGACAAACCTGGGCATCAGGGCGCTCAAAGTAGTCCTCTGCTACTGACACCACGCTGCCAGCGATGTGGGAGGTGCTGAATACCATCTGCCTCAGCATTTGCCGCACCATGTGTGAATCGGGTCACCTGTTGACACACAGCATTAGCATTGTCCTCTCGTGTTGCAAACCGCCTACCACGTAATATTTTGAATGAGATCAAAGTCACAGGGCGAAATGTCGGGAGAGTACGGTGGGGTGCTCCAATTCTTCCCATCCCCAACTTCGCAGTAGCTGCCCTATACACTCTGCTTTATGTGGTTTTGCATTGTTGTGCAGGATTATTGCACTGTTCACAAGATCCGGACGTTTCTCCCGAATGCCACGTCGTATCTGTTGCACCAGGAAGTCCCTTTAGTATTGTGTGGTCACTGTTCTGCCATTTGGAACAAAGTGGCAAACAATGACACCCCTGACGTCATACGCGACGATCACCATCAATTTGATTGGGGAAGTATTCTGACGGACCTTCTGCCTCCTTGGTGATCCAGCATGTCGCCACTCCGCGGACTGACGTTTCAGTTCTGGTTCGTATACCCTGGCCCAAAATTCATCGATGGCGATTATTCGTGACAAGAATTGATCACCGTCCTGTTGCCAGCGTGCAAAGTGGTCAGAACATATTGCATAGCGCACCCACCTTTGAACTTCTGTCAGTGCATGCGATACCCACCGCGTTGCGATTTTGCGCAGTTGCAGTTCATTACGCAATATCCTGTGGACAGTGCCTTTCTCGATACTACTTGCTCTCTCTAACTCCAGTAGCGTTCGTCCTCTGTCTTCATCCAGGAGCTGCTCGATGACAGCACGTGCCACGTCAGTCCGCACACTGACAGGTCGTCCCGAACGTTGCTCATCACTGGTTGATACACGTCCTTGCTGAAACTTTCCTACCCACCGTGCTACTGTGCGGTATGGTAGGGCATTATTCCCGAGGGCTTCCACTAATTCACTGCGACATTCCATCGCATTTCTCCCTCGGAGAACGGCTATTTTGATGTAAGGGCTCTGCTCAACACAGGTTACATCCATTTCGCACGACACTCACCAACTGACTTATTTCACAGCCCTTGCTGCGCTACTACCAGTTATCACAGAGCCATCTGTTGTTCTGCATACACACTATGTCTGCAGAATTTCCACACGACACATATACGTTTGTGATCCGTTCACATATCTACAAGAAAAAAAAATTGTTGCCATGACTTTTGCCCCAATCCTCGTACATACATACAGACAGACGGACGGAAATTACGGAAAAGTAAAAAGTGCATTTCCTTGTTACTGTGGGCACGACTGATACAGAAATACCATCCTTTTTAAATTATGAGTAATGCACAGACAAAACTCTTATTTTATATAGGTATATGAATGGAACATATTTACAAACACGTTTGTAAGCTGTACAGAGAAGATTTATGCCAGAACTTCGGTGAGAGTGAAGGAAAAGGAGACACCTTGGTGGAATGAAAAGGTGAAGGAGATGGTTAAACAAACAAGGAAAGCATGACAAGAATGGAATATAGATAGGAAAGAATGAAGTAAGACTATGTATCAGGAAATTTAAGTGTAAAAAAAGTGGTAAATGAGGAAAAGAAAAAATGTTGGGAGAAATTCACACAAAAGTTGGAAAAGGATGTAAGTGGTGAAAATGGTGTTGTATAGATTGATAAAAAACAAGAGAAATGAAAAAAAATCTACACAAAACAAGTGAAGGAATAGAGTGGAAATGTACTAACAGACTCAGTGGAGATAAAGAATAGGTGGAAAGATTTTATTTCGCTAAACTCCTGAATGTGAGAAATGATGCAGAAGAGAGAGTGTAGTGGTAAATCAGGATGATCCAGAAATTGAGTGATACTACAATCAATGGCAGAGGTGGATGGATGAAATATGTCGTCCCCCCTCTGGCACACTAACAAATGTGCAAATTGTCAAAAAATTTGGAGAGCTAAAAGAAGTTGTGATTACTCATGTCAAATCAATTTTTATATTTAATGATTGGTTTTATGTGTTAGCCATATAGAATAAGCTGCAGATATGAGACTTTGTCAGAGGGTAGACATTATATAAACAATGAAATCTAGACCAAAACTTTAGAACTACAGGTTGCCTAGTTCATCACTTTTGCTAGTTTGCCATAGTGGGGATGATGTTTGGAAATGATAAAGGCAACAGGATCTATTGATCTACATTAGCTATGTAGGCTGCTAAGGTATATTTGGAGGAACAATCAAGTACCTGATGGTTGGTGTAAAGGTGTAATAATACCAGTGTTAGGAAAGTTGGTAGGAAGGTATTGACAGTTATTGATGAATTACGCTGTTGTCAGAAGTAGCCAAAATATTGGAGAGAATAATATAAATAATGAGAGGAAGGGTGGAAATAAAATTAGAAGAAGAGCAGTATGCATTTCGACCCTATATTTACCATGAGATTACTGATGGAAAAACAGTAAGAATATGGAAACGATCTGGTGATCGTTGAACTTGAGAAGGCATACATACAGTAGTGTTAATAGAGAAAAGCTGTGGCAGACCCTGGAAAGAAAAGGATGTGGAAGGCAATCAAGGGAACTAGTGCAACCAATGTATTAGAATTGTTCCACCTGGCGAGTTGGCCGTGCGGTTAGGAGCGCGCAGCTGTAAGCTTGCATCCGGAAGATAGTGGGTTCGAACCTCACTGTTGGCAGCCCTGAAGATGGTTTTCCGTGGTTTCCCATTTTCACACCAGGCAAATGCTGGGGCTGTACCTTAAGTAAGGCCACAGCTGCTTTCTTCCCCGTCCTAGCCCTTCCCTATCCCATCGTCGCCATAAGACCTATGTGTGTTGGTGCGACGTAAAGAAAAAAATAAATAAATTTGTTCCAGTTGTGTCTAGACTCCAGTGGGGAGAACAGGTTTGGTTTAGAAACCAAATTAGACTAAGACAGAGAAGAGTATTGGCAAAGTATGGAGGGGATATTAAAATATTGTTGTTTGCAGACGACATAGTGATCTGAGGAGTCAACAGTACAGAAGTGCAAATCCAACTAGAGGCTTTAAATGAAAATATTGAGAAATATTGTATGAAAATCAGTGTGGAGAATAACAAAACGGTGGTGATAAGAGGAAAAAGAGAAGAAAAAGGAATCGTTAGTATGAGGGGACAAAACTTTGAGGTTTTTGAATACTTCAAATATTTGGGAAGTGAAATAATGCAAGTTGCAAGGTTGGATAAGGAGATCAGCAAATGGGTACAAGTGGGGAAATACGTTCTACTGGAATGTAAGGAACTTGGTGTGGAACAGAGAAGTTTGTATGAAATGTAAGAGATAATGTACTATACTGTTATGTTAACGTATGCATCAGAGACTTGGACTTTGGCAGCAAGAATTTAGAGTAAAATTCAGGCCAGTGAGGTAAAGGAGTTTGATAGTGAAGACAAGGAGAGACAGAGTAAGAAATGTTTAGGTCAGAAAAGAGCTAGGGGTAGAAAAACTGAGCAATAGGGTGGAGAAGAATAAATTGGGATTGTTTGGACATCTTATGAGGATGGAGGAGAGAGAGATATCAAAACAAGTGTTGGAGTAGGACAAAATGGAGGCCCAGAACAAGATGGATGGACTCTGTCAACAACAGTATAATAAGAAGGAGACTGGACTAGAATACAATTACTTAAGAGGAGTGGTGGAAGGTGAGGCAGTGGTGGAGAAGCACCATCAACACCCCGATCTGGCAGGAGTTGGACAAGGGGAAATGAAAATGACAGTGAAGAACAATGCAATGATGATGATCATACTTGAACTATTTAGTTAAAAATACTATCTTTCCTTGAAAGGAATGAATAATTTTTTTTTCCATTCTGGGGTATCAAAACACATTATCTCCAGTGTTAAACACAGCCCATATGGTGGCCATATTTGTTAAGGCGTGCAGGCTAAATGATCAGACACCGTGGTTAGTTGGTTCGCTTCCCATTGAATGAAAAAAATTACGATTAGAATATTGGCGGACAGGGTAGGACAGGTGACAATTTCTAATCACTCTATTGCATGCCAAAAGCCTGGATTAAATTCCAAACCTTTTCACAGTACCGTACTCGTATGGAGTTGATGCTGATTCATCCGCCAGATAAGGACATAAAGCCTTGAGCAGACCCTTTGGTGCTCTTAGACAGGAGTAGGCTATATGTTGGCATAGGGTTTCACACATTACTTTCCCACTAATCATATACTGTCTCACGTCATTCATTTCATCCCATTAACTCCTATGATGAGGTTGACATCAGGAAGGGTATCCGGTCGTAAAAACTTGCTACGGAGATTCATCTCACTTCATACTCAACCTCGTATAGGTTGAACATACGAGTTTGAGAAATGACATCTTAACAAATGTTGATCTTGGATACTTCATTGTAGGTATTTCAATGGTAGAGACATGATTTGGCTGAGATGGAATTTCGTATGCTTGGTTCTTTCTTGATAAAATGCCTCTCATTCAACGAGGTGAGATTGTCATTTTGTTGCACATGATAACATTGTCATCTATTGGCATAAGACTGAATCAAGTTCTACTCTCTAGTTTGAAACACTGGAGCTTGGGGCTTAGGACTTAGTTCAACTGGCTGTATGTCCACAGAAATACGCCAGCAGGAAGCCGTCGGTAGAACGTGACGTCCATAAAGGCATGAAGTCATCAAAGGTTGTATGAATTTTGTGTGTTAAATCAAATTTCAAATGAGCCGACTATCCAACTTATTAAAACTCCATGAGAAAGACCAAAAGAGTAAACAGAGGCAAAAGTGGCAAAGATAAGATGTACCGTTACAGACATAAAACAACTGAAACTAAAAAGATACATTTAGGGAAAGATGAATTGAGTCGAGTTAAGTTACAGGAAAGAGAGAGTAACGGCTCTAAATTCTCAGCCTGAACATAAGAATGTGAGAAGATGTGGAATAAATAAAACAGAGAACTAGGCCAAATGCCCCTATCGAGATTCAACAAAACTGGATTGGAAAGAATTTTCTATGAGATTCACTTGGTTCTTCTTTTCATGAAGTGAGAGTACTATGTTTTCCAAAGTAGCAATTTTCTGCTCAAGAAAGAAACGAGTTAACACCATCAACCAATAGGTTCTGAATAGCTTGAAAGATGACCAAATAACGTACATTACCATTGACTCCACAGTGTGCGGTGATGGTAATTAGGTTAATAAAGCTAGTTTGTGCAATGAAACAAGATTGAATCTATGGAAGCTAGACAAAAATGTTGTTCATGCAGAAGTTCAGACGGGCTCAGCTTCAGGGACAAAGCGTTTAATTCCAAGAATAGATTTTGCACATGAAACTGGGTATACCATTTGTTCTCAAATATAAGCAATTTCCTCTAAATTTTGTTTACTCTCACAATGAATAAGTCATCAGGACAAACTTTCAAGTTAAGATGAATCTTCTCACTCCAGTGTTTTGGTCAGTTGTATTTAGTACTCAGATCCATAAATTTCAAAGTACAATTCCAAGCTACAACTGCACTCAATATGGTTTGTAAGGAAATGCTATAATACCTATTTTGATTCCATTCAAATGCTGTATAAAACCTGGAAAGTGTAACTTTTATTCATAAGGTATATTAATAGGCCATTTAGAATTTCCAGTTACTTTATAGATAGTAATTTCGACTGCGAAGACAGGTTTACGTACTAGTCCATTATAACAGCCAAACACTACAGTAATTTGAACTTGGAAAGTGACCTCATGTGTGCGTTAACCAACGTTTTACAGACATTAAGCAGGTCATTGAAGAATTACAATGCCATCCGTCCCATTGATGGTGTATATTTTTGTGAGATTAAAAACAAAAACAAATTGATGGTAAGAGTGTGTTCGAATTCTTCATCCTCCAGCCAAGTATCAGGCTGTGTGGTCCACCATGGTCTCCGTTCATCTTTTCATCAGACATCCAGTAGCTCTTCTACTAGTGTTCACCTATTGTAGGGTTTGTTTTGGTATCCTCCTACTATCCATTCTTCCAAAATACATCTTCCAGTTTTGTTTCAGTGAGTCTATGTACTGAAGGACAATACAGTTCTTAGAGACAAATTTTTGTTAAACTTCGCTTCATGCAAACACATTGGGTTTGAGACAGCAGCTTGATACTGATGCTCTGTACTTATGGTATACACTAGAGGTGCTCACACCGGGCGTTTCTTCCCGTGGGTGCACAGCACTGTAAGCGGTGGGCAGGGAGATGATGACCATATGCTGTTCAACCATAGTGACATTGTGGTCATGTCGCAGGCCATGAAGGTTGGGCAACGTTTTCCCATCTTTTCATTATGGTCCGTATTGACAATTGATCTCTACCCTTTGTTAGTGAAGTTCTCCCAGTCACTCTATCACTGCGGCGATACCCGAGAATGAAATAAAGGCAGAAAATACTGTATTGAAAAAACCAAACCAAACCCCATCGCACTACAGCCCTTGAAGGGCCTTGGCCTACCAAGCGACTGCTGCTCAGCCCGAAGGCCTGCAGATTACGAGGTGTCGTGTGATCAGCACGACGAATCCTCTCGACTGTTATTCTTGGCTTTCTAGACCGAGACTGCCATCTCACCGTCAGATAGCTCCTCAATTCTAATCACATAGGCTGAGTGGACCTCGAACCAGCCCTCAGGTCTAGGTAAAAATCTCTGACCTGGCCGGGAATCGAACCCGGGACCTCCGGGTAAGAGGCAGGCACGCTACCCCTACACCACGGGGCCGGCTACTGTATTGAAAGAGAGCAGAAATCCACGTCATTTTCAATTTATATTGTAAGAAATAAGTTATTTATGTTCATTGCAGTTTATGTATTTTTACCAGATACAATAAAGAGTTAGGACTACAACCTCAAATACTTTTGTAATGTACGTAATGAATTGCAATTTTCACTATTAAATTTTTGAGAGGTGCTTTAGAAACATTTCTAATATAACACACAGGTAAGGTGATTAAACTGTGGTTTTGTGGTTACTTGGGTTTAAATTATCTGATAAACTCTCCAACAGTCAAATCATGCTTACTGGGAATAACATCAGTTAGGTTATTTATTTGAAGACATACTCTACATCTGTTTGGAAGATACATTTACATTGTTGTTGTACTTTAATCTTGGATAATATAAATGAATAGTATGAATGTATAAACGTAAGAAAATAAAAACTGACTGTTTATATCGAACGTAGTATAAATCAAACCGGAATATCTTGAAAAGATTGGTTTTCTTGCAATTATAGCGTTAAAAAAATACTGTACGCTAGTCATCATTTCACTGAGTATTGGATGAGAGCTTCATAATCACAATCGAACGTCACTGCTCCCTTCCCTGCAAAGTGTGTTCGCTCTCTCACTTTACTGTAACGTATGCTTGCTATGTATGCTGCCTTCATTTACATCAGGCCAGCCTGGCTCCATTGGGCTAGCCTCAACGGGTGCCCAGCTGAGCACCTTTGGTATACTCCATTGCGGTATTTCAATTTACATTCTTTCAGTTTTTGTTAAAATTAGTTGCTATATTATCGTGAATTTGGAAATCCTCTCATTTATTCTACATTATACTGAAATATGTTTCTGAGAAAGAAAGTGTAATATCAGTGTTGGGAAGTGGGGGGGGGGGGGGGGAGCATGGGATGTGGCAGAGCTTAAAAAATAGTGCAGCAGCTGGAAAAGCTTGGGAACCACTGCTGTGGGCAATACACCTCCTCAAGAAGCTTGTATTGGCTAGAATTAAAATTTAAGTACTGGTTTGCACTTCCATTACACAAATGTACTGTAGTAAAACCCTGTTAATAAGTTCTTCAAGGAACTATCGCCTAAACGCATTAAAGGTAGGACAGCGCTATAGATGGAAAATGTTTTATGGAATGAGGAAAAGCAATTTAACACCACTTCATTAGAAAGTTGTTTTATCATTAAATCAAAAAATGAAAGTGAAAGTGCAAATACGATCTCATTCCTAATGAAAAAAGTATTTGATTGTAGTTTGTTGTGTGTGTACTGCTGCTATGAAATATTATATTTTCTGTGCAATTCAAGTAACTCTTAACATCACTCGGTACACCACTTGGAGCAACAGTAATGTATTTGCGAAGCAGATTACTACTCCTACGGCTTTGTTTTGTATGGGAACATTTTCCTCTGCAGATTCAATTTTCTCATTGTCTTCATGTTGGGCAGCAGCATAATCTGAAATCACTTCATCGACATTGCAGGTTTCTGACGTCACTAGATTATTGTCAACTGACAAAAAATTCTGTAAGTTTAAAGCTCCCAACTTCTGTATTGACAGGGATTGTTATGAATGATAGATTCCATTCTTGTAAAGGAAAGTACCATTAAGGCATAAAGTACACCACCTCCCAAACGGTGCTGGCCTGAGGGTTTCTTTGGTAAAGAGTGAAAAATCTTTCATGCACCACAGATGTAACATCCTCAAGTACAGGCACAACTGTTTGTTCATCATGCTTTTAAACATAACAAAGTTTCACGATTTAATACAGAATTTTTACTCATTTTTGAGCACTATAAGCAGGATTTGTAAGTAATGTTGTTGTTGTTGTTGTTGTTGGGTCATCAGTCCACAGACTTGTTTGATGCAGCCCTCCATGCCACCCTATGTTGTGCTTTTTCATTTCTAGGTAACAACCATATTCTAGTTCTACTCTAATCTGTTTGTCATATTCGTACCTAGGTCTGCCCTGGCTGTTCTTACTGCTTACACTTCCTTTAAAATAAATTAAGGCCATAGCCGTTTCCTTCCCACTCCTAGATCTTTCCTATCCCATTGTCGCTGTAAGACCCATCTGTGTTGGTGCGATGTGAAGGAACTTGTAAAAAAAAAAAAAAAACTTCATTAAAAAACAAACTGAGGAATCCTGGGTGTCTTAAGATGTGAGCCATCATTCTATCTTTTATCCTGGTCAAATTTCACCAAATTTTTTTCGTCTCGCCAATTCAGTTCAGTATATCTTCATTCATGATTCATCTAACCGTCTTGCCTTCAATGTCCTTCTGTAACACCACATTTCAAAGGCTTATATACTCTTTCTTTCTGAGTTGATTATCATCTATGTTTCACTACCTTACATTGCCATGCTCCAAACAAATGTCTTCAAAAACATCTTTCTAACTCCTGTATCAGTGGTCAAATTGAACAAATTTCTTTTCTTAAGAAAGACTTCCCTTGCTTGTGCTAGTCTGCATTTTATGTCCTCCTTACTTCTGCCATCATTAGTTATTCTACTACCCAAGTAACAATATTCATAGTGAGTGAGTTGGCTGTGTGGATAGGGGCACACAGCTGTGATCTTGCATTTGGGAGATAGTAGGTTCGAACCCCACTGTTGGCAGCTCTGAAGATGGTTTTCAATGGTTTCCCATTTTCACACCTGACAAATGCTGGGCCTGAACCTTAAGTCTACGGCTGCTTCCTTCCGATTCCTAGCACATATCTACTGTCGCCATAAGACCTATCTGTGTCAGTGCTACCTATAGAAACTTGTAAAATAACAGTATTCATCTACTTCCTTTAAGACTTCATTTCCTAATCTAATATTTCCTGCATCACCTGACTTCGTTCGATTGCACTGTATTACTTTTGTTTTGTATTTATTTATTTTCATCTTGTACTACTCCAGTACTGTGTACATACCATTCAGCAGTTTCTCCAGTTCTTCTACAGACTCTTAAAATGTCAATATCATCGGCAAATTCCAGAGTTTTGATTTCCTCTCCTGGGATTGTGATTCCCTTTCAAAATTCCTCTTTGTTTTCCTGTACGGGCTGTTCTGTATAAACATAGAAAAGGAGAGTAAACAAATAACAGCCTTGCCCCACTCCTTTATGGTTTGCTGCTTCTTTTTTTCGTAGCACTTGATTCTTATCACTGCTGACTGTTTTTTTTACATATTGTAGACTAGCAAGATGCCCGTGCTTCGCTACGGTATTATACTGAAATTTATAATTGAATGTTTATTGTTTTAGATATATAATCTGCCGAAATTCACGATCTGACTCGTTTTCTGCGAGAATCCGCCAAAATTCTCGATCTGACTCGTTTTCTAATACATTACGGCAAGTATCCTCCCATTTTTCAATCTTTCTTTCCAGCAATCGATTTCGTACTTCCCGGGCTAGTTCCAAGTATTCCGCCCGGTCAGTTGGGTCCCTAAATCTTTGCCATCTTTCCCTATAAGCATTTTTAATATGGATCAAATCCTTCAGGAGATCCGACGTGGTGTCGTCTTGGGTGCCTTGGCGGTACTGAACCCGCGGCCAGACTGCATTCTTAGTCATTACCCGTCACGGGGCCCGTTTCCAGCGCGGTCTGCACATTTGATGACGGTCCAGAACATTATTATTATTATTATTATTATTATTATTATTATTATTATTATTATTATTATTATTATAGATGTTCTGGACCCCACAGCAAGATGTAAGACCGCTACTTGGCGGTAAATTACATCTGCTGCCATTGTCATTCTTGACAATTGACCAGCACCATTGTCGCGCGTAGGCAAGTGTGCGGGATTTCTGTCAATACGAATGACATTCTTCCGTGCATTATTGGCCTTATTATAGAGGTGAACAATTTGACGGGCAATCTCATTCCTATTGTTTATTTCAAATGTGTTTAAATTTTTATTTATATGTCAGGAGAACCTACTGTAATCTAAGAACGTTTTCCGAAGGAAAAGATGGCTGTTGGAAACGAATCCAGGAAAGATTTAAATGATCGGTTTATGATCAGAATAAGTACATCGAAAATCTACAGCCTGTTTCCAGTCATTCGACAGGGTCAGGAATGGAATGAATAAAGCCGCATCTAGCGGCGACAATAGGAATTGTGCCGGCTCCCGAAGCACACCTCTGGGGCAATGATCGATGAATAACAAATGAAATGAAATATTGGACAGTGTTGCTGGAATGAATGATGACAGGGAAAACCTGAGTATCCGGAGAAGAACCTGTCCCGCCTCCGTTTTGTCCAGCACGAATATCACACGAAGTGACCGGAATTTGAACCACGGAACCCAGCTGTGAGAGGCCGGCGCGCTGCCGCCTGAGCAACGGAGGCTCCTTATAAGTACGTTGTGAACAGTAAAATCAATTGGTCTCACCTCCTTTTACACCCCAAGTTTATTTACACCCCCACAAAAAAAATTAAAAGTGGGAGGGTTTCTTTATGTTTAAAGGAGGTTCCAAACACCAATGTTGACGTCTATTACCTTCCGTTTTGAGATAAGTATCCCCACAAAAATAATTAACTTTTTTTCACTTCCTTTCAAACTCCCCCCCCCCCCCCTTTTGTGAATTTTCCGGCAAAAAGTACTTGTTTCTTTAATAGTAAAGGATCTTCTAAATACCAATTATCACGACTCTAACTTCTTCAGTTTTTTATTTAAGTGTCCTCATGAAAGGAATTCAACTCCTTTTCACTCCCGCCACCCCCAATATGTTCCCCCCCCCAAAAACGCGTGTTTCTTTGTTTTTAAAGGAAATCCAAATACCAATTTTCACATCTGTAACAACTTTAGTTTTTATTAGATGTATGTATTCTCATACAATTAAGTCTATTAATTTTTTTCAATTGCCGGGCTGAGTGGCTCAGACGGTTAAGGCGCTGGCCTTCTAACCCCAACTTGGCAGATTCGATCCTGGCTCAGTCCGGTGGTATTTGAAGGTGCTGAAACACGACAGCCCCGTGTCGGTAGATTTATTGGCACGTTAAAGAACTCCTGCGGGACTAAATTCCGGCACCTCGGCGTCTCCGAAGACCTTATAAAGTAGTTAGTGGGACGTAAAGCAAAATAACATTATTATTATTATTATTATTATTATTATTATTATTATTATTATTATTATTATTAATTTTTCAGTTCTTTCACCCCCCCCCCCCCCCTTTCATTGGATTTTCCGAGAATACGTGTTTCATTACTTTTAAAGCAGATTCCAAATATCAAATTTCACGTCTGTAACATCTTCATTTTTGAGGTATCAGTAGCCTAGTTAAAAGAATTCAACACCATTTTCAGTCACTTTTACCCCCCCCCCCCCCTCCACCCAAGTGGTATTTCCGAAAACTAAAAACACACGTTACTTTATTCTTAATAGAGATAAAAAGTACCATTTTTCACTTCTGTAACATGTGAAGTTTTTAGAGATATAGGCCTACTCTAGAAATTCTCATTTTAAAATTTCACCTCTTTTTAGTTCCCCTTAAGAGGAGTATCCAAAAACAAATCACCTATGTTTCTTTACATTTACAGGAGATTCGAAATACCCACTTTTTACGTCTGTAACTTTTTACGTTTCTCAGATATTCTGTAGATATAGTCTTTCAAAACATTCACCCCAAAATGTCACTCCTGTTTAACCGCATTAATTGAATTTTCCAAAAACTGTGTTGCTTTATCTTTAAAGGAGATTCCATATACAAATTTTCAGTTCTGTAATATCTTCAGTTTCTGAGATATATGTATCCTCATTAAAGGAATTCAACCCATTATTCGCCCTTTTACACCCCTCCTATTGGGATTTACGGAAAACAAAAAAATACGTGTTCCTTTATTTTTAAAGGAGATTCTAAATACCAATTTTTACATCTGTAAACTTTTAAAGTTTTAAAATGTAGACACAATCATTTTAAAAATTCACCCTCCTTTTCACCCCCCCCATTATTTGGATTTTCAAAAACGAAAAAATACCTGTTTCTTTATTTTAAAAGTAGATCCTAAATACCAATTTTCAGGTCTGTAATTTCTTCAGGTTCTGAAATATAAGTAGCCTCATTAAAGGCATTCAACCACTTTTCCACCCTTTTCTACCCTTCCTATTGGGATTTTCCAAAAACAAAAAAAATACGTGTTTCTTTATTTTTAAAGGAGATTCTAAATACCAATTTTTACATCTATAAACTTTAAAAGTTTTGAGATATACATACACTCATTTTAAAAATTCACCCCCTTTTCACTCCCCCCCCCCAATTAATTGGATTTTCCAAAAATAAAAATTACGTGTTTCTTTATTTTTAAAGGAGATCCCAAACACCAATTTTCAGGTCAGTAATATCTTCAGTTATTGAGATATAAGTATCCTCATTAAAGGCATTCAACCCACATTTCACCCCTTTTCACCCCTCCTATTGGGATTTTCCGACAACGACAATATACGTGTTTCTTTATTTTTAATGAAGATTCTAAATGCCAATTTTTACATGTGTAAACTTTTAAAGTTTTGAGATATAGATGCACTCTTTTTAAAAATTCAACCCCCTTTTCACCCTCCCATTAATTGGATTTTCCAAAAACAAAAAATACATGTTTCTTTATTTTTAAAAGAGATCAAAACTACCAATTTTCAGGTCTGTAATTTCTACAGTTTCTGAGATATAAGTACCAGTATCCTGATTAAAGGCATTCAAACCCTTTTTTCACCCTTTTTCACCCGTCCTATTGGGATTTTCTGAAAACAAAAAAATACGTGTTTCTTTGTTTTTAATGATGATTCTAAATACCAAATTTTACATCTGTAAACTTTAAAAGTTTTGAGATATATATACACTCATTTTAAAAATTCTCCCCCCTTTTCCCCTCCCATTAATTGGATTTTCCAAAAACAAAAAAATACGTGTGTCTTTATTTTTAAAAGAGATCAATAGTACCAATTTTCAGACTGTAATATCTTCAGTTTCTGAGATATAAGTAGCGGTATCCTGATTAAAGGCATTCAACCCCTTTTTCACCCTTTTTCACCCGTCCTATTGGGATTTTCTGAAAACAAAAAAATACGTGTTTCTTTGTTTTCAAAGAAGATTCTAAATACCAATTTTTACATTTGTAAACTTTTAAAGTTTTGAGATATAGGTGCACTCATTTTAAAATTTCACCCCCCCTTTTCACCCCCTTAGCTATGGAATATCCAAAAATCCTCTCTTAGCGAGCACCTACATCTTAATATGAATGTATCCTCAAAATTTCATTTCATTATGTCCAGTAGTTTTGGCTCGGCGATGATGAATCAGTCAGTCAGTCAGTCAGTCAGTCAGGACAAGCTATTTTATATATATAGATAATTCTTCCTTCTCGGTATATGATCCTGACCCACTTTCAGAATCTCTTAACAGCTTGGGTCCAATCGACATTATGGAATGCCTTTTCTAGATCTACGAATTTCCGTGAATGTGGGCATGTCCTTTTTAATTCGGTCCTGCAGGATCAACTGTAAAGTCAGGATTGCTTCGTTTCTTGTGAAGCCAAACTGATTTTCTTACATCTCAGCTTCAAACTTGTCTTCCCATTCTTCTGTAAATAATACATTTAAAATATTGCAAATGTTATAATAGGATATTATTGTACAGAATTATATATAAAACGTGCATGGACCCTATAAAAAGAGTTTAATGAATGGTATAGCATTAAAACGGGGAGTGCATTAACAAGGTTTTACAGTGTTTCATTTGTAACATTGTGCTTATGAACGTCAGTTGAACTCTGTATTATATTGCATAGCAAATTACATGAGAAAACATTTCCTCTTCATGTAAATTATTCACAGCAATGCTGAAAGTTTAATTTGTGTTGTGTACCTTTAGGATGAGGTTTATAAACTTGTTGGAACTTGTAATAGTGGCAACTCTTTATTTACTACTAACACAAAAGTGATACCTGTGTGAAATATTTACAGTACTTCAGTGTAGTTGCCAGCATTGTCTATAACTCTTTGGCAATAATGTTGAATCCCAGTTGATGAATTTCATGTTTTTTTATTATCAGTGTTGACTCACTCTCCTGATGCTATAGCCCATGAAGGGTCCTGGTCTCTCCAATAGCACCCAGCTACTCCTTTTTTGTCCAGAGTTCTCCTTCTCCAGCCCTGAATCCCTAACAACCCCAGATCTTATTACATGTAATATAAATAATTTTTAATCCGGTTTGATGATATTTGACTTTATATAATAACAGTAAGTTATTTTATTATTTTGTCCACCTAATCAGTACATTAGACACAAACAATTAGGATTTTGTCCTTGTTAAAATATTCGTTGACATGTTATTTAAAGATATGGTCTCGTCTCGTCCGGTGGTTCGGATTTTGCATAAAAAATGAGGTCTCATGGCTTATGATAGCGAGATTATCGGTCACAGAACTACAAGCTTCATTCCTCCTCCTCCTAATAGTAGTAGTAGTAGTAATAATAATATCATCATCATCATCATCATCATCATCATCATCATCATCTTCCTTCCAAGTATTGAGCCATGTGTCCTGTTACAGTCTTGCATTTTCCTTCCATCTCTTCATCGGACGTCCTACAGATCTTTTTTCCTCTAGTTTGGTATTGAGAATCTTTTGGCAATCTGCCAGCTTCCATCCTTTGTATATGACATCTCCAGCTTTCCTGATAACTGAAGATATGGTCAGTTATCGCTTGTACTTTCAGTTCTTTTAGCACCTCTTAATTCGTTTTTTGGTCCCATTTTGTATACCCTGCTGTACGACGCATGAATGTCATTTCTCATGCTGTAATTCGAGACAAGTTTTGAGATCTTAACGTCCATGCCTCAGATCCATTGCAAAGTCTTGGTTTAGCTAGGGCATTATAAAGGCGCAATCGAGTATGTTTCTGAACAAGTGATTGTTTCATGATGTTTATTATTATTCATGCAGTTTTTGTGAATTTATTAATTTTTGCTGGTATATCTAATTCTGATTTGTATGATAAGTTATACCAGAGATAATTGAACACATTTACTCTTTCTAATGTTGTGTTATCTAAACATATTTTATTAGGAATTGGTTCTCTTCTCTTGAAAGCCATTATTTTTGTCTTTTCTGTTGAAATAATCATATTAAAATCTGAGGAAACATTTTTTAGATTGAAAATTGATCTTTGTAGGTCATCTTCCGTCGTAGCCAGCAATGCAACATCAGCATATAATATGGCATCTAGGTGTTTGAGGTATCTATTTATTGATATTGATCCATGGCGTCCTTGTTTCCTCCATTATTGCATTCATATATATTATAAAAAGTAGAGGGGAGAGTCTGCAGCCTTGTCTTACACCACCATTTATTGATTTCCATTCGGTCTGGTTCTTGTTCAATTTTACAGAAATGAGATTAGATTTGTAGATGTTGTAGATATTGTTAATAATCTGTTAAGAGACTTTGTCTTGTTTTAGAATTTCAAGCAATTTGTTTCTGTTTACTCGGTCAAAGGCCTTTTTAAAGTCCACAAATGTAATGTGTGTTTCCAGTTTTAATTTTCTACTTTTTCCTATTAAAATCTTCATAGTGAAATATGCATCAGTTCTGGAGCGCCCTTTACGGAAACCTTGTTGTTCACTCCCCCAATTTATTTTCACAGTGTTGCTGCAACTTATCTTTAATGATATTTGCATATATTTTAAAACCTGAGTTAACAATGCTAACTCCTTTAATTTTCATGGTTTTTTTGTGTCACCTTTTTTATGAAGAGGGATAACTATTGCTTTGTGCCAACTTTCTGGTTGGATTGTCTCCATTCCTAATTTGATTAAAAAAGCTGAGGAATCTTTGTTTGAAAGTTTTACTTGAATATTTGAACAGTTCAGTATGTATTGCATCCTCTCCAGGTGTTTTACCATTCCTTAGTTTCTTTAAAGTTTGGTCTAGCTCTTCTAATGTTATAGTTTCCAGTGTATTGTTGTTAGATATTGGCAAAGTAACACTTCATTATTTGAACTTGTCCAGAGTGTTTGAAAATAATTAAGCCAGTCATTTGGTGGTATTATTTCAAGTTTTACCTCTTCGTTAACTTCCTTGTTTAATTTCTTCAGAATTTAATAAGTTTGTGGTTGTGGTCTTGTTTAGTCTGTCTCCAATGTAGATACAAAATTTTCCCAACTTTCTCTATGTTTTCGCCTAACTTCTCGTTTAGCTGCTGCTCTCTTATAATTGTATTTTAGTTTATCTTCTATTTTACCAGTTGACAGGAATTTCTTGTAAACATCTTCTTTTTTTCTGATAAGATCATTTTTATCTCTTCATCCCAGATTCTCAAGCCCTTTTTTCTCTTCTATTTTCTTTTAATTCCTAAACTTTCAAAAGCTGCCTTCAATCAATCAATCAATCAATCAATCAATCAATCAATCAATCAATCAATCAATCAATCAATCAATCAATCAATCAATCAATCAATCAATCAATCACTACTGATCTGCATTTAGGGCAGTCGCCCAGGTGGCAGATTCCCTATCTGTTGTTTTCCTAGCCTTTCCTTAAATGATCGCAAAGAAATTGGAAAATTATTGAACATTTCCCTTGGTAAGTTATTCCGATCCTTAACTCCCCTTCCTATAAACGAATATTTGCCCCAATTTGTCCTCTTGAATTCCAACTTTATCTTCATATTGTGATCTTTCCTACTTTTAAAGACACCACTCAAACTTATTCGTCTACTGATGTCCTTCCATGCCATCTCTCCTCTGACAGCTCGGAACATACCATTTATAATACCAATATAAATGGTCCGTTATTGGACATTATAAATTTTCAGCTAACTCATTCTTGGTTGCCAGCGTTTCGCCCTCGTGTGCTAGGGTGAGCTCATCAGTTGGTACCTAGCACACCTACCAATACGCTGGCTAGTGCATACCGTGGTATATTGGTATTATAAATTTACTCATTCAGGACAAATATTTCAGATTCCCTATGGGAATCAACATCTATATCAACATACCATTTAATCGAGCAGCTCGTCTCCTTTCTCCCAAATCTTCCCAGCCCAAACTTTGCAACATTTTTGTAACGCTACTCTTTTGTCGGAAATCACCCAGAACAAATCGAGCTGCTTTTCTTTGGATTTTTTCCAGTTCTTGAATCAAGTAATCCTGGTGAGGGTCCCATACATTGGAACCATACTCAGACGTGTGGAACCATACTCAGACATGCCAAGTCTCCCGATTTGAGTGGGAGACTCCCGATTTTTCATCATTCCTCCCGATCTCCCGATTGCCGGGTCCGATCTCCCGATTTTCAGAGCAATATCTGTAATTTTCACATTATTTTAAACTCCCGCGGATTTCCTTGTTCTATCGATATATGGCTGAGTATGGCTGGTCGATAGTTCTAATAATGATACCAGATGGCAGTACGGGGCACAGTGGGCAGTCATGTGCTGCTCTTTTGTCTATAATAGTCATTCTCTTTGCAAGCGAGTCAAGCGAGTAACATTCTCTTTGGAGTAACCTAACCTCAGAAACATAGTCGTTCTACCCGGGGCAAGACCTGCAGAAGTGCTCGTGTTGTGCCTTAATATTTGTTTTGGCCAAAATGTCAGAAAAGAAATATGATGCAGTGTTTAAAAGTGCTTATAGGGAAGAGTTTCCGTGTTTGAGTGAATCCAGAAAGGGACCAACGTTCACGTTCTGTACTATATGTAGGTGTGATTTTTCAGTTGCGCATGGCGGGTAATGCGATATACTCAAGCACATGCAAATGAAAAAACATAAGGAGAGTGTCCAGTGTGTAGAAAGGAACCAGAAACTGAACTTTTCATGTAAAAACCAAGATGTAAAACCTGTGACGAATGCCGAGGCGTTATTTACGTCATTTATAGTAGAACATAACCTGCCTGTAAATTGTGCCGATCATGCGGGACCTTTGTTTCGCAAAATGTTTCCTGATTCGGAAATCGCTAAACGATATGGGTGTGCTAGAACGAAACAGCAGCTATCATTACAGAAATGTGCATGGAAGAAAGGGCAAAAATTGTATCACTTTTGCTGGTGAATGCATTTTCTGTTGCTACTGATGGTAGCAATAAAAGTGACTTGAAGATATATCCCATTGTTGTAACATTTTTTAGGCCTGAACTCAATGAAATTCAGAGTTGTCTACTCTTTGTGCCGAATTTAGAAGGGGATGCTACTGGAGCTAACGTTGCCAATCTTTTGCTCTCAACTTTTCAGGAATTTTGCATTCCATTAAAAAACTGCCTAGCTCTTGATGCTGATAATGCTCCAGTGATGGTAGGATTAAATAATGGTGTGGCATGATGTTTGAAGCGGGAAAATAGTAAGATAGTCATTGTAGGCTGCTCTTGTCACCTAGTTAATCTTGCTGCTGAGAAGGGTGCGGCGTGCTTGCCCGTAAATGTAGATGAAAGTATAATTGATATATTTTTCTATCTGGAAAGAAGTGCAAAGAGGAAAGAAAAGTTCAGAGAATTTCAGACTTTACACAACACAGAGATCAGGAAAATCCTGAAGCATATGCCTACTCGATGGTTATCACTAAGAAGGTGTTTAGATAGTATTTTGCTTCAGTGGGACCCTTTGATTACATTATTCGGGAGCGAAATTGTGAGTAAGGTTCCTCAGATGGGAACTTTGTGAAGACTTACAAAAATTCCTATGCACAGTTTAAGTGCAGATGTGTCTTGTTTGTCTGAAAAGGTTAAGGATTGTCGTAACATTTCACCTCACTCCTCAGTTAAAAGGAAAACCCAGTTATCAGTTTCACTAAAAAAAATAAACCACTTATGACACTAAGAGCCATGCATTGTCATATGAAGAACGACTTTTCATGTTCCTTTCATCAAATTTAGATAAATCTTTTTGCCTTTTCCCCTCAAGTTTTATGGATATCTTTGAGAATCCAAACGTAGCTCTTCAGTCAAGTATGCTGCACATCCACTTATTGAGGTCAGTTTTGGAGGAACTATTGAAGAATGTGATGACAGGGTTTGTGAAACCAGACGTTATTAAAAGATCCTTCGCTCTTCTTGATGTAGATTATCATACTCCAGCAAATCAAAAGGATGATTGTGATCTGATGATAGGGAACTCTGCGTTTGTTTTAGTGAACAGCTTGAAGTCTGAGGAAAAGTGCATATTATTTAAGTCTGTTAGAAAGTGTTTCTCTTCATCGTGTGACTACATGGTACACAAATTTCCATTCAAAGATGAAGTTTTAATTAATGCAGAAGTTGCAAATATTTCTGCTATAAGTAAGGCATCATTTTCTAGCCTTAGATTTCTCATTAACAAGTGTTCGAACATTTTGACTAGTGAAATGGAATATTTGGGTAAAGAAACTGATATTCTGCACTCCCAGTTCTGTAACTTTCAGCTCGAAGAAACAGACCTGATGTTCAATGGGCATTGGTAGGTCAGATGAAATCAGCTGATGGTGTACTTAAATATGACAGACTTTCTAAGGTGATGCTTGCTATTTTATCAATTCCACATAGCAGTGCAGAATGTGAAAGGATTTTTAGCACAGTCGCAAAGACAAAAACACAGTTCTGATCCTTGCTGTCTGAACAAACTTTGGAGAAACTTTTAACCTTGAAATCAGTTCAGCAAGGCAAGTGCTTTGAGCAAAAATTTAGTTCCGAGTTTCTGAAGAGGGCTAAGTCAGCTACTGGTGTGTTGAACAACAATTATTCGTAATGGGATCACCATGTTGAAGGATGAGAAGTCACATGTTCTTACAGTTCAAGTATGTCCAGTATTTAGTATTCACATGTAAATGATGAAAAATATATATATGGGCAAATAGAATTGTTAATGTATTGAATTATAAAGAATTTGTACATGTTCTGCCATCAGTGATGTGTCGTAATACGTCGCGATTCGCTGCGAAATTTCTCCTGATTTTTCACTTTTGAAAGTTGGCATGTCTGCATACTCTAGTTGGGGTCTTACCAGAGACTTATATGCCTGTTTCAAAGCTAAGCTAACATTTGACCATTCTTCCTCTACATTGGTACTCACTGGTTTTGCTTGAATTAGATTATCAAATCTATTTTGGTATAGCCATTTTATGCTTGGATCTCTTAAAAGACCAATTTTATAAGTTGTTTCTTTTTGTTCCATGCAGGGTTTATTTTTCTTCATCCATCTTGGCTTTATGGGGACTGGTGAAACTACTAAGAAATGAACTGTTTCCATTTCAGGACCTCGATATACTCCAACATCTAAAATTAATTCTGCTAGCTTTTCGTTGCAGATGACATAATCAATGATAGATCGCTGATTCCTAGCTGACCATGTGAACTTACGACTGTTTTAATGTTACAATTTATTAAAATTCGTATCCACCTTATTCAATACCAAAAATGTTGTTAAGATGAAATTACAACATGTATATTTATTTTATCAGGACTAGTTTCAACGCTTTATATTGCGTCATCATCAGCTGATATACACTGGAAACATTGGCAAACATATATGTTTATCTACGTCACACACATAAAAACTATGATAAAGATTTAAAAACCATATTATAATTATACTATTTCCGAGTCCATATTGTCCAAGACTTGCAATTATTAAACTTTGGATTGCTAAAATCTGATGCAATTTGGTTTAAATAATCATTAAAATTAAACAAAACTAATAATAAAATCACTATCTTCTTAAAAACATTCACTTTGTTTGACGTTTTTAAAAAAAATGTTTTTGTAGAACCGTATTAAAACCATTCAATAAAGTCCTCAGGCTATTGCCATGTAGTGAACATAATGTCGCCGAATAAGGTTAAACAATCTTTTTAAATGACATTGACACTGTTTGACACTTCAAAATCTTTTAAAACCATATTAAAATTATTCTATGAAATCTTCAAAATGTTGAAATGTGGCGATCATGAAAAGCAATCAAATGTCCTTCCGACGGGTTGCTAGCCTGAAGGATGTAAGGCCATTGGTGGAGCTGCCAGCTCTCAGCTAATGGACTAGCTGAAATTACAGCATTTCCTCCTTAATTGACGTAATGGTTATACCGCCGTGACTCGGTCGACAAAGCCTCGCCCGTGGAAACGGGTTTGTTTATCCTGGGAAGGTCAGGTTAGCTTTTGGGCAGGAGAGGTTATGTATTCCACATAAAGTTAATGTTGGATGTCGTACAGTACAATAACAAAAAGGTTAATATGCCAAGTTCTTCATGGCATAGATAAAATACATATAAAATGTATAAAATTTCATAATTTTAATTCACTGTGTAAGGAAACTTTAATCTTCAAAGAATATAAATGACTTGTTTATAATAACCATAATAACTGTCACTAATCCTTCACTACACCATAATTTTCATATTTTCCAAGAAACTACTATAAAATGCAGGACACCAGTAAGTGTATATTTTGAAGTTGACTTTTAAGTTAGATAACAATATCAACAAATGTATATCAATTCAGAAAAAACAGAATTACAGTATAATAGTACAAATACAGAGCTCCTCATATATGTAATGATATAGTCTCTCTCAATAATAAACAATGTATTGCCCACTTAGGCCTATATTCATTGAATACGTCACCTACATTTATCAGTGTTCCGTTCTTATGAGCCGGTACAGAGAAAGGAGTCCGCAGAGCGAAATAATAGATGTTATTTTGCAATACTTAAATTTATTCAACTGGCTTGGCACATAAATAACTTCATTATTATTTTCCATTGGAAATTAGAAATTAAATGGAAATCTCTGTTAGATTTATTCTTGAAAGTTTCAGTAAATATTGTGAATCCTGATAAATACTTGTGATGAATGAAAGTTGAAAATAAACTAATTTCCTTCATTAATTTTGTAAAGTAAATATTGGTTCGTAATTCTCTAGAGTTTTTCTAGAATATTCACTTGTAATGCCTACAGTCTTTTTAGGGTAATCACTTCACATCGTTATTTGAAATACCTACAGCCTTTCTAAAGAATATTACTTTAAATTTCCTAAAGTCTTTTTAAAGCACTTGAAAAGAATAAAGTGACTTTTCATGAAGTTCGTAATTGACTAGTGCTATTTAGCATATGTGAATGATTTCAAAGTAATCACTGTCTTTAACAGTTCAAAAAGTTTGATGTTAAATGCTCATATCACCTGAATGTTCATGACGCTGGAACTGGTTCATGCAGTTCTACGAACAGGATCTGGAACTCCTTTGACGTCGTAAGCACCACGCTGTACCACGTTCAATCCCACGCTGTACCACGTACCATCTCCCATGTCGTCCGGCTCGTTGGCTGAACGGTCAGCGTACTGGCCTTCGGTTCAGAGGGTCTTGGGTTCGATTCCCGGCCGGGTCAGGGATTTTAACCTTAATTGGTTAATTCCAATGGCACGGGGGCTGGGTGTATGTGTTGTCTTCATCATCATTTCATCCTCATCATGACGCGCAGGTCGCCTACAGGCATCAAATAGAGAGACCTGCACCTGGCGAGCTGAACCCGTCCTGGGATATCCCGGCACTAAAAGCCATACGCCATTTCATTTTATCTCCCATGTTGAGTCAGGTGTTAGGTTGATATGAGGGTTAAACACTCGGTCAAGATTTCTGGTGTCACTTATTGTGAAGACACGAGAAAGTTCAATTGACGGTAAAATGTGAGTGTTGAAATAGCACGATCTGATCAAGTGAATATTAGTAAATCACTAGTAAACAGTACTTAGAATCGCACTTTGAATCACAGTCTGTTGTAAGAATTCAAAATAATAATCACACTTTGAGATAATTATGGCTTTGAGTGAAAGTAAAGCACAGTTTGAAACATTTATGGTTTCGAAGCACAAAACACTGTTCGAAAGATTCTACCTTTTGAAGCACAGTTTTAGGTAATCACAATTTCGAAGCACAATTCAAGTAGTACTAGTTTCAAAACACTGTTCAAATAATTCATACTATTTACACATGAGAATAATGTTATTAGCAGTCAAAAACACTTCGTACTTGGTTTAAAGTAAAACCTGAAGTTTAAAGCTTGTTGAGTTTCAAGTGCCAGTTCAGTTCATTTACTGCACACGTAAGACGTATTCAAATGTTCTTAATTATTCATAACACTAATACTAAGGTGATATTATGTGTTATTTCACTTCAGTTGAGTTAATATTTCATGGAATTGCCACAAAATGTCCTTAAGATTCACTAGTTTATTTGATACCACTGTTCAAAAACAAGTAATGTTTGAAAAAATCTTCCACTCTTGGTTATGACAAATACTAAGTTCCGAGCTCTCGAAATATCCTAAGTTCTGATCTGTCACTATCAAATGCTAAACACTCATTCTAGCATACGCTGAAATTTTCTAAGTTCGGACATATTACTGAGAAATATTAGAGGTGTGTTGGTACGCACTGGATTTTTGAAAGTTCCGTAGCACTGTAGAAATTTTATAAGTTAGTTTCGATTAGTTTCGCGTAACGCGACAAAGTTCTCAGGTTCAAAACATGCACGCGGCGACCATACAGAAACCCGTCATGGTTGAGTTGTAGATTGCAACTAATTGTACCTCTCCAGTCTCTGCTCTTTTATACCTGAAGTCGAGGCTGGCTGCCTGCTCCTCGTGAAAAACTTGTTTTCTTTCCAACTCAATATCTTGAGAATCCGTAGGCCGATTGACTTGAAATTTTGGTAAGATTACATTTAAATAATGGGCTTCACAGTGATGTACTTTATTATTCTGTACCTGAAAGGGTTTAGAATATATAAAAATCCTTCCAGTACATTCTAGACTAGTGAGCTGGCTGCACATGGAGATTACATCATCCTGCATGCTTCCTGCTTGTGACATAGCACACTCTCTCTCTCTCACTCACACACACACATAGCTTGCAGCTCCTTCTCGTCCCTTTACCTCACACACTGTATTCAAATGTTTGTGCCGTCACGTTGCAAATAATTTGCAAATTAAAAACACAATGTTCCAGGCCCTAGGCATTCCTGGTACATGTGGCCTATTTAATAAAGTAACATGTTTTTATGAATTGTCACATATTTATTTAACACCAATAACAGTGAATGTAAAATGAACTAAAATATTTAAAAACAACAGAACATTCAACGCTTAAGTAATCTACAGTTTGAATGAAAGCTTAGTCAGAAAAATAAATGAATTTTTTTTTTGTTCATTCTGCTTCTGGTATAGACTCATCAAAATACCATTTCCCACTAGTAAAACAAATCACCAGTAATCTTTGGATTTCATTTACATTTAAAAAGCACTCTTCTTTCGTCGGTGGTTCACAAAACAGTTTAGCTTCATTGTTACACTTGCGAAAATTGGTTATAAAATAAATATCACTGTTACTTTCAGTTATGGTATGAACATAATATTTTGAATGTTTCTTTCGGCTGTTTTTTCTAAGTACGAAGTCACCCACTTCAAAATCCGTATCATGGGTGGATTTTTGTCATCTGCTTCGATCTTTTAGTCTAGATGTAGAGAGTTTGTGGTAGTATGTAGTTTTATTTTAATATTTTCGTGCCTGAACTATAAAAGTTTTGAATGGCACCACATAATGAATATCAGTGTTCCTGGTAGTGCACAGAAATGTACTTTGGTTGAAGTTCACAAAAAGAAAACTGACCGATTGTGTGATGTGGGTAGTCTTGTTGAAAAAGTTCATATGCGTCTTGCATTGTGATGTACATGAATCGTTTCTGTTTTAAAAATTTTTGTCCAGAGCTGTCCTTTATGGAGATAAAATCTCTTGCTCAAGGAGATGGCCAACTGATATAATCCGGATTGAGAAATTTAAGATCTTCTCGATGTGGACGTGAGAATTCCTGTGTTTGCTGGAGGTAGATGAACTTACACAAAATTTTACACTCAGCGCAGAGACAACTTTCCGTTTCTTCGGCGGACTCACTGGTAAAGACTGCTCCGAACGCTTTACAGCTTTCCCCAATGTTTGTTTGCATTTATAAACAGACGTTGGCGTACTTGGCTCTGCAATTGATGTTGATGGTTGTGTTGTTAGACTTGTAGAACAGGAGGTAACTGTTGATAAGCCCTGAAGTTTCTTCTGAGCTCTGTTTCTTTACCGATTTTCGTACCTGTTGGCAGCGTACGTATAACTGGGCAGGTGTCATCTTCCTTCTCCTTGCATGCCTTTCCCTTTCCTTTCTTTTAAAATCCTCGTCATTCTTTTTTTTTTTTTCTCGCTATACGGTTTACAATGTTTCTTGTGAGTAAGCAGCATTATTAAATATCACCTCAGTGTGAACACTGATTGCTATTGTAAAATACGTCCTGTACAAGTGAGTGTGACGCAGAAACTGAATCCTGTGGGCAGTGTGTTTCGGCAGTGGGGAACTTCCCAGTTGCCTGTTCGCAAGAACGCTGTAAACACGCAACATATTTTACTAATCAGCTTCGTATGAATCCATTCAAAATTCAATACGAATGATATAGCAGCTTGAAAGGGTTTGCATATGAGGTTTTATTTAAATTGAGCCACGCACTTTTCGTCTACAGAAACTTTTATACATTTTTCGTTGTGTGTTTACATGGCCTGCAGCAATAAATTCATCGCTTTATTACACCTTATACAAACTGTTAATAACCTAAATAATAATACTGCGAAGAGAAAAGAGCATATAAATTAACATTTACTATAATTATTTTCGTAACTTTTCATCATAATAAACAGGAATTCCTCAAACTATTGAAAAATATCAAATGAATTTAGCCTCTATATAAAGGTTCAATTAACCACATAATTAAAAACGGATTTATCATTAAAACAAATTGTTGAGTTTTATTTAAACTTTACTTTTACCTACTTGGATGGACTATTCTCTGGAATCAGCCATATACTGGTGCTTATTGATACTACTTACCATATTTAACAACTGCTGGACAGAAACAACACAGACATTAAAAAAAAAAAAAAAACTTTGTAGGGTTTACATGTGCTATTTAACACACAAAAGTATTATTTTAAATATTTAAATGTACTTGTATTTTTTGTAGTATTGAGTCGCACATTAACCCCTCAGTGATGGGGAACATTTGAATGCTGCTTTACCTAGCTGATAGAGGCGATTCAGGTGCGAGAACTGAGAAAATGCAGGAATCTCTTTAAAAATTCACTGTTACAACAGTTTAGCTCAGATTATTTTCAAACTTTTACAGTAGAGACTCACAAGAATGTAATTTACATTCATTCACTCTGTATTTATCTTCTTCATCATCATCATCCTTATCTTTTTCATCTCTCCTTCCACCACCACTCGTCTTCAGTAGTTGTTTTCCAGTCCAATCTTCTTTTTCTTATACTGTTCTTGACAGAGTTCATATTTACCTTATAGTCTACTAATGGAGAGACGACCTTTCACATTTTATACGGAATGAAAGTGACATTCTTGTATATGTATGGATTCATTCACAATGCAATAAAAATTAGGATAATCATTGGCTCGGAAACTTTGAGGAGAAAATGGGGAACCATAGTTCAGAGAGTCATTTTGCACAACTGTCAGGTTAATGAGAGGATTAGTTCATGAGAAAGAGGCCATGTACTTTGGCGTGTTTTGTCGTTTGTTACTTGGTCACACACATAATGCGCTCCCATTCCTGATGTTATGTGTCCACTGTCACTTTGATCAGTCTGGTTTAGTGCTGTTATCTTCTGATTTATTAAAACTTCATTGCTTCTCTATCATTCAGACTGCACCGTGGTATGCTTCTGTGCCACGCAGTCTCGTAGTTCAGAGTCATAAGAGGTTTCAAGGCGGAGAAAGAATTTATAGGAATCCTCACCAGATGATGTCAGTATGCATATCAGTGAAAAGTTGGCAATTTATACTATCAATCTACATAAGGAAATATCATATAATGACTCATACATCCACTAGAGTGCAGCAGAAATTTACGTCTATATGCACTTAAGCAGAAAGAGGCCAGACTATTAACTCATTAGAAAGAAAAGTAGAAAAAAAGAACACTAATTTGGGCCGATTCTTATATAAGGATCATCACCTTCAAAGATACATTGTTTCCATCCCGACAACTTCAAAACTTTACAAGCTAGAACAAAATTAATTTAGGCTTACAAGGGTTTATGCCATGCGCAGAGGTCAGTGATATGTGAAGAAAAGGAGGTCAATACGATGTATGGAGCTCACTGTCAAGGGGTAAGGAAGTGAAGATGTCGCCATAACGGGATGAAATATGTATTCCTGTTGTAAAATTATGTATAATTGAAAACTGTATTACAAATTGTGTTGAATTGGGCGGACATTCTCATTTGATAATTTAAATGATGTTGAAGTCAAAGAATCCCTTTAATACCACCTGTTTTCTTCATGTCTCTAATGGAGCAATCTACTGCCTGCAGAATCTTGGGAACAGTCTGGAACTAAATGCCACCAGGTGGTTCCTTCATCTTTAAGATAGTCATAATCGTAAGGTCTTATGTCCGGTAAATATGGTGGATAGAAAAGCACTTCCCAACCCCAGCGACCGTACAGATTGACTACAGGGTATGCCACATGTGCCCACGCATTATCCTGCAACATGATGGGAAGATTCTGCTGGAAGTGTTGTCGCTTTCTTCACAACACTGGTCTCGGATGACTCCCTTTGGGTGGGGGTGATAAAATAACACACACGGTATGATCTGTCTGTTGTAAGAGGTGACTAAACGGGGCTCCAGGGTCTCTTAACTTGGGAGCATGGCTTGGTGACCATGGGACCCTCAGCTGAATCCTAGCATTCCTTCCACTGACTTGTGTCAGGCTCCTCACTTTCATCTATCTTATCCGACCTCCCATGGTCAACTTTTGTTCTTTTCCAACCCCGACAGTATTAGAGCTCTCTAGGCCTAAGGAGTGTTTCATTTTCAAGCCCTTCTTGGCCCTTGTCTTCCTTTGGCCGATACCTTCATTTTTTGACGTGTCGGATCCTTTCTATTTTTTTCCCCCCTCTCCCTGATGAGTGTTTTATAGAGGATGGTTGCCTAGTTGTACTTCCTCTTAAAACAATGATCACCACCATCATCGGTCTCAGGTGATGATGCTCCACAAAATTACAAAAATACTGTGCATTAACAGTTTGTCTTTGCAGTAAGACATGTGTTAGGATGACACCATCGCAGTTGTAGACAAGAATCACCATAACTTTCATGTTCGTAGGGGTCTGACAAACTTTTGTTTTTGTGGTTAGCCATAATGACATCACTTGTAGGATTGGGGTTTAATTTCAGGTTTGTATGATCTGGCCCATATCTCATCAAGTGCAGTAGTACGGCATAAGAAATAGTCTCCTTCATGACCATAGCACTCCAAGTGAGTTTGAGTGACATCATTTTGTAACCATCGCTGTGCTTCCATTAAGTCATGCAGAACCTACTGATCTAACATTTTTCGCGTGATCAGGCACTTCTTTAGAATATGCAGCACAGTTGTATTTGATAATCCATCTTGTGACTTAACTCTAAAATTGTCTGTCATTGATCTGCATCCAATAGTGTGGCAAGAGGCTGCACTTCCTCTTCGCTGGCACTAGGGTGACCTTACTGAGCCATGTCCGCCACGCTTTCGCATCTCTCATTGAAAGATCTAACCCACCTTGCTGTTGTTCTGTATGGTAATGCTGTTTCACCATATGCTTCACGAAGACCTTCATGATATTGTCTTGCTGTGTGGCCATGGGCACATTGAATTTTCAGCCAACATCGCTGTTCATGTTTTGTAAACATAGTGAATACACGACGCACAGCAGTTTAGACCAGCATCTTGCACAAGACTGGCCTCTTCTTGCCACAGCATTGTTGTGTTTAAACGAGTAGGCGATTCAATTTACAGTGAGGTAGATTAGACATAGAGTAACATGTGATAGAAGTGACAATTATTAATTCTGTTTCGTTTAGCATCCACAGTGGTGTTGTCACTATTAAGGTTCCAACCCACATATTTTAAAAATATAGAGGAAAGCTGAACTTCTTTTTCTTGTTAATAATGTTTTTCAGTTACATTTTTTATTTGTTTGCAATTTTTGAACTGATGTGAAAATTTTTCTTTTCCAGACTCTGAATCCGCAGTGGAATGAAGAATTCATATTTAGAGTGAGTTGATTATATTAATTTATTGTTCATTTTTCATTTATACAAGTGTAAGAGAGGGCCGTGAGCCTTAACTTCGCCACAAATGAAGGCATGAAATAAATAAATAATACAATTATATTTATGCATGTGACTAGCCTTAGTACCCGGCATTGCCCGGTTGGTTTTTGAATGTTTACTTTTAAGATTAGTATTACTAATTAGTTATGTGTGAAGTGAATATTTAGAGAATTCAGTTTTTGGATATTGATTTTTACCATCTATTATGTAGTGTTAGAGTTATTTAGATGTGTTTGATTTCAAGGTTTAGATTATTTAAATTTAGAGTAAAACTTTATCCTTGTGGAAGCTCAAATTTACTCGAAGTATCCTTTCAAGAAGATAATTAGTGATAACTGCATGTATTCATCCGTCGTGCTATAGGTATGATCTACACGATTTCAACTGTCTTTGAGACTGTCACCAATCAGCCTTCTAAAGTTCAAAACTTCATGGTTGTTCTGTATTGAACTGAGAATCACACAAGTAATTTTAATGTAAGGAAATCCACCTTTTCAATACTGGATGGACTGGCAATGGGGTCACCAGCTTCGGGGATCTTAGCAGAAATATATCTAGATTTCTTAGAACATACAACATACAATAATTGACAACGATGATACTTTTGCCAGTGTTCTATTTTGGTCTAGATACGTCGATGATACTTCGGTAATACTAGACAATAAGACTACTAGCGCTACCTCTACTCATGACAACCTCAACAGTATAGATCCAGATATTAAATTCACCCTGAGTCAGAATCCAACAAACAAATCAATTTTCTAGACCTCACGATAAGCAGTCTCCCATCCTCCCTAACATACAGTATATATAGAAAACCCACACAAACTGCTACAACCATAAGACAGGATTCTACACATCCTTGCACACAAAAATGTGCTACTTATAATAGCATGGTCGACTGCGCATTTAAAATACCAATGTCAAAGACAAATTTAAAGAAAGAATTAGACACAATCCATTCCATTGCCAAATTTAAATGACTGTTTCATAGAAAGAAAATTAATAAATTCAAGCATCGACTAATACAACATTAGAAAAAGAAAAACCCAACCCTATTACATATTCTACCCTCACTTTCAACAAAAACGTTTACAGTATCACCAGCATTTTTAAGAAACATAATATCTCAAGATATCCTTTTGTACCAGTAATAGGAATGTGGAAATAATACATAACTCCAACACAATAAACAAAAATAACACCGTCTTGAGGTCAGGGGTATACCGGTTTAGTTGCAATAACTGCAGTTCCTCGTACATAGGACAGACAGGAAGAAACTTCAAAATTAGGTACATGGAACACGTCAATGCTATTAAATACAATAGGTTTTCGGCAGTGGGCCAACGTATTCATATAGACATAGAGATTCTCGGGACCTTAGAGAAAGGCCCTCTCCTAGATGTCACCGAAAATTGCTTCATGCACCTCGATCAGTTTTTCAACCCCAATTTAATCCTAAATGAAATTTCTGAGAAACCCAAGGTTCTTTACGACTTTCTTATTACGGTTCTTAAAGGTATTAAGTTTTCGAGAAAGCGTTCGATCTTCCACGCATTACATATCGCCCTCCCTTGCCATACATCCCAACTGCATTGCCCGGCAGACCCGCCTCCAACACCCCACCCCCGTAGGGGTAGTTCCTCCCCTCTCCCATCTATCTCTACTCTACCCCCACAAACCAGCTCCAGTTGTTAACTCCTCTCCATAGAGTAAGCTTCTTGGCACACTGCGGCAAGGTGAGTCTCACACTATAACTCTCTATATATTTGCTTCATATGACTTGCCCTTTATAGAACACCATATTAAAATCATCTCCCCCTTTTCTCTAGGTTTCACGTTCCGCTTGAACCGAGAAACCTTGGTTCTACATAACATCCTAGGGCCTACATGTACACTGAAAACCACCTTTCGACATGCTTAGTACAATTTTAAGATAAGAAGACTATGCCACCAACAGCGCTCAAATTATTCCTCAGTGCCGCATTTCACTTCGAATAAGACACTTACCAAAGATTTTAATGTGTTCGTTAAGCTTTATCATACCAAAGCCCAACTTCACAGAAAGTGCCTCAACTTATGTACCAAGACAACATAAGACAATTACGCTGCCACGCATAGCAATCCACATATATTTTATATAAACTACTTTAAATGTGTGTCATTATATAAATTTTTACCAAGTGTGTGTATATCGTTGCTATATGTGAATTTATTCTTTTGCTTGGTTTTACGAAAACTTGAAGATGACATTGAAAACATGTTGAAACCGGTACCTTCATAATAATAATGTTGTAGTATAACCTATGTGCAACAGTTTATTAAAAAAGTATGTATTGAAAAAGGTGGATTCCCTTAGATTAAAATTACTTGTGTGACCAGTCAGCCTTGCGACCCCAAAAGCAATGGATTCAACACTAATCTCGGTCATTTTAGACTATTTACTATTAAACCACATTCAGCCTCCCGTCTCATTGGAGGCTAAACATGGACTTAAACGGTATTCAGAGTGTCATAGTTCGTCTCGGCGACACATGAACAATTTATTCAACATTAATATTTGTTATTTTCCATTATTTTTAAATACCATCCCCTCCCATTCTCCATCCCCAGCAGAGGTTGGTATGTTCCACCTCCATAGTATTCTTTTTCCAGATGGTAAGTCATATGTGTACTAAATTTTGTTGAGATCTATTCTGGAATATACCCACATACACCCATCCAGAGTGTCACAGTTCAACTCAGCAACCTTGTAAACGATGGTATTCGACATTACTATCAGTCATTTTCGTTTATTTTCACCACTTCCGCTAGGAGTGTTAGGGGTGTTTTATCCGACAGTATTTGTTTCAGATAGTAAGTCATATGTGTACCAATTTTGTATGAGGGCTATGTCAGAAGAAACACTCATACATCTGTAATTTCGGTCATTTTGGACAATTTCTTTTCCACCCGTTCTCATCTCCATGCCGATGGGGGCTGAAGATGGACTTCAACGATGTCTGGAATGTGAATGTTCTTCTCAGCGAACCCGAAAAATGTGGATTCGACACTATTTTCGATTATTTTTGTATTCCAAACCCCTCACGCCCATTCCTAAGGGTGCTAGAGGTGCCTTGCCCCCACATGGTTAGTCTCCTGATAGTAAATCATAAGTGTACAAAGTTTGATTCAAATCACCTCAGTAGTCCTTAAAACTATCGTTTCAACACTATTAGTGGTAGTTTTTATTTATATTTGCATTTCACCACTTTCCCTAAAGTTTCTAGGTCCGGGCTGAGTGGCTCAGATGGTTAAGGCGCTGGCCTTCTGACCCCAACTTGGCAGGTTCGATCCTGGCTCAGTCCGGTGGCATTTGAATGTGCTCAAATATGGCAGCCTTGTGTTGGTAGATTTACTGGCATGTAAAAGAACTCCTGTAGGACTAAATTCTGGCACCTTGGCATCTCCGAAAACTGCAAAAGAATAGTTAGTGGGACGTAAAGCAAATAATATTATTATTATTATTATTATTATTATTATTATTATTATTATTATTATTATTATTATTATTATTATTATTATTATTATTAAAGTTTCTAGGGGTGTCTCGTCCCCACCGTATTTTTCACACGTAGTAAGTAATATTTGGACCAAATTTAGTTGGCAGCCATGCTGGAAAATAAACAAATACATCCATAATCTCGGTCATTTTGGTTATTTTATTTTTTTGCCCTTTCTCATTCCTGACCCCAAAAGCTGTGGATTCGACACTATTTCCAAATTTTATATCTCATGGCTCCCCTACTAAGGGTGCTAGAGGTGTCTTATTCCCACGCGGTTAGTCTCCTGGTAGTAGGTCATATGTGTACCAAGTTTGGTATAAATTGCTCCCAGTAGTCCTGAAAACTATGGTTCCAGACTAATATCAGTCGTTTTTATTTATATGTATATTTCACCTCCACCTTTGGCGGGTCTAGCTGTTTCTTTCCCCAACAGAATTTTTCACAAATAGTAAGAAATATTTGTACCAAATTTAGTTGTCAGTTATGCTGGAAAATACAAAAATACATCCAATATCTCTGTCATTTTGGTCATTTCATTTTTCATTTTTTCTCGCCCCTATATCGAAGGTTGATGAACTTGAATTTAAAAAATTCTGGAGTGACACTATTCATCTCAGCAACCCCAAAAACTATGGATTCAACTCTAATTATTATTATTATTATTATTATTATTATTATTATTATTATTATTATTATTATTATTATTATCTCATCTCACTCGCCCCCACCCTAAAGGGGCTGAAATTGGACTTTAAAAATTTGGAGTGTCATTATTCCTCTTAGCGACCCCGAAAACTATGGATTAAACACTATTTTCGACTATTTTTATATCTCCATCCTTGCTTGACCCCTACCCGTAAGGGATAAAAAAATGTCACTTCACCTCGGCAACCCCCAAAACTATGGTTTCGACTCTATTTTTGATTATTTTTGTATTGCCCCCATTGACCCCCACCCCTAGGGGATAAAAAGTCCGGAGTGTCACTTTTCATCTCAGTGACCCAGAGAACTATGGATTCAACACTATTTTTCGATTATTTTTATATTTCCCCTCCCCCCCACTTGATCCCATTCTTAAGGGATAAAAAAGTCCGGAGTGTCACTAGTCCTCTCAGCGACTCCGAAAACTATGGATTCGACACTATTTTAGATTATTTTTATATCTCACTCCCCCCTTACCTCCACCCCAAATGGGGCTGAAATTAGACTTTTAAAAATCCGGAGTGTCACTATTCATCTTGGCGACCCCGAGAACTGTGGGTTCAACATTATTTTCATTTATTTTTATATCTCGCTACCCCCTCGCCCCCGACACCAAAGGGGGCTGAATTTGGACTTTAAAAAAATCCTCATTGTTACTACTTATCTCAGCGACCTCTAATATGGATTTGAGACTGTTTTCGATTATTTTCATAACTCAGCTCCCTCACCTTTAAGGGTGCTTTTGGTGTCTTTGCCCCATGAGGTTTGTCTCCTGATACTAAGTCACAAGTGTACCAAGTTTTGTTGAAATTGCTTTACTGGTTTCGGAGATATAATACATATCCACCTACAATGACATTTATATATATATAGACCTATAGATATATTACATAGACTTGCCTTTGCTCGTTGAGAACCCCCAGTTGCTCTTCGTTAGGAGTGGGTGATAACTCGTGTCATTCTGCTGTTGATATTCTATATTTTTCACAGTTTCTTCAAACTGGGTAGACCTGCCAATGTTGGTCCATGACATGAAAGTATATCTCAAACACGGCATGTTGGATTGCTATGTCTACATAACGGGCATAAGAATGAACTTCCTATCAAGAAAGGTACTTTATAAAACATGGCGGCATGTTCCCATCCTTGTATATACAGCGACAATCTGTCTATCAAGTCGATCCAATCTTGGTGCGGCTTTGCAATTTAATAAAATTACATAAAATTACTCATAGTAATAAAAGTACCTATTTGATTTCATCCAAACCACTTCATAATCCCTCTCAAAAGTAATAAGAACAAATTGTCAAATTTTCAGCAAAATCGGTCCAGTAGTTTTTGAGTCTATTAATCTCAAATATACCAACATTCAATTTTATATGTATAGATTATTTTGCAATTGATTCTTAACATCATAATGAGATATTGAAGGAATTTATTAATTTGCTGAACTGAGTGGCTCTGATGGTAGAAGTGTTCCTTCTTGATGAACCCAACGTGGTGGGTTTGAATCAATGTTCAGTGGTATTTGAAGGTGTTCAAATATGTCAGCCTTATATCAGTAGGTTGACTAATTTATTACGAGGGTAGTCCCAAAAATAAGTATTTTTTTTTTTAAATACAAAGAACCATTTTTTTCTATAATATTTACATCACTTTAAAGGTTGAATGTTTATCTATTTGTCTACACAATCGCCATTTTGGTCGATTGTTTGGTCTCGGGTGTGAAGTGGAATGCCCAGGCTTTGTCATCTGTGACAGTTGAATCCAAGAAGTTGTCCTTTTTGTCTGCATAGCGGCAAGGAAATTCACGGGAAGAATCAACTCGTTGCCACCTATGGTCTTCCATCAGTATTTGCGGGTACCTATCTTGCACACACCTTTCGATATTACAACTTTTCGGTTAAAATCCTGTGAATGGTGCTTTGGGAAACCTCAAGAACCAAAATGCAGTGATCATCCAGAGTGATCCATCGATCTTCACTCATGGTTTGCTCAACCTTCGTGACTGTCTTTTTGAAATCGATGGTCTCTTGCCCCTTTGTTTATCGTTAATTTCATTACGACTGGCTGTAAACATTCTACACCACTTGCGAATATTTTTGACATCCATGCATGACTTGCCACACTTCTGTCAATTGGCAATGAATGTAAGTCGGTTCAACGTGTTTTACATCGAAAAACCGAATAACTGCGTAACTTCACACTGGCGGTAGTGTCCCATTGAAAGCTCGATTCTCAACAGCTGTCAAGCCAAGACCGAGTGTCCCAGCGAGGTGCGCTCATGTTCGTTTGGGAGTGCGGGAGGCACTCATCACAACGGTGTAGCCAACAGCCGCACAAACAATTTTTTATATTTATAAAAAAATAAGAGACCTCATTTTTTGGGAATACCATCATAATTTCCTTTACAGTTTCTGTGGTAAGGATGAGAAATTATTTTGTACAACTTTTTAAGTGGAATGCTTTTGACGCACGTGCGATAAACTGATATAACTTGAAAGCAATATTCTCTCACCCATGGGTAAATAATGCAAGTATCGAGCTTGAATTATTATTATTACATCATATGTACAAAATTGTGAAACACATTGTAACTTCCAGAATGGTACTGGGTAGACGAGAACGATTAAGGTTTTATGTGTGTTTAATTTGTAAATAATACTCGGTTTCTAACGATTTAAAGATAAGAGGTATAGAACTAAATGAGGCCACAACACTAGTTGCAAATCGAGGATTGTGGCGACGTTTAGTAAATTCTCAGAGGCTTGCAGACTGAACGCTGAAAGGCATAACAGTCTATAATGATAATGTATGTATGTATGTAATGTATGTATGTATAATACCAATATAAAAAAGGTCCAGCTAACTCTTTCCTGGCTGCCAGCATTTCGCCCCCGTGTGCCAAGTTGGGCTCATCGGTTGGTAAATAGCACAGCCTCCAAATAGATGTGAATAAATAACTGTACCAACTGAAGCATTTTGTGTGCGTCTTTGTGTATACGTTAACTGGCGACCGTGACAGGACATAAACATTTACGAGTAAATACGAGTGTAAGTGTGTCGTAGATTAAAATGAAAGTAATACTAGAGAATATGTCACTGAAACAACTAAAGGATGAACCCACCAAGAGGAATCTCCTGATGACTGGGAAGAAAAAAAAAACAATGCTACAGACGGGAAGATTTCGAGGAAAAAGGAGATCCCGAAAAGTTTTCATCGAACTCGACGAAGATTTGAAGACAGAAGAAGAGGTAAATATAACCAAAATATGTTCTAACCTAAAGACTATGATGCGGGCACTAAATAACATCATTTCAGACATAAATGACAAAGTTTCAGACGTCAATTCTGGCCTAACAGGACAGATCACAGATCAAATTTCGAAAGTAAATAAGAAATTTTCAGACATAAATGACAAACTTTCAGGCAAAATTTCCCGAGCTAACTCGGTTTTAACCAGACCGATAGCACAAGTGTACACATGGGTTTAAAATTTAGAACAGGGCCTAGAATCGAAAATTCCAACCGTAAATGATGAAATTTCATCACAAATTAGCGACGTCACCAATCGGTTAACACAGCAGATATCGGACATCAGGTCAAAACTGGGACAGGTTGATCCAGCCAGCTGGAAGGGGATATCTTGGACCTCAAGGAGGAGGTGAAAATCAAGGTTTCCGGCATAAAGCAACAGGTTGAGGGGAGGATTTCTAACATCGAGGGAAATCTTGAAAGCCATATATCTGCAAAATCTTGAGAGCTGTACTTCTGATCTTGAAGGAAGGTTAGAAAATCTGTTTTCGACCATCAAGGGAGATATGCAGAATATAAGGAAAAACATCCTTCATGCAGTAGAAGATAGATAAAACTTCATGCAGTAGAAGATAGATAAAACAAACATGACGTATTACCACACCTCTAACCCCCTCAAAGCTAACCAGCAATACAGCACACCTAGACCCGAAGGCGATTATAGAGAGCCTTCCACAATACCATAGGCAACTGGAGGAGAACCCTACCAGCTTCATCGAGGGATCGATCAGCTTATTAGGAAGGACTAATTTACCAGAAGACATCTTCGTGCAACTCATCATACTGCGATTAAAGGGGCAAGCTGCTATGGTGGAACAACTTGAAGGGTTTAAATCTAAACTGGACGGACTTCAAGAGGGAATTCCTCACTAGGTTTAATTCTGAAGGGGTGAAGAGCTCCGTGAAAAGGAAGCTACTGACTGAGGCATTGCCCACTGGCATGAGAGCTAGCACCTTCGTCCTACAGAAATACAAACTCTTCAAGTGCCTGCACCCGGAAGGAAGTGAAAACGAGATCTTACCAGATATCACAGAGCTACTTCACGATAAGATCTGACCCCTAGTGAAAGTACCACAACCCAGATCCTTTGATGATCTACGCAGAATCATCGCCCAGCTGGAGGAGGAACACAAGAGCAGAGCTACGCAAGAGACCAGCACAGTTAGGAAATGCTACCAGTGTGGAAGAGCGGGACACCTGAAGAACAAGTGCCCAGCCTTGACGTCGGAGAAACTAGGTCTGGCCCATTCTGGATTAAGTGGGGATGGGACTGGGATCAGGAATGCGCCTCAAGACCTGACGGACAAGCAACCCTGGTCAAGTAGAAAAGGGATTGGTCAGATTGTGAGTAGAACAGGCCAACCCTGCCCATCTGTCATCTTAACGATTGGCTACAAGAATTTTTCAGCCATACTTGACAGCCGAGCAAGCGATTCATTTGTCAACGGGACTGTTGCCAGATTACTACCGCCTATGAAGTCTCGCCACCTCGGAAGGTAGTGGGAGCAGCCGGTGGGTAACCTATTTCATCCAAGGATAGACTAACCTAACTGCTAAATGTATGCGTATGCCTATTGTAATTGACATTGCAGTGATTCAGTACCTGACACCTGACATCATATTAGGTAATGATGTTCTGGTGGAATACAAGGTGATCCTGGACTATGCAGCTCATGAGGTCTTTTTGGGAAAAGACATCTGAGGGTCGCCTGGCACGATGGAAATCACCGGACTCTCAAGGATACGGAAGTCGACGTAGACCTAGGAGATATCCAGTTAACACATCTTTGACCGAGTAAAGAAGAGGAGCTGAGACACACCTTAAAGGACTTCCTGGAAGTCATCACCAATAAAATAGGACGGAATACCACGGTAACGCACATCATTGAATGCAGCGCTTTCTCACCCATTAAGCAACGTCCATATCCAATCAACCTAGATAAGCGCAACTTCGTCATCCAGAAGATTCAAGAGATGGAAGGGCAAGGGTCTCATCGAACCCTCTACATCCTGTTGGGCTTAACCCATCATCGTACTGAAGAAGAATAATGGTGAGTATCGACTGTGTGTGGACTTCCGCGTGTTGGACAAGAAGACTGTTAGTGATGCCTACCCCAAGCCTGATCTGAAAGACTCGCTGAAACAAGTAAGTGGGTCTAGGATTTTCAGCACGCTGGATCTCAACTCTGGATACTGGCAAGTGAAGGTAGAGGTAAGTTCTAGACCACTGACCGCCTTCATGACACAGAGAGGATTGTACCAGTTTGCAGTAATGCCCTTTGGATTGAAGAATGGTCCTGCCACCTTCATGCGACTTACGGATAAGGTATTATCATGATATGTCGGAGATTTTTGTCAAGTGTATCTTGAAGACATTTTAATTCACAGCAAGAATTCCCAAGAACACCTTGTACATCTGAGGAAAGTACTGGAACAACTGAAGATTCATGGACCGACTTGCCAACTGGAGAAGTGCCACTTCGCCCAGTCCTGCATTGAATATCTTGGCCATGTCCTGAAGGCTTAGAAAGGCAACCAGAGAAGAATTGAGCTATCGAAGAATCTGAACGCCCGCGGACCAAGCGACAAGTACGTCAGTTCCTTGGCTTGTGTGGATGGTATAGTAGCTTCGTGCCGCACTTTGAAGAGAAGGCAATACCACTCACCGATCTACTCCATAACAACAGCCTGTTCTCATGGACCAGCAAGGAAGAGACAGCATTCCAAGGCATTAAGGCTGCGATACGCAATGCTTCCGGTCTAGTCCATCCGGTCCCTCAACGGAAGATGTGCCTGCACACGGACGCCAGTGACTCCGGCTTAGGATCAGTGTTATTCCAGGAGAGGAGTGACTGAGGAAGGGATATCGTCTAATATGCCAGCAGGAAGCTATCTCCGACTGAACAACGCTACTGCAGGCCAAGAAGGAAGCCTTAGCCATGGTGTGGGCCATGGGCAAATTCAGAGGCTACTTGGATGGAAGGAAGTTCCAGCTCTACGCCGATAATGCCGCTCTCATATGGTTAAACTCGGTCTCTGGCTCAAAATCTAAATTGATGCTATGGACTCTGTTAATCACAGAATTTGATTTCGATGTGTGTCACGTCCCAGGACCGACAAACATAAGAGCAGACAGCTTATCTAGGCACCCGGCGATAGAACCTAAAGCTAGGAGCACCATTGTCGAAAGGGAGTTTCCACGAAAACACTAGAGTGAGTCTAAGGAACCTGTCCTTATTACCGTCACGAAGGAACTTGATCTGGGAATGATCAAACAGTGGCAGGAACAAGACAAGCCCTGTAGGACCATGACGCAGTGGATTAGGAGACAGAACACCGATAGTCAACTTGTCCCAAGGGAATTCAAGATGTGTTACAAGAACTTCTGGTTTGACGGAGGACTCTTGATGCACAGGTCGCACCTCTCTGACATGCCTGCAGTAGTGGTGATTCCCAGACAGCACACGACGGACATCCTCGAGAAGTTCCACAACACTGAAGCCGGCCATCTAGGAGGCGAAGAGACATATCAGTCTATCTGACGAAGATTCTTCTGGGTCAACATGCGGAAAGACATCCTGGACTACGTTATGGGGTGCTATATCTTTGCCTGCACCAAGGCGAGCAACAGGAAGGCAGATTCCAGCCAACGAGGAAGACGGGCACAACGTCGGTCTTCACAAGATGGATTGAGGCCTTTCCGGTACCTGAAGCCACGACGGGACGGATCACCAGCCTGCTATAAGACGAGATATTCAGCCGCTACCGTTATCCACTGTGCATTCTGTCAGACAATGGGAGTCAGTTCACGTCGAGAAAGTGGCAGCAAATTATGATCGAATGGGGTGTGGAGCACTGGACCACCCCTATCTACAGCCCAAGGGCCAGTCCAACAGAACGACGAAACCAGGAGCTGAAAGGGATGCTACGGGTCCACCTGATAGACAAAGAATGTCGACTGTGGGACCGTCACATACCGCAGTCACTCTTTGCCCTGCGACGACGCATCATCCATTTCACCGGCTATTCCCCAGCGAAGCTGTTCCTTGGTTGACAGCTATACGGCACCGGGGATTGGGAGAATCGTCCATTATCCACTTCGGGTCAAATGATGCAACTGTTTCCCTGGCGGCAGCAGCAGAACATCACGGAGAAGTAAGCTTTGGCCGAAAAGAGATCCCTTACCCAGGCCAAGGCTCAAGATGTCGAAGAGACCCAGATCTTCCTACCAGGCCAACAAGTACTGTGACGTAACCACCCAGTCAATAATAAGATTGGAGGGTTTCACGCTGGTCTTGCATCCAAGGGGTTGGTCCAATCGAGATGTATAAACAGCTGGGCTATGGGGTCTACTTACTAAAGATCAACCCTCCTATCGAGGTCCACGCATTGGAGTTGTGGCGAGTCACCCAATCGCTGCGCATACAGAATAAGCCTGGAGGACAGGCTACTAATGACACGCTGGTTATCGTGGGGAGAACGCATTGACTATCATCGAGGAAGAGGCTGGCAGCGAGGCAACCCCGACCCTGGACACGGTACAAGCTCGTCAAGAGGAGGAGAGCACTGGCAACCATGAGTTAACTTATCCACAAAGACGCACATGAAATGTTGGTACAGTTATTTACTCACATCTATTTACAAATTAAACATACATAACCTTAATCACTGCTGTCACTCTCAAAGTACACACATCCACAAAGCCGCCATTTTTGACAATTGCCTATCACTGCACATGGAGATTGCAACCTTAAAACACAGTTGAAACAGATGACTGCTAAAAACCATGTCACAACACGTGGTCACAAGTATAACCTGTTAACTCATAACTCTTCTCTACCGTGAAGATCGCCTCCTTATATATGTGCCTGGCCAGGCTTCTGGAAAGATACATACAAAAAATACCTTCTAGAAAATTCTATAGGTCTTCTTCTCCTCCTTCTTCTTCTTCTTCTTCTTCTTCTTCTTCTTCTTCTTCTTCTTCTTCTTCTTCTTCTTCTTCTTTTCCTTCATGGGGCCTCTAAATATTAGTTGCTGATTAGCGTCGACCTCTAAGATCTTTTGCTACCATGTTTTTCCTTCATTCCCACCCAGATATACCTGCTCCCTTCACAAAGCTGCAGGTTGTTCTTATTGGGTCGTCTTGGATTTTTTTCTCTCTCTCTTCACATAGTAGTCCTAGAGTGGAGAGTTCTACCCAGCACCTCACATTCGAAAAGTATGTGTTCAGCTGATTCCTCTGCTTCATTGCATTTTCTACATTATATTGTCTCATATTCTATTCTATGTAGGTGTTCTTTCAGATGGCAGTGTCCTGTCAACAGTCCTACTACCCATCTTATATTCTCTCTGCTGAGTTTCAGCATTTCTTTAGTATGCTTCTTGTTTGGTCCTTTTAGCAGTTCCTTTGCAAGCCTGCATCCTGGAGTATTTTTTCAGTTCTCCATTTGTTTCTTTTGTGCCCATTTTCCTATGCAGTATTGGGCTTGTCCATAGGAAATCCTGCACACAGGTTCTGGGCCCACAAAATATGTTTCTGTCCCTTTCCTGGCCAGTGTATCTGCCTTTTCATGTCCTGGTACCCATATTATTTTGACAATGTTGTACTTCGAGAGCTTCAGAAGAAGTGAATTGCAATACCAGACAATTCTGGATATTATCTGGACTGCTTCTAGTGCCTTAATGGCTGCTTGGCTGGCCATAAAAATGAAAATGTTCTTATTCCTATAGTTCATTTTCAGATTTTCTTCAAGCCATGTTGTGATAGCTATCATTTCAGCTTGAAAGACTGTAGTATGTTTGCCCAGGCTCGTCTGAATTGATCTCTCAGGTCTTCTCCCATTGATCCCTCCTTCTGTGCCATCGATAGTCTTTGAGCCATCAGTCCACCACACTATATCTTCTTTTTCAGTATTCCATTTGTTGATATCCCAGTCTTATTTTATTATCTGGGTCTCAGATGGTTTCTCAGAGTTGTACTTTGGTATCATATGATCAGAAGGCATGTGTAGAACTTCCTCTGTTAATACTCTGTTAATTTTACAGTGTCCTAGATTGGGTCTTTGTGCATTCCAGCACTCTGATTGTGCCAAACTATATGAACTCATACTAGCCTGTCCTTTTATGAAATTGTATAGTGATGGGAGGTCTAGTAAAGTATTCAAGGCTTCTGTTGCATAGTTCTCATAGCCCCAGTTATGGCTATACATGCCATTCTCTGTAGGCTATCCAATTTGCTGACTTTACCTTCACTTACTTTCTACCACCAGATGATTGCAGCATAGGCCATCAACGGTCTAATGATTATTGTATATATTCACATTACCATTGATGGTTTTAGGCCCCATGTCTTCCTGACGGCTCTTTTACATGCATACAGCAAGTTCTTGGCCCGGGCTATGTTCCTTTCTATATGTGGATTCCAGGTTAGATTTTTGTCTAACACTACACCTAGGTGCAGTGCCTGTTCTTCCATATATATATCTTGTCCAAATAGCTTCAATGTTCTCTTTCCCTCTAATTTTCTCCTTCTTGTAAAAGGGACCAGAGTTATCTTGTTCGGGTTGACTGATAGTTGTTCTTCCCGACACCAGTTCTCCACAAGGGTTAAGTGATCTTTGCTTGAGGTCCTGGATAACACTCATCACCTTACCTTGTACCACAATCACTAGGTCATCTGCGTATCCTTGTGTATACAAACCCTGTACATAGAGCATAGCTATGATTTTGTTCACCACGAGGCTCCACAGCAGAGGCGAAAGAACGCTCCCGGAGCACAGCCTCGGATGGCCCTAACCGTCAGCGTTTCTTCAAACAGGGTTGCTTTTATCTTTCTTCTGTCTAACAATTTAATCCATTTGACAACTGTTTTACTCACCTTGCTCTTTTCCAATGCTTTGATCATAGAGACATAGGTTGTATTGCTGAAGGCTCCTTCTATATTTAGAAATGCCGCCAGTGCAATTTCTTTATATTCTAGGCTTTCCTCTAGTTTACAAACCAAGTGGTGGAGTGCTACTTCAGTGGATCTGCCAGTTCTATATACAAACTGATTTTGATGTAACGTTGAGTTCAGTTGCACCGTTCTGATATATTTATCCAGAATTTTCTCCATTGCTTTCAACATGAAGGAGGTTAAACATAATGGTCTGTATGCTTTGGCTTGGGCATAATTTGCCCTTCTAGGCTTAGGTATGAATACTGCTTTAGCTTCAGACCATGATTTCGGCATGTACTCTAAAGCTAGAATAGCTCTGAATAGGTTCATCAGGGCATTGAAGAGTATCTCCCGTCCTTCCTGTAGGAGAATCGGAAGTATCGGCTCTGGAGCCTTTATAGGATGAAACGTGTCGATTGCCCATTTTACATGGTTATGTTTTATTATTCTGTTGGCACAGTTCCAGGCTGCTCTTCGAGCTCCAGTCTCTGTTCCAGCCATTTCTTCTTCTGTCATCTCCTCAGCTTAAGGAAAGTGACACGCCATTAGTATCTCCAGCGTGTCCCTCCCCGCCTGAGTAAATGACCCATCTGGTTTCTCCATTGTCGCCACTTGATTTATATGGGTTGCTTTCAGAACCTTCTGGAGCCTTGCTGTTTCAGTGTGTGATTCCAGTTTCTCACAGATCAGTCTCCAAGATTTTCTTTTTGCTTTCTGTATCTAGGTTATGCTCATTGATATACGTCCCACATACCATTTTTAGATGATATTCTATACAACATCGTAACCTCTTTTTTCATTTTGGCCAGTTTGTTGTTGTGCTACCTTACTTTTTGGTGTTTTTTCCTTTGAGAGGACACTTGTCATGCAATGAGTCTATAATGGCCTCTTCTGATAGTTTCACTGCCTCGTCCAATTCTTTCTGCCCTCTCACGTTAGTTGGAATTTTTTGTACAGCCTTCCCTAGAACTTCTCTGTATCTATCCCAGTTCTTTTTGGGTCTCTGTACATCTCAATCCTACATAGACTCACATCTATTGCAAATTGAATGTGCTGGTGGTCTGTGAATGATGGTTCCTCCAGCACCTTCCAGTCTTTAATAAAGTTTGCAATATGCGTAGTGCTTAGTGTAATGTCTATTACCTCTTTACAATTTTTATTTATAAATGTAGGCTTGTTTCTTAGGTTTAGTATCATCAACTCAGTTCCAATAATAAACTCTAGTAACGACTTGCCTCTTGCATTGCAGTTCGTGCTGCCCTATGGTGTGTGGTGTGAATTTGCATCTGCTCCAAGGACTAGGTGTATGCCTTTCCTCTTTGCATTGCAAATTAGGTTCTCAACTTCTTCTGATGGTGGCAGATGAGTTGAGTCATGTGGGAGGCATGCAGAACCTATGGTTATTTCTCTGGGTCCCTCCCAATTTTCAAGTTTAGTGTTGGCCACGGTTAAGTCCCGTGAAGTGTTCCTGCAACATAAGATATTTTAGTTTCCTGTTCCAATGTTGTATTGTACATCAGCTTACCTCCATATTCTGCCAGTCCTGCTACTCTGCCTTGACTACCCAAGGTTCTTGAATAAGGGCCACGACAATAGTCCCGGACTTGAACTTCCTGGCGAAATTGGCCACAGCTGCATTTTTTATGATGAAGATTGGTCTGAAGGAACTTCAGCACCATCTTTATCAACATTGGGTTTCGTTTTTCCACTGATGACCTGGAACATGACCTGCCCAAGTTGAGCTTTACCTTAAGGCTTCTCTTTTTGAGCTCTTTAAAGTGTCTTTCACCAAGGGCTAAAACAACTGTCCTTCCTGTCTTGTCGATTGAGGTGGCATTCAGCACTCTCCACTCTTGCGTTAGAAGTTTGGTATCGTGCTGATTGATTCTGACAAGAACATCCTCCACTTTCATCTTGTCAAAAGGAGGTGGGAACTTGCTGATGACCTTGTTCGTGTTCAGCACCTTTCTTGCGTCCGCCACCTCTAGGGTCTCCCCTTTCCGCGGGTTACAATTTGATACTGTCTGTTCCAGCCAACATTTCGTTTCTGGATTTGCACAGATCAGTACCATAGCTCCACTTTCGAGCTGTGGTGACTCAAGGAAGCCTGGTAGACAACCGTCTGACAGCGGCTTCATTTGTGCTATCAGAGCAGATGACAATTCAATCACGTTTTCCTTCTTGAGTTTTCCATCTGGAAAGGTCTTAGGTATTATTGCGACCTTAACTGAGGATAGTCTTTCCAAAAATCACATTGCTTTTTCTTCCTTCTGTTTCTTGGAGGGTGGTTTTGTAGCCTAACTTGATGGCGTGCTTTCCTCCGACCTTGGCCTTTTGGGCGCAGTCATTGGTATAGCGTCTCGCCTATCCCTGTTCCTTTTCCTCTTCTCCACCCAAGTTCCAGCCGCTATCTTGGCTTCTTTCCTCACCTTCTTCGTTTTCGCATAGTTGGTACTTGTGCGAGGTGGTCTATCTACATGCATCCTATTTAGTTTCAATGCCGATATCTTCAGGTCTTTCTCAGTGAAATCTCCTGTTTCCTTTTGTCCAGAAGTCTTGCTTTTCTGTTGCTTTTTCTGTTTCTTCAGATTTGGATTCAGCCTGCCCTACTGGGACTTCTGTCTTCATATTCTCCTCTTGGGCCTGCTGCTGGACCTGCTCTTCTGGAGCTTCCATAGCTTCCCTGGGTATTTGTTTAGGTGGTTCATTTGGAATGTCCATAGTTCCATATGACGTAGGGTTTTTGCCCCTTCAAAGGGTCCTGAGCGGCGTTCTCACCATCTGTGATGAGGCATTCGCCAGACATTGTCCTCCTGCAACTCAGGCTCTCCGTAGCAGGCGCCACGCCCGTCAGCCATCCATCCAGCAGTTCGCCCCTGGCCCAAACCCGACCAGGTTTGTTTCATCTTCAATAGATCTACTCATGTGGTTCCCACTTGGCATTCCCATGACTAAGTTCACAGTCATGGGTTCCCCCTAGGTTGGGTTCACCCTATGCCCAACCCGCGCTCGTTCAGGCTACGTAGGGCAAAGTGATGTGTTGGTTCCAGCATACCACAGTGAGCTTTCACCTCAGTCACCAGCACCCACTTCACCTGAACCACCGTATCACCCATGTGGAGGTAACATGGATGCTTCTCTAGCATGTGTGGATGAGGTTTCCACTTCCAACCCTTGGCTTGGGCCAGTAACAATCACACTGCCTCAAGATGTTTTCTGGCAATACCTGTTTTTGGTCTGCGAGAGGGTATTTTATTTCTCTCAGATTCTCCAGACATTCTAGAGTGCTTAATAATACATATAGTGTACAGAATATTCTCCATCGTTCTCATCTACCCAGTATCATTCTGGAAGTTACAGTATGTTTCACAATGTTGTAGTGGATTACAAAATATATCTACAGGTAAGAATAAATTATATACAGGTTACATTAATTGAACTGATATAAAGGTCTATATACAGTGCATGTCTCATGACATAACCTCACAAACAACACAATCGTATCATATATACATATGATGTAATAAAAATAATAACAATGATAATAATAATAATAATAATAATAATAATAATTGTTACGAAGATATTATGGAGAGCAGAGGTGAAAGAAGGTGCGGGAATGAATGGGTGGATATACGAAAATCGAAAGATTGAATTAAAAGTTTAAAATTGGCAGATTTATTTATTTTCTTAACCTTTCCTTTCTTTTTCTTTTCAAATCTTAATACTTTGACAAGTAATTAACAGTTGGTTATAAAAGTTAGCTTGTAAGCTTGAAAACACTTTTAGAGAGGTCAAAATAATGAGAGAACAGTTTTACAGGCTGAGCTTGAAGCTCCCAATTACAAATTTTACCTGAGCACTACTTCTCCTTTAAATCACTAGTCAAGGAGATGGATCTCCCAATTTCTTTTACACTACTAAGAGACAGAGTATCCCAAATATGCTATCTTACAAGAGCACCTTTGCTCCATAAAATTTATTTAGGAGACTACTCTCCCAAACATTGTACTATTCCAGCCTTCCAAGGCACTATTCAACCTTTACAATTAAAGGGAAGAGCATCTTTGCTCTATAATTTTCCACTTTCCAGGCCTATCAAAGGCACAACCTACATTTAACAAAATTAACAAGCGTTCACTGTCTTATATGCTCAACATTCAGATATCTTTAACGTGAAATGAATGAAACAGAGGTTAACAGGGTTAATAAATACCCATACTACATGGCCTTTGGTGAAAACAAAAGGTTAAAGTTACTGGCTGAAAAACCAAAATGGTGAGGAGGTGAACAGTTGTGCTCCTTAAAAATGACTGAAAATGCATAAAACCCTATTGGGGCTTATGGCCCGACGTTACAGAGTCTAAGCCTATACTACAGAGGTGACTGAATGGAGAAAAATATTTAAGTTACAGAAATTACAAGATAGAAAAGGTTACAAAATCATAGTCACCTTACAATCAAGTTGAGAGGGAACACAAGGGTACATCACTCTATATTCCCTGATTTCGGTTGAGTCCTTTTGACTAGTTTGAAATTTACATTTAAAGTTGGAATTTTACATTTTAGAAAATTAGGTTACATAACTAAAGATTTGAAATCTTCCCCTCGAGCTAGCTTTCAAAGACTATCACATAGTTAATCAGAAATTGCCATTACCTTGAGCTGCTGGACCTCCTGAGGATGGTTGAGACTGGAGCAATCACGAGGACAGTCTGGTCCGAAAAGTGCCAGCTTTTATAGCAGAGGGGAAGGTTCCAGAAAACTCTGGACCAAGGGCCAGACACCCCTCCAATTCTATTTGGATAATCAAATAACTACCAGAAAGTTTTGATTGGCCAAAAAAATAAATGTACAAAATTTTTCATTGGCTAACATCTTAAGTTGGCGGGAAGAGATAGAAGTGTTGTAAACTTTAGCACACTGAAAACAAAGTATAAACAATTCAGTTTAGGAAATCTTAACATACAAAATTACTCTTGAATTTTAATACTTCATCTTCACACCAGATGGCACAACATAAGTTTATAGTAGCAACATCTGTTGAGAAATATTCAAACTTCTTGTAATAGTCATTTCAAACTTTACAGAGGGCCTTGTCCAAGGTGCTTAGTTTAAATGTACGGGTCGGGTGTACCTCTGGTACAATAATAATAATAATAATAATAATAATAATAATAATAATAATAATAATAATAATAATAATAATAATAATAATAATAATCACTCACTCCGTAGGCTTCTGAAGGATGTGAAGTTCCCGTGCCGATCTCACAATCCTCTTCCATCCTTTTCGATCTTGAGCCTGCTCTTCCCAGTTATCAGTTTGGAGGGTCCGGCATACCTTGTTTATCTCCTCCTTCCAGGTGCTTCAGGGTCTTCCTGAAGGTCTTTACCCAGTAAGAGATCCCTTGTATAGATCTACTGGTGCTCTGTTATCCTGCATCCTCAGTACATGTCCAGCCCAGTGCAGTCTGTTGGATTCTATCACACCCATTATAGTGTGTTATTAAGAGAGGGTGTAAATCTCATAATTAGATCTTTTCTGCCAGCTTTGAGAGACAGGATCGAACCATGGGCCAAATATTTTTCTATAAACTTTATTCTCAAAGACTTGCAACTGCTGCTGCTCTTTCTTGGTTATACTCCATGTCTCGGAGCCATACACAAGTACTGGTCGAATGATAGTATTGTAGATAGTCATTTTTGCATTCCTTGTTAAAAACTTGGAGCTCAATACAGGGCTCATAGAGTAAAATGCCTTATTTGCATTCTAAATTTAGCTTGGTGTTCCTGTTGCCTTCGGTTTTGCTCATCGATTAATACACCAATACTCTTTTATACATATATTTCCCTATCTTCAAAAGCAATCTATCAATCTCCTCATGATTTGGTCTCTGTACAACCATGTAATGTCTTTTTATCATTTACCCATAAACCAGTTTTTGCTGCCATTTCCTCTAGTTCCACAAATAACTGCCTAATTTCTAATTCAGTACGGCAATAAGAACATTATCATCTGCACATGCAAGGACTTTATGTTGTCTCCCCAATATGATGCCAGCAGGTACAAGAGCTAATTTCCTGATAATCTCCTCCAGTGCAGTGTTGAATAGAAGAGGAGATAATGCATCCCCTTGTCTCAGACCAGTTTTATTCTGGAAGGAACTTGATTTTCTGCCTTTGAGCAAAACACATCCATACACAGTTTGCACATGTTAATTAATTTTATGGGAAAGCCAAACTCCATCATGATGTTCCACAGCCCTTCTCTATGGATTGATTCATATGCCTGGAAGAAATCTATGAAGAGATAATGAACCGATTCCTTGTGTTCCCACACCTTATCATTAATACTCTTAACTGCAAATATGTTGTCTGTAGTGGATCTGTTACTACGAAAACCGTTCTGATAGTCCCCAATACCATTTCCAGCAAATGGTTTTAAATGCTGTAAAAGAATAAAAGACAGAATTTTGTAGGCCGTGTTTACAAGAGATATAGCACAATTTTGCAGTTCTTCCTTATCCCCTCCTTTATGAATTGGGACAATAAGTGATTCCTGCCATTCTTTTGGAATAATTTCATCGTGCCGTATCCTTAGAATGATCATATATATGTATTTATGTAATCCTTCTCCACCGTATTTAATGTCCGGCTCCATGGCTAAATGGTTAGCATATTGGCCTTCGGTCACAGGGGTCCCAGGTTCGATTCCCAGCAGGATCGGGTTAAACATAATTTGTTAATTTCGCCGGCACGGGGGCTGGGTTTATGTGTCGTCCTCATCATCATTTCATCTTCATCACGACGCGCAGGTCGCCCACGGGAGTCAAATCAAAAGACCTGCATCTGGCGAGCCGAACTTGTCCTTGGACACTCCCGGCACTAAAAGCCATACACCATTTCATTTCATTACCGTATTCATTATCGTATTTAATAAGTTCAGCAGGAATGTTGTCACTACCTGAAGCTTTATTGTTTTTTTAAATGTATAATACTTTGTAATACCTCTTGATATGATGGCTTTGGTATTTGTTTTTCTGACGGGGAACTAGATGATTTAGCAATACAGGTTTCTGGATCATCACAATTCAGCAAGGATTTGAAGTATTGCTTACAGTAAGTTAATTTAATAATTTGTCCTGATAAGCAATTACATTTCCAGACTTATCTCCCATAATACTCAATCTTGGTTTAATTCTTTTTTTTAATTGTGTTGTCAGTTCCTTACATCTTGCAGATGTTCCTGTTTCAGTAGTCATCTTGGATTGATTCTATTTGTGTCTCAGATAGACTTTTTTCTTTCTACGAATTAATTTACTACATTATTTCTTTTTTCTCTGTGTAGTTCCTAAAATCTACATTCTTATTAGACTGCAGCCACTTATTACACCATATTGCCACTTCATTAACTGCATCTTGACATGCCTCATCAAACCATTTCTTTTTCTTACCAACACCTTTTGGTATCACTTTTATTGCTACTGTTGTCATGATTTGTTTTGCGTTACTCCATATTTGTTCACAAACTTTACTCCATATTTGTTCACAAACTTCATCATTTGTTTCATCAGTGTCTTCTGTAGGATCTTCTCCCAGAATATCAAATCTGTGTGCAATTTCCACATTATACTTTAATCTTTCATCCTCCTGCTTCAGTTTCTCAGTGTCAACTTTGCATCTTTCCTTAGTCTGTGACTTACAAGGGGTTTTCAATTCAATTATTTTAACAGAAGCAATTATCATATTGTGATCAGATCCTATCTCAGCTCCTCTTTAAGCTCTGATATCAGATATGGATTTTCTATGCCTGTTATCAATTAGTACATGATCTATCTGATTGGCAGTCTTACTGTCATACGAATACCGTGTTTCCTTATGTTTATGTGGGAAAGTGGTACTCCGCACATTCATGTTTGTGGATGTAGCAAAATTGATAAGTCTAATGGCTTTTGTCATGCAGACTTTCCCTTCCTATTGTTGGCACAAAAATTTCTTCCTTCCCGACTTTTGCATTTAAATTACCCAAAATCATTTTGACATCATATTTGGGTAATTTATTCCACAGTTCTAACAAATCCTCATAAAAGGAGTCTTTAACGTGATCATCCTTGTCGTTTGTGGGGGCATGGAAGTTCACCAGTGATATGTTAAACCATTTAGAATGTACCCTCAAATAGCATAGTCTTTCATTCACTTGTTCAAAGGACAGCACTGATGAATTTTGGACACAAAATGCAGTACCAAATTCGGGGGGGTCCAGTTTCTTTACCACTCTTAAAAGTGTATGTTCTGTATATCATTACCTAATAATCTAGTCTCTTGAATTGCAGCAATTCCCACTCTATACTTCTCCAGCTGTTGACTGAAGATTTTGAAGGATCCAGGTTTATACAGGATTCTTACATTCCAAGTTTCTATTTGTAAAGCCGATTTCCATTTCAGGGTCGTCATATTTTGATATCCATTCTTATTCATCTGAGGCAAATGTGAGATATTCGTAACAACCTTTTTTCTTCTTTTTCTTTTTTATGCAATAGAGCCGTTAATCCAATGTGCCGCTTTCAACCTGGAGGACCAGAAACTTTTCTGTCAGGGTTGCCATATCTTAGCCAAGTAGTCCCAGTTTTAAGGCGCCAGGTACTCACCCTCGCCCTTCTATTAGAATAGGATTTGCTGGTTATAATGTAATGTCTGCTTGTCAGACAAATATTTCTTGAATTTTATCAGGTACACTTACTAAACATGGGTGCAACCTCCAAGGTTCTCAACCAGCCGTTGTTTGGGATACCCATTCAGGTCTTTTATGGAGTGGTTTCCTGTTCCCTTTCCCATCCTATGCTGTTGGCCATCTAGTGGCTCTTTTGTCTTTAGGAGCAGTTTCTCACTCCAAGGGCAAGAGAGTGCCCTTCCTCCTACCTGCTCATCTGCCCTCATAGGAGGCCATTGGCATTTGGTTGAAGGTGGTCTCCTTATACTGGGTGATACTCGGTCTTTGCATTCGCTAGCCGCCTGTATATAATATATATACAACCGTTGTCCCCCTCTCTATCATGGGGAGGTGAATGTCAGGATTTCACTGTCATTGAAACTGGGACCAAAAGGCATTTCCCAATTTCTCTAACTATTTAGAGAGGAATAATAATAATAATAATAATAATAATAATAATAATAATAATAATAATAATAATAATATAATTTTGAATTTGTTAGACGGACCTGGTTAATCCTAAAATCAGGCCTAAACGGCAACTAATATGACCGAAGCAATCAACACCTATGCGATACCAGTTCTTAGCTACTCCTTCGGAGTGATCAAATGGAGCAAGACTGACATTGAAAATCATGAAAAGACACTGTGCTGCCTGATGACCAAGGAATGAAAATGTCACCTAAAGGTCAAATGCTCCCTGAAACAGAATGTTTTATGTTGGATATACAAGACCAAGTCATTCCAACCAGAAGCTATCTGAAAAACCTGGTGAGAGACCCGACAGTCATGAGAGAACTTAGAATTTCCAGTCACGAGGGACTCGTGCCGATATGGCTGCCAAATGCAAGACACCATCCACCTTGTTACTTTTGAATGCGTACACTTCTCAGGGAGGGAGTATAAGGAACGCCACGATCCAGTTGCCAAAATTTTGCACCAGGAACTTGCTATTAAATACAGACTGGTTGATGAAAAACTTCCTTTTTTTTTAAGTACAGCCCTCAAAATGTACTCGAAAATGATGAGATTAAAATGTACTGGGGCCGAACAGTTATCATGGATAAGACGACTGTACACAACAGACCAGATATAGTGGTGTTAGAGAAGGGAATAAAACATGCCGTTCTGATCAACATAGCTGTCCCAAACACCGGGAACCTCCATGAAAAGTGTACCGAGAAAATCAACAAGTACCACTAGCAGAACATATTAAAAAACTATGGCACTATTAAGAGGTGATAATTGTACCAATCATCCTTTCGAGTGCAGTTGCTATACCTAAAACTCTGATGGAAAGACTGAAGAAGTTGGATGTCAACACCAACATCTACAAGACCATGCAGAAGATTGTGGTCATTACCACGTCTGGAATTGTTCGGAAATTTATGGGTTCAAATTCTGTGTGAAAATGTAGTGTAAATTAAGGTTTATCATGCTTTGATTTCTTATAATCTGTACAATCACTTGGATATCGTTACCACAAAAGTGTGCCAAATATTGAATGTTGTTGAGTCATCAGTTCATAGATTGGTTCGATGCAGCTTTCATTACCACCCTCTCCTGTGTTAACATTTTCATTTCTACATAATTGCTGCATCCTACATCTGCTCTAATCTGCTTGTCATATTCATACCTTGGTCTACTCCTACCGTTCTTACACCCTATACTTCCCTCAAAAACCAATTGCACAAATCCTGGGTGTCTTAAGATGTGTCCTATCATTCTAACTCTTCCTCTCGTCAAATTTAGCCACAATGATCTCTCACCAATCTGATTAATTATCTCTTCATTTGTGATTCGATATATCCATCTCACCTTCAGCATTCTTCTGTAACACCACATTTCAAAAGCTTCTATCCTCTTTCTTTCTGAGCGAGTTATCGTCCATGTTTCACTTCCATACAATGCCATGCTCCAAACGTAAGTCTTCAATAACACTTTTCTAATTCCAATATCAATGTTCGAAGTGAGCAAATTTCTTTTCTTAAGAAAGGCCTTCCTTGCTTGTGCTAGCTTGCATTTTATGTCCTTACTTCTGCCATCATCAGTTATTTTATCATCCAAATAACAATATTCATCCACTTCCTTTAAGACTTTATTTCCTAATCTAATATTTCCTGCATCACCTGACTTCATATGACTGCACTCCATTACTTTTGTTTTGGACTTATTTATTTTCATCTTGTACTCCTCACCCAAGACTCCGTCCATACCATTCAGCAACTTCTCCAGATCTTCTGCGTTTTCAGATAAAATAATATCATCGGCAGATCTCAAGGTTTTGATTTCCTCTTCTTGGATTGTTATTCCCTTTCCAAATTCTTCTTTGATTTCCTTTAGTGCCTGTTCTATATAAACATTGAAAAGGAGGGAGGACAAACTGCAGCCTTGCCTCACCCCTTTGTGGATTGCTGCTGCTTTTTCATAGCCCTCGATTCTTATCACTGCCAACTGATTTTTATATAGATCGTAGATAATTGTTCTTTCTCGGTACCTGATCCCAATCCCCTTCAGAATCTCAAATGGCTTGGTCCAGTCAGCAGTATCAAATGCCTTTTCTAGATCTATGAATGCCATGTATGTGGGCATGCTCTTCTTAATTCGATCCTCTAAGATGAGATGTAAATTCAGGATTGCTTCACGTGCTCCTACATTTCTTCTGAAACCAAATTTATCTTCTCCCAACTCAGTTTCATCTTGCTTTTCCATTCTTCTGTAAATGAAATGGCGTATGGCTTTTAGTGCCGAGAATGTCTGAGCACATGTTCGGCTCGCCAGGTGCAGGTCTTTTGATTTGACGCCCGTAGGAAACCTGCGCGTCATGATGAGGATGAAATGGTGATGAAGACGACACATACACCCAGCCCCTGTGCCAGCGAAATTAACAAATGATGGATAAAATTCTCGACCCTGCCGGGAATCGAACCCAGGGCTCCTGTGACCAAAGGCCACCACGCTAACCATTTAGCCATGCAGCCGGACATTCTTCTAAAATAATATTTGTTAGAATTTTGCAGGCGTGAGATAATAAACTAATGGTGCGGTAGTTTTCACACTTGTCAGCACCGTCTTTCTTGGTATTAGGTGTTACAACATTCTGCCAAGAATCGGATGGCACTTCTGTCTCATACGTCTTACCCACTAAATGGAATAACCTCGCCCTTCTGGTTTCTGCTAAAGCAGTCAGTAATTCAGAGGGAATGTCATCAATTCCAGGTGCTTTGTTCCTGTTTAGATCTCTCAAAGCTCTGTCGAATTCTGACCTCAAAATCGGTTCGTCCATTTCATCAGCATCGACAGCCTCTTCTTGTTCCAGAACCATATCATCTACATCCTTATTGGATATGTTTCTGCCATCTTTCTGCCTTGTCTTCTTTCCCTAGAAGTGGTTTTGCATCTGAACTCTTAATATTCATACACCTAGTTTTCCTTTCTCCAAAGGTTTGTTTGATTTTCTTGTATGCAGCATCAACCTTTCCTAGAGCCACACAACTTTAAACTTCCTTTCACTTCTCCTTCAGCCATTCTTCCTTAAATGCCCTGCACTTCCTACCCACTTCATCATTTAATAGCCTGTATTCTTTTCTGCCCTCTTCATTTTTTTTTTCATTCTTGTATTTTCATCGTTTATCGATCAGGTCTAGTATCTCTTGAATTATCTATTTATTCTTTGTTGATCTTTCCTTTCTTCCTAACATCTCTTCGGCAGATCTACTGACCTCATTCCTCATGACTGTCCATTCTTCTTCTGCTGTGTTTCCTTCAGCCTTTCCATTTAGTCCTTGTGCAACATGTTCCTTGAAACAATCCTTCGCACTCCTTTCCTTCAATTTGTCTAGATCCCATCTCACTGGATTCCTTCCCTTCTTCAATTTCTTCAACTTCAGATGGCATTTCATAACCCTTTCAGACCGTGTACGCACAATTGTGCGGGTTCGTATTTTATTTATGTCTGAGCTTATTTGACGTTTTCTTGGTGCTAGACCGGACTGCAGTGCTTGTGCGGGACACGTAGCATGTACTTCAGCTGTTTTTATTTAGTACTTGACCACCAGGGGTAAGGAAGAAGAGTTTAAAAATACATTTCATTAGCATTATGGTGGGAAGCAGTAATGCCTAAAGTAAGTATTTATTTATTGCATTCATATTAATCTAGAAGTTTTACTGAATATCAGAATATAATCTATGAAGTGTGTAGATTGTGTACCAAACGTAAATTGTGAACTTTCAACATCGTACGTAATACCATGAGGTTTTGAATATTGATACGCACATTGGGTGGGCTAGGTTTCCTTACAGCCAATGCATGCAGGAGTACTGGGTGCTGTCGCAAAAAGGACCGAGAAAGAAAAACTCATACTCTACATGAGAAATGTAATATATAAGATTTTAACTGTTTAAAATCGTTCCACACTGTAAAATAGAACAGTTGATCATGTACATGTGCATATTCACATGTACTGAGATGAAATTTTATATTTTTTATTTTTTACAAGTAATGAATGAAGTCCTGACCCGCACAATTGTGTGGATTCTGTTTTCCAGCCGATAGTTCTTATTTTGTAAAGTAAACTGTAAAAACCTGTATTTGAGAGCATTTTAGTAAGTTTTTGACGTTTTGACACCTCCAGATTTCATTCAGGTCTGACGACAAGCTGCTGCTGCCAAAAGGGCAGTAATATCAAAACTCCTCCTCAATGTAGAAAATGTAACGTTTACTTGTGTTTGAACAAAGATTTAATTGTTTTAAATTATTCCCCACTGGAAAATAGAACATTTGATCTGTATATTCACCTGCATTGAGGTAATTTTTCTTTTTTGTAAGTAGTGAAGTAAGTCCTGACACGCACAATTGTGCGGGTGCTTTTTTTTCAGATGTTAATTTTTATTTTGTAGAGTAAACTAAAAATATATGTATTTAAGAGCATTTTAGTCAGTTTTTGACGTACAAACAAAAATTCACACTGCCAGTTTTCTTTTAGGTCTGAAAGGAATAACCAACAAGTTGTGATCAGGGTCCTCATCTGCTCCTGGGAAAGTTTTTCAATCCAACACCTGGTTTCTGAATCTCTGCCTGATCATAATGAAGTCAATTTGATACCTTCAAGTGTTTCCAGGTCTCGTCCATGTGTACAGCCATCGTTTGTGGCGTTTGAACCAAGTATTAGCCAGGACTAAATTTTGATTGGTGCAGAATTCAACCAGCCAACTTCCTCTTTCGTTCCTTTGTCCCAATCCAAATTCTCCTACTGCATTGCCTTCTCTTCCTTGGCCTACCACTGCATTCCAGTCTCCCATCACAATTAGATTCTCGTCACCTTTTACATATTGCATTCAATCTTCTATCTCTTCATATATTCTCTCAACGTCATCATCCGCTGAACTAGTAGGCATATAGACCTGCACCATTGTAGTGGGTATTGGTTTGGTGTCTATCTTGACAACAATAATCCTTTCACTATGCTGGTCATAGTAGCTTACCCACTGCCCCATTTTCTTATTCATTATTAAACCAACTCCTGCATTTCTCTTGTTTGATTTTGTGTTGATAATTCTGTAGTCGCCTGACCAAAAATCCTGCTCTTCCTGCCAACGTACTTCACTTATACCAACTACATCTAACTTTAGTCTATCCATCTCCCTTTTCAGATTCTCTAACCTACCACAACAATTCAAACTTCTAACATTCCACGCTCCAGCTCGCAAAATGTTAGTATCTGTCTTCCTGTAGATCTCCCACTTTCGTGTAGTCCCCACCTGGCGATCCGATTGGAGGACTATTTTACCTCTGGAATTTTTACGCAGGAGGAAGCCATTATCAGTACGTCATTCATACAGAGAGAGCTACATGTCCTCGGGAGTTAGTTACGGCTGTAGTTTCCCGTTGCTTTCAGCCGTGCAGCAGTGTCAACACAGCTAAGCCATGTTGAGTATTATTACAAGGCCATATCAGTCAATCATATAGACTGCCGACCTTGTAACTTCCGAAAGGCTGCTACCCCACATTCGATGAACTATTCGTTAGTCTGGTCTCTCGACCGATGCCCATCTCATATGGTTGCACCCGCGGCTTGGCTATCTGCTTCACTAGAACGTGCAAGCCTCCCCACTGCAGCAAGGTCATATGGTTCACAAGGGAGGAAATAAATAATAGTAATAATAATTGACAAACAGTTTGCTGAAGTTTTTTTTGTTTTGTTTTTGTATTACTTTCAGTTTTGACTCAGTTATATTTTAACTGTTAGGTTCTTCAGTCTGTTTTTTTTAAAAAAAAAAGTACAATTTGCGTATGTCACACCGACACAGATAGGTCTTATGGTGTCGATGGGATAAGAAAGATCTAGGAGTGAGAAGGAAACGACCATGGCCATAACTAAGGTACAGCCCCAGCATTTGCCTGGTGTGAAAATGGGATACCACAGAGAACCATCTTCAGGGCTGCCGACAGTGAGGTTCGAACCCACTATCTCCTTGATGCAAGCTCAGCTGTTCAGTCTGCTGAAACTAATTTTGAGTGTGGGACGTAAAGCCTTTATTATTATTATTATTATTATTATTATTATTATTATTATTATTATTATTATTATTATTATTATTATTATTATTATTATTATTACCAAATTTTGGACCATCATTTTAGTCTAACTTAACTCCAGCATAGCTATATACAGGTGAGCCACACCCACCCTCAATCTGACATAAATACATACAGTGAACCGCGACCAAGAAGGGCGTATAACTCTGCCCTGAACTGGAAATGTTATTCACCTAAATCAGTACTAGCTTAAACTAACACTACTTTGAGTCAGATTCCAAATAGGTGATAAATGAATGTTTATTGAAAAGCAACATTAATTAAAGAATTAATTGAGAAAGAAAATATAAGATTATAATTGGGTAATACATATGTATATGGGTTAGCCCGAATGACAATCATGATACCCTGAACTCATCAATACACACATGCACAGTTGCATAATTACGCAAGGGATCTTAGCATTTTTACTCATGACGACCTCGCATACAACATTTACGAAGAGAATAGCTTTAGGCTAGGCCTTAAATTGATTGCTCCCATTTATTGAGGGCCAATACTTAATTACAAGTCGGGAGTACCTTATTCATTTCACCCTTACTTCACTTCTTATCTTTTTTTAATAACATTCCTTTTTTTTCATTTTATTAAACAATACCATGATCTCTTTTCATTAGATTCCCACACACCAAGGAGCACACAAAAAGGCTCGACCCATGAAAAAGATAACCCAAGCGGGCAAAGAGAAAAAGATACATTGGGGAAAAGAACGGAAAATAAATCAATCAGATTAACACGGGCCAGCGTGCGGCGAAGAAGGAAATAAATAAAAATGGCAGCGTCCAGATCGAAAACGATCGCGATGCGCACCAAATAAGGAGAAGAGGCAGCATCAGAGAGAAAAGGGGTGATTATGAACGGATAAAAATAAATTCAATAGACCGATACTTCATCTTAATACTCGGCTCATTCAACCACACTAACGAAACGCCTCAAAGGCAAATGACAGTGGCCACCGATGCAAACAGGCAAATCCGGCCAACTCGCAGAGTGCAACACAACCAAAAGTTAATAAGGACAAACGTCATTAGCGGCCAAATAGTTCCATTCACCGCGAACGTCAGCGGCACAAGTCGGGGCTTCATTTCCACACGTAGATCACCCTCAAATATCGCTGTGTACGGCCAGAATAAATCTTCCGATCGACACACGAACCATGCTTCCAACCGAGGGCAAAGATGTTTAATTGAGAAGCCCATTATAATAGACAGAGGCTCAGATTTAGTTGCACTACATTTATATCAACAACACACACAAACACATACAATCCAATCCCCGAGTATCAAGACGAGTTTTCGGCCACCCAATATAATTAAAAAAAATTAAAGGAAGAATGATCATACACAAGAGATGCAAATTCAAACGGGTACATTACCCTCAATATCAATCTTCAGAACACGTTAATCGTGCAGTGATTTAGCACGGTTTTAAATCTAAAATACATCCATTTGAAAGGTAATAACATTGCTTCTGTGTGTGAGGACTCCATATTATTATTCTTCTCCATCAGCAGAACAAAATAAAAATCAAGGAGAAGATAATTAAAAGACCTAGTCGAAACAAGATCATCAATGCTCAGTGCTCTTGACAGAGGGGGCTGCCCTCTATCGATAAAAGCCGGAAACACATATAGTAACAGTTTGATACGTATTCAGTGAAACATTGGTAAGACATTTTTGAAACCATGCTTGACCAGCATGTTTCACAGGGCAATTCAAAATGATGGACCTGATTTCATAAATTTATTCTGTGAAATCTAATAAACATATCATAATGTGAGATGTGCTAAGAACGGTAAACTCTCAAAAGTTTTTTTCAGTCATATCACAAGTGTTCTATGTGAACACTTCGTGAAACACAACATACATCAAGCCAATAGCCTATCTCCTGCCAAACCTTGTGTAGTGTGTTGCGGTCAATCTCTGCGATGGCTGCTGTGATGCGGGCATGAAGGCGTCCAATGTTAGTGGAAGATCCTTACGTTGTCTATTCACAGTCCCGGAAAGGTGAAAAGTCGCTTCATCTCCGAAAATTATCCTTTTGGAGAACCCATTGTTTTCCATTAATGCGAGAAAATCAGCACAGAAGGACGTTCGAACAGCATAATCAGTATCTTTTAAGGCCTGCACCAGTTGCGTTAGGGTTTCATTCGTAAACTTTTCCACAGAATGCGCCGAACAGTTGCCTGTGGAAGTTCAAGTTGCCTCGCTGCCCAGTAGGTGGACTTCTGCGGACTCCGCATGAAACTGGCGCGAACATGTTCCACTATCTCTTCCCCGGTTGAAAGACGGCCAGTCGACTTTTGCTTACAGATGCAGCCTGTCTCTGAATTTAGCATACCACGCACGAATGGCTTTTCCAGTAGGTGGGTCTCTTCCATACCTGGTACGGAAATGCCGTTAAACACTAATCATAGACTTGTTTACATGGTAATCAAGCACACAGAACGACTTCTGCTCTCCAGATCAGATGTAAGGCTTTTCAGGCATTCTCTATTACCAGCATTTCGTCTTAGGTCTGACACTAGACTCATCAGAGTGGGATGTGTCAGATCCTACCCACTGACGCTGGGGTGTCAGACCTAAGACGAAACACTGGTAATAGAGCAAACGCCTGAAAAGCCTTACATCTGTTCTGTTTTTTGACATGCTCTATTGGTGGAAAAATATCTAATTCCCTCCTTGGGAACTCAGAACTTCCATTCTGCTCTCCAGCCACAGCCATTTTTTTTTTTTTTTTTTACTCGCTTCCTGCGTGCTCGTAACGGCTGAAAGTGCAACCACGTGGGATGAAATCTAAACTGAACTAAACTTTGAGAGTTCGCCTTTCTTTGCACATATCCCACAGTATTATATGTTCATTACATTTCATAGAATAAATTTATGGAAATCGGGTCCATCATTTTGAATTGCCCTGTATTATAAATGTATGTATTCTGTACTATCCTGTAACAGTCTTCTTACTGGCTACCTTTGTTGGAAGGCATTATTTCTAAATAATGGAAAATATAAAAAGTGATCTGTACATGATGAGAACTGAACATACCACATATATCACCTTATTTCCAAATTACTTCTAAAAATCGTATGGTATTAAGGGTTTTTTCAAACACACTTCTGCATATACGCTTCAGTTTTCCTCATAGTCATCATGTCCTCTCCTCTAAACAGATATTTGAAAATGTGAAATATTCTGAATAGTCTTTGAACATTATTATTATTATTATTATTATTATTATTATTATTATTATTATTATTATTATTATTATTATTATTATTATTATTATTATTATTATTATTATTATTATTATTATATATTATTATTAATATATTTAAAAGCCCTTACAAATTGGTTACAGTACAGCTGAACTTCTTCAAAATTAATTCTAATTTTATTGTTTGTTATATAGAAACAATTATGTTTCAGGTGAAACCAACAGAACACAAGCTAGTATTACAAGTGTTTGACGAGAATCGGCTGACAAGGGACGACTTCCTTGGCATGGTAGAAGTTAATCTGCAGAACCTTCCAAAGGAGCAGGAGGGACGCTCAATCCCTCCGAAGCAGCACATCCTGCGACCGCGCAGGTTAGGGTATGGCTCTTGTTATACTCCCTTCTCATTTGGATGAGGAGAGGAGAGGAAAGGAAAGAGGAGGAAGAGTAGCACGTTCCTTTATTCTAGCATGCCAGAGGCTAAGAGCAGAGAAGCATGGTGATAGGAGTATGCATGGAAATCTCCATGGCTTTTTGTTTTTAATTTAGTTCTCTTTTCTCTTCTCTTTTCTTCTTAATTGGTAGTTACACATTTCCGTTATTAAAGTTAGCATTTTACTGATATGTTGAGACTTTCAGAAGGTGAGTTTATACTTTTATTCCAAATGTTGTTGTATCCAATAGCGTTTATCTGTGGCTGCTTATGTATAACAAATTACTTAGATAACATATGAAAAACAAAACAAACTTTGTGGCATTATTATTATGCCGAGTTTGTTTTATCTGTGAAATCTTTAATATATATAAGGGGAACCATTTTGAGCCTATGTTTTGGTCTTGGCCACCACATCATATTGTTCAATTTTTAACATAGGCTAGATGCGACGATGTAGCAATAAAAGTCACTACTGTTGATGTATTATCACTAAACACCCACACAATATAATAAAACATAGATATATGTACGCAGCAATTCTTGATTGACAATTGTCCGTCGAGCAGAATAGATATAAAACTCAGCTCTAATGGCAGTGACATACCAACATTACAACTGAACTACAGTATTATTAACTTGCTACATCATAACTCTGTTCCACTCACAATACCATCATCACATCACTACAACAGCTCAAAACAAAACTCATACAAAATACACTGTATACCACAATTGATCTGCCAAATTGAATCAATAATCTTCAAAGTCAGTAGGTCTACAGGCAGTTGGTCTACAAGGCAGTAGGTCCAAAAATCAAGAAAGTCCAAGTTGGATGTGATCTAAGGCAAAAAGCTATAATGAACCGAAGTGTCTAAAAGTAAATTAGGTTTGTTACGGGGCTACCCATGGACCAGCAGAGGTGAAAGAAGGTGGCGGTATGAATGGGTGTAACTACAAAGTCACAGCTAATTTAAAATTTTAACAAAGGTTATATTTTCAAAAAACAATAAAACTTTAACAACTTTTCACTTAGTGAGATTACAATGACATAGCAATTTAGAAACAAGACTTAGAAAGATCCAACATTCCAGAACTTTAACATTCTTGGGCTACAAGCCCCTAGTATTACAATTTTTGAGCTTCCAGCTCAAACTGTACAGAAGGGCATAAATTTACAAAAGGGCAGAAATCCTCAAAATACCTGGAGCGCTTGCTCCCAATACACAATATCAAGCCTCCCAGAGGCTTTTTTACAACACTTCAAAAAGAGCTACCATGCTCTCAGTTCACAACCTACGCAAGGCAATACCAGCAAACTACAATTACTTGCCATCAAGGCACAACTTTCAAGATTTGAAACAGGGGTATCTAGTACCCAACCTATTGGGCCGTAGTAGGAAAGAACAGGTTAAGTAAATGGCCCGAAACACAAATTGAATGGAGGCGAGTACTTGCACTCCTAGATATGATTTCCAAAAACCTAAGGGGCACTAGGCCGATGAAACAGGGGCTGTTCCCAAACTATGGAGGTGACCTGTGTAAGAATAATTTAAGGCTTTACGGAAAGGAAGAAAACCAGTTACAGAACGTAGTCACTTCAAACCAATATGAAGGAGAGAGTACGTCACTCACTATCCCCGATTTTCAGTTAAAGATATTATGAAGTTTTTACATAAGCCGGCAGAAATTACATTTTCAGAAAGGTAGGTTACATGGTTAAAGTTTCGGACCTCCCCCTCGGGTTAAACCGCTAGCAAGGAAGATGTTAATAGGCCATTACCTTACTGAAGAACTGCTGCCTGATGAAAGAGGCGCCTCCCGCCTCCTGCTTCACACACACACACCTCTCTCTCTCTCTCTCTCTCTCTCTAGTTGTATGTTGATCAAATGGTCAAGAAACGTGAAAATCCGCAGTTTATAAACCCTCGGGGAAGGTTCGAGACCTTTCATGAATAAACCAGCCACACCCTCTCACTTTTATTGGTTGACATCCAAAAGTGACACTCAGAATCGAGGAAGAAGCCTGTGATGGGCTGAAAATTAATTACAGAAATTCATGATTGGCTAAATTCAAAACTGGCGGAAAGAAAAGATCAATATTGCCAACCCAAAATGAATGAACATAATTTAGTAAAAAAAATAACTTATGAATACAAAACTTCTTCAAAAAAGGTTCTTCTACTTCGGACCAGGGTGCATGATCATAGTTTATTATCAGTGACATCAGTTGAAAAGGTCCAAACTTCTTGATGACTGGTCAACAAAACACGTAGAATTTCATACAGTACATGAAACTTCATAATAAGAAAATTACGTCTAATTACTGTAGTGACATCTTCTGAGTAATGGTTTAAGTAGGTCTAGCTTTCAAGTTCTCTGTTTCTCCTGTAGACGGGTTCTTTTAGGCGCAAGATTTAAATGTGCGGCGTAGAGATGTACCTCCCGGTACAGGTCTAAATAAAGCATGTCTAACAGTTACTTTGTCATAGTTAGTGGATACATTATACATATAATAATGCGTTACAATTGCTGTGAAAAGTGATTTACTGTGATGTAATATTTACTCTTCACGTGTAAGAATCTCAGTATGGCAACTTTGATGGTTTCAACCAGTAAAGGAAAGAAGTTCTTGGTTCACAATAATTTTTAATATCATTTTAGACTAAAGAGCAAAGATGACTGGAAAATGTACTGGAGGTGCTCTCAAAGGGATATTTGCAATGCAACATGTATAACAAGACCACTGGAACAATATTCAGTACATGTCTTCAAGTCTGGAGGTCACACCCATTAACAGCGGCATGCAGAGGTCTGTGTGAGGACGACGGTTGTTGCCAACATAAGACAATGGGCTTTACAGTTATTAAATATTCCTCCATCATCAATAGTATGAGAAGAACTAGCTACAGTAAACAGTGAAGAAGCATAACTCATGCTGGAAAGGCAGGCACTATTGAGGACCACAAACAGATACCAGAATGTAAACAGGTCACCGCTTCCAAGAAGTTTGAGATTATTCCTCCATACACTTTAACATTGAATTTCCGAGATTTGGCTAGGGCATGGAGAACATGATAGAATTCTGATATTTGTGACAGATGAAGCATTGCAACTATTTTCTCAAAGCTCTGTAATAATAACAGATGGGGCATTTGAGTGCCTGAGTAAGAGAAGGGGCTAAACCAAAAAAAAAAACCAAAGTTCCGTGATAAATAAGGTTTTATTAGATTATACAAAACACACAACAAAATTGAAAATATAAATATCAATTTATAGTCTTCAAATTAATTACATATTAGTGTAACTCAGAAAATTAGGAGTAGAATAACATTTTAAACTTTAATCTATATAAATAAAAATGAATTGCTAAATGTGTTGCTAAGCGCAAAACTCGGGAATGGCTGGATCAATTCAGCTAATTCTTTTTTTCAAATATTCGCCAAAGTCTGAGTAAGGTTTTTACGGAGAGAAAAATTGGAAGAAATGCCAGGAAAAACGTAAAAGCCCCATTTCTCTTTTTCCATTCAAAATGTTCGTCTCTTTCCTTCTCCCACATTTGCGCTTAGCGCTGTCCTCCTCTAATCCAGCGCATTTGCCAAATGTCCGTAATTCTCATTGTTATCGGTTCAAATGGGTGAATATTGGATTATGTACAAAATTTCAAGCCGTTAACGAAAAAAGGTTTACAAAATAATTGACTGTGAAAATGTTAATATAATGGAATGTTACCTCAAATGCAAAATCTTCATTGCATAGAACTTATCATGTCATAACTCCTATTTTATATTCACTATTTTTGTAAGATTTTCCCTGCTTGTAGAGGAACATTTCAGCTCGACGTAGATAAGTTGTTTTTAAATTTAAATGATAAGAACATGCACTATTTGTGTTTCTTTTCAGTCACGTTCAGAGATTTTTATGTGCAGGCACGAAAAAGTCAGTCGCTGGCCAACTTCTTTGCTATTCAATTTGCATGGGGTATCAAAGCGAGGCAAATGGTCTTCAGATATATGGAAGTTATTTTTAAAACAAACACCAAGTTCTTATCTCGCTTAGTTCTCAGTTTATGACAGGAAGAATGTCTCCTTGGGTTTTGGTTTCGCGCGTAACTCTGCTGCCTGGCTTGCTGTCTGGCTGTCTCTACTGCCGGTACGGATCTCCCAAACATACGCTCTCCAGACAGTCACATGCAGTGTCGTGTTCTGTTATAGTTAGAGACCTGTGCCTACCATGATTGTTTTTAAATCTTCGCTTCTCAACATACACGTTCATCGATTTCGTTGGTTGATTGGTTTATTTTGTGTGTGCTTCCATATACATTTCAAGACTTATGCCGCCTATAAGACGCAGGCGGAACAACTTCGGTCGAAGAACTCGAAATGCTAAAGCTAATTTTCAGTCTAATCGGACACAACAATGTGAAGAGCGAAATGAAACTGAAAGGCTTCGGATATCACAAACCCATGCAGCGCGTCGTTCAGCTAATAATCTTCCAAGTTTGAATCTAGCTGCTTTCAGTTACGATGTTTCAATTGACTACAGTGCCTACCAATGCATTGCTATTGGATCTATGAATTCAATTTGCCAGGCACACGGCTAGTGGTCAAAACATTACTGAACAACGTGATCGAAGCACTATTCTAACGGGGAAGAATACAGGAGAAGACGTTTTGATACCACGCACCCCTATGCTTCCGACTGACATACCATTTGAATTTGAACGACTGCAGTTTCCAGTAAAGCTCGCTTTTGCTATGACCATAAATAAATCCCAGGGGTGGTCATTGAGTGTTTGCAGAAATTATCTTGAAAACCCATGTTTCTCACATGGCCAATTGTATGTTGCCTGTTCCCTTGTTGGAAAACCATCAACTTTGTTTGTTTACGTGTCAGGTAATCAAACAAAAAATATTGTGTATCGTAAAGCTTTACAATGAAAAATATCTTCATAGTGTTGATTGGAATCAGTGTTTTCTGTGCCAGTTATTTCTTATGAAGAAAGAGGAGTAAGTTTTGCCACACTATCTTCACGCCATCAACTTATCAAATTACTTGATTTGCAACGGGGGATAATTATGGCTCTGTGAGGGATTTGAAGACCTACTGAACAGTTCACATCTACGTTACAGTCAGTCAGGGTTATTTCTGGGTAGTGATATGCTGCGACCTATTTGAGCACTTCCTTATTCACAATCAAGATATTTCTATTGCAGGTAATGAAAACACGTGTTTCCAGTAGTTCCTTACTAACTTTTGGTAGCGGTAGAACATTAACTCATTTGATGTTCATGATGTAGTCACTTGCATTATTCTGATTTTTGCATGCAGTGCAGACTGAATTTGAGTTCGTTCCATTGTCATTTATTTTTGACAGAACGACGTCTGTCGGGTCAGCTAGTTGTTAATAAAACAATATTAGTTTTAAATTAACGCTGTATACAAAGAAGATAATACTGTAAATTAGGATATTTTCCCGTTCTTGATTTTCAGTGTCAAGATCTTTCACTTTCTTAGTACCTGTAGTTAGTTTGGGCTTAAATCTAGCCCGTGATGCACTACTGGAATATATGGCAGTAGACACAGCTAATCTGGGTTTTAAGTGATTAATATCCATTCTTGATGGGTACAGGGTAGTCACATTTTCCAGTGCTGCTTTCAACAATTCGTTTGTAAGCAACACTTTCAATTTTTTGTTCTTTTTTGGCCTCCCAGGTTGTTTCTGGAAAATATGAACTTTTGTCTATGACTCTGAATGTGAGTGTGAGAACTTAAGGAAGAGGAAACCTGGCTCGTCTTTTGCTACTTTTATTGTTGTCATTTCTCTACACAGTACTTTTCTACCCTTAGAACTACAATGTTTGAGTGTTTTTAAATCCTTGAAGTCTGCACATTCCAGGTCCACTACTGTAAATGGCTTTTTGACCCGGGTCCTTTTAACGTTTCTCCATTGTTCGGGAGTGTAAACATAATCGGCTTGTCAAGACCTTTTCTCTATCATTCCCATATCACTGTCACTTGGCAAAAATGTGTGGCCAGGCACCATAAACAAATGTTTTATTTAATCAAACTTCCCAGTATGTACTAAAATGTAATATAGAATAAAGATAACCATATTCTTATTTTGGCCACTACATGAATCTGCGAAGAACCAAAGTTTTGTTTTGTGTTAACTGCTTGTCACCCAAAATTTTTAGTAGGCATGAACCTATTTCACAGGATCCCCGAGAAGCAATATTTTCTGTCTACAAACGCATCATATCAGATTCGTCATTCCAGACATGAACATCTAGGATATACATCCACAGCTGCCTGAGATAGAACACTCCTTCTGTAGGTATTTTAGGTAAAAGTCATATGTCGTATGTGATAATTAAATATTCATAAGTAGGATCTTTAGAGTCTCTTCTGGCATCCGTTAGTTTTGTATCCTTGTTCTGCTTTTATTTGATGAAGCTTACCTGCATAAGACACATCATCCTCATCCGTAGCTCTTAACTCATCACATACTGCTGTAGCCGCGCTCGAGAAATAATTCAGTGTAGCATTGTTTCTATATAATAATAATAATACATGACCTAATAATAATAATAATAAGAAAACACTAATAATAATTGACACTTAATGTAAAAGGGAAACAGTAAAATGACACCGTAGCGCTGGTTACACATCAAAACTTGGAAATAGGACGGTAGATAATAAATACGCAAAATCAAACCATATGCGAAGGAAAACTTACAAGCCTAATAAACGACAACTAAGTACAGGAGTGTGGAACGTGCAAGGGCCCTATTGAGGTCCATGAGAAGGTATGACGTTATGGGGAAGAAAAGGTTCTCAAGAATCACCCTCTTGCTCAACTATATTAAAATTAACAAAAGATACAGATCCATTAGGTAAACCAAAATAATGACATAATCTGGATTCTTAAGTAACTTTGGAAACACAAAGTTTGATATCATAAGATTATGCAGAAATACAAAGTGTTGTCAATAACAAAATACAGTTGACTGTCTGTCATAACAGTCCTTCAAAGAATTGAAATTATAGATGATGGGAATCTAGAGCAAACTCAGATACGTTGAATTTAAATTACATTAGACGAGAAAATACCGAAACACAGAAGGAATTAAATAAAATCAAACATAATCAGAAAACATGGAAATAGCACTTACCAAGGAGGATAGGAGTTCCCCGAGGGGAGCCCTCAAGCGCGACCGCTCCTGAGGACGCACAGTGCGTAATTTCAGGAATCTAGCCGGCCAAAAATCATATCTCGGAAACTAATGGACCGATTTACATAAAACTTAGTATGTAACTGCTATTATTGGAGATAATTAAGTGTGTGGTCAATCAAGTACAAAGAACAAATTACTACGCCAGGAATAGAATTAGTAATCTTTCTAATTATAATCATTTTTCGTTATAGCTTTAAGAAATTAAATAGATGTTAATAGTGGGACATGCTGTTTAGAGTGTTTACAAACAAATACAGGAATACATGTACTTAGTCATTAGATGCAGTTACATCAGAATCGCTAACTTCACTGCCATTATCTCCTTTGGCAGAACCAGATACAGGAGACTCATACAGTAAGTTGAACACTTCTCGTGAAAGCAGAATTAACTTCCTCCTCTTTGATTTCCCTATTCTGGTAATGTAATGGTCCGATGATATAAGCAGCCTATTGAAAAGGTCAGTATTTGAGTCCTTTCCGGAAGGTTTCCTGTTATCCTTATTCCTGGTCTCCTGGGCTTCCTCAGCGAGTTGACCAATAGGTTCTATACAATGCCTAATTACCTCCTCTCCATGAACCAAGAGATTGTGCAAAGTTACAGGCATGTAGTACGATTTGTATTTTTGTAAGTACAATAGTATAGTTTCCTTTGCGTAGATTCCAAATGTCACTTCATCAATGGCATACCCATATGAAAGAGTTTCTAAGATGACATGTAGATGGTTTATTAAATTTAGATCTACTCCAGTAATATCCGCAGAAGTGGAAGCCTCTCTGAAGAATCTTCTAGCGGTTTCCATCATTGGTATTGCCAGCACTTTGCTTCGGATATCAACCAATAGACCCGTTTGCTCCCTGAACCGAACCTGTATATTCTTCTTTCTTCAACCAGTTTCTTCTCCTCGGCATCTCTTATTTGCCACTTTCTTATGTCAAGTCTGTACGCTATATGTAAAAGGCATTCGAAACATCGAATTCGTGCATGAAGTGGTCATAACCCAAACTTAAGTGTTGTTGGGTTAATTACTCTTTCAGTCACTTCAGTCATCCCTTTAGGGGACGCGCCACATATATAGCACCTTTGGGAAGACTGATAGGAAGACAATGCACTGCAGACTTTTCCATCTACCACAGTGATGTGAAGCTCATGTCAACCGCTCTGTGAACCGTTCGCAGCTCACTTCTCTAGTGAAGTCATGTACAGTGTTGATTTATTGCGTGTGTATTTTAGGCTTTAAATCAGTGTTATGTGATAAGCCTACGTGTGTGATTTCTTTCTTTAACATTAATACTGTGATCTTTTATGGTCATCTGCCGTATTTATTTATTGCGTCTTTTTTCTAGCTTTTATTGTCTGGATAAATTTATCAAATGTAATTAAATACATCCCCTGCTCCTCGAGCCCATAACATTATCTGTCTATTTTCTCCCGCAATTTGCCTTATATTTCAGTGCTGAGGTTTCTTATGTACCGTAGTTTACCTCTGATTCTGCACAAATATAAATGGCCCCTGTAAACCCCGCGTCCCCTTTAGTTCATAAGAATAAGTTTTTGCTTAGTTTCTTCAGCCTTTTGTCTTGAACTTAAATACTGAATTTCACAAATTTATGTGCCGCCGTTTTCCTGTGATGGCGTTGAGGAAAGCCGTTCGGTATGGCAACCCTGTTGTCATAAGAGCAATACTGTTTTTTTAACATGGAATGAGCTATAGTACTGGTAGGCTCATCCTGACATTGCTGTGATGCACGTCCTTCTGCAAGGCCCATTCTCTGGTCGAACCAAATTTTATTGTACTTCAGCAATTTGTCCCCTTTTCTACTATATTTTGTCCAGCGTGATCGAATTTTAGCACACAAAATACTGACAGACTTCCTTATTGACTTGTATATATCCTCGGAACAATCCTTAAAGCCTACATGTTAAATTACAACATTCGCAGTAGCATCGTTCCGCTTATATTCCTTGCTGTTCCATAACAGCTCGAAAACCGACCTCCGGGTTACAGAGTACATGGCTTCTGAAAAAAAATTATTACTCTCATGGTCGCGCCTGGTCGCAGCAAAATGTCACAGTTTTCTATTCACTAAAGTACAGATAACACTTCCAAAAGACCTCATTGTGGAAATCAAAGGCAATCCATTTTGAAAGTCAGCTCAAATTTGTATAATTAGATAGCGTTTGGACACCCTGTACCTGAATTTTAAGTGCATATTCCGGACAAAAATATAGTAATTTTCAGAAAATACTACATAGTATATAAAAATACATACCTTCAACTAACATAATCACATTGCAAGCTAAAGAAATATTTCGTTCTGACGTCCTTACTGAGCCCTCACGTAATAACTGCGCGCTAGCCTCGCCAGGATATGATGCCCTAACGGAGGAGAGCCACTTTAGACCTTCGGTGAGATTATATAATCAGACAGCGCGACTTTTCAATACTTAATTACTGTACCCAAGAATCTTATAAACACGATTCACAGAAAATGTGCACCAAAGACAAGGGTTGAAAATATTATTTTTGGCCGGCTGGATGCTAGAAATTACCCACTGTGGGACGGTGAGATGGAATAGATGCGGCCAAATCACATAATGCACGCGAAGCGGCAGAAGTCCGTAAACGGACAAATCACAATCAACCAACAGTACACAATTCCACTAGATTCTCAGTTTTTTTGCCAATTGGAAAGGCTGTTATTTTGGCCAATCAAATTGCATGACCGTATATGGCCTTTTTCTAACTTGCTGAAGCAAGAGGAATTGCATCACCTGAACTCTCCACGTGCAGTACCTACAGTTCCAAAAGTTATGTACCGCGCACGTTTAAAGCACAATATAATATTGTGCTTTGACCTACAGAATATTTTTCCTTCACACTTCCTGACATTAATTTAAATGATCAACTACATAAAATTTAAATATCAAAAAATCACTTCAAAAATACTTCTCGCATCTTGCAGTGTTCATGTACAATTCCATATATCAACTTGATATGTGCAAATAATAAAATTAAGAAATACTATACCGGTAATTAATGATTTTCTAAAGTTTGTGAGTCCAAATTCTTTTCTTGTTTTTTCCTTAAACTAAAAAGTAAATAGTTTACATTTTCTAACTAAATAATAATTTCATAAAACACAATGTTTATTTCCAGTTCTCCGTCCCACCACCGGCGAGTTTCTCTACCTCCCAAATTCGAGCTCCGCTCGATAAACACAATCCTAAATGAATTTAAATGTAGGTTTTAATGGAGATTTGAAGACTCTCGCAACACTACAATTGCACCACACTGCAAATTTTGATCTTCTTTCTCGTCAGGAACGTCTGTACAGGTAAAAACAATCACAAGTAGAGCGTCGGTATCGCTGTCAAATGAAGGCGCTGGCTGTGGCCGATGCCAACGATCTCCATCGATATTGCAGTCCCACCTGTGCTCTCTTGCAGCCTCAGCATAGCCCAACAACTTAGTGAACTGGCCCATAACAAGCGAAGTTTGCTGGCGCAGCACTTCCGACTGCCGCCATAAGGAACACCTTCCCATTCCATCATCGGATATTAGTGGCCAATAGGTACATTGCAGGCTCTAAACAGACACCATATATTGAGAAGGGGCCGTGGTATTGCGGTCACTGGAACAGCAGACATAGCAGAAACGTCGAACTGAAGAAATAAGGCCATAGGCCAAAATTAGCTGAGTTCAAGGCTGGGTTTTTTATTGTAACACCTCCCATAGTTCTGGGATACCCCAGCCCCATTGGCAAGTGCTATTTCAGAATTTAGGAAAATATTCAAATTCTAAAGGAAAAATCCGTTGGAGTTTACCCTAGTACAAAAACTTTACCAAAAATCCCTACTGTGCACATTAATAAAATTCTCATCTTATCCCAAAATGTATAACATTAAAGTATACCTAATACTGTCACAAACGACCATACTCATTACAACTAAAACTCCTAATTAAACTATAAAATGCAGGAAATTACCGGCCAGACTTTTACCCAAAATTTTGCTTTATAACTGAATAAATCCATTATAACTACTAAATTAAGTTACTGTGTGTATTCTTAATCACCCAATGGTAAGGAAAAAACAAAACAAAGAAATTTTTTTGATGTTGCAAGGGAACTCAAAACAGGGAAATTAATACTGAATTACGTTAGCTTGCAACCTTACTACAATATTCAATTCAATGAGGTTAGTAAGTCATTATTCATCTACCATGTCTTGTACTCATTATTAAAATTTTAACACAATACTCACATTACGTATCATGTGTCACACCAGTCAAATTGAGGCGCAATTAAGCCAGGAATACAAAATCAAAATCACATTACTTTACCCATGAACAGAAAATCCCAAATGAAACCATAAAAAAATTCAAGAGTGCACACACAGAAATCCAACTCACTGATATAAGCAATGAAAAGGTGCAAGTAACACCTTCACACCAGAGATTACCAGGTAACAGCATGACAGACAAAGACTACTGAGCCCATCTGTCCTCTGACACATGAAACACCACCAAAACACACAAGACACAGGTGTGATGACCCCTGAATCAGCATTACCAACCAATGGTAAAAGGCACAAACAACCTCAATACTGACTCCATCACATGGCATCACAAGAAAACACACACACACACACACACACACACACACACACACACACCTGTGCGGTGACACATCAAGTAGTACCCACAAAGTAAAAGGTCAGAACATGACCACAAATGGCAGAATATGACCTCAAGTCCCCTTGAATTTATCACACAACAATGAGACTCTTAGGGCCAATATCGTACTCCCAGGAGAGGAATGGCCTCAGCACCTTAAGCCCTACGTCTCAGTATACACTCTGTACCGAACCCCTCTCTTACCGTTGGTAATTGACCCAGAACAACACGCAAGTTGGGAGATTCGAGGTGTGGACTTCGAACAGGAAAGGCAGAAAACAGCCCCGAACTGGAGATATCCCTCGTTATTAAAGAGCAAGGAAATATACCAAGTACTACTCTGAATGAAAATAATTTTAAGTTAAAATGAAGGTTTATTGAATAAGTAGATATGAAATATAAAAGAATCGAAAGCCAGTAATCAAACCAAAATAAATGAATTATAACATAAGGTACCTTCACGAATGATCAACTTAGTCGTATTGTGAGCTCAACATTTCCATTTTCTAACACCCAAGAAGTATTATAACAAGCTCGCAGCTTTTGTAATGATCTCGTTACATCATGGATTTATACGTCTGCCGTGCACACGGCTGAATTAAGCTCAATCTTTTTACGAGAATAACTTCATTCATATCATGCTTCTATTCGCACCACTATCCACACAACAATAGCTCTCTGTTACACTCAATCAAAACCCACACGTCCAAGGAGAAAAAAAGGCAGGTAAGAAATTAAAGAAGGAATGAACATGGAGCAGAGAGGAAGATCTCTGGACCACGGAGATAATAATAAACAAAGGGGATCACGGGCATGTGCATAACCAAATTATAAGAAGATAAACATGGCCACCACAGGGACAGGAAAAATCCAAGTAAAAGACCTGGCCAAAAATAAATAATGTTGTACCGCGAACAAATATAAGGTACAGAACAAGGATAAAAAGAAAATAAAACTAATCGAATGGTCATCTTTTCACTTCGACCAATCACCAACACTCATTCTAACATTCACACTATGTCAGTATTGGGAAGTAATTATGCGAGCAGCCGCTCGAGTTGAAAGTCAAACACTAGTTCAAATAAAATGACTCACCTGGTCACACAGTTAGGTCTCACATATATCAAGTAGTAGCTTGCACAATGCACAAACATTTCACACCGGAAAATCAGAGAAAATCACTTACCAAAAACCCATCAGGTCCGTGCTTCGAATGACCCGAATGGAAACTTCTAGTCGACTGGAAGGGCGTACAATCATTGATGGCGAAGTGCAATAAACGTAGTGCACGAAATATGTACTCAATCGGAGGCCAAAGTTACCAAGATATCATGATCATAATATAGACCATACGCACGCACTCAGATCATTTCACGCAGCGAAGCAGAAAGAAGCACATCGATCAGTAATCGATGACCGGGAAGAATGTATTACAAACATTCGTAAAATCACAGTTAAAACTAAGACCAACATACCTGTAATATTCATACTTACCTTACCAAAAGAATGCAGTAAGTACTTGTTTTAAAAATATCAAGCATCCATTTGAAACATAGGAATGCAATTCCGGTCCGTATGGGCTGCATTGTTAAGTCTCATGTACACAAAAGCAAAGATAAGACTCCAAGAAGATGAAACTAGTTGTCTCGTAAAAGGAACTGATCTTTAGTACATGTTACGAACAGTGCTGCGCTCTCTAGTGCAGCCATAGAAGTAGATAAGTTATTTGAATAGAGGTAGACAGAACTCATTTGCATATCAAACCATTGCGATAAGCAACACAAATCATTTGAATTAAAGAAACATACTAAGGAAGCATGGTTCAACTCCCATTGCCTTCCCAAGGAACCAAGACAAACACACACTGTTTACAATAATAGGACAGATACAGCATGCCTACCCAATTTTGAAGCTTGCTCAGTCGACAGGATCTCATACTTCCATAAACTGTGTAAATAAATTTAGAAGACACGAAACTAGTAACTAAAGAAATCGAGAAAATCGAATAAAACAAAACAAGCAGGAAAATTAGTTGACTGGCTTAGCTAAATCATAACACCTTCAAAATTTCACCAGTGACGAATTTAAAATAACCAAAACGAAAATCTTGATGACCTGCAGACCGACTACCAATTTAACATAAATTAATAGCTCAGCATAATGACCCGCCAAAATTTGCGAAAATGGCCTCAGCGGACGCTGGACTATTAATATGGTGAGAACGTTTCACCCTACGAGATCTCAGTCAACGTAGACCATTCCTAGCAAGTATAGGAATACATGGGTAAATAAAAATAATGTGACAAGGAAACAAGACACTTACATGACGGAAACACTCAGTAAGACAAACTAGGAAATTTTCACTCAGATTGAGAGATTCTCTAATCTGATTGACAAATTTAGTAACTGACTGGGAATAGCTTCAAATAGTCCCAGACCTACTTGGAAACGAACCCAGATACAGCAAAAGACCTGCAAACACAACACCACATGACCGGAAATTCAAATACATACCGAGCTAAAACACGACATAAAAAGTAATTTTAGAAGATTACACACGTAGAATACTGCCAGACAGAATACAACAGGAAACAAGAAACATAACTTTGAAACTAATTTGCCAAAACACGATATTTACAAACAGAAAAACACTCGAAATAGATAAAAATTTACGAACATTAACCTCGAAATTGTTGCTGAAAATTTACGAAAACAGAAATTTCAGAAAACTAATGAGACTTCATGCTAAAAAATTAACCAGAACACGACAATGTACGTCATCTAGAAAAGCATAAGAATATGACACGAGTAACTTTAAATGATGTCAAACGTGCACACGTAAACTCGGGGTAAGTCTAGTAATCAGCTGTCTCCAACAGATGAACACACCAACCATTCAAAGATAACATGAAGTCAGACAAGAAGGTACAGTACTTAGCATGATTTCACAATGTAGTTTAAAGCTGCTGGGAATTATACAGATGTTACAATCGGAACATGGATCGAAGAAACTACCATAAGTTAACAACCACACATAGAAATTTATCACCGAAGACTTAATATAGAACATGGCACACGCAATGTGATACTATAACTTTAAAAAAACCACACGGTCAGCGGAAGGCAGGCCACTAACAAAAAATTAATGAAAATTAACAACGAAACAGAAAAAAAAACTTGTTACAGATAGTAACTTACCATTTCCTCCAACTGTTAATTAGAAGGTGAAACACAGCAACACAAACTGCACATTGCGGAACAAAAAACACTTCCGGACTGCCTCATCCGGAAATAATAGGCAGTTCTCACGTGATGTACAGAACTCGAACAAGAATTATGAAAAAGAAATGAACAGGAATTAAGAAATCACACATAACAATTACAACCTATAAAAGAAACATGTTAGAAACATATTCTAAATTAAGATTTAAAATAATTTTACAAATGTTAGCCGAGAATGATTATCGCCAACCTTACCTCCTTCCATAACACATGCTCTGATATCAATGTAGCCGCGCTCGAGAAATAAATCAATGTAGTGTTGTTTCAATATAATAATAATAATAATAATAATAATAATAATAATAATAATAATAATAATAATAATAATAATTATAATAATAATAATAATAATAATAATAATAATAATAATAATAAATGAACTAATAATAAAAAATAAAATAATAAAACAATAATAGACAATGTGAATGGGGAAATAGTAAAATGACACCGTAGCGGTGGTTACACATAAAAACTTGAAAATACGGTGGTAGATAATAAATACGCAAAATCAACCATATGCGAAGGAAAACTTACAGGCCAAATAAACGTCAACTAAGGACAGGAGTGTGGAACGTGCAAGGGCCCTATTGAGGTCCATGAGAAGGTATGACGTTATGGGGAAGAAAAGGTTCGCAAGACTCGTCCTCTAGCTCAACTATATTAAAATTGACAAAAGATACAGATCCACTAGGTAAACCAAAATAATGACATAATCTGGATTCTTAAGTAACTTTGAAAACACAAGGTTCAACATCGCAAGATTATGCAGAATTACAAAGTGTTGTCAATAACAAAATACAGTTGACTGTCTGTCATAACAGTCCTTCCAAGAATTGAAATTATATATGGCAGGTATCTAGGGCAAACTGAGACACATTGAATTTAAAACTTAGAAAATTACATTAAACGAGGAAATTCCAAAACACGGAAAGAATTAAATAAAATCAAACATAATCAGAAAACATGGAAATAGCACTTACCAAGGAGGATAGGAGTTCCCCGAGGGGAGCCCTCGAGCGCGACCACTCTCGAGGACGGTCAGATGAAATAGACGTGGCCTAATCGCATAATGCATGCGAAGCAGCAGAAGGCCGGAAATGGACATATCACAATCAACCAATAGGACACAATTCCACTAGATTCCCGTTTTTTTATTTTCGCCAATTGGAAAGGCTGTTATTTTGGCCAATCAAATTGCATGACCATATATGGTCATTTCCTAACTTGCTGAAGCAAGAGGAATTGCATCACCTAAACTCTCCACGTGCAGTACCTACAGTTCCAAAAGTTATGTACCGCACGCGTTTAAAGCATAATATAATATTGTGCTTTGACCTACAGAATATCTTTTCTTCACACTTCCTGACATTAATTTAAATGATCAACTACATAAAATTCAAATACCAAAAAGTCACGTCAAAAATACTTCTTGCATCTTGCAATGTTCATTTAGAGTTCCTGACATTAATTTAAATGATTAACTACATAAAATTAAATTAAAAAAAAATCACTTCAGAAATACTTCTCGCATCTTGCAATGTTCATTTACAGTTCCATATATCATCTTGATCTTTGCAAATAATAAAATTAAGAAATCATTAATTTTCAAAAGTTTGCGAGTCCAAATTTTTTTTGATTTTTCTTAAACTAAAAAGTAAATGGTCTACATTTTCAAACTTACATAATAATTTCACAAAGCACAATGTTTATTTGCAGTTCTCTGTCCCACCACCTGGGACACTGCTAAGGTATCACTTAAAGGTGTCTTAAAACCAATTTTAAGGTTTTCATTAAAAACATGTAAGTATTTCTCTTATGAAAGGGAAGGACGTGTGCTTTGAGGTAGAGTCTCTGCATTTCAGAAACTGATGCCACCGACCTTATGTAGTGCTTGTGCGGATTTTTCTGTGTACTATAATGGCTAACGTACCTAGGAAACATGTTAATATGTTTACACGCAAAATTAAATTGACAGTTATATTTTTTCAACACTTCCCATGTCTTCCTCTCTTGTCTTGACACGGTACTGATGGGACGGAAGGTGACCCAGGAAATGTACTTCCATTCAGACATGCATCGCTAGCACTGAAATCATCATCAACTCTTACACAGGATTGTTTTTCTTTCCATCCCACGTCTATCAACTGAAACACACTTTCTAGATACAGAAAAAATGTTCCAAGAAGCTTTCAAACACACTCTTAACATCTTCACTGCTTTCATTTTCAGTAGTATGTCACCTTTTGCTTAGGCTTACTTTTTTTTTTTTTTTTTTTTTTATAGGGTCTCTTATATGACTTCTGGTTAATCAGACTGAACAGAAATGCATTTTGTAAGTTGTAATTTGCAAGTTCGTAAAATCCTAAAAAAAAAAAAAAGTTTTTCAATATCAGATAGTTTGTAATACTCACACCACTAAACATTAGCCTTTTCATTCTTCACCGCGCACTTACATCCTTCACCCGTTCTCTTAGCTGGCACAAGTTTCTTAGTTTTATTATTTACATGAGCTTCACCACTATTTTTCAATCTCTTAGCTATGGACCTCTCCCATTTGTCTTACTTTTGTTTACGTTTTTCACATTTACATTAAAATCACTGTTTTTGCCACCACAAGACATTTTACTCACACTAACACTACTATTTGTACCATCACCAGACATTTTCTGGTTAGAGAAGTAACTACGTGTCACTCTCGCCCTTCCACTCCAGTCGCCTGAGGGATGTGGATTAGCCCCTTCTGTTACTAAGTGTACAGCTGATTCCCAAGGTCCTCAGATTTCTGTGTGTATTTGAACAGACAGGGAAGTATCCCATAACCATAAATAGTGCACAGGATTGCTAAGAGATACTGGCACTATGCAAAAGCACGATAACTTATTTCTGAATTTTTGTGGGTGCCCCTTCTCTTACTCAGGCACTCATTTAGGACTATTCCAACCATATTTTTTCAGCTCTACACTCTCCATGGCCTTCTACAAGAACATGTTTTCCTTGGCGTATTTCCTATGCAAAAGGAAAATGGAGGAATTGTACTGTACAATAACGAGGGAAATAAAAGACCTTTGCAGGGTATTGGAATACCCCTTACAACCACAGATGATCCTCACAGACTTCGAGCTTGCTGCAATGAACCCCATGAGGATGGCTTTTCCGAACGCTGCAGTTAAGGGTTGTCTTTTTCACTGGACACACTCAATTTGGAAAAGAGTTGTGAATGAAGGTCTGCGGGAGGCATATAACAATGAAGAAGACACCATGGTGAAAGAGGAAGTAAGACAGCTCACGGCACTACCATTTGTGCCTTCTGATGATTTAGAGTATGTGTTCAACACTTTGTATGAAACTGCTTCCATCGAGGTAGGACCTGTTGCAAGTTTAATTGAAAAGACATACATGAGGGGCATACCGTGGAGAGGAAGAAGGTGGAGAAGGAGGAGTACCACCTTGATTTCATCCGAATATGTGGAATGTGTACAGACAAGTAGTGAACAGATTTTTCACGACAATTAACTCAGTATAATATAAGAAATAAATTGACAATACAATATATCAAGTAAATAGTATTACATTAGTCTTGGGACTAGTTTCAGCCACTTAGTGGCCGTCTTCAGCTAAATAAAAATTCAACAGATTATGTGATAACTAAAACATATGTATACCAGACAAAGACAATGTTGCAGGATAATTGTAACATTAAAATATATAACAAAAATTGTGGTTATGATCTGCTTGTCATAGTATGATGTCTTTAAGTTGACGTAGGGCCTCGGGCAAAGAAGTAAATATGGAAATGATAACTAGAATTAGAAATTAATAAAAATATAAAAAAGAAATTAAAAAGGAGAAAAATTATTTATGGGACTCGCCTCTAATGTCTGATGTAGAACAAGCACCGACTTGCTGGAGAAAGCAGGCAGGCCATGTAAACAAAGGAGTGAATAGGGAACAAGCACTGACTTGTTGTAGGAAGCAGGCAATGTAAACAAAGGAGTAGATAGGGAGAGGAGGGGAGGAGGTGGGGCTGAAGGATGTGGAAAGGAAGCCTGCAGGTGAAAGGGAAATTTAAAGAGATTATAAAAGAGAGAGTTCTTTTTATCTGAGACATGTACGCCCTTTGTGCGTGCAGACTGGGTCACGTAAAAGAAATCCCAACCAGTCTCTCAGGGTTTTTGAATGGTAAAGTGTTTTACGTGGGATCAGAAAAGAGAATTGATACACCGAGTGCTATTTCTATCTCCCTGTAGATTCAATGGATGTCTCCATCCGACATATCCGTGGTGCACATGAATATCCAAAGATTCCATTACCTTAACTCAGTGGTACCTTATAGTACCATAACAAGCTATAAATAAGACATTAAATAAACCTTAATTACTATGATTTATTGACAAAATGGAAATCTTGGAAGAGAAAAATGGAATAATAATAATAATAATAATAATAATAATAATAATAATAATAATTCATATTCAATTAATTAACTATTATCTATTGGACTGAAATTCTTGGTTAGCAAATGTATTCTTCATCTCGATTCCTAATCTCATCATTGAAATTTGCTTTACTTTCATATTATTTACAATCTTTGCCAATAAAATAATTAACAAATATAAATTGTTCATGGGAAGACTTTCGTGATATCAAGGTCATATTCCTCGAAGCTAGGTCCTCTGGTTATTGTAAATATTCGTATGTATTTACAGAATACATTAATAAAATATTGCTTGTTAAGATTTATTTACATGTGTGTATGTATATCTGCAGCTATGGATTATGTAGGAATGGGTTATATCTCATAATATCCTTACATCCTCCTAAGCATCAGGAAAAAGTGATGTTTCCTTTTATTTAGCACATCTCTGCTTTAAATCAATTGTAATTACCAATTTATTCACATTTGTACTTGAAAATAACATTCCCAAATGTACAAAGTAGCCATTAAATCTATAATGGTATCTACAACCTTAAATTAGTTTAATTTTTCACACCAAGCAAATGCTGGGGCTGTGCCTTAATTAAGACCATGGCCGCTTCCTTTCCATTCCTAGGCCTTTCCTGTCCCATCGTCGCCATACGACTTACTGTATCTGTGTCGGTGCGACGTAAAGCAAATAGGAAAAAATTAGTTTAAATATGGTTATGTGATCTTGTGTAAATCCATTACAGCATTAGGGAAATGTCATTCTTGAAATACAATCCGGTATTAACTTATCTCTGTTCTCATTTACCATAGCCATGACCCTACATGTTACTCTACACATGTTGTGCATAATTTAAGCGAGTGCATCTTTTCAGAAGAAAATCCTAAGTAATATGTCCAAGTATAATGCCTATTCATTCTTATAATGGATATTTTTCGGTGACCAAGCACTAATATACTATTCTACGAAAGGTTATGATATGTTACAATTCATATTATACATGAATTCTTGATCCCAAATAAGGTGATTCTAGTCTGTGTCAATTCGCTCCTTTCTTGCTTAAAAAGAATTCCATTTCTTCTTTTATTTTGACATTGCATACATATTTCTGTTCAATTCATCTTATATTTCTTTCTATAACATCTTTATATTTCCTTCATTTACTTATTTTAACTCTCATATCTTCTTACTATTCCCAACTCTTCACATATTAACTTCATTTTGATGCATAAGTAGTTTTATTCTCATGTTTTCTCCTCATTGGATCTAACTCTTGTTGAATTACATCATTTATTTATCCGTGTCTGAAATCACTACAATATATTTACAAATACTCTATTTACACTTTGTCTCTCCAGTATTCAACTGTCGAGATTGCACATTCGTTGGCTTCCACCAAATCCTTCATACTACATGGTTTAGGCAGATTTCTACAGGTGAGAAGGTGTCCATGATCTTGCTTTTCACCACACTCACACAAATCTTGATCACCATACCCCTACCTTTTCAGGTTGGTTTTACAACGTGTCACTCCAGATCTTAATCTGTTAAGTGTCTTCCAATATCCGTACTGAAGATGATGTCCTGCAGCTGGCTTCTCTTTCACGTCCCACAATCCTACAGACGACTTCCTTCTCCAGAGCTCCTTTTGCCGAGATTCGGCTGATGATGGGATTGACGTTGTTTGTAGGAAGCTCTTCCTCGATTTCAATCTTGATGGGTGGGTGTGAAGTCCAAACATTGGATGTCTTGGATCTGTTTCTTGCTTCTTCTCAATCTCTGCTGCAACTTGTCTCCTAACATCTGGAGGTGCTACTCCCATAAGTGGAAAGATCTTATTAACAGGAGTTGGTCGTAAGCAGCCTGTAACAATGCGACCTGTCTCATGGAGGGCAACATCCACTTGATTTGTATGAGCGGAATTCCTCCAGACTGGAGCAGCATACTCTGCAGCAGAGAAACACAGGGCAAGGGCAGATGCAGGAGGACATTAGGCTGTGCTCCCCATGTTGTGTGTGTGAGTTTGCGAATGAGATTATTCCTGCTGCATACCTTCTGTTTGGTATCTATACAGTGCTGTTTATAAGTTAGAACACGGTCCAACTTTACCCCTAGATATTTGGGTTGATCACAATGGTTTAATTTGTGTCCTTTCCAGGTCACATTCAACTCCTTTCTTGCTTCCTTGTTGCACAGATGGAATGCACATACCTGAGTTTTCTCCGGATTGGGTTTCAGGTGGTTCTCATTACAGTAGACAGCTAGTTCTTCAAGAGCAGATGTCAGTTTTAATTCTAATTCTTCAAATTCACTCCTTGAGCAGCAAGAGCTGTGTCATCTGCATAGATGAAAGCCCTTGTTCCGGTGTTAAGTGGCTGATTGTTGGTATAGATGTTATATAATATTGGAGCCAACACACTTCCTTGGGGAAGGCCATTCTTTTGACATCTCCATCAGCTTTTCTTGTCCTTCAGAGTGACAAAAAAACAGTCTGTTCTGGAGCAGACTTCACCAGGTCGCGCTCAAAGACAGACCCTCTAGACAGCGCAGAATAAACATCTTTTCCAAACAAGAACGAAAGGCAAGATGACCTATTCTGACGACCTCCATTTTTATCAAAGGATTCTCCAAAGAACTTTTATTTGTGCTTATTGTCAATGTTTTTCTTTTCAGTTCTTTATTTATACAGCTGAAGAGGACCACTAAGTGGTCGAAACATGTCCTGTAAGTTTTAATTTTATTCAATTTTGCCTGAGGCATTAATAAAGTATCGATTAGGTGGTTATTTATACTTACTTCTTAAACTGTTCAACAATAATAAAGGTGTTTTAATTTATTCCACCTATTCAATACTTATATTTTCACTTATAGTTGTTACATAAGTATATATATATATAAAAGTAAATATAAGTATTGAATAGGTGGAATAAATTAAAACACCTTTATTATTGTTGAACTGTTAAAAATTTTTCAATACGGACCTAAAATGAGGTTTATAACATGTTCTTAAACTGTGTCAGTCGATAGTCTCTGGTTGTTGAAGACAGCTTCCTTGTCATTCTCTTATGATTCACTGTATCATAAGCAGCCGTGAGATCAATAAAAGCAACTCCTGTTATTTGTTTCCTCTCATATCCATCCTCGATATGCTGGGTTAGATTAAGTATCTGACCAGAACATGACTTCCCCAGTCTGAAACCTGATTGTTCCTTTATAATCTTTCTGTCGATAGAATCAGAAATACGATTCAATATCATCCTTTCTAGAATTTTGAAAAGATGACAGAGAAGTGATACGGGTCTGAAGTTTTTGGGGTCATTTGGCTCTTTTCCTGGTTTCAGCAAGGCCACAACTTTTGCTTTGCGCCACATCTTTGGAATCAGCATTCTAGTCGCACACGCATTCATCAGTTGCAAAACCCAGTTGATAGTTATGGGGCCAAAATGTTTTATTTGCTCTGATCTTATGTCATCCAAGCCAGCAGCTTTGTTATTTTTCATACATTTGATGGCAGTTCTCGGTTCTTCTTCTGTAAATGGTGTGCCAAGGTGGTCATTCTCCTCTTCATACCGTTGGATTTTTATTTCTCTGGATCTTCTTGTGGTTTTGCCATTCAGCAATAGTTGATGGGCTATTTGATCAGGTGTAACTTTACTCAACTCACAGGGTGAGACTGTAGGATCACCGTTAAGATTCTTAAGTAATTTCCAGGCTTGTCGACTTGAGCGTTTCATATCCAAACTTTTGAGAAGATTACACCATTTTTCTTTTCTTGATGTTGATATAGCTTCGAGGAGGTGTTCTCCTTTTTGTATTGTATCCTCTGCGAAGGGGTCAATTTCAAATAGCTGTTCATATTTATTAAGGAGGGATTTTGAGTTGTAACCTCGCCTCCATCGACCACTGTTAAAGGAATGGGGTAACTTTGGGTCGTGTATTAGTTTAAGACCCATGCATTCGGCCCATTCTTCTAAATTTTGGCCATTTGTGTCTGTCTCTTTGTATCCCCAAGACGTACTATGACAATTGAAATCACCGATGACTAGCTTTGTTGGTTGAGAATGGAAATTGTAAGTTTCTGTAAATTTATATTCTTTATGTGGTGGCTTATAGATAGATGTGATAGTGCAGGATTTAATTTCAATGGTCAGGATTTCAATGTCATCTACACATGTCAAGTCTGCAGATAAAATGTTGGTGCCCTGTTTAATGAAAACTGCACTCCCGTATTGTTCATTAGGTCTTTCCAGGACAAGTTTTGTTCCGTTCACCTTTGGTCGGCGATCATTTGACCCTCTATGTGTCTCCTGAACCAGTAGGATATCATAATTATGTTTTGTGCAAATGTCAGATAATAAGGCTTCCTTCTCTGGTGAAATTCCCTCTATATTAATTGAGATTATTACTAAAGCTGGCATTGAAAAATGCCGTTTGTAGTTCATAATAACTAATAAGTTAGTGTTTTGGTGATGGAAAAATCAGCCGCTGAGGATTCCTCAACGTTGCCCAGGGTACGCCCGATTGTCTTTACAATCTTCGTGGAGGCATCTTCCGTGTACCCCGAATTACATCATCATTTCTACTATCAGCTGATACTTCCATATTTCAGTACCTCTCTCTTTATTATGGCAACATATCATCCACTCCTGTTATCTATCTACTGCATTTATATTTAACCTATCACTTGGAATCTATGTAACACTCAAAAGTACTGTTCTTAAGAGAACTTCATATCAGCTTTGGCATAACATTACTTGGATCACATATCACTTTTATCATCTTAACTAGGATCTGATTATTTTTGTAGATGACCACCTATTTCCCTTTATATTGATCTAATGAAGAAATACTCGCGAGAAACTAACATGATATAGGTTATTTTTGATGATTAAACAGCACAATTTCAACACTTTGATAACCAATGATCTGTATAAGATTATTTCTACCAAACTACATATTTATTTGTGAAACTTATCTCTTTTTTCATTGCCTTTGGGATGATTTATGCTTAGTTTATTCTGCACTGTCGGGGGGCTATCTCCATACAGCACATCTGACTATTTGGTCGTCGTCTGCAATGATAGTCGATCATAGCTCCCACTCAGGTAATTCTGAGTAGCCCATGGTCCATCTTCTTAAAGATTCATCATCTTGTCTTGGTCAATGTTGGGAACACAATTAAAATTAATAAAATTATGTAATGGTTTTCAATACATGTGAACTTAGTAATGTAAGGTTACATCTTAGACGGTACCGGTTTCAACCCAAATTCTGGGTCATCATCAGCCAATCACTTAAAAACAGAATAAACAATGCACAGATAAATAACCAGTAATGTAGAAGATATATATTTTTTTCACCAAATGTAATTTTGTGTGGAGCAGTGTAGCACATGTGAGTGTAGCACTGTGTTTTAAAACTTTTTATAATCTTGAAGAGAAGAATAAATAGCTTGAGGAATATTCTTGTAATCGTTATTATAAAAAGATTATAAAAACTTTTAAAACACAGTGCTACCTACACTCAGGTGTTATACTGCTCCACACGAACTTACATCTGGTGAAAAAACTATATCTTCTACATTGCTGGTTATTTATCTGTGCATTGTTTGTTCTGTTTTTAAGTGATCGGCTGATGATGATCTGGAATTGGGTTGAAATGGTTACAGTTTATGACCAACTAGTGATGTAACCTTAGATTACTAAGTTTACATGTATTGAAAAGTAGAACCATTACATAATTGTATAAATTTTAATTGTGATCTCAGTTTTATATGGACCATAATGATCGTATCTTTCAATGTTGGAAATACAAAACATACATGCAAAGTCTTTTAATTTAACAGACATTAATCTCCTCTTTTAGAATTTCTTTGGTTAATCTATGGCTTTTAGAACAGACTCCCAATATGTCTGCGAAATTCTCAAATATGTGTGTGGTAAATGATTGTTTTATAATTTCTTCTAGCAATGATATTGCGTTCTTGCGATTTCTTAATTGTTTTGTCGGTTCTATTCCCTTGAAGCCTTTAGTCTGGTTGACTTTCAAGTATTGGTAAATGCTTAATTGAAAATGAGGCATTTCATAATTTTATTGCTGGATTTAGCGTTTTATCTGTGTAGATTTGTATCTGATATTTTCTTTTAATAAATCTTCTTCTTTAATGCTCTTTTGCGATTTAATCTGCTCCTTATTCGTGAAATGTCATTTCGCTAAGATGGCTAGTTATTTAGTTGTCTTCTACAGTGTTGGATCTTTTTTTTAAAAACAATTACTCCCTTGTTTTGTCTATTTTCACTGCCCTCGTGATTATAACTACTTTGACATTGCATCAATTTTAGCTTCTATGGTTTTTATATGAATTAATTCATTTTACTTAATTCCGCTCTAAGTAATCGCGCTCATTCGGAATCGATTGATCTTTCATTTCGGGAATAATGTAATGGCACACAGGATTACTAACAATAGGAATTAAAAGATAAAATAAAATGTTTGATTTCTCAGAAATTTCATTTAGATTGAAGTTAGGATTGAAAAACTGTTCCAGATGGATAAAACAATTTTCCGTAATACTAAACAGGGGGCCTATTTGTATAACTTTAAGAATTTTCATGTCTTGTTTGATATTAGTGAACTTATGGTTAATATCACCCATGTGCTGTCCCATGACCGAAAATCTGTTATATTTCAGGGCGTTAACATGCTCTAAGTGTCATGTATGGAAGCTCCTACATGTTTGACCGCCATAAGATGCGTTACAATTATTACAGTTGAGTCCATTACCTGACTTGGTGAACTTATTGCTATGATTAATAGAATTGGTATTGTGTAAAATATCTGTGTTTCTGTTACAAGTTTTGAAGGCTATTTTGACATTATACTTTTTTTGCAAGTTGCTTTACGTCGCACCGACACGGATAGGTCTTATGGTGATGATGGACAGGAAAGGGCTAGGAGTGGGAAGGAAGCATCCGTGGCCTTAATTAAGGTGCAGCCCCAGCATTTGCCTGGTGTGAAAATGGGAAACCACGGAAAATCAGGGCTGCCGATGGTGGGGTTCGAACCCACTATCTCTCGAATACTGGATACTGGCTGCACTTAAGCAACTGCAGCTATCGAGCTCAGTACCATGCTTTTTAAATATGTTAATGATTTGTTAGATTTGTTTATTATTACATGTAAAGGTAGATAAAAATTTGTGAGTTTTTTTCTTTTGTTATGGTGGTTGAAGGTTGGTGTTTATGTTTATTAATTATTTTCTCTATAAAGGAGCTGTTGTAGTGATTAAATTTAGCTATACTGTGGATGGTGTTAATTCGTTTTTACTTGATATATTGCATTGAAAATTCTCAATTTATTTCTTATAATTGCACTTCAATACGGAACAAAAATTAAATTTATAGCTTATAACTAACTCGGTGGAAGGCTGGCACAGTAAGTTTCAGAGATTGGTGGTGTTGCATCATTACATGAAACAAGCTTCATTTTAGATAATAATCCCATATTTACTATAAATCAAATAGCGAATATTTAAGATTAACTTAGATATTATATTTAAGTGGTCCGCCTATTCAGTACATATATAATCTATTACATGTTTCGTCCCCTAAGGGACATTATCAGTTATAATAAACTACAATAATATATCAGAATACCAAAATTACATTATTAAATTGGAAAGACACGTTAAAAACATTGTTGTATGATAGGACATTTCAAATAAAATATTGGCAAACTTTGTTAAAGTTGCAAGTCATATAATCAATAAAACTGGTTCCATTGTTCATTAAACTCTTAATGATAAAGTTTGTGGGAACTAACAGTTGTATTCATAAAATCTTAAAGTGATCGTTGTTGTGAATAAGAACTCTTGATTTAGACTATTATGAAAAATCTATTAGATCTTTCAGGGATATTCCTTAATTTTTATATAAGATTGAACATTTCACAATTTAAAGTCCACACAGGGCCATAACAGTAGAGTTATTTGTAGAACTGAATACTACTCTGTCTGAAATTAAAAGAAAAAAATAAGCGTAAGTAGAAAGGGAAGATGAAATAATATAATATGATTTAAATCGTGTTACTTCCTTCCTTGTTATTGACCCCAATGTGTGGAAAAGGACTCGCTTCTGCTGGGCTAAGTGTGTATCTGATTCAAACCAAGTACTGGTAGTTGCTACGTTGAGCAGGAATGTGGAGGGGAAGTGGGAGGGCGTGTCCTAGGGGGAACAACCTGAGTGTCACCGAGCGTGTGACATGTTAAAGTTTAACGTTTCTTTCTAATTTTCACTTTAATTAATTCTTCATACAAGACGTTATACTTCTCAGAAAGATCGTTAATATTACCCGTTGGATTGTTCTTTTGGTCCAGATAAATGTAAATTTCGTTGTATATGTTCAATAAATGGCCTGTATAATTTTCAAGATTTTAAGGCCATTGTCTGTGTTTGTAAACATGTGATAGGAGTCTGTCATGTGATCACTTATGACCGATTATCTGTTGTATTTCTTGGCCCTGGCATGTTCCTGATATCTTGTAACAAAGTTCCTTCCGGTTTGTCCAATATATGTACTTAAACAACTCACACATTTCAGTTTGTATACACCCGAATTTTGAAATTTATTATTATTATTAACGATATGGGTGTTATAAAATAAGTTTGAGTTTGTGTTGTTGGTCCTAAAAGTGATTCAAAAAGTATGTCTCTCAAATAAATTTGTAATCCTAGATACTTTACTGCTATTATATGTGAATACAGCAAATTTCTCATTTTCTCCTTCTTTTACTAAAAAGTAGTCACAGGTCTATTCTTTATTTTATTTATAATCCTGTTTACAAATTCTTTATTGTAGCCATTCTTATAAGCTGTGTAGTATTAATTTCTTTTCTTAGTTCCAAAGCTGAAAGAGGAACATTAACGTAATGCTCTGTAAATCATACTAAAGAAACTGGCTCTTTTATGAGCTCCCGGGTGTATAGAATCATTTTTGATCATGTTAATGGTCTGCGTTAGTTTCCTAAAAATATTAAATGATAGGTTTTTATTATTTCTAGTAACTTTCAAATCTAAATAATTTAAAGTGTTATCTACTTCAGAATCGAGTGTGAACTTAACATATGGATCTAGAGATTGCACGTTATAAATTTCATATTAGAGCCCGTATTGTCAAAGTATCAACTTGTGAAAGTTTAGATTTTATAATTCCACCTTTACAGTACTGTAATTGTCTTTATTACAAAGACTACATTAAATTACACTCATGAAACATGTTTCGTCCTCTTATAGGACATCTTCAGTCACAAATACAAATACATAACATTAAAAATAAGGCAAGGACACATTAAAATAAGTAAATGCAAAGTCTTTGTATACTGTGACACGGTGTGATAGCGTCTTGTCAATCTTCAATGTTAAAATGGTGCGGTGTGAACATGATATGAAGCATGAACTCCAATTAAAATCATATGTTAAAACTGTTGTTCAAAACAACTTGTCAATTATAAAACTCCGTAAGTGGCTATGCAAATAAAATTATGTGCATATTGTACATAAAACAGTGTTCTGGTGATGCCACATTGTAATAGATTTCTTGATTAGGAGGTGGAGTTATACTGTTGCAAGTTGAACCTGATTGTGTGTTGACAATAGGGGCCTAAAAAGAAAAAGAAAATATGAATGAACTGAAGAATAAAATGCCGTTAAAATGTGATCTAAGTGCCCATCCCGTCACTCTCCTCTTTGCCCGTCCTACATCGACCACTTCACCTCAAGTGCTAAGGCTAACTGAGTGACGTCCTCGAAGGTCGTTGATGACTGACTGTGAGGGGAGGTTGAGAGGAGTTTGACGTAATGGGAGGGGCGTGAGGTGACGTATTACTCACGCGCCTTCGTGAAAAGAATTTATTGATTTAACTCCTCGAAAAGTATATTGATATCCTCCGATATCTCATTAAGATTATAAATCGGGTTGCATTTTTGATCAATATTTATAAAGATGTTTTCTAAAATATTCAGTAATTTCCTTTCTTACATAAATGGAGAATTTGAAGGTCTTGTTGTATGCCCGTGAATGTATGATTAGTATCGTCCATATGAGAACCGAATGCTGAGAATCTGCCGTACTTTGACGCATTAATATGTTCATTATACCTTATGTTAAAATTGCGGCCTGTCTGTCCAATATAACTGGCGGGACACTGCTGGCACTTTAATTTGTAAACACCTGATTTCTGAAATATGCTATTGCCGTTATTGATAGTGTGCTGATTGAAGAAAAGATGAGTGTTGTTATTGGTTGTTTTAAAAGAAACTTTCATATTAAGTTTCTTGAAAACATTCGTGATTTTGTATATTTTACTGTGACTATAAGTAAAAAGGGCGTAACTATCTTCTTTCTTTTTGGTGTCCTTGGTTAATGTGGAAAATGATTTTTTCTCAATTTTGCTAATTTTATCTACAAATTGCCTGTTGAACCCGTTTCTTTTTGCTATAAAATAAATAGTATCCAATTCATTTTTATGATCTGCTTCTGACATGGCTATATTATAAGCTCTATAAATCATACTATAAAAGGAGGCCCTCTTATGTGCTGCCGGGGGTACAGAATTTTGTTTAATTACGTTTGCCGTTTGAGTAGGTTTCCTAAATATTTTAAACCTAAGTTTATTAGAGTCATTAATAATTGTAATGTCAAGAAAGTTTAATGCTTTATTATTTTCACTTTCGAAAGAAAATTTAATCTGTGAATCCATATTGTTTAATTGTTCTAATACCTCCTGTCCATTAGTAATGCTATGGTCAATTCTTGTAAACGTATCATCTACGTATCTCAACCAGCTTATTATTCCTTTAATATTGTTAATTTTGCGATTTTCAAGAAAATCCATATAAATTTCCGCCATAATAGGAAAAAAGCATTACTTAACACTCAGTTATACGAGGCCCATCTCATCGCGTCTGCCTCCATTGCCCCATTAGAATGGAGTTCGTTTCAAAATTACGTAAATGATCAAATCGCATACCTACTTATAGATAAACAGAACAAGTTAGTCAACAAAACTAATACACTTAGGCGCAATAGTAAGAGAACTGAGACTGATTCTCACTCATCTAAGGATCATCATAATCAGAGTCATTCAACCATTCCTGTATTTCAAGAGCCGGTTATTAATCTTTCAGAGACTTGTTTTGATAAGTTCGAAATAAGTGTTATGGAGAAAGATCCCAAATTCAATTGGCCCGTTCAATTTAAACTTAAAGACGCGATTACGATCACGGCGGAAGCCGAAAGTGCAATACAAAAGTTACCGATAGAGAACCAAACAGAGACAAGATTTAATATAAATAAAAAACTTTCTAATTTAATAAATAATAACAAAGATAGACTTTCTACACATCATAACCAAACAATAGCTTCATTGAAACAGAAAATTAAGGAGAATGGTTTGATTGTGACTAAGGCGGACAAGGGGAATGCGACGGTCATTATGAATAAAAAATCATACATACAGAAAACCGAAACCTTTTTCGCAGAGAACTCATTCAAAATTATAAAAAAAAGACCCGACGAATATCATTCAGAGAAACTTAAAGAAACTTCTTAAACAATCTTCTTTCATCCTTAATGAAAGGGAGTCTCAAAAACTTATTAATATGAACCCGGGTATTCCGACGGCTAAGGCACTACCGAAGGTGCATAAAGAGAATATACCTATAAGACCCATCGTTAATTTCAGAAATAGCCCTATATATAATACGTCTAGATTTATACACAATTTCTTAAAAAAACATTATAGATTTGAGGGTAATAGGTCTATTAAGAATTCCAAAGAATTTTGCGATCGTATTAAAGATTTAAACATACAATCAAACCATAAGATCTATTCATTCGACGTCAAAAATATGTTCTCGAATATTCCAGTATAAAAAACGATAAATCTTGTAAAGAATAATCTACTTAAATACAGTAATTTGAGTAGGCAAGAGATAGCCGATTTTATAAATATTTTGGAGTTCGTCGTCGCTAATAATTACTTTACTTTCAACGGTCAAATATATAAACAGGAAGGTCTTCCTATGGGGGCCGCAGCTTCGGGAATTATGGCGGAAATTTATTTGGATTTTCTTGAAAATCGCAAAATTAACAATATTAAAGGAATAATAAGCTGGTTGAGATACGTAGATGATACGTTTACAAGAATTGACCATAGCATTACTAATGGACAGGAGGTATTAGAACAATTAAACAATATGGATTCACAGATTAAATTTTCTTTCGAAAGTGAAAATAATAAAGCATTAAACTTTCTTGACATTACAATTATTAATGACTCTAATAAACTTAGGTTTAAAATATTTAGGAAACCTACTCAAACGGCAAACGTAATTAAACAAAATTCTGTACCCCCGGCAGCACATAAGAGGGCCTCCTTTTATAGTATGATTTATAGAGCTTATAATATAGCCATGTCAGAAGCAGATCGTAAAAATGAATTGGATACTATTTATTTTATAGCAAAAAGAAACGGGTTCAACAGGCAATTTGTAGATAAAATTAGCAAAATTGAGAAAAAATCATTTTCCACATTAACCAAGGACACCAAAAAGAAAGAAGATAGTTACGCCCTTTTTACTTATAGTCACAGTAAAATATACAAAATCACGAATGTTTTCAAGAAACTTAATATGAAAGTTTCTTTTAAAACAACCAATAACAACACTCATCTTTTCTTCAATCAGCACACTATCAATAACGGCAATAGCATATTTCAGAAATCAGGTGTTTACAAATTAAAGTGCCAGCAGTGTCCCGCCAGTTATATTGGACAGACAGGCCGTAATTTTAACATAAGGTATAATGAACATGTTAATGCGTCAAAGTACGGCAGATTCTCAGCATTTGGTTCTCATATGGACGATACTAATCATACATTCACGGGCATACAACAAGACCTTCAAATTCTCCATTTATGTAAGAAAGGAAATCTATTGAATATTTTAGAAAACATCTTTATAAATATTGATCAAAAATGCAACCCGATTTATAATCTTAATGAGATATCGGAGGATATCAATATACTTTTCGAGGAGTTAATCGATAAATTCTTTTCACGAAGGCGCGTGAGTAATACGTCACCTCACGCCCCTCCCCTTACGTCAAACTCCTCTCAACCTCCCCTCACAGTCGGTCATCAACGACCTTCGAGGACATCACTCAGTTAGCCTTAGCACTTGAGGTGAAGTGGTCGATGTAGGACGCTCAACGAGGTGAGTGACGGGATGGGCACTTAGATCACATTTTAACAGCATTTTATTCTTCAGTTCATTCATATTTTCTTTTTCTTTTTAGGCCCCTATTGTCAACACACAATCAGGTTCAACTTGCAACAGTATAACTCCACCTCCTAATCAAGAAATCTATTACAATGTGGCATCACCAGAACACTGTTTTATGTACAATATGCACATAATTTTATTTGCATAGCCACTTACGGAGTTTTATAATTGACAAGTTGTTTTGAACAACAGTTTTAACATATGATTTTAATTGGACTTCATGCTTCATATCATGTTCATACCGCACCATTTTAACATTGAAGATTGACAAGACGCTATCACGCCGCGTCACAGTATACAAAGACTTTGCATTTACTTATTTTAATGTGTCCTTGCCTTATTTTTAATATTATGTATTTGTATTTGTGACTGAAGATGCCCTATAAGAGGACGAAACATGTTTCACGAGTGTAATTTAATGTAGTCTTTGTAACAGAGACAATTACAGTATTGTAAAGGTGGAATTATAAAATCTAAACTTTCACAAGTTGGATCTAGAGAGTTAAGTTGGTTTAAAAAGGTCTGACCATTAGTTATTCTTTCATCTAATATTCTAAACCAACTTTACAATCCTTCAAGTTTATCGATAAGTTTAGTTTTTTTCCATGTGGTAGATGTAAATTTTGGCTAAGATGCCTGATGCTGACACACCCTTTTGGAAGACCTCTTTGTCGGTAGACTTTGTTGTTAAACATAAAATAGTTATTGTTTAAGACAAAGTCTATAAAGTCCAACTTAGCTCTCTTGATCCGTATGTTAAGTTCACACTTGATTCTGAAGTAGATAACACTTTAAATTATTTAGATTTGAAAGTTACTAGAAATAATAAAAACCTATCATTTAATATTTTTAGGAAACCAACGCAGACCGTTAACATGATCAAATTGATTCTATACATCCGGGAGCTCATAAAAGAGTTGGTTTCTTTAGTATGATTTACAGAGCATTTAATGTTCCTCTTTCAGCTCCGGATCTAAAAAAAAAGAAATTAATACTATATAAGAGACATATAATGATCTGAGGCCACATTGATGCCTTTCTTTACCTTCACATTCATAATCTCAGGGCTGTTTCTCCTGGAGATTGCAACGTGATCAATTTGGAACTCTCCGAGAGCTTGGACGGGAGAACGCCAAGTCATTTGCTTTCTGAGTAGATGGCGAAAGTGGGTCGACATGACCTGCAGGTTGTGATTTTCGTAAATGGACACCAGTCTTTTGCCGTTGGGATTGGTTCTTTTGTGAGCAGGGTAATTTCCTATAACTTTCTTGTACTTCTGTTCACGACCTAGTTGGGCATTGATGTCACCCAAAAGAAGCTTGACATGGCGTTTGGGGATTTTGTTTAATTTTTCATCCAATAGGTCCCAGAAATTATCAACTTCGTCTGGATCAGACTTGTTCTTATCGTTTGTAGGAGCATGTGCGTTAACTAGGGCGTAGGTTTTGTTCGTATTGTGAGTATAGACAATCTGTCATTCACAGGTTCGAAATTTGCAACCGATTTAAGGATCTTGGTTCTAACAGCAGACACGGTTCGAAGCATCACAGCTCCATTGAGGATTCCTCTTTGCGCTTTGCTCTTGAAAAATCGGTAGCCTTCGGATTCAAAAATCTCTTCATCTGGGTACCTTGTTTCCTGTACGGCCATTATGGATATCTGATTTTCATGAAGAGCTTTGGTGAGGGTTTTCAGCTTGCCAGTCTACGAAATTTATGTTGAAAGGTGCTAGAAAGGTTTTAGATTTTGGCCTGAATTTTTTACTCTTCGGGGTACACCGAGACGCTCAGACTCGTCTCTTGCATGATGTCGAGTCTCCCCCAGAATCCGAACGAGATTCGTGCGCCGTGGCATCCACGACGAGGGATTTATCCGAAGATTTACCCCCTGGGGTATGTTTCTTGAAATGTTGTGCCATCATGCTTTTTGTCGTCTAGATCGGCGTAATTTAGCCTTTATGGGACTCCTTGCATTGTAATTTCTGCCATTATTTTATGCAGTAATATGTTGAAATTGTTCTTCTAACGGAAAAAATGCTGATCTATTATATGAAATTGATCGAATGTATCCTGAAAAATAAAAAGGGGGGAAAATATGAGTGTCGTCTATTGGAAAATTTAAAGAGTGTAGCACTTTAAGGAGATGATAACGGAAAGCACTTACCCGTGTGTGAACTGGTCCCTTGGTTATTTACTTAGGTTTGACGGTAACTGGCTTACTGCTGCATGTGTTGTACGAATGCGGTCGCGGAGACGGGGAAGGTAGCGGTGAGGGGAAGGGAGGCAGGGCATTGCGCGAGTTGTCGGCCAATGAGGAGTATGCAATGGTAGGAAGCGTTGTGGGAGTGGCTATTGTTGTTGCTGTTGCTACGCCGATCTAGACGACATTTTATCACCAGTGATATAATAGATCAGCATTTGTCCGTTAGAAGAACAATTTCAACATATTACTGCATAAAATAATGGCAGAAATTACAACGCAAGGAGTCCCATAAAGGCTAAATTACGCCGATCTAGACGACATTTTATCACCAGTGAACTCGTTTTTCAACTATCATGTGCGATTTTAGCGTTTCTCATCATGTTTATTCTTAAAAAACAGCAACATAGTCTATAATAAGAACTCACCATGATATGAAAAACTGATTTTATCATAAACAGTCTAATATAATCGAGCGTAGATATGTTGGACAACGATTTTTAAGAACATCTAATTACCATATACTATTTTTAACATTTAAGCCATCCATTCCGTTTTACATTTTAAACAATTTGAATGATTAAAATTTTTGTTTTAATAGACATAAATAATCTTATTGATTATTTTTAAAGTGTTAAATTTATATATTTTTATCAATGTATATTAGACATTCTTTTGTGATATACACCAGGATCAGGGCCCTGACCCACCAATAATTTATGTTAACTATTGCTGATGAAGCTCACAAAGTTGAGTGAAACATGTCCAATTTGTGATTAAATGGTTTCATCCTAAATATAAGGATTTTGTGTATTTGAAAGGTGGTTCATTAATTAATTGCTCTAAACCGCAAAGCGCCATTGAGACCAAGGAACCCTTACTCAGGTACCGAGATTCCAGACCACCCGACAGAGATGAAATCAATCGCCACATTGCCCGTCTCAAAAATAACAAAGCGCCGGGTGAAGACTCAGTAGTAACAGAACTATGGAAATATGCCCCAGAGGAATCACTTGATATCTTGCAAAAACAAATAGAAGAAATTTGGAACAAGGAGACCCTACCCGAAGATTGGAAAATAGCTTTGATCCATCCACTACACAAAAAAGGCAGCATGAAGAACATCAACAACTACAGAGGAATATCTTTGCTACCCGTGACTTACAAAATTCTATCACTTGCCATCCTGGAGCGTTTGGAAGCACAAGTCGAACATCAAATAGGTGAATACCAAGGAGGGTTCAGAAAAGGTCGCTCAACAGCTGAACAGATCCAAAATCTCCAAACGATCATCAGATATTGTACACTAAGGTCCAAGCAGTATGTGTCTCTCTTTGTGGACTTTAAGAAAGCGTACGACTCCATTGACCGGGAAGTCCTGCTAAACATCTTAAATGAATTTGGAGTTGATTTGAAGCTGCTGGCATTAATTAGAGCCACCCTGACCGATACTAAATCCAGGGTGAAGTTCCACAGATGTCTCTCGCATTCCTTCGACATCAAAACAGGAGTCCGACAAGGTGATGGGCTATCCCCTATACTCTTCAACTGTGTTCTTGAAAAGATCATCAGAACCTGGCAGGTGAGATTACAGAAAACTAACTACAGTCCATTGAGAATAGGAACCAAATCCAAGGGGATCGCAACAGACTGCTTAGCATTTGCCGATGATATTGCTGTTCTCTCAAACGACATAGAAACCGCTAGAGCTCAAGTTGAAATTTTAAAGGAAATTGCCGAACAAACTGGTTTGCAGATATCGTTTGAGAAAACAGAAGTAATGACTAACATCAAAGAGGCTCCACCAAAACTCCATACAAAATACGGGGACATCACCCGAGTAGACAAATTCAAATACCTGGGTGAGATCATCATGAAAAATGGACTGGACAAAGAAGCACTTCAGGAGCGAGTATGCAAACTGGAAATAGCCTACCAAACATCCCGCACAATCTACAACAAAAAATGCCTTTCCCAAAACACCAAGATACGTCACTATGAAACAGTTCTGAAGCCAGTAGTTCTGTATGCAGCCGAAACCCTGTCTCTAAATGCCAACAAAGGACTCCTTGAAGAACTGGAGAAAAGAGAACGCAAAATTGTGAGAGTAATCTTGGGATCAAAGTACAAAAATGGAATCCATCAAAAGAGATCCAACAAGGAAGTCTACAGCAAAATAGAGAAAATTACCGACACAATCAGAAAAAGACGGGCACGATTTTACGGTCATCTGAAAAGAATGGACGGAAGAAAGTTAACTAAAGAAATCTTTCACTTTTTTTATTCAAACCCCAAAACCACAATTCCCTGGTTTAGAAATGCCAAAGAAGACCTGCAAATGCTACATATCTCAGCTGAAGACGCCCTTAACAGAGATCTCTTCTGCAAGAAAATATTGACGAATGGGCTAAACCGAGACGAGCAACCGAAGAGAAGACACGGTGCCCCTTGGACAGAGGAGCGTAAGCAGGCCCACTCACAAAGAATGAGGGAAATTTGGGCTCTAAAGAAGGCCAAGTTCAGTGTCAAATGCAACAAGACTTAACGTGGCCCCAGCGAATTATATATATATATATATATATAGCATAAACCCTCCGTGGCTCAGATGGCAGCGTGTTGGCCTCTCACCGCTGGATACCGTGGTTCAAATCCCGGTCACTCCATGTGAGATTTGTGCTGGACAAAGCGTCGGCAATTTCCTTTAAACCCTGACCCGGTCAATGACTGGAAAACAAGTTGTAGGTTTTCATTTTCACTATATAGCATATAAGAATGGCTACAATATTTGTAAACAGGATTTTAAATAAAATAAAAAATAAACCTGTGACTACTTCAGTAAAAGAACAAAAAGAAGTGAATGAGAAATTTGCTGTGTTCACATATAATAACAGTAAAGTATATAGGATTAAGAATATTTATTCAAGAGATGTAATTTAAGAACTGCTTTTAGGACTAACAACACAAACTCAAAATTATTTTATAACACCCATGTTGTTATAATAATAAATTTCAAAATTTGGGTGTATAATTGAAATGTGCGAGTTGTTTAAATACGTATATTGGACAAACCGGAAGGAACTTTGTTACAAGATATCAGGAACATGCCAGGGCTAAGAAATACAACAGATACTCAGCCATGAGTGATCACATGACAGACTCCTATCACACGTTTACAAACATAGACAATGACCTTAAAATCTTGAAAACTATAAATAAAGGCCATTTATTGAACATATACGAGGAAATTTACATTTATCTTGACCAAAGGAACAATCCAACGGGTAATATTAACAATCTTTCTGAGAAGTATAACATCTTGTATAAAATATTAATTAAAGCGAAAGTTAGAAACAAACGTCAAACTTTAACGTGTCACACACTCGGTGACACTCAGGTTGTTCCCCCTAGGACATGCCCTCCCACTTCCCCTCCACATTCCCCGCTCAACGTAGCAACTACCAGTACTTGGTTTGAATCAGATACACACTTATCCCAGCAGAAGCGAGTCCTTTACTGCACATCGGGGCCAATAACAATGAAGTTCATGATTTAAATCATATATTATTTCATCTTCTATCTTTCTTTACTTACACATAGTTTTTTCTTTCAATTTCAGACAGAATAGTATTCATTTCTACAAATAACTTTACTGCTTCAGCCCCGTGTTGACTTTAAATTGCGAAGCATTCAATCTTATATTAAAAATTAAGGAATGTCCATCAAAGATATAGATCTTTCATTAAGAAATATTTTAAATCAAGAGTTCTTATTCATAACAACGATCATTTTACAATTTTATGAATACAACTGTTAGTTCTCATGAACTTTATCATCAAGAGTTTAATGAACAATTCAACCAATTTTATTGACCATATGACTTGCAACTTTAACAAAGTTTGTCAATATTTTATTTGAAATGTCCTATCATACAGCAGTGTTTTTATGTGTCTTTCCAATTTAATAATGTAATTTTGGTATTCTGATGTATTATTGTAGTTTATTATAGCTGATAATGTCCCTTAGGGGACGAAACATGTACTAAATGTATTAAATTATATTTATTGAATAGGTGGACCACTTAAATATAATATCTAAGTTAATCTTAAATATTCACTCTTTGGTGTTGCATCATGTTTCTATTTGGAAATTTTTAGAGAAGATAAAGAAAGATCAACATGACAATGGATTTCTCATACAATAGTTACTAGCAGCCCATGAGGAAATGACACCCTATTAAGAAAAGTTATCAAATGAACATATGCCAAGTGGAGGAAATGGTAGATAACTATGAACAATACAAAGACCAAGGAGACATCCTCGTCTACCTCAAGGCCTTGAGCTACCAGCTGAAGCTCCATACAACTAAAATGCATGATCTTGAGAATGACGAATAAACAAGAGCCTTTTTCTAAGCTACAAAAATCTTATTTTTGAAGTTCACAAGGCATTCTGAATTAATAAAGATTAAATATTCATAGCAAAAATTTTGATCTTTCTTTGACCAAAACGTTTTAGCCTTCTTTAATTAATCCTACTTTCATTAGACGTATGTTCGATGTAGTATTAATTAGACAAAAACATCTTGGACCTTTATGATTAGACGTACTGTCATTGTACTTATTTTATTAGACCTTCTGTCATTAGACTTGTTTTCTTTAGACATACTGACCATGGATCATTGATACAGCTGTACTACGACATCTTGCTCCATAACATAACATCAACTGAACTACTACTCACGTCATGACTCACACTCTTTATATACATTTTAGGTATGATCCTGAATAACTCTGGTTATATCACCTATGATATTGAAGAGGTGGAGATTGTGATAGCAACAAAAGCTGCTCAATGCACAGAAATTTATGTTGAACTCAGCAGTCGTGAATTGGAGCACTGTATATACTGACATGTCAAATTAAGACTTACAAAACAGAAGACACTGAATGAGTTGGCCGTGCATTTGAGGTCGCAGAGGTGTGTGCTTGCATTCGGAAGATAGTGGGTTTGAATTCCACCGTTGCCAGCCCTGCTATCGTTTTCCGTGATTTCCTGTTTTCACATCAGGTGAATGCTGGGGCTGTACCTTAATTAAGCTCACAGCCGCTACCTTCTCAATCCTAGCCCTTTCCCGTCCTTTCATCGCCAAAAACCTTTGATGTGTTTGTGTGACATTAAACAAATAGGAAAAAAAACAAAACAAAGACATTGAGCATTTCTTAGGCATTAACAACACAGGCGATTTGTAGGTAGATTAGATTACCAAGAAACTATTTAAAAATTACAGGAGTAGCCTCTGTTAACATAACAGTTGGCTTCTGCCATGGCTCAGCTATATCATCGCATTTGTTTGTCCTTGTGCTGGACAGTGTTAAGGCAGGCCTACACTAACCGACACACTGGACCCTTATCTACACTACAACGTCATGCTAGCCGCTGAAAACAAACTTAATTTTCCAATGCCAAACCCAAAATTAAATGATTGATAACTCAATAAAAGGAAAATCTAAGATATTATCATATTACATCAGATCGATCCAACAAGAAATCTGAACAGTCTTAAATTGACAGCAAGGACCTGCTGTGAGTAGCAGTGTTTTAATATCTAGGATCTGTGATTGCTGACTATGGCCATCCTATGAAAAATCTGAACGCCAGGATTAACGCTGTCTCTTGATGGCAGGGTAAACAATGAGAGGTGTTGCCTGCGATCACTGGATGAAAGATCCTCCTGAAATTCAAGATATATCTCACCATCATCTGTCCTGTTGGTTCTAAATGTTGGCCAATAAAAAAAAATTAAAAAAGTGGGGGGGGAGCAGAACATCTACTCACTTCTTCATAGGTATTTATTCGCTGTCAAATTTGATGATTTCTCTCACGTGCATAAACTATACTATCATTTGTTTGTTGTAGATCACAGTTCTTCTTTGATGTTTCTCATCGTATTCTGTGGTATCTTTTATCGAACTCATGGCTTCGTTGTTCTTGTTATGTTGTGAGACCTTGTGGACAATACATCGCCACATATGCTGATCAGACGCTACATCCTCCCAGTTGTCGATGTCAAGTTAGGACTTCTTCATACCGTATCAGACTTTGGAACATTCTTGTATTGGTTTTGTTGTCCTCTCTTTTATGTTTTCCATTTTTCAATTAAAAATACATCACTTGGTTTGGAAGGCAGTTTATTCTGATGAAGTTTATGGCCAACATATTGGGAAACTGTGACTTTAAATGCAAAAATAAAACTGTGTACAATATATCGCCACATTGGCTGATCAGACGCTATATCCTGAAAGCTTTCTTCTCCTTATAAGTTAGGAATACCTATGAATTTGATTTGTTTTATATTTATGCACTTTGATTATCATTACATTTAATTTTGTAGTTACTTGCTAAATAGTCAATATAATTACAACTAGAGCTCCTGATTCTCTTTAGTTAAATTCTGGAGCTCTTGCTGTATTACAACCATTGCCTCAGTGTTCATGGTATTGTCCTCTTCAAAGACTCTGATGTTTTTTAAAACATAGACCTTTGCAACCACTAAATAGCATACTCTAATAGTATACTGTAGATATTAGGTATGCTCGTATGCTATATACAGGGTGTGGCAGAAATACCTGATGAATTTCAAATGTAAATAACTTGGCAATGCAATAAGCCATTTAAATATTCATTGCACAGTTGGAAAGAGTAGTGTTTGCCATTTGCGTCACATACACACTAGGTTTTGAAAATAATGTCATCCAAATGCCGACCGTCCTGTTCGATGCACCTCTGAAGGCTCTCCCTGAAGTTCCGCATGACTCGCTTGAGCATGTCTTGTGGTATTGTCTCGATTTCTTCACATTCACTGAGTTTCTGAACAACCACCATTTTGTACGGATGGAACTTCATGTCTGCGTGTAAAATCCTCCTTATGGTGCGATCCGAGAGTCCCATAGCATGTGAATGCCTACGCACCAAACGTTGAGGAGAATGCTTAACAACGTGTCTCACTGCACGGATGGTCTCTGGTGTTCGGATGCTACTAGGCCTATCAGGCAGCTTCGTTTTCACACTCGAACCACTTTTTCTCAAACTGTTCACCCATAACAGAATGGTATTTCTGCTCGGAACTTTCTCACGTCGACCTAAGCCAAAGTGTCTGCGAAACAAATGCTTTGTGGTAACAGAGTGGGCATTATTGAATTAAGTCTCAATCACGAAACCTTGGTGTTGTTCACCACTCCACGCCATGCTAGTGATTGGCTGACTGACTAGCCCGGTCGAGACAATGGACGTGTTCTCCAAGGCCAAGACCGCGCGCACCATAACAATAACAGCTGTTTGAAAGCTGTGGCTAATACGGCCTTTAGTTCACTCCAATCTACTATAATTATGTGATATAAATGGCAAACCCTGCTCTTTTAAACTGCGCAACAAAATTGTGAATGGCTTGTTGCTTTGACGAGTTATTTACGTCTGAAATTCGTCAGGTATTTCTGCCGCACTATGTATAAGCTGGCATGTTTTGATCTTTTGATAAAGACTGTCTTTTGAGCTAGAACGATGAAACTGACTGATCAATGGCAGTTGCCATTCCATAACAACCACACTCTAGATAGAAAGACCCTTTTAGATATGTAGTTTGTTCCAGGGCCTTCAGAGACAAGTAGGTAGATTTTGAAGACCTAACTATGGAGGAAACCATGATCTACTCAGTACAGCAGAACCGTGACAATCCGGCACTTGATAGTCCGGCAGACCAGATAGTCCAGGATGATTACAAATAAATTTTTTCCCATTATTTGAGGGATTTAGTGCTTGGGTGGGTTAGTAGTACAGTCAGTTGCGTTTGGAGGATATCGGAACCATGCGGCATTTCGTTAGTCACTATTGTCTGTTTCACTGTGCGAGCATGCTCTCACCGGGATCAGCCAGTTGCCATCTTGGCTTCGTGCTGGTATTATTATGATTCTTCGTTCACGTAGACCTACAGGTACAATACTTATATTTGCATCAGTGTGGAGCAGTTCTCTTTAACAGTTACTTATACATTCGTTGTATCAAAGTTTAGCTGTGTGAACAACTGCTAAATAGACTGCAGCACAGTGAAAAGTTTGTACGTACAATGAATATGTTTACTAAACCAAACATCTCTTGGGTGAGACTTCTCAAGCCTTAAACACCTTTGTGAAATTTGCAGAGAGAAGCCAGCAATATGAAGTGATGAATCTCCACATTATAAAAAATATTTTTTGTCAAAAAGAGCTCAATCCAAGAATCAATTAAACATCCCTACAATATTTCAGAGGGCTCAGAAGAAAATTCAAGCTCTCTCATCAGTGGTAGATACCAGTCCGACATGTTCCACGCCCTTGATATCATCAGACACCTATGCTTGGCCTGAGTTATTCAGATTAAATTGTACCATGTTCTCTGTATTTAACCATTTTTACTTGATGAAAATTAACTTGTTCTTGATATTTTCAAAGCCATTGTGCTATTTTATTTCACTATATTCATACAAAAATGATTTATATTGAACCTTGCTAAAACTTCAAGCCTTGAAAGGATTTAACTGTGCAGTACAGTATTTGAATTTTAATTCAGTTTTGTTTTTACAGTATAGTACTACATACTTTTACTTTTTTATACTCTAATATCTTCTGTTGTGTTTAATAAATAACAATTATTTTTGTATGTTTGTAGTTTTTATTTATATCCCCTTGTTTAAAACAGGTTTTAAAAACTGTCCTTGGATAATCCAGCATATTTCATAATCCAGCATTGACAGATATTCAAGCATGCTGGATTATCGTGGTCCTACTGTATATAGCTGTTTCCTTTGTTAAAATTATTAGTGTGTTCAGCAATTTATATTGTTCTGCGAATGACTCAAGGAGTTAAGTGTTTCTTCTTCTTCTTGTTTTCTTCTTCCTCCTCCTCTTCCATCCCCTTTGCCAGATTTTCTCTGGGTAGGGTAGTGTGCCAAAGCTGTCCTTTCACGTTGGTTGATCTTACCACTACACCTTTTCTAGCACTGTATTGTTATTGACATCAGTACAGTCCATTACAGAGCTCCTCCATCTCATTCCTGACCGTCTCTTGGGTGGGTCTCTTCCCAGTCACTGTACAGGGTGCCCAGCTTGAATGTATAATAAAATAAAAATTAATATCTTGAAAAGTAAGAGAGAATTGTTGGCGGTTTGGTTCTACAAGTAGCGAAAGTAAAAATATTTCTTTACATGCCTAATACACCTCGATATGCGCATTGTTAATGGTGCAGCAGACACCAAATCTGTATTGCTCTTCCTCCCACTGTCAGCATGCTTGGTGTTGTTGCCCAATATCGAATGAGATCTGCCAGTTTCTCAAAGGAGTATGTGATATTTCCTGATGATATGTACGTGGGGAACATCGTCATTCAGTTTCAGTTGATACGGTTGTACAAGCCTAACAGACAGATAGCAGGCCAGGTGCTGTGTTGTGCAGTTGTCTGTGTTACCTAACCTTCAAAGAAGAGTGTCAGATGGGAGACATCTCGCAGGCCAGCTGTATTTTCATATTTAAATGCAGCGTTCGAGCAGCTATCACAAATGCTGCGTCTGCAATGCAATAAAACACAAGGAGAGAGGTGGAATACAGTTTCGACATCTATTGCGCCATTAATGGCATGCATATTGAGGTGTATTAGAATTAGAATTTCTTTGAATTTCTTTGCCTGCAGAACCAGACCTCCAATGATCGTCGCCATAAGACCTATCTGTGTTAGTGCGACGTAAAGCCACAAAAAAAAAAAAAAAAAAAAAAAAAAACCTCCAGTGATTACCTCTATTACTTCTTAAGATTTTCATTTTATTATGCATTCAAGCCGGACACACTGTATTTCTATGGAATTCTTTCCCCTGGCATTCTCATGATGTGTCCAAACTATTTCAGCTTTGCTATGTCAACCTCTCTTTGAAATTTCCTAACCCCCACTCTTATCTTTATTTCCTCATTTCATATTCTATCTCATCTTGTCTTTCCCTATGTGCTGCTCAAGAACCTCATATTGTCTTCTTGGATCTTACTTCGGTTCCGCTTAGTCAGGTTTCATCAAGAAATGTTTTGGTGGTTGCTATGTATGGAATGACAATTGCCATTTATTAGTCTCATTGTTCTAGATTAGGAGATGATCTTGGTTGCAAGGTTGAAATGCGTCGACTTAACACGACCTAATATCTCTTTGTTGTCCTTTGGTATTTCTCCAGATTTTTTAAAGTGTATTCTGTAAGTAGTCCAAGTTTTGCATCGTAAGTAAGCATTGATATTACTATGGTCAGAAAGAGCAGCATCAGTTGCAAGTCTTTGAGAATAAAGTTTATAGAAAAATATTTGGCCCATGGTTCGATCCTATCTCTCAAAGCTGGCAGAAAACATCTAATTATGAGATTTACACCATCTCTCAACAACACACTATAACGGGTGTGATAGAATCCAACAGACTGCGCTGGGCTGGACATGTACTGAGGATGCAGGATAACAGAGCACCAGTAGATCTATGCGAGGGATCTCTTAATGGGAAAAGACCTTCAGGAAGACCCTGAAGCACCTGGAAGAAGGAGATCAACAAGGTATGCCGGCCCCTCCAAATTGATGACTGGGAAGAGTGGGCTCAAGATCGAAAAGAATGGAAGAGGATTGTGAGATCGAAATGGGAACTTCACATCCCTCAGAAGCCTCTGGAGTGAGTGAGTGAGTGAGTGAGTGAGTGAGTGAGTGAGTGAGTGAGTGAGTGAGTGAGTGAGAGTAAATGGACACTTGAGGTCATGGCTGTCAAAGACTCTGTTGAGGAGAAGAGGAACCAAATGCTATACTAGTGCATCAGAAGCATTGCTGTATTCTGGTGTGCATGCCAGCATTTGTTGACAGGTGGTACCAAAGGAAAGATTTTTTATATTGGGCGGGGTCTCACCATTGCCATTGATGGAAGGAGATCCCTCATTGGAATATGTGCTGGTTGGTAAAGAACTAGTATGTTCTGTTAAGTTCTAAGCTGAACTGATATATGCTTGGTTAAATGCATTCAAAATACTCTTGAGTCATTCCCTTGTACAGGGTTGAATAACATTGTCATCTGTGTTAGTTATGGGCAATGCTCTCGCTTGAGACTCTTGAGACTGACGTCACAAATCTCAAAACTCTCACGACCGACTCTTTTGTGGTGCGATCTTGCGACGTCCCAGTAACTACGAGTGTAAGCTTGATAGTTTATCTTAAGCAGTTATTGTGTGAAATAACATTCTCATATGGAAACATATGTACCGATAAATTTTGTCAAAATTCACAATTACAAAGAATGGGTACCGTCCACCTAATCAGTACTTTATTATAATATTATACCAAGTATCAATACGAACATGAAAGTGATAGGTTATAATTTTGTCAAAAGCCTGGAGAAGTACTGGATGTTCAATTATGAACCCCTTAATACTATTAACGAAAGTGAAAAAAATGTCAGTGTCTTAAACTGTTCATGATTTATTTGAGGATGATGTCTTAGCTGAATAACTGTAGATAGGATGTACACCTACCTGGATAATGGAGCCATGCATTATTCGAACATGACAGAGGGCAAGACTTGCTTTGCTGCATGTGCAGCCACCATTACGCATGAGTAGAACATGTAATCTAAAATGCTTGAGTTTGCTCCAATTTCTTCGACAGGGTAATGATCGGTAATGCTCTCGAGACCAATTTTCGTGTGCTGCGATCTGTGCGACGTCCCAGTAATCACGAGCATAACTTGATACAGTAACCGTCAGTTTCTCTACTTAGCTGTACCATACTTATTGCTGCATACAATGCCAGAATGTGTTTCCTTTATAATTATGTAATACTGCATCAAAATAGACCTTGGTAGAAATGAACTGCCTAGTCGCTTGTTGACACGTATTTACGGAATGGAGAAGGCCCGTGGTTGGCTATTCCCATATTTGGCACAAACAACATTCAGCTCCGTTTACCTGTAGCCCTATGACATGCTACTCGCCACACAATCTGGAGACAACACTCGAGATCTCTCAAAATTTCTTGCGAGAAATAGTGCCTGCGCTAATCTCAAGAAATCTTGAGACCCCGTCTCAGACTGCCCATCACTAATCTGTGTATTTATACTTCAGGCTTTAGAGTCGGTGGATTTCACAAGTTCTTTAAACCCCATGTAAAGAAGCTGACTCTGATTTTTTAGATTTTTGTTGCATTTGTCCGGCTCTGAAGACCGTATCAATTGTGCCTCGATTGGGTTTTAAATCACTTGAGTTTCTGGTAGGGATTCTCTCTGCGAGTGTGGTGGTGGTGGTGGTGGTGGTGGTGGTGGTGGTGGTGGTGGTGGTGGTTACTGTTTTAAGAGGAAGTATAACTGGGCAACCATTCTCAATTAACACTAATCAGAATGGAAATGGAAGAGATCTGACACTTTGAAGAATGAAAGTATCATTAAAAGAAAGGGAAGGTCCACAAAAAGCACGAAAAATGAAGGTCTCTAGGCCTTGCAAACCTAATACTGTAGGGGTCGAAAAAGAACTAGTGTTGACAAAGAGAGGTGGGATAGGAAAGGTGAAAGTGAGGAGCTCTGCCCAAGTAAGAGAAAGCAGTGCTATTGTTCAGGTAGGGGAAACATGGTCTCCACCCCAGGCTCCCAAGTTGAGATCCCCTGGTCCCCCATTTAGTTGCCTCTTACGACAGCCAAGGAGCAGCATGGATGTATTCTATCACCCACACCCACAGGAAAAAAGTCAGTGATTTTCCTTAAAACGTAGTATTCTGTGAAGTAATTGTAATTTTACTGATTACATATCAAACAGTTATTTGTAGTTGAGTAAAATATATCTCAGATAACTGTAATTCAGCCCAATGACTTTTTCCTTGTACTTCAATAAAATATATTATTTTTAAGGTTAGAATCCTAATTTCACTTTCAAACAGCATAGAAAGAAACAGGAAATAATATTTCCAATTGTTGATATTTTTTCCTGTTCAATGACACATTTAGGTTGCATAGAAACAGCAGTATTGCAGTTAATTTGCCATCAGCATACCGATGTCGGTGGACTGATGTTGAGTAGGCTAAATCCCCTTCAAATATTTACAATAATTTGAGTTTAACTGTTGAAGAAATATGGAATGTTACTTCAGTTAAGCATTACAGTGAGAACAGTTGAAACACAAGTATAATGAAATTAATGACACTAACCTTAAATTGTAATGCTTCGAGTTCCATAGTTAGGAAAGTGTGCATCTGTAAACATACAGTGGACAGATTCTGACAAAATATATAGTCTGAATAGGATTGTTATTTGTGTCTGGTAATATTAGTGATACCAACCCTGAACACTGCCCATATTTGTGTTTCTTGAAGGATGTGGCATAACCAGTGCTGTGGCAGATGCTGAGTTTACTCTCAACTTCCGAAGTTAACCCTGATTAAAATAGGTTCAGATTTTTAAGAGTTTTGGTGTTTTGTAATATATGTACTAGCAAGCAAGCAAGCAAGCAAGCATTTATTTCAATGATGTCTTATATTTACACTAAAACAGCAGTCAGCAGAGCAGTAGAGCAATTCAGGCAGAAAGAGTGTGACAGAGTGTGCAGTATTACTTCAAATATGGACAGGTGCAGTGGTGAACAGTTTAGTTTGTATATTGTGTGGAAGAATCTAAGGAAAATACGTTGCCTGTTTTCAAGTTTCCAAGTAGATATACTGCTTTAAAGTATGTTTGTAGCTGTTCCGCAGCTTCATTCACGTATGAAAACTATTCTGCAGTTAGCTGTATTTTATATTTAATGCTATTGAAAGTATATCATATTTAATTCTATCTATTTGGTCTCCCTGTGGATAAGGTTGGTAAAATACATCCACAATATCTCCTGCCTGTCATAAGAGGCAGCTGAAAGGGAACCCCAGGATCCTCCATCTTGGGAGTGTGGGTTGGTGACCACGGGGCCCTAGCTGACTCTTGACATTGCTTCCACTTACTTATGTCAACCTCTTCCTCACCTTAATATTTCCTATCCAACCACCGTTGGTCAACTCTTGTTCTCTTCCCACTCCGACGGTTTGCGAGGCCAACAGAGTCTTTCATTTTCGTGCCCTCCATGGCCCTTCCCTTTGTTTTGTTGTTACCTTCATTCTTCTTTTCCCCCCTTGTGTTAATAGAGGATGGTTTCCTAGTTGTACTTCCTCTTCCGCCAATCACCGCAGCCTATGTGTTAGGTCATCTGCCAAGAGGTCGTTTGGATCCTCTTATAGCACCGCCAGAAGTTATGCGGTTATAAGAAAACTGCAAAACCAAATGACGGCAACAAAATGAGTCATACAAGGCAAGATGAGGTGTGAGGTAGTCTGCTATTGCCTATTATATGAGAATCGGAAGGAGTTAAAATTCGTGAAATATTAGCGAAATGAAGGACTCGCCTCAGGTGGCACTTTAAATCGCGTTTTATTTCTTATAGGTTCCGACTTGGATCAGGATCTTTCCAAATCATTTATGTATTCACAACTTACAACATAAGATCTTGAAGTACCACCTTAGCAAGAACCTCAATTACTATTTTCTAAAAATGATATAAACCAACATTCCGGAATATAAGTTGACATACTGAACTGTTCAATGGACACACTATCAACATCAATACGTAGTGAAAAATTAACTCATCTATTTCTGCTTGCATTGAACATTTAATATAATTCTTCCATTCTTAAGTCCAAGTTGAAACTCAAATTGAATTTTATTGTACATATTTTATGTGGAACACCATTTGACTAAATGTTTGTTTACCTTTTTAATGTGTCAAACATGGCTACATAACTTCAACGAATTGACTGGTCAAAAAGTTAAAATATTACAGATTTAAGCCTACAGTCAAATTTCACTATAACTATATATTACAAATACAGAATTCTCTCAACAAGCTATCCTTTTAATTAGAAATATTGAGGTGTACACCTTATGGAAATATGACTATTCTCGTTTTACTGACCTTCAATCTATATATGTATATACTATTTTAATCATACAATGTATGTTTTTAATTCACCATTGTAATCACACCATAAGAGTCATGATTTACACTTGTCTTTGTACAATTATCCTTGGCTGATGATGACAGAGAATCTGTCGAAACCGGTACCGAATGTAAAAAAAGTTGTGATGTTTTAACTGTAATGTAAAACTTTCACGCAATATATAGTATTGAAAAAGTGGAACTTATTGTCCTTTCTTTGATGTAAATCTTGTTTCAATATGGAACCTAAGTATGAAATTCTTAACGTTAAACAACTGTTTGGAAGTGTGGTACCTTGGAGCACGGAATATACTGGCCACTGCTTTAAACTGTACAGGCAAAGGGATTCAGTCAGAGTATCTTCTTTGATTTTTAAGATTGCTGAATGGGAATATACAACGTGCGTTCCATAAGTAATGCGACCAATTTTTTTCTGACGCAACTGTATACCGCAGCGTGTTCTAACCTGCTGGGCTAGGTGGAGGGGGGTGTTAGCGTCAAACGCTCTTTGTCTCATTCGGCAGCGAGCTGCCAGAGAGTCAGGACGTGCATTTCCGTCAAGCCCGTTTTGAGTTCATGTAACACGGCACAATAGATCGTTCTGTAGAGCAACGGTACTCTATCAAATTTTGCGTTAAACTTGGGAAGTCGCCACCGAAATGTTTCCATTACTTCAGCAGGCCTTTGGGACTGATTGCTTGTCCAAATCACAAGTTTTCCAATGGCACAAGTCGTTCATGGAGGGCCGAGAGGAGGGCACCGGCGAACCTCGCAGTGGACGGCCATCAACCTCACGAGTTGACGAAAATGTGACGCGTGTGCGCGATTGTTTGAACTCTGACAGACGGCTGAGCCTTCAATTGATAGCACAAACTCCAAACATGGCAAAAACAACCATTTTCCGCATGGTGACCGAAGATTTGAACATGAGAAAGGTGTGTGTCAAACTGGTCGCAAAAGTGTTGACCGACGAACAAAAGGACATGCGAGTGCTTCGGTGCCGAGAAATGTTGGAAATGTGTGAAAATGATCCAAACTTTTTTAAACTCAGTTATCACTGGTGATGAGTCATGGATTTTTGAGTAGGACCCTGAGACAAAAAGGCAGAGTTCAGGGTGGCACACACCATCGTGGCCACATCCCAAGAGGGCACGCATGAGGAAGTCTAGGATCAAAACCATGCTCATTGTCTTCTTTGACGCCAGAGGCATTGTCCACCACGAATTCATATCTACTGGGACTACAGTGAACTCGGCTTTCTACTTGGAAGTGCTCAAAAGACTGAAAAGGTGGGTCTCGCGCTGCCGAAGCGACATAAAGAACACGTGGAAAATTCATCACGACAACGCGCCGAGTCACAGAGCCTTCAATGTCAACGACTTCCTGGCCAGGACCAACACCCCATTGGTTTCCCAGCCTCCCTACAGTCCTGACCTGGCTCCCGCTGACTTTTTCTTTGTTTCCTCGGTTGAAAGGAGTCGTGAAAGGAAAACATTGGGTCATGATTGAAAGAATCCAGGCACATGTTACATTGGCTCTAAAGGACATTCCGGAAAAGGCCTTCCAGGATGCCTTCCAGGCATGGAAACACTGCCTCCAGAAGTGTATCGATGCAAGAGGGTGCTATTTTGAAGATTTTTGATTATTTGTATGAATATATTCAGTAAATGATTTTTTATGAATTTGGTCGCATTATTTATGGAACGCACCTTGTATGAACCATTATGAAAAAATAATTTAATTACATGGTTTTTTTTTTTTGGCTAGTGGTTTAACGTCGCACTAACATATTGAAGGTTTTCAGTGACACAAGGCTGGGGGAAAGGACTAGGATTGAGAAGAAAGCATCTGTGGCCTTAATTAAGGTACAGCCCCAGCTAGCATTTGCCTGGTGTGAAAATAGGAAACCCATGAAAACCATCTTCAGGACTGTTGACGGTGCAGTTGAATGTTCCCTTGCTATTTGTAATATTAGTAAAATATTTGACTTGGAAAAATATGCATTTATCTCTTTATTTTTATAAACGTAATAGCCAAGTGATTGAAGCTGAGCGAGAGAAAGAGAGAGAGAGACTAATCACAGTGATAAGACTACTGAGTAACAGAGAAGAGGAAGGACAGACATGAAAACAATGAAGGACTCATTCTCATTCTTCTCGTGTTCTCCTCGTTTTACTTCACTTTATTCATTTTGATTTGCTTGAGGAGTCGCATTGTTTTTTCAGTATTTTCTCTCAGGAGTACTAACTACCATAGTGTTTGTAAAGAAGTGATTATCATTTATTTATTTACTTATTTATTTATTTGTTTGTTTCCAGTGTACGGTCACGAGTAAAAGGACACTTGGAATTATACCTGGCATTCATTCGAGATGCTTCCTCAGGTCAGGAGTCACAGCGTTCCTCTGTGGAAGTTGAACCCTCTCATACAGATCCAGAGTCGGAGTGGGAAATGATTGATCCTGAACCAGCTAATCAGTCTGTGGAGACTGTGGCCCAGGTAAGGCCGACAAGGCCCTTTCGGCGGCCCAGAAGACAACAGCAGAATGTTGAGAGACAGAATTCTGTTTGGGAGGAAATAGATCTGCCAGTAACAGTTGCACCACAGGTAAAATATTCTCTGCAGTAGTACACAACCTATGTATGTATATTATGAACTAAAATACCCATTGTGTAAAAGTTCATTGGGGATGAGGCATGATGTTGTGCATGTTGTATGCATTTCAGGATACTCATGACAATATTCTGTATTGTTCTTGCTGTCCCTTTTTGCATTTGTTTGCTGCATAGCCTTAGTTCAGAATGATAATTTGCTTTTCTTATTTATAATGACTTGCATTCAATAAGCAAAATTTATTTTAAATTCCTTATGTACAAAACTGATAACATTTATTCAAATCAATCTAAATGTTTGCTTTCATGAATTTACTCATGACTGCCTAAGCTTGTCTGAAGCTAGCTCTGCTGAAATGCTTCTTTGCTTTAGACAATGTATTAAAAAGGCATTTAATGAACTGAAATTGAAGTATTTACCATTAGGAAGAGGAAGAAGTTCTGTCATATTTCAGTTGGCACAGATTTCAATTGCTTGGACATGGTCCTCTTTATACAGTAGAAGTTTGATAGTCCGGCACGTTCGGGACCGGCCCGGTGCCGGAATACCGAAAATGCCGGACTATCGGGCGGTACCTCTTACTACGATATAGGTTAAGGCGTACAGCGAAAACAGCTGTAACACGGCGTTTTGCAGTAAAATCTTTTTGTTTATTCATGTTGTAAATTTTTGACGAACCAATATTAAATTAGTGAACAAAATATTTCTATTTTTACCTTTCTCCAGGCGTTTGATGATTTCCAGTTTCTGGTTGATGGTCACAGTTACGTGCTTACATTTCTCTCCTGATTTGAAACTTGAAGGTTTCGGTTTTGAGAACATTGTCACTGCTTAAATACCAAGAAAACTACCACAGGGCACTTTGATATGTATGTTCACTACACTACTGCACTACTGTAATATGGATCCTAGATCGCAGGAAAAAAGTACTGTAGCGAAAAGTGCTCGCAGTCAAAACAATGAACTGAACCTGTATGTGGTGACAGCCAACAATGCTGATTGTGTCTAACAATAGCAGACGCGTAGTAGGCACTTCCGTGTGGTTTCGAAACGCGCCGTGCGCTTTAAACTGTCACAAATGTAATAACACATCAAAAATGCTGGATTGGTGCCGGACCATTGGGCGTTCCGGACTGCTGGATGCCGGACTAATGGAATTCTACTGTAACAACATATATCTCTCTTTCTTTGTGTTGTCTGAATTTACCTCATGGTTGTAAAATGCGATTTTTGATGTTGATATTTATGGTTATCCATAGTTGTCATTGTAATGTGCTTAACAGACCTTATACATGATCAGAATGCCATTCCTTGTGTAATTACTGGGGCTTGGATATTTATGTAAGGAATTTCACCTTATTTTCTTGACACAACATAAGCCCAAAAACCTATATCATGTCTATATACACTGACTGACAGAGCAAATGCAACACCAAGAAGGAGTGGTTCGAAAGGGATGAAAGTTGGGGAAAAAACAGAGACGACATGGACGAATAATTGATGTTTATTTCAAACCGATATGCAGGTTACACAATGCGCACGGCATCGACTCAGTAGGATGTAGGACCACCGCGAGCGGCGATGCACGCAGAAACACGTCGAGGTACAGAGTCAATAAGAGTGCGGATGGTGTCCTGAGGGATGGTTCTCCATTCTCTGTCAACCATTTGCCACATTTGGTCGTCCGTACGAGGCTGGGGCAGAGTTTGCAAACGGCGTCCAATGAGATCCCACACGTGTTCGATTGGTGAGAGATCCGGAGAGTACGCTGGCCACGGAAGCATCTGTACACCTCGTAGAGCCTGTTGGGAGATGCGAGCAGTGTGTGGGCGGGCATTATCCTGCTGAAACAGAGCACTGGGCAGCCCCTGAAGGTACGGGAGTGCCACCGGCCGCAGCACGTGCTGCACGTAGCGGTGGGCATTTAACGTGCCTTGAATACGCACTAGAAGTGACGTGGAATCATACGCAATAGCGCCCCAAACCATGATGCCGCGTTGTCTAGCGGTAGGGCGCTCCACAGTTACTGCCGGATTTGACCTTTCTCCACGCCGACGCCACACTCGTCTGCGGTGACTATCACTGACAGAACAGAAGCGTGACTCATCGGAGAACACGACGTTCCGCCATTCCCTCATCCAAGTCGCTCTAGCCCGGCACCATGCCAGGCGTGCACGTCTATGCTGTGGAGTCAATGGTAGTCTTCTGAGCGGTAGCCGGGAGTGCAGGCCTCCTTCAACCAATCGACGGGAAATTGTTCTGGTCTATATTGGAACAGCCAGGGTGTCTTGCACATGCTGAAGAATGGCGGTTGACGTGGCGTGCGGGGCTGCCACCGCTTGGCGGCGGATGCGCCGATCCTCGCGTGCTGACGTCACTCGGGCTGCGCCTGGACCCCTCGCACGTGCCACATGTCCCTGCGCCAACCATCTTCGCCACAGGTGCTGCACCGTGGACACATCCCTATGGGTATCGGCTGCGATTTGACGAAGCGATCAACCTGCCCTTCTCAGCCCGATCACCATACCCCTCGTAAAGTCGTCTGTCTGCTGGAAATGCCTCCGTTGACGGCGGCCTGGCATTCTTAGCTATACACGTGTCCTGTGGCACACGACAACACGTTCTACAATGACTGTCGGCTGAGAAATCACGGTACGAAGTGGGCCATTCGCCAACGCCGTGTCCCATTTATCGTTCGCTACGTGCGCAGTACAGCGGCGCATTTCACATCATGAGCATACCTCAGTGACGTCAGTCTACCCTGCAATTGGCATAAAGTTCTGACCACTCCTTCTTGGTGTTGCATTTGCTCTGTCAGTCAGTGTATTACTTCTCATTATGATATTAGTGAACTTGTGATGATCAACTAGTCTTGTGAAAATTATACTAGATGTGACCAAATCACCTCATGACAATTGTACCTCATATGACCAGACAGACAGATGATTATTTTAACCTGACCACAATTAACCAGTGACCATACATACCATGACACATTACCCTGGACTCCACCGGATGAATTTCGTGGGTCAGGCGGCTGTTGCATCATCCACTCATCCAGATACGGCGAAGGGAATAAGTGGAAACTCGATTGAACCTCGCACTGTAGAAATTGAGATCATGTCATGGTTTAAAATCACTGACGACACAACATGACGCTATGCACTACATCATATTCATGTAAGGGAAAGTATATTTTCAGCCATTGCAGAACCCACTCATAGGTGAATAAGTGAAAGTCAAAATACAATACCAACTTCTCCGAGTGCTTGCATGGGGTTTTTATGTTGGAAATTCAAATATTTTCCTCAAAACATTCATTCCTCAAAGCTCACAATCTACTAAATATGTTGTCACAGTCTACCAGTAGATTACGACTGACATGATGTTGTTCTGTCTGCTTTCAGTACTACACCTACATATTGCACAAATATCCTAGCCCCAATAATCACTGCAAAGTTCTTTGCAAAACGTAAAGAATTTCACCTTATTTTCCTGACATGGCATAAGCCCAAAAGCCTATATCATGTCTATAAGTACGGGCTGTAACAGCATCAATGGCAGCAGAAATAATATACTTTTCCAATTTTCACCCACGAGTGATTGCTAGCCAAAATGTAACGTGAGTGGTCGCGCATGAGACTTTCTCTCACATTAAAATAAATATGACATTTTTTACAGTTTTGTGGGGCGTAAGGCTGAAATTTACTACCGGTACTGAAATGAAACGCAAGTTGTACCTTATATATTTTAGATAAAAATGAAATGATTAGCTGTTTATTAAAGACACAAATTATTACTTAAAATAACATATGCAATGTTCATAAAAATAACTTCCGTCCTGAAGTTGTAAAAAATCTCACACATGCGTTATATGTAGTAATATTTACGTACAAAGCAAGGTTTCTGAACACAATAACATTTTCAAAAACAAGAAATGCTCATAATACAGGGTCTCGTTGCGTAATGCAATCTGTGGTTTTACCCTTGAGCACTTTCCACGCAGTCAGGACAGGATTCCTGTCACCATGCATTAATTTCTGAAAATAACAATATTGGAAATTAGACTTAAATTCAGTCACATGCCAGTACGTAATATTCGTAATATTGAAAATATGAGACTTTATGACAGTCACAATACAAAAACAAGAATGAAGTACATTAGGTCTTCTCTCAACATGTGAGTTACCTGGATTATGTAACAGCGCTAATTCAACTAGCATTCTTCCTCGATTCAACACTTTTGAAGACACATTTATCAGTAACTGCAAATGGAGAACGTTCCGCGCATGACCTAAGTCAAATACTAATGCGTACAACAGGAGTAAGTTTCCCGCTCCACTTCAACATAACACCAACGCCATTAGTCGTGCGATGAGATAAACTCTGATGCAGCGCGCATGGACATACAGTACAGTAACCTTTGTTCTGACTAGGGGAGGGGGTGCTTACACTTCAAATGTGAATCGTTCTACTCACGACAGTTATAAACTCAGCTAGAAGAGGGAAGAGTCACCTCCCTTTCATTACTATGAAGTAATATCACAATAAAAAGTAATGTGAGAGAAAATCTCATATAGCGATCACTCGCGGGTTAATCTGTGATGATATTATTATAATTAAAATATTTTCAATTCATTTATACTGTACAATCTATATTATGGCCTATGGCCCTGAAATATTCAAGAACAGTATCATTTTTATAATTTTCATAATTTTCCGCTATTCATGAAATTCTAGAGTCTGTAGCAGTATATTTTCTCGTTTCCTTGTGAGAAGTATTCAGCTTCCAGTCTTTCTTTATTTCTATTTCTTTCACAAACCTCTGCTTGAAATTGCTCAATTTCATTATAAAATGATGGATGAGGTTTGCCTATTAGTGTGTTAATTCTTTTTTGTGCCAAGTTGTTATGAGGAGGTTTTTTAGTGTTCTTTGGTAGCAGTTCACATTTGCTGGTGGAAATGGCGGACGCTGCCTAGCCCTTCTCTGCCCGCAATGAATTGTCTTCCACATAGGCATCGATGGGTGCAAGTTCATCTGGCATAATTTCCTGCAACTAACAGAAAACTTTAAAAATGTCCTCTTCAGGCACAAATGCTACTGATTTGAGAGAATGAAAGTGTGATCTCAAATCTTAATTTTCACGAACCTACTACGCTAGCGTAGCAGGGGGAGAGGTGATACTCCCACGTGGCGCGTCCCAGGTGGCGGATGAGGGGGTCCTAACTGGCTTGCTGGTGGACTTGAGGATAAATGAAATACCACTCGCGGACCGAACACACAACCCCCTGTGGGTGGGGTACGCAGACGAAGATACACCCACGGTATCCCCTGCCTGTCGTAAGGGGCGACCAAGGGATGATTATCTTAGAACCATGAAACTCCTTGTGATTAGTACCACCACGTGGGGAACACCATGGGTCGCTTTTACTTGCGCGTAGTATCACTATGTTAGGTACCAAATAGGTTTGTGATTAGTAGCAAACGAGAGCGCAACGACTTTTACAGTACTTGTGATTAGTAGCACTATATGAGCGACACCATGGGATGACGGAACCCATGCTTCTGGCTTGCCTATGATTAGTACCCACTCTATGAGGAATACCACGGGATAGTATGAGTCCCTGTGGTTAGTACACTTAGGTGATCAACACCATAGGTTTGCGTTGCCTGTCAATAGCGCCGCAATGTACGAAACACAGTAGGTCTGTAATACATGTGTGAATTTCATTACCTGTGAGTAGTACCATAATGTGTGGAATACCGCGAGTCTACGCTACTCTTGATTAGTATCGCAACATGACAAATACCATGGTTCTACTTTTCTAGTGATAAGTACCATTATGAGGGGCCGCTAATTTAGATTTTGGACTCCTTTCGCATATAAGCATCATCAATTCAGTATTGTGCTATAGAAGCAGTCCCTTGGTCAGTAATACTATTGTTTTACGCCAGCCTCTGTGCATGTGAGGTACTGTGGGTCGGTTCCACTGATCGTTTTAAATTCATATCCATTCATTCTCTCTCCTCACGTTTTGAATTGTGGTCAGTGGAGGATTTTGGATTTTTAATTTGTCATTTCATTTCGTATCATTTTGTACCATTAGGGACCGATGACCTAGATGTTAGGCCCCTTTAAACAACAAGCTTCAATCAGTCAATCAATCATCAAATCTTTATTTCCTTCTTGCTGATATTGTTCCATGAGGCCTTTTGGACTGTAGAAGTCTTTGAAAGCTCTGGGCCAGGTGTAAGATTTGTTAAGAATGAAGCTATTCTTTTTCAGTATTGACTCAGTTAATAGAACTTATAAGCTTTTCAGTGTGTTGAACATGAATATAACTCAGACTGAAAAGCTTGTTAAGATAAATTAATTGAGTTGGCACTGAAAAAGAATGGCTTCTTTTTTAACATATTCAACCAGGCAGGCAAATTATAAAGCCAAAAATTTCAAATCAATTAAAATCAAAATCATGAATAATGACAAATCCATCCAGTTTAATAAGAAATTTTGGAACCAAAGCTCATTCCCAAATGCATACCCAAAAAAAAAAAAAAAAAAAAATCCTCATCAGCAAAAATCTCAGCATTTCAATCACAATTGCTATAGATACATGGTGAAATGAAATTAGCATATAAATAAATGAAACAAGAACAAATGTTGCAATTTCATTTAAATATAAGCAATTTTTGGCACCCTTCTCATTGGTCTCTATACAACTTTTTACACAGTCATGTTATAAATAAGCAGTCAAGAAACAAAGGATCATTGACAAAATCAGTAACCTAATTAACAAACAACCTAAACCAGAAAATAATTACCATGGCAAAATCATGAATTTTTGCTCTACAATAATCAACAGATCTAACACAACCTTTATAAATAAGGAAATAAATCTGCTATAAAAGGCTTCAATTTCAAATGCTATGAACGACATACACTGACATAGAAATTGGATGCGAAAACATAACCACACCAAAAAGAGAATAAAAAATATAGCCACTAACAAAGCTCTTGTTCCGGCCTAGCTATGAGTAGACCACCTAGTTACCGAGCTGGATAGCTGCAGTCGCGTAAGTGCGGCCAGTATCCAGTATTCGGGAGGTAGTAGGTTCGAACCCCACTATCGGCAGCCCTGAAGATGGTTTTCCGTGGTTTCACATTTTCACACCAGGCAAATGCTGGGGCTGTACCTTAATTAAGGCCACGGCCACTTCCTTCCCACTCCTAGCCCTTTCCTGTCCCATCGTCGCCATAAGACCTATCTGTGACGGTGCGACGTAAAACAGCTAGGGAAAAAAAAAAAACCACACCTAGTTGCTCGCTTCCACATTAGGACAGATAGCAGCACCCTTCAGTGTGTATTTATTTTGAAAGCCTTCAGCCGGATTATGTATTTATAATGTTTTATATAAGTGTCATAAGTGTAATAAATGTTGTTATTTAATCAAGTGAGTGATTTACGTTCAAAAACTGGGTACTGATGGGCAGATGCCCTCGATAACAGTCAGTCGCATGTACCCGTCTCTTCACGCTCGAGGCACCCAAGCATAACAGGATCTCATCCCCTTCCATCCACACCACTTCTGGCTGAGGGCCTTCAAAATATAAACACACTGAAGGGTGCTGCTATCTGTCCTAAAGTGGTAGCGAGTAACTAGGTGGTCTAGCCATAGCTAGGCCGGAACAGCTCTTCAAATAATTAAATATCAAAATTCCATAAAACATGTAAATTTTAAAACTCAACACATGGCATTAAAAAACATAAAGAACAGAGTTAAAAAAAGGAGAGAACTTAATCATCACAAAAGCAGATAAAGGGAACACAACAGTCCTAATGGGAAGACAAATTCATAGAAAAGCAAAAGAATACATTAACCGCAACAGAATACAAGAAGTCAAGCATGACCCAACAATTAAATTCCAAAATACCGAGCTCGATAGCTGCAGTCGCTTAAGTGCAGCCAGTATCCAGTATTCGGGAGATAGTAGGTTCGAACCCCACTGTCGGCAGCCCTGAAAATGGTTTTCCGTGGTTTCCCATTTTCACTCCAGGCAAATGCTGGGGCTGTACCTTAATTAAGGCCATGGCCGCTTCCTTCCCACACCTAGCCCTTTTCTGTCCTGTCGTCGCCGTAAGACCTATCTGTTTGGTGTTTTTTTCTTTTTTTACAAAAACAATATAAATATAAGTCACCACCTTATCAATACAAAATGTATTCACATTCAGCTAGTAAATATGGTCAAGACCGGTTTCGACCCCTAGGGGGTCATCTTCATTTGACATGCATAAAAGATATATTTTACAAAAACATCACATATAATGATTAAAACTTAAATTAAGTCCAACTGATCATAAATGTTGGTATGTATGTCTTGGTACATTTGAGCTATTGTATGTGTCAATCCTAAGTTTCTCAGCATACAGTGTCAAGGTAAGTAGTTAACTAATATACATCATCCATGAAATTACATGCTATTTTTCATGTTATCACTATCTAATTTGGGTTGTACAATGTGGAATGAGATATACATACATTTGTGTAAATTAATAGTAGTAAGTTCAGTAATATACATTAAAAATTGGTTCTTAAATTACATTAATTGATTATTGATCAGTCATATGAAAATATAGAATTATTGGTTTGGACACTTGTGATTAAAATATTAGTATGCAATACCTTGTTGGCATATATCTTAAATACTAAAGTATCAGTTTATAAAGCCTATTATTCTTATTTTATGTCTTGGAATAGGGTTGAACTTTTAGAAAATTATTTGTTTTGTTGAGCATAGGCATTGGATAATCTTGTTAAATTGGACACATAACTAAAACAGTGGTATATATATACCTTGTTAAAAATACATTGCATTAACATTATTAATATGTGGTGCTATATATACATTGTTTGGGGTAAAATGCGGTTAACGAAGTTTTCAAAACAGTATTTGATTAGTTATGATTTAATTAATAAACAATTAATAAACAAAAATCCATACGTTCAAATCAACCGCTCCAAGACCTCCTCCCCTCCAACCCCACTCCCGTTACTAACACTCCACCCATCCCCCCAAACCTCCCCTCTACCGTCGCCAACTACAATCTCCGAGCAACACGCATTAGATCTCAACAGGCAGCTACACAGAGTGCACGGTTCCAACACCTAACGTAAGTGAAACGACATACGATTTACTATTACACTTTCATACCACACCATTTTCACACTCATTATTTCTACTTCCAGATACTTTGTTTTCACAACATATATGCTTCTACGATAAAATCAACGTGCACCCTACCAGGACGCATAACATTCAACGCGCTCTTACAAATGTCACCAACTCAACATATTACGGCACACGAAAAGAACATCATGCTCCATCAATAATATTCAAGACTCCTAATAGCTCTAACAACAGTAGCTGCCCAAAATATCGCCAGACATTACACCCAAATAGTACCTAAATTGCAAGCAGATTATACAAATACTTATCTAACCGCAATTATGTATATAGTTATATATTTTTACGGACCCATTATATCGGAACATCATAACTAATCAAATACTGTTTTGAAAACTTCGTTAACCCCATTTTACCCCAAACAATGTATAGGCCTATATAGCACCACATATTAATAATGTTAATGCAATGTATTTTTAACAAGGTATATATATACCACTGTTTTCTGTTATGTGTCCAATTTAACAAGATTATCCAATGCCTATGCTCAACAAAACAGGTAATTTTCTAAAAGTTCAACCCTATTCCAAGACATAAAATAAGAATAATAGGCTTTATAAACTGATACTTTAGTATTTAAGATATATGCCAACAAGGTATTGCATACTAATATTTTAATCTCAAGTGTCCAAACCAATAATTCTACATTTTCATATGACTGATCAATAATCAATTAATGTAATTTAAGAACCAATTTTTAATGTATATTACTGAACTTACTACTATTAATTTACACAAATGTATGTATATCTCATTCCACATTGTACAACCCAAATTAGATAGTGATAACATAAAAAATAGCATGTAATTTCATGGATGATGTATATTAGTTAACTACTTACCTTGACACTGTATGCTGGGAAACTTAGGATTGACACATACAATAGCTCAAATGTACCAAGACATACATACCAACATTTATGATCAGTTGGACTTAATTTAAGTTTTAATCATTATATGTGATGTTTTTGTAAAATATATCTTTTATGCATGTCAACTGAAGATGACCCCCTAGGGGTCGAAACCGGTCTTGACCATATTTACTAGCTGAATGTGAATAAATTTTGTATTGATAAGGTGGTGACTTATATTTATATTGTTTTTGTAAAGTAATATCTATCAATACGGAAATGAAACTTATAAACAACAGACCTATCTGTGTCGGTGCGATGTAAAACAACTAGCAGAAATTCCAAAATAAGATAAAACAAGCAGTCAAAGGTAAATGGATATGATTATTCTCACATGCATGAAAAAGAAAGACCATCAAAAACCCTAAACACCCCACACTAAGAGCCCTTTCCAAAAGACACAAAGACTCATGTCCAATCAGACTGAAGTAAATTATGATGATGCAATGAGTTACAATGTAGGCAAACTACTCAACCAAATGCTAAACGAAAAAAATCTCTATCAAAAACTCCTTAGAACTATCGAAAAAACGTAATAAACTAAAAATAACTAAGAGCTCACGAATTATATCCTTGGACATTACTAACATAAACCAATGTACCAATAGAGGAATCAATTAAAATTATAGAAAAACCTTCTAAAAGTGAACAATTCATTACAGGTAACAAACAGAGTAATTACCCTTCTAAGAACAATCTTAAACCAAAACGGTTTCACATTCACTGACAAAATCTATAGTCAGAAGGACTTTATCATGTGATCATTATTATCATGAATAATATCAAACGTCACAAGGTAGAAGATATCCAGAGAATCGTGTCCAGTACATTGATACATTTTCCCCACCTCTGCAGATTCAAGATTGTCCATTCGGGACAAAAGATATCTCAGTTCTTTTGCCTATAAAAAATCTTTAATATGATGAATAATCCACTGATCCGGGGGGGTGGGCAGGCAACGTGAAGTAGTGTTTGATGGCAGAAGGACACGTTTCACATTCGTTAGTGGCTCAGCTCTGCAGTGTGATGTAGCATTATCCAAAATCAAGATCACATTCTTATTTTGACTTCACATTTTTTGATCAAATACCAACAACCACTTCATCATTATTGCCCTCGTCATCCAGGCATGGTGGTTTGAATACCACTACACATTCAGTTTAGTCGAATCATTCCTGTAAAACATCTAGGTCTGTACTAAACACACAACTATGAACATGAGGGAAGAACCAGATTTGCTCGCCCATTTGTGCCAGCCAATGGAATGGCACGGTATTGCCTAGATATATGAAATAAACGCACTGGGAAGCTGTGTTTTATAACTGTATTTACTTCCATACATGAAAATCATTAAAAACCGGCTTTGTGCACAACAGTAACTGGGTTTTTCGTTACCGTCCTCACAGCAAGGATTCGTATTACCATTCGGAAAAAAATTCTGACTCATTTATAGACTGGTTTGTTTATTACTTTCTGAATTACTTGGAAGAGGGATCAATCACAAACATGGATAACGTCAGCTACCATTCTAAAGTAATAGTTAAACAGCCCAACACTAGCTCTTTTAAATCAGTTGTAGAACAGTGGCTGCAGGAACACAACATTTCATACAATCCAACAGACACAAAGTTGGAGTTACTTGCCCATGTCATGCCATATAAAACAATTGAGAAGAGTATAAATTAGATCATATCGCGTTGGAATTAGGCCACCAAGCTATCTGCTTGCCCCCCATATCATTGTCCATACAATCCAATTGAGATATGTGCTAAAGTGAAGGGTGAAGTGACAGAGTTAAACAATACATTTCAACTTCCGGGCATGGAATGACTTGCAAACAAAGCTCTTGATAGAGTTACAATCAAGGACTGGGAGACATGTGTAGCTCATGCTGAAAAACTGCAGGAAGAAGATTTTCACAGAGAACTTGCAAGGGACAACACAATTCAGGATCTTGTAATAAAACTTAATGAGTGTGATTCTCAGTGGTGGCTCGTGACAAAATTTTCGGGGGGTTCACAGGCCGAGACTAATCAGTGAGTGTACAACAAAACTAAAATTACGACTGCTGGAACGAGTGGCTCAGACGGTTGAAGCGCTGGCCTTCTGACCCCATTTTGGCAGGTTTGATACTGTCTCAGTCTGGTGGTATTTGAAGATGTTCAAATACGTCAGTCTCCTTGGGTAGATTGACTGGCACCTAAAAGAACTCCTGCAGGATGAAATTCTGACACCTCAGCATCTCCAAAAATCATAAAAGTAGTTAGTGGGACTTAAAAACAATACATTACTAACTTAAAAGCAATATTATCAATATTATTAATATTATTATTTTACTTTTTCATCCTCCACAGAAAATGCTTTAGGCCAGTCTGCCATAGCTGAACACTTCTACAATACAGACTATCAAATCCTCTTTGACCAGGCGAGGGTTATTGCGCTAGTAAAAGGCTTCTATGCTCGACTTGTGAGGGAAGCCATAGAGATAGACCTGCGCCCAAATAACTTAAACAGGGAAGACTGCTTCAAATTATCAAACACATGGAGACCTGTTCTCCATAAATACATGCATAACACCACCATGGTACAGCACGCTGCACTCCAGGAACTGTCGACAGAGGATGGTGAATCAGTGACTTCCCTCCCAACCACCACAGCACAGCACAGTGATACCAGAGTCCAGTTAGTGGGGAGGCCGTGTATAGTATGGTTGTGACTTCCACGTTCTTTCAAGAATTTCTGTGATCACTTTCAGAAGTAGAACTTCTCATGCTCTGTTAAAGGCCAATGCAATATGGTGGAAATAAGAAATAGGCTTTGGTTTGGTAAAAAAAAAAGTGACTTTAATCCAGATAATTATATTTAATTATTTTAAATTATAAGGGTAAGGGTTTATTCTGCCCGAAGGCAGGTCCAAACCTCCACAGAGGTGTGCCTGAGCCGGAGTTTACATACGGTAGGGTGGCCAGTTCCTTTCCGCTCCTCCATTCCCTTACCCCCCACCAACAGCGCGTGGCAACCCATCCAAATCTTGACCACGCCCAATGTTGCTTAACTTTGGAGATCTCATGGGATCCGGTATTTCAACACGGCTATGGATGTTTTAAATTATAAAGTAGTTTGCAATTCAGTGTTGATAGTTGTATGTCGGAAAATTATTTTATTCCCTTCTTTCATTCAAATTAGAATACATTACTTTTTTTTTTCTTTTTCAGATTTTGTTTGTTACCAGTTTTAGTAAGAAAATATTTGTGAAGAATTCTCCAAGTAGAGAGGTGTAGGACTTTTGACTGTAATGGTAGAGGGACCGATCTGTAAATTTGAGAACTGCCTTCATAATCATACTGGCTAATACATAAAGTTCAGGAATAATAAGCTTTTGTAGCAGTTTATTAAACATAATTTCTAAATCAGATTTGTTCTATTTAATCCCTATTTCATAAGCTCGGAAGTGTTCGATATAGAACTGGTGTGATCGATTACTGGTAATAGAAACTGCATTTTAATAAGAGAAAAGGTCTAGGTAAGGAATGACCGTTTTGACAAAAGGTTTGCTTATGAGTCAACTTGCAAATGGATACTGTTGTTTCCAAGGAGAATTTTGTTTCAGGAATTAAGAGGAGAATCAATCAATCACCACTGATCTGCATCTAGGACAGTCGTCAAGATGATAGATTCCCTGTCTCTTGTTTACCTAGTCATTTCTTATATAAGACTTTACATCCTCTTCTTTACATCATTACTTACAACCCCTAAATACCCTCATAACCATGTGTAGAGATCTTACCTTATATTAACACCTAGGTATTTACAGTGATCCCCATAAGGAATTTTCATCCCACCAATGCAGTAATTAAAACTGAGAGGACTTTTCCTATTAGTGAAACTCACAACCTGACTTTTAACTCCGTTTATCATCATACCATTGCCTGCTGTCCATCTCGCAACATTGTCAAGGTCTTTTTGCAGTTGTTCACACTCTTGTAACTTATTTATTACTCCATGCAGCATAATGTTATCCACAAAAAGCCTTACCTTTGATTCCAGTTCTTTACTCATAACATTTAAAGAAAACATAAAGGTCCAATGATACTGCCTGAGGAATTCCCTCATGATGGTTACAGGATCAGATAATACTTACTCTAATTCTCTGAGTTCTATTATCTAGAAATATAGAAACCCATTCAGTCACTCTTATCTAGTCCAGTGGCACTCATTTTTGCCGGTAGCCTCCCATGATCTACCCTGTCAAATGTTTTGGATAGGTCAATCACGACACAGTCCATTTGACCTTTTGAATCTAGGATATCTGTTATAACTTGCTGGAATCCTACAAGTTGAACTTCAGTGGAATAATCTTTCCTAAACCCGAACTGCCTTCTATTGAACCAGTTATTAATTTTGCAAACATGTCTAATATAATCAGAAATAATGCTTTCCCAAAGCTTACATGCAACACATGTCAAACTGACTGGCCTGTATAAAAGATATGAAAGTCTTTAAAATGTTATGTTTGATGGTTTCAAGGTAAAAACTGAGAAATTAGACTATGCAGTACTGAAGTGTTACAACTAAGTCAATTAGTTTATTGTGGGTTGGAGATGATTGACTTAATTGTCTTTCACGTATTAAGAATATTACACTCCTCATTTCAGGGTAGCAGGTAGGGACCCTCTTCGGAGGCAGCACTGCCCTGGGACTGGTGCCCCTGCCTTTGTGAGTCCCAGAGCACACTGGCCCGTATGTGTAACATATGGTAAGGGTCCCAGCTCAGGGTTATGAGTGAAGACCTCAATGGAATCTTCAGCGGAGGAGATGGACTTTGGAGCGGTGGTGATTGTGGACGAGGAAGCCCTTGCCCAGGGTTACGGGTGAAGTCCATAACGGCACCTTTGGCAGAGAAAACCTTCAGAATGGCAGAGATGGTGGATGTGGCAACTCATCCTCTCTGGGGTTGATTAGAAGAGGATACCAACGCTGCTGCCTTGTAGAATTGGCAGGGGACTGCCAAAGGCTAAGGGAGAAAACCCTAACAGAAACTCCTCTCCAGTGTTAGACTTAGCAAGCCAGCTGAAGAGTAATTTGGATCGCTTTCAAAACTAAAACGAGCCTCGGAAAGAAGAACAAATACCGGACCGACAAATCTTCTCAAACATTTGTAATGCATGATGACTGAAAGGCTGATGATCTTTTACAATGTTATGCGAAGAAATCCCAAATTAGGAAAATCAAACACAGGATTGGAACACTAAACATCCTTACATTGACAAGTAAATGCGAAGAACTGGTGGATTTGATGGAGAGGAGGAAACTTTGCATCCTTGGCATAAGTGAGACAAAATGGAAAGGCACAGGAGTAAAACAACTCAGGACAGGATATAAATAAATTTATTTATTTATTTATTTTTTTATTTATTTATTTATTTATTTATTTATTTATTTATTTATTTATTTATTTATTTATTTATTTATTTGTTTGTTTGTTTGTTTGTTTGTTTGTTTGTTTGTTTGTTTGTTTGTTTGTTTGTTTGTTTACCTAAAAATTACAGATTTGGACAACATATAATGAAGAAAGAAAGCAGAGTTCAACAAACAAAATAGAATAAAATTTCGGAGCATATAGATAATGAGAGACAAAGTCATAATGAAAAAGTAAGATACAAACTGAAAAGAAATAAGCAATGCAAAAAGAGAACACAATAAGTAATAAAGTAAATGGAAATATAAGGATGGCCATAAAAGTGATCTATGTACATGAGTAAGAAGCTAAAATTATGTACATTACACTATAATAATAATAATAATAATAATAATAATAATAATAATAATAATAATAATAATAATAATAATAATAATCACACAACCTATCATACGTCATCATATACACGAAACAATCACACGAGACAATCAGCGGTATTCAACAGGTAATCTCTACATGCAGTCTTAAATTTCGATATTGAGTTTGAGTTCCTGACAGCAGCTGGGAGTGAATTCCAAAGTCGTGACCCAGCGACAACGAAGGATCTGTTATATATTGATGAGTGGTTGACGGGAATAGCGAGGGAAGTGCCAGATCTAGTGTTACAATTATGGAATGAGGATAATAAATGGAATTTTGAAGAGATGTATTTGGGTAGATTTTCCTTCTGAGTTCGATATATCAACGTACGTGCATGGAATTTCCGTCGCCTCTCGGGTTTCAGCCAGGAAAGAAATGTGTAGCTAGGGGTTATGTGAGCATCGTAACTCAAGTTAAAAACAAATCGAAGACCAGAGTTCAATGCTCGTTGAAGTTTCATAGTTTGTTCACGGGTTGCATCAATGAGGACAATGTCGCAGTAGTCAAGTATTGGTAGTATCAAAGTTTGGAGTAGTTTTATCTTTACGTCTTGTGGCCAAATGTCCTTATGTCGTTTTAGAGGGTGTAAGGTCGCGTACATCTTTCTACATGTATTTCTAACATGTGCAGACCAGTCAAGAGTTTCAGTGGATGGGTAACAAAACCGAAGCTAGGAATGGTGTCAGATTTGTATTGAGAGAAGATATAGATGTTGTATGTGAAGTGATATATGTGAATGACAGAATCATCAAACTGGATGTCTCCTTTAATAAGGAGGTGATAACAGTCATACAGGTATATGCCCCACAGTCTGGATGTGATGAAGAAGAAAAGGAGCAATTTTGATCTGACCTGGAGGAAGCTACTGAAAGAGTGGAAAATGTATTAGTGATGGGTGATCTGAATGCACAAGTGGGAACAGACAGACTTGGGTATGAAAATGTGTTGGGCCAGAATGGTTTTGGTACCAGGAAGGTGAACTACTTCTATATTTTTGTGTGAGAAATTGCTTAAAAATAAATAACACCAGGTTTCAAAAACAATTATCTCACAAAATAACAAGGTATAGTTAGGATGGACAATCCAAATCCTTAATAGATTACATAATATCTGATGGAAAAGCTGGTCAAACTATTTGTGATGTTAAGGTTATACCAAGTGAGAGCTTAGTGACCACAGACTGCTTCTTGCAATCATCATGTTGCATGTTGGTTATTCAGCCCGAAGGCTGGTTTGATCCTCTGCAGCTCCGCCAACAGCTGTCATAAATAGCCTAGGCGTCACTGAAGAGGCGTACTAGGGAAATGAGGAGTGAGGTGGTTTCCCGTTGCTTTCCTCACCGAGCCAGCCGCTGCTATTACATAGCAGTCTGCCAAGCCCACTGAAATGCAGGCACCAACTGACCCTATGAGCGATATCTTCACACCGTTCATAACAGGGACTGACTGCATAAGCAATGGTATTACTAGCATCATTCATACCTCATCATCAAATTTGTAAAAATCCACACACCAAGAAAAAAAAAATAAAACCTGGGAACTGAAAGAAGTAGAAAACAAAATGATGTATACAAAAAAGGTGGCCTCCAAAATACCTGCAGACAGAACACAAGGAGGCAATACAGAGTGGAACGGATTCAGAGAATGTCTTGTTGGAACTGCTGTAGAAATGTGTGGCAAAACTAGTAGTAAAGGAAAGAAAAACAGTCTGGTGGAATGATGAAGTAAAGAGTGCATTTCAGAAGAAAAATGAAGCAAGAAAAGCTGTAGATAAAGAAATTCAGAAAGGAGATGAAAAATATGAATTAGAAATGAGTGAATTGCAACAGACATACAGAGATTGTAGACTGCGAGAGAAGCGAATAGTAGCAGAAGAAAAAACAAGTCTTGGATTGATTTTTACAAATAAATTGGAAGAAGATAGTAAAACAAATTCCAAATTGCTGAACAGTGTTATTAGAAATACCTTGTTGCTTGGTAGTTGTTTAAAGGGGCCTAACATTTAAGGTCATTGGCCCATTAGAAATACCAGGAGTAATTATGAGCAAATAACAGCTTTACAGAAACCAGATAGGAGTATCACTAGGGAAGACACAGAAATAAGAGAAATTATGAAATTGTACTTCGAGAATTTATACAATGGTATAAAGGAGGACTCCAGTCTTAATGCACAGATTCAGTCAAGCTGCAGTGATGATATATCTGAAGAAACGCCTCCAACTTGGAGTGAAGTAGAATCAGCCCTTAAAAGTATGCGCATTGAACGAGCTACTGGCTTTGATGAATTAAGTGCAGACATGATTACAGCTGCTGGCCCACAAGGAATTCAATGGCTATACAGAGTGATAAGGGCAATATGGAAGGATAAAATAATACCAGATGACTGGAAAAAGGAAGTTATAGTTCCCCTGTGCAAGAAAGGAAGTAAAAAAAAAAAAAAAAAAAAAGTGCAGCAACTATAGAGGGATTACCTTACTGTCCCATGGTTTAAAAATATTTGAGAAGATCCTTGAGAAAAGATTAAAGAAAATTATTGAACCCCAACTGCAAGAAGAACAATATGGATTTAGGAAAGATAGATCAACTATAGACCTCACATTCACACTGAAAATATTAGAAAAGCATTGGGAGAAAGATCGTAACTTGACATTTGTGTTTCTATACATTGAAAAAGCATTAAATAGTTTCCCTAGAACAACTATATGGGAGTGTCTTAAAAAGAAGAATGTATCTATGGAATTCATTTAGAGAATAAAAATACTTTATGATGACTGCTGCAGCTGTGTTCAAGTAGGAAATGGATATTCAGATTGGTTCCAGACATCTAGAGGAATGCAACAAGGAAGTGCCCTTTCACCATTACTGTTCATCACCATCATGGATAAAATCATGAAAAAAGTGAAGCAGAACACCAACATGGATCTTAAAGCATTTGCTTTTGCAGTTGATATAATTAACTAGGAAAATAGCGAGATGGAAGTCCAGGAAAGGCTGAACGTCTGGAGTGATCATCTAAAATAATATGGTCTGAAAGTAAGTGCTACAAAAACTGCTACAATGTCTGTTAATAGACAGAGAAGTAAAGATAATATAATACTGGAGGGCGTACAATATTGGAAACAGTAAACCAGTATCAGTACCTTGGATGCATAATATCAAGTGACAACAGAATACAGCTTGAATTAAAGAACTGTATTCAGAAATCCAGTCAATTCTATCATCAAGTTTGATATCTGCTCTGGAATAAGCAAGTGCCATTAAGATCAAAACAAACTCTGTTTCGAACATACTTTGTCCCTATATTGACTTAACGGTTAGAAACATGCACAACTATCAAAAAAGATGACAACAGACTTCAGGCTTCAGAAATGAAGTTTCTAAGAAGCATGCTTCAAAAGACTAGGAAAGACAAAGTAAGAAATGAGAATATTAGAGAACAAGCTGGAATAAATCAGTCCCTGAAGGAGACAACTAGGGCACGTTTGCGATTGTTTGGTCATGTCAAATGTATGGCAGACGGAAGAATTGCAAAACAATGGTTGCATTCTGAGATTACTGGAAAAAGACCTGTTCAAAGACCTAGGAGGAGATGGCTGGACCAAGTGAAGGAAGATATCACATCCAAATGAATCAACTGGGGATGAAGTCTTGAAGGAGCAGTGGTACATGAATAGACTAAAATGGAGAGTGCTCGTAAACCACACTCGGGAAACTGGAGTGTGAACATGATGATGGTGATGATGATGATACTCATTTTCTGCACATTCAATTGAAATATTCCTTAAATTCACATAAATGAATAATTAAGTAATGGATAAGTAAATTTGTCAGTCTTGGTTGTGATCTTTGATTCAGCCTTCAGGCTAGGTCTTCGTGAAGAAAGGGGATACTTCACATTTTCATGGACCCTTTTATTCTGCTATGTAATCCTCTTCTCCTAATCCTCCTTATTTGCCTGTTTTACTGTTTTACTAAAACATCTGCGAAACCAGATGTCCAAGCATTTGAGTACAGGTTGTCAACTATTGTAGGGTTTATTTTTTCTTTCCCTATGGTAGTGGGTTCATGAACCGTGAAAAGAAAAATACTGAAAGAATGTTAAGATAATTTCTGCCTGCTGTGGTATGACACTTACAAGGCTTTCTATTATGTTCCAATTCCATTGCATATTCCAAAATGGTTTAATGAAATCTTAACTATTTTGCTCTGCTTTCATGATTGAAAGGTTGTGTACCGCTGCAGGTATTCTGTATGGTATATTGGAAAAGAATGCTCTTGACTTCAAGTATACAGGTTTGTAGCTATTTTTACATTTTACATATTTTTATTTTTACATTGATTAATTGCCAGGTAAGGAATATAGTTATTTTGCAATATTTTCTTCCTTTAATTATTTTCAGAACTTGAATTTGTATGCAGATTGCATGTTCCTTTGTACACGTCTGAAGATTTGCTAAAGTTGTTTTGTTAGTCACTCTTACTTAATTTTCATACGCTTTTGTGATGCCTGTGAAGTGCATTTTGCTTAGAATATGATTATGCATCCATATTTTAATATTCTCAAAATAAACAGTATGTGCTTATGTGAACTGTGAAACAATATTCAGTGGTTAAATTTGGGAATACCATCATGTGCCTCTGTAAGCCTTGGATATTAAGTAGATAATTGCATGGCCAACAAGTCTTGATTCATTAAGTGTTTTTACTCTAACAACTTATTGATGAGTATAGTAATAATGTAACAACTCCATGTTGTTGGCTTGGTACATTGAAAAACTCCTGCAGGACAAAATTCCGGCATCCTGATGTGTGTTTTAACTGCTATGTACCGGTAGTCATTCTTAGAACAGTCATGGTTGTTCAGAATTCACTTCTGAGAAAGCAGAGCAAGGTTTCAGCAAATGTAAAATTTTTCTTACATTTTTCTTGTTTTCTGTGGCATAAACTGAGATACTATTATGTCTATTACTCTGGGGTGTGAAAACATAAAAGTCACACCACAATCACCCCGTTTGGTGCACAGTTTATTTTTCTCAGCTTCTTGTAGAAATTGTTTGTACATCTTTATACAGGTGTCCTTGAAAAAGGTTCCAATATTTACAGAGGAGGCCTCTCGCAATGAACGGAGGAGAAAAGGTCCTATAAACATTGGTTGCAAACCCAATATCTTAGGAGTTATGGTCTGCTACCCACTACCATTGGTGATCACCATGTCTTTGATCTACTCTTCACAACATGTGCTCTATGTGACCACTCTCCATTTCAATGTAGCATTCCATTGTACATTACTGCAGTGTCACAACAAAACTTGCGCTATTTGAGCACTACGAAATCGACAAAACTAATTTACCTGACTGCAAGAGGAATATGGTCTGCAGTGCACAGTGGAATACTGTACGTTGACTAGTATGTTTTTTTCTTGCTTGATACAGTACAGATGCACACATACACAATGCTTTGCATCAATTGTATACATATAATGGTTTCACATTTGTTTCTAGACAAAGTGCTCGGAGTGCAAGATGTGCCCCTCCTATATAATAAGACCTTAACACAGCACGCTGTTAGGTTTACGACCAATATTTAGGTAGAAATGTATTTCCATCTTTTGTTGCATACAACTTGTAGCATACAACCCTCCGTACATTTTTGGGACATCATGATCATTGATAGTAGTGTTAGCGGACCATAACTCCGAAAATATTGGGTTTGCGACCAACGTTAATAGGACCTTATTTTCCTTTGTTTCTTGCGTGTTGCCTTCTCTGTAAATGTTGGAACCTTTCTCAAGGGAACACTGTGTGTGTGTTTTTTATATATAAAAACATAAATCATCATCATTTGGCTCTCTCATTGATCATCAAACCGATGACCTGAGAGTTGTGAAATTTGTACTTCAACTTATAGTAAGGAATGGTTGGATTATGGAGCATTTCTTGGTGTGCATATCAGATAAATGTTAGAGTACGACTCCATTCTTACAGTTGAGTCTGTAATGCAGCAGTACGTGTTCTGGAATCAGGTTGATGGCTATCATGTCGATACACGTTGTGCTGCCTGTTTGTGAGATATCATGGACTTCTCTCTGAACAAGAAACTTCTTTTTTATTTTGAAGAGCATCAGCAATGGTAGATCTTATTTTATGATGCCTTGACACTTGAATCAGCTTGCACGTGCATGCACAACACAGTGTTACAGTGCTGTACATGGTACACTGTCCGTACACTTATGGTAGTCTTTGTTCACTGTTCATGTTCCTTGCCGCTTGGCTACACTGTCTTGCACTCGCTGTCAGTTCTCACATACACACATACAGCACCAACAGCATTCGGTCTTCACTATCCACAGATTCATCTTGTGCTTCACAGTTGCATTTACTCAAGTGAACCTTTGACAAAACAATCTTAGTTGCTGGCTGAACTGAACCACTGAAGCTCGTCCGGCCTGTCTTTGGTAGAGAGGCTGGCCATTCCAGATACTTCAGGAGAGTAGTTCCAGGAGTCTTCTGGAATCCAGAAGCTCAGGGTTCACCTTCTAGTTCTTTCTTGCACTGTCAGGGAGGCATGCATTGAGATAACAGAGTGGTGGAAGAGGGGGCCGGCCTTCCGTGTCTGGCTTGTGTCTGGCTTGTTGCTGCAGCGGCAAGTGGACAGGGCTCTAACTCAGTGACGTCACTGGCAGCTGGAGCCAGGCTAAATTGTTCCTTCCAATACTTTACAATAAAATGGCGGGCACTGTTACATTGCCTCTTCTTAAGGCATCTTATCACAAGCTGCTTCATGATATATACTGTTAGGCGATTCTCATGGACAACCAGCGTCTTCCCTTGGGGAGGTTGCCGGATCCTGTAGATGACTTTGTTGATCCTAGTGATGATGTGACAACTGAAGTTTCGGTGATTTCACTTTCTTTTGCACAGGACTGTATAGCCAAACCCAGTTGCCTTGTTGGAGACCTGCAGAGTTCACCGGCGTATCATTGTGGGGTTTCATCCTGTCGCTGGCTACCCACAAATGTTTTTGGGCATAGCCATTGATGTTGTTTAGAAAGTCCACCAGCTCCCAAATGTCCATTGCTGGCTGCTCCTGATCGGCTGCCAATTCGAACATTAGGTCTTATGGCAGGCGTAGCTCCCTCCCAAAGACTATATTGGCAGGTGTCATTCCCTTCATCTTAGGGTTGAACACTTGATAGACCATCAAGAAGAATGGGATCCTCTCATCCCAGTTCCTCTGGTGCTCCGAAACCACCTTCCTGCTGATGATGATGATGATGATGCTTGTTGTTTTAAGGGGCCTAACATCGAAGGTCATCGGCCCAAACCACCTTCCTGGGGTGCTCCTCGACTGTCCTTAGGAAACACTCCACAATGCCGCCCGACTGAGGATGGAGAGGTGTCATATTGGTCTTCCAAACTCTCAGATATTGCAAGACCTCTCCATCAGCATCAACTCGAACTTCCTGTCCTTATCACTATTCAGTTCCTTCAGTACACTTAAGCAGCAGAAAAAGCCCTTCACTAAGACGTCAGCTTCTGTAGATGCTTCTGGTTAGGAATGGCACATACATTTGGTCACTGAGTGAAGTAGTCCATGGCCAGGTGTAGGTAGCGATTCCCGGCTTCAGATTCAGGGAATGGCCCAGCGATACGTATGACGATCCTGTTGAAAGGTGCTTTGATGTTGTACTGCATTATCTGGTCCCTATTCCTGGTACGTGGGCCTTGGCTCACAGCGCAAGTGTCACACATCCTCTTGACATCATTCTGCAGGTGCCTCTGGTAGTATTGCTATTGGACATGGTCTGAAGTCCTGTTCACTCCCAGGTGGCTGGCAGTGGTGCCTCGTGGGGATTATCAGCTGGTCAGTCCACTTTGTTCTGTTGGTGGACTCCCATATGCAGGTTAGCACCCTGTCGCTGACCTCCAGATGTTCACTGGGCCCTGTATGCCTTGTAGATTGGGTTATGTTTGGCGATGTCCCTCCACTCCCAACTCGACATCCCATAGAATCTTCCCGAGGTCTTTCTCCTGTGCTTGCTCCCTCCTCAGGGCTGCTCAGTTCGAGCCTATAACGGTAGTGGCTGTCACGGTTTAGACGTCCACAGCACCCACCTGCCTCTCCACCTTCTGGCAGTGTGCACAGTTTTCAGGGTATGGCCTTCTGTACAGAGCATTGGTGTTGCATTGTCGATGATGAAGCTGTATCCATGGATGCATTGCATCCAAACAAGTTGTCTGCTCCCCCAGGTTATGAAAGCACTGAAACCAGGTCAGGACAGAGTGGTCAGAGCGCAGATGGAATGGCTGCCCATACATTTAGTTGTGGAAGTGCTAAGAGATTTTTACAATGACCTGTAGTTCTTGATGTTTCACCCAGTAATTCCTCTCGGCTTTAGACAGCGTTTTACTGTTGTAGGGAACCACTTTCTTCGGCTGTCCTGCACCTCTGGTAGCACCCCACCAATCCCCCTTGTCACTAGCTTCGATGTCCACAAACTTTTCCCTGGGCTTGGGATATCCCAGGATGGTTGCCATGCACAGAGACTCCTTCAGGGTACAAAAGGCAGCCTCTGCCTCAGATGACCATTGGAATGGCCTTCTCTTCTCTGTAAGTGGCTTTCTTGAGCCACCTATAAACCTGTGATGGTAGGACCTTGAAGTCTCTTGAAAGCCCACCGGAGGTTTTCTCTGTGTGTTCTAAATGTGTGCCCCACTAGGATGATTGTTTTCCAGAGACATGAGGCAGGCATTGTACGTTAGTCCTCTTAGTATAGATTCCATTAGCTGCTCGAAGGTCGCCAGCGCAGTACAGAGCCCAAAGGGTTTCGTGATAAACTGGTGCAGCCATTAGCCAGAAGTTAACGCTGTCGTCTTCTTGTCTTCCAGATGAAATGCCATTTGCCAACACCCAGACTTGAGGTCCAAGGTCTAAAATCACTGGGCTCCAGACAGTGTGTCCAGGGTGTGGACTTTCCGGGGTAACCGGGAAGTAGTTCTTCTGTTTGATGTAAGTCAACCTGCAGAAATGGAGCTCACCGTTCTTCTTATTTCTTCTTTTTCACCATGACCACTGGTGATGACCACCAGCTTATGGACTCCATGATGACTCCCCACTGCTTCATGTCATCCAGCATCCTGTTGATTTCTGCCTTCTTTGCCAGATGTACCCTGCAGGGTGATTGCTGAATGATTGGGTTGGCTATGGTGGTGTTGATGCAACAGTACACCCTGTCCATCCTGAAGTCCCCTTCTGCAGCAGTAAAGATGTCTCAGAACTTGTGGATTAGTTCCTTTAGCTCCCTGAGCTGCTCCATCTCCAGGTGCTTCTGGACTTCAGAAATAATCTTCCTGAGCTTGTCCAAACTTTAATCTCTTTCCGGGATCTGTTCATCTTCATTGTCCACTGGCATGACGCACATGATTCACTCATAGGTCCTAAGCTCAGCCCCACTGGGTATTGTCTGATGCCGCAACGTTGAATTCAGTATTCGTACCAGCATGCAACTTCATGCCGGGGTGAGTGTCCTGGCCAGGTAAAGCCCTTGTTTGGTGGTCATTGATATGGGGTTCTGCGAGCTCTCTGTCTCCCGGCACGGGTCTTTTAGCCGTGCCATCACAATCACCTCACTGTTGGTGGGTATCACTTCTTCGCTGGTAAGTGTTAGTCTTGCTACTCGGGATTACATTTCGACGTATCGGAGCATTATCTTTTGTCTGTTTTTTGTCCCACATTGACAAGTTGCCTCATACGCCCGTAGCACGTCTAGGCCCAAGGTGACCTCGTGCGTGATGGCGGCTTCGAAATTCAAAACTCATTGCTTTTCTCTCAGCGTCAAGTTGCGTAGTGCCTCCTTCAGGACAGGAAGGGTATCTCCCAAAGCCCTTTGCAGCACATAGGGGCAGTTCAGGCTCCCTCTCTGGCTGTCCCTCGGTGATGTCTGGCCTGGCAATTGTTACTGCCGCACCCGTATGAGTCGTGAAATGGTATGGCCTCTCCCTAAATCACCCATCAGCGAGCAAGCTGTCAAAGCTGATGAGCCCCTCTCCTTGTTTGCCCTTACTCATTTCTGTGGTCCCTCCTCCCCCAAATGACAGTTAATCTGCAGGGGGCTGGGCTTGCCACAGTTCTGGCAGGTGATCTTGCATGGATTTCGATTTCTCGTCAGTGGCGTGCATTGCTCTTGTGTTATTGGGCGAGCCTCTGGTGCGTCCTTGCTCTTTACGGCTCTTATCCTCGGTGACAGTGCTGCGATTCCTTTTACTGCCTTTATCCTCAGGGCTATCATCACAGTGTCCATGAGGTTATGCTCCCTGCTTCCTCTCTGCTAAGCATTAGCCTTTGACAGATTTCAGTGTTGTGGAGCCTGTCGATGAAAGTATAGGCTGCCTCGCGCTGGATGTGATCCTGAGGTAGCCTGTCCAGAGCCTTGTGAGCTAGATGCTCAAGCTCAGCAGCAAATTTGTGTAGCTTTTGGAAACTTAACTATAATAGGTATTTCTATTTGTTGCTGTATTGAGTTGTATAAAGCTATTAAAAACTATTTAAAATAGTATATGCTTTGTCAACCTTGTCAGTACACTTTTATAATTGAAAATAATTTATTAAAACATGTTTTGAGAACATAATACATTTCTTTCATCGTGATTATTAAAGTCCAACTTATTTACAAATGTCAAAGAACATCTATATATAAAACAAGAGTTTTGTCTGTACATTGCCCAGAATTGAAAAAAAAATGGCATTTCTGTATCGGACCTGTCCACAGTAACAAGAAAATGCACTTTTAAATTTTCCGTCATCTCTGTCTGTATGTACGTGCATCACGAGAAAATGGCTGAAGAAAATTTAACGAAAATCGGTATGTAAAGTCGGGGAATGGGCCACTACAATCTAGCCTGAGTGAAGTGGTAGTTTGGGCCGATGACCTAGATGTTAGGCCCCTTTAAACAACAAGCAAGCAAAATGGTAGTTTAAGGGAAAGCCTAAAATTTAATTCTTAAATATTTATGTTGTTAGTGTTCCTTTCGATAAATACTACATAACTAGAGTTATATAGAATTAAATTTCCCATCATTTATGTCTTATATGTTTTTACTGTACCAGCTATGTTAACGGACATATTCATGAATGTGTATTTTTGTTGCTAAGTCCATATCAAGGCTGAACCATGAGAAAATCGGTTAACAGAATTTAATGAAAATGGGCATGTAGAGTCGGGGAATAAGAAACTACAGCCTAAGGTATAAATAATTTTATTCACCCTGGGTAAAATGGTCGTTTAGGGGAAGGTGCCTAAAATTTAATTTTTAAATACCTATGTTATTGGTCCAGTCGAAAAGCAAAACGTAACAAAAGTTAAAGAGAATACAATCTCTGATGATTTAATTTACTGTACCAATTATAATATTTCAGAGTTGGAAGAAAACTAAATGTGAAGGCCTTAAATATCGAAATCTCATAAAATTGGTCAACAAAATAACATTACATTGATCATTGTTTGTTGTGATGGTTTTTTTTTTTTTTGTCTTTTGCCGCCACCCATCTCCGATAGATGGGATTACTGCAGCGAACAGAGTATAACAGCCTGCCTGAATATTGGCGGGAAATAGCTGCAGAGTTAGGTAACTTTCTTCTTTAGCATGCCATTCGTCTTGTTCATAGATTTTCTGATAGTGCTGGTATTCCACCTATTCGATCCCTACTCTGAGGCGCTGACTGGAATGAGCAGTGTGCACACTTAACGCAATAATGGCAGAGGAGTGTTCATGGCTGCCTACAGCCTGGTCATTCCAGCTCTGGAACTTTGGACTGTTATCGGCAGCATAGTACTGTTCGTTAAAAGTGAGAAAATGTGTTTTTTTCATTTGATTGAGTATATCATATCATATAGCATTGCTTTTAAACGCGACGTCGTACTGACCTACGTTGATTTCAGTTGGGAAAACCACTATAAGACAGTCTTTCTGAAGATGTGAAAAGGCAGGTGGAGAGTGAGAGCCTGCCATTATAATGGAAACTTCTCAACTTGATTGTGACTGATGGTAGGCAAGTGGGCCTACCATTACAGTGAAAATTCTCTAACCCAGTCTTCACATAAGAAAAGATGTTTGGTGACTTCGCTGTAGCGTTTGTTATGCAATTTAATACAATCTTACTCACGTGTACACTACCTAGCCTAGAATTCTGTATACAATGTAGAATTCCATAGCGAAGCACAGGTATATCAGCTAGTAAACAATATAAAACTCTCTTTTGTTTAGCCCAAAATTAAAAGAACTATTATATCCATATCAATGAATAAACAAACATTAGTGGTGGTTGAGAAAATTTATATATATTCATACGACTCTAGCTGAGCCACCATCAAGTAGCGCCACCTACACACTAAGGTTTCTTTCTCCATTCTGACACATCACGATTGTAATCTCCATGTCTATTGTTTTCACTGCATCCATCTGTGATTTACGTATATAATGAATAGTGTCATTCTAAGTAAACCGTGCTGAACTTTCTGAAACATCGTGCCTTTTTCAACGGGTTCCGGGCCCAGGATGCGCGTTTAGAAAGTGATTGAATGTGTAGTGATAAAGTACACTGAAGAATAGATGCATGAAAACATCGTATTGCGCACGGTTGGCGATGTTGAGTTAAACATTTAGCCAAGTGTCTTCTGCGAAGAAATAGTGGTAACGCCCTAGTGTAGGCACTCCAGTATATAACACACAACTTCACAAAGAAGTATATATGAATTTTACCTTAAAATCCTTTTAGAAGAGAGATGTGTTCATTACCAGTGCCAGGGACCCACCTGCCCGCCCAAAAAAGTATGTTTACTTTTATAATACAACAAAAGTTTTCATGCACCATCGACCATTAGCCGGCCAGCTACGAGCACGGCCATTGGCCAACATGATGTCATTCCCATAATTCCTGACTGGATGGTTCTGTTACCAATCCACGCAGAATAAACACACCAAGAAACGCGCCAAGAAAAATATGTAATTTAGTAGCTGTAACCTATCATTGCAAATCCAGGCCAAGCTCTGTCATGAGAACAGTGGCCCCCTTCGGAGGCAACACTCCCTTCGAGAGACTCTTTAACTATCGCCGCGGCGCATACTGCCCGGATGGCAAGAAAAAAGTAATTTAGTGGTTGTAACCTATAACAAATTTCGCAACAACAGTCTGTTGGACATTTCCTTAACAGCTGGCAACAGTTCGCAGATCGCTGGCAGATCGTAAAGGACGCTCCTATCGGCGATCCCGTTGAACTAAAAATAAAATAGGGCTATGCTGAAATAGTGTGTGAAGATGAACACTTGAAGTATAGTGCGCATCGAGACATTGTCAGAGGGCAACTTTGACACGTGAAAAATTCACATGAAGGCTGTGTTAGTAAAAAATCGTACGTAGGTGTACGTAGCTGGAATAAAGGTTAAACCTGAACCGATCAGTGAGAACGCGGCCGCTATTACAGAATGGTAAGAACGTGACAGTGAAGCAATGTCAGATATCATCTTGGTGATTCAATCCTCTGATTTGAAACAGGTAAAAGATTGTGTCACTCTGTGCGAACTGTGGCTAAAACTAGAGTCGATTTACCAATCGAAAGGGCCAGCGCGGAAAGCAACATTATTAAAGCAGATCGTGCTTCAAAGAATGAGTGAAGATGGGGATGTTCACGATCATTTGCTGAGATTTTTCGACGCCGTGGACAAGCCTAATGGTATGGATGTGGCAGTCAACGATGATTTGTTATCCATATTACTTCTGTATAGCTTGCCAGTCAGTTTTGAATACTTTCGGTGCGTGATAGAATCTCGCGACGAACTTCCGAAGCCCGAGATATTAGGCATAAAAATTGTCGAAGAAAGTGACGCGAGGAGCAGTGATCGAAACAACATGATGCAAAACTGTACGACTGTTGAACGAAAATACAAGAACAAGGATTATAGAAAGCCCACAAGCAAAGTCGCTAAAGGCGAGAAAGGAGGATCCACATCTCTTCGTTGCTATCGTTGTAAAAAGATAGGCCATAAGGCGAAGGAGTGCAAATCGAATAAAAATGATCATGACAATGCTCACAAGGCCGAAGGAAGTACCTCGCTATATATATATATATATATACAGTATATATATTACATCAGAACTGAACTCTTGGAAGTTCATGACGGACCGCAACGCAGATAGTGTGGTGCCTTGACAGCGGTTGTACATCGCACATGTGTGAAAATTTGGACTATTACTCACAAGTAGAATCCAGTGTTTCTGATGATTTAAAGTTAGCGAACAGTTCTACAACGAAAATAAGTGCAAAAGGTGTTGTGACAATGTCAGTGAGCGTTGATGGTTGTGATAAAAGTTTCATCCTATGTGATACATTATACATACCTGATCTGCGTACTAATCTACTCTCAGTCGGGAAGATCGTAGACAGGGATCACCGCGTAGTGTTTGACAAAACATCTGCTCGAGTTACAGATGCGAATGATAGTACCTTATTCATTGCACATAGAAAAGGCAGACTTTATTTCATTAATGGGTCGTACACCAAAGTTCAGGAAAAATTTGCCCTAGCTGAAGATATTAAAAATTAAATAATTGAAAAGGAGTTCAACCTATTCAATACTTAAAAGAAAGAAATGCAGTAATCACATTCCTATTTAAATGGGACCGGTTTCGACCTTAGTCCAGGTCATCATCAGCCGTAAAAACATATACAATGTTGGAGGTCAGTTTCACACTCTGATAGGCACAAAGACACGACACCACATTCTGTCATGCACAAAGTCGCAACACTATCAACTAATATACGAAGATCAAAAATAAATTTGAAGTCGCAGACGAAAAGATTTGTAGTAGAAAGCCGCCAGCTCCTGGTGATCAGCGCGGCACATTCTGATACATTGGTTGTTGCATCATACACAACCATTAACCCGGCTCAAGGGAGATAGGGTCACCGTCCCTATCCTTCACTTGAGTAATTCTTGTCTGGCGCATCCACGTTGCGGGGGTGGGTATCCTCCTTATCAGCAGGCTGTTATGAAGGACAGCTAAGTTCAGGCAGGGAGCTAGACCCACGGGGTATAACGTGGAACCCACGCCCACGGTTACGGGTGAAGACCTTAACAGCATCTTAGGCAGAGAAGGAGACCTTCGGAATTGCGAAGATGGTGGATGAAGTAACCCATCCTCTCTGGGGAAAATTAGAGGAGGAAACCACTGCCTAGTGGAGAAAAGGGATCTTCAAAGGCTAAGGGAGTAAATCCCGAAAGAAAATCCTGAGATGTTTTAGGCTTAGCAGGTCAGCAGATGGGTAAATTTGTACTTGCTTTCAACTATAATACAAGCCTCAGATGGAAGCTTAAAAATGGAAATGGAATCGATAAGTCTCTGGCTACAGTTGCACAGTGTTAGATCAGAGAACAAAACCCGATTTGGAGCAATAAATATTTTAACAATGAATGGGAAAATGAATTGATTGACTTAATGGAGAGACGAAAACTTGACATCCTGGGATTAAGTGAAGTAAAATAGAAAGGGAAAGGAGTGAAGAAACTAAGAAAAGGGTACACTTTGTACTGGATGGTTAGCAGTAAAGAGAAAAGAAATGGAGTGGGATTTGTAGTGAATCAGAATGTTGAACCATTAGCTGAAGTTGAGTATGTAAATGAAAGAATTATAAAAATGCACATGCATGTAAACAAGGAACTACTGAAGATAGTACAGGTGTATGCTCCACAGACAGCATGTAGCGTGGAAGTAAAAGATAATTCCCTCAATGAACTGGAAACACATATTGTTGGAGATGGGATCTTGATATTGGGAGTTCTGAATGCTCATGTGGGAACTGATAGAATGGGATACGAGAATGTTGTGGGCCCACATGGGTATGCCAATAGAAATGAAGAAGGAGAGAAAATGTTCGACTTTTGTATCAGAAATAACCTGATAATAACGAACACATGGTTTATGAAGAGGAATAGCCATAATATAGTTGGGATGGACAGTCTGGAACACTCATCGATTTTATAACAACAGACCGAGAATGAGGAAGATACATCATGAATACGAAGATAATCCCCTGTGAAAGTATGGAAGATGATCATAGATCATAGATTGCAGAATTAAAACGAGTAAAAATCCCTAAAATTGTATTGAAGAAGGAACCAAAGGTCAGGATTTTGGAATTGGAGGAGGAGGATAAAAGAATGGTATTCCAAGATTGTATAAAAAGGAAGTTGCCTAACACAGAAATATGAAGTGTAGAAGAAGAGTGGGACAATTTAAGATGGACATTTATGGATGCAGCAATTGATGTATGCGGGGAAAAAAAAGCAAAGGTTAAGGGAAAGGAGACAAGGTGGTGGACAGACAAAATAATAAAAAGAAGAAATAAAAGAAAGGAACAAGGTGAAAAAAGAAATATAAGGGAAAGCAAAAAAACGTATCAAAGGGATGTGAATAAGATAGAAAGGTTACATGTGGAATACAAAAGATTGAAACTACAAGTAAATAGGAGTATCAAGGAAGAAAAGGAGAATTGTTGGGGAGAGTTTGTCAACAAAATTGGGCAAGAGGAAATCAGAAACTATTATATAGAGTAATAAGATCGAAAAGTTAAATCAAGGTATTAGAGTGAGAAGATGGATCCATAGTACATGACGAAAAGGGTCTTCAGCAGGTGATCGCAAAGTATTTTGAAAAACTTTATAATGAGGATGACTGCTCGGAGGAAGGAGATAAGAAAATGGAAATAATAGATGGAGAAAAAGAAGAGAACACGATAACATGGTTGGAACTTGAAAGGGCAGTGAAAGCAATGACCAAAGGTAAAGCAAGTGGAAAAGACAAATTCAATGCTGATATGATTAAGGCAATAGGAAGCATTGGACTACAGTGGCTATATCGAGCCCTCAATACCATATGGAAGGATGAAAGGATACCTGAAGGTTGGCAACAAGGAAGCATTGTACCACTATTCAAAAAAGGAAATAGGAAGAAATGTGAAAATTATAGAGGTATAACCCTATTATCACATGGGCTAAAAATAATGGAGAAAGTCATAGACATAAAACTGAGGGGTATAATAGAAACACAGTTAGAGGAAGAACAATATGGTTTTAGACCGAATAGATCAACAATAGATTTGATATTTACAGTGCAAACGATAATGGAAAAACACCTGGAAAGGAACAAGGAAATAATCGTATTTTGGGATTTGGAAAAAGCTTATGATACAGTTAAGAGAAAACATGTATGGAAATGCCTACTGAAAAGGAATGTACGAAAATCATTAATTAACCAGATAAAAATGTTGTATCATGAGAAAAAAGCAGTGTACAAGTGGGGAGTGGTAACTGAAACATTTTATACTGAAAAGGTCTCTAGCAAAGTGCAATTTTTCCATTATTGTTTATTATTTTGATGGATAAAATCATAAAACGTGTAAAACCAGTGGCGGTGGGCTCTCAGGAGCACAGGAGCACGTGAACACCCAGTTTTATTACATATTTACGCATTCATTCTTTTCTTTCGACCTGATTTCGACAATCGATCGAAAGCATTCGACAATCGACTTATATCGAAGCTCCGTTACACCGACAGTTGTTCGTTTTGACTGACAGTGCAGCGAGCACACTGGATAATGCGCTATTGTGCTGAAGACTATATGCATGCGCAAAACAGATGACGTCATGGTTTTCTGCACTGATATTCCCATTAGCGAGGAGCACGGTAAGGTACGTGCCTTGTCGTCTAGAGCCACCCTCAACCCAGTGGCAGTATTACAGTTGACCACAAGGGTCCGCCACCTCCCCTATTATGGTTAGCCACAGCCTCCCAGGAGCTACTATTGCATTACATTACCGGCAGATTTCGCTAGTACCCTAATTCTGAATAGGCATTTTGGTGTCTATTCAGACTCTTTTCCAGAAAGAGAACTGAATACATTGGCGCATATGTATCCCTGCCTAAATAAGACACAGCTGAAGACTGAACTAGACGTATTGTATATGAGAAATGACTTTCAGAAAGATGATGGGGCCATTTTCATGTTGCAGTTTCTGCTTGACAATGAACTAGATAGGGACACATTCCCACAAGTACGGTATGCGAATTACTCTGAATTGTTGTCACAACCCCAATTACGACAGCGGAGCCCGAGAGGTGTTTTTCTACTTTGAATACAAATTAAAACATTTCTGAGGAACACCATGACTGGAGAAAGACTGTCAGCGCTGGCTATGCTTGCTATTGAGAAGAGATTTGTCAACATCATTAGTGACTTCAATCGTAAAGTGATTGAGAAATTTGCGCGATTGAAGGACAGAAGGATTGCTTTCCTGTACAAATAATCAGCATTTACGTGAGTTGCTAATCTAAATCCTATCATTTAAATAAGCATGATCTAGTATTGTTGGTTGTACTGCATGCTAAATTGTTTAGAGTAGTGGATATAATTTGCAAAATGAGAATAATTACCATGTGAAACAGTAGAACCTGACTAACCGAGATAATGTGGAGACTATTGGGGTCAATTCGGATATAATTATTTTTAAAAATTTACCGGTAAATGCGGTACACATTCCTTCTATGCTTCTCGTCATATCCAGGTGAACTTCGTGCTGTTTAAAAACCAGGAATAGTGCTCGCATTCCTCAGTGTTCGCAGTAAAGCTATTATGAATTTTGCTACTGTTCTACACTAAGACAGCCTGCCCGCGGTGTAGGGGTAGCGTGCCTTCCTCTTACCCGGAGGCCCCGGGTTCGATTCCCGGCCAGGCCAGGGATTTTAACCTGGATCTGAGGGCTGGTTCGAGGTCCACTCAGTCTACGTGATTACAATTGAGGAGCTATCTGACGGTGAGATGGCGGTCAAAAAAGCCAAGAATAACGGCCGAGAGGATTCGTCGTGCTAACCACACGACACCTCGTAATCTGCAGACCACCGGGCTGAGCAGCAGTCGGTTGGTAGGGCATGAGGTTTGGTTTGGTTCTACACTAACACCCAGGTGAAATTCGTGCTGTTTGAAAACCAAGAATAGTACTCGCATCCTTCAATAATCTCAGTGTAGTAAAGTTATTGTGAATTTTACTTTTGTTCTACACTAACAAATTAGTCTCGTATAAAATTTATCCTCGGTTACAGGGGTTCTACCAAAGTATTTGTGAAGAAGGAACCGTACAAGGAACTGTTAGTGAAATGATTTATGTACCTATGTTACTTTTTTGCTGATTTGAGACATGAACAAAAATGTTGTGAACCCCCTAAAAATGTTATCACGAGCCGCCACTGTGTAAAACACAGTATCAGTAGTGATGAAGTGAATGCTTTGGTATTTGCAGATGATGATGTGATTTGGGGAAGAAAAGAAGAGTAGCCAAGTGAACATAGACAGAGAACGGTTAGAGAATGTAGAACAGTTTACATATCTGGGTAGCATTATTAATGGAAGTAATGAAATTAACCCTGAAATTAATAACAGACTAAGTAAAGGTACAACATTTTATCATCAAGTCAGAGAGCTTTTATGGGATTACAAAGTATCCAAGAGAACAAAATTAACATTATATAAACAGCATTTCATACCAATTGTAACATACAGACTAGAAACGCTGGTAACTAATAGGAGACAAGATAGTAGGATCCAAGCAGCAGAAATGAAATTTTTAAGAACATCGGTTAAAAAGACAAGGAGATAGAATTCAAAATATTAAAATCAGAGAAGAACTAAATACAGAACCGTTAGTACAGAACATACAGAAAGCAAGACTGAGATGGTTTGGACATGTAAAAAGAATGGGAAAGGAATGGATAACAAGAAGGGAATTAGAAAGAGGAGGGAAAGAGACCAGTTGGAAGACCGAGAAGAAGGTGGATGGATCAGATTTGGAAGGACATTAGAGAAGCTGGATTGGATGTGGCAGAATTAATGGAGCAGGAATAGTGGAAGGACAGAAAGGAGTGGAGGAGGCTTGTTAACCACATCTGGGTGACAAGAGTGGGACATTGATGATGATGATGATGATGATGATGATGATGATGATGATGATGATGATGATGATGATGATGATGATGATTAAATACAAAATAAACCAAAAATGAGATTTTCAGACTTCAGATATGATTTCCTGGAGAGCATCACATATACCTGTATACCCAGAAATATAATTTCCTTGACTTTGGGATCATACATTTGTAATTTTATAGGTTTTAAGTTCTAATATAAGAGACTAGTTTTATTTCACAAAGTGTGGTTTATTTAACTGGGATAACTTTCTATTATGATAGAACTGGGAACTTTAAGAACCTTATAATTTAACTGGATTTGCATAATAGATAAAATACATTGTCCATAGCTTCTCACAAGGTGACTGCAGTTCATATTCTGGTCAATGTATACTGAGTTTTAGAAATTGAAAATTTATTGAGATTCTATGGGTTATGTTCATATGAATGTCATAAAGTCTAACAGCTTGCTTTTGCTTTCAGTGACGCTGAATCGTAACAATGCATTTTGCTGCTTGCTTTTTCCGTTGTGTCAATTTTATTGCTTTGAACAAATTACAACCATTTAGCTGATATAATTCATACTCGTAAATTCAGACTAAATTCAAAGATTTATCTTTTTCATTCACTAAATGCTACTAATTTGGTTCCATTGATCCTTTGTAATTTTTTTATGGCTGTTAACAGAGTATCATTGTAGAAACATAGTTTCTAACATTTGCCTGCCTTATGTAAGTCCTGTGATGGCAAAATTTATTTCAGGCAATCATTTTAATAGTAGGTTTGATTTTTATTTGTACTTTTAGAGCAGTACAACTCATGATGATACTGTTAATGAAAAGTGTGAGGCTGCACCCATTACTACTGAAGAAATATGCTCATTATGCCTAAACTGGGTTATTATAATGCTTGCATGATCATTGGCATCTTTTATGTATGTTGAAGGGTATATCGCTGTAAGAAACAACCTCCTTTGTGATCTTTTTACAATTTCAGTTGGTCTTGATACTTGATTAACAATATGACAGTGATATTGCTTTCTCTCCTCAGCATGCTATATTTCAAGATTTCTGTTTGAAGTAATATAAAGAAAGTTTTAGCCCTACAACTTCTTTATTATCTCTTCTCATTATTTTTAAGCACTGTGTTATTTACAACATGATGAAACTGACTATAATGCTTGGCCTTGAGACTCATAAAATGCATGACTTTAAGTATTTGCAAAGTATTTGCCCCATTCTCAAGATTGTTGGTTCAATCCCACTTGATGTCTTTGGTTTCTGAGGATGGTTAAATGCACAGACATTATTATTATTATTATTATTATTATTATTATTATTATTATTATTATTATTATTATTATTATTATTATTATTATTATTATTATTATTATTATTATTATTATTATTATTATTTTTTCTGTCTCTCAAGACCACGGTTAATACTTGTCAACCTTTCAGGATTTGCAGTACTCCTTCTTGATGGAGAATACAGTTCTTTGCTCTGTGGACCCCTTTGAACCAGGTCGTCATCTCACGCTTTCCAGAAGATCCTTTAACCCATGTACCCAGGTACTGAACTTACTTCTTTCTTGAACCAGTGTCTCAGACACACATCAGCCAGATCCTCCTTCGCTGCAGTTTCCCATGTAACCCATGTACCCAGGTACTGAACTTACTTCTTTCTTGAACCAGTGTCTCAGACACACACCAGCCAGATCCTCCTTCGCTGCAGTTTCCCATGGAATGGTACATTTCAGGTCATGAGAAGATCAAGAATTCTTCGTGATATTCTTGTCGGGCATTTGAGACAGATGGCTGTAAAACATAAGAGCTTTTCAAATTTAAAGCACAGCTCTGCAATTGATCTCAGCCAGTATTCGCCCTCAGAATTTTGACATGTACCGAGGATCTTTCTTAGGAATTTCCTCTTTATCTCACCGTAGTCAGTGAGAAGGACCAGACATTCAGTAGCAGAGGAGTAGCATACAAGTCTTCAGGACATGTTGTTGTTGTTGTTGTTGTTGTTATTTAGATGTGTACAGTACTCTGTAGTCACCTATTCTCTTACTTAATAGGATAATTTTCTTGCAAATGTAATAATATAACATCTGAATTGAACCCTTTGTTTATCATACAACTTTATCTCTATATATGGAGGTTAGAATTCTGTCTAGTGTCTGTAGCCTTTTATAATGATACGGCATTTATCTTTCTTTTTTAAAAATGTAAGGGCTATTTTTTGAACTTTAGAGGGATAAGTTTAAATTCAGGAGAAATGTTACCCTCTGATGCTAAGTTAATGCTTAGGTACTGGGAGCCCAAAGGAATGAAATTTGTACTTTTCTGATTACTGTAGTAGTAGTAGTGAATTGTGTATATTAATGCAATTTTGCTGCGCTTGTTTTATTTGGATAATTTTATGTTAGCCAGTGTTCGTGCAGAATCAGGAACAGCTCCCACCTCTGCCACAAGGATGGGAGGAGCGCCAAGATGCTAATGGACGAACGTACTATGTTAACCACATTGCACGAACTACGCAGTGGGAACGTCCAAATTTCCTGTAAGTATGTTTGTATCATTAGTTTAAAGAGTTTGCTTTGGATATGAGATGTGATGAAGCCAAGTGAAAGGTTCTGGAAATTGGCTTTTGTTTTCTCAGGGAATCTAATGTATAAAATTTGTTGAATTTGCATACATACTGAACCCTAGGATCACCTTATCGATTGTCGGTTATTTGCCACAGCTGCTGCAGTAGTGAAATCTTGGGGTTGGAATGGGTCTCTTCTCGTCACTTTACTGACCTGTCGACAGGGTTCTGAGGAAGCCATAGCTGTTTCAAATGATAAGCAAAAATATGCTTCCTGAAATTTATTGAACTGAAAAGACTTCACTTTGAATGAAATTGATATATATGAATCTGACATTGAAACGAAAACATAAGAGTTACATTTGATAAAACTTTACAGTTGTTAAAAACAAATACATCAGTCCATTACAATTTTTCTGAAATATAGAATTGAAATGTGGGATAGCAAATCCATAAAGAAAGCACAAGAAACCTGAAAGTCGGGAATGTAGATTCCAAATCAAGACTGTGGATTAATCTACTTGATCCATGGAAAATATGGCTTTCACAGCTGAACTCTAAATTTACATTTAATTAAGGTTGTCCACCAAACGCAGGGTATCGTACAGCCATCATATGGACCCTAACCTCCAGTTACCTTGGACCTGTTATAACATTGTTTATTGTAAAAGTTAAATTACAACTACTAACGAAACAAAAGAAAATCACACCATCGAGTGCCATCACAGGGCACCCTTAAATTAATGTTAGATCAATGCTCAAATCTGCATTCTCAATAAACACGTACAGAAAGAACGAGCAAATGCTCAAGAAATCACTTTACGTAATATCTTGAGAAAGAACCAGCAAATGCTCTTGAATTTACTTTGAGAAATATGTTCAGACAGAACAAAATAAAATTGAAGGTAAGTGTAACCAATACTTGAAAAGAAAATGAATTAATCAACTTTATGATTATGTAGAATTATTAGCAATGATATCATTTAAAACAAGCGAATGATGTTATCAAAGAACAAATAAAATATGTGGATTCTTTTTCCTCCTTCCATTTTACAATTACTGGTCTGTATAAATAAATTACTGAGCTCGATAGATGCAGTCGTTTAAGTGCTGTCAGTATCCAGTATTTGGGAGATAACGGGTTCGAACCCCACTGTCGGCAGCCCTGAAGATGGTTTTCCGTGGTATCCCATTTTCACACCAGGCAAATGCTGGGGCTGTCCTATCTCGTCGTCGCCAAAGACCTATCTGAGTCGGTGCGATGTAAGGCAACTTGTAAAAAAAAATTTTAAAAAATACATATATATAAAAAATAAATTTGTCTCCTTAATCTGGTTTGACAAACTAAAATCGAAATAAAATAAACTCGCGTGAAGAGAAAAGAAAATAATCAATGACAGCTGATGAATCGAAACTGCATTTGCAATATCTAATGAAATAAATATCGATCAGTAGCAGTATACATCCTATCTTAAATCCATATAACATAATCCCTACAAAAATATAAACAAAATGTGGAAAGACAAACAGATAATCCGAATACCCACGGCTTAGTAGTCGGGAATAGTCTTCGTTAGATGGGCTTTTATGTTTGATGACAACTGCATTTACGTTTGCTAGTGCAATGATACTATGGAAGACACTCCACAGCTTGTAAGGTGTGTCAAGCCGAAGATGATTAATACTGAGCCCCACTAACTCGCTTTCTTTGACTTCCACCACTCGAGACACTAACACTAAGAATCAAAGAATTGTTTCACCACCTAATCGATACCTTTATTTGCCTTTGGCAATTTTATAACATCATTAGTAGTACATGTTTTGACTGCTTCGCAGTCATCATCAGCTACAGGTTCAAACGAACGAGCAAAGAAATCCTCTGCATCAACATATATGTAGATACACGGAAGTATTAAAAAGGAAGCAAACGAACGTTGCAAATAACAAGAATAAGTACGACGTTTCTAAGTCACATTTAGCACCTCCCTCCTCCCGAGAAACAAAAACAGGCGACTACACGCCCTTGTCTGCACTCTCCCCTTGATATGTAGAAATTTCATGATCCTATTGAAGTGGAATTACAATAATTGAAATTAATTCTTTGGGTCTAAGCAAGTTCATCACATGCGTGTTTATTTTTCGGAACCAAACCACAGATCAAACAAAGTGTTAATTTCACACGACATTAAACTCTGCAACGTAATTTCAACGAGATCGAAGAACTAAAGATACATACAAGGTGGACACACCACCACGTGTATACAACAACGGAGTCATCGTGATTTTAAAAGGATTTTATACTGAAGTGCAATATCATCTCGTACCATATTTTATTTAATATTCATCTATGTAGGTGTTACAGTGTTTTAAAATTGTATTGTTTTAAAGTTGTATGTATTGTGTTTGCCTGATTTGACTCGTTGGCTGATGATGGCACAAGTTTAGTGCCGAAACTAGTACCTCATGTGAACGACATGTGATTAATTCACATTAATAAATGCCTTTGTATTGAATAGGGGGACCCCTATTAATTTCAGTTATTGTAAGTCCACTCTCCCTGCCGAATCATACTAGCAAACAGGCTGCAACACACTGCTACTATACCAGATCGAGGATGGAGAACTCTGGCACAGACCCACACCCAAGAAAGCGGGAAATAAAGATGGAAATTTAGACGGGGGGAAGTTAGGACTATCCTAAATACCCTCCCCTTTTTTTCGAGAGAGATAATTCTAAATGCCAACACTTTTGGGGAAAATTTTTTTAATTTTTTTGATTTCATTTTACCTATTTTCTATCAGTTGCAGATCGTGTTACAAGCTGTCCAATTGTTTAGTTCATGGACAAGTGACATCTAAGCATGTCCCAAAATTGAGTTGCAAGAGCATTGAAAATTTGGGCAATAAGGAATCCACCTTTAGCAATAAAATTATAACAAGTTAACCAGTGTTTTCCCAAACACACTTTTGAACAAAAGCATGAAAGAGACTTAAAAAAGATTTTATCTCCTCACTTGGAAGCTGACAAATGTTTTTAATAGTATTTTAGTTAAGGATACATCTTAATTACACTTTAATTACATCTTAAGAAATTAGTTTGTAAAATGTTAACTAGTGTTTTTTCAAATACGTTTCCGAGCAGAAGAAAAAAAACAACTTAAAAGGACATTTTTATCTTCTTAATTAGGATGGAAAATTTTTTAAAACAATATTTTAGTTAAGGATAAGTTTTAATTATATTTTTTAAGCATTCCTCTTCACCCCTTCAACCCCCCCCCCCCCCTCCCCTCGTCACACTTCACCATCATCCTTCCCTATTTGACAAAGTCATAAGTTTCCCATGAGAAGAGATCAAGGCTGTTACAAGAACATATATTGTGTATACTTTCATCTCTTTTATACCTTAGCATAAGTGAATGTAGCTGATGATGACTGGGATGCAATCAAAACATGTACTACTAATGATTTTTTTAAATTGCCAAAGGCAAATGAAAGTATCGATTAGGTGGTGAAACAATTCTTTAATTATTAGATTGTCACATGAAGTGGATAGTTTGTAATACAACAACACTATCCATGAAAGTCAAAACTGAAAATAAAAATCGTATTTACCACATAATACCGGCCTAATCCTAGCATGAGGCGTGCCATAACCTAACATTGAACAGTTAAGCGCAATAGAAAATATTTACACCAACTGACAGTTCAGTCTTCTTATGAATCTAAGTCCACACCAATTCAGGTATAATTTTATCTATTCCTGTTGCTTTATGGTGCTGTAGTTTATTTATAATCCTGTACACTTCCTCTGGTGATCTTATAATTTAAAATGATTCTGTGATAATAATGTATATACTTAGACTTTTTTCTCCTAATTTAGGACTAATAATGCCAACAATGACCAAACTGTGCGTGAACGTAGTTTGGAATCAGCAGCTACAGAATTTCAACGCCGATTTCACATTAGCGTGGATGAGGTTGAATCTGGTCGGAGAGAGATAAATACATCTGCTCACCCGGTAAGTTTACATTTAAATTTATTTTGTATTTGGGTGGTAATTCAAATAGGAAGTTATTCATTTTGTTATATACCTTTGCATGCTGCATGGATTTGAATTAATTTGTAAATGAAGTAATTTGTTATTTTTTTTTTCTTGATTTTAAGGGAACTATTATGCTCATGGTTGCAATGACTAATCTCTTATAAAAATATCTTCAGTACTGGCAATATATCTGATTAAGCTGATAGCTGATATATTTGCAGACTGTTGCCCAAGGACTTGATATGCAAAATAAAACGGTTTATTTCCATGCTGAAAGGTTTGTTCTCTGTATAGGTTATGAATATATTATGTATAAAAATAGGAAATGAACCTCTTGAAGTAGCAAAATTTTTTAAATATTTGGGCAGCATGATGTCACAAGATGGAAATTTGGATGGAGAAATTGATTTAAGAATACGGCAGTCTGCAAGTTTCTACCATTGTGTGAGAGACATTGTATGGAACAAAGATGTGCCAATGAAGTGCAAGAAGGTTTTGTCCTATTATAAACCTATACTGACCTATGCTTCAGCAGCTTGGATGTTGACTAAGCGGAACCGAAGTAAGATACAAGCAGCTGAAATGAGGTTCTTGAGGAGCATACAGGGAAAGACAATACGAGATACAATGTGAAATAAGGAGAAGCATGGGATTTTGTAAACTTCAAGAAGAGATTGATATATCGAAGCTGAAATGGTTTGGACACATAATGAGAATGCCAAAGAGAACATTCATGGATACAGAGACTGCAAAGAGGCTTAGGGGACAGCCTAAAATGAGATGGAGGAGCTCTGTTGTGGACTGTATTGCAAATAGAGCAGTCGATAGCAATAAAGTACTAGAAGAGGAATGGTGGCAAGATTGAGTAAGGTGGAGGGCTTTGGTAGGTGCCACTTAATACCTTTTAGCAGCTGATCCATGTAAACTATGAACAACAAAGATAAAAGATTACAGCTTTATGTAACCCCTGTAACCGGGCAAGTTGGCCGTGCGGTTAGGGGCGCGCAGCTGTGAGCCTGAATTCGGGAGATAGTGGGTTCGAATCCCACTGTCGGCAGCCCTGAAGATTGTTTTCCGTGGTTTCCCATTTTCACACCAGGCAAATGCTGGGGGCTGCACCGTAATTAAGGCCACGGCCGCTTCCTTCCCACTCCTAGCCCTTTCCTATCCCATCATCGCCATAAGACCTGACTGTGTCGGTGCGACATAAAGCCACTAGCAAAAAAAGATATATTCAAAAATAACCCCTGTAAGTACCTTAAACCAAGAACTCATTCTAGCATCCATTATCACTGCAGCATAGTTGTCAACATAAATGCCTTTGATCTATTTTAATAATCTACCCTTAATCCCATAGTCCCCCAGTACGGCAAATTACTTTTCCCTCGGTACTCTATCACGTGCCTTGTCTAGATCTATGAAACATAAACATAATTTAATTGTCTACTCCTCTTGTAGCATTTTTCAATTACCTGATGCAAACTGAAAATCTGATCCTGACAGCCCCTCTGTGGTCGAAACCATACTGGTTTTCATTCAACTTCATCTCAACCACTGATACCACCTTCCCTTCCAAGATGTCGGTGAACAGCTTACCTGGTATACTGATCAGTGAGATACCTTGGTAGTTCTTGCAGTCCTTCCTGTTCCCTTGCTTATAGATAGGTGCAATTACTGCTTTTGTCCAATCTGAAGGTACCTTACTAATACTCCATGCTAATCTTTTGACTATATGAAACTATTTCAACCCTGCCTTCCCAATATATTTCACTATTTCAGTTCAAATTTCATCTATTCATGCTGCTTTATGACAACTTGAGTTTATTTACAATCCTTTCCACTTCCTTAAGCGTAATTTCACCAACATCATTGTCCTCCTCTGTATGGGTTTGGTTGTTCACAATGTCATCTGGAAGATTTCCTTTTACGTACAGAAGATTTTCAAAATATTCCTTCCAGCTGACCAGTGATTCCCTGGGATCTATTACGAGTTCACCTGATTTACCCAAAATGCCATTCTTTTTGTTTTTGCTTCATCCCTAAGATTCTTTATTACTGGCCAGAAAGGTTTTGCGTGCCTTTCCAGGTTATTAACAAAATCTTCCCACGACTTCTTCTTGGATTCAACAGTTATTTGTTGTGCTCTGTTTCTTTCATCTATGCACAATTCTCTGTCTGCATCAGTCCTTGTTTGGAGCCATTTCTGATATGCCATCTTTTTACATTTACAAACTGCTCTCGCTTTATCATTCAACCAAGTTGTTTGCTTTTTCCCATCTTTACACACAGTTGTTCCTAGGTATTCCTTGCAGATTCTACTACAGGTCTCTGTGTGCCACCCATTCTCTTTCAATATCTTGAACCTGCTTACTGTCCATTGTTGGAATGTTTCACTAATCATATCCATGTACTTCTGTCCAATTTCCTCATTCTAGAGATTTTCTACCCTTATTCATCTGTAGTCATATTTCACTTTCTCTATCCTAGGCCTTGAGATACTTAGTTCACTACCTATCAGATAGTGATCCATATCATCAAAACATCTTTGGAAAACCCGTACCTTCTTAACAGATTTCCTGAATTTAACACCTGTTATTGTCTATTATGGATCTGATGCTCCAACCCTCCCATGTGTAGCGTTGGATAACCTTATGCTTGAAGAATGTATTCATAACTGCTAATCCCATACTAGCACAAAAGTCCAGCAAACACTTCCCATTACTGTTAGTGTCCATATCTTCCCCACATTTTCCAATCACCCTTTCGTATCCTTGAGTTCTATTTCCAGCTCTCTCATTGAAAATGACCATTAGCACTATCCTATCCTTGTAGTTGATGGTGACTACAGTGCCACTCAGTGATTCATAAAACTAGTCAACTTCATCCTCATCTCCACCCTCACATGGTGAATACACTGAGACAGTTCTCGTCCTAATTCCTCCAACTGCCAAATCTACCATCATCATTTGCTCATTTACACCCTGACAGAAACTATGTTGCATGCAATAGTATTCCTGATCAACAGTCCTACTCCACACTCTACCCTTCCCCTTTTAACACCCGTCAGGTACACTTTATAATCTCCTGTCTCTTCCTCATTATCTCCCGTAACCGAATATCGTTAACACCTAACACATCCAGACTCATCCCCTTTGCTGACTCAGCAAGTTCGTTTTTTCTTTATTCATTCCATAAGGTCCATTAATACAGATAGCTCCGCATCAAATTACATTTTGCTTGCCAAGTTGTTTCCAAGGAGTGCTTCGCCTATCAAATGAGAGTGGAACTATGTTACTCCCATAGGTCCACGGCTTGATTAAAACATTTTGAGCATGCTCAGTGAAAATTCTGTGAAGCATGATGCCACCCTTACTTACACATAATCCCAGTGAGGATCTCTCCTCTAATGGGTTTGGGTCCACTTGTGGATTGTATAGTTCTATCCGCCTGAGCACAAGGAGGGTTATGACTCAGAATATGTCCGAGATGCTCACTCCTATTCCATAGCAACTGGTATCCTGACTCAGGTCCAGTTACTAGGACATGAGTACAATAACCCACATCGCGAACCATCCAAGAATAATAAAAAGGTTTGTTTTTATAGAATCTGGTGATGTTTTTTCAGGAACGAAACGCATGTCATTCTATGTTTCATAGTATATATTTTTACAGGTATGTTGTAGTGATATTGGTGTTATATTTAGTTTTCAACAGACTGAAAGGCTTTAAAGTTACATTAACTTTTTCAACACTGAAAAGTATGGCATTCTTCTTAACTGATTTTCTGAGTATGGTGTAACATTTTATGAGGGCTCTGTGCCATGGTCGTATTTCATCAGCTATTCTCTCAGCTGTAGAGTGCTGATAACATAGGTTAGGTGATGCTCACATGTTTTGCAAACTGTCAATTTAGAAGTAAAGTCGTGCAGAGCTACATCAACATACCACTTAAGACAGGAACTGAAATGTCTCGGATAAATGTCTGATGCTTACTATAACATGTGAGTAACAACACAGTAAAGGTTTCCACCTATTCAATACAAATATATTCACATATTTTAAAATTACATAGAACTAGTTTCGACCCATCTAGGGGTCATCATCAGCTACATCAAAGCAAAGATCACTCTTGACGAAATCCTAAGAACATGTTAATTATAACAAAAAGATTATTATGGAATAACAAGTGAATGTGGTAAATGAAAAGAGATGTTAGTATGGGACAGGTGAGTAATAGCTAATAAATATACAAGGAATATACATAAGAGGTTTGGAACAAAGTATAAAAGGGGGCTTAGTGTTGTAAAAATTATATAATCATGGAAAATAGTAAGTCCTTATAATGAAGAATGCAATATGAAATTATATATGGCTTAGGAAGAGTGGAAGTGGTTTAGGAGGGGAAGAGGGCTTAAGGTGGGGCTGAAGGTGGGGCTGAAGGGTGCGGGAGAAAGGGTAATTGTCTTGGAAAAGTACCTTTGATTAAATTTAGGATTGAGTTTTGGTTGGCTGCATTATTGTTTCTGAGGAAAGTGATAAATAGATCAAAGAGTATGTTGGGTTTCTCTGAGATTTCATTGAGATTGTGACTGGCGTTAAAGTATTGGTCTAGGTGTATGTAGTAATTTTCCATCATGTCGAGTAAAGGGCCCTTTTTTGCTAATACGAGGATGTCCATGTCTTGTTCGATATTGGTGAAATTATGGTTATAATCTTGCATGTGTTGGCCGATGGCTGAAAACTTGTTGTATTTTATTGCGTTAGTGTGCTCGTGGTATCTGATATTGAAGTTTCTACCGGTTTGCCCGATGTAGGTTTTTCCACAGGTGTTACATTTGATCTTATAAACTCCTGATTTAAAAAAACTGCTGGTCCTGTTGATGTGTGAAGTATTGTGTAAAACGTTCATGTTCTTATAGTTGGTTTTGAAGGCTATTTTAACGCCTTGTTTCTTAAAGATATTGGTTAACTTGTAGATATCATTGTTGAACGTGAAGGTGGAAAATGTTAGGGGTTTAGTTGTTTCTTTTTTGAGGGTAGTTTTTGGGCGATATTTATGTTTGTTGATTATCCTTTCTATAAAATGGTTGCTGAAGCCGTTGAATTTTGCGATTCCGCGGATTGTGTTGAATTCGTTCTTTAGATCTTTCTTGGACATAGGTATGCTGAAGGCTCGGTGAACTAGGCTGTTGTATGTGGCTCGTTTGTGGGACTGGGAGTGCACTGAATCTTGGCGAATGGTGGAGACTGTTTGAGTGGGTTTTCTGAATATTTTATAACTGAAAGAATCTGAGTTTCTAGTGATGGTTAAATCTAGAAAGTTGATTTTTAGATTTGATTCGGATTCTAGTGTGAATTTGATATGCGGATCAATATTGTTGAGTCTTAAGAGGGTGGTGGATGCGTTAATTGATTTCTCATTCATGATTACAAAGACATTGTCAACATATCTGGCCCAAAAGAGAATGTTTTCAAATTCATTGTCAATTTTGGTGTAGTATAGATAAGAAAAGTGTTTTTCCACCAATCAATACACAATTTATTTTAAATAGATTAAACTAGTACCGGTTTCGGCTCTTTCACGGCCATCATCAGCTAGTACATGAATTGTTTCGAGCCATTAGACAATTCACAAGTTGTTATTGTATTAGATATCCGGATGTCTAATGGGGGATGGAAATGTATACAGTAGCATGTAATTAAAATATCAGTAGTCAAGGTAAAAAGTTACAATAAGTTAGAACATGAGTATGTAGGACATATTAAAACATATGGGTCATAATATATAACACTTAAAAAGTTTTAACACATTAAAATTTGGTATAGGTAGACACTTGTTAAAAATTTTTAGTTCATGTTACATAGGTTCCATTCTTCTATCTTCTGTGTAGATTCTTTGCTTTTTTGTTATGTTGATTTTAGCTGTGTATGGTAATCTTCGAGAAAGTTCTGAAGCTGGTATACGTCATATTGATATGGACCTGTGTCATGAAGAATTTTTTATATTGTGTTATATATTCCAACTTGTGATGTACTATGGTAAGTTTTAATATAGTAAACAGCAGGTCTTGAGTTTGAATTAGAAGTAGTTGGTGGCAACACCTCTCTCGTCTACGTTTGTGGTTGTAGTTTTAGTTGTTGTGGAAGTCTTGTGCCGATGTGTTTGAAGGCTTGTTGTGTTCTACTGCGAGTGCGTCTTTTTAAGTGTTTTATATTATGACCCATATGTTTTAATATGTCCTACATACTCATGTTCTAACTTATTGTAACATTTTACCTTGACTACTGATATTTTAATTACATGCTACTGTATACATTTCCATCCTCCATTAGACATCCGGATATCTAATACAATAACAACTTGTGAATTGTCTAATGGCTCGAAACAATTCATGTACTAGCTGATGATGGCCGTTAAAGAGCCGAAACCGGTACTAGTTTAATCTATTTAAAATAAATTGTGTATTGATTGGTGGAAAAACACTTTCCTTATCTATACTTTGAATCTGTCAATACGGAAAATGAAATTTATAAATAATAACAATTTTGGTGTATTCGAGGAAATCCAGGTATATTTCTGCTAAGATACCCCATTGCCAAATCATCTTGTTGATATGACATTGTCGAAAGTGAAAAAGTTATTATTGAAGATTAGTTTTAATAATGTGATAAAATCTTGTATCTCTAGTTTGCTTAAGTGGCTGTTTTTGTTTAAATTGTTTATAATTATCGGAGTTAATTTAGATACTTGTATGCTTGGGTACATGTTTACAATATCGAAAGAGTGGATAGAGGGATCAGGTTGCAAATTGAACTTGTTTTTTCTACTAGCTCTGATGTGTTTTTAATAGACCTTTTGGATAAAAATTGATAATTTTTTCTTAAGAAACATTGGATGAATTTTGATATTTTGTATAAGGGGCTTGGTCTATAGTTGATAATTGGGCGGATGGGAACTCCGGCTTTGTGTATTTTGGGAAGAGCTTTAGCAGTGGGGAGTCCTGGGTTCATTTGTATGAGTTTGGATTTTTCCTGTTCGGTAAATAAAAATGTTTTTTTAAGAGTTTAAGTAGTTTTTGAATTTTTTGGGTGGGGTCTTTTTTGATTATGGAAAATGAGCTGTCTGTGAAAAAGATTTTTGTTTTTTCAATATACTTTTTTATCCATGATAACTGTTGCATTGCTTTTGTCAGCTTTGGTTACGATGAGTTCGTTGTCTTTAATTTTCTTCTTGAGGGCGTATATGCGCTTTTGTTCAGCTATTTTTTCTCTATTAATGAGGTTATTTGCGGGGTTGGTTAAATTGTGGAGGATATCAGTCAGTTTCCTTTTAACATCGATTCTAACCTCATTTTGCGTATCTTCTGGCATTTTGCTAATAGCTAGCTCTGATTCTGTGATCATAGTAGCGGCTATGTTGAGGCTGTTCAAGTTTGGCCAGTTGTGAAAGTGAACGCTTAACTTTATCCAAAGGATACTTGTTATTCCATAATAATCTTACTGTTATAATTAACATGTTCTTAGGATTTCGTCAAGAGTGATCTTTGCTTTGATGTAGCTGATGATGACCCCTAGATGGGTCGAAACTAGTTCTATGAAATTTTAAAATATTGTGAATATATTTGTATTGAATAGGTTGAAACCTTTACTGTGTTGTTACTCATATGTTATTCTCAGTTCAATACGGAAATTTATAACTCTTAATGATGCTTGCTATGTAAAATTGTCGCCTTTAAACCCTAGCAGTTTGAGCTAATGCAGGCACTTTTGTTCCTAAGACAAAAAGGTTACATCCTCAATTCTGTGAGGAACTGCAAGGGAGGTTAGGGGATGATGATGGCTTTGCCAATATACTTGTGTTAATTGACAAGACAATATTCCATATTTTTTGTGTGGTCATTTGTCATAATGTGCATATTTGGGGTTTGGAAAATCCACTCCTATAGCTTTCTTCTACACTGATTGTGGGCGGGCTACTTGCTGTTAGGGAAAGTGGGATATGGGTAATGTGCCACTGCTCAGCCAGACAAAAGATCGCCTAGCGGTGGCGCTCAGAACTACTCAGTTACCTGAGGATTTTGACATGCTCATTTCCCTCTATATTATATTCTTCAATTAATGTGTACGTGACATGTGATGTGACATTCGTTCAATTTTACTTTTGTTCTATGTTATGAAAATCCACAGCCTGTTTCCAGTCATTTGACCGGGTCAGGAATGGAATGAATGAAGCCCCATCTAGCGGCGAGGTCAGGAATTGTGCCAGCTGCTGAAGCCTGTCGCACTCCTCTGGGGCAATGATTAATGAATGACAGATGAAATTAAGTGATATTGGAGAGTGTTGTTGGAATGATATATGGCAGAGAAAACTGGAGTACCCAGAGATAAACCTGTCTGCCTCCACTTTGTCCAGAACAAATCTCACATGGAGTGATCAGGATTTTAACCATGGAACCCAGCAGTGAGATGCCGGCGCGCTGCCGCCTGAGCCACGGAGGCTCTGTTCTATGTTATAATTTCACTAAATATCTTACAATGCCAAACAGGAGGGAGGTAAGGAACCAAATGGCAAATACGAAGAAGGTAAGGAACCAAAGGAAAAAAATAATCAGCAATGTTCATGAATATTTTCAAAAGGAAGCAGAAAATAATAGTCCTTTAGTGAGTGTGTGTATAAAGTGCAACAGTGTGTTGATAGCTTGTCAATTTAGTATGTGAAGCATTTAGATATTGTAAAGGAAGGCAAAGATAGTATCGAATCATGTGGTTCCATCTCATTTCAATCACTGCACAAACAAATCAAAAAGAACTTAGGCAATCGACGGATTTGATAGAGATGTAATAAGAACTGCTATACTCGCGTACAGTATTACGTAGAGAGTGAATACCCAACACCCAACAAGTTATTTGTTGATTTACGAAAGGAATATATTTAGCAAGAAATTAAATTCATTTCAAGTTCTGTATGGACTGTAGTATCTAAATTAAAGTGTAAAATTTCCACCTATACAGTAAAAAGTGTAGTATTGGATAGGTGGAAATTTTGTACTTTAATTTAGTTAAGAATTAAACTTTCAATGAAGAAGTTACTTCATTGCGGAGAATACTGAAGTCTATGGGATTAAAGCATAAAAAAAAGAAATGACCGGAGAATTTTAATGGAGAGAGCTGATACAGTAACAGCTAGAGTAATATTTTTGAGAAAAGTGGATCTTCTGAAGAATAAGGAACGTTTGCACCGTATATTTGATTTAGATTAGAGCTACATTCATCAGAATTATGCTTCAATGAAAAACTGGCAAAATGAAAGAGGGTGCAGTAGGTTAAAAAGTTCCTGTGGGGAAAGGCGGACAAATTATCGTTTGTCACATAGATTCCAGTCGCATTGATTTTCTACAGGAATTTAATTGATTTTCAGGCCAAAGGTGAAATAGACTAGTGATAATTACCATACTGATAATGAACGCTATGGTTTTTAAAGTGTGGTTTTTTTTTTTTAAGCTTTTAGGTAGTCTTGACGAAGGGTCCAATCATAATTTATAATTTTAATGATTTCCATGTTGATTATCCAGTTTCAATTAGTTTTAACTCTGCTGTGGAAACTTCCACCTAATCAACACTTACAAATTGTGTTATACAACTTCTTTCTATCTCATTTACAGTAGTACTAATTTCGGTGTATTGTTTAGACTATCTTCAGCTATGATGATAAACTTGAGAACTGTACGTTGCAAACTATAAACATGATAAAAATTCTATTTACATTCCTTTTCTGGGTTTTGTCTTCAAGAATTTAAAAAAAGAAAACACAATTTAAATGTCATTTTGTAACATTATAAAATCTTTGTTGTTGTCCTGCAAATGTGAAAACATGTTAAAATACAATTTAATACCTTAATCTTCTCTCGATGTTTTACCCCAATTTTAATAATGGCTGTTAAAATTTTACGCTACTCAGTTGTGCCTTCAAATGAAAGTAGCCCCTTGTTTACACTATAATGTTGCCTTTGGATAAGTGTGAATGTGTAAAAACAATTATCTAAAATATAAAATATGTTACAGGCAACAATCTCCCTTATATCCTTCTTTTGATTTGGATACATTAGTTTTAAATGGTAGTGGTTGAGTGTTGTCAAAGGTAGAAGTCTTCAAGAAATTTGTTGTTGTTTCATGAGTCAAATGCACCAGAATGAAAGTGGAGAAAACAGACCACGTTTTATCATTGGGTTTCCCAAAAATGAATTTTGTGAAAGGAACCTACAATTAAATAAACACTGCACTATTATTGCATATTGTGTAAAGAAATCTATATATCCTAAGCATGATCCAAACTAAACCAAACCAAACCAAACCCCATGGCATTACAGCCCTTGAAGAGCCTTGGCCTACCAAGCGACCGCTGCTTAGCCCAAAGGCCTGCAGATTACAAGGGGCGTGTGGTCAGCACGACGAATCCTCTCAGCCGTTTTTCTTGGCTTTCTAGACCGGGGCCGCTACCTCACCGTCAGATAGCTCCTCTATTCTAATCACGTAGGCTGAGTGGACCTCAAACCAGCCCTCAGGTCCAGGTAAAAATCCCTGACCGGGCCGGGAATTGAACCCGGGGCCTCCGGGTAAGATGCAGGCACGCTACCCCTACACCGTGGGGCCGGCTCCTAAGCATGATACCTGTACTAAATTTTATACCTATTCTTTCTTTCTCGTGTTGACCTTCTTGCTGACTGACTGCTATCTGATGTGTGAGGCTTGATTCTAACATAAGTGGAATGGTCAGAGTTGTTTTAGAATGAAATGGTGGGCGTGAGGAGAAGGGAGGGAGGAGCTGCGCCTGTTGACTGATGTGTTTTTCAACTCTGCTGCAGTACACTTCAAGTATAAATGGTTTAATTGAATTGAACAATACATTATGTTTTTCTGTGGGTTCATTCAGATTTTAATCTGGATTTAATTTACTGTCTAGGAAAAATAAAGAAATCCCCAGTGATACTGAGTAAGGAGCCTTTTGTAGAATTTTTATGATTTGAAGGTCTTGTTCAGCGATTGAAAATTGATGTCAGTTGTCGGCTATGTGCTGTCCTGTGGCAGAATACCTATAATGTTTCACTACCCTCATGTGTTCTAGATATCGGATGTTGAAGTTCCTGCCCATTTGAGCTATATAGGTAGCTGGACAAGTACTTTATTTTAATCTGTATATTCCTGCATTGTTGACTTTATTGCTGTGTGATTGATCATATTAGAGTTATGCAAATTGAGAAACTGTTATTCGTTTTGAAAACATACTGAGATCATATTTCTTGCAAAAATTACTTATTGATGGATATTTTGATTGCTGAAGGTGAAAGTTGTGAATTCACCTTCTCTTTTTGTTTCTCTGGTTAGGTGCGATACGGGTTTGTGTTTGACTTTATAAATTATTCTATTGATGAAAGCATTATTGAAACCATTTTGTTTGGCTGTTAACCTGATGACCTTTAGCTCACTCTGTAAATCTACTTGTTATAAGGGAAAAATCAAGTGGATAGAAAGTGCAAGGTACCTAAGGAAGAATGGCTGAAGGAGAAGTGCAAAAATGTCGAAGGCTGTATGGTCCTGGGTAAGGTAGATGCTGCATACAGGAAAATCAAGGAAACCTTTGGAGAAACGAAATCTAGGTGTATGAATATTAAGAGCTCAGATGGAAAGCCACTTCTAGGGAAAGAAGACAAAGCAGAAAGATGGCAGGAGCATATCCAACAGTTGTATCAAGGTAAAGATGTAAATAATTTGGTTCTGGAACATGAAGAGACTGTTGATGCTGATGAAATGGGAGACCCAATTTTGAGGTCAGAGTTTGACAGAGCTGTGAGTGACCTCAACAGGAACAAGGCACCTGGAATTGATGACATTCCCTCTGAATTACTGACTGCCTTAGGAGAAACCAGCATGGCAAGGTTATTTCATTTAGTGTGCAAGATGTATGAGACAGGAGAAGTCCCATCCGATTTTCGGAAGAATGTTGTTATACCTATTCCCAAGAAAGCTGGTGCTGACAGGTGTGAAAACTACCGCACCATTAGTTTAGTATCTCATGCCTGCAAAATTTTAACATGTATTATTTACAGAAGAATGGAAAAACAAGTTGAAGCTGAGTTGGGAGAAGATCAATTTGGCTTCAGAAGAAATGTAGGCACACGTGAAGCAATACTGACTTTACGTCTGATCTTAGAGGATCGAATCAAGAAGGACAAGCCCACGTACATGGCATTCGTAGATCTAGAAAAGGCATTCGATAATGTTGATTGGACCAAGCTATTTATGATTCTGAAGATGATAGGGATCAGATACCAAGAACGAAGAATTATCTACAATCTGTATAAAAATCAGTCTGCAGTGATAAGAATCGAGGGCTTTGAAAAAGAAGCAGCAATCCAGAAAGGAGTGAGGCAAGGCTGCAGTTTATCCCCTCTCCTTTTCAATGTTTACATAGAACAGGCAGTAAAGGAAATCAAATTGAAATTTGGAAAGGGAATCATAGTCCAAGGAGAGGAAATCAAAACCTTGAGATTTGCCGATGATATTGTTATTTTATCTGAGACTGCAGAAGATCTCGAGAAGTTGCTGAATGGTATAGATGAAGTCTTGGGTAAGGAGTACAAGATGAAAATAAATAAGTCCAAAACAAAAGTAATGGAGTGCAGTCGAACAAAGGCAGGTGATGTAGGAAATATTAGATTAGGAAATGAAGTCTTAAAGGAAGTATATGAATATTGTTATTTGGGTAGTATAACAACTAACGATGGCAGAAGTAAGGAGGACATAAAATGCAGACTAGCACAAGCAAGGAAGATCTTTCTTAAGAAAAGAAATTTGCTCACTTCAAACATTGATATCGGAATTAGAAAGATGTTTTTGAAGACTTTCGTGTGGAGCGTGGCATTGTATGGAAGTGAAACATGGGCGATAACTAGCTCCGAAAGAAAGAGAATAGAAGCTTTTGAAATGTGGTGTTACAGAAGAATGCTGAAGGTGAGATGGATAGATCGAATAACGAATGAAGAGATACTGAATCGAATTGGTGAGAGGAGATCGATTTGGCTAAATTTGACGAAAAGAAGAGATAGAATGATAGGACACATCTTACGACACCCAGGACTTGTTCAGTTGGTTTTTGAAGGAAGTGTAGGTGGTAAGAACGGTAGGGGTAGACCAAGGTATGAATATGACAAGCAGATAGATTAGAGCAGATGTAGGATGCAGTAGTTACGTAGAAATGGAAACGTTAGCACAGGATAGAATGGCATGGAGAGCTGCATCAAACCAGTCTATGGACTGATGATTCAAACACATAAGGGAACATTTAAGGCCCTATGTACCATACTGAAATATATCCTATATATCTATGTGCTTCCTAGAATTTGCTGAGAGATCAAATGCAAACCTTTAAAAAAAATCTCAAAACTGCAGACATGGCCTTACACCACTTAGGAAATAAAACAGCTGTTATAATAAGAATGTAGTGCTGTCCATATATTCATTATTTTGTTGCAGTTTTGAGGTGGTTGATGGTATGCATGATGAGGACAGATATCCATCAGAATATCAGGTCTGTCTGTCTTTTAGTTTGGGTTGAATAAACTCGAACTGCTAGCCCGTTTTTCATTAAACATGCTAGTTTTAAAGTTGAAATATCCAATATATCCCTGCAGTTGGTTTTATCTCAGTCAATTTTGTAGAAACTGTGAAATGATACTTTTAACTTCAAGAATACCATCTCTCGGTCAGAGATGGGAACGAGTTGGCAATTTCTTTCACGGACCATCGATGTCATGCATAGGTCTACTATTGGTTTCTTGCCAACGGTAGTGATTTTGTTTGATACTTTCTTGCCTTCTGCTTACTGCGTGGAATCCGAAGCCATTCGAAGTACCTTATTCTAGCACCACATATTGTTTTGAGACCTCCGTTTTAGTGGTGTATTATTTGGATGCACTGTTAGAGTTTCTTCTTTCAAGCCATTTTCTATGGGTGATTGTTTTGTTACACTTCTGCTTTCTTCTTCTATTCAACTTCTGTCAACAGACAAACATAAACTAATACGTTCCAACCGTACTGAAAAGATATTGAATGCATTTTGATACATTTTCCAGTGGTCATCAGTTTTATATTGGCCACAAAATACCATGCATGCAAAAATTCACCCATTTACAGGAAGGTGCACAAAATGAGTCACCATTTGTTTTTTACATCATTTATTAGTCACACCAGATATCCCATTGAGCATCTCAACAGCAACAGCAGGAGCAGTATAACATGGAGTGAGTTACAAAATGATCCGTAATTCACAATGCTGTGTCCAGGAGACTAGCGTTTACAACAATGGCTGACGAGAAGACTGATGATGCAGCAGGAATCGGCAGTTGTTACTCTTTCATGAAATGAAAAGCTTTGTTGGAACTCAAAAATATTTTTAACAACAGTTTTAACAAACGATGGACCTCTTGCGCAAGAACCATTCACGGGCAGTATCAGAAATTTGTACGGGAAGGAACAATGTTGAAACAGAAGGGACCTCGACCAAAGTCTGTTCACCGGAGAATATTGAAGCAGTAAGAGTTGCTATACAGAGAAGCCCCTTGGAAAGGCAACAGTACATCTGTACTATGCAGATGCTCCATTCAACAGATTCTTAAAAGCGGCCTCCACATGTACCCCTACAAGATGACCTCTGCACAGAAGCTCACTGATGAACTCAAGTGTCAGAGACTACTGTTTACTCACTGGGCAGAGGATATGCAACAAACTCTTAACAATTTTTTGTTTTCTGACGAGGTGCTTTATCATTTGGATGGTAAGGTTAACAAACAAAATGTATGCTTTTGGGCTACTAAAAATCCACAAGTGCTTCATGAACAACAATAGGTCATTTCACTTAGATTTGCGTGTTGTTTAAATGACAGATAATTTTGGCTCCCCATTAGTCTAGACCTCAACCAATGTGACTTTTTTCTTTGAGGGTATGTAAAGGAAGAGATTTTTTTTGGAACATCCACATGATTTTTGGACCTCAGAAGACTTATTCATCAACCTTGCAGTGATATCCCGGAAGACATGTCCCATAGCGTAATGGCTAACTTCGGTATTCATTTGAAGGAAGTAAAAAATCAAAATGGTGGCCATATTGAGCAGGAACTATTCTCCGTGGTGTGTTTTTCATTGTAGTATATTGTACCAGGAAAAGTTTATTTCAAGAGCATGAGGTCTTTCTGAGGTGTGCCTAGTCCTTTGGAGATGGTACAGAAAGGGAGGATCACAAGGCGAAATAATAGATATTATTACTTTCTTTCCTTTATTCAATCTCTGGAAGGTCACCCTATTATATCACCGAATCATAGATATTTACTAGAAAATAAATTCCAATTCCAACAACAGAATATCGAAAAATCAAGTTAATCAAGTAAAGTTCGACTGAACAATGTCTTTCTCAAACGGTTGTGTCCAATATAACTTTCATGGCATACATTAATAATAAAGCATGTTGTAAGTAAATAAGAAATCCTAAAGTATTTTTTATTGGCACTTGCGATTTCAGATTATGCTTTCTACATAAATTAAATAAAGTAAATTTGGTAATTCCTTTTTGTGAACACATCAAACTCAAATATGAAACACTTGAAATTAAGCCTGACCTTCTAGTACAAAGTTCTGAGTATTGTCCTATTTTTTTGTAAATTATTGTACACTTTACACAAATATTGTAAATTGAGAGTTTATGATACACTTCCACTATGAATGAAGCACTCAATTGATATTTTAAAGTTCCAATTAATGAGAATATACGACGAAAGCACACTGTAATTTGAAAGTCTGTCTTTACTTTAAGAGTTGTAAAGCGTTAATTTTCCAAGCTTATGAAATGTTAACTAAGTGAGCTTTTAATGTTCTTTGTCAGTAATGACACTGTTTATAAAAGTTCTGTTCAAAGTCAGAATTATATTTTTGAATGGAAAAAGCACTGATATCACCTGGCGTACGCCTTCTTGTTGAGCTCGGACAGTTGAATACTGCTCTGCAAGCAGCAATCTGGAACTCGGCTATCAGCAAACACCACTATGTTTCATAGTACCACGTCCCTGTAACTCTCCCTCGTAGTACCAAGTCCACATTGATCTGCATCAAATCTACGTTGTTCTCCGTCCTCCGTCGATCTCCGTCATCTCGAGTCAGGATTTCTCATGTTACTAAAAGAGTGGCTTTAACAAGAGAAAGTCCAACTGACTAGGTTGAAATGTGCACCATTTGATTTTGCACTGTTAGAACTGATTATCACTGTCTCATAAATAATCACCATTCACTGGATGAGAAGTACGTCGGAGCACAGTCTATTATAGTAAATCACGATAATGAGAAAATACACTTCCCTGCACAGTCGTAATGTTCCTTCTTACTATCACAGTTCTACAAGTATTCATGTATGAGTCCTATACTTCACAATATCACTGAATTACGAAGTTCATTATACAGTCTATGCACACGGGTTGTTTTTAAATGGTACAGTCTGTTATGACGATACACAAACAGTCTTTCGGCACAAATTAAAGTGTTCTAGACTTTAATAATAATCAAAATAGTTAGTGTGTTGCTACCTGCACTCATGATATTCAAAGTTGAAATAGTTCAAGATCATTACAATTTAAAGTAGCCGTGCTAACTTCGAGTTTGTTATGGTTATTCACACGAAAATTAAGATATTTTTCAAGTTCAAATATTGGTGAAATATTACAAGTCTTATGACTTCGATGTTATACACACGTTAATTTCCTACGTTTGAATGTCTGATGAATTGCAAGTCCCAAAATTTATACGTTACTCACTGGTATTCACAGAAACTAAGTACCAACTTCCCGTTGAAATTATCTAAGGATTACGATGTCCGGCAGTATGAATACTGAGTTCGACTCGTCGCGTGCAGCATGACATGAGAGCCAGCTGTGAAGAATGCCAACTGGTTTGCTACGGTCTGGCCTGCTGCTTATATTCCGTACGACTCAAGGCTGCTTGCCACGTCACTGGGGGAAGTGTGATTCCTTTCTCGCCTATATTTCTTGAATGTCGCAATGTATTTTATTGAAATTAACATAGTTTACTTTCAGAACATGAGCTACACGATGATGTATGTCTCATTTCCGTGTCCTTATCGGCTGAAAAGTAAGGTATTTTTCTTCCAGTACATTCGAGAGATAGGCATGCAACATGTGGCAGTTACGTCACCCGCAGATGCATTGCTTGTGATGTGTCCAGCTCACCACGAGCAGCTTCGTATTGCGCTCACCAAGATGTTGGGCATACGAACACATATTATCGCCGTCCCTTTTCCACATGTTTCGGCAATTATAAAATAATGTACAGGACTGGAACAGTTCCTGGTACAATATGTTTCTTGGAGTTTGTATTGACAATAAAAATTTTATTCAACAATAAAATGGTGACTCATTTTATGCACCACCCTGTAAGAAACAGTATTAATGTAGATGCTGAAGTCTTTCCTAATGGGCACAATAGAGATTAAATTTTAATAAAAGAGAATCTTCATTGTATTTCTTATGGATTTTTTTTTTTTTCCCCTGGACTTAAGAATACTTGATCCATTCTTAACATTACAATTTAATGAAAGCAAATTGGATCAATTAGACCTCATTTTGTTTAAATATTTTTTGGCAAACATTTTGGACAGTCTGCATTTGTATAGTGTTTGTAGGAACTGCCTTTAATTTAAAAATGCACATTCTAAGCATTAAATTTAATCTTTCTGGTCATCATCATCCTCAACCATCTCCAGTTTCCCGGGTGTGGTATATGAACCTCCTCCATCTCGTCCTGTCCTTGTACCATTCCTCCTCCACCAACTTGTCCCAATCATAACCTCTCAACAGTACATCGTTCTTAACTAAATCCATTTCCTTTCTTGGCCTTCCCACAGGTCATCTTCCTTCTACTTTTCTGTCAAATTCCTTCCTTGCAGTTCTGTTAACTGGCATCCTCTTCATGTGACCAAACCACTTCAGTCTTGATATCTGAATCTTATTAAGGAATCATCTATTCCTACTTCTTCTCTAATTTTCTCATTCCTAATCTTGTCTTTCCTGCGTAGGAATTTCATTTCAGCTGCCTGGAGTTTGGAATTATCTCTGTTGGTCAGTGTTGTGGTTTCGAGACTGTGTGTAAGAATTGGTGTACAATAGGACTTGTACGATGTCATTTCTTTTTTCATAGGTATTTGCTCCTCCCACAGCAGGTGTCTTACCTGGTGGTAAAATTGTTGCCTTATTGATTCGATTGTTCACCTCATGTTTTGCTAGGTTGTCATTTGATAGAACGCTATCCAAGCATTTGAAAACTGGAACGCTGTCCAGTATGGCTTCATTTAACATGACTATTAGTTCTGCTCCTTCCCCATACAGTTTCATCACCACCGTCTTGGTCTTACTGATGTTTAAACCCTATTTCTTAAACTCCTCATTCCAGCTTTGCATTCTCTCTCCCAATTCCTCTTCTGAGTCACTCCAGATCGCAAAATAATCTGCAAATGTGAAGGCTTAGATATCTCCATGTTCTTTCCTTTTAATAGATTTTATTACTACATCCATCACAATGAGCTGCCCTGCTGCACTCCCCTCTTGGTTTCAAACCAGTCCGACAAACCATGTCCTACTTGAATACAACTTTTCCCACTATACAGCATTTTCACTTTGTCTATGAGACTGTCTCGCACTTCAAGTTTTTTCATGCATTGTCAAATTCTTTCCCTTGGTACACTGTCGTAGCCTTTCTCAATGTCCAAAAATATTAGAAATAAAGGCTTGTTCTTCTCCCAGTTTTTTTCCATTAGCATCCTAATTGCAAATACATAAGGTCTGTAGTTGACCTTCCTGGTCTGAAACCATACTGCTCTTCTTCCCAAATTGGTTCGGTAATATCTCTGATTCTGGTCTCTATTATTTTTCCAATATTTTCAGGACATGATACAAGAGTGTAATACCACGATAATTAGTACATTTTCGTCGGTTTCCTTTCTTGAACAGAGGTAATGATGCCCATCTTCCAGTCCTCGGGAATAGTATTTTTTCCCATATCTTGTTGAGCAGTCTGTAGAGCCATTGGATTCCTGGAATTTCCACTGCTTTCAGTATATCTGCACTTAGTTCGTCTATGCCCACTGCCTTTCCTTTCTTCATGCTCTTGAGTGCATTTTCAACCTCAAGCCACGTAATTGGTGCTTCAGTTGTGGTTCCTCGACTTGGCTCTCCTCTATCCGTTATGTTTTCTGTATCTCCATTCAGCAGCTTTTCGAAATAGATCTTGAGTTCTTGTTTAATTTCTCCCTCTTCTTGTGCCAGAGTTCCATCATCACGTTCTATTGCTTTTATGGCCTCTTGATCCCTTCGCTTGTTTTTCACTACCCTGTATAGCAATTTCATATTTCCTCTACTGTCCTCTTCCAGTTTGTTTGCAAACTCATTCCATTTCTTCTCCTTCACTTACAATGTTCTTTACAGCACGTTTCTTGTCCCTGTTTTTGTTTTTCCTTGTCCAGTGCCTTCTTTATTTGGTTTATTTCTTTCACCGCTGTTTTCACTCTATCATTCCACCATGGTGTCTCCTTTTTTCTTTTGATGGAATCCACATAGGATTTTTGGCTTCTCCCACAAAGGTGTCTTTGAATGCTTTCCACTCTTCATTAACGTTGGTTACTTCATCCTTTGGCAGATTGTGTTGAATCCTTAGTTTGTATTCTTCGTTTATTTGGACTTCTTGCAACTTCCAAGTTTTAACCCTTGTTTTTTCATAATAATTTTCTGCGTTTCATTACTCTTATGTTTGAAGTCTACTACCAGCAATCTGTGGTCACTGTCGATGCTTTCACTAGGGATGACCTTTGTGATGTATCTACCACCATCTTTATTCGTGATTACGTAGTCAATCAGTGTTCTATACTGGCCATCCCAACTGTATCTTGTTACTCTGTGACTGTCTCTTTTTTGAAGGATGTATTTTTGATTCTAAGATCATTTCTTCGGCACAGATCTAATAGTTCTTCTCCTTCTGGGTTCCTTTGTCCAAATCCATGTGGACCAATGATGTTCTCGTACTCCAGTCTGCCTACCCCAGCTTGGGCGTTAAGATCTCCAATAATAATAATAATAATAATAATAATAATAATAATAATAATAATAATAATAATAATAATAATAATAATAACAACAACGTTTTCCTCATTAACTGTTATCTTCCAGGTCTTCCCGAAATTTCTCTTCGTCTTCCTCATTGCATTTAAAGATAAAAATGTCATAATGTTCCGTATTGAAATGTATCACAATGAAATTGAAATAATAAATAAGGTAGTTCAACCTATTCAATTAAATGTAGTATTACATTCCTATTAAATTAAATTAAATTAAATTAAATTTTTAATTTTTTAAATTTGAATTGAATAGGTTGAACTACCTTATTTATTATTTCATTTTCATTCCTCACTGCAGCCTGTCTGTGGGGCCTACACTTGTATGACAGTGTACGTCGTGTTCTCCAGTTACATGAACATTTGAATGATTCTATCACTTTTGCAGATAACTTCAGCTGTAGCATCAGTCCCTTCATTAATTAAGAATCCAACACCATTTTTCGCTACCTTCTCCTGTCCACTCCAATATAGTTTGTATCCTCCACGAAGTGTCTTATTTCCAATCCCTTTACATTTGGTCTCACTTAAACCCAATATTGATATTTTTCTTCTAACCATCATGTCTAGGAATTCTTCTACCTTTCCAGTTAATGATAGAATGTTCATAGTTCCAATTTGGTATTTGAATCTCTTATTTATTTGGGGTTTCCTTTCAGAACATTGTATATCATCAGCCTTACGGTCATCATACTTTATGATTGTCTGAGAGGACATGTCAGTCCGGTCTATAATCTTCTTCCCGAGGCTCTTTTTCTTATTGAAAGCGGCTGTACTAATACTCTCCTGCTGACTTGCTAGGCCTAACGCATAAGAGGATTTTCTTTCAGGGTTTACTTCCATAGCCCTTGAAGATGCCTTCCTCGTCCTACAAGGCAGTAGGTTCCTTCTGTACACCCCTAGAAGGATGGGTTGCCTCTTCCGCCATCTCCACTGTACCGAAGTCCATCTTCTCCGCCGTAGATGCCATTGAGTTCTTCACCCTTAAACCAGGGCAAGGGCCCTCCATATGATCCCTTGAGTGAGAGTGTCCCAGTATCCTAAAGCCCCCAGGAATTGGGCTACCTGTTGGTCCGCAGGTTGTATTGGTTATTTCAAACCAGCCCTACATACTGTAGGGGCCCCCTATCCGCCACCTGGGGACGCGCTCTGTAGGGGTCAGGTTCCCCTGGTTACTTATTGGAAGTTAACCCACCCACAAGGATTGAGGTTGTTTGCAGAGATCTTTCTGGTATTTTTTTTAAAAATATTTTATTTTATGGAATGAGTTTGAACATACTGCTACCCTCCATATTATGGAATTTAACAACTTTTTAAAATTTTTTTCTTTAGAGGGACCTGATAGTTGAGCTACATCATTGCTGGCCTCTTACCAAAGTAGCTCTGATTCAAATTTTGGCCAGTACACACAGGATTCTTGAAATGGTCAAGTTTTTGGTTTGAGTCGCACATTAAACTAGAGACCTTATGGCTATAATCATGGTATCAACAGTTATGTAAAACTGTAAGTCAGCCATGATATCATTCAGTAGCATGTGCCAATTATTTGCCTGAATCTCAAAATTTGAACTAACTCTTTAAGGATGGTGGTGGTGATTATTGTTTTAAGAGTAAGTAAACTCTTCAAGGATTATAGTTGTCACATTATATCTAGTGTGCATTAATTTCTTATAGGAGGGAGGGGGAGGGAGAGAGAGATTGCATAATGTATGCTATTGGTCACTTTATATTTGAATGTCAATTTTTCATGGTACATGCACTATTTTAATGATTAAAATGAATTGTGTTAATGGACATTATTTTCCTAGTGCTCATTTGAAAGTTTCTTTCTTTTTTTTTTGCCTCAGGATAAAATATGGAATGTGGCATGATGTTTATGTAGTATCTATTCTTTGCATGCTTACGTTGGTGTGCTCAGCAGAATAGCAGCATAGAGAGTGAGGATGAAGATGATGTCGATGTGGGGGGAGGTAGTGAAGAGGCTGAGGTAGGGAATCTGTTGTTGATTGAGCATGTTTGCATGAATAATATTTGTTTCTGTGGTATTAATCTCTTTTTCCCTTACTTCTTAGTAGTGTAGGGTGTTGGTGATATTGAAAAAAAAAGTTTTGTTCTAGATGACTAACCATAGCATGAATCAGATTTAGAGATTTCTTAAATAATATGTTTTAATATATTCTAAAATAAAAATGTAATACTGAGAAAATTTGCCTGTTTGGAATTTACATTTCATTGGAGTAGTCATTTAAAAAAAAAACCCATGACGCAACAGCTCCGAAGGGCCATGGCCTACCAGCGAACGTTGCTCAGCCCAAAGGCCTGCAGATTAGGAGGGGTCGTGTGGTCAGCACGTTATTCTTAGCTTTGTAGACCGGGACCGCCATCTCACAGTCAGATAGCTCCTCAATTGTTATCACATAGGCTGACTGGACCTCGAACCAGCCCTCAGATCCAGGTAAAAATCCCTGACCTGGCCGTGAATCAAACCCGGGGCCTCCGGGTAAGAGGCAGGCATGCTACACCTACGCCACGGGGCTGGCATGGAATAGTCATTTAGAGTCGGTCAATACTGAGTAGGATGAAACGTCCATATTGTACCTTACTGGGTTGGCAAACAAATAGATCAATAAAAACAAAGTGAGACACCACGTAATAAGCCACAATTTACCATTTTTCCTGTACTCCTTTGCCCTGGCTAGTTCAGCAGCATCGCTCACGGAACATCCATAATTAGGTTTCCAAGAACCACTAAATAAGATCTCTTGAACATGTAAGTAGGACAGGAATTGCATTTGTATGAGTGAATGAGAATTCAAGTGAAATAAATAGATTTGAAATAGTTTAATATGCTAAAACATAAAAATTGGATAAGAAAATAAATCAACATAATTTTTAATACATTTAGAGTTGTTTGTCATCAAGTGGCAGCAGGGCCTTGCCCCTGTAAACAAGTCTTAAATCATCAATCTTGGAATCCGTATGCAAGTTGCATAAATGCTGCACTGAATATCTAGATATGTCTGAATAGGTCAGAATTCGCATTTAAGTTAAATGTCCATGTGCATGAGATTAAAATGTAGCAACTTCGCTTTAAGTAAATTAAAGTAACAAAATTATTCCCCAAACCATTAGGGACATAAATATACACTGCAGGCTTGTTTCGGACCTTCCTGTTACCCCTGAAAGTTCACTGTCCCTACTATGGGAATAGTCCCATAAGCACAGATGAGGAATAAAACCTCTCCTTTCCCTAGAAGCTTTCGGACTTCGACCCGTGTGCAGTTGATAACAGTGACAAACAGAAAACAAATACTGAAAACATCAATAACATATTCACACAATATCCAATGGGACCTGAAAATAAACACATAATATTCACTGATCTTGAGTAATGAGAGATGGCTTTGAGCCCTCGACCAGCTGGCTCCACAGACGTCAATGACCTCCATATGCCAGCAGAAAAGGTTAGGACATTTGCTGATAAAACTCTCTTCGCTATTGCACGGCTAAGCTTCATAAGTCTGGCATTTTTCTCTTCTCGCGCAGAACCCACTCATTATTCTATATATCTTGCGCCTGGTCTAATGATTCCCAGACTCGTACTTTCAATAAATAATCCTTGATGTTGATTCACACATCGGGTATCATGAATATCACTGTTGCCTTTCATTCAATATGCCATAGATCCGGGTTCATGCCCCATGCTCAGACATGTGTTAGGTTGCCGGAATTACTTTCAAAATCCTTAAAAGTGCAACGTTGGGTAGAATCGTCATCACCCCACTGCAAAGCTGAAATTTACATGCCTTATCCTAACATTCTATGCAAATTTATTCCTTATTGTGCCATTATCTTATAGTAAAAGCGCTCCATTAGACGTCCTAGAAGGTACGCCAGTGTTCCAACACTTTGAATTCTGAGAATTTACATACCTACTTAAATGAAAATAAGCATAGACTGAACATACATACACAAGCATCGTGGACATATTGAAGTATCCACGGACAGAAATTTTCTATAGCCAGCTGGATCCTGTGGTGTTAACTGATGAACCACTGACACATCATAAGGATAAAGTTTTAGAATTTTCAGTCCCTATAATGCTGATCTTTGTGAAATACCGCACTCCTGTGCCAACCATGTGAAGATTTTCTCAAGCTGTTATCCATTTTTGCTTGAATATCTGCAATCTTCTCCTCTGTTAATACCCTCTTCTTTCAAACAGACCCTGCTTCTCAACCTTTACTGAATTACTTGGTTATATATTGTCTAGAAGACATCGCAACACCACAGAAATAATGTAGAAATTTGCCAACGATTCTGTTAAATGATTTCTTCTTTAGGGAAAATGTCTTTACTTGAAATATCCAATGTCCAGTAGTAGTACATCACCGTACTGATAGCTAATGCGAATAATGTTCAACGACAAGTGTGAGAATGCAACACTGATAACATTAATAATGTGTGCTCAACAACAATTCCACTTCCAAACTAAAAATTCATTCTGTTTGCTTACTGTTAACCTGCTTTCTGTGTTCCCTGACTGTGTACACTATGCATGCCACTTAGGAACAGAGAATGCATTTCCCCAGTCCACCTCTGCAACAGCACCAACGGAAGTGCTGGTAATTTTTTGCTGCCTCTCCCAGTACTACAGTATAACAAGTTTCTATTGCTATTGCTTTCAACAGATACATATCACTCATGACTGTACATCCAAACATTCTCTTTTCAGTCACATATTCACATATCTGTTTTTGATTTCTGGAAACTTTGCTTTTCGTCTGCAAAATGCCCAATGTTTCTAGACAAGTTTCATTTTCTCTCCAACTGTATACTAAAACTCTTGCACAATGTACTTCCCTCCTGCAGTGCTATTACCAAATTTGCTCTGCCTCGTTAATAAATTATTGAACATATAGTTCCACTCAGTTTTTTCTGTATTTCAGCTTCTGTTTGCCCCATAACCGCACATCATCAGCAAATACCAGGGTATTTGGTCTGCTGTTCATTTTCTTGTTAGACTTTATGATCTTGTCCATTACTATTATGAACAAGGGTAGCTCAAATCAAATCAAAATCTCTTTATTTGCAAATGAAGTGTTTACCTCGGTGGCAAATGGTACACTAAAATACATTATTGTCAAGCACTAAATATTAAATTAACAAGAGAATAAAATTTTCCTATAATACAATATTATATAATTTACGCTAACAATTTTCTCTATTAAACACACAGCTCATCCTTAATAAATTTACATTGTTTACAAAATTCTACTTATATCTCCTGTACTACTTACAAATATAGTCATCTGATATACAGTATGTGGAATTACTTCAAATGATACTGTACAACTGGTATAAGATTAAAATTTACATTGCATTCATTGACTTTTTCTTTTCTTTACCCATTCTGGAACCTAAGTAGCATAACGACCTGCAGCGTCTTAACCAGAGTCCCTTTTACCACCACTTTTCAGAGTTCCTGAAGGGCCTTCACAGCTCCGTAGCGGTCCCAGGGCCCTCAAAGTCCCCACTGTACTTCACCCCTACAGGCAGTCCCCTACTTTGGCTGTCCAAACTCCTTAGACTAGGGGATGGAATTAATTTATTCACACACATTTTTTATTTACATTAACCTGCACTGGTCGAATGCCCTCTAACATTTCATTTATTTTCTCTGTTGCTGTTTATTCTCTTCTTGAATATCTGTACAGATTTTGGAAAAGGATCAAACACTACCCCTGGTAAACTGTTCCACTCCTTCACACCCTTCCCAATGAAAGAAAATTTACCCCAATCGCTTCTGCTAAAATTCCTTCTAATTTTATATTTGTGGTCAGTCCTGCCGATATAATTATTTTCCAACTGAGGCCTCTCACGGATATCTCCCCATGCTGCTTCTCCTGTATAGGCTCTATATAAACCTATAAGTCTAGTTTTCTCCCTTCTCTTACTTAAAGTTTCCCACCCTAGTTTCTTTAACATTTCTGACACACTACTCTTTCTCCTGAAATCCCCTGTTACAAATCTTGCTGCTTTCCTCTGCACACTATCTATTTCTTTTATTAGGTATTCTTGGTGAGGATCCCAAACACTGTTTGCATATTCCAATAATGGACGAACCATACTTAAGTAGCTTTTCTCTTTTAATTCTTTGTTGCATCCTTTAAGTAGCCTCATTATGACATGTAACGATCTGTATGCTTTCCCAACAACGTCATCCACATGACCCTTCCAGTGCAAATTACTTTCAAATCTTACACCTAAGTATTTGCACTTGCCATCTTTTGGGATAACTACCCCATCCAAAGTATATTCAAATTCAGTTTTAAAACTCCTGTTTGTAAATGTTGTAACAGTTGATTTGCCTCCATTAACCTTCATGTTATTCTCTTCAACCCATTGTTGGATACTCTCAAGGTCCCTTTGTAATTCTGAACAATCCTCAATGGTATTTATTTCCCAATAAACAATTATGTCATCTGCATACAATCTTATTTTTGATGTTATATTGTTCCCTAAATCATTTACGTATATTAAGAAAAGTAACGGACCGATTATACTACCCTGTGCAATTCCCTTCCAAACTTTCTCTTCCTGCGATACGTTAATTCCTACTTTGACTTTCTGAACCCTTGAATTTAGACATATTTTTACCCAACGTGTAACCCTTATGTCCAATCCTATTCCCTCCAATTTCTTTAATAATATTCCATGTTCCACTCTATCAAAGGCTTTGGAAAGATCTATAGCTATGCAATCTAACTGGCCTCCTGAATCCAATTGATCTGATATGTCCTGCTGAAATCCCACCAGTTGTGCCTCACAAGAAAATTTCTTTCTAAATCCATACTGGCTCCTCATGAACCAATTTTTATCATCACATATCCCTCTGATGTACTTTGATATTAAACTCTCCAGTATTTTACAAACTATACTGGTCAGGCTGATTGGTCTGTAGTTCTCTGGTTTACTTTTATCATCCTTTCCTTTATAAATTGGTATTATTATAGATTCCTTCCATTCCTTTGGTATTACACTATTATTTATGACATAGTCAAAGAGAAATCTTAAATATGGCACTATGTACCACCCCATTGTCTTTATCACCTCCCCAGTAATTTGATCACTTCCTGCTGCTTTTCCTTGCTGAAGCAGTTGGATTTCTCTGAAAATATCTTCATTTGTGAACGAGAAGCTTCTTGTTTCCCTCTGTGTCTGTCCCTCTGTAACTTCTGTTTCGGTTTCCAACTCCTGACAATCATCTACTGAATCTCTAAATTCCCTACTAAAGAGGTTTGCTTTCTCAGTATCTGTTAAATAGTGTTCACCCCTTCTCCCACCATTGTAGGAATTTGGATTCCTTTTCCTTTTTGATTCCTGATATATGAATACAGCTTTTTCCATTTCCCTTTGTGGTCATCACCCTCTTGAAGTATGCCATTCATATAATTCTCTTTTGCTTCCTTTTTCACTCTATTCAGTTCCCTCATTAGCTGTTTTCTACTTTCTCTACTCTCCCTACCTTCTTTGATTTTCCTGTTTACTATTCTACATTTTCTTTTTAATTTTCTTATTTCCCTTGTATAATAAACAGGGTCTGAGGTCATTTTACCCTTCTTAACAAGTACAAATCTCTTCTCTCCTTCCCAAATGATTTCTTTGAATTTAGCCCAAAGTGTATCCACATTACTCCCTTCACTTATCCAACAACTGAATTGTGATTTAAGGTAAGTCCCAAATTCATCAACTTAAGTTTTTCTGTACAATTTCTTGTCTTGTGTGACCCTCTTATTAAGCCTTTTTGGTACCAGTCCTACATCCATTATTACAGCCTTATGGTCACCTATTCCTTCAATTACCTCAGTTTTATCAACAATTTCCCATGGTTTAACCAAGAATACATCTAGTAAGTTATTGAGACGAGTCGGTTCTTGTACTACTTGTGTAAATCCTCCCTCAAAAAATTAACTTATTTGCAGGGGCGAATGCTGGTCATGAAAGTCAGGCTTGCTCTTCAATTCGAGAAAGTTGGTGGGGTGGGACATGCATAGTTCTGAATGACTAAAATTCATAAACCCAAAAATCGTTAAATCACATGAACATTTTAATCATGCATTCAAACTGGTTACGTCACACCTTCAAGAATGGCCAAAAGAATAACAATCAGACAAATTTTATAATTATTAACAAATCATGACAAGCCAGTGATTATAAAATTTAAAGAAGTAAACGTCAAACTATGTACACAGAAAAACTGCAACTATTTATTAGTTCTTCCTACTTGAAAACAAACTCTACTCTGCGGCTTCTCTTTACAAAACTATGCGCCGGACAGGGCCTACCATTCTTAATAATGTCTGTTTTCTCTTGGATAGTCCTCCGAGAAAATAGATTTGATAACAAGCTGTCAGTAATGCACGGTTCGGAACCCATTGCAGCACGTCAAATCATTTAGAATAGATGATCAGGAACTTACAGTATACTACTCACTGACACAACACACTAGATCTGTAGCTCTCAGACCAGAGCTTCCAACTACACATTACAAACGTGACAGCTTGCAACCGGCCTTGGAGAGAAGAAACCTGCGTGCGCATACATTTCTCGCTGTGTCGACAGCTCCGCTGAAGCTCCTAAGATACGAGCAAGCCTCGCTGAACTCGCCAAGATAAATGCAACATGCGATTTGTATAATGCAGATCTATTACAGATACGGTACATATTGTAATTTTTTTAACTCGCCTGCTTTAGAAAAATATTGCGCTTGCACAGCAAGCGTAGCATGCTCGGAGAAATCGCCCCTGCTTATTTGCCAGTTTCTATTCAAGGGCTTCACTTGCAGCTCCATTCTATTCAACCTCAGGCAAGTTTAGATCTCCCCCAATTATTACCACATCATTATTATTGTTCTTATGAGTATAATCTATTATTTTCTCAAATATTTCCATGTTTTTTTCCTCTCTTCCAGGCCTGTATGTTCCTATAATTTCCACCTCCTTCATATTATCACAAATTAATTTTATCCCTAATATTTCATCCCTTTCATCGGTAAACCATTCATGTGAACAATATGTTTCCTTCACCAGAATAAACACCCCCCCCCCCCTTTTTATCTCCTCGGTCTCTACGATAGACTGTGTACCCTTCTGGAAATACTTCTCTATTACCCACCCCTTCTCTCAACCACGATTCCACTCCTATCACCACATCAGTCTCATAAGATTCCATCAATGTACTGAATTTTAATTGTTTATTTACTACACTCTGACAGTTTATCAAGAGCAAACTCAGACCCCCTTCCTCCCTAAAAATTGATTGTTGCAATTGGGTAACTTGAAATTCCTTAATTTCCTGAGTTTCATTTTCTAGTTGGCTGAGCCAGCTTGAAGTACAGCTGGCTCTTTCTACTAGTTTTCCTGGTCAGTATTATAACTCAAGGGAGTGGCCTTTTTTACAGTACATATCTTATGATTAATAAAATCTAGAACAATATTTGCTATCTTTCGTTTACCTGAATTGTTTAGATGAAGGTCATGCTTTGTGTAACAGTGTCTCTCGAAACTGCTGCTATCAATTACCTGTGTATTACGAAAATGTTTACAAATTTTAACCATATCTGTATTAACTTTGTCCACTTCAATGTTCACACACGAGTCTCTAATCAAATCATGCCTGTGGGGCACGTTCACTACAAAGATGTTAGTGTGAGTCAGCTTACCTAGTGTACATTTAAGTTCAGAAATAACATTCTTGGCGTCGTTGTGAGCTACATCGTTCGTCCCGCCGATGATCACTATTGCATCACGATTTCCGAGATTTCTTACCGCCTGCTCCGTGTTTTCCAATACCTTCTTCATTGGGGCCCCAGGATAGATGACTGCCGATGCTGCAATATCTTCATTGACCATTTTCTCTGCAATTCCCCTCGCCTGGCTATCACCAAATATAAGAATGTTCGACACTTTCGCCGGTGCACTGTGTGGGATTTTAGGCCTAACTTTGCCGCTTCTCGTAACGGATTTTGCGCTATACGTTTGACTGCTTCCCGTACGGATACCTTGCTTATCGCTTACTTCCCTCAGGGCTGAAAATCTATTTTTGGTGTCAATTACAAAGTTGTCCTTGTTAAACTGTACACTTTTCCTCCTAGAATCTGAAGCAACTTGACACCGCGCGCTAGAATTCTCGGAGCCACCTGTGTTGTGAGTGTTTACTGGTAACGGTACTTTCGATTCCAGTAAACGTACCTTTTCCTTTAAAATCTCATTCTCCGCTTTTAATGCTTGTAAATCCTGTTGCAATAAAGAGAGAATTACAAGTACATTATCATTACCTCCATCCTCCAAGTAATGAGACGCCAGCGATTCGTTGACTGTTGTAGGCCTAGGTTTGCTACCGCTATTCAAATTGCTCTCGCCACAGCTAACACAAGTCCAAGTATCTTCATTTTTAGCAAAACCAGCACTACATATACACTCAAAATGGTACCAAATTAAACACTTTTCACACTGGATACCATTCTTCACTCGCTTCTTGTTTACACCACATTTATTCCCGATTATTTCGCAAGAGAACCGGGAGCTATCTTCACTTACATCCTTCGCTGACGCCATCTTAACTGCATAAACTTCCTTGTTGGACACCTCTCTTTGTCTCAAACCATTTTGGTCGTCCATTGCCTGTCTGAACACAGCTGTAGCAATTCTGGTTTAACATCTTCACTTTGTTGTCAGTCAGGTACTTTGGCACCTTGAGGTTTTCCAGGCATTCCGAAGTCTTGTTCCGAGGGACACTGTCATAGGCCTTTTCAGTGTTCAAAAATGTAATCACAAGGTTCTTTCCATGTTCCCAGTACTTATCAGAAAGCATTCTTACGGCATAAATGAGATCCATAGTACTGTGATCTCTCTTGAATCTGTGTTGTTCTTCCTCAAGCAAAGGTTCCACTATCTTCCTAATTCTCATTTCGATGGTCTTGTCCAACTGGTGATTAATGATAGGCTTCATCTATACACATTGTGCACAATGGGACTATTATTAAGAAAGACTGACTCAGATAGTAAGAAGCGAATAGGTTTTCTTAGGCAAAGATTCAATGTGGAAATGATTGTTTTTAAAATAAATTTTTATGATCTTCAGAACATGTTTGAAAGTGATTACATTAATGTGATTTAAGAATTGCAATATACCAAATGATATTTTAGTGAATAAAATATTTGTTTTGACATTAAATATCATTGCCTATTTAAGAACAGAGGTATATTCTGTCAAATACCACATCGTGGTGATCATATTCGTCTACAGACCTCTATACCCTTTTATGATTAAATATAGGTTTTTAAATGTTAGAATTGCACCATAAATTGCTGATATAAAATGTTCCAAAACAGTATTCTACATAATAACAGCATACAACATGAAAAATGCATAATTCAGACCCAGATATAGTTTTTAGTCCCTTGATGCAAAAAACTTTAATGATTGAGGAGTTGGTGTTTGGTCAGAATTAATTTCTGACAAAACCATGTTGAGAACAAATGTCCAGACAATAAACTACATAAAGTTTACAGTTTCAGCTGCCAGATGGAGCATTAATCTAAAAAAAAAAAAAAATGTTTGGTCAAGTGATGCATAACATCATCCAATTTTTAAATACATATTATTTTATGCAATTATTCAGGTTATTTTGTAATCTATCACAATCAATCAATCAATCAATCAATCAATCAATCAATCACAAATGGTGAAGTATGGTTACTGGAGATCATGGCAATGAAAGATCATAGAAATATTGATATTTGTTTCCTCGTTTGTGTCCATTCTAATTTTCAGTTTTTGTTGCTTTAGACTGTCGAAGGAACAAACACCCCAAGTCCTGCCCAAGTTCGACGAGACCCTGAGCCTACGGTAAGAAAATCTTACTTAATGTAATATGAAGAAGATATAATATTTATACTAAATTTGGATGACTTTATTTTCTCATGATAATATATCTGATAACCATCAAAACGAAAATGATAGTTCAGTTCTAATGGTGTTTCAAACATGACATTCGCTATTGCTTTTATAAGTGTAAATGTGCATTCATATTATTTTAGAATGATGAATGTTTTTGAAATATGTTCTTGGCCGTGTAGAGAGAACTGGGTGTCTGGAAGGAAGTATATTATTATAGGTGGTATTTGCAGTTGCTTATTCATTCGTGGCTTAGTAGTCTTGAATCTCCTAAATATAAATCCCATACTATTTCAGTTATATGCAATTTTTCTCCATGCCTGTAGTACAGTTATGACTTTTTTCAATAGTTGACTAAGGAATGTAATATAGATGAAATTATTAATTACTTGCTGTCAGTTCTCTGCTATGAACTATATGACTTCCCAGTCATGGAGGGTCTTGTATGTCCCAGTGAAGCAGATAGTCGAGTCATAGGTGAAACCATGTCATATGGGAATCTGGTGAGACCAAACTAACAAACATTTTATCAGAAGGCATAGCAGCTCTTCAGAAGTTGCAAGGGCAACATTGCTAAGATGTGTTAATAATGATATAGCTGAAATCATTAGGAAACTAAAGCTATAACTTCTGAAGACATGCAGCTTTCTCTGAGTGATTTCTTAATGTACTGATGTTGGTTTCCTTCCAGGTGAAACATTAACAAATGAATAATCTAAACTGAGATCTGAATGGAGTGTACTTGATAGAGTGTGATTGTTGGAATGTTGTGGTTTTCTCATAAAAATGAAATATCATATGTATATAGTTTTAAGGAATACAACATTGAGGTTATGTGTCGGTAACTCAGATAATTGAGTGGAGTGGTTTATCTTCGTTTGCTTTGTTCTTTGGATGTTTGAATTGCCATGTGTGTGTGTGGAAGTGCAGTTGTAGTCAACAGCTCGTAATAAATGGATGTGTGTCGTGAAGCTGGTGTTTCTATGGTATAATTTGATTACCTAAACCAGTGTATGCGAGCAGAAATGAAGAAATTAACAATTTTCATCTTGCAAGTCAGAGCATAACATATTATTTTTAATTATCATGGTGGGTGAGAAAATCTGAAAAGAAAAATGGATAGACTAAAGTTACATGTAATTATTGGAAAGAAACAAGTGTCGAATCATGTTGTCTGAAGATGGAAACAGGAACACATACTAACACAAACACAATGATAAGATCAGCTTAGGAACATGGAGTAATAGAAAGAGAAGACAAGGACAATATCCACATCTTCATACATTGCCATTTTCAAGTAGATAGGCGCTCTCCTCATGAATCTCTGTTCTTCTGCTTCTGTTTCTTCTTAGCCCCTGATGAGCTCGTTTCTGCTTCCCAAGTTCATCAGGAGGGTGGGCATCAACACTCATCTAGAAGCCATTTGACAGATCTTGAGTCTTGATGTGGTAAGTGTTGGATGAGAAGAAAGTCAAATGAATACAGGAAGTGGGAAGATAAAGATGAATACAAGTGGTAAAAGATTAGGAACACAGGACAAACACAAAAGGAGAAAAGGATCCCATCTTCTTACACTGACGTATCATTGTGTTCTTCCTATTATGTGCTCCTTTTCCTGTTCCTGTCTTTATACGACTTGAAGTTGCATGTAGTTACATGTAAGTGAGATTCATTGGCAGGATTAACAGGATTTCTGGTCAAACCACTGAAGTACTATCATTGTATCAGTGCAAAACCATGATAAGTGCAAATTTTTCTATATTGGATTTTTTACCCCAGTTGGTGTATTTTAGTGCCATCTTCAGTGTAAAGGTGTAAAAATTGCTAAATTTGGTACATTAGGCTTTTGAAGTAAAATAAATGTATTTTATATTGGAATGAAAATGAAAACCTACAATCTGTTTTCCAGTCATTGGCCGGGTCAGGGATGGAATGAATGAATCATATATAGGCTATTAGTACGATGGGGTCGCCACTCCCAAAGTGATTTATTAATGTCTGATAGATGCTATGAAATGAGAATGGAGAGTGTTGCTGGAATGAATGACAGGGAAAACCGGAGTACCCGGAGAAAAACTTGTCCCACCTCCGCTTTGTCCAGCACAAATCTCACATGGAGTGACCGTATTTGAACCACGGTATCCAGCGGTGAGAGGCCAACACACTGCCATTTGAGCCACGGAGGCTCCTTACATTTGAATATTTAAAAAAATCTTTGTATTTCCAACCATTGTCCCATTGCTCTACGGGGTTGGGTATGAAGTGATATGAATTTTTGTAGCGAGTTTTACAACCGGATGCTCTTTCATGATGTCGACCACATCAGAGGAGTTAATGAGATGAAATAAATGACTTGATTTATGATAGTAGGAAGGGAGAGGGTGAAAACCTGGTGCCAGCACATAGCCTACTCTTGTCGAATATCACCAACAGGTCTGCTCAAGGCTGAACATTTTCATCTGATGGACGATGACCATCAACAGCCTCACTGCATATGAACACTGTGGGGAGGTTTGGAATTGAAACCAGGCTTTTGGCATACAGTCTAGTTATTGAAAATTGTATACCACCAGCTCTCCTACCTTGCCGGCCAACATTCTGATGATGAAATTTTTTTCGTCCAACGGGACTTAAACTGGCTAACCACAGTTTCAGACCATATAGACTTGTTGTCTACAGATGCATTGTTTTTACACTGGAAATTGAAGGAGAATTCATTGACCTTCAGTAAAAGACCACAATATCTGCAATTGTTCCAGTTTTGCACAGGTATAGTTTAGATTTTTAGAAAACTTCAAACCTCTGTTTCTCAGTAACCTGATTTTTGTAACTATCGTAATCTTGCACTGGCATGACATTATCAACAAAAAAATTAAGCAGAGGATATGCTAGAGTAGGCTTAATAATAGAAAATAGAACAACAGGTAAGTTACTATGGCCATTACAAATGACCAGATTGTTGTTGTCAGGTTAAGCCAATACCCTGCACAGTAGGTACATGTCTGGGGGTGTGATAACCAAGTGATAATCATCACTGGCTTCCTACTAAGACTAAGGCAGCCAAGATTCAGTTCCCAGCCAATGCATATGGGATTTTTAAATTGGAAGTCACTTAACCTGAGATTCAGATTCCACGTCAAACTCAGGGTGCTGTGCTGTGAGGCTGTGATCAGGGTATTAACTGTCACATAAAACTACAGGTATAGATGTCTATGAATTCAGCAGATGCTCAAGAAATTGTAAGAATGTATTGAAAGATAGAAGATTTAACGCAGTACATATAAAAGGAAATGAACACCTAGGGAGACTGGAAACGACGAAAAGGTAATACAGTAGGAGAATATGGCTGAGGAAAAGAAATGAAAGAGGGACCCAACAGTAGAATTCTGCACATCATAAATTGGTCCTAGCTAACATTTCATTTAAAAAAAGTTTATTTATCTTATGGCTTTTAGTGCCAGGAGTGTCTGAGGGCATGTTCATTTGCCTGGTACAGGTCTTTCTATTTGACACCCATGGGTAACTTGAATGTTCAAATGTGGGACAATGATAATGAGGTATGGTGAGGGTGAATCCTGCTGTCAGCATATAGCCTACTCCTGTTGGTTAACACAAAGGGGCTTTCTCAAGGCTTAACATCTCCATCGAACGGACGAATCACCTCCAACAGCATCATGTCCTCACTCCATATGAACACCCTGGAGAGGTTTGGAATTGAATCCAGTCTTTTGGCACGCCATCTAGTGATTAAAAATTGTATACCACCACGTCTCTTACCCTACCTGCCAACATTCTGATCGAAAATGTTTTGACCAATGGAACTCAAACTGGCTAACAACGGTGTTAGACCATAAGGTAGACCAGATGCTTTAATGATCGTCGCCACCAGGCGGGCAAAAAAAAAGTTGTTTATGGACAAGACCTGGAGACTTTGAAAGATAATGAAATAGACTTCGTTATGAATACAGAGATTAGAAACAAGGTAATGGATTGCAAAATATTCTAAGGAGGAGACATGGATGCTGTTCATGAAATGGTAACTGAAGTATATGAAATTGAAGAAAGGTGTTGAGTACTCAAGACTTAAAAATATGAGAAGACAGTACCATGGAGTGACATGAGTGGATCTGTATATCACTGTGAGGAAATAAACACTAAGTTGTGATGGTTGGAATAATGGAAGTACATTAAGTACACTTCCTGACACAGAAATTGGGCATCCCCTGGAAGGTATGGTTGCCCGTAACAAGTACAGGTGGGAAGATAGGACATGCAACATAACCTTAATGAGTTAACATTCTATTCCATTGTCCTTATATGGCTACTGGGCATGACTTGTTACATCTCTCTGTTTGGGACATAATATATCCGTCCAGTGGCTACATTAGTTGTAATGTTTTAATGTATACACTATATTTTGTCTGGCGGTCATGTTATAGTTTCGTGAAGTTCCTCCAAACGTACGAGCTCTGTCAGTCAAGGCAGTAGTCATGTATGCGAAATTGTGAGATCAGCTGCTTGCCTCTGGTATTGAGAGTTTGATTCTCAATACAGTAAAATATTTTTGTTCCTACACTGACTTATATGGGGAGTCACATAACTTCCTTCATTTCATCATGCCGTTATTGACAGTGAGTGGGCTTATTTGTGGCTCAGAAAAGGGCCATTGGGTGATGACCTCTTCTAGGCATCTGGCTATAAAATCAATTAGGGCAGAAACGTACGTATTGACACCTGCCACTTTGTCCCAAGCCGCGCTGGCAACCCAAATAGTGTCCTTCATCTTTGGTGCAAGATCGTACCAGATCTGCAGCATTACTCCCATCATCTCGGTTCACATGTTCTTGATGGGATCCATGTCTGCCCCACTCGGATGCCAGTTGATAAGCTTGACCTGACCTCTCTGTATTCTGTGAGATGCCGTAGTGTTGTCCATCCTCTGTTGCAGTTAGATTTTCTTGTTCAACAAGAGCATCTACTCGCTAATGGATGCAAGATCCTTGGTGGGCCATAGTTGCTAGTAGAATGATCTACCTGTGTGCATGGTGGAGGCATCCTGCGTTCTGATTGATTTGTCTGCTGTTGCTGCTGGTGGAGTGAGAAAAAAAAAGATGATCCCAAGCAAATTTTACACCATCCACCTTCTTGCTGTGAACTTGAGTCTACACCCACTCAGCTACAGCACTGTCAAATAGGCATGCATAACACACCTCTTAGTCTGCCTGCTACCTCAACTTGCTTGTATTTAACCTATTAGCGCCTACTGTTGCCATACATCAGTAAATGTCACTGTGGTTTAAAAGGATCTCCAAGAGCTGTAACAGATAAAAAGAACACCTAAACTATGGTATTTCTTTTCTTTTATATGTTGCACCAACATAGATAGGTCTTGATAAACTTACTGCACTAAAGAAAAACAGGAGATAAAGAATCTGCCTTGTTAATACTAACCAAAATCTATTGTTAATTGTGCATGTTTTGAAAACATTGAAATTATGAAATACTTTTGCTGAAGAAGAGATGTTCTGTTGGAAGGAAGCGGCCGTGGCCTTAATTAAGGTAACGCCCCAGGAACCCACTATCTCCCGAATACTGGATACTGGCCACACTTTAGTGACTGCAGCTATCGAACTTGGTATTATTATTATTATTATTATTATTATTATTATTATTATTATTATTGACAAGGCAGATCCTTTATCTCCTGTGTTATCTTTATCACTGTAAGTAGTCAATATGGACCAACATAGACCATTAATAAGATCAAGTTCATAAATACAGATACAGATAAGTCTTAAGGCAACGATCTATGTATGGTGGAGAAATGTAAAGCAAATTGTAAAAAAAAAAAAAAAAAAAAAAAAAATGATGACTGGAGCAGAAAGGAAAGAGAATTGTAAAAGTACTTGGAAAGTGAACTGATGCAGGATGCAGGGCTGGACATGGACATCAATAAAAGAATTCAACAGGGAAATGAATTCTACCAGTGTGTGAGAAACCTGGTATTTAGGAAGGAGTTGGATTGTTGCAGCATGTCAAAAGCTGAATGAGATATTGTCAAACAAATACACTGCAAACTATTATGGTTATGCGCAGATTGCAAATCGGCTATCTTCTGCAAGGCTGGAGGACATGCTAGCTAACAAGAAGAAAATCATGGAAAATAAATGGGGGGAAATTAAAACTATAATACCAGTAGAGAGAAAAAGGCATATGGAAAATCAAATATGACATCATTTAGACAAATGGCAAGCAAACAAAGCATCTTAATCTCAGCCCCCTCCCCCCCCCCCCCACCCTTCCCCGGAGCAAGGAAGAGGAACAACACACAACCAGGAACATTCCACAATAATAACTAAAGAGCGAACCTTATTGAAGGAGGTGAGGCAGGGCAAGGAAGAAATTTCAAACGACAACCAGAAAGTAGCGGTCATAGACACTAGAGGATTTATCATGGACAAGAAAGAAAAGAAGGGAAGTAATTCAAGAACAAGAACTTGCAGACTACTGCATATAAAATTAGAATAACTGGATTTGGCCTATATATGGGCGGAAAGGGAGAAACAAAAGAGGAGAGAGGAAAACTGACAGTGTTCATAATGCAGCCACTCAACAAAATAGACCAATAATAGGAGCGAGAAAGGGTGATAGCATGATAAGGTCAGCAGAGGCAAACGCATGGCTATATGTAGGAAGACTGGAACCAAATACAACCAAGGAAGGCATCTGCGATTATCTCAAGGAAATCGGCATGTGTTTTGTGATATAGTTAGTGAGAGGCCAACTGGCACAGCATTCAAAATTGGAATTCTACACAAAGACCTAGAATGAGTGCATGACTTGTTCTGGCCTGCCTGTGTAGTATGCCGGCATTTTCGGAAACCTTGGAAATTTCGTAGTACATAGCAATGACAGGGTTAAAGCCATTACATGGAATGTAGAGGGATTGAGAGGTGCATTAAATCTAACATCAAGTAACATACTGGAAGAATTCAACATATGTGTATTAACAGAAACGTTCACCAGGGAAGACGCTTTAATAAATGTATCAGGGTTTTACAACTACCATGTGTATGCCAGTCAACTCAAGGAAAGGAATGACCATCAGGAGGAGTGTCAGTACTCGTCAAACCTCATCTAACCCCATGTACACAACTGTTGCGAGATGAAAACTTATTGATTTTACATACAAAAATTTTAGTGATCATGGCGGTATACTTGAGCCCTGAACGCACTGCAGTAAACAAATTTGACACTCTTGGAAATGCTTTAAATATGATAAACAAGAAAAGGTGTTAATTGCTGATGACCTGAATTGTTCACTAGAAAAAACTAGCTGGAAAACCAGAAAGGTTATGGACTGCCTGAGACTCGGTGGATTTGTGCTGTTAAACAAGAAACCGGAATGGACATATGTAGGACCAAGCAGCACAATAGATCTAATGCTCTCAAGGGGACTCAGAACATCGAGAACAACAAAGCTGGTCTTCAAAGACGGTGCCATTGTAAGAAAGCACTTACTATTGAGCACAGACATCATGAAGAAGGAAGAAGCAGCTCAACCAAGAAGAGTAAAAATCAGAAAGAATGTAGATATAAACAAAGTGAAAGCAAAGACAAGCCAGGTCAACCAGGTGAAGAAATTGACAGAAGGAGGTGAAATAGATTCCGCGGCATGATGGGTAGCAAATTGCTATGAAGAAGAGGCTCCTTTAAGCGTGGGGTCAAGAAAGTCAAAACCCTGGTTTGACAAACAATGCTATGAAGCAAGGAGAAGCACCTTTAAAAGTTAACAGAGCAAGAGAAGGAGGAATATAGAAGGCCTGGAAGAGTACTGGCTACGGAGAACACAGTACAAAGAGCTCTTGAAGAGGGGAAAAATGCAGTACATGAATTAAAAAAAAAAAAAAAAAAAAAGATCATAGAAGAAGCAAAATTTAGACTACCAAAAACAAGCAGAATACATTCTAATATCAACATGGAAAACATATCTCAGCAAAACAAAATGCTTCGAGAGACACTAGACCAACCCTCAGGTATCCAGAACACAGAGAACCGTCAGATGTCATCACAGAAGGTGAAATCGTACAGGCTATCAATGAAGGAAGAAGCAATAAACGCCAGGACCAGATGGAGTCAGAAATAAGAATCTAAAAGAGACAGTGAAGGAAATGTTACTGTTGTGGAGTGCCCTAGTAAACAAATGCCTCGAAATTGAAAGGGTTCCATCATACTGGAGGAAGGCAATAATCCGAATGCTATATAAGAGGAAAGGAAACACAGATGACCCGAATGCATACAGAGGGATCGTGATGAAACAGGTTTGAAACCTCTAACCAGGATCCTAACAAAGAGAGTGATGGATAAATTGTATCCACTGTTAACAGAGGAGCAGTTGGGTTCAGATGGAAAAGATCTATGATGATGGCACTGAATAATTGTCTGAATCACGTTTGTCTGTCCTAGAAACGCCAAGAAGCAAATTATTTGTGGCATTCATTGACTCTTCCAAGGCGTACAGGTGGATGATGGTGATGGGATTGGGGCATCAGACTGGATGCCACAGACTATAGGAGTACTACAAGGTGATCACTCAGCCGTATATTATTTAACGCTTTCACCTCAAAAGGGAACATGCATGATCCGGGGTTTTAATTAAAAATATGCTAATCTGATTCAAAATTTCATGCAGAATTCAAAAATGTGATCAGAATATACAAATAATAACTCCAAACATGATAAAAATCTAAATTAAAGTACGAAAATGTCACGTCACGCAAGTACGCGATCTCATTGGTCTGACGTCATCGTACAGGTTGACTGAATTAGCAGACAAAATAACACATAGTGTGCTGTGAGAAACAGGTTACACTTCGCGTATTTCTACTTTATGTTAGTGTCTGGTATAGTTAAATTCGAGGTCTATACATTGGATAATAATCTGAATGGTATATTTTAGACTTAAAATGAATTTTGCGCAGACAGTGAGTCAGAAAACTTCTAAATGGTGTATAGTTCCGATGTGCAATAGCACATTGCATACCATCCCAAACAAATTGTTTATAAATGTTCCAAAGACGCTAAAAATAGGGAGAAAAGTATTTTGGCTAGCCGGAGAAATGCTGGTGATATATCGGAAAAGTCTACAGTTTATTTTTTTTTAAAGATCATTTTATAAGTTGAATTTGTTTGAATTTTCAATCACTTTTCCATGTCAGCTGTTCTAGTGGTAAAACTTTACATTTTAATGTATGATGCTCTAAAAAAAAAAAATGTCGTATGGCTTTTAGTGCCGGGATATCCCAGGATGGGTTCGGCTTGCCAGGTGCAGGTCTTTCCAATTGACTCCCGTAGGCGACCTGCGCGTCGTGATGAGGATGAAATGATGATGAAGACAACACATACACCCAGCCCCCGTGCCATTGGAATTAACCAATTAAGGTTAAAATCCCCGACCCGGCCGGGAATCGAACCCAGGACCCTCTGAACCGAAGGCCAGTACGCTGACCGTTCAGCCAACGAGTCGGACTTATGATGCTCTAATTAAATGCTTCAATTACATCTTGAAATATGAAAGTAATAAACAGTGCATTAATTAATGTTGATTATTAAAGTATTTTCCAAATCTAACCTATGTTTTGGGTGATCCATGTCAAGGTAATAAATCAAAGAGGTTATGAACCATATTGACAGCTTTAATTATACCAATTTATCTTGGCATGCGACAGTTATTTATGTCTTTATTGAAGAGCTTACATTTGTAAAGAAATTTAGGTTATAGCTAAATACTCTATAATATAACAAAAAATAGGCGTGTACATCATAAAAGAAAACAACGTGAATTTAACAAATGTATATCTCTACACAAAACCAATGCTTGTCTGTTGGGGTCTTATAAGTTAACAATGCTCAATTATAATAATTATCATAATATTAATGAAATAAATAACATAATTGCACACAGGTGAAAATAGTGATGTTGGTGTTTAAAATATTATCCAACTTAGTCTAAGTTTGAGGTTATACAAGCCAAGTCAGTAAACCGAAGGGTAAAAATACCGGGCAAGTTGGCCGTGCGGTTAGGAGCGCGCAGCTGTGAGCTCGCATCCAAGAGATAGTAGGTTCGAACCCCACTGTCGGCAGCCCTGAAGATGGTTTTCCGTGGTTTCCCATTTTCACACCAGGCAAATGCTGGGGCTGTACCTTAAATAAGGCCACGGCCGCTTCCTTCTCATTCCTAGGCCTTTCCTGTCCCATCGTCGCCATAAGACCTATCTGTGACGGTGCGACATAAAACAAATAGCGCAAAAAAAAATTTTTTTTTTAAATCACAGCACCCAAAGACATTCCTGTATTGAACGAGTCGCCAAGACACTTTTCTTATGTGATATGCTCAGCTTGTTAAAAGCCAAATGTAATTAATGTTATTGGCTTTACGCCCCGCTAACTACTTCTATGGTTTTCGGAGACGCCGATATGCAGGAATTTAGTCCTGCAGGAGTTCTTTTGCGTGCCAGTAAATCTACCGACACGAGGGCGACATATTTGAGCATCTTCAACTACCACCGGACTGAACCAGGATCGAACCTGCCAAGTTGGGGTCAGAAGGCCAGCACCTCAACCGTCTGAACCACTCAGCCCGACTAGTGAAAACTAGATGACGTCATATTTATCTTTATCATGTTTAACTTTTTCCCTCCACCAAGATATTTAATGTTTCTCTTTCATAGGCCCCGGAAGTGGATAGGCCAGTTGCCCCAACCATAAATATGTATTTTTTCGGGAATGATAGATTATAGACCTATAATAGTACTATGATCTTTCTTTCTTTCTTTCTTTCTTTCTTTCTTTCTTTCTTAATCAGTTTATCCTTCAGGGTTGGTTTTTCCCTCAGACTCAGTGAAGGATTTCACCTCTACTGCTTCAAGGGCAGTGCCCTGGAGCGTGAGACTTTGGGTATGGTGATACAACTGGTGAGGAGGGCCATTACCTTGCCCAGGCGGCCTCACGTGCTATTCTCAACAGGGGCCTTGTTGGAGAATGGGAAGATCGAAAGGGATAGACAAGGAAGAGGGAAGGAAACGGCCGTGGCCTTAGGGGTCTGGAGAAGAAGTGGGAAAATACGAAAAACCACTTTGAGGATGGCTGAGGTGGGATTCGAAACCCCTGTACTCAGTTGACCTCCCGAAGCTGAGTAGACCCCATTCCAGCCCTCGTACTATTTGTTTTCAACTTTCATGGCAGAGCCGGGAATCGAAACCGGGCCTCCGGGGGTGGCAGCTAATCACATTAACCACTACACCACAGAGGCAGAATAGTACTATAATGCTACCTATATGTTTATGTTAGTGCTGAAATCCGATTTCTTACTTTACTAATGCTGAAAGCCCGAAAATGTAATGTTATTCTTTAATGTGGGAATCGGTCTAGAAGGGAATGTTGAGAGTGATGTGATTTCTATCCAGGTTCGTTATTATCCTAATACTATGAGTTACAATACATTGCACGTATATAAAAGATGCCACTTACAAACTTGCTTTTTATCCGCGAATTTCTGCGGCCACAAAAGTCACTATTTTTCAAGAATGATGACATCTACACATGGTAGATTGTCTGACTGTGCTGTTTTGAACCTTTCTTCTGTTATTTTGAAGTTATTCACGATCACGAATAATAAACAATCGGCTTTTAGTAACGGCTGATGCACAATAGTTGGTAGAGTTGCATGGGTTACAGGATCATGACGTCACAGCGCACCGCGTACGTTGGAGGCCGTTTTACTCGCCTTGCGGAAAGGCAATTTTAAATATTTTTTTAATGGTAGAAAACAAGGCAACTTACCACAATGAAGTACGTTTACATACTATTTCATTGGTCTACTTTTCAAAAAAACTATTTTAGAAAATTATGCATGTTCCCTAATGTGGTGTCAAAGATAAAGGAAAAGATCGACACAGAAATGTACTGTTACGAATAAAACGGCATCTTGTTTTAATATTCTAATTTACTTCAGGATGACCCAATAAATGCACACACAAACCTATACACACACGGCTCTAATCAGCTACGAATGGCCACACTTACTAATTGCTGTCTATTTACAAGACTCTCTTCCTTACGGCACATCAGGCGGTCAGGCCCGTTGCTATACTTGGGGACGGTTAATCCTTACTTTCACTTTCCCAAGTCCAGTTGTCTCATACAGCAGCTGTGTGTAGACCGCTGGATTTGAACACAAGGCTACAGGCTACACATCACACGATGACCATTCCTTGGTTCGATTCCAGAGACAGTCCAGTAATTCACACAGTCACATGCAGTGAACAACGAAACAGCAACAGCTCAACAGTATTCAGCAGGGCAATACAACAGCAAACATTAACAGAGGTCCATTTACCCTCACACTCATGATAGCGGCTTCCCACGCTGACTCACGGTGATCCTCACTCCATGGAAATACACAAACACACAATACTCTCAGGTAGTACACAGTCTTCTGTTTGCCAGGCTGAGAGGCTCAGATGGTTGAAGTGCTGGCCTTCTGACCCTAACTTGGCAGGTTCGATCCTGGCTTAGTCCGGTGGTATTTGAAGGAGCTCAAATACATCAGTCCCATGTCGGTAGGTTTACTGGCACGTAAAAGAACTCATACGGGACTAAATTCCGGCACCTCTGCGTTTCTAAAAATGGTAAAAAAAGTAGTTAGTGGGACATAAATCAAATATTATTATTAGCTTTCCGTTCCGTCGTCTCCAGCCCACCTACTCACTGGATTCTCCGACACCACAACAGCTCCTGGTTCAGGTCTCGGTGGGACACTAGCGACAGCCTATACCTCTGTGGCCCTCAGCCCAGCCACCAAACCTCAACACACTGAGTCTCACACTGACTCAACCACGGAGTCCAACACTGACCCTTGAGTCCAGTACCAACACTGACTATAGCTCCACCACAGAGCCCACCTCTGACTGTCCATGACTACACTCCCTTTTTATAGCTTGGGTGATGTGAGCCAGACTTTTTGCTAGGTGGCTAGTGATATAGATGTTCATTCCAATTGGGAACCTGAAGTATTTTTCCTGAGTGTGTAAATTTATAATACCAGTAGAGTTGGTCCATTATTGGACATTATAAATTTTCCTACTAACTCATTCCTGGTTGCCAGCCAGGTGGCTAGTGCCAGAACAATCTCATTGAATCTCCAAGAAACTCACAGGCAAGCCAGCTGATGAGAACAATACGCGGAAAGGCTGGCCCCACCCCACAAGCTGGCTGGAAGATCCCCAGTCGTCTGAGTCACTAGCCCATTCCTGGAAGTACCAAAAGGAGCTACCAGGGGCAGGTACATTACAGTACTGTACTTGTATGCTGACGATATGGCAATTGCAGCTGAAGACATAACAGAATGTGTGATGAACTTGCCAGCGGACTGCGAAAACGAGAATGAAATGAAAATTAATGAGGAGAAGACAGAACTAGTCGTATTTAGGAAAGGAGATAAACTAAAGGAAACGGAGCACATATTGTGTTATAATGTTCACCTTTGCAGAGTTAGCAGTTTCATATACCTAGTTGTAACTTTGCAAACCACAGGCAGCAGTTTCAGGATCCATATAAGAGCTAGAATGGTTGCAGCACTGAAAGCGATGAATGCCATTGAGAACATCACATATATTGCAGTAGAGACAGTCATGGTGCTCTTTTGAGTAAAAGTGTTAACCTATGGGCTTGAGATCATAGGAGAATTTCTGAGTGTGAAGCAATTAGAAGATCTGAAAAAGATAAAATCCAGATACCTGAAGTGAGTTCTGAGTGTATTAAAGACGACAAGATCTCGACTTGTGTATGAGCTTGTGAGAGAAACTCTCCTGATTGGGGAGCGGAGATTCAATCTTATTTTACCAGTAGGTACAGCATATGATAAAGTGATGCATAAACTAAGAGAAAACAAGAGGGACATTTGGGACAACTTCTACTCAGCAGAGGCCATGACGGATCAGAAATCGATGGAAACGGGCTACCAACTGAGACATATATTCACGAGATTGGCTGTTCAAGGATTCCACTTCAAGATATGTAAAAACAAAGTTTTTCATGAACCAAAGATAAATTTTGTGTGTAGGCTATGTGACCAAGTTTGTGAAAGATACCAAATCCAGAATTTTCCTCGAGCTCCTGTTCAATTAATGAATTTATCAAGGACTAACACTTATGCAGAATGCATTAGTCATTGTGTTATTATTGTTATTTACAAATTAGAGCTTGGTGTGCAGTCCCTACAAGAGCCTTTGTTGTTCTGAGGAAATATGTCTTTATGTAGAGCTTAATCACATAGTTACCTGCCATCATCAGAAATGATTAATGGTTATAGTACCAGATTTGTTATTGTCCTGATATTATTGTAAGTTATAATGTATTTTTCTGACATGGCTAAGTAAATAAACTAATGTGATTTATACATCTTATCAGAAGCACTAATATACATATAAATATAAACTGTACAACCAAAAGACAAATATATAAAAATGGCAATCATAAAAGAAGGGGGGGGGAAGAGGTCCCAGTGTGATAGAATTGGACTCTATAGGTGACTTCTGATCGAGCACGGTGCTTGGAAAAGTATATGCTGCATTGGTTCCTTAATGTGAAGACTGTCTTCAGACATGACAAATCACAAAGGAAGGGTCTAAGAAGACCACAGAACATGACAGAAGAATAACTGATATAGTTGCTGACCAATAGTTAGCCACTTTCAGGGACTTGGGTGTTGCTTGAATGAGGTTTTCCATAATACATGAAGTTGGACACAGTTTGCATTGGAGAAGATGGGCGTTGTCTGTGGAGAACCACAATAGCAATACAGCGAGTTTACGTGAAATCCCCACTGCAACAGGTTAGATTTGCATCTTGTAACACCTGAGTGCAATCTATTGTGAGATTTCCATGTTAGCCAACCTTCTGTATGACCAGGAGGGAGTTCTTCGATTAGAGTCCAATCAATCAATCAATCAATCAATCAATCAATCAATCAATACTGATCTGCATTTAGGGCAGTCGCCCTGGTGGCAGATTTCCTAGCTGTTGTTTTCCTAGCCTTTTCCTAAATGATTTCAAAGAAATTGGGAATTTATTGAACATCTCCCTTGGTAAGTTATTCCAATCCCTAACTCCCCTTCCTATAAATGAATATTTGCCCCAGTTTGTCCTCTTGAATTCCAACTTTATCTTCATATTGTGATCTTTCCTACTTTTATAAACGCCACACAAACTTATTCGTCTACTAATATCATTCCACGCCTCCTCTCCACTGACAGCTCGGAACATACCACTTATGATATAGATGTTGATTCACATAGGGAATGGCCAGGCAGGCATCAATTTTTACTAGTGCGACAGGGTCTCTCATAGTGCATTGGCACTGCCGGTGACTACAATTAGCCTACGCAGTGGCCTCCACGGTATGCACTAGCCAGCGCCTTGGTAGGTGTGCTAGGTACCAACTGATGAGCCCAGCCTAGCACACGGGGGCAAAACGCTGGCAACCAGGAATGAGTTAGCTGGAAAATTTATAATGTCCAGTAACGGACCATTTATGTTGGTATTACATACCACTTAGTCGAGCAGCTCTCCTTCTTTCTCTCAATTCTTCCCAGCTCAAACTTTGCAACATTTTTGTAACGCTACTCCTTTGTCGGAAATTACGCAGAACAAATCGAGCTGCTTTTCTTTGGATTTTTTCCAGTTCTTGAATCAGGTAATCCTGGTGAGGGTCCCATACACTGGAACCATACTCTAGTTGGGGTCTTACTAGAGACTTACATGCTCTCTCCTTTACATCCTTACTACAACCCATAAACACCCTCATAACCATGTGCAGATATGTACCCTTTATTTACAATCCCATTTATGTGATTACCCCAATGAAGATCTTTCCTTATATTAACACCTAGATATTTACAATGATCCCCATAAGGAACTTTCACCCCATCAACACAGTAATTAAAACTGAGAGGAATTTTTCTATTTGTGAAACTCACAACCTGACTTTTAACCCCGTTTATCAACATACCATTGCCTGCTCCATCTCACAACATTTTCGAGGTCACGTTGCAGTTGCTCACAATCTTGCAACTTATCTATCACTCTATAGAGAATAACATCATCCGCAAAAAGCCTTGCCTCCGATTCCACTCCTTTACTCATATCATTTATATATATATATAAGAAAACATAAAGGTCCGATAATACTGCCTTGAGGAATTCCCTTATTAATTATTACAGGGTCAGGCTTTACCTACTCTAATTCTCTGAGATCTATTTTCTAGAAATATAGCAACCCATTCAGTCACTCTTTTGTCTAGTCCAATTGCACTCATTTTTGCCAGTAGTCTCCCATGATCCTCCCTATCAAATGCTTTAGACAGGTCAATCGCTATACAGTCCATTTGACCTCCTGAATCCAAGATATCTGCTATATCTTGCTGGAATTCTACAAGTTGAGCTTCAGTGGAATAACCTTTCCTAAAACCAAACTGCCTTCTATCGAACCAGTTATTAATTTCACAAACATGTCTAATATAATCAGAAAGAATGGCTTCCCAAAGCTTACATACAATGCATGTCAAACTTACTGGCCTGTAATTTTCAGCTTTATGTCTATCACCCTTTCCTTTATACACAGGGGCTACTATAGCAACTCTCCATTCATCTGGTGTAGCTCCTCCGACCAAACAATAATCAAATAAGTACTTCAGATATGGTACTATATCCCAACCCATTGTCTTTGGTATATCCCCAGAAATCGTATCAATTCCAGCCGCTTTTCTAGTTTCCAAATTTTGTATCTTATTGTAAATGGCATTGTTATATGTAAATTTTAATACTTCTTTAGCTTTAGTCTCCTCCTCTATCTGGACATTATCCTTGTAACCAATAATCTTTACATACTGCTGACTGAATACTTCTGCCTTTTAAAGATCCTCACATACACACTCCCCTTGTTCAATAATTATTCCTGGAATGTCCTTCTTGGAACCTATTTCTGCCTTAAAATACCTATACATACCCTTCCATTTTTCACTAAAATTCGTATGACTACCAATTATGCTTGCCATCATGTTATCCTTAGCTGCCTTCTTTGCTAGATTCAATTTTCTAGTAAGTTCCTTCAATTTCTCCTTACTTCCACAGCCTTTTCTAACTCTATTTTTGTCCAGTCTGCACCTCCTTACTCTTTTTATTTCTTTATTATAATAAGGTGGGTCTTTACCATTCCTTACCTCCCTTAAAGGTACAAACCTGTTTTTGCATTGCTCAACAATTTCTTTAAACCCATCCCAGAGTCTGTTTACATTTTTATTTACCGTTTTCCACCGATCATCGTTACTTTTTAGAAACTGCCTCATGCCTCTTTATCAGCCATATTGTACTGCCTAATAGCCCTACTTTTAAGACCTTCCTTTCTATCACATTTATTTTTAACTACGACAACTTCATGATCACTAATACCATCTGCCGGGATAAGTGGCTCAGACGGTTAAGGCGCTGGCCTTCTAGCCCCAACTTGGCAGGTTCGATTCTGGCTCAGTCCGGTGGTATTTGATGGTGCTCAATTACGACAGCCTCATGTCGGTAGATTTACTGGCACGTAAAAGAACTCCTGCGGGACTAAATTCCGACACCTCGGCGTCTCCGAAGACCTTAAAAGTAGTTAGTGGGACGTAAATCAAATATTATTATTATTATTATTATTATTATTATTATTATTATTATTATTATTATTATTATTATTAATACCATCTGTTACTTCAGTTTCTCTATAGAGCTCATCTAGTCTTATCAGCACCACATCCAGGATATTTTTCCCTCTGGTTGGTTCCATCACTTTCTGAATCAGCTGTCCTTCCCATATTAACTTATTTGCCATTAGTTGGTCATGCTTCCTGTCGTTCGCATTTCCTTCCCAATTGACATCTGGCAAATTCAGATCTCCCGCTACAATCACATTTCTTTCCTTGTCGTTTCCTACATAGCTGATTATCATATCAAATAATTCTGAATCCGTGTCAGTGCTACCCTTTCCCGGTCTGTACACTCCAAATATATCCAGTTGCCTATTATCTTTAGAAATGACCCTTACACCTAGAATTTCATGTGTCTCATCTTCAACTTTTGAGTCAGTCAGCCATTCTTCTGAACGTTTGAACCTCCCTTGCCATTTACAAATTAGGGCTGTGTGCAGTCCTTACAAGAGCCTCTGTTCTGAGGAAATTTTTCCTTGAAGTCAATCATGGACAAGCTGGCTGGTGATCATACAGAGGGTGAGATTGAAATCTATCAACTTTTTCATTCTTGCTCTCTGCCGCTATCTCCCAACGAATGTCAAGAGGTGCAGTCAGAGCAAGGCAGTACAATTTTTCCAAAGGTGTAGGCCGTACGCAACAAGTTATGATTCTATAAGTCTCGTTAAGTGACTTTCACCTGTTTTAGCCAGCCCCGTGGTGTAGGGGTAGCATGCCTGCCTCTTACCCGGAGGCCCCGTGTTCGATTCCCAGCCAGGTCAGGGATTTTTACCTGGACCTGAGGGCTGGTTCGAGGTCCACTCAGTCTACGTGATTAGAATTGAGGAGCTATCTGACGGTGAGATAGCGGCCCCAGTCAAGAAAGCCAAGAATAACGGCCGAGAGGATTTGTCGTGCTGACCACACGACACCTCGCAATCTGCAGGCCTTCGGGCTGAGCAGCGGTCGCTTGGTAGGCCAAGGCCTTGCAAGGGCTGTAGTGCCATGGGGTTTGGTTTGGTTCGCCTGTTTTGGTAAACTTAACCATAATAGGTATTTTATTTGATCCTGTATTGACTTGTTTGGTGTAACAGGATCTATACCACACCGGGCACGCATATTCGGCAGCAGAATAACACAACGTGAGTGAATATGTCCTCAGAGTGCTTGGCTGTGCACCCCATGTGGTTCATGTCAGTTTGCGCACCACATTGTTCCGAGCTGACACTTTCTACTTGCTACTGAAGCAGTGCTTCTTAAAGGTGAGAGCATGATCTAAACTCACTCCCAAGTACTTCAGGGTTGCACAGTGATGAAGATAGACTCCTTCCCAGGAGATATGGAGGGGTCTAGAAGGCTCTGTTCTTAAGATGAAGAATGCAGACTTGAGTCTTGTTAGGATTTAGTTTCAACTGATTCTCCCTGTAATAGGTAGTAAGTACTTCCAGAGCATCAGACAGCTGTTGCTCAACAATCTCAAACTGGCTAGCTTGTGCAGTAGTTGAAACTTTCCATTCTCTGTGGTAGAGGCTGGTCATTGATGTAAACATTAAATAGGGATGGTGCAAGAACACTTCATTGATGTAACTCATTCTTCTGGGATCTCCACCTACAGTACTTCTTTCCCCCTTAAATTCAACAACAAAGCTATTTTGAAGGAGATTCCTTACCATACAAGTGAATTGATAATCTTTGGTGATACCGTAGAGTTTTTGCAGGAGAAGTCTGTGATTGTATCATAAGCTGCCGACAAGTCAATGAATACCGCCCTGGTGATTTGTAGTCTCTTGAAACCATTCAGTATGTTGTCAGTTTCAGGACGTGTGATGTGCAGCTTTTCCCCGTCCTGAATCCCGCTTGCTGAGATAAAAGAAATGGCTCTGGTACTTCTGTTAGTTGGTGAAGTATAAGTCTCTCCAGCACCTTAGAGATGGCCTAACGAGGATATAGATCGATAACTTTTAGGGTCGTTCCAAACTTTGTCTGGTTTATGAACGGCAATGATTCTAGCTTTCCTCCAGATTTTCGGGAGTTTACAGGACTGAACACAATTGTTCATTACCTCAGTGAGCCATTTAAAAGTTACAGAGTCAAATTTTGTAATTTGTTCAACTCTTATATCGTCCAAATCAGCTGCTTTACCATTCTTACACATCGTCAATCATCATCATCATCATCATCATCATCAATGTCCTACTCCAGTCGCCCGGGTGTGGTTAACAAGCCTCCTCCACTCCTTTCTGTCCATCCACTTTTCCTGCTCCATTACTTCCGCCACATCCAATCCATACTTTCACTGGGGATTATCTTTGTATTCATGACGTATCTTCCCCATTCTCAGTCTGTTATTACAAAATCGATGGGTGTTCCATACTGTCCATCCCAACTATATCAGCTGATCTTATGGCTTTTCCTCTTCATACACCATGTGTTCTTTATTATCAGGTTATTTCTGATACAAAAGTCCAACAGTTTCTCTCCATCTTCATTTCTATCGCCATACCCTTGTGAACCCAGAACATTCTCATATCCCATTCTATCAGTTCCCACATGAGCATTCAGATGTCCCATTATCATGATCCCATCTGTAACAACAATATGTGTTTCCAGTTCATTCACATCGACAATACTGTTTCTAATTCCAAAACAGTGAAATTTAGAGGTAGAATACTCCTTTCTTGATCTAATTGTCAGACTATTTTCTTCTTCTTCCCGACTTTACATACCGAGGTTGTTCACCATGTAATAAAAGTTGATGTGCAATTTGGTCTGCCTTCAAGTTGGCATGTGAAACAGTTTGGGTACGATCACTGTTAAGGTGACGTAGAATTCTCCAAGCTTCATGGCTGTTCCTGCTCATATCACACTCTGTCATAAGCTTTTTCCATAGTTCTCTTTTTGTCTCAGAAATAGAGGCCAAAACTGCATCAGCTGCACAGGATATTTCTTTACAGAATGGATTTTCTTCATATAGGCTATAATATTCTTCCAACAATGTTGCTGTTTCGGAAGTCATTCCTTGGATACAGTATTGATAGGATCTACAAATTTGTCATATTCTTCGGGAAATGGAGCAACTGTCCGAAATTTTCATCTAGCATTTATGAGAACTTTATCCAATCAGCTTTCTTGAAGTTGAAACAATGTCTAAAACGAACTTGTTGAGGTCTGATTAATGGTAGTAACTGGCACATTATTGGCCTATGCTGTGAGTTAGGAATGGGGGAGCACACAGATTTGGAACATTTCTGAGCTAAACTTTCACTTACAAATATGAGATCTGGATTATAACCCCGTTGCCATCTTCCACTGTTCAAAGAGTGTGGAAGTTTACTGTCATGTATAAGGGACAACTGATTGGTTTCAGCCCATGAAAGGACTGCCTCTCCATTTTTGTCATATGTGGCTTTTAAAATCCCCTATCACTATAGGTGTCTTACTTCCATTAAAGTTCTTCGGAGGTGTAAATGTAAATCTGGCAGTGGGTGGCTTCTACATAAAGGTGATTACTCTGTTACTGAACTCAAGAGAAATGAACTCAGTATCATTATCATCTGAATAGTGTGCACTAGTGACTTCAGTGTTCTCCCCAGAAATTTTCGTTAGCTGGGTGGCATGAATGAGTAGCCAGGCAGGGAATACTATATAGAAAGTGAATATGATAAAATTTCAACTTATTCCCCTCAGGCCATTAACAGTAATATCAGACAGGTAACCGTTAACTGCAAAAATGAACCATTTTGGTGCTATCACGAAGAAAACATAACAGAATATTTTGAACTTCTAGTGTTCTATTGCTCGTTCATAATCACTCAGTTGATAAAGATGTTGATTCCCATAAGGAACCTGAAATATTTGGTCTGAATGAGTATCTTTATCATCTGATGGCCAGGCAGGCATCAGTTTTTGAAAATGAGACAAAGTCTCTCATAGTGCATTGGCACTGCCTACGCAGTGGCCTCCACGGTATACACTAGCCATGCGTCTTGGTAGGTATGCTATTTACCAACAGATGAGCCCAACTTAGCACACTGGGGCAAATTGCTGGCAACCAGGAATGAGTTAGCTGGAAAATTTATAATGTCCAATAACGGATCTACTATGTTGGTATTATAAACACCCGGTTGCTGTGGAGAGCCAGACGGGTTTGTTACGTCCTGTGGAATCGAGTGCTCACATGCGATTCCACACTAATCCAGACACTGGTAGCGCACGACACTTCGTGGTAAGTTGAACTGCGATGTAACTCGCGCAATTATGCTGATAATAACGAAGATTTTTCATTTAAGTAAACAGTTTTATAGTGTTTAGATTTTAATTTGGAACACATAATGACTGAAATATGTGTAGCCTCCATGGCTCAGGCGGCAGCACGCCGGCCTCTCGCCGCTGGTTCTGTGGTTCAAATCCCGGTCACTCCATGTGAGATTTGTGCTGGACAAAGCAGAGGCAGGACAGGTTTTTCTCCGGGCACTCCGGTTTTTGCTGTCATCTTTCATTCCAGCAGCGCTCTCCATTATCATTTCGTTTCATCTGCCAATCATTAATCATTGTCTCCGAAGACCTTAAAAAGTAGTTAGTGGGACGTAAAACAAATAACATTATTATTAATCATTGCCCTAGAAGAGTGTGATAAGCTTTGGCAGACGGCACAATTCCTATCCTCGCTGCAAGATGGGGGCTTCATTCAGTCCATCCCTGACTCGGTCACTGGCTGGAAAACAGGTTTAGGTTTTCAATAACTGAAATATGTATAAATATTTCGTAAACCAAGCGAGTTAGGAGCACGAAGCTGTGAGCTTGCATTCGGGAAATATTGGGTTCGAACCCCACTTTCGGCAGCACTGAAGATGGTTTTTCATGGTTTCCTATTTTTACACCAGGTAAATGGTGGGGCTTGTACCTTAATTAAGGCCACGGCCACTCGTTTCCCACTCCTAGCACTTGCTTATCCCATTGTCGCCATAAGACCTATCTGTGTCGGTACGACGTAAAGCAGCTTGAAATATTATGTAACTAGCAGATATCTAGGTTATGATAGCCGGGGCGGTCAGTGAAAACGGCTGGGTGGTGCACCCATTAGAAAGGTCCTAGGGAGAACACTGGACTTCTATTTCTGTTCTTACAAAGACAGCACTTCCATGTTTCGCATGTGTTCTTTCTGCAGCCAGCAACATGCCAGGAATATAAGGGTGTCAGTGTTGTAAATCTGTAAGGGTTTCCTGAATGTATAAAAGATCACATTTCTTTTCATGACACAGTTCACCTAGTATCTGTTGTTTGGCTGATGTTGTGCCTTTAATATTATTTAATTTATTTATTTATTTATTTATTTATTTATTTATTTATTTATTTATTTATTTATTTATTTATTTATTTATTTATTTATTTATTTATTTATTTATTTATTTATTTATTTATTTATTTATTTATTTTATGCCTTTGTATGTGGCGAAGTTACGGCTCACGGCCCTCTCTTACACTTAACCACTACGTACACTGCATAATCACATAATTTGGTAAAATAACATTTTCAGACCCTAGGAGCTACCTAAATTTATGGAGTAATATTATAACAGATTATAATTGTTATTTTTAATGATTAATATTATCTAGCCTATCTACATCTACATCACCTAACAATAGTTCTAAATCACGCTTGCAATCATACACACTAACATTCATACAAGCTGGACACGTATTTAAGAGGAAATCTGGACAAGACCGTTTAAATGAGACTGTTGAAGTGCTATTACGTATACTGACAGGGAGTGTGTTCCATAGCCTTGCCCCAGACACTTGGAAAGAGTGACTGTATACAGATGAATGATTAACCGGTATCATAAGGGTAGAAGTCGATCTGGTATTATGTCCATGGAAAGATGAGAGGAAGTTAAAATGTGAGGATAGGTATTCAGGTGTAGATTCGTTCAGAAGTCGAAAAATTAGTGTCGCAGTATGTAAATTCCTTAGTTGATCAATTTTCAGCCAGGATAGCTTCTCATAAGTTCAAAGAAAATATAAATCGTCTGCAAGAGTTCATTGCCCTTTGAAGTTTCATAGTTTGTTCTGCAGTTGCATCGGTTAATACGACATCACAGTAATAAATTATTGGGAAAATGAGGGTTTGAATAAGTTTTATTTTCATGCTGTGTGGAAGAATGGATTGTTTTATTTTTAGGGGGTGAAGAGATGCATATACCTTTCTGCAGACACTTGTTATATGGTCATTCCAGTTTAATGTGTCATTCATGACAACGCCTAGGTTTTTTACAGACTTCTGAAAAGGTATAGCTTCTCCACAGAGCATGAGGTTAGGCTGTTGTATGATGTTTAGTGTATTTAAAAGTCTAGATTGTCCTATAATGATTGCTTGCGTTTTCTTCGGGTTAATTAATAGGCAGTTCTCTTTAGCATACGAGCTAATTGAATTTAAAGTCGAGTTCATATGGTGGATTGCTTTGTCTATGTTGGGAACCTTAAAGTGTGAGTATATCTGAAGATCGTAGGCATAAAGATGATAGTTGCAGTCGTTCAGATGAGAAGAAATGTCATTAATATAGATTAAGAACAACAGAGGTCCAAGAATAGACCCTTGGGGAACGCCAGATAGCTTAGTCCTCCATTCTGTAGTCTTCATGTTTGATACAACTCGCTGTCGTCTGTTTTTGAGGTATGAGCCCAAGAGCTGAATAGCAGAATGAGCCATGTGAAGTTTTTGTAACTTAGCTAACAATATGTCTATATTTACAGTGTCAAACGCACTGCTGAAGTCTAGAAGGATAAGTATAGTCAGTTTTCGTTTGTCCATAGCCCGTCTAATGTCATCCGTGATTTTGATTATTGTAGTTGCAGTACTGTGTCCTTTCTTAAAACCAGACTGTAAGGGATCAAGTACAGAATATTTTTCCAAGTATTTAACAATTTGTTTATGCATTATCTTCTCCAGAACCTTAGAAAGTGCTGTGAGGATGCAGACAGGTCGGTAGTCAGATATATTGCTTGCAGGAGAGATTTTTGGGACAGGGACAATGAGTGCATCTTTCCATTTAATTGGGATTTTGCCTGAAGTAAGACAGGTATTAAGTAAATGCGTAAAAATGGGCAGTATTATGTTGATTATGTAAGTCACAAATGAAATGGGAATTTCATCAGCTCCTGTTGCGAGAGATTTTATTGAATTAACTTCCCTTCTTACTTCATGTTCTGTAATGGTATCAAATTCAAATACAGGACGGACTGGGGATTGTTGCCTTAATATATTGTCAATGGTGTTTTGTACTGTCGTGTCAGGAGTGAGACGTTCCGTGGAGAAATATGTATTTAACTCATCAAGGGACACCTCGGGATCAGTATGCTTCGCAAGTGGTTTGCCAATACCCAGTGACCGAAGTTGTCGCCATGTGGAACCAGTGTTAATGTTTTTGTTTAAATGCTGGAAATAATTAAATTTCTTATTACGAATTACAAGCTTAATTCGGTTTCGAAGAACACGGTACTGCTCATGTATGTCAGCTAGTTGAGTCTGCTTATAGCGTCGGTGTAGTGCGTCTCGTTCTTTCATCATAGTCTTAACATCAGCAGTCAGCCAAGGGCAGGGTGGACGTGTTGCTCTCACAGAACGCTTTGGTGCATGTTTGTTGTACAATTCATGTAAGAGGGAATTAAATATTTCCACTTTCTCGTCAATGTCACTCTTCATCATTATGTGATACCAGGGGCAGAGTTGTGCATCTTGTCTCAGTTGTATTAAATTCATGCTTTTAAAGTCTCTAAACGTTACATATTTCGGTCGGTACTTCGGCACGCGAAGAGAGTATGCTAAGTATATGAGGTCATGTTTAGATATGTCAGGAACAGATACTTGACCGTGGTGAAGGATTTTTTGAGGGTTATTTGTTATTACTAGGTCTATGAATGTATCAGCGGAAATAGTGGAAGTATGGACATGGTGGGTGGGTTTAAGGGGTAATATAGTCATGTCACAGGATTTAAAAATATTTTGTAGTCGTGAGGCGTCGTTGTTCAGAGTTAATAAATTGGTGTTAAAGTCTCCAAAAAGTATCACGTGCTCGTATGATGGTAGCAGTCTCAGTAAGCTGTCTTCTAAGTCATGGAAATCTCGCACTGCGTCAGGAGGCCTATATACTACACCTACAAGTACTTTTACAGAATTGACAAGCACCTCTACAAACATATATTCAGGAGCCGTTTTTACAGCAAGAGTAGACGTGTGAACAACTTTGCTCTTGAGCATTGATTTACAATATAGGGCGACTCCACCACCTCGTCTGTTCGATCATGTCTGTGAATATCATAGCCCGATATGTCAACCATGCTTGCGGGAATCGAACTACGGAGCCAACTCTCGCTTACAGCAACGATATGAATAGGACTGTCTTCAAATATCATCTTCAGTTCGTCGAGGTGAGCAACGATGGATTGGCTGTTGACATACGCACACAACAGGGCGCAATTAAATGACATCAGTTCCTTGTCTAAAATGGTATAGGTAGAATAGGAAGTAGAAAGTCCTTAGATAAAGGTCAGGGTTGGTACTGAGAAATGCTGTTTGTTTGATAGCATTATTAATCATTAGAAAATATCAAAGCCATCTTATTTAGTGTGCTGATATGAATGTATATGATTAATTATAATAATAATCATTATTAATATTAACAAGTGCTTCTGGTGTTAGAGAATCAGCCATCTAAGAAATGTCCTAGTCAGTTGCCAGGAAACGCCCGGATGAATTTATTATTCTTAACACATCCTTCGGGGAAGCTTCTCTCTTGTTCCCCAATTTGATAAGTTACAGGCACCATATGGAATCACTTGCAGAATGTTTTTCTGGCAATTAATGATAGGCTTCCTGTATGCGCATTATGGCAATAAAATTATTTTTATAATTGGGGAGATATGGTTCATCTTCCTCAGCCTTGTAAATTAGGCCATAAACTGAGTGCCATTCTTAGCATAACCAATACAAATAGATGTGGCTCTAAGAGGGTTAGGTGTACTAGTTTTCAAACTGCATAGGTCTGTTATTTTTCATGCGAGTTTAGCATACTATACCTTGCTTGCTGGAAGAATTAGAGGTATGAAGTTCGTATACTTGCATGGATGACACCATGACTATCTGCAGAAGTTTGAGGAAGCTGATAGATGCCTACGAAGCTACACCACATTTTAATTTTAAGCTCTGCTTCCATGTTCCCATTTAAAAACTTGTATGTAAAGATTTCAATCGTCAGTGAAGCAGAAATAAGGAGATTATAGCAACTCATCAATGGCTGTTTACTTCCTAACACTTGTATATCTGTATAGTACTAGTTTCGATTCAAATATATATATATATATATATATATATTTAAGAACAGAATTAGCATAACGTAATTTATGAAGTGAGTAAGCAGGAGTTGTCCGTTTTAGAAGGAGACTTTCATTGTTTCATCTGACAGTTTTATTAGTTTAATACTGTATGTTTATGATAATTAATTTCTTTTCAGATTTGTGTTCAGCCTTCCTCTCCTGAGCAACGAGTCCCCAGTCTTGGCTTGAATTCAGATGGCCTTCCACAGGGATGGTCAATGCAAGTTGCACCCAACGGCCGGGTGTTCTTCATTGATCATAATGAACGGGCCACAACGTGGGTGGATCCTCGTACAGGACGAGCAAGTCCCATGCCCAACCAGAACCCTCCACCAAGCCGTAGACCAGAGGATGAACTCGGTCCATTGCCAGAAGGCTGGGAAGAGCGTGTTCATACAGACGGAAGAATATTCTTTATTGATCATAGTGAGTGTACCCATTGTTCTTTTCATTGTTTTTCCCTTGTCCAATACCAAGTCTGTCATACTTGTTTGTTTGTTCTACAGATACACGTACCACCCAGTGGGAAGATCCAAGACTTTCTAATCCACAAATTGCTGGACCTGTGAGTATATTGCTTGTGTAAATGACTGCTTCTGAATAACATATGTACTAAATACTTATCCTGCTCTTCTTGTATTTTTCAGGCAGTTCCTTATTCACGTGATTATAAGAGGAAGTATGAGTACTTAAAGTCGCAACTGAGAAAACCTGTAAGTGTTCCTGTTTGTCAGAATAACAATCCAGTTCATTTCTTAATTGTGTATATAGTTGACAACACCTCGTGAAATTATCTTATCTACTTAACTACAATGGAACCTTGATTGTCCGTTTCCGGAAACAATATTTTACCAGAATATCTATTCAAATTACATAGTGCTGCAAGCATTGTAAATTAATCATATTTTAAAAGTCCTGGATTATCCATTTCTCAAAGGAATGATTTACGCATATAATGTCCAGAAATTTCTGTCCCATGAACACTAAATCCTTGATCAAAGGTTTTCAAGACTGGCAGAATCGAATATCATGCATTTGAAATCTTTAGAAAATTGATACTTGCATTCAAAATTTTGAAATCATATTCTCAAGTACAACATAACCTTTAAAAGTTGAGTAGGCTTAATGGTAACTTATGTGCTACAAGACATATACTGGTGACCAGATAACAAGGATGAAAGGGTGGCCTGTCATGCCTATGGATCTTCGTGTTAATATCCTGTCACTGCAGTAATTAAATCAAGTACCAGAAAACCAGTCGATATAAGGGACCATCTTCACATCACATTCACCTGGTATTATTTAGGTAAAGCGCAGAAGTCATAAAGCAGAGTGGCCACAGTAGTTGGAAGGAGACAGAGCACATTACACGAGCTCTAATTGAAGATGGAACGAGGTCCGTTAAATGTTCATACTAGTAAAATACTCATGTTATATTCATTTTGACAGACTTATTTACGATTGTATTGCCGAGTAGGTTCTCTTTTTGTGATATCTGAAGCCATCGCTTTTCAGTTTCGACTAAGTAGGTTTTTGGCACTTCTCTTCAAGGCATTAGTCACTGGGCTTTCAGACTCAAACTTGCTCCTTCCTAACACGAATGTAGTATTGTAATACGTGTTTCATCACTTGTGATATTGTTTTCTTACTGCTGTGGTTCATCATGGCTTGCTTCTGATAAGTTCTGATAAGTTGGACAAACTCTTACAAAATATAGTTTCTCTGCACATTTACTTATTATGATGTGTTACCTAAGGTGAAACTTTCACAGTTGCTGCAGTTTTCAATGATGCACTCAATCATCTAGCAGCCTCAGGTATTATATAAGATACTGATCTCATGAATAGATGCTGCACTTTATATTTCATAAAGCCATGGGAGGTTTTGGGATATTACTGTATTTGCCCGAATATAAGATGGGAATTTTTATGTTTATGTTTTTATTTAAAGATAAAAGTTTCATTGTTCCGTATTGAAATTATTGATGTTAAAAATTAAATATCTGAAAAGGAGGTTCAACCTATTCAATACTTAAAAGAAAGAAATGCAGTAATCACATTCCTATTTAAATGGGACCGGTTTCGACCTTAGTCAAGGTCATCATCAGCCGTAAAAATATGTACAATGTTTATGAATATTGGAGGTCAGTTTCACACTCTGATAGGCACAAAGACACGACACCATATTCTGTCATGCACAAAGTCACAACACTATCAACTAATATACGAAGATCAAAAATAACTTGAAGTCGCAGACGAATAGATTTGTAGTAGAAAGCCGCGCTGATCACCAGGAGCTGGCGGCTTTCTACTACAAATCTATTCGTCTGCGACTTCAAGTTATTTTTGATCTTCGTATATTAGTTGATAGTGTTGTGACTTTGTGCATGACAGAATATGGTGTCGTGTCTTTGTGCCTATCAGAGTGTGAAACTGACCTCCAATATTCATAAACATTGTACATGTTTTTACGGCTGATGATGACCTTGATAAGGTCGAAACCGGTCCCATTTAAATAGGAATGTGATTACTGCATTTCTTTCTTTTAAGTATTGAATAGGTTGAACCTCCTTTTCAAATATGTTTTTATGTTAAAATGTCCTTATAAAAACCGCTGTTGTTTTAAATGCACAGCCTAACATCTAAAAAGTTTGAAACATTTTCCACCTGTACTGGCTTGTGCAGTGTCTTGACGCACTTCACAGCCCATTCACGAATAAACCTAAATTTCTGTAGTTTTGATGATTTTTCTTCCAATTTGTGGCTTGTGATTTGTGACAAGCAGAATTGAATATAATGCATTCGAGAACTTTTGAGAGTCTATATGTGCATTCAAAACCATATTCTCGAGTACAACATAACCTTTGGAGGTCGAGTAGGCTACATATACCGGTGTCCAAATAACAGGGGAAAATTAAAATAACAGATTTTCCCATCATGTTGGGAGCTGTTTTATAGGATGTGCTTTATTTTCTTCTTTTACTGATTTTGGTTTATTTTGGACCTTGGGAAACTGATTTACTATTTTGTCTTTTCTCTCCTTAAAATTTTTCATCCTTTCACTGATGTTCCTCTTCCTTTCTTCTGACCAGGTAGTCTTGGCCTTGTTATAGAGTTTCTGGAGCCCTTTGAATTTATCGACCTTAGTTTGATACATTGATTCCAGATCTCATTTGTACGGATCCCAGCTATTTCCATATCCTTTCTTCTCTGCTGAACCCATTTTGTGGTTGTCTTTACTTTGGTGATGTTGAAAATTCTTTTTGTCAGCCTACTCTCACTCATTCTCATAAAATTCCATAAAATTTCAATCTTCTCTTGTGCATTGTGTCTAATCTTCTCTACAAGCCTGTATAGATCCTCAGTTTTCCTCTTTCATCAGGTACCGTATTTTCCCGTAACTGGTCCTAGGATCTTCCTTAGAATTTTTCATTTTCTTCTCTTTTTCCATTTTCTTACACAGTACCAGGCATTATGAGCAATACAGTGCCTCTGTCTTGATGACTGTTGTATTTTATTAGAGAACTACTATTTGTGACCAATTTTTGCTTGGGGTGACGTTATTTAGTACCAGTACCATAGCGTATTTTTCTACAAACTTAGCTGAACAAAGTTAATGACCTGAAAGAAGTTTTTGTGGGTAATTGATGTAGTTTCTGCAGTAAAACTGAATATAAAGTTTTGAGATTTTTAACTTATGTAACTGTTAACCTCCAAGTGCTGATCGTTTCACTCTTACGTGCTGAGCATTCTTAAGGCAGTGGCAGATACATTTTTAAAAATTTATAATACAGTAAATACAAATTTTTAATTACATAGGCATATTATATTTCAATTTGTTCAGGAAGAATTAGAAAATAAGATAATAGTAGGATGGGTTTACTTATAAGTATCCAGTAAAAGTATAATGGATGATTAGTCATATTTTTAAAAAAATCAAAAGATATTCCAATTTTTGAGGTTGGGCACAAGCACTGAATTATCTGAAATTAAATTCCAAGATATACAAAATGTGCTAAATGTCATTACAAGCACATTGATATATAATAATAGAAACTTCAATGAATAATAAAAAAGAATTCACAGGTAAAAGGACTCAGAGAGAGTCTGTTGTGGTGGGTCGTTAGGTCTAGATGTGCCTGGTAGGATTAGCACGTTTGGATTGTCTACATCACTACTTGACGTACCACTGTAGTCATGGGTATCTAAATTAGGGTTATATTCTTCCCTGCTTCCAGAAGAAAAGTCATCTGATGATAAATCATCAGGAAAATTTTCTACAGTACCAATGTTGTCTTCACTTTCATCACTCTCAAGCTCCTCCAGTGCTTCTGTACTTGCACTTGAACCACTTAGTTCACTCTTGTTTATATTATAATAATCACTAAATTAAAATAAATCAATGAAAATAGAGTAAATCAGGCACACAATTATCACAAATTGGCTAGCAAACAACAAACGCTCAAAGCAACTGGACAGTTTGAGCAGACATAAACAAAGACCAGTTCACAGCTGACAAGATCGCCACTCACTGCTTTCCTTCCCCAACCAAAGACCAACTTGCACTGCCCACCAGATAGAGAATTTCATTTGCAGGGAGAATATTTGTAAAATCAATTGTTATACCAATTTTATGAGTTGTTATATCGATTTTACGAATCGTCTCTCTACGAGACGATAGCACTTAAGGCAGGAACCAAATCGTCATGTAGTGAGACAATAGTGCTTGTCAGCAATGGTGATAGAAGAGTGGGATGGAACTAGTCATTGTTGACCATGTTAGTAAGAAGTTCACTAGAGTAGTTTGCTTTTTTATGTTTGTGTGTGTTAGTGGAGAAAGCAATGGCAAGCTACTTACGGGCTTTGATCTGCACCCAGTACTCCTGTATTCTCTCTCTCTGTCCCTGTTGTGGGTGGGAGCGGTAGAATAACACCCACGGTAACCCTACTGGCGTCAAATCAAAAGACCTGCACCTGGCGAGCCGAACATGTCCTCAGACACTCCCGGCACTAAAAGCCATACACCATTTCATTTTTTTCATCATAAATTCTAGAGTGCCCAACAACAGGATTATAATGTACAGAATATTCTACCATCATCTAGTGCCATTCTGAAAGTTACAGGGTGTTTCACAATTTTGTAGTGGATTACACATCATATAAATATTTATGTACAACACATGTTTCATGACATAACCTGACAAACAACGCAATTGTATCATAATAATAATACAAATACTAACTGGATGTAACACTTCATAGCCATACATTACAAGTAGTAGTAATAATAATAATAATAATAATAATAATAATAATAATAATAATAATAATAATATAATTCAAGCTCGACACTTGCATTATTTACCTATGGGTGAAAGAATATTGTTTTCAAGTTATATTTGTTTATCACACTTGCATCAACACAGTCCTGTAACTTATTTACTACTCCATACAGTATAACATCATCTGCAAAAGGCCATAATTGTGATTGCAGTTCTTTACTTATCATCCTCCTCCTTTCCCTTTATCCAGCTCCTGCCATGTCAGAGCCTTTATGGCACTTCTCCACATTCCTCGCCGGCCCCGCGGTGTAGAGGTAGCGTGCCTGCCTCTTACCTGGAGGCTCCTGGTTCAATTCCCAGCCAGGTCATGGATTTTTACCTGGTTCTGAGGGGTGGTTCATGGTCCACTCTGCCTACATGATTACAGTTGAGGAGCTATCTGTCAATGAAATAGCAGCCCGAGTCTAGAAAGCCAAGAATAACAGCCGAGAGGATTCATCATGCTGACCACACAACACCTCAAGATCTGCAGGCCTTTGGGTTGAGCAGCAATTGCTTGCTAATCTCAATGGCCAGCCTTGTATTTTGCATTCATTCACTCCCTAGGTATTTGAAACTGTCTCTTTTCAACCATAGTTTCCTAAACCTTTTTCTTGGGAACACTATTGTATACTTTCGTTAGATCTGTGAATGTCAAGGCTGTTGCACGTTTGGGTTTGGTTCTCCACCTTCCTTTCTTCTTTCACCATTTTTCTTCTGTAATTTTGTCCCATTCCAGGTTCCTTCTTCTTGCACTCCTCCTTATTGAATTGATCTACCTTGTTCTAGGTCTCCCTCTCACTCTCCATCTAACTTTATCTCCATCTTCTTGGCATTCTCTTTACATATCCAAACCAATCTTAGTTTATTCCTGTCAACTCTCTTATTTAGGTTTTCTCAGAGATGGTAGTAATATGCTGTGATAACTCAACAGTAGACAATGATATAACAATGTTAGAGTTGGAATTAGCAGTCCATTAAATGAAAATGGGGAAGGCACCCCAGGGATGGATGAAATTAGTGTGGAAATGAAAAAAGGGTGGTGGACCTTTTAGTCTACAGTGGTTATACAGATTGTTAAAGTGCATGTGGAAACAGAAACATGTGCCAGAAGACTGGGGAAAGGAAATAATAATACCAGTTCTTTACTCTCATCTATATATATATATATAAAATAACTTGTTCTGACTGACTGACTGATTCATCATCGCCGAGCCAAAACTATTGGACATAAAGAAATGAAATTTTGGGGATCCATTCATATTAAGATGTAGGTGCTCGCTAAGACAGGATTTTTGGATATACCGTCCCTAAGGGGGTGAAAAGGGGGGTGAAATTTTAAAATGAGTGTATCTATATCTCAAAACTTTGAAAGTTTACAGATGTAAAATTTGGTATTTAGAATCTTCATTAAAAATACACATATTTTAATGTTTTTGGAAAATCCCAATAGGAGGGGTGAAAAGGGACAAAAAAGGGGTTGAATGCCTTTAATGAGGATACTTATATCTCGGAAACAGAAGATATTACAGACCTGAAAATTGGTATTTGGGATCTCCTTTGAAAATAAAGAAACACGTACTTTTTGTTTTTGGAAAATCTAATTAATGGGGGTGGAAAAAGGGGGAAAATGGGTTTAGCACCTTTTCTGAGGAGACTCATATCTCAAAAACTGAAGATGTTACAGACATGAAAATTGAAATTTGGAATCTCCTTTGAAAATAAACACGTATTTTTGTGTTTTGGATAATACGAAAAATAGGGGTGAACAGGAGTGACAAACGGGGTGAATTTAAAAAAAATTATATCTGCTAATTGTCTCAGACATGTAATATAATACAGATTTTAAAACTGATATTTAGAATTTCCTGTAAAAGTAAAGAAACATTTTAAAAAAAATTTTGTTTTTGGAAAATCCATTTAAGGAGAACTGAAAAGGGGTGAATTTTTAAAATTAGCATATCTACAGTATATCTAAAAAATATAACATGTTGCAGACGTGAAAATTGGTATTTGGAATCTCCTATAAAAATAAGGAAACACGTATTCTTTGGTTTTCAGGAAAAACCCTTAACGGTGGAGGGGGTGAAAGAATTGAAAAATCAGTTGAATTATTTGTATGAGAATGTATAAATATATCAAAAATTCTAAAGATGTTACAAACGTGAAACATATTTGGAATCTGCTTTAAAAATAAAGAAACACGCATTTGGTGGGGGAATCAACTTTGTTGGGGTGGGGGTGGGGGTAGGGGGGGATAAAAACGGAGATGAATTCCGTTTACGAGGATACATATATCTCAAAAACTAAAGATGTTACAGTCGTGATAATTGGTGTTTCGAAGCTCTTTTGAAAATGGAGTTTAATTCCTTTTTATGAGGATACGTATATATCAAAACTGATGATGTTACAATAGTGATAATTGGCATTTGAAAGCTCTTTTATAAATAAACAAGTTGTTTTTGTTTTTTGTTTTTGGAAAATTCACTTAAGGGGTGAGGGTGAAAGGAAGTGAAAAAAATACTTTTTATGGAGAAACTTATGTCTCAAAAACTTGAAGATTACACATGTGAAAATTTGTGTTTGGAATCTCCTTTAAAAACCAAGACACACATTTTTGGACGGGAGAGGTGGGGAATCAACTTAACAGGCTGGGGTGAAAAAAGAGTTGAATTCTTTTTATGAGTATATTTATATCTCAAAAACTGAATATGTTACAGATGTTAAAATTAGTATTTGGAATCTCCTTTAAAATGAAGAAACACACATTTCTTTTTTTTTTTCTTTTTGGAAATTTGATGTAAGGGGTGTGGGGTGGAAAATGAGTAAATGAGGGGTTAAAATATGTTTATGAGGATACATTATCTTAAAAACAGACGTGAAAGTTGGTATTTTGAATTTCCTTTCAAAATAAAGAAACACATATTTTTTGTCATCCGAAAGTTCACTTAAGGCAGGAGAGGGGTGGAAAGAAGAAGAAGAAGAAGAAGAAGAAGAAGAAGAAGAAGAAGAACTATGAGTATACATTTATCTCTAAAACTGAAGGTGTGACAGACGTACAGACATGAAAACTGGTATTTGGAATCTCCTTAAAAAATAATGAAACACGTATTTTTTGTTTTTGGAAAATTCAGTTAAGGGGCTGAAAAGAATTGGAAAAGCTGGTGAATTTTTAAAATGAGTAACGGTATATCTACATTATATGTCAAAAACTTAACATGTTAGAGACAAGGAACTTGCTATTTGGAAAGTCCTTTAAAAATACAGGAACATCTACTTTTTTGTTTTCGGAGAAGGCACTTAACAGGGGGTGAAAAGAAGTGAAAATTAGTTGAATGATTTTTTATGAGGATACTTATAAAAACTGACGATATTACAGATGTAAAAATTGGTATTTGGAATCTCCTTTAAAAATAAAGGAACACGTATTTGGTTTTTCGACTTGAGAGAAGACTGTTCTCACATGTACAGCTCTATGTCGCATGGTCGTCTTAGCTCCAAAAGGTAATACCGCAAACATGGTTTACAAAGAATTTCGAGGGTAAATGAAAATCAATTTTAGGTGAGTTTTTATACTTTAGGAATTTTCAAATAATGTCTTAGTACAGTGCCGAGGAACGAATACTTTGATCAAATTACGAAATCCACGCGAGCGAAGCCGCGGGTAATTGCTAGTCATTTATATACCATTAAACGGGGCGATTTCGGATACATGGGAACTTAGAATTTCCACACAGAGGTGGTTTCGGACAGTATGGTAGCAAGTCAGTACAGGAGTACAATGCAGTTACTGTCAAAACGAAAACGAGCCTCGGCAAGAAACATATTCTGAATGTCAACAATACTTCAAGTACTCTTGGAACTCATGACGACGCCATGTCCGATGTTCATTTAAGATGCACGAGAAGAACCGATCATAGAAACAAGCTTCGGATTTGAACCTTAAACGTTATGACTCTAACAGGAAAATGCAATGAAATCACGGATTTAATGAACCGTAGACATATTCACATCCTAGGGCTAAGTGATACCAAATGGAAAGGTTGCAACACAAGAATGTTAGAGGACGGATATAAATTATACTGGAGTTGTAATCCTGCTGTGGTGAGGAATGGAGTTGGTTTTATACTCCATAAAGACTTTGGTAGTGTAACAGATGTCTCCTTCATCAATGAGAGATTAATCAAAGCTAAAATATGCCTAAATGGAGAAACACAAATTGTAATCTAAGTTTATGCTCTCCAGCAGTGTTGTAGCAATGACCAAAAAGCAAGCTTCCTTGATGAAGAGAACATAATGATAATTGGAGATTTTAATGCCCAGGTAGGAACTGATAGGTCAGGTTATGAAGGCATTATTGGTCCATATGGATTTGGTAATAGAAATGAAGAGGGTGAACTTCTACTTGATCTATGTACATGAAACCAACTTCTGGTGCAGAACTCGTGGTTTCAGAAATGGGATAGCCACAAGATAACAAGATACAGCTGGGATGGTCAATATAGATCAGTGATAGACCTTATCATCACAGATAGGTCAAGTGGAGAAAAGGTGCATGATGTAAAAGTGATACCTAGTGAGAGCCTTGATAGTGACCATAGACTCCTCATTGCAGACCTAAAAGTCACCAAACCTATTATTAAAGTAAATAAGAAGGAAAAAAAACCACGAATTAAAGACTGGAAACTGAAAGATGTGGAAGTCAAACAGCAGTTTCAAGAGGAAATCAGAGCTAAAATACCAATAACAGACATAAAGAAAGGTAATGAAGAATGGAATGATTTTAAGGCAAGTCTGGTTGGTAGTGCATATAAAATATGTGGAAGAACAAGCAGAAGAGTGAGAGACAAAAGAACATCTTGGTGGAATGATAAAGTGAAAGAAACCATAATGAAAAGGAATAAAGCCAAAAAAGTTCTTGATGTTGCTAAGTCTGACAGAAGAATCAACAGCGACCAAATAGACAACAATAAATTGGAAGAGATGGCAAAGGAATATAGATACAGAAAGTTGGAAGTCAAGAGAATTGTACGGGAAGAAAAAGAGAAAAGTTGAAAAGAATTTACAATTAAACTGGAAGAAAACAGTAAAGGGAATATAAAAATGATATATGGAATAGTAAAAAGTAAGAGATCAGATAAAGAAGCAATTACAGCTCTGGAGACAGCAGATGGGAATATAGTTTGCAATATGAAAGATATCACGGATACAATGGGGCAGTATTTTGACAAGCTCCTAAATGGCCCTAAAGAGATCTCTGTTTAGGATGTAGGACAGAAAACAGTAGAGGAAGATATCCCAATTACATAGACAGAAGTGTTTAATTTGGTACCATTTTGAGTGTATATGTAGTGCTGGTGTTTGCTAAAAATGAAGATACTTGGACCTGTGTGAGCTGTGGCAAGAGCAATTTGAATAGAGGTAACAAACCTAAGCCTAAAAGCAATAATAATGATATGGTCATAATTGGGGGAGATGTAAACTTGCCTGAAGTTGAATGGAATGGAGCTGCAAATGAAGTCCATGAACAGTAACTGGCAAATAAGTTAATTTGGGAGGGAGGATTTACACAAGTAATACAAGAACTGACTCATCTCAATAACTTACTAGATGTATTCTTGGTTAAACCATGGAAAATTGTTGATAAAACTGAGGTAATTGAAGGAATAGGTGACAATAAGGCTGTAATAATGGATGTAGGACTGATACCAAAAAGGCTTAATAAGAGGGTCACACAAGGCAAGAAATTATACAGAAAAACTAAAGTTGATGAATTTGGGACTTACCTTAAATCTCAATTCAGTTGTTGGATAAGTGAAGGGAGTAATGTGGATACACTTTGGGCTAAATTTAAAGGAATCATTTGGGAAGGAGAGAAGAGATTTGTACCTGTTAAGAAGGGTAAAATGACCTCAGACCCTGTTTATTATACAAGGGAAATAAGATTAAAAAGCAAATGTAGAATAGTAAACAGGAAAATCAAAGAGGGTAGGGAGAGTAGAGAAACTAGAAAACAGCTAATGAGGGAACTGAATAGAGTGAAAAAGGAAGCAAAAGAGAATTATATGAATGGCATACTTCAAGAGGGTGATGACCACAAAGGGAAATGGAAAAAGCTGTATTCATATATCAGGAATCAAAAAGGAAAAGGAATCCAAATTCCTACAATGGTGGGAGAAGGGGGTAAACACTATTTAACAGATACTGAGAAAGCACACCTATTTAGTAGGGAATTCAGAGATTCAGTAGATGATTGTCAGGAGTTGGAAACCGATACAGAAGATAGAGAGGGAGAGACTCATAGGGAAACAAGAAGCTTCTCATTCACAAATGAAGATATTTTCAGAGAAATCCAACTGCTTCAGCAAGGAAAAGCAGCAGGAAGTGATCAAATTACTGGGGAGGTGTTAAAGACAATGGTTTGGTACATACGTGTCTTATTTAAAATTTCTCTTTGACTATGTCATAAATAATAGTGTAATACCAAAGGAATGGAAGGAATCTATAATGATTCCAATTTATAAAGGAAAGGTGATAAAAGGAAACCAGAGAACTACTGACCAATCAGCCTGACCAGTATAGTTTGTAAAATACTGGAGAGTTTAATATCAAAGTACATCAGAGGGATATGTTATGTGATGATAAAAATTGGTTCATGAGGACCCAGTATGGATTTAGAAAGAAATTTTCTTGTGAGGCACAACGGTGGGATTTCAGCAGGACATATCAGATCAGTTGGATTCAGGAGGCCAAATTAGATTGCATAGCCATAGATCTTTCCAAAGCCTTTGATACAGTGGAACATGGAATATTATTAAAGAAATTGGAGGGAATAGGATTGGACGTAAGGGTTCCACATAGGATAAAAACATTTCTAAATTCAAGGGTTCAGAAAGTCAAAGTAGGAAATAATGTATCGCAGGAAGAGAAAGTTTGGAAAGGAATTGCACAGGGTAGTGTAATCGGTCCGTTACTTTTCTTAATATACGTAAATGATTTAGGGAATAATATAACATCAAAAATCAGATTGTATGCAGATGACATAATTTTTTATAGGGAAATAAATAACATTGAGGATTGTTCAGAATTACAAAGGGACCTTGAGAGTATCCAACAATGGGTTGAAGAGAATAATATTGAGGCAAATCAACTGTTACAACATTTACAAACAGGAGTTTTAAAACTGAATTTGAATATACTTTGGATGAGGTAGTTATCCCAAAAGATGGCAAGTGCAAATACTTAGGTGTGAGATTTGAAAGTAATTTGCACTGGAAGGTTCATGTGAATGACATTGTTGGGAAAGCATACAGATCGTTACATGTCATAATGAGGCTACTTAAAGGATGCAACAAAGAATTATAAGAGAAAAGTTACTTAAGTATGGTTCATCCATTATTGGAATATGCAAACAGTGTTTGGGATCCTCACCAAGAATACCTAAAAAAGAAATAGATAGTGTGCAGAGGAAAGCAGCAAGATTTGTAACAGGGGATTTCAGGAGAAAGAGTAGTGTATCAGAAACGTTAAAGGAACTTGGGTGGGAAACTTTAAGTAAGAGAAGGGAGAAAACTAGACTTATAGGATTATATAGAGCCTATACAGGAGAAGAAGCATGGGGAGATACCCGTGCGAGGCTTCAGTTGGAAAATAATTATATCGGCAAGACTGACCACAAATATAAAATTAGAAGGAATTTTAGCAGAAGCGATTGGGGTAAATTTTCATTCATTAGGAAGGGTGTGAAGGAGTGGAACAGTTTACCAGGGGTAGTGTTTGATCCTTTTCCAAAATCTGTACAGTTATTCAAGAAGACAATAAACAGCAACAGAGAAAATGTTAGAGGGCATTCGACCAGTGCAGGTTAATGTAAATAAAAAATGTGTGCGAATAAATTAATTCCATCCCCTGGACTAAGCCAAATTAGGGGACTACCTGTAGGGGTGAAGTACAGTGGGAGACTTTGAGGGCCCTGGGACTGCTACGGTAGCCCTTCAGGAACTCTGAAAAGAGGTGGCAAAAGGGGCTCTGGTTAAGACGCAGCAGGTCGTTATGGGTTAAAAAAAGTAAATGCAATGTAAATTATAATCTTATACCAGTTGTATAGTATCATTTGAAGTAATTCCACATACTGTATATCAGTTGACTATATTTGTAAGTAGTACAGGAGATGTTATAAGTAGGATTTTGTAAACAATATAAATTTATTAAGGATGAGCTGTGTGTTTCATAGAAAAAATTGTTAGCGTAAATTGTATAATATTGTATTATAGGAAAATGTTCTTCTCTTGTTAATTTAATATTTAGTGTTTGACAATAATGTATTTTAGTGTACCATTTGCCACTGAGATTTGATTTGATTTTAGAAGTAGAGCAAGTTCTCCATAGGATGAGGAGTGGTAAGTCAGCAGGATCTGATGAAATTACAGCTGACGTGATTAAAGCTGCTGGTCTGCCAGGAATACAGTGGCTGTATAGAGTTCTCAGAACAATATGGAAGGATAACGAAATACCTGAAGATTGTACAAAAAGGGTGATGGTTTTTATTTTTAAGAAAGGGAGTAGAAGGAAAAGTGAAAATTACAGAGGCATTACCCTCTTATCACACGGCCTTAAAATTATCGAGAAGATCATTGAAGCCAGAGTAAGGGATATAGTAGAGCCTATCTTAGAAGAGGAACAACATGGCTTTAGGACTGGATGAAGCACAACAGATCTGATATTTGCTTTGAGGATGTTGGCAGAGAAACACTGGTAAAGAGGAAAAGACTTAATTATTGTGTTTATGGACCTTGAAAAGGCATATGATAATGTTCCTAGATCAACTATTTGGAAAAGTCTTAGAAAACTTGGTGTACCGGAGTACCTTATTAGGAAGATCCAAATGCTATATACTAATTGTAAAAGCTGTGTCAAAATTCGAGATGGTCACTCTGAATGGTTCAATACAACCAAAGGAGTACAACAGGGAAGTGCCTTATCACCTCTTCTATTCATAGCAGTTATGGATACCATTTTAAAGGAACTAAAAAGAAAAGGTAATAAAGATCTTCAGGCTCTGGTGTTTGCAGATGATGTGGCAATATGGTATGAAACAGAGGAGGGAGTGTAAAATAATCTGAATGCATGGTGTAAGAAGTTTGATGATTATGGAATGAAATTGAACCCATCAAAAACCGTAGCATTGAAAATCGGCAGGTATAATACAGAATGCAACATATAAATACAGGACCACCAAGTTGAAGTAGTACACCGATTCAGTTCTTTAGGAAGCGTAATGGCTAGTAATAACAGAGCTGAAATAGAAATAACAAACAGAGTAACCGAAGGCTCTAACTTTTACAGTATCGTTAGACACCTACTATGAGATGAGAAGGTCCCAAAAAGAACAAAAATGACCCTGTACAAGTCATATTTCATTCCCATCCCTACATATTCTCTGGAAACCTGCACACTAACATCAAAGGATTGTAGTAGGATTCAAGCCTGTGAAATGAAATTTCTTAGAACTGCCCTCCAAAAGACCCGAGTTCATCATGTGAAAAATGATGAGATCTAATCTAACCTAGGTCTAAATGAATCGATAGAGGAAAGACTTAGGTCATCTGAACTTAAATGATTTGGGCATGTTAAACGAATGAATAACACAAGGTTACCATGTGGTTATTTGGAAAAGATATAACAGGTAGAAGACCAGCTGGAAGGCCAAGAAGGAGATGGATGGACAGACTGAGGGAAGACATGGAGAGAAGAGGATGGAATTGGGAATCTGTCTTGGACAATGAAATGTTTTTGAATAGGCAACTTTGGAAGATGCTCGTTTTGAAACACCCTACCCGGCTCACTGGAAGGGCAAACCGATGATGATGATGATGATGGTAGATTTGCCATAGTTTGTTGCATAGCAACAAGCCGCCGGTAGTTTGCACTTCTGCACGCATTTTAGTTTGACCTTCAGGTTATGTTTCCTGCGTTCTGCGCTTTTTTATTACGAGTCAACTTCATACTTTGAAAAATTTCTCGTGTGTACTGGCATTGTTGAAAGTTCATGCATTATCATTAAGTGGATACTTTTGACTGTCGCTACCGGAAGGAATGCATTATAATTATGGTTCTTAGTGAGATCAACTGACTGAAGTGTTTATAAACAATTCCTGTGGAATTTTGGTGTAATTTAGTAAAAAATAGTGTTTACGCACATTTTACTGAAAATTGAAAGTCTGGGTGATTTTGGACAATGCCTAGAAATTATTAGAGGCAGAAAGAAGCTGCTTCGAGGTGTAATTATGAACCAAAATTATTAGAAAACGCAGTACGTGATATTAAAAGTGGCAAGTTGTCTTATAGGTAAGCATTTGATTTGTATGCTATGTCTTGTTCCACCCTACAAAATAAAGTGTGGAAAGTACATCCAAAAAATAGGAAGACAACCAATGGTAAATGAGGAATAAGGAAATGCTCAGGGAAGCTCGTCACCTTCCGGCCATGCTCAAACTCAACCTGCTACTTCCTGCCGCCGCCGCGAATAAAACGTTCTTTCTGGGAAGTCTATTTTTGGCTGTGACTTCCGCCGAGATGAAAGCAATGCAGAAACAAGTGATGGTGCTGGCAGCAGCAGTGAAAATGAATGCGATGACTCACACAATGAATGTTTGTAATGACGTTCAGGTGTTGCAAGAAGAGGCTTTTCTTGTTGCAGATTATATATACAAGTTGTGGAACAAAGAGTATACAGGCAGTATTTTGGCCTGGCCTGAAGTATTCGTTCAAGGGATGTAGATGTCAAATACTTGCGCCCATATAAAATCATCCCATATATAAACATCCCTGATGTGGATACAATAGCTATAGAACAAATTTCGAAAATACTTCCAGTCCAAGTTGAGAAGAGAGGAATGTTTATTTTCAAAGAAAACATATTTTAGATTTATAGGCTACATGTTCACTGTATCGACATTTTTTTGTTTGCACTGAGATTTGTATCGTTTATAAGAAAAATTATTAAGATTTTTCAGTAGGATCTCTGTGCAGTTTATAACTATTAATATTTCAATTTATACCGGAAAACTTTATATTTACCTTGTCTATATAAATAAAGTTGTAGGGGGTCCGCTGTCTGTAATTTCTTTTGTTTTGCCAATTTTTCAGATATTTATCCGTTTTAGATCAACTCAAGACCGAATTGGTGGTTTTTACTTTTCGTGTCTGTTTGTCTGTTCCACCATCATGTCGAAACGGCTGGATAGATCTCAACCAACCTTCATATTTGGAGTATACTCATCCCTGGGAAGGTTTCGATATGCATGTCATTTTAAAATCTTTGAATAGACAGGGGGTTTATAGGAAAACGAGAACGGTTTTCCTCCATTTTCTCTTATACTATTGATTTTCTCTAAACTCTGTGGACCGTAGTGAAATGTCTCTGCATTATAAACAACTTCAGTTATGTTCATAATTTACCTTACTCTTCACATGACGGAGAAATTTACTATTTTCTGCGGGTATCATGCTCTGCATTGAGTGACCGACAGACCGACAACGAACCTACAGGTTACCATGGCAACATGTCTGACTGCTTGCCAGCAGGGAAGTAGCTTATTGCCATTTTCCTCATCATGCTTTTAAATTCTTGGCTGTTCCTTGGGTAGAAGGCAAGAGAGGCGTCAATCGGCCTTCTTCTTCTTAAGCTGCCGTCTCCAAACGGAGGTAGACGATCCACACGGCCAGCTCCGATCTGGACGTTGCAGCCATGCCATGTGGATTTATTGGAATATCTCTCAGGATCTTTAATGCAGTGGTTTCCCGTTGCCTTCTGCATCCTAATGCCGTTGACCAAACTGGTTCCTCTGCCTTTGGGAACAATTTCTTGTCCCCAGGACAATAGAGTGCCCTTACCCATACCTGCTCATCCACTCTCAAAGAGACTGTTGGCACTTGGTATAGGGGATCTCCTTATACCGGGAGATAATCGGTCCCTTCATTCGTTAGCTGCCTATCTGCGGGATATTGGTGGAATTTCGTTTGAGGTTATAACCGTCCTTGAATAGATTAAGTAATAACACTATTAGTCATCTTCTTATCTGTTTACCTAAGAATGCGCCTAAATTTCTCCTCTGTTACCGCTTTCTTATATCCCTAACTCACACCAGCATAATTTATTGAGGGGCATTTGATTTTCCAATACATTCACTTGGCATTTACGTATTTGTCGTTATCCGGCTGTCCTATGTTATAATCCATTTTCTATTAATTTCAACTTTCTTAACTATATTATTTTCTTCCTTAATTACTCCATATGTACATGAGTGCTAGAATCTACTGGATATATTTCCACCAAACTTCATATTTAGAATCAACCTGTCCTTGGGTAGGATTTAGGGCAAATGTTGTTTCTAAATCCCTGAACTGACTGGGGGTTTATACGAAACCAAAACCATGATTTTGCACTCTCACAAAATATACACAACCAAACTTAATTGGAAATCTACCTGCCTTAATGGAAATTAATTTCTAAACCTTTTTTCTCATGTACATCATTTCAATACGAGGATTACCTCTACAGACCCAAGGTATAAAGTAATGCTATTTTTGAAATAAAAATCAGATATATTGCTAATTGGGCATCACATATCACAGATACAATAAAAACTATGAATTTTTGAAAAACATTTTTGAAAAACTGCATGTGTCGTATGTGACACATTGGTACTCTAACTTACTAAAAGGCACTTCATAGTCTTGAATGAATTACTGGGTTCTTGGCACAAATTTGCAAAATCTACCACACAAAACACTGTTGTATGTTCACTACTGCAAGCTAACAATCTTTGTCTATGTTCTGAGAACAGTTTAGGATACTGGACCTGAAACTGTGATGATGAAAGTGTCCCCTGTCATTGGCAACTGCTGCTGTTGCTCACTTCCTCCGGTGGTACCCTTTGAAACAGTTTCGCCCAGAAACAAGACACAGATGTACTCCACATACTGTGCAGAAAACTCGAGCTCGCACACTTTTGCAGCCTGGCATTCTGCATCTGTGTGTTTTGCCATCATCCACCATTTCTGGCATGTGAAGTGCACCAGACGTCCTCTTAGCAGTGCTTGGATGTGGTGATGAAGACTTTCTTTTTTTCACCTGGCAGGCTGTGTCTTCTGGTGTTTCATTTTCTTCTGATTCTTCTTCTCCCCTGTTTGGTTCTGAATTCATGAGCCATTCGGCTACTTCGATTTTGAAGTCCAGGTAGTCCATGGTGTCTTTCTTTACTTTCTTCAGTACCTTGCAATCCCCTCGGTACTCTATCCATCCTGCTGCACAAGCAAAATCAAAGAAGTGTAGAATGAGCCGTACAGTCCATTTTCTGGTTTTTGCATTTTGCCTATAGTATGACAGCACTCTGTCGAGGAAATCCACTCCTCCCATAAATTTGTTGTAATTCTCAACAATGAGAGGCCGCTTCACTTTCTTGTAGATTTTGTCTTTTTTGCACCAACGGCGGCATTCCCCAACTGGATTTGTGCCTTCTATGGACGAGGCAAGAGTAACTGGCTTATTATCAAACCATTTTACTATGCACACTTGCCCATCGCCACGAACAACTTGGTCAACCGAGCCCCTGCCTTCCCTCTTCATTTCTGCATCACTTCTCAGTCTTACTTCACGAGGAATACGAGAAAGTTGTATTGTTCCCGTTCCTTGGCATGAAGCATCAGAATGTAGGTAATCCAACAAGGTTTCAGACGTAAAATATCTGTCCATGTATACTACCGTCCCTGGTGGTAAAGTTTGTGACAGCCTCATCACAACTTTCCCCCCAATGTCCAGGTCATCATACCCATTTACAATTGTGTCTCCTTTCCCCTCGTACATGAAGAAATCTAGTGGTAGACCATCAGGAGCACAACATACAAAATTTTTCAATCCACACGGTTCAGGCTTTCCCCTGATGTACTGTCGCATTGCAGCATGACCCCAGAATGGCACCATCTGTTCATCAATACACACCTGCATCGACCTCGCATTTTTCAAGCACCCATCACGAACTGACTCTAATAAAGGCCTCACCTTCCAGAACTTATCATTGCGGCGTTCAGTTGGTACATCATCATCAACTACAACTTTCAAATTCTGTCTGATGGCAAAGAAACGATTTCGGGACATCTTTGAAGCTATGTGTTCTACTTTAGTGGAACCCGCCCAGTACATCTTCAGCCTTGGGTATCCCAAGTATGACATAGTCATTGAAATGCCAAAAAACCTTTTGATTTCTTCGGCAGTTGTATTGAGAGATTTTCCCAAACGCGATAGAGACATCACATTTGTACATCGAGATACAACGCTGTAAATACTCTCCGACACATATTTCGAAAAATATTGAAAGGGTTGCAACTCCTCAAAATCACGTGGGACCTCATGTAAAGCTGGAGCAGGTGGAAGAGGTTCAAATATATCGGTATGTCTCCATGGTGGAATACGATGATTCACTGGAATTTCTAATTCTTCAGTAGGATCCTCGGGACTGTCGGAAAGAACATCTTCGTAAATGACTTCATCGGGTGTTAAAATGTCATCACTTTCCGAGTCCACACCCTCGAGATCAGAGCAGTTGCCATCAATTTCAAGTTCTGATATAATTTCCTCCGCGGACACTGTAATGCAAGAGACCGTTAAAAATTAAATGCCAGAATGTATTTGAATTATGCCAAAGTCACACTGCTTACAAAAATGTCTCAGTCTCGCAAGAAGACAAACTTTTTTAACTACCTATACCTATTAATTCAAATCTGTTGTCACTATTTATTACTATTTTGCTCTAATTGTCGAGAAATTAGTGTATCGGAACAACACTGGTACTCTAATTTCTTTAACGGTCGTAAGAAAATTCTAAACCAAATCAGTATTAGAATTAAGGTTTAGTTCCAGTGTGTCGTATGCGACACACGCTTTCAAAACACTTCGTACAGTCAAGATAATTCACAAAATTGTAAATTATACTATATCAACAGACTCTTTAATGTGTTGCAATTATAACTCAATTGAAACAAATCAGATACATGCAAATAAAAACAGTCAAAATCACTTACATGCAGAACGCGCCATTTTCAGTTCAATTTCTGAGCACACGATCTCAAACAATGACTTCCCAGTCACGCAGTTCCCGCTATTTGGGCTCAAAACTACTTTCGGTCATTAACTGCACTCTACAGTTTGCCACGAGAACTAAATTGGATGTGTCGCACGTGCCACACCGGTTCCCTAGCCTTCAGAACATTGCTAATTTTATGTGTCGTATAGGACACACAGGGTCTGTAAGGGGGATATCATTAACGGACCGTTTTTCGGTACAAGTCCCATCGGACTTAACTCGAGCGGGTGCGTGTAAAGTGTATTTCTTACAACTTGAAAACTACTGAAAATTTTCGAACCAAACTTTATATTTAGCATCCACCTGTCTAAAGGTAGGTTTTAAAGGTCAATAACATTTCATGTTCCCGGAATGGACTGGCGGTTTATAGGGAACTGAAATGATGATTTTTTTACTCTTCCACAATATGTACATTACAAGACCAACCTGACAGGAAATCGATCAAACATGATGGAATTCAATCTCTAAAACTTCATTTTCATGTGCATTTTTTCGTCAGGAGGATTAATAAGGGAGATATCATGAATGGTCAGTTTTGCAGGTTAAGTTCAGCAGACATAGCCCAAAAGGTGTTGTTACGTGGAGCAGATTCCTTATCTATCTATATAAATAAAATTGTAATGACTGTGTGCCTGTACATTGACTATTTTGGCAAAATTTTCGCACAGCTACCTATTTAAGGGGTAATAATGACCACCTGCATATTTTTTGGTTTAGTTTCCTGAAAGGCCTAATTTCTACCCTCCTCGCCTACAATCCATATTGCGGCATAATCTGCCAGATGAAGAAAATTGAAATTTGGCAAAATTATAAGTTTTAGCCTGTAACGGGCGGAAAACTTCAAAGATCTTTAAATTATTCACTTTTTATCCCCGAAGAATATCAAAATATGGAGGCAATTTTCATGATGGTGCAGACCTTCGGGAAGTCCTATCACATAACGGATTGCACAATCTCCGTTCAATTTGGAATGATCTACAACCTAGGTCTTATGACTTTTTGTCATATCTGTATCCCTTTTACGTTTGATTTTTCTCTATTAAACGATGTTAAGTAAATTTGGACTTTTCACGTGCATAATTCATACTTTCAATCACTTATAGGAAATATAGAATCATCAAACTCTTCACGAAAATTGGCCCACCCAGTAGCCATACGTGATCCCGATGTTATGTATGTAGCTGTCACATAATTATCCGAAAAGTAGTGGAGCGTGAGATAATCTTACAAAAACTTAACCCTGTTCAACATTTCTGACTTAATCTGACCCAAAAATAGATGAGATATTATAGGACCAGCCATTTAGGCCACTAAATCCAGCGTCTTATGGTACAATCCTTTGTCAGTATGACGTACGTTTAGCAGCAGTTAATGTGTAAATGAAGATCAGCAATATTGTAAACACGCATATACTTTTGTTTGTTGATCTATATACATTCACTGATGTTGATTTGTAGCGATTGAGAAAGGTTGTGTCTGCTATTGTAATCAGTGCTCCCCACACCGACTTTGACTGGCAGTAGGAACGGGGTCCTTCTCCAACTCCTGTGTAACTGGCATTAGTAAGGAAGGCCTACCATTGTAATGAATAGTTCACTTCTCGATTTGACTTGCAGAAGGCAAGGGAGCATGCAGTTTTGTTTAAAACTGCCCTACCCGATTGTGTTTGGCAGTAGGCAAGGGTGCCCACCATTATAAACAAATGTACTCATCTAAAATGTGATTGGCATTAGGCATAGAGGCCTGCTATTTTGATGGAAACTCACCAACTTGGTGTGACTGGCAGTAAGCTGGCTGGCAGTAGGAAAAGGGGCCTGACATTATGATAACTGCACAACTCAATTTCGACTGATAGTAGGGTAGTTGCCTGCCATTATAATAAAAACTCCTCAGCTCTTATCTGTCTCTGGAAGTAGGAAATGGGGGCTGCCATAGTAACGAAAACCGGGCGAGTTGGCCGTGCGCGTAGAGGCGCGCGGCTGTGAGCTTGCATCCAGGAGATAGTAGGTTCGAATCCCACTATCGGCAGCCCTGAAGATGGTTTTCCGTGGTTTCCCATTTTCACACCAGGCAAATGCTGGGGCTGTACCTTAATTAAGGCCACGGCCGCTTCCTTCCAACTCCTAGGCCTTTCCTATCCCATCGTCGCCATAAGACCTATCTGTGTCGGTGCAACGTAAAGCCTCTAGCAAGCATAGTAACGAAAAATCCCCAAATCGATTGTGACCGCGCAGTAAGCAATGGGGCCTGCAATTATAATGTAAACTTCCCAACTCGATTGTGAATGGCAGTAGGCAATTGAGCCTGCCATTATATCACAAATCCGTAACAAACACTTTACATTGGAAACAATGTATGGGGACCTCCCCATGCTGTTTCTCGGATAACACTAAGAGAGATGTAATTTTAAAACAATGTTATTTACTGCATGTACAGTATTTACTTCAATATTTTGAATACAATATAGAATACCGTAGCGAAGCACGGGTACATTTGCTAGTCAGAAAATAAAGATCGATCAGTAACACATTACATTTATCATTACTATGATTTTAACCAGCTAGTCATACTTTGGACACCCTCAGAACACTTTAAATATCACAACACTAAAGCAAAAAAATGATGAATTGAAATAAATGACTATTTATGTCCGAAATCACCTAATACGCTTTGAAACTTCGGAGAGCATGTGCGTCCGAAATCACCTTGAAGTACGGAGTGAATTCGGACACTCTTTGTTTTCTCAGGAAAACGTGTGTTGGCATATATTTTTCGTTTGTAGGGTATTGCATTAATTGGATATATTCCTCATTATTAGGATGATAATACAATTTAAGATTCCCTTAGTGAGTTAAGACGAAAATAACCTCAAAACCGTCCAAAATCACCCCGTCTGACGGTACATAACATAAAGGTCCAATAATACTGCCTTGCGGGACTCCCCCTTAATCATTACAGCATCAGATATTACTTCACCTGCTCTAATTCTTTGAGTTCTTTTTTCTAAAAATTTAACCACCCATTGACTTAATTTGTCTTCCAATAGCTCCTCTTTTCATGAGCAGTCTCTGTGATTTACCCTTGGATAGGTCAATAACAGTATAGTCCATTTGACCTCCTAAATCTAAAATATCTGCTATATCTTGTTGGAATCCTACAAGTTGAGCCTCACTGTGGTAATGTTAAGAACTATACAATTTAATACAATTTTACTCAGAACGTGTACACTACTTAACTTAGAATTATGTATGTAGGGTAGAATTCCATAACGAAGCACAGGAACATCAGCTACTACTGTATAGATTCCCCTTCTTCATTAATGATCCCTGGAATGTCCTGCCTGAAACCTGTTTCTGTCTTGAAGTACCTAAACATACCTTTCAATTTCCTAGTAAGTTTCTTCAACCTCTCCTTACCGCCACAAGCATTCCTTACTCTTCATTTCTCTCTAACCTGCACCTCCTCCTTAGCCTTTTTATTTTTCTGTTATAATATAGTGGGTTTTTAACGTTTCTTACCACCTTTAAAGGTATGTACATTTTTTCACACTTCTCAACACTTGCTTTAATCTCATAGATGTTTACATTTTTATTGACAATTTTCCACCGATTATAATTACTACTTAGAAACTCCTCCATGCCTCTCTTACCAACTATGTGGTATTGCCTGATAATCCTACTTTTGCAACCTTCCCTTCTATTGCATTTATTTTTAACTAGCTGATGTACCCGTGCTTCACTACAGGATTCTCAGAAAGATTGACTTTGTGATTTTCCTAACTGATGTCAACATAGGTCATTACAAAAACGTCAGTAGGAATGTAGCGATTAAAAGCAATGTTATCATATAAAATACTCGATCAAATGAAAAACTGCACATTTTCTCACTTTTAACGAACAGTATTACGGTGCCGATCTAACAGTCCAAAGTTCCAAAGCTGGAATGACCAGGTCGCAGACAGCCGTGAACACTTCTCTGCCATTATTCTGTTACATATGTACACTTCTCATTCCAATCAGTGCCTCAGAGTAGGGATTGAATAGCTCAAATGCTATGATGAACCAGTGTGTTACGTACCGGTAGTATCGGAAAATTTATGGAACAGAGGAATGGCATGCTAAAGAAGAAAGTTACCTACCTCCCCAGCTACTTCCCGCCAATATCTAGGCAGACCGTTACACTCGTATAACTGGGCGAGTTGGCCGTGGGGTTAGGGGCGCGCAGCTGTGAGCTTGCATCCGGGAGATAGTGGATTCGAACCCCACTGTCAGTAGCCTTGAAGATGTTATTCCGTGGATTCTCATTTCACACCAGGCAAATACAGGGGCTATACCTTAATTAAGGCCAAGGCCACTTCCTTCACACTCATAGGCCTTCCCTATCCCATCATTGCTTTAAGACCTAACTGTGTCGGTGCGACGTAAGGCAAATTTTAAAAAATACTCGGTACACAGCAGTAATCCTATCTATCAGAGCTGAGTGGCAACAGAAGACAAAGCACATCACAACAAGCAATGGTCAATGTAGTGTTATTGTTGATCAATTTTATGAGCTTTCTATATTGTAGGCCTTCACATTTAGTTTTCTTCCTACTCTGTGATCTTAGGGCGTAAATATTTATAGCGTAGACTTAAGTTTCTTATTCTCCGACTTTACATACCAATTTTCATTAAATCCTGTCTACCCATTTTCTCGTGATTCGGCGCTGCTAAGGACTTGGTAACAAAAATCCAAATTCTTGAATATCTCTGATCATAGCCTGTATGGTAACAATGTATAAGACATAAATGATCGGAAATATAATACTATATAACTTTATTGTGTAGTATTTATGAATATGACCACTAATAACATAATTATTTGGAAATTAAATTTTAGGCCTACCCCTAAATTACCATTTCATTCAGCGTGAATAGAATTATTTATGGCCTAAATTATAGCGACTTATTCCCCGACTTTGCTTACCGATTTTCATTAAGATAGGGCCACTAATAACATAAATATTTGAGAATTCCATTGTAGGCCTTCCCCTAAACTACAGTTTTTCTCAGCATGAATACAGTTATTTATGGTTTAGATTGTAGCGACTTATTCCTCGACTTACCCTACTGATTTTTGTTAATATACGACCATGAATAACAAATATTTGAGAATTAAATTTTAGGCCTTTCCCTAAACTACCATTTCAGTCGGTGTGAATAAAATTATTTATGGCCTAGATTTTAGCGACTTATTACCCGACTTTGTATACCGATTTTCATTCAATTCTCTTCAGCAGTTTTCTCGTGATGCGTGTACATACACACAGACAGACAGACAGACAGAAATTACGGAAAAGTAAAAAGTGCATTTCCTTGTTATTGTGGGCACGACTGATACAGAAATACCATCCTTTTTAAATTCTGAACAATGTACAGCATCACTTCTAGAATATTTTTGCCTCTAGCAAGTTCCACAAAGCAAGTGACCTTGTGGTTAGGGGCGCGCAGCTTTGAGCTTGTGTTTGGGAGATAGTGGGTTCGAACTGCACTGTCGACAGTCCTGAACATGGTTTTCTGTGGTTTCCACATTTTCACACCAGGAAAATGCTGAGGCTGTACCTTAATTAAGGCCACAACCACTTTCTTCCCACTCCTAGGCCTTTCCTATCCCATTGTCACCATAAGACCTATATGCGTCAGTGCGACATAAAGCACATTGCAGAAAAAGAAAAAGAAGAAGAAGCAAGAAGCAAGTTCCATCACTTTCTGATTCAGCTGTCCTTCCCAGATTACCTTATTTGCTCAAGTATAAATCCCCTTTTTTCCTAATTTTCAACTTCAAAAATAAGGGAGGGTATAATATGTGAAAATTTCACATAATGTAGGTTGATGTTTACACAAAGACGCACACAAAATATTGTCAGTTGGTACACTTATTTATTTCACCTTAACATTAATATACACATAACATAATCAACTGCCGTCACAAACAAAATACATCAACAGACCACCATTTTAACAATTGCCTATCACTAAGTATCTTACATGGGGACTGCAACCACTGCATGTCAACTACCAATTTTACTAAACCAATTCACATACTTCAAACACTCATTAGCATGACGCACATCTGATCAGAACAACTCCTGTTAAACCATGACTTACTAAACAATAACTCATCTCTATCATCAAGGCCATCTCTTTATATATTTGCCTGGCCAGGCTTCTAGAAAGGTACATTTTCTCGTAAATTCTAGATGCTTAAGGCCCAGATATAATGTACAGAATATTCTACAGAGTTCTTGTCTACACAGTACTATTCTGGATGGTACAGTGTGTTTCACAATTCTGTAGTGAATTACAAATCATATATACAGGTAATAATAAATTATATACAGGTTCTTACATTAACTAACCTCATATAAATATCTATATACAACAAATGTTTCATGACATAACCTCACAAATAATGCGATCATAAATTAATAATAATAATAATAATAATAATAATAATAATTCAAGCTCGATACTTGCATTATTTACCCCTGGGTGAGAGAACATTGTTTTCAAGTTATATCAGTTTATCACACTGGCATCAAGGTTAGATTGGCATGGTTTAAAAGCTGTTAAAGGAACATCTAGAATGTTTTAATCAACTCTCAAAATAGTTATTCAAATCGATATTTATGCAAAAATTGATATTAGCACATTTTTAAAAGCTTTGTGTCACCCCCTTCTGTATTACCACAGTTGACTGGTCACATGACTAAGCACAATATGAAGTTCAAGGGTGCACAGCATTACAGTGTCCGAAGTCTTCTGACAAAGCAGTGAAATTTGATCACTTTATTGTTGTAATCTTATGCAAACTACGTGTACAGTGATGTCCTTCTCCACAAACTTTGTCCATTGTGATCCATAAAGTGTTCCTACCAACCTATACTTGCTTTAAAATCCTACTTTGCCAGTATTAGTTATCTGCTCTACCTGTACATTATCCTTACATCCTACTGTCTTTGCATACCATTGACTGAATATTTCTGCTTTCTGTTAGTCCTCATGGATACACTCCTCTTAATCATTAATGAACCCCAGACCCGTTTCTGCCTTTAAGTACCTATACCAAATACAGTACAGTACAGTAGAGACAATGTGCGACACTCAGCGAGATATCGTGGGACAGCTATTAGAGCTCTCTCTAGCGGATTGACCTGAGAACTACTGATTCTGTCATAAGAGCACGTGTATTTGTGTGTGAAGTTTTTGGTGTTATTTATGCGTTTTCAGTGAGTTGACATAATTAAATAGTAGCGTGTGTCATTCCTTGATATCCCTTCTCAACATGAGGAGAAAGGTATGTGCTGTGTTTGGTTGCAGTAACTATGAAGTAGAGAAGAATGCGCGATCTTTCTTCAGTTTCCCTCGTGACAATAAAATGTAAGTAATATTGTGTTTGCATATATATTCTTCCAGTGACAAAGAGATTTTTATAGTACTTCATAATCTTCTGACTAGCCAAGCCGCAGGTGCAACCATATCGGATGGGTATCTGTTGAGAGACCAGACTAACGAATGGTTCATCGAAAGGGGGGTAGCAGCCTTTCGGTAGTTGCAAGGACGGCAGTCTAGATGATTGACTGATACGGCCTTGTAATAATACTCAACATGGCTTAGCTGTGTTGATACTGCTACACGGCTGATTGCAACGGGAAACTACAGCCGTAACTAACTCCCAAGGACATGCAGCTCTCTCTGTATGAATGATGTACTGATGATGGCTTCCTCCCGGGTAAAATATTCCGGAGGTAAACTAGTCCCCCATTCGGATCTCCGGGTGGGGACTACACGAGAGGGGGCGATCATCAGGAAGATGGATACTGACATTCTGCGAGTCGGAGCGTGGAATGTTAGAAGCTTGAATCGTTGTGGTAGGTTAGAGAATCTGAAAAGGGAGATGGATAGGCTAAAGTTAGATGTAGTTGGCATAAGTGAAGTACGTTGGCAGGAAGAACAAGATTTTTGGTCAGGCGACTACCGAATTATCAACACAAAATCAAACAGAGGAAATGCAGGAGTTGGTTTAATAATGAATAAGAAAATAGGGCAGCGGGTAAGCTACTACGACCAGCATAGTGAAAGAATTATTGTCGTCAAGATAGACACCAAACCAATGCCCACCACAATAGTGCAGGTCTATATGCCTACTAGTTCAGCGGATGTTGAAGAAATCGAAAGAATATATGAGGAGATAGAAGATTTAATACAATATGTAAAAGGTGACGAGAATCTAATTGTGATGGGAGACTGGAATGCAGTGGTAGGCCAAGGAAGAGAAGGTAGTACAGTAGGAGAATTTGGATTGGGACAAAGGAACGAAAGAGGAAGTTGGCTGGTTGAATTCTGCACTGATCATAACTTAGTCCTTGCCAATACTTGGTTCAAACACCACAAACGACGGCTGTATACGTGGACGAGACCTGGAGACACTGGAAGGTATCAAATAGACTTCATTATGATTAGGCAGAGATTCAGAAACCAGGTGTTGGATTGCAAAACTTTCCCAGGAGCAGACGTGGACTCTGACCACAACTTGTTGGTCATGAAATGCCATCTGCAGTTGAAGAAATTGAAGAAAGGAAAGAATGCAAAAAGATGGGATCTAGACAAGTTGAAAGAAAAGAGTGTGAGGGATTGTTTCAAGGAACATGTTGCACAAGGACTAAATGAAAAGGCTGAAGGAAAAACTATAGAGGAAGAGTGGAGAGTCATGAAAAATGAAGTCAGTAGGGCTGCTGAAGAAATGTTAGGAAGGAAGAAAAGATCAACTAAGAATCAGTGGTTAACTCAGGAGATACTAGGCCTGATTGATGAACGACGAAAATACAAGAATGCTGGAAATGAAGAGGGCAGAAAAGAATACAGGCGATTAAAGAATCAAGTGAATAGAAAGTGCAAGATAGCTAAGGAAGAATGGCTGAAGGAGAAGTGCAAGGATGTCGAAGGCTGTATGGTCCTGGGAAAGGTAGATGCTGCATACAGGAAAATCAACGAAACCTTTGGAGAAAGGAAATCTAGGTGTATGAATATTAAGAGCTCAGATGGAAAACCACTTCTAGGGAAAGAAGACAAAGCAGAAAGATGGCAGGAGCATATCCAACAGTTGTATCAAGGTAAAGATGTAGATAATTTGGTTCTGGAACATGAAGAGGCTGTTGATACTGATGAAATGGGAGACCCAATTTTGAGGTCAGAGTTTGATAGAGCTGTGAGTGACCTAAATAGGAACAAGGCACCTGGAATTGATGACATTCCCTCTGAATTACTGACTGTCTTAGGAGAAACCAGCATGGCAAGGTTATTTCATTTAGTGTGCAAGATGTATGAGACAGGAGAAGTCCCATCCGATTTTCAGAAGAATGTTGTTATACCTATTCCCAAGAAAGCCGGTGCTGACAGGTGTGAAAACTACCGCACCATTAGTTTAGTATCTCATGCCTGCAAAATTTTAACACGTATTATTTACAGAAGAATGGAAAAACAAGTTGAAGCTGAGTTGGGGGAAGATCAATTTGGCTTCAGAAGAAATGTAGGAACACGTGAAGCAATCCTGACTTTACGTCTGATCTTAGAGGATCGAATCAAGAAGGACAAGCCCACGTACATGGCATTCGTAGATCTAGAAAAGGCATTCGATAATGTTGATTGGACCAAGCTATTTATGATTCTGAAGATGATGGGGATCAGATACCGAGAACGAAGAATTATCTACAATCTGTATAAAAATCAGTCTGCAGTGATAAGAATCGAGGGCTTTGAAAAAGAAGCAGCAATCCAGAAAGGAGTGAGGCAAGGCTGCAGTTTGTCCCCTCTCCTTTTCAATGTTTACATAGAACAGGCAGTAAGGGAAATCAAAGAGAAATTTGGAAAGGGAATCACAGTCCAAGGAGAAGAAATCAAAACCTTGAGATTTGCCGATGATATTGTTATTTTATCTGAGACTGCAGAAGATCTCGAGAAGTTGCTGAATGGTATGGATGAAGTCTTGGGTAAGGTGTACAAGATGAAAATAAATAAGTCCAAAACAAAAGTAATGGAGTGCAGTCGAACGAAGGCAGGTGATGCGGGAAATATTAGATTAGGAAATGAAGTCTTAAAGGAAGTAGATGAATATTGTTACTTGGGTAGTAAAATAACTAACGATGGCAGAAGTAAGGAGGACATAAAATGCAGACTAGCACTAGCAAGGAAGAGCTTTCTTAAGAAAAGAAATTTGCTCATTTCAAACATTGATATCGGAATTAGAAAGATGTTTTTGAAGACGTTCGTGTGGAGCGTGGCATTGTATGGAAGTGAAACATGGACAATAACTGGCTCAGAAAGAAAGAGAATAGAAGCTTTTGAAATGTGGTGTTACAGAAGAATGCTGAAGGCGAGATGGATAGATCGAATCACGAATGAAGAGATACTGAATCGAATTGGTGAGAGGAGATCAATTTGGCTAAATTTGACGAGAAGAAGAGTTAGAATGATAGGACACATCTTAAGACACTCAGGACTTGTTCAGTTGGTTTTTGAAGGAAGTGTAGGTGGTAAGAACGGTAGGGGTAGGCCAAGGTATGAATATGACAAGCAGATTAGAGCAGATGTAGGATGCAATAGTTACGTAGAAATGAAAAGTTAGCACAGGATAGAGTGGCATGGAGAGCTGCATCAAACGAGTCTATGGAGTGATGACTCGAACAACAACAATCTTCTGACCTGCTCGACCCATATTTTAACTGGCTTAAAATATAATATGCATATTTTATTGTATAGTGCAGCATTTAACCTTCAATACCGATGTGGTGTTGTAGGTGTGATCTTTAGGTTTGATTTAATTCGGGAAAATATATATGCATATGAGTGTGGCCGGTTGTGTTCCAAGTTACCCCATTTGGAATGCCGTAATGCGTTGTCAAGCACTGAAGAAAATATGGGTGATTTAAGAAATGTACATATTTCGTTGAAACAATGATGATGCAAATTTGCTTTATCCTAATGTAATGGCTTTATGGCAAGTATTGCTTATAGGGAAAGTCTGAATGTTTTTGAGGATAAATTAATAGATTTTCTTTCTGTTAGTAGGCTTCAAGTTAAAAGGAAAATTGTCCAGCTCTTAAATGTAAATTCATTGAATCATGTGTAAGGAATGTGCCAATTTTTTTTGTTGACAGGTGTTTTAATATGATACAATGCTTTTAAATGAGAAAAAAGAAAAATCTAGCTGTGAATGTTCAGGCAGGAATTCTAAAGCTAAAAAAGTAATGCATAAATGAAAGATCAAACCTTTCACAGCAGTCTATTTCACATCTTGATTATATGTCTAATTTCAGTCTTTAAATAATAACCTGTTAAATAATTCTTCATTCATTTATCCAGAATTGCTTTAGCAACTTTGAAGTTAATATCTTAATAATACTTTCTTTCTAGATGTAATTTATTTATCCATTTCCGTATATACATTTCCATTGATATTTGAATTTAGCATGAATTTTCAGGTCAAGCCACTAGGAGTGCCTCTTGCGACTTGTCTCCCATTTTAACAAGGCTAAATCCGGAAGTGTCGCATATTGTCTCTACTGTATTTGCCTATACATACCCTTTCATTTTTTACTAAAATTCATATGACTTCCAATTATGCTTGCCATCATGTTATCCTTAGCTGACTTCTTTGCTGGATTCAATTTCCTAGTAAGTTGCTTCAATTTCTTCTTACTTCCACAACCATGTCTAACTCTCTAGATGCAATAGGTAAATCTATAGTACTCCCTCCTGAATTAGCTATATATATTCAATTCCCTGTTTCTTTCCTCAACCACCCACTATTCAGTATGTACAGTTCTTCTTCTGCACACATTTTAATAGTTTCTCTTCATTGTATTTGCATTCTTTATCATGCTTCTCCTTCCTTCTATTAATGTTTCTCTATCATATACTGGAATTTTTTTTACCACCCTTGCATTAAAATTTCCCATTATAATTATTCCTGTTTCTTCATTCTTTCATTTAATCTGGTTTTCTATTCCATCAAGGTCATTAATTTTTTTCCCACCCGCAAAAGGAGACCCTATTCAATGGTTGTAGCAGAAAACTATGAAATATTCTTTCTTCCTCTCACTTCTATTCATTATCTTCAAACAAATCATTTCATCCAGGCCTGAACCCACATGCTCTCTTTGGTTACATGCAGTAGAAGTCCTCTATAACGAGTACGGCATATAGCAAGAACCCCGTTATAATGACAGTTTTTGTCTGTCTCTTCGAAATTCTTATATAAAACTGTTCATTATCCTTCAGTTACAGTGAGAGCCCTATCACTAACGCATCCGTTATTACAAGCAATAAAGTGTGCACGATTTTTTCTGTTACCAACATTTATGCACCCAGCGATTATATTGCATCTTCGGTATCATTTCCTCGCTATGTCCTCTAGCGAGCTCTCTCGTTGACATTCGAAGGCGATGTTGGAGTTGATTAGTAATACCCGTCGATTGCTGTTCCGTAAAGAAAATTGGAAATGAAAGAGAAAATGTTTTTGAAATAAATGCACAAATAAAGTGTCCGATAGCAGTTGTTAACTCTCAAAAATAAAAGCTAAAGTAAACGATTGCTTAATTTTAATGCTAAATACTGCAATTAACTAGGAATGGGATACACCTCAAGATACGGCAGAGTGCATCATTGATTTCAGAGGTTAGTTTTATATTTCTCATGTCTGGCTAAATTTTGGAAAGGCTGTTATCATGTAAATTTATAGTGAAAAGGTTATCATTTCTCTACTGACACTTGAAATATGTTTTCATGATACATATGGTACGGTTAAGTTGGGTTAAGTGACACTGTTTGAATAAGAAAACTGAAACGTTTGCCACAAAGTGCGATTGTTATCTTCGCTACAGCATCGTTTTCTCACTATGTGCACTTGCGAGCTCTCTTGTCGACATTCAAAGGCAATGTCGGAGTCGATTAATAATACTCATCAACTGCTCTTCCGTAACTAAAATCAGAAATGAAAGAGGACAACATGTTTTCTTAATAAATACATAAATAACGTGGTTGATAGCAGTTGTTAACTCCTTAGAAATAAAGGCTAAGTAAACTATCACTAAATTTTAATACTCTACACTGAAATTAAGTAAGAATGCGATACACCTCAAGATATGGCATGCACATCACTGATTTTTGAGGTTAGATTATACTTTCTTGCTTCTAGTGAAATTTTGGTAAGGCTATTCCCATCTAAATTGATAGCGAGAAGGTACAGTAATCACTTTTCTACTGGGGTTTGATATGTTTTCATGGTACATATGGTGTTAGGTTAGGTGATACTGTATGAATAAGTAAAATGAAGCGTTTACTGCACCACTGTCTCAATCTCTATATTCTGCCTGCTCTGTGTCACGAGAATTACATTCACGGTGACATTGGAGATGGCAGCACTTACCGCACCCAGAGTACAAGTTGGTTAAATGAGAGTTCGTCCGTAACACCAAGATAAAATGAAAAATAATCCTTTACATGTTACTAATTGAGAAGATAATGCATATACAGAAACTTAACATTTCACATTTGAGCTGGGCGTAAGATATAGAAACATGGCAAGCTGAACAAGGTGAGTCCCATAATATTACTTGTAGGCTAGGAAAGCAACAGATAGGGAATCTGCCACCTGGGCGACTGCCCTAAATGCAGATCAGTATTGATTGATTGATTGATTGATTGATTGATTGATTGATTGATTGATTTTTAACTTACCAATTCCCCCCCCCTGCCCGTTTTTTATTTCTAAGTAATTTTCCTTTTTTCTATAGACTTAATATATCCATATCGAACCGAGGAACTTAGGTCCTACAATATATCTTAGGAGCTCGTATATGTCACTATTCACCTTTGAACGTGCCGATAAAACAAAAGCATGTTATTCCTTGCCTAGCAACAACTGTTCACAAGCTGTATCCTTCAAGATCCTTTTTATCACAATATAACAAGGCAACCCTCAAGATTTAATATGTTGAATCAAGGTCCGTAACTCATTCTTATCCATTAATTCAACATCATTATATGTGATTTCAACATTCACAGCAGAAATGTACAAGACTGTCACGTTGCTTATGAACTTCAATTGAATATTTCATCTTCATGAAAGTGTTACATTTTTACATATATCCTTTAGAGTGTGAACATTGGCATATACAAGGTGTCCGGGTTAAAGGTATAATAATATAAAATTTAATAACTTGAGAAATAATGCAGATATTTATTGGCAGTTTGTTTCTACAACTAGGGTAACTCAAAATGTTTTCTGTGTTCGCTTGCGGTGGTGGTGGTACCACATGCGCATGCGCGTAACTGCATTGATCACGAGAAGTGCGCCAGTAACCATGTGGAATGCACAGCAGAAGGTGTTCCGTGTGCTTTTCGCTCGCGGAGATAAAATCCGTTACACTAGTACAACATACATTTTGGCGTGAGAATGGACTGTTACCAACTGATGATGTTCCCACTTACCTAACAATCATGAAATGGGACAGGCGCCTTCGAGAATCTGGGACCTTGCTGTTGATGTCAGGCCGCCACGCCAAGCACGCAGTTTCGGAGGCTACTGTTGATTTAATCCACGAGTCCTTCAAGCGGAGCCCTCGTAAGTCAATTCTACAAGCAAATAGGCAGTTACAGTTACCTCGTTCAACAGTACACAATGTCGTCCACAAAAGGTTGTGCCTACGGACGTACAAACTGCAGCTTCTTCAGAAAATCAAACCTCGGAGCAGGCCGCTACAGAAGGCATTCACGGAGACAATTCTGGCAAAAATTGATGGAAACGAGGCATTCCTCGATTTGGTCTGTTTCTCGGACAAGGCTACAATCCATGTTTCCAGCACGGTAAACAAGCACAATTGCCGCATATGGGGATAGAGTAATAGTAGTGATAGAGTTGGAACGGGACTCTCCGAAAGTGAATGTGTGGTGTAGATTGTTGAAAGACAGGGTTATTGGCCCATTCTTCTTCGTGGAGCCTACAGTTAATGGAACACGTTACCTAGACATGTTGGAGCAGTATGTTGTGCCACAACTTCCTCGTGATGTGATCTTTCAGCAAGATGGTGCACCATGCCATTATGTGGAAGTTGTGAGGGAATCGTGAGTTCCCAGATCGCTGGATTGGGAGAGGTAGTCAATCAATTGCCTGGTGCCCTAGAAGGCCCGACATTACGCCACTTGATTTTTTCCTGTGGGGGTTTGTCAAGAATCAAGTGCACCAGACACCAGTTCGTGATCTACCAGATCTGCATCATCGCATTTGTGCAGCTATCGCAAATGTTACACCTACAATGCTGCAGAACACTTGGAGAGAAGTGGAATACCGATTAGATGTCTGTCGCGCCATTAATGGTATGCATATCGACGTTCATTAGGTATGTAAACAAACATTCTGAGTTACCCTACTCTTCGAAACAAACCACAAGTAAATATCTCCACTACTTCTCAAGTACTTTCACTCTACCTTTAGCCATCCTGCACCTATCACAGAACTACCACAGATCAATAGTGTTTGCAGTTACTCACTGTCACAAATATCAACGACCCCTAACGAAGTACAAAATATTCTCAATAGTCTCCCAACAAACCGCTCCACCGGGCCCAATGATATTAGCCCTATATTCCTCAAAAATACTTCTGCATCTCTCTGTGCACCGTTATCTACAATTTTAAACCTGTGTATGGCTACTGGTACATTCCCCGACAGCTGGAAACAAGCTGATATCACACCTATTTTCAAATCTGGCAACAAATATGATATCTCATCATACCGCCCAATATCTATCATTCCAATACTATCCTCTGTCCTTGAATAATCCACCACCGACTCCCCTTTTTCACACAGCCGTACATATCTGAAGAACAACACGGATTCACTCCCGGAAAATCATGCCTCACTAACCTCACTGTTCTCAATCACCACATCATTTCAGCAATGGAAAATAAATCTCAGTTAGATGCAATCTATATAGATCTAGCCAAGGCATTCAACTCAGTGGATCATGCACTTCTTCTTCATAAGCTCGCTACCAGATTTAATATCCATGGCCCCGTCTTGTCATTGATAACAAGTTTCCTCTCCGGCAGGAAACAAAGAGTGGTACTCCCTGAATCTGCCTCATCATGGTTATCTGTGTTATCAGGAGTATCTCAGGGCAGTATTCTGGGACCCCTACTCTTTGTTCTCTATATCGATGACATAATTTTTTGCACCCGAAATAGTCGGTGTTCCCTCCTCTTGTACGCCGATGACCTCAAAATCCTAAGAGAAGTGTGTACGCCTGATGACTGTGACGAATTACAGACTGTTCTCAATTCGTGTGGTGACTGGTTTAAGAAATGGAATCTTTCTCCCAATTTTAAGAAGTTCAATACAATCTCCTTTTCATTGCTAAAGCAAGGAATGAACACTGCATATACCATCCACGGAAATACATTGCAATTGGCTTCTCAGGTAAGAGACCTAGGTGTTATAATAGACTGTAAACTAACCTTCTCTGCTCATATTCACTCCATAAAATCCCGTGCTATGCGTACTCTAGGCATTCTTTACAGGTTTACTGAAATTAATGATATTAACGCCTTAAAATTATACTTTGTCTCGTATGTTCTCCCCATTATTGACTTTTGTTCCCCTATTTGGTCCTCATCTGCTATCACAAACATATCTCAACTAAATAGTATTTTTAACTTTTTCACTTTCATTGTTAAGACTCGCAATCCTGTTTTTAAGAAAAAAACTAAATCTGACATTATGAACTACCTGGGTATACTTGACCTGAGAAGCCGTTTACAGTTCTCTGATCTATGTTACTTTCACAAAATAATCAATGGCTACACCAAATGTAATTCTCTTCCAGCGTACTTCCCTATACACGTTCCTCCCCGCCCTACACGCAACCAGCGCACCCATCATGTGTCCCATCCGTGCCTAACCTTACAACAACGCTCTATCTTCCACCGTCTCCCTACTCTTGGTAATTCACTACCCGATATCGACATATTCACACCTTTCGCATCCTTCAAACAAAAAATTAAAAGATTCCTTTGAAGTCCTGTCCAGGTTTTCACTTTCTTCCATCCCTCCAACTCTTGACCTTTCTTCTTCCTAATTTCTGAAACCGACACTTGCCAGTTACCGTTGTCATTGTTGTTACATTGTTACTGTTAAAATTGTTAATTATTGTTGTTACTTAATATTGTTGTTTATACCTTTGTTATCTTTTATACTTATTTAAACATTATTATTATTATTATTATTATTATTATTATTATTATTATTATTATTATTATTATTATTATTATTATTATTATTATTATTATTATTGTAAAATGGCCCTCCATAGGCTGTATCTAATAAATAAATAAATAAATAAATAAATAAATAAATAAATAAATAAATAAATAAATAAATAAATAAATAAATAAGTTATTAAATTTTATATTATTATACCTTTAACCCAGACACCTTGTATTTTGTGTTATGTGTGTTGATAATTGTATACCTTTTGCACTGCTCTTTCAATTGGCTGATGATGGCACCACATATATGTCAAAACCGGTCCCGATATTAAACATGTTGTAACATAAGTTTGTGGAACTGTATATCAGTGTATTGAATAGGTGGAACCTCTTCTCTCTTTTAAACCAAATGTTATAACCTGTTTTTTGTAAATCACAGCGTACCAGTAGCCACATTTCGATCATTCCCGCATTTATATTATATAAATTTCATTATTCCCATAATCTCATTACCCTGCATTAATTCCCTGACCTCATCATTTCTCAGTTTACTCAATATGCCCTTGATGTTTATTGATCCTATGTTCGTGGGTATACCGTATCTGCTATAATCACTGTTCTGCTATGTGTAATCTGTGATTTTTTCTAATTGTACGATGGATCCACTGGAAAACTAATTATTTCCTCTTTCATACTCACCTCTTCATCACCTTCTTAGTCCAGGTGTTCTTTGAATTTAATGCTACCTTACATTTTATTTTCCTGAGATGTTCTCCCTCCTGGAAACCGCCTCTTCTTCGTATGCAGCTTGCTTGGAGTGAAGATGTTGGAACTCTTAGGGGAGTCATCTGCCTTAAAATACCTATACATACCCTTCCATTTTTCACTAAAATTCGTGTATGTATGTATGTTTAGTCCTCAGCCCAAAGGCTGGTTGGATCCTCAACAGCTCTGCCATCAGCTGTCATAGATGGCCTAGGCATCACTGAAGAGGCGTACTAGGGAAATGAGGAGTGAGGTAGTTTCCAGTTGCTTTCCTCACCGAGCCAGAAGTTGCTATTACATATCAGTCTACCGAGCCCACTGAAATGCATGCACCAACCAGCCCTATGAGCAATATTTTCACACCATTCATAGCAGGGACTGGCTGCAGAAGGAATGGCATTACTAGCATCACTCATACCTCAGTCACTTTCATGTTGTCAAAGCCAAGGATAAAGCTGAGACAGATCAACGAAAGTAACAAAATTGCTCTAGCCTATACCAGAAGACATAGTGCACTGTAAACACTAGGTCCTGCCAGCAAAGGCACCTAAAATTCGTATGACTGCCAATTATGCTTGCCATCATGTTATCCTTAGCTGCCTTCTTTGCTAGATTCAATTTTCTAGTAAGTTCCTTCAATTTCTCCTTACTTCCACAGCCATTTCTAACTCTATTTCTTTCCAGTCTGCACCTCCTTCTTAGTCTCTTTATTTCTCTATTATAATAGTATTCGCATTCCTCAACAATTTCTTTAAACCCATCCCAGAGTCTGTTTACATTTTTATTTACCGTTTTCCACCGATCATAGCTACTTTTTAGAAACTGCCTCGTGCCTGCATTATCAGCCATATGGTACTCCCTAACAGTCCTACTTTTAAGACCTTCCTTTCTATCACATTTATTTTTAACTACCACAAAAACAGCTTCATGATCACTAATACCATCTATTACTTCAGTTTTCCTATAGAGCTCATCTGGTTTTATCAGCACCACATCCAGGATATTTCATCTTCATTACTGAGGGAATGAACATTGTATATTTGGGAATGTCAGAAGCTTAATAGTTGGTAATTAGTTATGATATGAAATAGATTTGTAAGTCTGTTAAAACATTTTTTTTAAATATCTAATTCTCTAAGCCTTAGAGTTTATGAAATGTGTTTGTTGTTGATTCCAAATGATCAGGGGTATTTATGATAGATGTTGGTTAAGAAAAAATGAGTGTGTTTATTCATAATTATACTTTATTTTCTGATAAATGGCACGGGTAACATGTCTTCTTTTAGATCCACATGCTCTTAATGGAATGGTTGTATATGAAATAATAATGCTGATGTTGTGTTTCAGAACAATGTACCGAACAAATTTGAGATCAAAGTACGACGTCAAAGCATTTTGGAAGATTCTTATCGAATCATCAGTAGTGTAAATCGTATGGAATTGCTCAAAACAAAACTGTGGGTTGAATTCGAGGGAGAAGTTGGTCTAGATTACGGAGGTTTGGCTCGAGAATGGTTCTTCCTATTATCAAAAGAAATGTTCAACCCATATTACGGCTTGTTTGAGTATTCTGCCATGTACGTATAACTTCATTTCAATTTTGATACATTTATTTGTGATGTTTTATATTTTCTTCCTTTTTAAGGTCGGTTCACACATCTCCGGGACGTGACGGCGCTTTCCGTGTCCGTATCCGTCCTTTCCGACATGAATATTTCACGTCTGTTCTCACACTTCAGTTCCATGCAGTTCCGTACAGTTATAAGTCGGCAATCAAGTGTTCCATGATGAGTTTTTTAGTGATGATGAACTGTTAATGTTAGCTATAATCTTGGATGAAGAGGAGAAAGAGAGGGAGAAACAGTGGGTTCATCCTATATGGCAACGCAGGGGTAAGGAAGGAGAGTTTTCTACTCTATATAAGTGCTTGAAGGATGACGAAGTAAAATTTCACGGATAAACTACATTTGCTTTCAATTACTTGAAAAATTAAATAATAATTACTTGAAAAATTAAATAAACGAAATTGTTGATTAATTTTTAATACCCCTGACTTTGTAGGTTGGGGGGTAGAAAGTGCCTTGCCACGCCAAAGTCGGTGCCTATGTAATCATAAAAGCAAAAAAAAAAAATGTTAGTTACCTACCTTCAACTTCCATTTCCTCGCCAATTTTGTCCCATACACGCTTCTTCAAACCACTATCCATATATTTCGAATCAGCGAAATTATATAGAAAAGAGTGTGCTTTCACTAATTCAATCAGCAGTTCGTCCTTCATTTCGGGAGGTAAAGAACAGTTCAAATGTACACAGATAACCTCAGTACTCGAAGAAAGCCGAGAAGCAGGCAGGCGGGAAGAGAGAAATCACGTCCGTGAAAACAAGAAAATATCGTTGGCGAGCGAATACGTATTGCCGGCACGGATCACGGAGAAGCACTGAAGGTCACGGCGTATGACGTCAATGGAAGTGTTGGAACTCATCCCTTCGTTTACATGGCAACTACATTTTATTTTCACGGAAGATGCCGTCACGTCCCAGAGATGTGTGAATCGACCTTTATTGTTACATGAGCCTTTCTTTTTTTTAATCTCAGTAATGTACTTACTGTTCAGGAATTTCTCCTTCTGAAAAGATCCATGTTTTCTGGTCAGACCCAACACCTACCTTGATGTTTTTCTCACCAAGAGAGTGTGTTAAATGAAATGCATTTTGAAAATTTTAGCTGCTCATACACACTAGAAATGAAAATGAAAACCTACAGCCTGTTTTCCAGTCTTTGACCGGGTTAGGGATGGAATGAATGAACCACATATAGCGCATTAGTACAATGGGGTCGCCTCTCACAATGTGATTATTAATGACTGATAAATGCTATGAAATGATAATGGAGAGTGTTGCTGAAATGAAAGATGACCGGCAAAACCAGAGTACCGAGAAAAACCTGCCACGCCTCCTGTTTGTCCAGCCCAAATCTCACATGGAATGACCGGGATTTGAACCATGGTATCCAGCGGTGAGAGACCGACGCGCTGCCGTCTGAGACTCAGAGGCTTCATACACTAGAAATATCTTTTAAAAATACAGCAGAAGTCTGTCATAGCGTAAGTTCACGATGACGAAAAATTTATTCGCTACAACAACCCTTAGTCGTCAGCTGTAATAGCGTGTGCATGGCCTTGAGTTAGATGGTCTGATGAAGATATACTCTACTCCACTTGAGAACTTAATTTGTTTCAGTGACCATAATAAACATACATTATGCGTACAATAATCACTTTCTTATTTACCCATAGTCATCACTAAAATGTGACACATCTATGGAGTGATCAAAACAGACTTTTCCCTTATACTATGCACTTCATTGTTCCCGGAGGAATTCTCATAACTTCAACAGTCTTTTCATTGTTTTCATGAATAACAGAGCTGTCATTATGGCCAGGACAAGTCTAACAATGAAAATTAATTATTTTCGGAGAATGGCAAAAAGACATTTCAAATGAAGTTTAAAGTTACTCTTTTCCATTTTGCCAGATTTTTAATACATCAGTTATAAAATGTTTGCATTTAAACATTCCCTTTTAACTTGTAGTCCTAATTTTCCCTGTGAGGTTCTTGAAGGTAAATATTAACATGTGGAAACTGTGATCCATTCATTCTTATCTCTAGCATTATTTTATAAGAATGAGTCATAACATTCATTACTGACTCTGTGTTTTTTTTTTTTCACTGCAAATTGATAACATGCATTTGCCACTCATTTCTCTCTGAAAACCTGACTGATCAGCATTATGCATAGCAGCAAGCTTTGTCCTCACATCAGGTACAAATTCCTCTGTAGTATCAGTGATGAATGTGGTCTCTTCTTGTATTAGTATCCGTACCAAGTGCACGCAACTTACGAAGAACATAGGGACATTCACTTCAAAACAAATTAAACAATAGATCACTACATCTAATGAAAAGGAATACCTATTCAAATTACGAATGTTCCCCTTAAAGCTGCATATGTTATTAACCATATTACTAATGAACAAACATAAATTATCAATCAGGTTGCTCGTCTACACAGATAAGGATACCAACTCCCAGATCAACTCAAGAACATTGGCTGCTGTAGCAACGACAAAATGTTTTAAATTAAGACTGTAAATTGTGTCATACCAGAGTTTTTATATTATTATTGGTTATATGTGTGCTTATGTCTGAAGATAGCTGAAGATGACCCAATATATATGGGGTAGAAGCTAGTCCCTGTACATACTAATGGTATTGAATAGGTGGACCCTTCCTACCCTTTGATAGTAGTCTCTTCTTACATGTTTTTGTGCAGTAAATTTGGTAATCTTCAGACTGTCGGTTCTGAATGATTTCTTCAATCTGCTCTACTTAATCAGCTTGGCAAAATGTGGAAATCAACATTTGAATAGTCTTTCATTAAACCTTTCCCGAGTTCCATTTATATGCACGTTTCTCTCTTCGTGTAATTCTTTCTCCATTTTGTATAATTCACTCTCTGATTTTACAAAACAGAATCTGTTGTGTACACTGCTTAACTTTGAGTTTTTTCCGACCTTCATTTAAACATCTTTTCCCAGTCTTTTCCTTCTCTCCTAAAGCTATGTCAGGAAATGTTTTATTTTTCTTTGTGCTAGGCAGGTGTTCTTGTTCCGGACTTCTATCGGCACAACTGTCTTCACTTGGCTCGTGCATTGCTACATAATCATTGTTGTTTTCTCCCTCTTATAATGTCTCTGTCATTTCTATTAAAATATTTTCATCATTGGAACGATTGTCCAAAAAATTTAACTAGCAAATCATGCATGCAAGTCTTGCAGAAAACTAGATGATTTTGGATTTGCATCACATTCTTCATAATTATTTCCTCTTTGCAAGATTCAAGAGAATAATAGGATTCAATATTATTGTAGAGAGTAGAACTTTAAAACCTGTGCCAACATACAAAATTTACTTGTAGGCTTGGATAAGGAAATAGTAATAAATATTGTTACCTTAAAGTGTATTAGCGAGACTATGGTGTGTTCATGTAGTGTTACCTCTGTAGGAATGCACTGTAAGCCAAGGCCAAGAGTGCGATCATTCATCACCTGCTCTACCAGGGGTTGAGATTTTTCCTACGTTTCGACAGCATGGAATGTTGGCCTTCTTCAGTATTAAAAGACAGAAAAGAAAAACTTCCAGTGCATATTAGCAGCAAAAATTGTGACAGTGAATTTTGTTTGACATACTGCTCTTGCAGTGAGAAAAATATCTGGGCAGTTTCTGATATGTTGAATGTGACCATTCCCTTGTTCGAAAACTATTCTGGTAAGGTAGAAGCTTTGGATACGAGGTCATTAACCTCTGAACCACTCATTTTCAGATTGGAATGTTCAAATGATTAATACAAGTGGTACAGTTTCAATTTCAGGGATTCATGTTCTTGTTTCCAAGTAAAGGTGATTTTTAGACTGTAAGAAAGAAATATACGATGACTAATGGTACATATGCAGTTTGAGATTTTTAAAGAATGAAATATCTTATTTGGTTTACTGGAAAATTGAGTTTTTCCGTTTATTGGAAATCAAAACAATTTTAACTTTTGAAAACAGATCTTGATTCATTAAAACATCCTCCATTTTTCTCCGTGAAGTAAATGCTAATAGGGGTGACTTGGAAGTGAAGAAGAGTCTATGTGTGAAACGGGCAAAACAATTTCCCTTTATTATTTCTCCGATAAGTTTCATGGACTTGAACAGTACTTTGAAATTTTTTGGAGTATGCTTACTCCAGGGTGTGTAATTTTGAGTTGAACTCAGTGATTTTCTTCATGTTATCAACTTCCTCTGCTGGTATAATATTATCTTCCTGAGCAAATATGCATCTTTTTGAATGTACACTTTCTCTCACCCATGTCCTGCTAGATTCTACTTGATTATTTTTAACCCAAGAACAGTTGCATGCCAGGTGTAATGCTGGGAGTCATAAAACACCAACTGTTTACATAATACACTATTTATTATTACAATACTATTTAATATGATTAATATTATTAAAAGAAATCAACATGCTCACCCTGTCAGACAAGATTGAAGAGATGGTAGAGTTCATGAAAGAGAAGGACATAGCAATCTTTGGTCTTATTGAAACAAAATGGAGAAGAGGGGAAAGAAAACTGAAGGAATGGTACAGGCTGTTTTACAGAGGACACAATGCAGTAAACAGAGTAGGAATGATCATTAGAAAGGATATCCTAGAATGTGTGGAGGTGGTGAAGAAGATCAATAACAGAATTATCATACCAAGGATACTGTTTGAGACAGGAACACGAAATCTGTTCCATGTACATGCTCCACAAACTGAAAATAAAGAAGAGAATACAGAACAATTCCTTAAAAGAAATGGAGAAATACATCAAAAACAACAATGTAATTATAATGGGAGATCTGAATGCACAAGTGGGAAGATAAGAGATTTTGGGGCCATACGGACATGGCAACAAGAATCAAGAAGGGGATATGTTAATGGACTTCTGCCAGAGGAATCAACTAATACAAATAATAGGAAACACATGGTTCAGGAAGAAAAATAGCTGGAAGATTGCCAGGTATGGGTGAAGACACAGAAGAATAAAAACATTGATTGATTTCATATAAGTGGAAAAATGACATTGGAAAGATCTTATAGATGTTACAGCTATGCTTGAGGAAACCTTGGGGGGGTTGTCATAAAGCAGTGATAACATAGTCGAAAATAGGCAAGGTCACAAAACTACACACAAACAAAAAAAGAGAAAGAAAAATAGGGTCTGGAGATTGAAGGAAAAGGAGGTTGAGGAAGAGTTCAGGATAGAATTGCAAAAACTGATAGCAAGGACAGATAATAGTCATGTTGAACAGGAATGGAATAATTTTTAAGAGTGTATTTGTATGGTGTGCAGAGGAAACATGTGGCAGAACATCAGGAAAGGTAAGAAAGAAAGAGACAACATGGTGGAACGATAGAGTGAAGGATAAAGGAAAAGAAGAAACTTGGAAGGAATGAAAAACACAAAAGACTGAAGAGTAGAGCAAGATACATGAAAATGTAAAGAGTTTGCATTAAAGTAGTAGCTGAAGAAAAGTTGGGAAACATTCACCCAGGAAGTAAATGAAGACTTGAACTGTGGGAAAATTACCAAGCGAGTTGGCCGTGTGGTTAGGGGCGCGCAGCTGTGAGCTTGCATTCGGGAGATAGTGGATTCAAACCCCACTGTTGGCAGCCCTGAAGATGGTTTTCTTTGGTTTCCTATGTTCACACCAGGCAAATGCTGGAGCTGTGCCTTAATTATGGTCATGGCTGTTTCCTTTCCACTCCTAGAGCTATTTTCTATCCCATAATCGCCATAGGACCTATCTGTGTGGGTGTGACATAAAGCAACTTCTAAACAAAAAAGTTTGAAATTATAAGAAACTATAGGAATGAAATGGTGAATACAGGATTTGTGAATAATAAATGAGGAGTAAAATTGACAAAACCCACAATAGATAATGAATACATGGCAAGAATATTTGAGTGAACTGCTGAACATGAGAAACTAGACATGTGGAGAAGGAGTCCAGGCAGCAGGAATAAAAGTAACAGAGAAGGAATCAGACATTGCAATGACAGAGGTGGAATGGGCAGTTAAAGAGATGAAGACATAGAAGTCATAGAAATGATCAAGGCTGCAGGACCAGGAGGACTCCAGTGGACGAATAGAATACAGAAGTGTGTATGGAGAGAGAGAGAGAGAGAGAGAGAGAGAGAATAATGCCTGAGGATTGGGAAAAGGGAGTTGCAATACTGATATCAAAATCAAATCAAAAATCAATCACTACTCATCTGCATTTAGGGAAAGTCACTCAGTGGCAGATTCCTTATCTGTTGTTTTCCTAGCCTTTTCTTAAATGATTGCAAAGAAATTGGAATTTATTGAACATCTCCCTTGATAAGTTATTCCAATCCCTAACTCCTCTTCCTGTAAACAATTATTTGCCCCAATTTGTCCTCTTGAATTCCAGCTTTATCTTCATATTGTATTGTTTCTGCAATGCTGATGTTCAGTTAGGTAACGGAAATTCAATTCCGACTACGTATGCAGTGGCACCACCAGCAGGAATCGGCTTCACCATATACCGCTTCGTAAAGTGCTCGGTATAGCTAAGGACTATAAACTCACCCAAATGATTGAGTGCTTTCTACAGAACAGAAGGCTTTTTGTTGAATTCCAAGGCCAGAGGAGTAGATGGAGGAACTTAAAGGATGGCCTTCCACAAGGGACAGTGCTAGCACCTATACTTTTCAACATCTTCACCAATGATCAGCCTCGCCCACAAGGGACAAAGAGCTTTATTTATGCAGACGATGTCACTCTGGCAGCTCAAGAGGGAACGTTTGAACTAGCTGAAGAGAAGCTCTCCCATGCTCTATAAATTCTAAGTGGTTATTACCAAGAGAACCAACTAAAACCAAACCCATTAAAAACACAAGTCTGTGCCTTCCACCTAAAAAATCCGACAGACAGCGAGAAAATTGCAAGTGATTTGGGAAGGTAAAATATTAGAATACTGCTTCACTCCCAAATATCTAGGAGTAACTCTTGACCGAGCACTAACCTATAGAATACACTGTCTGAATACCAAAAGGAAGGTATTTGCAAGAAACAACATTATCCGGAAATTATCGGGTTCAACCTGGGGGACGCATCCTCTCCTTTTAAGAACATCAGCAATAGCCCTCTGTTATTCAGCAGCAGAATATGCCTGCCCTGTCTGGTGTAGATCTAGTCATGCTAATCAAGTGGATGTCGCCTTAAATGAAACCTGCAGGCTCATTACAGGATGTTTGAGATCTACACCACTTGATAAAGTTTATTGTCTAGCAGATATCCCACCTCCAGATATTCGCCGTAAGTGTGCATCCAGACTAGAGAAATCTAAAGCACTGAACCTGACGACCCATACTTTATATGGGTACCATCCAGCAACCCAACGGCTCAAATCAAGGAAAAGCTTTCTCCATACAACTGAAAGCCTCACTGAATCACCATCGAACTTCAGAGTGAATTCATGGCGTTCCAGATCCAGCCACCTTGCAGGATAGATGACGTCTTCCGAAAAACTTCCTCCAGGCCACGAGGAAAGCTGGTCAATATGGAAGACGCTCAGCAGGTTGCGTTCAAGAGTTGGAAGAACAAAGACCAACATGAGAAAGTGGGGTTTTGTTTGTGACTCCACTCTATTTGAATGCGGTGAAGAACAGACAATGAGCCATCTTCTTGTTTGTAACTTGTGTCCAACTACTTGCTCTCTCCAGAATGTGATTGCTACCAAGGAAGCATGTGAATTAGCTGCATATTGGTCACACCACATTTAATTAATTTTGTATTTATGTAGAGCTTACATCACATCGTTACCTGCCATCATCAGAAATGATTAATGATTATAGTACCAGATTTGTTATTGTCCTGTATAATTGTAAGTATAATGTATGTTTCTGACATGATTAAATAAATCAATCAATCAATCTTCATATTGTGATCTTTCCTACTTTTAAAGACACCACTCAAATTTATTTGTCTACTAATGTCATTCCACGTCATCTGTCCACTGACAGCTCGGAACATACCTGATTACTTGCAACATACCTCTTAGTCGAGCAGCTAGTCTCCTTTCTCCCAAGTCTTCTCAGCCCAAACATTGCATCATTTTTGTAATGCTACTCTTTTGTCAGAAATCACCCAGAATAAATCGAGCTGCTTTTCTTTGGAATTTTTTCCAGTACTTGAATCAAGTAATCCCAGTGAGGGTCCCATACACTGGAACCATACTCTAGTTGGGGTCTTAGCAGAGATATATATGTCCTCTCCTTTACATCCTTACTACAACCTGCAAATACCCTCATAACCATGTGCAGAGATCTGTACCCTTTATTTACAATCCCATTTTTTATGTGATTATTTGAAATGACAACCTATCCTTATATTAAAGCCTAGGTACTTACAGTGATCTCCATAAGGACCTTTCACCCCATCAACACAGTAATTAAAACTGAGAGGACTTTTCCTATTTGCAAAACTCAGAACCTGATTCTTAACCCCATAAGAAAGGAGATAAGAAAATGTGTGGTAATTGCCCAGGAATCACCGCCATTATCATGTTGCCAAGAAAATAGAAAGGATATACGAAAGAAGAATTAGAGAAAAAGTGGAAAGTCAGTTACAAGAGGAACAATTTGGATTTTTATTCTGAGACAGATCATGGAAAAGAGCTGGAATATGGGAAGGATATAGTAATGACTTTTATAGACTTAGAAAAGGCATACAACAGCACCCCCAGAATGAAAATTTGGGAAAGCCGGACACACGGGGGCATTGGCAAGGAGCTAGGAACAATGATAATAGCAATATGATATCTGTTGCAGCTGTGTGAAGACAACAATGGGTAGATCAGAATGGTTGGAATTGACAGTGGGCTAAAGCAAGGGAGTATGCTGTCATAATGGTGATGGACGACATTGTAAAGTCAGCAAGGGAGGATTGTAGAGGGGAAAGAATGAATGTAAATACATTTGCAGATGGTGTTGTGATCTGGGGAGAGGATGAGGATGAGGTACATTTGCAACTGATAGGATTGAACAGTGGACATTGAGGATCAGTATGGAGAAGAGCAAGAAAGTGGTGATGAATAGAGGCAATAAAACAGGAAAATGAGCTATCAGAATTGGAGACAAGGAACTGGAAATAGTAATATACAACTGGGTAGTGCCTTCTATTACCAGGTAAGGAGATTATTATGGAATAGAGATGTACCAATGAAGGTTAAAGAGGTAATGTACAAGGGATATTATTTAACTTACCTATAATGACACATGCAGGAGAAACCTGCACAATGACTCAGAAATATGAGAGTAGAGTACAGGCAGCTGAAATGAAATTCCTGAGGAGTATAGTAAATACAAGGAGGATCAAGTGAGAAATGAAGACATAAAAAGAGCTAAATGTGGAAAAATTAAATTAAAAAGTGGAACCGAACAGATTGAGATGGTTTGGATATATCCAGAGGATGAAAGAAGAAAGACTGCCAAGACAAGCTCTGGAAAGACAGATGATAGGGAAGAGAGGACGAGGAAAACCAAGATTACGATGGATGGACTGTGAAGAACATCATAGGGCAATGGAACCTGGACTAAAATGCGGTGTTGGTTGAAGAATGGTGAAAAGACAGGACAAGGTGGAGAGGAACCATATTTGTCCCCATCTGGAGTCAGCTGGAAAGGGGGAAATTATTATTATTATTATTATTATTATTATTATTATTATTATTATTATTATTATTATTATTATTATTATTATTATTATTATTATTATTAAAATGGGTAAAGTGCTTGCCTCGTACCCAAGTTTGATTCCTGGCCTGGATCTGAGGGCTGGTTCAAGATCCACTCTGCCTTTGTGATTATAATCAAGGAGCTATCGGACAGTGAGATAGCGGCGTTGGTCTAGAAGGCCTAGAATAACAGCCGAGAAGATTCATTGTGCCAACTACACAACACACTGTAACCTACAGGCCTCCACTTTGAGCAGTGGTCGCTTAGTTGACCAAGGCCCTCAGGCTGTTGCATCATGGGGTTAATTCTATTAAAACATTAAAAAACACTTTTTAACATAATTGTAATGATTTTACTTTTGCTAACAAAATTTAAAATAGTAATTTAAGTTCTGATTATAGAAAATACTTCTACAGTGTTTTAAGTAAATTTAGTTAGAATAAAATGCAAATAAATAATGATAAAACTATCAAAGTAAGAACTGCATTAAGAAGTCCAAAGGGGTACGTAACCTGTATCTGAAGAACTGTCATTGTGGTTGGCTGAACACCTGACGCATTATACTGCTGTATCTGTAATTGGGAATAGCATGTTGGTGGTTAATAAATCTATCTATCTATCTATCTTTATAGTTGAAATAACGGCAAACTTCCATTGGAAGTGGCCTTTCTTCTACTTCCATTCCTAGCATTCATCTGATGTTTTGTTTCAGTGGACAAGATAATTTTGCTTAGATGCTGCTCTTAACTAAATAGTTCTAACAAAATTTTGTTGAAAGCTTCTCTAGGGACATTCTTCATTCTAGCTCAAACCGTCATTGTGAATATGTGTAGACTATAAAACCTTTCAATTTTATGATATTCAGTACAGGGAAAAACCACAGTGAGTGACCAACAGTTGCATGTTCTTGGTACAGAATATGAGGACTTGAACTAGTCAACATTGACACCACCTTTTGTTGAATTGTAAAAGGTTAGGATATTTGTTTTTTTCAGTATCACTTAACTCTGGGTCTTTATCATCTGAATAATACATAGTTGATAAAAGTGGGATCACCTTGCTTGTTTTTACTTGCACTGTATGACACTAAATACAGATTACCTCTCAAGGCAAACATACTTGAATTGACTGGGCAGAGCTTGGTATCAGTGTTAATTTGTGGATTCTCAGATGATATTCAGGCAAAGGAATTGAAGTATATCACTTGTCATTCATTATATTTCTGCCTGTGCTGCTTATGGGTTGAACAAGTCTTGATACTATGGCTAATCCTGAATTTTCTATTTTGTATGGGCCATCAGATTGGTCCATGCATAAATTTCCAAATTCATGGTATAAAGTGTTTTTGCACATGTTTAGTTTTGCCAGCTTGTCCTGTATAAACTGCTTAAAAGCACAGCGATCTTGGAAAGACTTGAGCATCTCATCTACCATCATTTATTCACTCACTGAAATGTTCATCTTACATTTTTCAGTGACACCTCCAAACAAATCTCTGATTGGACCAAGTTTGTCACACATTTTGCTATCTCCTCTTGATCCAGTGTTATCAAATCTAATATTTCTGATAAGAAACTTGAACCTTTGTAGATTCATTGTATTGCGGAAAAGTTCCTGTCTTACAGAGTAATCCAATAAATGCTTCCATTTATCTCCCGGTATAAGGAGATCAACCACCTTCTACCATACAATAAAATTAAATTCTTTCAAGGTCCACCTATTCAATACAATGACGTTTTATTGTGATTTAATCACATGTCAAATAGTCAAATGGTACTAGTTTCGGCATCTATGTGCCATCATCAGCCTTGAGTACAAATTAAAACAAGATATATATTCCTAAAACATCTAAAACACATTTTAACTCATTATAAAATAACATACAATTAATTCCGGCTGTTCGTTACATAATTCAGTCTGTGTGCATCCGGGATAAGTGAATTTTTGCAGTTGTATGCTGTCTATGTGAATGACATTTGTTCCTTTAGATATTAGGTGGTTCCAGGGAAGTTTACTTTGATCATATAAGATCATGATGTAATTAGAGATGAATTCCCACTTCAATTTGAACCTGAAGGAAAAATAGCCAAGTTAGACATTGGAAGCAATGTGTGGAAGTTACTAGAAACATTAGAATCGTTGAATGATGATTGACTCACCTTCAGCAGCATGTAAACGTGTTGTTACACAGACGGAGCCGGACGAAGTGTGTGGGCACGGTAAAGGAGGCGAGGGGAAGGAAGGAGGCGGAGCTCTTGTGGGGGAATGGAACTAAGGCAGGGCGGAAGGATGGGGTAGTGAGGGTAATTGATGGGAGTGTGTATTCCGGATTACTTGGAAAATCGAACTGTTTTTCAATAGTTTGGTATTTTTAAGCCAATCGATTAAAAGATCGAAAAGAATATTGGGTTTCTCGTAAATCTCATTTAAATTGTAATTGGGGTTAAAATATTGGTCGCAGTTGATGTAACAACTTTCAGTTATATTCATTATGGGTCCCTTGTTTACTGTTTGAAGAACTTCCATATCTTGTTCAATGTCGGTAAATTTGTGATTAGTGTCATGCATATGTATACCCATGGCGGAGAACTTATTGTGTCTCATCGCGTTGACGTGTTCCGAATATCTAATCATAAAGTTGCGTCCTGTTTGACCTATGTAGGAGCTGTTGCATTCATTGCATTTTAGTCTATATATTCCAGATTTGGAGTAGATACTGGGGATATTGATTGATGCAGAGTTGTGTAAAATTCTTACATTGTGTTTTCGGAAAAGGTTGGTGATTTTGTGGACGTCATTATTATAAGTGAAGGTGGTTAAGATAGGAGTTTTTTCTTTTTCTTTTATGAGTTTGGTTTTAGGCCTGTACCTATATTTATTTATTATTTGTTCTATAAACTGCCTGTTGTACCCATTGAACTAGGCAATTGCCCTTATGGTATTAAGTTCGTTATTAAGATCTTTCTTTGCCATGGGTTTCGCGAAGGCTCGATATACCATGCTATTGTATGCTGCACGTTTGTGCATTATGGGATGTATGGAATCTTTGTGTATAGTGTTAGCAGTTTGTGCAGGTTTCCTGTATATTTTGTAAAACAGGCCAGATGTATTTCTAATAATGGTTATATCTAGCAAATTGATTGCTTTATTGGTTTCTGACTCTAGTGTGAATTTAATGTATGGGTCAATACTATTCAAGTCTTGAAGAGTGGATTCCGCGTTCTTGATCGATTCATCCATAATGACGAATGTGTCATCTACATATGTAGCCCACATGATAATATTTGGAAAATTGTTATTATTGATTTTTGTATGTTCTAAGTTATCTAAATAAATATTAGCCAAAATTCCTGATGAAGGTGATCCCATCGCCAGTCCATTCTGTTGATATATAATTTTGTCGAAAACAAAGAAGTTATTGTTGATGACCAAGTTTAGAAGGTGAATGAAATCTTGTATTTCTAGTTTGCTAAGAGAACTATGTTTACTTAGATTATTTTCAATGATTTTTGGAAGTTTAGAAATTGGTATGCTCGGGTACATATTTTCTAATCAAAGGAGTGGAGGGAGTAGTTAGGTTGTAGGTTTAATACCTTTAATTTCTCAATCAGTTCAGTAGTGTTTTTAATGGATTTGCTGGAGAGAAAGTGATAATTTTTTGTTAGGAAATTTTGAATGAATTGGGATGCTTTGTAGAGTGGACTGGGTCTGTACCATATGCCAATGGCCTCCTAGGAAGGCAGATGAGCAGGTAGGAGGAAGGACATACTCTTGCCCTTGGAGTGAGAAACTGTTCCTAAAGACGAAAGAGTCACTAGATGGCCAGTGGCATAGGATAGGGAAGGGAACTGGAAACCACTCCATTAAAGACCTGAATGGGTATCCCAAGCATCGGCTGGTTGAGAACCTTGGGGGTTGCACCCATGTCTAGTAAGTGTACCTGCTAAAACTCAAGAAATATTTGGCTGTCGGACCACCTGCTATACATTATAACCAGCAAATCCTTTTCTAATAGGAGTGAGGGCAAGTACTTGGCACCTTAAAACTGGGACTACTCAGCTAAGGTATGGCAACCCTGACAGAAAAGTCTCTGGCCCTCCAGGTTGGGGGTTGCACATAGGGTTGCAACCGCTCCGGGTTAAACATTCTTTGCCCGATACCTCCATTTTCTAACTCGTCGTTGGGCAGCCTAGTTTGACGAATGGAGTCGCTCAGCGGATACCTCAGGGTTTACTTATGGCAAGTAGGACATGTAATCCTACTGTAGAATTCGCTTTACGTGAGTCCAAGAGAATTCCAATTCACAGGTGATACCTATCGTTACTCACGACATAATGATAATCATCGCCGGCAACCTTATCAGAGTTTGACCTCGAGAGAAACTAGCCATGGTTAAATAAACACTTAATTGTACGGTACCTTACTTAGCTAGTAGTTAACTTACAATCTAGACAGTAATTAAAGAACTCACGACACCAGCAATTAGAAAAATAACAAAATATTTATTAATAAAATATTAAATAACTAACTTCATATTATGCAACGCATTATTCAAATTAACTGAAAATACGTAATGAAAATGAGTCAGCGCTGGCTCGTATGACAAACAAAAGATAATATTGAGTATTTAAATTGTTAAAATGATCAGTTCCTTTGTGAAGTTGAAGTTCACTATTTGCTCATTTACAACAGATCACTGGACACATCTGAGGTCCACCTCGCATTTGCAATGTAAGTATAACATCGACCCAATTAACTCGCTCTGATAGTTCACTTTCTTTAGTCTTATTTAAACCATCTCACTTGGATACAATATCCAGCCGCAATGCATCTCAAATACACTAATAAATTAAGTGTGAATTAATTGGAATACGTTTAAGTAGTTCTGAGTAAATTATAGGTAATCGAAAATAGAACTGAATATATTAAGTTAGGTTTTAATAAAATCCGAAGACATGATTTTGTTGCAACGAACTCGTTGTGCATTGAAACTCCTTACGAACTAAGGCATTCTTTCCTAATGCCAGATAAATACGGCTCCTACTCTAGCCTTTCCCTAGCTGAAGTTCGTTAAAGAAATGTATGTTCAAAAACGGAGAATATTAACCAATCTAGCTATCTATCTAACTTCAGCGTAATCTTTGGCTGTCTCACACATGCCCTTATAGGTTCAATGTCCCTTTTAATAGTTATCTTTCAATAACATTCAACCACAATGCAAGCTACTTTACTCTCTTGCAATTAACATGGAAGCGCTAAGTTGTGAGGTTTGGAAAACATAATCTCATATATATCGGTGTCGTACTGCTTCTGGTTAACTACAGCTATTCAAAGTCGTAGTATTCTAATGTTCAAAATAAGTCATCTATACTGAAATAAAATTACGTCACGAGCATACATCTATACTAATAAATCCAGTTCGTACCTTGGCTTATGTAGCTCCCGCGGTGTGGGCACTCTTACGCAAATTAATCATAAAATTCACTTGTAGTGTGGTATAACTTAACTTGCAGGTATACGAAGGTCCTGCATCGCGTAAAACCTTCTCAAATCACAATACATAACTCGAAACTTTCATCTAATTACCATATTCATATTCTCATAACAACATCAATCTTATATAAACACCGTAGCCTTCATAAAAATATATCGCGTTTCCCAACTTGACGACTACGATAAAATACCACACTGATTCTTAATAATATTAACAAGTCGCAGATTCTCATAACTTACATACGAAGTTCAATGCCCTTTCTATGAACCAAACAAATGCGTAATTCCATGTTTCTTTCTACACCGCGCACAACCATACGTGACGTCAACTTCATGCATTACTTCAATGAAATCTCTATAATCTCCCAGTATGTCATTTCAATCAGCTGTTTCATATTTCTCTACAAACCTCACGCTTCTTTCAAATGTTCAGGTCGATATAGCATAAACTATTGCTATATTATTAAATCGTAACTTCGAACTTAATTATCTTACACTTTGTTGGTAATCATCACTTGCATTGCTATATTATCGGTCTACAATTGCCTTCAGCACATACCTAAGGTACATGTGTAAGCAAACCAAAAAGTATGCAATGAAATGTTATGAATGACTTAGCTCGCTCATGGTTGTCCCTGGTCCAGCTGTTCCATTCCCATTGGATGTAGATGGGTCTTCGGTTCGGTCACGGGTTAGGCATTTGGAACGTCATCCGCTCCTTCGTTCTGGTAGTACAATCTGGTTACCCATCGCCTTCCTACGTCATGGCTCGGTCGGATGGTTACCCGTCGCCTTCCTCGTCATTTCCAGGTCGTATGGTAAGATGAATTGTTCCCAGGTCGGTCCATCATATGAATTTAGCACATCATCTTGATCATCTTCTTGACAGTCACAATGTTGAAGATAATATTGCAATATACTGCCATTTCAGTATTCTTCTCTGACGTCGTTTATCCTTAATTTAATTTATTTTTATTTTTCTTCGTATCTTCGTCGTATCCGCAATTTCTTACGTAACGACTTCAGTACATTTATTTTCGTCTCAACTGATTTTGAATTCAGGCGAAGACTTATATTTTATTCTTATTCAATCGTTGTATTCTTTCTTTTCTCTAATGCAATCCTTTGCTTCTCCAAAAGAAATATCCGATGACGGTAATTGCGTCCGCTCTCGATGTCGTGAAAATTCAAGATGAAGATTATTTAATAATAATGTATTTTCTATTTTTTTGAAAACAATACTGTAGACCGTCCACTGTCCGTTTTACTTGAATACATGACCATACCATGAAGTATATGGCCCTCTGAGACATCATAGCAGGTGACTATTCTTTGCTTGTTTTAGATTACAAGGCCCATACCTTCGGTCGGCGCCATTTTGTAATCTGTCGTGGACGTGCAAACGGGCACAGGGTTAACGGCTCTATTGCGTTTAAAAAAAAAAAAAGGTTGTTACGAATATCTCACCTATGCCTCGGATGAATAAGAATGGATATCAAAATATGATGACCCTGCAATGGAAATCGGCTTTGCGAATAGGAACTTTAAATGTAAGAACCCTGTATAAACCTGGATCCTTCAAAAATCCTCAGTCAGCAGCTGGAGAATTATATAGTGGGAATTGCTGTAATTCAAGAGACTAGATTATTAGGTAATGGTATACAGGACATACACTTTTTAAGAGTGGTAAAGAAACTGGACCCTCGAATTCGGTACTGCATTTTGTGTCTAAAATTCACTAGTATCGTCAATGCTGTCCTTTGAACATGTGAATGAAGGACTATGTTATTTGAGGGTACATTCTAAATGGTTTTGTATCACTGGTGAACTGCCATGCCCCCACAAATGACAAGGATGATCACGTTAAAGACTCCTCTTATGAGGATTTGGTAGAACTACGGAATAAATTACCCAAACATGATGTCAAAATGATTTTGGGTGATTTAGCAAAAATTGGAAAGGAAGAAATTATTTTGCCAACAGTAGGAAGGGAAAGAGTGCATGATGAAAGCAATGATAATGCTATTATACTAATCAATTTTACTACATCCACAAACATGAATGTGCGGAGTACCACTTTCCCACATAAACAAATACGTAAGGAAACATGGTATTCGTGTGACTGTAAGACTGCCAATCAGATAGATCATGTACTAATTTATAACAGGCGTAGAAGCTCCGTAACTGATATCAGAGCTTACAGGGGAGCTGAGATAGGATCTGATCACAATATAATTGCCTCTTTTTTTACTATTTGCTTTACGTCGCATGACACAGATATGTCTTATGGCGACGACGTGATAGGAAAGGCCTAGGAATGGGAAGGAAGCAGCCGTTGCCTTAATTAAGGTACAGCCCCAGCATTTGCCTGATGTGAAAATGGGAAACCACGGAAAATCATCTTCAGGGCTGTCGACAGTGGGGTTCAAACCCACTATCTCCAGATTACTGGATACTGGCCGCACTTGAGCGACTGCAGCTATCGAGCTCGGTATAATTGCTTCTGTTAAAATAATTACTGTAAATTGGAAACCTCTTGTAAGTCACAGACTGAGGAAAAATGCAAAGTTGACACTGAGAAACTGAAGCAGGAGGATGAAAGATTAAAGTATAATGTGGAAATTGCAAACAGATTTGATATTCTGGGAGAAGATCCTACAAAAGACATTGATGAAACAAGTGATTAAGTTTGTAAACGAACGTGGAATAATGCGAAACAAATCATGACAACAGTAGCAATGAAAGCGATACCAAAAGGTGCTAGTAAGAAAAATAAATGGTTCGATGAGGCATGTCAGGATGCAGTTAATGAAGTGTCAATATGGCATAATAAGTGGCTGCCGTCTAATAAGCAGGGACTGGATTTATATATAAATACATATCTCTTTAGGAAGCTAAATGAATTATATTTTGCATTGTCTTTACGAATCATGACGTGTGAAGTTGAAAAATGGAGTATTCATTTTCCATATTTTTCCATACTGTGGAGTTTAGCACATATGTTCCATATTCTTTGTCATTAAAATCAATATAGTCCATATTTCGGCTAAAAAGTATTAAATTGTATTAAATTAGCAGTCCTCTCAATAATGGAGAAATATCGGGCGAGTTGGCCGTGCGTTTAGAGGCGCGCAGCTGTGAGCTAACTTCTGAGAGATAGTGAGTTCGAATCCCACTGTCGGCAGCCCTGAAGATGGTTTTCGATGGTTTCCCATTTTCACACCAGGCAAATGCTGGGGCTGTACCTTAATTAAGACCACGGCCACTTCCTTCCAACCCCTAGGCCTTTCCTATCCCAGCGTCTCCATAAGACCTGTGTGTGTCGGTGCGACGTAAAGCCACTAGCAAAAAAAAAAAAATGGAGAAATAAATCAGAAATGTATATTTGAAGAATAAATATTTTTTTACTGGTGTGCAGGTCATTATCACGCCTGTCCATCTCTGGGCTGATAAAATAAGCTGATAAGCTGTGCGAAGAAAGAGAGAGGTTGAGCCCGGAAGTGGTGGAGATCGGCCTGTCAGTACTGTCACTATCTGAATCACACTTACAGCACTGATAAGCTGCATTACATAACATCGACTGTGTCTGTGCCATAATTCCGTAACTAGGGAAATCTCATTCATTGACGATGTGCTAGTGGTTTCCAAATTAGTTCGTAATTCGGGCATTCCCTTTGATTGCTTCATAACTCCATCTAGTTCACTACCAGTCATTCACAGTTTGAATTAGCAGTGAGACGGATCATAGTGTTCTTGAACGTTCAGTGTGTGCAGTTGTATATTGATATTCATTGAAGACATTAACGTTGTTTCAATATGCCTAAAGTAGCTCAGTCAACCAGTTTAAAATTGAAAATTTACGTATTAGAATTTAAAGATGGTTTATCAACTGACAGTAAGATATTATTTTGTAATTTGTGTCATTGTACAGTGACATCTACTCAAAGGTTCCTTGTGCAACAGCACATTTCAACTGGTAAACACCAGGCTAACAAACAACGAGATTCCAAGCAGAGACAGCTGTTTCTGACACAACCAGCAACTTCCAGTGTAACGTCAGAGTTCAACACCAATCTCTGCCGTGTTCTCGTCTCTGCTTACACACCTCTCTTCAAACTGAATAATCAGTGCTTTAGGGAATTCCTCAAGAAATATACTAAACGATTCATACCGGTGAGTCAACGTTCAGAAAAACGTACTGTTCTGCCATATATGATGAAACTGTTCAGAAGATAAGGCAATAGATTAAAAAAGTCCAATATGGGTTTACATTGTTGAGACAACAGGCAAAGAAGGCAGGCTAATTGGCAACGTTATCATTGGTTTGTTAAGTGAAGATTATTGTAAACGGATTCTCTTACACTGTGATGTTCTAGAAAGGTGCGATAACAAAACTATAGCAAAACTGTTCAGTGAGGCTATGGGTATCCTCTGGTCACAGGGCGCTAAGTATAATAAAGTGTTACTTTTTATTAGCGATGCCACACTTTATATGATAAGAAGCATTGTGTTTTGTATATCCTAAGATGACTCATTTAACATGTGTAAAACATGCCTTTCATCGTGTGGAAGAAGTGGTAAGAGGCAGTTACCCCAAAGTAGATTTATTGATTTCCTCAGTGAAAAAAGTTTTTCTCTAAGCCCACAGAAGTGTTCATCTCTTGAAAGAAATGTACCCAGAGGTTCCATTGCCGCCTAAGCCGATTCTAACTAGATGGGGTACGTGGCTGCAAGCGGTTGAATATTGAATATATAGACTGTATTAAGAATGTTCTGCATGCCATGGACTCTGAAGATGCAGCCTCAATTGAAGCCGCGAAAACAGTTGTCTGCGATACAAGTGTGAGAAGTGACTTATGTTACATTCAGCATAATTTTTCATGCATCATAAAAACACTGAAAAGGCTCCAAAACTTGCATCTCTCACTTTCTGAAATTTGTGAAATTGTGAATAAAACTGTGGAAGAACCAAATCGTGGTAAGGGTAAAGTTGCAGATGTAGCTAACATGAAGATGGTCACTGTACTTTCAAAGAACCCTGGATATGAAGAAATGACAAAGGTTGCTGCAATGCTGTGTGGAGGTTTAAGTGTAAAATTAACATTGGATTTAACCCCAGCAGATATTGTCAAGTTGAATTATGCCCCCATTACCTTTTCCGATGTTGAACATAGTTTCAGTCGATATAAATCTGTCCTTAGAGATAATAGAAGATTCACTTTCCAGGACTTAAAAGAACATTTTGTAATCCATTGTTTTGGTAACAGAGAATAAAAGATTGTGTGTTCTTCAAATATATTAAAATGAGAAGTGCAACATTATGTTACATCTAGATCTACTTTGTTTAGCTCCTTTGAAGTTAGATTAAATAGAAATTAATGTTATATGTGTAATTTTAAGTCCATATATAATTTCATATTTCAATAAAAATAACTAAATGTATATGTAAATATTTCAATAATTATTAGTACATATAAATCCGTTCCCTGCTAATAAGAATGTAGATGTTGAGGAACTATACAGGGAAAAACAGAAAGAATGTAGTAAATTAATTCGTAGAAAGAAAAAAAGTCTGCCTGAGTCAACAAGTAGAATCAATTCAAGATGACTATAGAAACAGGAACATCCGTTAGGTGTATGGAACTGTCAACACAATTAAAAAGGATTTCAACCGAGAGCGATAATTTTGAGAGATAAGTCTGGAAATATAATTGATGATCAGGACAAATTATTAAATTACTGTAAGCAATACTGGGGCTGTACCTTAATTAAGGCCAAGGCCGCTTCCTTTCCAGTCCTAGGCCTCCCCTGTCCCATCGTCGCCACAAGACCTATCTGTGTCAGTGTGACGTAAAGCAAAATAGCAACAACAAAAAAATCAGGTCTTATTTCAAACCTTTCTCCTTCATCAGCAGATTGGTCAGATCACCCTGTTCTACATCTAAATAGTCTTCCATATCATCAGATGTCAACTCGTCAATAGATTCAGGAACTCTTGAAATAAATAAAAAGCTACCTCCGAATTGTTCCAGGGCTGTGAAAGTTTTCTTCATGTTGTGTCTCTTCATTTTCATTGCTTTCTAAAAGCTTACAAATCCCATCTTCTTCATTTTGATCCATATCCAGTTCTAGTAAAACTTAAAATTATACATGAAATTCGCACAAAGTAAAAAAACAAATATTAAGTGTACACCATGAGTCTTGCATGGTTCAGTAAACTGGGAACAGTTAATGTGAGGGATTGTGTGTGAATGTGAAGACCAGTTAGCCCACTGATTGCTCACTGAAGTCCATTGAAAGGTACTGTGGAGGAAGGGAGCATAATATAGTGTTAGTGAAAGATGGATCTAAATAAACGAAAATGGTTGAAACAACCGAACGTGACCATTCACAGTTTAATATTACAAGTAAGGATTTTTTTCTTCTCAGCGAGTTGGCTGTGTGGTTAGGGGTGCACAGCTGTGAGCTTGAATTCGGGAGGTAGTGGCTTCAAATCCCACTGTCGGCAGACCTGAAGATGATTTCCCATTGTTTCGCACTTCCTTCCCTCTCGTATCCCATCATTGCCGTAAGACCTCTATCTGTATTGGTGTGATGTAAAGAAAAAAAACAAGTAAGTTTCATGATCTTTAATCTTTTTTTTTCTTCGTACTTCCAGGGATAATTATACTCTTCAGATCAATCCGTTTTCTGGCTTATGTAATGAGGAACACTTAAATTACTTCAAGTTCATTGGTAGGATAGCTGGCATGGCTGTATATCATGGAAAGCTGCTAGATGGTGAGTAGTTTTGTTACATTTTTTGTATTATGATTGACATAAAGACTACTGTATGATATGAAATGAAATGGCGTATGGCTTTTAGTGCCGGGAGTGTCCGAGGACAAGTTCGGCTCGCCAGATGCAGCTCTTTCGATTTGACATCCGTAGGTGACCTGCGCGTCGTGATGAGGATGAAAAGATGATGAAGACGACACATACACTCAGCCCGCGTGCCAGCGAAATTAACCAATTAAGGTTAAAATTCCCGACCCTGCCGGGAATCGAACCCGGGACCTCTGTGACCAAAGGCCAGCACGCTACCCATTTAGCCATGGAGCCGGACACTGTATGATAAAAATATATTTTGAAGTCTTATTTTCACTGTTACAACTTTAGAGTCTCAAATAAAGTGCCAGGCTGAGTGGCTCAGATGCTTAAGGTGCTGGCCTTCTGATCCCAACTTGGCAGGTTCTATCCTGGTTCAGTCCGGTGGTATTTGAAGGTGCTCAAATACGTCAACCTCATGTTGGTAGATTTACTGGCTCGTAAAAGAACTCCTGCAGGACTAAATTCTGGCACCTCGGCATCTCAAAAAAGCATAACAGTAGATGGTGGGACATAAAGCCAATTATTATCAAATAAAGTAAACTTTCCCTTGACCGAAACCTCTTAATTCTGCTGTTTTGAGCAAGCAGTACTAATAAAGCATTCAAAATATTACACTACATTTACCAAACACTTGATTAAATCTCTAATGGTGTACTTCTAAAAAATAGTACACACTTTTACACACTACCGAAGAGACGGATATTGTTGTTTTCAAGAACATGTTTGATAGTTCAATAGAATATGTCCTGTTGGATTTCAGAAAGTATTGTATCAAGAAACAAGGAAATTTGACGTACAATTTCATTTCTATCAAAAGGAACTGTTTCAGTTATTTGTTGTTAAACAGTTAGGGCACATTGTTACAACCACCAGCAGATATCCAGAATAACTACAATGTGCAGCACGGATAGCAACTAGCACTACTACCACAAGCTAGAAGTGACTCGATAAAGTTCCGTATATTATCTACAGCCATGCTGTCTGCAGTGTATCTCTCAGCTACTGGAGGATGCGTAACAGAGGATCCTTAGAGCATGCATAGTGATCAAAGTGGTACCACAGATGGTCAGTTACATTCTTGTCCAAAGAATTGGGGAGCCAGAAATGTCCTTGGAAGTCTTGGTTGTACTCTTTCAACCTGCCAGACATTTCTAGCAGTGTGACATACTGCATTGTCTTGCTGGAAGACCCCCATCTTCCCCAGGGAAAGTAATCAGCATGTGAGGATGCAGAATGTTACCGGTATGTTCTCAGCTGTTTCTTGCCTAACATACTGACATCCATCCGTTCAGTGAAGCAAAAAATGGGACTCATCATTAGAGGCAAACTGTCAATCATTGGAGGGCAATTCTGATATTGCAGTGCAATTTTAAGGCTTCTCAGTTGATGCACCCTCATTAGTATAGGCATAGCAAATAGAAATAGCAAGTGAGAGCATTTCAACTTGCTTCCCATTAGAGCAGCGGAGAAACTAGTGGCTACAATGCAGAGAGTTGCCACTGCAGCCCAACGATTGCTAGTGGCTACGATGCATACATGGTATTTTTTATACAGGGTGTGTGCATTTGTATTGGTATCATGGGAGTGATTTTTCGAGTATATTAGCCATATTTGGGAATATAATAAGTGTGAAAATACAGTCGTGCTTTGTGCCAGAATATCGATCTGGTTACAGATCAGTTAAAGATAAACATTTCTTCTCATTACCTTAAAATGAGGAGCGTTTTTCTAAGTGGACTAAAGTAATCCCGAGAAAAGACATGGTGCTTATGCGAGTCTAGGATTAGCAAGCTTTAATTTTCTAAAGATGTCATTATAAAGGTAGACTCATTTATTGTTAATGGAGAAGATTTGAAATTCCGAGAATTAGGTGGAGCTTGAAACGAGGGGCTTCCCCACACATTTTTCCAAACTTGCCATCCTATTTAAGCAGGTAAGAAATTATATTAATAAAACCACCTTTCCAATACACAATAGTCCTTTATATTTAGGATAAAACCATTTAATTACAAATAGGACATGTTTTGCTCAATCTGAGTGAGCATCATCAGCTATAGATAACATAATCCATGGTGGGTCAGGGCCCTGATCCTGGTATATATAACGAAAAAACGTCTAATATACATTGATAAAATACAAATTTTAACCATTTAAAAATAATCAATAAGATTACATTATGTCTATTAAAACAAATATTGATCATTGAAATTGCTTAAAATGTAAGTGGATTGAATGACATGAAATGTTACTATAGTATGTAGTGATTAAATGTTCATATAAATCAATGACCATAATAATCTTCGCTCAATTGTATTAGACTGTTTATGATTAAAAACAGTTATTCACATAAGGGTGAGCTCTTGTAATGAACTATGATGATGTTTTTAAAAATAAACATGATGAGGAATGCTAAAATCACATATATTGGTTGAAAAACGAACTGCACTGATGATAAAACGTCGTCTGGATCGGCGTAAATAACCTTATGGGACTTCTTCGCATTGTGTTTCAAACATTATTATATTTTTTGTGTAGTAGTAGTGTTAATATTGGGCTTCAAATGGAGAACTACTGATCTTGTAGGTGAAATAATATAAATCGGGTGTATCCTGTAAAAAAGAAGAAAAAGGAAGAATAGTACATGTGTCAGTTGCTGGAATTTAAAGGCTGTACTACTGTAAGGAAATAATAACAGAAGGCGCTTACCCGTGTATTAATTGAGGGGAGATTAGTCCCTAAGTTGTTTACTGAGGTTTGATGGTCACTGACTTGCTGCTACGTGTGTTGTACGAATGCGATCGTAGAGACGGGGAAGAGGAAGGGAGGCGGGACGTTATGCGAGTTGTCGGCCAATGGAGGGGATGCAGTGCTAGGAGGCGTTGTAGGTGTGGCTACTGTTGCTGTTGTTACTACAGGAGGATTGAAACCATGTTTATAATGGAAAATCTTCATGAAACTTTTAGCATTGATTCCAAAGTTAGCAATTAGATTGAGGATTTGCTCAAGGAAATGTAAGCATTTTCATATCCGGTCATTAGACTGCTTTTATTTACGTATTTGAGTATTTGCATATCTTGATCGATAGTACTGATATTATGCCCTGTGTCCCTCATATGAATACTCATGGCAGAATGCTTTTTGTGTTTCAAGGCATTATAATGTTCTAAATACCTTATTCTAAAGCTACGGCCAGTTTGCACTATATAAGAAAAATTGCACTGTATGCATCTGAGTCTATATATTCCCGAGTTTGAATATCTGTCGTAAATTGTATTAATGGAGTTGGAATTGTAAAATATATTACGGTTGGTGTTGCGGGTCCAGTATGCAATGTTAATATTGTGCTTTTTTAATGGTTTAGTGACATTGTGAATAGCTGGGTTGGTGAAAGTAAAAATAGCGAAATTTGTTGTTGTTTGTTGTTTTTTCGGCAACTAATGTAGTTTGTACTCTCTGATCTAATTTTACCTATGATTCTGGTGATCATATCAGGTTTAAAACCATTCATCATAGCTAATTCTTTGATGAAACGTAGTTCTTTTTCTAGATTAGCATTAGAAAGAGGAATGTTCATGGCCCTGTGAATCAAGCTGTAAAATGTAGCCTGCTTATGGGAGTGGGGGTGCAAGGATTCGCTTTTTATTGTTATAGAAGCGGCAGATGGTTTCCGCTAAATTTGGTAAATGAACTTATATCTAGTCAAAGTTGAGTCTAAAAAGTTTAAGGAGTTGTTGACCTCGTCCTCTTTATAGTAAAGTGAATACTGTGGTTAAGGTTGTTAAGGAGCCTGAGTACGTTGTCACTATTATTCAACTGTTTATCTATGATCGCGAACGTATCATCCACAAATCTTAGCCAGAGATTTATGCCGTTAATTTTATTAATTATTAATTTGGTTTCCATATCGTCCATAAAGATGTTGGCAAGAATGCCGGAAAGTGGGTCGACCATTGCTAATCCTTTTTGATGATATATTTTATTATTGAATGTGAAATAGTTATTGTTAAAAATTAATAAAATCGTCTATTTCATATCTGCTTTGATTGTTGTTTCATAAGGTTAGATTTTACAATGTTAATTGTGTCATTTACAGGTATGTTCGAAGACATGTTAGTGATATCATATAACATAACATGATTATCTGTTAGCTTGAATGTGGACAATTTGTTGCAGAAGTCGACAGAATTCTTTATGTAGGCTTTATTATTGAATTTATAATGCTTGTATAGGAAATGATGTAAAAATTTTGAAACGTTATGTGTGGGACTATTTCTACAGTTTATAATGGGGCGCACTGGTATCCCTTGTTTATGTATTTTTGGTAGAGCTCTGGCTGTGGGTAACTTAGGGTTCATTATGGTAAGTTTCTGTTGTTCGTACTCTTGTAAAAGAAGACTTTTTTTTTAACAGGTTCTTAAGATGTCGTTGGATTTTTAATGTGGGGTCTTTTTCCACTATATTATAAGTTTTGGCGGAAAAGAAATCTTCGGTTTTGCTAATGTAATGTTTGAAACACAATGCGAGGAAGTCCCATAAGGTTATTTACGCCGATCCAGACGACGTTTTATCATCAGTGCAGTTCCTTTTTTAACCAATATATGTGATTTTAGCATTCCTGATCAGGTTTATTTTAAAAAACATCATCATAGTTTATTACAAGAGCTCACCCTTATGTGAATAACTGTTTTTAATCATAAACAGTCTAATACAATTGAGCGAAGATTATTATGGTCATTGATTTATACGAATATTTAATCACTACATACTATAGTAACATTTCATGTCATTCATTCTACTTACGTTTTAAGCAATTTCATTGATCAATATTTGTTTTAATAGACATAATATAATCTTATTGATTATTTTTAAATTGTTAAAATTTGTATTTTATCAATGTATATTAGACGATATTTCGTTATATACACCAGGATCAGGGCCCTGACCCACCATGGATTATGTTATCTATAGCTGATGATGTTCACTAAGATTGAGCGAAACATGTTCTACTTGTAATTAAATGGTTTTATCCTAAATATAAAGGACTATTGTGTATTTATTAATATAATAACTTCTTATTCTGAAATCCAATATGGTTTTATAATGAGATTTATAACTTGTAATATTTAAGCAGGTCCCTGAAAATTCGAAACCCCCCTTGGAATGAGAATTATTCAAAGAACATGTTGACAATGACAATATAATATTAACAGCAATAGCTTGGAATGTAATTAACTCAATTTGCCCTCTACATTTAAAATATTTTATAGTTACTATAATGTAAACATAAAATAACTTGATCTCAGTTTGCCGTGTATCTTTCAAGTAGCTGATAGTGATTTTAGGCATGTAGAATTATTCTAACTTTGAGAAATTTGAGAAATTAGCTGCATACATAGCTAAATTGAAGCAGATTGAAAATGTGAGATGTCAAGTGAAGCTGAAGATAATCTTAAGTTCTTTGGAAAGAAACTAAAAATAATTGTGATTACAATGCTCCACAAATGTAACACGAGCCCCAGATGTATATGCTATTATATAAAGATTCCGCACAGGCCAAAATGAAATGAAAATAGCACTCACGGGCTGGGAAGATGAAATAAATCTTCCGTACGAGACAAAACAGTATGTAGTGTTTCATTTAACAGAAAGAGTTTTGACTGCTTAGATTGTGCTCGTCACCTTTGTAGTGAACAGCCAACTGAGCCTCCACTGGCAATATTTACATTCATAAAGATCATGGCCCCAGTCTAGAAAGCCGAGAATAACGGCCGAGAGGATTCATTGTTCTGACCACACGACACCTCATAATTTGCAGGGCTTCGGGCTGATCAGCATTCGCTTGGTAGGCCAAGGCCCTTCAGGGCTGTAGTGCCATTGGGGTTAGTTTTTAAGATTATGGCCCGAAGAAAGGTATTCGATACTTGACATATCGTTCACCATGTGTGTTTAGGTTGCTATTGCACGTAGAAGAGGTTGTCTCAGAAAACTTGGGATAAGAACAAAATTTTCGGGGAATATTTTTTTTGCATTTTTGGACAGTATAGACTCCATTGTTGTCAGACCCACAGAATTTGGATGCAGCAGTGATCACAGATATGACCTTGTGTGAAAATTGGTGTTTTATTACATTAAGTGCCGCTTCTTCTTCCATTACGAAGGAAATAAGGAAAGACTAGTTACTGTCCAAATCAGAGAAATCGTTCTGGAAGTTCTTCAAGGTTTCAGACAATGCCTTCGTGGGTGAGTTAACACTTTTTGTGTGTGTCTTAGATATAGTGAAATGCATAATAGTTTCAACTATATCAAGTCATTTCAGAGTTACAGATGTTAAAAAATTTTCAGAGGATAACAAGCCACTAAATTAGTGTGTTAAACAGCTTCCTCTATTCAAATATTCCTGGAATGTACACATGGCATATGAAAGGAAGTAATTCTAAGATCATTGTTATAGAAAGGAACATAACCCGGGCCAAGAACTTGCTGTATGCATTTAGAAGAGCCGTTGGGATGACATTGGGGCCTAAGACCATCAGTGATAATGTGGATATACACAATGATCATTAGACCGTTGATGGCTGGGATATCAACAAATGAAATACTGAAAAATAAGATATAGTGTGGTGGACTGATGGCTCAAAGACAGTGGATGACACAGGAAGGATCAATGGGGGAAGACCTGAGAGATCAATCCAGATGAGCCTGGGCAGACACACTATAGTCTTGCAAGCTGAAGTGATAGCTAACACAACATGTCTTGAAGAAACTGTGAAAATGAACTATAGGAATAAGAACATTTTCGTTTTTACGGACAGCCAAGCGGCCATTAAGGCACTAGAGGCAGTCCGGATAATATCTAGAATTGTCTGGTATTACCACTCACTTCTCCTGAAGCTCTCAAAGTACAACATTGTCAAAATAATATGGGTACCAGGGCATGCAGGTATAGAAGAAAATGAAAAGGCAGATAAACTGGCCAGGAAAGGGGCAGAAACACATTTTGTAGGCCCAGAACCTGTATGCGGGATTTCATATGAACAAGCCCGACACTACATAGGAAAATGGGTACAAAAGAAACAAATGGAAAACTAGAAAAATACTCCAGGATGCAGGCTTGCAAAGGAACTGATAAAAGGACCATACAAGAAGCATATTAAAGAACTGTTGAAACTCAGCAGAGAAAATATAAGATGGGTAGTAGGACTGTTGACAGGACACTGCCATCTGAAAAAACACCTACATAGAATTGGAGTACAAAGAGACAACAAATGCAGGAAATGCAATGAAGCAGAGGAATCAGCTGAACACATACTTTTCGAATGTGAGGCGCTGGTAGAATCAGACTCTCCACTCTAGGACTACCAGGTGAAGAGAGAGAAAAAATCCAAGAAGACCCAATACAATCTACAGCTTTGTGAAAGGAGTTGGTAAATGTAGGTGGGAATGAAGGAAAAACATGGTAGCAAAAGATCTTAGAGGTCGATGGTAATTAAGAACTAATATTTAGAGGCCCCATGAAGAAAATGTAACATGAATGTTAACAAAACAAAAACTAAGATAATGAAATGTACTCTGGATGGTAAACAGGATGTTAACGTTTGCTTGGAAGAAGAAAAATTGACTCAAGTAAATCGGTTCGGTTTTTTGGGAAGCATCATTACATCTGATGGGAGGCGTGAAAAAGATGTCCGTTCTCAAATAGCCCAGGCTAAAGGAGCTTTCAATAAAAAAAGAAGCCTGTTGACCTCCAAGGCAATATCCCTACCAGTAAGAAAGCATTCATTAAGAGCTTCATTTGGAGCATTGCGACCTATGGCTCTGAAACCTGGACTCTATTAAAGGCTGATAAGAAAAGAATAGATGCATTTGAAATGTGGTGCTGGAGTCGAATGTTACGAATTCTCTGGACTCACAGGCTAACAAATGAAGAAGTTCTCAAGAGAGCTGAAGAAACCATCAGTTTAGAGAAAATGATCGCAAAAAGAAGATGTGGTTGGATAGGACATTTACTCTGGCATTTCATCATGGTGCACCACACTGCTTGAAGGGAAACTGGAAGGAAAGACTAGAAGAGGACGACCAAGAGCAGGGTTCCTCGATGGCATTAAAGGGCGACATCCATATCAACTAGTCAAGCAGCTAGCTCAGGATAGGTCTTTGGACGAGGATAGTCATGCTACCCACCAACCAGTTCAGGAGAATGAGAGAGAGAAGAAAAGAAGAATAAGAATAAGAAGGTCATTCTTCCAAACGGAAGTCTTACAGTTTTGTGTACTGCCGCACCCGCTTATTGTATTAACGCGGCAGTGGGGTGCAGTCTGCCGCCACCGCCTATTAAGTATGAAAAAGCACTGGCTTCCTCTTTCCATATGCTATGGTATAGGTGTTGTAACCATCTGAGTTCCATACTCAGCAGGGTTTCCCGAACTGATATTCCACTGTAGCGATTCAATCAGCCCTCATGCATCTTTGTGGACAACACAACAAACACTTCCCCTATATGTGACACGTGGAGCTTCGCAGTTTCCATGTCTGTTGTTCACAATGATGCCATTTGTTTGCTCATGATACACTCACCACTGTAGTATGCAAACAATCCCCAAACTGCATTGTTCAGAAATATTGCCACCCTTGGTCCGAAAGCTAAAAATCATACCTTTTTTACAGCTCAGATATATCGCCCCTTTTTGACAGCAATGAGGTCTATATGTGCAGACAGCTTGTTTTGCACCTTACGTACCCACCATAGCTTGCTGTTAACACTTCGCATACTCTATGGGTTACAGTCAAATGTAGATAGTAGTCATAATAGTGTGACTAAACTGCGTATTAAAACATTTAAATCTAAAAGAAGATTTTCATATGACTCTTCATTTCTCTACTTAATGGTATTACTTGTACAGAATCCTTAATAACGAGTTCTCATGAACTCTAATGAAACACCGCACATCATCATCACCACCACCACCACCACCACCACCACCACCACCACCACCACCACCACAGTACAGGGCAATTTCTTGATCATTTAATTAATTTAAGATTTCTTCATGTAAGGAAAAGGAAAAAGTCAAGTTCATTGGTCACCCTTAAAATACTGCAAAAGGAAGGTCAATTATCTGAAGTTTTTGTTTACTTGTATATCCAAGGTTTCATTCTTTTTATTTGCCAGGATTCTTTTGGTCTGTTTATGTACAAAACTGAATTCTCTTTGGATGTTCAGTTGTGGGAAGAGGGAGCAACAGAGACAGGAGACACGGACAAACATGGAAACACAAAAGGACAAGCTCACTCTTTTAGAAAAAGGAGCTTGCAAAAACATTCTCATTAAAGCAGCTCATTCTTCAAAGTGCAAGCTACAGACTTTGAAAGTCAAAGACCTTAACCACAATGTCCGGCTCCCGGCTCCATGGCTAAATAGTTAGCGTGCTGGTCTTTGGTCACAAGAGTCCCGGGTTCGATTCTCGGCAGGGTCGGGAATTTTAATCTTAATTCATTAATTCCCCTGGCGTGGGGACTGGGTGTATGTGTCGTCTTTATCATCATTTCATCCTCATTACGACATGCAGACCTGCACTTGGCGAGCCGAAGTCCTGGGACAAATCCCGGCACTAAAAGCCATACGCTATTTCATTTTTTACTGCAATAATTTTGTCACAATTTCTCAAGCTCTTTATCCTAAAAATATCATTTTGAATAATGGGAAAGCACCTGAGCTTGAGAAACTGTTTGGTGCGTCAACTCTTTCACAAAAAGAAATCTGGTCTCTTTACAGTTCCTCAGAGATGCAGCAATTCAAAATAATTTGAAGGAAGGTGTGAAATGTGATAGCATGTTTACATTAACTGCAGTGCAGTCAGAGGTCAATGCATTTGCTAAATTTTGTTTTGATTTATTGTGGACCCCAACCAACATTGTTGACAGGGAGCATGCTTTATCCCACTGTGGTTACGGACAGAAGATGCACTCAAAGGAAGGCAATGCCAAACTTATTACAAAACTTTCCTTTGAACAGTGATTTTTCTTGTGGATTTGATCATTTTGATTAGTTGTGGAACCTAACAAACAGTGTTCATTCTAGGCATTTTTTATTCTCATTAAAAATCCTAATTTTCAGAAAATGTATGCTAATTTAAAAAAAAAAGTTGCCAATTTTGGTAAAAATGGATGCTAATTTTTTTCAGTTTTTTATCCCACTCTCTCTGTCTGTATTTAACACTGGTTTGTTCTTTTTCTATACTTACATTGCTCTCAGATATTTTTAACTGTTAGAAACTGTGGGTGAACCAACTGCATTATTGTTGTTGTACAGTAGATTTATTATGGTAAATTGCTGCTGTGACTTTCCTTGGAAGACATGGCTTTTGTGTATATGTAAATATCTTGAGTGGTGGTGGTGGTGGTGGTGGTGGTATTGTTGTACAGTAGGTCTATTACGGTAAATTGCTGCTGTGACTTTCCTTGGAAGACATGGCTTTTGTGTATATGCAAATATCTTGAGTGGTGGTGGTGGTGGTGGTGGTGGTGGTAATGATTGTTTTAAGTGTTAGTACTTTAGCTCCAGGTTATTTTGAGAGAGAATACAAGAACACAAAATTATTTTTCTTCTTCTTTTGATGCTGTCTCCTTACAGAAGATTGGCAGCTATCTTGGAGTAAGCTTTTTAGAGTTGCCTCAATGCCGGATTGTGACAAAGCCTACTACTGTAAATTGTTCTTTGCAGATAATGCCTCAAGATCGAGACAGCAATAGCTGTCCATTGTTGATTCATTACCTCTGTTATTCTATTGATATGGCTGCGTGCAGTGGATGTCTTATTTAAGTCACCAGTTTTTCATCTACTTACAAGAACAACTTCAATTATTTAGTTCAGTTGTATTTATGTTACAACTTGCTTTCAAGTAGCAGAATGTGTGAAAAGTGTGGAAGCTATATTTATATTTGTTTTTCTTCCTGTATGGGTTGCTAACTCTGCGTATTTCTGATCATTCATGGGAATGATGGCATATCCGATTATATGTTAGCCATTACCAATGCTAATAGGTAGCCAAATAATAAAGAATGCTGTGTGCTACTCTTCATTAGTTCATAAAAAACCGGGCGAGTTGGCCGTGCGCGTAGAGGCGCGCGGCTGTGAGCTTGCATCCGGGAGATAGTAGGTTCGAATCCCACTATCGGCAGCCCTGAAAATGGTTTTCCGTGGTTTCCCATTTTCACACCAGGCAAATGCTGGGGCTGTACCTTAATTAAGGCCACGGCCGCTTCCTTCCAACTCCTAGGCCTTTCCTATCCCATCGTCGCCATAAGACCTATCTGTGTCGGTGCGACGTAAAGCCCATAGCAAAAAAAAAAAAAAAAAAAAAGTTCATAAAAATAAAAGCTGGGGGTATTCTGGCGGGTCCCTGGACATGGCAATGAACACATCTCTCCTCTAAAAAGAATTCCACGTGAATTTTGCTTCTTTTCTACTTCCTTATCTTGTTATAAAGCTTGCGTAAACAAGACTGGATTTTAACCAGTGCTGATAAACTGCAGTGTATGATCAACATAATTTAGTATCTCCTTCTACCATTGCATAAAATACATACAGGTCTATTGCTGAGTTGCTATATTTCTAGAAAATAGATCTCAGAGAATTAGAGTAGGCAAAGCTTTATCTGACCCTGTAATAATTAAGAGGGGAATTCCTCAAGGCAGTATTATTGGACCTTTATGTTTTCTCATATATATAAATGATATGAGAAAACAAGTGGAATCAGAGGTAAGGCTTTTTGCGGATTGTGAGCAACTGCAACGTGACCTCGATAATGTTGTGAGATAGGCAGCAGGCAATGGTATGTTGATAAACGGGGTTAAAAGTCAGGTTGTGAGTTTCACAAATAGGAAAAGTCTCCTCAGTTTTAATTACTGTGTTAATACAAGGAAAGATCTTCATTGGGGTAATCACATAAATGGGATTGTAAATAAAGGGTACAGATCTCTGCACATTGCACATGGTTATCAGAGTGTTTAGGGGTTGTAGTAAGGATGTAAAGAAGAGGGCATATATATCTCTGGTAAGACCCCAACTAGATTATGGTTCCAGTGTATGGGACCTTCACCAGGATTACTTGATTCAAGAACTGGAAAAAATCCAAAGAAAAACAGCTCGATTTGTTCTGGGCGATTTCCGACAAAAGAGTAGCGTTACAAAAATGTTGTACAGTTTGGGCTGGGAAGAATTGGGAAAAGACGAGCTGCTCGACTAAGTGGTATGTGATATAGATGTTGATTCCCATAGGGAATCTGAAATATTTGTCCCGAATGAGTAAATTTATAATACCAATACAAATGGTCCGTTATTGGACATTATAAATCTTCCAGCTAACTCATTCCTGGTTGCCAGCGTTTCGCTTCCATATGCTAGGTTGGGCTAGGTACCAACTAACGAGCCCATGACGAATATAAGAACAAGTGTGAGGACTCCTCGAGTTCAAGAGCGCCCCGCCAGGCAGCACTAGAGTGGACAAGCTCCACAGTATCCATCAGCTGGTCTTAGGAAAGATGCCAGAGGAAACGTATTACTCCTTAACTTTTAAAAAGCAATGGGATATTGCAATATTAAGATACCACGGCAGGGTACAATGGAAAAAATCATATATGGAAATAAGAGCTACGGCCTTCATCACATGTTGTGGAAAGCACAAGTTACTGGAGTGTAAATAACACATAACTCTCAGCATATTAAAACAAACACCCAAAAACTATTTTAAGGTAACAAACTATTTACTGCCATGTCGGTAGATGCAGAGTGGGTTGTTGTCCCATATGCTCTGTACTCTGACCGGCCAACCGAGCAGAGGAAAGTTGGCCACGGCTCTACCGTGGCTCTACGCCTCTGCATTCGGGAGACGGGCCTGGGGCACAGTGCCGGACTTCACGCCTGTTCCCACCCGTTGGCTGTCCTGAGAATGGTTTTCCGTGGTTTTCCATTCTCCTGCACTAAGGCTAATGCTGGGACAGTTCGTAGTATAGGCCACGGCCACCTACCCCCTCACCTTCTCCGCACATCTCCTTCACCGTATCAAATCTCCCGGCCTGAAAGAGGCCCGCCTCCCCCTTCAGGGGAGGAATGAAAACGTTTAGTAGTTAGTTAGTAGTAGTTATTTACTGCCTCGCCAGAGAGAGGGCATTACCCTCTAGGTGGCCTGCCCCACCCCTTCAGGTGTTGAATGAAAACATTTAAACAACAACAACTATTTACTAACTCATTTTGTCGGTTACTGGACTTTCGAAAGCTTGCGTAAAGATATGGTGGATATTCGAGATTGAATTCACCATTCACTATAAACTTATTTTACTATCAAATCATCACAGAAATAAACATGGCAAATTCTGCTACTACGCGTTAACTAAGTATCCTTACGTGGAATAGGTCTGGCCTATTTTTCAAATTGATTTCAATCGTTCGGTGATGAAAAAATTGCATATTATCAACTACTCTACCATAGCCTGACTTACAGCCAGGCACAGAACAGTGCGACATGCTGAGCTATTAAATTAATCAAGCCACATACGATACATGCTTGAAGTACACAACACACAATGAACTGGGTTTAGGAACTGAAAGCAAAGAAAATTCAACTCATTCACTGAAATATCTCGCACAGTAAGGTCTCCCGCACTTTTCTATACCCCGCTTGCCGGAACTACTGGAACGTGTGTTGGATATAATCACTTGCAGTGCTTGCAGTGGCGGGACCACAAACTACCATGCTATAATGGCAGAGTCCTCACACTTGGTCTTACATTCGTCATGTTGGTATTATAAATGGTATGTTCCGAGCTGTCAGCGGAGAGATGGCATGGAATGACATTAGTAGACGAATAAGTTTGAGTGGCGTCTTTAAAAGTAGGAAATATCACAATATGAAGATAAAGTTGGAATTCAGGAGGACAATTTGGGGCAAATATTCATTCATAGGAAGGGGAATTAGGGATTGGAATAATTTACCAAGGGAGATGTTCAATAAATATCTGATTTCTTTGAAATCATTTAAAAAAAGGCTAGGAAAACAACAGATAGGGAATCTGCCACTTGGGCGACTGCCCTAAATGCAGATCTTGATTGATTGATTGATTGATTGATTGATTGATTGATTGATTGATTGATTGATTGATTGATTGATTGATTGATTGATTGATTGATTGATTGATTGATTGATTGATTGATTGAATACGTATAGCATATATATAATTACAGTTTTTACATTCAGGAGATAGTGGGTTCAAACCCCACTGCCGGCAGCTGTGAAGATATTTTTCCTTCGTTTTCCATTTTCACACTACGCTGTAACTCACTTAAGGGTATTGCCACTTGCTGCCCACTCCTAGCCCTTTACTATCCCATTGTACCCGTAAAACCTGTATGTCAGTGCGACTTAAACCAAATTGTAAAAGAAAAAACCATAAAAGTAAAAATTTTATCTTTTGGTCACCTTTATTATTTGGATTCTTGCGTACAGTGGAAATAATCCTCGGTCCCTTCAGGTTCCATTGTATACAGGTTTTACTGTATATTAATTTATTATTTTCAAAATTTTAATTTTAATATATGCTACCTTTAAGAGGAAACTTAAAAGTTACTAGTGGTCTTTTTGAATAATCTAAGGATTTTATTATTAAACAACTATTTATGAGAGTTTTTAATTGGTGCACAGAAATGTTTTCATATCAGCTTTCATAAAACTTTTAATTAGGATTAAATCTTTCTCTTTGTTCCAACTTCCCAATTTTTCCCCACTTAAAAGTTTTTCTCTAAAGTACCTACCTTCCTTAGCACTATTTCTTTGCCCATGAATCTTGATATTTCCTTTGCTTGTACCTTCTTTTGTTCCAATATTTATCTTAATGTGTGTTATTTTTAATATCTTAGCTATATTTGTTATTTTTACTCTTTTTATTGTAAATTTTGACAGTGTAATTCTCCTAAATAAAAAATAAAAAAATTAAAAAAACTTTCAACTTAAAGTGTAAAGTTCAGCATTTGCTGTACAAATGATCCTATTTGCTGGTTTCATCTTCGGTATTTCATTATTATGTTTGGATTACTTATTTAAAATTTGCTCCCAAATTTCCCTCCCCAGTTTTGCATGCAACAAGAATATACTAATCTTAAGTAACTGCAGTTTATGAAAAGGTGTAGAAGTAGTCCGTTATCTCAGTAAAATACATTTCTTGTGTACTGGTTGTCTTTCCCACAGCATTCTTCATCCGTCCTTTCTATAAAATGATGCTGAGCAAGACAATAGATCTAAAGGACATGGAAAGTGTGGACTCAGAGTATTATAACTCATTATTGTGGATTAAAGAGAATGATCCATCTGAATTGGAACTGACTTTCTGTGTGGATGAAGAAAGTTTTGGTCACTTTTCCCAAAGAGAATTAAAACCGGATGGTGCAAATATACCTCTCACTAATGAGAACAAGGATGAGTATATTAGGTAGGTGATAATATTGAACTATTAATTGTACCATATTATTATCATCTTGTGAACATCATCATTATCAGAGGTTGGAAGTAATTAGATACAGAAAATAGGTGTTCTAATAACTTAGAAGCATTTCTGTTTGGTAATAATAAAGTGTTATTTTGAAGATAGCTAGTTGTGTTAAACAATTGAATACCTGCTGGCAAAAAAGTTGTAACCGTCAAAATGCAAATTTTTCCATTGATACAACGTTTCTGCACCTGCACAACCCGTGGCGAAATTTAAACAAAAGAAAAAAGGCACTTAACGTTCAAGTTTGCCAGCATAACTTCCTACATGCCTCACTCTGACCACATACATCGTTTATGCACGGAAACCCAACATTCTAGAAAAGTTAGGGCTACAACGTTTTTGCTGGCAGGTATTCAATTGTCAACCGATATCAACTTGTCTGGAAATCATACCTAATTGATATAGGTGGTAGAATGTCTGTTGATTATGTCATCATCATGACAGGCTCATTGAAAAGTTCTTATCTTATTTCATGTGGATCCGATCAACCCATTTCTTAGGTTACTGCAATCAGTGGAATATTTACACTTGAATGCAGTATGTCTACTTTCGGTTTTGTTGTTGTTGATACAATGACTTTTCATGTTCACTGCAATTCTCTTGGTTTTTCTTTTACATACCTTACATTTTATTTGATGATGTGCAATGTAATGGTGAATAATCTCATGTTTATAGACTCTTCAAATGTAGAAAATGGCGGTAAGTGGTGGTGGTGGTCCTCGTCGTTTACCATACCCTCTTACGCGGATGAATATAAATCTCCTCCATTTTATTCTATCATTCCAACACTCATTGTTCATCACTTTGGTCCAGTCCAGGTCATATTGCTTTCCACCATCCCTTTTCATTAAATGTTAATCTGGGTCACCCATGGCCTCTCCTTTCATTAGTAATTCCATAGATTTGACCTTCATTCATTTCTTTAAGGAGACAGTCTGGAGGTAGAAATTGATACTTTAGTCATTTTGGTGATAATGTACAGTTCTGGAAACTTTTAAGGTATAGATTCAGCAGAGGAAACTAGGGTCATCTTGTTTTTTCTTTCACCAAATTCCTGATTTTACATATTGTTTTTCATTTTTTGTCCTGAAATTCTTTGTTTAAATTTACAAAACTTCTATGCTCTATGTATTGTATATTTGTTAGAAAACTTGTATATGGAATTTTTGATTGCAGAATTTTTTCAGGTGGTAGGGATTGCTATATCCTAAATTTTGATCCCAAACTAATTTCATTCTTTTAGATACAAAACATCTCGAAACATAACTTATATACAGAATTATCAGGACATAATGCTTTTTTTAATGTGGCTTATGCACTAAATTCCAGATTTTCAGTTGTTGCAGTGGAATATAATGGGGGAAGAAAAAATGGATTTGGAATTTTCAAAACAAGATATCTGCAATTGGTTTTAGAAATGACTTTTCACTTATGTAGAAGACATTCCCTGAAAAATTCCTGAGAATCCATACATTAGGTAAAAAAAAAAATATCTATCTCCAGACTGTCCCGTTAATGTGTTCAGGCCATCCATCTGTTTCCCTTTGTTTTATCACAAATTTCCCACCTTAATTTCTTTCTGTATGTCTTCATCATTCTCTCTCTTTCTCTTTACATGCTGTACATCTCAGAAATTTTATTGTACTTCCTGTATTTGATCTTTATCTTCCTTTATCACTGGTCAAGTCTCGCTAGTAGAGGCCAGACCCTGCATCCATCATATTTCAACGAACTTCAATGTACCTATTGGGGAACACTCAACAATAACTCATACATACGGATTTTGGTCAATAAGCTTTTGTTATAGAAAAAATTGAGGTCAAATATCATGACGGAGAATCCACTTTGGACCAAATGATAGTGATAGAACACTAGAAGGCGTGCAAATTTTACTTTAAAATGTCAGGTCCGCAACAGTGAGCTGTGGTGAGTGAATTTTTCCATGTGTGACATATAGTTGTCACTTAACTGTATTTTGTAAAGCCATTTCAGGTAAATTATGTCCTTCATTACAGGTTGGGTAACCTAGTTGCCGTGTATGAAAATTGCTCTGGAGTTTGCATCGGTTCACACTCAGTTGTGAAAGAAGAACAGCCCTCAGTGAATGTGTGTCTGCCAGATCAACCAGGTTTCATGACCTATAACCGGTGACAGAAGAAACAAAACGAGAAGTGACTAATGCTTGCCACTTTTTTGTCAGGCATTGGAAAAAGGAGGCATAATAAATCTGGAAGCAAGCAGCTGTACTTCCGTGTGCTCGAAACTGATGGGAGAGAAATTTTACAACGATTTTGGAATATGCAATTTGAAATGGCATGCGCTGACGAAGAACTGATTCACAAAGAAAAAGACGACGGAATAGAAATCTGTGAAAATGTCGTCCCTATTCTGGAGACGGAAGTACCGTCATCATCTCAAACTATCATTGCTTACTGATATGTGCCCGAAATCAAGAAAATGAATTTTGAAGCTATACCACTTGATGTTAAAATAATGGCGGTACCTGTAATGAAAGAGCATCCAAAGTGGAGGCTCCGATCATTGCAGAAGAATTGAGTGAGTCTGCTTTGAAACACAAGAAAAACTTATCGCAATGGGAGAAAGATTTCGACTGAGTGGGTACAACCTTGGATAAGTACGACACCATAGATCAGGGCCTCTCAGGGTGCATGCGCGTGGTGCATGCACTGTGCACGGTGCAAAAGACGACTTGGCTTGGTTGACCAGAGTGCAGACCCCCCACTCCTCGATTTGGAGCAATAGCGCTTACTCTCTCTTTCCTCACGCCTGTCTCGCTCGCTCCGCCTGTCTCCCTCTGCCCCACTTGTGCCGTAGCGCTCCAAATCCGGGCTGACTTGAGCCGAGTATAGGCGAGTTGAGCCGAGCTTAGCCGAGTAGCCCAGAGACGAAGCGTTGATCCGAGCCATGCCGAGCGGCAGCGATGCACAGTGCACGGAGCTCTTGCGCCTCTATCTGCACGCGTGAGATTTTGGGCGTTTGAGAGGCCCTGCCATAGATGAATGGACGTTCAGTTGATTTGTTGAAGCAAGACAATGTAACAAGAACATGGCAATGCGAACCTCGCAACAGTGGACTGCGAATGCAACACTTCAGTATTAAGTTGATAGTGACTTCAAATTTACTGCTTCTTCGTCCTGGGTGACAGATTTCAAGAAAAAAAACATCGAATCCAGCAACGTCACTTTCCAAAATACGTCTCGTTCAAGGATACAATGACTTATCAAGATATGCAGAAAGCAGAAGTGCTCTTCCACAAGCAAAAATATTTGATAGAGATTACCTTTTCAATACCAACCAAACGAGTTGCAAATATCGAAGATATAAACTTCATTTTTTTGGTTTCCGTATTGAACTGAGATCACAGAGATAAGTTTTAGTAAGGTTCAACCTTTTCAATACAAATTACAAGACAAATCACAAGTTGTATAAGATGTTATCTACAACATTTATTCAGTAGTGGTACCGGTTTTGACATACACAAATGTCATCGTCAGCCTAAATCACACAAATTGAGCAAGTACATATTAATTAAAAGTGCCATGGTGACACGTAGGGATACACAATATTATATACTATTTTCACCAAATAAATACATTGATTAAAATTTTTTACATGCTTTAGCTGTACCATCAACCTTTTCTAATCTATTTTTTTATTACACTCTGAACGTGTGAAAGTTCTTAAAAGTTTCTTGTTACTGTGTGTTAAAATTAAAGTGATATACTCATACCAAATACATAATAATCTGATCTTGCTGATCTGTTTACATACAAATGCCCAAATCATCACTCATCATTTTACAGTTGCATTTAAAATCTTTTAGTGATTGTCTGTCAATTCATTAAAACCACTTGTTATTCAAATGTCATCCAAGTAGGAACAAAAATATAGTTGATAACACATTGCTCATGTAATGGAGCTTGTGGAACTATGCGTTTGTATATCATAAAACACGTCTTAGAAAGGCTTGTTACGTTTGTTAAAATTTCCACTGAGACATTATAAAATTGTTTAGTATAAGACGATATCGTTTACATACGATAGTTGTTTGTCCTTCCGTTCTTCTCTTTGGGCTTAATACAAGTGATCTAAAATTTCTCACTCCAATCGAGAAGATACAAAAAGAAGCCTAAAGAGAAACCAGAGCAAAAGAGGAATAAGTATTAAAGTTTAATGGGCCTGGACAACTAATGGTGTATGTGAATACGGTATATGTGGTTCACCTTGGACAGCGTGCTAAGAAGTTTGCCTGTGAGGAGGAGGTGCGGAGTAACGTGCTGACATGTGGAGTGTAGTGAGGCAGATATTAGGTTGGAGCGGAGAGGGGGGAGGGAAAGGGGTGGGAGGAGGGGCAGAGTTTAAGGCGGGTCTTGTGAACAGTGTGGTGGGGGTTTGTAACGTGGTAGGGTATTGTGTATTGTGCAGAATATTAAATGTCTATTCAGAAGATCAACACACCTAAAGGCTTTAATTAAAAAATGAAAGAGGATGTTGGTTCTTTCTGAGATTTTGTTCAGGTTTGAATTGGAGTTAAAGAACTGATCCAAGTGAATGAAACATTCATGAGAACCTCTAAATCTTGCTTTATGCTGCTGAAGCTATGCTGTCCGACTGCTGAATATCTATTATATTTTATAGCATTTACATGCTCCATGTATCTTGATTGAACAGCAACTAGGTTTTTTTTGTTCTTCAGCTACCACTTTCTTCAGTCTCCCTCTGCATACTCCTATTAGTCTTTGTTGTTCTCCATTCTCTCCACATTTTTTTTTTTCCTTCCCTCTTGTACTTTTTCTGTCAGTCTGTCCTTCCACCATGGTGTGTACCATGTCTGTGTTTCTACTGCACACTTCAGCTTGGTTTACCAAAGTACTCATAAAAAATTCTTCCGTTGCTCTTGAGAGATCATTCCCAGTTTCTGTTTTGGTTTTAGTTGTCTTAGTTCCTTCCTTTTTTGTTTAGTTTCTCTTTTTCTATTTTTACAACTCTTCTTTTCCTTTGCTGACTTCACAGTCATTGTACAAACTGACCCATTTTTGGCCCTGCTATGATTGTTCTAGTATTTCCACCAAAGGCTTCCTCAGGCATGGCTGTTTGCATTTTATGCCAATATTTATTTAATCAGAGATTGATTTAGTTTCTTCTGTCTTTTCATTACACCTGGTATTCTTCAGATTATTTTTCTTTTTTGAACCATTATAACATGTGTTTTCCCTATAAACAGCAGCTCTAGGGGGGGGGGAAAATTCATTTCACATATCTCCATTACAGTTCTAACTGGCATATCCATACGATGTGTGTCTTGTATTGTCAGTTGTTGTGTTGTGCTAGAAAGGTCATACCATCTCCTACAGGGGGGGAGAGGGGCAGTCCACCTACTTGTCTTCATGACTAAGGTCAGTCCAGAAGGCATCGTGTTGAAGTTCATGGTGCTTTTGAACACTTGAATAATGTTTTCTGTGCAGGCAGTACCATACTGTTACTATAACACAAGTACATTGTGGTGTGTTTGTCACCAGCAGTTTACCTTTTTCCACAGCTAAAGAACCCAGCATTTAATAGTGTATATTCACTTCTTCTAGGTTCTGCTCTAGATCATCTTCTTTATTTAAAGTTTTTAGGACATACTTTTGATTTAAGTTATTTTCTCCTTTTTTCCATTGCATTGTTAGTATTATGATTTTGATATTCACATCCTGTATGTCCTCACGATCATACCTACCCATATTTTGCCTGTAATCCTTGTTGTAAACAGACAGTATCAGTTCTTTTCTCCTCTTTCCTATGATTTCTTCTCAATTAGCCCAGGGATAGCTATTTCCTTTTTCTTCATGAATTGGGCCAGTTCTTTGTTTTTTCTTGTCACTGTCAAGATGTTGACTCTTCCCAATTGAATGCCTTCCATCTTGGTAAAGTTTCATAACTACATGCTCTCTTTCCACAGCTTCTGTAGTATCCAATGAGTCATTCCTTGCTTGCAGGGTATGCCCAAACGTTTTGGAGACACTGTATTTGTTTTGGCCTTAAAACAATAATTGCAACCTTGCTGACAGTATTTTTTATCCAGTTTA